>NC_142440.1:10000-2510000 GCF_059453495.1 Arachis ipaensis | reverse complement strand
TATTAAATCCTAAACCCTAAATCCTAAATCCTGTTCTCCTCCATTATGATTCTGGGTTCGTTGAATGCGGCTTCAAGCTTTTCGCTCTTTGCCCTCCATCAAACTACTGCTCCCTCTTTGCCCTCAGCGTCTTCCAAAACTAGCTGAAGACATTCCCCAAATCGGTCAAAATTGAAAAGTTCATTCCAATTCTCAATATTCAAAGGCATGTTCTTATAATTTGCATTTGCATTCTACCTGCTTTATCATAAACCCTAATGTTTTAATTATCCTCATTCCTGGTGATTCATATTCCCTCTTTGTTTTCCTCCTTCACCAAAATCACTGAACTCGAGACATTTTCGTTCTCCATTGTAAAAGATACAAAGTTGAAACCAAAAGAAGAAGAAGTAACAATTGATAACAATATGATGATTAAAATAAACCTGTTTTAGTGGCCAAATTTTGAATCTTTTTATTGTATTATATGAATCCTAATGTGGTTTTATTTTGTGCAGCTTTGTTGTTTTCATTGATGGGTTTGCCGAGGTTTGGGCGTCCCAAGAATGGTGTTGAACTGAGTCCAAACCTGTATGTGGCAAATTGTGGACCTGCTGTGGGGATCTCCCATGATGACATTGCATCTGTTTTCTGCAAATTTGGGGAGCTCAACGGGGTTTATGCAGCTGATGAGAGTGGCACACGTGTCATTGTGTCTTTCTCTGAAGAGGGTTCTGCACAATCTGCATTCAAGGCATTAGATGGAACCCCATGTCCTGAACTCGGAGGAAGGTCCTTGCATATTCGTTATTCAGTGATTCAGCCAACTCCAAAGGTCTAGATTCTAAGCTTTTCCTTTGAAAATGGTTCTTGTGCTGCATTCATTATAGCATGAATTATTTTGAGTTTTTAGAGTAGTATTCATGAGTTCACATGTTTGTTTAGGATGAAGTGAGTGACATGGTTCCGGTATCTATTAATGCATCGGAATTGAGTATTCCGGGACTTTACCTAGTGCACAACTTCATTAGTGCTAAAGAAGAAGAGGTTAGCATTCTTTTACTACCATGTGAATAGTGTTGAGTAGCATATTTGTATTTCTCTTGTATTCCTGCCTCTCTTGTAATTTATTGAAAATTGGAACACATTTATAAAGTTGGGTATTTCCATCTTCTTAGGAATTACTCCAAGCTGTTGACAGTCGGCCTTGGAACAGTCTTTCCAAAAGAAGGGTTCAACACTATGGTTATGAATTTCGTTACGATGTGAGTTTTGAGGATCGTTTGTTTCTTCTCATTACATTTTTGGTTACTTTCTGTCAGACCAAAATGCTTGGGGCATCCAATCATTTTCTGGTCAGCTAAATAATTCTTTTGAAGAATTGATGATTACATTCCATCCTAACTTGAAATGTTTGTTATTCTTAACAATAGGTTGCTGAATGACTTGAGAATATTGATTAATCTTGATTCTCCTTTCTAATAGAGTTTGCTGTACAGATTAGGAATGTTAATACGAGACATTGCTTAGGTGAGCTTCCATCTTTTGTTTCTCCAATACTTGAAAGAATCTCATCATGTCCAACTTTCAAGAGTGCCGAACATATTGTTTTGGACCAACTTACTGTAAGTTACTACTATGCTCGTAAATCTTAGATGCTATTCTTTATATTCCTTCCTGAGGAAAGAACAATTAGTTATTATATTTATATCGTACTACTTGAACACTATTTTATGTTTGCTGTTCTAAGTTTGAACGTTGGCAAATATGGCACAGGTAAATGAGTATCCTCCTGGGGTGGGCTTGTCCCCCCATATAGATACCCATTCAGCATTCGAAGATTTAATTTTCAGCCTTTCATTATCAGGGCCTTGTATAATGGAGTTCAGAAAATATGAAAATGGTGATTGGCATACTAAAGTTGCCTCAAGTGCTGTTTCAGAAGGAGGAAGTCCGGAAGACGATTCAAATTTTTTAAGGAAGGCTATCTATCTACCCCCTCGATCTTTGCTACTCTTGTCTGGAGAAGCACGTTATGCATGGAACCATTATATTCCACACCACAAGGTCTAATGTTCTGTAAATGATTACACTTTTCTATTATTAGCACATAATATGAATACTAGATTCCCTTGCTTAAACCACATTGAGGGTGTATGTTGATGATATAATTTTAAACCTAAATGCATATTCTTCTCCCACAGATTGACAGAGTGAACAGCAGAGTCATCAGAAGGGCATCAAGAAGGGTCTCTTTCACATTTCGAAAGGTATGTGGACTATTGATGTTTCTCTGCATAGAAACACCACATTTATCCCTTTAGTATATTTTACTTGTAGCGACTTAGTATCTAAATACTCAAGGCAAGCCTAAGAAATTAAAAGAATGCTTGCTATTAAAAGAATATTTGTCGTTTGTGGTTATGGCTTTGTGTGTACATTCCATTCTTTATTTTATATTCTGTTCTAATTAGTTGACATAGACAATCTTTCCTGTAGAATATTTCTTTAAAACCAATTATTAGCAGCTTTAAAAACACATGCGTCAAACTGTACAATTTGCATGGCCATTGTTCACCATAACCCTCGTATAATCTTAGGAGATTTGTTGGTGCCTGCAACTTCTCGTTTGCTATATAGTTAGTAACTAATTGATTGTTCCATGGTTTTTCTTTCCTGGATAAACTTGTCCTCTAAAAAACAACTCTTTTTTGGACCAGGTTAGAACAGGTGCATGCGAATGTGAATTCCCTCAGTACTGTGACTCCCAACGATAATGTTTATTAAACTACTTTTCTACCTTAGCCCATGACAACATTCTAGAAGATTCATCCTGTTGTTCAATCTCCTCAATTCTTTCACCAATTAATCTTGTTTTATCATTGATATAGGAGCCATCTTTTTTTTTTTTGTGCACTTTGATCCATAACTTTCCTCTACCGACTCTTCTTTTTTATTCTTCGGACTCTTCTTTCATCCGCCGTGCAAAGCTTTTCGAACCACTAGTGTGGGTATATAGTTGCTTTGATCGATTAATCACGTTTTTTCCTGCACTTCTGCTTTGTCTCAACTTCGGCGCGACAGTTAATGAACCATCTCCAATGCTCTCGATCAATTCCCGGCGGACGTTTCTCAATGTTGACTCGTAAAAAGCATTGTTCAACCTCAGCCTTGCTTCCTTCCAAGACTTCTCCATACTTTTCAAAATATTTTTCTTGATAGTTCTTTTATCTATATCAAAGTAGAAAATTTGCTTGATGCATTCGTTATAAACTTTGTCTTTAGTGGTAATTTACGCCAACTTTTCTCACAGATAGGAAATTTTCCATAGTCAGGTCCCAGCAGACCAAACACGCCACTCAACAGTCCAGCTTCGTCTCCAATTGCTGGACTGTTGAGTGGCGTGCTTGGTTTGGTGGGATTGACTATGGAAAATTTCCTATCTGTAAGAGAAGTTGGCGTAAGATTACCACTAAAGACAATGTTTATAATGAATGCATCAAACAAATTTTCCACTTTGATGAGGATAGTGAATGAACTATCAAGAAAAATATTTTGAAAAGTATGGGGAAGTCTTGGAAGGAAGCAAGGCTGAGGTTGTACATGCTTTTTACAAGCCAACATTTACGACTGAAGAAACATTGAGAAACGTCCGCCGGGAATTGATCGAGAGCATTGGAGATGGTTTCTTAACTGTCGCGCCGATGCTAAGACAAAGGGGAAGTGTAGGAAAAACGCGATTAATCGATCAAAGCAACTATATACCCACACTGGTGGTTCGAAAAGCTTTGCACGGAGGATGGAAGAAGAGCCGGAAGGATAAGGGAGAAGAGTCGGTAGAGGAGAGTTATGGATTAAAGTGCACAAAAAAAAAGATGGCTCTTATATCAATGATGAAACAAGATTAATTGATGAAAGAATTGAGGAGATTGAGCAACAGGATGAGTCTTCTAGAGTGTTGTCATGGGCTAAGGTGGAAGAGTAGTTTAATAATGTTTTACCAAGGGAAGGAGAAAACTTACAACATAACGCATCAAATATCTATGACACTGAGAGTTGCAAGGCGTGTAAACCGAGGTATGTTTTGTATTTAGTTGTTTTTTCTTGATGTTTTATGTATACAAGGCATTGATTAAGAATCATGAAAAGGACGTGTATGAGCTTCAGGGTGGTTTTTTAATCCTTTATAGTCAACTAAATAAGCCACGGTTCTCCACAACCACACCTTGGTCAACACCAGGCTCTGTCGTGTTAATGGCTAGCCATACACTCTTTTCTCTTCCGTCTTGCCTCCATTTTCCAACTTCCAAGGCCCTACACTTCTGTGAGATTGGTGCCGAATGTTAACCCCAGATTTCAAGTGGTTATGGGGCTAGCATTCCATGTCATTTATACCAGCTCAAATAATTGGTATAGGTGCACCAGAGATTTATATTAGAATCTGTGAATATGACCTGATGCACATTGAATATTAAGTAGGATTTCTTTTGTGATCTTATGCAGGTGTTCATTCTGCTGATGAAATGTGGTTTCACTCGAACGGACTGATATTACATAATAATACGATGGGGTTATTCTGGAAGACCATGATTCTTTATTTTTAGCAAAGTTTATTTTTCATATCTTTCTCCGCTCCAAAATATTGTACCAAAATACATTTGGGTTGTGGATAATACTCTCTTACTGATTTCACAAGTTGCACTGGCAATTTAGAAAAGCAATTTATGAACGTGAATTTTAAACCTCATTGGAATTCAAATAGTGGCCATCTCTTTCCATACATGTTTTAAGAATGAACCAAAACTCACTACCACAGATTTTTATGCCTATAATGCGAATATTATTGAGCTAATTTGGATTGGTTGAATAGTTAGTTCACTTGTCAACTTGAGCAAATGTCTAGGAGTTTTCAATTTCACCTTGTGTTATTGTGTATGCAACAACCCATCAGCTAGCAACAAATTCTTAACCATTTCATGCATTTTCAATGACAAGTTCCATCTAAAGTGAGAACAAAACTTTTCACTAATTTTTTATACAGTTACGATCTCTAATAATTCTTCCCCCTTATCCTAAAATCTTAGATCCTCCCTAGCCTTAACAAGCTTGCAATGCGGTATGACCGTATGAGGCTACCCGAGGACTAGAAGTCTATATCTTGGGGACTCGAGGCCTATAAAATATAAACATATTAAGTATTTATATTTAGGTATGAATAATACTATGATAGATTACACTTGGCACAACATGACTATCTACTTTGAAGAATGCCCCTTTCACCCTTTGCAACCTCCAAAGGCTTACATCTCTTGAAAGTAAAATTTGCAGCAATTATATGGCTCCTGTCATCTCACCTGCAAGTGTAGATAGCTAAAATAAACATTAGATGAAAAAAAAATTACTTGATTACAATGTCAATGAAAATCCTTACCGTGCATGGATTTAACGAAGAAATCCAATTCCGACAAGCAAACATTTCCTTGAAGCATAGATGGTTGTTGGACAACAAAGAACGAGAAATGCCGGCGATCTGGATCATTGCTGGGCTTGGCCATCTCAACTAATCTCTTGTAACCTTCTCTATCATAGCAAAGAGGAGCATTCTCTCCAGCAGCAACCAAACCTCGATCCCAAGCTGAGTTTAGTACCTGTAGAGCATGAAACAACTGATTTTATTGACAGCGGATCAAAGAAAAGTTGGAAACATCGACAGGTGCATGTGAAACCAAATAAGTTATGCTATGCACACTATCAAATAACATCACTCCTATCTTCACGCAAGCCACCTGAAAGCCAGATAATGGCGGAAGAGCATAGCAGAAGAAATCAATGAGGCAATGAGCTAAAATTACCTGCCAACTTAAACCCTCTGGATCAATTAATGATTCATTAGCTTCCTGGTTGGAAAGATGAAATCCTACACAGACAAATTTCATGGTGACAGAATGTTTTCTCAAGATCTCAAACACAGGAGAGTATCCATCCTGATTCGTGGGGTTGTGATATCCGGTTGTCAACTCTGCTGCATGACTAGGAGTCTTATACCACCAGTATACAGCAGGAACCTGCACACTATCTAATTTTTAGGATACGCAATGACCATATATACATACCTACAGAATCAAGAACTAAATCCTTTTGCACTAGATATTGGGGTTTGATTTCTGATTTTTTCACATCTCAAGAAGGAAACAGTTTACAGAAGCATTTACTATTTAACAGAACGGCATTGGAAAAAAATATATTCCCCCAAGAAAATTAAAGTAATCAATCATTGGCCAGAACTTTAAAAGGAAAATATTGAATTTAGTTAAATTCAAACTGAAAGATCCAATTGAACAAAATGAATTTACCAATTCTTGGTGACTCCAAAAGTGAGAACCATCAACATTATTAGTCAATAGGCGTCAGTTTCGTATCCCAGAAAAATGGGATGAAAAACTCATGGCCAAGCTTTATGCAAAAGATCCATCCCTGAATTTTCACTCCGTTTTAAGGGGATAACAAACCGAGTCTAAGCAATAAGTACCATCAACCAACTATTCAAGCAATCAATGCAAGAAGAAAACTAACACCATCCAAATCTAGGACTAGCAGAAGATGGAACTATGATGGAAAGAGCCTGGTATTTGTCTATATGAGAACCAATACCTTGACAACTAATTTTGTATCCTCAAAAGCAAGGCTTGCAAGGGACAGAACATTATCTGCATGGTCTATTAATGTCTGGGAATACCAATGTAAGAAGAAGCGTCCATAATAGTTGTCATAATCACCTCGTTCACAAAAGAATCCAGTTTCATGTGGCATAGAGTTGTAGTGTCCAGCATTATCAGGTCCTCTAGCCCAGAAAGAATGACCACGTAATTTGGCTGCCATGCGCAGACTATGTTGCAGGTATTTATCATAGCACTGTTCATACAAGATGAAAAGGAAAACAGGACTTCATTGTTAGCAAACGAAATATATGAGATCACCTGCAGTGCCTACAATGCAGAAGAATGCAAATATTTTAAAATGAAGCCAATACCTGAAACTCGCCTATTCCAGGATACCTCCATCCCATCCTTTCTGAAAAAGAAGGGTATTTCAGCTCCCCAGATGCACCAAGTCCAATTTCTACTGCAGAAATCAGACCTTCTGCAAACAGGTCATCAAACTCTGTCCTGAAGCTTCTCATCATATCAAAATAGACCTGAATATATTAGATATGGTTAATAAGTAATAACCAAAACAGATAGGAGCATTATTTTTTCTTGAAGAAAATACGAAGGATATAATCTATAGAAGGTACAGCCACCAATAACCATGTATATGCATATAAAGGACTTAACTACAATCAAAACTAATATGCAAATGCAATGAACTGGAATTTGATGATATGAAGTGAACACTTTTTCTTTTTCCTTTTTTTGCCCCCTCAAATCAGGGAGAGTTGTTTTCATACCTCAATTCCAGTTCTTCCTTTCAGAACACGCTCTTTGTCAATTCCCCAGGAAAGGCATTCAGTATTCCTCCGCCCTTCACGATCTGTAAAGAATATATCCGGGTTATCTTTTCCCATATCCAAAACCCATTGTGGCAGGGCAATCAATGCATCACTAGAACCATTCCCTCCACATTCATGAAATGCCATAACAACCTTCAGAATTTAAAACAAGAACCAAATTAGATACTTCAATAATGCTAGATATGCTTCCAATTCCCATGAAAAGAATAAATGTCCACAAGAAATTAATAAACCGAAACCATCCATTAGTTACTATGTCTAAATAATAGTAGAAGACATGAAGAGTCGCTTGAAAGTTTATAAACTGAAAATAGATTTGTCATGATCTGACAACATTTCCATTAAACGTCCTCTTGTCCCTTTATATATATAGTTTCAAGCATTCAGGTCGCTAGACTTCATTAAAAGTCCAAACCATACAAGCCATCCTTGTGTTAGAAAATAAACGATTTGGTGTTGTTACCAAAATCTCAGACATCCACACTCATAATATAACATATTCATGCGTTTGGTAAATTTACTTATTCAAAGGATGTGAACACATGTATTAAATGATAAAACCAAATTTAATATATACCTGTAACTTCAGCTTAAATTCTCTAATAATGCTAAAAAGATCCCTATAGCCAGACCACACATATTTCTGCGGATTCCAGCCTTCAACAATACCCCACCAACAATCCACAATGACGCCATCCATATTTAAAGACTTAAGATGAATTAGCTCTTGTCTAATGCCTTCAGGATCAATCAACTGGCAAAATTTGTTAATAATACCAGCCTGCAAGAAATGACGAAGTTTATAACGGAAATCTTATGATTAGATATGAGGTAGACACAATGACAAAGGACATGCAAAATTAAAACCTGTTGATGTGTAATTTGTTGCATAGGACAAACTACACAGGTTGGATGCTAGTCCAAGATGCAGCAAGCACCAAATAGAAGACACTTACTGGTAGCTTTGAGTAAACCGGAACATATGGTGTGCAGGTAAAGTCATTCTCGTGCACACCAGAATGAATATCATGTATGAGCTGCATCAATAAATTACACAATCAGAAGGTCCTGAACTACATATGCTCAAATATAATGCTCCACTTGGTGAGCATTGATAGAAAAGTTAAAAGCCTAAATATAAAGCATGCATCAAATTTTGTTATAGAACAATCTAGATTCCAAGGAACCGGCATTTACTCAGTATCTGCATATAAACATTTCAACTATTCAAAACAAGTCACCTGATCGGCCTCCAAACAGTGGACTACATTTACAGGGCTTGCACTTGTGTATTTCTCATTCTTCGAGTCCCTTTCTGCAATTACCACAGAATCTATCGACGCAGGCGACAAGCATTCATCAATTCTAAGTGCCGGTGGCTGATTCCCTAGTGTCTCTTTAACAGAGCAAGGTCTCAAGGAACCACCAGAGAGTTGACTTTCAACTGACCTAGCTGCAAAAGATCCCTGCACATAATCATGGCTCCATGAGGTTAAACCATTAAAGGTTACAAATAATTTAGTTAGCATTCTCACTCGTAGACTTTAAGTATCAAGCAACTAAATTCAAAACACATTGTAGAATTGCTTGCAAACAAAGTTCAAAACCTTCTAATTTCTAAAACAAATCTGCAATGTTGAAACTTATCATGACAATCAAACATAACCATAACCAAATTTGAGCTGAACCACGAAAATTTTCAGAGAATGGAGAAAGCTAACCACGTGAGAAGGTGGAGGACATTGCCGGTAGGTGGTGCCATCAGCTTCAACAACCCAACCGGCGTCACGCGCGAGTGCAGCGAGTACGTCGTTCATGTCAGCACGCGCCGGGAGAGGGAAGTTCCCGTACTGCCGGAGACCGGCAAGCATACGGCTAGTGATGGCACGGCGGTGACGCTCGCGGAGCTTAGTGCGCTCCTTCTCCTTCTCCCTCTCTTTCTTCCCCTTTCCGGCAGGATTGGCGGCGGCTGCAGCGAAGCCGCGGGGACGGCGGGGCTGAGGGTTAGAAGTAAGAAGGTATTCGGAGCTGTGGTCGCTTTGAGGGTCGAGATCTTGTGCGGAAGCATCGTCGTTGATGGTCTTCATCTTCACATAATCATACTCCCTTTTCTACTCTTCACTCTCCTTTCATACTCTCTAATACGTCACAATTCAATTCACACTTCCCATTTTCCCAATACTCTCTCCACCAATAACATTGTTACGGGATTCCAAATTCCAATATACATATATGATATAACCACCACTGTATTTATAATAATTAAATAATTAAATTAATGAAAGAAATTAATTTTAATTTTAATTTTATTATTCATAAAACTGATGATTTAATTTGAGAATCTGCTTCCATTGTTTATGACTTATGCGAACCGGTGATTGAACAGGTTCCACCAATTATACGCTCTTGCTTTAATCTTTGGTCAACGCTTCGAGACCAATCCCCTTGTGTTTTTTGGGGGCCGTATATAATTGGGCCAGAAAAATGACCGGGTCCATGAAGAGTCAATGTATTCCAAAAACACAGAGACCCATGACCAAAAAAAAACAAGGAGATCTGGAACCAAGATGAGTTTCTCTTCTACTCATGACTTTTTTTCACCAATTTGGCGAAGGTGTTCTCTAAGGTGTCAAAGCTGCCGAAAGTGCCGAAAGAGATGTGCCAAATCCTGCAAGTTAACAATTGAATAGAGAATGTGAAGATGATTAATAATTTCTAATCATAATTAACAGTTTTTAAAATATTATTATGTATGCGTCAAAAATCAACAAATTAGTCAATACATATATGTGTATGTGTTAGTTAACTCATATTTTATATTGGGAAAGTATGAGGAGCCAATGGAATATTTATATAATGTATACAATGGAGATTTAGGGAGTATTAAAAATATAATTATTAGTGTTACCTTTTCCCATCAGCTGAACCTTTTGGGATGAGTGGTATCATGACATGGTATTAGAGTGCTAGATCCGAAAGGTCAAGAATTTGATCATTGGTGAACCCCAAAAACAATTTAATATTTTGGAAAGATGTTTATTATCGCTAGTACTCGGATGGTTATTTTAGATAGTAGAAGAATGTTCATTTTATAACTCAATAACCCATTACACATTGTACAAATAATCCATAATCCATTCTCTCCCGCCGGATCCATTTATATTTTAATAGTCATCTGTTGCCTCAAGTAGTATTTAAGTAGTCGCACCATTATGCATGGGACAATAGAAACACCTCTAACCAAGTAGCCTCTCTTATTATTATTCCTCAAATGAAGCCTGTCTCTCTTGTCTTCTCCACATTATTTTGGTACGAATACATTATTCACTTCTTTCTTATTACCACTCTGAACTCATCACTACTGTGGTTTATCTCAAACATTAGTAGTAGTAGTAGTAGTAGTACTAGTGCCCACGCATTGTTGCTAGGAAATGAGAGTGATCATCTGGCTTTGCTCAAGTTCAAGGATTCAATATCCAATGACCCTTTTGGAGTCTTGGATTCTTGGAATACCACAAACCACTTTTGCAAGTGGCAAGGAATCACATGCAATAATAGTCCCAAGCAACAAAGAGTTATTGAATTGAAATTACCAGGATATTATCTGCATGGATCTCTGTCTCCTCAACTCAGTAATCTCTCTTTTCTGAGGCACATAGACCTCGAAAACAACAGCTTCTATGGAGATATCCCCCAAGAGCTTGGTCTCTTGTCACACCTGCAGGTACTTTATCTTAATAACAATTCTCTGACTGGTGAAATTCCTATAAACTTGACCAGTTGTTATGAACTCACAAACTTTGACTTCTCATGGAACAATTTGATTGGTAACATACCAATTGAAATCGGATCTCTTTCCAAGCTCAAAGAATTTTTCATTGAGAGTAATAATTTAAGTGGAAGAATCCCACCATCCATAGGTAATCTTACATCCCTCACTTCCCTAGTGTTGATTTCTAATAACTTGGAGGGGAATATTCCACAACAATTATGTGCCTTGCAAAACTTGACATATTTATTAGTCGATTTGAACGAATTTTCCAGTACACTTCCGTCTTGTCTTTACAATATATCATCTCTTAGTGTGTTATCAGTTTCAAACAATAATATTAGTGGCTCTTTGCCGGCCAACATTTTCCATAACCTCCCAAATCTTCAATTTTTCCAAATTGGAACTAACAATTTCTCTGGAACAATTCCACTTTCTGTCACAAATGCATCTTTACTACAAGTACTTGATTTGGATCGAAACCATTTTGTGGGACAAGTTCCAAGCCTAGGGAAGCTAACAAAACTTCGATTTCTATCTGTATCTGAGAACAATCTAGGTGGATTTCCAACTAAGGATTTGAAGTTCTTGAAGCCATTGGCCAACTGTAGTAACTTGTACGTGCTTGGCATATCTGTCAATAACTTTGGAGGCCAGTTGCCAAATTACATTGGTAATTTGTCTACACACTTGAGCAATCTCTTTCTTGGTTATAACCAAATATATGGAAAAATTCCTGCAGAGTTAGGAAATTTGGGGTACTTAACTCTCTTGAGCATGCAAGGCTGCCGTTTTGATGGGAATATTCCAGCTACTTTTGGACAGTTTCAAAAGATGGAATTAATAGAGTTGGGTGGAAACAAGTTTTCAGGAGAGATGCCAGCCTTTATAGGCAACCTCAGCAAGTTATTTCTCTTGGATTTGTCAGACAATATGTTTGAAGGAAGCATTCCTTCAAGTATAGGAAACTGCCAGAGCTTACAACACCTTAATTTTTCCAAGAACAATCTCAGCGGAACCATACCATCTGAGATTTTCAGCATTTCTTCCTTAACAATCTTATTAGACTTGTCACAAAACTCATTCAGTGGCAATCTATCTGATGAAGTGGGAAAGCTACAAAATCTCAATTTCCTGAAACTCTCTGAGAATAATCTAGTTGGCAACATTCCTGCCAGCATTGCAGTGTGTCTAAGTTTGGAGTTCCTTTATCTGCAAGGGAATTCATTCTCCGGAACCATACCATCCTCTTTGGTTTCGCTTAAAGGTCTCCGAAAATTAGACATATCACGAAACCATTTGTCCGGGTCGATTCCTGAAGGCTTGCAGAACATTTCACTTGAGTATCTCAATATCTCTTTCAACATGTTGGTTGGCAAAGTACCAACAGAAGGTGTTTTCAGAAATGTGAGTGAGTTTGCAATGATTGGAAACAATAAGCTTTGTGGGGGTGTTTCAGAGCTTCATTTGCCACCATGCCCTTCTGAAGCTAAGAAACCAAAGAGACACCAGAATTTCAAGTTGTTTGTAGTGATAGTTTGTGTGTGTGCTTTTTTCTTCTTCTTATCTCTTTTCCTAACCATTTGCTGGATGAGGAAGAGAAGCAAGAAAATGTCTTCTGATGATTCACCAACAATTGAACTGCTGTCTAAGGTTTCCTATCAAAGCCTACACAATGGAACAAATGGATTCTCAGAAGAAAATTTGATAGGGTCTGGAAGTTTTGGCTCTGTGTATAAGGGAACTCTTGAGTTAGAAGAAAGTGTTGATGTTGTTGCCATTAAGGTCCTAAAGCTTCAAACCAAAGGTGCTGAGAAGAGTTTTGTTGCTGAATGTAATGCACTCAAGAGTGTGAGGCATCGCAATCTGGTGAAGATTTTAACATGTTGCTCAGGTACAGATTATAAAGGGCAAGAATTCAAGGCTCTAGTTTTTGAGTTCATGACAAATGGAAGCCTAGAAAGTTGGTTACATCCATCAACAGGAATTTCAAATCAAAGTGCTGCTAGATCACTGAACCTTGAGCAAAGGTTTAACATCATCAATGATGTTGCCTCCGCATTTCATTATCTTCACTATGAATGCAATCGAGCTATTATTCATCGTGATTTAAAGCCAAGCAATGTTCTTCTCGACGATTTGATGGTAGCTCATGTGGGTGATTTTGGATTAGCAAGACTACTTGAGAAGAATATTGGAGAGTCTTCTATGCAAACTAGCTCAACTGGACTTAAAGGAACTTTTGGTTATGCTCCTCCAGGTAAAGCCTCATCCTTAAATATATTTTACTTTGAATTTTTTATATTTTATAGAATTTAATTTTGAAGTATTGTCTTAGTTTTACGTGTACCTCTAATTACAAAATATTTTACATTGTCAGTGCATTAAAATTAAGCTCATATTTTTTTATCAATAGTTTAAATTTAACAGAATAACATACTAACTAACAAGCACTGCACTCCTTACTTTTTTCCGAAAGCAAAGTCTTGTTTACACTTTCTAAATTTACTTTGGTTACATTATTTCAGAGTATGGAATGGGTTATCAAGGGTCCATGGAAGGAGATATGTATAGCTTTGGGATTCTGATATTAGAAATGTTGACTGGAAAGAGGCCCACGGATGAAATGTTCATGGACGGTCACAATCTCCATAAATATGTTGAAGTTTCAATTTCAAGTAACATTTTCAAGATTGTGGACCCTTGTATCCTTTCCATGGGAGAACAACTACAGCCTGGGGTTGAAAATTGTTTAATTTCACTGTTTAAAGTTGGACTGGCCTGTTCAATGGAATCACCAAATGAAAGAATGGCTATGGTTGATTTAATGAGAGAGCTTAATCGAATCAAAAGTTGTTTTCCTTCTACTCAACTCATGGAAGCAGATCAGAACATTCATAAACTCGTAAGTGCATTGTTTTGTATTCTTTCCCCTTAGGAAATTTAATCTGACCCATTTTTTAAAATACTACTATTTTTTTTATTATTAAACATGTCTAATAATAATAGATAAAACTAATTAAGATGAAAAAGAATTTTTCTATTAACCAATACATCTTCATTCAAGGCTTCAACCCTTCAAGTGCTAAATGTAGAAATAATAAATAATATTTTAGAAATGAAAAATACAACGTGAGCCTTGAGGTTAGTTGGCTGTTTGTGAAATTTGGAAATTCTTAAGGAGCTAATGTGTGCTTTGTGTTTTTTCCTAGGTCTGATGGGGAACAAAAAAATATCCAGTGACCAAAGTTGACTTACCAATGTTGACGGCGCTTTGTATTATTGCCGAATGCAGAGTAAAGGCAGAGGTTACAACTACCGATAAAGGATTTGGCAAACTCTTTTCTTGCACTGAACTTGAGTATTATTTTTATTTTATTTGAACTTTGAGTATGTACTGTGTAATGTAAGTGTACTAATAAGATTGCCCGTTTAGACAATAAAATTTATGTATGCATGCTTGGTTTGTATATTATTATTTCGTAGCACATTGATGATGCAAATTTATTGTCTCATGGTATTATATCATTTGTTAAAAAAAAACTACGCATTCCTAATCCAAAACAAAAGAAATCTCCTCACTCTAATTTATCGTCATTCCTTTTTTTTTCCCCTGGGTTATTGGGTGGGGTTGGACATGCTCGAGCTGACTCCCTCGTTATATGTTAAGGTTAATCCGTTACAAATTGAAATTCTATTTAAAAATTTATTACTAATAAATTGTTTTATGATTTGATGCGAGATACGAAGCTGACAGTTATTTTTATGGTCACATATAATTGGGCCGTAAAATAATTGGGCCCATAAAAATAGAGACCTGTAACAAAAACGCCTACGCAGCTTCAAATAAAAACCAACAAATCAGAAAAACCCTCACTCTACCTTCTCTTCAACCCTAAAACCCTAAACCCGTCGATTCCCCGGAAAAAAAATGGGCAGCAGACAGGCAGCAGTGTCGTTCCTCAGCAACATAGGCCGCGCCGCCTTCGGTCTAGGTACGGCGGCGGCGGTGTTGAATACATCCCTGTACACGGTGGACGGTGGCCAGCGCGCGGTGCTGTTTGACAGGTTCCGCGGCATCCTGGACGAGACGGTAGGTGAAGGCACCCATTTCTTGATCCCATGGGTTCAGAAACCATACATCTTCGACATCCGCACCCGGCCACACACGTTTTCGTCGATCTCCGGCACGAAGGACCTCCAGATGGTGAACCTCACCCTCCGTGTTCTCTCCCGTCCGGACACCGACCGTCTTCCCACGATCGTCCAGAACCTCGGTCTCGAGTACGACGAGAAGGTGCTCCCTTCCATCGGCAACGAGGTCCTCAAGGCCGTGGTGGCTCAGTTCAACGCCGATCAGCTCCTCACGGAGCGGCCGCATGTCTCCGCCCTCGTCCGCGAGAGCCTCATCCGGCGAGCCAAGGACTTCAACATCGTCCTTGATGACGTCGCCATCACGCATCTGTCGTACGGAAATGAATTCTCGCGTGCCGTGGAGCAGAAGCAGGTGGCGCAGCAGGAGGCGGAGCGGTCAAAGTTTGTGGTGATGAAGGCTGAGCAAGAGCGGCGGGCTGCCATCATCCGTGCGGAGGGAGAGAGCGAGGCCGCGAAGCTGATCTCGGAGGCTACTGCGGCGACCGGAATGGGGCTGATTGAGCTGAGGAGGATTGAGGCCTCCAGGGAAGTGGCCTCCACCCTTGCCAAGTCTCCCAATGTTGCTTATCTCCCTGGTGGCAAGAACTTGCTCATGGCTCTTAATCCTTCTCGTTGATATGGTCGGTTTTCTTTCTTGCTTTTCTTAGTGCCTTGAATTTCGTTCTTGTTCCACATTATTCATTACTGTTTCAAACAGATCTGCATATTAGACCTCTTTTGGCTCCTAAGGGATAGTAGATTATTAGAGGCTTAGAGCTAATAATCGAATTGGTTAGTTCCCGGCTTTCTCTTAATACCATTATCTGTCAAATGATGGAGGGACTAATTTGAGTTGCAGGGAGTATCTTAATCAATTTATAAAGTGAGGACTAATTAATCATAGCATGAGGAATCAATTTGATCTCTAGTTTATTAACTTACTGTTGAGACTAAATTGTGAATGTGTTGAGATGCTAATTGTCATTGCTATTTGATTTAGGTTTTGCATTAACGATACTTGATTCTGGGGGGTTGGGGGGTTCTTAATCCTTTTTTGGAGACTTGTGCTAGATGCTTTACTGCAAATTCTTATCCAGTTATGTATTACAGTTTACACACAGTAGACAATACTAGTAAAGTTAGGAAAGGAAACAACTACAAGCCTATCACATAAAACTTATGAATGTGCAATTAACGTTTTGGGGTATTGTTTTCGTGTTTTTCAATTGAATATAACGTCAAAACTTACAAGGTTTGCTAACTCCGAATTTGAGTTACGCTGTGTATATTTAACTTTCCTACATGATCATTTGCTTTATTATTACGTTGTCTTGGGTATCAATGTTACATTTGAAATTTCTAAAGTTACTACTGTATCTCGGATGATATTTGGTGTATATAATCTATCAATTTCTATCTCTTCACATCCCATGCCAGTGTAACTTGTAAACCCCATATGCTGCCAATAGCTCTCCCTCTTTATGTTTGAATGTGTTACCATTTTCTTCTGATATTGTACTGAAACCAGTTCTCCTTTATTGACTTATGGGTATTAATATTATTGATGTCACAATTCAAAGGAAATGGAATTTAGTTATTAAGCCTTTTTATATATTCTTTACCGTTTGAATTTGAGAACTCCGGTTTGACTTTTACTTTTGATACGATCAGTTATTAAATGATTTTTAATTGTCATCATTCACGACCCAAGTATATTGATTTTTTAGTTGTTAATATCTCTTACATTTTCTTCCTTGTTTCAGGGTGTGATGATATGGTGTAATGGCATCCATGGAGTGGAGTAGACTTTGAAGAAGTCTTTCTTTTTCTTTCTTTTGTGAACTCCATCTCATCTAAACATAATTTCATAGTAATAATTCTTTGAAACGAAAAAGAAAAATGTTAGAAAGACTTCGGACCTTCATGAGTGATGATAATTGTGTCCTTCTAGTGGTAGAATATTTTCTATTAATGTACCTTTTCTATTTTTAAAAAAGCACTACAATCAACCAGTAAATTTGTTCAGATCGAATTGATTTCTTATTTGGCGTCCTTCATTCTGATTTGTGATTATTTACTTTGGTGCATCTACATCTATCTTTTGAATTTTTTGAGCAACTTAAAAATGGATACATCTATCCTTTGAATTTTGTGAGCAATTTAAAAATTGATACTTGAGAGGATATTTTATAGGATTTTGTGATTCGAATTGTTGCGGTGAAAATAAGAAAAAAAAATGTTATAAAAAGATAATTTTATTTTTATGTTATAAAATATATTGAAAAAAATGAAAAGATAATATTAGAAGTAGGAAGAAAAAAAAAATTGTGGGTTTTATTGATTTTTTTCATCTCTTTTTCTTTTTTTTTTAATTTTTTTTTCAACCAAATAATAAAAAATATTTTTTTTTATTTATTTATTTTTCAAACAAACATAACATTACCATTTAAAGATGTAATATAATGCAATAAGACGTAAACAGCACTTTTTACATCAATTTTTTTCATCACTTTTGGTTAAGATTCAGGGTTTTGGGTTTATATATGAGTAAGTGAATTAAATCCAAAAACTACCAAAGTAAAAGTCAGAGTTGAGTTCCAGAAATTATTTTTGATATGAAATATTCTTTGGTGAGGGATAGTGTTGCTCGTTTCCGAGGAGCCTGCAGGGCGTGTGTTGGAGGGACAGTCCCCCACTCCGGTATTCAGTCTCTTGTTGAAGTTCTATAAAGAGTGGAATGTATCATGTGTAGTGTGTGTTATACAATACAAAGTGTATGTTATATGGTGCAAAATTTGTGTTATATTCAGAAAGAAGAAGAAAATAAGTTGAAGAAGAGGGGAAGCTAACGGTGTGTTGTAATGTTAAGAGTGTGTGTTATAATAAGAGTTAGGATATAGGTGTGTTTTAAAAAAAAATTATATAAAAAAATTATTAGTTTGTGGTGATTAAAAATGGTAACGACATCCTAAGATTAATTATGTAAGTTGATAAATTTTATTATTTTATGTATTTAAATTATTTTTTTATTTTTGTTGTTGTTAGTATTATATAAAAATATAATATTATTATTTTAGTCTTAGTATTTTTTGTATTTTATTAATATTTTTTAATAATAAAAAAATTGTCCAACATAATTATAGTTTATTTTATATAAAGCGAATATTATTTATATTTTTTATTTTCGAATATAAATATTATTTACATTTATTTATTTTCGAATATAAATAATAATGATATTTATTTGTCTTTAAAAATAAATATTATTTATATTTATTTATTTGCAAAAGTAAATATTATTTAAATTTTTTATTTTCGAATATAAATATTATTAAATATTTTATTTGTTTTTAAAATATTATTTATATTTATTTATTTATAATATTTAAATAAGTAAATGTTTTTTATTTATGTAATTTATTATTATAAATATTTATTTCTAATCATTTTTATTTATTTAAACTAATATTTAGTGAATAAATATATTGTTGAACCAGCCAAACAGAAAATTTGATACACTAGATCCGCTGCAGACGTGAAATCCAATGGTCGAAAACTGCTTATGCTCAACGGGATTCTACCACGTCTCTAGAATTGGGTTCATAAAAGGATTTTATCCCTTATTAGCTGCTTTGGTGAGGTGGAGGCCAGAAACCCATACCTTTGTATTGCCGGTGGGTGAGGTTACTGTGACACTGGAAGATGTCGCTCAAACATTTGGCCTACTCATTGATGGAGAGCCTGTGAGCGGCTGGACAGATAGTAGTGGCGACTTCCTACAGAGTCAAAGCATCGCGATATTCGGTCGCGAACCGGTTGTCAGTAGTTCTTCGAAATCTTTTACAAAGATGGGTTGGGTTCGGGGTATCAGAGACGCAGAGCCATTGGACACCGAGAAGTCTATTAAGAGATATGTCATATGCCAGATTTTCTATTTGTTGGGTTCGACCCAATTCACGGATAAGTCGACCGCATATGCTCACGCAAAGTATCTACCGTTGCTTCGCGATTTCGAGTGGATCCATACTTATAGTTGGGGGTCAGCTTGTCTCGCGCATCTTTACAGGGCACTATGCCATGCATCACGGTATGATACTAAGGAAATGGATGGCTCTTCTAATCTGTTGTTTGTTTAGGTATAGGAGCGACTGCCGTGTATTGTGCCTGTACCTAAATAGTCCCTTCCACCGGTTGAGATACCAATTGCCATGAAGTAACAGTTCTTATTTTAGTTCTGCATTATATTGACAATGCATATTTGATTGATGGTAACCTTTTTAAATTTTTTCAATGAATTTCAGGTGGAGTCAGTCCTATCGGAGCTCAGCGTGGTTATCGAAGACCATAGCGATATTTAGGCAGGAAATAGACTACATGGATGAGGTAAATATTTAGGGTTCGTATGATTCCCGTATCCAAACATTAATATTAGAGTTCTAATTTTCTAATAATACGTGGCAGTTTGTGTGGCGGCCGTACGAAGGGTTGATCATACCCGACGAGTTACATGGACACTTTGAGGTGTGTGACATCGTTGTTCTGTTAGTGTCGTTCGAGTGTGTTGAATGGCACCATGCGAACCAAGTGATGCGTCAATTTGGGTATGCACAACCCCCTCCGCCAGTAGCAAGAGACGTTCCATCGAGAGAATATTGCATCACTCTTCGCGGAATACAGCTTTATGACTGGACAGTTTTACATGGGGGATGGATTGAGGAATGGGGCAACCGTCGGAACACTCAGTTGCAGTATCTGCACCCCCTTCCGACTTAGGACTTTACACTGTCGGCAGAGTACCGAGATTGGTACGTGGGTTCGTACGGACATCTGCTGAGATTGTCGGAGTACGTTCCTCATCATCTATATCAGCCACCAGCCCCATAGTCACCAGCACGACAGCCACCAGCACCTCAGGGCATGATGGGCAAGGGACTGAACTGGTTGGTTCAAAAGAACTGAGCTTGAGTTTATGTTGTTTAGGTTTAATTTTAAGAATTAAGTTAACATAATTTGTAGTTAATCTTATGTAGTCGCACCCACGCACATACATCTTACATTTTGCATAGAACGTCTATGATTCGGACTCGTAAACATTGTAGTCGACTCCTCTAGAGATAGTGTAACTTCTAATTGCTACGACGACAGACTTTTTAGAACTATACTTCATTCCGATCCTGAACTCTCCATCCTCAGGGCTAGCAACACCTACAGAAACCAGATATCATAATTCATTGATCCATCCAAAATATAAAAACACAGAAAACGTATTATTCACTCATCACGTACCTATGTTTGCATATTCCGGAAATTCTAGTGCATTCATAGCGTCAAGATCCAAGTTACGCATAAAAGGGGAGGACGTTCATTGGTTGACTAACTGCGGGATGAACCACTACATTCTCCGCTTCTTTCTCAACTCCCACATCACCATCCTCGTCTTCGTCGCCGGCTTCATAAGTGGCTTTGAAGTCCTCTTCGCTGTCACTATTCATTCCTTCGTACACTGCAGCTCTATCATCCTCTATATCTAAATCATTTTGAATCCCATCTACCTCTACGTTTTCAAACTCAACATACAGCTCAATCTGTGGCTGTCACATCTGAGTCTGCCGATAAATTTGGAACATATTCTGCATACTCGCTTCGTCAATGATCGGCATAATTTCAAACTGTATTATACCACCAAAAACTATAACCGGATTCCAGTACAAAATACTGCTCATTCTCGTCAATATACCGTTCTCCATACTTTGACAGAAATCCTTCTGAAGCTCCATCAACGTCATGGTGCATGGAACCACAAACAAAAATAGATTCTAACACACAAACCTCACTCCTTCATGAGTATTCTGTATAATCTCATTGTTGCGATACACTACCAAGTTTGCGGTACCATCCATTACACTAGCAACACACTTAAAGAACACTCTTCCTCGCAATGAAAATGGTGCCAAGGTTTACCATATATATATATGGGAGCATTCAGCACGCCCCTCCCCCTTTTTGATTCATCAGTCAATGACAGCTTGTCACGTATAACATCCCCCTTGTGCTGACTCAGCACCCCCTCCGGCCCTCCCCCCATGTCCATAACCAAATTCTTTAGCCGTTGAGTTGCAATGGGATAAACTCATAAAGTGAAAATTATGGAACGGTCGGTGAAATTGGATGGCTTTTCACATCTTGAAAACTTAATCCCCCATAACTTCCAAATACTTGAAACCTTACTCCTACAAGCATGTACTTCTGGATCTTATTAATAGGAATTTGACTAAAGTCTTAGAAAATGGGGTAGATGTCTTCCAGCAAAGACTTTCTCCATTCTCAAAACTGAACAATGCACCCCAAAAAAAAAAAATGCTCAAAGAAAATTGATATATCGGGGAAAAGAAAAAACTCAAAAGGAAAACAGACCATAGATCCATAAAAAGGAACTCTAGTTTCTAATAAGTTCCTTAAAACAACTGTTGAAAACAAAATTAAATTAATTATATCTTAAAATAGGTGATTCCCAACATTCGTTTTGTCTATAAAGTTGGGTAAGAGACAATCAGAAAAAATTACTCGTACATGTCTGAATATTTTCCTCATTGGACTTTGAAAACTACATATATATTCTCACTCTCTCTAACACACACACACATACACCTATTAATACATGTTTCTTTTCCTCTTTTTCTCCTTTCATCTTTCCCTCTGAAAAGTGAAAAGGATACCTCACGCATGCACAAATTTTTATTGTTTTCATGCACTTGCTTGGCTTTACTGGTCAAAGACGCCGTTGCTACTATGCAATTTCATCAATGATGAAAAGTGCTCATTTGAATGCTACTCTTTCCCTTTTTTTCATCCTCATTTTGCTGAATTTTGCATATCTAACAACAACAAAAGTGAGCCAAAGTAAAGGTATGTCTCACAGACAAGACTCCTCAAACTCAGCATAATCATCATCTTCAATATGATACAAAAAAAAATGGATGCTACACCATGAGGACCTTTTCTGAAACATGTCCACAAATACCCCATCTCTTCTTTTTTGATTAATCACCTAACCAATATAGGATGGAGCGTCACTGTAGTTTAAAACGGAGCGACACTCCATCCTATGTCGGATAATGAGTCCCGAGTAAGAAGGCGAAAAGTGAGTCGCACAATCATTTCTCGGCAAGGAGTGGCAGGCAGTAGTTCAGTCTATTTCTACCATGGGTTTGGATTGATGTTTATTCAGAAATTGGAGTAAATAATCATTGAAAAACAGTGGCTCAGTGACAATACTTTGATGAAAAGAGGACTGAACTTTCTTTTTGGTCACATAAGGGTATGTGCAATAATTTACTACTCCCATGAGCTCTGAGTGATACTGATTAACAAATTTGCTATTTTTAGTTCTCCATTGGCAGTGTATCTGATACACAAATGTCCCCTCTACATAGTGGGCATACCCTGTTGCATAATGAAAAGAAAAAAAGGAAAAAAAGAAAAGAAAAGAAAAGTTAGAGACACATATTTCCAAGCATCTCTAGCACAAGTAGAGATTTTTATTCATATGAACTGGTAAGATTGTTATTTTATAGAAATTAGTAAGTTTTAATCACAGAGGAAATCCATAACAAGTTTGTCAGAATGCAAATAAACATTTTTATATCAATCACCCATATCCAATTTTTACCAAGTGTTTACTACACAAATTAAGCAATAGAGTTTACCATCAAAGTCCCCCTGAAAAACAAATACAAAACTCACTCGTCTATTTTGTACCACGAATTACATTAAATGTAATAAATAGGCAATTTTCTGAAATTTCAAAGTTGTTAATCATATTATTAACCAGAAGACTATCCCTTTTCACATACCTGTGAATCTCCTTCAACCACTTGTCTATACAAGTTTTATGGAATTCATGGTGACAAGGAAGTACTCGCATGCTGTCTCCATCCTCATACTCCACAAGGCATATATAGCATCTATGAAGGGATAAGCAAGGGGAGAAGAGAAACCATTAGAATAATCCAATAGAATCATGAGATTCATATATGTAAATCATACACAAATCATGAAAATCAAAGCTAAATGTGACCAAAACGATTAATACAACATACAAAAGGAAATACTTACTGCACAGCATCTTCTTGATGTTTGTGGCACTTTGTGTATAATTTCACAGGCAAAGATTCCACGACTTCATTAGGTGCAGGAACAGATCCAATAGAAGACACAGAAGGGCGGGAAGATAGAACAACCGATTGCTGGTGAATTTCATCCAGAACCTAATTAAAATGTGTACAAATATTCAACTTTTATAATTTATAATAAATAGCCACTAGAATAACTAACACCGCGCTAAAAATTACCTCAAATAAGGCTTCAGCTAGCATCACAATTCTTGATATGCTAGCTCTAGCATTGGTATCATCAGTTGAATTCGTATCACGGCTACCGTTTCGGCATGTACAACGACCATTTCTGTGCTGACCAGACAAGACGCATGATCTGTCATGTCCAGACAGATTTTCAAACCGGCTTCCCAACCGCTGAAGAGCACGAACCTAACAATTGTAAATATTGATCATTAACAATGAGAAAGATCAGGGTGTTGAGGAAGAGCTCATTAAAAAGATATTTACATTGAAGCAATCCAAGTCTTAGTGGTCCTTTTTCTTTCCCCTCAGAGTTTTGTAATAAAATTATCATGATAATAATATAATATCAACGTCATTACCGGGTTACAAGCATAACATTGGCTGTGTACACATCCACAATGTTAAGTATATGTTTTTAGCTTGGCAGTATTAATATGTAATCAAACCATCAGATGTTATATGAAATTCAGAAAACTCCACATACCTGGGACCGTATTCTTCTTCTCCGTTCAAGGAAATTAGACCTGTGTTCCAGCAGATCTTGATACCTTGTTTCTCTAGATCGTGAAGTCTCAACATCAAAGTCATGAACACTAAATGAGGAGCTAGAAATTGTAGTTGGAGAATTCACAGCATTTTGACTAGTCCGTGGCACTCTCGTATCTCTCCCCCCCACTTCTCTTCCTCTGTCCCAACTAGCATCTCTTGCTTCCCTCTCCTGTTGCAGAGGGCCAAACGTGAACTCAGATAATGTTGATCGTCGGAGTACTCTATCTCTAAGTCTTCCAACACTTAAAGTTCGGCTGAAGCGTACATTTCGATCGACAGGTTCTCGAGCCCCATTTCGTCTATCAGTATGTCTTGTCTCAACATTTTCTGCCTCTGTATGAATTCTTGGAGAAAACAAGTTCATATCCACCACTTCTCTTGTACCTTCCCCATCTCTAATCACGTCCGCGACAGGAGAAATTGTGGGACTTCTTGCTAAGCTGCCAAAGGAATCCAATGCTGGTGCATTAGATCTAAAATCGGTAGAAGCACCTCCATGATACTGAATAGGCACTCGATCATCAAAAGATGCATTAAGCAATTCTCTACGTTGTTGAGTTTCATTTCTATTAATCAAGCTTCCAGGGTGGCTTGGATGAGGATTAAGCTCATCTTCACTGTTAAATATGGTGAGACTTCCAGAAGAAACAGGACAAGGCCTTGATGAACCAAGACTGGTGGTTCTGCTAAGTCTGAAGCTTATGTTACCAGGAATGAAGCTAAAGCGAGAAAGGAATCTACTTGAAGGATTCAAAGACTGAGTTGAAGAAGCATGATTAGAGCTGCTACCGGTTCTGGATGCTGTGTGATCCCACTCGTCAAGGTCGATGTTAGGAGGCATTTCATCATCATACTTGGCTTTTCTAAAGGATTTTGATTTCACTTCATCCGCAACTATTTCAACTCCACTTCCATTTACTTTGTTCTGATCACAAACCTGAAGCATGAGTTGTAAAATGCAAACAACAGTTAGTACCACAGGACTCTCACCAATCAACCAATCCTATAACTGATACAAAATGGTTATACCGGAAACAACAAAGTCTGTGAAATTTGTTCCATTTAATACCAAATCATTAAGGTTTTTAATTTTAAGCCTAATAGGATATTGAAGCTGGCAACAGAACACACAGGGAAATCAATGTATTATACTTGCTCCCTTGTATAAAAAATGTTGCTTTTTTTTTTTCTTTCTTTCTTTAAATTCACCAATTATGTATCATCTGATTGACTTGTTACATGACTTTCAGCTGTACTAATTAAAAGGCAATAAATACCCACAAAAACTGTTAGTGTCATTGATGAGCTCAAACAACAAGGAAAATTTAGGTAGGCACAATCTACACTCTACACATACCACTTTTTATCATAATGGATAAACAGTGCAATAAATTCATACTAGTAAGCAACCAAGTATAGTGGGAAGAAGTATTAAAATTGACTTTTCTTTGTTTCAAATCAAATAAGAGCATGGAGCACCATTTTATATTTTGACTAAAAAAAACTCTAATTTTTATGAGCAATGAACAAGTCACCATTTCCTCATGCATGTAGTGTACTTGACTCAAATAAATTAAATTATCCGAATGAAAAATCTTGAAAATGACCATACGTTGCAACCTGATGAATTCAGTGATTAGAACTAAGAGAAAAGAAGACTAAAAAGATAATCCTTAACCATTGTGATCCCAGAAACAACCTCTATTTTAATTAACAAAACTAAAACTCAAACTTATCACAAAACTAAGAGAAAAGAAAACTAACAAGATAAAAACGCATTAGAAAAAGAATTGAAAAAAGTGAAAACAGAAGAAAATGAAGAAAAAGAGCAATGGCATTGTGAAAATTGCAGAGTAACAGAGATAGCTTACCTGGTCTTCATGATCACTGTCATGAGATCCAGAAGTTGTTCCCAAACAATAAGATGGGAAGCCTCTATGCCTCTTAGATCGACCTTTCCTGAAACTACCCGAAGAAGAAGACGATGAACTGCAAGCAGAAGAATTGGCTTTACTGCCACTAGACCCCATCTATCTTCTTCCAAACAATGCCTCCAAAAAAAAAATGCTTTTTCAATTACCCAATGAACCAAATAACAAAACCCAGAACTCAAAATCTGTTATTTTTTTGAGATCCAAATTGGTTTCAGATCTACACAGATTGCAAGCTAAACCTGCATTTTGGTTAGAGTGTTGTGTTTTTGTTGCATTGCAGAGTAGTGTGAACAATAATAGTTTCTTAGAATTGAAGAGTGAGTTAGTGAGTGAGTGAAGGAAGATGAGAAAGAGAGAGAAGGGAATGGGTTTCGATTTAGGTGGCGATGAAGTGAGTTAGCTGTGCCAATGAGACAAAGCATCTTGCAGAGAAAACGGGGAAGGAAGCCATTTTTTTTAAGAAAATATTTTTTTTTTCTTTTGTGCGTGGAACGCTGAGAATCATAACAGATACAATTGTTTCTGTTTTTGAAATTGGGAACATTTTTTATTTATAAGAGTTTAACAGTCTAAAATATTTTGTATAGTCACATCTAATTTTGTAGATAATTAATTTTATAATTGATATAAAAATATATAAAATTATTTTATATATATATATTTTTTTACTAAAGATAGAAGACTAGAACCTGCAATTTTTTAATTGAGCTATTACTCATTGGCTAAAATTATTTTATATTAATAATATATCAAAATACAATTTTATTTATAATATTAATATTATTCTAAAAGTATATGATTTTTTTATAAAATAACGACTTGTTTGGATGAGTTTCTAAAAAAATATTTTTTTTAGTTATTTTTTTTAAAAGGTCTTATGCAAAAATAAAAGTAATTTTATGTTTGGATATCTCATGTAAAAAGATTTTTTTAGTTATCAATTATGTTTGTGTATAACAATATAAAAGTACTTTTTTGTTTATTTATTATATAAAAAATATCTTTTTTTAAGAAAAAATATCTTTTAAAAAAGATGTAAATTATACCTTCTCAAAAAAAAAATTTTATTTTTTTAATACTTTTACTTTTATTATTAGAAATTTGTCAAACATATTAAAAAATAAAAAAAATAATTAAAAAATTTTTTATTACAATAATAACGCCCGAACAATCAATAAATCGAGTATAAAAAAAATGTTTGCTAGTAAATATGACAAAGTTTAATCTTTTTAAAACTGTTTAGTGGGCATATTAGTTATTAGCGTGCCACGTTTTTGGGATTCAAAATTTGGGTTTGGTCGTACGGTCAAATCACATTCAATTTGTCATGGAGATGGGGGCAGGTGGAGCTGGACCCTGTCTTCTCTGTTTTTTATGAACAGTTGAACTGAAGGATTTGTGTTATATACATCACTTTCTTTCACAGTTTTTATTTTACCTTTTTTTACTTACTTCTTTTGGTAAAAAGGACACAAAAGGTTATGTGGAAGTTGGATTTGTGTTAGGACGTATTATTTGCTCAAGACTCAAGAGAAAGTAAAACACAACATAATTAATAACGAAAATATTTAGTAATTAAAGAAAATCAGTCAAAAATAGCCATAATTTATTTTATTAGTATTCATTATTTGTTGTAATAATTAATTAATACTAAATAAGATAAGTTCTGACAGTTTTTTTGTCTACCTAACATTACTCAATTAATAATAACAATGATAACATCATAAACAAAGAAGAAAAACTATAGAGTTTAAAATTGTTTTGGCATATTTTTTTTGTAAAAAAAAATATTATTCTTCCCAAGATTATATTATGGTTTGTTTTGAGAATATTTGGGATTTTGAAGGCAACTAATAATTTATAATCTATGATGGATGGACAATGATATGGACACGAGATACGATACGATACAGGATATTCGAATACAAAAATTTTAAAATCTTATAAGACATGGGAACACGGCATATATATAAAATATAAAATAATTTTTTAACTGTTTTTAATGTCTTTTTTTAACTATATACAAGTATTTAAAATATTTTTTATTTTAATAAATAATAATATATATTATTTCTAAACTCATTTCAAGAATACTTGTTAAGAATAAGGTTAGACACGCTGACACATAATGGTATTTAGGTGTGTCCAAGTACACGGTAGACACGCGTGTCGGACAAGTATCGATAAGTGTCATATCCAAAGTGTGTCCGACATACGGACACGACAACTCAACGAAATATCTGTGTTTCATAGTTCATAATTGAATAAGGAAAAGTGCCAAATTAATGTTGTATTAAATTCAGTCTATCCATACCATTATCATACACCTTTATTTATATATATATTCTGTCTACATCATTTTTCAGTCCGACAAATTAATGATTAATTTATTGTAAATCTAAATTTTATTTAAAGATTGTCGTTGACAAATAAATTACTATAGGTATAAAGCAAAATTTAAACTTCTCATACTTAAATAAATAAGTAAACTGAGCACTCAAATAATCCAAATTAATTACTATAGATCTTATTAAAACTTATTTGTAAGCTACTAATTTAGTATTGTTAATCCTTTTTGTTAGCCTCAAACAGTGGATAAAGATCAGATTCACGTGGTAGTCAATTAGCTAAAGGAATTTAAAATTTCTTTTTCCTGCCAAAGAAAATTAAAGAAGAGATACCTTTTGTAAGAGTTGAACTAATTTATTCATAAACACTACATTTTGCTTCAAATTAAAGCTTTTCTGTGACCATAAATGTAATGTTGGCTACATGATCCGTAGGGCCCAAAATAATCTCTTCAAGTTAATACTGAAAACATGCACCTGCTCTGGTTCAGAGTTAGTGTTGAAAATGTGCAAATGATATATATAATATAGGATTGATTAATTAAATAAAATAACTACTAGAAAAGATTACGAAAGTCTTTCTTTTTTCCTTAGAAAAAATTAAATGATCTTTTTGGCTAACAAGGGTGGTGCTAATAAGTTTGTGATTAGGTTAAAGAACAAGCAAGTGTATCCGATTTGATATGCTACAAAACTTTTAAGTTGTCTGTTGTTGGCAAAGGACCTAGCAATTACAATTAAGATTGCTGAAAAGAAAAAGGAACAGGCAATTTTTAAAAGGATTTCATGTCTAATGTCTTTCTATACTAGACATTGCATGAAAGAATTTAGTTGTTTATTCTACATGTGTTTGATGATATAATTCAGAGTCACTATTTGCTTAGTAATTAGTTGTGTAATGTGTACATGGAGAATGATGGTATTAAATAAATAAGTATCAATATATAAACACTTTTGGTTTTAAGAAGAGGTGGTCAAATTGAAAACAAGTTTTTTTTTTTCGGTCTTAATGAGTCAAAAATCTAATAAATGTCACGGATTACGTGACGAGCTCTAAAAAAAAATCGTTATTTTTTACTAAAATTTCACTTTTTATCGTAGTATAGTATTTATTCTTTTTTTTTCTTAGTTTTTTTTCTTTTTTTTTTTTTGTATTTGCAAAGAAAGAGAGTTTAGAGACTTAGCACAAATGAGAAATTATGTAGAGTTGTAGAGTTCATATTTTTTTGTCCATTTTAACAAAGTGAAGTAAAAATGTAAAGAGATGCGTAAATGATTTTTACCTTATTTATTTGCTCTGACAATGCTGAAACGTTAAAGGGATCTTATTTTATGCTCATTAAATGCGGTAATCGATGTAGTATTAGAATGTATTTGGTTGTTGTTAAAATTTGAGTTAAGTAAATCGTCCTGAGATATGGGTTGAAAATCAAAATCGTCTCCGACCTTTTTTTGTTATTAAAATCATCCTCAATATTATAAAACGTTATAAAATCGTTCTTTTCTATTTTTTTGATCAAATTACCTTTAACTATTAATAAAAATAATATTAAAAAAAAAAAAAAAACCCCAACCCCACCCACACCCAGCATCTTTTCGTCTCTCCCTCCTACCCAAATCCATCCCCAATTCCATCATCATCAGTTTCCAGTTTTCACTCCCTCACCCCCTCACTCCACTGCCGCCGCCCCTGTGTCCAACCCACGCGCCTTCCCTACGTCCAACCCGCCGCTACCCTTCGTTCTTCTTATTTTTTATTTTTCTTTTTTTAATTTTTGAAGAACATATACATGATTGATGATTATTGAACTTCTGCTTCTTCTTCTGCATCTTCTTTTGTTCTGCTTGAACTTCTGCTTCTGAAATTGTAACTTAATGATTATTGAACTTTTGGATCTGAAAACCGAAATTGTAGTTGATGATTATTGAATTATTATTTATTGAAATTGATGTAATTATTGAAATTGTTATGCTTCTTCTGCTTCTGATTTTTTTGTTGATTTATTTTGTTTTGTGAATGTTGCTATGAATTTGTTTTGTTATAAGTAATGAATAGCTATGGTGGCAATGGTGATTGGGTGAGGAAGAGGGAGGAGGTGGAAGGAGATTGGGTGAGTGAGGGAGTGGGGTGAGGGGGTGAGGGGTGGAGGGTGAGGGAGTGGGTTGAGGGAGTTACAGGAGGGGAGGGGGGGATTTGTTTTAATTTTTTAATATTATTTTTAATTATTTTTATTAATAATGAAAAGTAATATAGTAAAAAAAATAAAATTAAAATGAAAAAGGACGATTTTATAACGTTTTGTAACGTTAAAGATGATTTTAATAACAAAAAAAGGTCGGAGACAATTTTAATTTTCATCCCAAACCTTAGGATAACCCTTCAAATTTTGAATGAATTTTAATTAGTATCTTATTTCTCATGCATGGTTTGAATATAATACTTGATTACACAAAAAAAAGTTGAATTATATATTAACGACATACATAATCATAATTACTTATTTTAATTTATAATGTTTAAAATTTATGTGAAAAATAAATTTCTCTTCTTTGAACTCCTTGTTCTTTGAATACTTTGTTAATATTCTTCTCTATTTTTATTTTCTTTTTGATCAGGTATATTCTTCTCTAATTAAAATCTTTGAACCCCAAAAATTTTTATAAAAACTAAAAAGTCAAAATCTTTTTGCTCCAAACAAAATGGGCCTTTGCTCCCACTAAAGTAGACTTTTCACCTCCAATCAAATAATGTATTTTTTTTAATAAATTGATCATTCATCTATGGAATTAGGACATACTGTGAACTAAAAAAAATAATGCACTTCACTGTCCAAAAAAATAATTGGTGTACTTAGATATCACTGGAATGTTTTATCGCCATGTTTGTGTAATTTCGAACAAATAGGTTACTCCCGTCCAAACAAAAATAATAAAAAAAACTACTCTTAAACATTACATTCTAAGAGTAACAACATATATTTTATTTGCAGAAATTCAATCAGGTGGGATGGAGTTACTAATTCGATTTGCAGCTGGTAGAGTTTTTGTGCGGATTGAATAAGATGCAGATTGAACTCCAATCTTATCCAATTTTATTTGTACTCTATATATGTATATGTTATATACTTATATAAAAATATGATGAAAATTCAGGTGTAGTCGACTTTACATGAGGTTGATAACTGAGAGTTATTAGATGATTTGACTGATTTGACTAAATTTTCATTTAACGGCTCTCAACTATCAATTTCATGTGAAGTCGACTGCACCTGAATTCTTACCTAAAAATATATTTCAAATGATGTTGAAGTAAAGACCTATCACTAAATACAAAAGATTCTTAGCCACTAAAAAAATATCATTAATTGATAATTTAATATTTGTTTTAACATAAAAATAAATTTTATTTTAAATTATCATCAAATTATATAATAATATTGTATCTTTTTGGTAATTTGCGGATAGAATTGAATACCCACGAGTTAGGAACAGATAGAGTTAGATTGGAATATTCTCAACTTGCGAATGGAATATAATTGAATTTATATAAAAATTTCAACCCACAAATAAAATTAGAGTTAGTTCCAAACCCTATCCTACTCTAACCATTACCATCCCTAATACACCTTCCTAAATTTTGTATATAAATTTTTTAGCCTTTTCCACCGTTTTTTTCTTCAAGAATCAACACTAAAGATAAGTTACTATAAAATATAGAAGACAAAACAATCCTTATATATATAGAGGCATCCAGACATATCTTTTTCCATTAGTAATTATTTTTTCACAGGATTTTATTAATATTTTTTTTAAATGAAGTCGCAAGTCACAACTTATACAAAACAGATATTGTTTTGTTAAATAATTTTGGGAGAGTTTACTTCGGTTATACTTTTTGGTCTTTATAATCTTTTTTTAGTAATTTTTTTTTTAACTTTTTATTGTACAAGGCAATATAGCTCTTCCGTTTTAGAAGTCAATCATTACTACTTACTTCGTTATAAAAATAATAAGAGAAGGAAAATATGAATAAGACACGTAATGTGTACTACAATGTAACCAAAGGTAGTAATAAATTATTCCTAGACAATATTTTTTTCAACAAATAATCAACATCAAAATATCTCCAAAACTAATTAAGTAACCAAATTGACAACGGAAAATAAAATACGACAATGTAATGTTGCATTTTGGTCTTATATATTTAGTTTCTCTATTAAAATTTTTTAAATCCTTTACTCTTGATAACTAAGCACTAATAACTACAAATATATATTATAAAATTAGATTTGTTAGTTAAACAATGACTTTTATAAATAATATAAATAATGGACTCTAGAATTGACTTAATAAAATAAAAAAATATCTCATTTTTAAATTATTTTTTAAACCTTAACATGATAACTATCTGCACACTTAGTGAATTGAACATTCAGCTATTGTTAACTGTGCATGAATAAATCGAATCAAAAGAAATAATCATTCAATTAAAAATAATAAAGATAATCACCTACGTACCTATTGAATTGAACATCTAATATATTCATTATTTATATTATCCATGAAGCGGCACCTCTGATCTGAGGAGACAAGAAAGCGTGCGTATTTTTTGGTACCTTGTATAGGCTGAGATAATAGATTAATAATGAATTCCAACAGATAATATGTACTGTTGTGGATCTAGTATAGATTCAACAAAAGGTAACTTGTCAAAATGAGTATGAATCCACTTGTCAAATGTAAGAGTAGAGTCACACAGAAGTTGCATACTCTTCAATTGCTACACATATATAAATTGTAACAACTCTTTGGACTTGGAATTGTCTTCTTATTCAAAACATTTGGTCTTATATCATCTCTTGCTAGTACATTAATTTAATATAAACTTTTAATTCTCTGCTGATTGACCAGAATATACAACATAAAAAATATATACTGCATTTCCCTTTGGACTATGAATTTTCTTCGGCTGCTTCACATCATATCAAATATCATACCTACAAAAAAAATAACCGACTTTCAGTTATCAAAATTTCACGAAATTTAACTCTATATATATCTATAACTAATTAGTCACCCTTAGCTTGCATGGGCTTCTTCAATTTCTTCCACACAATGTTTTCATTTCTGTATTATCTGCTTCTTCTTGCAATTCCTCTAATGGCAGCAGTGATGTTTCATCACTTAAAGAAACAACAACACAGAAGAACCACTCTACCACCAGGTCCTAAACCACTTCCCATAATCGGAAACCTCCACCAACTCGACAGCTCCAACCTCAATGTCCAACTATGGAACCTCTCAAAGATCTACGGCTCCATATTCTCCCTTCAAATAGGTTTCAAACCAGCCATAGTCATCTCCTCACCGAAACTCGCAAAGGAGGTCCTCAAAGACCACGATCTCGACGTTTCAAGCAGACCTCCCTCGCTCGGAACCACTAGACTCTCTTACAACGGTTTCGATTTGATTTTCTCTCCATACAGCGAGTACTGGAGAGAAATCAGGAAGATCTGCGTCGTTCATTTCTTCAGCTCCAAGCGAATCTCTGGATTCTACCACATCAGAAAATCCGAAGTGGAAAGAATGTTAGGCAAGATATCAGAGCACGTGAGTTCTTCGAAAACGACGAATCTGAGTGAGATATTGATGTCCGTTTCGAGTTCTATAGTATGCAGGATTGCGTTCGGAAGAAGATACGACGACGAAGGAGCGGAGAGGAGTAGGTTCCACGGGTTGCTGAATGAGATCCAAGCTATATTTCTTGCTTTCTTTGTTTCGGATTATATTCCTTTCATGGGTTGGGTTGATAGGGTAAGTGGCTTGCTTGATCGTGTTGAAAAGACTTTTAAGGAGTTGGATGAATTTCTGGAAGGAGTAATTGAAGAACACGAAGAAGATCATAATAATGGAAAGAAAGGGGAGGACATAGTTGACGTCTTGCTTGAGCTTAAGAAGCAGGGTAACTTGTCCATAGATATCACCAATGATCATATCAAAGCTATTACCATGGTCAGTCACTCATTGTTAATATTGTTGACTATGCTACGTGTACACTAAAATCAGCCACCAAAATCAGCTACCAGTATAAAAGACATGTTAAAGTACAAATACACATTCAAAAAAGAGGAGTGCTAGAGAGCCAGCAACTTTTGTGTTTTGTAACCATCAATTGGTTATTAATAGTCTTTTTAATTGTGTGAGAATACATCCAATGGTGGGAAATCACTCACTTTTCTTTTGATGGTTAGTACTGGCCACAAAACACAAAAGTTGCTGGTCCCCTAGACTTTTCCTTAAAAAAATTAAACCATACATATTTTATATACAAATATATTAGTGACTGATTTTGGTGTACGAATAGCATTTTTGTAATAATACTATTAATTGAAATTCAATGATAATTGCAGAACATGCTTGTAGCAGCATCAGATACAACTGCAGCCACAACAACTTGGATAATGACAGCATTGATGAAGAATCCAAGAGTGATGAAGAAAGCTCAAGAAGAAATTCGAAGTTTATACGGCAGGAAACAGTTCATAGAAGATGAAGATATTGAAAAGCTTGTTTATCTGAAAGCAGTGATCAAAGAAACATTAAGATATTATGCACCTGCACCATTGGTACCAAGAGAATTCAACAAAAAGAGCAGAATAGCAGGGTATGAAATTGAAGCCAAGACTATAGTATACGTAAATGTGTTTGCCATCCATAGAGACCCTGAAACTTGGAAGGATCCAGAAGTATTTGATCCCGAGAGATTCATAGACAGCAATATCAATTTCACTGGACAAGATTTCGAGCTGATTCCATTTGGTGCCGGACGAAGAATCTGCCCAGGGATACCGCTGGGATCTGCATCCGTAGAGCTTATAACGGCGAACCTCCTTAATTCATTTGATTGGGAAATGCCTCAAGGGATGAAGAGAGAAGACATAGATTCTGAAGGACTTCCGGGACTTGCTAGGCACAAGAAAAATCATCTTTGCTTGCTTGCCAAGAACCATATTTGAATAAAAGCAAAGGTGTTGAAGAAATTATCAACCTGATCATGCTTAACTGCAATGAGCGGAGAGATGTGGATTTTTTTTGTTGATAGCTATGTCGGAGATAATTTGGGATTGTCTTGTGTTATTTTGATTTTTCTGTTGTCTAGTGATTTGTTGTCTAGTTTTATTTGCTCTACTTTAGTGTGTTGAGTTCCTTTGTTTAAAAAAAAAAAGAGAATATAGACATAAATATTAGTGTTTTTGTTTTTTGTTTGATAATAAATTTTAACAAATTATAAAAATTTAATTTATTCTTTTTTTCATATAAAAAATTCAAGAAAATAAATATAATAATAAAAAATATAATTATGAAAAATTGATAAGAATAATGAAAAAAATAAGTTGTATTGCTTGTTAGTGTCTTAATGTCCTTATCAAGAAGAATACAAAATACACTAATTCAGTATCTTTTGATACAATATTTTTATTTATGTCTCTATTAAATATAATTTTGTGTTTCTAAATCCTTATCTCTATGTCTCGTTTCTGTAAATAAATACAATTCAATATACTAAAATTATTTTGTAACTTCAAAAAACATACTATTTATCTTGATTATTGAAAAATATATAAAAAAAAATTTACAAAATTAGACTCTCTTAATTATGATTACGAATTTAAGGGCAATTTACAAAAATAAAATATTTGGCTTCTAAAATTACAGAAATACAACTTTTGCAATTGGATACGAAAATACAACTTTTTACAAATTTATGTAAATCATGGAAGGGGTCCCACGGATTTGAAATACACGTAAACAGCTAGAGGGTTCCACGGTTTACGTTGATGAAGCATCTGGGAAGAAACCGTGGTTGAGATTCCATTGTGAGAATGCAAAACATGCATAAACATGCAAAACACGCACCGAGTTCTACTATATATACCAAGTAAATATTTAAACTATTAGTCTCTAAAATTTGAGTTAGGTAATTTAGTATTTTTAATGATGATGTTTAGGATAAAATAAATTTTTATGATACTTATATAAAATTTTAAAGTTAAAAAATAAAAGAGTTTATTTATTATATTTATGTTTATTATGAATTTTTTATTTCAAAATTATTTTATTTTTAAATATTATATAAAATTTTAAAGAATTTGAAAAAATAAATTATTCTTTGTTATAAACACGTTTATTATAATTTTTTTAAGTTTTAAAAGTTATTTTATCAAACATAATTATGGTACTTGTGCTTATTAAAAGTCATTTTTAATTTAATTTTACTAAATGCAAGTACTGCAGCTTTTAGAAAGCTGTCTAGACAGCTTTCATAAGTTAATTACAAAAAATAAAAACTTTATCAAATCAAGCCTAAATGGTTATTGACATGACCAGATCTTTGAAATGTTTGTCCCTAATGATATTGTAGACTTGCAACTTCTCTTGAGACTTATTTTTCTCTTTTATTTTGAATTTATCCTTTTTAAGTCACCAAAAAAAAATTATTAACAAATATATGAAATTATATATCATCCAAATAATAAGGTTTAAAATTTTAAAAATTTAAATTATATTTATTTAAATTTTAAATATTTTAGGGTAAAATATGTTATTATTAATAAAAATTTGAGAGTATTATTTAATAAATATATATATATAAATATACGTATTAAAAATTTAAAATATTATTTGAATATATGTACTAAAAATTTGAATGAGTTACTTAAATTAAAAAATTAAAATTTAAATAGAATATAATTCTATTTAATTCAAATTATATTAGATTAAATCAAAATAGTTTGAAAAATAAATTTAAATTAGCACTGTATAAATCAATATTTGCATAAAATTGAATTAGATTGAAAAGTATAAATCAAATTAATATTTTTCAAATCGTTTAAAATTATATCATTTTTATAATTTGAATAAATTTAAAATGTACTACAAAATATAGTCTTATTTCGTTGACAATACAAATGATAGATGTAAATATATCCATTCATTCTAGGTTGGTATATATAGTGAAACTCGTATATAAGTCGTTGGACTCCTTTCACGGCATGCATGTTTTGCATCCTCACAACGTAAATCGTGGAACTCTTTCAGCAGTTTACGTGTATTTCAAATCTGTGGGATCTCTTCCACGATTTACATAAATTTATAAAAAATTGCATTTTCGTATTCAAATTGCAAAAGTTACATTTTTATAATTTTAAAAGCTAAATATTTTATTTTTATAAATTGCCCCAAATTTAAATATACTTTTGCGATTTCATCTCTCTTTTTTAATGGTTTAACATAAATAGTCTTAGGTTAAAAAATTTGAAAATTTTCTAACGCTATCATGTTTTTGTTTCAAATGCCTAAACATTAACATCCCTATGTTGTTTACCATTTGCTTAAAGAAATTAAAGATATTTTCGTAAAGATATAATTTACTTAATAGTTGTTTATTTTTACTTTTAAATGAATCATTTTCGCTCTCAAAAAAAAAAATTCTTTGTTCAAAGAAATGGTTTTGTTAAAAATTTAACTCAAAGATATCATTGTCTTTTTATTGTTTGAATTTTTCCTTGTGACTTACATGGCTGAAATTGATTGATGGTCGAACTTTCATCTTCTGTATCAAATCACAGAGCATCTGTATTCCTACCATGATTACATTCGACTTCGATTGGTTTGTAAGGAATGGAACTCTAAACTTTCAAGCATTTCAAATCATAAAAAAAATCCGTGGCTGTTGTTACCTGGCACTACTCATGACTCTTGTTTGAGCCATATTCTTGAAAAGGAGTAGATCTACCATGTTATGTTCCCCGATATTGATATTAATGACAACTTAATTTATGGTTGTGGCTATAGATGGTTGATTACTGTTGTGATATCCGAGGGAGCAATACGAATGTTGAATCCTTTTACTAAATCTCATCTTAATCTTCCTCCAATTTCAACTTTTCCAAATGTGGTTCGTATTAATTATAAAAAAATTGTGATATCCTCCCCTCTTGATAATGACGATTTCATGGCAGTGGCTATATATGAAGAGTGCGGCAAGTTGGCTGTTTGTAAACTAAATGACAAGAAATGGACAAATATTTCAACTGAATAGATATCGACATTGTTTCAAGATGTCATATTTTTTCAAGAGATGATATACGCCGTAGACTCTGATATAAATCTGTATGAGTTTGATAAGAAGGTCATTATGGACGAATTAGGGAAGAAGCCCCGGCCTCAACTAGTGCCGCTACTATCCTCCATTGGAGGAATATGTGAACCCCCACCTCCTGCAAAATTGGCCAAGCACTATAATTGCAGCATGAACAAGTATGTGATTGGTTGTGTTGACGGCAGTTTGTTAATGATAGTTACACATGATGATTGGGCTATGAAAATACTACACATCTGCAATAAATTTGATGTGTTCAAGTTGAACAAGAATTCAAAAGAATGGTCAAGAATACATAATTTAGAGGATTATGCAGTAATGATTGGATATAATTTATCTGTTCAAATGTTTCCTCACAATTTCCCATATTGTAAGGCAAATCATATATACTACACAGACAACTAAGTGGAGTTGCACATTCCTGGCAAACCTAGCCTGCAAGATATGGGCATCTTAAACTTGGAAGATACAAAGATCAATAAAATATTACCAAATGTGGAATGGGTGTGTCTTCCAACTTGGTTGTTACCCTAACGAAGAACTCCTTTATTTATTTACTTACTATCTATTAGAGTTTTTTAGTGTTTTTTCTTGCACTTTATAAAAGTTATTTCTTAGTCTTCTACTTCATAGGATTTAGTTAAAAGTAGTTAAAATAGAAAGTTTATATTTGTGTGTTTATTTATAAATTTATATATTATTTATTATAATTCAATTATTCCAAGTAAACTATGATTGAATTATCTTAAATTATTTGGTATAATCTTAAACCTCAAGTAAACTTGCACTTTAAGTATTCCAGACCTTAAATAATTTTGAATCTGAAAACAAATTTAGACTTTAGATAATCTTAGACTGAAAATAAACTTAGCGTTTAAATAGACTTAAAATTTAAGTAAACTTAGACATCAAGTATAAGGTAACTTGATGACCACTAAGGATGAGTTTGGTAAAACTTTTTCAAGAGGTGCTTGTACTTTTAAAAAGCACAAGCACCTCATTTTGCGTTTGGTAAATTAAAAAGTCTAAGTGCTTGTGCTTGCGGCTTTTAAAAGTTAAGGGTGCTTTTGAAAGTACCTAAGGAAGAGCTTTTCAAAGCTGGTTTGTGCTTATCAAATTTTATTTATTTTTCTACACATATTTTCTGCTATTATATTGCCATTGAAATCCTCATATATTTTTAACTTCTCATCTTAACCTTCACAAATTCTAACACTGTCTTCATATATTTTTTATTTTTTAATCTAATCTTCACAAATTTCAACACAAATATATCTCTATTACATATTAAGTATGAACTTAAAATTTTTCTTGCATGAACATTAGTCAAAATTATATATATATATATATATATATAATCATAAGGGTAGTTTATTTGAGATATGTGTCTCATTTTTTGTGATCTGTAAAGGTGAGCCAATATATAGGTGGGTAATGGACGTATCCAATACTAACATTGGATTACATACAAATTTTATTATTAGCTAATGATAACTCTATTTATATTAGTACAATCAAGTAAATATTTAAACCAATAGTCTCTAAAATTCGAGTTAGATAATTTAGTATTTTTAATGATGATGTTTGGGATAAAATAAAATTTTATGATACTTATATAAAATTTTGAAATTAAAAAATAAAAGAGTTTATTTATTATATTTATGTTTATTATGAATTTTTTATTTTAAAGAATTTGAAAAAATAAATTATTCTTCGTTATAAACATGTTTATTATAATTTTTTAAGTTTTAAAAATTGTTTTACCAAACACAATTGTGGTGTTTGTACTTATTAAAAGTCATTTTTAATTTGATTTTACCAAATGCAAGTGCTACAACTTTTAAAAAGCTGTCTTTTAAAAGACAGCTTTCATAAACTACTTTAAAAAAGTAAAAGCTTTACTAAACCAAGCCTAAGTCTAACTCATTCTTATTTTCTTCAACCATGATTTATTTTAGAACAATGCTAGAGAACCAAAAGGGTATTAGCCAAAAACCAGCCAAATATATTTGGGTGAATCTCAAAATCTCTACGAGTTAATATATATGGATGTTTCTTCTGCTAAGTATCAGAATGTTTCTTTTTCATACTAAACAGATGTTTTTTTATATATTTTTCAAATTTTTTTAAATTTTATAGATATTTAATTATTTTTGCTAAAATATAAATGGGTATTTCTTTTGTTAAGTATTAGGATTTTTTTTTCATATTAAATGGATATTTTTTTTTATATTTCTGTAATTGTGTAGTTTGCGGTCTCTTTAATCATCAAAACGGTACCTAATATCCCAAAACGCAGAGAGCAACATCTGCAACAAACTCCTAATTACAAACGTGTATTAAATACAAAATAAGAACTCCATCATTCACCATCCTTCTCACTAGCATCATAGCACCATCCACCTTCTTAACCTTACACGTGCCCATCTTCTTCAAAACTCCGGCAGCGACAGCCACGTCTCCAGCGTAACAGTGTGCAACGAGGAAGTAGTTGTGTCCCGTCAGATCCAGATTCACGTCAAGCGTGGACATGAAATCCACCACGCACCGCGCGTGGTCTATGGCTTTCTAGCGCGTTAGGATGTTTAGAACGAGGTAGAAGGTGGTCGCATTGGGGCAGCAGCCTCCGGCGTCGGTACGGCACTTGGAGCGCGTTATCGACGCGCTGGAGCTTACAGAGGCGCGTAATGAGGGAATCGAACGCGTTCTTGCGAGCGACGCCGCGGTTGAGGGTAGATAGGGTTTGAAGGAGGTGGTTGAGGAGGAAAGAGGAGAAGGTTTCGTCAGTGGAGAGGCAGAGAGGGCCTGACAGTGAGAGAGAGGTCTGTGTGTGTGATTGTTGGAGGTAGGTAGGTTAATGTGAGAGAAAAGAGGGAGGTTTTTATAGATTTACTTAATTAAATTTAAATTTTTTAAATTTTAAATTTAAAAAATTTAAAATTAATTATTTATATAAATTAATGTGATTTTGTTTAGTTTTTAGCTGGTAATTATTTTATACATACATTATCTTTTACCTTATCTATTAAACTCTTTTCAACATTGACTATTGACTACTTTTGACTCTGATTATTAAATTTTTTTCTTGACTTCGACTCTTGAGATATTTTTTATTGTCTTTAACTCCGGCCATTTATACCAAATTTTTTACACAATAATAGTCTTTTGAGTAAAGTATCGTTTTGGTTCCAACGTTTAGGGTAAGTCTTATTTGTATCTCTAACGTTTAAATCGTTTTATTTATATCACTAATGTTTATAAAAGTGATTCAATGTTATCCTGCCGTCAATTACACATCATGTGCTTTAGTTAGAGTTCTGAAAATCTCTTCTTGAAGTTAGAATATAAATGTTTGGGTCAGAATTGATGATCCACTCAGGATAGTAACTCATTAAAAATTAAAACTAATCAATGCAATATTTACATAATTCACTTTTTTAGAGACATAATTGAACATAAACACAAATTTTGGATACAATATTAAAATCGAACATATACAAGTGAGACCTAATTGAGAATAAATACATCCAAGTGAGAATAATTAAAAATACAATATAATATATTAGTATAATTGACGACAGGATAACATTGAATCAATTTATAAAATGTTAGGAATACAAATAGGACGATTTAAATGTTAGAGACACAAATAAAACTTACCTTAAACGTAAGGGATAAAAACGATACTTTACTCTAATTTTTTAATAATCACCAAATAAAAAAAAAAAAGAAAAAAAATTCGTACACAAGTTAGATATCCTAATCTTTTGATATTATAGAATCTCCCTTTATAGTGAAAAGCATATATAACACATTTAGTAAAATCGAACATCAATAAACATATGATTAAAGAATTTCTATTATATTACTATTACTATTACTGTTTCTAAAACTTAAAACAAAAAATCATTTATTAAGAGATAAAAACTTAACTAATTTTATATTTATTATTAGAATTTAACTAACATGGGACTTCATGATAAAGTTATAAATTAAAAAAACGTTTATAGAAAATGATATAAAATTTAAATTCTAAATATATTTGTTGTACATTTATTAAAATAAAATATTTCAAACTTTCTATTACTAATAACTTTAATTTGTTAAATTGTGTCTTTAAGATATAGATTAGCTAAATTTTTATTATTATTACACGCATTTAGTAATAATAATAAAAAAAAGAGAAAATGACAAATAGGTTTTTGCGGACATTTTTGTTTCTGACCATTGAAAAATACTTTTAAGTCCCTAACCTTCACAAAACTTGAACGGACGTCCAAATGCCTCCGTCAGGGACTGATCCGTCCAAATTTTGTGAATATCAGGGACTTAAAAGTATTTTTCAATTGTCAGAAACGAAAATGTCTGCGAAACAAAAGGTTAAGGATCTATTTGTCATTTTCTCTAAAAAAAATAGTAGATTAAAAGTTACATTAATATCTATTACTCCACCAGTAAATCATAAATGCTACATAAAGATCTTCAGACCCTTCTCAAATAGTCAAATTTGTGTCCTAATTAACTAACTAATGAAACTGATCAGCATTCAGTAAAAATTCCGTGCCAGTGGAACCTCTGTCGCATAGCGTGAGTTAGGCAAAGAGAAAACAAAGCGAGGAAATTGCATACATAGCCTTCCATGGTGGTTATTAGTACCAAGCAGATTGTAGTATCAATATCCCTGCATAAATAAATAAATAACAATAAGAATCTGTTTAAAATTCTATTTCTTTTGAATAAAATAAAATAAAATGAAAAATTAAATTGAAATTTAGACTCGTGTACTTACAGACTAATAAAATACATCCTGGCTCCTAACAAATACTCCACCAGCAGATTTTATGCACCATGCATTAAGCGATTTTTCTTTAATTGACATAATTATTTCAATTAATAAATCAAGAATTACAATGCACAAAAATAGGATTAGTGTCACATGATGACACTTAAAAGAATAATTCAATATGGTTCTTTTATCATCTTAAACCAGAATTAGTTGGTGATATACGGTTACCAAATTTCTTAAACACACTAACGCAAGATGTACTTTAAGCAATTTCAAGTGGAAAAACAATTTGTATAAAGAGATAATTCAAGCTTACATTAATTATTGTATGTATCCAACTATGAAGTTTTCTGTCTGTAGTTTATTTACAATCTGTATATAAAATCAACAAGGTGGTCAGCATCCAATTCATTATAAATCAATCCATTATTTCTGGAGGAAAAAAATACATAAATAATTTTTAATATAAGAATAATACTACACACACAAGTTTTTTTATGCTTCTAAGTTCAACTAAGTTAAACAATAAAATTTAAAATAATGCTAGTGATAACTGATTTTTGTTATGTTAGATCAATTTAATTTGAATTTAATTAACAAAAAGACTTGAATGTATAACATTATTCAAATGGTAGATTATAATTCCTCTTACATGGTAGACAGAGAGACGATCCAGCTGAGTCATAACTAACCATCAAAGCAGCTTTTAAAGAATGGCCTAAAAGATGCAAGAACCATATAAATTAATTAATTAACGAATAATCTGTATTATGAATAAATTATTTCAATAAAATAAAACAGATTAACAGCTTTAAACAATTTAAGCTCACTCACCAGAATAAGCAAGGTTGGAAGAAGGCCACTTATCCATTGTTTGATGCACAAAAGCTCCATCCGTTTTCCCTGGCAAGTAATATACAGTAACATATCAACACATTTATGTTTAAATTTCATTGCAATTTATACGCGACAAAAACACAGATCAAAATCGTAGTTGATGATGATATGGAGAATATTGTAATTATATTAGAACAGAACAGAAAATCGTTTTTGGTTTCTGTTCTTTATTGGAAATTTCGCTGTTAATCGCGATCATCAAAGAAATAAAATTACGGTAAATTGAGATTGAGGACAATCGCTGCAGCGGCGGCGCGTGACGACGGAAAATCGGAGAATCAACAAATCACTAATTGAATTCCACACAGGAGAAAGATAAAGTGCAGAGTGTAGATCTGATTCGCATTCACACAACACGTGTTCCGTTTTTGGAACACCTAATCAAAATGCTTTTGAAATTTGTATCTTATTCTTATCTTATTTCAACTTTAATGATAAGTTAAACATTAAAATTGTTATTATTATTATTATTATTTTATTAATTTAGCAGTGATGCGATTCGGCATTTGTCATTGTTCTACTGGATGGATGGTCCCAAAATCATGCATGAAATGTAAGCTTGAAGTTAAAGCATTTTGATTTGATTTGCTTTGCTGGTTATCATTACCTTTAATTTGCAGAATATTGCAACATAAGTCTCACCTTGTTTGATAACTTTGGGAACCATGGATTTGGATTTCTTGATGATGCATCTGAAGTTCCTTTGGTGGTGACATTTTTCTAACATTGCACACAACATATAAATAAATCTCTTAACCAAATACCTTTTTTACAATGAAGATTATATATATAGATACATATCATAGTACTAATATGATGACTCAAATTTTCTATTGTACTCATTAACCCATCCAGTTGGTGTGTGAGAATCACACCAAGTTACAGTTTCATTTTTCATGTGGATGAAGCGAGTACAAGAAAAAATGACTTAGAATAAAGAATATTAGTAGATGCCTGTGGCATTCAAAACAATGATGGAGGGGGCGCCCAGCACACAAGTTGAGTGCAGTGGCTGCATTTCCCTTATTGTCATACCTTGATAAAATCATATCCATTTTTTTTTTCTCCTCCTTAATCAATGACTAGCTAGTGAAACAATGAATGTGGTTTATAAGAATGATGACTATAATCTATATATGAATTTTTGATGAAAATGAATCTATACTTCTGGTTGGTCTTGTGGTTCGAAGACACGGTTGTGGCAGCTGGGATTGCAAGGGTAAGCACAATCGATCTGCCGGAAAGGCTTTCGTTCAAAGAACCAATCTGCTACAGCCTTCGCAATTGTCTGCACATTGTTATGTACACAAGTTAGCCATTGAATCAGCTGGATAGAGAAATATTGAGGGCAAATTACATTGATCTCTCTTGAATTTGAAGAAATTCACTGCAATTCGATTTGTCAAGTGATATTGAGTATTGAGTATGTCATTATCTAAATCTCATAGGAGATCAAGTTATACTTTCAGAAATAGATAGGAGTCAGGTTGAATTTTACAAAATCTCAAGGGAGATGAGTGTAATTTGCCTATAATAAAACCAGAAGATATGAGAAAGCTGATTATATAATGTTTATAATGATGCATTCAGCTTCTTACTGTCTTGTTCAACAGGGGAGAGTCAGTTCTGAACCATGTTTCCTGCATTTCAGTTTGGCAATGGGCATAGCATGAGTCTATGAACATTCCTTTGGATGGAGAGTTTCCTAACACAGTCAGTGCCCTTAGGAACTGTGTCCTAAACCCTGAAAAATCATGAATTTAAATGTGATGTCATAAAATGTTAGATGATCTTATGTCAAATTATTAAGGGTTTCAGCAGATTTCCAAGAGAGACAATTTATCAAAGATCAGGATATTCACCTTGCATTAATTCAAGTTGATCAGGTGAACAGTTATTTATATCAAGTTTGCAGCTATGCCAATGGCCTTCAGGATCGGCAACTCCTGGTGCCAGAATGTTCTTAATCTGAATCAAAGCAATAAGGATCAGGAAGAAAGACTAGAAGGATCTCATCAGGCGATGAGAGCTAGTAGCAGTAACATTAAATGACAAGTTCATTGCAGCGGTGAGTTATCAAAGATCCATATATTGATACTGACATAAAAAGACTAAAGAGTGTGTGGAATAATCTTGAGCCAATTCTGATAGTATCACAGTTTTTCAGGTTAAAATCTTAAGTCAAGCATGACCGACATATTAAGGAAAACTAATATGCAACTAAACTGTTGTCTCTGACCTGCCATGAGTCATATGCTGCATTCACAAAGAAGATTGGTGTTTTGATTTGGGATACCAAATACTGTGGGAAGAAGCACTACAACATTTTCCAAAATAAAGTATTAGTAACTTCAGAGATTTACAAATGTAGAATATAAAACTAAAATGATCAAACTTACCAGCCCTGGACTAAGTCTTGAAGTGCAGGACGGAGGCAAATTCTTCGCAGAGCCCTGCAAAAGAAAAAGAGGAAACAAACCACACCTGAATATTTTAGAACTTATACCTCTCTTAGATGAAAGCTTCAGAAAGCATCTTTCAAATGAAAACTGGGACTTTTCTGTAAAACGCAGGAGATAGATGCTAGTGCATTTTTAAGTTGGAAAATAGTACATACATGTGTTGCAACAATTTGACTGAAGAATTGTTCAATGTGTTGTGTTCCAGAGACATCCCGTCTGTTGTACCACATTAACATATTCTATCACAAAATGATCTAAGGAAATGTAAAAACAATCAAGAGAGGCTAAGTGGAAAGAAAAGTAAAGGATCTTACGTGTTAATAAAGTAACCGGCATCTGAAAGGCATTTAACTTTAGCTCCTGCAGGCAATAGAGCTCGGAAGCGATCACAATGCAATATCGAAGTCAATCCTCCAGCTGAACATCCAGATATGATAGCCTGCAGTTATAGTGATAAGTTTCAGTGACTAAGAAAAAAAATTAATAGAGGAAGAAGAAAAGTAGTCGCAAATCATCGATGTCTCTTACATTTCGAGCATTTTTCATTCCTTTTGTAAGTAAATCCTGCATGACAGCAGCAAAAACCCTTGCCCCTCTGAAGTGCAATTGAGTTGTCTGATTTATACACCATGATATTTTATAGTCTCATCAGAACCAAAAATAGGAAATACAATTTGCAAGTGTTTAATGCTTCTCTTGATAATTCAACTAAGAGATTCCTTTTTAGTATTGCAGAACTCACTGGATTAACTTCTTCCTTATCACCAGTAAATGAAGAACCATCACAGTACCTAACCTTGACTCTGTTCCAATTGTAGAAATCTGGAATCAACAACTTTCATTATTAGAAACCTAAGCAAATGTGAATTAATGAAGGGAAAAAATAAAACATGATCTATTGACTAGTAGAAAATACCTGGATTAAAAATTCTTCTGTTATTTAAAATCCCTGAAAAGGCAATTTGCTTGGCCATTTTCTTAGATGAACCTAAACGACCGTTCTTTCGACCAAGGCAAGTAGTAACATTGTTGCACCATCCCCCACCCTAAAATAAACCAAATGAAGTTCATTGGACGGAATAGACATTTAAGAATCACTTTACATATGAATCCAAACTTGAGAATTAAAATTTTGTTTTGGCAATCTCCATAGACCATGGTAAATGAAAATCATAATCACAGCTAAGAATTTGCAGGTTCAACAACAGAAAAGTCACTTAGAAAGCTTCCAGTTCTTGTGGAATTGAAATTAAGATTGGGTTTTATCTTTCCAAAACAGTTCTTTCACCCCTCTACCATTTTGCCAAAGCAATTAGTTTAATCATAGTGATACAAGCAAAAGAAATAAATATTTTTTGTTATTTTAAATCAGAAAGAAAAACAAAATAATGAAAGCAATGTTTTCTTGAGTTGGTAATTGGTGAAGACTTATTATTGATGCCAGTTTGCAGAAAGGGACAGGACACACCTCAAACTGAACTAACCAATTGTTTATCCCTTCTCCGAATCCCCTATCAAGATGGTAAGCTGGTGCACTCCCATCCAAACAAACTGCAGAGTAATTTTTAGGGGGGGAAAAGTTACCAAATATGATAATAAACTAACTAAAATAGAACAGCTCAACAAGGAAAATTAACTTCTATCAGACGTAGCGAAAAATTCCTCACCGGCTCCTTTTGTGACCGCATTCTGGACAAAAGTGATTGGAACATAAGAAGCTTCTGCCTTCAGCAATAGAAGTACACAAAATAGAAGGCATAACCATTTTGTGCAATCTATCATTCTGCTACAAATCCAACAAATAGAATAAGGAATGCAAAGTAACTTATGTAGAAGTATCAAATGAGGGCATATACTAATTTTTCCATAAAGCCACGTTTTATTTTTGGCCAAAATGGAAAGACAAAAGCCACAAGCATCCTCATGAGTTGGCAATAAGAATAATAAGAACACATGTTAAAGGGAAAATTTTCATTTGCCAAAATTGGATGAATTAATTTATGCCATCTTGCCAACCAATTTAACTTTTTCACCTCAACTTCAACCTACCACTTACCAAAAGAGCAAAACATTTTATTCCTAGTCATTGTTGTTTAAGAAACCAATGAACCAATCAGTTAGATTTATACACAAGCAAAAACATCACATATGAACAAGCAAACCGCCAATTCCTTTTCTTTCTGATTCAGACTTAGATCTTTTGGAGAGACTTTTTTTCCAAGTTACCAATTTAGAAGGAAGATATCCAGATATAATAAAAAAATAAAACCTAAATTAGTGTACAAAGTTATCCTAATCTACCTATACTTAAATAAAAGATCTTAATACTTCTTTTAAAATTTAACTCATGAACTCAGGAGCATAGAATTGCTTCACCAATTCATCATAGAAAACTTAATGCGATCAATGAATAGAGTTAAATTGTATAAAAAAAAAAACTCAGAGCCCAGAAAACCAAGTATTAAAGCAAACGCAGAGCGAAGTTAATGGCAATGCCCCCATCGGTTTAATACTTTAATTCACACACAAACTAGAAACTTCTAGAAACAAACAAGTATGAGAGAATTCACAAGACAGCAAAAGCTATGAACAATTCGATGAATCAAACAATCTTCTCCATTGCACAGTATCACAAAACTTATCAATGATCCAATGGTATTAATGAACAAAAAAAAGCGTGATGTGCGAGTAAGAATGATAAGTGCACTGTGTACCTGAAACAAAGAATGAGGTGGAAAATGCTCAACGGGTTGAATCGAAGGTGCTGCTATATTTTGCTACATACAATGAAGGAATATGAATATGAATATGAATGTGAATGAAGAGAGGGTAGTAGCGGTGGTTGAGGGTGGTGGCTTATAAAAAAAATGGTCCAGTGTTAATGTTTATGTGAGAGATGAATGAATGAATGAACACTGGTTTTAAAAAATTGATTTTTTTTTTTTTTATTTATTATTTGTGAATGGAGGGAAAATTGGTGGGTTAGTTCCTGAATTTATCGTTGTGGAATTGTGTTGTTGCTGTGAAAGCGAAAGTGTACCAGTTAATAGCAGAATTTTTTTTTTTTAATTTTATTATTATTATTATTTTTTTGCTAAAATATTTTAGGCACAGAAGCAAAAGAGCCGACACTCATTCGCTGAGAAAAGAAAATAGGCGCACCAAAAAAATGTGTATTGTTTAAACTTTCAATGCTTTTGTCTCTTCTTTTTTAATATTTCCACCGTTTTATTCTCTGTCATCATAATTTTAATCACGGCCACCAACACAGCATCACCACTCCCAATTTATTTGGGCAAATCAGGGCTTTTTTTTCTTAATTAATCATTAATTTTAATTGAATTTAATTCAGAGAGTAAATGATCAAATTAGTCCCTAAAAGATTATCCATTCTTTAAATTAATTTTCGAAAGATTTTTTTAATCAAATTCGTCCTTTAAAGATTTTAAATTAGTCATATTAGTCCTTGCGTCACTTTATTTGTTGATGGTGTTAAAATTTACTAATGTAATGTATTAAATGACACTCCAACATACACCTAGAAGTCTTAATTGACTATTAATATGATTAATTTATGAAATTAGATCAAATCAACTCTAAATTAGAAAATTCTAATGCCTCAAGTTTTTTCTTTAATTAAATTTTGATTTAATCTAATTTCATAAACTAATCATGTTAATAGTCAATTAAGACTTCTAGATGTATGTTGGGATATTATTTAACACGTTAAATTAACAAATTTTGACACTATCAACAAACAAAGTGACAGAAGGACTAATAAGACTAATTTAAAATTTTTAAAGGACGAATTTGATTAAAAAAATCTTTCGAGGACCAATTTAAAGAATGAGTAATCTTTTAGAGACTAATTTGACTATTTACTCTTAATTCACATGTGTCTTAAAGATATAAATTAAAATTATTATTAGCAACAAATTTTAAATTTTTTATTTTTATAAATGTACAATAATTATGTTAAAAATTAAATTTTACATATTTTTTAATTAATAATTTTAATTTGTGTTTTTAAAACACATATTAGCTGAATTTATTGTAATTTGTATGCACCACTAGTATAAAAAACTTAATTTTGGATATTCTAAAATAATAAAGTAAGAGATTAATTATTATTAACTTTTATAATTCTTATTATATGTAAATTTTATCATCTTAAATTTAAGAATAATTAATTTTTTTATATTAAAAGAGCTTAATCTAAAAGAGATTTTTATATAAATAATTAATAAATTTATTTCTTAAAATGCTATCTAAGTATATAAATCTAATTAATAATTATGTAAAATTGTATACATTATCACTACGCATTTAATTTTTATATCCTGCCAATGTAAAACTTTTACACAGCTATCTAATGTTGTATTGTCGCATCATCAAATTAAAAGTAACTAATTTTAATATAATTTCGTAATTTTCCGGCGTTCTTCTCTTCAAATACCCCTAAAGTAATTCTTAATATATTACAATGATAACGAATCAACGCATATTATTTTTCTTTTGGTAGAGAATAGGAAAAAAAAGATATATTGATATTATTTATATGGAATAAACGTTTAAAATAATCCAGTGATGACTTTTTGACTTATGCTCCTTAATTTTCTATGAATAAATCCATATAAAATAGAGTACCATGAACCTGAAATTAAAATACGAAAGAGGAATGAGGCATCGTCATTGGTCGTGGTACTCGTACAGTTCAAGAGTCGATAAATGATTAATTATTTGTTTACAGAGAACAATATTGATACCGTCGTTAGTTTTGTTTTATTGGAGTTAGATCCGACCCGAATGTTCTCCCCACCAATTAATGGTTCCAATGTGCAATCCTATTCTTTGGCGCCGACTATATTAATGTTTTGGAGACTAAATTCCATAGTGTTCTTTCAGATTTACCATTTTTATCATTTTAGTCTTTTAAATTTAAAATTTACTATACTGATTATCGAGATCTAATTCTAGCACCATATTGATCCTTAAACGCTTTATAACATTGAATCAAGTCAATCAAGGAATAAAATGTGAAATTAGTTCTAACTTGTCACGCTAGATACGTAGCTAAATAGTATCTTTTCATTTTAGTACTTAAATAAGATAAAAGAAAGTCGTGCACATCATATAAACTCTTCTGTTTTTGCCTTGTTTAAATGTCAAAACGAAACGATGTTGTTTAGCTATATCTCCAGCGTGGCGAGTTAGAATCAATTCAACACTTAGTTCGCTAATTCAGTATTAGAAAGAATTCAGGGACTAATATAGTATCTAAAATTGAATTTTGGGGATCAATATAGATAATTTTTAATTTGAGAGACTAAAATAATAAAAATTATGAATTTAAAGGACCATTTTAAAGATTTAGTCATGTTTTAGAAGAATTGTAAATATATCAAATATATTAGTATTTTAATAATTTTAATAGTTAATTTTAATTATAAAAATTATATATAATATATATTAATTAAAATTAATAGTTAAAATTACTAGAACACTAATATTTTGAATAAATTTAAAATTTTTTTCAAAATTTAAAGCCCACTTTTGGAGCCATGTTCCTATAATCCCATGCACCCAACCCTATTCTTACTATCCCACCTCACCTATGCTTCCCTTTCATTTTTTTTATTTCTTTATTTTTTGTGAGACACTCTTGTAAAATAATCTCATTCTAAGAATTTAAATAGTTAGGTAAAAATATATAAGTAATTATATATTTAACATATTTTTTTAAGAATTTGTTTTGGACTTAAAATATAATTATATATAATTTTTTTATAAATAATTATATATTTAATAAAGAACAATAGTTGAGTTATTTTTGTAAATCTCCTCATAAATTTAAAATATAAAAATAATTACTGATGTAATAAACATATTAGATTATGTATATTACATTTTTTAGATGTAGTCTTTTTTTAAATTTTACGTTAATACAAAATGTTTATATACTGAACTATTTGTTTATGTTTAAATTATCTAGTATTATATTTAATTATATAAAAAATTTAAATTATAAAAATATATAAATAATTATATATCTAATAAAGAATAAACTCTTAATTGATAAGTTGCTAATCATCAAGAGACAAATATATTAACAAATTAGTTTTTTGGGCCTGGCCCCTCATCCAATAAAAAGAAAATAGCTTTTAGTATAACATATTAGAGAAAGACCAATGAATCACATATTTTTTTTTCTCTTACTTGAATATTAGAATGTAACTTATTTAATTGGAAAGCAAATTAAATTATTAAAAATTGTTAGAGATGAATTTATATTTTGTCAGTGGGATATATATTTCAACAGAGAGCCTTATCTAAAAAATATTTGAATTATTCGTTGTGTTAGGTAATTTTTTTTAATATATGACTTTAGTCAAGAATTTATTAGGAGTTTAGGTTATGATCATGATTGTGGCCTAACAATCATGTATTTGTATGTTGTTTTTCAAAACTAGCACCCAATTTTCAGGTCGCGGATGAATTTTAGCATCACAATAATTATATTAGTATGCCCGCCTTAAATTTTATCCTGTAGAAACATTAATCAACTTTAAATATATAATAATTATTTTTCATTAAGTATGTAATAATGTTATACGGTTGCCTTTGTTGAATGAAACTTAAAAGCTTAAAATAGATATAAAATCATATGCATATATTATAAGCATGCATTCCTTTAATTGTTCATATATATCATCAAATCAATTTGGGTCGAGGATTTGAATTCTGCTCTATATATACAATATTCTTAATTTATTGAGTTTGAAAATACTGTAAACAAAAAAATACATATATTATCGTTCTATTTTACTATATTGTTTTATCATAAATGTTACATCACGCGTACGGTGTAACAGAACTAAATATATAGATCTATATAAAAAAAATTTTTTTGATATTTTTCAGTCCAATAAATTAGAACTAATCTGTCACAGTACTCAATTCTATGTAAGAGTTTGTCGATCCATATAAATATATAATGATATATGAATAAGGGAAATTTTAATTGAATAATTATCCCATTTGTATGAAGCTTAAATTGCGCATGTTTGGCATAATAACATAAAAGAAGTAGGTATCTATACTGATTTTATGGACAGATTTTATATAATCCAATAATCCATCGAACTGATGATACACACACATGCAAAATAAAATGAAACAAAATTGTCTCGGTAAGTTATAACCATGGAATAATTGTTTTAAAAGAACACATGACTATAATTATATAATATATTCAACATTAATATCCAAATAATTAATACACTTCAATTGAACTTAGTGCATAAAAATATTTTTATATAAAAATAATAATTAAAATATTAACGTATATATACTATCATACGCCAATTTAATTAAATATATAAAATTGTTTAATAAATAATAACTTTTAACTATTATGATGATAATATTTTTGGATAAGTAATCACCTATTATTATTGGTGCTGGTTTGTTGTATGATTGAGGATTGTGAACCCCATGATTGAATGGAGAGATGACGTGGCAGCTGTTTATTTCTTAAAAGTTAAAACTCGAAGGTGGTGCACCAACAACTGGCACGGCATTGACGGTGATTTCTTTAATGCTTACATTTCTATTTATTTTTAGCATTATTCCTTTCTATGATTTTTATCAAACGGCTCTCAGATATTAACTTCATGTGAAATCGACTTCACATGAGTTTTCACCTTAATTATTAGTACCTTTCTAGATATGTTAGTATCAGTATGTATCATAACCAATTTGGGTTGGCCAAAACATTCAGGAGTAATCTCACTCATCCGTTTAAATAAGTGTTAAGAGTTCGAATCTCATTTTATATATGTAGTAATTTATTGGCCAATAATAAACTTTTAAAATATATCCTCCCTGCAACCAAGCTCTAAAGTCAGATGAAGAGTAGTTTAATTGCAACTCTGATATGGAGAATTTGGGTAACTATCTGATTGATTTTTGGGATGACCATTTTTATTTTTTGGATGATCCTTTCTTGTAAAAATTTCTTTGTACTCATTTTTATAATGAATACAATCCTATCTTAGTTAAAAAAAAAAACAAACTCTTAAATCCTATCTTAATTAAAAAAAAAACAAACTCTTAAAAATTTTTGACTGATCAAACTGACAAATATTGTAAAAAAAATCAGTAAAATTAATATTAATAATAAAAATAAAATAGGTAAGCATATATTGTTAAATTTAATATTAGAAAAAATTCTACTCCTTTTTCTTGAGAAATGTTAAAATAATACTTTTTATTCTTCCGTCTATTTATAAAATGTACATTCTCCTCTTTTATAACTTTTAAAAGACTTTCTCTTTAATCTATTTAAATTTTTTATATTAATTAATGTTAATTTTATCTATTTTTTTTAAAAAAATATTTTTTACAAAAATACTTTTTAATTAAAAATTTTATTTTTTTATCATTAAATTTTACTGATAAAAATATCTTTTAATAAATTATTGTTTATTAATTAAATTATATTTTTATCAAAATATTTTTTTAAAAATTAATAATTAATTTTTTAAAAATATTTTTTAATTATTAAATTATAATTTTATCAAAATTTTCGTTAACAATTATTTTAAGATACAAATATTTTCTTGACAATTAGTGGCTAGATTTTTTTTTTTTCATGTATAACATAACTGTATGCTAATTCTAACTTATTCATATTAATTATATTGTTAAATAAAATGGTTACACATACATAAATATTACAATGATTAATCACTTAATAATCTCTTAGCTTCCTATAAAGATTGTCCAGAAAATCATTAAACGGTATTTAACTGAATTATTTAATATAATATAGATTTACATTTTAACTATTATTTTAACATAAAAAAAAAAAACTTTTATGACTATTCACATGACATGTTTTCTTAATATAAAAATAATATATAATTTATTCTTTATGAAATATAATTAATTTTATGACTTTTATGACTTTATAATATAAATTAATAGTAAAATATAAAATTATATAATTGTATTATATAATTTGGTAAATTCATAATTTAATTAATTTATTAATCAATTGTAATATATTAATTTATTTTTTATTGAAAATCAATAGTAAAATATAAAATAATTGTTAATAAAAATTTTGGTAAAATTATAATTTAATAATTAAAAAATTATTGAAAGGTATCTTAAAAATAAATTAATTATTAATTTTTTAAAAAGTATTTTAGTAAAAATATAATTTAATTAATAAAAAATAATTTATTAAAGAGTATTTTGGTAAACAAAATTTAATGACAAACATGAGTTATTAGTTAATACAAAAAATTTAAAATAGATTAAAAATGAGGTTTTTTAAAAGTTATAAGGGAGAAAATTGTACATTCTATAAATAAAAGAGAGAAAAATAATATTTTAGCATCTCTGAAAAGAAGAGAGTTAAATTTTCTCTTAATATTAATTTATTCCATTTAAGTAAATTTAATAATTTAGATGAATCTTTAAAAATGAGTATAAAAGATAGTTATTTTTATTAATTTTGAGTGAAAAATTTTTACACTGAAAAGTATGTTTCATACAAAATAATTAACTTTTTTATTTATTAATTAAGAAAAAATTATTTTTAAAAAGAATTTATAATATTTTGTTGGTGAAAACTCAGGTGCAGTTAATTTTATGTGAAGTTGATAATTGAGATTCGTTAAATAATTTGATAAATTTAACTAAATTATTATCTAATAAATCTCAACTATTAACTTGACATAAAACTAATTACACTTGAATTTTCACCTATTATGTTATAAAAAAGTATAAGTAACCAACAATATTGGTGAATAATGTGAATAATGAAGATATAAGATGTTTATTTCACTAAATATGTGGATGATTATTCTAATATTAAGATTTAAGTGAATAATTTAAAAGTATAGTGTATTTTTATTTTATTAATAATTGTTTATATTATTTAAAAAAGTGATTAATTACCTAGTATAACCTATGTTATATATTACTCATTACAAATACGTATAATGTTGAGGTGTAATATATAGTAGATCAGTCCACTTAATATAATTTCTTTTTGTAGAAAGTTTAATATATACCAAAAACATTAGAATAATGGGATGTGAAGAGACATAGTTATATTTTAAAAAAAATTATTCTATTGATTTCTATAATTTTATTAAATTTTTAATTAAATTTTTATATATATATTTTTTAATTAGTCTTTACACTATTTTTAATTTTGTAATTATATTTTTTTATATTAAAAATATTAAAATTAACATAATATTTTTACCAAAATACATACGATTAAATATTTAATTAAGTTTTTAATTATAAATACTTTTAATTTACGAAAAAATATTCAATTAATTTTAATATTTTTTATACTATGAAGGACTTAATTATAAAATTAAAGTAGTATAAGAATTTAATTAAAAAATTATATATATAAGAATCTCATTAAAAATTTAATAAAACTATAAAAACTAACAGAATAATTAAACTTATTAAAAATAAAGTGAGTTTTATGGTACTATTGTTATGGTGCCTAAATTGTCTAACTTTCCTTTTAAAGTAAAAAATAAAATATTTAAAATAAAATTAAATCATATAAAATTTATTAAATATTATTTATTTATCTTTTTTAGTAACTTAGGTACAAAGTGATAGACACCATAGCATCACCTAAAAATAATACTAGATATTGGTTGTTCCAATTGCACTTCCTTAGGTTCCTATTGTCTGAATTTTTCAGAGCTGTCAAGCAACAAGAAAAAGGTCATGGTTATGGGGCCTCAGAGGTTAACATGGCGCCAGCCAAATATTTTTCTCCCTTTACGCCAAAAGTGTTTTTCTTAGTTTTCTATGTCCTCCACTTTAATTCTTAGATCAACCGAACAACGAACCTTCCCCACATAGATGCTAGTGTTTATATTTGAAAACTAAATAATGAGAAATGTTGTCTACATATATCCTACAACTTATTTAGTACATATCTGTTTATTTATTGGCTGGTTGAATATAAAAAAATTAATCTTTACGTATAAGTCTTTTTATTATACAAATTTTAGGAGTCCTAAAATTCACTTACTTTTAAAATACATTTTTATGGTACGTATATTTCACGTTCTTTTTTAACAGATTTTTCAATGAATATGCTTTTTCTTTTTATTAGTTATTTTTCTTTTTTGTTATTGTCGTCATCAACACTACCTCTTCCTCCTCCTCCTCCTCCTCTTCCTCCTTCTTTTTTTATTATATTTTCTTCTCTTTCTTTCTTTTTCTCTTCCTCCTCCATCATCTGTTATCTCATTGTTGAATATAATAATAATTCAAGTTCAGATTGTGAATTGATTCAGAACAAAATTGATTATTGTTTTTGAATCCAATCAAGTGGCTGAGGTGTGGTTCAATTCAGAAGAAAAAAATACAGCATTAGAGGAAATATTTTTCTGTATTTGCAACAAATTTGAATGTAACACAAAGATATTTGAGTGTAAAACGAAGATATTTGGATGTATTTTTATTCTGATAAGTTTTGCATAATTTAAAAATCCTCATCTTTCTCCTCCTCATCTTCTGCGGCTATTTTTTTCTTTCATCATCATCACAATCTTCTTCTTTTTTTTCTTATTCATCTTTTTCTTTTTGTTTTACCTTCTCAAGTTTCTTATTATTTTACTCTCTTAATAAAATAAAATAAAATCAAACAAAGAAGAAGAAAAAACACATAATGCTGCAAAATTATTTGAAAGATGATGAACTTACATTCATTTAACTAAAAGAAAGAAAAAAAACAAGGAAAAGAAGAAGAAAAAAATGCAGCATTAGAGGAAACATTTTTCTGTACAAAAATGCTATTTGTACACTAAAATCAGCCACCAATATATTTGTGTATAAATACATGTGTGCTTTAATTTATTTTCAATGTATATTTGTATTCCAGTATGTATTTTATACTGGTGGCTGACTTTGGTGGCTGATTTTGGTGTACACGTAGCATAACTCATTTCTATATTTGAAGCAAATTTGGGTGTAAAACGAAGATATTTGGGTGTATTTTTATTCTGATAAGTTCTGCATAATTCAAAATTCTTTCTCTTCTTCCTCCTCATCTTCTGCTGTTTTGTCTTCTTCATCTTCTTATTTCATATTCTCATAATTCTTTTTGGGAGGAAAAAATCAAACAAAGAAGAAAAAAATACATAATGTTGCAAAATCAAAAGAAGAAGGAGGAGAAACATGACGATGAAGATGAAACACGCGGAGAAAAAGGAGGAGAAACACAAAGAAAAAGGAGAAGAAGAAGGAAGAAGAGAAAGAGGAGGAGAAACGCGAAAAAAAAATGACAATTATAATTTTCATCAAGGAAGAAGAAGAATAGTCGTTTATAATGGTGAATGAGGGCTTTGGAAACATGATGCACGTGTTAACATGCTTTTGTAGGTGATTATAGCTTTTGCTGGGTTTGACCCAACTTGTAAAACTTATAAGTCAAAAATACTTGTATGTGTAATATAACGGATAAAATTATTAGTGACCAATCCATATAAAAGATGTGGTAATAGCGTGACAGGTAAAATATATACACGTATTAAGTTAAATAATTTAGTTAAATATATTAAATTATTATTATTTTTTATATAATATTAAATTTATTTTATGTTTTATTAAAAATAAATAAAAATATATGAAAAACTAATTTTTAATTAGTTAATATTAATTAATTTTTTAGAATTTAGATTTATTATTTAAAAATTATGATTTAAAATTTAAATTTAAGATAAATAAAATAATTTTAAAAATATTTATTGATGTTAATTAAAATAATTAGTTGTCTATTATTACTCAAACGAAGAATATATATGTACTAAATATATAAATTAGAATTAATAAATAAGACTGCGTTTGTTTATGAAAACAGGACAATATAAGATATTAAAAACAATATATAAAGAATAGAGACACAAAATTTTGTGTTTTTGTATTTTGTTTGGTGATAAATTAGAATAAATTATAAAAATTTAATTTATTCTCATTTTTTCATTCAAAGAATTAAAAAAAATATAATTATAAAAATTAATAAGAATAATAAAAAAAATAAAAAATAAATTGTGTTCTTTGTTAATATTTTTTGTGTTCTTTCTATTAGAATAAATATAAAATACACTAATTTAATATTTTTAAACACAATATTTTTATTCATATCTTATTTATTAAACATAATTTTATGTTTCTTTATTCCTATTTCAATGTCCCATCCTTAAAACCAAACTCAGCCTAATTGTTTTCATAATTGTAAATTACTATAGTTGAAGAATGCATCCATATCCATTATCTAATCTTCATCGCCTACAATTATATACTTGTGTGTCTACACTCCCTTTGACTTAAGAGTCATCCATGTGTGTATATATATAAATTAATGGAAATTATTATATGATGGAATCATCTCCCTACCTTGCCATGCACCTTCTGAGCAGTGCAAAACTTATGCAGTCAACAAACGTGAAAGCAACAGAAGACAATGTTGAGTGTTGACTATTGTTTTTGGATTATTGCAACATTATTTAGCCATATATATATATGAAATATGGATTTCCCATCATCACAAAATAATATGTAAGAGATCACGTTAATATATATATATAATTTGAAGAAATTGCTTAATTATTACTTAATAGTTATTAATTCATGAGAATATTTTCGATACAACAACTAATGATTTCAATGATTTAATTTGCCTAAATAAAACAGGCCAATTAGTTAAGGATAAACAAAGACATCCCACGATGCACACAACTGGAAGAAGTTCGGATAGAAAGTGACAAAATGTGAAAGGGACTTTATTAAATAGGTTCCATTTGCAATGGATAAAAATAATAAAAATGAAAAAAACTAAATTTATTTATGATGACCATTGACCAAACGGCATTCCATCATTGATAAATTAATTGAGGATGATAAGCCTAACTGTATAGAAAGCGTTACTATTGTCATTCATCAGTTGATTTGTTTTCTTTCTGGAGAGTGCTAGGGGAAAAATAAAAATTTTGAACAACATGAACAACTACTAATCAAATAAAAATACATTACACCCTAATTTAATGCTACTAATCAAATTTACTCTTTTAACCCTATTAATTTATATTATTTACACATTGTTTAAAAATCTTATTGAATTATCTATACTTTTCCTTTCTAATTAGTTTGGTTTAACTAACAGCAGTGTGCTGGTGATTTTAGTTTCTAAGTCAACAACGTAACTGCGCACCTGACATGTTTTTTGCTTTGCTAGCTTGCAACTAAATCATCTTAATCCAAAAGCAAATAATTATATATATATATATATATATATATATATATATATATATATATATACCTATTTAAAAGTATTTATCTAACTTATTAAAAAAAGTTAAAATTAATATTTAATTTTAAAAAAATAATTATTAAATATTAAAATTTATCATAAAAAATAAATTTAATAAAAATTAAATACCAAATTATAAATATTATAGAATTCACCTATATATATTCATTTGAAAAATTGTTGTGTTCACTAACTTTATTTTTGTTTTCGACATTATTTTTTAATTTAGCAGACTAAAAACTAATTTATCACATACATAATACAAAATTTAAATTTTTAATATTTATTTAAACATATTAGTAAGCTAATTATTAAATTAATCCAAATTAATTTGTGTTCACCAACTTATTATTAGCCTTTAATTAAAAGCATATGATTTATAATCTAACTAAAAGCATTAATTAGCCACAATATTACTTATGTTTTATGAAGTACGGACATTTTGTTAAATTTTTGTGTATACGTATTGGACACATTTTGGATACGACATTTACTGACACTTGTTCAATACGCGTGTCTGGTGTGGCCAACTGTATTTTAATAAAAAAGTAAAAAAAAATTTTCGGACACGTTTGGACACACCTAAATACAATCACGTGTCAGCGTGTCCAGTATTATTCTTAACATATATTCTTGAAATAAATTTAGATATAGTATATATTATTATTTATTAAAATAAAAAATATTTTAAATATTTGATATAACCCAACAATACTTTCTGCTGATTATGCTAACCCTGATCAGTCAATCACAACCTGACCCATACTGTGTACACTTGGCATAAAATGTCAACAGCTTCGACTCATACGCCTGGTAGTCTACACCTCTTTGGATGTATAATCTTTCATCGCCATAATAACAGCTTTCCTGGAACTGAATTCCATTCTCACGGCAAATTCATCATATGCGACAATAGAAATTTCTACCACGACGACAGCCATACGATAAATATTTAATAAGTGAAATTAAAAGTAAATCAACACTCACTACATCAATATTAATATAAATTAACTTTACATCAAGTTATTATCTCAATTCTAACCAAAATAAAAACATAAACACATAAACACAAAAATAAACACTAATTAATAAATACTAATTAACATTTATCTAAATCAATAACTAACTAAAAAGATTATTATCTTAAATTTAACTAAATAAACACATAAACAAGTGCTAATTAAGTATATTTTCTGAAAATTATTATAAATTATTACAAAATTCTAATCATTCGTATAAATATAGGTAATTACGTACCTGCATTTATATATTCTGGAAACTCCGGAGCATGCATAGCTTCCAAATTCAAAGCTCGCATAAAAGATGGCTTCTCAAACGGATGTTCGTTTTCGAGTGCATTTGCCACGTCTGTCACATTTTGAGTCATAGTGTCGTCACCTTGATCTTCGTCTCCGTCTGGACCAACAATTTCGTAATTGCTTTCAAACTCTTCCTCACTGTCACTATTGTAATCTTTTCGTTCAATATTTCGGTCGGCTTCAGATTGTTCGAACTCAATATACAACTCAATGAACGATATCTGAGCGCGACTTTCAATGTACATTAAAAGCATCTCTTGCATGCTCACTTCATCAATTACATATTTCGTTTGAAATTGAACGAATCCACTAAATACCGGTATAGGATATCTGTATAAAATACATGATATTTTTCTTGACACTGCAGAACCCATTTTCTCACAAATCACACCTTTTAGTTCTTCAAATGAGATTGTGAATGGAATAACAATATCTAACAGATTTTCACAAATAAATTTAACTCCTTCAGATATTTGTAACAAAATTTGAACGAAATAATATATTTTTAGTAGAACTCTATTATCCATTTTTCTCACTCATATAAATATAAATTTCACTATCAAATTTTTTTACTTAATATGAACTAATAGAAGAACCTGAGGGAACGAGTAAGCTGAGGGAAGAAGAAGAAAACAAGAAGAAAAAAAGAAGGAGAGGAGATCTGAGAATCTATCTACGAGTTTCACACACTTATATATGTATATATCAAATCGGACCACCGATTTGTACTCACGGATTGAAATAACACTTATAATAATCAAATCGGACGGTCCGATTTGACTCTAGCGAAATAAAAAAAAAAAAAGAATTCTATATGGAAATTGGATGGTCTGATTTCCTTCGCCAAAATTCAAATTTTTTCTCTTACACAAATTGGACTGTCTGATTAGTGGGCTTAATTTTTTTTTCCAAAGAAATCGAATGATCCAATTTCTTCATCTTTATTTCAGAAAAAAGCTGTCCCACATCCATATCTAGCCCCCACATCTTCCGTAACAACGCACAACACACACATGCTTCTCATATCTTAAAAAATGAGTCTAAGTAGAGGACCATATATCTATACTTATCCAAAATTATTGCCTAAAAAAGTAATATATGCAACCAATTTAGATTGCTCGAATGGTCAATTCATTTGTCCGTTCCAATTCCACTTTATGCAAGCAACGATTCATTGACAGTGACAGACTCTTAAATAGAATTTAAATCCATAATAAATTAATTATTAATCTATCAAATTGAAAAATATTGTAAACAACTAAAAGAATAAAAATAATATATGCCATTTATAATAAATATTATACTATTATATATGTATTTTTTAGCAACTGTCATATTGTACACCTTTATGTACCTATGTGCTGGTGAATATAACATTAAAAGAAAAAAATAGAAAGAGAGTAGAGTGATACCACAATAACTGAAAAAAACAATGTTACAGAGTCAATAAATATTAATATTTTATTATCAATAATTTCTATTCCTATTTAAAAATTTTGTACATAAGAATATAATTTATACATATATTTATCAAAATTTTATATACGTAAATTAATACAATTTATATTTATATTTTTTAAAATTTAAACACACAAATTAATAAAATTTATTTATTAAAAATAATTTAATATTTATATATGCTAATCAAATGAATACTAAAAATTAGTAATCCAAAGAGTTTCTCTAACTGAAAAATCATCAGCATACATAATATATATATTATACTTAAATCAACATTAAGGTACTTAGTTACTCACTGTTCCAACAAACATATTGGAAGGTAGGAACCACCCAACATATCATGTGAATATACACAGCAAGCAAAGCATCGAAAGCTCAGTAGTACCATGTCCCCCGAACTTGACCAATCCCTGTTCAGATTAATGTTTACATACATTAATTACATTAATTACGAATTTATAAGTTCTTTCATACGTTGCTTGGCTTCATATTTATTGAATCTACGGTAAACTTCCAAAGGAAATTTCATTGCACCCATCAAATAATTGGTACTTAATTAAACTACTACTTGAAAACGTTTCGTGAATATCATTAAACAATTCAGAGACATAGTAACTGTTAATTTATACTCAATAGTTAGTATTAGAATTGTATTTGGATTTTGCTACAGTGGTATTTCTAAGTTAATCGCAAGTCGCAACCACCAGTTCTAATGTTAAATGTGATGCATTTAATTGTTTGGGGTCGGGGATTAAATTTAAGAAAAGAGCTTAGCAAAAGTGGACCATCATGGAGCAGCCATCACTAGCTAGTGCAATCTTGTCGCCATGATATTAATGTGCCTATTAATTAAGTATAGATGTATATGCAACGCAACATGGATAATGTTATTAGTGGTGATGGGACTCAAATTAATTTCATGCAACTTGTTTGAAACACTAACATATTCTAATAAGATCCAACCCCTTTAATTGAAAAAAAAAAATTAAAAATCACTAATCAAAACTCAACTCAAAGAATCAACACTATCTTTGTAGAAACTTCTTAACTCGTTGATTGCATAATTATCCTAAACAATGGTTGAGACTTAAAATTGATCATCACCAGAATGATTAGGTCCACCAAAGAGTAATTTAAATATTTTGTGTCTCTTTAATTTGTGGACGAACTAGAATCTTGTTTGATACGCAAGTGGAACCTTATGGATTAAGAATTGACGAGATTCTTGCGGCTTTATCTCCACTAATGCGAAGTTGCTTGGTTAAATTGGTCCAAATAAAAATGGTCCCATCTGCTTACGAGGTTGTGGTGTCATAGCCATTTACATCCATGGAAATGGCATAATTCACGATTCTCACTTATCATTATCCATCAATCATTGAACTTTAGCTCTTCATTTAGCCAAGTTCACATTAGGCGGCTGCAAACATAACTATAGTTTTTGTTTCTCAAATAAATTAATAAAAATAAAATGTTAAATAAACGTTACATACATTGTGTGTGTGTGTGTGTTTTTACACCCAAAAAATACATTGTTTTTTTTAATAGTATTTTAATGGCATACAATGAAAAAAATAAATAAAAAAACTACTTCACGCTTCACGCTTTTTTCTTCTGTTTTTTTTTTCCTCCTAGTTATCCGCAGTATTTCTTAACTCGACAAGTCAATGACTAATCAGTCACGAATTTGAGTTCTATTTAAACGTTTGCCGCTGAATAATAGGTTGTTATATGTACAAGACAAGATTTGAACTTCCAAAACTTGTTTAAGTGAACAAGTGAGTTGACCACTCGATCAGTTTAAGTTGGTTTGAAATGAGCCTTTTTTTTTTTTTGGTAAACTGGAATGAGCCTCTTTGATTGGAGTGTGATAAAAACAGGCCGAGGCCCATATTTGGGGCAGCCCGTTAAAGCAGTGAGATAGGAACAAAATAAAGTAGTTGGGTTACTTATTACCCAAAACTATTGTTGGGCTACCGATACAAAAACAAAGTTGGGCCTAGGCCTGTATAATGTTAACAGTAAATCTGTAACACAACAGTGCGCACAACTGCAGTGCAGACAAATGCAGCAGCAGTTGAGAACAGATACAGAAGACGAGAATTGAAGAGATAGAAATGCTAAAAGCAGTAGTAGCTGCTCTTTCGCGCTCACCACCTCCTTCTTCTCCTTTCACGAGCTACGCTACCATTCACGATTCCGCAAACTTTCACCGCGTTTCGATCAGAGTAGCAACATTCACGAAAATGGCCTCCTCCTCCTCCTCCTCACCACTCCCCTCACTCAACATTCCAAATTTCGTTTCCGTCGAAGGCGCCGACGTACATTCGCGAACTAAACCTGATGGTAACGCCGTCGTATTCAAACCTTGTTCGTTTCACTTCTTCTCTTTCACGTCAAATCTAATTTTTCCTTTTGGTTTTATAATTAAATTCAGGCTTCAGATTCAGCTTCGTCTCGTATAACATATTAGCTCAGGTTTGTTCAGTTTCTCAAAATCTTGATTTTGATGCGCAACCATTGACTTTGACTTTTTTTATTTTAATTTTAAAAAAATTGTTATGTAGGCTTATGTGAAGAGCTCTCTGTTCCCACACTCTCCTTCCCCGTCACTCAAGTAAAGTTCATACAAAATTTAATCAGTAAATTAATGTGAACTACGAATTTTACTGTAGTTGATCTTGATTATGATTTTGCTTGCTGCAGGTGGAAATTTCGTTCAAGTTCGATTTTAGAAGTTCTCAAGAACTTGGGAGCTGATTTTTTCTGCCTACAGGTTTATTTTCCTCCTCTTTTTGATGTTGCTGCTTTTTTTTTTTTTTTTTTATTATATTATGCCAACCTGGATATGAATTGCTTGGGACATATGTCTTGCATTGTTTTTCTTTGGATGAGTTCTTATTCCTATATGGAATAATCTCAGGAGGTTGATGAATTTGATAGCTTTTACAATGGAAGCATGCGGAACTTGGGATATTCGTCTATCTATATGAAGAGAAGTGGACAGAAGCGTGATGGGTGTGGTTTGTTTTACAAGCATGACCGGTATGTCGATCTATTGTACAATGCTCAAGCAACTTGTACTTTAGAAGATTATGGTACATAGATACATGACCTATATCCAATGAGTAGCAAGGATTTTGCACCTGGATAGAGGTTTTTTAAATGGACAAGAGAGAACTAGAACAACCTTGCTTTACTGATTTTAAAAATTGAAAACCCCTCAACGTGCTTTTTGTTTGACTAGATTTTGGTATTGGAAGGATTCCACATTCTTCCTTGCAATTCCGTCACCACTTACACAACATCCTTCTATTGTAAATCTTGGTCAATAGATATGCTGATAAAATGCGAATTCCCTAAAATCTGAATGTAATTATGAAGCATTTACACAACAGGGTAGTATGCTAGTTATGTGTAATTGGTATTCAGATCATTGTGGTTGTTTTTATCTGTCTCTCGTTCTCGTCCTGTCTTTTGGGATTAATTTTCGTTCGAATTTGGTTTTATAGTAAAACAATGGGACTGATCAGTGATCAAAACTTCAATTAGTCTTTAATGATTTCAACGTTCTTAGTTTATATTTATTCTTACTTTCTGGCATTTAGTGCAGAGTTGGTTTTGGAGGAGAAAATTGAATACAATGATCTGGTAAAGTCAATTAAAGATGGAAACTCTCCAAAGGATGACGAAGAAAGCAAAGGCCAGCCAAATAAACAAGAGGATGCTGCATCCAATGATGGTTAGTGCATCAAGCCCATGTATTTTCTTATTGATATTAGAGACTGCCCCATCTTGTGTATACTACTGCCTTGATAGTGATACTGTTACTGAGTATTAACCTACTGATAGACTACTTGCGGAAGCTATGCATTTGTCCTGCTTTTTCATGTCTGTTGCTGCTGTACTCCTTTGATTGTTTCTGCACCAAATGCATGTGTGCAATATTTGTTCGTTGACTGATCTTTTGATTCAGGACCTAAATCGAACAAAGAAGATCGTGGAGACCCCAATGATCCTCGTGTGAGACTAAAGCGTGACTGCGTAGGAATTTTGGCTGCGTTTAGGGTCAAAGATCCCTCTCGTCATGTTGTTATTGTGGCCAACACACATCTTTATTGGTATGAAGTGGCATGCTTTGCTTTTATTTTTCTTTTGTTCTTTTACTTTTCAATATTTTTTGTGTAGATCTAGTTATATGAACACATGGTTGCTCTAGTGGTGGAATTCATTAATGATACTGAGTTATTGTCCCAGGGATCCTGAATGGGCTGATGTCAAGCTTGCACAAGCTAAATATCTTCTTTCTCGATTATCACAATTCAAAACTCTGGTATCAGATCAATATGAATGCACGCCTGAAGTCATTGTGGCTGGTGACTTTAATTCTACACCAGGAGATATGGTATGGTAACTAGACACTTAAAATTTCTCATTTCCTATTTCTTATTTTTATCTAGATTCTGTGTTCCCTGCGCCTGTATTGCATGAAATTTATGTGTTGATGCAGGCTATTCTTATTTTCGGATTGTTTCAGGTTTATCAGTATCTCATATCAGGCAATTCTTCTTCACAAATTATGCCTGAATGTTTGGAGGAGCAACCAATTCCCTTATGTAGTGTCTACGCTTCTACGAGAGGAGAGCCACCATTTACAAACTACACACCTGGTTTCACGGGAACTCTCGATTATATATTATTTTGCCCCTCTGACCACATGAAACCAATCAGCTTTCTTGAGCTTCCAGACTCCGATGCAGTCGACATTGTTGGTGGACTGCCAAACTATAGTCATCCAAGTGATCATCTACCAATTGGTGCTGAATTTGAGATCATCAAGGAGTAAATGGTCTTGTACGGCTAAGTGGTATTTGATTTCTCAGGCATTCACGTGGATGAGTGCAAAGAATTGGGGCGAGTATACTATGGATTAGGCAGTGAAATCAACCGAGTGACTTGACAAGGTGATGGTCACTTAACCTCCAATTATCCAATGAACATTACTTGTTTTAGAAAATTTTGTAGGATTGAATTCTCTTTCCAGTTGCACAATCCTTGCAGAATCTTTTGCTTGTCTTCCATCATGTGATATTTTTCAAGATTTTTTTCCCTCCGATTTTGATGTGCGCATTTTTATTATAAAAACATAGTTTGTTATGTGTAACCAGCGGCTTGGCAAGCCACTTTCCTATTGTTGTTAAGTGACATTATTTTTAAAATAAAAGGAAAATATTAGAGGCTAATACTTTTATTGGAAAGGAAAATGGAAGGTTGACTAGTATGTAAGATAAATACAAAAAAGATATTAGTCTTCTAATATTTCTCAAAATGAAAATTTATAAATAAGGTAATCCTTCTGTTTTGTTTTATAAATTAGAAAAATGAATAGCCGCTAGTATTTTTGTGCCTAGTGCGAAGTTCTAAAACTGATCTTTTAAGTAGTTATGCAAAAAATGAATGATGATGATAACGGTATTGATGTTAATGTATATAGCTTATGGCCCTATGATGGCGCGACTAGTAGTTTGATCATGGCCTTGACATTCGTTTTCAGTCTATGGAGTATGTAGTGATAACATTATGATTCTTCCTCAGCTTAATTTGCTCTGTGCTGCATTATTATGGTTATTGTTATTGCTTTGTTCTCACAAATATGAAAATGTTTTGGACGGCTCTGATATGTCAATTCAAGTGATTCTTGGGTCATTATAGTGTCACAATCATTCACACTAGACTGCAGCATGGGCATCACGACTTCATACACAGTTATGAATTATGATGGGAGCGTTTTCTTGTTCAAGTTGGGGGTCTTAGGGGACCACCAATTGCAAGTTGCAATGTGAGTTTGTGAGGAGTTAGATTTGGGTGGCTACTTTAGCTTTCTATATCCATCAATGTGTTTCATTGAGAAGAACATTTCTCTTTGTTAAGCATTTCTATCTTTTCTTCTCAATGAATCAATTGATATTTCACCCTTTATGATTATAAATTCAATTCGAATGTCAAAGTATCCGCCACTTTTTCTACCCATTGGCTGAGAAATATAATTGAGTCTAATCAAGGGAATTGTTTTTTGGGAGTAAATTTCTAGCTAATTTTTTTTTAGATTAATTTTTTGAGTTATGTATACCAAAATTAGTCATCAAAGTCAGCCACCAATATAAAATACATGATGGAATACAAATACACATTAAAAATAAATTAAACTACACATGTATTTATACACAAATACATTAGTGACTGATTTTAGTAGCTGATTGTAGTGTATAAATAACATTTTTGTTAATTTTTTACTCTTATATTTACAATAACTCATAGTTTTGAGAAACGGTTAATTCAGTTAACCAAAAATTGGCTACCAAATTAATTCAGCTCAGCGTAAACATTAATTATTAGTAAATTGGTAAAAAAATCGAAAAAATTAAAAAAAATCATAAATCGATTAAATTGGTCTAATTTTTAACACCTAATTAATTTAAAATAATAAAACATAATTAAAAAAAAAATCTATTTCATACTTAAATATATTATTTTATTATATTTGCAATTAAGCTTTAGATCTCTCAACCTCTAATTGTAACCTTTCAATTTTCAGAACCTTCCAATCACCTTTTTTTACTTCTTTCTTCTTCCTCTAAAAAAACGCTTAACGCCACCACAACTTTACCTCTGAGGCTCTCACACTACTAACCGGTCATTATTGTTGTCGACCAGCCTAAACCTTAAACTATAAACCCAAACACTCCAAAAGAGAAGGATTAAAAGGATAATTTTGACAATTAAAAACGCTATTAGTTCATCCGGGAGTTTTCTAACAACTTTTACTAAACCAAGTCCTAATCAAGGGAGCTTGAGCTAAGGTACATATGGTGGGGTTGATTGAACTTTATGGTTCTGAGTGTATGGTAAATATCATTTTTCCCCAAGGCATGGGCAACATTATAGGGAACCTTATCCCCACGGTCAGTATCATAAACTTTAATAGCCCTATATATAAAGTACATTATTATTATTCAGCATTTCAACTATTTTCTTTAATCCATGACGCAGAACCATACAAAATCCATGTAGCAGAGTTGTCACACATTCGCGATTCTTCCTTCATCGGGTACTAGTTTGGCACTTTTCTTGATTTGAGTGCTCAATTTTTATTTTAGGATCATATTTTGAAACAAGGGAAAAAAAATAAGTCTCACATTCATAATGTAATTAATTATTTATATTTATTTCAGTTGGAGCTAGGAGTGTTCAAATTTAAACCGATTCAAATTAAACTGTTTATCAAATCCAAACCAAACCGAAAATCGATTAAAACCGCACTAATTTGGATTTGATTATATTCTATTTTTTGCAAACTGCTGGATCGGATCGGATTTCGGATCTACTTTTTATAACCGATCCAATCCAATCCAAATCGCACAATGTGTTATAATATTATTATTTTATTATTATATTTACAATTATACCTATAACATGTTCAATTTGTTAGATATTTTTATATTATTCATGTATTATTATTATTTAATAAATATTTTATTTCAAAATGTTATTTATTTATTTATTTTAACTAACCTATAATTTTATTTCTATTATTATGTTATCGGTAGCTTTTTGATATATTGTTGAGACTTGTTATATCATTATTAATTATTTAAAATTTGACGTTGAGACTTGTTATATGTATTTAATTTTTTTAATTTACAAAACCCCAAAACTAATCCAATCCAAACCGCTTGAAATTGGATCGGATCGGATCGGATTTTTTTTTTAAAACCATCCAATCTAAACCGCACCGCAAGTAAAATTAGTGTTCAGATCGGATGAGTTTTTGACGCAAAACCGATCCAAACCGCACCGCGAACACCCCTAGTTGGAGCTCTGTGTGTGTGTAAATGGTCATTAATACCCTTTGCATGTTTACACATAGACCAAAGGGAAAAAATTTAATATTGAGAGGTTGGGTTTATGCTTGAGAGTTTGAGTAATGGATAGGGGTTTGCACGTCCTTTTATTCAATAAATAATATACTTCTTCTATTTTTCTTTCAAGAAAAAACTCTAAGTATCACATTCATTTTAATAGAAATAAAAATAAAAATTTCAACTAAAAACGAAGAGTATATATAAAATATCTCATGCAACCTATCTACATGTATATATATATACACAAAGTTGAAAGCTTTCAATTTATTATTTTTGAGTATTGTATCAATTAGGCTTAATTTATTAGCTAGTTGCACGTATAATATACTATTATTAATTTCAATTTTCTTAACATTTAATTCATTATTATGTGAATGTTAATAAACTTGTCAGCAAAAACCTGCAGATGAAAATACAACACTAATTAGCAAAATAACAAATAAGTACAATGAATTAACTCAGAATACAGCACAATGATATACACCTTGAAATGCAGGCCCTTTGGCTTTTACACTCAGATTAATTAATTAATTAATGCTTCATCACATACATAAATACATGCCGCTCCTTCTAATTAATAATATATACATTAGATGAAGTCGACTTTATATGAAGTTGATATTTGAGAGCCGTTAGATGAAAATTTAGTCAAATCAGTTAAATCATCTAACAGCTCTTATATATCAACTTCACGTGAAGTCGACTACACCTGAGTTTCCACTTATACATTAATGTATGAATACTTATCATATGCAGTTGTTTTTCATGTGAAGTTGATAGTCGAAAATTGTTATGTTATAATTTAGTCGAATTTATCAAATCATCTAACTATTCTTAAATATCGACTTCACATCAAAATAACTGCCACCGTACATTAATTGTTAGGAAGAACTGGAAATGAGAAATATGGCTCGGTGAGTGGTGCCTCCATGGCGGTTATTATATTTTGTTGATTGGAAACATCTCCGAGAAAACCATTGTAGAAGGCCTTAACCTTTGTGACAACGTAAATAAAAGATGATGCAAGGTACGAGAATCCCAACCTGTGAAGCTTTTGTGCTAGCTGCTGCTTTGCACCTTTCTTCGTGTTCAAATCTTGTTCTTGTTGGGTGCTTGCATTGCCACTGCCGTCGTTGTCGCCGCAGTGGTTCGTTATTCGACGGTACCGATGAGAGAGTTTGCAACCGCCACGACGACGGCTGCCGCTCCCTCTTTCGCCGTAGGAGGCTGTGCAGTGCGTTAATGTTTGGCATCTTGTATTGCTAGCAAGTTGTGAAGCCATGTTTATGGCTGAGGAATGAAGAGTGTATCCTCTTTCACTCACTGCTCTATCCTTTTTTATTTATTTATTTGCAGTTGAGATTTGAATGGATCATGGCCTTTATATAGACTAGCCTAACTTGTACCAAATATATAGGTAACATTTGTTTTGAGGTACTGAGATAGAGATTGGGAGGCTGAGATTTAATATCATATTTGTTAATTCAGAGATTGGTACTAAAATTTCTGGCTTTGTCTCTAAAATTTCAGTGTTTTAGTACCTCCAAAAAGTAGGGACACAAGGGACTAAAATTTTTAGAGATGGAGATTGAAACTTTAATAGCATTTTATACCTAAAATATCTTCATTTTAATTAATTAATTCCAATTTTACCCTTTATACAAATTAAATTAGAGTTTCATTCTTGTTTCGATTTCTGTCTCCCACTTTGCACCAAAAAAAATACTGAGATTTATTTCAATCTCTGTCTCTTAATCTTTGTTTCTCAATCTCAATCTTTCTGTTTTTATCTCTCCACCAAACGCTACCATATATTACTCATTTTAAAATATGAATTTAATTTTGATATACTAATAGGGTAAAGCGTTATAAAATATAATTGGTAATCACATTTTTTTTTATAATTATTCATATGATTAATATAAAAAATAATTATTTTTATTAATATAACATTACATAATATAAAAATTATTTTATACTGATAGTATATAAAGATTAAATTTTTAAAATATATGTCAATTTAAAGAATTTAATTTTGATAGAGTATAAAAAATTTAGCGTTTTACACCATTATTTAATTAAATTTGTAAATTTAAATTTATTTAATTATATTTTACGATGTGACATAAAACATTATTGGACGTTAATTATAAAATTATTTTACATTATTGATGTATCAAAATTAGATTTTAGTAATATATTATATTAAGGAATTAAAATTTAATTTTAACGTACTAACAAATTAAAAACTTTTACATAATTATTTAATTAAATTTATGTACTTAGATAATATTTTTAGTAATAGATTTAAAAATTAACTATTTTGTTGATTAAGCAATACTGGATGCTTGTGTAAATTATTTATATAAATTAGATTTATGTATTTAGATAATTTTTTAATAATAAAATTTAAAAGTTAATTATTTTTGTTGATGAAGTAATACACGATTAGATGCATGTGCAAATCACTTACATGCAAATTAAATTAAACTTGCATTGCTAAATATATTTTTATTTATTATTTATTATTTTATTTCTGTTAACAAATAATTTAAAATAAAAAGAATATATAATATCTCATCGCATTTTTTGAGGTCTATATATGGGTTGTATTTAATTAATAATAATATATTTTGATTTGCAGACTACTTCAAATAATCATAATTTGAAGTCAACACCAAATTCGCACAGAATTTTAGTTTCTAACCACATATATAATTTGCGCAAAGAATTTTAGTTTCTAAATTGAAAGAACCTGGGTCACAATTTTAATTTGTAATTAAATGATATGGCAAACACAGCCTTTCTTAGCAAGATTTCATAATGTTTGTTAGTTAGTTGCTTCTACAAAAAATCATGAAGATGGGGTCCGTTGTTAAATTACTGAAAGGTACACGGCACGTGAAGAGTAGGGCCTATTAGGACAAGCAGGGTAGCATTGTCATTTTCATTTTCATTAAGACATGTAATGTAAATGAGGTTGGATCACGTAATTGCATTTGCATGGTAATTAAGGTGCTTAGCTCTCTATCTCTCTCTCACACACACACAACTATCTAACTATCTAATTCTTGATGCCTGATTTGGTTAGGCAATTGGTATCATTTGGCCTTTAATTAATTTGGAAAATAATGTATGTATTTTTTCCCCTGTATATTTCTTTTATCATATATAAAAATGCCATATATAACGTAACGTTCTTTTTATATCTATCTATCTATATAAATAATTAATTTAGTTGGTCAGTGGTTAATTTATTTGTTCGCTTAAATAAATATTTGGGGGTTTAAATTTCGCTTTGTGTATGTAGCAACAAACTTTTAAATATAGTTTAAATCCACAATAAATTAATCCTTAGTATCAGATTAAAAAATACTTTGAGAAAAAAAATCTATATACGTGTGTGTTTGATCAATTTTATATTTTCAGTAACAGTTACAACTTACATGTGTGTTAAAACCAAAATTATTTCACTCACCTACGAGAATAATAACAACTTTAACTCCTTTAGGTATATCAGCTAACCTTAACAGTAAATATATTAGGGCTACACATGTATCAGATAATATTCGCAATAATTATTCGCATTCAATCCGAATTTTGTGGATATTATCCGATCTGCAGAGTCATAGATCCAATCTGCACTATGGTAGAATCGGATTGCGGCTTTGGTAATGATATCTGCGGATTCGATCCGCAGATTCGCATATCCGCACGTCTCATATAAATAGTATAGTTTAAGAAAGTAAATCCTAATGTGACATGAATTTTAGTGTGTTATTTTATGAATTTTATGATATCTTGTTTTTAATTTTTTATGTTGTACTTTAACTTAGAATAATTAAACATAGATTTTGTGTTATTATTTTTCTTTTGTTATTTAAGAGAACTTTTATTAATAATATTTTAGGAGTAAATAAGTTTAAACAAGAGAAAAAATAGATTTTTTTTAGAGCTAAAAAAGACTTTAAAACAAATTTTTTTGAATTATGTGGATATACTCAATATCCGATCCGATCCGCATAGATCGGATCCAACTTGAAAATATGTCGGAAATGGATCCTCTCAATTTTTTTTAACAATTGAGAGAGTAAAGTGTAATCTCTCACCATTAATTTTGTAAGTGTGATCAATAATAAATATGAAAGAGAGAACAATGAAGGGCTATAGATCACACTTTACACCCTTAATTTTTTTTAACAATGGAGAGGATCCATTCCCGAAAATATGCGGATATCGTATTCGATTCGATCCGATCCGATGAGTACAGTGCGGATCGGATAAAATTATAAGCTATATCCAATACGATCCGATCCGTGTGCAGCCCTAAAATATATTATGAAATATCTGGTACAAGACCTGCATATTCAAACTTAGTTTGTAAACTCAAGTTAGAAACGAAAATCTCTAGCCAGCGAGCAATTTATACAATAATAATAATCTTATATATGTTGAATTTTAATTTATTTTACCTATATTGGTCTCACATATATTTATAATAAAATGTTTTGAGCTATAACCAGTAACCACTATGTCCATGAAAAGAAAAAACACTGGTAATTAGATAATTTTACATAATTTAATTAGAACTATGGTTCCTTTTTATGCAATTAAAACTCAAAATTGAGATTAATGAAAAAAAATAGACATATATACATATATAGCTATCACTTAATTAATGATAATAAAATTTAAATCACCAAATATATATTACTAAGATTGTTGTTTCTCACTATGTGCGTGTCTTAACTGTTAAATAAACAGAAAACAAATGTACATATGCGTGATCATGGAGATTGACGAAGTTAACACAAAATACATAAAGAAAAATATAGTCGCACTGAGTCTAAAATTGGTTATTGATAATGACATTGACTTCAAATTATGGGGGTTTGGCGGTGTTACTGGTTGTGGCGGTTTTGCTTGTCTTTACGCCATTCCCTAATTTGCAAGAGCTTCAATTAATACTCTTTAATTTACCAACATTTTTGCTTTCTTGTCTGTTTGTGGCTGCAGCATGCAATGTTGATTCTCACGTTGTGTTTTGCCTTAATTGATGGAACATCACTTCACGTGAAATTGAGCTGGCGCTTCTTCTCTTCATTATCTGCAATGATGAGGCCATTCCACATTTAACTTGAAATTCTTTATCATTAATTGTTTCAATCACATTTTTTATTTATATTAAATATACTAGCATTCCCAAAGCATTTTAACTATAAGGTTTATTTTCTAGTTCTACATATTTTCAGTAGTTATAAAAAGACACGTATAGTATCTGACATTACTATAGTAAATAAAGTTGAGAGCATCACATATGAAACTTTTTTTTTTTTTAACACAAGAGCTCAACACAATGAGCTCAACACAATACAGTGGAGCAGCATCTAACAGACACACCAACACAAAAAGCTTATAACAAAAGACACAACAGCATAAAAAGGAGTCCTCATGTCATTTCCGGCATAGTCATCAACAATTAAAGGGATGTACACCTTTCCATTCATTGGAGCTCACCACCGTCATGTTGAAAATTTCTTCCACACCTTTGTTTACATTCTGAAATACTCTTTTATTTCTTTCCAACCATATGGGCCAGACGATTGCGCAGAAGCATCTCAGTCGTTTCTCTCAATCCACTTTTCTCTTTGGTTCCTCTGTCCAGCTTAAGAAATGTTCTCTCATCGAACCTGGAAAAGACCATTGGCGGCATAACTTCGATATCCAAGCACTCCAAATCTGCCAGGCAAATTCACATCCTAAAAACAGATGGTGGACATCCTCCACTTTAGTATTACAGAAAATATAGATACTATCTTTCTGTCTGATAATTCCAAACCTGCTGAGGTTGTCTTTTGTGCTCACTCTACCTATCAGAACAAACCAAGTAAACAGTTCCACTCTAGGTGGTACTAAATCGTTCTCGATAGTCTTCGTGAAGCTATAACTATTGCAAATTGCAAGGTAGGGTCAAATCATATCAAATATGTGAATACAGGCGTCACAATGATTTGAAAGGGTACATAGAAACAACTTGTTTTACCGGGAAAACAACAGTAGTGGGTATGTACTATGGAAAATATTTCAAGTGTACCGGAGAGTATTGGTGCACCAATTATTTTAACTGTTGATTTCAATTAATATATATTATATATATATTTTATAATTCAGATCAACGGTTAAAACAACTGAAACACCGATAACTTTCGGTGCACTTGAAATATTTCCTGTACTGTGTTAGTTTTCTTGAATCTTCTTTGTACCAAACTCACTTTAGAGAATTAGTGGTGAATGATTGATCTACATCTACTAGCACTCTAGCACCTTAGTGAACCTTCATAGTTAATTTCATTCACATGATCGAAATCGTTGCAGTGTTCAATTTTTTTCCTGTACAAACAATTGTACTCTTTTAATTAATTAGAAAAAGAATATATTCGGACATTTTCCCAACGAAACATGCAATGCTTTTAATATTATAAAGTACTACTATTCCATCAAATCCGACATGAATTATCATTATTTTTTAGGAAAGTTTTTCCCAATAGAGAGCTAATAATTGGAACCGTGAACTCTTTCATGCTCTTTGAAAACAAAGAATAATGGAATCTAATATAATTCTTCACCGTTATTGGTGTGTTTACTGTTGAACATTATATAAGAAAAATCAAAGGCCAATGAATGAGTAAAGAATAAAATATCACCTGAAAATTTCCAAGCCCTCTTCAGCAGCAGCTTCAATAGGCGGACACGTCTGAAATCCAATACCTCAGGTCCTTTTTTTTTTACTTTCTCCGTCTTTTTCTATTAAAAATTTAAAATAGAGTCTTAGAGCATCTCTAATAGAGTATTTTTAATCATATTACAATACTTTTAAAAAGTGATTTATTTAAATTTAAAATCTGTATTGGAATTGATTTATGAAATAAAACTAGTATCACTTTAGAAATACGGTATTATTTTGATGAAAAACTAATAAAATTTTACTATTTGTATAATTATGTTGATAAAATAATTTAAAATAATATACAATTCTAATTGAACTAATACTAAATAGGAGGAACAAATTTTACTTTTAATTTTAAATTATTATTTATGACATATAGTCTCACAAATATTTTTGTAGAATCCAAAATAAAATAAAATTAAAATAAGCATTGGAGATACTCTGATTACTACCAAAAACCAACATGGTTCCTTCTACTCTTCTCTCAATTGGGATCTTAAGCTGATTGAAATGGCAACAAAACCACTCATAATAAATGACAATGCTACTTGAAGGTACGGAATTTGGATTATTAGATAAAAAAACGCATTAACTTTGACAAGATAATGGTGCGGATATTGGGTTATTGCTAGCAGAGAAATTCTTTAGAAAGATTTTCAAGTGTACCGTTATACCGGTGTATCAGTGATTTTTAACCGTTAATCTTAATTATATATATTATATATATTTTTTATAATTAAAATCATCGGTTAAAAATAACTGAAACACCGGTATGACAGTACACTTGAAAATTTTCCAATTCTTTATACTTACAGTTAATAATAAAAATATAAAATGATACATGTAGAAAGAAATGACAATTCCCTTAGTGCTCCATATTCCATAAACATCAAGAATTTTTGTTGCCTACCCCAGTGGCCAAACCATGTTAGCTCTGAAATGACCAGCACTAGACCATAACAAGAAAGTGGCTCAAGACCTAGCATCTGACACGACATTAACTAATAAACTTTTGGAGCAGCGAATGACTCAATAGAATCCATTGTTTTCCACAGATCCTTCTCAATATTGGTGCTGGTGGATGACTTTCTTCCTCTAAAATGCATGCCCATTCAATGGCCTGAATACCTCAGTTCTGTTTCGATGTTTTTCCAACAATAGTGTCTCCAGCAACGATCTACTTTTGCTGGACCTTCTACCTGCAGGTTCAATCATGGTCCATGGCTCTTATCATCTCTAATTAGTTACAAAATTTATTTACTTTTTCCTGAATAAATACCCAAAAACGAAAAAACAAAAAATCAAATAATGACTTGAAAACTGAAGATTGTCATGGCTAAACTTTGTATGTAGAATGCTTAATATATTTGTCACATGACTTTCAAACTGCAACATAATTTTGGAAAAAGCTTACTTGATCTGTTGCAAGGACGATTTTGTGTTTCTGTATGAACCAAAAGTACCAGAATAGTTATATTGCACAATATTTGATTATCTGGATTCCACAATTATGTTGCCTACCAAAATTGACGGTAGGCTTTGTCTTGTTGCATTTTTATGATTGAACCATCAATGGAAATTGGTGGAAATAAAGCACAAAGATACCAACCAAAAGTAGCATTTGTGAGATCAGCTTAAATCATGACAACATGCTTAGTAGATTCATGATGTCTGACGAAAAAATATCTACAGTTATGACCGAATTATTTGTGCCAATTTCCAGCACACTATATAAGCATTATATACCATGTTCAAATTAGTTCAGTAAAATTTTAAACCTAAGACTCGACAGAAAACACCAAAGAGGAATACGATCCTCCCTGAAAAAATGTCGGATATTACCAAGCACGGTGAGAATGGGAATTTTGAAGTGATATTCAGCAGGAAGACTGTTGTAAAAGCTGCCAATCCATTACCAAAGCCTTTTTCAATCAGACTCTCAAATCTTGACCTCCTTTCAGGCCGTTTTCCAGTTACATACTTGTATTTCTACCACAGGCCACAAGTAGATGACTTCAGAGCTGTCGTTGAGGCTCTCAAGACCTCTCTAGCACAAGTACTTAATTACTACTACCCTTTTGCTGGCCAAATTGCTGAAAATCCCAAAACCAGTGAGCCGGAAATCATTTGCGACAACAATGGTGCTCTATTCATTGAGGAACACATCAATATTCCATTGAAGAGTGTAGATTTCTATAATCTCAACGAAACTATTGGAGGAAAAATAGTCTCCATTCAACCAGACTTCCCCTTGCAAGTTCAGGTAACAGACTACACTTGTGGAGGTATTTCCATAGCATTTACTTTTGACCATGCATTAGGGGATGCAAGTTCCTTTGGTAAATTTATTGCCTCCTGGTGTGAAATATCCCAAAATAAACCACTAACCTGCCTGCCAGACCACACTAGATCCCTTCATGCGCGTACTCCTCCAAGATATCACCCATCCTTGGACCAAACTTTTATCAAATGCACCAAAGAAGATATACAAAACATATCAATGAACCACATCTCACTTAAACGACTATACCACATCAATGCATCAAGTATTAACATGCTGCAGAGACTTGCATCTGTTAATGGTGCAAAGAGAACAAGGATTGAGGCTTTCTCTGCCTATGTATGGAAGAAAATGATCGGTACCATTGATCAAAGCCATAAAAAGTATAAGATGGGTTGGTTGGTCGATGGCAGAGAGAGAATGAGTAGGGGTAGGAATTCCATGTCAAATTACATTGGCAATGTCCTATCTTTGGCTTTAGGGGAAGCAAGTATTCAAGAATTGAAGGAAGCCTCTATATCAGACATAGCTAACATGGTAAATGAGGCAATTTCAAAGGTGAACAATGAGGTTCATTTCTCGGACTTGATTGATTGGATCGAGTGTCATAGGCCTGGTTTGATGATAGCAAAGGCAGTCTTGGGTCAAGAAGGGCCAACCTTGGTCGTGTCCTCAGGAAGGAGGTTTCCTATCACTGAAATTGACTTTGGATTTGGGACTCCCCTGATAGGGACAGTATACACTTCCATTGAAAAGATTGGAGTTGGTTACATGAATCAAAGGCAAAGTGCCAAGGGTGATGGCTCTTGGACTGTGTCTGCTATCTTGTGGCCTGAACTTGCAGCTGCACTGGAGAGTGACCCAATTTTCCAGCCAATGTCTACTTCTCATCTTCAACTTTAGTGCCGTACCTTGCCTTTGCATCTGGGGCGGGTGGGAGTCGTGGGAAGGAGATTAAGGTTACTTTCCAGGTTCTACAATAATGGTGATGAATCTGAATCCTTAACATAGTAAGTTCTGCATATTGAAGCTCGTGAAATAAAGTTATAAACATTGAGTGCATCAATGTAATGTATATTTAGTGGATCAAACCATGCTTATGATACTATATGAGAATTATAACCAAAGGCAATATAGCACGCAGAATTTTAGCAGAATACAATTACTATGTATACAACAAAGAGTAGAGTAGTACACTGAACAGGTCTAAACTAGTTGCACAGTCCTGAAACCACCAAAATGCATAAAGTCATGTTTGATGACATTCATTCTTTTCTTCTCTCCTTTTTTTTTTTTTTCTTTTTTTGGATAGAAGAATATATAAATAAGATAAAGAAAGGAAGTCTACCAAAGAGAATAAAAAAAAAGAAGATAAAGAAAGGAAGAATACAGAGCCATACAAGGATAAAATTATTATCCTCTTATAAAGCTTTTCAATGTCTTAACAATCAACATACATAAGAGAGAAATTCCTATAAAAAAATTTGAAATTCAAAACTTTAAACCAAGTAGAGGTTAAACACCAAAGCTTTTTCCGCAAGTCTTGCTTATTCCATATTCTATCATTGAAAACATGGAAATTATGCTACAGCCAAATTCACCCAAAAGTGGCATAGACTGGACACTGTGTCACTGTCCCAAGGATATAGCTTCCTTTTCCCAAAGCTATCAAAACTAGTCAACAGAAACTAATTCAAAGTAGAGTTTAATTCCTTTCTAAGGAAAATAAGTAATTGTATAATTCTTATTGGGCTTTCCCTTAATGAATACAACAATCCATACACAAATTACTGTACAGTTCTGGTTAGAAATTGTAATTCTTTTCTTTTGTATACCACAATTAGTTCCACTAAATAGACACCATAAGGTGAAGCAAATTTGAAAAAATACAATCATGATGATGGCTTCACTATCTCCATCTGGAAAATTTGTTAAAAGAAATTAATAAATGTTTACCCTTCATCCCTCTTGACTTGTAGACTTTCTTCTCTACCCCAAATCCTTCCAATGTCAAGGGCAAAGATGGTGACAACAAACACTGGTTATTGGTCAGCAATCAGCATGCATAATAAATTCAAAAACGTCTTTCATCTGAACTGTATCCAAGCCTATATTCTCTTCCAAGTTTTAACCAGAAATTACTATAAGCAGATTCTCCTTAGATATAGAGCATCCTAGAAGCATGCAAAGCTATTATGTTCTGGCCATCAATGTGAACCTGGAGAAAGTAATGTGAACTGATAACTATGTGGCCTGATAGGTCAAATCGGAAAAATAAAACAACCAAGCCTGTACTCATTAAGTGAAAATAGGCTTATATGGACCAAATGAAACCATTGCATCCCATCATATCAAAGTAGCAAAATTATCAAAGGGACATACATGGTAGGAAAAGCAATCGCGGCCTCATAGTTCACATATTCAAACCAGAATGCATGTCCATTTGCACTGTACATAGTTTAAGTCTCGGCCCTAAGGGCTTCTTATGGAAATATAGTCCAATCGTTTAAATTCTCATACTTATCCACTTTGAGAATTCCTAGGATGGTTAGGGTTATAGCTACAATAAAATCTTTATACTGTAGGTACAAGAAAAGAATCTTACCAATTTGATTGAACGGAGGACCAACAAGGGACAACAACCTTGCATAGTTAAAAAGCTACAAAATGTTTGCTCCAATGGCAATCCTCCTACACCCTGAAACATAAGTTGCCTTATTTTAGAGGGAGAGAAAAAGAAAAGAAAAGAAACCCCGATGCATCACTATCAAATGGTACGTCAAACACACCAAACAATTGAAGAAAAACTAACCTAATAATCACAGGAAACTGCTTCAAAAAGTAGATCACACTGAATGCTAACAAAAATCCAGAAATACATTTGCATAAGTAGAACAAAGGCCAAATGTTTCTAAGCTTGCAATAAGTCATCTGCATTTATTCCATTAGGTAGCATTGTCAAGACGAAAAACTTGTATTTACAAGAGCTTGACTTCCAAACAGATTTTATCAAAGAAGGAATCCTATGACTCTAGGAATCTAAAGTCCAAATCTCTCCATATATTGGCTGAACTAAGAAACATGTACAACCTGAACCGACTATGTTAAACAATATTCCAATATATACATATATTTTAGAGTTAAATTAGTGTGCTCTAACAATGTAAAACTACTTTATATTGTCAACCAACCAAATTCAAGTAGTGGGTGAGAGAGCTGATTATAACAGATGATGTGATAGTATATGAATGGATGACAATATAAATTCTTTTTTACATTGTCAATGTATTTAAATTAAATTCCATATATAAGATGTCTTTACAAACATTTATACCTTACAAATGAAATTTTGCAACATTGGATATGGAGATAAAACCAGCTTCCTAGAAGCAGAAATTGACCAAATCTGTTTAACTAATTCCGAAGTCAACTAATTTGGCTTAACATTCACACATCTTCCTTTTTAGAGACAAATTTTTTCCTTCCTGAACAAAGTTTAGAAAAAATATTTCCATGTTACTACTATAATCATAGCAGTACTAATTATCAGATCAGAATACCAAATTGCTATTTTTATTATCAAAGCAATATCAGGTCTTAAAAGAAGAAAGGAATAAAAATAAAAAAAAATAATTAAAAAGGTACACGGCAAATGTCAAAACATGGAAATGAAAACATTAATAGAACAGTCATCATCCCAAAACAATACCTCCATCCATCAATAACAATAACAATAACCAAAATGATGTGAAGCAATCAACCATTTTAATGTGAATCGTTTACTAACCTCTGAAGTTCCATGAGCATTTTCAGGTAAGAATAGCAGCTGATCATCCTATCACGAAAACAAGCATATGATGCCCTTATCTTCCTGACAAGAGGTTCCAGCAACAATATGGCACTATCGTCCAGAAGAGTCATGATACCAACTAAGATACAAGCTTTCAATAGTTTCCTCTTTATTTCTGATTGCTAATTGCTGTAGGAGAATGTAAACCCTGAACCAATGTCGAATATGTAATTTCATCTAAGGGTTCTCCTCTACTAGACAAATGATCACGCAATTGCAAGGCTCCGTGCAGCTTCCTTTCCTTGCAATTCCCATTTTTCAATACCTTACGAGTGACATCATCTGGAGTTATTCCATTTGCTATCATCTCGTTTAAAAGCTTATTTGCTTCTTTCATATTTCCCAATTTACAATACCCATCTATCAGAGTAGTGTAGGTAATCTTATTAGGTTGTATGTTATTCAAAGACATTTCAAGTAAGATATTCCCAGCTTTATCCATCTGTCCTAACTTACAGTAACCACCAATTAGAGCAGTATAGCAAAAAACATTTGGCAGCAACCCTTCATTTTTTATTTCTTCAAAAATCTTTTTTGCTTTTTCAACAAGGCCAAGTTTGCACATACCATGTATTAGCGAAGAATATGTGGAGCAGGTGCGTAGGATGCCCCTACTTTTCATGGCATCACGAAGTTTGAAGGCATCCATGACCTTCCCAACCCTACAGTAGGCTGCAATAAGAACGTTATAAAGAACAGGGCTTACCTCTACTTTCTTGACTAGCTCATCAAATAAGTTTATGGCATGTCCAATCTGGTCAGCCTTACAGTATCCTTCTAATATAAGGGCATATGTATAGACATTTGGAACCAAGCCACACCCTTCAGCTTCATCCAAAACCTTATTAACCTCATCCATTTTTCCCATATCAGCCAATCCCTTCATTAGGAAATTGTAGGTATACATATCAGATTGAAATCCTTGCTCATTCATCTCTTCCTTTAGCACAAAAGCTTCATCGATTTTACCCGCTTTGCAAAAGCCAAAAATAAGTGTGTTGAAAGAGATCCTATCTGGTACCAAGCCCCACTGAATCATCTCTTTGAATAATGTGACGGCCTCCTGTGTGTTCCCTTGTTCACAAAATCCATGAAGAAGAGCGTTTGAGGTAGTTGTATTTGCTGAAAGGCCTCTCTTTGCAAGGCCAAACCAAAGTTCAGTTGCCTCTGCATGTTTTCCACATCTACAAAGTCCACATACCAAAGGGGTTAGCAAGCTATCACTGGTCTTGACATTCCTCAACAGCATCTGTCTTACAATTTTGAGAGCTGCGTCAAATCTGGATTTACCAAATAACCAATGAATAACATAAGAACACGCATCCTGGTTAACAACTAACCCACGCGATAAAATGTGCTCTACTTGTTTCTCAGCTTGCTCCATTTGATTACTCCTACAATATCCTTGTAACAGAGTATTAAGAGTAACATCATTGGGAATTATCCCGTTGGATAACATCTCATCCCTGATCCTTAGTGCCTCGCTCATATTCTTGTTCCTGCAGTACCCATCAATCATTGTATTATAAACAAACTCATTAGGGGCGATTCCCCTGCTGCTCATTTCTAAAAAAACACAATGTGCCTCATCAAACTTCTCCAACTTCACCAAACCATTAATAATGGCACAGTAAGTTACGACAGTCGGCCTCACTTTGCTTTCTAACATTCTCTCCTTAAATCTCAAGGCCTCTTCGATCCTTCCACTCTTGCACAACCCATCAATCACGTTATTATAAGTCACCACATTAGGCGAAACACCTAACTCCTCCATTCTTAGAAACAACCCAACGGCATCATCAACCCTCCCTCCCTTACAAAAACCATTAACAGCAGTAGTTATCGTGTAAACATCTGGCGAACCGCATCGACAAACAGCCTCGAAAACGTCAAAGCTCTTCTCAAGCTCATTAGTCTTCACTAAAGAGCTAAGCAAGAAATTGCAGGACTTAGTAGAAGGAAGAATACCTTCCTTCTCGAACAACCAGAATGCATCAAAAGCAACACCAACACCTAAATTCTTAAACTGAGAACAGAGAGTATGAATCAACAAGTCCAATTCACCATATCTCATACCAGTAGCTGCATTAAGCTCCAACATAGAAGCTGCAATCTCGATTGGCCCGTTGCGGCGGTTTTCGAACAGAGCAGGTACTCTCCCATCGATCAAACTTCCGAGAATCGATCTCGCACGAGGCAAGAAATTCGAAGCGAGAAGCATACGGAGCAAGACGCAGTAAGACCGAACGGTGAAAGCGAAACCGAAGCATTTGGACGCGAAGTTGAAGAAACGGAAAGTCGTGAGGACGTCGAGGTTGTGGTGGTGGTGGTTATTATTTCGGGCGGTGGCGGCGATGTGAGTAGAGAAGAAGAAGCGATCGAAGTCGTGAGGGGACAAACGGGGAATGAGGGACTTGCATTTGGAAGAATCGAGAAGCTTGGAAGAGAGGATGGAAGGGAGGGAGGTGAGGGGAGAAGAAGAATCAGAAGCGTGATGCGGAGGGTTTTTGTGATGACGTGGCGGGAGAGAAGGAGAAGAGGAAGGAGGAGTAGTGAGGCGGCGGCGCGTGAAGAGAGGGGAAGGTTGAGCGAGTGGGAGAGTGGTCCTCCTGGTGAGGGTGGTGGTTGTGGAACGCATGGGATGGGGTTTGAGCAATGCGGTGCGTTTTAGGGAGGAGGCGGCGCTGGTGAATAAGCCATTGAAAGGAAGGAAGGTGGCTACGAAGCTTGCCTGCGATTTGGTGAAGATGGGCAAGCTTTCCGCGGGCGACATAACCTCGCAGGACAGGAGACGTGGGACGTGGAGCGGAAACAAACCAATCAACAAAAGCTTTTGGGTTTCTTTGGGCTGGGTCGGGTCAATCATTTGGGCTATGGCTCATTCAAAGTAGGCCGGCCAATTGTGGGCTCCATCATACTACTTTTTCAACTCTTATTGGGCTGTACATTCAAAAAACAACCCTAGAAGTTCCTCAGAATTTCTGACTTCAGCCCACACATTGGTGAATCATGATATGATTTATGAGTTAGTTTGTGCTTGGAGTTGGAATTTATTTCATTTGTAAATTAATTTTTAGTTTGAAATAAATAATAAATCGAAAGTCATTAGGCTTGTAAATTCAATAGATTTATTTTATGAATAATATCAGATTCTCTTTTTTTTTTTAGAGGATTTCAACAAAATAAAACATTTTGTATTCTAAAAGTGAAAAAAGTCAATTTTATTATAAAGGGAATATTAGCGGTGGAGGATTATATAATATTATTAGAGAATGAAAGATAAATTTATTCCAAACACAATATTTAATTTATAATTTAATTAATTCCCAATGCATTTATCCTATATAAGGACAAAAGTATTAAATTGGTCCCCTACGTTTGAACGTAATTATATTTTGGTCTTTAAAGTTTAAAGTGTCTTGTTTAAATTTAAAAAAGTTTCATTTAGTTTTAATGTAGCCCTATAGTGATGTCAAAGTTAAATAATTAACGGAATATCCTACATGACAGTATAAAAACAATATCGATAATATGAAAAACAAGTACAAGCTCCAGAGATACAAAATCAACAGTAAATACATTAATACATTTATTTATCATTCTTCTTACAATTTAAATGAAATATTTTCTATAGAACTAAATAGAAATATAAATAAATATATTGATGCATCTACGGTTGATTTTGTGTCTCTAGAGCTTACTTGTTTTTCAGATTATCGATCTTATTCTTATATTCTTGTTATGTAGGACATTTCATTAATAATTTAATTTTGACCTCAGGATGAAACTACATTAAAATTAAATGAAACTTTTTTAAATTCGAATAAGATACTTTAAACTTTAAAAACCAAAATAGGATTACATCCAAACGTAAGAGACTAATTTAGTACTTTCCTCTTCTATACAATATATAAGAGATTATGGTAATTTTATTTTTTCCATCCGAGTTTTTATTTTTAATGGAAGTATGAATCAAACATGCGACTTCAAGCTCCATGATATGATGAGGATTGAGGATAACTATTAGAATTCAGCTCAATTGCTATTATGCTAATTTATTTATAATCCATAATTGAAAAATTAAAATCTAATAGAAATCACATTTGATTTGATGGTTTTTGATGCATCACATGTAAAATAAGTACAACAAGCATTTCTCCAATGTCATTAAGCTCTAACTCTCTATATATGCTATATCAAAAAGTTTTGAAATTTGGAGGATCCAACAAACAGAATCTGAATAAATGAAAATTTAAGTACAGTTAACTTCATGTAAAGTTAATAGTTAAGAATTGTTAGATAATAATTTAGTCAAATATATTATTAAATCATCTTCTCAACTATCAATCTCATATAAAGTAACATGAGTTTTCATCTTTAGGGGTTCTTATAACATGACTTATTGGACTTGTATATAGTATGAGGTGCGTATTAAAATTGAAACTTCTTGTAACTTCTTTCCTTATTTATCTCCATTATAACTTGTGGTTTTATATATTGAGGAAAATACTCTAATTTTGAACACAATAAAAGAGGGTGAATTAGTATTGTTTGCAATTTGGTAGAAAATATGATCAACAAATAACTCTATTTACCACACACGTACCATCCCAAATCAATACAAATTTGTATACTGGTCCCAAATCTGGCCAGTATGCACATCCAATGAAATTAGAAGAGAATAATGTGATAGATGATGGTGATGTGTATTATATTTTCAAATAACCAGAATAAATAATTAAAAGAGAATGTGAAAAAAAATATTTTAATACACGAAATTCCATTGATATTGTAAAGTATGAGTTTAATCGGATAATAATAATGGGATAAATTTCCTCATGACTCAAATAATCGTACTTACAAATAATCTTATAATTAATATATATCATTATAACTTGCCGTTACACATTTATTTTCTTTTTGAAAAGAACAGTCCTCTCGATTTCAATAACAACATATATATAATAATAAATTAAACCGACATGGCAATATGGAGAGGTAGTGATGATGATTCTGATCTTAATTGGGATGATCAGTTGTGTCCAATGTTGGATTTTTGTGATATATATGTTATTGTTGTCTTTTAATTAATTTGTTGTGTGTTGATGATGTATGTTTGGCTACTCTTATAGGCAGTGGTATGTCTTTGCTTGCGTGCTTGCTTCCATGTGTTTCTAGTTTTGGTGTTTTATCTCACTGATGATGATGATGATGATGATGATGATGATGATGATGATGATGATGATGATGGCTACTCTTAAGGCATTGCTGTGGTTCCATAATCCATACACAATATCTTGTGTTTTAGGCGATATTTTGTTGTGATATGGGATATCATGATTTTTTTTTATATCATGATTGGAAATTCTTAATTATTAGCTTGTACTAAATAATAACGTTATTGCAATAAATATAGTATGGATAAGACATGAGTAGCTAGCAACCACAATTAAGGTGGAAACTTAGGTGCAGTTGACTTTACGTAAAGTTGATATTTAAGAGCTGTTAGATAAAAATTTAGTCAAATAAATTAAATTATCTAATGACTCTCATTTATAAACTTCACATGAAGTCAACTGCACCTGAGTTTTCACCCACAATTAATTAACAAGTGAAAATTTGGTATGCAAGAAGAAGTTGCATGCAGTATAGTCCATCCTATACTACTTGTCTTGCTGCAGCTTCTATCAATTGCTTCTTGATATTTTGCTACTTTTCTTGTTTTTTCTTTCCCTTGCTGTCCTTGTTAAGGAAGCTGCTCCACCGTTTGCTACTTTTCCATTGCTCTTAAGTATATAATATAAGTATATAAATAAGGTAAATAATATCATCATTTTTTATATAATACTATTTCACATGATTATAGATATAATTTTCTTGCATTATGTATATATTTATATGAATTTATAAAAAATAATATTATGAAAATAAAAATAAAGAAATTATAAAATCTAGCAATTTTTAGTATTTTTTGTCATTATTTAACCGATACAAATATTAAATTATTTTTAACAAATAATTTTTTTAAATTTATATGTGCAATTTCTACGTTAGAAACAAGAGACTAAACTGAAGGAATGATTTGTGTATTATTGAGTGTAATCAAGTTGTCTATCCAAATTGTCTTAGAATGATACAATATGAAAAGGTATTTATAGGTACTAAGAGAATCATAATAGTAAAGATGTAATATCATATAATAAATATTCAGATATACTAAATAATACTAATTGATCATATTTGATCCTAATTATATTCTAACATTCTAAAAAATAAGAATATAAATTGTATTAATTTATGTGTGTAAATTCTGAAAATATATAAATACAAATTATATGTTTTTTATATATAAAATTTCTATAAATATAAATAAAAATTATTATTGATCAAATACTAATAAAAACAATAATATCTACTAATCATATAACATTGTTCATAAAATAACAATATTTATCTTTTATAATATAGTGTTGCCTAGTAATATATAAGTAGTAGTTGATATCGGTGCAGCCACTGATTTTCAAGCATTAACTAAATTAAATGAACTGAAAATTGGAAAATACAGTAAAATTAAGAGTTTAATCACATTGATAAAAATATTTTACAAAATCGTATCATCTTGAATAATTATTTATACAATCAAAATAAAATACAATAAAACTAAGTATATATTAAAATTAAAATCAAAATCAACCAATAATGTAAAATATATTTTATAATAAAAAATATAATAAATAATTTTTAGTATTTATTTATATCCTGATCCATTATAAGAATCAAGACCTAAAATAATTAAAAAACTTAATCAACATTATTCTACAGGTGACCTATCCGACCTATGTACTGACCCGACTTAGCAGGATGAGCTTAACTCACCTTGTTTAAATAAAGAACTAAAAGTCCTCCTAATAATTAATCTAAAAAAACATCTTAACAAATTTTTTTAACTAAAAAGGTTTATTATCTATCATTAAAGGTGGACCATTTTATAAATAATTTCTAGTTTACCACTTACAAACTATAAATATCTTGGCAAGTATTTTTTAAATAGAAAAATGACAAATCGATCTTAACTTTTTGGTCCGCATATTTATATTTATAAGAATTTAAAAATATATTTAAGGCTTTTACTTTTTCAAAATTTGGACATTAATTCTTAAATCTAATTTGTCTAATTTTAAAAATTTTTTCATGTATATATCTGTATCAACCAAATTATGAAGGATTGATATGTCTAAATTTTAAAAAAATCAAAGACTTAAATATATTTTAAATCCTCAAAAACTGAAATGCTAGAGCTATTTGTCTTTTTCTCTTTTTAAATTTCAATCTACTTAAGCATTAGAATATTTTTTAGATATCTCCATCATTCTCATTCTAAGAAGAGATCAAGGAACATTTCATTTGAAAAGTGTTGGGTATATTAATATGAGAAGAGGACAAAATCTTATATTTGTATAGTAGTTTCAAGATACGATTAGATCGCTTTTTTTAGAGAGATATTTGTCTCCACACTTAGTTGCTATAGGGTTGATGATAATACTCTCCCAAGATACAATGAAACCTAAGAATTTCTTAATTAGCAATAGTAAGAAATTCTCAACTCTCTTATTGAACAAAAAAATCTCTTAATAGTTGATTAAAATGTACACTTAGTACTTGTATTTCTGAAATAGTAGATAAGGACTTATTTATACATATTGCACGTAGCAATTATATGATTAGTTACGTATACAAAATGGTTGTGTCTTTTCTATTGCCAATAGATACAATATTTTGAACATACACAATTCTTAAAGAGTTGTGTCCCTTTAGCCAATAGACACAATATTTTGAACATACACAATCCTTAAAAGGTTGTGTCCCTCCAACCAAATAGTACTAAATGGTTAGTAACCGTTTATTAATAATATTAATTAATCAAATTTGTAAATACCCTTCAATCCTCCACTATTTACAAAATTTAAATGTCATACAAGTATATGCATAAAGAATGTGTCACTAAGATTAAACATTCTTTTAGTGTAAATTTTAAAGTTCTAACGAAATAATAGGTATCTAATCGATTAAACCTATACTCCATATGCTAGTATCAAAAATCACACACATTACTTATACCCTCTAAGTTCAAGAGTTTACAATTTTAAGCACTTATATGGCCTTGTGCTCATCCTGGTTTCATGAATATTTATGAGAATAAAATCTCTAAAATTCTTGATTAGAGCGGCACCACTCTTATATTCATATAGGTAGAATCTTTTGATAGATAATATTATCATTCTATTAAGAGTTTAAACTCGCCCTCCTAATTTACTGTAAATAGCACTAAATCCTATACCTTAGTGCTCCAATTGCTAAATAACTTGTTATTACCCATTAAACCTTGAAACTAGTGGTCTACTAGAATAAGGTTGGGTTCCCATCATTTAGCAATAATAGGTTTTAATCCCATTTTAGCAGTAGTCTCTTTGATTTTATCCATTGACAAATCTTTAGTCAAAGGATCTGCTAAATTTCTTTGAGATCTTACATAAGTGATGGTAATTACACCATCATCTATTAGTTGCCTCACAAACTCATGTCTCAAACTTATATGTCTAGACTTTCCATTATAAACCTTATTATATGCTCGAGACATGGTTGATTCACTATCACAGAAGATTGAAATGGCTATCGTCTGTTGTGGCCACACCTTTATATCATATAACAAATTTCTTAACCATTCCGCTTCTTTACCTGTGGCTGATAAAGCTACAAATTCAGCCTCCATAGTAAAATGTGTAATACATGTTTGTTTCTTTGAGGCCCAACTTATTGCTCCACCACCTATGGTGAAAATCCATTCTAAAGTGGATTTGTTGTCACTAAGATTTGTAATCCAACTTACGTTGGAATAACCTTCTAAAACTGCGGGATAATCACTATAATGTAATCCCAAGTTTATGGTTTTCTTGAGATAACCAAGAATTCTTGTTATAGCTTTCCAATGTTGATTGCTAGGCTTTCCTGTAAACCTTGATAATTTGCACACAGCAAATGCTATATCAGGTCTAGTACAATGCATTGCATACATTAAACTTTCTATAACACTAGCATATTCTAATTGTGCTATAAGTCTTCCCATGTTTCATTCTAATTTAAGATTAGGATCATTCGGCGTATTGGATTCTTTAATTGTGAGATAATCAAACTTTTTCAATATCTTTTTGATATAATGAGATTGACTTAAAGTAAAGCCAACTTCATTCTTATGCACCTTTATGCCTAATATTGTATCAACTTTATTCAAATCCTTCATCTTGAATTTAGAAGTTAGATACTTCTTCGTTACACGAATTCCTTTTAAATTTGTTCCGATGATTAACATATCATCAACATATAAACAAATAATTATTCCATAATCTTTAGTAAATTTTGAGTAACATTTATCCGCACTATTATGTGAGAAGTCATTTGATAACACCACTGAATCAAACTTCTCATGCCATTGTTTAGGCGCTTGTTTTAACCCATACAAAGACTTAATTAATTTGTAAACTTTTTTTTTTATTTTCGGGTAGCACATAGCCTTCCGGTTGCTCCATATAAATTTTTTCATTAAGATCTCCATTTAAAAAAGTCATTTTAACATCTATTTGATATATATAAAGCTTATGTATGGATGCTAATGCTATAAGTAGGGATGAAAACAGGTCAGGTCAGGCCAGGCTTTGCTCTTAACAGGCCTGGCCTATCATGTAGTTGATTAGCTTGAGCCTGGCCTGCAGCTTGTTATAAGCTTTTTTTTTCAAAGTACTAAACCTGGCCTGTTATTCAGTCTGGCCTGGCCTGAAGCCTGTTAAAAGGTCTGCTAATTTTTTTTTTACAAAAATAAAAATATTATTTAAGAAAATATTTTTTAATAAACATATTTATATATAAAATGTCATATTTAATATTTATAAGAATTTTTAAACTTTAAAGTATTTAAAATATATAAAATTATTTATAGTTAAATATAGTAAATTTAAAATATCTCATTATTTTGTTAATAATAAAAAAATTATTTATATATATAATTATATATTAAAAGACCCAAACAGGTCTGACAGGCAGGCCAGGCTAATTAGTAAGCATGAGCCTGGCTTATTAACATAATAAGGCTTTTATAACAGCCTGAGACTGTGCCTATTTTATAACAGGCCAGGTCAGGCCAGGCCAAACACAGGCCAGGCTGCAGGCCCCTGGCAGGCCGCCTGCCTTTTTTTCACCCCTAGCTATAAGAGCCCTAATAGAAGTCATTTTTTTCACAGGTGCGTAGGTAACAAAATAGTCTAGACCTTCTTGTTGTCTAAACCCCTTGGCTACTAACCTTGCTTTAAAGGTTTGTAATGAATCATTAGTGTTATACTTTCTTCTAAATACCCACTTACATCCTATAGGCTTTGATCCTGGAAGCAAATCAACTAAGACCCAAGTATTATTAGATAATATTGAGTCCATTTCATCATTTATTGCTTCTTTCCAAAAAGCAGAATTCCTTAAAGCCATAGCCTCTTTGAATGTTTGAGGATCACCCTCTATGTTCATAACAATAGGAATCTTGTTTGTTACAGAATTTCTAGTTCCTTCTACCAAAAAGATGATAGCCTGAGAAGAAATAAAATTTGGACCCAAGTCCTTTTCTTTTCTTACTCTCAAGCTCTTTCTTAGTTCAATAAACTCTTTGTCACTTAGACGTTTATTATTTTGATTATTTATTTCTTGTGAAATATTAGTATCATTTTGGGGATACTCTGAATTAGAAGTTGAATCATTGATAAATTTATTTTCAATAAATTATACTTCTCTTGATTCAACAACTACATTAGACACTAAATCTAATATTCTATATGCTTTAGAATTTTGAGCATATCCTATTAAAGTCCCTTTTATGGCTCTTGGTCCCAATTTGGTTCTCTTTTGATCAGGAACTCGATAAAATGCTAAACACCCCCACACTTTAAGATAATTTAAATTAGGTTTTCTTTCTTTCCAAATTTCATAAGGAGAAACCTTTCTATGTCTTGATGGTATCCTATTATGATATGACATGATGTCAATAGTGCTTCATCCCACAAATTGTAAGGCAATTTTGCATTTAGTAAAATTAAATTAACCATATCCACTAAGGCACTGTTTTTCCTTTCTGCCAAACCATTTTGTTGCGGAGTATATGGAGCGGAAGATTCATGCACAATACCATGTAATTCACAAAAGTGATCAAATTCATTAGAAAATATTCTCCACCTCGATTACTACGAAGAACTTTTATTTTCTTATTATGCATATTTTCTACTTCCATTTTATATTTCTTAAACATTTCAAAAGCTTCATCTTTATTTCTAAGCAAATACACATAAGTAAATCTAGAACAATCATCAATAAAAGTTATAAAATATCTTTTTTCCTCCTCTAGTAATATTGCCATTTAGTTCACAAATATCACTATGAATCAACTCCAATAAATGTGTATTTCTTTCAACTTTAGGAAAAGGTTTCTTAGTAATTTTGGATTGTATGCAAATATTACATTTCTTATTAAAATCCTTGTTACTAAGATCAATAGAGTTATTCTTTTGCATATATTCAATTGATTTGTAATTTAAGTATGCTAATCTACTATGCCATAAATCACAAGAATCAACAACATACAATGAAACATTCACTTTATTAATACTAAGTTTAAACATGCCTTCAGTACAATATTCTTTTCCTACGAATACATCATTCTTAAGTAAGATCATTTTATCGGATTCCATTATAACTTTGAATCCTTTTTTACACAAGAGACTAATAGAAACTAATTTTTTTCTCAAATCTGGAACATGAAGTACATTTATTAAACTTAATTTTTTTCCAGATGTAAAATTCAATTCTACAGTTCCTTGACCACAAACTTTGGCTGAGTTGTCATTTTCTATTAAGACCTCTTTATTGTTCACTTCTTCATATGTTTTGAATTGGTTGTAATCATTGCAAACGTGAACAGTAGCCCCTGAATCTAACTACCATTCAGGTGATTTTCCTTGTGTTGCTATGTTAACTTCTGTAACCATGCCAATATGCATATTTTGTATTTTTTCTGCAACCATAGCAATTAGATCCTTCTCTTCCACTAAGTTGGTCTTTGGTGCTTCCTTTTTTGGAAGTTTACATTCTTTGATATAATGTTCTTTCTTGTGACAATGATAACACTCTCTTTGTCTCTTTTTATCTTGCTTTGAATCTTTAGAGAACTTTCTTTTCTTCTTATTGGTGTTGTTTTCACCAATATGATTCACTTTAGAACTTTGAGAAAGATACACAGTATCACGTTTTCGAGTTTCCTCCTCTATACGTATATGCCTTAGTAATTTCTCAATTGTGAAGTCCTCACCAAGATGTAAAAGTTTCTTCCTATGACCATTCCAAGATGAAGGCAATTTTAAAATAATTGCTCCAACTTGTAATGATTCAGGGATCACCACTTGTAGATCACGAAGTCTACTTACAAGGATTTGTAATTCATGAATTTGATCCATGACAGGTATAGTATCATTTATAATAAATTCAAAATATTTCATCATAATAAACTTATCTGTTCCTTGTTGTTCGGTATTGTACTTTTTTTCCAAAGATTTTCAAATCTCTAATGGTGATTGAATTGACATGTAGAGATCATAGAGTCGGTCGGATAAAGTATTGAGAACATGACCTCGACATGCAAAAGTATCTTTATCACGTTTCTTCTTCAATTGAACAATCTTTTCTTTCTCTTCCGGTGTGGAATTTTCAGCGGCATCGGCAATTGGTGTAATCTTTGGGTCAATTACATATGCAAGATTGAGAACTGGAAGAAGAAACATCATCTCGTCTTTTCAACGGTTGAAGTTCGTTCCATCAGAACGATCTAATTTGACGAACTCTTGATTCATGACCTTAAACGTAGTGTTTTGATCTTGTGTCATCTTCAAAAAATATTTCTCTAAAATTGTTGGGTATATTAGTATGAGAAGATGACAAAATCCTATATTTGTGTAGTGGTTTCAAGGCACAATTAGATCGCTTTCTTTAGAGAGATATTTGTCCTCACACTTAGTTGCTATAGTGTTGATGACAATACTCTCCCAGGATACAATGAAACCTAAGAATTTATTAATTAGCAATAATAAGAAATTCTCAACTCTCTTGAACAAAAAATCTCTTAAGAGTTGATTAAAATGTACACTTAGGTAGCGTTTGGTAGAGAGACAGTGACTGAAAGATTGAGATTGAGAGACAGAGACTAAGAGACAGAAACCAAAATAAATTTCAGTATTTTGTTTGGCGTAAAGTGAGAGACAGAAATTGAAACAAGAATAAAACTCTAATTTAATTTGCACAAAAGATAAAATTGGAATTAATTAATTGAAATGAGGGTATTTTAAGTATAAAATGTTATTAAAATTTCAGTCTCCATCTCTAAAAATTTCAGTCCCTTGTGTCCCTACTTTTTGGAGGTACTGAAATACTGAAATTTTAGGGACAGAGACAGAAATTTTAGTATCAGTCTCTGAACTAACAAACATGATACTGTGTCTCAGTCTCTCAGTCTCTGTCTCAGTATCTCAAAACAAACGCTACCTTAATACTTGTGTTTCTGAAACAGTGGACAATGACTTATTTATACATATTGCACGTAGCAATTATGATTAGTTACGTATACAAATAGTTGTATATTTTCTATTGCCAATAGATACAATATTTTGACTTTTAAACATATACAATTCTTAAAGAGTTGTGTCCCTTTAGCTTATAGACACAATATTTTGAACATACACAATTCTTAAAAAATTATGTCCCTTCAACCAAATGATACTAAACAGTTAGTAACCGTTTATTAATATTAATAATAATATCAATAATATTAATAATATTAATTAATCAAATTTATAAATACTATTCGAAAAGAGTAGTATTTTTAGATAAAATATAAATGTTTTTATTAAGATAAAATTATATAATTAAATACATATATAACTGTCTTAAAATTTAAAATTAATTGGAAAAAAACGATGAGGTATACATGATTTGGATGTCCCGTCATGCAATTATGTAATTAATCCTATTATGTGGGAATGGGTTGAGGAAAAAAGGGACAAAGGGGGGGTGGAAAATCAATATTTTTCAAAAAAGAACAAATTCTTAATTTTGTTGTTCAAAAATGATCAAATTCTTAATTTGTTTGTTAAAAAATGATCAAATATATGTGACTATGTGAGGGGAGAGTGGAGAGAGAAAAAGATAGCAGGGTGAAAAAGACGTGATTGAATTGCGGCAGCTGGGCCTTCAACCTTCACATATAAAAAGAAGCCACGTAGAGACTCTCCCATTCGTACATTAACAGAAAATAAAGATTCATGGCGGGGCAGTCGAGGAAATGGATGATAGTGGTGGCCACGATCTGGATTCAGGCCTTCACCGGAACCAACTTCGACTTCTCCGAGTACTCCAGCGCCATGAAATCCGCACTCAACATATCACAGGTGCAGCTCAACTACCTGGCAACCGCCAATGACATGGGCAAACTCTTTGGCTGGTCATCGGGGCTTGCTCTCATGTACCTTCCTCTCTCCCTCGTCATGTTCATCGCCGCCTTCATCGGCTTCGTCGGTTATGGCCTCCAGTGGCTTCTTCTCAACAATCTCATCGCTCTCCCTTATTTTCTGGTACATTTCTTATCAACAACTTCATCAGCTTTTTTACGCTCTCACAAGTAATTTTGTCCACACGAAATTCGCATTTAGGTTTTTTTTTCCTCCAAAATTAGTAGTGAGATTTGAGTTTGCGATCTTTAGGTGAGTATAAAGAGATTAGATTATATCATTTAAATTATAATTTGTTAGCAAAATTTGCATTTAGTTGTTGATATTTAAAAATTGATAAATAATTTAATAAAGGGTAAAATATATATATATTTTTTTTACTAAAGATAAGAGACTCGAACCCACAACTTCTTAATTAAGTATGGGGAGATTATGTTATTTGAGCTATATACCTTAAGTTTGACAAAAATTTTAAAAAGATCTTAAGTTTTATTTTGTTTCAATTTTGTCCCAAAAGTTTTGGATTTGCATCAAATATATCTCTACCGGCTAAAAGTAAGACCAATTTAACAATAATGCATGAAAATTATGCTTAATTTACTTGTGTCGATGGTTGTTCTTATGAAATTATTGTTGAATTGGTCTTAATTTTTTTGAAAAATTAGTACTTGATGCAAATCTAAAATTTTGGGATAAAATTAAAACAAAATACAACTTAGGAGTATTTTTAAAACTTTTGTCAAATTTCAAAGATAAAAAATATACTTTACCCTTTAATAAATTTAGTTAAATTATTATTCATGGATTCTTAATTATTAGCATTTGTCACAATATAGTATTTATAATTTTAATTTAATTTTTAAATTTTTTTTGTATTACAATTTTAAATAAATTTATAATTTAAATTTTATTATTTTTTTAATTTATTTTTTATTTTATATGAAATATTAATTTTTCTACTTTATTTGTGGATGTCTTTAGCAAACTAAAGGGTTTTTAATAGATTTTCTCAAAATTTTTATTAGTTATTATAAAATTTGATATTTAATTATGTAATATTTTTATGGGTTTAATTTTAATATACAGACTATTATTAATATAAAATATGATTATTTTTGTTAACCTGAGATTATATAATTTGATCTGTTAAAAAATACATTGAAATTAAATTTTATTTTTATTTATATATTTTTTATTTTACTAAAAAATTATACTTTACAGTATAAATAAAAATTAGGAGGGTTGGTAAAAGTAAAAGTAAAATTATTTTTATTTTATTTTTGAAAGAAGTAAAAGTGTTAGTTATTCACAATATTCTGAATTCAAATTTTGTCACAATGTTTTGGAGTAACTACATTCAATTTTCGCCTTCTGCACCTAAACTTCATTAATAAAAAAGTTGACCTTTTATTCTGAAATTTTCTTTTTCTACCAATCTTCCAATTCTTTTCTTCTCTCTTTTTTTGGGAGTCAGCCAATTTTCCATTTTTGCCACCATTTAATTTACATGCGTGTCATGTCAGATGTATATGGGCCAGTGTACCAATAATATCTGAAAATAAAATAATATGGGCCATGAGAGATTGAGAGGAAAAGGAAGTGTCCAACGTTCTTACGTATTCATTGTTGACCACACCCCCAAGAGATGGAAGTCTTTTTTCTTGCTAGTTTAATTTAAGTTTTTAACTATGACTTTCATTGTGAGGTGATTACTCTCTTAATTTCCTCTTATGATGTTATATCTTCTTATCTTGGGTTATGTGGTCTAGTTTTTGGTGTAAATCACTAAATCCCTTCCGAGTGTAACCAACCATTTCAACTGTCATACTCATTTTTGTACTTTCCGGTGGTTACACCGTTAGTTACACGTCTCAACTACCACTGATGCTTCCTGAACCGAGCTAAGGTGTCCCTTTCCTAGAACCTGCTAGATCACCACATCACCATATTTATTTAGAGAAGACTATTGAGTATTGACTATTCACATGACATAACGTTTTATTTGTTTACTATATGTGAGACACAAATATAAATATACAGTTTATTAGTTACTAACATACTAACAAGGAGACATAAATATATTTATCATTGAATTATAATAAAAATCTGTGCTTTTGTATTTCAATTTTCTGGCTAAAGACTAAATATATATATTTTTTGTGTATATATATAGCAACCAGCAAATAATGGACATATGATTATAGCAACCAGCAAGCACAATCTAAATGATAGCAACGTTGGCCTAAGCTAAAATATCATGTGTATTACCTCATTCGATTTAATAAGAAAACTCTAATTTAGATTTGGAGATAAAGTATATTTTGTTTTTAATATTTGTAAATTTTAAAAAATATATTTTTAATATTTTTAATATTTTTAATTTTATTCTAAATATTTTTTATTTGTGTCAAAACTATTTTTAATCGTTAACTCTATCTAAAATGTTGAAAATGTTAATAATAAAATTGAATAAATAAAAAACGTTAAAAGTAAAATTGAATGAGATTAAAGATATCTTTAAAAAAATTTGCAAATATTAGAAGAAAAAAAAGTATACTTTACCCTAAATTTGGCTATTATAGTATGTGATATTTGAACATAACACAACTCATGCCAATATGACTGTTAAGTTTAATTTGAGATTTCACTGTTATGATTATCTCTAAGATGCAAATATGCAATGCAATATTGATAAAGAATTGCTTATAGGTTTGCTTGAAGTAGTAAACTAGCTCCTAAGACTTAACTCTTGCTTTTGCATGTGGTAGGTGTTTTTCCTGAGCTTCTTAGGTGGGTGCAGCATATGCTGGTTCAACACAGTTTGCTTTGTCCTATGCATAAGGAACTTCCAAATCAACAGGCCCCTTGCACTTTCCTTAACTGTCAGCTACAATGGTGTGAGTGCAGCACTCTACACTCTTGCTGCAACCTCAATAAACCCTTCATCAGATTCAATATACCTTCTTCTCAATGCCATTGTTCCCCTCCTCATTTCCTTTGCAGCACTTGTCCCAATCCTTCGCCAACCCATTGTTGATCCTCTTCCCCCAGATGGGGTCAGAAGAAACTCAGTCATATTCTTCATACTCAACATCTTAGCAATCTTCACTGGCATCTACCTTCTCCTCTTTGGTTCATCAACTTCTGATGTAACCACTGCAAGGTTTTACCTTGGTGGAGCCCTTATACTTCTTGTATCTCCACTATGCATCCCCGGAATCATATATGCCAGAGACTGGTTTCGCCGTACCATTCATTCCACCATTAGAATTGATGGTTCTGGCTTCATTCTTGTCCATGTTAATGATCTTGAGCTCCATAAAGAACTCCTTGCTCGCCAAAACAGCACTCTCAGCAATGGAGATGGTTATACCTTGATGAATGAGAATGGATCCATGTATAGAACTCAAAGTGCTAAAAGTAGTGATGTGTGTTGTGAGCGAGTGTTTGGGCAGGATCAGTTGGCAATGCTGGGTGAAGAGCACCCAGCTGGAGTTCTTGTTAGAAGGTTGGATTTTTGGCTTTACTATGTTGCATACTTCTGTGGAGGTACAATTGGTCTTGTCTACAGCAACAATCTTGGACAGATAGCACAATCTTTAGGCATGAGCTCAACTACTTCAACACTTGTTACACTATACTCATCTTTCTCCTTTTTTGGCCGTTTGCTTTCAGCAGCACCAGACTATATTAGAAAGTAAGTACTTCCTCATCTTTTTATACTCTATACTATATCAGTGCTTTTGGGGACTAATGCAGGGGAAGGGAATTTGTTCTTGGAGCTATACTTTAGTCTCCAAAAAAGATTTGTTTTACTTAGTCTCTAAAGATTAGTCACATAAAACTTTAGTCTCTTAAGATAATTTTGTTTTAAAACAATCTCTGAACAATTATTATTTTATAATATTTTAGTTCTTAAAAAAATTAAATTTCTTGAGGACTAAAATATATGTACCATAATCTTCTAAGAACTAAAGTAGCTAAACTAAAATGTTTCAAGGATTAAACGGTAATTGATTAATAAGGACTAAAGTGTATATGTTTGAAGTCTATACTGTGGTGTATGAATTTTTCAGGAACCATTGCACTTGTGAGTCTTTCTTTTAAAACTGAATCTTGTAACATGTTATGATGGTACTATCGTTTACGTGTGGCAGTAAGTTCTACTTTGCAAGGACTGGATGGCTAACCATTGCACTTATGCCAACCCCAATCGCGTTCATCTTGCTTGCTTCATCAGACAGTGCTGCAGCACTTCATGCAGGCACTGCAATAATTGGCTTGAGCTCTGGATTCATATTTGCAGCCGCCGTGTCAGTTACATCAGAACTCTTTGGACCTAACAGTGTGAGCGTTAATCACAACATCCTCATAACAAACATCCCAATTGGGTCACTTCTCTATGGTTTTCTTGCTGCTCTGGTGTATGATTCCAATGCTTACTCAATACCAGGGAACTCATTGTCTGAAACATTGGTATGCATGGGAAGGAAATGCTATTTCTGGACATTTGTATTGTGGGGATGCTTATCTGTTGTGGGACTAGTTTCTAGTCTGCTCTTGTTCTTGAGAACCAAACATGCTTATGATCATTTTGAGAGACACCGAATTTCAACACAAACATCAATTGTTTCTTAACTCTTAGCATTTGTATTGAAATGATCACCATAGGATTGTATATAGCAATCATAGCAGAAACTTGACATATCTTATATAGGCTATGATATGAGATATTTAGATCTATTTACAAAGTCAGATGATAAGTAGAAACCAATTTTGTAATTTTTAGGGCCTATTGTTTCTTGGTAAGAGCAAAAAGACAAGCTTCATTGATTTTATGACTTTAACCAAGACCTTTTGGCTTTTACTATTTCAAGTCCTTTTGCTATTACCTCAAATTCTGGTTAATCACCTGTTGTTAGTTGCTAAGGTCGCAGCAGAAACCAGAATCATCATGACTGTCTTAGAATCCTTAGAAGCCTTATGAAGAAGTACCTCTGGCATGCGTCTTTCGCAGCAAAATGTGAAAAAAGAAAGAAAATAAAAGTTTCATTGAGTTTAATGTATCAGTGAAGGTGCCACTGTTAATGTGTATGAACTGCCAGTTCTCTTTTTGATTGCTGAAACTATTGTTGCTTCTTTTTTATTGGCTGCAAAATAATCATCATACAGAAGTTATGCATTCCAAGATGGAAGCCATAGTGTGATACAAGATGTTACAGTTATGAGAACTATATATGAATTGATACATTTTTGAATTTGTACTGTGATCATGTAATACTGAATGAAAGAAGCATTAAGAAAAAAAACAACAAAAGTAAACAAAAAAGAATAGTATCTATCAAATCTAAGTTGGTCAAGGATAGGAACAAAATGTATCCTTTTTAATGCATAGGAATAGCCTCTCATATGCTAATGCCATCTTTCTAGCTGTGAACATAGAATTTGCATATTCACGGCATGCCTTTCCCCTTCTTGCAAGCCTTTCTTTCCCTTCATTCACCACTGCCTCAAGTGCCTCTAATAGGGACTCAACATTGGGGGAAAACATAAAGCCAAATTCATCATCAACCACAATAGTACCTTTGATGCTTGGAAACCTTGATGCCAAAAGTGGCTTCCCACTCATCATTGCCTCCATTAGAGTAAGATCAAGCCCTTGGGGCCTTAATGTAGGATTAACAAATATGTCAATAGCATTGTAAAATGCTCTTAACATGGATGGATCCATAGATCCTAGAACAAGAACTTGCCTCCCTAAATCCTTGTAGCGATTCGCCCATGGTCCAGAGCCGGCGACTATCAAGTACACATTAGGGTGCTTACGAATTAGCCTTGAGTATGCTTCATAAAGCAGAGGATGGCCTTTGTCCTTAACCAATCTTCCAGCCACACCAAGAACCAAGCTCGCATTGTTTGGAATCCCAATTTGGGTTCTAAACTCTTTTCCCAGTTCCAAATCTTCTCTGAAATCATCCTCATCTACACCATTGACAATTACATGCACTCTTCTGCTTGGAATCTGGTAAACATCCCTTAGCATCTCGCCGCAACTATCACTAATAGCAACATGATGAGCATAGTTTCTGAAGAATCTTATCTCATTCAAAACCTTAGGAATAACCCCTTGAACACTGTAGTTGAAATCAGGGGACATAGGCTCATTATGCCTAAGAGCCAAATCTTGGAATATGCTTGATTGCAAGCTCTCCAATGCTATGCCATGCCAAGACACGGCAAGGTTCTGAAGGTTTCTTGCTATCCAATGAGGAAGCGCCACGCTTTCTGAGTGGACAACATCGAATGGTTCGCGCTGATTCTCTTCAAGAAACTGCTCCCATGCTTTGTTGTAGCGCCACCTGCCCGGCTCCCCTTCATGGCAATGAATGTGAGGTGAGGAAGGTGCATCTGCTTGGTGATTGTTATCATCAGATGTGACTGGAGTTCCTTCAGGAGAGGTGAACACATGAACTTGGTGGCCTCGGCGCGCTAGAGCTGTGTGAAGTGTGTGAGCATGGCGCTCCATGCCACCTGGGGTGGTGCTAATAGGCCATTTTCTAGAGAACACTGCAATCTTGAGAGATATAGGAGGTTGCTTGTGGTTCAAGAAATCCAGCTTGTTCCACGAAAACTCGGCCAAGCGAAGATCGCCGGACCAGGCCTTAGATTTAGAAAAGGTGGTGCATATGGAGGTGTTTGTTGGGGTGTGGAGGAGGAAAAGTGCTGGCAAAGTGAAGAGAACAACAAAGAAAAGGGTGATACAGAGGTTGAAGTTAAAAGGGGAATTGAGTTTTCTTTGTTTGTTGTTTAAGGCCATGTTTAAACACAAGATGGGTTCTGATGAGATGTTTTGTTAGGAACTTGAATGTTTTGTGAAGTGATGAAGAATCTATGGAGATTGGAAAGTATAGCTAGGAAGGTAAGGGTGCACTGAAACGTGTATTGGGTAGGAATTTTCTTCTTTTCAGTGCGTTTCTCACGCCCCTTTGATGGGAAAGAAAAAGTGGAGTCATGTGCCATAGCTTTCGTAAGGTTTTGAGTTTGATATTGTTTCTATTATTTATCATGCCATTATGGACTATTATTTTAATGTCCTGAATTCATGCCTAACTTGTCTTTTTTCATGCTATACACAAACTTTTTAACTTCTTCTTCTTCTTCATCTAGAGTCAAAAGTGGCTAGCCTAAGTTATTTGCTACATAAGCATATTAGCATTGAAATATGGGATCACAAGTATTCTGCTCTTCTATAAAATTTCAGTGTATATATATATATTTTTTTTAGCAAAGATAGGAGACTCGAACACGCAACCTCTTAATTGAGTATGGGGAGACTATATTTGAGCTATAACTCATTGACAAATTTCAGTGTATATTATTGGTATTGTTATGGTGTATATGGATGAAAATTTGTCATTTTTATTTTAAAATTAAAAAATAAACCCTAAATCATTAATTATACATCTCGAAAGTATATATATCCTTTCTACAAAGAAGGATGAATTTAACTTTGATACTATAAGTTTCCAATGCATCTATGTCACATAAAAATATCTATTTTTATATTTATTATTGAATAATTATCTAAAAAAACTGATATTAATAGATAATTATATTAAATATTATATTTTAGGGCTGTTATTTATTATATTCACTAATATAAAAACTATATGAAAAAGGTAAGATAAGGAATTTTTCCCCCTAACATGGCCCAAATTTAATATCCAGCTACTTTGTTACATTAAAATTTAATAAACCACCTTTTTTATTATAATAGAAGTCAACGGTTTGACTCGGAGAACGGGTATTGCAATTTGCGTACATGGTTTGAAAGCCTAAAGATTTGGTATCTCACCACTTTTGGAGTATATATAAACCATAGTCAAAACCATATGACATTGTATAAAACTGAGTACATAGCGTTTGCATGAGAATACAATTGCTCTTATAATTTGCCAATCACATGGAAAAGGATTAAACTTGAAGCAATGAGCGTCACCATACTAAAGTTAACTAAAATTAATTATTAATATCAAATATATATTAAAATATAAAATATACATTAAAAATAAATTAAATTATATATATTTTATATTAAAATAATAATAATTAATTTTTATGTATATTTAACATTTTGTTTTTCAAAATGTATCTATATTCTATTTTATTGTATAATTACTTTAAATTTAAATGGTCATTTTTGTTATGATTATATTATGTATACACTAAAATTAGTCATAAAAATTAGTTACCAGTATAAAATATATATTAAAATATAAATATAAATTAAGTCACATATGTATTTATACAAAAATATATTAGTGGCTAATTTTAGTAACTGATTTTAGTGTATGATAATATTTTTGTTTTCGTTATTAGCCTGATCTACATAAGATTGAAACTAAATAAAACCATAATACTTGATAATTATAAAAAAATACTTAAGTAAAAATATTATATTCTAGTAAATAAATGTGATTTTTAAATTAATAATAAATGCTCGATCGAATAATAAAAAGAAGAAGTATAGGGAGTCAATACATGTTCCTTACAATACATACAATAAAGGTTAATTTTAAATTAAAATTAAAGTATCGGATGTTTATTTAAAAGTGATTCAGTAGGATATTATCCCTAGTATCCGGATGGTTATTTTGGATAATATGGATGTATTGAGGTTATTCTAGATAATATGGATGTATTGTGTTTGATAAATTAGTAGTATTTTACCCTAGATATTCGAACCTGTATGACAACGGATGGTTACTTCTTCTTATTGGGTCAAAGAATTAATCCATTATACACATTGTATACTTATTTCATTAGCTCCCTAGTGGATTCTAATAAGAAAGAGGCATAAACTATACATGCAAATTTTTAATACAATATATATATATTTTGCTCTTGATATACAAAAAAATAATGTATATAACATAACTAATTTAATACATAAACCAAGGAAAAATATTTTTTATAAAGCAAGATTTATTATACACTCAATAGTTTATCTATATTGCATACACATATTTTATACATTTACATAAGTATATATAGGGTGGCCAACAATCATAATGTAGCCATACCACATGTGGTACCTTACACTTTACCTTAAAAACCACTTTTCTAATTGTAATTGATAGTGTACAAATCAAGTCTTTTTGGTTGGGACTATAGGAGAGGGTTTCTTTTGGTTAGCACCACCTCTGCCCTTCACATTCTTGGAAGCTCCATTATTACTATTTCTAGTGGACTTACTCGCCGCCGGCCAGTGTCCGCTAGTAACCGCCATGTCCTTGAACTGTTGTAGGCCCTCAAGAGTGTCAACAACTGTTGCCATTCTTGGCCTGTCTTTAGGATTCATGCTTACACAATGCAATGCCAAAACAGCCATTTCCTTTGCACCCTTCACAGAGTATTGCCCTAAAAGCCTTGGATCCATTATGTACCTCAACCTTCTACTGCTCCTTAAGTACGGCTTTGACCAATCCACAAGGTTTTGCTCTGTCTTTGGTCTTGTCTTCTCCATTGCTCTCCTTCCTGTAAGGAGTTCTAGCAAGACTACTCCGAAACTGTACACATCACTTTTTGTGGTCAAATGCCCTGCAAGAATTAAGATATTTTATTTTTTATAGATTTTTTCGTGTGAAAATTTTATATAAGAGAAAAGGATAAATAGGTCCTAACCTTTTGTTTCGCGGACATTTTCGTCCTTGACTATTGAAAAATACTTTTAAGTCTCTCACTTTCACAAAATTTGGACGGATCAGTTCCTGACGGAGACATTTGGAAGGAGGGACTGATCTGTCCAAATTTTGTGAAGATCAGGACTTAAAAGTATTTTTCAATGGTTAGGAACAAAAATGTCTGCAGCATAAAAGGTCAGGGACCTATTTATCCTTTTCTCTTTATATAATATATAACAACAGCAACAAAGTTTTATCCTACTAGGTGAGTCAACTATATGAATCAAATCATATTATTAAACTCTATCATGTGTCATTTGACGCATAATTTTGTATTGATGACAAAGAAAGGACAATTAGGTAATTACCTGTTGAGATGTATTCCGGGGCAGCATATCCATAGGTACCCATAACTCTGGTGGAAACATGAGTGTTTGATCCCTCTGGTCCCATTTTGGCTAATCCAAAGTCTGAGAGTTTTGCTGTGAAATCCTAATATGATTCATAATAAATAATACTTTAGAACTCAATGAAAATAGTAATGAAATAATTAAGAAGACATAATGAATGAGTTAAATACGCACGGAATCAAGCAAGACATTGGAAGTCTTAAAATCCCTGTAAATGACAGGTTTGTCAGCTCCATGCAAGAAAGAAAGACCTTTAGCAGCACCTATGGCAATTTTTAATCTTGTTCCCCATGGAAGTGATGTTAGCCCTGAATGAAATCACATTATATAAGTATAAGTAGGTTCTAAATATGAGAAATTCTTATATATAATGTGATGCATATATATTATATATATACTTCTGAACAAGTGATTCTCCAAGCTTCCACGTGGCATGAATTCGTAGACGAGTAAGCGGTCTTCATCCTCGCAACAGTAACCAATCAACTTAACCAAATTGGGGTGCCTTAGCTGCCCAAGGAATATCACTTCTGCCTGCAAACCCAATGTTAACACATTCACAATTACATTTTTTATTAACACTCATTGGATAAAGAAGGATTATGCTACGTGTACACCAAAATTAATCATTAAAATCAGTTACCAGTATAAAATATATATTAAAATATAAATACATATTAAAAATAAATTAAACTACACATATATTTATATATAAACATATTAATAGCTGATTTTAATAACTAAAAACAAATAATATTTTCTGATAAAGAATGAGAACTTTGACTTTGACCAAAAAATATGAAGTAATTTTCTATTGCATGTATCATAAATATTTTGTATCAAAATAAGTTATGAACCTCCTCAATTATTTAGGCAAATTGTTAATCACAAATTTTCCAATACGTATGACATTTTTTATTGATTGTATAAATTAATATTTGTCTTAAGTAGATCATTGGATCTCTTACATTCAAATGGAAAATAGATAGACATTTGATATTAATATTTAAGAAAAAAAAAAACTATACAAAGTGTAACTTCTTATTGATTTATTTTTTCGTTCATTATATGATCAGTAGTTGTGTTATTTATATTGATTTTTGTGTATACCTTCTATCAGTGACCGAACCAAAAATTATATAAGGGAGTCCAAAAATTAAATATAAAATAAACTAAAATATAATATAATAAAAACTAACAAAAATAATTTTAAAAAATTTAGATATTTTTAAAATATTAGTATTTTAGTTATTTTAACTGTTGATTTCAATTATAAAAAAATATATAATTAAAATTAATAGTTAAAATTACTGATTTAAAAATATTTAAAAAGTTTCCTACAATTTATAATATATATGTCAAATTAATAATTACATTATATAAAAGTTAACATTCACAACATATACCTTAAAATTTTAATATTTTTAGATCTCTTTAAAGTAAATTTTGAAACAATTGTCTTTTCAATATACATAATCATATAATTTGATAAAAAAAAATTATCTTTCATCTCATTTTCAAATCTTATTTTAACAATATTTATAGTTTAAAAAGTTCATTCAATTATTATTATTGTTACAAAAAATTAAAAATTTTAAATCTTTCTTTACGAAAAGTACATGGTAAAACATGAAAGAAATTTTATTCAAATATTATAATTTTATTTTATTTAGATCAAGTTAATTTTTAAATGAGATAGCTTATTATTTTTATGTTAACCTATATTTATTATAAATTTATCACATATTTATATATAATATATTTATACTCCTTTTTATTATTATTATTATTATTATTATTATTATTATTATTATTATTATTATTATTATTATTATTATTAACACTACTTTCTATTGATATATTGTAATACACATTATACATATTGAATTGTTTATATGTAACTTTTTATTTCTAATATATTAACATATAATGAATTAATAATATAATATTACATATACTAATAGTACTGCTAAATTTTTTGAAAAAAATTGGAGAGGCCATGGCCAAAGACTTCCTTGAATCTGCCACTGCCTTCTATTTTAAGATATAAAAGTAAAAATTTAGTTAAAGAGTGTCTTAAAAGACATTAGTTAAAAGAATAAAAGTGGAAGATTTTGGTTTTTAAATGATTTAATGTAGAAAAATTAAAAGAATTACATTTAACTTATTTTTCTATATAAATTTTAAATTATAATATTTTTAATCCTAAAATTAAATATAATGAAAAGATTTAAAAACATATACTTTAAGATATATTAAAAAATAGCAAGATGTCATTTTTTATTATTAAACATCTTTTAACTTTTTATACATGGACCAACACATGTGTCTTTTTTATATATGAAAGTGTGCCAATATTATTAAAGTCTCATAAGATACTCAATTCCTTGACTTTTTTTTTTCTCTAAGACAATGCCAATTGCCGGAGGATGATTGGGGCTGGGGGCTCTAATTAGGCACTGAATGTGAATGTACATGTGAAGACTCATCTCTTCCTTTCAACATCTTGAATTCTTGATCATCATAGTATTATAAAATTGTGATTTGTGAATGTACAACCCTAACTACTACATACAGGGAAAAACAATGGTGAAGACTTCACAATTATATATGACAAAAGTAATGTGAGTTTGACTAATGAATTCAAAACCTACTTCGGTACCGATGAACTCGCTAGTGGTGGATGCCTTTTCTAATCAAGAAGAATGGTACGGCGATTAAAATTTATTATTTTTTTTTGTCATCAGTTAGAATAGTTATTAATGTTTAAAATTAAAATATATGATAAAATATATGGTTAGATTACTAAATTAAATTAAAAAAATGAGTTAATTACTAAATAATAATAAAAAATAATAAATTCTAATTGTTTTTTAGTTGTTTACTGTATCTTTCAATCCGATAAACTAAAGAGTCGTAGATCTGAGCTACAGATTGAACTGACCACTCGATGAACCCAAATTTGTTATATTAAGTTACTAACTCATCACCGAATGTATTACATATATAATTCATTTTTTCCATGTTCATTTATTTGACCTGTATTTATTGATAAATTAATTTTTATGTATTAATCATAGAAACATATTTTACACTAGTGACTAGCCGTTAATAAAAAATTATTTTTTAAAAAATAGAAAAACAATGGTGTGTACGTAGTTATTTACAATAATACCTATAGCCAGTCATCTATATTAATTTACATAAAAAAATGTTACGAGATTAACATTTTAGGTGGAAAAAAAAAAGCGAATTACCTAATCTTAGCTGCTCAAATGGCAAAACAAATATTTTGTATCTGACACTTTTCTTCAATTTTATTGGCTACTATTAATTCCTTCAACCTTATACCAAGCATTAGAAAATGAGTGATATAATAACTATGTTGTCTAGTCCAATTTATAATTTTCATCAAAATTCTAAATTTTGTTCTTATAATTAAAACTACAACTATATAAATATCAAGGTGTTAAAAAAAAGGAGCATATGCCATATATATATACTTAATTATTACTACTAATCAAAGAATTAAATTTTTAGTTTTTAGTGAATTTTTTATTTAAATAATATTTTTAAATTAATTTAAATATTATTTTTATAAAAAATTATTTATTTTGTAGTTTCTTTCTCTTCTATACACTGAATTATAATGCACGGACACTGACACGAACACAGGACAATACGACACGAGACAACACGACACGAGACACACGGACACACGAATTTTAAAATCTTATAAGATACGGGAGCACGGCATATATATAGAATATAAAGTATTTTTTAGATAAATTACAATGAACTTTTGATATTTTATTGCTGTTAAAATATAAAATAAATTTTTAACTGTTTTTAATGTCTATTTTAACTATATAAAAGTATCTACAATATTTTTTGTTTTAATAAATAATAATATATATTATTTCTAAACACATTTCAACGATATATGTTAAGAATAAGGTTGGATACGCACACAGTTATGGTATTTAGGTGTGTCCAAATATGTTCGAAGAAAATTTTTTTATTTTTTATTAAGATACGGTTGGACACGGCAGACATGCGTGTCGGACGAGTGTGACGAGTGTCGTGTCCAAAATGTGTTCGAACACGGCAACTCAACAAAGTGTCGTACTTTGTAGACACTGAATAATGAATAATTTTAAAAAAATACCTAATTTGCACTGCTAATAAAAAATAATCTAGGTAACACTTACAAGCCATTCACGGTGTCCTTGTAATCCTTCAATGTCAAGAAGCTTAACAGCAACAGGTTGAGCCTTCAAACCCTGCCTCAAATTATCATCAACATACCCTTTATGCACGGTTCCGAATCCACCCTCACCAAGCAAGAAATTGCTCGAGAAATTTTGAGTTATGGCGCGCAATTCACTCAGCTCAAAATCATACAAATCCGGACCAAACGACAGCGAAAGCTCCTCATTGATCCTTATGGACGATGAACGGCTAAGCTCCGAGAATGATAACCTCCTAAAAGACGGTAACGGCGCCACGTCCTTCGATAAATCGGAGCGTGACGGCTTGCATTTGCTGAACCCTGTGAATATGGTTTGGTCCTCTGTTGAGCAACAATTTGTTGTGAATGGCCTCCATGATGATGGTTGCTTCATGTTTTTTGAAAATGTGTTATGTGTGAGGTGCTACCATAGATCATATAATATAAGATTGCATAAGGTTTCATTTTCATTTTCATTTTCATGTGTGATGGAGACATACCAAAAGTGGAGGTGGCATGAGATTCTTTCTTCAACTGCTCTAACCACTCCTAGTCATGTATATTGTCTTCTTTATTTTAAAGATTTATTAAATCCTACGTTAATTATTAACTGTTAATTAATAAAAGGTGAAAATTTAGGTACAGTTGACTTGACGTGAAGTTGAAGTTAAAAACTGAAAGTTATATGAAAATTTAGTCAATTCAGTCAAATCATGTAACGACTTTCAACTATTAATTTCATGTGAAGTCCTGCGTACATAATTATATATTTGGTATTTTATTAATTTTTTGTGTTATTATTTTGATTATATTATTTTGACATATTTAATTATTTTCGTGACTAATTATTTAAGTAAAAAAATTATGTAAATACATAATGATAAATATAGTGGCTAATTTTTTATACCCTCAATATTTTGTTTTAAATAATACTACTTAACAATATACATTGTATATAATTGAATTTCATAATTTCTCATGCATTTTTCTGAATTTGTATGGACTAATAGTGCATGTATGTAAAACTATTTTACATTATTGGTGCATAAAAAATACTTTCTTATTTTAACACTTTAATCACATACTATATATTTTTGGTTCTTGATTAAAATAGTGCCTTCATGCGGAAGAGAAGATTAGAAGAACACACTATATTTATATTTTACTTTAAGTGTTGACCGTCCGATCCATTGCAAGTGGAGAGAGTAATTAAACATAAACAAATTCTATGATGCCTAATATATAAATGCTTAATTTATCTAAAAATTCAGAGGAGCAAAGGTGAATCCTACTTTTATTTTTGTATCAAATAGTTAAAAAAATTAGGTATCATATAATACATCTTAAACATATATAAGAGAATTATCTAGAAAATGAATGTACTATATATTTGATATAGTTTCCATTTCTAATTTGTATGATTAATTATTTGTACTTTAATAAAAATTAAATAAAATTTTTTGTTCTTATAAAATATTTGTTTTTTAGTTTTATTTTCTATAAAAAATTTTTAAAGCCAACGAGCTATACTTCAAATTGTATAATATTTCCATACTCATCTAAATATCGCGAGTTCGAATCTCATTCTTAACTTTAGAAAAAAAAATTTCTTAAAAAATTTTAGTTCAATACAATTTAAGGAAATGAGCATTCTAGAAATAACATTACAAAATTATGTATATAAACAAACTTTGATGAGAAGCTATCTACTAGTTCCAATTGCTTGGAAGATAATTACAATATTGTCTAGATATATAGTAGTATATCTTATTTATGCCAGCTCGCCTAATATAATGATACGATTAATTAATTTAAATTTTTAAACTCTTAGCTTTGTGGTTGTTTAGAAGTTAGAACCTTATTATCTGATCCATGATACGAATGTTGCCAATTATATATATTTATTTTAAACTTAACTTCCACTCATATTGTATAATTGATTACATATATGCCAATAAGAAAACTTAATTAATCTTATCTCTCTCACATTTCACAATGAATATTAAGTATAAAAAGAAAAAATTGTCTGCTAATATATACTTTAATTCAGTACCTAATTAAGTACCGTATAAGCCACAGGTTGTGACGAAGGGAATGAGTGCATCAATTTCTGTCTCTATTCAGAAATACAAATACTGACGAGTAACAAATGGTCCCAACCAAAAGAGGAGCAGTTACAAACTTGGAGTGCTTCATCAGGTTATATTTGTAATTGCCTTAACTTTGTGAAAATTATAATTAAGTTAAAAAGAATAAATATTAGAAATCAAATTTTAATTAATTAATATTAATTATTTTTTATTATAAAATTATTTTTTATTCTTATATTTTTGGAGATTCAGAGTCTAGAGTTAAGTTTTAGATTTTAGGGATTAAAATTTAAAATAAAAATAATTTTGAAAAGTTGAGTAATATTAAATAAAAAAATTAACGTTGAACTCTAAATTAAATAATTTTGAAAAGTTTGTATTCGTGATTGTCCAAAAGCTCAGCTTGTATGGTATAGGTTGGATATTTCTTGTCATCCTTTGTATTTGAAGAACTTCTTGTATCATAGCAGAGAGCATCCGTTCAAGTTCTTTTCCGGACTTTGGTGGATATGGCGGGTAAGGAATAATGACATCTTTAATCCTTATGAAACTTGCCTCCGAAAAAAGTGATTTATCTGGTATTAACTTCAGAAAAGGAGTTTAGGAATATTTTTGAATTACAACGTATGTCCCTTCCTTCTACTCTAAATGGTTTTTAGAATCCCCCATCCATAGGTACTTTCAAGATTAATTGTGATGTTAGTTATCTTGGTTCGGGTGATAGTGTTAGTTTTACTTGTGTTATTAGAGATTGTAATGGGAGTTGGCAAAGGGGGTGTTGGGAGAGTAATAGTATTCTTCAAGGGAAATTGTTTGCTATTTAGAGAGGATATCTCTTAGATTGGGATGTGGGTCAACGAGATATTATTTGTGAGACGGATTGTGTGGAAGCTTTTAATCTTATTACTAATCACCAAGATGGTTTTGGGTTTATTTATCCACTAGTGCTCAAAATAAGAGATATCATACATTGAAATTGGCGTGTTGACTTTCGTTTGATTATGAGAGATGCAAACACAGTGGCAAATACTATGGCAAAGATGGCGATGAAGTTACAACTTTCTCATATGGAGCTTCCTTTACCTTGGGAGAAGTTTAAGAGTAGTCTTAAACAGATCTGTCCCTCTATTTAAACAAATCCTTTATTTTGTTTATTTTGTTTGTTTTATTTTTCTTTATTTAATTTATTTCGGTCAAAAAAATTCTTTACCAAAAGTAGTTTACAGACAGAGAGCAAGTTAAAATGAGTTTGATCATTAGGAATTTAAATTAAACATGGTTAACTCGTTAGAATTATTTTACTGAGCTTTTATTGATTGTTGGCTTTTTTTTTTTTAAATGAAAATAATTGAATGTTTAAGTCTGAAATTTTCATTAAGTCTATAAAGTAATTGAACGATTCATTTTTGGTTTTTGATGTCATATGTATTATTGGGCCTTGAAGACTAATAATTCGTGCACATAACAAGATAAAATAAAATAATAATAATATAGAACTCTTTGTAATCTACGTTTTTAATAGTTAAGACTTGATTTGGTTATTATATATACATATACACTTTTATTTAATTTTTTTACTTATAACAGATTCATCACGTGTCATTTCTAAAGAGATTAGATAAAATATATGTTCTTCAATACTAAACTCTCTAAAAATATTATCTTCCAACACTTAGCTCATGCGATAATAATGAACTCTAAAAAGGTATATATATATATATATATATATATTATTTGTTATTCTAACTCTTGATATAAATTGAACAAAATCTAACATAATTGCTCCATCTTTTTTATTTTATTCTCGATTTAATAGAGTTATTTTACTGAAGCGCCAAAATGTAACACAATTAACGAAGAACAAAGTGCTAGAAGTAAGAAAGAAGTGTAAGCAACAAATGTGTAAATTAAACTACTTTTCTGGCTCCAATTTCAACTACAAAATAGAAAGCATCCATCAATTTGCTTAGAAAATGCTGATCATGTGACCATATCATTTTTGTTAGTCAACCCTAGTGTAATGTTGTTCATTCGACCTTTGACTAATTTTCTTCCAAAATCTCAACCATGTGATCTTTGACGACATTTAATTTCTGCTTTTGTGAAAAGAGCTAGCACTATATCATCAAATAGAAATTTAATTACTTTCATGTAAAATCTTCAACATCAAAAGTCAAAACCAAAATACTCTGGACCAATAGTATATATAGGACAAAAAATGTATGTAAATAATTTATCTTAAATCAAGCCTACTACGTATATATAAAAGGGGAGTAGTGGTGGGTTTGTTAGTATTACTTATCATCCTTCTTATAATAAAATTTGGTAATAAACTAGAACCATTTGCTTTTGCTTGTAAATGCAGTACTGTTGTATTAAATTAGGTAATTAAAGTTCTTTTTATATTTAGATTTGAATTAATATTAATCCAACTCTTTACTCTTTTTTTTTAATTAAAAGTATTAGTTTCTTAGTATTCTCCTAATTATCTACTTAATTACTCGTACTTTTTAGCAACTATATGTTTTTCTCTTATTTTAATTGAAACACAACCATTATTTACATTTTTCATCTATAAACATATTTAGATTAATTTATATTTTTAGCATATATGCTCTGCTATGCAATGAATGCATAATTAGTAAATCACTTGATTAAGAATTTATGCAACAAAAAAATTACCCTACGTAAATAGGTGCATTAGAATAATACCAACGTTGTTATATATATAAAAATATATTTTTTTTCTGAAAAACTCTTTTGGATAAGTAATTTTTAATATTTTTTGTTATTATTTAATTAGTATAAATATTAAATTATATTTAACAAATAAATTTTACTGATTAATGTGTGTCAATTCTAAAAAAATGTGAATGCAAATTGTATTAATTTATTTATGTAAAATTCTGATAAATATATGTATAAATTATATGTTTTTTGTGTGTAAAATTTTTGTAGATATAGGTGCAAATTATTGCTGGTCAAGTGCTAGTAAAATATAATAATATTTGTTGTTCATATAATATTTTTTTTTTTTTTACAGTATCTCCTATTCTGACAAGCTAAATACTAATCTATCGTAAATTAAAGTTTTATTTAAAAATTTGTCATTAGCCAATAAATTATTAGCGAATTCTAACTTCAAACACCTGTTTAAGGTGCATTATAGATATATGACTCCGCTTATAATAGGTTTACTTTAAGAGATATTTTTTGTTTTTAATTATTTATTTAGTTAGGTGGGAATGATATAATAAAACTCGAGCTACACTTTTATTTTTTAACATAAAAAATATTCTATAACAAATCATCATTTATTCCAAAATGAATAGTTAGAATTTAGAAATAAAGAAATTAATTATTGTATCTGATAATAATAAATATTCTGAGTAAGAAAATGCTCAAACTCACCCACTCAAATAGTCAAACTACTACCACCTGAACTCAATTTTATCTTTTTTATTGTGGTTGAATTTCTGGATTTTTATTTGTGTTGAAGTAGTTGATTGTTTATCTCATAATAACTTTTAGTTTTCTTTCTATAATTCTAAGATTTTCACAGGATTTATCCTTCTTCTCTATCAATAAATACATTAATTAATAATTAAAAGCAAGGCATGTTAAAAGAGTTTCAGTTCTTTCATTTTTTTTCCGAAAGAAGTTGCTGTAATCCTTCTCATTGTACAATCTTTTTCTAATTTCTTAATCCACTGTGATTTTGTGTCAAGCAAAGAAGTGTTGAAAGAGATTAAAACTTGAATAGACTTTATAACAATCAAATTAACTAGCTGTTTATTACACACAGCTACACACATGAGACAATTATGTTATATACTTATATGTATATTAAAATCAGATATAAAAAATTAGTTATTAATATAAAATATATGTTAAATTTTAAATACATATTGAAAATAGAATTGCTACTTACTCTCTAAGTTATATTTCCTAATGTAGCCTTATACTCAATACGAAAAATGTATATTTTTGCTTATTTTACTAAGAATTGAACTAAATATTGAAGGTTTTTTTTATGAATACACTAAACTGTTAATTAATGAAAATTAATATGTCTAACAAATAAAAAACCAATACTGATTTAGTGATTAAAATTAAAAAATTTTATGAGTAAATGGTTAAATTTATTTCTAAAAAATTATTTATTCTTTAAATTGATATTTAAAAAAAATTTTTAAATTAAATTCATCCTACACAGATTTTAATTTAGTCATATTAATTCTTTCATTATTTTCGTTGTTGATAGCGACAAAATTTGCTGACTTGACATGTTAAGTGATATTATAGTACATATCTAACAATTTTAATTGATTGTTGATAAGTTTATGAAATTAAATCAAATTAATTTCAAATTGAAAGATTTTCACGTCAGACACAATCGATAATAAAAAGACTAATGTGATTAATTTATAATTTAAAAAAAAAACTAATTTAAGAAATCAGTAATCTTTTATAGAACACTACTATACATATTAAAGTTGTATAGAAAGTATAATTTTTTTTTTTAATTTTTTTTATTATTTTATTATTATTTAAAATGTAGATCCTAACTTTCTCAATTTTTTTTATCTCATAAAAAAAATTATAAATTTACATCTTTACCATATAATTTACCATCTTTTATATATGAATTTGACCATTTATTATTTTTTGATGTTGATATATATATATATATATATATATATATATATATTTTTTTTTTTTTTTTCTCTTCCATGTACATGTCATAGGTGAGTCATTTATTGGTGAAGGCGAAGAAGAGCACATTTGGTGATGGAAAAAGAGGAATTTTATGTGAAGAAACGGAATGGAGCAAAAGTCCAACACAACTTCCTCTGTGGACATGGTCAACTAAAATATCTTTCTTCCTTTCTACCACAATTTCATCCTACTTAACGTGAATCCAAAGCTATCCAAATTTGTTTCAATGATTCTAGCTAGATTGCTAATTACATTCTTAACCTCATTTTATCTTTAATCAAATAATATATCAAAATTTTCTAAGAGATGCTTCTACACAGCATTAATTATTTCTGAATTTCATAGATACACACACAACTCTACAAAAGATGAAGAAAAGGGCAGAAAATCAATGAAGTAAATTAAATTACAATTTGTATTCCTTAATTAATTAATTAATTAATTTGAGCAGATTGATGCTTCACCCAAAGAACAACTCTGTCTGCTTCCATGCTAACCTTCTCTTCATCTTGCAACGCTTTCTTGAGCCTCTTTTCTTGCTCTTTCACAGAGAAGGTGCTCATGTCAGACAGCATTCCATCCTTCTCTCCCCACAATTTCACCTGCTCTGAACTCGACTCAACTCCACCATTTTTTTCATTCTTCCTAGCGCTGCTCTTCTTGCCGGTGACGGAGAAGCAAAAGCAACAACCTGATCCTCCTGCTGAGTATTCTGCCTCCATCATGCATGCAAACAAATTTTATTTCCTCTCATCTAAGTGCGAAAATCAATCACACAATGTATATGGAGCTGTTGAGATGAGGTCTTTATAATAATGTATTGGATCATGATATAATAATATAATATATTGCCATTTTCCATTTCCTTTTAGAAACAAATAATTTAGATTTTTTTTAAAGTTAGGATTTAATTTAGTCTCCTAGTTTTTCACCTCATGGTCAATATAGTCATAAATTTTAATCATATTCAGTTTTAATCATAGCATTACCAATTTAGTTAACAGAATATTCATGTTTATATGTCTAGTAATTAAATTTTTTTTTTTTTACCAAAGATAAGAGACTCGAACCCGCAACCTCTTAATTGAGTATCGGGAGACTATGCTATTTGAATTATTACTCATTGACTGTCTAGTAATTAAATTGCCAATTAACTAAATATCCAATATTATATTAATTAAATTAATTCATTATTATAAAAATTCAAAAGTCTTAGTCCAGTGATAATGATCTATGTCTTTTAATAGATGTATCTAGATTCAAAATTTGGCTAGAATTCTAAACTCTCAATCTGACCGTGTAAGTGTAGAGTATATGCGAATATTGTAATTTTGTAAGACCTAAAGTTGGCTGAACATTTTATATGTTAAATAATAAAAAATTATTTAATAATAATTTAATTAAATATATTAAATTATTTAATTTTTAAAATTATTAGAGGTTCATGCGAATAGGATTCCAGAAGTTGTGGGTCCTTGAGAATGCGCGATTGGATCTCATCCGTTGGATTGAAAAGCTGAGAGTTAGCCGTTGCAGGCATCAGAGTTGACAGTTGACACACTGACTTCACTCCACCACCCCCAAAATCACGCTCCCACTTTCTCACTTCACTCTTCACTCCCAAACAAAAATGGTGGGCTTCTTCTCTGACCTCTCTGACACAGACGATTCCGCCATCGACGACATCATATCACAAGCAAACGACGCATGCCTTCTCGACCAAATTTCCGCCATCAACTGTTCTTCCTTCACAGACTCTTCCATTCTCCCCACCCACCTCGAATCTCGCTTCCGCAAGCTCAAGTCTTTTCCGGCCACCACCCACCGCGCTGCTGCCGGAAAATCAACAACCCCACCGCCCGACCATTCCAAAGATGAAAACTTTCCCATATCCGATTCTTCTAGAAGCTTCCATCATTCCGCCAAGGCTCCCGTTTCTTCGCCTTCTGGAGAGAACCCGAATGGGAAAATGGCTTTGGACCCCAAATTGCAACAGGGGTGTGTCTCTTCACCTTCCGATTCTTCGTATGGGAGAAATGGGTTGAAGTCAAAATCCAAACTTGGCTCCGTTTCATCTGGTTCTGGTTCTTCCGATGGGTCTGAAGAGAGTTCATTGTCTTCAATGTTCAAACCAGCGGAAAAGGGTAACAATAATAATAACAACAACAAAGTGAAAGTGAAGAATTCTGGTTCGGTGTCTTCACCTTCTCCTTCGCCACCTCGAAGAACGGGGTGTTTCTGGTGCTCTCCCAAGAAGGATTCGAGGAAGAAGAGCAAGGAGGTTGATTGGAGTGTTCTTGGTTGGGACAAGGATGATGAGTTGCTTTCCGATTTGGGAAGCTTCTCGAGCAAGAAGCAGCAGAAGATTCTTAAGAAGGCATTGAAGGAGGAACAGAAGATTAGCCGCGAGGCTGAGAAGATTGTGGAGTGGGCTAAACAGGAATCTGCAAGGATGAATGTTAGTGTCATTGATCATGAACTCAGTGATACAGATTAGGAGACAATGCAAAGGATATCACTGCATTTGGCATTTATGTCAAGAATTTTCCCTACCAATAGAGTAGTAGTTATTAATTACTATAAGAATGTTATCTTCTTGGGTTCGAGGGTCATAATGACTACTTGTTCTTATATGAAGGCTATAGTTGCTGCATCTATACAAATTTATACATATTAGACATTGTCTATATTACAGCCATTTTATTTTCGTTGGGATGATTTTCAAGGTTTCTTCATATTGTTGCAGTAAATTGAGAAATTACCTTGGATAACATCCCTTATGACCAGACAAGTCTTGGGCATCTAAATCTTTTGTTCAGAGCATCACTTGTTGATATGCTTAAAATTTTAAGAGTTATAAAATGACTTCATATGGCCAAACTAGTAGTAATTGTTGTAGTAACTGTAAATTCCACTTGCAGTGTAGATTTTGTACCAGGAGAAAGGTTATGTGAATTGGCCAAGAACACCTCAATATATTACTAATTTGGTTCTTAAAATTAGTATTAGTGGCAAAATGAATCTCCCTACCTACACAGAATATTTCAAAGGATAATTTGGTATTTTCACAATGACTTATTCATTGTCTGATTTTGCTATATATGCAACAACCCAGCTTAAATGAACTTCTTAGTAGGACAACAAAAGCTTTTAAGGCAAGTTCAGGTGACAAATCCTAAGCTATAACAAAGTAGTAGCGTGGGGGCAGGGAGGAATTATGATGCCTTTCCTTTTTCTTAAGATACAACATAATGAAATGATTAATAAAGCAATGGAAGGAATTTGTAGTAAACAGGGTGCGAGGCTGGCATGCAACTTTGTATGGCTGTACACATCTGATGGAATCCAATCCAGTTTATTCAATTCAATTTATGATCTGAGAGTCCTTTTTAAGCATTCATTTATGCTTTCATATGAATATATGATCTACCGAATACCAACATTTCAAATTATTGGGACCCAGTAACAAAAACAGAAACAATAGCTATAGTGTGTTTTTGCTAAGTCCACCATCAAGCAACTAACAATTTAAAAAATACAAATTACTTCTTTTCATATTGATACATTTGAAGATTCTTAATACAACCATATTTTCATCCTATAGAAAAAGGTCAAGGTGATTTAAAATTTATCCACCCCTAAGAAAATACCAAAGATACATCAATATACATATTAAAATTGCTATTTCCTATCATAATTTATATGCCCACTTATACATCATACTGCACAAATTACAAAATCACCCAAAAATACTTGCAAACACATGCTATATGGCTTTCCAAATAGACCTATTCCGTGATTAAAAAAGAAATATACAATTTTTGCCTCACCTAATCAAAAGACCAAAGGTTGCACTGACTTGATGTTATTCTACTTCCGCTATCTTGCTGGCTGGTATTATGTCTTGTCTCTGTACATAGGCAGAGGGAAACCATCCAGCATTGCCCTTGCATTCTCCTTCAGACCATCCATTCCGATCAACCTAGAAATGCAGCGGATGGTGAGTATGAATACAAGTCAAACCAGTAACAAGCTGATTTCGTTGGGAATAAAGAATATAGCTTATATCTCTATTAATAAATCAAACAGTGGTAGTAGTTGCAAAATGCAAATTAACCAAGTGATAATACAAAAGAAGCATAATATGCTACGGTGTAAAGATGTGGCCAATAACATGCTATCAAGATGGCAACATCAAAATTATCTGTTTTTGATGTACAAAAAACAGTGAAAAGCTATGAGAGTAGGGGAAGGTATGGGAACCAAATCACAAGAAACAACCTGTGAAAGATGATTCATTTGTTGCCATTCAAGATAGAGTTCAAGCCAAATGTTATGTTTGGATGAATTTTTTATACAAGTGAAATGTGATTTAATTTGAATTTCACTACTACTTCCTGCCTTGGATTCTAAATTGCAAGAAGAAATACAAATGGCTTTTAGGACCCAGCCAATGACACATAATTATGAACGAAGAAAAGTCCATGATAAATAGCTGAAAAGTTCTTAAGGAAGTACCTGACGAACTACAACATAATCATCAACTGATAGGCTCAATTCTCCCTCGGCTTGAGCATCAAAAGGATGTATGACCTACGAAGTAATAGAGAAATTATTTACTTTTAAGCTATGAACAAAAATTAAAAATTACACATCAGTTCTTGCAAATTTGAAAATATATCAGATAACAGGACTTTAATTTTATGTAAATCAAAGGATTCCAGATCTGTTCGTTTGTTTATACACAACATACCTTAGCAAAAAAGAATGTTCCTGTTTGATTGTTGTGTTTATGATCAACGCCATTTGAATTAGCATTCTCATTCGTAGGTTGATTATGCCCAACTCTTGGTAGTGGAAATGAAGAAGACTCTTTTGGATGTCTCTCATCAATCATCTGAGTAGCACCCGATACAATGAATTTGATAAGTAAAACTAAAATTGTTTGCAATATCATTCCAGAGGCAAACATGTAGAATAGGCACAGGAAGAGTCAGGTTACAAGGGATAACCTCAGTATATAGTTTCTCTAGAATAACAAGGGCATTTCGATGATAAGCTCTCTCAGCATCAACCTACCAAATGGGAAAACAAATGAGAAAGGAAACACAAGACTTAGGATAGGAAAATACATGAAAATAATTTTTCTCAACTATAAAATAGTGTAACCAATCTATAAATTACAGCTAACATCATATAAGAAACACTAATTATATGATGAGAAATTTCACCATTATGAATTTAGATTCTCATAAAGGTTTTAACCCACGGCGGGATAGAAACCACAATTGATCACTAATTCACTATCATAGTATCATGTCAAGTATACATAATAAGGGAAGAATGGACTACGGATATTTTGCTGTTGTACCTTCACTCACACAGAGAGAGACAGAAGTACGGGAAGCAAATTGGTCAATAATTAAGGGGGAATATATAACATGATCAACAACTTAGTGAACGTATTAACGTAAACATCCTCTTGTGTAACCAAGAATCTGATATTCTAAAGTTTCTTTATGTTTAAATCCCATTCAGCTGATACCAGCAATACGTTTTTACTATAATAGGCCATGATGATCAGCATAACTCAGGCACATAAAAGTCAAATCAACAATCAGATAGCAAGAAATGCCTTGCACATAGAATTTAGCTTACCATTGTACAAAGGCTCTGGAGGGTTACTTGTTGCTGTTGTTCTTCAACTGACAACATAGCAGTGGTTGCTTCCCTACCAAGTGCCGTCAAGGCAGATTTAAGCTCTTTCAGCCTTGTTTCTGCAGTTTGAAGCCTCATGGAATTCTCTGCAGACACAGAAGTATCCCTCAACTTTGATCGACGCCTCAAAACTTCAGCAGCCTGAAGAGAAGACAACTGTGATAAATACCTTGCACTGAACACCATCATATACATGCCACTGTGGCAGTAAATTATTACCTGGGCTTCTACTTCTTGACGAAGTTTGTCATAGCGATGCGTGAGGTGGCGAGCATCCTCCAAAGGAGCGCCAGTTATTTGTGCTCGCAGTGGCTCAGAGATCTACAAAATAAACCTGAGGCAGGATTAGGAGCATAAAATTTGAGAGCAAGGTGGGACGAGGGAAAGCAATTGTTGGATATCTCCATTTTCTTCTTATTCTTCTTGGTTTTTGCATAAAATTGAGGAATCAATATGAGTACATGAGATATAATTGAAGGAAAAAGACAAAAACTTGCAACAATGATAATTTAGTAATAGTTCCCAAAAGATTACCTGATCACCTAGGATCCCAAGCAAAGTCTCTCTCTCATTTTCCAATGTTTCGTATGAGTTACCGAATTGAAGAGAAGGCCCTGCCAGAGGGTAATCACCCCCTTGATTCTCAGTGCCATACTTACAGCAATCCTTAGCCAACTTCCTCACTGAAGTATACATAGAACACAACGTCAATTATCATCCTTGAGGCAGAAACTAATTAAACAGAGACAAACAAGAAATAAAAATGCAAACTCACCTATCTCCATTTGCTTGGAACTAACAGAGATCAAACCTTCAATACCACGAACAATATGCCGCTGAAAATGCTGCAAGCGTCACACAGACTAAAAGATTAAAAGCACAAACAAATTAGGCATTCTTAAATCATTAAATTCCAGCCATTAGCGAATGAAAAGGAGGAATTAATGTAATAAGTTTTACACTATCAACAAATGAATGGTTGACACATTAAACCACAGGTGCATAGAAATTAATCTTAAATGAATATACACCTTAGCTGTCTTTGTTGAATTGTATAACTTTCTAAGTTTTTCATGACATTCAAGTTCGGATTCATCTGTCATGAGCGGTTCATTGCTGATTTGGCCTAGTTGTCTAAGTATAGCCTGCAAAAGTTAAAAAAAAAACAAATAAATAAATCATGATCTCGAACAAGGACACAAAAACAAAATTGAACAGTGACAACCAGCGATTCTAGTCATTCTACACTTTCCAGTTTCCATTATTAAAAAAAATGAGCTTTTGCACAAAACCTAACTTGAAAATTTTCAAGGTAAACTCATAATCACATGCTACAGTAGAAATTAACCTAAAACAGTGAACACAGCCAGTAAGCAGAACCCGAATTGGCAACTACACCAAAAGAAGTTCCACGAGAAGGAGAACAAGGAAGCATCACCTGTTGCTGCCTTGCAACTTGTTCCCTTAATTTGCTAGCTTGCTTCCTTATAGCGTCCATCTTTCTCCTTTCTTCAATAACAGAAACAGTTAACTTTGTCCTGAAGTCCAATCACGAAATGATCAATAAAAAAAGAAAAGCTTTGCCTTTTGAATTGCAACAGTTCGTTGAAGAAATAGAGGGGAAAAAACAACGCATGGATCGAAAGGGAGTTAGTTGCCTAGAGAGAAGTTAGAACTTAGAAGAGAAGAGAAAGGAAGAGAAGAAAGGTTTAGACAGTGGAAACGGGTGAAAAAGTGCAATGAAGATTGAAGAGAGAATCTTGGTCTTCGCGGAGAAAAGTGTCTTTTCATAAAAGAATTTCCTAAACCAGGACACGCACATGTGAAATTTTCACCGTATTCACTATTCAGAATTTCTTAGGAAGTAAAGGCCAATTCTTAAACGAGGAGGTTTTGTCACATTTTTTTTTTAATATTGGGTTAACGATGGTGTCTTTATAAATTGTGATCTAGTATTTTTTTAAAATGCCGGATGATTTAATTTACGGAATATTTTTTTTTTGGTGAACAACCAAGAGAAAAAACAAAAGAGTAGAAAAGAAAAAGAAAAGAAATCAGGTTCTTAACAGTAAGAGAGGACAAACCACCTCTGGTGGCTGGTGCCAAAGGTGAACCTCATCAGTTCTGCTACCTCCAGATCCCATCTTTGCCAACCGATCTGCCACGACATTAGCTTTTCTCGGGATAAGCTCAAAACGAATATCACAATCCCTTCTTAACTTCAAGTCAAAGATCAGTTGTATTACTTCTTTTTCAAGATGCCAAAGTGGAACTTGCCAACCAGTCACTAGCTCAAAAGCTGCTGCGCAATCTGTCTCACAGACAACAAGCTTAAGACCCGCCTCCCAAGCCCAAGCCAAACCTTTCCATATACTCCACAACTCCATCTTGATGACACTAGATCCAAAGGAATTTCCTGAGCATCCCATTACCCATTGACTGGAGCTATCGCGAATTACCCACCCAAAACCAGCACAATTATCCCCCAAGTTCACACTCCCATCACAATTTAACTTCCAAGCACCAGGTTCTGGCGGAGACCAAGATAGAGGTTTTAATCCCTGGATGCAACACACTCGATTCTGAGTTGTATATTCAAAATCCACCATGCACCTGCGAGCCTTGTATGCAATTGACCCAGCAGATCCGAAAACTCCCTGAAAATTACCCATATTTCTGTCTTGCCAAATTGACCATATTATAGCTGCAAATTTGGAACAACCTTCTTTGAGGAGGCCATGCTTGAACCAATCATGCACCTCGTGAAAGCCAAAGAAACACACATCAGAAAAACCTAGAGAAACCCAAACTGATCGCACCACTTCACAATCCCGAAAACAATGAAGAATTGTCTCCGGAAGTTGATTGCAACGTGTACATAAGGATGAGGAGGAGAGATGTCGCCGAAAACGCAGATATTGAGTTGGTACAGCATCATGAAGGCAAAGCCACACTAGGAGCCTCAACTTTTCAGGGACCCGCGCCTTCCAAAGCCAAAGCCAATTAATATTCCTATCCCAATTCAACTTATTCTGAATTAACCATAAATATCCTTGTTTAGCAGAGTAAAGAGTGTGCTCCCAACTCCAACCCAAATCACGACCAGAAGCCGAAATATGTACTAAATTAAGAATGTCTTCCCTTAAGTCCCTAGGAATAAAAGAGTAAATCCTCTCCAAATGCCAAACTCCATCACGGTAAACATCTTCAATGGTCAAAGCAGCCTCACAGATATCAAGAAATTCAACCCTCGCTCCTACTGGCCCAGAGTGCAACCAAGAGTCAAACCAGAAATTCTTAGAAAGAGCTCCCACTTCCCAAACAAACCCTTCCTTTAATACGGAAGCTGAGTGCACAATAGACTTCCATATATACGATGAAGAACCCATTGCTTTAACTGCAAATAGGTTTCTATTCTGGAGGTATTTCTGAAGCATAATCTTGACCCACAGTTTCTCTTGATTCATCAAAATTTGCCAAACTAGCTTTCCTAATAAAGAAAAATTGACCAACCGCGACTCCCGCAAAGCAAGACCTCCAAACTTTTTCGGAGTCGTCAAAACTCTCCAAGATGCTAAATGAAGACCACGGTGATTATGACTACCACACCAAATGAAACTTCTAGTAATCTTATCAATGTTAGAGCACACACCTGATGGAAAAAGGCTTACTTGCATCCTATAAATAGGTATAGAAGATAAAACTGATTTAGCAAGGCAAATCCAACCAGCTTTATTAAGGAAGCGACCTTTCCAAGATGCTAGCCTATTAGTAAGCTTATCAACCACATCATTAAAATCAGCTTTAGTAACTCTGCCATGCTTGAGGGGGACACCAAGGTATTTTCCCAGAGAATTAGCAAATCGGATAGAAGAAATACCAGTGAAGAGATCCTTGCGTTGTCTAGAAACATTCATAGAACAGATAGCACGAGATTTGTCAAAATTCACCTTCATACCAGATGCTCTGCAAAAGGTGGCCATAATGTCTAAAACATGAAGCACTTGAGATTTCTTCGCTTTGCAGAAAAGGATAAGGTCGTCTGCAAAAAGGAGATGGGAGATTACAGGACCTCCCCTAGACACGGTCACTGGTTTCCATCTACCAACCTCCACTTGCCTAGCAATGAGGCAACTCAACCTCTCCATACAAATAACAAATAAATAAGGAGACATCGGGTCTCCTTGCCTCAAACCCCTCTTTGGCTGAAAACCATCCAACCGGTTACCATTCCACATTAGAGAAAGGGAGGAAGACTTTACACATTTCATAATAAGAGAAACAATAGTACCTGGAAAGCCAAACATTAGGAGAGATTGCTCCAAAAACTCCCAGCTCACCCTGTCATAAGCCTTTTCTAGGTCAATTTTAAAAGCAAGAACACCTTTCTTTGATTTGGTTTTCTTCATAAAATGGAAAACTTCCTGGGCTACAATGATATTGTCTGGGGCACCCCTTCCAGGAATAAACCCTCCCTGTAGAGGGCCAATGATATCTTGTAGAAAAGGTCGTAACCTCTCCACAATCACCTTAGTTATAATCTTGTATATGACGTTACAGAGGCTGATAGGACGAAACTCTTTCATGCGAGGTGGGTTATCAACTTTAGGAATCAGCACCACCAAAGTGTCAAACAGAGCACTATCCAGATCAAACCCAGCGAAAGCCTTCTTAACAAGTTCTCATACCTCTGTACCAACCACTTCCCAATATTCCTTGAAGAAAAAAGCCTGAAAACCATCGGCACCTGGGGCCTTAAAAGAGTTCATGCCCATAACCACCTTCCTAACCTCTTCTTTAGAAACATTTCTTGTGAGACTTTCAATAGCTTCACGAGATAAAGAAGGTAATTCCTGATCCCCCATCACATCAAGATCTACCTGTTCCACATTACAAAAAAGATCTCTATAAAATCCAATTGCACATTCTTCAAGTTCTTGCAGATCAGTACTCCATCTTCCATCCTCCAAAAACAACCCCTGAACTTTGTTACGCTTCCTCCGCATAATGGTTTGCATATGAAAGAACTTAGTATTCCTATCTCCAAATCTGACCCAGTGCTCTCGGGATTTTTGATACCAAAACAACTCCTCTTGCATAAGCAGATTACTATATTCAGCCTGTAACTCCCTTTCTTCCTGTATAAGGGATAAAGCATCAACTCTCTCCATTCTCTGTTGGATACTGGTCACACGCCTCTCCAATTCCCTCTTTATTTTAAAAATATTCCCAAAGACATCTCGGTTAAAGTCCAAAGCATCATCTCTGACATGAGAAAGGCAACGAATAGGATTGGGTCTACCCTTGTCCCAAGCACCCCTGACCATCGACGAAAAACTTGGGTGATAAGACCAAGCTACTTGAAAACGAAAATGTTTTACCCCGACTCTTCTATCATTACCTTGACATCGCACCATAATGGGACAGTGGTCAGAATGCATCCTTGCCAAATTCTCCACATAGCTTTCCGGAAAACAAAAACACCAAGCATCAGTAGCCACAGCCCTATCCAGCCTCTTTGAGATGAACCGATTACCCTGCATATGTCTGAACCAAGTGTACAAAGATCCATGAGCTCCCAAATCAATCAAACCACACTCATCTAGGAGAGCTCCAAACCGCACTGCCCTTCGAGAGACAAAGTTCCCACCTTTAACCTCAGATGAAAGAAGGATCTCATTAAAATCTCCAATAGCTAATAAAGGACCTGAATAATTTCTGGAAAAATCTGTCAAAACCCTCCAAGCTTCTTCCCTTATGCTAGGAACGGGACTTGCATAAATTGCTGCACAGACCCAAGAGAAACCGCCATTCGAAAACTCAACACACACCACTTGCGAACTCGCTGCCACGACATTGCAAGATACTCCAGGCCATGCAGAGAGCACCCAAATACCACCACTATGCCCCTGAGCTTCTTCAATATGAATAGGAGTATAACCTAATCTGTTCCAAAAGACAGCCACCTTTTGGAAAGCACAATGAGTCTCTAAAATGATAAAAACGTACGGATGAAAATTCTTTACCAATTGTTTCAGATGCACCCGAGCCAGCTTATTACTAGCTCCTCTCACATTCCAAGCTATAATGTTTGCACAATCCATATTAATATTACTTGGAGTGAGACCCACACCTCAAATTATTTGAGGGTAGTGAGTGGGGTCTCCACTGTAACCACACTGTGCCCATTCTCAACCGGGGAATTCTGAAGAGAATTAGGCCTTAATCTCTTTAAATTGCTTCTGAATGGCGTTTTAGAAGTCCCCGCGCCTTGCAAATAAGCCCCTACCCGTTCTGAACCAGGTCCTTGCTTGCCACTCGTCACACCTTGAGCAGAGGTAAAACCTGACGAAGCTAATTTAAAGTTCCTCGCTTGTTTTAGCACTTGATTACCCTTACTTATGTGTAAAGATGATTCAACCCCATTGATGCCTTTCATAGCAGGTTCTCCTTTAGCAACATAATTAGAAGATTTATCCACATAAACTTTTTTGGACTTATCCTGGTCATGCCTACCCAAAAAGACCTTCTTGCCCTTTGCCTTTCTTTCCACCTTGGTCCACGTTGTATCCCCTGCATGTGCCCCTTCCATTACATGCACTTCCTTATCCTTATTCTTCTCTATCCCAATTGTAGCACTACCAAAAACAAAAGGCTTCTCAATATTAGAAGAAAATGGTACCTGATCCATCTTCTCATGATCTTGTTCCTTGTCTTCATTCACCCCTGTTTCATCAATGTTCGTCGAAATTGAACTAATCAATTTACAGTCCACGCCAACATGCCCATAACAACCACACGTATTGCAGACCAACTCAAGGCTTTCATATTCAACATCCAAAACCCTCCCATCCACCTCAACACTACGAGTAATGGGAACGCCTAAATCAATCTCCACACAAGCCCTCGCATACTTCCCTCTTGCTGCCATCTTAGTTGCTACATCAACTTTCACTGGCTTTCCCACCGCAGCGGCAATCCTCAACATAGCCTTCTCATGGTAGTAACGAATCCCTAAGCCGTAAAAGCGTACCCATGCCATGGTGGATCCAAAAACCTCCTCCTCTGAATAGAACTCAGGTGACCATGGCTTTACAGCAAGATAGAACCCAGATATCATCCAAGGACCACCAAGTAATACCCTCTCCCGATCTTCGAAAGCATCGAACTTCACCAGAAAATAACCATTTCCTACATCCAGAACTTGAAACCCACCCTTCAATCTCCACACCATACTCAACTTATGCACCATCGCTGTGTAACTCATATGCTTGCCCAAGACTTTGACGACGATCGCTTCCTTATATGGTACAGATAACGCCGCCAACCCTTCTTCTGAGAAGATGACCCGAGGAGGATGCGAATCCCCGTGGTTCCCTTTGATCACCTTGGCTAGCCTCTCTCCATCTAAAGCCTCATTCCAAAGCATAGGAGACGGAGACTTCTGTCCAGTCACCATGTCGCGAAAGAAAACCTTTTGAAAGCCATGTTTTTCCTTAGAAACCCTAGTACCCTCCTCCTTCTCACCAGATACAAACCCCCCGGCGCTCTCCCCCTTAGTTCTACCGCCGGCATTACCGGTTACCTCACTATGTGTCACCCTCATCGTGAACCCCCCGCTCACTCCGTCACTCATACCTAAACCCTAGCAGAGAAAAGAAAACTATTCAATTTTTTGCACAAAATAATATGCCATATAAATCATTAATTTACGGAGTATAAATTAAACAGTTCGATTTTTAAGAAGTATAAAAATTAGATTTTCCAATTTTTTAGGTATAAAAATCGGATCTGATTTTTGTATTTGGACCGTTCGATTTGTGTTTAAAAAATTAAAAAAATTTAGAGTACACCAAATTTTTAAATTCAAATCGGTGGATCGATTTGTGTATTCTAAATTTTTAAAATTTTTTAAACAAAAATCGAAAGAGGATCTATACCTTCTATAATTTTAGAAAACACCAAAAATTATTACATTAAAATATAACATTTATTCTACTTCTATATTCGAATTTTTTAGCCAAATTTTGTCTCTCATTTTTGAAGATATTGATTATACCAAATTTTAATGTAATATTTAATAATTATTGAATTTTATGGTATTTTTTAAAAATTAATTTTAATAAATTATTTTAAAAAAAAATACTAAACCAAACCTAACTACTCAAAATAATTTTAATTTTAAGTTCCTTCAGTTATTTCTTGATTAATAAATTAGATACTTTGAAGTATGACGGTTTATTATCCAGCTTTAAGTTAGGTTTCTCAGTACTTTTCTATCTATATAGTAGTAGACTAGTAGTATTTGACTATTTGTCAATTTTAACTTTTAAGGCTCAAATTTTATAGATGAGTGGTTACTAACTTGCTTGGTGATGGTGATGACCGTGGATAAACTGATATTTTATTATATAAAAAAAATATTTATAGAAAACCAAATGATAGTTAAAAATTTAAAAAATAAACTAAGTATCCTCTATGATGCAAAGAAGCATCATATTCGATTATAAAAAAATTCAAAGAATAAAAACAAAAACAATTCTAATTTTTTTTTTTAAATCTACACGGAAATAATCTACACGGAAATACACATTCCACTATAATATTTATAAGAATTTGTTTTTTTTATTATCAACCTAAAAACAAATGTGATAAAGATACTATAAATAAGAAATCCAAATAAATTATACAAACTTTTTAAAATTTCAATACATTTAAAAAAAAATTGGATCCTCTAAAATTTGAATTTTACTTTAGAAAATAAAGTGTGATCTTATACTTTTGAATAATTTTTCTTTCATATTTATTTTTGGTTCCACCTATGAAATCAATGGTGAGAGATAACACTTTCCTCTTTAAAGTGAAATTCAAACTTGAGAAAATCCAAATCCATTTAAAAAAATCCTAAACTTTCTATTTTAACTACTTTTAGCTAAATCCTATGAAGTAGAAGACTAAGAAATAACTTTATAAGTTCAAGAAAAAACACTAAAAAACTGTGGTAGATAATAAGTAAATAAATAAAGGAGTCCTCCATTAGAGTAACAACCAAGTTGGAGGACACACCCATTCCACATTTGGTAGTATTTTGTTGGTCTTTGTATCTTCCAAGTTTAAGATGCCCATATCTTGCAGGCTGGGTTTGCCATGAGTGTGCAACTCCTCTTGGTTATCTGTGTAGTATATATGATTTTCCTTGCAATATGGGGATTTGCCAGGAAACATTTGAACAGAGGAATTATATCCAATCATTACTGCAAAATCTTCTAAACTATGGATTCTTGACCATTCCTTTGAATTCTTGTTCAACTTGAACACATCAAATTTACTGCAGATCTGTAGCATTTCCATAGCCCAAGAATCATGTTTAACTATCATTAACAAACTGCCGTCAACACAACCAATCACATACTTGTTCATGCTGCAATTGTAGTACGTGGCCAATTTGGCAGGAGGCGCGGCTTCACATATTCCTCCAATGGAGGACAGTAGCGGCCAGAGTTGAGGCTGGGGCTTCTTCCCTTTCGTCCATAATGACCTTCTTATCAAACTCATACAGATTTGTATCAAAGTCTACAGCGTATATCTTGTCTTGGAAAAATATGACATCTTGAAAGAATGGCGATATCTCTTCCATTGGAATTTCTGTCCATCTCTTGTCATTCAGCTTACAAACGGCCAACTTGCCGCACTCTCCATATATAGCCACTGCCATGAAATCGTCATTCTCAGGAGGGGAGGATATCACAATCTTCCAAATCTCATTCTTATGAAAAGTAATGGCGTCAATAGTATATATCCAACCGTCACTAAGTTCCACCAGAATATATTCACCCCCGCGCCACCGCCACCAGTCACGTTGATAACGAACCACATCTGGAAAAGTTGAAATTGGAGGAAGATCAAGATGAGATTTAGTAAAAGGATTCAACATTCGTATTGCTCCTCCGGATATAACAACAGTAATCAACCATCCATAGCCAGAACCATAAATTAAGTTGTCTTTAACATCAAAATCGGAGAACATAACATGGTAGATCTGCTCCTTTTCAAGAATATGGCTCAAAGAAGAGCCGTGAGTAGTGCCGGGTAACAACAGCCACGGATATCTTTTATGATTTGGAATGCTTGAAAGTTTAGAGTTCCATTGCTTACAAACCAATCGAAGTCAGAATGTAATCATCGTAGGAATACAGATGCTCCGTAATTTGATACAGAAGATCAGGATGAAGGTTCAACCATCGATTAATTTGGGCCATATAAGTCACAAGAGGAAATTCAAACAACAAAAAGAAAAGAATGAGGTTAACCCTAAACTTCAAGCTGATTATATATAGTATTTAAATATCTTTGATCGATTTTTAACTTTTTTATTTTGGTAGATATATCTTTGCTCAGTTTAAATTTAAAATCGTTTTATGTATGAAGTGTTTAAATTCAAATCAATTTAATAAAAAATTGTCATCCAGATCTTATCCAATTTAAACTAGAACTAATCAAAATCTGAATTATTTATATTTTATATCGAACTAGATTCTATTTCTAACTAACATCACTTTTAACTTTTTATTTTGGTAGATATATGTTTGCTCAGTTTAAATTTAAAATCGTTTTATGTATGGAGTGTTTAAATTCAAATCAATTTAATAAAAAATTGTCATCCAATCTTATCCAATTTAAACTAGAACTAATCAAAATCTGAATTATTTATATTTTATATTGAACTAGATTCTATTTCTAACCAACATCACGCATTATATCAAATCTAGAATAAAAAAATTGTTGGTGGAAAAAAATGAGTAAAATTTTCAGCAAAACCGTTTCTTTGAACAGAGTTTTTTTTTTTAGAACAATTTAAAAATAAAAATAAACAACTATTAAATAAATTATATCTGTTATTAATAATTACTATTATTATTAAACGATAAATAATGTATTCTCATATCAGATTATTTTGGGGTATGTTTATTTTTGTACAGAAATATATTCTCAAGAATTTCAATGCGTTGTTATTTAAAATACGAATATTTTTCACCAAATACATAAAACACTTGACTGTTAAACTTTAGGCTCAACTACTGAAAATCAGAAATGTTCACCAATGAAAACTAAACTTTGGACTCTGAAAACACACTTAACAAATGCATTGTCCAAATTTGGACTCGTTGCCATCATATTCTCTCTTTTTAGTCCTCCTTTTCCCCGGCCCCGGCACCTCTTACTGCCCTTACAGCATTTAATAACTTCAGGGTATTTATAAAAAACAAAATTCTAATTACATACAAGTCAAAATTCAACAATTTAATTTTATATTTTTTTATAATTCATTTCAGACCATTTCAAACCCTTTATATATATATTCATTCAAAAGACACTATAGACGATTTTTCTTTATGCAAACATATATTACAAAAATAAATCACAAGAATTGCTTGCAAAAGGGTGGCGTACTGAATTTATACATATACACTTAAATTGGAGGTGAACAAATGTGACCGAGATTACAAATCCAAGGAGGGGTGAAAAAATAACAAGAGAGACCCAAGTGGGAAGGTGGAACAACCACGAACTAGTGGCAATTTCAACTGCAACTCCATTTGTGAAGACAGAAATGCACGGGCATCCGAGGATGATATCTTTCTTGTTATGTAGTGCTGCAAGAAGGGCATCTTTCAAGACAAATTTCGTTTTAATATGCGACCATAGCTTGTGAATTGTAAGTGACTTGCGATGACAGAGGCAAACACAACAGGCAGTTAGTTTGTCTTCGCAAGAATTCTACTCGGAGTCATAGAAATCACTTGGGCATGGAGTCAAGACCTCCGATTCAAGCAACTGTACAACTCGGTGCATCGTTGGTCGATCCTCTGGACTGGATGAAATGCATTGAATAGCCACAGAGAGCAAGGCGTCAAGGCTCTCAACCTGTATCCCTTCGCAATGCGGATCGACTATTTCCCTCCGCCTATTTTCAGTAATAAGAAAATTCAGCTGCACAATTGCAAATACATGGAATTAGAATAGCAAACAAGAAAAAAAAAAACTGGATAAGCATAACTTTTTTTTTTTTTGAAACACATTACAATCTACACAGCTCATGAATAATAATGTACTAAAATAAAAGGAGAACTAATTTCAATTATTTTACCAAATTCGTTTACAGAAGAAACCTTCCAACCTAGTCACACACGTTGCTTGTTATGGTTAATCATGAGGAAAGCCCATTTGTTAGCATATGCCAACAAATACTTAAATAAGCATCAATATTTTTTAAGTATAAAACGGGTTAATAGTCAAATTAGTCCATGAAAAATTGGACATTCTTCAAATTCATCCTGAAAAGAATTTTTCAATCAAATTGGTCTTTCAAAGATTACAAATTAATCATATTTGTCCTTCAGTGACTCCATTAACAATTTTTGTCAACAATTGATTATAAGAAACGTTAATTGACTATATACATAATACTTGACATGTCTAATTGGACGTTAACTAGATATATTCATCAAAATCTATTAATTTAATCCCATTTCCCCAATTACATAATCTATATTCCTAATATGACTTGACGACTAAATTGATAGATTTTCATAAGCATATATGGTTGCTATCAGTTAATATATTGTTCATGGAGTCACTAAAGGACAAATATGATTAATTCGTTATTTTCGAAGAACTAATTTGATTGAAAAAATCTTTTAGAGGCGAATTTGAAGAATGTTTTATCTTTCAGAGACTAATTTGCCTATTATCCCAGTATAAAACCGTATAATTTTTTTTTGGGGGGGGGGGGGGGGGGGGGAGGGGAATAGTAGAAAGAGATAAATTGCACTAAAATGTAAACCATTTAGGAGCATGCATAATTGCATACCCAGCCAACAATATTGAGACCCTTTTCAATGAATGAAGCGTCTGTCGGCCGCTTTCCACTTAGCACTTCAAGTGTCAACACACCAAAACTATAGACATCAGTCTTCTCAGTTGCTCTACCACTTTGCATATACTCTGCCATTAAGTAACAGTGGGTTACTCAGGCACCCATGGAATTACAATGTGCAACATTAATAATCTAACAATTAAGAATTATCAACTATGACAAATCAAGTTCACCACCACTTATTATAGGAAGACATTTTTTGTAAGTTGATGTTTTATGTGTTGCTAACTATCTTCACAGTTCACAAACATTTAGAAACAAGAGAGACACCGCCTAGTAGCTAATGTTACAGATGCCACAAGAAACAGCTCAAATGCCAAATATCATCATTCATGCTTAAGCCAAGTATCTATCTAAGCCAAAAGCAATCGTTCTAAATTGCTTACCAGGAGCTAGATAACCAAACGTTCCAGCAACAATCGTGGTGATGTGGGATTCTTCATCCTCCAAAAGTTTGGCTAGTCCAAAATCAGAGACTCGGGCATCCAAATTTCCATCAAGCAAAATGTTACTTGATTTTATGTCTCGATGTATGATCCTAGGTGAACAATCATGATGCAAGTAGGCAAGCCCTTTTGCAGCTCCCATAATTATATTCAAGCGTGAATCCCAGTCTAGTTGCTCGGATCTTTCTGTGCAATGCATCGCAAACATCACTCTCCCCAATCCATTTAAGCAAATATACAATGCAAACGCATAATTTAAAAAGGAAAACTCATAATATTGTATTGAACAAGACTGGAGACCTTCAAGAAGCAACAGAGAGAGAGAGAGAGAGAGAGAGAGAGAGAGAGAGAGAGAGAGAGAGATTTATAGAAAATAAGTCTTCTGAACCAAAATAATTTCTCTATCGTTAACTCCTCCCCAAACTGTTGGAAGAGATCAAACAACTTTGAGGAATAGGAACAATGAGTAGCAAAGAGAGTAGGCAAGGTGTTATTTCAACAGTTTTGTAACAGACACTCAGACAGCTAGTAGATGGAATACTCGAATTCATATCAAACAGCACATAATGAATTCAAAACGCCTATTTAACAATAATGTCCTATCACAAGCAGATACAAATATTAACTGCCCCTTATTTAACGATTAGGTTGGTTAAAGAATCAAATGATGATTACCACATGTAAGCATTTGTATTGTATTTACTATATGACCACCTTAAGATGATGCATTATATGACATGAAAATACAGTATTAAACAGGGAGATCTTACCATGAAGAGCTTCGTCAAGACTACCACCAGGTAGGTAGTCATATATTAACAACTTTGATGTAGGTGAATTGCAATATCCACGTAAGTTCACTAGATGACGGTGTTTGATGCTACCAAGAATTTCAAGCTCCCTCTCAAAAAACCGGTCAAAGCCCTCATTCAACTTTACTATTCTTTTCAAGGCAAATACATTCCCATCATCCATTGCAAGCTTGTAAACAGTTCCAAACCCCCCTATCCCTATTATGTGTTCCTCATTTAAAGTTTCAAGTTTCTTAATAATGTCTTTCGAAGAATACGGTAGGTCACCATGGAACATGACAATTGATGCACCTGACATTATTTGGAGATAATTTTTCAAGGATTTTCCAATGCATAAAGTACAAAAGCAGGCTCGGATAGGTAGATATCCAAGATATAGAAAGAAAAGAAGCAAACCTCCACTAACATCCATTGCAAGACTTATTTTGTCAGTTTTACCAAATTTCTTATAAAGAAAACAACCCCAGAAGCACATAAGTGCCACCAAAAGTAGTGCACCCACAGTTGCTGATGCACTGATGAGCAGCCTGCCAGAATATTTCTTCTTTCCATTTTGATTTTGGTCTAAAAGAGAAACAAAATGGTAAATAAAAGTCAAAATTCCAAAACTGTGATCCAAATGACTGTATAAAAACTGCCACCATAAAAAGAAAAACTAAATATGTCCAATCAGCACGGTCATAATGTCAAAAAGCAGATAAATAGATCTTTTGGTTTTCTTGTATTTTTAAGAAATATAAAAAGAAAAAGGTAAACAGATCTTGGGGATAGTGCTCTTATTATATTTATTTCTATGAAAGCAAAGAAATAACTAGTTAACATTTATAATTTTATCATGGATTGGTGTGCAATTATTTTCTTTTAAGGGATCGGTGTGCAATTATTGTGTATACTAGTTAGGATGCTCTTAGATTCTTTTAGGAAATTTCCTGTTCGGGTGAATGAGAATTTTTTACTTCTAGATCTAGGTTTCTAAATTCTACGGGTCTGTTTGGTTTGTGTTCTCATTTTCAATATTTCCTGTGTTTAGTATTGTGAGGGGAAAAAGTGAACAGAAAGCAGATATTATTTTTACTATTTTTTTCCCCTTTATGAATCCTTGAAAAACAGAAAACACTGAAAACATAAATAAAAAATGTTAATCTCAAACCAAACAGTCCCTACACTTTCGATTTTCAGTTGAAAATTTTATAAGGATATCTGACCCTACTTTGTTCTTCAAACACTGGAATTAAAATCTTTTTTATCAAATCACAAGATCCAAATTTAAATGAAAACTTGAAACACTTAACACAATCGTGTAGTTATGGTGAACGATTAAGTCCACCATTTTAAGTTAACACACGTGTTAAGTACTGCTGCAAATTCAATTGATTGTTTTTATAATACAGCAGGGGAGTTAATTCTCATAGCTTTTGTTGCCACTTGAAACATCAATCAGAATGCCCCTTGTCTTCTCTTCCTAGCTCACTTAATATCCAAACAAAAACATGGCCCAACATTCCAAGTTACTCACCACCCAAAAAGCATGAAGTCAAGCAAAGTCAGGTTGTACAAAAATCAATTTGACAGCTCTCACATCCACAGTGAAGATAATAGTATAGGAAAGTTTTCAAATGTACCTGGAACACCGGTGTTCCACTAATCTTAACCGTTGATTTTACTTAATATATATTATATATATTTTTTATAATTGAGATCAACGAGACACCAGTATACCTGGTACACTTGAAATTCTTCCAATAGTATAATACAATAAGCTAATAACAAAATCTTAAAACTTAGCCTTTTATGGTTTTATTATCATCCTTTTTTTTTCCTTTCATATATGCTTCCTTTCCAATGTGTTCATTCATTCATCTACTGAACAAATAAAAAAGAATTACAGCTTTGCTCTGAACAGAATGAAGGATTAAGCATGTGATTCAAAAGCATGCGGCTTTACCTGAAGAATTAGATTGAATATTTGTCCCAGGCGAACCATCAGCTTTACATGTTGAATTGAGTTGAACCCCACACAAACCACGATTTCCAACAAAGCTGCAAAAAGATATGTGTTAATAATGGCAAGTTTAATTCCTTCTATATAGACTACTATGTTAAAACAGTCTAATCTAAGTAGAAACAAATTATCATTGAACACATTTATATAATAACTAATATTGCTATAAAAATATCACCCAGCATGACATAATAATATATTAATTAAAATTATCGTAAGACCAGACAATGCTAATAATTAATAAATAGTCATGTTCAACATTAATTTATGTCCACGTATATTAACAGGTACTGACTACAAAGAAGACTCTTAATGAGCTGGCCAGAAGATATTACTCATAAACGGGTTAAGACATGATTCATGACAGAGTGAACAATGATCCATGTAGCTGGCCTCACCTAGTGGAACAAAGCTTTTTATTTGTTGACCATAATAAAGAAGACAACTTGAAACTAGATATTCATGATCCAAATCAAATAATGATATTTTCTTCATCAAAATCTTACTTCTCATATATAAAGTAACTTCTATGCATTACATGCCTTTCACATGTAAACCATATCTTACCAAAATCAGAAACAATAAGATGTAAACATTATTACACAAATTAGTTATAAAACTTATGCCAATGGACAATGGTGATAATACCGCACTTAGCCTACAGAACATTTTAGAACAGAAAAAGCTGCACTTACGAGCTTCCAGTAAAATTGGCAAGGACACCGTCAGCAGGTATTGGCCCAACCAGAAAATTGGTAGATACATTACTTCAGAGTACAAGACATGAAACAGCAAAAATATTCAGTTTTTAGGGAGAAAATGTGAGTTTTAAAAAAATGAAGAAACTAAAAATTGACCCCCACCCCCTCCCCCAAAAACACTCCCCTCTGCAGCCCATCAAAAGAAGGAAAACCATATTAGAAAAGAAATTTACATACAAATATTTGAGATTATACAACCTCCCAAGCGATGCTGGGATATTCCCACTAAGCGAGTTGCTTGATATGTCCCTGTAGAATAGGGGGATGTGTTAGTCAATATGATCTCTATAATATCAGAAGTCAGAACTCAAGTGTTGCACACTCATCTCAAAAATAGCAAACAAATGTTTGTGCACAAAGATACTCAGTAACCAACTATTCATGCATGATGTATCTCAAATCCTAGATAATTATTGTCCATAGACCTTAATCCCAAATATTCAAATGGAGAGAAGCATAAACTAGAAGCGAACTCACAAATTTTGGAGCTGTGAGAGATTTCCTATTTCACTTGGAATCACTCCACTAAGGTAATTACCCTGTAAAAAGCTGTAACACCGAATTGACAGTTATTACCAGCACAGAACAATCAGATTTTTCGCAAAACCCAACATAGAAAACAATATCAAATAGTATAGTTGAGAAATTTTCTATCTAGAAGTGAAGTTAATGAGATACTAAATGCAGAATGCTATGCTATAAAGTCAACACAAAGAAAGAATATAAGATGCTATATTCTCCATCGCTATCATGCGCAAGCATGCACAAAGCCACAAATACATATACAAGTAATGAAAACTACACCACGGTCCATCCATTTTTTCTCCACATCACAATGCCACTGATGTATTAATAATTTAATATTATAAAATAAGCAAATAAAACTATCAACAAGGATGATGTTACTTTGCTAAATGGCATTACCCTAATACCAACAACAGCTAAGAGAAAGAGATGGAAATTAACCAAAGTAAATACATACATTCCCTGCAATTCAGTGCAGTTTCCCAATTCTGATGGAATTGTCCCATAGAAGTTGTTGCTGTGAAGAGCGCTACAAGACACATCATCATTGCATAAGCAATAAAGCAATAATATAGGGGAAAAGGGTACAATCAAAAGTTAATTGAAAATACATACAGAACCCTTAAATGCTCTAGCTTCCCAAGGTCAGGAGATATAGACCCACTCAACTTATGGCGAGATAGAATCCTAGAATTTCACCAACAAGAGCAAAGTCAGATATAGAAATATCTCAGACAAAATTGCCAGAGACTCCATGATTTATGGATAACATAATGTTAGTTTCTAAATTGAGAAGTTCCAATACAGAACCCATAAAAGAAAAAGGGAGGGGGGGGGGGAGGGAGGTAGAATAAAAAACAAAAAAGGTGGTGGACATTACGTCGGAAGAAATTAAAGTTATTAACTTCATACAACTATACAAGCAGTGAGAACTAAAAAGACCAAGTGTTTTGAGATAATATAAGCATAACACTGCCTGAAAGATTAGGCAATTCAACATGTCCACTTTACAGAAATTACAATCTAACCAAAACTAGAGTACAAACATCCCATGATGCTTGAGAAGTCTGGTTTGGTGTACCAGTAATACACAACCAACATGGCAAATTACTGCCTAAAACTTGATGTGATGGATTAAATCAGTCAATTAAACCAAGATTATGCATGGAAACGTTCGTATCTAAAACGTGTTTCCCCATAGCAAGTGCAAGACAAGATCACAAGAATGTCAATAATTACAGCAACTTACAGATGTGTAACTCTTTTGGTCTTGGGATCGCACTTCACTCCATTCCATTTACATGGATCAGGATCCTCGGGTCTCCATTGTAACAGGACGCCATCTGAGCTAGCAACTGATAGCCTGAAGTTGTTAAGAACCTCACCTAGATAAGAGAATACATATGCAAGTAAGAATACTGCATTAATCTAATTTAAACAATATTTTAAGCTAAACTGAAGGGTACACAAATAAACGTGTGCTTCAAACAAAGATGTTCCTAATATAGCAGCCCAAACTTTAATGTGTGAAACGTGATCATATCAGAAGCACTGAATTAGACTTCTGTCTCAACTAAAGTAACAAATCATGGAGATAAGAAAGGAGATACATCCATATAATATAAAATACCATCAGGACTGATTGCTTCGTATTTTTTCATCGTAATGTGTAGCAGCAGAACACAAAGAAGCCATGGCCATTGCCGTTTCATCAGACAAATGCCCATAGCAATGCTGTTCATGCATAATAGAGCAACTAAAAGTCATCTGAGACAGCAGTATCCAAAATGCCTATCTCCACCATGTAGTTATTAACTAGTTGATACGGACATAACCAATGCAGAAGAGCACAGACACTGCCTGCAACAAATAACCTCAAATTAGCAAATTACAGGATCACACAAATTCATTCAAGAAAAATACTGCATACAAGCAGATAAGTAGATAACTTTATTTTGGCAGTAGAAAGAAGTCAGAAACAAAAAATGCTAATCTAATTTAGCCATCTAAGTTCTTAGTTTACCGAAACCACTGAACCACCAGCTTTTCACACGACAAACGAACCACAAAAGCATAACCAAATCGACTATCGAGTAATTCCTACTGAAAGATTGAACATGCTACTCTCTCAAATATGAGGATCACAACCGCTAATTCCTTGTAACAATTCCATAAAACGGAAATAGAAATAGAACTAAGAACAAGATATCAAAGCTCGGAGTAGAGACAATTTTAAGAGTCCTAAGCTGTAGCATCGAAGTCCAAAGAAGGTCAAATAGCTTTCAGAAAATTCCACGGCAAATCAAAATTGAAAGCAGAAATGCAAAAACTAGAAGAGCTTCATATGCATTAAGTACACAGTAAGCAGAAAATCGAGCATTTCAAAATCACAAGCAACAAATCAAGGACAGTTGCCGCCTTAATTGCACTAGAATCGGCGGTGAGGACTGGCATTTTTGTTTGAAAATCAAAGACGCAGCTCGAAAATGCACACAGAGCACGAACCACTGACACACTCGCTCTCACCTCAATTTCGATCTGAGATGCAAGGAGAGCCGCGAAAAGGAACAGCAACAAACTAAAGAAACGTCAACACACTTCCACTCTCGAAGATTTGTGTGGATTCGAGGATGAGAGTGTGTGAGTATGTGAGAAGTGCGTGTGAGAGAGTGAGAGAGAGAGAGAGAGGAAGAGAATTGATGCTTGGGAATCAAATGGGAAAAGCAAGGCTGTTCAGCATGATAGGACACGAACACATCGCACGTGCCACCGACGCCTTCACTCTCCATCTATATCAGGAAATAAGAGATTTAACAAAAAATTATGACCGAAATGATAAAATTTTATATTATTTTTTATAGAGAAATGCTAGGGACCAGCAACTTTTGTGATTTGTAGCCATCAAAGATGATTTTAATGGTGTGAGATTTTATCCAATGACTCACTTTTCTTTGCTGATTACATGTTGGCCAAAATTTAACAAAGTTGCTGACCCTCTAGACTTTTCCTTTTTTATATGGGATAAGTATTGTTTTGGTCCCTCACATTGAGGGTCGGAATCGAATCCGTCCCCGATCTAATTTTCGATTTAGAATCATCCTTAACGTTTTTTTTTCGTATTAAAATCGTCCTTTTTAATTTTTATTCCTCTTTAAATAAAAACAACACTTTTATAAATATTAAAATCTAACCACACAATCCATCATCCAAGGGTCAAAAAGCAATATATTCATATGAAGACAATTATAACATCTTCATTGTAGTATCCACCATAAAATTATTGTTTGTCAATTCCCTTTCTATACACAACCATCTCTCTCCTTTGTAACAATTACTCAACCTAAGCATTATAACATCCCACATTATTAATAATTAATTTATATATATAAATTTGGATAAATATAAATATAAGATAACTTGATTTATGTATATAAATGATAGTAAATATAGATATAAATTATACATTTTATGTGTATAAACTCATGTAAATATATCATATGTATAAATTATTAAAAATTAAATATTAATTTAAAATAATAATATGTATGCACAAATATTCATATTGAATTGTTTAGATTTATACATTCATGAACGTAATATTATTTACAAATAACCCAACAAAATTAGGTAGGAGAAAAGAAAACCTTTTATGTTTCTCCGTATGATTTTGATGAGATCAGAATTGGAAAATATACATAGATTAAGCGAATCTTAGAGACACACATGGCCTCAATGGGTTCTTCATCACAACAGTAAAGGTCTGTTTTTCACTCATGTCAACTTCACACCCATCTTCAAGTGTCCATTTAAAATCCCTTACCAAATTTGCCACAAAGTACTTAAGGTGAAGTATTGCCATATCAATGGCAGGACAAATTCTTCTGCCAGCACCAAAAGGCATCATCTTAATCTCTCTAAACCCTTTTATGTCAAATTTATCATACCTCAAAAACCTTTCAGGCTTAAACTCCATTGGATCTTCCCACACATTTGGATCCCACCCTATTTCAGCAACAAGAAAGTTAATAATTGCATCTTTGGGTATCACATAACCATCCATAATAGTGTCATGTATCACTGCCCTTGGCAATATAAAATGACCCGGTGGATGTCTTCTCAATGTCTCTAACACCACAGCCTCTAAATAAGGCATCCTTTTAAGATGTTCCTCTTCAATATCTTCCTCAGACTTGACAACTTTCTTAACCTCATCAAACAACTTCTCTTGTATGTCTTGGCACTTGATTATGTTGGCCATTGCCCATAACCATGTTGTAGCCGTTGTGTCGGTGCCGCCAAGTATAAACTCAGAGCACAAACTCACCAACTCTTCATCAGTTAACATGTTCCCACTTTCTGGGATTTTCATATCAAAGAGAGTATCAACATAAGCCTCAAATTGTGATGATTCACCACCAACCTTATTGGCTTTGATTTTCTCATAGCGTGCCTTTATGATTGGGAGCAACATGCATGTTCTATCGTGACGAATTTCCATGACTTCATTCCATAGTCCTCTAAACACAATCTTGTTCAACATTGGTACAAAATTCAGAACATTAAACCTAATGAAATTATGAATGACATTGTATTGCACTCTTTGAATATTCTTGATGGTTTCCTCATCAAATCTCTCTCCAAAACACATATACGATAGCAGAACATATATTGTATAGTTAATATAATCCTGAATTGGCACCATTTTGTTACCAACTTTAATATCATTTAAAACATGTTTCTTGAATTCACTTAGTGCACACTTACGACAAATAGAGTATGATTTCAAGCGAGAAGGTTGAACCACTTGCATGAAATTCTGGCGCAACATTCTCCAAATTGGACCATAAGGGGAAGTGGTAACACTATATTGGTTTGGGAAGAAGATTTGAATGGTTTCAAGAGCCATGGGACGACTTGCAAAGACATTGCCGGATTTAACAAGTGCTCGATGAGCAGCTTCATGGGATGTTATGAAAATGGAAGGTTTTGAACCAATGTAAATGGTGACAATGTCACCATACTTGGAACGCAAGGAACGAAGAACAGGTTCAAGATCAGCAAAGTTCCTTGATGATTTGATAAGCCAAAAAATGTTACCCAAGAAAGGTATGGTTGGAGGGCTTGGTGGAAGTCTTTTGTTTCGAATGATACTGAGAAATGCTTGGAAAATAATGTAGATACAAATTGAAGCTAGGAGATAGAAACAAAATCCCATTTTTTCTTTATCAATTTTATGACAACACGATGTGCATGTAGCAATCTGTTGGCGCCATCTGTTGACCCTTAAACGAAGCTCCTATTCGCGACGGATTAGTTTTTGGCCTGTTGGGTTAGGAATACCGTGGACAACAAAAAAAATTATTTACTTTTAATATATATATATTTTTTTTAACCAAACATAGGAGACTCAAATCCGCAACCTCTTATTTGAGTATGGGAAGACTATGTCATTTAAACTATAACTCATTTGTTTACTTTTAATATACTTGAGTTAAAGCTAATTAGGCATTTATATATTATGGGATGTTATCAGAAATGTTATTAACATAATCATTATTGCAATCACCGTTTAATTTGATGAAGTATTGGTTTGATTTTTTTCTGATCTTTACAATAGACGTTACTTTAAATGTAGTTACGAATTTAAGATTGTGAATTTATGTTCAATTATGTTTGATTATACGTTTATAAAATAAAACCTGTATGTTAAAGAAGTTAATTAAAATCATATTAATGTTATAACTTATAACCCAAAATTTATCATAGTAAAAAATATATATATTTATATTATAGATTTAGTTAATATATTCTTTGAGCACATATTAAAATTATTAATTAAAAAAATTATAACAAATATGCAGAGTTTAAATTTTTTACGTATTATACATTTACTAAAATTAAAAATATAATTTTTTTTATTAATAATGTGTGTTTTTAAATCACGTGATAACTAATTTCTTGTATTATTTATATCAATTATTCTATATATACGTTAAAATTAATTGTCAAAATCAACTGTTAATATAGGATATATATTGAAATACAAAATATATTATATATAATATACACACATAGATATAATTAATGGTTAATTTAGTAGTTAATTTTTAGTATATGCACACAAATATAATTATTGTTTAAATTTTTAATATTTGAATTAAGTCCTAATTTTATTCTTAATATTTAATTGTCTTATGTTTATCCCGAAATATTTTATTTCATCTTATTTTTGTTTTTTAAATAAAATTCTATTTTTTTAAACTTTAGAAAAAGAATTAAGACTCATCCAAATAATTAGGAATAAAGACTCAATCTGATTTTTATTCATTTTTATGAAAAATAATGTGATATTTATCCAAAAAAAATAAACACTTTGACGTTCATCCTTTTTATTTTGGAATAATATAACATTTTTTTTAAAAAATCCATTAAATAGTATCAAAAATTACTTTTATGGGATTTTATTTATATTTTTAAACCCTCACAACACTAACTATGAGTCTATGACCCCTATTACCACTAGTCCACCACTTTCTTCATCATGTCATTATCTCTTTTATATCTATTATTTTTATTGTGAAATCATACTTTATTATTATTTTATATTTCGTTATTATCATCAATACCAATATCATCAATATTAATATTATTTTTTCTTTTAAAAAATATTCGTACTGCAATTGTGTTTTTTTAACAACATTATTTTTAGAAATGGTCTTTTTTCATTTGACCACTACCACTGAAAGAATTTTTTAAAAATAAATTTATTAATAATTTGCACAAGAATAATTTTCGTTACTATTTAATAGATTTTTTAATAAAAAGATCATATTGTTCCAAAATAAAAAGATTATGAACAAAAATATCCTTCTTTTTTAGACAAAAATCTTGTTCTTTGTAAAAATGAACAAAAACGATACTATTATTATTCAAAATATTAGAGACTATATCATTATTTTAGCTTTACTCATTATTATTATTTTTTTTAGTAAATACCATTTTAATCTTCAAAAATTTCATATTGAACACTTTAGTTCCAACTAGGGGTGCACATGAGTCGGGTGAAGCCGGGTTCGATGTGACACAGACCCGACCCGAAATATACACTGTGTCTATTAATTAGACCCAAACCCGATCCTAGACCCGATGAAATCAATACACTTTCGGGCCACAATTATACCGGGTGAAAACCGAGCCGTTAACATTACATTACGTTGATACCTTCTTGTAAGCTAGCATATAAAAATATCCAAATTTCTAAGACTCCAACCATTATTTAACATGATAAAATTCACTTAGAAAAATATAACAAGAACCAACCATTCTTTAAAATTAAAACATAACCACAATCAATACTAAAGCAAAACCACAATCAATACTAATATTGTCTAATAATACCAAATATTTAAATCAATACAAATAACACAATATTATGCATTAGTCTAAAGTCTTATGCATTCTAAACATAAAACATTAACTTATAGTCTCATAATGACTAATAACACAAAATATTAAGGTTTACAATACTTAAATTCCACATAAGAATAGTCATGATCCATCACTAATAACACAAAATATTAATTGTGTATGATGACCGGGCCACCGGGCCGACTTCGGATGACCCGAGCTATGGACCGGACCCGACCCAAAATAATGACCGGGTCTATTTTTGAGACCCTTACCCGGCCCTAAACCCGATAAAATCACACCAAATTAGCCCCTAAAATGTTCGGGGCCGGGGTCGGACCTTCGGACCGGGCCGGGTCTATGCACCTCTAGTTCCAATAAATTTTTATTCTCTAGAAGTCTTTAAAAATTATTTTTATCAGGCAAATTGGTCTTGAATTATTTTAAATTAATTTTTTATGTATTTATTGGACAAATAAGTCTTTTGTTTCGAATGATACTGAGAAATGCTTGAAAAATAATGTAGATACAAATTGAAGTTAGGAGATAGAAACAAAATCCCATTTTTTCTTTATCAATTTTATGACAACACATTGTGCATGGCAACCCGTTGACCAGTGGCTGCCCTTAAATGAAGCTCTGATTCGCGATAAATTAATTTTTGGCCTGTTGGGTTGGAGGATACTGTAGACAACAAAAAAAAATTTCTTTACTTTTAATATACTTGAGTTAAAGCTGATTGAGCATTTATATATTATGGGCTGTTATCAGAAATGTTATTAACATAATCATTATTGCAATCACCGTTTAATTTGATGAAGGATTGGTTTGACTTTTTTTTTTTAAAAGTATAGGTAATAAACAAGATTTTTGAACAATATGTAAATAATGTGAATTAATAGAGTTAAAAGAGTAAATTTAATTAATAACATTAAATTAGGATGTAGTATATTTTCATTTGATTGGTAGCTGTTCATGTTATTCAAAATTTTCATTGTTCGCCTAGCACTCCCTTTTTTTTTTCTTATCTTTACAATAGACGTTACTTTAAATGTAGTTACGAATTTAAGATTGTCAATTTATGTTCAATTATGTTTGATTATACGTTTATAAAATAAAACCTGTATGTTAAAGAAGTTAATTAAAATCATATTAATGTTATAACTTATAACCCAAAATTTATCATAGTAAAAAATATATATTTATATTATAGATTTAGTTAATATATTCTTTGAGCACATATTAAAATTATTAATTAAAAAAAATATAACAAATATGCAGAGTTTAAATTTTTTACGTATTATACATTTACTAAAATTAAAAATATAATTTTTTTATTAATAATATGTGTACAAGATGTCTCTGGTACGGGTTGAGAGATGGATCGGGAACCTGCGGGTCGAGGCGGATGCCGGATCACTTGACTGGGGCGATGGGGGGAGGTACCTGCAAAGACACTCCGATGCTCAAGTCAGAATGGGTCTCAGAGGTATAAGGTGTGTGGAATGAATGAATACCTGGAGGGACCTGGGTCCTCTATTTATAGGTGATGGAGAATATCTTATCTTATCTTATTTGGCTAAGATAAGGGAGACGTTTGAATTCGAAAGTCGGTTAGGAATCCGAGAGTGCCGTTTTCGGGCCTTCTAGAAGTGGGGAACGGGTCGGACCCGGGGAACCGGTGTTGGGTTCGGTCTTGGATCCGGGATGGTGGGCCGGATCCGTAACAGTTGCCCCGTAGCGGGGGAGCGAACAAGGTCGGTCTGTCGCTGAAAGGCACGATGCTTGACCGTGGGCTTCAGTTTGTCTCGGGAGTTCGTTTGGTTTTTTTGGAGGGAGATCGGTGCCTCGGCTCCGGTTTCGCTGAAGGCTCGTCTGACCGTTTTTTGGTTTGACGTGACTCCTCCGATTCTGCCGCGTCTGTCGCGTTCTTCGAGGCTTTATTAGCTTCTTTTTTCGAGGGAGGGTCATTAAATGTGAAGGGACGCTTTCCCTCTTCTGCCCCTACTAGCTTTAACTGCGCCTAGGGGCAATTGTGTCTTTTCACCCCTTTCTTTGAAACCGTTTTGGATTTTTATTTCAGTTCCCTCGCTCGTTTCCCTTTCTTTTTCCTCTTTCCATTCTCTTCTGAAGAATTTCTATCTGAACAGAAAGTCTCCTCCTTTCTCTGTGGTCTTTCGTTTTTTGGTTTTTGCTTGCTGCTTCTGCTTTTCGAGCTTTCTCAAGTGTTCTTTCTGCATTTCCAGGTTAGCACGTTTCGCTTATTCTTTCCTGTTATTTTGTGAATGCTGCTCTGTCTTTTGCCATGCATTGTTCTGCCTGTTTTTAGTTTTGCGTTGAACTAGTTTCTTTGGGGGGTAGTTTTTTGAGTTGGAGGGGTTGAGCACCGCCGTGTTCATTCGGTGACGGCGGTGTACCGCCGTGTTGGTTTGGTAGTGGTGTGTAGGTTTCTGTCTTGCTTCTGTCTAGGGTTAGCAGGCTGATGGTGGTGCTCCTCCCTGTTTTAGGTATGCAACGGCGGAGAAATGAGGGTGTGGGAGCTCCGGTAGCCCCTTCCAGGGGCGTTCCCAATCGTTATGGTTGGGTGACTAGTGATGTATGGGGCGTTCCGTCGCGGATGACGGAGGGCGACCTTCAACGGCTCCGTGATCAGGGGGCCATCTGTGGTGGTGGTGATGAGGAGGGGCGGTATGAGCTCGTCCTCCCGGATGCCGACGAGCGCGTTTGTTACTTGAATCTGCATTCCCCCACCGTTCCGGATTGGATGTGGGTTTATGAGTCGATGTTCACTCGGCTTGGCGTGCGATTCCCCTTCTCGCCGTTTGTTCAGGATCTGTTGAGTAGGTGTTCCGTGGCGCCGTCTCAACTTCACCCGACCAGCTGGGCTGCTGTGCGGTCGTTTGAGTTGGTGTGCCGGTATCTCGACCTTCCGGCTTCTGTTCCTGTTTTTCTTTTTCTTTTCTTATGCACTCTCCCGACTAAGGAGGGGAAGCATAAGAAGGGGTATATGTCTTTCCGTGCTCAGCCTCATCGCCGTATTTTTGGCTTATTTGAGGATTCTTTTCATGGTTTTAAATGGGAGTATTTCAAGGTGCGTCCTGTCCAGGGGCACCATCCATTCTGGCTGTCGCCGGAGGGCGTACGTCGGTTTCCGACATACTGAAATTTCCAAGCTGGCCCGTCGGTTCTAACTAAATTCACCTACGATGGTTTGTCCCAGGAGGATAAGGACGTTGCCAACGTTTTGTGGCATTTGTTTGGTGAGCGCCCGTTGAATCCTCGGGACGTTATGGGGGATCCCGAGGCTTGTCGGGCGTATATTGGTGTGTGCCTTGTCTTCTTTTCCCGATTTTATATGTTCTATTTTTCTCTTTTTGTAACTTACTTTGTTATTTTTTATTTCTTTCAGTTGAGATGGCTGGTGGGCTGACTTCTCTGGCTAGGTTGAAGGCGGCGATGGGCCGGGAGGAGGGATCTTCGTCTCCTTCTACCCCTGTCTCCAATCCTGCCGTGGAATCTCAACCGGTTTCTCAGGAGGTGATTTCCTCGGCTGTACGGGCCGAGGTTCAAGTTTCCCCTGGCCCTGCGAACTCTCCTGAGGTTGTGGTGGTGTCGGCTGCTGAGGCTTCTCGGAAGAGAAGGAGGCCTGAGGACCCGAGCAGCGAGACTTTTGAGGAGGGTTTGGTGCCTAGTGTGATGGATCGTCGTTTTGATGCCCCGGGTTTCATTGATTAGCATTTGATGCCTGGTACGGAGCCTTATTTTGATGGCTGTGATGTCTCGTTCCAGGCCAAGTCAGTGTATCGTGCTCTCCTTCGCTCTGCTGTTGTTGTTCGGAAGGCTGAGCCCGTGATGGCTCAGGTCGGTTTATTGGACAAGAAACTTCGCCAATCTCAGGCTGAGGTGGCTAAGTTGAAGGAAGAGCTCGAGGCTGCCGAGATTGCGAGGGAGAAGGCGGTGAAGTCTTCTGAGGAAGCCGGGGCGGAGATTCTCCGGCTCTCCGAGGTTGAGACTTCACTCCTTTCTCAGCTAGGTGAGGAGCGGCGCAAGGCTTCCGATGCGGGTTCCCGGGCTGCCGTACTTCTTGGTGAGACGGAGGCTCTGAATGCCGAGGTTGCTGCATTGAAGAGGGAGAAAACGGAACTGCTGGCCGATGCTAAGGATGCAATTGCTGCTACCGAGGAGACGATGAAGGCGCAGGCCCTGGTGCTTGCTCCAGGAGTGGATGTGTCCGTGATGGGAGCATTCAAGACCGTTCGTGATGGCCGGATAGTCGACCTCGAGTAGCTTTATCTTTGTAATTTTTGTTCTTCCGCTCTTTTAGACTTTGTTTTTTGGATACTTTTGGTTTGGCCGTGGGCCGTGTAACCGTGACTCCGTAGCTTTTGGATTTTGTTTTAATGACTTTTCCAGCCGTTCGGGCTCTTTTCGTTTGTTCCGTTTTAAAGCTATTCCGTTTAATTAATCTTATTCCCATATTTGGGATGAGTGGACCGTCGTGTGGTCGGGTTTATATGGATATCCGTGGGTTGGGCCCGGAGGGTGATCGGTCCTCCAGTTGTGGCCGTGTTTTTGTTCCGTATTTGGGACATTGTGTGAAAAATAAAGAATTTGGGGGTAGCTTTGTAATGTGATTTTATTGATGGGTGGGCCTCGTTAAAACCCTCCGTTGTTGGCGGGAAAGAGTACCCGAATTTGATACATAGGCGTAGTTTTGAAATGTAAATTTGCAACCACTGAATAAGCGAAAGCGTAAAAGAAAACGGGGGGGGGGGGATGGAGACCTGGGTTGGTTTTAGGAGTAGTATCGCCGTAAGTTGGCGGCGTTCCACGTTCTCGGGACTTCGTGACCGTTAAGCCGTTCGAGCTTGTACGCTCCTTTCCCGATTGCAGCTTTGATTCTGTATGGTCCCTCCCAGTTGGGGGCGAGTTTCCCTTCTCCCGGGGTTGGGGGACCGATGTCGTTTCGTCGTAGGACGAGGTCGTCTGTTGTGAACTCTCGCCGAATGACTCCGTGGTTGTATCTTAGGCTGATTCTTTGTTTTAGGGCTAGTTCTCTGAGATGGGCTACGCTTTTTATTTCGTCGGTGAGGTCTCGTTCTGCTTCTTCGTCGTTGCCTCCGATTGTTCTCCGCGGGCTTGGGTCGCCGATTTCAACTGGGATAACAGCTTCCGTGCCGTAGGTTAATCGAAAGGGGGTTTCCCCGGTAGCTGTCTGGGGGGTCGTGCGGTACGACCATAAGACCGATCCGAGTTCGTCCGCCCATAGCCCTTTGGCTTCGTCGAGTCGTTTCTTGAGGCCTTTGACTATTATTTTGTTTGCTGATTCCACCTGCCCGTTTGTTTGGGGGTGTTCTACCGAGCTAAAGCGGTGGGATATGCGTAGTCCGCTTAGGAATTCCTTGAATTTTGTGTCGGCGAACTGGGTTCCGTTGTCCGAGATGGCGATCTCGGGGATCCCGAATCGGGTGATGATTTGTCGCCAGAGGAATTTTCGACATTGGGTCGCGGTGATAGAGGCTAGTGGCTCGGCCTCGATCCATTTGGTGAAATAGTCTATGGCGACGATGAGATATCGGAGTTGGCCTGGTGCCGTGGGAAAAGGTCCGACAAGGTCGATCCCCCAGGTGCCGAATGGCCGTTCTGCCGATATGATGCTGAGCTGATGCGGGGCGGCTTGGTGGATGTTGGCGTGCCTTTGACATTTATCGCAGTTTTTCACTAGTTGCATGGAGTCCCGGATGATCGTGGGCCAGAAGTAGCCGGCGCGGATGACTTTTTGGGCAAGGGTTTTACCTCCGATGTGGTGGCCGCAACAGCCTTCATGGATTTCGCGTAGTATGTATTCCGTATTCCCGGGCTCGACGCATTTGAGCAGGGGTTGCGAGAGTCCACGTTTGTATAGTTGTCCTGCGACGACCGTATAGCCGGCGGCCTCCCTTTTTATTCGTTTTTCCTCTTTGGGGTCTTCGGGCAGTGTTCTGTTGAGGAGGTACTGTAGGATGGGGTAGGTCCATGACTTGTTGTGGGAGTGTGTCAGGTGGGTGTCGGCTGTTAGGGATACAGACGGCGTTTTGACGACCTCCTGAATTAGCGATTTGTTGCCGTGTCCTGGTTTGGTGCTAGCAAGTTTAGAGAGGAGGTCGGCTCTGGCGTTTCTTTCCCTGGGGACGTGCTGTATGGTTACCTGGTCAAATTCTTCTTTTAGTTTGTTGACCTTGGCGAGGTATTGTTGTAGCAGGGGATCTCGCGTTTGGTAGTCTCCGTTGATTTGGGAACTGACTACTTGCGAATCCGTGTTGATTTCCAGGACTTTTGCCCCGACTTCGCTGGCTAGGGTTAGGCCTGCCAGGAGGGCCTCGTATTCTGCTTGGTTGTTTGAGACCGGGAAATCGTATCGGACCAATTGTTCGATCACGACGCCGTTTTGGCTTTCCAGAATGACTCCGGCGCCTCCGGAAGTGACGTTCGAGGAGCCGTCGACGTGTAGTTTCCATGACTCGGGAGGGGTGTTTCCCGGGGTCATCTCGGCGATGAAGTCGGCCATGGCCTGTGCTTTGATTGCGTATCGGGGTTCGAACTTGATGTCGAATTGGGATAGTTCGACGGACCATGCTAGCATTCTACCCGCTAGGTCGGGCTTCTGTAGTACCTGTTTAACTGCTTGGTCGGTTCGAACCGTTACGGGGTGGGCTTGGAAATATTGTCGCAGGCGTCGGGACGCCGTGAGGAGGGCAAAGGCTAGTTTTTATAGGCGCGAGTAGCGGGTCTCTGCGTCTTGTAGGACTTTGCTTGTGAAATATATAGGTTCTTGCTCCTTTTTCTTGTTTTCTCGAATGAGTGCCGCCGCGAGTGCTTCTTCCGTTATGGAGAGGTATAAGTACAGGGTTTCCCCTGTTTGGGGTTTGGCGAGAATTGGTGGTTCCGCCAGGGTTTTCTTGAAGTGTTGGAATGCCGCTTCGCACTCCTCTTTCCACATGAAGGGGGCTCCTTTCTTCATTAGTTTGAAGAAGGGGATTGCTTTTTGGGCTGACGCTCCGAGAAAGCGATATAGGGCTGTTAGTCGGCCGGTGAGCTTCTGAACGTCGCGTAGGTTTTTTGGGCTCGTCATCTCGAGGATGGCACGACATTTCTCCGGGTTGGCTTCAACTCCGCGTTGTGTAATCATGAAGCCGAGGAACTTCCCTGCCTCCATTCCGAAGGCGCACTTTGTTGGGTTGAGTTGCATTTGGTGCCTTCTTAGGGTGTCCATTATGACCTTGAGGTCGCTGATGAGTTGTTCGTCGGAGTCAGTTTTGGCGAGCATGTCGTCTATATAGACTTCTAGTTTTGTTCCGGATAGGTTCTGGAATATTTTGTTGACGAGCCGTTGGTACATTGCTCCGGCGTTTTTCAAACCGAAGGGCATGACTGTGTAGCAGTACGTGCCGTCGGGGGTGATGAACGCCGTTTTTTCCTCGTCGGGTCGGTGCATGGGTATCTGATTGTAGCCGGAGTATGCGTCCATAAAGCTGAGGTATCGATGTCCGGATGCGGAGTCCACTAGTCCGTCGATGTTCGGCAGGGGAAAGGCGTCTTTTGGGCAGGCTTTGTTGAGGTCCGTATAGTCGATACACATTCGCCATTTCCCGTTGGATTTCTTTACAAGTACAACGTTTGCTAACCAGGTCGTGTAGGGGAGTTCTCGGATGAAGTTCGCTTCGAGCAGGGCTTGTACTTGTCTCTTGACTTCGGCCGCTCGGTCTGCTGACATTTTTCTTCTTCTTTGTGCTACGGGTTTGGCTTTGGGGTTTACGGCTAGCCGGTGGGACATGAAGTCGGGGTCTATCCCCGGCATGTCGGCTGGCGTGAAAGCGAACAGGTCTCTGTTTTGTTTTAAAAATTGGGAAAGGTCTTCTTTTAGGTCATAGGGGAGGTTCCTGTTGATGAAGGTGTACTCGTCCTTGGTTTGTCCTATTTGCAGTTTCTCCATGTCGCCTTCCGGTTCTGGTCTAGGTTGGCCGTCTTGTCGGGCGTCTAGGTCGGCTAGGAATATCCCGGCAGCGTCGCGGGATTTTTTCCGTAAAGCCAGGCTGGTGTTGTCACATTCTGCCGCGATTTCCCGATCTCCATGGATGGTCCCGATGGAGTCGTCCTCCGCTACGAACTTCATAAGGAGGTACTTGGTAAAGATGATGGCCGAAAAGTCATTGATTGTCTTTCTTCCGAGGATGACGTTGTAGGCAGTGGAGTCTTTTAGGACCACGAATTCGGCTAGGATTGTCCTCCTCTTGTCACCGGTTCCTATGGTGAGGGGGAGTGTGATGGAGCCTTCCGGTTTGAGGAAGTTGTCCCCGAGTCCCGTGACACCGTTGCGGTGCGTCTGGAGATTTTCGTCGCGGAGCCCAAGCTTGTCGAAGGCCCCTCGAAAGAGGATGTTGGAATCTGCGCCGGTGTCTACTAGTATTCTTCGGACTAGTCCGGTTCCGATTCTCGCCGAGATCACAAAGGGTGCGTCTTCGGCTGCGGTGCCGTGCTGGCAGTCCTCGGGTAGGAAGGTTATTGCTTTGTTGGTCACGGGAGTTGGGGCTTGGTTTCTGACGGCCATTACCTGGAGGTCTTTTTTTATCTTGGATTTTGACTTGCATGGTGCATCTTTGCCCGTGATGACATTTACTATGATGGTCGAGTCTTCCTCTGGACTTTCTCTAGGGGGTCGCTTTTGGGTTCTCGGGTTACGTCCTTCTCTCTCCGGTGACCTGTCTCTCTCCGCGCGTCTCGGTTCTCTGATGATTTTGGTAAATTCTGGGAGTTTGCCGTCTCGTATGGCTTGTTCAAGGGCGTCTTTAAGGTCGAAACAATCTTGTGTTTTGTGACCGTAACCTCGGTGGTATTCGCAGTAGAGGGTTTTGTTGCCTCCTATCCTTTCCTTGAGTTGTCGGGCTTTCGGAATGATGCCTCGATCCGCTATTTGGTGGTACATCTCGGTAATTGGTGCAGTTAGGGGGCGTGTAATTAGAGAATTTGCCTATTCTTGGTGTCCGGCTGGTCGGCCTCGGGTGGTCCCGTTGATTCTCTTTGGGTGTTGGGTTATGGTGAGGAGCTGAGTTGCCGCGTTGGGTGTTGCCGTGCTGCCGTTTGTTGGCCGCGACGACCTGGCTGACTTCTTCGTCGTTGATGTAATCTTTGGCGACGTTCTGGATCTCATGCATGGTCCATACCGGTCTGGTGGTGAGGTGTTTGCGAAAATCTTCGTTCATTAGCCCATTGGTCAGGCAAAGGCTTGCGACGGAATCCGTGAGTCCGTCGACCGTTAGGCATTCGTCGTTGAAGCTGTCGAGGTATTTTCTTGTGGATTCGTCTTGTTTTTGTGTGACCCCAAGCAAGCTGATGGGGTGTTTGGCTTTAGTGATCCTTGTAGTGAACTGGGCCATGAATTTTCGTGTGATATTGTGGAAACTGGTTATGGATCCGTTTGGGAGGGCGTTGAACCATTTGATCGCTGGCCCGGCGAGGGTTACCGGGAAGGCTCTGCATCGGACCGCGTCGGCCGCTCCTTCTAGGTTCATTCTGGCTTCAAAAGCCGTTAGGTGTTCTTGGGGATCCTTAGTTCCATCGTACTTCATATCGGTAGGTTTGTCGAAGCCTTTGGGGAGTTTTGCTCTTAGGATTCTTTCTGTAAAGGGTGTAGCGCCCATTATTATATGGTCGTTTCTCGTGCGTTTTGTGTCTCGGTGTCGCCGCTCTTCATCTGAGTCGCGCTGGTGGCTTAGGTCTCGGGAAGCGCTACGGTTGTGCCTTTTGCTGTATCGCCGTTCTGGCGATTTTTCCCGTCTGTGGTCGCGCGAGGTGCTGCGACCGTTTCTCGTATCATGTCGCCTAGTCGGTGACCTGCCGTGACGGGATCTTGACCGGGAAGTCGCATGGCTTCCGTGTTCGTTATGGCGTCTGTTTTTGGTGGTCAATTTGCCTTCGAGCTCTTGGACCCGGAGGCAGAGATCTTGGATGATTTGAGCTGCTTTGTCTCTCGTGTTCTCGGGATGTCGTGGTTCCGTCAATATACGATCATTTGTGTGGTGGATAGCGCTCGTTATCCTAGCTTGGTTTGTGACCTCTTGATGTTCTGGGGTCGGATTTCTTGGTCGAGAGTCCTCCTGACTTGAGGAGGCTTCTTCCGGTATGTCCCCCATTCCGATTTAGTCGGCGCAGGTCCCCACAGACGGCGCCAATGTACAAGATGTCTCTGGTACGGGTTGAGAGATGGATCGGGAACCTGCGGGTCGAGGCGGATGCCGGATCACTTGACTGGGGCGATGGGGGGAGGTACCTGCAAAGACACTCCGATGCTCAAGTCAGAATGGGTCTGAGAGGTATAAGGTGTGTGGAATGAATGAATACCTGGAGGGACCTGGGTCCTCTATTTATAGGTGATGGAGAATATCTTATCTTATCTTATTTGGCTAAGATAAGGGAGACGTTTGAATTCGAAAGTCGGTTAGGAATCCGAGAGTGCCGTTTTCGGGCCTTCTAGAAGTGGGGAACGGGTCGGACCCGGGAAACCGGTGTTGGGTTCGGTCTTGGATCCGGGATGGTGGGCCGAATCCGTAACAATATGTGTTTTTAAATCACGTGATAACTAATTTCTTGTATTATTTATATCAATTATTCTATATATACGTTAAAATTAATTGTCAAAATCAGTGTTAATATAGGATATATATTGAAATACAAAATATATTATATATAATATACACACATAGATATAATTAATGGCTAATTTAGTAGTTAATTTTTAGTATATGCACACAAATATAATTATTGTTTAAATTTTTAATATTTGAATTAAGTACTAATTTTATTCTTAATATTTAATATGTCTTATGTTTATCCGAAATATTTTATTTCATCTTATTTTTGTTCTTTAAATAAAATTCTATTTTTTTAAACTTTAGAAAAAGAATTAAGACTCATCCAAATGATTATGAATAAAGACTCAATCTGATTTTTATTCATTTTTATGAAAATTAATGTGATATTTATCCAAAAAAATGAACACTCTGACCTTTAACTTTTTTATTTTGGGATAATATAACATCTTTTCTAAAAAAATCCATTAAATAGTATCAGAAATTACTTTTATAGGGTTTTATTTATATTTTTAAACCCTTACAACACTAACTATGAGTCTATCACTCCTATTACCACTAGTCCACCACTTTCTTCGTCATAGTCATTATCTCTTTTATATCTATTATTTTTATTGTGAAATTATACTTTATTATTATTTTATATTTTATTATTATCATCAATACTAATATCATCAATATTAATGATATTTTTTTTTTTAAAAAATATTCGTATTGCAATTGTGTTTTTTTAACAACATTATTTTTAGAAATGGTCTTTTTTCATTTGATCACTACCACTGAAAGAATTTTTTAAAAATAAATTTATTAATAGTTTGCATAAGAATAATTTTCGTTACTATTTAATAAATTTTTTAATAAAAAGATCATATTGTTCCAAAACGAAAAGATTATGAACAAAAATATCATTTTTTTTAAACAGGAATCTTATTCTTTGTAAAAATGAACAAAAACGATACCATTATTATTCAAAATATTAGAGACTATATCATTATTTTAGCTTTACTCATTATTATTATTTTTTTTAGTAAATACCATTTTAATCCTCAAAAATTTCATATTGAACACTTTAGTTCCAATAAATTTTTATTTTCTAAAAATCTTTAAAAATTATTTTTATCAGGCAAATTAGTCCCTCAATTATTTTAAATTAATTTTTTATGTATTTATTGGACAAATAAATCTCTAATAAATTTTATAATAAAACAATTAACTTTTCAAAAAATACATTCTAAAAATAAATTCGTATTTCTTTAAATCAATATAAGAATTAAATTGTCGGACAAAAATAATTTTTAACCTGAAATTTTTCAAGGATGAGTCTCGGTATTTATTATTATTTTTTTTTTACAATGTGATGCAGGGCTATTTTTGTTTATATTGGAGGAGTGTGTGAGTTGTGCTTGATTATGGTGTATACAGGTGTTAGACACAGGTGTGAGACAGAAAAAAATCGAACAGTCCGATTAGTTTTTGTTTTTTTTTTTTATTTAAAATTAAATTGGACCCTCCGTTTACACTTTTTTTTTAACTGACTTTCGTTTACAATTTTTGTTTTTTTTTTTTATTTTTCCTTTAAATGAAAACGGACCTCCATTTTTAGATTTTTTTTAAAACAAAACGGACCCTCTAAATTTTATTAAAAAAATATTTTTTTATAAATCACCTCTAATTAAATTGTCCGAATTATTTGCTCTAAATTCCTCGACCTGATTTCAGCTTCCTAACACCACGTACAAAAAAAATACCTCTATTTTCTATAACGCTATATCACTCCACACCTTCCTCCATGTTAAAAATAAAAAGCGGACATGCAGTCATGCATAATTCCTGAATGGTTTTTCTTTTCGAAAATATTGTAATTTTGGTAGCCACGAGGGAGGGCCCCACAGAAAGTCCGAAGGAAAGAGAGAGAGGGTCCCACGTAGCGTTCTCTCCCATTCTTCTTCGTATTTCTGCGTTGGTCCTCGCCTTTCTTCCTTTCGTTCTTCTCGATCATCATTTTATCGCCACACTTCACACGTCACACTACTCACAATCCCATCGATGACGCGAGGGAAGCAGAAGATCGAAGCACAGAAGCGTAACGCCGAGAAGAATCAGAAGGCTAAGGGTTCTCAGCTTGAGGCCAGAGCCGTTGGCCTCAAAGTTGTTTGCCCCATCTGCAAGGTCTTCTCAATTTCCCTTTCTCTTCTTTAACTTCTCTTTTATTCCTTGTTTTATTCTCTTTCTAATTGAGGTTTTCGGTTATGGCATCGATAATCAGATCCGTCTTTTGCTCTATTATGTTTGATTTTTACGATAGCGTTCTGTTTGATTCTATTAGTAATTGGTTCTTAGGTCATTCATATGGAGAGATCGTAAATATGGGAAGGCCTTATTAACTGCATGAAACTCGAATTTTCATCTTCATCAAGTGTTTGTGTTTCAAATATTACTAATTAGGTTGATAATCTCATCCAAGTAGTAGCCTTAAGGGTGTGTTTGGGAGATTGGATTTTGGAAGGGACGAAAGGGAAGAGGTTGGCTTGGTGGGTAAAGTGGAAGCGAATCGTTTTTACTCTTCAAGCCTTTCCCTTCTGTCTGTCTTCCTTCGAATGTTGGCTTTGTTATTCTTGGCAGCTTCCAATTCATGGTTCATGGTATAATTTAGCTAATGGGTGCTCATAAATACTGAAATGCATGGAATGAGAATGCAAGTGTGTTTTATAAGAGAAAGCAAAAGGGTTGCAATAATGTTTATTACAAGGCATTTTACTGGGCAACTGTTAGTGTGGATGTCAAAACAATCTGCGTGCAAGTGTTTTGTCTTTATATACTTATCTTTCGCTCACTTATTATGCCTTTATTTGTTGATATGTTGGTGAAATGTTACATTATATATAGGCTTAAATTTAAAGAGTTAGTTTTGAAATGGATTTGTTGGGTTTGCTATCCAATTTGCTTTTGTATGGGTAACTATTTATTGAAAAAGCAAAACAAAATATTGATAGAGTGTGGAAGTTTCAGGGGTTGATTCCTATACTTATTTTTTAAAACGGAAGCATCTCCACAGAAGAATAAATTACAACTTACAAGCTGTATTGATATTAATGAGATAAGCCATCCCCTCCTAATGGGATAAGGCTTTGGTGGTGGTGGTGTTGTTTTGATATGAATGAAAGTATGTATGTAAGCTATGCATAGTCTTCAAGCAGGGGTTATGATGTGCAAACTTCTAAGAGTGGAAGTTAGCAATAAATCAGAAGAGACTAAGCCTTTATGTTCTATGCTTTAAATGGCACATTTACTTGAGCTAACAACTAGCCAAAATTCAAATATCATTATTATACGATAAAGATCATATAGTGCTGAAATACAGGGAAACAAAAGCCGATTAATATTTCTGTATGAATTCATGTTGTTGAAATGCTAATAATATGTGGTGTGCATTGTATGTCATGTATATATCTGTTGTTCAAATCATGTATGTATTCTCAATGAGTCTACAAGTTTATGTATGGGGAGATAGGCACAGCTGCAACAGCAATATGGCGTTTAGCCTGAGAACTATACAAGTGGCTAAGAGAATCACTAACATTTAGCAATTAGCTAGGTTCAGATTAGTCACCATATCCAGTTATTAGAACAACTTTTAATTCTTATGAGCATACAGTTACGACATCTGGCTTAACGTTCCTTTCTAAATTAAAAATTACTCATATTTAAGAAGATAGGTTGCTGTCTAGCGAAAATTGGCTGGTAATTGCAAGTACTAGATGTCTTATACAGTGAATTATTCATTGTCTTTCTGTTGGGTTTTAAGTAAATCATATATGTTTAGTGTTTGAGAGTGGTAAGCAGCAAAGAAAAAGTGTTTGACAGTGGTGGTCTGTTAACTCTGGATGCTTTTGTGGTTTCTTTTGCACCCGTAAATATGTCATTAGAACTATGTGTGTCTGTATTAGGATTATTGATAATGTTGTTTCAATTTGTTTTTTCAGACTCAGCTTGCAAATCAAAACCAGCTTGTTGATCATTATGGCTCCAAACACCCAAAGGAGAAACCTCCCGAGTCAAGCTAATGATTTCTTCTAAACAAAATTAGTATGGAAGTTCCAAAGAAAGAAAAATGAATGTTGCTCTGTGTGCCTCCGTGATTTAAATGTAATTCCTGCACCTAAGCCAAATTGCAACCTGTTTTAATTACATTTTTGTTAATATGCTTTGTTGTAAGATCATAAAGCTAAGGGTGTTCAAAACTGATTCTAATGGAGACGAGAATATTATCAGCTTGTACCAGTGCAGGCTAACTGAAGCCGCTCTGCAACATTGCATTAAGTAACATCCCTTTGCACAAACTCAAAATCATACCTAGAATTTGTCAATTTCTCGTTCTCTTCTCTTGCGAAACCTAATATGAACCTGGGAGTTACAGGTCAACTTTTGTTGGCATTTTCATCTATCATACAAAAGTAATCTAATGACTAAGGTTCTTAATTTTTTGGGTACTAGAGAATTATGTATTTTTTAACCTATTATCTGTTCTTCCATTAATGCCAATCGTATCGTTTGTGCTTCACTGTGAGGTCAGAAGTTTTTTCAACAAATTTTGTTATTCGTTTCACCTGGTGACAGATTTTAGAAACAGATACTATCTACGGCCACTAAATATAGGTTACAATCTAAAACCATCTCTGCTGAACACTTTATTATACTCGCTCTTTAAATCGGTTGTATCATGATGTGAAAATAGATGAGGTCAAACCAAAAAGGACCTGTCTTCTCGTGATCACTGATGATGAAATTTATTCGCAAACACAGATCTCATTTCATACAACGAAGTAAGAAGATTTCTTTCCTTTTTTCTTTTCTTAATTAATGAATATACCAAAAATCATACAAACAGCTATAATCCGCACCTTGACTTGGTTACAGCAACTGTCCATAGTCCATACACAATCTGTTTGTATCAATTTTCAGTTCATATTACTCCTATAATATTCAATATATCCACTATACCCATTCGATTTTTCCTTTCCAAGATTCTCTATTGTAACCAAAAGCCACTATCAAAGTTGGCTTAACCTTGGCTAAACATATAATTAATGAAAGCATCAAATAATTAACTGAAACTAACTGTTCAAGTCAGTTACCACATTTAGTTAGATTCATGTATGAGTTTGTTCAAAAGAGTTGTCAACAAAGCATCCCTCCTCTCTGCCCGGCTCTCTTCCCTCATTCTCCTCTGTTCTTCCCGCTCCCTCCATGTCTGTTCAATCATTAATCTCTCCCTCTCAAGTTTCTCCATTGTGTGCCTCCATTCCTGCTCAAAAAGCTGTCTTTCTTGGGCACGCCTATCCATCATTTCCCTCCATTGCATCTCCATCCTTAGCTGCTGCTGGAAAAATTCATTGAGCATTTCCTGAATATTACTAGCAGTATTACTGAAAGTATTTGATGGATTGTTTGCCTTTGAAGACTTATCAGTTTTGTCAACTTTCCTTTTACGAGCATTGCTTCTAGAAGGCTTCTCCTCTTCACTGTCATCTTCTACCTCCTCGTCATCTTCAGAGTACTCTTCTGAGGACCGTTCTCCACTTGACCTTTTCACCCCTTTCTTTGTTTGAGCTGAACGAGCCTCAGATTCTAGATGCAGTCGTTGCATATTACGTGCTCTTTCAGTAAATACTGCATGCAATTCTTCGAAAAATGGACATTGCCTACTATGCTCTGGATCAGATGTCTCTTTTCCCTGCACAATATCAATAGATGATTACATGCAATAAAGGAAATGACCGCTCCCAGCTTAAAGATATGGCCTTTCTTCTGCATTTTCAGTGACACAATTTTCTTGCATATCCAACAATACACATCATTTTGACAGGTAAAAGAGAGCATACAGCACACTAGAGACCAACAATTCCATCTTTAAAGTAGCATATAACAATTAAATGTGTGGCAAAATTTACTAGAGAGAGATAGATAAAATACATCTAAATGCATTAATTGCTGATTATTATTCTTCCCTTCCTCTAATTTTTAAACTCCACGAAGAACACTCTTAACCAATTAATTCGGCATATAAAGGTTTATAGTAGCGCTGGTTGTTCCTCTTCCTCCTATTTATAAACTCCACCAAGCACACTCTAAACCAAATTACTTCTGTATATAAAGGTTCATAAATATGAAGCACTATGCAATTCGGTATTCCAAATTTCACACTCATTTTCCCAAAATAACCATAACATAATATTCCGCAGTTCCTTAATTCTTCTCTATGGGAAAAAGAAATGCCAATGCCACACAAGGCTGGTGGAGATATCATCGCTCCTGTTTGCAAAATCAGGTCATAAATAACTAACAAAATACTAGTCCATTAGGGGTACATTTAGGATTCATTGTATGAAATTTCGTAAAAAAACTAGCTTTAACATTAACATAAACTCAGAGGAATAAGGGCATCTTAAAAACGCACACAAGAAGCACAAAGAATATCACGATGTAACCAACAACAGAAACATGTATATCAGAAGGCCCCAAATTTCTAACCCTAAAATCTAAGCTTGCTCAAGTAGGTCGAAAACATAAAAGTGAAAATTCGAGTAAAACAATGAAATGAAATCCAATAAAAAAATGCAAACACAAATCGATGAGATAGAGCCACACCTTATAGCGATTAACGAGGTTCTTCCACTTGCATTTGCACTGTTCGGGGCTCCTCCTGAAGCCTCTCTCCCTCATCTTGGAGCTCACAACCTCCCAAAGCGTCTTGTTCCGCTTCGATGCAGTGAAGTCCCTCTCAAGCTCCGCGCGTATCGCTATGAACTCTCTCGTCTCCTGCTGGCTCCACTGCGGCTGTGCCGGAACCCTCTCCTCTCTCCCTGCCGTCGTCGGCGATATCTCGCCGGAAATCACCGACGATGTCGCCGGGTTCAACATCTGCGGCTGCGGCGGCGCCACCATGGCCAGGCGAGCCGCTCGGGCGTCCTCGCCACCGAACATTGATCTCTCTGCTACCACGACGTTTAGGATTAGGGTTTTCTGCTTTTAATCGAAACCAAACCAAGGAACTGGAGATTTGGAGTGGTAAAGCAGAAATTTGATGCTAGAGAAAAGAAATAGATAAATAAAAAAATAAAAAGCTCCTTTTCCTCCTCCTTTATGCTTTACCAATTTTTCTTTGTCGACAAGATAGGAATGATTGACATTTCACGGTCTCCACATTGATGTTTATGAAGAGCCAGAGTCTTTTGCATTCACACACGAGAGCTAGTAACTTTGTTTAGTTTAGGAAGAACTTTAAGTATTCTTGGAATATGGATGTTTTAGTAATTTTAGCAATAAATTTTATAAATAATTATAATATATTAAATTAAAATTATTATGATATTGATATTTTAAGAATATTTAAATTTTTTATGAATAATATATATATTAAAATATAAAATATATATCAAAAATAAATATATTTATATAAATACATAATAATTAATTTAAAAACTGATTTACGGTTTAAATTTAAAGGATTTCTTTTGCAAAAGAAATATTTTTTTTTGCTGGAAGAGGTGCATAAAGTAAATTAAAACTAAAAGGTAAACATTTATCAATTGGAAGAAAATGAACTTTAAGAATTTTTTTTTGGGACAAATTATATTATTAAATTAGTTGAGACTCAAAATTATATAATTGTAACAATTAAGTTTTGCTTATATGCGTGTGTAATTTTTTTTTTATATAAATCGTTAGGAGTGGTAGGGTTTTAACTCTAAAACATGCATGTAAGCAAATTTTAATTGTTATAACTTATAATTATGTAATTTTGAGTTTCAATTGATTTAATAATGTAATTTATCTTTTTTTTTTCTCTAACCATCTCTCGTTGAGGAGACGAGTTGCTGATCAATAATTTTCCAAAGATCTTTTCACTTTTCGTCAACTAGATTATCAGATAAAGCAAGAACAAAAGTCTAACAATTCACTACCACTTGAATAGATATAATAATAGGTAACACTATCCATAATAAATCGATGTAAGCACAATATTTAATCATTCTATAATTCATAAACATACTAATAAAAAATAAAATACAAAATTAAGTTCATATTAAAATTAAAAACAACAAAATTCATCTTAAAATTACAAAAGAGAGAGGATATGAATTTAACCTCCATCAATTTCATTATACATGTATAATAATTTTTAATTATATACTATAATATATTACAGGTACGAGTAAATAAAATAGCATTAAATTTAAATCCGCACACGGGTATTAGCAGCTCAATCAGCTCTACTCTCAACCTAACCTGTTGCGGATTGAGTTGTCAACTCTAGTCTGGTCAAATAGGCTGGATCAACTGGATCAAATTGCATGCACTCGAATAAGATTAGTATTGTCCTACATGAAGATGAAGTGGTAGGCACACCAGAAGTAAGGATAAGACACCATGTCCTCATGGATTCTCGGAGTTTCATGGAGTTTAGTGTTGATTCAAGGGTGTCCGTTATGACTTATGAAGTTTCTCTCTGCAAAAATTTTGTCAATGAGACTCTTATCTTTGTGTACGAAAATTCAGTCTTCATCACTATTTTCTATCAGAACTTAGGATATCATTACTAGTTGCTAGTGTAGAGGTTAGAGCCAATTTTTAAGAATGGGGTTTAAAATAAGAAAACAATGTAAGAAGGAATTAAGAACGACAATTTTGAAACCAATGACTCCATCATTAAATTAGGGACATACTCGCAGCACCATTTTCTCACCAATAAAAACAGTTTGACTATTTTTTAGTTGGGGACATAATCTGATCAAAAATCACATTCATTCGTTCAGATTTTTATTTCTCAGTTTAACATTTTTTACAAAGACTATTCTAACAATTATCTCATTAGCAGCGACCACAATAATTTGACCAACTTAAAATGATAACCAAATAAGTCTATATGAATAGAAAATTTTCAAAAACGAATACATTACTACGTAACTTAGTTCATTGAAAATTTGAACTACTGTTGCATTTTTAAAACTATTTTGAAATCTACTAATCTAATTCCTATTTATAAATTATAATGATTCCTATTTGTTGGATAAGATAAAGTATTGCGGAAGTATATCAATTACAGCTCCAAATGCTTGATAATTTGATATCAAATGATTTCTAACAAAGTATCACGCAAATAGATCTTCATAAAAATGACGGATACAACAAATATGTAGAAAAGCGCTCTGCTTTGCTCTTCTTACAAGTCAAATCTCACAGTTCATCTACCTTTTAAGTTTGCTTGAGGGTCCAATTATATTTCTCCCTAATCTGCACAAAAAGAACCTGAAACAAGAGTTCTAACATATAGTGCACCATTAAGAAAAAAGACAAGTAAAGCGGAAAAAAGCCGTTCTTTTCTTTTCTAGACACACAACACAACAGAAGACATCAGCCACTTGGTCCCATTACTTCCATTGGTATCATTAATAAACTTGAGAAATTACTCTTCTTCCAATAACTATGTACAGTTAGTAATGTGGATTGTTGACAGTTGACACCAGGCAACTCAAAATCATAGTTAAAATATGATCCACAATGCTTACTTGCAGTACAAGAGACCATAAATTTTCTCTCTCCACCATCTCTACCCTTCCAACAAATTGAGATGCATAACATACAATCTACTATAATAATTCAAGAAAGTATAGTGTGTACTAAATTCAAAGACATAGCAGTATGCAAATGGCATTAGCAAAGTGCAATTGAGAGTGGAACCAGAAACAAACAACACAAACCTGTTGAATTGTGGAATGTGGAATGTGCTTTCTATTTTTTGGTTAATAAAAAAAGCACTTTGGGGTTTGTCTAAACCTGCCAAATAAAAGTTATTTGAGCCATGAGGAGTGAGGACTGAGCAGGTTTTGGTTAATAAAAGTTAGTATCTGTAGTTAGTTAAATGCCAAAAACTACCCAGTCCAACACAGATGATCATGTTAGTTTGTTTTGGTTTTTATGCCATTATATACCTTCCACAAATAAGGAATAATTTTGCAGCAGCATGTGAAAGTGTTACTAAGAATAAGTTCACGTTAAAGTTGCAGGCAAAGATAAAGGGAAGTACATCAATCTCACAATAAAAATGGACATAGGGTTTCTCGCCCCTATTCCAAGAAAAAAGGTAATAATTGAGAAGGAATAGGCATGAGAAGTACTAAACGATAAAGTTGTTGGTCTTCAGGTATCTACAATTTGCAAAAGCTCAACATTTAATTCAAATGTAGCTCCAGGCTGCAAGCAACATCATGAACAACAATGTTTTAGCCATGTGCTTAATTCACCAACTATAACATACATTGGTACATAAAGAAGAGTGGGTAGGGTTTTTACCGGAATCTCATTCATTCCCCTTTGACCATACCCACTCTCTGCAGGAACAATCACAGTTCGCTGAATGCAATGCATCAATTAACAGTATTAGATAGATGAAGCAATCTCTGTAAAATATTAGAGACACTATAACAATATAATTGAAGAGTAAAGACTTAATTTGGTCCTCAAATCTCATTTGACCTTATTTGGTATTTCAAATTTGACTGTGTATAAAGTTGGTTTCTCAGTGTATTTCCACCACAACGCTATGAATGGAATGCTATATGGAGAGGTGTCACACTGAAACGAAATTGACTCGCTACCATGTCGCAGGACTAATCTTATACACGGCGTAAAATCTGGAGGACTAAATTGGGTTAACTGAAATTTGAGAGACAAAATTGAGTCGTGTGCATCAAATTTGAGGGACCAAACCAAGTTTGTACTCGCATAAGAAATGAATCACCTTTCCACCAACACGCATTCCTTCAACAATAGTGTACATAGCCGGTGGAGGTTTTGGTGCTGCTTGTGCAGAGAATAGACCGTTCGGGTTGTCTACAAATTCCCGCTTCCTTTCCTTCCCTGGTGGAGCTCCCACCTTAAATTCATATGGCTTTCAATACCATCAAGCAAAAGCAACCTTGCATCAGCACAAAAACTGAACAACACATAACAATTAGCTGAGATTAGAACATACATTACCTGAGCAATGATACGATTTCCAGCAAGAAGTTTAGATTCTCGGCTTGATACCGCGGTAATTCCGCGATATAAGCAATCAAAATGTACCTGTCGATCACAACTAGTATAAACAATGAACAGTAAATAAAAAGAATTACTATGCCACCAATCAACAATAATAAAATAGAGAAACCATGCTGATGACACATTCCAACAGTTAACTAACTAACTAACTAACTAACCTGAACGGTTGATCCCTTTTCAGCCACTGGACCTTTCCCTTCCACCAAATCATAGTATTTCAATCCATCCTCTGAATCACGATCGCAATCACAATCACAAAATAACTATTTTAATTCATTCTAACTAACAAATTGATCAGGAATGTGAATTGCAGTGAGGTAAGGACTAACGAGTAGTAATGTATTGGTCAAGAGGGATGTTCTTCTTGTTGCGCCTCTCCCTGGCAAGTGCTGGCGAATCGGAGAGCAAAACGGAAGTCATGAAAGGCAATGATGAAATCAGAACCGCCATGGACCTTCTCGTAATCTGTTGATGAGAATAAGATCCTGAAGCTGAAACCGTCACTGCCACCTGTCTCGCACCTCCATCATCGACGCTACACCTCCATCCATTGTAACTGCAACTGCAACTCCAAATGGAAATGGATGCCATTTGCATTCCACACATGCCTCTCCTCTCCACCTGTCTTTTATTACTACGCCCTATCCGTTAACAACCTAAATTACTCTTCTGCCCTTTTCACCCTCCCCTCTTTCTTTCTTTTTTCCCGCACAAGCCACAACCAAATTAAAACTAATTTGATCATGCTTATTCAGATAATCATCATAATTAAGATAAATATACTAAATCATTTCACAATTTACCTAATTTTAAAGTAAAGATTCAAACAAACAATTTTAATAAAATAAGTGGTTTAAAATCGATTCCAAAAAAAAACTATGTAGAACTGATTTTAAATTTAGTCTTTTTATGAATTCGATTTTCCTAATTTTAAAACATTAAACTATATTTATCTTATTTTACTTTTAAAAATTGAATTTAACTAATAAAATCTGAACCACTAAAATTACTTTACAAGCAAATCTAACGGTGTAGTGTTGAGGACATCACATGATCCCAAACATGTGAGGGAGCACTGTATCCTTGACCCACTAACTACTAACACGCCACAATTGTGAAACAAATTATCATCGAGTTCATTCCGCACCCGTTATATCTTTGCCCAATTGTTATCGCTTCGGTACGCTGCGTCTGCTTGCTAGGGTTTCCTATCTTCTGATCTCCATGTTTCCATCAACCCTAATCCTAATCAAGAAAGGATTCATCTGATTCCCATTAATCACCTCAATCCCCTGATTCCACTCTCAATACTCCTCTTGCTTCATCAAAAACCCTAATATTCGCATCATCAATTATGATCATCAACTCGTCTCCCTTCATGAACTCCGTCCTTGTCCTTCAGAACCTTCGCGTATTCGGTCCTGGTTTGAATCCTTTTAATCCCTATTGCGTCGCTCATCACTCTCGCTAATTTCTCCCTTTATACGTCTATTACTGCTCTGATTTCTGTTAGTTTTCCCGTTTCTCGTTCGTTTAATATGTAAACACGTAAAAAAGAACAAGATTTTGTTGTCTGTTTCCCGCGAAAACAAAGAATAGTTGTTTTGGGGATTTGTATTCTAGGGTTTTTTTATTGGATCGTCGTTTTTATTTGGATTGGGGTGTCGTTTTTGGGTGTTGGATTGAGAAAAGATGCTGGAGGCGCAGCCAGTGTTGTTCAGGAGAAGCCCGTCGAGGAGGCGCATGCTGAGGCCTGGCGTTGGTACCGACGATAGAGGTTGGACTTCTCTTCATGTTTGCGCCCGCAAAGGTGATCTCAAACTGGTGAGTTTCTTCAGTTTCATCAACCCCTCTTTTATGTTGTTGTTGTTGCTGCAAAATTTCTATCATGTGAGACTCTGTTTTCGGGTGCCTAGGAAAAATAGAGAGGCTTCATGATGAGATGCTTCAAAGTTATTTGTCTGCGAGGTTACTGAACGTTTGGGTTTACTCTTATGAATTGATGTATTGAGATATTCACAATTCAAGTTCACCTAAACTCATGTGAGCTTCACGAGATTAGTTAAACTCTCAAGTTTAGTTATCCTGGTTGTTTGATACACCCCACAATTGATGATTGTTTTTGTTAGGATGCTTTATGAAGCTATGTATTTGGATTGGTATTCAATTTGCTGGTAGATTGGATTTGGATTCCGATGATCCTATTCTTATTGTTGTTAAGCTGTTACCTTTTGGTTTCGTACTTGTTACGTACTTTCAGTTGTATCATATACTAAGGAGAGGAGTAGTAGACAGAATTTGATGATGCTCAGGTTAGATTGAACCGTAGGCTTGAATCTTGTCAAAATAGCAAGGAAGTAGTATGATGGATGAATATTACAATCTACAAGTATTGGCTTCTGACTCATCAGTACTTTCTTGAAACTTCTTTAAACTGAGATTTATTGCTAAAATTATCATCCATTGTTACATCCTAACTTCTACTTTAGATATCATCAGATTATAAAGGAGGAATAAGAGTCATGATTCATGTGATCATAGAATGGACAGAAGTGGTTTCATATAGGATTTTTTCTCTTAAATTGTTAAACCTGGTAATAAGAATGCTGTACGAAGAGAAATATTTTAAATTTAATTGTTCAGTTTCTTTAGTTGTGGGGGAACCAATTCCAAGGATGACAGGGTTGACTGTTGAGCACTGCAAGCAAAAACCCACTATTCACCAGTAGTTCATGGTTGTTGGCAGAAATTTGTTAGTCAAGTAGGTTTAAGCTAATGTTTATGATGAGTCCGTTTGATATGTGTATGTAGGGATGGGATTTTTTATTGGAAAAGAGAGGAGGAGGAGTGGGGGGGGGGTAAGAAACATGTTTCTCAATCCTAGGAAGCTACAGGATCTCATGTGCAAAGGATCTAAGCTTTTTTTTCAAAAGAAAAAACAAGTATTTGGGGTATAAATGTTCTGTTGAGTTTGGAGATGGTGCACAGTTTAAGCCTTAGTTCAGTATGGTACAATAGTGAAATCGCTGTCTTGTGACCTGCACCCTTCTATTTGTGGAGATAGCTTCCTCTCATGGTGTTGTGGATGCAAATGTCTAGTAGACCTTACTCCTTTAGAATATTGTAAAAATTTTGTTGCTAATTCCTACAGCGCATGAATCTCTTCTGTGTTCTCTTCCACTGTTGTTCATTTGTAAACCATGGGATGATTCTTTCTTTATAGTTATAATTGTTTCATATTTGGGAAACTAGGGTTTGGTTTTGACAATTTAGTTGCATAAGAGCATCTGTTTATATTGTGTTCTTGAACAGGTAAAAAAACTTCTTGATGAAGGAATGGATGTCAATGTGACTGCATGGGGCCCTAAATCACAAGGCGTGACCCCTCTTCACCTTGCTGCTGAAGGTGGCCACCTTGGAGTGATGGATGAACTGCTGGAACGTGGTGCTGACATTGATGCTAGAACAAAGGGTGCTTGTGGCTGTAAGTTATCTACCTATCATATAGGGATCTTACATATTTCATATTGATACATGTTTTCTTCTCTTAAACCAGGGACACCACTCCATATTGCTGCCAAAGAAAGGAGGAGGGATGCTGTGAAATTCTTGGTTGAGAACGGAGCTTTCTTGCCACCTGATATGAACGATAGCAGATTCAATCCCCCGCTTCATTACTGCCCTGGACTTGAATGGGCCTACGAGGAGTTGAAGCGACTTCGATGTGAGGACTTGTCATCAGGGGATACATCTTACAGTTCTGAAAACTAATTTGCTCTTTCATGGATGTTGCTTGGTGCTTGGATGTCTTATGTCAATAAGTGAAGAAGTGAGATAACAACTTATTTTTTACAGTGTATGAATAAGTTGTTGCATGAATGAGGACATCAGCATTTTAATATGTTGGGCTCTTGCTATAGGAACGATGTTATATAACTGTTAATGTGCTATACTTGGATGTTGTGCGATTATTATCATTTGTGCATTGTCTGAACTCTGTTCTGAAGCTAACTATGTAAGTATTGATGTTTTGAATGCGTATTTTTCTGTTGAACAACTACAGAACAAGGGTGTCTTTCAAGTTTCACAACGTCGTTTTAATATTCTCTTATTTCTATTGGTCTTCAAAATTAAGTTTAACAGTGCCTGTTTTCATGCGTTGCAGCTTAAGAGAGTATTCTATAATACTACGATCTCCTGTTACAATATAACATAACGGTAGGCAGGTGAGAGTTAAGGGTGGAAAAAGGTCAGTCTATTGGCCAGAGCGGATTTGCAGACTGTTATAAGCTATTTAGGACCCGTTTGCGAAGTATTAAAAGTAATTTTTTTGAATTTCTGATTTATAAAAAGTAGTAGTATTAATGTCTTATAGAAAAGTTTTAAGAAAAATAATTTCTTTTTTAATACTACTATCACATTTTTATAAAATAAAAATTTTTAGAACTAAAAATTCAAATACAAAATAATTTATTTATAAGTTATTTTTAATATAATTATTTATTTTTTAAGTTATTTTTTCAAAAGGAGTTTAATTAAACTGTTATTCAAAATGTTGGTGAGTATTAAACTTACCTTTTTTAAAGGTTTGATCATTTAAAAAATAAATAAAAAATGAATAAATATATAATGTCAAGATACAATATATTAAATTCGATGTCAAATTCAATATCCGAACTTAGAATATGAAAATAAAGGGACACTATCCATGAAAAAAAAATTCTTTGTAAAAAAAACACATATATCTCAAAATGGAAGACTACATCAATATCTAAAGTTGTAATAAATAAATTAAACATAACATCAAATAAAAGTTAATAATCATTAAAATAAAAACAAAGTAAAGGTGAGTCTAGCAATTAATCGGAAATTCTGAAAACTTGAAAATAATTTCATTTTTTTCCAACACCTTGAAAAAAAAACACACGTATATAAACAATCTAAATATAAATATGATATACTGTTAGTGTAAAGTAGTTTTACACTTGCATCAAATTAGATAATGTTACCGTCTCAATAGTCATCCAATTAAATTCTACAAACAAATGCTTCTAATTTTCCGATAAGTACAATACAGAATATTCAAACAAAATTATGGTTATACTTTAGCATAAATTACACGGTACCTCATACATATATTATGAAAAGTCAACTTTATTAATATGCTTCAAGCCTTCAACTACTCACGTCATGGCAACATCATTTTTTCCACAATTAAAATCCTTTACCCCATGAGTTTCTTCTATGATCTTTTTCATATGTTTCCTATCATTTGTTTTTTTTTTTGTAAAACACTTGTTTTTCTTTTCTCTTTGTTTCTTTTCTTTCTCCTTTTTATCTGTTCTATCCCGAATTTGGGTGATAGGGAGTTTTTTTTGTCAAAAAAATATCTCAATTCCTCCCAACTTTGTAAAGTCATTATTTTGAATTTGACTTCTATTAAGTTCACCATATCTATAGTGTCATTTAAAATTTGAAGCTTTCATTATACATGGTTTTAAATAAATAAAAAAAAAAGCTTTGATGCTGTTTAACATTTGCAGGAATGGTAAATCTCAGCCTGTTATGATCTACCATTGTTTTAATGAAAATGGAAAAACTAATAAATTAGCTTGGTTTGATTTCCTATAAGTATCTATTTATCTTCGGCAAATGTTGAATCAAACATTTTTTTCCCTTTGAGTACACATAATTGACCAACCTTACAAGAAATTTACACTATAGAGTAATACACGCGAATCAAATCATTGTATTATTTTTTGAAAAAAAAAATCATTGTATATTTGGAATTCGTATTCCGTACAAATATGTCAACTATTCTCATAATAATCAATATATCAAGTTTAATTCCAGCCACATAAAAAACTAAAAATAGTACTAAAAAATATTACCACATTTACATTTAATGTGTACAAGAGCTTTATTAGCTTAATATAGCATCATAAACCGAATTAAACATAGGCATACAGACCCGTGTCAATAAAACATAAAAATATCTAAGGAGAGGATGGATCATATATCCAGTGTTATGGACTTGGCAGCTTAACCAGTAGTCCCAGTAGACATAGAACAAATAAATGTGTCTAAATTAAGGCGGTTTTGAGTTTAAACTGGCTAGTTGAATCACAAACCGATAGAAGTGACGGTTCGAATAAATGTCAAAACCAGTAGTCCAATAACCCTACAACGGCGCAACACTCCCTCCTATCACTCTCGAGCTCGTCCTTCTGTCACCAATTTCAACTACCAATTTCAGAAACAGGATCAAAATTAAACATTTCTGTATCCAGTTTTTTCTTCTGGCCGCGCTTCATCCCGGGATTACAAATCCCTTCGTCCGTCGTGGTGGCTCCGACACGTGTTGCCTTGGCTAGCTTAAGCTCGTGGCGTTCATGCTTACCTTGAGTATCTCAGATTCTCAACCACGTCACTAGCCATCACCAACTAGGTCCCATTGTTAAGGCTCTTCCTCTCTCACCTCAAAAACACAAGATATCTTGTAATAGAAATTCAATTCTTCCGGTTTTATTATGGTGTTATTGTTTAATTTCTGTGATAATAATCATTTTCAAAGTTAATGATTTGTGGCTCTAATTTAACTAATGGTTATTGTTCGTTGAAGCTTTTAGGTTTTGGCCGTGTTATTGTGCTTCTTATAAGCTGATATTCCATGATTTTTGCTCTAATTATTTAAATTAATTTTTTATCGTGGGGTTGTACCTAGGTGTAATTGTTGTACCTGGGCTACACCTCTGATATTGTTACTGAGTTAAATAATAATTGAATAATTGCTGTTAGTTAAGCTATAAATCTTGTTGTTATTACGGGGTTGAATACCTGGTGAATAATTTCGAATAATCATTTTAGTTAATCGAGTTGTGATATTGTAATTGTATTGGATTGTATTGGATTGTATTGTTATTTTGATAATAGTAGTACATGTTGTACCACTTGATTTATCTAGTCTAAATAATAAAAATGAAGGTGATGATATCAACTAAATAAATCTGTAATAAATTATGGCAGATTTTGATGATTGATGACAAATATGATTTATGTAGTATTTTTAATTTAAATGATATTTTAAAATTTATATTAGACTATAATTATATTTTAGTATATTGTTTATATTTTATTAATTATTTTATTATAAAATAATTTTTTTGGCTGAATTAATTGAACTAGTAAGGATCTGTTTGAAAAGCTTCAAAAGTTACTTTGTTGAGCTTTTAAGTTATGAAAAATAATAGTATTAATGTCTGATGCAATTTTTAAAATAAAATTATAGTTTTTTATGAAATTATTCAAGTGCTTATGAAAAAGTCAAAAAAATGACTTTTTTCATAATAAAATTTTTTTTTTATCACATTTCTTTTAAAATAAAGACTTTTAAAACTAAAAAATCAAATACAAAATAACTTATTTATAAATTATCTTTAATATAAACATTTATTATTTAAGCTATTTTTTTAAAATAAATTTAATTAAACTGTTAGAACCTTTAGTGTTGTAAACCAAACATCTTATATACAAGCAAATATAGAAAGATTTGTCTATGATGGGAAAAAAAAGTTAAACTTGTCCTTCAAGGACCAATATTAAAAATGTCAAGCTAGTGGTTCAAATAAATTTGTGCTGATATTATTTTTTTTAATTTTGCTCCACAAGAATTAAAAATTGAATCAACGAATTATAGCTCAAATGACATAATCTTTCCATACTCAATTAATAAATTGCGGGTTCGAGTCTTCTATCTTTGGTAAAAAAATAAATAAAAATGGAAATGGATAATTATGCATGATTTATTAGATTTATTGTTTAATTTTCAAAAATTTTTGAAGTCCTTAAATGGAAATGGATAATTATGCATGATTTATTAGATTTATTGTTTAATTTTCAAAAATTTTTGAAGTCCTTAAATACGTAGGAGTGATGATGAATATGAAGAACTTGACCACGATAATGACAAAAAAAAAAATGAGCACAAGTAACTTTAATGGCTATTAAACCATATTTTTAAAACTAAACTCAAAGAATTTATCTTTTGATTCTGTGGAACATGTGTGAGTGAGAAAGTTTAGAACTTTCTAATGAGGGAAGAAGAACTTGAAAAACAGAGATGAATAGGAGATGTAGGTATTTAACGGTTTATTGAGGAAAAATAATGATGGTGCAGACATGTCCCTCTCATTGCAGTGTCCTAGTTCTGTTGTACCCTCACCTCTTGGTTGGGAATTTGTGTCCTAAAAAAAACAAGGGATAGAAGAATGGAGAATGATGGTGATTGATGATCTTGATTGATGATGCAGCTGTTGCCATGGTCGTTTCTCTTTCTTCCAGCTTATACTAATTACCACCTCTCTCTCCAATTAATACCAAAAAAAAAAATATAATCACAAAGCAGCCCCATAATTAGACAAAAATTTAAAAACTATCCTGGTCCTAAGGATCAGAAAATACTTTCTCCATGCTAAAACCCTCCCACATAGAAATCCTCAATTACAAACGGGTAGCTAGAAAACCAAGCACATCATCTTCAATTTCAGGAAACATCATAACAACTATAAATAAGGGATTCAGCACCAACAAACATTCATAGTATCATAAATATAAATTATAAATAATCATGAAACAAGACAACTGAATATCATAACCTAAGTATCACGTTGTAAACATCATAACAATTGTGCGCTTCACATAAATATCAAACCAAAAAGATAACAGATTCATTGAAAATTGAAAATTGAAAACTGATAAATGAATTTACAATCTTCGAATATCATAGATTGTACTACAAAACTAGAATGGGAGAGGTAGATAGTTCCACCTTAGAACCCTAGCTTGGTGCGGCGCCAGTGCCTGCGCTTCGCATTATACCTGAAAAGAACACACAGATACAACAACAGCATCAGTATTTCCGAGATTCTGATGAAGAAATAAACAAATAAATTTGAACGAAAATGAAAACTATGAACCTGATGGTATTGTCCGTCCTCATGCGGATCCAGTAAGGAATTGGCCTGTTCTGCCTCATCTTCTTGCCCAGCTTCTTCTTGATCCTAAAAGTCTTGTGTGAAGGCTGCACAGTAAATTAAGAACGATCAAACATTGAATCAAACAGAAGAGCAAGGAGCTTGCAAGAACTACAACACAGAAAAGAAGAAACTATTGTCTGTTTGCTGAATCTTACCATTTTTTAGAACCCGATGAGTTGCTGGCAACGAAACCCTAGAATGAATGTGGTAGCAGTGTGGAGAAACTTATAGGCCCATCTAACTTGTAACTGTTTGGGCCCTGGAGTCCATTGTTGGGCTTAGCTAGTAGTGTACTAGCCCAGTTCAAAATAAATAAAAGTTCTAGCGAAATAAAAAATTGATTTGAGATTAATTTATGAAGTTTTCAAAGTGGATAAATTTTTATTTAATAAGGTCAACAAGCAGGGACAGACCTAAGGGGGTGAGTAGTGGCCCGGCCCCGACCTCGGCCCCTGCAGAATTTTGAAAAACTATATTTATATATGAGATGTGTTTAAAAAATAAAAAAATATTATGTAATTTAGTAATTCTATATATATTATTTTTTACTATATGATGAATTTATGTCTTAATTATTTAATTCACTAATATTTTTTACTTAACTAATTTAATATCATATCTTCAAATCTTTGTACTTTTCAAATTAGTTTTTATATAATAATCTCTATATTTATTTTAAAAAAATTATTTATTTTTTTATATTAACACATTTAACATTTATATTATTATATTAATAATGAGTTACGTAGTTATATTTTAGTAATCACATCATGTACTTTAGATTTTTTTTATAAAAAATACTCATTTATTTTTTTCTAAATTTACATTGTTAAAAGAAAAAATTTTATAAAAATATCTTATATCTTGTATTCTATAAAGATACTGTGTTTTTTCAAACAGTTAATAATTTATAATTTATTTTTAAATTTTTAAAATTTTTTGAAAGAATTAATTTTAATAAATAAGATATTTGATAATTTTTAACTAAACACGCTATAACTTATTGGTATTTTATAATTTTATAATAATATTAAAAATTTATAATTATATATATATTTTGTTAAATCTTTTAAAAAATTAACTCTAATAACTATATGTTAATTATTTTTATAGAATGAAAAAAAATTATCTAAAATTCGGCCCTCCATATTAAAATTTCTGGATCCGTTCATGTCAACAAGAAACTACCATTTTATTTAAATAAATTATTGTTTATCTTATTTTTGCATCTGACTTTTTTTTCTAGTAATTAAGTATTGTTATAATAAAAAATATGGAAAAAAAAAACTTTTCACACTAAAATTTATTTACTATTTTACCACAACTTCTTCATGAATAACTAATTGGTGGGAATTAGCATTTAGCATTAGAGGAAATGGTTTTGCATGAATGCTTGTTCATGTTTGACAATTTGTGCCTCCATCCTGGTTGAAGTTGATGCAACTCTTAATACAATGCTGTGTACTTTTGTTTGGTTTGTCAGTCCAGAAGGAATTGAAGCACTTTGTAATGATGTGAATGTGAACCATACAGATGTTTGGAAATATTTGAAGTTACATGGAAATATTCTATCTGACAAATATATATTAGGCTCTGAAGAATTTCAACATGTTATTTTTTATTAGTTTATAATTTCACTCTTAATTATAGAAATGTTGAATTTTCATGTTTGGTTAATGATCTAAAATTTCAAATTTTTCATGTATTTTTTTTACCTATTTTTTTTTTTTTGTCAAATGGATTAGACCGTCTCTAATTTTAGGTATTACTCATGTATTACACACTCACACACACTACATGAGTTTATTTAAGGGTTCATTTTTTTTCTTATAGGACTTGAATCCCGATGCAGCTTCTTGTGAGACAGCAGATACTGCCACTAGCTCCAAGCCTCGGCTGCTCCCTTACCTACTTTAACTTGGAAGGTCTCTATTACAAAACCAAGTGACAGGTCCAGTGAAGGATTACTATGTGTTCATAACACGCAGCGGAAGAAAAGAAAGTAATCTTTAAAGATCTATTTTGTGTTTAAACTTTATTCCAATAATATATTTAGATCTACCAGAATAACTACAGAGCTCTCAACATGGATCCATGGAAAAGCTTGTACCGATTTTTTAAAGAGGTGACGCTTTACTTCTTCTCCCTTCTGTTTGGATTAATATTGCGATTAATTGCAGCTTCAATTATAAATTCTCGAGTTTTGACATATTATGAGGTCCTAACTATAGAAAGATCTATGCCTTGAAAACCATGTGACCTTGCTGTTGTAATAGAAGAATGAATGAAGGGGAAGTGTTGTCTCTGCCCTTTCCATTGAAGGATTTTTATGTTTAGTTGATATCGATAAAATTTTTAAATATCAATTTTATTTTTTAAATTAAATTTCACTGAACGTTTACAACTACCCAATTTCGAGACATGAGACATCCACATGCTATTTTACATAAGTAAAAATACCATATTTCTTTCTCAATGTTATTGTTTGATCTATATAGTTAATTTTAATTATAACTCTAAGACACAAAAATGAATTAAATGGCTGACCTTCAAATAAGGTTCACATAATAAGAATGCATTTTCTCTTCAATGTTATCAGACAAACATCGGTTATAGTATTGGTTGGTGAAAACAGGAAATTTTCTTTTGTTTACATGCACATAAAATTCTAATTTTCGTTATTCAGATAAGATTTACTATACGAGAGACGCTCTAGATATAATTTAGAGCATAGTTGTCATAACCGAATCGATGATCGAACTGGTCAGGTTACTGAGTTATTGGGTCATTGATTCAACCGATAGATTACTGGTTGAACCGATTGACCCGGTCCTATATAAATAAAAAACAAAATATAGTCAAAAATTTAAAATATATATTTTCACTAACATTTTAAAAATATCTAGTTATTCTAAAACAATATGAAACAGGAACAATAAGTATTTTGTTAATTTTACTCTATCATAAATATTTTTATTTTGTTTTTATATTAAAATAATTATTATTTTCAAATTTCAATAATTTATTAATTAGTTTATATCTATTATACTATTATATCCTACAAGTATTTATTGAAAAATAATATTAATAGATATTATATAATTATAAAAAAAATAAGTGAGTTTATAATTATTGTTAAATAAAAATATAATTAATTTAAGAATGAATGAATAAGTTTATAACTAAAATTAAAATAAATTAAATAGAAATAAATTATTTGTTGAAAGTTATATATATATATTAATAATAAGTTTAACAGCTTGGTGGTTGTGAGTATCATTTTTTTCTTAATGAAGAGGGTTCGAACTCCATATAGTTGACTTAATAAAATACAGTTTTATTATAGTATTCAACTATTTATTAAGTCCAAAATTTTTTAAATAAATATAATTTTTATCAATTTTATGCAAACTTGATATTATTTACATTTTTACATTATACTATACATTTCTTTGTCAATTTATTGTACCATACTAAAATATTAATGGGTCCGCATAAAATAAAAGTAATCGCCTTCGACCTTTCTTAACAGAGATTATCGGTCCTCTTCAAGGTGGGTTTATCCCAGGGAGGGGCGCCCCCGACAATATAATCATTGCTCAAGAGATTGTACACTTCATGAAGTAGACCAAGTCCCATAAAGAAACTCTTGCTTTTAAAATAGACTTGGAAAAAGCTTATCACAAGATTGATTGGCGGTTCCTAGAGCATACTTTGGGCAAGTTTTGTTTTCCTTCAGCTACTATCAGATTAATTATGACTTGTGTTCGAGTTTTCTCGTTGACTTTATTATGGAATGAAAATAGATTAGACATTTTTGCTCCTAGAAGAGGCCTTCGGCAGGGAGACCCCATGTCTTCCTACCTTTTCGTTTTATGTATGGAGCGCCTAGTTGGGTACATGCTAATCAGGTTGATTCGAGCCTTTGGGATCCAGTGACAGTGACTAGGGGTGGTCCTAGAATTTCTCATCTCATGTTTGCAGACGATCTTCTTCTTTTTTGTAAAGCGCGAAAATCTCATGTAGAATGTGTTATGCATGCCCTCCAAAGCTTCTGTAGAGCATCGGGGATGAAGATCAATTTGGACAAATCAAAGGCCCTGTGCTCTAAGAATATCAATAATAGAAGGAAGGAACTCTTCACTGGTGTCTCTTCTATCCGCTTTACCCAAGACTTGAGTAAATATCTTGGAGTTAATCTTCACCATGCTAGAGTTACTAGAGCCTCTTTTAATGGTATTGTGGATAAGATCAAAGGTAGGCTTGCTAACTGGAAGGGCAGACTTCTCAATAGAGCCGGTAGGCTTTGTCTCATTAATTCAGTAGCGGCTTCCATTCCAACTTATCGAATGCAAGTATCTTTGTTCCCTTCTTCTGTATCTGATAAGATTACTTCTATGATGCGGCTTTTTCTGTGGAAAGGAAAGGTTGATGGAAGGGGTTTAAGTCTAACTAATTGGAATACAGTTGTCACCCCAAAGAAATTTGGTGGGCTTGGCATTAGAGATCCGACTTGCGCTAATGTTGCTCTGATAGGGAAGCTAATTTGGCAGCTCTTTAACTATCCGAAGAAGTTTTGGGTCCAACTGATTTTTTATAAATACCTCAAAAAGTTTGATATTAGTCTCTTCATGTCTCCCAGAAATACATCTCATGTATGGAGGAGTATTTGCAAGGCCTTTAATCTTTTAAGAGATGATTTCACATGGAATATTGGTCCTCTTAACCAATCTTTTTGGTTTGGAAAATGGAGGATGGAAGGTCCCTTGGCCAAGGAAGTGCCGTATGTTCATATTTCTGATTTTGAGAGTAATATTAGTGATTTTTGGGAGGATGGACAGTGAAAGCTTAAGAGGTGCCACACTCCCTTACCTGACCTTGTTAAACAAAGTATTCTTTCGTATAATTCAGATTGTCAAATGGGAGAGGGGGCTGGTTGGAGGTGGTCAGCAACTCCTTCCAATATTTATTCTTCTAGAAATGGCTACTTGTGGCTTTGTAAGCGTGTTTTCAGTTGGGAGGAGCAGACCAATTGGCTTTGGTTATGGCGGACTCGAGTTCCCGAAAAGTACAAAATTTTTATTTGGCTATGTATTCATAATGCAATTCCCACAACTGCTTTTCGATTTTATAGAGGTTTTGGCAGCTCTGATTTGTGCCCTCGATGTAATACTGAACCTGAAATGATTTCTTACTGTCTTCGTGAGTGCCCCAAGGCCAAAGCTATCTGGCATAGTTTGAATTTGGAAGTTCATGGTCAACAGTTAGATTGTTGGTTGCGCAGTGGCATGAATTCCAATGCCTTCCTCTTCTCGGCGACTATTTGGTGGATTTGGAGGGATCGTAACAATGATGTTTTTAATCCAGCTAATCCATGGAGAATGGGTAAAGTTATAGCTCTTATTCATGCTTCTCAATTTGAACTTCATAAGTTCTTATCTATACATCATGTGTCTACTCCTTCTTATTTGCTGCTTTCTTGGTCTCCTCCTACCCAATTTTCGATTAAAGTAAATTGTGATGCTAGTATATTTGGTGAATCTGTTGGTTTTGGATGTGTATTGCGTGATTATAATGGCTCTTGGTTGCGTGGTTGTGCTGGTTTTTTACCACGTGCTACTATTCTTCGAAGCGAATTTTTTGCAATTTGGAGGGGGCTAATTCTAGCATGGGAAGCTGGGTTTAGAGAGGTCACTTGCGAGGCGGATTGTTTGGATGCTTTTATCCTTGTTAATGATAGAAACAACCAAGTGCAAAGTTCTGATAATGATTTGGTGACTAAAATCAAAGAGGTATTAAACTGAAATTGAAGAGCAGAAGTCAATCTAATTCAAAGAGATGCCAACCAAATTACTGATGCTTTAGCTAAATATGCAGCATCTAATTGCATACAGTAATTAAAATAGAATAAGCCTTGAAAAGATTTAACAGTGTTATTACAATGAAACTACATCCCTGATGTTTAGTATTTTTTCTTTGTTTCTTCTTATCGTTAGACACCAAAAATCATTCACTAAGTTGTGTTAGGACATCAAGGTCAACAATTAGAGAGAAATGTTTACAGATAAAGTTAATATGTAATTTTCTAGGTACTTGTGAAATTATCTGTGAAAAAAAAAAGCCATTTTCCTTATAACATAAAGCATGAACATTTATTCTCGTTTTTTGTCCCCAAATTAAACTCATGTTTATTGGTAAAAAAAGTAGTAATAATATCCTAGTGAAGAAGTACATGGAACGAAGCTTTGAAACAATTGGATTTCATTCTATTTAATTTTTTTCCGAAATTTCAAATTTCACATCATTCGAAATTGTCAACGAGCTCAAAACTGATTGTTTTTGTGGCTGTCAACGTGAACAGTTACGACTTACCCGGGACAAAGGCAGAAAAACTTAAAACTATTTTGATATGAAATAAACAATAATGAGAGAAGATAAATCAAATCATAGCTTTGATCAGTCACCAAAAAAAAAATCATAGCTTTGATCCTAAACAACCACGTACACAATTTTCATGAAATAATCAAAAGTAGTCTTTTGGCGTATACGAATTGTTGTTATCATAATATCATTTATCAATATCACTTCACTATAGAAATTGAAGTCAAATATTTACAACCTGTATTCCTCAAATTGAAAATTGATTTTCTTTTGTAAAGTATATTATATAGACAATATAGTAGACCACTAGACCGATAATAATGTCTAACACGGTTTCTCAACAATGGTAGTATTATAATATTAAATCCTTTTCGGTCATAAATTTATTTTCCATGTGTATTATTGATGACCCTAATAAATAGAAAAATGGGAAAAGTGAGTTCTTGTCTCATTCGAAATAAGTTGTAGGTGTTTCGGTTGAATGAATCAATCAAGTGGCCCAAATTGCATCTCATCCTTTTGATTAGGTCAGATATTGGACTAAAAATTGTAGCAAATTTATATTAAGATTTAATTATGAAACTAATCTTTTAGTGGTCAATATTAACTAATTGTATTATCATCCTTAATAGGATCATTATTAAAGTGAAAACTACGTAACGAAAATTTACCTTAAACAAAAACTTATTTGCGGATCTTTTAAACTTTTCACAAATACAAAACAAATAATTTAATATTTTTCATACATAAATGTCATATTAATATAGTTTGACCTGGTTACTAATTGAGTTACTCTAGGGTCAAATTCAAGCTTGAAAAAGTGGCCTGATCATAAAGTTGAATTAGACATCTAAACTTGCGTTAGATTTAGTTCAGTATTAACTATTATTCGTCCTTTATACGTTCTTACCCATCTATTAATAGAATAATATTTCAAACAAAAATAATTTATATATTACTTTATTTGCTCTATAATTAAACATGTAAAATTTGTTGATTAAATAAAATATAAGTTTAACTTAAATAAGACCATTACAATTTACAAATTTATAGAAAATAAAATTGTAAATCATCGTGATATAGAATATACGATAAAATATTAAAAAAATTATTATATATATATATATAAAGAAAAATTTTTGGAAACTATTAATTTTTAATATTTTTTGTCATTATTTAGTCGTGTATAAACTCTAAAAAATATAAGTACAAATTATATTAATTTATGTGGATAAAATTTTAGTAAATATATATATAAATTATATAATTTTTTGTATGTAAAATATCTATAAATATAAATATAAATAATTATTGATTAAGTATTAGTTAAAAATGATAATATTTATTAATTATATATTATTATTTTAAAAATAATACATAAATTTAATAGTTGATTTTTTATACGTGCAAAATGGTAAAAATATACCTATCATGGAAATCTCCAACTGAGAATAAGACCAGAACAAATTTAATGACTTGGTGGTTATGACAAGATAGGATGGTAAAATACAAAGCGAATATACCAATTATATCACTAAAGTCATTAAATACAAGTGCAGTGTGGCATCCAAATCTATGATGAGTCATCATCATCACCTCAAGTATCCACCACTCACCTCATCCAACATTGCCACCACGTGAATCGCCATATCTCTCATCAGTCATCACTCCTCAAGTTGCCGGTCAAGAAAGGGGACCTATAAACCCCTCACAAGGGACTTTCATTACCAATGCCAAACTCTAATTTAGAGTTAATACTCTCTAGACTTTTGATTTAGAGTTAAAAAAAATTATGTTAAATTTGTCTCTAAATTATGATTTCTCACTTTTAATTTTATAAGTGGGACCAAAATTAAATAAGAGAGAGAAAACAATGAAATGTTAGATTTAACATTTGATAGCATCTAATTTTTTTCACTAAAGAGGATCCACTCCCCACACCACACACTTTGCACCGAACCAAAAATAAAAATTGAACAATATTACGGCTAAACAATTTTAATATAAATTTTAGAAATGTATTGTTCATACCCTGACCCAACACTAAGACCCAGGATCCAAGAAAAAAGGCCCAACCCAAAAGAGTTGAGTCTTTCATTACACCGACCAGATACCACGAAGTCGGCTATCTTCACGACTTGCTCTAAAGAAGTCGGTACGAGGATTAGCTGGCAGATAAACCCTCCCTCAAGAGGATAACTGCCCCTAGAATCTCTCTAACCACTTCCAGGAGCCATATCTTAACCTCCCTAAGATAAAGGGACGGTTATCCACCTAAAAAGGTGGCACTACTCCAACGGTGGTTATTGGATCACCACTATAAATACACTGACACCTCTCAGGTATCTTTAAGTTCCAATACATTCTAAACCTGCTTAACCCCCTGCTGACTTAGGCAACAGAGTGTCTTTGCAGGTACCACCCCCCATTCGTTCATACTCACGAGTCGGACGGAAGCCCCCAAGACGCAGACCCGCTCGAAGGCTTCCTTCCTCAGACGATCGGGCCAACCCAGTGAGTCCAGCCCAACAATCTCCGATTACCCATCGTAACATGTACTTTACCTGAAAATAGAAGTTTTTTGTGTATATATAAATGGGTGAACGTTGCAAGCATGTAACGTCCTGGATCAATACGCAACCAATGTGTTGGACACGTGGTACAATTGCATGCAATATACAGGTAATGTGTTGTCACGTGGCGCACATCGATTAATGCATATCCATTCAACACGCAGATAACGTGTTGCAGCACATATAACATGTTGAACTACTTTTCTAATACCTCCACAATTCTGTAAAAGGGATGCTTCCATAAAGACGCGTAAAACATCTTTTTGTAAAGACGCTTACATGCTGCATTATTATTAAACGTATTAATGAACCGATTATTTTTGAATTTCTTAACAAATTAGAATAAAACCGATTTTTTTATAACAATAACAATAAATCCAATTTTTTTTAGGAATCTAATTGTATTTTTAAATTTTTAGGGATTTAAATGTCTGCAAAACAAAAAGTCAGAGATATATTTGTCTTTTTATCAAAAAATTTAAAAATATTCGATTTAGATCGTGTAATTCGATCGGATCAAACCGGGTCTAATAATTATAATGTAGACAATTGGGTTTATTATTGTTGTTATAATAAACCGATTTTGTTCTGATTTATTAAAAAATAAATTATTAACCGGTTTAATAAAGATGTCCAATAATAATATAACACATATAAACATCTTTAAAAAAACATTTTTAATGTCTTTATTAAAGTGATTTTCATTCTGTAAAACACTTCAAATACCTATATTTAAACAAAATATTATTCTTTTTTCTATATCTAAAATAATTTTTGGAATATTACAAGCTATTTTTTTGACACCACATACAAGTATACACTCGAATACGTGCTCCACCATTTAACGGCTTGAAGACAAATTCTCACTTTCAACGACAGACAACCCATCACCTGCCACAAAAACAAATATAGAAAGAAAGTTGACTATTCAACCTATCTATAAAAAGGCATAAAGGTAAAAAAGAATAACATTTTATTTTACAAACAAAATATATCAACCAATAATAACAGAGAGTAAAATTGATAGATTCTCCCACGCACCCAATACCTAGTTTATTTTTTACACATCTCTAAAATTTTTCTAAATTCATAAGTTAAAAATTAATTTATTATAAATTAAAATTTTATTTTAAAATTGTCACAAATTACAATAAATTATTATATATAAGATATTATTGAACTTTATATTTATTTAAACAGATAAATAAATTGATTAATAAACTAATCTGTTAATTTTTTTCTATCTAAGAAAAAAAATTAACTCTTTTATTTCACAATTAAAATAAAAAAATTAGCCAATTACAGCAGGAAATGTTAGATTTATAAATTCTCAATAACTTTTCATTTTTTATCTCTTGCACAAATTAAAAGAAAAATAAAAATTAAAAAAAGAAACTCAAGCTTTAACAGAAAAATCAGTTATGGGCATCCGAGGCAGCACATGAACAGCTATAGCCTCAAAACGCTCCGGCAACTCCACCACCCATATCCTCCGAGGCCTCGCCACTACATCCACCACAAAAATCCCACCGCCGCCGCCACCACCGCCGCAAACGACACAAACCCTACCTCCCTCAGCAGAAACCTGTTCGGCACCTTTGAGCCTCTCATCTTCCAAAACCTCTTCCCAAGAATCTTGTTCCTCAACGTACCTTCTCATAACACCTTTCACTTCATCAACAACGAACATCACTTCTTCATCCATGGCCGCCACCGGTCCCCTCCACCCCGCAAGCATCCCCTCCGGCATCTCCTTCCAAAGATCCTCTTCAACATCGTAAACAACCCCTTCTTTCGCTGCATCGCCTTTAACGTTCACCATGCATAGCTTCCCCTTCCAACCAACAGCATCAATGGCTTCCCTGCTGAACCTTCCGTCTTTAAGAGCGGTCTTCTTCTCCCACTGAGACCCATTCTTTTGAGTGTCCCACCTCTCCATCGACCGCGCTACGTCGACGGAGAAGTGGGTCCCTATGCCGCTGGCTACGTAGACAGCGCCTCTGCAGACGCCAGCTGCGCACCAGCGGCGTGGGGTGGTGAGGCTGGGCCCCAAGGCCCATGAGTTTGTCACCGGGTTGAAGATCACGGGCCGAGGGAGGGCCGGGAAGAGGTTGTGGGTGGTGCCGGCGAGGAGAACCAGAGAGCCGGCGGCGGAGACGGATTGTATAGAGAGGTTGCGGGAGAGGAAGGAGGGGTGGCGGAGGTGGAGGTGGTGGAGAGGAGGGTGAGACGGTGGCGGAGGGAGCGGGTGCCAGTGGGATGAGATTGGATCGAAGTTGAAGAATTGGATGGTGGGATGGTGTGGCGGTGGTGGCGGTGGATGAGGAGAGAGAATGGCGTAGAGAGAAGAGAAGGGAGGGAAGGAAGGGGAGTAAATGAGGCGGCGCCATGAGTGGCAGATTGGGAAGAGAATTGAAGGGTGGATTCGTGTGAGACATAGGTGAGCTATGTGGTCTGGTAGACCTGGTATCAATGGAGGACCACCTTCTTCTTCCTCTTCATTATTCACTCTTTGCCGTTTCATGATTCAGATCAGAAGATTTGAATTGAAAAGGTAAAGTATGTAAGAAGAGGAGACTTCAGACTTATGGGGTTTCAGCTTTTTGGTTCATTAAAATCACAAGGCTGCCTTTCCAACTGCTCTGCTGTCCAAATAACAACAATAAATAATAAATGTCATAAAAAGTTGTATCACTGTATATCTCTAACTAGATTTCCATACACAATATACACACACCTTCATTTTTTATTTTATTTCTCAAAATATAATAATATTATAGTACAAACTCATGGACAGTTTGATAGTTAAAATTTAAAAATAGTTAAATAATATAACATATTTGATCATTAAATTTTTATTTAATAATTGTTAATTATTAATTTTATATGAAGAAAATTATACGTAATTCTTTATTTACTATCATTCAATTATGATAACTATATATTAAAATAAGGTAAAAATTTCAATACTGTTAATTTCACGTTGAAATTGATAGTTAAAAGTTGTTAAATAATTTAAATGATTTGATTAAATTTTTATCTAACAGTTATTAATTATTAACTTTACTTGAAGTTGACTGTATCTGATTTTTTATCTTAAAATAAATTATAAGTGTAAAATATATATTAAAATACATAATATACATTAAAAATAAATTAAACTGTATATATATATTTATACACAATTACATATTAACTTATTTGGTTTTGGTGACTAATTTTTAGTATATACAGTGTTATTATTTAATTCACGAGAAGATTATTTTATTTTGTTATCAACAAAATTGTACAATGATTTTATTATTACAAGTAGGAAAGATATTTAAATAAGTTTTTGCTTTTTTATTTATAATTTATTAATCTTAAATCAAGTCGTTTATTCTTTAATTTTGATTCAAACAAATTTAAATATTTTATTTTGATCTTTATTATTTCTTTTTTTCTACTTTAAAGATTAGCATATTTGGTAAAAATAGAGATATTCTTTACATTCGAACAATTTTCGCATTCAAGTTCATCCAAACAATTTTAAATCACGCGCTTTTCTTTCTTGTGCTTCTTCCTTTTTTTCACATATTTTTTTCTTATTATCATTCTTTTGTTGCTTTTGCTGCTATATTTTTTTTTCTTTTCCTCCTTCTCTTTCTGGTGAAGAAGCAGTAGAAGGTGAAGAGGAAGAATTTTGAATTGTGTAGAACAGAAATAAATCGAACATGTTATTATAGTGAAACAATTGTATAGTACTAAATGAATGGAACATTTATCCGTTATATAAATTCAAATTTAAACAGCTTTCTGCATAATGAACCGAAATATGTACTCATAGTGAAACAATTGTATAGTACTGACTGAACGAAACATAATCTATTATATAAAATCAAATTCAAATAGCTTTCTGCATAATAAATCGAAACACGTACTTATGGTGAAACAATTATATAATACTGAGTGCACGAAACATAATCCATTATATAAAATCAAATTCAATCAGCTTTCTGTATAATGAACCGAAACACGTACTCATGGTGAAACAATTGTATAGTACTGAATGAACGAAACATAATCCATTATATAAAATCAAATTCAAACAGTTTTCTGCATAATGAACCGAACGCGTGCTCATGGTGAAACAATTGTATAGTACTGAATGAACGAAACATAATCCATTATATAAAATCAAATTTGAAACATTTCTGTCTACAATTTAGAGATTATTAATTTAATTCAGATTCAGAACACCTGCGTCCATTCAATTCAATATAATTCAATTTAGCAATTGCATTCCATTTAATTCGATTAAAAAAAATAATTCATTAACAAAATGTTGGTGTTGTTGGTGATGACGATAATGAAAGATGAGAAGAAGAAGATAAGGAGGAGAAGCAGAAGAAGAATCTCCGTGCGCGAAAAAGAAGAAGAAAAATGAGGAGGAAGAAGATGAGGAGGTATACGTAAATTTGAAAGAATAAGAAAATGACGTATGCCTGTATTTGAAAGAAGAAGAAGCGCATGGGAGGAGAAGAAGATAAAGTGCGCATGTAATGACGCTCTTTTAATGAGAGTGATTTTTTTTTGTGTTAAACTTACTTGGATAAAACTTGGATGTGTAGCATAGCCCGCAAAAATATATATAATGTGAGCTAAAATATTAGCTCAATTGTTTCACCTCAAAACAGGGTTGAAGTAGGGGTGGCAATGGGTAGGGTAAGGTAGGGTTTGGATCCAACCCTAACTCTACCCGCGGGTTGAAAATATTCCAACCCTAACCCTACCCGCTCTTAACCTGTGGGTATCCGACCCTACCCGCGGGTTACAAAAAATATACAACATTATGATATAACTTGATGATAATTTAAAATAGAACTGATTTTTATGTAAAAAAAATATTAAATTATCAATTAATGATTTTCTTTTAGTGGTTAAGAATCTTTTGCATTTAGTGAGAGGTCTTTGATTCAACATCCACTTAAAACATATTTTTATATAGTATATAACATAAACATATATAGAGTGCGGGTTGGTCGGGTAGGGTTGAGGCTCAACCTGCACCCTACCCGACCCGCACGAGAACCCTACCTGCACCCTACCCTACCCGCTGCGGATCGAGTTGGCAACCCTACCCGATCGGGTGGGGTCGGGTTGAGTACCCGCAGGTAGGGTACATATTGCCACCCATAAGTTGAAGTAACTGCACTGGCTAGACAACAAACTATTTTTATCCAAAATTTATTTAGAAGAAAGTATCATTTTTGTCCCCAACGTTTGGGATAAGTCTCAAAGTTGTCTCTAACGTTTGAATCATCCTATTTAAGTCCGTAACGTTTTAAAATAGACTCAATGTTGTCCTGTCCTTAAAAATCTGTTAGCAAAATTGACGGCAGGACAAAATTGAGACGATTTTGAAGCGTTAGGGACTTAAATAGGACGAAAACGTTGAAGACAAAAACGATACATAGAAATAAATTTTAATTTTATCCTTCATGAAATGTTTATAAACTGACTAGAATCACATTACTTTATTGTATATGTATCATTTTTTTTCACAAGTTTATATACTAGTCATTCTACAAATATTTTATGATGAGTAAAAATTTTTAAGAATAAAATTATAAAAAATAAATTTATTTATTTATAAAATTGACTGCACCTGAGTTTCTACCTTAAAATAAATTATAAGTGTAGAATATATATTGAAATACAAAATATACATTAAAAATAAATTAAAATGTATATATATTTATACACAATTACATATTAACTTATTTGGTGACTAATTTTTAGTATATACAGTGTTATTATTTAATTCACGAGAAGATTATTTTATTTTGTTACCAAAAAAATTGTACAATGATTTTATTATTACAAGTAGGAAAGATATTTAAATAAGTTTTTGCTTTTTTATTTATAATTTATTAATTTTAAATCAAGTCGTTTATTCTTTAATTTTGATTCAAACAAATTTAAATATTTAGTTTTGATCTTTATTATTTCTTTTTTTCTATTTTAAAGATTAGCATATTTGAATAAAATCAAATTCAAACAGTTTTTTGCATCATAACACGTGCTCATGGTGAAACAATTGTATAATACTGAATGAACGAAACATAATCTATTTTATAAAATCAAATTCAAAACATCCCTGTCTACAATTTAGAGATTATTAATTCAATTCAATTTAATTCAATTTAACAATTACATTCCATTTAATTCGATTAAAAAAATAATCCACTAGCAAAATGTTAGTATTATTGGTGATGACGACAACGAAAGAGGAGAAAAAAAAAGACAAGGAAGAGGAAGAGAAGCAAAAGAAAAATTTCCATGCGTAAAAAAGAAGAAGAAAAATGAGGAGGAGGAGGAAGAGAAAGAGGAAGAAGTATAAGTGAATTTGAAAGAAGAAGAAGATGGGTATGCCTATATTTAAAAGAATAAGAAGTGAGGAAAAGAGAAGAAGATAAAACACGTTTATAATAACGCTCTTCTAATGAGAGTAATTTTTGTTGGTGTTAAACTTACTTAAATAAAACTTGGATGTGTAACATAACCCACAAAAATATATATAATGTGAGCTAGAATATTAATTAGTACAATTGTTTCACCTCAAAATAGGGTTGAAGTAACTGCTCTGGCTAGACAACAAAATATTTTTATCCAAAAATTATTTAATATATTTAACTATTAATTATTATTTTTATATAAAAATATTTTCGTGCAAATAGCTACCTAATACAGATACAAAAAATGTAAACACAATGTATACTATGAGAATAATATGTTATAAATTGAATGAAAAAATCCAGCTGTTTTGCTAAATAACACAAATATATGAAGACAAAACAAAAGTTACTTCTATTTTCTTATGTCCCGGACGGTAGATAATGAAATTCTTTATGGCGAATGATGATTCTTTCAATTCACCTTTTTGCTTCATTCTCAACTGCTCCAACGTATATGTTTTAATAAATTTCAGCTTCCATGCTTTTGTTTCCATCAATTTTGATTTTGACAAAAATTAGAGAGATAAAATAGTATATTAATCTTTCATATAGATGTACATATATTTATATAAAATGACTAATTAAATATCAATACCCTTTTGAATAAAATAATGAACTATCGATTTACAATTTTTAATTTTTGAAAGATATTATTGTCTTGTGGTTTATATATAGATAAATTTTACTCAACTCCCTCTAAAATAACATATAAGTTACTCTTCATGATATATCGCAATTTAATTGGTCATTATTTTAATCATAGTTGAGTTAGTTTATAATTTATTATTTGAGATGGGTAATGATATAATTTCTTAAAATATAAAAATTCCACTCCTGTTAATTGAAGCAGCTTTCCATTCCTTCATTCTTTCTTTATCATGTAACTTGGGTCCTTCCAATAACATCAGTCGCGACTCGCTATCGTGACAAGAAGCACCTACGTTGTGAGAAATAAAAAATTAAAACGGCAAAATTATGTTAAGAGATGATGCACTCAAGAAAGAGAGATTGCGTGAGAGGACAGTAGATGACGTCGGCGCTTTTTGTCACAACGGGAAGAAAGAATAGAACAGTAGAAAGGTGCTTCACTTAACGGGAGTGGAGTTTTGATATTTTAAGAAATTATATCATTATCCATCTCAAATAATAAATTACAAAATAACTCAGCTATGGTTAAAATAATAACCAATTAAATTATGACACATCATAAAAAATAATTTACATGTTATTTTAGAAGAGATGGGATAAAATCCACCATATATATATATATATATATATAATGAGATTTACAATTTAGTCTGAAGAATTTTATATATTATTTTGCCGTAATCAATAATCAATAATTCAACAAAATATATGTACCATGATGCCAGATGTCAAGATATATATATTTTTTTAATTAAGAGTTGAAATATGGAAAGGACAAACTAAGATATATATATTATGCTATATATATGTCACATATACATATATATAGTTAACATTGTAATTTTTATATGGTATCAGTCACAATAATGATGGAGATTGAGAATAGCTTGGCACATGTACAATTCTAACGAAAAGCTACTTTATAGTGCTTAATTTTGTGGACAAAAGATAAAAATAATTTTTGAATGATACTTTTATTACTTGATCACTATATGCAGAAGAAGAGACAAATAAATTGCGACGGATACCAATTGTATTAAGTGCGGTATACTTATCGAATCTTATAGTTTTCATCATTCCTCAAATTATTATTTTAATTTCAAGTCCTTTCGAGTTTGTTTTATCATTATATATTTTTGGTGTTAAGCTCTTTTCGGACCTAGAAGAAATTAAAGGGTCACATTCCCATCAAGAAAGATGCACGATGAAAAGGGGACAAAAAAGGAGGAGAAATTTTTATTCAAAGTTTACCGTTTTGTTTTCGCTTGAGTGAGTTGCACTCATGGGACTGTATTATATATTCTTAATTTTTAGAGTAAAGTCACAATTTTTTTCTTTTAAATTCGTTAAAAATTTTGATTTTTAAAAATTGAAAAGTATTAAATTAAATAAGGTTTTGAAATTTGCTTCATTAATTAAACACTATAATGTACGAACACTAGGGTTGAAAGTGAGTCAAGTAATCTCATGAACTAACTCGAGCTCGACTTATTAATAGCGTTAATAGCTCGATAAGCTAAGCTCGTGAGCTGGAGAGCCAAGCTTGAGTTTGGAATTGAACTCATTTAATTTATGAGTCGAGCTTGAGCTTGGATAAGCTCAGCTCATTAGCTCGTGAACTGACTTGATTATATATATAATCACGGGTGGAGCTAGATGAAATATTAGAGAAGGGCCAAAAATATTTACACAATAAAATAAAACTAAAATAAAATTTTAAGGGAGTCTAAACTGAAATTTACGTATAATTTACATGTAAAAATTTAAAATTAGGGACCATTACCCCCCTTTCCTTACTACATATATAGCTCCACCCCTGTATATAATTATTAATACACATATCCTATATGTATTTTATCTATACTTTTAATATTATATATATACATATGAAATAGTAATATATAATTATATATATTAATGATATTAATTATTTAAAATTTTATATTTATTTTTTACATATAATTTTGATGTAGGACATAAATAAAAAATTTATAATTTATTGATAGATAACAATATATAAAATTGATCTTTACAAATATTTTTTAAAATATATAAGTTATAATGTATTGATATAGAATTATAGATTATTTATGTTTCTATTATATGAGCCATCAGCTTGTAAGCTTTCGATGAGTCGAGTTTGAGCTTAAGAAATAAGTTCGATTGTTAATGAGTCGAGCCATGAGCTAAGCTCAATTTTTGTGAGCCGAGCTTAAGCTTGGTCTAACTCGACTCATCTCGACTCACTTCCAGCCTTAACGAACACTGATACAGTGATACAAACACATGATACAGTGATACGGACACAAGATACGATACGACATGATATGGACATGCCGACACGCAAATTTAAAATTTTTACAAGACACAGAAATACGGCATATATAAAAAATATAAAATACTTTTTAGATAAACTATAATGATATTTTGGTATTTGATTTATATTAAAATAAAAATTAGTTTTTTAATTATTTTAATATCTTTTTCAATTATATAAAGTATTTAAAATTTTTTATTTTAATAATTAATAATATATACTATTTCTAAACTCATTTTAAGAATACATGTTAAGAATAAAATTGAACATGTTGTCACGTAATAGTAGTATTTAGATGTGTCCAAATGTGTCTTGAAACAAAATTTTTATTTTTTATTAAGACACGATTGGATACAAAAGATACGCGTATCGGACGAATGTCATGAGTGTCGTGTCCAAAATGTGTCCAATAAACTAACACAATAAATCAAAGCTTCATAGATTAAATATGTTAAGTTCTTTTATTAAAAACATTTGTTGTTAGTGTTGGATATTCATTTGTCTAATTTAAAATAAAAACAACATAAATAGAGTAAAAATATTTTGGGTGGAATTTATAACACTAGTTCTATATATATATTCATCTTTTTTATGGACAGATATAGAATCAGCCAATATATTAAGATTGATAAGTGGGTATTATTGATTGAGTGATTTTAAATATCTGATAATTTGATTAATATATGTACATGTTAATTCTCTAAACTTTAAAATTAGACATATTAATCATTTAAATTTTTAAATTAGACATGATCTCTGTCTATTAATAGCGACAAGTATTTTTTTTTTTAGCAGGACTTAATTAACGTGTCCAATAAAAACAAACGTCAAGGACCTCTTTAATATTTTTCATTTTTTTAGGACGGATTTTTCTAACGCGAAATTTTTTTATTTGGTAAGACAGTAATTTCATAAAAAATGGGATTATGGGACATAATTATTTATGTGAATTTAACTAAATTTAAATCGTAAAATTCAACTGACGATAAACTTAACTAGTTATGTTATTTAAGTTATGTATTTTTATTTTTATTTTTATTTTATCGAAAGTGTTTAATCATGTCTTAATTGAGTGAGTTTCACTCATGGGACAATATTTGTTGTTGTTACTCATATATCATGTTACTCCAAAATATATATGTATAATAAATATAAAAAAAAAAAAGTTAACGTGAGCATTAATCATCAGCATTGCTTTTCTCTTTAATTTTATTGAAGTAGTGTACTTAATTATATAGTTTTTTATGACTTTATTCCTTGGTATACATCATAGTTAGTTAACTTACTTTCAAAATATTCTTGTCACTAAAGGATGGGTAGAGATTAATTTGTCTATAAAGAAAGAAATGTTCATGCATTGCATTTATTCCTTTTTTTTTTTTTCCTTCTTCTTCCTATTAGTTAATTTGTTAAGAAGCAAATGTTTTCAATCTTACCATTTTTTTCATGCTTCACAAAATAAAGTAGGGTGAAAACTCCGATACAGTCAATTTAATGTGAAGTTGATAATTAAAAACTGTTAGATAAAAATTTAGTTAAATTAATTAAATTATTTAACCATTCTTAACAGTGACGGACCTAGAAAATTTTAGGAGTGTAGGCAAAAATATATACACTAAAATAAAATTTGTTAAACATTATTAATTATATATGGAGATATAAAAATTAAAAAAAATTAGTAAACACTTTTATTCTTAAAATACTATTCATTATATATAATTTATAAAAAAATATTTTTTTATTTCTAAAACTTGAACTTAAAATATTTTAATTAAATTATAGAAAATTTGTTATCCTAACTAATTTTTTATACACATTTAATAATAAAAAATTGAATCAATTAGCACATTAACGACTAATGGTACACTAGTATTTATAATTTAAAACTAGAATTATATATAAATACTAGAAAAATTAAATTTGTTTATAAAAAGTATGTTTATATAAAATAATAAAAACACAATTTACAATTTTTTCTTTCTTTCTTTTTAAAATAATTAAATTTATTATATATTTTTTAATTTAATTTTAATATAATGTTAGATAAAAAATTTTATGGATCTATTTAATTATGTATTGTAATCTAAATATTTTTTTATTACTATATTTAAAAATAAAAAATATATTCTAAATTAGTAAATTAATCAATTCATTTTAAAATTTTATATGTAACATAGGTACATATAATAGAACAAAAAATATAAAACAAGTAATTAAGATGAATAAATTGAGAATAAAATAAAATATATAAATTCATGAAGAGAATAAAAAAATAGATTAATACCTAAATTATAATTGTTTGAATTAAAATTTACAATTGAAATATCAAAAAGAGAAATAATGAAATTGAAAGATACATAGAGTCATAGAGAGTTATATAAAACAAAATAGAGAATTTAAAATTTACCTTTTGATGAAGAAGATGACCATTAGACAAAGAATAGAAAAAGAAGGTTGAAAATATGAAACTAAGAAAAGGGTTTAAGAAAATAAATAAGTGGCGGCGGGAATTTAAAAACAGAAGAAGACTAAATTTAATTAAGTTAACTAATAATTAAAATCATAAAAAGATAAAAATGAGCTTAAACTTTTAATAATTGGATTTAATTTATTTATAGTGGAGTCATTTAAAATTTAAAATGGAACATATTATATATATATATATATATATATATATATATATATATATTTTGGTTTAAAAAAATCAAATGACACTAGGAGTAAATGCCCCCTCATTCATAAGCATAGATCCGTACCTGATTCTTAAATATCAACTTCATATAAAATTACTACACTTGATGAATTTTCACCATAAAATATACTTTGAGATCTAAAGTGATCACATTATTCAAATAACTAGTTGTATGTATGTATGTCAAGTGTACCAACTACTTTAATTTGTTATTATTTATTATATATATTTAATAAAGTCTTCATTGGACAATAATCCCTACCGAATCCATTGTTGCCGTCTATCACACAACTATATGCATGCACTCAAATATTATTTTTATGAGAAGAAAAATAATATTTTTATTTTTTTATTCATGTATATTATATTTTTTTATTTTTTCATTTTTATAATAGTAAAATAAAAATATAAAAATATCCATAAAAATAATACATACAATATTCATGTATAAAAGGTGTAAAAAAAATAAAAAATAAAAATCAATAAGACAAAAGAAGAATAACTAATAAAGGATAAACTTTTAATGTCAAGAAGAAACCACATCATGTTTCCCACCGAAATGGAAGGTTGCTCAGAAAGCAATGACATGAAAAAAAAAAATTAAAAATAAAAAATCTCAATTAGGATGAGTTATACTTTTTGGCATAAAGGCAACTTTAGGTTTTGGTCCCAATTTTAGGCTACCGAACAAGTCAACCTCGAATTTAAGGCTAGGGTGGAATTTTTTATATAATCCCTTTTTACCTGCTCACTTTTTCTTTTTTCAAGCGTGCCAATGAACTTAGCACAAGAAGCAAATTTAAAATATTTTAAAAATTATTTCGACAACTTAAAGTTGTCTTTCTGTTACGTAATATTCTGCTGGTCTAAATTTATTCCAAAAACTATCTCAAGAATTTAGAAGGTGAAACTTAAACTTGATTTAATTTATTTTTGGGTGTGAGAATGATTTAATAATAATTTTCTTATAATAACTTACTTAAAAAACTCATTTTAGGAATAAGAATTGTTTTATATTTATAAAGAACCGTTAGATTTTTATTTTAAGCAATGTGAAATTTGATTTTTCTTTTAATTTTTACCATTAAAAATATGTGACATTTTTTTACTATTATTAAATATTAAAAATACTTCACTACAACAACAATAACGAAGCTTTGTCTGCTAGGTGAGGTCGGCTATATAGGTCAAACAATATCATTGAATTTTATCATGTATCATATCTACAGAGAGACCGTTTACATGTAGATTTTATTTGACCACTTTATGGATAGTCTTCATAAGTCTTCCTCTACCTTTCACCCATTGTCCACCTTCCATCTCATTCACCCTCTTGATTAGGTGCTCTGTCAGTTTTCTTCTCACATGTTCAAACCACCTACCTGAGACGCGATTCTACCATCTTTTTCATAATAGGTGCTACTCCAACTCTCTCTCTTATATCTTCTTTTCTTATTCTATCCAATCGCGTATGACCACTCATCCATCTTAATATTTTCATCTCTATCACACTTAACTTATGTTCGTGCTCCTCTTTGGTCGCTCAACACTCTGTATCATAAAGCATAGCCGGTCTAATATCAGTGTGATAGAATTTACTTTTAAGTATTAAAGACACTTTTTTGTCACATATAAAACTAAATGTACTCTGCTATTTTGACCAACTTGCTTGAATCCTCTGATTTACATCCTCTTCAATCTCTCTATGATCTTGTATAATGCACCCAAAATATTTAAAACTTTTAACTTTTCGTAGGATGTTTTCTCTAATTTTCACCTCTATATTAATGTTTTTTCTTCAGCGGCCGAACTTACATTTTATATATTTCGTTTTGCTACGGCTTATACGCAGATCATATATTTATAGAGGTTATCTTCATATATCCAACTTTTTATTTAGGTCTTTTTTTGACTCTCCTATAAGGACGACATCATCGACAAAAAATATGCACTATGATACAGGTTATTGGATATACTCTGTAAGTACTTCTAAAACTAATTTAAAAATGTATGGATTTAAAAATAATTTCTAATGTAATTTTATGCTAATAAAAAAATTTTCTGTCACACCATCTTAAATTTTCACATTAGTTGTAATTAACTCCATCTTACATATATTTAATTGCATAAATATATACTATTCTTTAATGAGATATCTATAACATACAAGTGTTGACGATAAATTATTGAGATTGTTGCTTGCATTTAATTTTCCTTTTGGTAGGGTATAACTAAAAATTTGAAGGATTCTTTTAAGTGGGCAAACTGAATCATTCAAAGAAAAAATGGGCTCCCAAACAAAAGAAAGATAATTGATATTTATATGTATATATTTATCAAAAAATTAATTTCTATTTATGTATCCTTTTATTAACATTAAGAGAATAATAATATATAAACAAAAGGTAGAAATGGAATATCTGTATTTCGAGGACGTACCATATATTCTATGAAATAATCATCATGGGAGTATTTGGGACCTCATAATTTGTGTGTTTCATGTGATCCTCCAAACTATTGGTAACCATTATTTATATTCCATCCCATTTGAGTCCAAAAATTAAAGCAAAAAAAATGCGCCTCAACTTTTTAAAGACTTCAAAGCAAAGATAAGGCTTGTCTATTGCTAGAAATTAAAGGCCACGTGAATTGTCTAAATTATGATTACGATTTAGGACAATTCATTAATTAAAAAGTTTGGTCTCTTATTTTTTTTTATGAGATAAAAAATATTTAATTATTAAAAATAATTAATTAAAAATAATTAAAATTTATTTTATTTATATTTATTAATTAATTTTTTTTTGTTTTTCTAATATTATCCGTTATGTGATTGGAGCAGAAGAATTTAGACAAAATCTTATAGCAGTTTGGCAGTGATGTTTATTTATACTCCATCATAAATGAGAGAATAAATAATGAGTAATGTTAGGTAGACGAAAAAAAAAAGCTTAAAATTTGCTTTATTTAATATTAATTAATTATCGCAATAATTAATAAATGTTAAATAAGACAAGTTATGACTGTTTTTGACTGATTTTCTTTGGTTATCAAATATTTTTGTAAATAATTAACAGATGAATTATTGAAGATATATATTAGTATTTATCTTTTCCTTTATTTGTTACTGACTAATTAATAAGGATAATTATTGTATTAACCTCCTTAATTAATTTTTGTTGACATATTATATATATGCATACATAGTACCTACGTAAGATTTAATTCGTAAAAGTTTATATTAATCTTCTCTAATATTTTATTAGTTGTAATTGGTATTTATATATGGTGTAAACTCAAATAAAACACAAATCTTATTTATAAATATTATACTAATTTTTAAGAAGAGTTCTACATAATAATATTGATTAACCTCAACAAAGCATATATATCATTGTAATTTATTATAACTAATTAATATGCATAAATTAAAACATATTAAATAATATATATAATTATTTATGTATTTTTTAATTAATTATTTAATTTTCTTGTATACAAATATAGTTTTGTAATAATACGATGAATTAGAAAGTAATCTAGTTTGGAAAAGAAAGTATTATAGAGAATGAGGATTATATGAATGTGAATGATGAATGATGAATGATGAATGAATGGTTCTTAAAGTATCCCCATAATGCTATGCATGATGCTCAGCCACTTCTTTAATTTATTTAAAACAACTATTTTTTTTTTGTTGTCACAGGATTTCCCAACTCCACAAACTAAAGACCGATTTATCGCGAATCAAAATTTTATTTAATAATTTATTATTGACTAATAATTACTACATGTACGAAACGAGATTCTAACACCATTGAGAATCTCTCCTATACAAATGCTAACTTGTGATTAATTAACAAAAATTTTAGAAACCATTATTTTTAAAATAGGTACTAAAATTAATCACAAAAAATTAATCATCAGTATATAATATATATTAAAATATAAAATATATATTAAAAATAGATTAAATTATATATATATATTTATATATAAATATATAATAATTAATTTAATAATTATTTTTTTATGCATATACACACATGGTATTTTTTTATTTTTCTCTCTCTTTTGTTTCTCTTTACTTTTATATTGGCTATATGTGATTACGATTATTTTATCTCTCTTAATTTGTGCATATCAAGTTTATTTTGTGTCTTCACTATAATCTGCAAATTAGAGATAAGAGAGATAGGTTAGTTGATCTCTTCGATCCTTATTTATTCATTCACAATTGAAGACGTAAGTAATTCAATCCATGAGTTAATAAAAAAAATTAATTAATCTATTAGTTTTTATAATTTTATTAAATTTAAAGTTAAATTTTATTATTAAAAATTGTAATTAAACTTTTATATGACATAAAAATTTTTAATTAAATATCTTTTAAATTTATTTTTTAAAAAATGTGAAATATTATTGGCATATTTTTTTTGTATATGATATAAGATAGATGGTAGAATAATGTTATAGAAACAAATGTCTAATATTATTGTAATCTTTATAAAAGAAAATTTCTTACAAAAATCTAATTAAAATATTATATTTAATATAAAAACTCAGTTACAAGATCAACTATAACGACTAACAAAATAATTAAACGTAAAAATATAATTTAGTAGAATTTAAAATAAAAAACAATCTTGTTTTTTCGCAACATTTTTACTAAGGTTAGGCGGTTTATCTATTTTATTTTATTTTTTTAAAAAAAAATTAATTCTCCAAAGTTTCATCAAACTAGATAGAATTATAATTCTTAAATTGAACACATTAGTCATTTTATAAATAAATTAGGTCGACCTGCTCTGCCTCATGTTTAACCTAACCCATGTTATGATAAATAGATTACATTGACAAATTGATCCTTTTTTTTTGTTTTTCTAAAGTTAGGGCGAAATTTGAATCCGCGATCTTTAGGTAAATATGGAAAGATTATGCTATTTAAATTATAGTTCGTTGATAATTTTTTCTAAAATTAGGAGTAAGATTCGAACCTGAAATTTCTCAGATAAAAATGAAAAGACTATAACAAATTGATCCTTTTACCAACTTTGATGTCAGGTTGCGATTTAATATTATACAGGGAAAACATTCATTTAGCAATTGTTTTATATGAGTTTGAATTAAATATGTAATACTTTATTTTACTTTTTTATAAAAATCAAGTATTCAAAAAAAAAATTCAATATGATTGAAGAATCTAATTTTTTTTATAACATTAGGTTTAATATTTAAGTTAAATCACCCTTTATACAATTTATTGGAATAAACAAATTAAATAAGTTTTAGCAGTGGTAATCCAAACATATAGAATAAAAGATTAACATGCAATTCTATATATTTTTTTCTAAGCATTTATATGAAATATTTAAGAGAATATATTTGGGGATAGGGTATTTTATAAATATACCAAGCACCTAATGCAAAATCAAAGAAAAGAAAAAGTACAATTTCAAAGAAAGCTTACATATTCTGAGTTTCTGACGACAGGGATGTTTAACTAAACTGCTAGAAGATAATACTAAAAAATTACACCGAAAAAAAAAAAAGAAGATAATTATGAATTCGGTGGCTGGGCCAACTGCCAAGTCCAACCAGGCGTAGCAGATGCTATAAGTATGGAAAAGGTGGCTAATTTTTTTTTAACACAATCATTATTGATATGATATTATCTGTTATATTATTTACTGTTAATTTTTTTTGTTTGTCGCGTATTTTTTTATTTAACAAAATAATAGGTTAAACACTATTTTATCACGAATTTAAATTTTATTTTGTCATTGACTTGGGATACCGTAGGAAATCCCAAATTAAAAAGAACCTTCGGAAAACATGGCAGAGAAAATATATTTTGTCATTCTGCACCATTCTTATCGACAATAGATTTGAATAATTTTTGAAAGCTGTTATTCAGAAATTATTTTTAATATGAAAATAAAGATGGTGTTTTAGTTGAGTATTGATATTTAAAGTGTATTATAATATTGTGGAAATCATTCAACACGCCCCTCACGTATTGCAATACGCCCCCACGTATTGGCCAGAATGCTGCTACGTATCCAGTACACCCCCCACGTGTTGCAACACGTCCCCCACGTGTTAACTTCTCTCCTACAAAATTCACCATCTGTAATTACACCAAATAATCTCATTTTAAAAAAAAAAAACACCAATATTTTTTCATATAAAAAGAATCAGCCGCTGTTTTGTCTACCTTTAGAAAATAATATTCATTTTATTTATTCGTATCTTCTTTCCTTATCTAAAACATCACAGATTCCACATTTTAGGGGAAATGTTACAAACTTTCTTTGAAAATGAAGTATGACATAAATGGATGCAGTTTACTTTCCTCAAAATCCGATATATAGTTAATGAGAAATGTTGGATAAGTATTTATATTTGAATTAATATTAGTTAATTTTTTTCTTTTTTAAACTAATTTTTTTCTAGGTGAAATTAAAGTATACTGGATTCATTCTGTTTATGCAGTTGAGGGAGCAAATTTTTTTTCAGAAATAGAAATAAAAGTAAAAAAAAAGTTTATATTTAAATATATTTATAGAAATACTTTTCAATAAAATAGTCAACTATTTAAATATGACAAATATATAAGTTTTTTTTATATAGATTTACAATTATGGTCGTGAAGAAAAAACACCATTTTACATAACAAGATATTGTCAAAAAATAAAAAGTATAATTATTTTATTATTTATTTACTTTCTGGTATAAGACAAAATAATTACATAAATTTTTAATATAATATATTAAGTTATCTTTTAAATTATATTTTATTAAGAATATTTTATTTTAACGAGAAATAATAAGTCTTTTACAGTCTTGGACGCTAAGCTCTCTTTCGATTAAAAAAAAAAAAGAAAAAAAAGTCAAATACTATATTTATTTGACCACAAATGATTAGATAACCCAAAACTTGTACATCTTTTGATACAATCAAAATTAAATCTTTCTTACTTTTAGAAAGCACTAAATTAGTAATTAACAACAACCCAGATTTGGTTTGAGTTACACACTCATAATCCCATCAAATTTATCAACTAAATTTGTAGATCAGAAAAACCAACCTGTGAATTTTTTTTCCCAAGTCCTTTTCATCTTTTGATGATCCACAAGCTCTATTTAACAAGGATTTGCTTCATTTTTTTTTTCCCAAATAAAACAGCACTATATAATTGGAGGAAAAAAATTGCATTGACTCTACCATCTTTTCTCATGCTTCATCTTCACTACTCTCAATAAGAACAAGGTTCTTCTTGGTCCTTGATCTCTTAGCAACACTAGCACCACTTTCTTGCTGATCATCCGGCTTGAAATCAGAATATTTTTCAATCTGCTCAAGAATTCTACTGCCATACTTTTCTGTCTTCAATTTCCCAATTACCTTCTCCAACTGCATAAGACAATATGAAATATATAAGTCTAGATTATACATAAAACATTTAGGGTTTGTTTAGTTTCTGTTTTCATTTTCTAATTTCGGTTTCAGTGTTTTATATTTTTAGAATTTTGTGAAGAAAAGTGAACGATTAAATACTATTTCCTGCTTTCATTATTTCTTTTGCAAAAACCGAAAAACCAAAAACAATATAAAATGCAACAGCACAAATCTAAGTTACATTATATATAGAAACTGTGAAACTTGCCTGTTCTAATGACTTTGGTTTTTGAGAACTTAATAAGCTGATTTGTTGGGTGGACAAGATAGAGTGTGGTAATATTCCTCCATGAACGGAAGACAATTCTTTTCTCAACTCATCAAGCTTTAGCTCCAAACCAGAGGACCCAAGGCTGCGTTTCGCTGATCTTACAGCAGCCTTAGTTCTTTGTTCACTATAAATCTCAAGCTTCACAGCCTTCTTCCCTGCGTGTAAAACAATGCAGCCAGGTCAGAGTCGAGAACATTCTGGACAGTGTAGCAGTTAAAGTGGGAACAGAAGAATATAAGTATAACTGTAAATAAAATCTCGGGTAATAGCAATAAAAGTATAACTTGATAATCGACAATTTGTGCGTCACATTTTTTAGCATCTTTAATAAGAAAACTGCGTGCATACCTTGCAATATTGGCTTGGTTAGTGGTCCTAAAGCAATGTAAGCATTTGTTGCATAAGCTGTATGCTGAAATTCTTCTTTCTACACAAGCAAAATATTAGCTTTATCCACGGAGTCACTAAAGATTGATAATATACATTTTTACAGTAACTAGTCTGCTGAAAGCTTAAGAATCTTTGATTAACAGATAGTGCAATTCTAAATTTAAGATTATTCTTTGACAATATTTACTAGAGTTAGCATGCTTGTCTCTTTAAGATTTATACTTTAACTGATCTTAGTTTGAGCTATAAGATGACCAATGAAGGGAGTGAAATCCTTGCCAGAGTAGAGTTGAACCAAGCGTGAGTAGAGTTGTTCAATTAAACTAAAGTATAGCTCATGCAAAAGTATGAAAGGTAATACTTAGAACAACGATGAGAGCAAGAAATATTTCAAACTTCAGTATTAAGGCATCAAAGTGTATTACCAAAACATGCTCCAGCAATAGATGTAAGATGAGCTGCTCAATTTCCTCTTTTTTCAAATCCGAACCTGGACAATTCATTGCAGAAATATTTTATCCCATGATATTTGAGATAAATCTACTTCAGTATTCAGATCAAAATTCACAGATGAATATTGAAATTTTCTTTGATTAAGACTGGCAGGAAAGAAAAGATGTTTAAATTGTGAAAAAATAAAGAAAGGGGGGGGGGGGGGTGGGGGGTGGGGTTATATTGGGGGCTCGGGTTACACCTCCAAAGTTTTGTTCAACCATATTCAATGGCAGGAACAAACTTGAAGGAAAAGGTGTGGTTGGAAGAACAAATCAACAAATAATATATAAGCGAGGACAAAACTAACCTAGTTCCTTTTGCTTCACTTTCATTTTTTCAACTAATTGCAACATTGTTGTCCTCTGATCATTTGCTTGCATATCTTGCAACAATGAAACCATCAGTTTTGCGTGTCCTGAAAAGCATCCCATGTAAAGTCCTTTTGTTAACTAAATGGAGGAATAAAACAGAAAACAAATTTAGAGATCAGAGTAAGAATAAAGAAAAAGGAGAATCAATTACTATAACAACGAATATATTGGGGAAATGAGAAGACAAAATGACAAAGCAACATACGCGAGACATCCACTTCCTTCACCTCACTTGAGAATGCACAGTTGTCACACATCCCTGTAACAACATCAAGAGTCTATCAATATCACTTGATTGTATAACACCACACCATCCTGAAATAATTGGGGGAAAATGAAAAAAGTAGATGTTGACATCAAAAAGTACCATTGCACTCTTGCAGAGGCTCAGCAAAATGCCGGAAAAAGGCAGCTCGTCGACATTGTCGTTTGGACTGGTTGGAGAGAACGAAAATTATAATGTATAAATAATTCAATGAATTTGTTTTAAAAAAAGGGTCAGATGCTCACGTTACAGAGTGACAAAGTAGAGAGTATGCAGAATGGACTTATGCTTATAAAAAGCTTACAAAGAAGAAATAATTACAACAGTTGAAACATGTTTTTTTTTTTGGTAAGCTTTCGAAACATTTCATTGTGCTTATAAAACTCTATGGTCATTTTCTTATCCTTAAAAATAAAATCACACAAAGGCAAACAAAATTTACTAGTTGGCATCATCACCATTATAACTGATTATATAAATTTGTAGCAAATGACCAAGAAAAAGAAGAGACCTTAATTGATTTGTAGTCAGTCTCAGACCAGAGTAGGTTCAGTTTAAAGGATTGGACATTCTATTAGTTCCAGTAGCATATATGAGAAGGAAGGATGGGTATATTCAAATTGTTACAGATAGGCCAAGAATAAGAATTAAAATTAAGAACCGTTGCCAAAACAGGAGAGAGAAGAAAGAAAGAAACAGGCATTTTGAACTTTGAAATCTATGAAAATCTGAACAAATGAATGAGTATTGGTACCTGACAATATCGTACAATGTCATACAAGTTCTGCAATCCTGAATTTTCGTAGAAGACCATTGAACTCTGTCAGAAATTTTCTGTGATAATCAATCATATAGTCCAGCAATCTGATATCGATGCCCAAAAGTAGATATGCACAAGCATATTTATAAAGGCAAGCATGTAAAAAGAGATTAAATTCAACTTTAGCATATTCCTAGATAAGTTTTTTTTTTTTTTTTTTAATCTCATTACACTTTTTAATGGGAGGTTGCCACCAAAAGTAGGCATCAAATTCCACTGGAAAATATGATTGATCTCAATGAAATGAAATGTAAAGAAATATGAATGCATTTTAGTCTAAATCAATGGCAAAGGTTTACCTGTCGTGGAACATCAGCAGGTCTAAAGTATAGTAGACATTCAGAAGGAAGTCCATCTCGTCCAGCTCGACCACTTTCCTGTTGAAAAAGAATGTATTTATGTTAAGTAAAAAACAGTGCTAAGCCTCATCCACTTGACAGCTTAAGTTTTTGGTCTAACTTTCTTAACAATGGAAGTCTCTTTTGACAATAGACCAAATTGTCAATCTTTGACACTCCAATTTTTTCTTCACTAAATTGATTTATAGGATAAGTATGGTAAGCATGGCCTATGCCTGCATTTCAAGCCCAAGAAAATTTTAACTAGGAAGCTGCAACAGTAAAGGCATTCATAGGCCTTCCCCCCAACAACTTAAGCTGCTAGGATGATTGACCATTAACAGATAGCATAAAAGGATATGTAATGGAAAAAATGGTAGCAGGATCAGAGAAAAACCTGATAGTATGTTTCCATTGATTTGCTCAAGCTGTGATGGATGACAAACCTGACTATATGAAAATATCTAGCATGAAATATTCTCGACCTCGATGAATGCAAAGCAAATACGATATATATGTCCATCAAGGACTTCTAACTTATAAAAGGATTAATAAGCAGATTTCTATATCCAACAAAAGAAGCAGCAGAATCTCCAGTTCTCCGATTATGTAAGCATCAAGAAGGGCATGCATTTAAAAGTAGTAATTACAAGTTATCACACCAATATTTGAACATCAAAAAATGATTGCTAAACAATATCTCAGTAACAAAAGTAAGATGTCCATGTGAATCAGCACTTCTTTTTTCTTTCGTTGAAAAGGGGTTTAATTTATCCATATTTACCTTAAAAAAACGAAAATTGTGCATACATCTATTATAGAAAAGATATTCTTGAGGAGTTTTGAGAGAGCTTTGCAATACTAACCATCCGGTTTGTTGATTCCCATACCAAATGCTACCTGTAATGAAAATTGAAAATAAAAAATAAGACAACATATAACAAGGGCTGTAATAGACTAGAACCCAGAAATGACAAATCTATTGGTCACTATGACAGAAGAAATGATACATACTGTACCAACTATGACCTGCAGCTTGTTACTGCTCCACCTGTGCAATTAAACATAGACATCCTAATCAGCTCACTTGTAAGAAAGAGTTTACAATGACAAATAGACAACTATATCTGAGAAATGGATGCAACAAGTGCAACTTTACTAAGACAACTTATTTGATTCCTGTTCAAAACCATTAACATGTAACAGTGACGAAATTCTGATAAACTTTACCACATATGTACTTTTTCTCGAGCATTTACATCCATATCTGCATGATAGTAATTGGCTTTAATTCCTCTCTCCCGTAACTCCTTTGCAACCTAAAATTATCTTGCCAACGAAAGGGATAAGTATCTACTCTACCTCACAAATAGCATATAACATAGGATCTGAAGTATATACATATTAACAAAGAGAAAACACTAATCTTCCTAAACACCCTCTTCATTACTAAATTAAGGAATAATTGATTGCTTTTTAAGATTTAAAGAAACTTGAAGTTTCTACGTTTGATCCATTTAGCCTTTAGGAGAATGTGTAAGAAGATTCTCAGTATAATATAGCATTACTCATTAGAAAATAAAGCAAACACTATCAGAATTCAATTAGCTCATCAGGTCTTGGGGCAAAGTTTTTCTATTTTGGTAGTAACTCTTGAAATGAGCGCATTATGCTTCCTTGAGGGTAAAATTTGACATTCAAAATATGTGTGCCTAAATGTTAGGAGAAGAAAGCCAAATCACAGGTACCTGTTCACATTCCTTCCTAGAGAAGCAATATACAATTCCTGATTCATTATTTGGATAAGATTCTTTAATGAATTCAGCAATTTCATCAATAACCACCTTTCCAACAGATGATTTTTCCTTCACCTGCAGTGTGAATTATGAAACTGTTTGATCATAGACCTTCCTGTTGAGTTGTTATTGAAGCCAAATGAAAAATATAACTTCTTTGATCTTTTGGGTGGTCTATGTAGAAAATGTGAAAGTCTGTTAAAACAGGAAGATATATTATCATACCATATAAAATAAGTTTGGCCTATTCACTGTGCTGACAAATTTGACACATCTTGGAATATGCAACATATCCATCAGATCATTTTGGACCCTTTGAGTAGCAGTTGCCTGGATAATAAATGTCAAAATATAAATCAAAATTCAAAATGACAAACAAACATAAAATGCGATCATTTATTTATAATAATTAGCTTAAGTTTGATAATAAAGACTTACAGTCAAAGCAACCATAGGAACATTAGGGAATTGAGTCTTGAGAATACCAAGGTTTTTGTAGTCAGGTCGAAAGTCATGGCCCCACTGACTACAGCAATGTGCCTCCTGCAAACAGAATAAACGAGAAATAATCTGTCACTCACCTATCATAACATTGTTATTGAAAACTCAGACCTTGGTAGGAAAATTGTTAACAATGATATTACCAAACACAAAGCAATACCAATCGATATGGTATTTTATTATGAACTCACATCAATTGAAATTAGAGAGAGACGACCAGCATGATGGCACTTTTCAAGCTTTGACATGAATCTCTTGCTTTTTGATATCTTTTCAGGAGTGACATACAATATTTTGAGTTCCCCCTCACCCTTCTCCAATGCTTTGTATATGAATTTCTCATCTTCCTTACTTGTTGTCGAAGTCAACATATGTGCCGGAATGCCCAAGGCAGTCAAACCCATTACCTAAGGAACATGTCCAACCCATTAAAGGGAAAAACGAAAATGGAGAGAAAGAGGAAAACATGTTAAACTCGTGGAAAAGCTTATGGATTGACCTTTTGAGCTGGATTTTTAACATAACTAAATGCACCTGATCTTGGATTAAGGAAAGCAAGGGACTGACAACAAGAGCAATCCCGTCACGAAGAACAGCTGGAAGCTGGTAGCAAAGGCTCTTGCCACCACCTGCAGCCATAATGACCAAGACATCCCTTCCACTCATAATGGCATTAATTATCTGTCATCAATGAGACAACTTGTTATTAAAATCATATACACAAAAGTCATATTTCTTCAATAGAGGGGGAAGAAAGATACTAAAAGTACAGCCTTCAAAGTTCAAACTACACATTTTTTATGTGCTCATTACAGCAAACACATCCCAATTTTTTAAAGCAAATATTAACTAAGAACAAAAATGTATCATCAATCAAAGTACTTATATAATGGTTAAACACTAAGAAACTAACCATTATGTCTATGACATCATACATGTGAACCAGGTAGCAGAGCTCTACCAACCAGCGGGAAGAATTTAGTAACTTCCAGGAACACAACAATTAGAAGACCACACACGAGATCTATATATAAACAGTCTCACTGTAAACATATGCATGATAACGCACAATGCTGTCGTTCGATACATTAGGCCGACCCCACCTAAGGCTTTGTTGTTGTATTCATACTCTTAACATGAACTCATGAAGTGTTCTACATTAGACCCCACAATAATACAATGACAACAATCAACATCAACACAATTTTCAGTTCAGAACAAAACACTGAACAGGTGCTGCTGCAGTGTAAGAGTGTAACATTCTAATTTTCCTATTGTTTTCAATGAAAAATATAAAATTAAAAAAAGAACATTTTTATTTTCATGTTACCTCTCTTTGGTTTGCACGGTAAGAGGAAATGCCAAAAATGTTCAACCTGAGATCATCAGCTTGAGAGTCCCATTGAAATTCCCCAGACCAATTCTCCACAGAAATGGAAGCCCCATTATTAACCTCATTCCCAGATTCTCTGCACGCTTCCAGAATAGCACTGAGCTCGGATTTTTTCTCGTACAACTTCTCTTGCCTCTCAACTAACACTCTAATTTGCTCTGCAAAAACCACCAACAAATAAATAAAAATTGAAAATTGACAAAGCTCGAGGTATTAACATTTGGCGGCAAACAAAAGGGAGTTAAAAAAATAAACCCTGAACATCTTGAATGTCGACCTCGACTTTGAGGAGCTCTTGGAGAACCTCGTTGGTTTGTTCATCTTCCATGTTTGGGAACTCACTCCTGAGACCTGAATGAAACGCAGGGAGGGCCTCTAAAGCGACATGGTGATTAATGGCAACATAAATTAATTAATTATTTTTTTATAAAGATAAATTAATTAAGTAGTATATGGGAAAATTAATTAAAGTAATGTTAATTTATTTTCTTAATTATTTTTTTAATATTTAAATAAGTACAAGTTTAAAGATATATATTATTTTTTGAAAATATAAAAAAATAAAGATTTCAATTTCCTTTTTAGAAATTAAGGAAATAATTAAAAGTTTCAATTATTTTTTAATTAATTATATGATTTGGTTGCAGATAATGCTTGTCATTGAAGTTATTTATCAAAAATTAGTTGTTAGTTGTTTATACTTTATATCATAACCCAAAAATAAAGTCAGTCAAATAAAGACTAATTTCATTTTATATGCCTAACCCGACTTATATGTCAAGTAAGATTTTATCATTCGCTACTTTAAATGTTATTCCTTTTGTTAAAACTTAAATTTACTTATTTTTTATTTTTGTGTTTTATTGAAAATTTAAAAGAATTTATATGTTATTTAAAAAATAATATTAATTTTAAAAATATTTTTATTATTCTAAAAAAATCAATAACATTTAAAAAGTTTACTAAAATATTTATCATAAGAATCATTAGAATAAATATTCAAATAGACTTTTTGTTTTTAAATTAAACTAGATATTTTGTTTTTAATAAATTTTATTCTTTTTTATTATAATAAATTTTAAAACATATTTTTCCATCATGTAATAAAAATTTAATTAAAAATAAAGAAAAAATACAATCTATTTGATGCAAGTGATTTTTGAAAAATAAAAAATAATTATTCTCCACATACAAGTATTTTTCTCGTATAAGTCTTTACAAGTTATTTATATTTACGCGTTTTGTGCTGTTACTGCATGTTTTTCTTCTTTTTCATTATTTTTCTTTTTTGTTATCATCATCATCAACACCACATCTTTCTCCTCTTTCTCTTCATCCTCCTTTTTTCATTGGAATTTCTTCTCCTCCTTTATTTTTCTCTCTCCTCCATCATCAGTTATCTCGTTGTTGAAGATAATAAATAATTCAGATTTAAATTGTCAATTGAATCAGAATGAAATTGATTATTGTTTTAAATCCAATCAAGTGACTGAGGTGTGGTTTAATTCAGAAGAAAAAAAATATAGCATTAAAGGAAATATTTTTCTGTATTTACAGTAAATATGGGTATAACACGAAGATATTTTTGTGTATTTTAAGAATTTTGGATGTATTTTTATTCTGCTAAGTTTGCATAATTCAAAACTCTTCCTCTTCCTCCTCCTCATCTTCCACTTCTTCTTCTTTTTTTTTTCATCATCATCACCATCTTTTTCTTCTTTTTTTTTCTTATTCATCTTTTTCTTTTTGTTTTACCTTCTCAAGTTTCTTCTTGTTTTACTCTCTTATCAAGAATAAAACAAAAAAATCAAATAAAGAAGAAGAAGAAACTGCAAAATTACTTCGAAGAAGCTTACATTCATTTAACTAAAAGAAATAAGAAAAAAAGAAGAAAAAATGCAACATTAGAAGAAATATTTTTCTGTATTTGCAGCAAATTTGGATGTAATACGAATATATTTTGGTGTATTTTAAGAATTTTGGGTGTATTTTTATTCTAATAAGTTCTGTATAATTTAAAACTCTTCCTCTTCCTCCTCTTCATCTTGCTTCTTTTTTTTCAATCATCATCACCATCTTTTTCTTCTTTTTTTCTTATTCGTCTTTTCCTTATTGTTTTATCTTCTCAAATTTTTTCTTATTTTACTCTCTTAACAAGAATAAAAACTAAAAAAAAAAGGAAGAAACACATAATGATGCAAAATTACTTGGAAAATGATAAACTTATATTCATTTAACTAAAAGAAGAAGAAAAAAAATGCAGCATTAGAGAAAATATTTTTTTTGTATTTACAGCAAATTTGGGTGTAATACGAAAATATTTGGATGTATTTTTATTTTGAGTTCTGCATAATTCAAAATTATTCTTTTTCCTCCTCCTCATCTTCTAATGCTACTTCCTCATCTTCTTACTTTGTTTTCTTATAATTCATCTTGGGAGAAAAAATTAAACAAAGAACATAATGTTATAAAATCAATAGAAAGAGGAGAAGAAAAAAAAATGCAGCAATAATAATAACAATAAAAAGAATCACGAGGATGAAACACGTGGAGAAAAAGAAGAAAGAATGCGAAAAAAAAGGAAGAGGAATACAAAGAAAAAGGAGGAGGAAGAATGTGGAATACAAATGTTAAAAAAGAATTTTTTTATTTTGCGATATTCAAAGTTGAGGAAATATATGCTCTCTAAATTGAGAGTTATTTTTATTGGGTTAGGACTAATTTTTATAGATTTGTATATAAAAAAAACTTATATGTGTCTCAAATAAAAATTTATTGAGAACTAAATATCTTATTTAATTTAAATTCTTTGAATATAGTATTTACTTTACTCAAATCATTATATCTTGAAAGTGGGAGCATGACGGCAACAACAAATTCGACAACAGAAACACACACCAATAATAAGTCGACGAAAATAGTAATACTAATAACAATCTATTAATAAAAAAAATTAAAATGTAAATATAAATAGAAAGCAAAAAGCATCGATCATGGAAGTGTTCAGTTTCGGTTGCAGCAGTTACTGTTGCAGTTGGAGCACAACCGTCCCTGCGATTCCATCGAAGTTCGCGTCAACACTTAACCACCATCTTCTCCTTCTTCGGAACACCAATACGCGACCGTTTCCATCTTCACAATCACTCATCACTCTCAGGTTACTTCTGATTTCCCTTTTATAATTCTTCATCATTCGTCAACAAAATCCACGCTGTGCAGTGAAAAGTGCATGGTTCCAGGAATTTATGCTAATTTAACTGAATTTAATACCGCATTTTTAGTTCTTGCATGTTTAATCGTCAATTAGAGTTCTTAGGTCGTGGAATTTTGAGTAGTTTATTCATCAGTGTTACATGTTACATGATTTGATAGATGATCATGCTATTTCAGTTGAACTGTATATTTCTGAAATTTTCATTTCACTGCCTTGAATTATCATCATCATCATCATCATCATCATCATCATCATCATCATCATCATCATCATCGTCGTCATCATCAACATCATCATCATCATCATCATCATCATCATCAACATTATTATTATTATTATTATTATTATTATTATTATTATTATTATTATTATTATTATTATTATATTATTGGGTTAAAGCACTGCATTAAACAGTTATATAAGGTTTGACAATATTGTTTTTGGAATGCAGAAGAAAAAGGAGATTTTGTGAGAAGTTTTTAGCTAAAATGGCTAATTATGAAAGAAAGACAGTCACTAGTGATGGCACTGGTGTCAGCTCAGGGAAAATGATTTACAAGCCTATTTTGGGAGATGGAGTCTTCCGATTTGACTGTTCTGTAAATGATAGAGATGCAGCATTTCCCAGCATTTCTTTTGTGAATAGCAGAGATCGAGACACACCTATAACTAGTGACAAGGTTCCTGTATATACCCCTACTTTTGAGTGCCTGCTGGAGCAGCAGGTTGTCAAACTTGAGGTTCGTTGCTTTACTAGTTTACAAGTTAGAGCTTTTGGATGTTATCTCAGCCATCTTGATTACTTTTTCAGGTGTATTTTTCACATTTTAGGGTATGTTTGATCTGGGGGGTAAAACCTGGATGAAAATTTTCATGATGAGTTTGATGTGTAAAAATTTGACCCCAGTTTTAGCTCAACGAAACATACCCTGTTTTGCTTATTATATCATTTGTCTGCTCTTCAGAAATTGATTGAATTTGTTTCTGAACAGTTCCCTACAGGTACTTCTCTCTACGGAACTGGAGAAGCTAGTGGGCAGCTTGAAAGGACAGGGAAAAGAGTGAGTCAATTGGATGGAATAGTCAAGTTTAAAAGGGTCCTCTTTGGTATCATTGTAACAATGAGTTATATTGCACTTGTAGGTTTTCACGTGGAACACAGATGCATATGGTTATGGTCCTGAAACTATGTCCTTGTACCAATCACATCCATGGGTGTTAGCTATTCTTCCAAATGGGGAGGCATTAGGAATTCTTGCTGATACTACAAAGCGTTGTGAGGTGCTGTAACCTTTGGATTTATGTCATTTATGTAGGTTAACCTTTAAGAGACATTTCTGATGTTATATTGATATGATCGATGGTCATTTGTTCTGTTCATAAGCAGATTGATCTGAGAAAAGAATCAACAATACAGTTTGTTGCTCCATCCTCATATCCTGTCATTACATTTGGTCCTTTTGCTTCACCCACAGCTGTTTTGATATCTCTATCAAAAGCCATAGGTAATTTTCTTTAATAAAAATCCAGCTTTAAATATTATTGCTCTAGTTCTAACCATTGTGCTTCATCTTTCTTGAGGGACTTAACATAAGAAGGTTTAATGCAGTTTTAGGGGAAAATGAATTCTTTCATAGCTCATGGAATCAGTATAAAAACTTATGTACCATGTGAAAGCATGAATTATATGCAAGTTATGTTAATAAGCGAACATGAAAATGCAAAGTGTGTTTTTATCAAACTAGGAGTTTCTCAAATCCATGCCTAAATATGAGGATATTATTGGTAATATTAATTTCTCTGTTATTCAAATCCTGGAAGCACAAAACGAGTTGATAAATGTACTTTTAAGTTCTCTGTTATAACTGCTTAACTGTAAATTTATGTATAGGATTGATATATTAGAATGTGATTGATATTAGAATGTTAAAGTTCTATTCAGCATTCATATATTAGAATGTGATTGATATTATGTTCCATTGTCATCAATTTATTTATAGGGACCGTGTTTATGCCCCCCAAATGGTCATTAGGCTATCAACAGTGCCGTTGGAGCTACATGTCTGACCAGAGGGTTCTGGAGGTACTGCACTGCTCTTATCTTGTCTTTCTAAATAGTAATAACTCTAGGGACTGATTGCATTCATTTACTCTACTTCTGGAGGTTCGCCTGTTTCTGCTTTTTTATTATATTTGGATAAAAGTGAATTTACTACGTTTGAAAAAAAAAATCACCACTTCATAGAACAACTCATCTCAACTTCTACTCAAAAGATTACAAGAAATATATGGGATCTACTTTAGGCTATTCAGGAGAAGCAGAGATGAGTATCTTAAGAAGAAAACTAAAACAAATGCACCTTCAATGGCTTTTGATAAAATTAAACTGAAAAATGGATAACTTTTACTTTTAATTTTGTAAAACTTTCTTTAACTTCTGTTATGTTTCATTAACTTCTTTTAAAAATTTTCAAGATTTGATGCGTATTTATGTATTGTGCATAGCAAACAGTATTGAAGTTTTGCGTACTTTTGGAGTTGTGGGTAGCTAGCGATATGTTTAGTTGTTAGATTTTGAAAGGCATGTATCATATTTCCTTGACTGGTTAGCTATTGAAAATTGCAGGTAGCAAGAACATTCCGGAAAAAGTCTATACCTTGTGATGTGATATGGATGGATATCGATTACATGGATGGTTTTCGTTGTTTCACCTTTGACAAGGCATGTTATTCTCCTTAGATAAATAGCAGTAACTAATATATGGATTGATGCTGCAATCAGTACATGCATTCCGTGGCTCACACACATGGGGGGATGTATTGTCCAAGATTAAGTTCCCATTGCACACTAATTTTTGGGTTTGACCATCTTGAATATGTGTTTAGCAGTATTTTTTATTTGGAAAATAAGTTTTCTGATATCCTTCAGGAGCGTTTTCGTGATCCCAAGTCTTTAGCAGAAGGCCTCCATTATAATGGTTTTAAAGCTATTTGGATGCTTGATCCTGGCATTAAACAGGAAGAAGGTTATTTTGTATATGATAGTGGTTGTAAAAGTGATGTTTGGGTCCAAAAGGCAGATGGAACACCTTTTGTTGGTAACTATTATTTTCACTATGCTTTTTTCACTTTATACATTCTTCTTTCCTCCTAGTGATGCATTGTGCTTATCTATTTTTTCCTTAGGGGAGGTGTGGCCTGGGCCTTGTGCCTTCCCTGACTATACACAGTCAAAAGTTCGTTCATGGTGGGCTAATCTAGTTAAAGATTTCATTTCCAATGGTGTTGATGGCATATGGAATGATATGAATGAACCTGCTGTTTTTAAGGTATTTTTAATCTGGTTAATATGTTTTCAATAAATTATAATTTATAAACAAGGTTCTGTCCAAATTTTGGTATTTGTGGTCTTGACATTTGAATTTTACATTTATTATGCTTTTCCAGGTTGTAACAAAAACAATGCCTGAGAACAATGTTCATAGGGGAGACAGTGAACTTGGCGGTCATCAGAATCATTCTTTTTATCATAATGTAGTATTCTTTAACCTTTATCATAGTTTTGGAGTAACATGTCTTTTTATAATAAACTTGTGGGTGATACATGCAAGTAGGATGTGATTCAGTTATATAATAGTAAGCTACAGTCCTGCAGCTTGACTCTGAATTTATTTTGTGAAGTTTGTCTTTGTTGAGTGTGTCAATGGTTTTGCAAGGTAATATTGTCTACCTTGAACCACTAGTTATTCTTATGACTGTTCGCTGTAGGTTTATGGTCTACTAATGGCAAGATCAACCTACGAAGGTATGAAACTGGCAAACGAAAACAAACGACCATTTGTTCTCACCAGAGCTGGATTCGTTGGTAGCCAAAGGTATGCCGCAACATGGACTGGAGATAACCTTTCAACCTGGGAGCATTTTCATATGAGTATCTCTATGGTACTTCAGTTGGTATGAATCAAACCAATGCTTCTTGAGCAACATTTGCATTTGATATCATCTTGGTACCACTTTGTCCTGCAAATTGTTGTGAAGAATATTTTAAGTCCTCGTAGCTCCCTCCTTATAGCTTTTTGTATTTTACACATTTTAATACTATGTTCAGTGCTTTGTGAGTGGTGTTGTATTGAAAAAATACTATGTTCAGTGCTGGAAGAAAGATAAAGTCAGAAGGATATTTATGTATTTCTAACATAAATATTGGCATCCAGTAAGTTTTCTGCATCCCTTCATTTTTTGCATTTGTTGTGTTCAGGGACTCAGTGGTCAGCCATTTTCTGGTCCTGATCTTGGGGGATTTGCTGGAAATGCAACACCTAGGCTTTTTGGAAGGTGGATGGGTGTAGGTTCCTTGTTTCCCTTCTGCAGAGGTCATTCTGAAGAAGGCACAAAAGACCATGAACCCTGGTCTTTTGGGGAAGAGGTTGGTTCGCAGTTGCCTATATTAAATTCTTTTCTTTGTTATGGTTTCCAACTGGTAATGTACTGGACTTTATCTAGTTCTTTGTCTTTGCTTGACATCAACTTTAAAATGAGTTAATTGAAATAAATAAATATATTCTCACATGTACTTCATTTCATGCTTTAAGTTTTGGTGTTGCACAACACGTTTTGAACTTATTTAGTGCTAACTTTAAAAATTGCTCTTGTTTTACCTGAAATCTTTTGAACTTCTGTGAAAAATGATAACTGTTTATGTACTTCTGTTCATTTATATTATTCAGGGCACCTAAAAAGAAAATACTGGTTTTATCATATATTCTTTTTTACGCCCAACTACTTACTAAGCATGTGATTGTTGCCGATGTATCAGTATCCACATCCTGTTAAACCATGATTTGAAATTTGGGTGTTAGTTTGTTATTAATATTTTGCTAGCACCTTAAAACTAGATTTTGAGCAACTGATATTTTATTGATTAGAAAATTCATTTAAAGCTTTTTTAAAGGAATCTCACTGCCAGCTGCCCAGCTGGAGGCTGAAGATAAGATTCTATAATGAATGGGAAGATGTGCAGCTACAGTCCTTACTCCTTATATTTCATTTTCCCCGTTGTTTGCTGTGATGTTTTTCTGTGATTGAAATTTACTTCTATGCTCAAAACTGTGCATCACTGACTTCAGCTTTAATTATTAGTGCGAAGAAGTTTGTCGATTGGCATTGAAGAGGCGCTACCGCCTTATCCCACTTATCTACACACTTTTTTATTTTGCTCATACAAGGGGCACTCCAGTAGCAACACCTACTTTCTTTGCCGGTGATTCCGTGTTCTGAAGAATAAATTTACTGTCTTTTGTTTGGTTAACACATGATGGATTTATATTCTCGCTTCTTGCAGATCCAAAAGATCCTAGCCTGAGGAAACTTGAAAACTCGTTTTTGCTTGGACCAGTTTTAGTATATGCAAGGTTCTTCCCCTTACTTAAAGTAGTCAATCTAGATGCCACTGGTAGATTATTGAGAGATGCCTTTGCAGGATTTATTATTATTATTATTGTTGTTGTTGTTGTTGTTATTATTATTATTTTTATTATTCATGCTAGCACAAAATGTGGTGAAGCTTATAGTTGTTGATAGAAAGTTTTACACAATGCTGTACAATTTGCACTAATTTGACGTGTTCTTTGTATCTGATCAGCACCTTACGCAATCAGGGGTTGGATAAGCTGGAGTATACTTTGCCTAAGGGTATTTGGTTGAGTTTTGACTTTGGTGATGCACATCCGGTATCCATGCTTTCTTCTGCTACTTTTTGCATGTCATTTCTACTTTTCTTTCTATTTTTTATTCTGTCTTCAAAATCTTTACTTATTTTTTGTGCTGTTTGGGGCATGACAGGATTTGCCAGCTTTATATTTAAAAGGTGGATCAATTATTCCTGTGGGTCTCCCTCTGCAACATGTTGGAGAAGCTCGTCCATCAGATGACTTGATGCTTCTTGTGGCCTTAGATGAACAAGGTAAGTCCCTGCATTCTGTTTTCCCTAAGAATGCTTGTAATCACATTATATTTGCTTTTCAGATGAATGTACTTTTAGATAATGTATGAATAAGATATATTCATTTACAGGGAAAGCTGAAGGTGTTCTATTTGAGGATGATGGTGATGGATATGAATTCACCAAAGGCAATTATTTATTAACACAATATGTGGCTGAACTTCAGTCATCGGTTGTTACTGTGAGAGTACAAAAAGCTGAAGGATCATGGGGAAGACCCAAACGCCGCCTTCATGTTCAAATATTGCTAGGTGGGGGTGCAATGGTATGTGTTTCTTCAAAAAAGGAATTTATGAGGAACATGAAACTTATATAGAAAGAAGTAATCAAGTGTTGTGCTTAGAAGTTATTCATTACATTATCCTTTCCACTTGAGATTCATATTGATAAGTTAGGTTTTGTATACAGCTTGATACCTGGGGCATGGATGGAGAAGTTCTGCAAGTTATTCTGCCTTCTGAAGAGGAGGTATCGAAGTTAGTATCTACTAGTGAGAAGGAATACAAGGAACAATTAGGTAGGCACTTGCTCAGATCTTTACTTTGTGGGTTTATGAATATTTCCTTATAGAGTATATATGCTCATATTTTCTTAAATTCTCATCTTCTTTAGCATCCTTCTCTGCCGATGCTATAGCTTTATTTATCTTCTGCCAACAAGTCTGCTTTTGAAAAATATAATATTATATGACCTCTGTTGAAGATATTCTTAGGTTTTGATATTCATGAATATTTAGCACCGTGCTATTGCTCAGTAGTTTCACGTCTTCCTCACATGTATATGGGTTTCTCATTTCCTTCCTTTTTTTGAGAATTGAGAGTTTTGCATGCTTTTCACTCTTCCTTTCCCCATGAGCAAAGTGGAGGGTAAGCAGGGAGAGAAGTATTTGGCAATTGACATTGCATTTTCTTCTCAGTTGTGTATAAGATGCATGCACTAATAATGCATACTCTGTATCATGGTGTGCTAATTTCTCATGAATGCTATGCAGAAAGGGCAATTCAGATTCCTGATGCGGAGGAGCTTTCTGGACCCAAGGGGACAGAGCTTTCAAGAACTCCCATTGAACTGAAAAATAGTGAGTGGGTTCTTAAAATTGTTCCCTGGATTGGCGGCAGAATCATTTCCATGGTGCACATTCCTTCAGGTAAAATTGATTGTCCATTAGCAATTTATTTAATCAGTAAATTAATCTGGAAATAAAACTCCTTTTATTTTCCATACGACCTGTTGGTTCTTTGCGTTTCTCATTAGATCCAGTTATAAAGGAGATCATATTACTTTATGTTGCATGGATGGAACAAATGTTGTATTGTTCATGATAAATTATCTGCCTTCAGGAACACAATGGCTGCATAGCAGGTTAGAAATCAGTGGATACGAGGAGTATAGTGGTACAGAGTATCGATCTGCTGGATGTTCAGAGGAATACTCTATCATTGAGTTAGTTTTCCTTCAAATTCCCCTTTAACCCATTCTTTGTGTGCATATTTTTGTCCGTGCTGGTCCGCCCACACCCTCTTAACTTTGGTGTTCAACATACATTTCTTGGTTTCTTTCTTGCAGTCGAGAACTTGAGCTTGCAGGGGAAGAAGAATCTATGGTATTAGAGGGTGATATTGGTGGAGGATTGGTTCTTCAGCGGCAGATCTATTTTCCAAAGAATGCTGTTAGCATGTTTCAAGTAGAATCAAGCATATTATCCCGCAGTGTTGGAGCTGGTTCTGGAGGATTCTCAAGGTTTTATTTTTTTTTTGTATTGTAACATTTAATAGCATTGTGTGGGTTACAAATTGAATTTTTCAAGGACTGGTGTGTGGTTTTACTCAACATTTTCAGTACTTCAGAATCAGATTTTACAGAATATTTTACTCAGCTATTTATAGATTAATCATCCGAAAAAAGAAAACACTAATATTAGCTAGCGTTGATGAGAAACCGTATTTAGCTAGGTTAACAATTTTTGAGTTTTACCCTCTGTGACTGCAGTATCCTTGTGTTCTGTTATTTGCTCAATTGAAAATGTTTGAATTTGTTCAGATTATTGATTTCTGCTATGGTCCATTTTACTTTCTGCAGGTTGGTCTGCTTAAGGGTTCACCCAACATTTGATCTTTTGCACCCATCAGAATCTTTTATTTCTTTTACCTCAATTGATGGATCAACGCATGAAGTGTTTCCCGAAAGTGGAGAGCAATTTTTTGAAGGAGACCTTCTTCCAAATGGTAATGGTCATTTTATCTTATCCTTTGCATTATTCATTACTGCCTATGTTAACAATGTTCATATGTGGAGTATAATTTTCATATCAATATTCAGAACTGAAGTCAATGTATCTCAGCAAAATGGATGATGAATTTTTTATCTCAGGTGAGTGGAGGCTCATTGATAAATGTCTTGGATTGGCGCTGGTCAATCGATTTAACGTAACTGAGGTTTTCAAGTGTCTTGTTCATTGGGATTGCGGCACGGTCAACCTGGAGCTATGGTCTGAGAGCCGGCCCGTTTCAAATCAATCCCCTCTCAGAATTTCCCATCAGTACGAAGTCGTGAGAATCCCATGATTATTTCTAAACTGCTCACTGCACAAGGTATCCGCGTGTTCAGAGCAGCAGAACAGTGCTAATAACTTGCATATAAAAACATTGCAGCTAATTCAAAAGGTGCCTTCCACTTAACTGTACGTATATATGTTTGGAACTTTAGCGTGAAATTGGGAATGGAAGTAAGGAATAAAGGAAGGACTGGGAATAGTATTATCCCAAATTGCCTAATGTTTGCGATGCCATGTTTGTTTAAATGCAACAAAAATTGCTATCTTGGAACCTAAATTTTCCTTGATTGTGGGATCAATTAAGTAACACCCCCTCTCCCGTCTTCTCATCTTCTGATGGCAATACCAATCATTTACCCCTCCATTACCATCACGCAGCTTTCCTAGCTGTTTAACACCGTGTTTTAACTTTGCTTCTAAGATGCAGTCTTTACTTTTGCATTGACGATACACTAACGAACACATTTCCCAATAATCATACCAAACTGGTTATAGATTCATTATAATTCTTATCTGACAGCCGGGTGTCACTCAAATTGATGCAGTTTTATCATGACCTGCCAGACTTATTGTAAAATCTTTTATTAGATTTCATCTATTCCTTCCGCTAAATTATCTAGCAAATTCCAGTCCAGTCTTAAGATAAAATAGCAGCACTTGTCTGATGATGTTAAGATCCATAGCCATGAAGAAAGTAATGCAATCTACCGTCAAAAAGGAGCAGCATCAAGTAAATATCAGGCAAAATGTAGTGGAGCTCTCTAGTTATGAGATCTCGTATAACTCTATGAGCACCCTCAACAGTGCCCAATAGAATAACAAATCATTCAGATATATGACTTAAGACAAACAAGGAGATGTATGACTCAGAACAATAAGTAGACTCCACATTATTTACATCGACATTGTTAGACGAACCTTGAGAAAAATACTACTATGTTGTCATCAAACTAGAAGCTTTATTTATTCTAGGCTTCTAGCCAAAATTACATTAACCATGTAATTTGACTCAATCTGCACTCCACTAAAAAATTTGACAAGAAATCAGAGTCTTAGTGATAACCAATTGGAGCAGCAGTCTCTCGTAACTCTCGGCCTTGATAATGTACATCCTGCAATTCATTCAAAAAATGACACCATTAGAAATCCAAATCATAATATCATATACCAAACACACCTTCAATATTTTTTCATCCAAGATTAATAAAAGGGTATAAATAAGCTTACCGACGCAAAGTGGTTGACGTCACGGTGGTGCGCTTCATCGGCTCTGACGACCATAACCACATCCCTTAGAGTAGAATCAGGTGGAAGCTGCCAATAGTCGATGGCTATGGCTGGTGCTGGCACATTCTCTATATTGCCCTTGTCAAGCTCCTTAAGGAACTCAGTGTAGGAGTGTATTGCTTCCTCCTCAAGGTACCCAACCATGCGGTGTGCAAATTTGGGAGACACCAAATACCCCAAGAAGTAGGCATTGAAGAAAACACCTTGAACTGCTATCACCAGAGCACGCTCATACCACTTTGGCTTGGCCACTTCCATGAAGGTCATTAGGTGCATGCGCTCGTTCTCTGCTTCTTCCAGCAGAGCTTTGATCCAGCCACCACTGTGCTCGAATCGTCGCAGCGATTTGCAGTGAAGGAGCATCCCTCCCACCATGCCAGGAACAGCTGCCACTGTCTCCAGCATCATTGCTCGGCATCCATATCTGCGCTGTTACATTTGCATAAAACATATGATAAGAACAAAGCTTAATTAAGCATTTTATATTATAGACTATGAAATTATCAAGGCTTATAAGCCCGGATAAAGGAGGAGGGTTGTGTTAGGTCTTTGAAGGTATGTAAGATGTAATATTTCTATATCGAAGAACAAATTGGTAATATGGACTTACCCAAATTAAACAAAGTATTTTATATTTTTATGTAATCATCGGTTTAATTTTCTTAAAGAGGCTCTAAGCTATTAATCTTCATGAAGATCATTTAACTTTCAGAAATTTGTTTTATCCTACTTCAAAAGATAAAAGGTATTGTATTATCAATTGCATAATTTAGTTCTCAAACCCAATCACTCATCATGTGCTGGTTAATCAAACTTATGACCTAACCCTCGGCAACCTAACATCACATGCACCATCATGTACCACTTGAAAAGATATCAATGAATAATGAATACCTGAAAGAATAGATCAGTGGGGAATCTGAGCGATTTAACAGTCCAATAAGCCATCTTGTCCAGAAATGTTACCGGCGCATGGTGCTTCTTCAAATCAATGTTCAGATCCGCTTTGTATGTCTCCCATGGCTTCATTAAAAAACATATATATATATATATATATATTCAATAAAACAAAACAAAACTTTTCAAGAAAATAAATAACAACAGATCTGAAAATATGTACCCTGAAGCAGTTCCATTTCCATTCTGTGCCATCCTCTTTGGTAATCTTAGATGAATGGATACCCCAATAACTCGCAATAATACCCTTATCATTACTATTCTCTTTGTTCCCAACACTTTCAGAAGACGATCCAATCTTCTTCTTCTCTTCATTGTTCTTCTCCTTCTCCGATGACAAGGCCATAGTGCTCTCGCTCCTTCCTCCATCAATCATTGATGCTCTAATCCAATACCCTAACTTGTTCGGACCACCAACACCGACTTCATTACCAACACCTCTCGCCGCCGCCGCCGCCGCCACGCCGCCACGGCCCGCGGTGGAGAACAAACGGTTAGCTACAACAATCACAGCAGTGTTGGCCACCCTAGCACCACCACCAGCAGCAGCGGTACGAACCATCGTCATCATCATGATAATCACCACAATGATTCCAAGAAGCGCGGGGTAGAAGTGTTTGTTATTTTCTCGGGAAAACTAGAAACTAGAAGAATATGAGATGAGAAATTGTTAAAGGGAATTTGACTTGCTTTTTTCGTTGTTGTGATGAAAAAAAAGGGTTTAAGAGAGGTTGTGTATATATATGAAGAGAGCGAAAAAGATGAGGTGAGTAACGTTGATACGTTGGTGTGTTAGTTGGCAACTATGGCGGTGGAATGCATGTGTTTGGGTTTGGCATGGAAAATATTCTAGAACCATATTTTACTTACTTAATTAACTATTTTTCCCACAAATTTTTTTGGGTATATTTTTTAAGGTTGATTTTGTTAATAATAACAATTTATTATCATCATTATACGAGTGTCAATGAGTTATAACTCAAATGACATAGTATTTTTTTACTCAATTAAAAAATTACGAATTCGAATTTTTTATGTCTGACTAAAAAAAATAATAGAGGTGAAATAATATCATAAAAAAATAAAATTTATTTTCAACGTATATTCTTGTATTTTATAGTTTAATATATATCCTCATCGTTCATGCAAGATCTAATAGTTAAGGTTTTTTTCATCCACTTAAATTTTATATATTTTTTTTACATAATAAAATACAAAATTATTGAAGTCTTACATTATTTGTAAAATAAAAACCCTAAAATATATAAATTATATTTAATTTAATAGCATATTATGACTTCATTAAAAAGTTTAGAGTAATTACCCAAATCAGTCCCCAAAGATTTTAAAAACGGACACTTTAGTCCCCAAGAAAAATTAATACACAGATCAATCCCCAAAGTTTTATTTTGGCGGACAAATCAGTCTCCAGTTCATTTTTCGGGCAAAGTAATTACTCAAATCAGTCTCCAAGAATTTTAAAAACGGACATTTTAGTTCCTAAGAAAAATGAAATGAGGACTGATTTGTCCGCCAAAATAAAACCTTGGAGATTGATCTGTGTATTAATTTTTCTTGGAGACTAAAATGTCCGCTTTTAAAATCTTTGAGGACTGATTTGGGTAATTACTCAAAAGTTTAATAAGAATCAATTTTATCACCTGAAAATTAAAAGAAAATAATTCTCGAAAGGAAATTGCATTGTTTGGTAATTTTTCAGCTTAGACAATTTAAAAGTTAAAACACATGAAAAAAAAATTATGATTTCCTACCAAAAAAGTTGTATTAAAGTTGTACTATCAAATTCAAGTTACCTGTCGTACCAATGCGGCTGTTCTTAACTGATCATTAATTGAATAATAATAATTAAAGTTTGCCATTTCTTGGGGATCAAGTAGTTGGGTCTTATCTGCTGCGTGTTCACACCAACTCAATATCATAGACCCTAAGGGAATATTCTCTCACTGGTCCTCATACACACACGCATTTCCTTTCGTATTTTCCGGTAAAATTGACTAGAAATTTTGTTCGTCCACAAAATTAACATTAGATATTTCATATTTGTGGTTTAATATAACGGGAGCAATATTTCTGTATTTAGACTAAAATGTTTATAATATGAGGTGAGTATTAATGAGATTTGAAAAAAAAAAAAAAAGAAAACAACATTTTTTATATATAGCACAGTACATAAAACTTTTTATATATTTGTATAATAAATTAAATATTTAGATTTTTATTATCACAAATATTCTACTATAAATTAAAAAATTTGATCAGTTAGAATATAATTTTATTTTATATGAATCTAAATTATCCATATAAAACGTAATAAATAACTTTTTATATATTTGTATAATAAATTAAATATTTAGATTTTTATTATCACAAATATTCTACTATAAAAAACTTGGTCAGTTAGAATACAATTTTGTTTTGTATATGAATCTAAATTATCCATATAAAACATAATAAATATATGGTTAAAATATAGAGAAGTGCTACACATATAAGTCATTTGGTTTACAAGTCACATAAATTGAGAGAAATTTAACAAAAAGTACGCTGGCCCATATTCGATTTTCATGACGTGCTTCGCCTTCCTCCTTCTCTTCCTCATCTTCTCCTTCTTCTTCTCCTACTCTTCTTCTTCTTCCTCCATGAAAACGAGTTTCTTGTCAAATTTGTTCGATCTCCTTTGTGCGTTCTCTCTTTGCCTTTTCATTCGTTGTTTTATCTGCGTTTATCATTGGTATTCTTGCTTTGTTTTTTTTTTTTTCGATTTTTATAGTTTCTGAAATCAAGCTTTGAAATCGTTTTGAAGATAATGGAACTTCAGAAATACACCCAAACGATTACAGAAATACACCCAATCGATTACAGAAATACACCCAAACGATTACAGGAATTCACCCAAACGATTATAGAAATACACCCAAAGGATTACAGAAATACAACCAAAGGATTACAAAAATACACCCAAAGGATTTAAAAAATACACCAAAAATTCGTTGAAGTACACCTTATGCATAATTCAGAACTCTTCCTCTTTCTCCTTCTCATATTCTGCTGCTGCTTCTTCTTCTTCATTTTCTTATTTCATATTCTCATCATTCTTTTTGGGAGGAAAAAATCAAACAAAGAAAAAAAAAATACATAATGTTGCAAAATCAAATGAAGAAGAAATAAATGACTTGTATGATTTGTATGGAAAAAGGCTTGTACGTGGAGAATTCCTCTAAAATATATTTACTTAATAAGGAAGGTAACACTTTTAGCTAACGAGATATATTTTAAAATTTAAATGACATAATTTTTCTTTCTCACTTAGAGGTCTCGGGTATAACAATTTAAGTAATAATATCTTGAATCATATCTCTACTTGTATGGAAAAATGCTTGTACGTGGAGAATTCTTCTAAAATATATTTACTTAATAAGGAATGTAACACTTTTAGCTAATGAGATATATTTTAAAATTTAAATGACATAATTTTTCTTTCTTACTTAAAGGTGTCTGGTATAACAATTTAAGTAATAATACCATGAATCATATCTCTTTTTGCATAGTTTGTGGTACGTCTATCATGAATCATAATTTTAAACATATTCAATACAAAAATAAATCTTTTTAGCAAATAAATTAATTATTATAAAAATTTAATTAATTTAATTAATTAAAGTTTCTAATGATAATTAAATTTTCCCTTTAACTTGACAAGGATCGCAGAAGCCAACAAGGAGTATATCATAGATGAAAACTAAAATTTAAATCGATCATTTATTAAGATATTTTACAAATTTTATTTGAATACATGAGATTTTTGTCAACGTGTATTGACAAACTCTTCATTCCCCACTAAATAACTCAACTCACCAACTTTGTACAAGATACATCAGCATTATTCAGATTATTATCCATAACAAAACACAACAATATTGTTGTCACAAACCAACATTTTTATTTATTCTAGGCTTCTAGCCAAAGACCCTTGAATTCTTAGTGATACCCAATTGGAGCAGGAGTCTCTCTTAGTTCTCGGCCTTGATAATGCACATCCTGCAATAACATCACCATCATTCTTGCATATTACATCACACAATATCTCCTTTAAAATTTTTCCCTTTTTTCAGGTTTTTTAAATAAATAAATAAATAAAATTCTAATACATATGAGATAAGTGTAATGTATATCATTGCCACTAAAAACATGATAAGTAATTTATTTATGGGCAAAGTATAGTTTTTGTTTCTAAAGTTTGACAAAAGTTTTAAAAATACCTCTAAGTTTTATTTTATTTTAATTTTGTTCCAGAAGTTTTGGATTTGCATCAAATATACTTTCGATGGCTAAATTTTCAAAACATTTAAGACTAACCTAACAATAATACATGAAAATTATGTTTGATTTGCTTGTGTTGAGGGGTTGTTCTTATAAAATTGTTGTTGAATCGGTCTTAAGTTTTTTGAAAAATTAGCCGCCAGAGTATTTTTATGCAATTCGAAAACTTTTGGAACAAAATTGAAATAAAATAAAACTTATGGGTATTTTTGAAACTTTTGTCAAACTTCAAGGACAAAAAGTATACTTTACCCTTTATTTATTTATTTATTTAAGAAATCCATCTTTTCCTTTCTAGTATATATTCTAGTTTTTACTATAAGATTCGATAAATAAAATAGGTTTAATTACTCTGTTGGTCCCTATAGTTTCGTAAAATTTTCAATTAGGTCTCTATACTTTTTTCTTTTTAATTGGGTTCCTGCACTAAATTTTTTTTTCAATTAAGTTCCTCTTAGTAGTAATTGGCTTAATTTTATAGGGATCCAACTAAAAAAAAGAATTGGTATAGGGACCTAAATAAAAGAAAAAAAAGGTGTAGGGACCCAATTAAAAAAAAATTTGGCGCAAGGACTCAATTAAAAGAAAAAAAAAAGTATAGGAACCTAATTGAAAATTTCGCAAAACTATATGAACCAACAAGAGTAATAAAACCAATAAAACATCTAGTTACCAAATCCTTCCCCTTATACATAAGGGCATATCAAGTGAGATAAATAATTTTTCTTACAAGATATAGTATATAATTGTTCTCTATTTCTTTTATGTTGTAAAATTATATATATTGAAAAAGATTTGAAATCAACTCTTAGTTAGTTGAAGAAAAATTGGTATGCTAATAAAACTGAAATTATATATAGCATTATGAAAATCGATCTAAATTAAAATAATGGAGAAGGTAATCATCACACCTTGAAGGAACTAAAAACTTATTAGGACACTAATTAAGTTTATAACTAAATATAAAGAGTTTAAGAATTTAATTATGATCCACTAACTGACAGTGTAAAACGTTTTATATAGTCGTATAATTACGTTTATTCGGTCAATATAAAAGATAGTTATTTTAGTGATGTGAATGCATGCGTAAAATTACTTTATAGATGAGTTTTATGTAAAGTTATAGATGAGCGGTTAAATGATTTGATTGATTTAAATAAATTTTCATGTAACGACTCTTAGTTATTAAGTTCATGCGAGGTTTCCACTTAATTAAATTCATAGTTTTATTAACCAAAATTGGTGAGAATTACCGATGCAAAGTGATTGACATCACGGTGGTGTGCTTCGTCGGCTCTAACAACCATAACCACATCCCTTAGAGTAGAATCAGGTGGAAGCTGCCAATAGTCGATGGCTATGGCTGGTGCTGGCACATTCTCTATATTACCCTTGTCAAGCTCCTTAAGAAACTCTGTGTAGGAGTGTATTGCTTCCTCTTCAAGGTACCCAACCATGCGGTGTGCAAATTTCGGAGACACCAAATACCCCAACAAATACGCATTCAAGAAAACACCTTGGACTGCCATTACCAGAGCACGCTCCAACCATTTTGGATCTGACACCTCCATGAACGTCATTAGGTGCATGCGCTCGTTCTCTGCTTCTTCTAGCAGTGCTTTGATCCACCCACCACTGTGCTCGAATCGCCGCAGCGATTTGCAGTGTAGGAGCATGCCTGCTACCATGCCGGGGACAGCCGCAACTGTCTCTAGCATCATAGCTCGGCATCCGTATCGCTTCTGTACATATAACATTTGCATACATAAAGATATTTGATTAAAGGTAGCTACTAGTATAAAATATATGCTAAAATGTAAATATACTTTGAAAATAAATTAAACCACACGTATATTTATACATGAGGAGTGTTAGGGATAACAATTTTTATGTTTTGTAACCATTAATTGGCCATTAATAATATTTTTAATGGTGTGAGATTACATCTAATGGTGAGAGATCACTCACTTTTCTTTTAATGGTTAAGTGCTGGCCACAAAACACAAAAGTTGCTGGCCTCCTAGACTTTCTCTTTATACATAAATACATTGATAACTGATTTTAATAGCTAATATTGGTGTATAAATAATATTTTCTTTTATGTATACTAAAAATAAACTATTAAATCAGTATTATATATTATAATATTAAATATAGAAAAAGTCTAGGGACCATCAACTTTATTAAATTCTTACCAGCATGTAATCAGTAAAAGAAAAGTGAATAATTCCACCCCATTGGATAAAATCTTACACCATTAAAAACATCATTAATAACTACTTAATAGCTAGGAATCACAAAAATTGCTGCCCTAGCACTCCTCTTAAATATATTATGTCGGATTGTCTACTCTTGTTGAGATGAATTGGAAAATATAGAAGCAAAACCAAGTAAGGAAACATCACATGCATCATTTCATGCATGCTATATTGATCCGAGAAGCAAAAGTAAAAGAAACTAACCTAGCTAGTAGGAAGATACATGCATGCATGAATACAATTATAAACTAAGTAGTGGAAACCTGGAAAAAGATATCAGTGGGATATCTGAGACCCTTTACAGTCCAAAAGGCCATCTTGTCCGTAAAGGTCTTAGGCGCATGATGCTTCTCCAGATCAATGCTTATATCTGCTTTGTAACTCTCCCAAGGCTTCATATAACACAAGAAAGATCAACATCAAATAAATTTTTGATTTAATTATATTCTATTGATTTTTATAATTTTATTAAATTTATAATTAAAATTTTATATTTTTTTTTCATTTTAATTCCTACATTATTTTTAATTTTATAATTAAGTTCTTTCTAGTTTAAAAAAAATAGAATTAACTGAATATTTCTTTGCAGATTGAAGATATTTATAATTAAAAACTCAAAAATGCTATTCGTACACCAAAATCAGTCATTAAAATTAGCCACCAATGTATTTGTGTATAAATACATATGTAATTTAATTTATTTTCAACGTGTATCTTTATTCCCGTATGTATTTTATACTGGTGGCTGATTTTGGTGTACACTTAGCATAATTCTTAAAAACTTAATTAGATTTTTGACAGCATGTATATATTTTGAGAGAAATATTCAGTTATTTTTAACGTTTTTTACATAAAAAAAATTAATTACAAATAAAAATAGTGTAAAGATCTAACTAAAAAAAAATATAAAGACATAATTAAAAATTTAGTGAAACTATAAAGGCTAAAATAATTAAACCTAAATTCTCTAAAACTAAAATTAAAATTGTCATAAAACTATATATTTATTCTAAAAGTTTAAACTATTAGAAAGAAAACCATAAATAATTATATTTTTAACACGATTTTAATGTAATAATTTTTTTAGATTTATGTGAATTTATTATATAAACTTTTATTTATTTATTTAATTTGTACCTTTTTTATTTCTTTTGGAGTAAAGAAATTGAATTCTAATATTTTGGTCGAGATTTGATTATATTATATATCTCTAGTAAAAATAAAAGAAATATGCATATATACATACCCTGAAGCAATTCCATTTCCATTGTGAGCCATCATCTTTGGTAACCTTAGAAGGCTGAATTCCCCAATAACTCACAATACCCTCACTACTATTATTCTCTTCAACCTTCTTCTCCTTCTTCTTCTTATTATTATTATTATCTGAAAAGGTCAAAGTGGTCATAGTGTTTCTTACACCATTTCCATGAATAAGAGGGCCTCTAAACCAATAGCCTAACTCCTTGGCCACCCTGCCACCACCACCACCACCCTTCATCATCATCATTTGAGGGACTATTATTATTTTGACTTCTTGTATTGGTGTGAAGAAAAAAGGCTTAAGGGAGGAGGATTTATATACTTTTTTTTTTTAAAGTTGATAATTATTGAATAAAAAGTTTTAATATAATTTAATTTTGAAAAAAATGACAAACAATATTTTTTTTTAACTAATAATCGGTTAATATTTGTAACTATTAATTTTAGAGGATTATTTTTTTAATTATATAATGACTAAGTTGATTAACAATGATTGGTGATAAGATCAACTTGTAGAAATATCTTGTGATTTCAAAGGAAAGAAGTAATTTTTTATATTACATCTTGTATTATTTAATTAGAATTATCTTCGTATATTTGAGCTGTAGTAATGTATTAGTACTACACTACTATGTCGTACCAATTTGGCGGCTCTAGATAGATATCATAACAAAATCAAAATCAAATTGTAGAAAGAACTGAAAGATCATTATGAGAATCGAGTAATTTAAAATTATTTTAGTTAAACAGTGATTGGTGGAAAAAAATGGAATTTCATAAAATATCCTATGAATTCAAATGAAAAAGTAATAAATTCTTATTACATCTTGCATTATTTAAAATTAAATGTATTGCATTTGTACTACAAAATTTGAGTTCCCCGTCGTAGAATCTGTACTTCACAGCAATGATGCTGGTCATTTATTGATTTTTTTTCCTGGCAAATTGATCAATTAAAAAAAAAGAAATTATATAATAAAGTCTGATAATTCTTGGAGACCAAGTTCTTCAAGTTTTTAACCTCCAATCATAAACGCATTGGAATATTCCTGTCACGGTTTGCTTTACATGCATGAATCTCTTGTTCTTCCATCTCTTCACGTCAACTAGTACTATTTAATTATTTATTATATGTGACGTTGACTTATAATATAGCTCTCAAAGTCAAAACAGGAGGGCCACATTTTAAGCTAAAGCATAAGTATATTATCTATTCTTAATATATAAAAGTAGACGAATAAGTTTATCATATTATTTTTAAGATATTTTGCTCTTCTTATTAATATTATGTTAGCAATATTATTTATTTGGCAAAATTTTAGAATCAACCACTAAATTTTTGTTAAATCAACTATTATTTTTAAATAAAAAAAAATTATACAAAAAAAACCAAAAAGGACATTAAATTCATATTTCTATATTTATTATATCTTACCATTATAAACAATATAATAAATTTATAACCCTAATAATTAATTTATTAATTTTTATAACTAACTCATTAAATATAATAAACATCCATATTACAAATGTTATAATAATATTATTAATCATAATAAATTTTACGTTATAAATATTCAAATTTCATACTATTTGAACTATTTATATAAGTCTCTTATCACTATTCCTTCAAATAACATCAAATTTAGCACAAACAATTTATTTCCGAATTACACAACATCTCACATTTACTCAATGGAACATCATTCTTTGGACAATATCACCAAACAAACAGACAATTGATTTATCAAAGTTCGCGTAGTTTATCTATGGGAAACATTAACACCCACAAATGAAGAGGAACATCTTTGCTTAGAAATGATTATATTATATGAAAATGTACAAAACAAACATATTTATTGTATTTTTAAATTGAATTAACGAAAAAATACTTTAATTATTTGTATTTATTTATACTTTTTATATTATGTCATAATACTTTATATATAATTGTGTTTTAATATCGTTAAAATTATGCTTCTTTCATGTTATTTATTATTCCTTTTTTAATAACTTAAAAAAATACATATAATCAATTTTTTTACTAACCCAATACTTATTTTAGGTTCAAAATTCAATTAAAGGTTTCGATCAAAGTGCTATAACAACTTTTGTACTATTTGATGGCGAAACAAAAAAAATTGTTGGGTACAATTGTTTCAAATCTAATGACACTCTAAAAAAGTAATAACATTGAAGCACCACCCCAATTGAATAATTTGTGCAATCTCACACTTATATTTGAAGTCAAAGTAAATGATTTTAATCTCAAAAAAAATTTTTAACAATACACCGTTGCCAAGACATTTGTTCCAACCAAAAATATTGAACCTCAATACTCATTACAACAAATAAAACAGATAATACTCTAAAAAAAATTACTTATTTAAGACATTATTTTTATTTCTAATTTAAATTATTCATTGATTATAGAAACCAATTTCAGACGAAGATCTTATATCCATGAAAAGATTAAAGAGAAAGAAAATCATACAAATTCAAGACACATCTAGAAGTCCATAAACTAAAAATTTAAAACAAATACTAAAATGAAACTACTAAATAAAAATATCATTTTGTACAATTCTAACATCCAAATTTTTTATACTATAAATTATTTTAAATAAAATATCTTTTAAATTTAACTATAATTTTTACATATTTAATTTAATCTTACAAAACATAACAATTTTTAATATTTATTATATACTATTATTAATTTATCGCTTCGCACGATGCGCATGTCTCATTCTAGTTGAAATAAAACTACTTAATAGGATGTACTACATCCGTAACAAGATTATTGTATACAAATTGAGTTTTGTAACTACCAATTAATATTTCGTAGTTACTCATACAAAAAATGAAAAAACTACTTCGTATAAAAATATAACTGAAATGCAAATACGTATATTGAGTAATTTAGTCAAATTTTCTAACATTTTTTAACGGTTATACTTATATAAAGACAGTTTTATATATCAAAAAAAAAAAAAAGCATTTACTTATGAGTAGTCACTTCAATATTTTTCATGTCTATATTGCATAAATAGAGATAAAAATAAATCAGACAATTTGTCAAGTGTTTGTAATTTGATTTACATTTGATCTCTCTTGATCTAACCTGTCATAAAATAGTTTTAGATCGAGACGAATTTAAAAGCTTAATTCTATTAATAAGTCAGATCCAAACTCACAAAATAATTTAATAGACCTATTAAATCTATTTGAGTCTATTAAAATATAAATAAATACAAGAATTTTCTTTTTCCTACCTAAAGCTGTGAATTTCAAAGTGGGGCTTCAAGAATCTCATACACAAGCCAATTTTCGTTGTCATCTCTTTCTGTTCACAAATAACACACACACACACACACACACATATATATATATATATATATATATATATATATATATATGTTAACTTGTTAGTTTCCTATCCAATCAGACAAAATATCTATAGTGTAACAAAATTCAACACTTTGGACTAAAAGAGTTTCCATGATTGGATCCATTCTACAGATTCCTTTGATTAAAATCTTAAAATATAAGATACCCTCTTAGTTTGACTTACTATCCTCTCTGTACTCACCTAGAGAAATAAGATGGGCTTCTAGTTTTCCAAGAAATGGGGACTTATGGAGTATCTGCATCATAGCCATAGGGATAGGGTTATATTCTATTCTTAATTTGAATAGCAACTAATTAATTAGCACAACCAGTTTCTAGTTTTTATATCCACTACTTCTTTTGTTCATGGCTTCTGCAACACAGTGTCCACCCTTTGAATTCTCTGCAAAGTACTATCATTCTGAAAATGGAGGTAGCTGTGTGAGGCAGACTAGTTTCTTTGAAGGCAAACCAGTCCTTAATCAGGGTGTTGGCTACTCTGTCATTCTTGGTTTTGGTGCTTTCTTTGCTGTTTTCACCTCTTTCTTGGTCTGCAATCCTTAATTGAATCTTGTTTGTTTAGTTTATAAGTATTTATAATCTTTCAAATAATGCACATGTTATTATGTATTAGATTCACCTTGTTATGAGTTAGTACAGTAGAAAATACACTAGAGCCTCAAAATGGTCGTTGAGATTAGCTTTATGTACTAAAATAGTCTCTGAAATTTCAATTGCGTCAATTACGTTACTGAGATTCGCAAAAATATACTACATAATTTGATGGAAAAGGGCCGAGGACTAAGATGGTGCCTCTTTTTGAACCTAAGACGTACTTTGTGCAATCGGAATCTCAGGACTATTTTAGTGGCCAATTCTAAAAAGCCACTTTGGGGCTTAACTCGTAGAAAATTATTAACATGACATTTTATTTTCTATAATTTTCCATCAAGCTGAAATTATTGATAGAAACTTTGATTCTTATGGTCAGGTATGGTTGGAGAAGAGATATGTTGGGTCTCGCCACACCTCGGAATGGTTCAATACTGCAGGAAGAAGTGTTAAGACAGGACTCATTGCTAGTGTCATTGTTTCACAGGTAATCATTTCTGTTGGATCAAACGCTTATATTAGGCCGAAAACTATGAATTTAAAATAGCCTTTGAAGTTTGCACAGATGGATGAATCTGTATCAGTTTTCTTTATCACATATGTTTTGTTAATTGCTATGAATTGGTGGTGTAGTGGACATGGGCTGCTACAATCTTGCAAAGCTCAAATGTTGCTTGGGAATATGGAGTCAGTGGTCCTTTCTGGTATGCTAGTGGAGCAACAATCCAGGCATGAATGTTATATTACATTAAATATCTCCTCTGCATGCTGCTGTTTTTTCATTTTCTTCTTTTTCAAATTTCAGTCCTCCTAAATTTTGGAATTTGGAAAGTGAAGTAAGCCTGAGATTTGATATGATGCATTGAACATGAACAGGTATTCTTGTTTGGAGTAATGGCTATAGAGATTAAAAGAAAGGCTCCTCATGCTCATACAGTCTGCGAAATTGTCAAAGCCCGGTATGTATCTTGGTTTGCATAAACAAAGTAAAGTCATATCAAACTTTCTTGTATAAATTATCAAATTTTTCTAGAGCTAAATTTCTTGTTTTTAGAATTTGGATGAACAAGTAGTTTTTACTCTCTTAGTCTTGCTAAGCTAAGTGATGTTTCAAGAACACTGCAACTTTTTTAGCACTGATTTGATAACAAAGTTTCTTTACCTCTCAGTTGGGGCACTGCAGCACACATTGTGTTCCTCTTTTTCTGCTTCTTGACAAATATAATTGTAACGGCAATGTTGCTCCTCGGTGGTTCGGCCGTTGTAAATGCATTAACTGGAGTGAACATTTATGCTGCAAGCTTCCTAATTCCCCTTGGAGTCATTGTCTATACACTAGCTGGTGGACTCAAAGCCACATTCTTGGCAAGCTATATACATTCTGTCATAGGTTTCTACTTAGATTTTTGTTAATCTTTACCGGTTTCTGAATCTTATTACCAGGAATCCGATTAATCCAGCATCTATTTGTTTTCAGTGCACATTGTTTTGGTGATTTTTGTCTATCTTGTCTATACGGCGAGTAGTGAGCTTGGTAGCCCAAGTGTTGTTTACAATCGCCTGCTCGAGGTTGCTAGCAAATCAAGAACATGTCAGGATCCTATATCACACCATGGACAAGCTTGTGGTCCTGTGAGTGGGAATCACAGAGGATCTTACCTAACAATGTTGAGTTCAGGAGGCCTAGTTTTTGGGATTATAAACATAGTTGGTAACTTTGGCACTGTCTTTGTTGACAATGTAAGCATGACTTAAGATATGTGTCTTTCCATCTTCAATTTGTTTCATTTCTACATGTAATGCAATCATGAAAGTTAGCTTTTCATATTCATGGTTGTAACTTATGCTCCTTTTGTCAACTACTGATTCCTCAAATGGGAATGTTTAGGGGTATTGGGTGAGTGCCATTGCTGCAAGACCTTCATCAACTCATAAGGGCTACTTGTTAGGAGGCTTGGTGTGGTTTGCTGTGCCATTTTCTTTGGCTACATCATTGGGTCTGGGGGCCTTGGCCCTTGATTTACCAATCAATGAAAGCGAGGCAGGTCGTGGACTCGTTCCCCCTGCTACTGCTGTGGCTCTGATGGGGAAAGGTGGATCCATTCTTCTCCTAACCATGCTTTTTATGTAAGTGATGATCATGATCAGAAACACTTACAATATGTTACAAGATTGAATTTTCAAATGGTTGATGATACAACTTGTGTAAAGGTTCAACTAAACTGAAAGTCCTTGAACTTATATTTTGTGCATCATTGTTTTACTTTCTCATGTTCTTAATGCGCTTATGATCAGGGCAGTGACCTCTGCTGGTTCATCAGAACTAATAGCAGTATCTTCATTATGCACATATGATATCTACCGTACCTACATAAATCCAAATGCAAGTGGAAAGAAAATCCTTAAAGTGTCAAGGTCTGTTGTTCTAGGATTTGGTTGTTTCATGGGGCTGCTTGCGGTTATACTAAACAAAGCTGGAGTTTCCTTAGGATGGATGTACCTTGCAATGGGAGTTCTTATCGGATCAGCGGTTCTTCCTATCGCTTTCATGCTTCTATGGAGAAAAGCAAATGCAATTGGTGCCATTCTTGGAACAATAATTGGCTGCATTATGGGAATCACCACATGGATTTCTGTTACAAAAGCAGAATATGGACACATAAATCTTGATACAACTGGTAGGAATGCTCCAATGCTTGCTGGGAACCTTGTTTCTATTCTGATTGGAGGAGGTGTTCATGGTGTTTGCAGCATGCTTTGGCCTCAGAACTATGATTGGAGTAGCACTAAGCAAATCACAGTGGTTGAAAAGGAAAAGACTGAATTGCCAGCAGAAGAGTTTAATGAAGAGAAGTTAGTAAGAGCAAAATCATGGATAGTGAAGTGTGGTGTTGGTTTCACTGTTTTGATAGTTATACTTTGGCCTATTCTCTCCTTACCAGCAGGTAACTAATTTTGAGTTATGCACATTTGAATTTGGTCTCCTATGATTTCAAGGTTAGAAAAAGAATGCATTTTGTAACTTATGTTCATGTTTATGGCCACAGGAGAGTTTAGCAAAGGATACTTCTATTTCTGGGCAGTGATTGCTATAGGATGGGGTACTATTGGGTCTGCTGTGATCATTGTTTTACCAATCATGGAAAGTTGGGAAACCATCCGAACTGTGATTCTTGGAATGTTCACAAATGACAGGCTCATGGAAAAGGTGGAAGAGTTGAATCACAAGTTGCAGACAATCATCCAGGCAATGCCGGAAGCCGAGAGACTTTACTTGCTTGAGAAGGAAAAGGCGAAAAGATTAGAAGCCTCCGAGAAACAGGATGATTCCCTTCCGGCATGAAATGCTGATGGATCAGACTAAGTTTTTAAGTTTCTCTTGTTCTCTTCATTCTTGATTGATTTTCAATAGAACACTACATTTGTCAAGCTTTTTAGGTGCATGTTCTTGCATTGTGTATACATTATTACATTGTACACTACAGGAAACTGAGAGAAGATTTGAAATGCTAGAAAGATTTGCAATTTTTCCTTTCAATAATTAATTTGCATAAAATTAATCCTCAAGCTTATTAATATACCTAAATCTTTATTTCTTTTTAATTTTGTAAAAAATATGCTCAATATAAAAATTGGAATAATGTGCATCCTTAAACAGTTTTTTGACATTTTTCTTTGCATATAATAATGAAAATGATGGCTAGTTAGCTATGTTAAACATGGAATGAATCATACACAAGAATTCGTATCATGGTAGACATCTCTGAACTAAAAAAACTTACCTACAGCTAGATTACAATTTAGTACAATATTAATATATAACTAAAATTTAAGTAAAAGAAGATTATCTATAGTACCTATGAAAAAAAGAGAAGAATTTTCTATATTAGCATTCGTGTGTTATAAATTTATAATTACATGGAATCACTAGCCTGCTGATGAGTTTCTCATTCTTCAAGCCATAAGGATAGATGATGCAATTGGATGATCCGATCAGAAGGAACTATGACATTGAATATACAGATCCAACTGGTGCATGATGCAGACATGAGTGAATTGCATTTGGGATGGTCCAAAATTCAGTATTTCAATTTCGGTATAGTAGAAATTGAAGAAACCATGGCTCACGCTTGTTGAGATAGATAGATATCTATCTAACCATTTCTTTTTTGGAGTTTGTGTTATTTGCTGCTGCCTTTTCCTTCATGGCTTCTTTCTCTAATTTCTTCTTTTCAGCTTCTGCCAGCCTCTCATTCTCTTCTCTTGACTTGTTAAACATCTTCATGAATACAACAAGGATTTGTGTAACTGCAAAAGAACACAACTTGAATAAATAAATGAAGATGAGTGTTTTATGGGCATTAACAGTGTTATTTGCTAGATGCTTTTCTATTTTTAAAACATGGCACATTGAAGCTTGAGACACGTTGCGTCAATATGAAGCACACTCGCAAAATGTTGCCTGTAATGAGGTCAGTTTTGTATTAGGGTGAAAATGGGGGATTAAATTGAATGGGTTAGATTCATGATTAGAAATTTAGAGTTGAATGCAAAACTAATCCCAACATATTTCATTTGCATTATTTTTATTATTCTAATTACTCAGCCCAAAAAAAAAAACCTTCTACTTCTACATGATTAAGGGTTTTTAAAATAGCTTTTGCTTCTTTACTAAGCTGCAAAAGACAGATGATATAGCATAAATAAAGAACTTAGTTGTAGGGTGAATGAATATACGCGCACTAGTACTTTTACCATACCCGAAAGCATGGACCCTTCTAAACAAAGTTTTTAACCAAAAGAAGGGTTGAAAAACTGGGTCATTATGCATGTGTATATACATAAAGAGAATGTCAGACCTTGCTCAAAAGGGCACCTAGCTGGATCCTCCCCAAAGTACTGGGACAAAGAATCTGCATTTCTTCCCTGAAAGAGAACCAGTTATCAGTATCAAATCATGATTATTAGGACGGTTCATTAAAATTTCTGATGTGCAGGAAAAAATAAAGTGAAGAACCCACCACTTCAGAATACAATGATATGAGAGACCTCACGTCGGCTTCAGCAGTATCAAGAAAATTCTTCAACACCTGAGCAAGAGAATAATCATACTTAGACCAATTAAAGTTACCTAAAATTGATTCTCTTTCAAGGTTTCCCATTGGCCATCTAACTAGGCATAAAAAAAATATGATCAAAATACATGATAAGTAGCTGTTGTTCACCATGCAGTAATCTTTTGGTGAAGAACACAGCATTAGTTTTCATACAGATGGATAACATGTAACAATGTAATTGAAGAATCACGGTTTTGGCCTATAGATTTATCATTTTCTCTTCAGTAAGTTCAGAAGTAAAAGCTGCCATTTTATATTCCTTACCTTACGAAATCCTGTAGATATGGCACCATCATTTTCAGAAGCAGTGAGTTCTTGCTCAACCTTCTCCAAACCTTTACTCACAGCTTGCATTTCTTCAGCCAATGCTTTCAGTTGGATCTATGTTTTAGACATCAAAGTCATAAATTCGTAAATAATTAACCTTCATTGCCCAAGTTCTATTGAAATACATTTATGATTTATCATCAAGAAGCCAACCACAAAGGATTACTGACAAAAGAATACCTTTGAAGCTGCTTCCAAATGGACAAGATCTTTGTCAAAATCTAACAATTCTGGCATTTTCTCAGCAAGAAGCTAGTGAGATAAGAACAAAACATTGTAAGATATCATAACAAAAAAGCAACAGTGGCCAACCAAACAGGGAATTATGTTTTGTCATGTGTGAAGGAAGGGACGCGAACAAGTTACTTTACAAATATCACAATCCTAAGCAAGAAATGCAAATTTGAGCAAAATAGATGGAGCAAAGTATGAAACACTGGAGATTTACAGAGAGAACCATTATCAGCAGGAAAATGGAACTTTTTCTTTAGCATTATCTCCTATAAATATATTTTCACACGGATGGAGCAGAGCAAAATTATGTCAAAGATATCATAGTATAATACAAAATATTGTTCAAAGATTTTGGTATATCTACCTTGCACAAATAATGCATCAAAGTCATTTTGTTATTTCTTGCACGAGTATCAGATAACTTGAGAAGGCTATCCAATTTGAATCCAACTGCTGATCCTGCCATTGATAAAACGTAAAATATAATCTAATCGGCATGGTTGAAACTATAATTTTATAATAAATATTGAGTTGAACCAGGATGCAACACAAATCTCAAATATAAGACAGTCAAGTTGGAATGGAGTAATAGATACCCCTTGCTGTTCCCTGATTCAGGGCATTGCCCAAGGTAAGAATAGTCTGCATTATCTGGCGTAATTTCACAGATTCTTTCACCTGTATTATAAAGCAATAACATGAGTATAAGCTTGGTAATTCTTTCATTTTTTTTCCAACTAAGAGCCATTAAACAGTACCTCTTTAGCAGCATTGTTGATTGTATTCAAATTTTTCCTCAAATCATTCACCTGAAGAAGCAAGAAGAATTTGTCTTTAAGAATGAAAAGCAATATAGGATAATCATAAACTGGATAGCATACCTGAGAAGAAAAGTTGATTTTGAAAGCAAACACCCTTAACTTGGATTCTACTCGTGGAACCTTCATCAGCTCCATAAAAAACTGATAGGGGTCATCAGAATAAGAACTTCGTTAGAATTAATGTAGGCATTGTAAAGAACTAAACGTTCATTGTTAAGAACAAAAAGCAAGAAAGAACCTGTTCACATTTTCCAAGCATATCCTTGTCCCCTTTATAATTCTGTAAAACAGAGACATTTCAGCTGGGGAAAGAACAAAGAAAAAGTTCCTTTTCCATATTAAACAAGGAAGCATGTCATACAAATATTAGAAACTTTTTACATTTAATTTTTGAGCAATTTCTTGTTTTTTAATGTGCCATTGGGAAGATTTCCAGTTTACTTAAAAGGTTTAATCTGAAACTGTTCATGCATATATATATATTTTTTTTATCAAAGACACCTAACCATTAGCAAACACACAGTGTGAATTTCAAAACCCTAAAAAAAATGAACTAAGGTTAAGAGGATGCACAAATATGCATATGGCCTAAATGAAGCAAAAATGGGAAAGTCCATCTATGCAAGTAACAGTGATATGATTCAAGATTTTTAACCTGGAATTGAGTATATTAAGCAAATGAAGATATTTGCAGCCAAGATACAATTCATAGAAATACCAAATCATATGCATTACATGAAGTTATACCTTACAGTTCAGACAATTTTTGATAAGTTAATGCACACGAGAGTAGAAGAGTGGTGTACCTTCAACATCTCCATCTCTTCCTTGGTGGGACAGAACTTGATGAGATTCTCAACCTGATCAATATCCAGAACAGAAGAATCCAATGCTAGAACAGCATTCTGAAACCCAAATAACAAAAAATGACAAATGTTAGAGCAAACATGAAAACTAATGCCCTCGATCAAGCTATATCCAAATGAAAAGTGCCCTAAAAAAAAAAAAAGACAACCAAGCAATTGAACAAAACGATAGAGAAACTTACCAGCATATCTGGCAAAGGAATTTTGATTTTGGAGAGCATTATTTCACAATTATATGCTCTACGCAAGTCAATCTGGCAGAGGAGATAAAGAAAAAGGATATATTAGCCCTTGTTCAATTGATAACATACGCTAGACAAAAATTGAAACGAAAAAAAAAAAGAAAGAAGACGAAGTATTTGCATTAGATTTCCAGAGCACACAATCATACTCATAGAGCAAACTGCAATATGGAATATTTGTTTGTCAAAAAACTACATATTAATCCAAATAAAAAAAATTCTTTTTACTTTTTTAGCATTCATTATACTTTTCCCATATTATTTTGCTTCTTCATTTACAATGCAATTGGAGAGAATAGACAAAGTCTCTCAGTAGAGTTTTTATTGATGTTTATTATCTCTTGGGTACCAGTCCCATTCAAGAGTACTCTAATTATGAACAGGCATATGAACCCTTAAGCAACAGGTTGTTAAACAAATTTATGCCACTAGAGAAATTGCTTACCAGTTGTACTTTCTCGGGTTTGTTGATATTAGAACCGCGCCGACCTCCAACTTTAGCATTGCTCCCATCAGAAGCAGATGCTGCTGAAAACAGGCTCTCAAGTTCTGATATATCTATTTCAGGGGCCCTAACACAAAGTTTTATGATTTGAATCAGAAGTGCTAAATTGAAATAGCATCCCACCCATCCTAGGTCCTGTCGAAAGAAAGTTAGGTGGGTGGAGAAGACAGGAAATTCTAACAAAAGGCCCAATTGCCCAACCATAGTGCAAAAATTACAAAAGGAAAGAGTTTTCATAAAATGACAACTCCGATGTATTTTATGGGATAATTACAAGGAAACTTACTGTAATATTAGAATGAAAATACTAATTCGGTAATCACTACCTTGATTCATTATCTTGCTTTTGTGAATCAGCCCATAAACTCCCTTGTGCTGCTCGGGCAACTTTCACCCAATGAAGGGGCTTCAACATAGTTTTCTTAGGTGCATTAACAGTTGCACCAGTACCTCGGCCTCTTCCAAGACTTGCTGGTGCTAAAGAACCTTTGCCAGGTGGTGGTGGCACACTAGAGGCCCTGCCTGCAGGAGGTGGAGGAGGTATAGGTGTTCCACTACGACCAACTGGGGGAGGAGGAGCATTTGGAGGCTTTGGTGCAGCTGGTGGGGCTGAAACTGTTCGAACACCTGGAGGTGGAGGTGGAGGTGGTGGACCAGGACCTTTTCGTACAGACCCTGGAGGGGGTGGAGGTGGCGGTGGTGGGGCTGATGTTAAACTTGTTCGCACAGGTCCTGGCGGAGGGGGAGGGGCAGGTGGTGGAGTTGAACTTGCTCGTCCTGGAGGTGGTGGAGGTGGAGGAGGAGCTGGTGGGGTTGAACCTGCTCGTCTAGGTGTAGGTGCTGAAGGAGGAGGAGGAGGAGGTGGAGCAGGTGGGACAGTACTTGCTCTTACAGGTGGTAGAGGTGGTGGAGGTGGTGGGGCAGAACCTGTTCTTGTAGGCAGTGGAGGAGGTGGAGGCGGAGGCGATGGGGATGAACCTGTTCTTATTGGTGCTGGAGGAGGTGGAGGTTGAGGTGGTGGGGCAGAACCTACTCTTGCAGGTAGTGGAGGTGGTGGAGGTGGAGGTGGTGGTGCTGAACCTGCTTTTGCAGGTATTGGAGGTGGAGGTGGTGGTGCTGAACCTGTTCTTGCAGGTATTGGAGGAGGTGGAGGTGGAGTTGGTGGAGCAGAACCTGTCCTTGCAGATATTGGAGGAGGTGGAGGGGCTGGAGGTGGTGGAGCAGAACCTGTTCTAGCTGGTATTGGAGGAGGTGGAGGGGGTGGAGGTGGGGCTGAACCTGTTCTTGCAAGTACTGGAGGAGTAGGTGGAGGAGGTGGTGGTGGTGGGGCTGAAGTTACCGGATCATGTTCACTAGACATTGGTGGAGGTGGAGGTGGAGGATGAGGGGCATGTGCTGGAGTTGGAACCAAAGGTTGTGTAGCAGGAACTGATAACGGTGATGATGGAGATGAACAAGGAGAATATTCATTGCTTGGAACATGACAAATTGAGGGCCCATTATCTGTCAATGACTGATCAGGTGTTGCTGAATCGCGATTTTCATGATTACCACCATGATTCTCAAAAGCTAAATGGATTGAATCAGGGATGTCAGGTGTCAATAATTTTGGAGTATCAGAAGACAACCTGGGAACATCAAAGGCCTCATCCGAACTATCAGCAGTGCTTGATTCATTATTTTCCTCGTCGGAGTCAGCAGGCGATGAATACCAACTTCCTTTTCCTTGCAATCTTGAAAACTCTTTGACATCATTTAGGACAGTTAATTGTTTAAGAAGCCAGACAGCAGCAGCATCACCACTATCAACCCAATCTACGCCACTAAACAGTTCTTGAACCCGTGAAAACGCTTCAATGGGCAATCCACCTTTCTCCTCACCATTTAGCATGGTTGTGGGAGCCCGTTGAGGACTTACATTTTCTACCTCTCCAAACAAAACCTAAATTCAAGAAGTTCTAAATTGTCAGGATAATAACAGGTACCCTCACTAGAAAGAAAAACTCAGCCATCCACAAGTAATCGAAGTCTTAGTTTTCCATACAATCCTAAACTATAAAAAGCACTCACCTCAGCCCTGAAGCCTTTTGGATACCGATCCTTTGAATCCCAAAGAATGTCCAAGTTATCAGCATTCAGCATCAATATATTGGACCGAATAAATGCTGTATTAAACATTACACGAAACATCATCACCTCCCTCTCTGGATCCAAATCCAAATGAACGCACTCTAACACCACATCTCCTTGAACTAAACACTGAATATCAATCTTAATCACATCGCAGTCTGCCTGATAATAAAAAAGTCAACACAGAACACAGCCTAACATCAATTAAAAGCAACATAAATTTAATACAACAAAAAATCAGCCAAAAATGCAAAACAAATCAATCAAGCAAACAAAACAACTCCACACAGAACCTGGCGGTAATGCCGCAAGCTCTTCTTCTTCTTATGCATTGAATATATCATCTGAGTGGAAAGCCCATCCTTGCTGAGCAAGTTCCTACCAAATATCCTAATCATCGGCCTACACCCATTCTGCAAATCAAAGCCTGGAATTGCCCTCAAAATGAGACAATCCAGCGACAGTGCGCGCTCCGGAGGCGGCCACCCCGGTGAAATATTCCGCCTCGCCACATACTGAATGTATCGAAGCTGAGAGGGCAAAGGGTTCAAAGGCGACAAAAGCTGCAACAAACCCTTTGGTGCCTCCCTATGAACCATCTCAAGCGCCCTTTTTTCACCACTATGAACTTTCCTAAAGACAAGTAAACTAGCTAGTAGAAATGCAAGTAGGGGCCAGCCCCCTCTTTCACAGTGAAACAAAATCACATTTTGATGGTTCCCTAAGTTTAACCAACTATCACAGACTCTAAGAAAGTGCTGAACAAGAGAAAGGGGCAAAATTGGAACACCCTCGTACTGCTTTGGGTAATCCATGACGACAACATCGTATTCTGTGAGAAATTCAGCGAATTGGCTGCGCCTCTCGCCGTCGCGGAAGTTGAATGCAAGGAAAGAAGATTCTGGAAACTCCTCATGGAGCTCCGTGATGATCTCGTGGAGGTGCAGCTGGTACATTCCTTCGGGCAACACTTCGGTGGAGAAACACGAATCGAAAACTGCACAATATTCATAAAAATAAAATTAAAAAAAAAAAAAGAATCTTGAGGAGGAAAATGAGGAAAAATTTTGGGAATAAGAAATGGGAATGATGAAAATTTCGTTTTTTTTTTTTTTTTTGTTACCGTAGACTCGGTCGATGAATTCGAGTAATCCATCAGGGGGACGCTTGTAGAAGAATCTGCTGAGAAGAGACATGGTGGTTGAATTGAATTTGAATCACATGAATGGAGAATGGAGCTGCAGAGAGTAGAAGCTGAAAATAACAGAAGAAGGTAGTAGCTGCAGTTATGGAGTTCTGAAACGGAAGAGGAGAAATGGGGAAGTTTTTGAAATTTGAAAAGGATAACAATTTAATTTTTTTTTTTTTTGGTATATTATTGTGACTTGTGAGAAGATAATTTTGTTGAAATTTCACTAATTATGGGCATGGAAAATCTAGTTATATTTTTCCATCTATTTTGTTTAGATACTTGACTAAGAAAAGTAGAAAACTACAAATAAAAAAAAAAAGGAGATTTTATTTATGTTTTTTATAGTGCTTCTTTTATTTCTCTTCTTTTAATTCGATTTTTTACTATCAGAATTATGATTATTTAGAATTAAATACTTAGATTCCCTTTGAGAAGGTCCAAAAATTATTTTTTCTTTAATCTTTAAATTACAAAAAATCACAATATTAATATTTGGTATAATTTTAAAACTAGTTTGTGATTTTTTGAAATTTTATTTAAAGTATTTATAAAGAAGTTAAAAAAATTATTTTTTAAAAACTGTCTATCATTTTTTTTAAATAAGGACTTCAATAATTAAAAAATTAAATATAAAATAATTTATTTTTATATTTTAAGTTTTTTTATCAAAAAAAATTAATTGAGTTGTTTATTAAACGGCCATTAATCCTTATTTTGCAACATATTATGGAATTATACAGTTAGTAACTTATTTGGTTATAATTTTGTGAAAAAGAAAAGTTATTTCCACAGGCTCTTGATAAATGGAGAGATAATCTGTTGACTAGGGGTGTAATCGGCTCGGTTCGGTTCGGTTTTGGACCGAAAACCAACCGAACCGACCTGATCGGTTCTTCAAAGAGACCAACCGTTCGGTTGGCTGCAGTTTGAGCAACCGAACCGAACCGAACCGAACCAACAGCGGTTTGGTTCAGTCGGTTTTTCGGTTTTTTTACACCTACTTATCTAAATTTAAAATGCCATAAAATAAAATTTAAAACCTTCAATAAACTAGAAAAACAAGAATTTATCACATCCAAATCCAATACAAATTCAACCTAATTAAACATAAAACAAAGACAATTAAAAATGTCTAGCAAAACAACAAGGTTAAAGGGTAAATGTGTAAAAACAAGGTTTCTTAACCAATATTTTGGTTCGGTTCGGTTCGGTTCGGTTTTTACTGAGCCAACCGAAAACCGAACCGAACCGATCGGTTTAATTCGAAAAAAACAAAAAAAAAACGATTTTTTCGGTTTTCCTTTCGGTTGTTGTAAATTTCGGTTCGGTTTTGCGGTAAAATTCGGTCCGGTTCGGTAACTTACACCCCTACTGTTGACTATTTGCCTTGGTCATGAGTTTAACGAACTTCAACTGTTAAAACAAACAAGCACCTTACACTTGTAACCATTTCTAGACATTAGTTGATTATAGTTTGTTAATCATTTGTTAAATTTCATTGACCTAATAAAATCTTAAAAGCCTTATAAAGAAATTAATACCAACTCTTTTTATATTAGATTTCAGTCATATTTTTTCTTTTAATGATACCACGAAATCAATTTTAATTACTTGGCAAAACTTTAAAAATTAACCAATTAATTTTAGTAAAATATTAAAAAAATTAAAACCATAACTCCCATGCATAATTAATTAATTAATTAATTACATATTTTTATTCAATAGAAATATAAAGTATTAATTAAATATAATAAATATCTATATTAAAAGTGTTATAATAATAATATTATCATAATAAATTTGAAGTTACAAAATATTCAAATTCTATCTTATTTGACCTACTTATATACCATATATAAGACTTTTAACATTATTACTTCATTTTATAATTTGTGATTCGCCTATAAAAAACAATTACACCAATAAATGAAGAGGAACTTATCTACTTAGAAATAATTCTATCATGATTACAAAATAATAATATTTATTATATTTTTAAAATAAATTTACAAAAAAAAGCTTATTATTTTTACTATTTTCTAATACTATTTTGAGTTTGTATCACTCAAAAAATTGTGTGATAGAGCAGGTTTAAAAAACTATTAATAGACATTTTTACTTTATATTATTTAAATTATTCTTATTAAAAATAACTTATTCAATATATATATATATATATATAGACACACACACACAAGCCAATAAATATTCTAAAAATTTTTATTTTTATTATTATAGATGTCATTAAAAATTTGTATGCACTAGGAGAAGAAAAACAAATAAATATCAAAGAAAAATCTACAAAATAAATACGAAAAATAACGTTTTGTGCTACAACATAAAAAATTATTATAAATTCAAATTATAAAAAATTTATCAAATTCTATCAAATTATACTTATCATAAAAAATTTTATCAAATTATAAATTGTTAATTCAATAATTATTATATATTTAAAATTAAATTAAAAATTACAAATCAAAGTGCTACAATAACTTTTGTGCTATTTAATAAAAAATAAAAAAATTATTAGACACAACTTGCTCAAATTTAATTACACTCCAAGTTACCAATGACACTAAAGCATCATCTCAATTGAAGAATTTATACAACCTCACACTTATATTAAAATTCAAAGTAAATGATTTTAACTTTAAAAATGGCTCTCAATAATACACTATTACTAAGATATTTGTCCCAACAAAAAATATTAAAACATAATTCCGATTACAACAAATCTAACAGGTAATACTACAAAAATTTCATTTATTTAAAAATTATTTATATTATTTATTTATATTCTTTATTAATTATAAGAACCAACTTCACCAATACTCATATCATCAGATCTAGATGACATACCAATCAAGAGATTAAGGAGAAAGAAAAATAAACGAATCGAAGGCACATCTTCAGATAAAAAACATACATACAAAGATGGAATAAAAAAGACAATAGAAAATGTATAAAAGTTAATAGTTTAAAAAGAACATGTCTTCAGAAGAACATATGGAAAAAAAGAAACAAGTTTAACAACAATCGAAAAAAAAAAGAATAAATACTACATAAGAAGACTAAGTTCGTCAATTAAAAAAAATACAAAAATAAAAACAACAAATAAAGATGTAACTTTTATACAACTTCAATATAAAAAATTTATATCAACATTTTAAATAAAAAATATATCAAATTTAATATTAATTTGTACATATTTTAATTAATTTTTAAACAATATAATACTTATTAAAATATATTTTATACTATCATTAATTTACTATCCCACGCATCGCGGGTCTTGTTCTAGTTTATATAATTTTGTATATCATTCTTAGAATTTCATTTCTAGAGACCTTGAATTATAACTATAAATATCCAACAATACAAACATCATTTTTACTTTTTTAGCTTCCTTAGTGTGTCTAAAAACATGCTTTGCCAATTTGCCACAAATTGCCGAATTTTGAAGGAATGAACCTCTGGACTCTAGCAGCATATATATGGAATTCGCAGTATACGACAGTTTTCGTTGGAACATGGAATTTTGACGCGCACCAAAACTCAATATCTGAAGGCAGCATCACACGTGGTGAAAGACTGAAAGTGATTACACGAACGACAATAAATCGGAATTGTTTTTACTTAAGCCCTTGAAATGCCAATGGCTCGAACACATATATTGGGTGGTCTACTTTTATCTGCTCAAGATGACGAGGTTCTTACGTGCAACTATTCTAAGCATCTATTTGAAATGACTTATAAAACAGAAAGAACTATTGAAAGCTCCGATGTTTTCATTTAAAATATGAACATGTAAATAACTTTTATAACACTATAACAGTCCTCTTGATTGATGACATATATTTATAACCCTAGTACCCTACTTATCTGCTCGACTTTGTTTAGCCTTCTAAGAGAATTTTCAAATGGAAACATCCTGATCTACACTGTTACACGATGAAAAATTAATGAGACTATGGGGGATTGGTACAGAAAACACTCATTTCTTTTTATAATAAGAACTTACACTAATTTAAAAAAAAATTTAGACTGCTCTACCTAATCAAATCATGATCTGAATTTTACATGACATTAGAAATCTCTATTCTCAATACCAGCTTCCGCTTCAGTGAGGTTATCATCATTCTCATTCAATAAATAATCACAATATTCCAGAAGCATATCTGCGATGGGTGGAATCCCAGGATTTCGCCCATCGTTATACTTGTGAGCATTATAAGTTATTTGCCAAACATCGTGTCTGAAATCCTCTCTGCTCTTGTACTCCATATTCCGAACCCTCTCCCGGATTCGAGCAAGATCCATAGGCCTCTCTATAATGTCCAGGTAATCAGGAGCCTCTTTCTTGGAAACCGGTTTCAGAAAAAGATATGACAGATCATACCTATCTTTAATGGCTTCCACAATGCTCTCCAATATGTTTGCTAAACCAACCTATAATGGAAAGTTGAATTGAAACATACAACTCAATCCAAGTGAAACAATAGCTAAATGGTAAGACCTACCATCACAGCCATGGAAAAAAATCCTTTGATAAAAAAGCACCACCACAAGATAAAGGAAATAACAACTAAGGAACGAAATGTACCTCTCCCCCTCCCCCTCTTCGCCGTTTTGTTGGCGGCATCAAGTCTGCGCCACGTTTTCCTAACTCGATGGATCTCCTCTTCGTGCTCTTGTCTCTGTCTAGCATCCTCTTATCATATCTTCTAGCTCTGTGGTCATCTAAATAGTCGTCTGTAAATTCGGGCTTTTTCTTCTTCTTTTTCTTCTTCGCCTTTTGCCGTTCCTCCTCCTCCCTCTCTCTTCTAATATCTTCTTCGAATCTTTTTATCTCGTCTAACCTCTCCTCTTGCTCTCTGAACATCCTAATTTCTTCTTTGTGATGTCTTCTAGCCCTTTCTTCTTTGAGTCTCGCTTCGTTTCTTCGTTTCTCTTGCTCTTCCCACCATCTCCTCTCTTTAGCTTGCCATTTTGTCAAACCTTCAGTTGGATACATGGGCTCTGGCTTTCTTTGTTTCTCAAAATTGGCCAGTTCAACAATTCTCTTGGTTTTTCTGTGTTCTAGTCGTTTGTTTCCATAAGGACTGTCAAGGTCCACATCAACAATCTCCTTTGCAGGTTTAATAACAAGCTTTTGATGATGTCTCTCCCTCTCTATATCTGTAGGTGGCCGAAATTTAATTGGGACCTTGGGAGAATCAACCTGACCTCTAGCAGAATCAGTAGGAGGCCGAATAACGATAGGACGTCTTACAGATTCAGCCTGTGTATCATCTGGCTTCACTTTTTTAGGAAAAATTATTCTATTAACCTTAGCAGACCTAACAGTTTCAGAATCAGATGTGACTGGCTTCTCAGAACTCTGCAGGTTTTCTAAAGCAGGTTTATCAGAAGACTTCTCAGTGGAGATGCATATGAACTTCAATTTTGTGGAATTGTCAACTGAAGGGGTTTTGGGTGCAGTTTTAGGCACCAACTTCTTCGTGAGGCTTTTCTGCTGGGACTGATTAGAGGGATCCAAAATGATAGACTTTCCAGATGGTTTTTCAATGTCTGTAGATTCAATCTGTGCTTCTAGATCTTCACCATATTTTGGACAGTTCTTGTTGGTCCTCATGTGCCCAAGCTGGTTCATCAACAAAATAATTACTACTGTACCCATTGGATGCAAAATCTTCTATGAAACGAAAAACATCCCTTACAGCACTATTGATTATTTGGAAGAATTGCTCAAAGAAATCTTATAGATATAAAATATAAGAGATAAATATATCTTTAGTTTCTTGATATAATAAACTTGTATAGGCCAAAATATATTTTTACCCATCAAAACATAGTAAATTCAGATTTTAATCCCTAATCCCAAATTATCTTTATTGCTTTACATCCAAACATATCCAAAATATTTTGTTCAACTCCCTACGTTTATTTGCTTGAAAACTCCTGCATCAAAGTAGTATGTTTGTTTAAAGTCCTAAACAATTATAATAATTTGATTCAAGTCATTTTGAATAATATAATCAAATTATCATAATTTTCAAGGGTCGAAAAACAAATTTAAGATATTTACAAAGACAACATATTTGAGTTGTTTTTATAAACATTAGAAAAGTGAATTGAAGATGTTCGTTGATAGATAAAAAATTAATACACCTCTTACAACACATAAAAAACTAATTTTCTGGAATAACTAAAGGTTACTAGGTTATATTAATACAACTCAAAATACACGCACCTGGCCACATGCTCCACAAACAAAAGTTTCCCTGGATGGTTTCTTCTCCTTAAATACCTGGTTCACCAGATATAAATGAACAGGAGTTAAAAATAAAAACACTATAACAATGGTACTGACTACTGAAACAACCAACAATAATCCATTACTCATAGTTCACATACATACACAGAGAGATCAACCCTAAAGCTTCAAGCTTTTACCATATCTGAAAAACATGTTGCTATATGGTACATGATACATCTAATAAATTATTCCATACATCTTATGCCATTAGTCATAAATGATAAAATGCCCGAACTATCTGAAACGGACATCTTAAAAACAGTTTAAGCCCTTCATTCAGACAAAAAAAAAGCAGTTACCACAATTAAATTGTGGATTTGACATTCAGAGTTTAACTCAAGTCATGTGTAAGTTGCCAGAGAATTGACTTATTGTCCCAAAAATGTAAAAGTGTGCTACTGGAACATGTAAGGAATGACTTTCTATTTGGGATGAGGAGAGCAAAGAAAATAATAGTAGACTGAAATAAATATGATACTTTAGCAACACATGAGAAACAGAGATCGATGGAAGAAAGACCATAACTTGAGACTTGAAATCAAAAGTTATATAAGTAACCCAACTGGTTCCCCTAACTTATCCCACTTCATAGACGTGTACGTTTCACTGAACCTAAAGTCATTGTAGCATAACAACCATAAGGACAATTAATACTTCTCAAAGAATACTTGTCGACAGAAAAACACCAATCTGGAGAAACAGATTCAACAATCTATACAATCCTAATTTGCCAAAAAATTGGGGTTTAAAATAATAATTTATTACTGATTAAGTATTATTAATATCAGTATAATAAATGAAAATAAAAGGTTTCCGTTGCTCGCTTAATAAACTACCACAATTATACACAGAAATTTCAGAGTGATATACTATATAGCTTTCAAAATTAGAATGAACCACTATAACTGAATTGCATATGGGAAGAAGACGGTGATAAATTACAATTACCTTGATTGCTCCTTCTCCTATATTTAGTTTGAGTTTTTTATTAGGTAGACTAATAGGTGCAATTTCATTCTTCTTTGCTTTTGTGACCTTCACTGACTTCGCTTTTTTAGCAGGAAAAGTTTCCTCCTGCCACAACATAATAATAGAACAATTAAGCATAATGGACAGAATAGTAACCATTTACTTATGATCTGAGCATCACGCAAAACTCTGAAATTGTTGTGCTAAACAAAACAGACAACAGTACAAGACTAGAGGGAAGTTGCCTTGCCTCCCTGAGATCTGTAATTGCATCATCTTTCAAATGAATGGTTCCATCTAGTTGTGAAGTATTTGTTACTTGCTTATTTTGTTCAGTACTGTCATAGATGATGAATTTTGGTGGCGGCTTTGGTACCAGTCTAGCTTCTTCCACAACTCTAGCTTTCTTCTTTTTCTTCCTGTCAGCTTCATCATCTGGATTAAACAGCAATTTTGAGTTCAGTTTCAAAACAGTCATTTCAACTCGCAACTTATAGTTACTTACAGCAGAAGTACATTGATTCATATTTTTATACAAATTCTTGTCTTATAATATATAATTATACATGCTGACCACAAAAAAGACGAAAGAAAAAGATCAAGTCATTACAATGACAAATAGTGTATCGTACCATCCATAAGCAACCTGCATAATTCGGCAGCCTCAGCCTCTTCATCTTCTTTTTCCTCCTTAGCTTGGGCTGAGGTTGGGTGTCTTCTCATTTTGAGACCCTTAACACCATCTCCCTTATCACGTTTCAAGTCATTGGTACCCTCTTCTCCCTCTTCAAACTCCTCAGCATCAAGTAAATTTTCAAGATCACCAGCAAAAGAATCTAGATCACTGTTCTCTTCTGAATCACTCTCATTTTCATCACCATTTACAGCTGAAAGACTCTGAAGTTGTCGATCCCAGATCTCTTGGCACTTCTCTCTGGTCTGTTGCTGTAACTGAAGAAAAGACATTCGCTGGCCACGAGCATATTTGCTGATAGTAGTTGGATCGACCTTAACCCCAGATGCAGCCTGCTCACTTGAAAGTTTGCGTATCATAGCAATGCGATGCCATCTTGTTTGTTTTGCAATGACTTCCTCAGCAACATTGAATTTAAGCAGCACCTGTTATAAGAGCATACTTGAGATAACAAATAGAAATCAACATGGATGAAATATGCTATCCCTTCACAAAACTAGTAAACAAAACCCAATAAGACAAAAGGATGAGAAGCCAATACTGGAGATATGTATTTGTTCCCTTCACCAAAAAAAAAAAAAAAAAAAGAGAGAACACCTGAAGAAGCTAATACTTAAAGATGTATGAAAACAAAACAAAAACTTGTCTAGATGCTGCACACACACACACACACACACACAAAATGAAAATAAACAAAAATAGAATGGACAGGGGAAGTCTCAATATGAATGGTATCATGATGCAAAGCATCCGGCATTACATGGGGTCCGGGGAAAGCCCGCACCTAAGCTACAATGTGAGCAGCCTAACCTGATGCAAGCATCAGCGGCTGATTCCACATCTAAGAACCCAACCTTAAGGTCAAACGGAGACAGCTCAACGCAAAGACAACTCAAGAAAGGAGACCAAGAAGGTGCCTTCTGAATACTTATCCTATTCAAATAAAAATTGCCTTTAGCTTAGTGGACCACATTTTTAGTATGAATTAAGCACTTTGCAGAACTAACAAATATATATATTCCTCAAGTTCATGATGGAAGCAATTCAACGAGATAATCTCTAATTATCTCAGATTTCCTCATAACTAATCTAAAAAAGACCCACCTCCCGTGCAGCCTCCATGCTTAATCTACGGAGATCAGCATCTGTACCAGTAACAGTGGAACCACCCCGGCCAGCAGCAGCTTTCTTTTTCACCACTGCACTAGACACTGGTGCCTTTGGAGGTGCCCGAGCATAGCTAAATCCCAAGCCACGGCCAGATGGATCCCCGACACCAGTGATTTCCATTCGTTCAATATTTTCCTTACCCTGCCAAAAATAAGGATAAAAATTTACAGATTTATAAGAAAACTTAACAAATACGAAACCATCAGATAGTGAAAAGTTCTCATTACATTGCACAGCAATATTATTTATAATTATTCTTAATGATCCCCACCTTCCAACAGCTAATTCCTATTTTAAAATACTAAAATCGAAAACAATAAATAAATGAAAGCAGCATAGCCATTTATTTCCAGCAATAGAAGTAAACCATCACTAAAGCGCTAATAAATGCAACAATACTTTGCTGTCCGAACACAAATTCAAGTATAATAACAGAACAGTTTATGTTCATGAATTGCAGTATATCTTGGCCTTATGTGAATGCCAGAGTAGAATGTTTCAGACTAAATTAAAACAAAATTCATTCAAGTGAAGGCATGATATTATTAATGGAACATCTCAGAAAGGATAAAGCTTACGACTTGCTGTCGCAAAACTTTTTTCAATTAAGGGATGTGAAATATAGAAGAAATAGCCATATAAAAATAATTAGTTTTTTTTTTTCTGTATTTGGGCCTTGGCACAAGATTTGTGGTGAACAACCAATATCACATTACAAAGCTTCAAAATCTTGTATAAAATTAAATACATAATCAAATGGCACTGCAAAAGAACATTGGCAACTCTTGCAAGGAGAAATTAAATGCACATCTAAACAAAGACAAGCAACAATTCAATCATTCTATAATAGTCGGTTCATGAATCCATGCCGATTGATTCTTTTTGTTCTCGCCCACCCCCACCCGCACCCTCTGCTTGCAAAAATATGTATATATATTTTTGCAGTATTTGGGCCTTGCCATGAGATTTGGAGTAAAAAAATCAATATCACATTGCAGAGTTTCCAAATCTTGTACAAAATAAATAACAAATGCCACTGTGAAAGAACATTGGCAACTGCATGGAGAAATTATATGCACATCTAACAAAGACAACCAACAATTACATCATTCTAGAACATCTCCAAACCGAATTGAACATAGATCACCTGGCTTGTACAGGCAACAAAGTTGCTACTCAAGTTCCAAGGAGTAATCTGCAGTTCCCTTTCAATATGTGATGCAGCAGCCAGTGCAATCGCTTCATCGGGAAGCCGACTCATTGCAGACGAAATATTAGTAGGGTGTGTTTCGGTTATGCCTAGATGTTTTAGACGGTAGAGGCCAGCTTGCATGCTTTCATAAGCACAAACCTAAAACAGGAATGAGAAGAATAATATTAATCTAAAAATAATGAGCAGTTAGGCACAAGAAACAAGATTCAGGACATAGATTGACAAGCAGCCAAAAAAATTTTCAAAAAACATGCACCCACCCCTAGTTCCCCTAACCCACACATACCAAAAACAAATAAATAAAATTAGAAATTATGGCGAGAGAGCGCAGAACAAAGTTGCATGAAGAATTTATAATTAAAAATTATTGCAATCCAGACAGTAAACTAAGAAACTAACGAGGTTATCAAAACAGTACAACGCAGAAAGAGCAAACACACAAGCACACAAATCTATGATAACTCTAATACTTTATCAAAACCCAGCTTTTCATCAACCCATGGTGCACTAAGAAACAAGACCCCAATGAAACAAGCCATTGATGGACCATCACATCATCACCAACAGATGATCTCCTGTGTTATCATATTGCATTTCAACAGAAATGTAGTGTTTAATTCCTCACAAAACAAACTGAATCTCATAATACACAACTTACAAGTTCTGGGGTCACCATTTTTCTTAATTCGTCCTCAGACCACATGCGAAAATTTCGCTTTTTAACCAAAATTGACTGTCCATTTGTTCCCCTCTGGCAGCAATGAAGAAACAAGGATGCATAAAGAGAAGCATAATCAGTACTGAAAAATATGATAACAATATATAAAAGCACCTTGAAAAAGTCAATTCAAAAATGAAATGTAGGAATTCTTTTAGCAACCATCTTTAATAAATAACTTCAATAACAACCATTCTGAGCAACAATACCTGTAAAGTGGCATATTCCTTAATCCTTTTACGGAAAGAGGCTTCTGATAGGTAAGGAAATTGTGACAGGAGCTCATCAATACGGACGCATGGGAGGAAGTGCCCCTTCTCTGCCACTTGGAATTCACGGCACATGTGTACTAATAGCCTGTTCATCATGTAAGTCTGAAGATTCTTACTTCCAGGTGATAACACCTCCATCAGAGGCTCCTGCAGAAAGTGATTGAATAAACCATTGTATCCTCATCGCAATGATGAACTTTATTTTCTTTTTTCATTCTATTGGAAATTTTCCAGATACAATTTTAATAGCTCAATTGCAGTATGCAACAAAGGCAAATTAATCGAGATACATGACACCTTATGTCTGCTTGAAACATTTTGCCATAGAGATTTGCCAAACAATATAAGATTTGTATAGAAATTCCTTAGCTTAGAACTAAGGCAACATTCATAAACATTGATGAAGACAACTATTAAGTACTGACAAACAAAATATGTAACGATGGTACACACCTGCTGTCCAACAACATTAATTTTATCAATGCGCCTTAGCGATAGCTTTCCCTTTGGTGAGCGTACCAGCAGGTAGTCAGTTAATGGAACTTTATGAGGAAATATAGGTGCTCTATACATATTTGTCTCCAGTGAGGACTGACTGCAGCCAGGTTTCAAGTCCCCAAGGAACGGAGATTTATCAGCTGGATCGAGAGATATAATGTGCCCCAAGCTATTATCAGTGTTGCGTAATAAAGAGCCAGATTGATCATCTGGAGAACACTTTTGATAGTACGTACAAAGCCTTGCACCCATTCCAGCATTGCCCAAAAGTAAAGGCCTTTCCTCACAATACCTACATAGAGGACACATTTAATGTGATTTCCAACACAGTATCTGCAATGATAATCCTATCTGGCAATGAACACAGTACAAAGGAAACCAAGACAATGAGATTTCAAATGTAGTCTTTGCAATGCCCATCCTTTGCGAAAACAAAGCAATCAGATTATCACCACTGAAGAAAGAAGTTTGTCGAAAAGGGGGGAGCTTAGTTGCATCAGCCACAAACCAAGTTAAGGATGATATTAGGTGCATGCGTCAAGAAATGCATGGGGAACTTGACAAGACAACAGACAAATCACTAGACAAAATGGGGAAGTGTTTATGCATAATTATGTATACTTCAATATGGGTGCTGCATAAGTTCAGTTATCAGGCACCAAAACATATATAAAGCTAACAGCCAGTGGAGGTTTTATGATAAGAAGGTCGCTTGTCAATCAGCAAATAAAGAAACCAGCAAATAGCAGTGAATTTCAGAAAATAGTAATTTAGATTGTCACTCTCCATCTCTTAAAGACGAACTTTTCCTATGGCAACAAAATAATAAATATAACTCCAATTTAAAGCACAAACAGAGTACCAAAATAGTTTCAAGCCACTTACTCCATCAGAAAAACATGGCCATCTTTCACGGACAGATCAGACTTTTTCTTGAATGCCCCTGGAGGACGCAGTGACTTATTCTCACCAGGAACCCTTTGTGCCCTTGACCACAAGTGAATCTTTGTCCGTACAAGGTGTAACAATGAATTTGGTTGAACGTTCTGTGCAGCAAGTGATTTCTGATCCTCAAGCTCCCTCCCCAAATAAAATGTTTTCACGTTTTCTGATCCCTTGAAATCTGTCGCCCAAAAATAATCCCCAGTAAGTTGTGCAAACAAGAGATGAAAGTAAGAGACTAAAACAAAAGCATAAGGAAATTAAAATATTAGAGAAAATAATCAAAACTGCAAATCAAACTATGATCTTACTATATGTTTTAAAGTTAGAGAGAGAGAGAGAGAGAGAGAGAGAGAGAGATTAATGCCAGAGGAAAGAAAAACAAAAATGACAACCTAGCTTTTTAGCAGCTTTTGCTTTAACAGAAGCTAGAGTTTCTTCAGCATCAACATGTAGTTTTGTCCCCTTGCCACCCAAGCTCTTCATAATAATTTTCATGGGTCCCTGTGTTGACAGTTTTCTCTGTTCTCTGACAACAACCTCACTATCATGGGGATACCATAATGCTTTGGGACGGTGAAAATTTGCAATATCTTTACTGCAAGAAAATTAATAAGATTATAAATACATAAATATGCAATGTAGAAGACAATAGATAGCAGGAAGAAAAATACAATAAAATAAAACAAAAAATCATATTTGGTATGTACCACTCAAAACAAACTGGAAATGCAAGAACTTGATAACTGACATACATAATGCCTATGTTATGAGAGGCAACAGATATATCATAGAATGCGTAGGTCTAACAGATTAGTGATGACTAATTACAGGTGCACCATGGAAAGTGTCAGATATCACAACCAATGAACAAATTCTTACGATACACATGAGTGAACGTTAATACAGATGTTCAGAGATAATAATGATAATCAGATTTTTTTTTAAGTAGGAAGATCATCACGAATGCACAGCAATACTTGTCGATTTTAGAAAAACCATATTTAAGATTATTGGATCCGTAGCCAATAAGATAACTCCAAAAAAAACACTGAGATGCAAGGAACAAGAATACAACGAAAGCATGCAGCAAGTATGTCCAGTCAATCCAAACATCAAAAATAGGAACACCGTTGGAACAACTTGAGCAGAACACCAAAGAGGAGCCACAGACATAATTTCATTGTAAACTAACTTAATGGTCAAAAGCACACTCCAAAAATAATTCTTTAACAGCATATTATTATTGTTTACTTGATTTCTTTCCATGCAAAAGTAAGAAGGCAGAGTCAACAAACCAATAATTAATAATTATAAATTCTTACTTGCTCAACTTCAACTTCATTGTCTGCAGCTTCAGTGCAGGTTGGGAGTGGAAAATTTTGACACCATGCGCTGAGCGTTTCTTAGAATTTGACTTCAGTTGCTGAGAAGTTTTCCTGTTTGAATAATGTTTATCATTAGCAACATATCGCCATCCATATTGACCTCCCTGTACTGGTAGCTCAGAATCCCCACTGCTTGATTTTAGGGAACGAGTCAAAATCATAGCCCCTGCATGAAGGTGAAGATGGCTACTATTCTTGTTATCCAAAACTTCGAAGTGCATTTGGTCATCTTCAAGATCAAAGATAAGCTTTGGTTTCACAGAAGGTTTATTGAACTCCCATATAATATTGTCTAACCAAGACCCCTCAGCCAGGTCTCTATTTTGAGACATCACCTTGGTAAAACGCTTTACATGGCCAAGCTCATTATGCTTTTCAGATGTGTACTCCCCTCTTCCATCTGCATAACCAGTGTCATCCATCTCTGATCTGGATTCTAACCTCAAAAGCTGGGGATGAAATAGATTTTTAGATAATAAATCAGTTTTAGCATCAGAAGAGTCCCTTGAGCCAAATGGTTCCAATGATAAAGGAGAGCTGCACATGAAAACATTACTTTTTTTCTCCTCCATTATTTTCTGGGGCTCCAACTGTATATTCTGTATCCCACTTTCAATTTCTATTTCACTACCACCAGAGGCTCCCAACTCTGGTCCCGAAATTTCACAGCTCTCAAAATTAGTGTCACTTACAACAGGAGAATTGCCCCAAATGATTTCATCTTCCCAATCTTGCTGATCAAGAGGATAAAAATTGGCTGACAAGACATAAGTATCTTTCCATGGAAGCTCATTCGTGAAATCGCCTTTCATTGGTTCAGCACTAAGACAAGAGTCCTTTTGTTGTCGATCATCTTTCGTAGGTGTCGAGGCATCCCCATGAAGAAATCCAAATTTTGGAAATTCCAAATCAACATCATTACTTTCTGATGCATCATTATGGACTACACAAGCCTGTTTGGTCAGTGAAAGACTAGAGAATCCCTTGAGGAATGCCTCTTCATCCTCTTCTACAATATCATCAGATAAATCCAATGATTTGTATCTATCTGGAAATACAACAGGAGAGAAAAGCAGCCAATTAGTACAGAAACCACAAAGACACATTGTATAGAAAGCACGTCATTTTGCCATTAAAATCTCTCAACTGCTAAATTACAACCACATGAAACAGCGATTGTGTTAAAACTATTTCACTTTTCCAATAAAACTCCTCATAGAATAGCACAATAGATTCACATTTGCAAACAAAACCCACACAAATATCCCCTATATCTAGGTAAGTACCGTGTGTAACAGAATGCCGATGCTCTCTCCTTTCTCCTTTCCTCAGAGGTTCATGAATACCAAAGATTTCAGAGAAGCGTAAAATTTCCATCCCATCTTCCACATACAAAACTGGCAACGGCGTAGACCTTTTCAGAACTTCAGGCCCTTCCTGTTTGTTTCATGAATTAAGACATTAACATGTCAATAGAAAGTCAACCATGATAATTTTATAATCCTGTCAACAAAAATGTATCAAGTTAGACAAAATTATTATTAGTTTATTCAACATGAACTGAGCTTTTGCCAGTGTAGTACACCTGAACTATATCTACAATTACTACTTTTACTAGTATGAGTACACCTATAGACTTAATCACAAACAAGGTGCACACAGAGGAACTGACTGACTCTTCCATAACCTATACATTTCCAAAGGCTTTTTACAATCCGGAGAGATATGGGGCAGAAGCAAACAAATGGCTCTATATCTTAACATGCCACTTATAAGGGCTGTTTGTGCATGGAAAGTGAGCAAGTCCACCTACCTGTACCGACTAATATAAAAAGTTAGGGGAAACAAAGACCAACCCTAACACATTTTGTCATAGAAGCTTTAATACCAGTTAATAGCTATCTCTCCTAGATGTTTCAATTTTTGGATAGATAAATGAATGACTTTTCGGCCGATCAATGTTTCCCAAGACAAAGAACCATCTATGCTTGAATTTTACATAACTGTAAAGGAAGAGTGGCATTGCCAAGGTTTGTACTCAATATCATTCGGTCATAGGGGGTTCAGCCACAAACAGTGAACCCTTTTCCCACAAGACGGGGTAGCCTACAAATGAGACTGATGCCATACAAAAGAATGAGGGACAAGCATTTGTTTGAAACATATTTTTCAATCAAAAGTATATATTTGTTGAAATACTTCGATATTGATAGAAAAAGAAAATATTTTATTGCAAAGAAGAGAATGTAAAGAGGTTTCTTTGACACCTAAAGGTATATATTTGTTGAAATACATATTCATGCCATTTGTTTCTACACTTTTTGGGTTGCTGGTGTCTAAATATAACAGTAATCCATTTCTTTTCATATGTCTTGTACACAATGTAAGAACTTTAATAACGAATTTGACTAGTGAAGCTTTATTTTAATATTACTTGTAAATTGATTTCCGTTTTGTGAATGCTTTAAGTTAAATGGCCATGAGTTGAGTCATTGTAAGAGATATGATTTCCATTTTTAGTTAAGAGTTTCACCCGCGGGTAAAAGGAATTTGAAAGCCGTCATTAAATCAATCAGCTTCCTTAGTAGCATGGTCGTTCTGCTCAGTGTTTTAAAATATCGGTTATGGCGGCGCCATGGCGGTATGGCGTGGCGGAATTTGGCCTCGCCGCCATACAGAGGCCACCGCAACGTGGTTTTCACGGCGGGTGAAAAGGCGGCCGCAATTGCGGTGGCGCCATGGCGGAACGCCATTGAAATGGCGGAAATGGCGGTGGTTTTCGGATTTTTTGAAAAAAATTGGGGGTAATTGGGTAATTTAGGAAACCCTAAGTGATACCTTTAACCCTAATTAGCCTCTGTTATTCAAAAACTTATCTTCCTCTCTTATTCACATCAAAAACGGCTCTCGTCTTTGTTCTCTCTTCTCTGTGCCTGCCGTCGGCGTTGATCTTCGCCACCCATCGTCGCTGGTGGTAGCCACCCGTCGCCGCTGGTGGTTGCCGCCGCTCATCACCACAGTTCCCTCTCTCTGTTTCGTAGTTACATACATTCCCTTTTTTTTTCTTTGTTGTTCGTTCAGTTCATCGTCTCCTCTCTTCCCTCATAAACCTCTCTTCCTCCAATTTTTTTCCGTTCAGTTCAGTTCACTATGTCAACTTCCAGACCAGCCCCTGATTCTAATACCCCTGCTCCTGCCTCTCTGCCTCTGCTGGTCATGCTGCTGGCATTGCTCCTGCTCATCCTGCAGCTGCTGTCCGTTCCAGTAGAATTGAAGCAATGGGGGAAATAAGCCTACGGCAAATACTAGGAGAATACAACAAAATGGAAAAAGCAAACAACCTGCAGCTCCAAAGGGTGGACCAAGTTGTTGAGAGCTAGAATTTAGATGGTTTATTTCATCATTCTTTAGTTTAAAGACATGATGAGACAATGGCTTTGGTCTTTCTTTTAAGCTTTTAGTTTTTATGTTCTATATCTTATGTTTATTTGCTGAATTTCCTATTATATTTGCTGCATTAATTGGATGTCTTATGACTAGAAAAATGTTTATATAGATTAGATTTTATAGTTTATTATATTTGCAATTTTTCTGCATGTTTTTTTGTACATATATATGCATTTTCAAGGTAATCTGCCATTTCCGCCATTTTCCGCAACGCCATCCGCCATTATTTTATGGCGGATTTTTGGTTCACCGCCATGAGCCGCCATCTGCAATCAAAAACTATGGTTCTGCTACTTAACATGCCTTATTAAACAGAATATTAGCCCTCTTTTAATCTGGTCCAAAAAATATAAACAAAGTCCTTCATCATCTTTTTCTAAAGTTATCTGGTCCAAAAAATATAAACAAAGTCCTCCATCATCTTTTTTTGAAGTTTCAAACGTTACACTCGTTCATAGTCTCGATTAAGAGTCTACAAGCATTCTAAAACTAAAACTAAAAGCAATCATGATAGAACTCAAGGTCTACCTTGTCGCACGTTTAAACCAGTGTATTCCCATAATCATCAGAAAATTACATCATTTAAATATCAATCAAGTTAATAAACATTAGACGGATAGAAAGGAGGTGAAAGCAGACATATAGTAAGCAGGACGAAAATGAAACCAACCTCAAGTGTCTTTACCTTGATGGCCAATTCTTCAGTCTGGTGCAACCCAACTTGTACATCACGTTCAAGCGCACTGTCTTTGTCTTCTTTAGATGCATCTACAACACTCTTTTCCTGCTCCCCTGAAAGAGAAAAGCTGACGTAAGTGAACTACAATACTTCAATTTGCTTCCCCTACCATTTATGGTTTTGAAAGCATTATCAAGAGGAGTCTACCAACCCAGTGAATAGGTGGACTAAAGTGACACCAACAGACTTTTATAAGGACCTGGCCAACATTTAGGCATTGTTTTACATTTTGATAAACAGTAAAATGGACTTGCTTCACCAAGGCACTTTCAAACAAAGAAACATTTTTCTTACATAAATTAGAAGTACTTCTTCACATATCAAATTTAAACTGAATTGGCACAAAACCACACCTTTAGTCGACTGTACAGAAAGTACAACAGCAATACCAGTGATGCATGTCAGGTAAATAAATATTACCAGCCAATGAGACAGCTTTTGAATCATCAACTCCATCTTGTTCCTTGTCAGATTCTTCATCATAATTTTCATCATCAAAGACAGAAGTTCTAGACCCTAGAGCTTCCAGGGAGGCTTCAGCAGCGAAAAATTCCTTTTTTGGTAGTAAATAGTCCTCTTCATTTGCAGCTTCAGTCTCTGGGCCATCGTACTCCTCATCAATATCTTCATAATCAACTGCATCTTCAGCCTTTTCAATAGAGTCTAAACATCAGAAGAATCCCAGTTAGTAAGTTAAACAGATAGCTTCACTAGACATTAGAAACCCAAGCTAAGCAAGACTTCAAACAGAGCATGCATGTCAGAAGAATTAACTGTAATTGTTAACACTTGCTATTAAAGTTTAATAATAAGATTCTCTTCTAACAATTTAGCAAAGAAAAGCATATCTATGATTAAGAAACAGACAAGTATAACCTAGTTGACAAACTACAAATGACAAAGTATATCAGATGATGTCTGAAAAGTAGCATAAAATTTGGCCCATTAACACAGAAATCCCAGGGAAAGAGATGATGTGTCTCTTTTTTTTGTCAGAATATAAGTATATGATCTCCATTAGGTTTATAGGATTTAGGATGAAACTTTGACAAGAATGAAGATATATGCAGAGCAGGTAATCCTCCCAACAGAAAAACATAAAACTAGATCGTCATACAAATATTCAGCAACTCTGTGTAAAAGAAAATACGCTCCACCAAGGATTTGGACAACATAAAACTATTTCCCTATATGTGTGTGTTATGTGTGGAGCAAACTAGAATCAGGATAATCTCAATTTTTGCATTTCCCTGTGGCTGACATTTTAGGAAAGACTTTTTCGGTACCTTGGGTGAGTGTTTGTGGTCCCCACTATCTTAGATCAGTATCTCTTTACTAGGTTTTTCTAGTTCTACTAATAAGAGGCAAAATTTTGGTGCCATTGTGCAGCATACACCACTGCTTAGAGTATTTAGTTAAGAGTGCAATTCCACGCCTACAATGAAAGATTTAAAGAAATGCAAGTTTTATCGGATATGATTTGAGGGCCTCTATTTAGTGTTAAACTCATGATCTTTTTAGAGGTCCTTTTCACTTGGATAAGTTTGGAGATTGGAAAGCTACACTACATAGAAGGCTTTTTGCTTTTTTTTTATTTTTGCCCTTCTATAACACTTCCTGTAAACACTAATGGACAGCTATGGTTTCGTGCATTTTTGTTAAAAATTACAAGTCATTGCTCATAACATTTTGCTTTCTTAGTCCTTCAGCTGACATGAAGGCCTAGCCCTTAGTAATGGGTAGCACTAGCCGCAATTACAAACCTTCTATTTTCCAAAATAAAAAATGAGTTTTCTTATGAACCATTTACTGTAGAGAAGCACCACCACCAGGAGACACATGGTTTTGGATGTAAGAAGGAACTACTTTGTTTCAGTGGAAAGAAAATGGAAGTTACTTCTCTCTTTGAAATTTCCACCAAGCAAACTTCATTTTGGAAAGTACTTAAGCATAAATAAAACACAGGCGAAGTGCTCTCAGTGGATGAGGGAAAAAAATGATACCAACAGAATATCAAAAACTGCATGATATAGTTTCCTGGCAGACAACTTCACCTTGTTCAACAACATCAGGTGGTGTTTGTGGTGATTTTCCTGACAACTGCAAGCAAGACACCATTATTTTCATCATCAAACAAGATGAAGATGTGGAAGCAACTAAATATGGAAGGAAGAGTTGAACGTTAGACACTTGTTAATCACATCAGCATAACATTTTGAACACTATAAAATCGAATAGAGCCAAAACAATGAAATTCATAACTGCTTACATCTATATCTGTCAGTGATGAATCCAACTTTCCGGCCAATGCATGAATATGCTCCTTTGCATCCTAGAAAAAGAAAAAATACACACACTCTCTCTTATTTAGCACCAAGCACAGTTTCTTACCGAGATGCATAAGCAAAAATGAATTCAGAAGGTGACAAAAAGAGAATAAGCAATAAAAGTCCCTTGAAACCATAATAAAAGATTTACACAAGCAGCTCAAAGCTATAGAAAAAGACACATTTTATTATACAATAAGCAAAATACGGTCAGCATTCTAAAATCGCTACATATGGGATCATATAATTTATCTCTCTCCCTCGTATAGAAACATCTATGTTGGACAGGGCATCCTAGTATCTCCAAAATTTTAAGACACAGAAAACATATACAGCTAATCAGGCTCCAACACTTCAGAGAATTTAAAAGTAAATAATCCATGCATGATTGTATAGTACAGCTTTTCTATCAAAATCAAATGTCATGTTACAACAGACCTTCATTCCTCTCAACCTAAATGGAAGGCAAGCAAGTGAGCACAAAATGCACAAATCTACCCTCCATTACCTATACATTAACAGCCATTCATCTGCTTGGTCTTAAATTATATTGTATCCTTCAAAAGAATACTTACTCCATCCAACCAATACAAAAACAGTCTCTTAAACTCTCACTTTTAACAAACAACTCAATTATTTAGAAGTGATTTCCCTAAAACTAAAGTAATTATTTCAACTTGGCTATTTTAAAAGTAATTCTCCCAAAAGTTGCACCAAATATATGCAAACCCAGTACCAAACAGATGTTTCGCGGTCTGACATAGTATTTAAAAGCATTAAAAAAAAAAACAAAACAAAACAAAAGCAACAACAACAACCGACGACGAGAATCGCACAGCATTTAGACTTCACATCACGACCACAGCAGCCACTATTCTCTGTCGCAGCATTGCAGCCAGACACGAAAATAGTGGTGGAAACCTCTCTTTATATAAAAATAAAGAGAGAAATAGGACATACTTGTGATATTAATTTCTATTTTTGAAAAAGCCATAACTTTTTCAATTTAAGTATACCCATTCAGCCACCAAGAGTAATCTCTCTTCCTATCCCCTATTCATGTACATTTTCTGCCTTTGCCTTTTCTGCTTGTGTGATCTGCATTCTCTGCTTTCAGTTGTGTAGTATATTATACCTATGATTGTGTGTTCTATTTCATTTAGTGATACATTTGATGAATTAGATTTCCTAGAAATCTTGAACGTCTCTAATCCTATTTTGCTTGATTTATGTATATTATTCATTGTTATATTTTACATTCGTATATACATATATACACTGCTATGCCTTCTGCTATATGTTGCAACACTATATATTTTCATAGCAGATTTTGGCTCGTTGCTATGAACCGCTATCCACTATTGATTACTAAGGTCATCTCACATTCAGAACTCAGCTACAAATTTAGCATTTAAACATAGTATTTCATGAAGTGTGATCGTAAAGAAATAACGTGTTCCTGCTTAACCATTGTATCATACTATCATAGGATAAAATCTTTGCACACTAACTAAATCCTCAAAGGAAGATGAAGTGCATATAGTTTCTTTCAGCCTAGACATCCACACAGTGCAACTGGCCAGTAAAAGAATCTCTCTCAGGAACCTCACATATCAATCATAAAAACTACAATGGCTTATAAATTTCAGGAAACATGAACTGTTGATTAATAATTACAATGGACGGAGGGAACTATTAAAAAGGAAACAAACATCAGACCTGCAATCTGAACATAATTTATGTGTATTTAAGTTTACAACGAATGTCTAAAGCAGCATAAAATTACCTCGTCAAAGTAATCAGCATCAAGACCACCGGAATTATCGAAATTTCCAAACATGAGGGCTAAAAAACCACTATCCTTGCCAGACTCCTCATATTCTTCTTCATCATCTATCAATTTGAATTAATTAAAATTCAAGTCATCAAACTATGGTAAGGTAACAAACTAGAACATCAAAAAATAAATAAATAAACAAAGGAAAAGAAAAGGCTCCATTAAGAACTCTAGTTCACATTTCTCTGCAAATAACCATGATGGTAAAACAGTCTAAAACAACAAACTAGATCAGATAAAGAACTATATTCCCAGCCTAAAACACCAAGCTACACCATATATTCAACTATGCCAGCTAATAAACTTTTCCAGCTTCTTCTTTCTCATTAGTATTCTCTTTTCAAATGTTCATAGCACTTTAGCAATTTTCCATTGAACAAGCTCACCTTCATCCCTCCCATCTTGCGATGGGTTATCTGAATCGTAGTCCATGTCGTGTTCACCGACCAATGTCTATTCAACGCATTAACCAACACCTCATCAAAGCGAACACTTACACAGCTCAAACCTCAAAATTCCAAATAACTATCTTCATGTTTCGAGTTTTCTGCGCCGATGGATGTTCCACCCGCGATCAAATACAATCACAGCTCTCAAAAACCCTCGAATCCTAACTTCACTGACGCACTTCCACTCTGATAATCATGCAAACGAAGAGAACAGAAGTGGAAGAAAAAAGATGAAGTTGGAAAATTAGGTTTTCCTCCCCTTGCGAATTTCCCTCCAAATTCCTCAATCAGCGGTTCATTTCCAAATCAATCCAAGCTCGGGAAGTGAAAACCGTTCGTTCCGCGCTCCTAAACCCTAAGATTCCGTGCGCCTTTTCTTCAAGCTATTCCCCCGACGAGATTCAATTCGGGGCCCCACAAAATAAAAAAAAGCACCGGTGTTTGGGTTCTCTTCTTCGCCGATCGAAGTAACGAAGGGTTTGAATATTGTTGAGTCGGTGATCGGAGAAACTGAGTTGCCGCGGTTTGTTTGGTTTGGGACAGAGAGCACACGATTATGTTATTTTAAAAAGTGAGATCCTTTGCTCTGGAAAGAGAGAGAAGGCCTTATGGCTTATGCTTAATCGCTAATCGTTTCTCTGTGCCAAACACGGTCGTAATCACACCCGTTTATAATCTCCATTGGGGGTATTTATAGCTGAAGAGAGAGGATTCAATCATTGATTTATTATTTTTTTTTAATTAATTTTGGTTATACATCTGTTCTAAAATATCTACATATCGACAATAAGTTATAGCTCAAATGACATAGAGGTTGCGGGTTCGAGTCACATATCTTTCCAAATTTTAACCAATGAGTAATAACTCAAATGGCATAGTCTCCCCATACTCAATTAAGAGGTTGTGGATTCGAATCTCATATCTTTGGTAAAAAAAAAATGCATATCTATAATATATGTATAATAAATCAAATCTAGTCGATTTAATTTACTACTAATATAGCTAAATCGAATCTAATTAATTAATGCAATTTACATAAAATATTCAATGAGAGGTATATAACGAAAATTAATTTAGAATATCTACATAATTTTAAATTCCATTCCGTTTATTAGTGTGAATTATCCTAAAAAAATTATATATAAATAAAATAAATCAAATATTTATAAAATATATATTTAAAAATATTTATATTTTAATATTATGTTACACATCTCTTTTATGATAAAAAAAAAAGAAGTTAAATATTTACCAAAAATACATACACATTAGGATTAAGATTTTTTTTTCTTATAATAATAAATAATAATTAAAATTAAAAATAGTTATATATGTCATGAGAAGAAGGGTGTATAACTTATAATTAAATTATAACAAATAATAATTTAAAGCTAATTTTAGTTATAAATTTAATATCTTATTGTAAACCTTTTATTCTCTATAATTAATTAATGTACAATTTAATATCGATGTGCAAAAAAAGGAATAAAATTTAAAATTTAAAATCACTACTGTACCTCAAGCAGGAGATACATATGAATAAAAAAAATATGTAAAGAGAACTCTTAAATATATTATTTGAACTTGTATACATAGTGGTATTTAAGTTGATTTCTTTTGTTGGACCTTTCTCTAGAATAAATAGATTTTCTTCTCTTAACATTTAAACTCAAAACCATTGGTTATGGGATTAAAGAATTTATTATTATGATTAATCTTGTGTTGATTGATATTTTATAAATTAACAATAATATAATAAAGATAGATTCATAAAAAATTAAGGTATTGTATTTGGTCTTTTTTTTTTGAGAAAATGACAAATAGGTTCCTGACCTTTTGTCCTGCGGACATTTTCGTCTCTGACCATTAAAAAATACTTTTAAGTCCCTGACCTTCACAAAACTTGGACGGATCAGTCCCTGACGGAGGCATTTAGACGGATCAGTCCCTGATGGAGGCATTTAGACGGAGGGACTGATCCGTCCAAATTTTGTGAAGGTCAAGGATTTAAAAGTATTTTTCAATGGTCAGGGACAAAAATGTCCGCACGACAAAAGGTCAGGGACCTATTTGTCCTTTTCTCTTTTTTTTTTAATACTTTCTTTTTTCTTTATATTTTAACTGCTAATTTCGTATTAGCTAATATTTCATAGACACTTAAGTATATATTAGAGTCCGTTTGAGTAGGTTTATAAGTTACTTTTTTTAATTTTTAACTTATGAAAATGTATAATGTTAATATTTGGTACAATTTTTAAAACTAAATTGCAGCTTTCTAAAAAGTTATTTTAATGCTTATAGAAAAGTTAATAAAATGACTTCTCTCATAATAAAAAACTTTTGAGTAAAAGACAAATAGGTCCCTGACCTTTTTAAACGAGGACATTTTCGTCCCTTAAAATTGGAAAATACATTTCGATCCCTCACCATTTAAAACGCGTGACAATTATATCCTCCCGTCAAATTGGTGCTGGAAACGTTAACGGAGATTGCTGAGCTGGAGGGGTAGATAGTGATGTGTCCGTTACGGTTACTGAAGTGGATGGGAACAAATTGTTGGAGGACAATTTGGTCCTTATTGGCCAAAACAACACCGTATTACTGGAATGAGCCCTATTTTATCAAAATGGATCGACGAAGCAATGGTTATTGATGGAGCGATCGTCAATGATGAGTGAAGCGGTTCTTCATGCACAAGACTGGCGGGAGATCTTCATTCGTCGTGCCAAAGAGCTTATGTGGTGCTCTTTGAGGCAAACATCTTAGTTTTATTGTCTAAAATTTTGTCAGCAGTTTTCGCCGAAGTTATAGAATTTACACATCATTTGATAGATAAGCTGAAGTACCATCCTGGCCAAATTGAAGCTGCTGCTATTATGGAGCATATCTTAGAGGGTAGCTCTTACATCAAATAAGCCAGAATGCAACAGTCAGATCCATTGCAGAAACCCAAAAAATATCGTTATGCTCTCCAAACTTCTCCTAAGTGGCTTGGTCCACAAATTGAAGTCATTAGGTATTCGACTAAATCAATTGAGAGGGAAATAAACTCTGTCGACGACAATCCTCTGATTGATGTCACTAGTAGCAAGGCTTTGAATGGTGGCAATTTTCAAGGCACCCCAATTGGATTTTCGATGGATAGTGCAAGTTTAGCTGTTGCTTCAATTGGCAAACTCATCTTTGCCCAATTTACCGAACTAGTCAATGACTTGTATAACAACGGTTTGCCATCGAATGAATCTTTCTGTCAGCAGAATACCGAGTCTGGAATATGATTTTAAGGCATCTGAGGTTGCCAAGGCTGCTTATTGCTCTGAACATCAATATTTGGCAAACCCAATAACCAACCACGTGCAAAGTGCTGAGCAACATAACCAAGATGTGAATTCCTTGGGGTTAATTTCTGCTTGGAAAACCGTAGAATCTGTCGAGATATTGAAGCTAATGTGCTCCACGTATTTGGTTGCGCTTTGCCAAGCTATTGACTTGAGGCATTTGGAGGAAATTTTGAAGAGCACAATCAAGGATACTATAAGCGGAGTTGCAAAGAAGACATTAAGCACGGATTTGTTTAGATCATGTGAGAGAGATTTGCTCAAAGTAGTTGATAGGGAATATGTATTCTCCTATATTGATGATCCCTTCAATGTTAGGTATCCATTGATGCCAAAATTAAAACAAATACTTTATGAGGAAGCACAAGCGAGTGCCATCAGCGGGAAGAAAAATGCGAGCGTAGTTTTTGAGGAAATTGGAGCTTTTGAGAATGAGTTGAAGAGTATGTTACCAAATAAGGTTGAAAGTGCAAGGGTGGCCTATGAGAATGGGAATCCAACAGTTCCAGATAGAATTGCAAAAAGCATATCATACCCAGTGTATAAGTTTGTTAAAAAGAAACTCGGAATAGGGTTGCTCACCGGGGAGAAAACTGCCTCACCAGTGCTCTTGCTGCCCCACAACAGAAAGTTGATTGCAGTTAGAATCACGAAAGCAATTCCTGGAAAGAAGCATGCAGCAAACCACGAAATCCGCCACCACCCTTGCGTTGTTCCCTTGATGGTCCTCCACAACTCGCACACTCACATATCCAGGAGGACAACCCCATCACGCTCGTTTCCTCCTGGCACGACGAATGAAGATGCATAAAGAACCCCTTCACTCATCATCGACAATCGCTCCATCAATGGTCATTGTTTCGTCGATCCATTTCGATGAAATAGGGCTCATTCCAGCAATACGACTTCGTTTTGGCCAATAAGAATCAAATTGTCCTTCAACAATTTGTTCCCCATCCACTTCAGCAACCGTAACGAACACATCATTATCCACCCCTCCAGCTCACAATCTCTGTTACTGTTTTCAGTACAAATTTGACGAAAGGATATAATTGTCACGCGTTTTAAATGGTGGGGGATCGAAATGTATTTTTCAATCTTGATGGACAAAAATGTCTTCATTTAAAAAGGTCAGGGACCTATTTGTTCTTTACTCAAAATTTTTTATCATTCTTCTCTTAAAATAAACACTTTTAGAATTAAAAAATCAAACACAAAATAATTTATTTATAAATAACTTTTAATATAAATATTTATTATTTAAACTATTTTTAAAAAGAAACTTAATTATTCTGTTTACCTAAACTGATCTTAATCTATTAGTAGCTTAATAATAGTAAATGTGAGATTTACGAGGATGTTAAACATTTTATTCTTTAACTAAGTGGGTTTTTTTTCTTTAAATAAAAAATCTCATTATTTACACAAATAAATTAACATAAGAATTTACTAATATACACATTCAGTTGTATTTTCGCAAGTTAAAATTGCAAAAATCAAAATTATATAATTTTTGCTGGTTTTGAGTATTGACAGTGAAAACGAAGCAAAATAGATTGGTTATTTTTGCATGTATTATTATCGGTAATTGCTATGGTGTCTAAAAGTGTTTGTCTAACTTATTAAGAAGGGTTAAAAATCAATATTTAATTTTAAAATTATAAAAATAAATAATTATTAAATATTCAAAAATTACCATAAAAAATAAATTAGACAAAAATTAAACACCAAATTATAAACACCATAGAATTCACCATTATTATCAGTAAATATGAAACATTTTTTTCCACATTTTCATTGGACAAAAATGAAAAATAACTTGTGATAAGGATAAAGATTTTTTTGGAAAATGAGTTACATTCGGTTATATTTAAAATGGGATTGCTCTTAAGTCTTCATTATTGATATTTGTCATATATCTTATTGTTAGCAACTTATTAATTAAATAATTATTTTTTTGAAAAGTACTGAAAGAAAATCCAACAAATTAAAAAATATCTTCGTACTTTTTTTTCCTAGCACAATAATGAACAAGGGCCTATCTGTTAGCTTCTTAATAGGGATTTTATTAAAAGTTTTGATGGTGATAATTAAATTTTGAAATGAATTAAGAATAAAAATTAAAATAACAAGTGTCATAATTCATAATAATTAATTGCTTCATGTTAATTTCTCATTTCAATGAAGTGAGATTAAATTTTTTATAAAATTCAAACCAAAATTGAATTGAAACCAATATTAGAGATGTTCTTATATATCTTCTAGCAACTAGCATATATATAAAAAGGATTTAGGTATTTGCATTGGTCTTTCAGTCTTTTACTTATGTCTTGTCTTTGACTCTGTGCTATTATTCACTTTTTCAGTTAAATTTGTTTTCTACTCTTAAAATTCAGGATTTAGGTATTTGCATTCCATTACTTATGTATTGTCTTTGCTATTATTTGATTTTTCATGTAAATTTTTGTTTACTGCCCTTGAAATTCAAACACAATACTAATGATTATGAGATGTGATACGTACCCTATACCTCGGCTAATAATTCAAAATTAAACTCGGCTAATAACTCGAAAAAGTTAAGTCAGAACTCGGCTACATAATCTGATAACAGCTCCCAATAAGTCAAAAACTATCTCTAAAACTGTTACCATAAAATCTGGACGAGCTTAACAAAGTTTGGATCCACAACTAACAGGTCAAACGTTAGCCTTGTGGATAACTTCGGTAAATCTGGAGAATCCCGAAATTAACTCCAAGTAAGCAACCTCAAACGCCTATATAAACAGATAGGTAACCCCGGAGTAAGACAGGTGACAGAACTCACTCTGATTTATTTCTCTTATTTTCTCATAACTCACATTCTTACTTGAATGTCGGATTGCTTTTTGCAGGTGCTCCCGCCGCGGTATTCCAATTCAGTCGACGTATACCTCTTCCACCTTAGCACAGTAGCAGGCAGAAGGAGTTGTTATACCTCGGCTCCATACGCACGGAACATTTGGCGCCCACCGTGGGGCCGAGTTTATTTAACCCCACTACCATTTTTTCTACCCAATTATTTATCCTATTTTGTAGGTTATAATCAATAGCGGAAGAGTAAAATAATCCACCTCCTCCCACCGAGGCCGAGCTGTTAGCTATTAATAAGTCGCTGTGAACAAAAAGCTTAGTGGATTGCCAAATTATTAAACTGGAAACAAAACAACCGAGGCAATGAGGAGGAGCAGAAAAATCGTAGTAATGATAACGACTATACCTTCGGAAGCTAAAGCCGCGATGATAGACACCCAAAGCTCATCAGACGAGATGCATACATTTTGTGGCAATACTCTAACAAATACAGGGAATATCTTTTTTCTCAAAGATGTATTACAGCTAAGTTTATACGTCGAAACACAGTTATGTGCTCTCTTTCATTAATAAAAGATCTTTACTTTTTTACTTTCAATTTTTTTCTATTAATCTTCTTAATTGATCTATAAGCCATTCAGTACATGATCAAATCAAAATCGAACTATACTCCAATTTCCGAACGCACAAGATACCAACCTATCCATTATGTTCAATTATCCCTAATAACCGACCATAAAGATCGGATACTCAAGCTCAAGTACAACTCACACAAGTAATACTTTGATGTAATCATTCAACTTCAAAATCAATCAATCAATCCGAGAATAAACTCGACTATCAAACAATTCGAGAACAAAACTCGGCTTTCTATCAATCCAAACAAACCGACACCTATAAGTCGGCGTCAACCCAACAAATCGGCAACCATAAGTCGGAATCGATGCAACAAACCAGCAACTATAACTCGGAATCAACCGAACAAACCAACACCTATAAGTCGGAATCACTTCAAACAAACTGATAATTATAAGTTTGAATCAATCAAAGCAAACCGATACCTATAAGTCGGCCTCAGTCCAACAAACAATCACATATAAGTCGGCAGCATTCTAACAAACAATCACCTATAAGTCGGCAGCATTCTAACAAACAATCACCTCTAAGCTCGTTCAAAAATATATTGAAATAAGCAACCCATTTTTTATTGACAAACTTGTCCAATTTTATTTTCAAGATTATCAGGTTGATCTTGGAGGCTGTGATCTAGTCATTATAACTCGGCAAATACAAACTATAATTCGGAGATTAGGTCTAATCTGTCCTTATAAGTCGGCCGCGTGTGCTATAACTCGGCCATGTGCAGCAAATCCAAAAAGAGAACGGTTAATTGCTGATAACCCTAAAAAGACCTTTTCAAAGAAGTCACCAAATGATTCTCTATGAGATTCTCGGATGGTATTCAAGCCTCATATCTCGAAATGAGGAGAACATATATACCACAATTAAGTCATATACAAATCTTATATAAACAGAACCAAGTAAACATAGCAGGATAAGTACACGGAGAACTCTCCCTTTTATTTTCTCTTTCAAAGAAAGCTAAAACATTCTTTCTGACTTGAGCGTTGGAGTCTCTTTGCAGGTCCCAAATTCCTCCGGTGTTCCTCGACAACTGAAGTATAGCTCGGTGTCTGTGCTCTTAGGACAGAAAACTCCATACATACGGAAGAAGAAGTTATACCTCGGTACTAAAAGAAGTTATACCTTGGCTTAGATTACTGGACAGAAACAAATGCAAGCTCGGGGGTATCATGCCTACAATAGCCGAGGTATACGAAGAAACTAGAAGCTCACCTATGTTTCCTCTGGAACACAAGGCAAGCTTGGGGGCTATGATACGTACCCTATACCTCGGCTAACAACCCAAAATTAAACTCGGCTAATAACCCGAAAAAGTTAAATCAGAGCTCGGCTACGTAATCTGATAACAGCTCCCAACAAGTAAAAAACTATCTCCAAAACCGTTACCACAAAATCTGGATGAGCTTAACAAAGTTCGGAACCACAACTAACAGGTCAAACGTTAGCCTTGTGGATAACTTCGGTAAATCCGGAGAATCCCGAAATTAACTCCGAGTAAGCAACCTCAAACGCCTATATAAACAGATAGGTAACCCCGGAGTAAGACAGGTGACAGAACTCACTCTGATTTATTTCTCTTATTTTCTCATAACTCACATTCTTACTTAAACGCCGGATTGCTTTTTGCAGGTGCTCCCGCCGCGGTATTCCAATTCAGTCGACGTATACCTCTTCCACCTTAGCACAGTAGCAGGCAGAAGGAGTTGTTATACCTCGGCTCCATACGCACGGAACATTTGGCGCCCACCGTGGGGCCGAGTTTATTTAACCCCACTACCATTTTTTCTACCCAATTATTTATCCTATTTTGTAGGTTATAATCAATAGCGGAAGAGTAAAATAATCCACCTCCTCCCACCGAGGCCGAGCTGTTAGCTATTAATAAGTCGCTGTGAACAAAAAGCTTAGTGGATTGCCAAATTATTAAACTGGAAACAAAACAACCGAGGCAATGAGGAGGAGCAGAAAAATCGTAGTAATGATAACGACTATACCTTCGGAAGCTAAAGCCGCGATGATAGACACCCAAAGCTCATCAGACGAGATGCATACATTTTGTGGCAATACTCTAACAAATACAGGGAATATCTTTTTTCTCAAAGATGTATTACAGCTAAGTTTATACGTCGAAACACAGTTATGTGCTCTCTTTCATTAATAAAAGATCTTTACTTTTTTACTTTCAATTTTTTTCTATTAATCTTCTTAATTGATCTATAAGCCATTCAGTACATGATCAAATCAAAATCGAACTATACTCCAATTTCCGAACGCACAAGATACCAACCTATCCATTATGTTCAATTATCCCTAATAACCGACCATAAAGATCGGATACTCAAGCTCAAGTACAACTCACACAAGTAATACTTTGATGTAATCATTCAACTTCAAAATCAATCAATCAATCCGAGAATAAACTCGACTATCAAACAATTCGAGAACAAAACTCGGCTTTCTATCAATCCAAACAAACCGACACCTATAAGTCGGCGTCAACCCAACAAATCGGCAACCATAAGTCGGAATCGATGCAACAAACCAGCAACTATAACTCGGAATCAACCGAACAAACCAACACCTATAAGTCGGAATCACTTCAAACAAACTGATAATTATAAGTTTGAATCAATCAAAGCAAACCGATACCTATAAGTCGGCCTCAGTCCAACAAACAATCACATATAAGTCGGCAGCATTCTAACAAACAATCACCTATAAGTCGGCAGCATTCTAACAAACAATCACCTCTAAGCTCGTTCAAAAATATATTGAAATAAGCAACCCATTTTTTATTGACAAACTTGTCCAATTTTATTTTCAAGATTATCAGGTTGATCTTGGAGGCTGTGATCTAGTCATTATAACTCGGCAGATACAAACTATAATTCGGAGATTAGGTCTAATCTGTCCTTATAAGTCGGCCGCGTGTGCTATAACTCGGCCATGTGCAGCAAATCCAAAAAGAGAACGGTTAATTGCTGATAACCCTAAAAAGACCTTTTCAAAGAAGTCACCAAATGATTCTCTATGAGATTCTCGGATGGTATTCAAGCCTCATATCTCGAAATGAGGAGAACATATATACCACAATTAAGTCATATACAAATCTTATATAAACAGAACCAAGTAAACATAGCAGGATAAGTACACGGAGAACTCTCCCTTTTATTTTCTCTTTCAAAGAAAGCTAAAACATTCTTTCTGACTTGAGCGTTGGAGTCTCTTTGCAGGTCCCAAATTCCTCCGGTGTTCCTCGACAACTGAAGTATAGCTCGGTGTCTGTGCTCTTAGGACAGAAAACTCCATACATACAGAAGAAGAAGTTATACCTCGGTACTAAAAGAAGTTATACCTTGGCTTAGATTACTGGACAGAAACAAATGCAAGCTCGGGGGTATCATGCCTACAATAGCCGAGGTATACGAAGAAACTAGAAGCTCACCTATGTTTCCTCTGGAACACAAGGCAAGCTTGGGGGCTATGATACGTACCCTATACCTCGGCTAACAACCCAAAATTAAACTCGGCTAATAACCCGAAAAAGTTAAATCAGAGCTCGGCTACGTAATCTGATAACAGCTCCCAACAAGTAAAAAACTATCTCCAAAACCGTTACCACAAAATCTGGATGAGCTTAACAAAGTTCGGAACCACAACTAACAGGTCAAACGTTAGCCTTGTGGATAACTTCGGTAAATCCGGAGAATCCCGAAATTAACTCCGAGTAAGCAACCTCAAACGCCTATATAAACAGATAGGTAACCCCGGAGTAAGACAGGTGACAGAACTCACTCTGATTTATTTCTCTTATTTTCTCATAACTCACATTCTTACTTGAACGTCGGATTGCTTTTTGCAGGTGCTCCCGCCGCGGTATTCCAATTCAGTCGACGTATACCTCTTCCACCTTAGCACAGTAGCAGGCAGAAGGAGTTGTTATACCTCGGCTCCATACGCACGGAACATTTGGCGCCCACCGTGGGGCCGAGTTTATTTAACCCCACTACCATTTTTTCTACCCAATTATTTATCCTATTTTGTAGGTTATAATCAATAGCGGAAGAGTAAAATAATCCACCTCCTCCCACCGAGGCCGAGCTGTTAGCTATTAATAAGTCGCTGTGAACAAAAAGCTTAGTGGATTGCCAAATTATTAAACTGGAAACAAAACAACCGAGGCAATGAGGAGGAGCAGAAAAATCGTAGTAATGATAACGACTATACCTTCGGAAGCTAAAGCCGCGATGATAGACACCCAAAGCTCATCAGACGAGATGCATACATTTTGTGGCAATACTCTAACAAATACAGGGAATATCTTTTTTCTCAAAGATGTATTACAGCTAAGTTTATACGTCGAAACACAGTTATGTGCTCTCTTTCATTAATAAAAGATCTTTACTTTTTTACTTTCAATTTTTTTCTATTAATCTTCTTAATTGATCTATAAGCCATTCAGTACATGATCAAATCAAAATCGAACTATACTCCAATTTCCGAACGCACAAGATACCAACCTATCCATTATGTTCAATTATCCCTAATAACCGACCATAAAGATCGGATACTCAAGCTCAAGTACAACTCACACAAGTAATACTTTGATGTAATCATTCAACTTCAAAATCAATCAATCAATCCGAGAATAAACTCGACTATCAAACAATTCGAGAACAAAACTCGGCTTTCTATCAATCCAAACAAACCGACACCTATAAGTCGGCGTCAACCCAACAAATCGGCAACCATAAGTCGGAATCGATGCAACAAACCAGCAACTATAACTCGGAATCAACCGAACAAACCAACACCTATAAGTCGGAATCACTTCAAACAAACTGATAATTATAAGTTTGAATCAATCAAAGCAAACCGATACCTATAAGTCGGCCTCAGTCCAACAAACAATCACATATAAGTCGGCAGCATTCTAACAAACAATCACCTATAAGTCGGCAGCATTCTAACAAACAATCACCTCTAAGCTCGTTCAAAAATATATTGAAATAAGCAACCCATTTTTCATTGACAAACTTGTCCAATTTTATTTTCAAGATTATCAGGTTGATCTTGGAGGCTGTGATCTAGTCATTATAACTCGGCAGATACAAACTATAATTCGGAGATTAGGTCTAATCTGTCCTTATAAGTCGGCCGCGTGTGCTATAACTCGGCCATGTGCAGCAAATCCAAAAAGAGAACGGTTAATTGCTGATAACCCTAAAAAGACCTTTTCAAAGAAGTCACCAAATGATTCTCTATGAGATTCTCGGATGGTATTCAAGCCTCATATCTCGAAATGAGGAGAACATATATACCACAATTAAGTCATATACAAATCTTATATAAATAGAACCAAGTAAACATAGCAGGATAAGTACACGGAGAACTCTCCCTTTTATTTTCTCTTTCAAAGAAAGCTAAAACATTCTTTCTGACTTGAGCGTTGGAGTCTCTTTGCAGGTCCCAAATTCCTCCGATGTTCCTCGACAACTGAAGTATAGCTCGGTGTCTGTGCTCTTAGGACAGAAAACTCCATACATACGGAAGAAGAAGTTATACCTCGGTACTAAAAGAAGTTATACCTTGGCTTAGATTACTGGACAGAAACAAATGCAAGCTCGGGGGTATCATGCCTACAATAGCCGAGGTATACGAAGAAACTAGAAGCTCACCTATGTTTCCTCTGGAACACAAGGCAAGCTTGGGGGCTATGATACGTACCCTATACCTCGGCTAACAACCCAAAATTAAACTCGGCTAATAACCCGAAAAAGTTAAATCAGAGCTCGGCTACGTAATCTGATAACAGCTCCCAACAAGTAAAAAACTATCTCCAAAACCGTTACCACAAAATCTGGATGAGCTTAACAAAGTTCGGAACCACAACTAACAGGTCAAACGTTAGCCTTGTGGATAACTTCGGTAAATCCGGAGAATCCTGAAATTAACTCCAAGTAAGCAACCTCAAACGCCTATATAAACAGATAGGTAACCCCGGAGTAAGACAGGTGACAGAACTCACTCTGATTTATTTCTCTTATTTTCTCATAACTCACATTCTTACTTGAGCGTCAGAGTGCTTTTTGCAGGTGCTCCCACCGCGGTGTTCCAATTCAGCTGACGTATACCTCTTCCACCTGAGCACAGTAGCAGGCAGAAGGAGTCGCTATACCTCGGCTCCATACGCACTGAACAAGATCAAAAACGTATTATTAAGGGGCTAATTTTTTAGTAATAAAAAGGAATGGTCTGTAATTTAGTATTATGGTTAAGAATAAAATATCGTTTTTGTCCTCAATATTTGGGATAAATTTTTTTTGTATTTCTAATGTTTAAATCGTTTAATTTATATCCCTAACGTTTGTAAAAATGATTCAATATTATCCTATCGTCAATTATACATTATGAGCTTTAGTTAGAGTTCTAGAAATAAATTTTTAAAGTTAGAATACAAAGAACTAATGATCCACTCTGTATAATAACTCATTAAAAGTTGAAACTAATTCCTACAACATTTGCATAATTCACTCTTTTAGGGACATAATTAAACTTGAACATAAATTTTGGGTACAATATTAAAATCGAATACATCCAAGTAAGATCTAAGTGAAAGTGAGAATAATTAAAAAATACAATCTGATCTATTAGTATAATTAATTATAGGATAACATTGAATCACTGTTATAAACGTTTGGGATACAAATAGGACGATTTAAATGTTAGGGACATAAATAAGGTCAATCTATTCACCCATCTAGAGAGTTAAACCCCAAAATGGTCTCTGAGATTGGCGTCATGTACTAAAATTGTCCCTGAGATTCAAATTGCACCAATTACGTCCCTGAGATTGAAAAAATGCACCATATTAGTCCCTGACCTATTTTCCATTAACAACGTGATGACATGGCATGATGATGTGGATTGTAAGTGACACGTGTCACTTTATGATTTGGCCACGTGTAATGGTATGGTGATGTGGTGAACAGTGACACGTGGCATGCTGACGTGGATGTTGTGCCACGTGTCACAATGTTATTTGGCCACATGTCCGTTTGTATCGCGTGTCGCAACAGTATTTGTCCACGTGTCATCCATTATGTCATCGTTATATATGCACCAAATTAGTCCCTCACTTTGCATTAAGTGACTCATTTTAGTCCCTGAAATTGAATGTCGTGCACCAGACTAGTCCCTTCACTAGTTTTTTCTCATTTTTTCTATAAATTCAAAATTCTCAATATTTTTTAATGCATTAATTTCAATTCTATTTTTCACATGTTCTTCAAATAAAAATATTTTTATAAAATATTTTGTCTCTTGCGAATACCCTAACCACCGACTTAGAGTTGACGTGAAGGCTTTTCAAGCACCTTCACTACCATCTCCGACCTTTTTCAATACTTTTATAAAATAATTTTTTTCTTGCGGATATCCCTAATAACCGCCGTCTTGGAGTTGATGTGAAGGTATTTCAAGCTTCCCTCATTACCATCTCTGATCTCTTTCGTCTAGACTGTAGATGTCAAATATGGTAGTGAGGGTGCTTGAAGTGCTTTTAATATAACTCATTTACACATAATGAAAACGTGTATTTCATAAGAAAAAAATATTTATTTTAATTATTAATTTATTATTAAAAACACATATTTTTTTATTAAAAAAAATATGTCTAATCGATCATATAATTATTTTTTATAATAACATACTTATATATTACAAAATTTACCAATGTAAAATTATTAAAAAAAATTATATAATTAAAACTAAAATCTTAAAATTTTTTATAAAAGCACTTGTATTTAAATGATATATAAAAAAATAGAATTGAAATTAGTGTATCTAAGATATTAAAATTTTGAATTTAAAAAAAATGAGAAAAAATTGGTGAAGGGACTAGTTTGGTGCACGACATTCAATTTCAGGGACTAAAATGAGTCACTTAATGCAAAGTGATGGACTAATTTAGTGCATATACAACGATGACATAATGGATGACACGTGGACGAATACTGTTGCGACACGTGGCACAAACGGACACGTGGCCAAATAATATTGTGACACGTGGCACAACCATCCACGTCAGTATGCCACGTATCACTGGTCACCACATTATCATACTATTACACGTGGCCAAATCATGAAGTGACACGTGTCACTTACAGTCAACGTCATCATGTCATGTCATCACTTCGTTAATGAAAAATAGGTCAGGGACTAATATTGTGCATTTTTTTCAATCTCAGGGACGTAATTGGTGCAATTGGAATCTCAGGGACGATTTTAGTGCACGACGCCAATTTCAGGGACCATGTTGGGGTTTAACTCCCCATCTAGATAATATTTTTCCTTGTTCATTAATAAATTGACTAATTAAAATCATATTTTTATAATCAATTCGATCTCCCGATTGGATCCGGGACAAAGGCCTACGAAAAGATCGTTTGCGTTTAAGAAAGAGTCATTTAAATTTATCAATGATTTGTTTATTCCTATCCTAATTCTCGATAAAAGAAAAGGTTCCATCGGAACAAAACTTTTCTTATTTTAGGATATCCTGTCTCTTTTTTTGTGGGGATCAATGACAGAAAGATAATGGAACATAACGTTGAAGGGGGAAGGGAGTCGCTAACTCAATAGTAGAGTACTCAGCTTTTAAGTGCAACTCCATTTTTTACACATTTTTATGAAGCAGTTGTTTCGTCCATAACTTTGGTAGGGTTTATAAGACCACGACTGATCCAGAAAAAAATGAATGAAAAAAGCCTCATGTCGTATCAATAGTGAATTCTAAAAGGATCTGACTAGTCTCGAGACAAAACAATAATTTATTCTATGGTTAATTGATGTGTTTTTCTTTGATATAAATTTTATTTTTTATTTTAAATAACAAATCGGATGGTTCGATTTGTGATGAAATATTTTTTTTTAATGTAATATAAATTAGAGAGTCTAATTTGCATTAAAAAAATTTTCAACGCTGAAATACAAATTTAATCCTTATATTTGTATATTTAAAAATTTTTAAATAAATCTTTTAGGTCGAATATGTAAATTTTTTTAAAAATAATAAAAATTACAAATTTAACCCTTAAAATTTATAGTACCAATACCAAAAAAAATACCAAGTTTCTACGTGGTTAGGAAACACCACCTACACCACAACGCAACAAATAAAAATCGTTATTAATTAAGGCCCACTAGTCTTAGTTATTTACTCATTTTGGTTGAAAACAATTGTCTTCGTTATTAATATAAGAATTGCTTAGGGAGGGAAAGTAACAAAGGCAAAAGCAAATAGGAGTTTAGGAGGAACCTGTGAGGCTGTGACTACAATCATGATTCATGACTTGACCACTCATCCTCACTCACTATTTTAGTATTTACTGTTGCCAAAGGCCACAAAAACTTGTCATCTTCTATGTGCTCGCTCTTCATTTTTACTGGCATTGTTTTAGAAGAGAGATTAAGATTATCCTCTATAGTTGAACATAAGTTTATAGAATATGAGGTTACAATGGATCTTTCTGCTCCAAATGAGCATCTTCACGAAGATTAGGGTTACATTGCATATATTGTGTATGTTTGTTAATTAAAATAAAACAACAACAACAAAGTCTTGTCCCACTAAGTGGAATCGGCTACATGAATCAAACGACGCAATTGTGTTCTGTCATGTATCATGTTTACAGAGAGACCGTTTACATGTAGATCTCGTTTGACCACCTCATGAATAGTCTTCTTAAGTCTTCCTCTGCCTTTCGATGTTTGTTAATTAAAATATTGGAAGAAAAAGTTAAAAAGAATTCAGATAAATTTATGCATCATTTTTAGGTTGTTTTTTTTTTTTGAGAAAATTTCACTCCTCTCTTTTATGAGATGCTAAAATGACACTTCCCTCTCTTCTATTTTATAAATGTACATTCTCCTCCCTTCTAACTTTTAAAAAACCTCCTCTTTAATCCATTTTAAAGTTTTTGTGTTAACTAATGTTAATTTTATCCATTTTTTAAGGAAAAATAAATTATTTTTTAAAAAATACCCATTAACAAAATTTTATTTTTATCATTAAATTTTGCTTACCAAAATATCCTTTAATAAATTATTCTTTTATTGATTAAATTGTATTTTTATCAAAATATTTTTAAAAAAATTAATAATTAAATTATTTTTTTAAGATACCTAGCCTTTAATAATTTTTTAATTATTAAATTGTGATTTTACTAAAATTTTTGTTAATAATTATTTTTATATTTACTATTAATTTTTTTAAATCAATATATATTATTTTAACATTAAATAAAAAATTTTTTACCACTTTTAATATGTATAACAATTAATATATATTGATATTGAAAAATAATCTTACTAAAATTTTTTATTTAATATTAAAATAATATATATAGATATCGAAAAATTAATAATAAAATATAAAAAAATTGTTAACGAAAATTTTGGTAAAATTATAATTTAATAATTAAAAAATTGTTGAAGGATATTTTAGAAAAAAATAATATAATTATTAATTTTTTTAAATATAATTTAATCAATAAAAGAATAATTTATTAAAGGATATTTTGGTAAACAAAATTTAATGATAAAAAATAAAATTTTTACTAGTGGGTATTTTTTTAAAAAATAATTTTTTTTCCTTAAAAAATGGATAAAGTTAGCATTAGTTAACACAAAAAGTTTTAAATGGATTAAAGAGGAAGTTTTTTAAAAGTTAGAAGGGTGGGGAATGTACATTTATAAAATAGAGGAGAAGAGAGTGTCATTTTAACATCTCGCAGGAGATGGGAGTGAAATTTTTTCTTTTTTTTTATATGAAAAAGTATTGGTATTTTTTTGGGTTAAAAATGAAATTATTTGATGTAATTGCAAGTGAATAAATTTTGTAAGGAGAAATACGTGGGGGGTGTGTTACAACACGCGGCAATATTCTGCTTGTTGAACACATGGCAACATTTTGGCTATCACTTGGAGGTGCGTTGAATAATTTTCATAATATTGTAATAATACACTTTAAATATCAATATTCAACTAAAATATTATTTTTATCTCTATATTAAAAATAATTTTTGACATTTTTATAGTGCATTTTAGATAAATTATCTTTAAATTATGTTTTTTATGAATTGACATATATTTAAGGTTAAATTAAGTTTTGTTATTGTGTTTGATATAAAATATATTAAACTGAATTATATTTCAATATCATATTTAAGTTAAGATAAATATAAAAATTAAATAATCGAACACATAACATTGTTCTTAAAATTTAGAATTTAAATCTTTTAAATTTTAAATTTTTACTTTAAAAAGTAAAATATAATTTTTTACTTTTAAATAATTTTTTTATATTTTTTTATTCTACTTATAAAATAAATAATAATAAATAATATTTTTTACTCTAAATAAAATTTAAAATTTAGAGCATTTAAATGCACGAATCCTAAAATTTATAAGACCAAGTGTGTTTTAAAAAGATAGATAAATAAGGAAAGTGCTAAGATTAGAGACTTAGAGTTGGTTTTCGTAGTTGGCGTTGAAGATTCCGGACAGAGAGGAATTGAGATTTGGGGCAGAGAGGTTCTCTCTCTGTAAATTCATTTAATTGCAATTACGTCAATCTTTAAAGCCACAGTTAAAGTAGCTGCAGTCCCATCGTGTACATTTCAATACATAAAGAAAAAAAAAAAATACTATTTCAATACATACAAAATTTGTTCTGAAAATTGATGTACGAAGGACTTATTGTAAAAGAAAGGTTGAATGTTCGAATATAATTCATCGAATTTTGGTGTTTAAAATACAATTAATTATAAAAAAGTATTTTTTATTGTTTTTGAAAATGCTTAAATGTGACTGAAATTTGAAAATATTTAAATCTGTTATGACAGATTTAAGTTTGAGAACCATAAAAGTGGTGGATTCAAGATAATGGAGAAAAATCCGAACGAAGAAAGAGTTGTAGCAGCAAATTTTTTGCGACAAATTTAGTTAGTAAAAAATGCCTGAGTATTTGAAGGTAAAATCATTCCTTCAAGAACTATGGTAGAAATGGTCAGAAGAAGTATACGTGAGAAAAGATGAGACCTTTGAATTTTTACTCTTTATATTTAAGTCATTTTATTAAATTTGAAACTTTCTATTTTCTTTATTACAATTTTTGTTTGTAGTTTAAATTGGATCAATTTTCAATAATAAAATTGCATAACTTTGATAAAAAAATAAACTAAAAAAGTTAACACCAATTTAAATTGATTGAATAATTTATTTATTTATTTAAATAAATATTAAATATTAAAAATTAAAACTCATGTTATATATATTAATTTATTAATTAACAAAAAATTCGTAAATAAAAATTAAATTTACAATGAATTAATTATTAACTTGTGAAATAAAAAAATATTCAAGAATGAAAAAAAAGACCAATTTTACGGTGTCTATAAGTTGGTGTTTAAATTTTGCCTAACTTATTTTTTGTAGTAAATTTTAATTTTTTAAAAATTATTTATTATTATATCTTTTAAATTAAATATTATTTTTTAACCTCTTTTAAAAAATAAGCATCATCTTTTAAGCACCATAACATTCACAAAAAAAAAAAAATCCAAGGAAATCAATACTAATATAGTCTCTGTTCGGCAGACATTAGTGTCAATCTAATCTGATTCGGGGGATCTGTCACTTCTCGATCTCTGGGAACTTTTTCTAAGAAAAAGAAATATATATAAATTTATAATAATTAATAAAAAAGGATACGGTACGATTTATTAAAAATGTCAAATAATGAGTAAATGTAAACCACCATTTTGATAAGTAGAAAATTTAATTTTTATCACAAAAATGTATTATTTTAATTATAAAATTGACTTTTTTTTGCCAATATTAATTTTTAGATATTATTTTATTAAAAACTAAAATTTTTTAAATATCAAAATAATAATTTATATTAAAAATAAAAAATATTATTAAATTTAAAATTAAAAAAATTGAATTGATAACTAAATATTAATGGCTAATATTTCACTTCTCTTTATATTATGAACGGATAATACTAGAAAGACAAAAAAAAAAACAGCTAAAATTTATTTTATTTAATATTTATTAATTATCATAAAAATTAATAAATATTAAATAAGGCAAGTTATAACTGTTTTAGCTTGTTTTCTTTGCTTGCCAAATATTTCTGATTATGAACATGAATATAGTAGAATTAAAATATCTTATAGAGAGATAGGGGTTAGGAGGTGCAGAAAGAGAAAGAGAAAGAGAAAGAGAAAGAGAAATGACAAAAAGGCAATGTTCTTTTTTCTGTGTAGTAGCTTGTAGCTAACTTACTTAGGTTCACTCAGCACTCTGCACTCTCTTTTCCATCTTTTTTCTGTTACAGATTCCACACTAACCACTAACCACCTTCAAAATTAAAATCTTCATTCCCAAATGGCAGAGGAAGAGGACCAACCACCGCCACTACTTAGACAAGACGAGGAACGTCGTAATATGAAGAAGCTCATCTCAATCTACATGGGCCTGGGCCTGGGCCTATTCCTGGCCCAACTCCCCAAGAACACTGTCTCCCTCGTTCACAAGCTCCAAGCAGACCTCAGAGAAATGCGGTGGAGGAGGCAAGAAGACTCCAAAGCCAACGCTAGAGTCGTCGAGATCTTCGCCTCTCACCGCAACGCGTGGCAGCAAGAGGAGAAGCGACTCCTTCGCCAGATCGACGCCGCCGCCGATGAAATCTCACGCCTCCGCGGAACCCTCACCGAGCTCCAGAAAGAGAGGGACGAGGTAATGAGCTTCATGTCGAGGTCGAGGGTCAGAAATGGGGAGAAGGTTGAGGCGGAGGAGAGGTTCGGTGGGTGCGGGAGCAGGGAGAGTTACGGTGTGGTCGCGGGGAATAGTAGAGAGTGGTTCAAGAAAGAGGAAGAGGAGGAGGAGGAGGAAGAAGAAGAAGAAGAAGAAGAGAGTGTGGTGGAGGAAGATGAAGTTGTTAGTTATGCGCATGAGAATGAACATGCATCGCATCATGGACATGGTGGTGGGTTTATGGAGTTTCTTGGAAATGGTTTTGATTCTGAGTTTATGGCTTCTGCATCTTCCAAATTCTGGGCGGAAAAAGCTTCCCTTTTCCAGGTTCCTTCAAATTTCCTCCTCCTCCATCTTCTTCGTATTTTATTTTATTTTTTACCTTTTTCCCCTTCATTAAACCAAAATTAATGTCAATTATTATTGTTCTTAAGTCTTTTAATGACGTGTCTATTGACATAATTTGTGATATCATAATGCATAATTAAGCATAATTATGTTGTTTTATCTGAAAATATTCCTAAATACTGAGGAGAGAGAGAGAGAGAGAGAGAGAGAGAGAGAGAGAGAGAGATTGATTTACTAGTTAGGACATGTTTAAGAGAATTTATTAAGGCTTGGACATTGACACTGCTGTTTTGATAGTGTAGTTAAGAATTCAGATTGATAATTAGAACCCTTGATTATTTTTAATTGTTATTTATTGGTTTAAAAAATATTTGGTAAAAAAAAATAATTAATAAAAAACAGTTTAAATTTATTTTATTTAGTATTTATTAATTATTATAATAATTAATAATTAATAAATAAAGTAAGTTATGACTTATGACTGTTTTTTTTGGTCTTATTAGTATTATCGATTTAGTTATTATTTATTATAAAAAAAAGCTTCCTATTATCTTAATTTTTCAAATTTTAAAACTAAAAATACAAAAAAATTAACTTGAATTAGCTTTTGGTGTAGTTTGTTCCTATACATTTCTTTTACAAGGCTGTCCACAGTCAAGCCAATAATTAAAGTGGGGGAGGGATTTTGTATTTTTATATGGTATGATTATTAACTTATTACAGTGTAGTTCACCGCATAAAGTGACACCCCTTTTATTGGTATTATTATTATTTTTGTTAACGAAAGATCATTATCAACTTTTGGACTGGCTCGGGAAACACAGTATCCTGTTCCTTTTACCACAGCTTATATTCTTTTAACCCAATTTTTCAAACTAGTGGTTTTTTATTTTTCTGAGGAGACGTGTGTTTGTGTTGGTGCTTAGTACAGCAAAAAACTGTGTTTTAGGCTTGACTTTCTTTCTTCATTTCTTCTACTGAAAGATAAAGATGTTGCTTTTTTTAATGGGTCCTAAAAGGGTCTTATTTTTTCCTATCAAGTTCAGATGGAGTTGGTTTTGGTTTCGTAATGGTTCATGATGGTGGAGCCATGCATCCATGTGTTATTTGTCTGCTTTTGCACCCCCATCTTTTTCTTTTCTCTTGTATCACTTTTGGTACTGTTATGTGGTGTTACTGTTACGTTGGTGTTGCTATTTGCATGGTTGGTCCACTTTACTTTCAGCAGAGGCGATGATCACTTTTTCTTATCTAGTGCTGAAATCTAGGGGTATCATTCTCCCGGTTGCTTGTTGCGCTTGTGGTTTTAATGCCTATTAATTACTAACTCATTCGCTACGTTCCTCTATGAAAAATTTTTACCTCCTTGGATTAATATATTTGGATAAAGCTGTGGTAAAAGGTACTGACAAAGTGACAATGTTGCTTGTAGGATTGAGAATATATGTGAAATCCCCATAAGGGGTGATATGTTCCGTAGAGCTCTAACATTATTGGTGTCTCCTATGGTAAATTTGTGTCTGTAAATTACAGCAAACTCTCTTGAGGATACACACCCGTTCATTTGCATCACTAGGTTTTATACAACACACAATATCACTTTATTTTGCAAAATATGACACTGAATTTCCCTACCAAACATGACACTCAGGTCAGTTTAGGCATGTAGGCATAAAGGATCAAGGGATTTCATATATTAATATCACTTTTTTCGGGGAGGTCAACTGTAGTTTACCATTTTTTAATTTGATTTTAGATTGCATCTTGCACATAAAATAAGTAGCAAATTACTTCGTGTTTTTCTTTGTTGTAATGGACCTAGGATTGAATTATTTGGATCTGAAAGATGGCTTTTCTGAGCCTCTCAAAGCCATAAATCCATTGGCATAGGATGCCATAAAACTAAAAGCAATTAAAAGGAGTAGTTATATGTGTTATCAGAAGGGATGGTCTAAAAGCAATAAAAATTGAGTAGTTATCAATTAAATGTTTAATCACATGGGATATCCTGAAAGCAATTTAAGTGTTTATGAAAGTCAATTGACTGAAATTTGCTTGGCAATTCATATAAAGATGTTGTTGATCAGTCATTTTGTCAATTTCTGAACAGTAGATGTTTACTCTTGCAGGATGTACAGTATGAATCCCTTGAATCTATGTACAATACCAAGCATTTTGTGGCAAGGTAAATAGTTGGTAACCCTAACATTGATAATTTCTGTTGCATTGGCATTAATCTGCAACTAATTGAGGGTGAGTGTTCTTGGTCCAGAAGGGAGTCCCCTTGGAAGGTAGAAGGTGATTCTGCGGGAGTGACCTCTAAACTCAAATTACTTGAACAGGAATTATTGAATTTGGAGAAGATCAGTAAGAGTGATCTATCCAAAGTGTCGTCCTTAATAAAGAAGCAGACCAAGAGATATCAAGTGCTTTCAGAAAAGATTGATGATTTATGCAGGAGAATAGTAAGTAACTCTAGCCTCAAGCTTCAAGTTCACCCCCTAATCTTGCAACTAGTAATTAATCCATAAATTGGGATTTGAATTATATCCCTTTTATGTAAAAATACTTCATTCTCCAATCATTTAAAGTCAGCCACCTACGTGTTTTGAAATGTTAGCAGTCTGATCAGAACTGTATATAATTAATGGTGAAACTCTGATAACCAATTCCTAATGTCAATCAGCTTATATAATTAATGGTTGCTGTATGAGTACATACCATATTTTATGCATGTGCTACAATTAAGTGTATTGGATAAACAGATAAAGCAAAGGTCTGTCTGGTGGTTGGGGAAAGCTCACTGTCAATGTCTATTCAAAATTAGTGTTTGTTAAGTTCTATTCTTTTTGTGAACCGTGATTGATCCCAGAAATAGGAAATCATAGGCTACGTTGTTATAATGTGTGCATATAATTAAGGCAGACATCAAAATCTGAGTTCAATTCTTGCAAGCATGATGCAACATGAAGAAAGTTGACTTTGAAGTTGGCTGCAACTACTTTGCATGTATGTTTCTGCAAAACAACAGGCTTGTGTCAAGCTTGTTCATTGCTGACATCACCTTTTTTCCAGCAGGGTAGTGATCCCTCCGAACCCTCCCTCAGTTCAGAATTTCGAGCACAAACCCAAACGGAGTTCTTACTTGAAGCATTTCGGCTTCAGCAGGGCGCATCTGAAACCGGACAGAAACTGATGGGTTTGCAAACTGAAATTGGGAAGAGCCATTACAGGGACGAGCTAAGGAGCGAGACCATGCCAACTGCAAGGCGGTCGCTGGACTCGATCAGGAACAACTTGAAAGAGATCCAGCGGAATTTGGAGATATGGTTGGCCAGAATCATTGGTGATCTTGAGGGGATTCTGGCAAGGGATGGTGCATCACGTGTAAGAGAATATTACATTTCTAGATACCCTTTTGTTCAATAGAGTCTTAAGTGACTTTTAGGAAGCCTCACCTCACCACTCTAAATCTAACCAAATTATCTTATTTTGCTATGTATATGTTTCAATGCATAAAAGTGGTAGCTGGATATCCCTGTAAAATGAAATCATGCCAGATCTACTTATTTTGGTATGTTAATTATTCTCCTTTCTTTTCCCCCCCATTGAGGACATCCATCTTAAATGCAAGCCCAATTTGTATATATTGTGTAACGGTCAAGAAAGAAGGAACTTACTGAAAAATCATCATCATATAATAAAGGAAAAATTTCAAGTGTCCGGTGTTCTAGTTGTTTTAACTGTTGATTTCAGTTAATATATATTATATATATTTTTTATAATTCAGATCAACGGTTAAAACAACTGGAACATTTGAAATTCTTCCTATAATAAATCCCAAGAAAAACACCACAATCCAAAATATTCAAAGTAAAAAAAGGGAAGAGAAAGAGAAAAGGGCCGAAAGAGAACACAAAAAGTTAAAAGTTATAATATCCATTTCTTGGATCAAGATTCTCTAAAGTAAAAAAATTGATAAAGTAGTAAAGAAAGGAGTTAATCATTATTGAATTAAGATGGTGTAGCTCATATTTCATAGAAGTTACAAAATTAATGATGATTAATTCTTTACTTTACTATTTTATCAATTTTCTCACTTTAAAGTATTCAAAATCCTATTTCTTAATTGGTCCACTTCTATTGTTAGTCTTTGTCATAAAATTTCTTCCTCTATAAGAACAAGGTTCATTGCCTTTTAAGTAGCCTTGGTTTGAGGAAATGATACTCAGTTTTTCAAATTGAATTAGTCAATCTTATATTCTTATGATAACATGATAAGATGATAAGATATTGGTGCCTAAGGGGAAAAAAATGCAATGACTCCTTGGGATATCAATATCATATTCTGTAAACTTTTTTTCCCTCTTTCTTCTTTGTTTATTGAAGTTACATAAATATTGGTACCAACCGATGATTAAAGTTATTGCATTCTGCATTCAATTCAATGGATGGCTTGATTGATAAAAAGCTCTGCCACAGAAGGTGGTAGGGCCAAAACAACTAAGTTGCTTTAAGAATGAATAAAGACTAAAGAAAAAATGAAGCCTATATGGTCTATCCATACCTAGGAATATAAATATATAATTGCACTGTCTTCATATACTTGGAAGTTGGAACCGTCAGATTTCTGTTGTTTTATGCATATACTGATTTGAACTATCCGATTGTTAAAATGCACGTTATGCGTTTAAATAATACTTAGTTTGAACGGGACAAACCTTCATTTCTTTTTTTTTTTTATATTTGCCAAGGTGGTTGTCTTTACATCATTTATGGAAGGGTAAAGTATATTTTTTGTCCTTGAAGTTTGAAAAAAATTTCAAAAATACTCCTAAGTTTTATTTTGTTTCAATTTTGTCCCAAAAGTTTTCGATTTGCATCAAATATATCCCTACTGGCTAAATTTTCAAAAAAATTAAGACCAATCTAACAATAATGCATGAAAATTATGCTTGATTTGCTTGTGTTGAGGGTTGTTCTTATGAAATTATTGTTAAATTGGTCTTAAATTTTTTGAAAAATTAGCTGTTAGGGGTATATTTGATGCAAATCGAAAACTTTTGGGACAAAATTGAAACAAAATAAAACTTAGGGATATTTTTAAAATTTTTGTCAAACTTCCGGGACAAAAAATATACTTTACCCTTTATGGAATATATTCATCTAACTTTTTCAACGAAATTTAAATATTTAATTTTACATGTCCGTAACTTTGGTGATGGCTACTTTAGAACTTTAGCATAATGGTGCAGGTTTTCAAAGAGCTTATCAGCTTACCATTTAATTCTCGTATCAGTTCTTAGATCTCAAATTTAGATTTTGTAAAAGAAAAATTAAACCATGCAATGTCAGAACTTTTTTTTTTAATATTGGGCTTCCATTGGTGTAATCATTGAAGTTTTTCATCTTCCAATTTTTAAAAAAATTGATCATATGCAAAACGACTCTGCTGTTTTGTGGAGTAAAAATTTTTTAATTATTTTTTAATGAAAACGGCACTGCCGTTTTGTATTTAATGAATTTAAAAGAATATATTTATATGACATTTTGTGCCTTTTAAAAAATAAAAAATATCTCATAGCACAGTAAAACTCACATATTCTAAAATATTGGGGTACATCACACAGGTTGTTACAATATAAAAAAAAATAGCCTGCAATGTCACACTCATAAATATAATAAACTTAAGATATACTTTTGGACTTATTTAGCAAATATTTCAAGACAAAATATACGAATACAATAAGATTTAGAGAAAACCACAAATACGTCTTTGACTTTTTATTTTGAAAATAAACATATTATTGATTAATTAAAAATACAAAACGTCTATCACTTTTTAAAAAATAAATGACTATTTGTACCCATAAAAGATGAAAACACTGACATATATACCTATATTATCTACATTAGATCGAAACTAAACTTGTACCCACGCAAGATGTCCTCCATGTGACAAAAGTACCCTACGTGGCACGCCAATCCTCTAAAGATAGGGTACTTTTATCACACGGAAGACATCTTGCGTGGGTATAAGTTTAGTTTCAATTTAGTGTAGGTACATTTGTCAGCGTTTTCATCTTTTATGGGTACAAATGGTCATTTATTTCTTTTTAAAAAATGAGATATCTAAATTCTTCTAAAAGACCTATTTATCTTTATATTTTAGAGAAAGAGACTTAAATATTTTATATTTTAAAAACTAAAAGATTTTTATATTTTTAATTAGTAAAAAATTTATGTTTCTTTAAATTAAAAAATCAAAAATTCATTTGTCTTTTTCTCTTTAACCAAGTTTGATAGTAGTTTGAAAAATCATTTTCATCCCAAACTATTCTTGAGTCAACATTATTGCTCCAGAGACATTTTTACAGAGATTGTTTCAAAACCGTTATTGCACACCCCTTCCTTAGATATGTCTATTATGTTCCTATTGTCTCCACAATTTTCTCATCATCATAGGATGCTTACCCAATAAGTACCTAATTGTATTTATTTGTTGAAGTCCTTTAACAAACTACTAGAGTAATTCACAGGTATTGAAATGAAACAGAGTCATCAGCTAAATGCACAACAACTTTCCTTAGCATGTAAGAGTATCTCCTTGTAATTTCTTGTGTTTGACCAAATTAAGAAAAAAAAGAAGCAAAACTTAAATCACAAGTCATTAAATTAACACCAACCTCTTTGAATTCACCGCCACATGCCAAACACATAATAATTGAACACATTAAAACATTGTAGCCGTCGTCTTAGGCTGGCATTTAATTTAATTTGTCACTTTTGCTCAAATTTTTTTAATGCCTCAAATTCATTTCAATCACATACATATCTTTGTAGACCTATGATGATTCATTATTATACCTTCATCATCATCATCATCACATGATATCTATGATATGATCTATGGATAACGATGGTGGTGGTGGCCAAGGTAATCCATTATCTAACAACATTGTTGTGTTACTTCTTGCAATGGGTTCAGCTGCTTTTGTTGTCTCAATTTACCATCTCATAGCAATTTGTTTTTGCAATAACCGGCAAAATTCAAATAATAATGAGCAAAATCTACATCAACAAGATGGTGGTGAACCAAGCACTTCTACTTCTGTGGCGCATTTGATTCCGTCGCATAAGTATCACAAGAAAAAGGTTAATGAGAACGGCGAAGAGGCTGATGATTGTGGCGGCAGTGGCGGCACTTGTGCCGTGTGTTTGGGAGATTTTGAAGAGGGTGAGGAGTTGAAGACTTTGCCGGAGTGCATGCACTCTTTTCACGTGCCATGCATTGATATGTGGCTCTATTCTCATACAAGTTGTCCCGTTTGCCGCGCCAGCGCCACGCCGTCGCCGGTGGGGCTCAACCATGGCCCTTTAAATGTTTTTGGTGATCATAGTGGTTATGGCTTGAATAATAATAATAATAATGCACGCCAAGGGATTGATATGGTGCAAATTGCTGTTGTCCAAAGTGGTTTTGTTCGAAGGTAAAGAAGGGAATTAAATATGTAATATATTGAACCAACTTGTGTGGACTGGTTCCTTTAAATAAGTGTGGGAATTCAAATATTACTTTTGAATGCAAAACTCTATGAACGAGAGACACTTAAATAAAATTTAGATTCACAATAAATTAGTTCTAAGTTTGTCGCAACAAAAAAATATATAGTACATTGTATTAGTTTGATTCACCTTTTCTCCAAATGATTCATTTTTTTAATAATTTCTTGTGGTGTGATTGCATTTGTATAACTATAATATAGGGGTGAGCACGGGTCGATTTGATTCGGATTTATGGTAAATTAGAACCGAACCGATCAAAATGTAATTGGTTTGGTTTGGTTTGGATTTGTATTTTTTTTACATGTATCCGAACCGAACCAAACCAAACCGATTAAGAATGGATTGGTTCGGTTTGGATAATTGGATACTCAATGACTTTGAAATTCATAAAAAAAAACCAAATTTTTATCTTAAAAATTCAACAAGTACAATAAACATGTAACATCAATAGAAATAATCCAAACATGTTAAACACCAAATACATTAAAAACTAAACTCATTAAAATCCAAACATATTAATAATGAATAATTATTGTCTAATGAAAAAGCCATATATATTTTTTTATTTAATTAATATATGATCGTGTTTACGGATTGGTTCGAGTTCCGCACCCTCAAAACCGATATCCAAACCAATCACTAACAAAAGTCATCGGTTTGGTTTGGGTTGGACTCGATTACCCGTTGATTTCAGAACCAATTTAATTGGTTCGGTTCGGATTCGGACGGGTAATCGGGTACCAGCTACCGTGTTCACTCCTACTATAATATAATATCATTTAAGAAATATTTTTTTTATTTCTAAAACCATACCACATCTTGTAGATATTTTTAAAATATTTAAAGTTTTAAACTATTGCTCATTCAACAAATATAAAGTACTCCTCATTAATTATTTGTCTCCATTTTTTTTATAGGGTAGAAGTGGGGAAGATTTTTATTTTCTTAATATATGGGGTGGCACCCATGGCCCATGCATTCCATTAAATTGAAGGATGGGTTCATTACTTCATTATTACTATATGGGAGTGATATTTCCTATTTTACCTAAACATATATCACAAATTTCACACAATATAAGAAATGGCTTATTGCCCTCTTTATGATAAGGGAAGGCTAAAGGAAACAATTTCTTTTAAGAAAAAAAAATATAGAAATGAATATAGCAGTTATGGTTTTTTATCTTTTTTTTTTTTATTTTAAATGACGGTAATATATTTTTCTGTAGGATCTTCATCATTGTTGATAGTATTATGCATTATTATTAGTGTATTAAATGGTATTAATGTGCGTATTAGTTCATCTTTTTTATAAATTAAACCTGTATAAAAATAATAAAATTTAATTATTTTGTTGATTTTTATAATTTTATCAAATTTGTAATTAGGTCATTATATTTTTTTTCTTTTAATTAGGTTCTTACGTTACTTTAATTTTGTAATTAAATTATTTTTATATAAAAAACGTTAAAATTAACATAATAGTTGGCATACAAATGTCTTTATTAAAATATCGTTTATTATATATAATTCATAAAAAATATACATTTTTCTCTATTTATTTATTATTTTTTTGGACAGGATTTTTCTCTATTTCTAAGGCTTGAATCCAATATTAAAAAAAAAAATGTTAAAGGTCAGTAATTTTTGTGATTTGTAATCATCAATAATATTTTTAATTGTGTGAGATTTCATCTAATGATATGGGATTTCTTATTTTTCTTTTAGCAAGGTTAGGTGGAAATAATATAAAGACCTTGATTGATCATAAAACATACCAAAAAATGGAGCCCAATAGCGAGATTTTACATAATCACAATTTATCACCAACCATGATACTCACATCTTACAATATTAATCTCATCTTTGGACAGGTTATAGAGGTGGTTGAATAATATGAAGTAATGTATGTCCTATACTTATATATCTAAAAATTAACGATATGTCCACATTCTTCTAATAAAAACGCACAAGCTATGGAAAGATTCTGTATACTGTTAACAGAGAAGCTGAACTATGATTTAGATTTGGAAATTGAATGATAATTGGGTGAGAAAGGAGAGATGAACTTGGTCATGATTGAAGTTCAAGATAATAAACGTGCTATATATTAAGTTGATAAGATGATACTTGAGGTGCAGAGGACCGGAAACTATAAGAAGGGGGTGGTGGTGGTGGTGAGAATGATGGAGTTGAAAAGGTATGGTTGAGGGTAGTGGCAATGGAGTGGTAGGAGGTTTAGAGTCGAGGAGGAGGAAGAAGAAGAAAGGAGAGTAAAGAGGCCAACTTCAGTCACCCCTTAAAGTTTCATGGTATAATTTTGATCAATTAAAAATTAAAAAACAAAATTGAGTCAAGAGTTAAATTTCAAACTTCATTTTGAATATTAATTTCAATATTTTAAGAGAAACATTAAAGAAAAAAAATTATTCACATTAAGCACAAAAACATTGTGATGATAAAAACATAATTTTCTAAGGTAAACACAACTTGAAGAAAAATATTGAAAGAAAAAATCCATACATTTATTAACAATAAATATTAAAAAATTATGATTAATACATTTTTTAAAAATTAAACACAATAATTTTTTGTACAAAAATATAAAAATTTTGACATAAACTCAAATTTTTTAAAGGTAAATACACAACTTTTTGAAGAAAAAATAGAAGAAAACACCAAAATTTATTGACAATAAACACACATTTTTTTAGCCCAATAATCCGAGAAAGGTAAATGGCCGAGTTAATTAATCAGGCATTCTATGAATTCCATTCATATGATAGAGATCTCAAAATGAAAAACCCTAGATTAAGCAGCTTTAGTCCAAAGTTCAAATAGTCTTAATTCTAATAGATGTTTCAATTGTAGCGATATAGATAACCCAACTCAAACCAACATATCTAATTCATCAAACATAAATAAGATGATACATTCTTGAGATGGGAGTTCTAGATCAAACACTGCCATTGTTTATTTCCAAAACACTTAAATAACAACTTTCTAGCACAGAATCAGAAAGCAAGACATCAAGGTGATAGTGACAATGTTATCAAGCAGTGAGGCCAGCTTCTTCCAACAGCTGTTTCACCTTGGTGATGTAGTCATTCATTGCTTCCTCCTTGGATTTCCCTGCCAAAAGATCAAAAACATATAAATTGACCTTAAAGGAAGAAAAATGTTTTGTGTACTTATTTTGCCTCGTATACCAAGATGACACAATGACACATACTAGATATCCAACGACAGAGGTAGAGGAGTGTGCGCGTATGTGTCGACTTGGTATACAAGAAAGCGCATCTCTTTGAAAGGAAGCTTATAAGAGAAGAGGATTTTTACCTTCAACAGCCTTCCATGCATCCCACTTAGCTCTGTCCCTCATGTTGAACACTCCAGGACGGCCTGTACACATCATATAATCAAATAAGAGAAGAAAAAAGAAAATCAACCCACAGTGGAAAGCATGACAGAGATACAAAAAGTAACGTGAACAAATTGTGTCTGATTTTTTCATTTTTCATATATGTATATATATTTTCAAGCTCATGAGGTAGAAATTGTTTCCTCTCATCAGTCAAGGAAGATACACAAATAACACAGCTCACCCGAATAAGATGAATTATAATGAAATTTATTCAAGAATTTGATGGAAGCATGAAATAGAAGTAAAATCTAAAAGTGCAGAGACTAAAATGTTGATGTCAATATCAAAATGTTAGGACTAGAAGAAAGTAGATATATATCTGCTTCATTTAAATATATGAATAAGTGCACTCACTGGTGTTGACAGGTCCAACAGTGGCCTGCTTGTACAATCCATAAAGGATAAGCTTGTTCTCATTTGATGTGCTCTCTGGCAAAGTCTTTGCTTTCTCAGCATACTGCTCAAAATCCTCCTGCATCACAACAACAATGCCCTCTCTAAAGAATGAGATTCTCCGAAGTTCCAGTCTAATCTTATTTCCAAAAGTTCATGCTATCGTGAAGAGTACTTTTTCAATGAAATAGTAAGAATTTTTCTTTTTATGATGACGATATGGATAAAATAAAAAACAAATAAAACAATTATATGTAATACACATTTTCTAAAAAATTTAGTTATAACTTGCCAAAGAAATTCTCATAACCTTTTCCTAATAATAAACATAGAAGCATAAAACTACTCCGAAATAAGATTCTGATGCAAACCAAACTAAACTTCTAAAAGAACAATCCTCAATATTTCCATAAATTTGATTTCACTGTGGCTAAAAAACAAGGAACTTCAGATCAAGGGATTCCTACCACAAATCATTAGTCCTGAAGCTAAAAAACAGAGCTTATGATAAATTTCCACAGAAACTACCAAAAACTAAACCAAACGGCTATCATGCTGAGACTATACAAAAGGACTGTTATTCAAAAACATCACAATAAATTTTTCCACAAACTTCAGGTAAAATCTCAAAAAACACAAACATCAATCCAAAACGAGTCTTTTTTCATCGTCCCTGCAACGATTTAAACAATGACATGGATCCGAAAAAGAGAAATTCAATGATGCGAAAGCAAATTAATCAATTCGATGCAGTGAGTTCAATTAGAAAGAAGATAGGGTTGAAAAATGGAAAGAAGAAAGACCTGCAAACCCATGATGATGAATGCGTTGAGATATGAGATTGACCCTCCGATCTGTTTGTGTTCGTAGTTATAGATTCCGAGAAGCGTTACGTTCGAAGCGTAGCGTTATATAGATTCTCAGAGTATGGGCCTCTTCTCTCTACTCTCTACTCTGTAACTGACACGTCATTTTTATTTTTATTTTTATTTTTATTTTTTTATCCATGGCTAGTCACGTGCGTCTGCGTAACGCAACTGTATTGGTCCCCACACCACAACACCCACCAGTTTCGTAATAATAATAAAAGAAAAATAAAAAGTTTAATTTTAAACTATTATTGTATTATTTAATTATATTATTTTATAAATGGCTATTTATGACTGTAAAAAAGAAATTGGATATATGGATAAAATTTATTTAGATTATTAATATATCAAAATAAAGTTTAAATTAAAATGTCATAAATAATTAATATATACTGAACATATAAAATTATTTCTAAAATCTTACCGAAGCAATTTATTTAAATTATTATTTAAATATTGGAGATAAAAATTGAGGATAAAATATATTTTTTATTTTTAAAATTTATAAAAAAATTTAAAAATATTTTTTTTATTTTGGTTAAATTTTATTTTAAAATTTTTTTACTTGAATCAATTGTATTCATAATAGCTAAATTTTTAAATTTAGAACTAATTTAGTAATAATATTTGATGAGAAGTGCTACAAAATCAGTAAATTTTGTAATTTATAGTAATTAATTAGTTATTATTAGTATTTTTAATAGTATAAAATTATATCTAATATTAATTAAGTACTAGCTAAATTTTAATAAAAACGTTGGCTCAAGACTTTCTCATACTTGATATTAGGAGCCAATGACATAATTATGTGTCTAGTTTATTTATATTAAAAATTGTTTTTGTAAAATTATTAGTGAATTGATTCTAAACCTTTTTAAAAATTAGTTATTAGAAATATATTTGATACAAATAAGATATTGTTTTAACAAAATTAAAATAAAATAAAATTTAAAAATATTTTTAAAATTTTTGACAAATTTTAAAAATAAAAAATATATTTTATCATAATAATAATAATAATAATAATAATAATAATAATAATAATAAGAAGGGTAAAACACCTTCATAAACTAAAAGGAGGTGAATTTTACATGAATCTCAAATCAAAATTCATTACGTGCATGTTTTGAGCATATTTTTATATAAATCAAATTGATTCAATTCGATTTAGATCAATTTGATTTAGGTATACAAATAGTAAATCGAATAAATCGAATTAATCAAATTTTAATTACTAAAAATAAGGATAAATTTGATTTGATAGGATCGATTTACTTTAAAGCAAACTTACATTCATACTAAATCGAATCATATCAATTCAATTTATTCTTATTGCTAATAATTTAAATTTGATCAATTTGATTTATATAAAAATATGCTCTGGAGTATGTAGTAACGAATTTTAATCTACGGAATTCACCTCAAATCCATCTCTTTTTGGTTTTTGAAGGTGTTTTACCTTATTAATAATAATAATAATAATAATAATAATAATAATAATAATAATAATAATAATAAAGAGATCTAGTAACGTTTCTCTTCGAAAATAAGGGTATAGGAGGAACTTCCCTTTTTTTTTTTTTGGAGGAACTTCCATTCATCCAATTATATTACCTAAATCGCCTGTCACTTAGGCAGCTAGGCCCGCCTGTTAGGTTATATATAAATGTTGACACATGGGTTTTTTTTTGGTGACTAATGTTGACACATGGGTTGAAATTGAAATGTTGACACTAGGTTTCGCTATTTTCTAAAATAATATGACTGTCAAGGAAAAAAAAAGAAAATTCTATGATTTCAAGTGAGAAGTAAAAAGGTAGTGTTACGGTGGGTAACCGGAGATTAGTGGGCCGGATGACGTTGGTTGACCCAAACGTGTGAGGGAGGTGGCCAGCTGGTGCACCTGAAACTCGGTGTTCCTCCGTTCGACTTGTGCGTCTGGAAGAATGGGGGGTGGTACCTGCAATGACACTCCAATGCCTAAGTTAGCAAGAGTGTGAGCAAGTTGAGAAAGTATTGGGACTTAGTGATACCTGAGGGATGTCAGGGTATTTATAGTGGTGAACCAATAACCACCGCTGAAGTAGTGCCACCTTTTTAGGTGGATAACCGTTCCCATATCTTAGGGAGGTTAAGATATGGCTCTATGAAGTGGTTAGAGAGTTTCTAGGGGCGGTTACTCATTCGAATGAGTGTTATCTGCCAGCTAACCCTCGTATCCGACTTCTTTGGAGTAGGTCGTGTTCAGTACCGACTTCTGGGGATGAAGGCCGGTACTGGGGGAGGGCCAACCCCTTTGGGTTGGGCTTCTTTGCTTGGATCCTGGGTCCTATTTATTGGGCCAGGGTATGAACAGTGCCCCTACTCGAGCCCAATTTATTTTTAAGAGTTGGGTTCGAGTATTCAACTCGGGGTCGTAGCCGATTTGTGAGAGGACCGACGTGATGGTTTGAGAACCGACGTGATTTTTCGTGACCTTTTGGTTCTGACAGTTACGTCTAATCAAGCGTCGTGTCCGTTAGGGGTGTGCGTAGGGATTTAATAGCCTTGGTAACGGTGCATCCTCATTAATGATTGCCCCGATTTTACCGTTATGCCCCTAACGTTCTTATAAATATTTTCCCTCTCTTTCGTTGTTTCGTTTCTGCGATCTTTCAAATTTTCCTTACCTTCGTTCGTGCTGCGTTCTTGCGTCCTCAAAGGCTTTTTGCTTCCAACCCTTATTTCCGGATAAAGGTTAGTTCTTTAATATGCCTTTGTAGATAAATTTGATTTGTAGACTTTAGTTTCGCATCCTCCTCCCTTTAGAGACCGTGTTGGTGACATTTCTTTTCCCCTTGTAGGTTTGTTACCCCCCTTTTTTATAAAAAGAAATGGCTTCTGTAGATGCTCTCTCTCACTGGGTTGATGTCACGGTCTTAGGGGAGGAGCCCTCAGTCGATTCTGAGTTCATTATCAACCTTCGCACTCATCACAGAATTTGTACTTCTGAGGATGACGAACCAAAATACGAATTGGTAGTCCCGGGTCCTGAAGACCGGGTTTGTTTTGGAAGAGTCGATGAGGCGGCCCCTCATTTTTTCTTTATGTATGAGTGCATGATCACCCGTTTGGGTGTTTTTCTTCCTTTTTCGAATTTTGAGATATCTGTTTTGCGTCACTGTCGAGTCGCTCCCACCCAGCTTCACCCCAACTCTTGGGGTTTTTTGAAAATTTATCAATTTGTCAGCCAGGCTTTAGAGTTCCCGACTTCTTTAAAGATTTTCTTCCATCTTTTCCATATGACAAAACCCTTCAGTGGGCTAAACAATAAACAACAGTGGGTGTCGTTCCGAGCCATACAAGGTCGGAGACTTTTTACCCTTTTTGACGAGTCCTTTCATGACTTCAAGAACTACTTTTTCAAAGTGCAAGCTGTAGAGGGTCACCACCCCTTTTTCCTGGATGATCATTCTTCTCCCCGATTTCCTTTATATTGGCTGGAGGCCTCCCCTTGCGAGAAATATGGTCTGGATGATTTAACTGAGGTAGAAGCAGCCATTGTGGGGTTCCTCCGAGAAGCGTGGGGGAGGGCCCCATACTTGGATACTAAAAAATTTCTCCAGGGGTCGCCGTCCTTTGTCCAGTCACAATTAGGTAGCTTTTTGCGTTTCTTGCTTGTTTCCGACTTGCAATTTCTTTTACCGACTTTGTCTGATTTTGGCTACCAATTTGTTTTTTGTAGAGATGGCAAAGAAAAACGCTCAAGAGTCTTACCAGAGGGTTCAGGAAGCCAAGGCAAAGTCTCGAGCCAGGTCTGGAGGTGTTAGGATGGTTGTCTCTCCTCCTCCTCCTCCTCGGAACGTTGGGACTCCTTCTCAGCCTATTGTAATTTCTTCCTCTGCTTCCTCTCTGCCACCCCCTTCCGTCCGACCTACTCCCGAACCAGAACCAAAGAAGCGCAAGACCTTAGAGTCTGGCGCTTCTGGTGAGGCGGACGCTCTTGCGTTCGTCCGAAAGAACATCTATCCTCATGCTCGTATGAGTATGGATGATGTTTCTGTTCGACACTACCTCACTACTGTGGTTGAGGAGAGTCTCAAGACGGCGGGGGTTTGTGGCAAACTCTTGGATATATTTGAGAAGACTCCCATCAGCTCTTTAGGGACGACCTCGAGGGTCGAGGAGCTGGAGGGTAGGCTTCGTATATATCAGGAGCATGAGAAGGAGTTGGAGGGGAAAGTTGCCAAACTGGAGGGGGAGAGGAACAGCCTCCGAGAGAAGGGGCAGAAGTTGCAAGCCCAATGCAACATGGAGGTGGAGTTGAGGAAGGCAGCGCAAGCCAGCTATAATAGTTTATTTGCTGATCTTGTGTCTGTAAAGAACGACTTACTGAACGCTCGGAAGGCCTACACCGAGTTGGAGGACTCTATTGCGGATGGTGCTGATGAGGCCTGGAGGATTTTCAAGGAACATGTCAGAGTTATTGCTCCTGACTTGGACCTTTCTCCTTTGGACCCTGATAAGATTGTTATTGATGGTGCCATCGTGGATCCTCCTGCCCCCATAGTGGAATCTGAGTCTGATTTAAAGACTCGGGGGCAGAGGATCGTAGAGTCCCCTCCTCGCTCTAAGGACGCTCCGAGTTCTTCTACCGTTCCTCCGACTTCCTCTTCAACTCCTACTCCTGGCGTTCCCCCTGATCCTGCTGGTGGTGATCTAAAAAAGTGATTTTTGGCTATCGGGGCCCGGCTTGTGGGCCCCTCTTTTTTGAACTCTTTATATTTATTTGTTGGTGTTTTGAACAATTTTTTGGCCTTTTAAGGTCGTAAACAAAACAGTAATGCCCCTTTTTAATAGGGGTTTAATTTATCGTTAGATAAATACCCTTTTTGGATAAGGGTTTTGAGTTACCTTATGCGCGCATGCTTTTCGTGGTTCCTTTGACTCTTTGATCTTTTTTGGAAAAAAATCTTTTCTTTGGGATTTGCCTGCTTTTCTGAATTTCCTTGATTCTCAAGGCAGCCTTTTTCTTAGTTTTTCCTTATCTCTTTTGGTATTCCTAGTACTCAATTTTGTTTTATTGAGTTTTTCGTGACTTAGGCTACTTTTGCGATTCATTTTAATTGTACTCGGTTTCGCATTCCGTCCTGTGAGTCGGACCGATCCCGAGTTTATCATGATCGACTTCTATAGCCTCTTTACACCGACTTGTACCTCGTCGTTTTATCCTGACGACCATCTAGGTCGGTTCATGGGATTTTTACGTTTTGTCGAGCTTAAATCGGCGCGTTTCATAGAAAGAAAATTTAAAAGGGAATTTTGAAAGAGATATTTAAAATGAAAGAGTTCTTTATTAATTGAAGAGGTACCTTATTGCTACTAAGGGCTTTTGCTAATTTATTTCCCTTAGCCCCTTTCGCGTCTTGTAACCTTTTCTTCAGCCCTGCCAGAATGACTTTGTTGGCTGCTTCGGCTTGCCCATTGGCTTGTGGGTGTTCCACCGAGGTGAACTGGTGTTTAATTTTCATACTGGCTACCAGGCTTCTAAAGGTGGAGTCGGTGAACTGGGTTCCGTTATCTGTGGTAATGGAATAAGGTATCCCATACCTTGTGATTATATTTTTGTAGAGGAACCTCCGACTCCTCTGTGCAGTGATGGTGGCCAGTGGTTCTGCTTCTATCCACTTTGTGAAGTAATCTATTCCCACTATTAGGTATTTAACTTGTCCTGGCGCTTGGGGAAAAGGACCTAACAAATCCATTCCCCATTTTGCAAAGGGCCATGGAGAAGTGATACTAATGAGCTCTTCTGGGGGAGCCACGTGGAAATTTGCATGCATTTGGCATGGCTGGCACTTTTTCACAAATTCTGTGGCATCTTTCTGTAAGGTTGGCCAGTAAAATCCAGCTCGGATTACTTTCCTGGCCAATGACCTGGCTCCGAGATGGTTCCCGCAGATTCCGCTATGTACCTCCTCCAACACCTCGGTGGTTTTTAAGGTCGGTACACACTTTAACAATGGTGTTGATATCCCCCTTCTGTAGAGAACATTTTTCACCAAAGTATAATGTTGTGCTTCCCTTCGGATTTTCTGGGCTTCTTTTTCCTCCTTAGGGAGGATGTCGAATTTTAGGTATTCGACTAAGGGGTTCATCCATCCGAGGTTTAATCCGACCACTTCAAAGACTTCTAGTGTGTCTTCCGTTTTTACCACTGAGGGTTCCTGGAGGGTCTCTTGAATCAAGCTTCTGTTATTTCCTCCTGGCTTGGTACTTGCTAGCTTGGATAGGGCGTCTGCTCTGCTGTTTAGATCCCGAGTTATGTGCTTCACCTCGGTTTCTGCAAAGCGCCCCAAGAGTTCCGAGGCTTTCTCCAAGTACCTTTTCATAGTTGGGTCTTTTGCCTGGTATTCCCCACTTATTTGAGAGGTCACCACCTGGGAGTCGCTGTATACCATCACTTTCGTAGCACCGACTTCTTCAGCCAGCTTCAATCCTGCGATCAAGGCTTCGTATTCTGCCTGATTATTTGAAGCTGGGAATTCGAACTTGAGGGAAACTTCTATCTGGGTTCCCCTTTCATCTACCAATATTATGCCTGCGCCGCTTCCTGTTTTATTGGAGGATCCATCCACGTAGAGTTCCCAGGTAGTCGGTTTGTCCTCTTGATCCCCTGCATATTCAGCAACGAAGTTGGCGAGGCACTGGGCTTTAATCGCCGTCCGAGTTTCATACTTTAAGTCGAACTCGGAGAGCTCTATTGCCCATTGTACCATTCTTCCTGCAATATCCGTTTTTTGGAGGATCTGCTTCATGGGTTGGTTCGTGCGGATTCTTATTGTGTGAGCCTGAAAGTAAGGCCGTAGCCTTCGAGAGGCTATTACTAAGGAGTAGGAAAACTTTTCTAATTTGTGGTACCTTAGCTCAGGGCCCTGTAGAACTTTACTGATGAAGTAGATTGGGTGTTGCCTGACCTCCTCTTCTCTTATCAAGGCTGCTGAGACAGCCCTGTCTGCCACGGAGAGGTATAGGATGAGGTTTTTTCCGGCTATAGGTCGGGTCAAGATAGGAGGTTGGCTCAAAAACTTTTTGAACTCCTGGAACGCCTCCTCGCATTCGGGAGTCCACTCAAACTGGTGCCCCTTTTTCAGTAGGGAGAACAGTGGAAGGGATCTTAATGCTGATCCTGCCAAAAATCTGGAGAGAGCTGCTAGTCGGCCATTCAGCTGTTGGACTTCTCTCAAACAAGTCGGGCTTTTCATCTCTAGGATAGCTCTACACTTGTCGGGATTGGCTTCGATCCCTCTTTGTGTTAGCATGAATCCTAGAAATTTTCCTGCCTCCACTGCGAAGGCGCACTTTGCAGGGTTTAGTCTCATCCCGTGCAACCTTATGGTATCAAAGACTTGTGAGAGGTCGGATAGGAGGTCCACTTCTTCCTTGGTTTTTACCAGCATATCGTCGACATAGGCTTCCATTAAGCTCCCTAAGTGGGGGGCAAACACCTTATTCATCAGCCTCTGATATGTGGCCCCTGCATTTTTCAATCCAAATGACCACGTAGCAATAGTTGGCTCTGGGCGTGATGAATGATGTTTTTTTCTGGTCTGGTTCGTACATCGGGATTTGGTTATACCCTGAGTAGGCGTCCATGAATGACAGGTATTGATACCCCGAGCTAGAGTCCACTAGGGCGTCAATGCTTGGTAGTGGATAGGGGTCCTTGGGACATGCCTTATTTAAGTCGGTGTAGTCGACGCACATTCTCCATTTACCATTTTGTTTTTTGACTAGCACTACATTGGCTAGCCATGTTGGGTATTTGACTTCTCTGATGAAGCCGGCTTCTAGGAGCGCCTGCACTTGTTCTTCTACTACTAGGGCTCGCTCTGGGCCGAGCTTGCGTCTTCTTTGTTGTACAGGTCGAGACCCTGAGTAGACCGAGAGCTTGTGAGACATGAGCTCGGGATCTATCCCAGGCATGTCGGAGGCCTTCCAGGCGAAGAGATCGGAGTTATCTCTTAGGAGCCTAGTCAACCCTTGTCTTAGGGTTTCCCCTAGGTTGGCTCCTATGTGAGTGTTTTTTCCTTCCTCTTCGCCGACCTGAATTTCCTCAGTTTTTCCCCCGGGCTGTGGTCGTAGCTCTTCTTTAACCCTTGCTCCCCCGAGTTCTATTGTGTGGACTTCTCTGCCTTTTCCTCTCAGGTTTAGGCTTTCATTGTAGCACTTCCTTGCCAGCTTCTAATCTCCCCTCATCGTCGCTATTCCCGACGAGGTCGGGAACTTCATGCATAGGTGGGGTGTCGATACCACCGCTCCAAGTCGATTAAGGGTAGCCCTGCCGATTAAAGCATTATAAGCCGACCCCACGTCGATGACTATGAAGTCTATACTCAGAGTCTTTGATTTTTCCCCCTTTCCAAAGGTGGTGTGGAGGGGTAAAAATCCTAGTGGCTTTATCGGCGTGTCACCTAATCCGTATAAGGTGTCGGGGTAGGCTCTTAACTCTTTCTCATCTAAACCTAGCTTGTCGAAAGCGGGCTTAAAGAGGATGTCTGCTGAGTTTCCTTGGTCTACTAGGGTTCTGTGTAGATGGGCATTTGCCAGGATCATAGTAATTACCACTGGGTCATCGTGCCCAGGGATTACTCCTCGCCCGTCTTCCTTTGTGAATGAAATGGTCGGAAGATCGGGGGACCCCTCTTCGACCTGGTAGACTCTCTTGAGATGTCTTTTTCGGGAGGATTTTGTGAGTCCCCCTCCCGCAAATCCTCCTGAGATCATATGGATATGTCTCTCCGGAGTTTGTGGTGGTGGATCTCTTCTATCCGCATCTTCTCGCTTTCTTTTTCCATGACCGTCCGACCTTTCTATGAGATATCTGTCAAGCCGACCTTCTCTGGCTAGCTTTTCTATCACATTTTTAAGGTCGTAACAGTCGTTTGTGGAGTGTCCATATATCTTATGGTACTCGTAGTAATCACTGCGGCTCCCCCCTTTTTTATTCTTGATGGGTCTGGGGGGAGGCAGCCTTTCAGTATTGCAAATTTCTCTGTATACGTCCACTACAGGAACTTTCAATGGAGTATAAGAGTGATATTTTCTTGGCCTATCAAGGCCGAGCTCTTCCTTCTTCTTCGCTTCCCTCTCCCTTTCTTTCGTTGAGGGAGGGGGCCCGATTCGCAAACTCGGGTCTCTTAGCCTAGCGTTTTCTTCCATATTGATGTACTTTTCAGCTCTTTCCTGTACATCATTTAAAGAGGCGGGGTGTCTTTTTGATATGGACTGTGAGAAGGGACCTTCTCTAAGACCATTGACTAGCCCCATGATGACCGCTTCGGTGGGCAGGTCTTGAATCTCCAAACATGCTTTGTTGAATCTTTCCATATAGGCCCGTAAGGACTCCCCGACCTCCTGTTTTATTCCCAGGAGGCTTGGTACATGTTTTACTTTGTCCTTCTGGATGGAGAACCTCATCAAGAATTTTCTTGAGAGGTCTTCAAAACTGGTAATTGACCTCGGAGGGAGACTGTCGAACCACTTCATCGCTGCTTTGGACAAGGTTGTCGGGAAAGCTTTGCATCGCGTAGCGTCTGAAGCGTCGGTCAGATACATCCGACTTTTAAAGTTGCTCAGATGATGCTTTGGATCGGTGGTTCCATCGTAGAGGTCCATATCGGGGCTTCTAAAGTTTCTCGGAACTTTTGCCCTCATTATGTCCTCGCTAAACGGATCTTTCTCTCCTAAGGGAGAATCTTCTCTATCGCCTTGGGAATTCCGACCCTTGAGGGAGGATTCTAACTTTAAGAGTTTTCTTTCTAACTCTTTTCGTCGCTCCATCTCCTCTTTTAGGTTCTTTTCAGCTTCCCTTTGTCGTTCCCGCTCCTGCTCTAGCTGCTCGAGGCGGCTATGAATTAGCCCCATAAGCTCACTAGCGAGAGGGGGTCCTTCTTTTTCTGACTCGCGCCCCTCCGAGGAGTTTGCCTTCGGATTTTTGATTCCGGAAGTACCTTCCTTATTTTGATCATTAGCTTCCTGGTGGAGGTTCTGATCTGCTTCATTGTTTCCGGTGTTCAAATTCTCTTGATCAGAATCTGTCTCCACATGACCTTCTTCAGGGGATCTTTCCGCCATCACTGGTCAATCTCTCGGGTCCCCGGCAACGGCGCCAATGTTACGGTGGGTAACCGGAGATTAGTGGGCCGGATGACGTTGGTTGACCCAAACGTGTGAGGGAGGTGGCCAGCTGGTGCACCTGAAACTCGGTGTTCCTCCGTTCGACTTGTGCGTCTGGAAGAATGGGGGGTGGTACCTGCAATGACACTCCAATGCCTAAGTTAGCAAGAGTGTGAGCAAGTTGAGAAAGTATTGGGACTTAGTGATACCTGAGGGATGTCAGGGTATTTATAGTGGTGAACCAATAACCACCGCTGAAGTAGTGCCACCTTTTTAGGTGGATAACCGTTCCCATATCTTAGGGAGGTTAAGATATGGCTCTATGAAGTGGTTAGAGAGTTTCTAGGGGCGGTTACTCATTCGAATGAGTGTTATCTGCCAGCTAACCCTCGTATCCGACTTCTTTGGAGTAGGTCGTGTTCAGTACCGACTTCTGGGGATGAAGGCTGGTACTGGGGGAGGGCCAACCCCTTTGGGTTGGGCTTCTTTGCTTGGATCCTGGGTCCTATTTATTGGGCCAGGGTATGAACAGGTAGATTCTGTATTTACTATTTAGAATTTATAAACAAATTCAAATTTAAATATGGATATTAATTTTTTATAATAAGTATATTTTTTTTTATAAATAAGTATATCATAAATTTTTAACATAAATTTATTAAGACTCAGATTTTATCGGTCTAGACTCGATTTTAGTGTAATTCAAAAATAGCATGATTTTACCAAATTTAAAATCGGTAAGAATCTCAAAAATAAATCCGATCATTATTTAAGATCGAATTTAGATTAAGACAAACCAAATTTCATTCTACCATATACACCCCTAATTACGCATTAACTATCCATTTTTATAGTCAGTCTCATTGAGTCATTGGATCTATATATCATATCTTCTCACCCCTGCTATATACTCTATTAATTTAAATTGCTTTCATTTTTACATTATATCTTATCAAATATATGCTACTTTCTTATGTTTATTTATTATATGAAATCATATCTCAAGCATCTTATTAGTTTTTTAAGAAGTAAATATTAAATAATTAAATATTTTGAACAAAAAATAGTCACTTGTTAAATGTTGTGGGACAAAAAGTTTTCAACAAAGGGATCAACAAAAGAATTATTAATTATCATGTTGATTTAATACTTCATTCGAATCTTTAGATATTTATGAATTTTGACAATGACCATTCAGGGTTTACTAAAATATATTTTTATGAAATAAAAAAATATATGCCATAGAGCATAGGCAGAATTCTAATGGATTTTGAATTTTAGAACTAAAAGCTTAAATTTTATTTCCAATTATGCGACAACTTTAAGAATTTAACCATCTTGATGCAGTTGGTACCTATGTGTTGTAAATGAAGTGGGTGGGATTCTTATAATTAGGCTTATCACTAGTTCCAATAAGCAACTATTTTTGTCAAATCACACTAAATTTAACTTTGTGCTACTTTGATGCATTCTGTCACAATTCAAAATCTACCTCCTCATCCTCACCCTAAATCTATTTCTCTTTAGGTTCTTGTTCATCTATTACCTATCCAGTTTTATTGAAAAATAGTTAGTTGCAGGTTGCCTTTTTTTCAATTCAGCTCTGTTGAAAACTTCATAACCATATAAATATGATACAAGGAAATATAACAACCACATACCTGCCTTCACTTCAGTCATAAAAAGTTAGGTACTTCAAAGAAAGAGATACAAAATAACTGTCCAATACAGATTCCTTCACCAACCTTTACAAACTAATCTAAGTACCACTTAGACTAATAATCATAAATAATAAAAAATAGGACCACATATTCAAAATATAAAGTTCCAACATAGTATATTGTCTCAAAAGGTCAATGCAAAACACACACCAGAGCCACTTTGCTTGAGGGGCAGAATATGAGAAGGTAGTACTTCAATGCAAAACTAACAGCAAAACACTTCTTCAAATATGTGAACTTGAATATGAAAGGTCAAGAAAGTTGGGAATCTTAATAGAACCGGAAAACTACTTTCTTCTTCAAGGGTGATTTGCATGCACTCATGCCTACGCTGCAACCTCAGCTTCAATGAAAAAAAATGAAGAGATGTCTCAGTATGATTGAACATAGAATTTTCAGGTTGTGGAAAAAGCCAAACAGTATCTTGCTACAAATGGATGCAAGTTTTATGAACAACGTTGAAGTTCAATTTTGCCATAATTGGTCATATTAAAGAGGGTTATATGCGAGTGGAAACACAAAACTTACTCTCAAAGCACCCATGAGATCATCAATATCCCAAAACTTACTCTTCAACACATCGAGCCACTGTTTTTCATCCTTTTCATTGCGAAAAAGACTTCCAAGAACTCTAGCTGCCAGAGGAGAACCTACACATTTTTTCACGATTTTTTTGCCCATCTCCGCCAACTCTTCATGCTCCTTGTTGGCTGCACCAAATGCATAGTGTGTGAACAATAACCAATTGTCGTCCTTAGACAAAGGCTGCAAGTCATGCGTAGAGCATGCTCCCATGACGGATGCAACTTTTTGATCTCGCGTAGCGGCCAAAATTGAGACACCTTTGGTTCCGCTACAATGCAACACAGACTTTTAGTCCTCCCATTTGACATTGTCCCACACATCATCTAGAACAAGCAAATACCGTTTGCCCAGCAACACTTGTTGAATTTTTTGCATTGCTTCTAAAGTTGAGAGGTTTAGGTTCACTCCAGTGGAGGATTCTACAATGGACTGTAGAATTCTCATGATATTGAAGTTTGTGGAAACACAAACCCAAATTCTCAAATCAAAATGCTGGATCACCCTCTCATCATTGAAGACCCATCGAGCAAGTGTTGTTTTTCCAAGTCCCGCCATGCCAACAATGGGATACAGAGAGGCCATCAATGCTACTGGCGTGCTTTGTAAGAAACTCTACAATCTTCTGTTTATCTTCGTCTCTTCCATACATCTGGTGCTCAGTGATGGCAGAACTAGTTTGCCGCAGATCATCATCTTCTTGTTGCCTCTGTCTGACTCCCAGAGGCAGCTGAAACCTTCTCCTATCATCATCAATACGCTGGAACCTCTCGACCATGTCTTCCATCCTCTTGCTGATAGCATGACGAAACAAAATAGTCTTGGGATGGAAGCAGGCTAACCACCCTTCACTTTTAAGACGGTTGGATTCCATTGAACATTCTTCCAAGATATCTTCCAACACATATGCAGCATCGGAAAGCTTCTTCAGCCAGTCCTTCATGGCATGGCTTGTAAATTGCTCCCCTGCAGCATCTTGGAACAATGCACGGATTGCCTCGAGATTATCAGACAGCTCTTGGATCTGTGAGTCAACACCCGAAAGTGCTGCAATCTCATTCTTGACAAAAGTGTTCAAGTTTCCAATGAGAATTCCAAGCAAAGCATCAGTTGCCATTTTCAGAGATTAAAGCAAGAATTTGTGAGTTTAGAGAGGGTAGTTTGGATTGCAAATTCACAGGTTTGCACAAAGAGGACGACACCACTCTCAATGTATTCTCAACTCAAATCCATCATTGCTTTTCAGATAATCAACCATAAAAAATTGTGCGATCAAAAATTGATTATTTTCTTTCGTGTTTGTTTACTGTCTCTTCAAAGCGCATGAATTTTTGCATTATCAGATTAGTGTTTGTGATAGTTTCTGTGTTTTTGGTAGTCAATATAATTGGTACTGCCTTATTTTTCTATTCTTTGACTTTATGTCTACCCTCTTTCAGTGTGAGATACTGATACACTACTCAAGTCTTTGAATTCTTATGTATTGTAGGCCAAATCTACTTACATGAAATGCAACTCAGTTTGCTAGCTAAGTTTAACTTAGTTTACTCTTTCTATTGGTTTGGTGGAAACATTCATCAATATTCCAACTTCTGAATCATTGTGACTATTTTAATAGTAGTAAGAATGAAACCAACAAATAAAGATGCAAACCTTGGTATCTTCTTGTTAAGAATCATGGCTAATCATCATAGAAAATGATAGGTTATGGTTATGAAAGGAAATTAGGAAAACAAAGAAAACTTCTATATAATTGATCAGTCTGAAATGTATACGACTGGATGAGCCTACAAACTTTATACATAATGATAGAATCAATCTAATACTAACCTAGAAAACTAAATTAGATATATGTCAATCACAAGAGCCGACTTTGCTTATTAAGGGGGAGAATATGATAGGTAGGCGATGCTTTTGTATCGTACAGCCAAATGCTACTCCAAATATGTGCACTTCCAGATCCAATAAAGTCATGTTGGAATCTTGATAGAGGAAAAAGGTTTTACTTATGGTCTACATACTATATCTGTCATATCAGTAAGATGGTATAGCTTTTCATTTTGCCCTTTCTTTTTATTCTATATAAGAAAGAAGATTTATTCTAAGATATCCTAACCAAACAATAACATAATCCATCAACTTATAACTCGATCACAAATAATATCAGGGAACGGAAATTCGAGTCATGCAATTTAGTAAATCTATTTAGCTCGACCATTCTTAGACTTATCTAAAACAAGAATGCATAGTAATTAAGTCACTCATTTGGCATTTACTGGAATAGATAAACATTTCTTCAAGATTAAAAAAAATAAAAAATAAAAAGTAAAAATTGAAAGAGTTATGTTACTCAATGGCCAATGCTAACCATTGTTTCAGTGGCTGGTCGCCTCGTCCACAAGTAAAATTCTTTATGTTGCAGAACATGGCAATGACATGTGCAAATATTGGTTCCATCTATTTGCTTTTCACTCAGAGCTGATCAACCATTCTGTCAAATTCGTAATCTGGAGTGAGATAATAACTCTGATCTCTGGTTGACTTCCTTGGATTCCATTTAGTACTGATTTTATCTGCAAAAAGGATTTGAAATATCGTTCAAAAGATAGGATATTATTTTACAAGGACAGATGCGACAAATCAATGGAAAACGAAGAAAGGAAACAAAGATGAATTTACCACAAAATGTCTCTTACTGCATTGCAACCAATTCGAAATGTGGGATGTGAGCAATGTTTTGCCAGTCTTCCCCAGCTTCTCTCTTGCATTGCTTTGCAAGCTTCGGGCACTCATTAATGTATAGCTTATGCAAGTTGGTCAGGTGCCGAAAGCCACTGGGCAGTGACCTTAACTCAGGACACAAACCAATGTGTAACTGTGGAAGAGAAGCCATGTCCCAACCACTCTGGCAATGAATCTACATCATATAGAGTCAAAATTTGGAGGGAAGGGATGTATTGTAACCCTTCTGGTATGATAGGGTTATTGTCCTCACCAAATATTGTAACATCAAGAAGGGAAGTTAGCTGATTCATGCTACTTGGCAGAGCTACCAGCTCTGGACAAGCCCAAATCTCAAGGCGCTCAAGATGCATTAGGTGCCTCATACCTTCTGTCAAGGAATTTAATCTATCACAGCACATAATCTTCAAAATTCGAAGAGAACTCAGACCTTGCAACACATTCTCTGAAAGAGACTCAAGTTCATCTAGTAATACCTTTTCATAGAAATATTCAATTCTTAGGGTCTTAAAATCGGTTCAGGGAAGGAAGCAATGCCCTTATTACCATTATAATCAAATACAGACCTCAATCCTTGAATTTGAAGTTGTGAAACAGATCGAAAGGTGAGGCAATTTTAATTTGGGGACACATGAGATGCTTAATTCAGAAAGAAGTGGGAGCATCTCTGCTAGTCTGCTCTTTCATCTCTCAGCATCCTCTCCAAATTTGGCAACCGGAACAAAGTCAGCTTCTTCAAGGACTTAAAAGCCTTTTCCTCTGCACCCTCTACAATAGTCTCTAATGCCTGGTGTCTACCATAAATTCTCTGCTCCGTGATGAGAGAACTCGTCTGGCGCCATTCCTCATCTTCTTGAAGCCTCTCTACAACCCCTGGCTGCAACTCAAACCTTCTTCTTTCTTCATCAATCTGGCAGAACCTATCTCCAATAACTTTCATCCTCTTATCAATATCAAACTAAACAAAATCATCTCTGGATTGAAACAAGAAAACAATTTCCGTGCGGGATTTGCTGAGCGTTAAATTTTATTGAACACTCATCCAGCAAATCGTCGATCACGTGGGCTGCATCAGAGAGCTTGTTCAACTAATCCTTAACGGCGTGGCTCGTATCTGCTTCTCTTCAGCATCTTGAATTACAGCATGGATTGCAGTGAGATTACTGGATAGTTCTTGGATCTGCGATTGAACACCATAGAAGGTTGCGAGCTGGTCCCGCAGAAAAGTGTGCAAGTTTTCAACGACAATTCCAAGTAGAGCATCGGCCATTTGCAGATATGAGAGCTACACTGCAACGAGAGAGAGAGAGAGAGAGAGATCCGTAATTTGGTTTGGTTTGGTTATGCACTGAAGATTTCAATGGAGAACGTCATCCATGGTAACACGTAAACGGTGGCTGCAGGTAAAAACGCGCCACTCATTTTGGTACCGTTTGATAGTAATTTTTCATTTTTTTCTAAGTAGAAATTTGACTTTGACAAACACCAGAATCTTTTTTTTTTTTGGTCAAACAAACACCAGAATCTAAAGATGAAGATTTGGAGTTCACCTTTTTTTTTTTGGTCTTGGGCTAAGCCCAAAAACCCTACCCGAACCCACTACCCCAACCCGCCCGAACCAAACCCCAAATTGATTTTTCCTCTCTCAGAATTTTGAACCTTAGCGCCGAGAAGCTCTTTCCATGGCCACCAGCCCACCATGCAATGACTATGGTTAACCCTCTTTCCAGCCTCTTTCCAGTTGATCCTCGGGTCTGAATTCAAGTCGCGAATCGGTTGATGAGATCCGAATCAGGTCTCTCTGCTGGCATCACCTCGGCAAGAAGTTCCGCCTCAGAGGTTAACGAGATAGATTCTGGTGAAGTCCTATCGCCGGTCAATGTTCTTCTTTCGCCGGGGAACACCATTAAATCTTCCAACCAAGCTTCGTACCCTTCCTTGTTGCTGACTTGCTGCTTCAATCTTTGCCTGGTCCATCCCGTGCACGCCATTGTTCGACAGACCTTGCGCGGACAGCTTGATCACTCCCTGACCACCGCAATGTTCCTCTTACCTTCACAACCTCCTTCATTCCTTGGATCTTAAATGAATGAATTTCATGCTGTACTCTCCATTCAATGGCGCCGTTCTCATTAACGTCTCATCGCAGAGCGTAAGGGAAATGATTCGGTACATATACAGAAACCGCTCAGACGTGAACCGGAAGCAAACTGCCGAACCAGACGGGAATCGGACGGCCGAATCTGAACTGGAACCGGCCAGTTCAAACTAAACGACGCCGTTTCGCGAGACTTAAAAAAAAAAAAAGAAAAAAAAAAACCTCGCTCAGCTTCGTCCTCCCCATAGCCCCTTCCTGATTCAGCAAACAAAGCCTCTCAAAGCAAAATAAGCATCTCAAAGGCTCAAACGGCCACCCGTCGTCTTCGTCTAGCAGCTTCGTCGTCGTAGCCGTCGCCTTCGTCGCGCCACCATCTCAAAGTGTCTGATTCCTCTCGTGCGGAACAGATCCACAGTGTGTGAGGTCGCGTTTTGCTCAATTGAATTTCTTAGATCTAAACTCTCAATGTACAGTTCTATTACTTCTTCTACTGCATCTCTGATTTTTGAATTTTGGCATGAAGTTTTTTAGTTGTTGCGGTTGGTTCTGTTGTTGCCGAATCTGTGTTGCTGCTCCATTGTAATTACTAATTTGCAATCATATAATTTTTGTTGTTGTTGATTTTGAATTTGAAATTGTGGTTGACGATTGCTAAATTGTTGCTTGATTCTGGGAAGATTGAACGCATATCTGGTTGTTAGCGATGATTTAACCATCTTCGAGCTTTCCTTTCCATAACTTAAATCATTTAATGGTTAGATATGCTCCTGTGCTGTTCTGAAATGGGTATTCTTGGTGTTGATTGAATCATTAAATGATTAGTTCACTGCTGTGTTTTTTTCTGGGTTAATTTTTGGAAAAAAATTGTTGATCTTTTTTAAAATTGTACTGAAATCTTGTTAAAATTGTGATAAGCTGAAAACCTTGTTAATGTTTATTGAAATTATAATGAAAATTTTGTTAAAAGTTTGTCACAACTTCTATTGTTAGAGAAGAAATAAATTTTGTCATCTTTGTTTTTAATAAATAAATAGATTAATTAAATTAAATCAATTAACTAGATAAGATGATCGAATAAAGTTATATTAGATTTTGATTGATGTAGAACTTTAAATTTAAAAGACATTTTAAAATTTGTATTGGATTATAATTACACACAATCTCTCATCAGAATCTGACACCGGAGAACAACTGCACGCCAAGAAACTTCCATCCAGAACCTTCGAGATTTCATTGTTCATGGACTCGCTGCCTGCACCCTCTCACCTCTCTCCCTCCGCACTCTCCTTCCTTGACGGCAAGTTCCACACCAAAGATGCCCTCTGCGAAGCTTCGACCCTCGTCACCGAGCTACAGACTCAGTGCTCCGAGTTGGATCGGTCTCTGAACGAGTCCACTCGCCGACTAGGAGAGGGTCTCTCAGCTTACACTTCGTTCTCGGGCGACGTCAACAACCGCCTCAGTGCCCTTGCCTCCACTTGCTCTTCCAACGCCGTGCCAGGTTCGGTTCCATTGATCTTTCTCTTTTATTTTGGTTTAATTGTAAGGTTTTTGTGGTGTTTTGAATTTTGCGAAATTGAATTGGTTTGTTGTTGGGTGGAGATGGAGGAAGAGGCGAAGAGGGTGATGGCAAGGGTTTCAGAGAGGAACTTGCGGCTTTGGCGAAGGAAGTTGCCAGGTTGGAGAATGTTCGTGTTTATGCAGGTTGGTTATCAGTATTATTATTTTTTGGTTTTCAATTATCACCGTCAGAAGAGCATGAATTGGATGGAATACTTATGTTGTGGTTACTTTTGTGAAATGGATTTGTGGTTCTCAAATATATGTTGGTTTGCTTAGGCTGATTTCTTAGATATCATACTGGTCATACTTGTTGAATAATGCTGCTTATTTCAGTATACGGCTAGTGCAACTTTTATTAATACTCTGATACTGCTTCTTACAGAAACAGCGCTGAAACTTAATACTTTGATTGGTGATATTGAAGATGCTGTATCAAATACCATGAACAAACACCTGAGGAAGCCTTCTAGTCAGAATTCAGAAGTGAGAAATCTTTCTTATCATGGACCCCAATATCCATTGGGAACTATTGCATCATTACATCGTTGATGTCGGCTAAATGTTGCAGGAACTGCGTCTGGTTGCTATAAACATGCTAAAAACAACAGAAGGACTATTGACCTCAATTACAAAGACACAGCCTCAGTGGAAGCGTCTTTTATCAGCAGCTGATCATAGAGTAGATCGAGCTCTAGCTATCTTAAGACCCCAGGCAATTGCTGATCATCAAGCACTTCTTGCTTCCCTTGGATGGCCCCCACCTCTTTCTTCTTTGGCTTCTGCAAATCAAGGACTGAATCCTCTACTGCGTATGCAAGCAGATGTTAGACTCAAGTACTCTGGAAACTTTCTTGCTTTATGCAACCTACAAGAGTTGCAAAGGCAAAGAAAATGTAGACAGCTTGAGGGCCATGATAGGGAGGTTGCTCTGCGACAACCACTTTGGGTAATTGAAGAGCTTGCGAATCCCTTGTCATTGGCTTCCCAGCGACATTTCTCAAAATGGATTGATAAACCAGAATTTATATTTACGCTTGTATATAAGATCACAAGCGATTATGTTGATTCAATGGATGAAATGTTGCAGCCTTTGATTGATGAAGCAAAAGTAGTTGGCTATAGTTGCAGAGAAGAATGGATTTCAGCAATGGTTACTTCCTTATCAACATACTTGGCAAAAGAAATTTTCCCTAGTTATATTAGTCAACTAGAAGAGGAGAGTGTTACAGGTATTCAATCATCTGCTAGAATATCGTGGCTGCATCTGATTGACCTGATGATAGCTTTTGATAAAAGGATCAAGTCTTTGGTGGAGCGTTCTGGAATTTTGCTATTTTCTGATGACAATGGTATGTTGCAGAGGATTTCTTCACTATCTGTATTTTGTGATAGACCAGACTGGCTTGATCTGTGGGCAGAAATAGAGCTAGGTGATGCCCTTGATAAGCTTAAACCTGACATTGAAGATGAGAATAATTGGAGAAAGAAAGTTGAAGCTGCAGTTCTCTCATCATGTACTGATGATCTCAAGTCTCCCCTAATTTCCAGTGCATTTCTTTGCCATCTATCAGCTGTTATTGAACGATGTAGATCATTACCAAGTGTTACTTTGAGGTCCAAATTTCTCAGATTAGCAGGTGTGCCTATTATAAGAAAATTTTTTGATTCCATACTTGTCCGTTGCCAAGAAGCTGAAGGACTAACTGCCTTAGCTGATGATGATGCTGTAATTAAAGTAGCAGTTTCCAACAATGCTGCCCATTACTTTGAATCTGCATTAAGGGAATGGTCTGAGGATGTCTTTTTCCTTGAGATGGATCTGGATCTGGATGATAAAGCAGAGTTGCCAAGTAATGCAGATAGAAATGGCGAAGTTTTGTCAAAGAGTTCTGGTAGGGTCATCTTGGATGACGAGATCAAGAAGTTGGAAGATTTTAGAACAGAATGGGTTGAAAGGATATCTCTGGTTATTTTGAGAGGTTTTGATGCTCGATCTCGAGATTACATCAAGAACAAGAGGCAATGGCAAAAGGTTGAAGAAGGGTGGACTGTGTCAAAGACACTGATAGATGCCCTAGATTATTTGCAAAGCAAAATGTCAGTTGTAGAAGAAGCTTTGAATAGTAGGGATTTTGTTGGGGTATGGAGAAGTTTGGCTACTGGAATTGATCAATTGATTTTTAATGGTATTCTTATAAGTAGTGTAAAATTTCATAATGGTGGTGTCGAAAGATTCAGCAGCGATATTGGTGTTTTATTTGGGGTATTTGGGGCATGGTGTTTGAGACCAGAAGGATTTTTTCCAAAATCAAGTGAAGGTCTTAAGTTGTTGAAATTGAATGAAAACAGAGTGCAAGAATGTCTTGCTGGTGGGAAGAGATGGTTGAAGGAAAATGGGATCAGGCATCTGACTGTAACCGAAGCAGAAAAGGTTGTGAAGAATAGGGTGTTCTCAAGTTGAAACTTTTTTGCTTTGCTTTATGATCTTTTAAAACTTTTGGAAAAAATTTCTCATATTTTTTCTCATATTTGCGTGTTTGGGATAATGTCGGTGTAAAAAATAAAAGAACATCATTATGATTTGAAGAACCATATGTAAATTTTGAAGCAAGCAAAAAAAAATTTGCTAAGAAAAAAGAACTTCTAAACCGAAGTAATATCATATAAAAATTATTTTCTTGGCAGAAACAATTCGAAGAATAAAAGAGAAAAATCACAGGAAACTTATAGTTTTTTCTAATAATACGAGCACAATACATCCCATGAATAGCACAATAATACCACCAAACTACCAAAATGACAATTACTGACTCCATTAGGAGGCAATTTTTGACATGTTGACGAAGACCAAAACCAAAATAAAAACGTGTTGATAAAAACTAAAAAGCAGATGTGTGCTTGTCCTCTTTTTCAACAACCGCAAAAAAGCTACATATGTTAAGGGAAATAAACAGATCATCCTTATATTCTAGGCATCAAAATCACATGAATATATATTTATTCAGAAAAAAGGAGAAAGGTAGTATCATCGATAAAAGGGAAGAAAATTACAAAAATGCTTATTTAATATTTAATATATGTGAGGGGGTCCTTGGAAGGATATATGCCAGCTACAAGTTAATAAGCCGGGGCTGAGAGATCAGATGATCAGTGGGTTGTCGATGGAGTTAGGGAATGACAGAACAATCCGATTCTGTGAGGATAGATGGCTATCGGCTGGAGTATTGAAAGATATGTTTCCTAGGCTTTTCTCGGTCTCAACTCTTCATGAATCTGTGATAGCAGACTGTGGCTTTTGGGATGGGCTAGTGTGGATTTGGAGTTTCCAGTGGAGGAGAGAGTTGTTCCAGTGGGAGTTGGACTTAGTACACCAGATTCATGAGATCTTACAGTCATTCAAGCTTACAAATGGGAGGGAAGATAGTGTGGTATGGAAATTTGATAAAACAGGTGACTACTCAACAAAATCCTTTGTGTGAGTGATGCAGGAGGAAGTCCTACCGGAGGAGGTTACCAGCTATAGCTTCACTAGTGCTGTTTGGAAAGGATTTGTCCCCCCGAGGGTTGAACTCCTTTCTTGGTTTGCGTTAGTCGGAAGGGTCAACACAAAGGATCGACTGTGCAGATTACGGGTTATTGACCAGCAGGACAATAGGTGTCTTCTCTGTGGTAAGCCTGTGGAAACCGCGTATCATCTGTTTCTTAGTTGTGAGATTACATGGCAGGTGTGGTGTGCTTGGCTAATGGTCTTTCAACAAAGATGGAGCTTTCCGGGTACTTTGAAGGAACATTTTGAGAGTTGGACGAACTTTACAGGAAGAAAGGTAGATAGGAAGAGATGGTTCACTGGATTATTTGCTGTTATCTGGACAATTTGGCTAGAAAGGAATGACAGGCTCTTCCGAAATAAGAGTTCAAGAGTAGGGGACATTATTAACAGATCGTTTACATTCTACGAAGAATGGAATGGTGTTGAGCCCTTTAGGTGTTGATGGCCGGGTCACAGTGTTTAGGAGTTGTATGTTATCTTGTTTTATTCTTACTATAGCTTTGCTATTTGCTCCACTCTGCTGTGTTGAGCTCCCTTTGATTCAAAAAAAAATATTTAATATATGTTTTGTATTTAATATTCACACCATATTTTTGGTCGGTAAAATTCAAACTTTTTGAAATTTACATAATTGTATACTCATATGAAACTTTTTGTTACTGTGTTCTTTTTTTAAGAGTATTATTGGTCATCTTAAAGGAGGATTTAGGCTGGACAAGAGTACATCCTATAATGTTTTAGTTGTTAAAGAGTTGCTATATTTTATGAATAAGATAAAATCCAAAACAAGAGTTATGACTTTCAAAATTAATTTAGAAAAGATCTATGATATGGTGGATTGGAATTTTTTTTAGACCAAACATTAAGATTTTTTGGGTTTTTTCTAGTTACAGTAACACTCATCATGTCATGTGTTCGGTCTTTTTTACTGTTTCTGTTTTAGCAAAGAAAATTTATGTTTTTGTATTTCTTTGTGTTGTGTACGTAAATTATTTTTTATATTTGGATTAAAACGGTGTTCTTTAGGATTATGAATTATAAAAGTGTTATTCTCAAATATAAAATTTTTTATTTAAAATGTAGAAATCGGATCTTCTGATTTTTTAAGAACAAAAATTAGACCATTCGATTTGTTACGAACAAAAATTGTATCCTCCGATTTATGAATATTTTTTTTTAAATCACAATAAACAATTGGACCCTCCAGTTTGATATTAAAAAATTTTGAAAAATCAACTTGCAAAGTAATCGGTAGGTCCAATTACTAATTTCCATACCAAAATAAAAACACATGCACAACCAATAAAATTGAATTGCATGCATTTCTCTTCCATAATAAAAAATTTTTGTCGTTGTGTATGAAGCAACCAAGATATTTTATTACTCAAAAGATAAAATATGGTTAATGGAACTCAATATCTATGTTTTGCAAGATATTTTATACGTGCTTTAAATATTTGTAATATGAAAAAATCAAATATTTTTAAAAAGTTATTAATTTATTCTGATGTATTTTGATTGTTGTTTATTTAGTTAATAGATTGAATTTTATGTTCGTGAACTTTAAGGTTTTTTTTTTGTTTTAATTTTTTGGTTTTATGATAAAATTATGGTGTAGACAAGTGAGATTGAGTGAGTCCATCTCTTATTGAATGGGGAATTAGATAGAATGTTAAAGAGTCATTTCAATTCAATTCTTAAACTATGGTGTGAATAAGTTAGGTTGAGAAATCTCTTTCTTGTTTGTATTAAAAAATTAGATAAAAAATAACTTTATATTCAATTTCAATCTATCTATTTTATTTTTTGTTTCAATTTTAACATCTTTTTGGAAAGATAGTTTGAACTTTTTTCCAGCAGCCAAACAAGTTATGGATCCAATTGTTAGATGTCAAATATCGAACATCTCTATACGACTGTTTTGGTTGTCCTAAAAATAAGGGCTCTCCCATTTGAAGGAATCTTTGCAAGGCTTGGGAAGTGTTGAATGATGGATTTGCTTGGTGTATTGGAAATTTGAACAAGAATTTTTTGTTTTCTAGCTGGAGGAGAGAATGGTAGTTATCTAATAAGATGGATTATGTTCACATTTCTAATTCGAACCTCCGGATACAAGATATCTGCTCGGTTGGTAGGTGGCATTTGGATACTCTTTATTCCCTTTTATCTCAAAATCTGAAAGGTAATATTCTTTCTTACAATCCAGATGTGCAAACAGGTCCGGAAGTGGGTTGGTACTGGTCTGGGTCTGCTGTCAAAGTCTATGACTCACGCAATGGTTACTTGTGGTTGTGTAAGCAGCTGGTTGGTTGGGAGGAGCGGGACTTTGGCTTTGGCGCCAGTTTATTCCGGAAAAGCACAAGTTTTTTGCTTGGTTGTGTCTTAAGGAGGCTCTTCCTACTGCAAGTTTTTGCTTCAGAAGAGGGATGTCGTCATTGGATAGGTGCCCAAGATGTCTTTCTAGTCAGAAATCGGTTTTACATTGTATTCGCAATTGCCCAAAAGCTCAACTTGTATGACATAGATTGGATATTTCTTGTCATCCTCTGGATTTGATGAATTGGTTCTTGTATCATAACAGAGAGCATCCATTCAGGTTCTTTTCGGGACTTTGGTGGATATGGCGAGTAAGGAATAATGACATCTTTAATACTCATGAAATTTGACATCTGGAAAAAGTGATTTGTCTGGCATTAGCTTCAGAAACAGAGCTTAGGAATATTTTTGAATTACAACGTATGTCTCATCCCTCTATTCTAAATAGTTTTTGGAATCCCATCCATTGGTACTTTCAAAATTAATTGCGATGCTAGTTATCCTAGTTCGGGTGATAGTGTTGATTTTACTTGCGTTATTAGATATTGTAATCGGAGTTGGCAAAGGGGGTGTTTGGAAATGATTGAGAATAATAGTATTTTTTAAGGAGAATTGTTTGCTATTTGGAGAGGATATCTCTTAGCTTAGGATGTGGGTCAACGAGATATTATTTGTGAGGCGGATTGTGTGGAAGTGTTTAATCTTGTTACTAATCACCAAGATGGTTTTAGATTTATTAATCTATTCATGCTCAAAATAAGAAATATCATGTATTAGAATTGTCATGTTGATTTTCGTTTGATTATAAGAGATGGAAACACTTTTTTTTTTTAATTCATTTAAGTCAAAAAAAAATTCATGTCATTTTGTTATTTTTGTATCATCTGTGGCAGTTCGTGTTCGAATCTTCGCACCTCATTTTGGTGACTTTAACCCTTTTTTTTTAACCTTGACTTATTCATGCTTGTATATATCTCATAGGTTTGTCCAAAATACGATTTTATTATGCTAAATTGTGATGGTTGTGTCTTTAATAGTAATAACCTTTGAGTGTTTCGGTGGGTGGCTGTGGGAATGTTCCGATGTAGTGCTCAAAGACAGAATTTTGAGGACAAAGCTCTGATCTTTGCCAATTGAAAAGATTTGGTTCTTGTTGGAGAAGTTAGATATAAGGTTAAGATTGACTGTCTGAATGCTTACTCTTTTATTATGCATGGGAAGTTGCCAGAATGTCGTGTTAAAATAGATATTTTTAGTAAGATCTTTAAATTGAAGTAAAAAGATTTGACAATCTCAATCACACTAATTTAACATGAAATTTTTTTTTTTTTGTAGTCAACTAGTATCTTCTAATTCGATAGGTCAATGATCAATTCATTGCAAATTAAGTTTCACTTAATAATTTGTCATTGACTAATGAATTGCTGCATATACAAGACAGAATTTGAACTCCCAATAAGCGGATGAGTGAACTTATTACTCAATCAACACAAATTGATTTAATTCAACATGAATCTAATTTGGTGGCTGATCTACTTAAATAAGAAGGAATTTGGTCTCATTTTACTTATATGAGTTTCGTTAAGAACCAACTAAAAATGTAATCAATAAAACTAACAAATTGAAAAACAGATTCGTTACTAAAAAAGATAAAAAAAAAATAAATAACCCCGCTATTTTAATTTTTAGAATTTTAAAGTTAGAAATAAAATAAAATTATTGAATTAGGTTATATTATAGTTGATTTTCTAGACTTTTTTCACTTATCTTGATTTATATTGATTGATTATCTTGTGGTAAAGATTTATTTCCCTTATGCACAGGAATCTAGCTAGTTCCTTTTTATTTAAAAAAAAACTGCTAGTGTTATAATCCGGTAAAAAGATTTTTGGGACTTTTTGGTAGAGGCACTTAAGAAAGTAAGAAACTAAGAATCACGTTTTATTTTGTTCCCCTTTATCGTCTTATATTATATTATTCCGCGTAATATTATAAGAAAATATTTTCCCTGAGCTTTAATTATTGAAGTTGAAGGTGAAGCTGCAGTAGTTGTACTCCACCCTCATGTTATTTTCATTCCCCCAATAATATTCCCCATTCCTCAGGTTTCATTCTATATAATAGGCAAACAAACTAAAACCCTTCCACAATAATATCTTATATTCTCTTATAAGTTATTATAATAACTCCACATGGTGACGATGGTACAATCAGAGAAAGTGAAGAACGATGAGGGAGTAGCGGCAAAGCAAGAAAGAACCACCGTTGACTCTCTGGAAGAGACTACTGTTGCTGCCGACAGTTCTTCTCCACAGCCACAAGAAACTACTCATCAGGCGCCACATGATAATAATGATTCCCAGAACCAAGAGGTTTGGATATTGCAACTTGCTCCTTCATTATGTGCTTTTTTCTTCCTACTATATTTTTATTTTCATTTCCATGATTGAAGAGGATTTAGGCTATTCTTTAGTTTTTTTTTTTTAAATTAAAAACGATATTCGAATTCAAAATCTTTAAACCAGAATAAAAATATTATATCATTTGAATTATATTTTATTGATAACTTATTTTTTAATTTACAGATAATATTTTTATTATATTTTTTTTTTTAATATTTAAGTGGCAAGACTCCTAGTCCTACGGACCAGAGTAGATTCGACTCATAATCTTGCAAATAAATCCACTTAAATTACTTTCTATTAAAAAGAACCTCTATCGAATTTCTCTGTTTAATTAGTTAGTGCGTGTTTGTCACGTTTATTACCACTATTTAAGAGATTCTCAAGTTATAATATACTGGTTTTGCTTGGAGAGTGAGCGTCCATCAAATTATATATATAATTTATGGTGAAAACTCAGGTGAAGTCGACTTCACATGAAATTAATATCTGAAAACCGTTAGATGAAAATTTAGTCAAATCAGTCAAATTATCTAACGACTCTCAGGTATCAACTTCACGTAAAGTCGACTGCACCTGAATTTCCACCATAATTTATACGATATAAAATTAATAAACAAGTATTGTATTGTGTGTCTCAGTGTGTAAGTTTCACAATATTAAAGTTAAATTTCTAAACTAACCATTTCAAAATTATTTACACTTAAATATTTTTTTTGTTACATTACACTCAACTTAATTGATTTGACCCAGATTGATCTAATCATTATAGTATGTTAGATATATTGAGTTATAGAATACACACAAATATAAAAAAATAAAATAAAAAATAACATATACAAAATTCAACCCATATTATATATTCATGTATATAAATAAATAAATACATGTAATATTTAATTTACACGAAAACATTATTAGTATGAATTTTTAGGCTTTTAGTCTCCCTCGTCCCTTATATATATTGTCCAGCTCCACTTACCGAGAAAAGTACATTTGACCTATCAATTTTAAGATTAAAAATATTATTTATATATTAAAATTAATAACTAAAATTAACTACTAATATATTTATGTTGAAATATATATATATATATATAGTTTAATTTATTTTTAATGTATATTTATATTTTAATATATATTTTATACTAATTACTAATTTTAGTATATACTTGATATAATTTTTTTAAGATATACTTTTTGTTATTTGGTGTATGTACGCAATAGACGATATTTCTTTTTTTTTATAGAAATTAAATAAAAAGTAAAATATATTTTTATTTTAAAAAATCCTAAAATTTTATTGTAAAGTTTTTATATTTATATTAAATATATCTTTGATAGTTAAACTTTTAAAAATTTAAATTAAATTTAGCAATAATTATATTTAGTTTGTTTGTGTTAAAAGTTATTTTTGTAAAATTATTATTGAAATAATTTTAAATTTTTAAAAAAATTAACTGCAAGTGATATATTTGATACAAATCGAAATGTTATAAGATAAAATTAAAATAAAATAAAATTTAGAGATAATTTTAAAATTTTTAATAAATTTTAAGTAAAAAAAGGACAATTTACTTAAATAAATTGTTTGGAGAAGAATTTTACTCAAATACAATATTTTAAATAGCAAGACACAAATGCAAATTTTCATATAACTATAGAAATAGTTACTAGCACTAGCAGTTTAGAGGAGCACGTAAACCGCTACTGGCAGTCGCGGCTTATGTGGAATGTTGCCCAAACAAAAACCGCTATAGGCAGCTGCGGTTTCTATACAAGTTGGCTTGGTCATAAACCGCTACAGCCAGTAGCAGTTTATGTGTGATGTATGCATGTGGTGATTGGCTATATATATCCCTCCAATGCATTGAGGTAGTACTGGAATGCTATTTTTCACAAATGGATGGTGAGGAGAGTTTTCTAGCTCTAGTTATTACTCTGGTAAAATTCAAAAAAGCAAAAGGCACGGTGTTAAATTTACGGATAGGGAATCGCTTAGCCTTTTTATCCGGTCGTCGAGTACGTTGACAGAGATAGAAAAACATCATATTACAGAAGTTGGGTGTGCGTGAGACAAAGTGAGTAAAGAAGTTGTTTTACAAGATTCCTATTGCTGTTGTGTCAGCTTGTGTCAAGTATGAGACATTTGTTATAGGGTTCGATGAAGATATGCAGGTCTGGTTTCACTATCGGCGAAGTTTTCCTGAGGTTAGAATACCCGAGTTGTTTGCGAAGTTTGAAGATGGCATCGACAGCTCTGGGGCATCAGCGCTGAATCCTCAGTCGACGATGATGGGGGTGCCTCAATATCGATGCCTGTGGTAGCACCTGCTTGTCTGATCCCTGATCTTCCATGTGTTGCGGTTCGTATTGCTAGTGTGCCTCATGGTGTTCCTGATTTTGAAGTTGAGACTAGATCGGATCGAGTTGAAAATGCGATGCGAGACGATGATTCGGACGATGAGCTGGCCGACATTGTTGGGGACAGTGATGATTATTCTGAGAAATACACATATACCCATGGGCCATCGGGTTTGGCCACATCGATATCGAGCGATCACAGACAGCTTGATTATCATGTGATATGTGCGAGGATCTTTCCGTTGGTCAGAGCTGATGCATCGGTTACGATAAAGGTGTTGTAGGAAGCAACTGAGGCAACCTATGGTTTCAGGCCTAGTTACAGGAAGGTCTGGATGGCGAAGTAGAAGGCAGTAACACAGATCTACGGTGACTGAGAGAAGTCTTATGGCGAGTTGCCCCATTGGATCCTTGGGGTGACATCCACCATGGAGGGTACGATTGCTCTGTTGAAGACCTTTCCGGTTAGAGTGGGTGATCAGGTTGATGAATCAACTGTCTACTTTCAACGTCTTTTCTGGACATTTTCTCCTTGTATTGAGGCTTTCCGACACTGCAAACCGCTAGTCAGTATCGACGGTACGCACTTATATGGCAAGTATGGAGGGACTTTGCTACTGGCTATTGCTCAAGACGGAAACTCGAATATCTTGTTCATTGTGTTTGCACTTGTGGAAGGAGAAAATGCAGAGTATTGGGCATACGTCCTGACTAACCTGAGAAGACATGTGACCCCACAACCAAGTATTCTGGTGATATCTGACAGGTACAATGGCATCAAGGCTGCACTAGAGGCACCTAATAGTGGTTGGCTACTTCCTCATGCTTATCGGGCATTTACATTCGTCATGTTGCCGCCAATTTTGCTCTCAACTTCAAGGGGTGGGATGCAAGGAGGCTACTGGTGAATGCTGCTTATGCGAAGACGAAGGCCAAGTTTGAGTATTGGTTTGATATTATGAGAACTGAAAATCCGACCAAGTGTGATTGGGCAAATAGAATGGAGTACGGGAGGTGGATACAGAACAAGGATGGCGGCAAACGATATGGCCACATGACGACCAACATATCTGAGTGTGTCAACTCTGTTTTGAAGGACACCAGGAGTCTACCAGTCACTTCGTTGGTGAAGTCGACATATCTACAGCTTGCATAATTGTTTGTTGTTTGGGGTCCGACGGCAGAGGCACAACTGGGATCTTGTTGTGAATAAGACACCATTCCCTCTTGAGAAAACACCTTTGACAAAGAAATAAAATAGACACAATCACAACACAAGAATTTAACGTGGAAACTCCAATTACTGGAGAAAAAACCACAGCCGTTGTCAAATGACAACCAGAGAATATCACTATGTGAAAATTGTTACAACACATAGACTTCTTTCTCTATAACACCGGCACCCCAGTACACCCACACTCTCTCAAAGCAAATATCTAACTACACCTCACAACACTCTCTAATCAAAGAGTACAGAGGAAAAGAAAAATCAGATACAAGCTTAAAGTGTTTCTGACTGGTGCAAAAACAAATGGAGAACTTAGCCACATATTTATAGCCTAGGCCACCCACTCCATTTGCTATCCTAAGTAATGTGGGACTAATTCAACCAAATCCTAACAATCTCCACCTTGATTGAAATAGTCACACATCTTCAGCTTCCATTGTCAACACCGACAATTCTTTACTGCCATTGTCTATACCGACAATCATAGTTCAGAGAACTATCATACTCCACCATGAAAGTATACTCACTTGGAATTAGACCACTCAAGCATTTCGCCTTGGTACAGATCGAAACCTTGCTGAAAATTCATGGTGCAACTTCCAAATTGGCTTTTCCTGGAAGTTCTTCAGCCATCGACATAACTCCGTCACACACCTTGCATCTCAACGCCAACCAATGCCCGTGTGCAATTGTGGACCCGATTGCCACAACTTATCCTTATCCATGGCAGTGCGGTAATACCATGAGGATACTTCTTGTCTTCTAGAGAACGTCATCTTCTCTCATAGAGAGAGCAACCAGAGATCTTCTCCTTCAACGCCTTGTGCAAACCTGATTGTATCAACACATCCTTGACTTGTATTTGCCACAAGCCAAAATTGATTCTTCCATCAAATTTTTCTTTTTCAAGCTTCACAGCACTTGAATATCATGACATAGTTGCAACCGTATACTGGAATAGTATAACTCAACCGTGCACTAGGAAGGGTCCCCAGGAAAGAGAGGTGGGTCACAATGGACACACTTAAATACCAAGTCTTTCCTTAGCCAGAACCTTTTCAAACAGCACTCTCACAGTGTCACACTGCCTTCCAGCAATAACAACAGCAACCAAAGATCAACCTCAAGCTACAGGACAAAATTCTTTTCTGATGTAGAAGGTCAGACTAGGCTGCAACCACAGAGTATACTAAGAATAAATCCCACCGAACCGAAGCTCTGATACCACATGTTGGGAATAAGACACCATTCTCCCTTGAGAAAACACCTTTGACAAAGAAATAAAATAGACATAATCACAACACAAGAATTTAACGTGGAAACTCCAATTACTGGAGAAAAAACTACGGCCGTTGTCAAATGACAACCAGAGAATATCACTATGTGAAAATTGTTACAACACATAGACTTCTTTCTCTCTAACACCGGCACCCCAATACACCCACACTCTCTCAAAGCAAATATCTAACTACACCTCACAACACTCTCTAATCAAAGAGTACAGAGAAAAAGAAAAATCAGATACAAGCTTAAAGTGTTTCTGACTGGTGCAAAAACAAATGGAGAACTTAGCCTCATATTTATAGCCTAGGCCACCCACTTCATTTGCTATCCTAAGTAATGTGGGACTAATTCAACCAAATCCTAACAGATATATTTTACAAATTTTAATACTCAGAAAAATAAAAAAGAAACTAACCTCATCGACAATGGCACCGGCAATGGCAACGCCATTCAGTCGATACAAGCTCTGTTCGTCTACCATAATGTCCAATTGAAGGTCACTACTGAGAAAACTCGAATTCGCGATCCCAAAGTTTTTCTCCCTCTTTCTAGAATTTTCTCTCTCTAAGAATATTCAAACTCTACGCCAAATGAAGAATCTGCGGCTGGCTCTCACGGATTTATAGCCCCTTTGAACGTAAATCGCGGCTGCCTCCAACGGTTTACGAACAAGCCCCACAACACATAAACCGCTACTGTCTGTAGCGGTTTATGAGCAACTCCACTTATACAGAAATCGCTGCTGCCTATAACAATTTCTGCTTATTCCAGTGTTTCATGTAAATCGTAGCTGCCAGTAGCGGTTTACGTAATCTTCTAATCTGTTACTGTCAGTAACGGTTTCTATAAATTAGTGAAAAGTTTCAATTGCGTTTTGGAGTTTAAAAAGTTGCAATCTAATAAAATTGATCTCTACTTATTTTATTTAAGTGAATTGTCCTAAAAAAATATATATTTTATTTTAAATGTCTAAAGATATTTTTTTATACTTTAAAATGCCTAAATATAAAATATGAACTTTATATGAATGCACATAATTGTTTATTTTCTTAACATTCATTCTGGATTGAATCAGTAGAGTTTATGGAAGTTTTCTTTAATTTGCATTGGACAAGGTACAACCCATGGGACATGTCAAAAGGAAGAAAAAATCTATTAAAATAAAAAGTTGATAAAACAATAAATAATATATTTATTTTAAAATTTATAATTTTTATTACGTGGAAAATTCACTATTTTATTTTAAAATAATTTAAATACTTTATTAATATTTTTATTTTAGAAGAATTTAATTAAAAAAACAATCTAATTCAGATAATGATATACACGAGATTAATTCTTTTAAATTATAGAATTTAGATAAAATTATAAATTGAAAATTATAAAAAATATTTTTTAATATATTTATCATATATTAATTAAAATAAAATATTTAAACAGCTCTTATATTAACTAAATCCTAAATTATATGTGGTCCACAGTTTAAGTTTTTCCATACCAAATTAAATACTTGTGTCTATGTCAAAGTTATTATTATAGATAGAAAAATATTTGACATTTTGATTTTGACGATGATTATTATTACTGTTATTTAAAACCACTTTAAATTTGTTACAGAAAGATATAGTAAGTATCTTTTGTCAGTAATAAAATGAACCACGTGGTAAAATGACGTAGTTGTGGATGCAGCCGATATTTGAGATGGTGATATTAATGAAAAAAATAAATATTAACAGGACCAAATAGAAAAAAAGAAATGAGAGGTAGGCATAGAAAGATAAATGATAAAGGTCATCTTCAGTGCAAAAGAAAAAAAAAACCAAGATTTAAACTTTATCCATTCTTAGAAAAATGATACCGTAAATAATAATAAGTAAAAGAATAATTATAGAATATTAATTTTTAATTAGTTAATATTGAGTAATTTATTATAAATATATTTTTTAAAATTGTCTCTTTTTAAAAGTTTAAAATTAGAATTTAGAATATAAAATATAAAACTAGAAATTAAAAAATATAAAATTAAAAAATTAACTAATATTAGTTAAAATAGGATTAATTTTTTAATTCAATTTAGATTTAATTACATAATGATACATTAGTACTTTTAATTTTTACTATTTATTATTAGTAAATACTAATGGTTTTGGAAAAAAATACTTTAAATTCTAAATTTTAAATTTTAAATTTAAATTATTAATATAAAATATAATAAATAAAGAGTGATAATTTATTTAATTGACAAAGAATATAATATTTTTTTTTTTATTTAAGGATGAGCATTTACAATTACCATAAGATTTATTCATGTGAAGTGGATAAAATTTTTACTAAAAAGTTATAGAAAAAATTTTAAGTATATTGGGAATATCGATGTTCTAATTATTTTAACGTTGATTTTAATTAATGTATATTATATATATTTTTTATAATTCAGATCAACGGTGACTAATGTTTCCGGTACACTTGAAACTCCTCCAAAATTATATATGTACCCAAAAAATAAAAGAAAACTTCTATTTGCACATGCATTCATTCATTGTTCAGAAATCCAAATCACACAAATAATACTGATTTGCAGAACCACATGAATAATTGTTGGCTTAGTTAATGAATAATTTAGTGGACAACAAAATCTCTAAGCATAATTTAGTTACCAAACTTGATGAGGAATTTTGGTTGGGAATTGGGAACACATGAAAAACCCTTGCTTGTTGCACGTGTTTGCATTAAAAAACCGAAACTTTTATGCACGTGCCACGGTGTTCTTCAGGTTTTGTTCTTCACCTTTTATTCTCTTTCCGTTCTGCGCTCGGTGTGAAGAAGCAGCCATTTTTTTAACGGAAATCACACCGCGCACACCGTAGTGTTCATCGCAATCCACAATGGATGATGCTGCTATCTTCTCAACCCTGAAAGAATATGTCAATCATTCATGGTTCGTTTTTTCAATTCTGCCTCTCGATTTTCTTCTTTTTCAATGTCCTTGTTTTGTTATATCGACGACTCTGTTTTCTTGAGTCACAGTTTCTGCTTAGTTTTTAAGTTGTTCTTCGTTGATTTTTTTGTTGCTATAAGTGAATAGCTTGTTCTAATTACCCAGTGGTCAACTTAGATCTATGTCCGAGATCTCCTTTCTTTTGTGGGTTGATCGAACTTCCTTGAATTTTATTATCTGGTTGTTGTTTCTGTGAATGAATATGCGAAATTTTGCTGGTGAAATTTCCAAAGTTGCATTCTTTTTGCGCCAAAATGAAAGAAAGTTGAAACCGTGTGATCTAAAATAAAAGATATCTCTATTCTTTTTTAGTTTAATTGCTTTTGCTTTTGATGTTTCTTAAATTGAGAAAAAACAACCTTCTTGACTTTTTCTGAGTGCAGAAATTGAGGGCTGCAGCTACTACTAGACAAGCTTCAAGAATGGGAGAGTTCAACAGCAATGTTGAGTATGTCACCGTTGTAGATTTACCTTCCCCAAGGAGAACTCACACCATGAAGAAAGTTTCAATGCTCCCTCTTGTATTCCTAATCTTCTATGAGGTTTCAGGTGGTCCCTTTGGTGTTGAGGACACTGTTCATGCAGCAGGTCCACTCTTAGCGCTTCTTGGTTTCGTCGTTTTCCCATTCATATGGAGCATCCCTGAAGCTTTGATCACTGCTGAGATGGGCACAATGTTCCCCGAAAACAGCGGGTATGTCGTTTGGGTCTCGACTGCACTGGGTCCCTTTTGGGGGTTTCAGCAGGGTTGGATGAAGTGGCTGAGTGGTGTGATAGACAATGCTTTATATCCTGTTCTGTTTCTTGATTATCTGAAATCTGGAGTCCCTGCATTAGGGGGTGGATTACCTAGAATCCTTGCAACTTGGGGTTTGACAATTGTTCTCACTTTCTTGAACTACAGGGGTTTAACAATTGTAGGATATGTTGCTGTTTTTTTAGGGGTTTTCTCGCTCCTCCCTTTTGTGGTTATGGGGTTTTTGGCAATTCCGGACTTGAAACCTTCGAGATGGACTGTGGTAAACACTAAAGATGTTGATTGGAATTTGTATTTGAATACTTTGTTCTGGAATCTCAATTACTGGGATTCTATAAGTACTCTTTCTGGGGAAGTTGAGAATCCTAAGAAAACTCTTCCAAAAGCTTTGTTTTTGGCATTGATCCTAGTGGTTCTGGGGTATTTCTTCCCACTTCTGATTGGCACTGGCGCTGTTCCCCTTAATCGAGAGTTGTGGACTGATGGTTACTTCTCGGATATTGCTATGATTCTTGGAGGAGCATGGTTGAGATGGTGGCTTCAGGCTGCTGCCGCGATGTCAAATATGGGAATGTTTGTTGCTGAAATGAGCAGCGACTCTTTCCAGCTTCTAGGGATGGCCGAGAGAGGAATGTTGCCCGAGTTCTTCAGCAAGAGATCTCGTCATGGAACCCCTCTTGTAGGTATACTTTTCTCTGCCTCTGGTGTAATTCTACTGTCATGGATGAGCTTTCAAGAGATCGTAGCGGCAGAAAACTTCCTGTACTGTTTCGGAATGATTTTGGAGTTTATTGCATTCATATTGTTGAAGATCAAGCACCCCAATGCGTCTCGGCCTTACAAGGTGCCAGGAGGAGCAGCCGGGGCGATCCTAATGTGCATCCCTCCGACCGCATTGATCTGTGTCGTGTTGTATTTCTCCACCCTCAAAGTAATGGTTGTAAGCCTCATTGCTGTGTCAATTGGCCTTGTCTTGCAGCCTTGTATCAAATATGTAGAGAAAAAGAGGTGGTTGAAGTTCTCCCATAGTGCTGATCTCCCAGATCTTGAACATGAGGAGAGCACTCACTCTTTGGTGAATTAATTAACTTATCATGTTTCTAGATTTTTTATTTTTTGACAGTGTTGAGGTTATTTTTTTGAGGTGTTAATGCATTATAGCTGCATAGAAGGGGCAGCTTTGTATCTTATGCTTTTGGTTCTTTAGCTGTTTAATATGCCACTCCACTAAGAAACTTGTAATTTGATTTGGTTCCCCCCTGTCATGTTTAGACAAACTGCATGATTGGGTTTGCTTAGTGTTTGGGAAGAATTTTTTTGGAATAGATAAAAAAATTGTAAGTTTTTAAGTAATACATGTGAATGAGCAAGACAGAAAATTCAACTTATCAGTCCTGTCATTTTAGGGTTTGGTTGATTGGAGGTTGCAAAATTTGGGTGAAAATTCACATGTGATTTTTATGGATAATTTTATTCATCAAATTTATTTATTTATAAAAAATTATTTCATTTGTATGCTTCAAGGCTCCAGCACACTATACAGGGTTAGAGAATAAAATAGAATTGAAATGGTCATAAATATAATTGTGATGCGTATAAAATTTATCTATTTTTAAAAATAATTATGCTATATAAGTATATATACACTAAAATAAGCTATCAGAATAGAATATATATTAAATTGAGCTAAACTACATATGTATTTTGTACATAAATATATAGTGATTTATTTTGATATATAAATAATATTTTTGTTTTAAAAAATATAAGTGTTTATAACAATATAACATCTATTGGTTACCTTTTTCTTCACAAAATAAATCGATATAACATCTATTTTTTTTTTTTAGAATTAGGAGTGAAACTCGAACTCGAGAGCTCGATATAACATCTACTTGATCTTTCTCCCTTCACAGGTTCACATCAAAATTTAAAAAGAAAAAGAAAAATATGATTCCTATTTATTTTATATTTTTTAACAGTTCAGTAAAAAAATAAAACAAGTGTAATAACCCGTGTCATGCACATGATAAAATTGAAATGATAATTTTAAATTATTCTATTAAAATTAATTTAAATTGTAATAATTTAATTAATAAATAAATAATATAATGTTCATTATTCGTGTTTTTTTAAATATAATATTAAATATATTAACTCGAATGTAGCTATTAAGTGTATAAAAATTATGTTTGAATTATGAATTCTCTAAATGAAATTATCTCGTTTAAAATATTTAAATTATGATTTAAAAAAAATTGATCTAATATTACATTTTTTCTCCACTTTACTTTTAATATATTGATATTGCAAGTCTAAATTACAGTATTTTAATGAATCTTGACTGAAAAAGAAAATAGTTACGTGTTTCTATCATTTAATTTATTTAATACACAATGTGCTGATACTAACGATATTTTTTTTAAAAAATATATTGATACAAATAGATATAATATAATTACAAATATAACATAAATAAATAAAATATATAAATAAATGCAAAACTAATATGTTTACCAATGTCTTTGTTAAATTTTATAAATTAGAGAATAAATTATGTATTCGATTGCTTGGTGATCACATAGATGATCAAGTAATTGGATTGTAAATTGATCTCATAGTGTACATTTTATTTTTTCTCATTTTTGAATGAAAGTGAGAATTAAGAGAGTAAGTAGTAATACATAAAGAAAAAAAAATTTGCACCACAACACATAATTATAACCAAAAGAAATCTTCATATTAAAATTTTACATACTGCAAATCATGAAGATCAATCACAATGTACTGGTCACTTTTCTCTATTTTTGACCATGATATAAGTTTTTCTTTTCTAGTCAAGAATCTAATAACATCTAATTGATAAAAAAAATTGAATTAAAAGTACCAAATTAAGGACAAATGAGTGAATAATATAAGAAATTATAACTTCGTACGTGTATAAAATAAAGAGAATTTACTGATTTATTTTGTATTAAACGATAAAACTAACAATAGTATATTAATAAAAGGATATACCTTTAAAAAAGTCACAATACAATTTCAAATATTTTCATAAATAAACTGTTAAAATTTTTGTTATCGATAAAATGATGCTATTATACAATTTTTTGGCAAAACTTAAAATCAAAAGGAAAATAACTTTGTGTGGCTTAATATAAATTAATTACATACCAAATAAGTAGAATCGTTCATTTGTTTGTTTCAATATATCAGCATAGGCAAGCAAATTAAAATGATTATCCAGAATTTTACGATCATGGACCAAATGTACTATAAGTGACTCTATCTTAAAAGATATTTTGCACATGTGTAGTCAATCTCAAAATTTGAGAAGACATAGACCTTCCTTTCTACCAATTCATTCTAAAATATTTTTGTCAAATAATTCTTGATTGAACAATGAATTTTATCGTATTGCAAAATAAATTAAATATAAAAGCTATTAGCATTTACAAAAATATTAAAAAGAATTGTCTTTGACTTGTGAAATGTTGTACTTATAAAATTAACTTAAAATATGAACTACAAATATTTATAAGAATTTAATTTTAATGCAATGACAGTGTAAAGTAGTTTTACACGTGCATCCAATTACGTAATGACACATCAATAAAAATAAATACCTTTCACATTGACCGCGTGAATGGTCAACCAAAAGAACGAATGTGATTGCACGACTGTGTAAAACGCTTTACACTGTTAGTGTATCAAAATTAAATTCTATTTATAAATTGAACTTAGCATTACTTAAAAAAATTTAGTAAATGAATCAATTAATCTTATCATCTATTAGAACTATTTCTACGAATCAATTAGAAAATTCTTCACTTTTCTTCACAAAACACCAAAGAACAAAACTTTTAGCAATTGTCTTCATTTAAATTGTATCCACTCACACGCATATATTAAAGAATAATGCTATAAAATTAACACAATTTATTATTTTTTGCTAATAATTAGACAATAATATTTTAAAATATTAACTAAAAATATAGTGTTAGTCTGCCAAACTAAAAATATTAAATTACTGAATATAAATACTAACACATGTAAATTAAAATTGTTGGTCTTTAAACTTTTTCCCATATCAAAATCACCATTCTCAATCCAACTAACAATTTTACAAAGAAAACTTTGCATGGGAGTAATGAACTATATAGAGCAATGCTAGGGGCCAGTAATTTTTGTGATTATTAGCCATCAACTAGCCATCAATGATGATTTGATGGTGTGATATTGGTGTGAGATTTTATCCAATGGCTCATCTTTCTCTGCTGGTTATATGCTGGCCAAAATTCAATAAAACTGCTGGTCCCTAGACTTTTTCAACTATATATTCTCAACGAATTATACGCCAAATTGCCATTTTCCCTTTAGGTACAAACTATATATGTATACGACAGCTTGATTTTCCAATTTTATATTTTATTAAGGTGACAAAGTAAAAGTTAAAAATGACATTAGTAACACAATTCAAAAGAAGGAAATTAAACCGCTAACAAACACGGAGATACCTTCAACCTTAAAGAGAATGGAGGTACATACTATGTATTCATCAGTGCCATCACAAGGAATATGTCTTGTGGTTCTTGGCTTTTGAGAGAGAGAGAGAGAGAGAGAGAGAGGATAAATTAGTAGCAATCTACAATGTGTGCAAATTAAATATTCTGTCATATTAAAAACGATGAAAGAGGAATAACCGTGACATTATCTTGTATATGGAACTAGAAAAATACAAATTGAGAAGTAGCAATTGAAAACGAAATGAGTAGCGAATCTAATAAAAATTGTCGGAACGCAGAATTTTATTAAATTTCATGAATTAAACGTGCTTATTGATACAGTAATATAATGTGATTTTGCTGATAAATGAAATCTAATGCAGAAGCTCACCGGAACAATAATAGAGCACTAGCAACAACAACTAATAGTATTTAACTGCAAGAAATTGGAACACTACTAGTGCAACTATAGCTATACATGATTCAACTCTACCCTAAAAGGTATTAGTAAGTCCTAATCAAGGGTGCACAAAACTGATATTTGGTCGACCCGCATTCTTTTTCTCTTACTACTCTCTTGGTAGATTCCCTGCATACACAAGTGAAACAAGGAAGAAGAGTAAATAATAGTAGTAGGAAAGCTAATATAATGTAACTAAGATCCTATATAAAAAGCAAATACCTGTTGGTTGAGGGCATAGTAGAGTCAAAGTCAGATCTGCATTTGGAATGAACAATGGGCCCTAATTGATGTCTGTCCATGGTGGCCAGTGTTGTTCCCATGGGTGCCTTAAGGTATGTGGCTCCTCTATACATCCACTCGTCCATTTCGTGGCTGTAAAACTCATCGAAGCCCTCTCCACATAGTGCACATCTACTCTGATCCTCTTCAGCAGGAACGCCCAACTCTTCCTCATCTTTCATTTCCTCTGTCTCCTCAGGAGCCAACAACTTTGGAATTGATTCCTTTCCCGAAGCCTCTGCACCACTCAGCCACATGCTCCCACTTGCAAACCACTTTTGAGACCCCTTCTGCTTCCGGCTTTTTGACATTCGGTTCCTAGTCACGTGCCAATCCATATGTCTACTGTGCTCATCTTGCCGTTTGAATCGGAGACCGCAGCTCGTGCATTGTCTAGAAAGATCACCGTATAAGGCACTGATTACACCTTCATGACGAACCTTCAAGATATCTGGATGGAACTCCGTCCCAATGGAATCCTAAAACACGAGTTCATTTAAATTACTATCTCAAATCAACAAACTAAAAAAGGGAGGAAAATTAATAAAAGTATAGTTACCAGTCCAGTGGGTGGATTGGTGGGTGGATTAGTTACCGAGATCACACCGTGGTTCACTAGTGAACTAATCAAATCAAGATATGCAGGTGGTGGTTGACTTGTCACTGAAGCATCGGCATGGGGATGAGACATCATTTGTGATGGAGCAGTTGGGAGGCTTGGACATAAAGGTGGCAAGGTTCCCCCATGTAACTGTAGACTTTGGTCCTGCATATCAGGTAATGGATTTGAGATGGGCGTACTTATTGAGGCACCATGTCCTTGCAAAGAGCTCCCATGACTAATTTGTGTTGAAGATGAAATTTGAGGTGGAAAAAACTGTAGTTGAGGTGTTTGTCCATGAATTTGCAGGTTAGAGGAAATTGGTCCAGGTTGATTAGGCAATTGGTCATGTATAAACTGAGTTTTATTTGGGCCATGACCTACATTGGTGTTATTATTAACGTTTACTGGTTCAAACAGACTCCTAGGACGTTTTTGCAATGGAAATGCTAGATTCAAGCCGGAAGGATGAGTAGCCCCCATATTAAAGGGGTACTGTGAAAAATTAGATAGATCATTAGATAACTTTCTTTTCCTGGAGAATCTAACACTTGATTGCATAGAACTGTTGTTTCTACTACAGTCTACTAATCCTGGATTCACATCTTTCCAATCAAACTCCTCTTCTTCAGTGTCCTGCCATGATGCCAGTGGAAACTTGCTCCCTAAACCATTTCTTCCAAGCTGCTCCACCAACAAAAGCTTAGTACTAGGAATTTCACGGCTTTTGTGACAACCATATGCCTCAATAAGAGCTCTTGGACTTTGACGTTGTTGTTCATCATTGAGATTATAAGTCTTGGAAGTTTGAAATATGTTCCAACTATCACTAGAAAATCTCTTTTGCTGCCATTCATTCAACCCTCCTTCTCTTGTATTACCTACAGTTCCCGTTGAATCCAACCTATCACCACCAACCTGTGAGGATGAAAACCAACACATTGTCAAAATGCAGCTTATCTATCAGCAGGATCTCTCTTTCTATTAACAGGTATAAACAGACACCTTTCTATTAAAACAAAAATTTGGCAGCCACATCTGATTAAGAAACACAAAATATATACATAAATTTTATTTTCATCAATCATGACAAACAGCCTTAACGTATCAACAAAATCACTGATAATTTTGCATACAACACATTTTTCACACAAAAGCTTACATTATTCATAATTGAACTAGAGTGTTCCATCTGCTGCAAGGATTGTGGTTTAATGACATGTGCCCCAAGAATCGGTCCACGAAAATCATATTCCCCAAGGTGATTAGCAAAGGATTGTTGATTATTAACTGCTGGTGAAGACTGCAATTGAGCTTCAATATTGCTTAGAACAGAGGGAGGGAAGATCTTTGACCAGGTACCAAAGAGACGTTGCAGAATAGAATGCAGATTGGGCTGAACCTGCCTGTATGCCTCACAGTAAACCTTGGCACACAATAGAATTGTTTCAATCTTTCAGTAACAGAATAAAATAAAAATGAAATATAAGTAGAAATAACCATGCTCTAATTAACCTACTTGAGGTAGACGTAAAGAGAAGTGTTTAACATATTCCTGGCCAAAATTCTTCACAATACTGTCCAGAAGATAGAGAGAAGGAAGTTTTTTATCAGCAGGCACCTGGGAGAGAATAAATTTAAACAATTGAGGAACCATATAAACAATCGAGATTTAAATAATATTATAGCATAGTTTTACTAATTTTCTGCTGCACAAATATCAGCAAAAATGCATGACAGAATATCATTGTTATTTGCTAAATTAGAACTCAGAAGCAAAAGTAACATTTAAAAAGCCATTCTTTACAATTTCTTTACAGACAATTCTCATCATGCCCTTTTTTTTATGTGGCGGTAGAGAAAGTGATCTCTGAGACTCGATCTTAACAAAGGGTTGAGACTTTATTGACAAGATAAACCTTAAACCTTAACACATGTTTTTAATTACTCTGCCCCTGAAATCTCCAATATATGAGATACAGCTAGGACGTGCCCCAACTTCTACTAATTTCGTTCCAGTTCAGTCAAGACCTGAAATGCGTTGTTTTATTCTTGCGTCTTAAGCTCAGTTTCGTCCTTTCTACGGGATTCATGTGCCAATTGCTAGTTATCCGGGAAGTTATGTTATCCTAAAATTCTCTGTTCTTAGTTGAATAATAATAATAATAATAATAATAATAATAATAATAATAATAATAATAATTAATGATTTAGAATCCATTCTCTCTCGCGGTAAACTCTCACGCAAATAAATCAAAGGCAAGAACAGATGGAACGATGAAGCCCGTTGGAATTAGAAGTAATGACTTTTCGTCGTGTTCGCAATCAAACAAGACCGTAAAGCAAATAAAAAATAAAATATAAAATAGGATTGGGAAAGAAAAATAAAACTTAAATGCTGATTTATGGGTAACTGCCAAAATTGAAACAACCCCCATAGAGGGACAACTTTCGACCCCAATAAAAGTAGGGTTTGTTCGTTACAAATGATGTGAAAAGGTGATAACTTTCCGCAGCAATGGAGACAGACCTCAAGAATCCGGTTGCAAATGGCATCGGCGATGCCCTTGGCGTGTTTCCTCTGCTGGCCGGCAATGATAGTGAGATCGGTAATGATGGGATTCACATTGGAGGTGAGTTCTGACAACAATAGCCCATAGGTTCGAACAATTTCTTCGGCAGGGAAAGACTTGGGGTAGCCTTGGCGCTGTGAAAGTAAGGCTTTAAACCGACCCACGAGCATGGAAGGAGGAGGCTTGACAAGCATGGAAGGAGAATTTGAGAGAATTTTTAACTTTGACCAAGGAGAACTGGAGTTATATCGTAACAAACCCCTAATCTAACGGAAAAGATTCTTCTCTAAATAAGGCTAACTAACTGCAGTAAATAAATAACAATCTGCTAATAAACCGGATTGTAGCCTCTAAATAACTATTTATAGAATTCTAAGTCCCTGCCATCCAATACCCTATGTTGTTGCCGTGCGCGTCAAGTCAGCTTAATGCTATTGGGCTGGGCCTTTCTTTTTATCAGTGATGTATTCTTTTTAAAGGGAGTGGAACTGGGTCAAACTAGATTAGGCGATTTGACTTTTTCTTAGTATCTATGCATGCGGGCTTGCAGTGAAGGGGTTCTTTGTTAATAAAATTAGGTGGAGAAATAAAACCCTAAAGATGAGGAGTTTTCCAAAATCAAGTGAAGGTCTTGAGTTGTTGAAATTGATATATCTTGTCAAAATATAGTACTTTTAAATAAAGATATAAAAAAATTATATCATATATTAATATGTGTATAACTAAATTCTTTAAACAATATAAAAAAATAAAAATAAAAAGTAGTTTTATATCTCTCACTCAATTAAAAAGTTTATTTTTGTTATAATATTTAAGACATAAAAAATAAGTTTACTTTTCTGTCTTTCTTCCTCTAAAAAATTAACTTTTATTTTTGTTATAATATTAATCTTCTTCTTTCTTGGTTAAATGCTCATATATATATTACACCACATAACTATATTAATTAAGAAACAAGATTCTTATCAAAATTCAAAACTTTTTAAAAAAATTAATCGAGATAATTCAAGTCAGTTTAAATAATAACTATTTCAATCATATTATTGATATGTTTAAAATTTATATATTAAAATTAATTTATTCATGTAAATAGTATCTAGAATATTTTCATATAACAAAATTAAAATTTATTAAATACTTTAGTATATTGAATTATTTAATATGATTAATACCTTTAAATATTTAAAGAACTGATTCAAATTTCTATAATTAATGAAATGGTTAAGTCTTACTCTTCTCTTAGATGCTCCCAAGTCGAATCTTAAATAGGTAACGTAAGACTAAATCAAATTAGGGTGCTAATAATGTAAACTAAAAGGTTGTAAGTACCTAGTAAATTCTTTCTATAAAGATACTTAGTCGGACAATCAAAGAAAAGGAAAAGATAAATAAAACTGTGCTGAACTGTTTCATTTCCACTAAAAACCAATCTTTCTAACATAAGGAACCCTTCAACGTCATAAAATATTATGTTTGCTAGCATAAATCAGAGACATTGATTCACATATCTTAAAGAGTTTATCTTCATCTTAGGGAAAGAAACATATGCTGAAAATGAAAAATAGTTAAAAAAAAGGGTGAAAAATCAACATTTCTGATACATATACATTTATGCATATCCAGAATGACAATATGCGTGCCAATTTTTCTAACCAAAAAAGGGTTTTATCTTTTAACATGAAACCATGATTACTGGTTTTTAGATAACAAATTCCCATAAATATAATAATAAAAAAAATGATCAACTTTTATCAGAACAAATTATTATCTATATAAAGGCAAATTAGAGCGAAGAAAAACAATAGATTAAGAATAAAACAAAATAACAAACCTGAAAAAAGTTGTGATTAAAGACAATTATGCATGTCCTTATAATAATGTAGAACCAAAGATTTGATAAAATTTTAAGAAATTAAAAATAAACGACCAAAAATTTCAGAAAATAAAAGTTCGTACCTCAAACGAAGGTAGATCTAGCTTCGTCCATGTGGAAGTCATCTTAAATTTCATCGATAGAGGTCCCGGATGAAGCCACCGGCTCTCCGCCGAGAACGAGACGGAGTGGCATCGGTGACTGCGGCAAATCGGTAGCGATGCACTGGTGGGGGATCGAAGACGCACGACGTGGAAGAGCGGTCGCGGTGAGCAGCATCGCCGGAGGAGAATAAGGTGTTGCTGATTGGCCTTGAAAGGGAATCATCGAGGATGAATGACCTAAAACCAAAAAGGTTTAAATAAAAAATTTGAAATTAAGAAAAAAAACTATGAAATCGAAAGAAGAAGAAGAAAAAAAAAAAAAAAAAAAAAGAGGCACACCATTGTTGAAGGGAAGAAGAATCAGTGACCAACTGACCATATGCCTTCTCTGAGTTCTCTTTCTCTTTCTCACTTCTTTTCCTATTTTCTCCTTATTTCTTCTTTGGGCTTTTAACCCTCTCTTTTGTTAAGAAAAGTGGACTGTGTAATAACAACACACACCTAGTTTCGTTAAAAAAGTGACTGTTTAAATGAATTAATTAATCTTATCATCTATTAGAACTATTTTTATATAAATCGTCTTATTCTTGTTAAATTTGAATGAGACTTTTTATGATCTTATAATTTTTGTCTTTATTTTTTATATTTTTTCTTCGTATAATCTACTATAGATGATACTATTAAATCGTAGTTAATAGTCATTAGATATAAAAAAAATAGAATAAAGACTATGTAAAAATTATAAATTTTTTAAATAATAAACATGAAAGAAAATTTACAGCTTATTATACTAATAATATATCAATAATTTTAAAAATTTACTAATAATATTAATAGTTTAAAAATTATTTTACTATAGTTATAATACATTTAGTTATTACTCTAAATAAATAAAATAAATAATATATTTAAAAACTAAAGAAAAAAATTAACGGTAATTATATTTGGAATGTTTCCATATTTTTTTTTATTTTTTTTGCTTGCTATTCTTTTACTGTAATGTTAAACCAAGAAAATTCTAAATTTAAAATATAATAATAAATATGTCATGTGATAGAAAAATAATAAACTAATATATATATATTATTGTTATATAAGGAGTCAATACACAAAGATATGTTATCATAATAAAATATCACACTATGAACAATTATATTTGTCAAATAAATTTATTTATACTCTATATCTATTATATTATTTTATGTAAAATTAAAATCTACTCTTCTAATTTAATATTATATATATTTGCTTCTAACTTTGTCCAAAATTAAATTAGAATTATGTCTAAAGACTTAACATGGTAAACAGAATATAATTAATATTTAATATTTTAATAATTAAATACCTAAAATAAGTTAATAAATAATAATAATTAATACCTAAAATATCTATATATATATATATATATATATTGATATTGTCCGAAATTAAATTAAAATTATGTTCAAAGTCTTAATATCGTAATTGAGGTATAATTAATACCTAAAATTTTAATAAGTAAATACCTAAAATAAGTTAATTAAATAACAACAATTAATACCTAAAATATTGAAAAAGAATTTTTAATAAATGTGAGGAATAAAAATAAAAAAAATTAATAAATAATATTAGTGTTCAAATGAAAGAATTGATAAAGAATAATAATTATAAGAAAAAATAGTATTTTTATTTTGGAAAAAAAAATACATGAGAAATTTTTAATAATCCATGCCATGTACATGATAATAAATTGTTCAATAATTCGTACTATGCACGTGATAAGGTTGAAATTATAATTTTAAATTATTTTATTGAAATTAATTTAAATTGTAGTAATTTGATTAATAAAAAAGTAACATGTTATGCATTTATTTTTTCTTAATATAGTGTTATGTGTATCAACTCTAATATAATTATTAATTATTTTTGTTAATCTACTTTTTTTTTCTAAATTTATGATTTAAAATAACAATTATAAATATCAATAATTAAACAAATTATTATATTATAATTATTTACGTTTTATTCCCAAAATTGAAAACAAACTATTTCTTTTTTATTTATACTATCAATATATATTAATCGATTAGTCAATATTTTTTTTCGTAGAATATATTTATTTATTTTGTTTAAATAATTTTAAATTTTTCTTTATTTAAGTATACATATATATATTAAGTCACATATATTAATTATTTTTTGATTTTTTATTATAAATATTTTTTTTAGCCTACAATCATTCAATGATTTTATTATTCTATTAATACTATCATCATATGCATAATAATATTCATAAATCATACTAATTTTCGTATTTATTTATATGTATATATATCAATTGTTTAGTTAATAATCTTTTATTTTTAAAATATATTTATTTTGTATATATATATATATATATTAATTGTATATATTAATTATTTTTTTATAATGATTAATTTTTTTTAGCCTACAATCATTTAATAATTTTTTTTATTCTTTATTATTAATATTATCGTATGAGTAATTTTTATAAATTATAATAATTTATTTATTTATCTATATATATATTATATATTAATTTTATTAAATAATTCTAAATATTTGTTTATATATATTAATTATACATATAAAAATTTAAGTCATATATATTAATTATTTTTTTTGTTATGATTATTTTTTATATATATGATTATTTTTTATTCTACAATCGAGTAATAATTTTTTTTTATATCCATACATATTTCCCAATCCCTTTTCATATGTATGATTAACATTTTTTTTTAATTGTGTTATTTTAATTTTTTTCTTTCACATATTTTTATATATTAGAAAGAAAGCAAAACTATGTATTGTGACTCTTTTTTCTTTTTCACGCCTTAATCTTAATTAATCAATCTTGTGCCCACACAATATAATTAAACTTTTAATCATTCTAATTTATTGATGAATTACATTTCTCTTAATAATTGCATTACTAATCTGAAATACAAAAAAAAAAAAGTGGTACATATATCCAAAAAAGAAAACAAACTTAAAAAAAATATATATTAAAAAGTTTAAAAATAACATATCCATAAAAAATAGTCATAATATATAAATTGAGACAACAATTTAAATTTCTCTAAAACTAATTTAATCAACTACCAATATTAAAACTAAATTATTTAAATAATATTTAATATATTCTAATCCTTAGATACGTATAGATTAGAGTTATTCTCGTAACAACCAACTGAAATAATATCATAAGATCGAACACTTAGAATCCGTACAAATTTAAACTATCTTCTTATTAAAATTGTCAAATTAAATTAACTTTTATTCTCCTCAATGGCATTGCATTAATGCACCAAAAGGCTGGTAGTTTATGAAAAAAAAAAAACAATATGTTATAAAATTATTTTTAATACAAAAAGCTTAAGAAAAGAAAATTTAAATATAGTACCAATTTTTGAATTGCATCTTCAAGGTTGGCACGAATTTTTCAAAATTGAACCTAAATTGAGAAAATTCAATCTTATTATATGCTCCACTTCGAATATTTTCGGATAAACGTAGAAAACGTGGAGAGGATGTGACTTGAACTTGACCTACAAAACTCCTTATAAATAATTGCCCAATCAAAGAAGAATAACAGATTAAAAAAATACTTTGATTCTTAAATTTAGACTCACTAACTACAAAAAAACACTATATGTAGCCTTTAGTAGTACAAAAATAATTATAGAAATTAATTATTGCAATATCAATTTATCAATATGACGTTAGTATCATATTTATAGTAATTAGAATTATAAATTTATGTTTAATTTTTTATATAATTATAATTAAGATATTTTTTAAATCAGTATAATTATGCATTATTCATTAAATGCTAATTGTAATATAATTCTAATAAAGATATTTTTTAAAATAAATTTAGAAGAGAGAATAGTGATTTTATTTTGAAAAGAAAATAAATTCATGAGGAATTTACACCTTACTTTCACTAGTTGGGGAAAAATCCAATTTTAGTATATTAAGTAGATTATTTTATATAATTATAATAAGGGATAAGTACAATTTTGGTCCCTAACGTAAAGGTCGAAAATTTTTTTCGCCCTCGGCCTTTTTTTTTGCTACAAAATATTCTCCAAAGTTTCAGTTTATTTTAAAATGGTCCTTCGGACAAAAATACCCCTCCCTCCCCTCTTCTTCCTCAACCAGAAACAGAAACAAAAGCGCAAACGCAGGCAGAAGCAGAAGCAACCAAAGCATCAACAACAACAATGAAATAAAAGGAATAAACAGAAACAACCAGAAGCATCATCATCAACAACAACAATGAAATCCTTTGAATCTGAAAAATTAAAGAAAAAGGAATAAAAAATTAAAACAGAGGGAAAAAGTTGCGGTGGTGGTGGAGAGGAGGGGCTGTGGCGGTATGGAGCTGCTGCGGCGGCGACCTTCCCCCTTCCCCCTTTCCCCTTCCCCCTCTTCCAGAAACAACACCCCCTCCCACTTCTCTTTCTCTCGCCTCCCCCCGTCTCGGCGGCGCTGTATTTTTGTTGAGGAAGAAATGAGCGGCGTGGAGGAGCAGTGGCATGGAACGGCTGCGGTGGTGTGGAGATGCTGCGGCGGCGACCTTCCCCCTTCCCCCTTTCTCCTTCTCCCTCTTCCCGAACAACACCCCCCTTTCGCTTTTCTTTCTCCCCCCTCCCGCTTCTCTTTCTCCCCCTCCCCCGTCTCGGCGGCGCTGTGTATTTGCTGAGAAAGAAAGGAGCGGCGTGGAGCGGCTACGACGGTGTGGAAGAAGAAGAAGAAGCGGGCAGTGGCGGGATCGGCGGTGCGGTGGTGCTCTCTCCCTTCCCCCTTCTTCCCTTCCCCTCCCCCCCTCTCGCCCCCACCCCCTTTCTTTCCTCCCCCGATTCTGTCTCTCCCTTTCTTTTCTTTTTTTTTATTTATTTTATATTTATTTTATTTTATTATTTTTTAATAAAGGGTAATTTGGTAATAAAAAAATAAAATTGGTAAAAATGACGATTTTAAAACAAACTGAAACCTTGGGGACCATTTTATAGCGAAAAAAAGGCTAGAGACGAAATAAATTTTCAACCTATACGTTAGGGACCAAAATCATACTTATTCCTTATAATAAAGATATTTTTTAAATTGGTATAATCATGCATTATTCATTAAATGCTAATTGTAATATAATTATAATCAAGATATTTTTTTAAAAATAATTTTAGAAGAGAGAATAGTGCTTTCATTACATGAGAATAGTACTTTTTAAAAATAAAGATATTTTCCTAAATTAGTATGATCATGCATTATTCATTAAACGCTAATTATTGTAATATATTTATAATAAATATATTTTTCTAAAAATAATTTTAGAAGAGAGAATAGTGCTTTCATTACATGAAAATAGTACTTTCTAAAAATAAAGATATTTTAATTTTCTAAATTAGTATAATTATGCATTATTACTTAAACTAGTATATGTTTTCGTGCCCTACATGGAATAATACATAAAATTATATAAAAATTTTTTATTAAAATTTAAATAAAAAATATATATAATAATTATTATTATAAATATTTTACAACTTAAAATATTAAAAATAATTAATATTTGTTTTAATCAATTTTAATTGGTTAAATGGTCATCTCATTTTTCTGCTTAAGCAAGTATTTGGAGTTCGAATCTCGCCTTGTGTGTACAACAATCCATTAGTTAGTAACAGACTCTTAATAAATATAGCATCAATATGTGGTGGATTAGTTCTCGATTTGTCGAGTTAGAAAATCCGTAGAAAAAATTGTATTTGTCTTTAAAATAGATTAATTTTTCATTAATAACAATACTTATGGACTTTTGTCATGGTTAAAATTTACTTGGGACAATTTTATTTGTTGGTATCGTATTCATTTTTGAAGTCAAAATAATATGATCAACATTGTTACTTGTTAAAACTTCACATTTTATAAAATGATTTTTCAATTTTCAAATTCATAAACTTATACCATTACAAAAGTTATTAGATTACTTAATATTTATTGGTAACATGGTGTACCAAAACACCATGGTTAAGTATTAGTTAGTGTTAAGAGAAACTAATAGCAACTTTTGTTATTCAATATATAATTTATTCTATTGAAAAATAAATTAATATTTTCTAAACTTGTGAATACATTTTCTTCTAATTTCTTACACTATTTTATTTGATAATATTTATCATTAGAAAAATAGCAAATGACCATACTATCCTACAATATATATGATGTACAAAGTAATTTCTTATCTTAAAATTAATTATGGTTAGTGAGATAAAATTTAAAATATTTTTTTTACTCAAATTTAAATTTAAATTTATAATTGATTAACAACTCATCTTTTTTAATTTCGATAAAAAAATAAATTGGTTACATGCAAAATATTTATCATTTAATAATTTTAATCATTTAAATTTTAATTACCAAAAATTAGGTTAAAAATTAATTTTAAACTTAATAATCGATATTATATATTATATTAATACGTAAATAATAATATCTAATGTATTGATTTTTTTTTTTACAGAATTAATGTATAATTTATTGAGAATTGATTTATTATCCAAAATTTTTTTCATAAACTTTGTAATATGTGAAAATAGTGATCTTATTTTTTTATTATTATTTAAGAAATTCTTCATAATTTTTCTATTATGTAATTAACTTAATTAGTAACTTTTATTGTTGTTTTTATACTAAAAAAAATATCAATTTATACTATTTACAGATTTTCTTACTACTAATAAATAAATAAATATTTGTACTATTATACTTATTGTCCTAGATGATAACTTAAGTTATTTATTTTGTATGCTAAATTTATTAAATATTAAGATGAAAAATTGTTCAATAAATTATATAGATAATCTTTTTTTTCCAAAGATAGTAGGTTATATTTCATTAATTATTAAAAAATGAAATATAACGATGTCCAAAAGTAGGACATCATAATAAAAGGTGGGGATTTCCCAAAAACATTACACTGAAGGTATTCCAACGGTGCGTGGTTGAAAAACGAAGAAAAATCTTAAAGAAGAAAGAATGATAAATCAAATTGAATACAACTAAGAGCTTGCCTCATGGAGATGACGACCTAAACTGAGAGTTCTTTAGATTTTACGGAGCAACTTGACAGAGCTTGCTAGAATGACAAACGGCATAGAAGTAGAACCTTCAAAAATCAACTGGTTGCGAGCTTTCCAATAGTTCCAGCAAATGATGGCAAGCAATTGATGATTACGGTCAGCATTCTTTAATGGGATAAGTATCTCTGTTGATGCAGTCCACCATGTCCAAAAGTCGTTAGAACTCTGAGGGGGAAGATAGTCACGAAGATAACTATGAGACCAAACATCTTTAATTCTAGAGCAATCGATCAAACAATGAGTGACTGTTTCCGTTGCTTCATGACAACAGGGGCATATTGGTGATATAGATTGGATGCGGTGATGAATCTAAGCAAGCACCGGAAGTCAGCCATGGAGAGCTTTCCAGATAAATAGCTTAATTTTGTGAGGCAAGTTCAACTTTCATAGATCAATCCACGGCTTTTTCTACTGCATATAATCAGGGCAAAGCTCCAGAGGTGGATGGTAAAATAAATAGCCAATTCTGTAACCTGAAGCTGTATCATATTGCTTGGATTTGTTCAAATCCCATTGCAATTTGTCCCTACTCTGCTGAATTTTAACTGACAAAATTCAGTTTGCAACGTCTTGGGGAAATAATTCTTGAATGAGATTCTGATTCCAATTCCTATCTTCAGTAATTAGATCTTTAACTCTTGGAACCAACTCAGAAATAGCCTGTCTATTTGGCATGTCAGAAATCATTAAAAGATACGGAGGAGGCAGCCAAGGATCCTCAAAGGTTCGGATATTCTCACCAGTACCCACATCCCAATTAAGACCTTTTTCAACAATCTTTCGGCCTTCCAGTATGCTCCTCCATCCACAAAAAGGTAAGACTCCAATTTCTGCCGTTATAGCATTACCATTGCTAAAGTATTTACCTCTTAGGATTTTGGATAATAAGAAAGTATGATGTGTTACAAGTCGCCAAAACTGTTTGCCTAAAAGCATCATATTTTGGATTATAAGATCTTTAAATCCAAGGCCTCCTTCTTTTCGTGGGCGAGTCATAGTGTCCTAGCTAATCTAAGCCATCCGCCTTTCAGAACCTTTTTGTCCCCACCAGAACTGAGAAAGTAGATAGTGAATTTCCGAAATTAAACCATCAGACAACTTGAAGCAAGACAATGTATAAATAGGAATAGCTTCTCCCACTGCCTTAAGCAATACGTGTCTACTACCTGACGAAAGAAGATTGCGCTTCTACCCTTGGATTCTTTTCCAAACATTTTCTTTGATCGTACTAAAAGAAGCCTTTTTTCGATTTAGAGACTGTAGAAGGCAAACCAAGGTATTTATCCTGAGCCCCAATATGATTAATATTCATAGAGTTAACTAGTAGTGTACGAGTAGTAGAGCGAGTGTTGTGGCTAAAGAATACAGCAGATTTATTAAGATTTACCCTCTGGCCACTGATGCTTTCATAAGAATTCAATAAGTGCATGATATTTGAACATGCTTCAGGATTAGACTTACAGAATAAGATGGAATCATCAGCAAACAGGAGGTGGTTGACCTTGGGACATCGCCTATGTATCTGAAGACCCTAAATTAGTCTGTTTTGTTCTGCCTTGTGTAGCAAGAAGGAGAGACCTTATGCACAGAAAAGAAAAAGATAGGGGGATAGAGGATTTCCTTGTCGAATACCTCTGTTTGGTTTGAAGAAACCATAAGGTTGTTCTTCCACATTAACAGAATAAGAAACAGTTGTCACTAATTCTCGAATCCACATGATCCACCGGGAGTCAAAACCAAACTTCTCCAATATAAACCAAAGAAAGTGTCATTCCACCCTATCATATGCCTTACTCATATCTAATTTTAGCACCATTTCATTTTCGAGTTCCCTTTTTTTGTTCTTCAAGTAATGCATACACTCGTGAGCAATTAGGATATTATCAGAGATTAATCTGCCTTTAATAAAAGCACTCTGTGTAGGGCTAATTAGTCTATTCATCATACCCTAAAGCCTATGTACAAATACTTTGGAGATAATCTTGTAAAAGACTGAAGATAGGCTTATTGGTCTTACCTGAGTCATATCTTTAGCATCAGAAATCTTGGAAACAAAACAGATCTGAGTGTGGTTAAAACCCTTCAAGATTCTGCCCCCTGAAAAGAAGCTCTTAACTGCTCGAAACATATCACCACTAAGTATGTTCCAGAAGCTTTAAAAAAATTTTCTGTCATACCATCATCTCTTGGAGCACGTTGAGGATGAATGCTAAATGTTGTGCGTTTCACTTCCTCTATAGTCACTGGTCTTTGAAACCTACGATTCATGTGAGCTGTAACCTTAGGTTCAAAATCAGTAAACAGAGGTTCAGGGTTCTCATGACAAGTGGAGGAAAAGATGTCATTGAAATAAGATTCAGTCACAGAAGCAATACCAGCATTTGAAGTAGCCACTTCACCGTCACTGCCAGTTAGTTGCCAAATTCTATTCCTTCGGGTTCGATTTCTAAATTTCTGATGGAAGAAAGTTGTATTCTCATCACCAGATTTGAGCCACTTGACTCTAGACTTATCTTTCCAATAAGATTCCTCATTTTGTAATGCTTTTTCAAGTTTGTCATCTATTTCTGAAATAATGTCGCCTCCATGAATTCCTGCTAAACGAAGTTCCTCTAATTCTGATTGTTGTAAATCAATCTCCACCTTCGAATTAGATCTGTGTTCTTGCTGCCATCTGACAATCTTATGCCGACAACGCTTTAATTTTTGAGCTAGGATATACATGGCTGAACCATCAATCTGTTCATGCCAAACAATTATCTAGATAATCATTACAGAAACAAAAAAAATATTATATATCATATATAATAATTCTTAATATATATATTGTCATGCATATATTAAGATTATCTTTTTCAATTATGCGAGTGATTATTGTTATTTTTACTTTTTCATTACATTAGAAGATAATATTTAAAACTAAAAAAGAGATAATTAATTTTTTTAATTTGAATTAAAAAATATCTTGTAATAATTATAACACCTATTTTTAATTAGTAATTACTTAATAATTTCCATCTATGAAACTATCAACTACCTAATATTATGATTTAATTAATAAGGATGTTGATATTAATATTTTCTCATAAGTCTTGTTATTATTTATAATTAGGAAATAAGCATAAATAAATATATTTTCTTAATGAATGTTAATTTTATTGTCAAATTATATATTACCTTTAAAATTTTAGCGTAATTGAGTATAATTTCTACATTTTGAAGTGAATTTACTCGAAAAAATTAATATGTAAATCACATTATTATTACAAAATTATTGTTTTAACATAATTAGTGCCTTCAAAAAATTTAGCTTCTAATAATATTAAAGTCAACCTATTTTATTATCTTATACCTTCAAAAAATGTACACAACTGACATAAAAATATAACAATTGAAAAAAAAATCATTACAATGAGAATATTAATTTTAACAAATATTCTACTTTCTAATACTATAAAAAAAATACATTGACCACTTTGAATTGTTACATGTCAACTTCTAACCGCAGTAGTACAATGCCTAAATTGAGATATATTCATCAAACAAACAATTAATAAAACACTCTTCCGTATATTTTCATTTTGGGTACATATATACATAAAAGAAATTATATATGATGAAAAAAAAAGAAGAAAAGAAGAGTTGGAATAGCAAGAACGATAAAAATCACGATTCTTATAATTTGTGTGGCCATCTATATATAGTGAGTTAAACCCTAAAATGGTCCCTGAGATTCACGATTTGCACCAATTTAGTCCCTGACTTACCAATTGCACCATTGATGTCCCCAACTTTATTAAAATTGCACCAATGTCGTCCCTCCCCACATCTCCGGCCAAATTGACTGCCGCCGGCAGTGACATGGCGCTGAGATGCCATGCTGGGTGCCACGCTGGATCACTTTTGGTGCTAAGAATATGGATGGACGGAACGACGTCGTTTGATATACGTTTAGAAACAAAACCCAAATAACGCATGATCACTTCATCTTCCTCTTCGTCTTCTGAAAACCAAAATAACGCACCATGAAGCCCTGAGTTCTGGGCACTGTATTAGGGGTTGAAGGTTGAAAACGTTTTGTTCTGTGGAGTTCGCTGCCACTGTGAAAGTTTTGTGCAATCGTTGTCGTTGACGGAAGCAGAAGGAGTTCATTGGGAGCACAACTCAGGTACGTCTGAACTCGCAAAAAACAATTCTTTTCAACAAAAAAATATGCATCAATGTCTGTGTTTGTTGAAAATTTGATTTAGGGGTGATGAAAGTTTAAAGTTTTTAAATATCTGCTAGGGTTTTTGTGGGTAGTGGAGAAATTTTTTCCATGCTCTGTTTTTTATGCAATTTTAGTTGGGTTAGTTGATGGGTGTTTGTGGTGTTTTGTATGTGATTGAATGTCAATTTTTGTGGTTGCATGTGTGAAATCTGATTGTTTGATTCCTGAATTTAGTTTTTTGCATAATGCAGATGGAGACTTTGATGGATATCATGTTCCATCATGGGGGAACATTTAAAAAAAATGATGATAGAATATCAGTGTACTCACCAGATAACAGAACTTGCTTAGGAGATTTAGATGAGGACACGTTAAATGTGTTCTTTGTAAGGAACTATTACAAGGAGCTTGGGTATGATAACATAATTCAGTGTTGGTGGCTGCCTCCGGGGAGGAGCTTAGATGGTGGACTGAGAGCTCTTACATGTGATGGTGAGTTAAGAGAGATGTGTTTTGCTGCACAGAAGAATGATGGAGTTGTTGATGTGTATTTTGAGCATGGGGTGTCCACACCAGAGGTGATTGCAGGGAAGGAAGTTGTAGTATGGCTTGATGATACTTGTGAGAGAGACTTGGTGAGCAAGAAGAACACTAGTGAGGGTCCCAAATCTGATGGCAACACGTCAAACCCAACTACAGAACCAAATCCCATCCCAAATGCAAACCCAAGTCCCAAAAACAATCCTATTCCAACCCCCCCTGAAACCATCCCTGTCACTATTCCAAACCCCATTGATGATAACACAACCCCCAATCCAAATCCTGCTAAGGCTCATGACAAACCCATTCTAAAGCCCAATTCTAAATCAAAGCCCAACCCAACATCCATCTCCAAACCCAAACTGACTAAAAAGCCCATTCAAAAGCCCAATCCAAGCCTGAAAACCAAGCTGAGAGAGACTACCAAGGCATGCTCCACAGCAAAAGGTAAAGAAAAATAAAAAATGAAGTCCAAACCCCGGTTCTTACATAAGAGAATTACAAGATCTCAAGCTGTTGGAACATATAGAAGGTCTGCTAATAAGGGCAATGAAGCTCTTCATGTTGACTTAACTGTAAATGATGACTCCAGTGATGATGATAGTTCATAGGATAGTTCCTTTAAGCCAATCCAAGAAGACAGTTCTAGCAGTGAAGACAATGCAAGTATATCCAAATCCAAACTGAGAAATAGGAAACTAAAAGAAGTTAAGAAAGGTGCATATGCTACTTCTAAGACAAAAGAGAACATAATGCAACCAGATGATGCATTGGTTGAGGATGTGTCAGATGGAGAGGTGGACTTGGGGTTTGTGGGAACTCCAGGGACTGTTGATCTGTATGAAGCACTTGACCCAGGTTCAGAGTCTGATGGTGCTAATTCTTGGCACTCAGAGGAGATGAAGACTCCTCCTAATTCAGAGGATGAGCTACAATCTGATGAGGACTACAAGACTATAAGACTAACGGATGGTGCTTTATTTCTGATATGCAGAAGGTAATGTTACCTTTCATATGCCTTTAACAATGTATGAGTCTCTGGATTTATAATGAACTGTCTTGCAATATTGGTTGTTACATATGCATGAGGTTTCTTGTCGAAAAAATGCACAATTAATTATGCATGAGGTTGCTTTCAATATTGGTTGTTACAAATTACCTTTCATATGCATTAGGTTGCTTGTGGATAATATGCATAGTTAATTATGTCCAAGTAGCAGTAGAGATGAAGGGAATTGATAATATGCATAGTTAATTATGTCCAAGTAGCAGTAGAGATAAGGGGAATAATGTTACATCTTAATTAAGGGATTATATTGTATCAAGACGACAAAAGTCAGGGACTATATTAGGGTCATTAATGTAAACTTAGGGACTATTCTGTGGCACGATAAAAGTGTGTACATCACTTTTTGGTTATAACACAATGTCTTGCAGGGTTTAATTCATGCTGTCCAGGAGGTGATGCCAAGAGTTCACCACCGTTTCTGCGTTTGGCACCTATGGAGGAACTTCAACAAACAATGGAAGGACCTTGAGTTGAGGGGGCTGCTTTGGGAATGTGCCAGATCAACAACATTCCAGGATTTCATTGATAATCTGAACAAGATTAAAAGGGTGAACGAGGAGGCTTGGGCATATCTCAACAAATGGCCTAGAGAGTCATGGACAAAGTCCCAGTTCAGCCATAGGCCAAAATTGGACAACATTTGTAACAACTCCTGTGAGGTTTTCAATGCAATAATCAAAGAGGCCAGAAGCAAATCCATCATCACATTACTTAAGGAGGTGAGAATGTTTGTCATGAGAACTATTGCGAAGAATAAGGTAAAACTGGCTAATCATGTTGGCATACTCCCCCCTGTAATTCAAAGTCGCCTAGATAAAATCAGAAAAGAATAAAAAAACTGGATGCCTATCTGGACCGGTGATGAAGACTATGAAAAATTCGAGGTTCATGGCCATCCAACAAACATGGTCGTGGATCTTGGAAAAAGACTATGCACTTGCCAATTCTGGATGCTGACCGGTAAACTTTATCAATCTCTTTAACTTAATTATTAATACTTGTGTACTTTGATGACTGTGATTGTCTTACTCTGCATTTGTATTACTAATTGTAGGCATTCCTTGTGTTCATGCTTGTACTGCCCTTGCAAGGGTAAACAAGAGGCCAGAAGACTTTTGTCACCAACTGTGTACTATGGAGGCATACAACAACACTTATGCCCATCACATTAACCCTCTTCCTGGTCAATCATTGTGGGAGAAATCCATGTACACTCAGCCACAGGCCCCTAACATTAGGAGGAGGCCTGGAGCTCTGACAAAGAAAAGGAGAAAAGATGTTGATGAGGGGAACAGTGGTAACAAGAAAGCCAAACCAAGTGGAAGTTTGAAAAGGGTTTTGAAGTCATTTACATGTAGGTATTGTGGGGTAAAAGGGCATACTAAGAAAGGGTGCTCAAAGAAGAGACTGGATGAAGTAGCTGCTGCTGTTGCAGCTGCAAAGGCTGCTGCAGATAAAGCCAAATCAAAGGCTGCTTCAGAGGCTGGCCCTGAACCTCATACTGCTGCTTCTGCTTCACATGCTGGCCCTCAACCACAAACTACTACTTCTGCTTCAGATCTTGGCCCTTAACCTTATACTGCTGCTGCACTCGTTGATAAACCTCCTGTTGTGGAGATTGAGATATCATAACCAAACTATGAAGAATCACAGGTAATACAGTTCTTGATGTCACAACATAGCAAAATATATTTTTGTTGTTTTCTGAACTAATGTGTTGAGCTATTATCCTGCTGTAGGACATACCAGGATCTACTGCACCTGCACCATCAAGGCCAGAGAAGTTGCCCACCAAAAGGAGGACCTCACCACCACCTCAATCCATTCGTATGGATCTAATGCTAGGAGCCAGTGAGGCAACAACTTTCAGATTGGCCAATTTTATGAAGTTCGTTCCAACTCCCGGTTTCAGAGCACCAAGAAAAAAGAACAATTCATGACTTTGACATCAGGATGTTTAGGACAATACTTGATTGTTTTGTTAAAGGCAGTTAATAGATAGTAGCTTTGTGTAGGTTTGCTTGTCAAAAGTTTTGTATTGCCAGCCTTGATATATTAGCTGTGGCACTTCTTTTGTTCCTTTTGCAACTCAAACATGTTAATGTTTGCTACTTAGATATGTTTATCTTTGCTACTCAGATGATCTGTAATTATTTCTCTTTAACATAACTAGTCTATAAAAAACAGGGCATAATATAACTGAAGATAAAAAACCAAGTCTTACTTTCATTCATCCATGAACACATTACATACAACATAACATTGTCAGAACTTTAAACTCATAACCAATACAACAACTACAATGAACAACACCACTATACCTAACAATTGTATCAAACATTTTTGGGTCCTCACTTCAGCTTCCAATTTTTCAATCCTCCAGGCTAAATTGACTCTCACTTGCTCATTGTCAACTACAGTCGCATCCACTCTTCCTTCATGTTCCTCTTCTTCTTCTACATCATCAGCCCAGAGAAAAAATCCACACCATGTTTTGCCCCTAGTCTGAATATGAGATATGATAAGAAGTAAAGAACAGAAAATCACTAAATAATTTTTCTCACCAAAAACTCACATTGTAATTTGGACAACCGAAGAAGGGCTTATCTGGGTTGGTATTTGTTCCGGATCAACGAAGCACGGGCCAGCAGCCGCATTCACAGCGCTCTGGCACCCGCGACGGTCTGGTCCGACTCCGCGAGCTCGTCGTCAATCGTGTAGAGCTTCCCTGACCCTGGCTCCGACACCCAATCATGGTTGTCGCTTCAGTTCCACGAGTAACAAAAAGGAAGCATGAGAAGAACGTTGCTGGGCAGAGACAAGAAGAACATTGCTGGGCAGAGACAAGAAGAACGTTGCTGGGCAGAGACAAGAAGATGAAATGGGATAACGGCGACATGCTAGAAAATAGGGTTAAAACTAGGTAAAGGGACCAAATTGGGTCAAACAGTTTCAATTGCCACCTCAGCTAGCCGTTACCTACGCCAGCATGGCATCTTAGCGCCATGTCACTGCCGGCGGCAGTCAATTTGGCCGGAGATGTGGGGAGGGACAACATTGGTGCAATTGGTAAGTCAGGGACTAAATTGGTGCAAATCGTGAATCTCAGGGACCACTTTGGGGTTTAACTCATATATAGTAGACCAAACAACTATGATTATCTAACAAAATTAATTTGTATTTATTGCACTCAACTTGAATAAGTAAGAAATTATTTTATTTTAATTTAGTCCTTAATTTACATGATTTGAATTTAGATCAATATATATGTTTTGCTTTGATTTGATTTAATTATTAGTTAAAAATATCTAAGGTGTCTATTTTATTCATAGATTTATTATTTTAATGACTAATAAATTAATCAAATTAATTAATTAGTACACAATAAATTTGGTTTAATAAATTAACAAAAATAAATTAAAAAATACTAACAGAATATTAAAATAAATAAATTATAAAATACGACCAAATAATCAATATATATGATATTTAAATATTTAATCAAATCAATTAGTTGATATAGTTAATTTATCGTAATAACTTGTATTTAATGAGTTAAAAAATATATCAAAAAACACTTTCAGAGACATGCCACGTCAACTCCATCATTAAATGCAGAAATCTGATTTTTATATAATAGAATAGAATAGATAGAATAGATATTAATTATAATATAATTAGAGTAAACTACTATTTGTACCTACGAAAGTTGAAAACGCTGATATATCTATCCATAAAAAAAAAGAAATTACCATTTGTACCCATAAAAAATTGTTTTTACAGGCAAAATTATTCAAACCCTAAAAAATTATCTAAAATCCCTAAATTACCCTTCTCTCCACACTATCATCTCCTTCATCCCTCCTCTCTCTCAATCTTCTCAGCCACCCAATCTCAGCATCAACCACAAACCACCGTCTCACCCTCTTCATCATCGTTCACCCTTCTCCGCTAGCAACGTCGCAGACCTCCGCCAGCCCAGGAGCACTGCGCCAGCTTCTCCTCGCCACCATCACCATCGGCCTCAAACCAGAGCCTACCGCGTCAGAGACGCTCCTCTTCACGCTACCTTATCGCCGCTATAGCCAACCCTCTTCACCTCTTTCTGCGTCGTAGAACCACCACCGCCGCTGCCTTTCCAGTTGGGAGGAATAGCGCCAACCCCCTCTCTCTGTCAGGACAGGTGTCAATGACTCCAATGACGAGATCTGAACCGAAATCTGTCTCCTTGAGGAGGCTGGCCCTGTCGGCAGTTTTGAGGCCCAAGAACTGCGGTGAGCGGGTAGTGTGGAGTTGGCGGACCTGCTTTGGGATCATTGCGACGACGTGGGACAGAGATTCCAACTTCTGGGCCTCTAAAGGTGAGAGCTTTGCTGAGAAGCCGTGAAAGACAGTGTCGTAAGTGTGAAGGACGGCGGTGGTGGTGGTTTCAGCTGCAGTGGCATGGTTGATAATAAAAGCGAGAGAGGATTCGTACCAGTGCTTGTGGGTTGGGAAAATGGAGGGCTTGGCTTCATGGTGGACTTGCACCGTGAAGGTGCTCTTCTTCTCCGGGGAAGCGGCAGCAAGTGTTGCTATGACTGTGAGGATGAAAGAGAGGAGGGTGTGGCAAGGAGCCATTGGAGCAGCGGTGGGGACTGAGTGGAAAGTAATGATGAGAGTGTGTTAGAAAGGAAAAGAGGGGTGGTGGTTGGGTGAAGAGAGTGGTGGTGGCTGGTGGCTGGTGAAGAGGGTTAGGGTTAGAAAGGTGATTGGGTGAAGGAAGTGGTGTGGTGGTGAAGATAAGGGTAATTTAGGGATTTTAGATAATTTTTTAGGGTTTGGATAATTTTGCCTGTAAAAACAATTTTTTATGGGTACAAATAATAATTTCTTTTTTCTATGGGTAGATATGTCAGCGTTTTCAACTTTCGTGAATACAAATGGTAATTTACTCAATATAATTATAATAAAGATATTTTTATAAAATAAACTTAAAAAAAAATAGTGATTTCAAATTTTTGCGTCAAGATTTAAAAAGCCCGCCAGATATATAGATACTGACAGCGAGCAGAGTTAAAACCTCACAATCTGAAATTCGAAAATTCAGTGAGAGAAATATGAGGAAGGGAAAGAAGACAAAGCTGAGGATGGCCGATTTTCTGAAAACGCCGTCGCCGGTGGCTTCTCCGACGAACGATTCTCCGAAATCGGCGATTTTCAGCAGGCCAACAGCTACTACCTCCAAGGCCGCCGCTAAGAGAGCTGCCGTCGATCTCACCGGCGCTTCTCCGCCTCTCAGCCACAGGCCTCTGAGCAGCATCGCCGACCTCAAGGCCATGGCGTCCGCAGGCGTGGACGATATCCGGCGCCAAAGCGATCGTTCTCACTCCGAGATTCTCAAGGATCTTGAAGCTTCTCATTCGCGTCTGCACAAGCGCTTGAAGGTTTTACTTATTTAATTTCGCGCGCTTTTCTCTAATAATCTCACTCTCTTTAATACTGTATAATCATGTTGATGAAATCAATTTATAACATAACGGCTGAAAATTGTTCGAGAACCTGACCATGTGAAATATGAATGAAATTGAAGATCTGTGATGTTATTCACATATTATTAGAAGTTAAACAGATTAACATGGAATTAGAATGCTTACATTGGTGCCTAGCTAGAACATTCGGAACTAGTATAAGCAGAAATTGAGAGAACAGTTAGATACTCTGGCATATTTGATCAAAGAATGGTAAACCTGTGACAAATTTCTGAGAGTTTGTGATAGATCTGTAGGGTAATTATTAATCACATTGCTGTTTTTATTTTGAAATTTTAGATGCAGACTCAAGCATGCCACCAAGTGATGGATGAAGCAGAAAAGGAGTACAAGAAGTTATCCGAACGGATCACTGAAAGCCGTGAGGCAATGAAGGTTTTCACCTCTTTGACTAACGTTATTTGATCTGTGATTTGGAAAAAACTGTTAAGAATCGTAACGAGGTCTATGTCCAGGCATCTTATGATGAGTTCATGGCAGAGGCACAGGCCAGCGCATCTCGTGGTATGCGTAGTAAAATTCAATTGCATGTGCTTATATTCCGATTCATGAAAATTCAATTGATAATGTATTTAAACTGCAGTTGGAGTTAATTACCTGCCTCATTGTCTATGGTTTAACATATTCGTATTCAGATGTCAATTATTCACACATACACATACACATACATATACTGCTTACATATAACAGATAGTAATTCTCATTCGAAAATTGCAGCATGCAAAACTTCAATCACCGAGCTTTCACAGTCGTTTGAGAAGGCTATTGACTCCCTTCGAAACCGTTATGGGATTTCGTCAAATTAACAGTCATTTTATAGATTCTGAGTTCTCTAAGGTGAGTATCAATTTCTGGTCATGGTTTCTGAGTCTATGCCTGGTTGCTATATATCCATTTCATTCTGCCCTTTGATTTGAAACATATAATTGCATTTTGCCTTAAATAATTGTGTGCATATTCAATTGATATATTCGGTGGGATAGCAAGCATCATAAGTATTTTTAACATGATAATTTGCCTAGTTAATTAAGATCAATAGTGATAATCTTATTATCTGCTTTTTGTTTTTTTGAGTTTTAGTGATTAGCATTTAAAGGTAATGATAAGAGAAGAAAAAGTAAAGATGAAGCTGCTAAAAAGGAAAAGGACAAATATATATAGTTACTTTTTTATATTAGAGAGCAAACAGGAAAAATAAAAACTTATAAGGGGAAAGGGAAGGATTCCGCAAACAGTCGAACTTATATTTTGCACTTGCAGTAAGAGAAAGATACTGGCGTGCTGCAATAGAATTAGCAAAAAACAATGGTGAAGACTCACGTGTAGTAGTCTTTGTATGAAGTTGATAATTAAGAGTCGTTAGATAATTTAGTCAAACATGTCAAATCATCTAACAGTTCTCAACTAACAATATATGAGTTCCTACCCAAAACAATATGCATCGAATGCAGCAATAAAACAGTTAAAACTTAGTAGAGTTTTCAATGTGAATGGGTTATTTTCTGATAAAAATACATGTAATTGTCTCATTTTTGTGTTTTTGGTATAACATACTAATACTGTATATAACTATTTAAAGAATTTTACTTAAAGTTATCCTGCTAATAATAATAATAATGGAGATGTCTCATTGGGAGCAAAAGTGCTGCACTCCCATGATTTTTTTAGATTGTTGAACGTTCCCACTATTCTTTCAAGTCTTTGTTCTGGGAGATATTTCTGCATAGCTGTCCGTCCCTTCATATCTAACTTGATCAAACTGCCTAAATTTTGATGCTTAGAAGAGGAACAGAAAGCAGCAATCTGGATTATGGTGGCGGCTAGAAGGATACGCCTTGGTTTTGTTTTAATTTTTCTAGCTTTTCGTTTTGTCAGGCTCACTACTCCTTACTCCTTTGGGCTTAGTCTCTTTTTTTTCTTTTCCGACGGGCATGACTCCTTAGTCCTTAGTCCTTATGTATGTGTTATATTTTTCTCTAAAAAAAAAAAAGAAAATACTCCATTCTCTGTTGAAGCAAAAAATGAGTAAATAATACTGAGATATTTTTATCTGAATGAATTTTGTGAGTAAGTGGCTGCAATTTCTAAATAAGTCGCTTGAAGCGGAATCTTAATACTAAAATTTAAGTGACTTCCATTTATAATGTTTTCCACAACAATTCATCCACATCACGCAAATACTATTTGTAAATGGAAACCAAATTCGATTGCATAAAAACTGAAAAACAACTAATCTAAATCTGTCTTTCGGGTTCCAATTGTCTAGATTGAGTAATCTTTTTCCTTCTACAATTTATTAAAATTTTTATTTGAATTAATATACCACTTAAAAGTTAATAATGGACCTATATATGCATGCAGCCATGCAGGAGAGTTTTGGGTAAATGACATGAATAAAACAACTCATAACAATATTATTTATATAAATATCTTAAAACATAAATAATTATTTTTGTTCTAAATTATGTAAATCGTGATAGTTAACAACGAATTAGGTTTTTATATTAAACTGTGGAACGTCATCAAGATTTATCTTAGAGAAAAATACATTAATAAATTATTTGAGACTTTAACTATTTAACTTAATTCAAAGAATTTACATAAATCGTTGAAAGTCACTATCATTTAACTTGACTGAAATGATATATTTAAACAATTTAGCTTAGTTGAAGAGATTTAAGTAAATCGTGGTGAGCAGGATGTTTTGGTTATGTTTAGAATGATAATGATGGTGTCAATTGTGAAAAGAAGAAGTAAAATTATTCTTTTTATTTGAAATGAACAAAATGACTAGAGATTATAAACTGTACAAGTGAAGCAAGTTAAAGTTTAAAAAAAAAAAACTAAAAAAACATTATAAAACTTTGATTGGAGTCTAAGTATAATGCTATCACTTGATCAACTTAAAAATGATACATATATATAGTATATGAAAGTCTAGAATATCTACAGATAATCTTTACTAAGGTCAAAATTGAATAAGCTAATTTAGTTGTCGTCTTTAACTTAATTAAATAATAAATTGTTACCTAATCATATGTTAAAAATAAGTTGTACATGATGATAAGATTAAGTTGATATCATACAACTTGATAAAGTTGTACAAGATAATAGCTTGATAAGATTAAGTTAATCAAACTTAGTATCATGACAACTTAAATAAGTAGTGATTTGTTTGTTTCTCATATGATTACTTTTAGAAAATTATATATAGATAGTTAAGATTGCATAAAATTAGTGAGTGAAAACTAAAAAAAATTAGTATGATCTTTTATATGTATAATTTATTTGCATAAATTTTTATAATATATAAAAAATATTATAGACTTCTCTATATATTTTAAAAGATTATAATTTTATTACTTAATTATATTATTTTTACTAATATCTAAATTTTTGTTCAATTTCATTCATTTTTTATTCACAAATTTTAATTGCATTATTGTATTCCTATTAATTTTAGTACCTAACATCAATAAGAGTTAATTATTTCAGATAAGAGGCATACGACTAGATTAAAATGTGTCTATACATTGTTATCATCCTTTTAAGATCTAGTAGCTACGACTTTAAACTTTAAAAGAATTTAGATATGTTCCCCATAACTTGAGTTTGGATAAAAGACAATTTTGTTGCTTCCATATTTAGATTCTATGTCAAATAAAAATTTTGTTGTATACGATTTTTTTAGTTAAACAATACCTTGTCACTAAATATTTTTATTTGTGTAATTAAACAATTATATAATTACATATTGTTTAATTAAATAATCGTATAACATAAATTATATAATTTAATTACACAATATAACCAATAACACAAACTTAAAAGAATCCAAAACAAAACCAAAACGAAACATTGTCAGTGTGTGAAGTGAAGAAGCAGAGAGGAACGCGTGGAGATGGGTAAAGGCAACCCACAAAGAGGAAGCACCGGCGACGAGCTTCATACGGCGGCAAGGTCCGGTGATCTCGTCGCTGTTCAGATGATTTTGACTTCAAACCCTTTGGCTGTTAATTCCAGAGACAAGCATTCCAGAACACCGTATCCTCCTCTCATTTATTATCACTACTACTAATAATTGCTAACGGAACCCTAACACTCTGTTCGGTTCCCATGGTAAATTCTCCATTCAATTCGCTTGCTTTGAAGTTTAACTTGTTCTTTCCTGATGATAATTGAATCCATTGCACCATGATTTTCCTCCCTTTCCTTTTTGACCTATCTGGATCGAATCGTGGATTAGCTTCCCTAATACCATTGTATTGGAATCTCTGTTGACTTATTGTTTTATGCTTTTTATCTTTTTTGTTGCAAGAACAGAGTTGTGCTGCATGTTTTATCTGAAAATGATTTGGTACTTTGTTATGTGCTTAATGTGTAATGCCCTATGAACTTGTTATTATGAGGTTAGGGTTGTTTTATTGGCGAGTAAAAATGGGGTGAAATTTTTCATGGAAGTGTTTGATGACTAAAATTACACATGGACTCATGGAGATCATCAAAGAAAACTTTCACCCAATTTTTTTCCTCTAATTAAAGATACCCTAGGAAGAATTTGAAATAAGTAAGGATGTTTTATATAGGGTAAAATGAATTTGGTTTGTCTTGGAAATTATAGCATTTCCACTTTGTTCCTTTGACAATTAGCTTTGGACCATAGACTTCATTTAGCAGCATTTGCTGGACATGCAGAGATAGTAAGTTATCTGTGCAAGAATAAGGCTGATGTTGGTGCTTCTGCTATGGATGACATGGCTGCAATACACTTTGCTGCTCAGAAGGGGCATTTAGAAGTTGTTAAGGCTCTAGTTGCAGCTGGTGCATCCATCAAGGCTTGTACTCGCAAAGGCATGAATTCATTACACTACGCAGCTCAAGGTTCCCATCTGGAGCTTGTTAGGTACTTGGCCAAGAAAGGGGCGAGTCTTACTGCCAAGACAAGGGCAGGAAAGACTCCTTTGGATCTTGCTAACAATGAAGAAGTCCGCTCGTTCCTGGAGGAATTCGAAAGATCAGCCAAGAACAGAGCATCTAGCAACAAAGATAAAGCTGAACAGTCTGATCCAAAAGCATCCACGTTGGAATCAGAAGATAATTCAAGTGCCAAACAGCCTGCAGTGGCTGTCGATGAAGAAAACGGTGACGGAGAGAAGACAGAGACTAATGAAGATGACGAAAATAGTGATAGAGAGAAGAGGAAGGCTAACGAAGAGGACGCAAGAGAAGACTCATCACAATCAAAGAGGGCAAAAGTTAAGTTGAGCCATCTCCAAAGTTCAGATGATATCCAAGAAGAAGAAGAAGACATGTAGGTTGGCAGAGGCATAGTGTAGTAGAAAGGAAGTTTTATTATATTAGTCTGTAATAGTATCTGATTTAGAATCTCTTCTTCTTTCTTTTTTTTTTTAAATTAGATAGACTTAGACCTTCTATTTACTGTTTATTAATATACTATTAATACAATTATATATCATCTTGAGAATTTTTTCACATTTTGAGTTGCTGCTTTTGCTTTTTACCATATGCTTCGGGTGTCTGTATCCTAGGAATCTCATGTGCATACACTATTGTAAGATATAAGTCTTAGAAAACATTCATAGAATGAACATACCGGAAGTAAGAACAGATATTTTAGACATATTTTGTGAGTCTCTAATATAGCTGATCTTATCTAGTGGGATAAGGTAGAACAGCAGAAATTGGTATTGATCTGCGCTCATAGAAGTTGTGTATATAAAATAAGAAGCTGAGCGACCATAATAATTGATTACATAAAAGCTTTATCACTAGTACTCTCTTCAGTTTTGTGTGTAGACTATTGTAAGTATCTACCTCTGTATGTCTTCATTAGATTTAAGGCCAAAAGTTGAGAACTTAAGTGCCTTGATTATATTTCTATAAGCTTGTGTAGAGTTTATGAGGTGGAAGAAAGACGTCATATTTCAATTGTGTCTTGTGAGTCTCCATTGAATTCAGACAAAGAACTTAAGAATTTAGGATGAAAAAGTGATGTTTTAGAGATTTTAGAAGCTGCCTTCTCTAGTAGCTACACTCTGCGCAGCTTTGGAGTGAAGATGAGACCTCACAAAGTCAGAGAAAGCAACAATAAAAGGTGCATGTTAACATTTCTTTATTAATCAGCTGTAGTTCAAGAAAATGAAGATTGCAATTCAATACTTCCTTACTAATTAAATCCATTTCCTGTCTTGAGCATATTCATCTGAATAATAAAAAATTACTATTATGTAAAGTTGGTTTATTAATTATTATGACTGGATAAATCTAACGAATGACGAAGAATTTGCATAATTTGATACATACATACATAGAACATTGCAATTTTGAATTTTCAAGTCAATAAAAGTTCACAAACTCAGCTTCACTATTATAGTATTATCTAATGCATGATTCATCAACACACAGGTAGACAACTCCTTTATTTGTAGATTCAAATCCAATTCATTCACACATATATAGAATATATTTAGTTATTTACTCCATAGTCGTTGAAGATGTTGAAAATGGCAAATTGCTCCACAAAGTTTAGATAGAGAGTAAGGTTTTATTACAAATTAAATTATTAATTTTTTTAAATAATAATCTTAGTCTTAATTTTTAATTAGTATATTTTGAGAAGTATACTTAAAGCTGGTGAAAATAAAATAAAAAACCTCCTATTTGTCACGTAATTGTTTTTTAAGTAAAATTTATGGAAGTTTTTTTATAAGTAATATCTCAAATAAATTTCAAGGAATTTTTAGTAGTTCAACAAATTTTAGTTTTTACATCAAATTTTGATAAATTTTTTTTTGATAAATTAGTCTCTATTATTTAATAAACACGTATAACAGAGAATATAATTAATTGATCTTTTCTATGTATAATATTAATGTACGAGAAATTCAGTGACGCGAGGTGAGAATTGGAGAAAATGAAGTAAGTTTTGGATAATGTGTATTGGAAGTTACGGTAAAATTAGAAATAACCGTATATAATGTGAAACTGTGAATGAATTTAAATATTAATCTTAATTTTCAAATTTTAAAATTTAAAATTAAATAATTAATTAATGATCTAATTTTTAATTTTAATTTTAATTTTTTTAATTTATTGTACACAGTTAATATCGGTTCCAATACTTTCTTTTTAAAAAAATAACAAAATTTAAAAATAACCCAGAAAAACAAAAATGTGTGACAGAATTATCCTTGAATATCAGGGCTTCAAAGCTTTCCCCCTTCACTTTCTTCTCGCACTCTCTCTCTCACTCTCTCTCTCTAACTCTTCACCATGGATTTGCTCTCACTTTCAGCTTCTAACCCTTCAACTTCTTCTCTCTCGCTCTCTCGTTCTCCCTTCCGTACCCTCTTTCCAAAGCCACCCATTTCTTCGTTTAACCCCAAAACCCATTTTCCCCAATCTTCAACCACCGTAACCCCACTCCGGTGCCACCTCACCGCCGCTTCCCCTGCACCCTCCAAAGCTGCAAACTTTGGGTCCCAAACGCGAAAACCTGGTATCACTTTTCATCTCTCGTCGCCCCAAACGCCGGCCACGGCTTTGAGAGGTGCCGAGAGTGATGTGATGGGTCTGTTGTTGAGAGAGAGGATCGTGTTCTTGGGCAGCAGCATTGATGACTTCGTTGCTGACGCCGTTATGAGTCAGTTGTTGCTGTTGGATGCTCAGGACCCAACCAAAGATATCAGGCTCTTCATCAATTCCCCTGGTGGTTCTCTCAGGTGATTTTTTTTAACTTTTCTTACTTTCAAATTGCATAAAGAAATTTTGCAATGAGTTTCAGTTCATGTGGTCACCGTTTATATGGTTTAGCTGAGTTGAGTTAAGAGTGTTTGATGGTGCTTTTGAATTTAGAATTATTGTTCTTATGATGTACATTAGAGTAATGCTGTTCCAACTTTGGGGTTGATTTATAGTTCCAATGAAATTCACAGTCATATAGTTTCATTGACTAGATTAGCTGAGTTCTGATGCTCAATGTTTGATGATTTCGAATCAAGGATTATACTTCATGAAGGTTTAGATTATTGCAATTTGTTTGAAGTGAATTTGTCTTAAGTATTTACTATTTCAGTAATGTCAAACTGCATTTAGGTTTCGTGGGTTGTAGCATGTAAAAGTCTTGGACAAAGAGTTTTTGTTTTCGTGATTTATGCTGCGAAATGGCAATGCGCAAGTCGTTTACAGGAATTACAATTTGTATGCATATTATTCTGATTATAGCATTGAAGTCTGAACATAGTTACTTATAGCGTCCGGCTGCAGTTTGATAGAGGCATTGTGGAAGGGAGTGCTTGGAGGCATAATTGCAATGTTGCTAATTTAGTATTTGAAGATAGAAAACCCCCCCCCCCCCCCTTCTTTTTCTTTTCTTGTCTACTGTTTTGCATTAATAGTTTAGGGACTTTTGCAGTTTTGCTTCTGCTTTGACAGCAGCTTTCCGGGGTTTAGAATAACTCTCTATTACAGCCCTTCCTTGCATTTATCAGCCCTCTCACCTTGATGATACTTTCCCTAGGCATGTAACAACCCATCTTGCTATATCATTTTTTTAGGGTTGAGTGCTCCACACTAGCTGGCATTAAAAGTTAAAACTATGACTTGGAAATAAACACAGATATAAACAAATAACATGATAATCAATGGATGGCTTTGGTTTTTTTTTCCCTCAAAGGTTCCTTTGGCTTGCAAAATTTTTAAACTGTTTAAATAGGTGCGTTTGGAGGTTTAAATGGAAATTGTACCAAACAATTGAGGAAAATAACAAGGGAAAGACAGAACTACAGCCACTTGAAGTTTGTATCTTTTTTATGTGGATTTGACATAGATATTGGAAAAAAGTTGTGTTCCATATGGATAAAGAGAGACAAAGGTTAGGGATTCTAGACAATTGACCAGGCTTTAGATATAAATTTGGCCTTGAACAATTTAGTTTCAAGAATCAATAGTGATTTGTTGATACTCCTTCGTTAGTCTAAGTTTTCTCCCATTTCCATATTAATATCTACTATCTAGTTTGTGATTTTTAGTAACTTAGTGTACAACTTTGCATCAGGGCCTTCAAACTCGTTTTCTAGTTTTGGTGAAAAAACTTGTTACCCATTTTTGCATTGCCTCCTTGTGGTTTGAAGGAAAGGTGTAACTTTGAGCTCTTGCGGTAGCATATTCGTTAATCATTATGACCATATCACCATGCTTTCTAATGGAATTAGCTCACAATCAAATCAGCCCCTGATTGCACCTTGAATTCTCCATATGTTTTGTAAAAGGTGCGAGTCCATTATTGCCCAATACAGGCCAAATCCTCTGAAGTACTTCGCCCTTCAAGATATCTTTAACATCTCAAACTTCAGCTTTAGTCAATTTTAAGACTAAAGATTTGGATTCTTTGTTGCAGAGAGATAGGAGGCCTCTGCTTAGATGAAGTGTTTCTTTTTCTTCCCTTCTTAGTTTTCATGTCTCTTACTTTCTGGAAACACAATGATTTTTACCAGACATCATGGCTGTCATTCTTTGACTTTCCCTTTTGTATTGTATAGTTTGACACCGATTAAACCAAGATGTACATGTTCTCGCTCATGTTGTTTCAAGTAGTGTCAACATATTGGTTGTGCATGCTGTTGAAATTAGGAAATGAGGAATCACTGTTTAATTGTTTTTCAATGCAATATTTTGTTGAGTTTGATGTCATTTTCCGCAGCTAATTTGGTTTTCATGATATCATGTATTTAGTGCTACGATGGCTATCTATGATGCCGTACAGCTTGTGAGGGCCGATGTTTCCACAGTTGCACTCGGAATCGCAGCATCAACTGCGTCCATCATCCTCGGTGGCGGCACCAAAGGCAAGCGCCTTGCTATGCCAAACACACGAATTATGATTCATCAGCCTCTTGGAGGTGCTAGCGGACAAGCTATAGATGTAGAGATTCAGGCGAAAGAAGTTATGCACAACAAGAACAACGTCACAAGAATTATTTCAAGCTTCACCGGTCGCTCATTTGAACAAGTCCAGAAAGACATTGATAGGGATAGGTACATGTCTCCAATTGAAGCAGTTGAGTATGGAATCATTGATGGTGTAATAGATAGAGATAGAATTATTCCTCTGATGCCAGTTCCAGAAAGGGTGAAATCAACACTGAATTATGAAGAAATTAGTAAGGACCCTAAGAAATTCCTGAACCCAGACATCCCTGATGATGAGATATACTAGGTTTCTTATGTTACAATTACTGGTACATCATTACATGTTCAAAACTTAAAAATTTTCCCTTTTGGTTATAGCAGTTTACAACATTTTGGCTTAACGATTAGGATTGTTATGATTGCCACTTTTTGGTTGTTAAGAATTGTAATCCAATTATGGGGAAATTTGTTATTTGATGTTTATTCATCATGTTTATTGTTATAAAGCTCTTATTGTTCGATTCTCATTTTATTTTTATTTACTTTTTACTCTCTTGGTTCTTATTTATTTGTTACCAATTTTTATTGCATCATTGAATCAATATATCTAAGTATAATCATATTTAGATACATTGATTTAAGAATGTACTAAAGAGGACCAGTGCGAGATAAACAAGAACAAATAGAGGAATTTGAAAATTGTTATGAGCTTTCAATGTTGAGGGCTGGATTTGTTGGTACCATTGCATAACTATGATTAGAAAGTTTGTTGTTTGTTTAAAACTAAGAATTTTCTAATGTGAACCTATTTCTATACTAATAAAATGAGAGACTTATTTTCAAAGTTGGTGTAGAATTTAATAAGAATAATGCTACATATCCAAATTTTTTTTATTAACTAAATCCAACCAAATTGGTCTAATACAAGTTATATAAAGGGGGAAAAAAGGATATTTGATTCTGCCAATAATTGAGGTGATTTGCATTAAGCAAAAACGTGAGATCAGCTAAGACCGGCTACCCCTTTGTCTTATTTGGTAAGGTCTTGCTGCATAAATCTAGGCTTTTTTGGGGGTCCATATTTGTTTCTTCGTACTCTTTTTTTTTTTTTATCGAAGAAGATAGGAAGACTCGAATCCGCGATTTCTAAATAAGTATTAGGAGACTATGTCATTTCACTGTTTGAGGTATAGTTCATTGGCTTCTTCATACTCTCTTTATTGTCAATATTAATATGAAGTTCAAAATTATTATATGTATATTATATATTTGTATATAAATTAATGCGCTATTTAATTTATTTTTAATGTATATTTTAATGTATTTTATATTAGCGATTAATTTTGGTATACACTTTACATGATTGTATTAAATTTAATTAGCTAAGGGGAAGGATTTGGGATATTTTAATAATTTTACTTATTTAAATTTTTATTTCTATTTTAAACCAAATAAGATATTGAGACATAACTCAGTCTTATATATTTTACCTCAAATACAATACAAAAATTAAGTTTCTATCTTTTAATTTTTATCTCTCAATTTCTGTCTCTCAGTCTCATTTCTAAACACTACATAAATATTCATGTGCCAAGGGATTTAGTAGTCTGCCAATAGTTGTGGGTACCCTGAAAGAAAAAAGAATTTAGAAAGTAAAAAAAGAAAACAACATAACAACTAGATCCTATTCCACTAGAAATAGTTACGTGCTTCTAATGATTTTGGTGGAGCTAGAAATTTAATAGAGAGTATATCAGAGTATCATATTATACATCAAATAAAATGAAAATGAACTAATTGTCATATTACCATATTACCATTTTGTATTCTAATAAGTTATATTGGTCACTCACACTATATAAGACTGCGTTTGTTTACATGGTCAAAATATTGAGATAGGGACACTAAGACATAAAATTGTGTTTGACAAATAAGACATGAACAAAAATATTATATCTTGAAATATTGAATTAGTATATTTTATAATTTGTTCTATTTTATCACCAAACAGGATATAAGAACACTAAATTCTGTATCTTTATTCTTTATATTTTGTTCTTAATATCTTATCTTATTCTATTCTCAAAAACAAACATAAACACAGTCTAAGATACATTCTATCCCATTTTTTATAAGCAACACTAGTATTCAACTGTACATTATATTTATAGTTAAGTTATCAACATCTAGATCTTTCTTAATTGATTTTTCTATAATAATCTTTTCAGAAGAGCAAATTGCATGGTGGGATCAGCTTGCTCATTTGAAAGAAATGTTATCTATGTGTATTAGTAGTATCAATAAGGAAGATTGATAAGGAAAGAAGGAGGACGTTAGTTACGTGTTGCGAGAAGTGGTATGTGAGGAAAGAACTACATTGGAAGCAGATGTCGCGGTCTAGGCATGCGAAGCACATGAATAAAAACACAAGATATTTTCATAACTTAGCATCTGCGAGAAGGAGGAATAATAGGATTGATGCTTTGGTTGTTAATGGAAGATTGATAAGGAATCAAGCTAGGATCAAAATTGCCATCAGAGAGTTTTATAAGGAGTTATACCATCAAGAGAAGTCTCCTATGGTGGGATTTAGAGATGGGCTGGTGGAAAGGATCGATGAGGAGGATGCTATAGAACTAGAGAGGCTTCCAACTCCTGAGGAGGTTAGGGAGGCAGTATGGGATTGTGAATCGTCTAAGGCTCCAAGAAGTGATGGGTACAATATGAACTTCATAAAGAAGTGTTGGGATGAAATTGGCTCTGAGTTCACGAAAGCGGTATTGGAATTTTTCCAATCTTTAAGGTTGCCAGCAGATGCTAATGTCACCTGGGTGGCACTGGCCCCTAAGTTTACCGGTGCTAAAGAGATCAAAGATTTGCGCCCGATTAGCATGGTAGGGTGTGTGTATAAGGTAATCTCGAAGGTGTTAGTTCGGAGGATGAGAGCAGTTATGCCAGGACTAGTAGGTGAGACGCAGAGTGCATTCGTCAAGGGTCGGAAGATTCATGATGGGGCCCTTATTGCGTGTGAAACGGTTCAGTGGATCAAGTCGAGAAAGAAGGAAGCGGCAATAATAAAGCTAGACTTCCAGAAGGCTTATGACAGAGTAAAGTGGAGTTTCGTAGACCTAGTGCTGCAGAAGATGGGGTTTAGACGAAGATGGAGGGGTTAGATTATGGAATGTGTCAGTTCGTGTACCATGTCAATTTTGATAAACGGCTCGCCTTCCAAGCCATTCAAATTGGAAAGGGGACTGCGACAAGGTGATCCTCTGTCTCCGTTCTTGTTTGTGCTTGTTGTTAATGTCCTGCATAGAATGCTGGGAGAGGCTGTTAGGAACGGTCGCATATCGCCGTTGTTGGTGGGGAGAGACCATATTGAGTTGTCGCACCTCCAGTTTGCTAACGATACTATTTTATTCTGCCCTCCTGAGGAAGAGACCATCAAGAATTATAAGAGGCTGCTTCGTTGCTTTGAGTTAATGTCAGGCTTAAGCATAAATTTTGATAAATCGAATTTGATTCCCATCAACTGTGATGAGCAGTGGGTTCAACGTATGTGTAGTGTGCTAGGCTGCAAGCAAGACACTCTGCCAGTTAAATATCTGGGCATCTCATTGGGTGCGAATCCGAGGTTGGTTAAGACGTGGAAGCCAATAATAGACAAAGTGGAGGAAAAGCTGAGCATCTGGAAAGCGAAGGTGCTAAATAAGTCTGGTAAGTTGGTGCTTATCAAATCTGTGCTGAATAGCCTTCTGGTGTATTATTTGAGCCTATACAAGATGCCGAAAGCGGTTGCAGAAAAACTAATTGCCTTGCAAGAAGATTTCTCTGGAGTAAGGAGGACGGGAGGAATGGTAAGGCAATGGTTAAGTGGGAAGTGGTGCAGACTCCTAAGCGACTAGGCGGGCTGGGAGTTGGGGATGCTACGGTTCGCAACACAGCCCTTCTTTTTAAGTGGTGGTGGAGGTTCTCAAAAGATGAGTGTCCGTTGTGGAAGAGGGTAGTTTGCTCTTGTAATAACTTGAATCCAAATGAGCTTCTATCCTCTCAGAAATTGCCTGATCGGGGAGGCCCGTGGAAGGATATTTGCAAGCTACAATTCAAGAATCAAGAAGTTAGACAGAAGATGATTACTGGATTGTCTATGGAGGTGGGTGACGGGAGATGTACTCAATTTTGGGAGGATGTCTGGATTAGTGGAGGGTCCCTCAAAGTTCGTTTTCCAAGGCTCTTCTCTGTTTCAAACCAAAAAGGTTATGTGATAGGGGATTGTGGGTTTTGGGATGGGTTAGACTGGATATGGAACTTCCAATGGAGGCGGAAACTATTCCAATGGGAATTGGAACTAATGAACCAGCTTCACCATACTCTGAGACTAGTCAAATTTGTATATGGCAGAGAGGATAGAGTCGTGTGGAAATATGATAAACAAGGTGTTTTTACTACTAACTCATTTGTGCAGGTGTTGCGGGTGGAAATGGCGCCGGAGGATATATCCAGTTACAGCTTTACTAAGACTATTTGGAAAGGGCTTGTACCACCTAGAGTGGAGTTGTTTGTTTAGTTTGCCTTGACTGATAGGGTCAATACGAAGGAGAGACTAAGTCGATTCAGAGTTATCAACCGAACAGATACTTTATATGTTTTATGTAATAGAGGTGATGAAAATGGCAACCACTTGTTTCTTGGATGCAGTTTCTCTTGGCAGGTATGGTGTGCTTGGATATCATATATTGGTGTATTATGGATTTATCCGGGTACGATCAAAGATCATTTTCAGAGTTGGATTGAGATATCATACAGGAAGGAAGAGTGCAAGAGATGGATGGTGAGTTTCTGTGCCATTCTGTAGAATATCTGGTTGGAGCGGAACAGGGGGATCTTTTAGAATAAAGAAAAACGAGTGGAGGAGATTATGAACATGTCTTTTCAGAACTACACTGAGTGGTTAGATGCGAACCCTTTTTATTGTTGATAGCAATGTCGGAGATGACATAGAGGTGTTCGGCCACAGCTAATTTTCCTTTTATTTATCTTTTGTCATTGTTGCTTGCTCTACTATTTGTGTCTCTTTCAAAAAAAAAAAAAAACTTATAGTACATGGTTAGATGAATTATGAATTTTATTTAAAGCAAATCCGTATGTTACCCAAAAATATATAAAATATCACATCAATTGTCTATATTTAATATATGCACATAACATAACTTGATTTTAGAAATATTTTAATGTAAATAAACTAATGGTGAAGAATGAACTTTCTATGATAATGATAGACACTGTTTCATAAGTCACCAATCAAACAAAATATGCTGCCGACTAATCAGCAACACTATTGAATTTTGATTAGTGAAGTAATAATTAAATAATTAAAACCGTGTTATTGACTCTGAGTGCTTCTAATTTTAAATGCTAAAAAGAGCAACATTGTCTTCTCTGCTGCTGAAAATAAATTGGCCAACCATGAGGAATGTACCATAATATTCCTTCTAATTATGCCGTTTCATAATTTGACTCTTAATTTTCAAAGTTCAAAGTTCAAAGTTCAAACCAACATTTTTAAAAAATAATATAAGTCAATTTGTTTCTTGCTCTATTTTATGTTTGCATGATGTGTATCATGTTACATACTACCTTATATGATTCATTCTATTTTCCTCGATCCTCTCTCATCAAAGTAAGTTTCATAGACAGTTGACTCATAACGAAGTTTTTAAAGGTTAAGTTTGACAGGAATCCACAAGATTGAATATTGTCTTAAGATACAAAAATGTATTTGGAACTGAAAATATGTTCAAAATAAAAAAAAATATTTATTAATTGGTAATTGCATATAGAAATATATAGTTGATAATAATAACAATAATGATAATAAAATCTTATTTCATTAGATAAAATTAACTGCATGAATCAAACAATATCATTGAATTCTATCATTCATATATATATATATATATTATGTTTTTCGTACATAATTTTTATAGATTTTCTTCTATCTTTCACCATATATGTCTATTTTTTATCAATTCTCTTAACTAGATGTTCTATCGATCTTCTGGCATATATTCAAACCATCTCAAAAGAAATTCTATTTTTTTTTCAACAATAAATGTCATTCCAAATTTTTCTCTTGTATCCTCCTTACTTATTTTGTCCAACATATTTGATATTTTTTAAAAAAAAAATTTGTTATTATAAACAATTTTGATTATCCGTCTTGTACATTTTATTATTTTATTATGGTATATTTGATTATTCTTGTGACTAATTATATAGTTAGAAAAATACGTGAATTAATATGTATAATCAATTATACTATGTGTATACTAAGAATCAGTCACCAAATTAGTCATTTTAATAAAATATATATATTAAAATATAAAATATATATTAAAAATAAGTTAAACAATACATATATTTATACACAAATATATAATACATATTTTAAAAACCTATATTAATGTGCACATAATATTTTTTTTGTAAAATTAAACTCAAATATAAAATAATTGATTTTATAACTAATTTTTAGTGTATAAAAAGCATTTTTTTTATTCTTATATTGTATATCTTTCTTGTGTTTACTACACAAATTTTGTGCATTTTGTATATTTCTTCCCTCAAGCGGTGATGATAGACAACAAAAGAAAAGCAATAATAAGAGAGTAAGATAATAGAAAGCTTTTTCTATGTATTATTTTCATTTCTTTTATTATCTCTAAATATTTTGTGTCATTTTGTAAGACTATCAAATATTATTTTATGTTAGATTTCCTTTTGTTAAATTAATGTATTGTATCTAATTTTTTTTATTAAGAAATGTACTAAAAACTAACGGTATCAGATTTGCTTATGGTAAAATATATACTAAAGGGGTATATAGATAGAAAATGTTGCAATTGCTATCAAGATTGAAATAGTATATTGAGTAATTTGCCTGCAAAAATTGCATGATTAGGTGATGTGATGTGCATAACCATGTCTTCTTCTTCTTGTTCCAACTAATTATAATTATATGTAACCAAATAGTTACTTGTTTAGTTGTTTTAAACCTTTATTATGATTCCACAAGTGATGATGCATTACACTACTATATATTTTAATTAATATTTTTAATAATAATCTTTCGACAGTAGTATTATGTATGTTTTAATTAACTACTCGTCAGTATCTAATAGAAATTGAGAATGGAAAAAAAAAATATCACTTCATGAGAGTATGTATATAAATCTAACACATCAAAACCTTAAGATAATAAATTAATAGATTTTTTATCTTATAAATTTTTATTTTTTTCTTTGTAGTGAATGATGTACAAATTATGAGTGTAATAATAACTTAATAAGTAATAATAACATACATGCCTCTTGAGTTAAATAAAAAGTTTATTTTTTAACTAAAAGCTAATAACAAAAGAATGTAATTTGTTCAAGAATAATGTAGCCTGCACCGATGTCTTCGACTCTTCGTATTGAATATTGGATAATAATAATGTTTGAGAACAAAAAAAAAATCAGTTAAATTCTCTTATTCAGTATTTATTAATTATTATTATAATTAATAAATATTAAATAAAATAAATTTATTTTTTTCTCTCTAATATTATTCTAAAAAAGCATCTTGAGATACCCAAATAATTTTTCTAAGGTCTCTCTCTCCCTCTCTCTCTCTCTGTCTAATCCTATCACCAAAGTAATGATAAATTGATAATTGCATTTGCATGGCACGTATATGCGTTGTTGTGGGCAACAAATCACCATTCATTACTTTATTATTCTTAATTTCTTATGTAATCAGCACTTGCACTATAAATTAAGGAAACTACATAGTAATGTTTAACGAAGTGTTTATGTTTTTTTTAAGTATAAGTTCATTTTTCTTTAAAAGGCGTTTAAAAGTTAGGACTATTTCTAAAAACATTTATAAAGATGTTTTTCGAAGTTATAATTAAAAGTCTAATATGTATTTATACAATAATTTATTGGCTAATAATTAATTTTTAATAGAATTTCGATTAGTGACATTAGATTTGTTTCGAAAATAAAACAAGACAAAATATTGAGAATAAGACATAAAAAATAAAATACAATAATCTTATATTTTTGTATCTTTATATATTCTGTCCTTATAAATAAATACAACCTAACAAATTAGTTCTTAATACGTTTGTTTTTGAGAACATGATAGGACAAGACACTGAGAACGGGATAGGATAAGACACTGATGGACAGAGACACAAAATTTTGTGTTCTTGTATTCTGTTTGGTGATAAAGTAGAACAAATTATAAAAATTCAATTTATTTTCATTTTTTTCATTTACAAAATTTGAGATGAAAAATATAATAATAAAATATATAATTATGAAAAATTAACAAAAATAAAGAAAAAAATAAAAAATAAATTGGGTCTTTTATTAGTGTCTCCGTATCCTTCCTCATGATAAGCATAAAATACACTAATTCAGTGTTTCGGGACACACTATTTCTATCCGTGTCTCCTTTGCCAAACACAATTTTATGTCTTTGTGTCTCTGTATCAGTGTCCTGTCTCTGTAAACAAACGCAGAAATTAATCCTTAATTCGATGGAGGTGAGATTAAGGAAAGTTGCTTGCAGTCCTAAGCCAACAATGAAAACGCCATCTCAACAGCTTCCTTATTATAAAATTTCAACCAATGAAGCTTTTCAATGTCACTCTCATTCTCCCATCACCCAATACCACCCACCTTAGTCACTAATTTTTTTAATTAATATCTTCAAATTGTCATTAAACTAATGCAACTATTCTCTTTGCTTCACCCAAAAGCTGAAATCTTTTCTCACTTTTAATCCTGCCCCTTAAAAAAATCCCATTTTCAACGCGCCTTCTAAACCGTTGACGCACTCACATTAACCGCCGCAAGTTGTTTTATTTTTTATTTTTTATAATTTTCTGCTTTCATTGCATAGAAGAGACAAATGAATGAAACAGAATCTTATGGAGTCATTTTTTCATTGTTAGTGAAAGCATATATACAGTAATGCCTGTCATTGACCAAAGTAAATACTAGATACCGACTTCTAATGAAGTTTTTTTTTTTATATAAAATATATTATTATATTCCAAGTTGAGTGAAGTTTCACTAAGACCTGTTCATGTGTTGTAACTTGTATGTTAGTTGTTATGCCTGAAGGGTGTATGTAAAAATTCCTGAACTAAAACTGATCAGCTCTTTTTCTTTTTTCTCCTCTTAAAAGGGAAATTGCTAGTTTGACAAAGTTCAAAGATTGAGTTTGTGGGGTTCAATTTTATAGTGTGTGAAGTAATGTCACAAAGTTTTGAAACATACTATTCCTTCACTTGGTTTTTGGAGTTGTGTTAGTGTGATAACACAGAACTCATATAGGAATCTTTCTTTCTGAAACTTGTTAAGTGCTAATTAGACAAACTTTGAGTTGGAAAAAAGTATTAAAGTAGTTACTTCAAGTGGTTGACCTTGAGGAAGAAGAAACTACCATCACCATGGAAATGGAAGGGAGGGGATTCTCTGGCTTGTACAAGAACACAAGTGATGAGTTGTTCCTCAAGACTGTGATTGAGAGCCCTATTGGAATGCCAGTTCCGACCATGGAGACCTTGGGATTCAAGAATGTTTCTCAAAGCTTTCGCGTCGACAGCGAGGAGCTCTTCAAACGCTGGCTAACTAATGGAGAGGCAAGATTGCTATATATCATCACATTTTGATCCTGTTTCTTGTGTTGCTTCTGTTCTGTTTTGTCTCACAGCAGAGCAGAAAATTTCCATGATGGCAGTTTTGTTTGACATACACATCTTTCAACATGAATTCCTGAACTCTATATCTTTTACTTGAGTACACATGATCACACATACTACTTCATTGATCTTTGCCGCCGATACCCAAATTATTCCTACTTCCGAGTTCCGAGAATCCGACTAATTTGGCTCGAGAGTTGTGCCTGCTGCTCCTAATACCATATTTCACACTCTTCTGGATTTCACCAGTATAGCTTAGATTTCCTGAGTTTCTACCAAGAACTCAGTTTTCTCCATTACTTAATGACATTTAGATATACAATTTGGTTCTATCTAGAACATTGTTATGTCAAGGTTGGATTACCAAGAAGCAGCAATTAAAATTAAACAATAAAGTTCCCTGTGTCTCAAGAATATGTTCCTCTGAGTTGACTGCACTTTTTACTCTTTTTACTTATTATTACTGCAATAAGGTCTGCAAACAGACAATATTATGGCTTGTATTTAGTTTTGTTGGCGATGATATCAATGCCATGTAGTGATCCATTTGAGTATGGAGTTTGTAATTGGATATTGCTTATACCTTACACTTTGCTGCATTTTATATTTTCTATTATTTAACACCTTTGTTTTTCATATCAGGTTTACAATTCATCAAGCATGGGACTTAACAGGCGATTATCAAAGAGGTATGCTAATATGAAGATACACTTTCACAAAAGTATTAAGTGGTTTAGTTTCTAATAATCTCTGTATGCAGATAATTGTGACTTTCCTTCATATTATTTTCTTTTCTTTTCTTTTCTTTTGTTTATTATATGAGGCATAAGTCCTGATTTTATATATTGTTTTGACATTGCGACTCTCTTTTAACTGCAGGGTGTCCACAGAACTCGCTAATGTGTCTAATCAGCAGCATGTTGGTGTAATTTCAGAAGAAAGAAGCAATGACAAATCATATGTACAAACTAATAACCCTTTATCCAATGATGTTTCAGGTGACTTTAATTTTTCAGTCAGGTAATTACTTTTGTTTTCCTCAAACAACCTATACTCATTAAATCTATGCTGAAATTTGCCTTGTAACCTTTATATTAATCTGTTTGACTAAGAAATTTCAATTTTCTTCAGAGATCCTGCAGATAGAGAACTGCAACCTGGTAACTTGTTCCTGGCCAAGGTATGTTTACATCATGTATCGATATCTCGGCTGAAGTCATTATTCAATTAATATTCTTAGCCATTTGAAGTCTCATTGTTAAATGCAGGCATGGTTTCTTAGCGATCAAAGAATGACTAGGAGCCGGTCGTCCGAATTGAGGAGGAGGTATACTGAAATGCAAAATGCGCAGGCAGCACAAGGTATCGAATCTATGTGCATGGTGCCTCAACATGGTGATGGTATTGACACTCTGAAACAAGAAGCAGCAAATTTAAATGGTATTGATTATCACTCAATGTATGAGCTTCCAAACCAGCAGCGATCATTCATGACTCCATCCAACTCATCTTCATCTACCTTCAAGACACTTCAATTCGGTGATGCAGATAAAGTTTCATCTTCTGTGAGCATACTAAAAGACACACTGCAACGCAAGAGAGCCGAGAAGGAAGCCGCAGATAAAAGCCTAAATGGAATCTTCTGTCCTCAAGAACCTGTTTTCCAAACTAGTTTTCTTGAAGGACAAGAAAATTGGAGTCATCAGAAGCCAGTGAATGTTCAAGCTATGTCCAATGGCCAAGTTGATCACGGAGTCCTGCAAACGCTCGAAGGATCGATGAACTTTGTTATGGATAGCTTTGCTAATCAGACAAACCAAATGTATATAGGGACAGCTTCACAAGAACCTTCTCAAAGTGAATCCTCCGCTGCTGCACCTGTTGTCTCCTCTGGTTTAGATGCTTGTGAAGGTCCCAGCAATTCAAATCAAACTCTCGGCGAGAGCTCATGGAAACAAGTGGGAGTGAGTAAAAGTTCCGAGAATACTCAAAATAAAGTCAAAGGTATAAGTTTTAACAAGGATTATCCTAAATAATTTTCATTCGACTTCCTTCATCATGTTCATGTTGTTTGATATCAAAAATGAACTAAATCAGTTCATTGCGGAAGCTCTTTTATTTGAAAACTGATCCACCAAAAGAAGTGACTACAATGTACTAACTAGGAGTCCACACCATTATTATGTCCAATTTATAATTTGCATTCAAATGCCATTTTAGGTCAGAACTCAGAATATAATATTTCTTGATTATTTGGTTTTCAATCAGTATAGAATGTTTTTTATATTATTTGGTTTTTTTTTAACAAATGTCCATCTTTTTCCCGTTAAACTACAAGTGTGTTTTTGTGGACGTGCAGGTTTCAGAGAACAGATAATGGATAATCTCAAAGATGATCGAAAGGTATAGCATACTCCTTCATATCGTAACTTACTTCGATAGAATTATGGTTTCAACAAAAGTTAATATTTGTATCATTTTTCCTTTAAATCTTGTTAAATTGTGCAGAGGAGAAGTCTAGACAGATATGGATCTGTATCATCAGCAGTCTCAGGTAGCCATTTATAGATTACCATGTTAATGACTACTTCTTTAGATTCTACTTTCTACAATATCATATGCATTTAGATAATTGTAAATCCATGGATCTTAATATAACAAAATATACTAGTTAGATCCTCGACGTAATGTTAACGAATAAAGGTAGACGCATATTAAATATTGGAATTAAGATTTACCATGTGAAATTCTAACTTATGCTAAGACAGAGATTTTATGTCCAAACCACAACTCACACAATTGCTTAATCATTTTGACATGATTATCTGGATCACATGATGGGAACTATAGAGAAAATGATTGAGTTGAAATTATGGCTTTTTGTTTGACTACTCTCTTATCTCTCAAACTAAATGGTTGTGCAGAGGAAAAAGTAGACACTACAAAAAAGCGCAGGGTGGAACGTTCAAGGAAGTATGTAGATCAATCCTTAGAAACACATATAATGGAGTTTCTTCCTATCTCGTATTGTATTCGATACCTGTTTCATTTGTAAAGCCATGTTCTTGTGATGCAGAATGGCTGAGGCAAAGGAAAGAAACTTAACACCATCAGTTCCCTCGGACATGCAAGCTGTCTTGAAGCGGTGCGAGACCCTTGAAAAGGAAGTCCGGTCGCTAAAACTTAATCTGTCCTTCATGAATAGGTAATCAAAGAAAAACAAAGTTTAGCACCTACTAAGATAGTAAGATGAAACATACATTATAGAATCACTTGAATTTTCATTCTTTATTTTCCTACTAACTGTTAAACTTAGTAAACAAATTGTATATACATGAATTGATATATTGATCATACGCTGCGAATTTTCAGGAAGGATTCTGAACAGACAAAACAGATAGAAGACCTTCAGAAGCAGAACGAAGAGTTGGCAGACGAAAAAGAGCGCCTCCTAGAAGAGATTGAAAGAATGTTATCAGAAAATGGAAAAATCTAATGCTTTTGTATCTCACCATAGTTAAGTTATGGGGGACAGTTTAGGCCAACACCTGATAAATAGTGAACCTCTGAAATCTATTTGCAAAATATTCCGTAAATCTCATATTGATTTTGTAACTTGTAAAATCTAACTGTTATCTGAGATTTGAGAAGTGCAGATTAGGATATCATATTGCTAATGAATTTGGTGAACTAGAACATGAATCTAATGTACTTATAAAGCTTAGCATCATTTAGGGTTGTAAGAAATGTGCAAATGCTAGTAGGCTATATAACAAGTGTTTGGCATTCGGATTCCATCTAGCATTGATTTTTGCTTCTTGAGTATTCTTTGCTTGAATCAATTTTAGACTCAAAAAATACACGAATTCTTAATTGAATTGTGTTATGTTGTATATATAAAATATAAATATTTCATCAACTAACACCAAGCATAATTAAGAAACACAAGGGAAATTGATCCTCACAATTTAATTTTAACTTGAAAATGTTAAATATGATATTTAATTACACAATCACAAAACATGTGATACAAAGAGACTCTTATGAGAAATCACACTTAATTTTGTCGCATAAATTAAATTGAGAAGATTCATTTCTTAAAATATGGTAGCTCCATTCAGTTTTCATACAAAAATGATTCCTAACAACTTTTATCAATTCAAGTCATAAACTTGAGTGAACAAGAGTGTAATCCAATTCAACCACGAACTTAGATTTGTTATTTCCGATTACTATGGCGGAACAAGACCTTTCATTCAAATCAAACTATTACATCTTTAATTTTCACTCATACTATACATAACTATATGAAGCAGCCGCTTACTTTTCATGGGACAAGAATGTCGCCTTCTACAATTATAATGTTACAATTAAAGGGCATCGCACTTGTCAAAATTAAGTGCTATGATCTATGGATGCTGAAAATATCCATTAGACCAAGCCTCTTCCCATATTCAACAGCTAACCAAACTACAAAGGATAAGTATGCCAAAAGAAAACATGCCCGCTTGATGAAAACAGCATTGACTCGTCGAGACAATATCCATGATGTAAAACATCGATATGTTTTAGATAGTAGTAATTGTAGGAACCTAAAAAAGGTTATAGAGATCAAAGAAGTTGAGAACCCAGCCACGAGACCGGCTATGGTTTCCCATTTCCAATACTTGTTCCTTATCCTACCGGAAAACCACGAGCGCACCATCTCCGTGGCCCTGATAGAAGATTCATGCACAACACAAATGACAACATCATAAAAATATATTTATAATTATAGTTTTCAAAAGTGCAGGCATATACGGCTTGCTAACTCAACCATATGGTGATGCAAAAATATCTCTATGAACGGTAACTTTATCTCCAGAATTATAGACTTTACCATGAGAATTGATTTTATATGTAAAAAATTCCTATCTAAGGCAATGCCACACCTATTTATCTGATCATAAAACCTTTTGGCACAAAAATGACAACTACAATGTTATACACTCTCTACAAACACATTTTAATTATGTCTAACAATTTAGATCATAGCAAATAAGCAATAAAATATTTGGTTTGGCATAGAAATAATGTAAAGTACTCACATATTAGAATATAGTTTAATCTTCTCAAGAGCAGACTGCCCATCTGCCTGGCAACTGAAAAGGTTATCTTGATCAAAACGCACTTTAGATGCACCAGATGTGTACCAACAATCATAAGTTTCGTTGACCTAAGAGGAGGAACAGAAAATATAAATGATATTGTAATACTATAGAGCTAACCTAAATCGTGATAATTGTTAACTATTATTTATGACACTTCTAAGAAACGTTCACATAATCAAAGATGTTATTGAAGACCACGGGTTGGGATTCCAACCTTAAATTTGTATTGTGCCAACCATGCAGCACCAAAATTAGGCCTGCAATAAAGAGGAAGGGCCTCATTTGGAGCCTCTGCAAATGCAACTTGTATCTGACCTGAAAAGTGATCTTTATACTCCACCTGAAACAGTGTTAAGGAAAATTATTTAAAACCCCCCAAAACAATTATCACTTGCTCTTTAATAATCACAATCATCAGATGATAAACCATGGATAAGCTATATGTGCTGCATGTGCGCTCGAGCGCATGCACACACGATATAAATATTACTGATTATTACATCTCAAAAAACAATAATTTGTCACTGAGATGAAAATAAATAACCACTGAATGGACGATTGGCAGCAATTCATAATAACCTGGAATACTGAAGCCCAATAGTAATCAAATCTGCAGCGATATTTACTCCTTTCAAAATGATGAAATACATCTTTTGCTTTATAATTTAACAATCCAAGTTCGCAAATCTTGGATGACCTAAGATCAACACCTGTAGTAAAAAATGGTAACAGCAGACACAATGTGATGAGAACTAAAATATGCCATAAAAATGACATTTCTTCACAAGGCTTCAAACTAAATCACTATTATGAATCAAAATAATACCAGAACTGAAAAAACATAAACCAAAGCAATGATTAGCACAAAAAAATATCTATAAGGTGCAACACTAGTTTAAAGCATTTAATTTACTTCCTTTGCAACCAAATTATTATATACTGAAAAAGACAACATACATGAGCACATTTTTTCCATGAAGAACACATAAATGAGTGATATTGTCTACCTAAACTGATAAGGACTATTATGCCCTGATATGCAGACCACAAAAGTTAGAACGTCAACAGACTCAACATTTCCATGACCCAACACCAACAATAACAAATGCCTTAGTTCTTGCCTTTGCCACTAAGTAACCCAATTGTGATCAAAATGTATACAATTCAAAACTAGCATTTCCCACAACAATTTCAGACTTTCACTTTCTTATAAAGATAAATAAATAACTAAATGAACAAGTAGAGCAGCTAATTGAATTCAATATTTTGTTAAATTAAGCATTCACTAAACTCCTTTTTACTTGAACAACTCCCAGCTTTCAATACTTTAACCACACTACTTACTGAGCTAAATTCTACAATCCCAAAAAACCAAGGGAAAAATTTCTTGTTGTGGTTCTAATTTGAGCAAATGAACGTAAGTTTGGGAAGTGATTGAATAAGAACGAAGCAAACCTCTGGAGACAATTTTGCACTGTGATGGGAGAGAAATGGGGCTAGGGATTGAGAAATCGTCGAAAACCACCAACAACAACCCTACCAGAAACGGAATCGAGAAGAGCGCCATCAAGGGGAGTGCAATTGCCAGAGCCAACCGCAGCACGGAAAGCCAAACGGGGATTTTGTTGGGAACTTCATCGTGCGGCTCAGACGAAGGATCCATCAATAATTATGATGATAAAGAAATCTAAAAGGGAAGGGGTGTTAGGGGTTTAAGGCCTTAAGTGACGGATATGACGGCGGAGCCGGAGTCCGGAACCATTTATCTGGTCATCGGAGCAAAGGTGAGAAGAATAAGAAAGAGAAGATTTTTTTTTGGGGGTCAAGGTGTAAGAGAAGACAAAACCCCGTTGGATGAGTGTTACCACTGTTACGGTCATGGTCAAAAACTCCAACGAAGAAGAGGTATTTTTTAGCGAAAACGATAAATAAGTCTCTGATTTTTTGTCCTGCGGACATTTTTATCTCTGACCATTGAAAAATACTTTTAAGTGTCTGACCTTCATAAAACTTGAACGGATCAGTCCCTCCGTCCAAATGCCTCCTTCAGGACTGATCCGTCCAAATGTCTCCGTCAAGGACTGGTCCGTCTAAGTTTTGTGAAGGTCAGAATTTAAAAGTATTTTTCAATTGTCAGGAACGAAAATGTTTGCGGGACAAATGGTCAGGGATCTATTTATCATTTTCTCTATTTTTTATTTTTATTTTTATTTTTATTTTTATTTTTATTTTTAAATTTTGTAAGAATTTATTGAAAATAGAATATAAAAATTTTTTTATGGTCAACCATGAATTTTATTTGATTTTTTGTTTAACTATTAATAATAGATAAATTAATAATTTTTTAAGTTTATTTCATGATTTTAATTCAATTATTAAAAATGATTTTTAAATGTTTTAATATCTTAATTTCTAAATACTCTTTTATTCACAAATTAACAAAATGCATAATTTAAGCAAATGAGCATAAATTCTGAAGAAAAGTAACTCACTTTTAGCGCTAATTAAATTAATCATTAACATAATTATTAAGATTTAAGAATTGTATAACAGACTTTCAACTGTAAATTTGACTTTAATCTAATGAATTGCAAATGTGACGGCAGATTACATGACAAAAACTCAAAAACTGCCGTGTAAATGTAATATAATACTTCTTATAGAGAGTGATTGTTACTCTAGCAAAATTTGATTGATTTTTAGCAGAAAATAATCAAAAAATTGTCCTTTTTTTAATTTTTTTTCCTGTGTATTTCTTTTGTCTTTAATCACAAAAAAAAAATTGATCATTAATATAATTGTTCGGTCTACTTTCTCATAAACCCTTTGTTGCTTATCATCAGCCAGGAAATTACGACGATAAGTCCTTTGAGGTTTTAAATTTTTTATTTTTTTTTAGCACCAAGACATTTTTTTTTGTTATAAATTATTTGTGGTAAAAATTTAGCTGGAGTCGGCTTAACGTAAAATTGATATTTGAGAATCGTTAAGACTTTGTTTGGATATAAGAAGGAAAATGGAAGGAAAGAAAATAAGAGGAAAGAAAATGAAAGAAAAGAAAATAGAAAGAAAAGTAGAATTATTTGTATGTTGTTTGGATTAAGAGAAAATAGATGGAAAGAAAATAGAAAGAAAATTTTCTTTTGTTTGGTTTGAAAGAAAAGTGAGAAGAAAGAAAATTATGTTAGAATAAAATTACATTAATATCCTTACTTATATTATATATAAATTATAATTTATTAATTTTACAAATAAATAATTTTACAAGTAAATAATTATTCATAAATTATATTATTAATCTCTTTAATTATATTTAAGAAAAAAATGAAATTTGATAGTGCTGTAAAATTAAGAAGAGCACAAAAGATAATTTTTAAATGTAAAAAAAATAAAATAAAATATTTTGATCTTTTTATTAAATAGAGGGTAAATTTGTAATTATATCACTATTTCCTCTTTCTCGTTAGTTTTCATTTCCCAGCCGAGGAGAAAATTTTTTCGTGGATCCCACTCCACTTTTTTCTTTTCCTCTTCATTTTCTTTGATAAACCAAACAATGAAAAACTTGACTTTCCACCCGTTTTCTTTCCTTGTATTTTCCTTCCCCTTATTTTCGTTTGAACCAAACACTGTGTAAATCAAAATTTAATCAAATTAGTTAAAACGGCACCTGAGTTTCCACCATTATTTGTAACTGACTCATGGTGGCAGCTACCTTGCAATTTTGGCGCTTCCCTTTAAATTCATGCTTCGACCCTCTCTCGTCTCCGATTTCTGACTCTGATCTAATGGCTGTGCAACTCACCGCATCGGCGATAACCACAATTTGCTCGAACCATTTCAGTTCGATTGAGAATCTGAAGCCGGTTTTGCAAGTAATCCACGTGAAGCTTTTCCCGTCGCAGGACAGGTACTGCTTGGTGCTCTCCGATGGCTCTCACTACCAGCAATCTATACTCGCCACCAAGAAGAACCACTTGCTCACTTCCGGCACCTTGCAGACTGGTTCCATCATCGTCCTCACTTTGTTCACCACCTCCGTTATCCAGAACAGCACGTACGTATCTTTCGCTCTTCTCGCTTAATTTCCTTCTTTTTTTTTCCCCTTTTCTTTATTCAGTTTTTAGGGTTTTGATTTTGTTGAACGTGCTGGTGACCTTAGCTGTGTTGCTTAATCAAATTTGAATAATTTAGGATTGCTGTATGTGTTATACTAAGGGATGAGCGGATGAATGTGATTATTTATATGATCAATTTATTTAAGCTAACATTCTTATTTGAAACGTATAAGTGAGAAAATCTCGCGGAAATTGAATCAAACAGAAGATAGACATGTGGCGAGAGATAGGGAAAGACATGGAAAGACATACATGAGATGGTCATTTGATGTATGAGTACAGTGTGAATGGTTTGGTATTCCTTATTTCGCTAAGGACTAATTCATCTTGGATCCATGATTTAAAGCTATTTGGCTAATAGGTTGCTAGGGCGAGATCGAATTCTCGACAATTGCTTAAACTAACGAGTGAGGTGATTAGTTGTTGTCTTATTTGAAACACAAAATTGTAACATACTAACATGTTTGAAAATCAATATTTTTACCAAAAGATCAGAAGAATTAATTAAATACTTGAACTTGAAACTGTAATATATTTAAACAGTAAAATCACCAAATGTTATAAATGTTCAGAATAAACTAACTTATTCAACACTAGAAAGATTTTAAGATTTAAATCCATATTTTAGCTACCTTGAACACTCGACTGGACCTGATGGAAGCTTCTTTAGTGCTTTTGGATGTCAATATTTGTGATTGGCTGATGATTTGGCTGTGATTTTCAATGTAAACAGTGTTATCATCATCGTTGATCTACATGTGATACTTAAGAAATGTAATCTAATTGGAACTCCTGTGTCAGCCAATTTCGTTGAATCTTATGCAAATCAAAACATGGATTTCTGCAATCATGAATCTCAGGCTTCAATAAGTCCCTTTCAAAATTCTTATGTTCATCAACCTCAGCCCATGCATCAACAGCCAATGAAGTATGTCACTGGAAATTAATCCCTAAAAAGGAAACGTTCTACAATAGAGTTTCTTCCTATCTAGTATTCTATTGACTATTGGATTGCTTGTGTTGCAGAATGCCCGAGGCAAAGGAAAATTTCACACCATCAGTTTGCTTGGATATTCAAGCTGTCTGGAAGCGGTGTGAAACCATTGAAAAGGAAGTTCAATCATTAAAAGATAGTTTGTCCCTCATCAACAGGTAACAAACCATATCATAGTTTAGTTCTTGCTAACATAAATCACTTGATTTGCTAATTACTTTTGTCCGCCAATAACTTATAATTTGACGACATTGAATAGTTGATGTATAAAAAATTTTAACTTATCCAAGTATATTTTGTGTTTGGATACCTTAAAGTTTTAGATGTTCTGATTTTATGAACTTATGAACCAAAGAATTTAGATTAAAAAGCAAACAATGGTATGTTTCATATGGCTGGTCCACAAGAACCATAAACAGACGGAGCTAGCACTTGCAATGAATCTAGTAACTATTAATCCTATTTCCTACCAGCCTAATACCATATCACACAATGTATGCATGAATTGATTGATATAATAATCATTTATGTTATGAATTTTCAGGAAGGATTCAGAACAAAGAAAGCAGATAAAAGACCTTCGGAAGCAGAATGCAGAGTTGGCAGGCGAGAAAGAGCGACTCCTACAAGCGATTCAAGGAATTTTGTCGGAAAATCGAAGGATCTAATTTTCGGTATTACTGCATGTCAAACTCAGTATATCTGAAGTCTATTGTTGGAGAAAAATAGACATATTTGTAGCATTTTTTGTTATATTACGGTAGATGATTTAGTCATTAAATTTTGGTATGCATCTTTTTTTTTTTTTAACATACTCGAACCTGCGACATCTTAGATAAGTATGGAGAGATTATGTCATTTGAGATATAACTCATTGGCTTGGTATACATCTACTTAATGTAATTCTTTTGGTATATTTTCATAGATTTAAGATCGTCTAAAGGGAGGAAGTTGGTAAAGTGGTAAAGTAAAGAGTTAATTATTCTTAAATTAAGATAATGGGGGCATATATTTCATAGAAGTTACAAAATCAATGGCGGTTATTAACCTTTGAGTTTATTACTTTACCAACTTCCTTACTTTAGAAGATTTAAATTTTTTAAGACTGTATTTGTTTATAGACACAAAACCCTGAGATACAAAATTGTGTTTGATAGATAAGATATGGAAAAAGACATTATATCCATAGACATGAATTATTGTATTTTGTATTCAATCATGACAAGAACAATCATAAATACAAACAAGAGGCACAGTGTATTTTTTATATTTTCTTTTATTATTCTTGTTAATTTTTCATAATTATAACTTTTATTATTTATGTTTCTTTCTAAATTTTTAAATGAAAAAAATGAAAATAAATTATAATTTTTTAATTTATTCTAGTTTATGACTAAACAAAATATAAATATATTAATTTTGTGTCTGTATTCTTTGTCTTGTTTTCAGCATATTATTTTATCCTGTTCCGAGGACCAAATGCAACCTAAATGTTGTGTGTCCTTTTCTTTTAGAAATAATATTTTTATTTAGTTATTTTTATCATATTCACTTTTATACTTAAAAATGAAAAATATATTAAAAAAGTAGTGCAAATAATGCAATTCATAAAAATAACTCAATACTATTATTTCATAATAAAATAATATAGTTCGACTATAAAATAGTGACATTTTGATTAATAATTAAATAAGTTTCATTAAATCCAAAATAAATATACTTGTCACTTTTTTACTGATTTTTTTTTACAAAGTTTGATTAAGTCTAAAATAATTTGCATCTTTTTCTCCTCTTTAATTTTAGACTAATATTACACATCTAAGTTTTTTAATAAATCAAGCCTAACTGAGTTAAATAATAAAATTTAAAATAATATTAAGTGATAACTAATTTTTATTAAGTTAGACCAATTTTATTAAATTTGTTTAACAAGAAGATTAAAATGTATAATATTATTCATAATTTTATGAGTGCAACGTGCAACTGCTGGTTATTCCAAACTCATAGCTTAGCCATTCTTTTGACTGAAAATTGACGTTATCAAAGAAATTTATACGAGATTAATGTTATCAAATTTCATCTTCCACATAGTTTTCTCTTTGGATTAATGAATAGGGTACATTTTTCTTCTATGTATGATAGAACGATAAAGAGTAAAGTATCGTTTTTGTCCCCAACGTTTGGGATAAGTTCTAAAGTTGTCTTTAACATTTCAATCGTTCTATTTAAATTCCTAACGTTTCAAAACTGACTCAATGTTGTCCTGCCGTTAGGAATTCGTTAACAGAATTGACGGCAGGACAAAATTGAGACGATTTTGAAACGTTAGGGACTTAAATAGAACGAAAACGTTGGGGACAAAAATGATACATAGAAATAAATTTTAATTTTATTCTTCAATAATATCAATTTTTTACTATACAGAGTATTTAATTATTTTTTAATCATATCTAAGTAAATTACACTTAATCATATTACTTTCATTTTAAATAAATTATTTTTTTTTATAATTTTACTCTTAAAGATTTTTAGTTATTATAAAATGTTTGTAAAATTACTAGTATATAAACTTGTAGAAAAGAAAAAAATAATATATATACAATAAAATATAAATTATACTTTTTGTCTTTAATGTATCAAAATTCTTTAAAATTATAAAAAAAATAAATTTATTTAAAATAAAAGTAATGTGATTAAGTGTAATTTATTTAGATGTAATTAAAAAATAATTGAATACTATGTATAGTAAAAAATTAATATTATTAAAAGATAAAATTAAATTAAAATTTATTTTTATGCATCGTTTTTGTCTTTAACCTTTTCGTTTTATTTAAATCTCTAACGTTTCAAAATCGTCTCAATTTTGTCCTACCGTCAATTCTGTTAACAGATCCCTAATGACAGGACAACATTGAGTCAATTTTAAAATATTAAGAACTTAAATAGGACAATTGAAAGATTAGGGATTTGAGGCTTACCCAAAATATTAGGACAAAAACGATATTTACTCGGGTGATAAAAGAGTAGTCCACAATCAATGTCTAAAAACGAGACAACTTATATTAAAAATAGAATAATAGATATTAAAACAAACTGCAAGTCTTAACTGCCTTCATGATGAGCATGGTATTTTTTCATAAACAATAAACTCTTAAAAAAATCGTTTATAATAATTTACTTTAGGAAAATTATCCCATGTACCAGTCGAAAAGAGAGGAATATGGTATGGTAGGTACAAACAAGTTGCCAAGCTTATTGTTGTCGTGTAGTGAAGTACTAAATGTCAAAGAAATCCTTGAATTTGATAATGAATTGACATAAATGACCAGCTTGAGAACAAGGATCGATGGCTAGTTGGTTTCTGAAGTACATAAAAGCAAAAACAACTTTTAAATATTTTATCTATTAAAAATATCTTTTATTATAATTAATAACTATAATTTATATCTTTAATTTTATTTTTTTCTCCAAATCCTTAATTTTTCTCTAAATCTTAATTTTCCCTCTAAATTCTAAATCTCATATCCTAATCCCCTTCACATTTACATTTGTATATTCCTTTAATGTTTTCTACACCTATTCTCATTTTAATTTAGGACAAAACACATTTTAAGATTGTTCTTTATTAATTTTACACCTTTTGATCTATAGATATATCATCTTCATTCTATTCAATCCAAATTAAACACTGATATTCAAAAGAATAGAGTTTATATTGTTATTGGTATTTTATTAGTACCACTCTCTAATTCTTATTACTCCGTTAGAAGGACTCCTCAAATCGCCATACTTTATTGTATTTGATTATTAATTTTAGTTACACATTTAATTAATCATATAAGATGTATATACAAATTAATTTAAGTTTGACTTACAAGAATTAACGTGAAGCTTTATGAGTATTGATTAATTCAAAGTAATTTTAAGGTTTTATTTTTTTAATTATTTATTTGTGGTTAATTATAAATTTATTTTCTAATTTTTTGTTTTCTATTTTTACAAAGTTATGTTGCTTTTATAATTTTAAATTTTTTGAATTTTTTTGTTTGATTAGTATTTATTAGTATTTTAATAAGTTTGATTTTTATGACACTAATTTTATTGATTAGTTAGTTCTTATTTTTTTGTTTTGTATTATTAAAAATACTAATAAAAATTACATATAATTTTGATATTGTCTTATTTTATAATTACACAAAATAGCATGCTCCAAAACTAATTCCTAAACTAACTAATGAAAAAATTTAACTGACAAATGACTGAAAAAGTTAGATGAAATTATTATACTACCAAAGTTTTTCTTATTTTATGTGAGGAGAAAATTATTGCTAAAAATATGTCTCATACACACTTTAATAGAGAATATTTGAAAAACATAGTAACTAAGTTCAATAATATCACATGTCTATATTATTGTTACATGAAAACTAATTAAATAATTATTAATTATTAGAATAAAACTCTACGTTCAAGCAAATTTCCTAACCAAATCTAACTAAGTTGTTATAACCGCTTTTCAAATCATGCGTCTTCTCTTTCTCTATTTTCTCCTCCTCCTCCTCCTCCTCCTTTTGTTATCGTCATTACCAACAATACCAACATTTTGTTAACATTTTTATTGGTTTTGATTTTTTCTGGTACCATCATTAAACAATATTGGTTTATTTCTAAGTTTATTTTGGTTCATTTGTGTGCTAATTGATGATGTTAGCTTTTCTCTTCTCTACTCTGTCATGTTTTTTGATATTCATGAGACAAAATGAAATTGTCTCATAAATTTTTCGCTGCTTAGTTCAAACAGTTTTAGACAGCAAGTTTGTTTTAAAAGGATTATTATAGTAACTTAAAAGAAGGTCATAGGTTCAACCCCCTTTCTAAGCATTCTACAACATTCACTAACCTATGTTTAATTATATATTTTAGACTATGTTTGATTGATTAGATAGAGTTGGACAATATTTAATTATATATTTTAAACAATGTTTGTTTTGCTTTAAACAATATTGATTTTATTATTTTGTTTTAAAAAACTTGGTTGATCATTATGTATATTAGATATTTAGAATTATAAATACTTTAATGTTTGTAAATTTAAAAATTATAATTTTTTTATATCTTTAGAAATTATAAATTTATTGAAATACTCATAAAATTATATATTTTTTTATTTTAATGGTTTAATAATTTTTCAAAAAGAGAAAAAGAACCCGTCAAACTGCCATTAGGTAGGACGGGATAGAAATTTAGGACCGTTTCAATAGACGGGAAGGGGGACTAGCCCGCCAAATAGTGATCTTGCCACCCCTAAAATTTATTTTCTTAATGAATGTTAATTTTGTTGTGAAATTCTATATTTCATTTAAAAATGTAGCATAATTGAGTCTAATTCTTACATTTTTAAATAAATTTACTCAAAAGATTTAAAATGTAAATCACATTTTTTTACAAATTTTTTTTATTAACATAATTAGTAGTGCTTACTTGAATAATTATATTTAGATTCTAATGATATTAAAGTCAACTTATTTTATTATCTTATGCCTTCAAAAAATTTACAAGACCGACATAAAAATGTAACAAGTTATATATTTTACTAATAATGTACTATCTTATGCCTTCAAAAAATTTACAAGACCGACATAAAAATGTAACAAGTTATATATTTTACTAATAATGTACGTCAGTGATTGATCTTTTAATATTTAAAATAGTAAAAAATTTAAATCTGTATGTTATTTTTTAAAAACATTAAAAAGATACAAATTTAAAATTGACCTTAAACATAAAAATTTGTATTAAAAATAGCTTATAAATTAAATAAATTATTTTATAATTAATTTTATAATTAAAAAAATATTTATTTTTAAAAATAGTGATAAAAAATTTTATTATAAAAAAATTAAATCACTTTTTTTAATATCATAATTTAGCATTTATACAAATTAATGACTTATTCATCTTAATGATATATTCGTTAACCTTTATTGAGATTGGAATATAATATTCTTATTTAGTTTATAATATGTTATCATATTACTTTTAGTGATAAAATTTTTACTGTTATTAAAAATAATTATTCATTTTTTTTAGATATTGATATCTAAAATTTATAAATTAAACAAATAATTTATTATCGTACACTTAATTATAGTTTACAATTAAATACTATTTAAATTTATAAATATAAATGTTAAAATTTGTAATTGGATGCTTTGATTTATATTCAATTAATTGAAATTCAAATGGTTTTCGTTTAATCATTGATTTCTTCTAGTTTAATTTTTTTCCTAATACCAACTAAATTTAATGTAATATGATTTTAATTGTAAAACTTATGAGTTGTTAATTAATTTAAGAAACAAAGAAGGATGTTAGGAGGGATAGAGGGAAATTGATGTATATGAAATGAAAAACAATTTTTTAATAATGATGATGATATATTTAGTTTACCCAATAAAACGGTTTCGCTTAAAAATTATGCATTCAGTCATTCACACTTTTATCTCATATCAGTCACATGGGTCATGGATAGAAGGGATATTGTGTGCGTGTATATACTTGTTAATTATAAAACCTGTTGCAAAATGAGAGGAATATCACATTCCGTTACATACATTGCCATACCAAAACAGCTTCCTATCTTATAATATAAAATTTTTATCTTTTTTTGTAGCTTGTGGGCCAGAGATGTCGCTCAAAATACTGGTTCTAACTCATTTTAATTCAATTCCACTAGTAAACCAACTAAGAGTGAGCTAACTTAGAGTTAATTAGTTCAAAAAAATTGAACTAAAATAAATATAAAAATATTAAAATTGACAACTAATGATAGATTCCACTAAAATTTGAGTGAGTAAATTTTGAAATTTATATATTTATTTAATAAAATCTAAAAAAATTTAACACTTTTAGTATATAATTAATAATAATTTGATAAAATTATTTATGTTAAAAATTTTCATTTTAAAAAAACTAAAATTTAAAAATATAAAATCTAAAAATACAAATAAAAAATAACTTTGTAATAATTTGATTATTTTTGTTATTTTATCTAAAAAAATTGTTAATTAAAGTGTAAATAATATGATTAAAATTAGTAGGATAAGAAATATTAAAAATATAATATTACAAAAAAAAATAAGAGAGATTTATATAGGGACTAATTTGATCACTTTTTAAAATTTTAGAGATGAAAATAATTTTTGCCTGTATTTTCTAAAACTAATTTGATTATAAATAAATTTATGACATGTGTTATTGGCTTGACACGTTAATTAATCTGTGATATGTCATCATCTAATTACTAGAGGACCAATTTAACTTATATTTTATCTGAAACTAATATGATTAATTTAATTTTTTTAAACTAATTTAAAAAGCGGATGATCTTTTAAATATGAATTTGAATATTAATTTTTATTAAATTAATTTACATTTTTTATTTTTTTAATTTAACAAAAAATCTATTTGTCATGTATGCATTCAGAGCTATTTTGATTAGAACTTTGTTGCCATTATGTTTGCCAAAACGCACAAAAAGTTCCCAATACCCACATGCTCTGACTCGGCTTCACATAAATTATTAACGGCTATGGAGACTATCTTGAATCCAGCTTGGACATAGCTTCACATAGCTTGCCCTTGTTATGCTTACCTTTCTAACAGGTTGCACACTCTTCCTGCTCCCATCCGGTCCGTGTCTATTGAGATCACGTCCTATCAATCTGCACCTTTTACATTTTTTATTTTATATCTAAACGGTATATAAGAATGGAATATCACGTTCCGGCGTCGTACAATGCCATACCGGAACCGCTTCCTTTACTTTAATTATAGAACTTTTTCACTATACTAACATGTTTATTTTTTCTTTTTATTTTTCATCCAACTAAACCAAAAAAAAAAAAAAAAAAACAGACTCTTACTTTCTTTTCTTTTCCTCCTATATTTTTTATTTTATCCAGCAAAAAAAAGAAGCATTTTTCATTAACCTGGAACATCAAATCTAAGCACCTATGACTTCTCTTCAATCAACCCCACGTGTAAACTCCATGGCTTCTCCGAGAAGCCTTTTAGATTTCGTGATGCCCACACGTAGGGAGGACACGTTCGTCATTTCAGTAAAACCCCAACACTGTTTTTTGCCCTTTTCAAATTAGATCCCACACACTCAATTTCGCGCTTCCTCCTCCAATTCCAAAACGTACCCCTAATTATGGCGCTTCTTTAAATTCTTCCCCCCCAACCTCTAGGGTTTCAAATTTCTCACTCTTCTTTTCTCAACTCACCAGTCACCACCACTCTCTCTCTCTCCAAAACGCTTCAACGCTCTCTAACCAAACTTCGGCGTTTCGTTTTACATCACTAAACGCGGTTTCAATTTCTTGCTAGGGTTCCCGAAAATGGAGGTGAAACTCACCGAATCGGCGATTACTAAGATGTGCGAGAATTCCAGTTCGGCTGAGGATCTGAAGCCGATTTTGCAAGTAATGGACTTCAAACTTGTGCAGTCGCAACAGAACAATACCGAGAGGTTCCGTTTGGTTCTCTCTGATGGCTCCCATTACCAGCAAAGCATGCTCGCTACGCAGAAGAACGATTTGATCCATTCTGGCAAGTTGCAGAGAGGTTCTATCATCGTTCTCAATCAGTACACATGCAGCCTTGTCCAAGGCCGATCGTATGTGTTGTTTCTCCCTTTTTCTCTTTGTCTTAGCTATCAATTTTATCTTTTTAGCTTTGGAGTCAGCGGAAAGGGGATGTTGTTGCTTTGGATTGAGAAGATTTTCTGGGGGTGGTGGTTTGTTAAAGGTGGTTCTTTATTGTGTTGTTCTCTTATCTTCTGGTGTGTTTGACGGCTTTAATATCTATTCTTGTTTATTCAAGTTTTGATGAAGTTCAATCTGTTTTGTGTTCTGTCCTCCGGGTTTCCAAGTTTGTGTTGTCTTTGAAATCTCATGAAATTTAATGCTTCGGAAAATGGGATCTTTGGAAGGAGGATGACTGGGTATTGTGTGATAGCTGAAGAATTAAATGAAAGGAAATTAATTTTATATTCATTTCTGAAGGCGCAGGAACAGTTTTACAGTTGAATGCTTTATTGCCCTGTTGTATGTGTGTGTGTGACTGTGTCTGTAGGTTTTGGTATTGATTGCAGCTTTAGGTATTTTTGGCCTCAATACCAATAATTTGTGATGATCTGGCTTCATTTTCATTATAAACAGGATCATTATTATCATTGAGCTAGATATTCTGTTGGACAAATGCGAGCTACTTGGAAAACCGGTCAGTGCAACAAAATTTGCTTCGTCACAATCTGCAACTGATCAATCAGGAATTACCTCTGGGAATAATGTGCCTGGTCCTTCTCCGGAACCCCCAAAAGTAAATCAACCTGCTAGTAGTGTTGGCTCTTCTAGTTTTGACATGGGGAGATTTGGTGCATCAAATGCCCCTCCTGCTTATCCAAAAGCAGAGCCTAGAGCTATGGGACCTAGTTCTGGCGTTGCAGGTTATAGTTCAACAAATGTTCCTTTTACTTATCCTAAACCAGAGTCTGGAGCTACATTACCTAGATCAGGACAGTCTGGTGGGTCTTATGGTGATCAGAATGTGGGTTATCGCAATCCCCAATCTGAGGCATCAAGGCCCTTTCAAAATTCTTATGCTCGTCCACCTCAGCCCATGTATCGACAGCCATCTCCAGTGTACAATAACAGAGGCCCTGCGGCAAGAAATGAAGCTCACCCTAGGATCATTCCAATAGCCGCATTGAATCCATACCAGAGTAACTGGACAATTAAAGCTAGAGTAACAGCTAAGGGAGAACTCAGGCACTATAGTAATGCCCGAGGTGATGGAAAAGTGTTTTCTTTTGATCTTCTTGATTCTGATGGTGGAGAAATCCGGGCAACTTGCTTTAATACTGTGGCTGATCAGTTTTACAATGTAATTGAAGCTGGAAATATCTATCTGCTTTCCAGGGGACATATAAAGCCAGCACAAAAGAACTTCAATCACCTTCGTAATGATCAAGAACTGACCCTTGATATAGGCACCATTATACAACCGTGCCATGATGATGTGTCAATTCCACAGCAGACTTTTAACTTCCGTCCAATTATTGAAGTTGAAACTATTGAAAACAATACTATTTTGGATGTGATTGGTGTGGTGTCTTCTATTAGTCCTACTGCTTCAATTATGAGGAAAAATGGCACTGAAACTCAAAAGAGAACCCTCCAGTTGAAAGACATGTCTGGTCGGAGTGTTGAATTAACCATGTGGGGAAATTTTTGCAATGCAGAAGGACAAAGGCTACAAAGTCTCTGTGATGCTGGAAGATTTCCAGTTTTGGCTGCCAAAGCCGTCAGAGTAAGTGATTTCAACGGGAAGTCAGTTGGGACCATAGCCACTAGCCAGCTATTTGTAGAGCCTGATTTTGTGGATGCTTGTAGGCTGAGGGAATGGTTTGACAAGGAGGGGAGGAACGTTCCTACTATTTCTCTTTCCAGAGAAGCATCTAATTTTGGCAAGTCTGATGTGCGGAAGACCGTATCCCAGATTAAAGATGAGAAATTAGGGACATCTGAGAAGCCTGATTGGATATCTGTTTGTGCAAGTATTTCATACATGAAGGTTGATAACTTCTGCTACACAGCTTGCCCTGTCCTGATAGGTGACAGGCAATGCAACAAAAAAGTGACTAATAATGGAGATGGGAAATGGCGATGTGAAAGGTGTGATCAGACTGTTGATGCTTGTGATTATAGGTACATTCTGCAATTCCAGATTCAGGATCACACTGGCTTGACATGGGTTACTGCTTTCCAGGAGAGTGGCGAGGAGATCATGGGTACGTCTGCTAAAGAATTGTATAACCTTAAATTCGAACAAATGGATGATGAAAAATTTGCAGAAATCATGCGTAAGGTTCTCTTTGGTAAGTATATGTTCAAGTTGAAAGTAAAGGAGGAAACGTACAGTGATGAGCAGCGTGTCAAGTCGACGGTAGTAAAGGCAGAGAAGGTAAGCTTTCCATCTGAATCTAAATTTCTTCTGGATATGATTGATAAGCTTAAGTCTGAGAATGGAGAAGGTACCAATCCTAGCTCCATAGCTAATACTGCCGGACTAGTCAGCACTGGAACTGGACAATCTATGCCACCACCGGTTTACAATTCTGTGATGAGCAACAGTAGTGCCGGTATTGATTATAGAACCCAATATAGCAACTCTTTTGCAACTTCAACTGGTGCTCCTGCTCCTGCTTCATATGTGTCATGTAGCATATGTGGTTGCTCTGGTCACAGCTCTGCACAATGCCCTAACAATATGATGAATATGCCTGCTCAGCCGGCAGCAAGAGGCGGTGGATTCACAAGCAGGGCATCTGCCGGATCAGGAGGAGCCTCCGGCGAATGCTTTAAATGCCATCAACCTGGCCATTGGGCAAAAGATTGCCCTGCTTACAGTGCAGCACCACCAGCTTATGGAAGCGCTAACGGAATGCAAGGTAGATATGGAATTGCCCCAAAGCAACAATATGGAGGATATTGAAATTTGGGAAAACCCCGCCGTGTTTTGTTACCTTATGATTATTACAGCAATAATTTGTTTAGGTTTAAGTCAGGTCTAGAATCTGAGCAGTATCTGAACTGTGTAAATATAGTTCACGTAATTATGTGGCTTTTTGAATGCGGCATTTTTCTCGATGCCGTCATTTTGCTAATTGCGAAAATTGTATTTTATTTTCAAGCATTTCTCTTTTTTAATTTAATTTTAGTACATTGATAATATAAGAAGTTTTATGTAGTTATCAATTTAGTTTTATATATTTTTTTAATTATATAAAGTATTTTAAATTTTTTTATTTTAATAATTAATAATATAATTTTGTTAAATAACTAATAAGGTATTAATCAATAACAAGCTAACAAATATTATTAAATTATATTTTATATTAATTAATTATTATTAATTAATTATTATTTTATTTTTATTTTATTTTTTTAAAATATAAAATTAATGATTATTAATTGTAGTTGTTTAAAGTTGGTTAATTAGAAGTTATTTGTTTATATTTTTTTTAATTAATAATATATATTATTTTTAAATTTATTTTAAAAATATATATTAAAAATAATATTGACATATATAATAGTATTTAAGTGTATCTAAATGAATAAAATTAACATGTGTAATAATATTTAAGTGTATTTAAGTATGTTTAAAAATTTTTTTTTTTATTAAAATACAATTAAATATAAAAAATATGAATGTCAAACGAATATTAAAAAATGTGTTTAAAATATGTCTAATAGGTAGATATGACAAATAAAAAAAAGTGTCCGTATTTTTATAGTTAGAGAAAGAAAAGGTAAAAAAAAAAAAAGACTTAACAATAAAGAGAAATAATACGTTATTACATACCAATGCATTAGATTATTTTTTAAAATATATATTACAAAAAAAGCATTGTTAATCCAGAGAATGAAAGTATTATAAAAGAATACAACTAAAATTAAACGCATAAACATCTAAGTGAATATTAATATTAATTCTGGCAGAATCTACTCTCTAGCACCAGAATCAAGTATACCTGAACCGTATCAAACCAAAAGTGGGAACCGGTTAGGTGGATCAGGGAACCACAAAAACGAAACAGTACTTAGAAGTAAAGGCACGTGCCATTTACCGGCTAAGCAGGTTAGCTGTTGCCTCCTCTGTAAATCCCGTGGCCTCCGTACGCCCGTGCTTGTGGTCACCACACACCGCAGTTCTCTCCACAAGGTTTCTTCTTCCTCCTCTCTCTCCGCCAGTCGCTTTCGCTTTTTCGATTCTTAGTTTCTCTGAAATTCAATCCTTTTTCCCCCTTCGATTCGGTGTTAGAAATGCATGATTTTTTTTTTTTTTGAAATTTGTTGGTTTTCATATTGGTCCCCTTTTCATTTCTCGGTTTCTAGATTCTTTGATACTTTCATTTTGCTGCAATTTGTGCTTAATTGCATTTTTTGTTTCTTACTGTGAATTAATTGTATTTCGATTTATGGTTGAATTGTTATTATTAATTGTTGTGTGTATGTCTTCTAGAAGCTTCTGATTGGTTCCTGATATTTTGAAATCATTGTCTAACACTGTATTTGTGAAAGGTGATAGTATGATTTCACTACAGCACTGTGCAATCTGTTATCCCCTTCTTCTTTCATGAGATGAATTGTATGTTTAATTTGTTGTGCTTATTTTGTGATTTGTCTGAATATGGGTATTTGGGGGTTTGGGGAGAGGGGAGGGGGGGGGGGGTTGCTTTATTTTGATTATCAGACCAGGTGATTTGAGAAGACAGTGACTGTGATGTGGATACTAGTGAATTGGGCTTTCCACCTTTGGAGTTTTTATAACTTTTGTAATAGCTTCATTGTTCCTTTCATTTCTCACAGCATTCCTTTGATGCTTTGCAGCGTAGTTTCTTAATATCTATTGGACTGGTCATATACTTTATGGGTTACTAGTTTGCATAAGCCTAGTTCCTTGCAATAGAATTTTCTATTTATGTTATATGATTGGTTTCTTCTGATATGAAACGTATTTTTTTCCTTGTTTCTAGAGGAAGTTTTTTCAACAAAAGAAGCAATGGACTTTTTTCTAAACGGAATGAATGGGATTGGTGATGAATCTGAGTGCCCTTTTGATGCAATGGACATGCAAAGGTGCCCATTCTTGAGGAACATCAACAAACCTACAAACTTCTCCTTCTCTTCAGCTTATATGTCTGTTCCTGTAAGTTGTTCATCTAATGATTGTTGTACCGTTTCCTCTGACATTTTGTCTGAAGATGAAATTTCAAATTGGGATTAATAGTTAATTATTAGTTTGGCTAATTGTGTTCTTAATGTTCAGGTCCATGGAAGAAAAGGTCCTATATTTGAAGATGGTCCTAGTTTTGACATGGCATTTAAGCTCTTCCATGGGAAAGATGGAGTTGTTCCCCTCTTTGAGAGATCTGACTTTAACAATGGCTGTAGGGAAGCTGATTCTATGCCTGTTTTTAACCCGTTAGCAGGAAGAGCTGCTACCATAAGTCTGTCAGCATTTGGACCTGGTGGCCTATTTAATTTTGGGAATCTTTCTGAGAAATGGAAGAAGCAGAAGTCGGAATCATCAAAGAAAAAGGAACACTCGTCCCTGGTAAAATTTTTCATTTGTGTTTCCTTTTACCATTTCTTTACCCTCTTACAAGTATGTTTACTAAACAGAACTTCCATTGTGACATGATGTATGGACGAAACAACTACCATTTTGATTTACAGCCTCATGATAATATGATTTACAGCTACGATTTATGATACCTATATTATTGTATAGGACTACATGTTGAGCAGTAAAATCCAACAATAGAAGCAGCTGTGCTGTATAGATGAGATTGGTGTGATGGATGAGTGGAAATAACACTAGACAGGATGGGGTTAAGAATGAATGCATTGAAGTTAGGGTAGCACCTGTTGTAGAATAGATTTAAGATTCCTGAGTGGTTTGATCATGTGGGAGAAGACTTGTAAAAGTGGAAGGTAGCTTAAGAAGAAACATGGATCAAACCATTATGAAGGAATTAAACTTGGTGGCTTGTTTACAAAAATGGTTCATGATAAGATGCAACAATGGTGTTGTGTGATTCACATAGCCTACTCCACCTTGTAGGATAAGGCTTTTGTTGTTGTTGTTGAAGTTGCTAACTGTTTAAGAAACTTGACTTATGTTGCTTTTTCTTTCTCCTGCCAAACATTTTAGGAAGGGGATGCATCAAAGCATGAAGCGCTTGGAAATGAATGGCTAGCAAATGGAAATTGCCCTATAGCCAAGTCTTATAGAGCTGTAAGCAATGTTCTCCCACTTGTTGCTACGGCTTTTCGGCCACCACCTGGAATAAAGATTAGATGCCCACCTGCTGTTGTTGCTGCAAGAGCTGCTCTTGCTCGTACAGCATTTGTGAAAAACCTGCGCCCACAGCCCCTTCCTGCGAAAATGCTTTGTATTGCAGCAATGGGCATGGCACTTAATGTGCCCCTGGGCATGTGGAAGGAACACACCAAGAAATTCTCGCTGTCTTGGTTTGCAGCCGTGCATGCTGCTGTTCCCTTTATAGCCATGCTTCGGAAGTCGGTAGTGATGCCTAAATCAGCAATGGCATTGACCATTGCAGCTTCTATCCTCGGCCAGGTCATTGGCTCAAGAGCTGAGCGTATCCGGCTGAAAGCAGCAGCAGTAGCTGAGACCGGAAAAGTGGCAGCAGAGACTGCAAGCAGCGTGGCCAACTATAATCCCATGCAGATTGGTGATATTAGGGTTGGTTGCTGTGGTCCGGAGGGGATGGTTCTGAAGACGCTTCCCGGTAAGGACACTGGTTCAACTTCAACTGCCAATGTGTGTTATTAAACCTCAAAAAAAAAAAGAGGGGAAGTAATCGATTCAAGTTTGATTTGAACTATCTTGATGAACCAAATGTTAACAAGATGAATTACTATAAATAAAAGATTATTGATCTGTATATGTTTAATATGAACTTGAATTCAGCCATGCAATTACTATGCATGCAGAAATACTACTATCTTGTCTAGCAATAGAACTTTCAGTTCTTTATCTTGGCCTGAAACTATCCAAATTTTCAGAGATGGCACTGAAGTAACAACATTCATTTTGGTTCCGATTGCATTTACATGTTTCATAGATTGAAAAATGGGAAAAATAAAAGATAAACCCTTGTGCTATGTGAGCAGATAATTTTTTCTTTTAATCTTTTGGTCTTGAATCAAATGATGATTTTGTTGCCTCATTCTTCTTGGGCCTAGCATTCTGCTGCAACCGGTGAACGAATCCAAAGCCCAAAAATTAAATCAAATGATGCTGAGTTTTGTCACACTTCACACCACAACATGATAGAAGAGGAACAGGTTTGAATCCTTATTGTTTTCAATTTGCAGCAATGCATCAAATCCATCACAACAGGGAAGCAAATTTCGTAGTGGATAATCAATTTCACCGACTGGAGGACCTAAAGGAAAAAAAAAACAAAATTGTAATTACCGAAAGAAAGAATAGTAGCATTTTTTAATTTATAATATTTAAAAAAGTTGAGAAAGGAAATTAAAGATAATTCATTCTTGGAACTATTCTCGCTCTTTTATTTTTTTTTGAAAGGATTCTCGCTCTTTTATTGAATGCCACTTTTTTCATTGAAGACAAGTCTATTTCTGTACTAAAAAGTGAATTTTTTTTGCAATCAATAATTCAATAATGATACCGATATTACATATTGCTAAGGAAAAAGAAATCATTCTCACATGACTATTCGACAAAATCACATTTTACATTTTACATTCAATGCAAAAATTTTCTCAGAAAATTAGTATTTTTTTAACTTCTCTTTAGAAGTTGTTCATTCAAGATTGAATGCATAGTTCTCTTCAATAGTTTTCAAACATGTTTTAGTATTACTTTGTCTATAAATTTACAAATTGTGAATCTTTATTTATCCTTAATTTAACTCTCATTAACATAATGTTGATATAAAATATTACAATACCAATATAGTATTTCTAATGGTAATTAAGATAATGTAATTGAGACTTTAAAATAATCAAATAAGTATATCAAATTAGTTGATTATACTAAATTTAATCTTTACATTAATATAAAAACTAATTAACTAAAATAAGTCTAATTAATTAATTTATACATTTTGCATTTTTTGAATCAGAAAGTTTAGAAAAGCAATTTTTAGTTAGTCAATACTAACTAATTTTAGAGTTTAAGATTTATAATTTTTAGTTTTCTCTTCGTTTAGGAATCCAAATCTATCGTTTCATCTTCAATTTCATTCTCTTTGGTACATGCTCCTCTTCTTCTTTCCTCTATTTTAACGCTCGTGCGCTAAAACACACCGTTTTAAAAGTCAGGGCTTTCGCTTTTGTTAACGACTTCAACAGAGCAGTTACGTTCTATTATGATAGGATTCTGATTGACTTCACTTCGTTGAGGATTGGTTCATTCCGAGACACCAATAGCAATGAAAGTGGTGATAGGAATAGAGGATATGTTAGGAGTAGTGACGATGAGAATGAGAATGAGAATGGAGTGAGAAAAGATAGTGACTTAGAGTTTTAATTTAGTAAAAAAAATGAAAAAAAAGGAGAATATTCGAAGAGAAAGAAACAATTTAAATGACATTATTAACCGTGTTTTTTATAGACTAAAGTTTAGTTAAAAATATCAAACGGATATAATTTATATGGTTACGAAATTTATTTAAATTAATCATAATCACTATTGTAAATACTTTACTTTTTATTGTTAAAAAAATAGCTATTTATTCTAAAAATAATTATCTAACATTACTATTCTCGGATAAAGTTTCTGTTGTTCTAATTTATTTATTGTCTCTGATTTCAGCACATGAAGATTTTCTTGAGCACCGACATTTATCAACGTAGTAAATAGAATAGTTTAGAGATAGTTCTTACTCCTATCTAGATAGCACCTTAGAATTTCAGCATCCATGACTAGCTAGACTGTACCAAACACATGGAATAAATTCTGAGGATGCAAATTCAGTTGGATGGGTTTTTCACATTGAATTGCGTATACAATTAATTGCTATGTCTTCCATTATTTATTTCAATGCCCCCAATAATATCTTACACATTTTTTTAATCTCAAATTGGAACATCATATTCGGTTTCTTTTAGTAAGAATTCAAAATATCAAGACTACTAATTAAAGAATCAAAGTACTTATCACTATAATATCTTTACTATTATTATTATTTTTTAAGAAATAAAATAATATATATATATCTTACTTCTTTACGACCATACGTTATTATTTATGTATATCCGGATCAATTATATTAATCTATACGAACATATAGTTGTATGTATCAGATCCAAAATAATGAGTTAAAAATTGAGACTATACGTGAAGAAAGTGCTACTTGTGATGAAGGGTCCATGGAAACTGGTCCTGAACAAGCTAAGAGACTTTAATTTCAGTGTATATCAATCAATGTCAACGTCTTCTGTTAAAAGATGTTTGATTATTTATAGATCGTAACATTATTCTATTCGTTATACTTATAAAAAATCATTTCAACATGAAGGATAAATGTGTCATTAAGATTTATAAATGCATGCTATCTAGTAATAAATTTATGCATGTGGTATAAAAAAAAAATATAGATAGATAATGAGAATACTAAATAATATGAACAATAGATATGTCAGATGTTCAATTCAATATGTATACAGATGATGATGTTTATTATTTTTAATTGGATGATTATTTCTTTTGATTCAATTTACTCATGCACAGTTAATAATGGCTGATGTTCAATATACTAAGTGTGCGGATGGTTATCTAATATTAGGGTTTAAAAGATAATTTGGAGGTAAAGTGTTTTTTTACTTTATTGGGTCAATTTTAGAGCTCATTGTTCATATTGTTTACAAAAGTCATTGTCTACCTAGTAAAAATAAATAAATAAATAAATGCTCAAAATGTAAACTAATAAAACCAATATTTAACTGATTTGAATTGGTCGAGTAGTCAGGTCACTCTTCCACTTAAACAAATATTAGGAGTTCAAATTCTACTTCGTACATATAACAATCAATTGGCTAAAAAAATTAAATCAACTTTAATTTATTACCTTAAATTGATATTCAAGGATCAAATTAAGACAAAACAATTTTTAGCATTAACCCTTTGTATTTCTCATTTATTACTTTTTTTTTGTCAGAATATATATTAATTTGTTTGGTGTTGTTTTTCAACGCTTGCTATACTTTCATTTTCACACATGGATTTATTAAATAATGCACATGGAATTGCCCATAAGGATGCACTATTATTTGAGCAAAACAAAGGGAAAATGCAAGACACCAATTTGGAATGAAATGAAGAAAACCCAAAGAGAAGTAGTTAGTTGCTATGTCATTATTTAACAAACAGTATCTCTATCTCTAATTAAACCTTATACACGTTCCTCATGTTACGTTCTATGCCATGTTACTTTTTTTCATCACACTCTCTACTCACAAAAAACACACACTATTATCTCTTTTAATAATTAAAGATGAAATAATAGTGCCATTTTTGGTGCTTCTCCACCGTCATTGCATTTAGATCTTAATTTGTTTCATGGTCTCTCCTCCCCACCCATGTGACACCATTTATTTATATTCAATTTCTTTCTTTTTTTCCTTTTTCTTTCTTCAAAATCAATCAAAACTTTGAGAAGAAGTGGAACCAATAATGCACAAAACAAGATACACTACAGCTAGAGTGTTTCTTGTGTATTGCACCATAAGAGACCTACAAATAAACAAAGATTTAGCTATCAATATATATAAATTATTCTGTTTCTCTCTATAGTTTTATTAAATTTGTAATTAATTCTTTATATTTTTTTATTTTAATTGAGTCTCTATATATACTATTTTTAATTTTATAATTAGATCATTTTTAGTATAAAAAATATTAAAATTAACAAAATATTTTTTTATAAATTAAAGATATTTGTAATTAAAAATTTAATTAAATTTTTTACCTCATATATTTTGAAAAAAATATTAAGTTTAATTTAATATTTTTAACATAAAAATAACTTAATTATAAAATAAAAAAAATAAAAATTTAATTAAAAATTTAATAAAATTATAAAAACTAATAAAATAATTAAAAAAAAAAAAAACACACATATATATAGGCCAGATAATGAACTTATCCATCCAAGCAGTTATGAATTGAATGTGTAATCAAAATATCTTTCTAGCTCAAGTCCTAATCATGCAATAATAGATTGAGGACTATATATATATATTCCGACATATTATTTGTATACTCTATAATTTTGCTATTCTAATAATGAAGAAATATATTTTCCTACCATTATTACCTTAAAGTTTAAATATCAAGGAATATATAATTAGTGGAGTTACAATATAATATATATAGTTTAGTCTCCAATAAGACCTAATAAATTCAATGAGTTTGAACAATGAACAAATTGTAGCTCACCCGAAAGATAATGTTGAATTTTGAAACACCCAATTAATCACTTCATGGCACTATCATGTAGAAAAACGTAGAGAAGAAAGTGGCAAAACAATGAAAGTTTGTTCGTTATGCACTTGATCTTAGAATTTGTTATTTTCATGGGAAGACTTGAATTTGGTGAAGTGTCATATAGTCAAATTTAAACGCGGATTATTATTCAAGATTTTATTAGGAGACCCAATTTTAGAACTATAAATAAATCAACAAAAAATATCATATGCATTAGGGTCCTTGGTAATGGTATACTAACAAATTAATTAAGGGTACCCCACCTTATAAGTTATAATGATATTTCCACAAAATTCCAGCTCATTTCCACTCGTTAGTCACTTCTAATTAATTAATTATATTTTATAATTGCTTTTGTGATAGTTACACTATACGGTAGCATTTATTTTGAGATACTAAAACAGAAATTAAAAGATTGAGATTTAGTATTATATTTATTGGTTTAGAGACTTGTACTAAAATTTTTGTTTCTGTTAATTTTTGTCTCTGTTCCCACAATTTTAGTATTTCAATACCTCCAAAATGTGAGAACAGAGAGAACTGAAATTTTTAGAGATGGAAACTGAAACTTTAATAACATTTTATACCTAAAATACTTTTATTTCAATTAATTAATTCTAATTTTACCCTTTCTATAAATTAAATTAGAATTTCATTCTTATTTCAATTTCTGTCTTTCACTTTACACCAAACAGAACACTGAAATTTATTTCAATCTTTATCTCTTAATCTCTATCTCTTAATCTCTGTCTCTCAGTTTCAGTCTTTCTGTCTCTATCTCTCCACTAAACACTACCTACTAGTATATGTAGCTATTTTTTTTTTCATTGTGACAATTATTATTATATATTATTGTTATTTTTATTATTATTTCTTAAGACATCAACCAAAAACAAGTTATACTGGAAATTAATGTAACATTATTAGGCAATTCTCCAGTAGGGTAATTGGGGTGGTTCATTTTCAAGTGGTGTGGCAAATTAGGTATATGATCATAGATTCATAGTCAAACTAAGGGAGTAAAAAGAAATTAGTATATATACCATTTTGATTAATTAATGAAAGCAATACACAAAATACCATGGAAAAAGCTAATTGACCTATTAGTCTATTACAATTTACAAGGTAAAGGAAAAATGAAAAATACTATACCTTGGTCCTTGTACTAATTAATAATAACATAATATTAAATACTTATTTTCTTTTAAATTAAAAATATTCTTTGTATCGAATATAGTAGTAATTTCATAAGATTCCAAACAACTCAGTTTTATTTGCATTTGGTTTTAGTATCTGGCATTCACACTCCGCTCTACTTTTTACCTTATTATCCTTCTCTCTAAAACTAACCTAGAATTATTAATAAGAAAAAGTGCATGTATTTTAATTTATTTATGTCAATAAAATGATATTAACCAAAGCAAAAGGAATAAAGTAATTCCATAGTCATATGAATATGTCGGTGTGGTGGAATATTTTTTTGCTACACTTTGACGTTTTCCTTTTTGGTTTTGTTTAGGGAAATGGTGAAACCCTTTTCCAGGTAGGAAATAGAAAACAATCAAGTTTACTTAATTAATTTAGCTATATCTATTATAACTAATTAAAAATGAAAAGAAAAGTTAGTAGTAGTACTACTTACTTAAATAGTAATTAACTAAAAGTCACTACAAGAGAGACGCTATATGGCAGTAGTTTTTTTTTTCTATTAGCGACCGCCGCAAAATTAAATTTCGGCGGTTTATTAGAATGATATGGATATTGGCGCCGGGAGATAATTTTGCGGCGGTTTTCAGCAACCGCTGATATAACTGCCGCTGAATCAATATTTTGCGGCAATTAAGGGGAGTAGTGTATAACTGTATATGATAGTGTTAGTATAATAATAATAATAATAATAATAATAATAATAATAATAATAATAGGATCGAGGTGCTGATTAGCGGCGGTTATTCAAGAAATAGCCGCTAATCAATCTGACTCTGTGGCACATAATGTCAATTGCTGCAATTTCTAATATTTGCGACGGTTAGATAAACAGCCAAAATTTTTTTGCCACTATCCTCCGCTTATCCTATAGTGAGTGTCGCGTGAAATTATTTGTTCTAAAAATTTATATTAACTTGATAAGAATAAGGACATAAATAGTTATATATTTATTAAATTAAATAAAGCTTTTATGAATTAATGAATGGACAAAAATATGACAACTTTTGTTCATCGAGTTTACTAAGACAATGGGTTTTTTATCTGCTTATTGAGATGAAATCATGCAAGTAGTTTTTTATTTCTTGTCAAGTAGCTTTCCATTTGGCAATGGATTAATTAATTAATTATATGTAGCTGTATCTTTCACGCGGTATTAGGATTTTCAAGGGAAAGAGAACATAGCATGGAGTGTATATATATATATATATAAACAAAAAAAATATTTTATTTATTAAAATAAATAATTTTTAAAAAAATTATAAAAATATGTAATATATTTTATCTCATTTATAATGTAAAAAAAATAAGTTTATATATATCTCGTTTGTATTGTAAACGAGATAAGACAGATAAAACGATATGTGTATATAAATGAAATAAGTGACATATCTTGTTTACAATGTAAATGAAATAAGACATATTATGTATTTTTGTAATTATTTTAAAAATGATTTATTTCAGTAAATAAAACATTTTTTATTTATTTAAAAAAAATCCTTGCTTTATGTATGCTCCAATAAAAATTATTTACTAAATTACTTTTAAACTTTATACCAAGAGATAATAAGAAACAAAAGAGCTAATAATTCCCTTGGGTTTTGTTTAGCCTTTCCTCAACGCGTTTAATTTCTTTACATAATTAATTAGCATGTGTCTTCCTAATTTGGACAACATACATGGCCTCACATCACATGCAATCTATTTCTTCTTTTTTCTTTTCTTTTAAATTTTCTATCACGCGTTAATAGTTATTATATATTATGACAAACACTAATAATAATAAGCACTATGTAAAATTTTACATCAGTTAATTAGCACTAATTCACTGTATAATGTATATAGATAGCATCTTTGTGTTTTTTTTATATAAAAAAATAAATAAAGACCGAAATTAAAATTCTTTTGATTGTCCTAATGTCCAAATATGTGATCTCACATCATACATACATGCAGAGATACATATCGATATAATAAAAACTCAGATGCGGCAATTTTATGTAAAATTAATAGATAAAAACAGTTAAATAATTTAATTAATTTGACTAAATTTTTATTTAATGATTCTAAATTATTAATTTTATTCTATTCGAATTTTCACCACCCAAAAAACAACAAAATAAAATGTGAGTATGTTTTGAGTAGGGCTGGAAGTGAGTTAACTCATGAGTCAGCTCGAGCTCGACTCGTTAACAGCTTGATAAGCTAAGCTCGTAAGCTGGTGAGCCAAGCTTGAGCCTGAAATTGAGCTCATAAATTAAATGAGCCGAGCTTGAACTTGGATAAGCTCAGCTTATTAGCTCGTGAACTGGCTCGATTATATATATATATATATATATATATATATATATATATATATATATATATATATATTATAACAATCTTAATTATTTAATATTTATATTTATTTTTTACATATAATTTTAATATAGGATATAAATAAAAAATTTATAATTTATTGATAGATAAACAATATATAAAATTGATCTTTTCAAATATTTTTAAAAATATATAAGTTATAATTTATTGATATAAAATAATAGATTATGTATTTATATTTCTCTTATTTGAGCCAGCTCGTGAGCTCGAGCCAGCTCGTGAGCTATTGGTGAACCGAGTTTGAGCTTAAGAAATAAGTTTGATTGATAATGAGTCGAGTCGTGAGCTAAGCTCAATTTTTGTGAGTCGAACTTAAACTTGGTCTAGCTCGACTCAACTTGGCTCACTTCCAGTCTTAGTTTTGAGGGACTAAACCCACAAATAAATAAAAGCGCACAAAACTAAAATAAGAAAAGAATGAAAAGAGTTGCTTAGTTTCACAGAATCCCAAGAAGAAATAATTATTAAAATAGAGTTATGTTCATGAATTTCAGTGCATTAATGATTAATTGATAGTAAAATTAAATCAAATTGAGAAAGGAGACATGAGCGAGGCAGCACCGTCAGGGACATGGAATATTAAAATGTAAAATTCATATGAGAACGTGGCTAAGGGTTTTCAATTTTTCATATTCATTAATACTTACTAGTACTTAATTAATTAGTGGTACTGATATTGAATCTACCCAACATTGATCTTTGCTCATTCTTTTTTACTTTCCATTTATATATTATTTACTTTTATTAGTAATTACTGTGAACACATTTTAAAGTAAGTATATATTCTAATAATTAACATTTTTATCAATAATGCACAAATATTTTAATTTTAATAATAATATACTATAACAAATAAAAATTATTTTACTAATAATTAATTATCAAAATTACATCTTTTGAATATCATTCAAATACACAATTCTATACATATATTATGTGCCACAGCCCACATGTAAAGAGAAAAATAAAATAAAATAAAATAATAATTTAATTTTGATACCTACCTTAATAACAGTATAAATAATTTTATATAATTATTTAATTAAATTCATATATTAAGATATTTTTAAATAATAATTTTAAAAATTAATTACTTTTATTTATGATGTAATAATAACTAACTATTTATCTAAAATTCTTTATATTGATAGTACTTGAAAATTAAATTCAAATAAAATAATATAGACTTTATATATCATGAAATTTCTGTATATAGCAAATATATAAGTTAAGCTTTATTTCATCCAATATCCAATATTCAATTTTGTGTCGGCAGTGAATTGAATTATTGAGACTTATCAATTTTGTCAACTTTTGTGGGCACACTACTTGCGTAGAATAGATCTAATGCAACTTTTCCTTTTGATATATAATTATATATATTTATTTATATATGGTTAATTTCAAATCCCCATTTTAATTTGATTTTCAAGCACCAGGTATATGCAGCAAAAGCATTGTATATATTGAAGAAATAAAGTATGAAATTTTTATTTTACTAACGTTATATGTTGTAGTTTATATTTATTAAAAATTATTTTTATTTCAACTTATTATCAAAGTAACTATTATCATTTTTAAAAATTATATATATCATAAAAACAATTTTAATAAATTATTTTTAAAAATAATTTTTTTTAATAAAAAATGTATACTAGATTACAGTGGTCGTCATCATGGCAAGCATGAAGTACGAATTAGGTTTCCGTAAGTTTATTAATTTACTGAAATAATTAGGTCTACAAAATTAACATTAAATAAATAAAGTATATATGTAATATGTTTCTATTACAAGTTTTTCAAGAATAAGATTCTTAATTCAGATAATTTAGATCATATAGTACTATATTATACCTAACTATATGCAGTTGTTGACCAATTTAGGATGAACATGCCGAAAACCTATATCTAGTGGCTATTATACTTGCTATAAAAAAACATTTTCAAAGTTAAATTTACGAAAAAAATTTTGATACATTTATTAGAGTAATTAGCTTTCTTATAAATATATTTTGTTATATTATTATATTAACTCATAGACGTATTTTCAGTAAAAAAAAATGTGAGTAAGAGTGTATTTTAACTACTTACAGATCTATAATAATTAGATAATTATATAACTGCAATATAAGAAAATACTAAATATTAATTACACTTACAATCCAATATAAAAATCTGTATATTTATTTTTATTAAATACTATGTTAATTTAAAAAATAATTAATTGATATAATAATAAGTAGTATATATATCTTGAAGTATGAAATAATCCAACGAAATTTGAACCAAGTGAGCAAATAATTAAACATTATTATTGTTAATAATGTCCTAACCTTTACAAAAGTAGTGATTGATTTAATTTGGAGCAAAACATCAAGATCACTATAATTGTTTTCTTGAAGTAAAAGAAACTCATATGATATCAAATCGGAGAGAGTAGTGAAAAAAGGGAGACACAAAAATAGTAAAATACATTCCTTTCAGTTTGATCAGTCGCATTCACATTATTATTGATGTTGAGAAGATAAAAGAAAGTAACTAACCATGGAAGAAGCAATAATGTTTGTAGCCAAGGAGAGAAAATTTTGTAGTCATAAAAATAAATAAATCAAATGAACAAATAATAATAAGAGTTTTTGGCCAAAGTGCATGTCTTGAAAGCAGGGTACGGCCAACCAAGTTACTCAATCAGCTTCCTTCTATATAAGTACGTACTTTGTAGATTGCACCCAATAGAAAAAATTGTCTAAGAAAAAAAAAGAACTAAAACCCCTTTTTCATTTTTAATTTAGACAACCCAAGATTGAAAAATGACAATTCATTTTTTATTCTTTCTTTTTATTAGAGGCATGAGTTCCTTCTATGAAAATTGTTGGTAAAAGATGATAAAAAATGTTTTGTATGATCTAACATTTATCAATTTTACATAAATAATAACTATTTGATTGAGAGTATTTAATTTATACATCAAAACTATTTTAGAGTTATAGACACAGGACACGATACGACACAGGACACACGGACACACAGATTTAAAATTCTTATAAGATATGGGAACACGATATATATATAAAGTATAAAATATTTTTTAGATAAATTGTAATAATATTTTAGTATTTTATTAATATTAAAATATAAATTAATTTTGAATTATTTTTAATATTTTTTTAATTATATAAAGTATTTAAAATATATTTTGTTTTAATAATTAATAATATACACTATTTCTAAACTCATTTCAATAATACATGTTAAGAATAACACTAAACACACTGACACGTAATAGTATTTAGGTGTGTCCAAGCGTGTCCGGAGAAGAATCTTTTACTTTTTATTAAAATACAGTTAGACACAGAAGACACGCGTGTCGGACGAGTGTTGACGTGTGTCGTGTCTGAAATGTATCCTACACGGGGACATGACAAATCAAGGAAGTGTCCGTGCTTCATAGTGTACACCAAAATCAGTTATCAAAGTCAGCCACCAATATAAAATACATATTGAAAATAAATTAAATCATACATGTATTTATATACAAATACATTGATAACTGATTTTAGTGACTAATTTTAGTGTACAAATAACATTTTTTTATTTTGTTAACAATAACAAAATCAAAGTGCTAATACGGTCTACTATGATTCATGAAGAAGATTTCAACATAAAAAAATTTCAATAACAAATCTGATTTAAGCGTCAAATTTCAAGGAGTAAAATGAGCACTTAGTTGTTAGAAATAATTAATATTTTTTTTAATATTACACGAACAATTAATCAAATTATTCTGTAATAATAATAATAATAATAATAATAATAATAATAATAATAATAATAATAATAATAATAATAATAATAATAATGGAGTACGTATATTTCGGTTATTTCAGTTAGGGAAAAAATTTAGTTACCATTTATGTTAAGAATTTTGTTGGAGGCAAAGAGAATGATTTAACTCTTAAGAAGAAAGAAGCTATGGAAGTTGAAACAGCGAAGCATATGGCGTCTTAATAGTTGTATAAATGGTTCTTCATTCTTCACTTCTTCCCTTCACACACATTCATTCTCCTTTTCTTTCCTTTTCCTTCTTCAACCTTCACGCAATTCCCACTTTCTTCAACATTAATTCTTTCAAGGTACGTGTGTTTGTGCGTGCCATTTCTTTTACTTGTTCTTCGTCTTTCACTTTCAGATCTGTTTGGATTTCAAGCTTCATTCTTTAGTTTTTACTTCACAGATCTGGTTCCACCTTCGTTGCTCTTATCAATCAATGTTCTTGTTTGTTTTACTTCTATTGCTTTTCGCTGTTGCTATGTGTGTAGTGTGTTCTCGTTCAAGATTTTATCTTTTGCTCAATTTTCAACCAGACTCGTGATTAGGTCTCAGAATTGTTAAAAAAAAATCATTCCTTTTTGTCTCTGAATCACAACCAGCTCCTAAAGCTGTGTGTTTCTTTGCTTTTGCTCAATTTGTGTAAAAACGTACACTTGCATAGCCAATGGTTGCAATGGTTCAGAACAAGAACAGAGTTAGCTGATCAGAGATTCATCACTGACAAAAGAATGATGGGAGCTTTTCGTACATGTCAAGAAAATGATGTTCATTAATAAGTGATTATACCATTTTTTTTTTTCATTTTCTTTTTTTGGGTGAGATCCACCGCTTCTCCCTTTAGTATTTTGTTTTGTGTCAGTATATGGGTTGGAAATTGGAACTCAGGAGGAAAGGGATCTCACTCACAAGGTTGGTTGTGTCTTTTGCTTCTAGTGGGACCTGTGTTCTTGGTGGGGACCATTCCCATGTGAAAGTCATAAAGGCAAATGTGGCACTAACATGGAGTGGAAAGTGTTGTTTAGTGTCGGTAGAATCAGATTTCATGCATTTACTAACACCTTAACCTTGCCCATCTTGTTATTGAATATTGACCAGCTGGAATTAATCATTTAAAACCTTTTCTACTCTTTTTTTTTTATCAAAGAATTCTTTTTTTATTTTTCCACTTTGCTATTTTTTCTGTGCGCCAAAATTGGATCTACCTTGGGAATTTGTGTCAGGTACTAGATCTGGCTGGGGAACTGTACTACTTTGAAGTACTGTTATGTATATGTGTGTGTGTGTGTTTGTTCTGCTTTCAGTTAATCTAACCAGCATTGCTTCTTGTTGTCTTTTCATGGTTATTTTCTACCTTTGCCACTGATGTGAATAATTTGATCTAAAAGTGTGTTGTTGGCCCTTATCCTTCTTTGTGGGAGGGTGAGTAGTAGTAGTTCTGATCAAATGGTTTTCTCAAGTTGAATAAGGCCATACTTCATGAATTGGGATTCTCAAGTTGAATAGCTTGGTTTGTTTCATCTGATGTTTCCACTTCTTTTCAATGTTCAGGCATCTGCCAGATGCTGGTTCTTGTTTGGATTCTTGTAATAGGGGGTGGTTAGAGTAGCTATTGTTAGTTGCTGGTGTCCTTTTCTAGAATAATGGTTATCCATGATTACAAAATGATATCTATTTTTGTTGTTTGCTTGTATCTATCATTATATGATTTGATGGGAGGAATTGTCACTGAAGTTTTAATATGTGGCACTTCTGCAGATAGTTAATTGAATATAACAATGAAGCATAAAGATGGAAAACCGATCAACCATCCAGACAAGAACAGGAATGTCAGCTTGGCAATCACAGTTATTGTTCTATGTGGAGCATCTTTCTACCTCGGTGGAGTCTTTTCTTCTGGAAAGGATCCTGTTGTCGCCATCACCGATCATAGGAACATGGACTCTTCTTCAGAAACATCGGTTTCTCTAGTAGCTAAAGCCATCAGTTTCCCAGAATGCAGCAAGGAATATCAAGACTACACCCCATGCACAGATCCAAAGGTATTGATTATTGATAGCAGTTCATGTAGGTGCTTTTGGATTTCTACAAGAAAATCTTGTTATTCATTAACCATGCATAATTTCTTACAGAGATGGAGAAAGTATGGGACGTATCGGCTCACCTTGTTGGAACGCCATTGCCCTCCGATTTTTGAGAGGAAAGAATGCTTAGTTCCTCCTCCAAATGGATATAAGCCTCCAATTAGATGGCCAAAGAGTAGAGATGAATGTTGGTACAGGTATAATAATTATAATATACTATTTATGAGTTGAATCACATTGATAATCTCTTTGTAAAGATTTTTTTTTTTGGTTACATCTCTAATGTTCAAATTTTCTGTTATATCTAATGGCAGGAATGTGCCATATGACTGGATTAACAAGCAAAAATCTAATCAGCATTGGTTGAGAAAGGAAGGTGACAAATTCCAGTTTCCTGGTGGAGGTACCATGTTCCCCAATGGTGTTGGTGAATATGTTGATTTAATGCAAGATCTGATCCCAGGAATGAAAGATGGAACTGTGAGAACTGCCATTGATACTGGTTGTGGGGTGAGTTTAGATGATTCTTTCTTCTTTCATTTATTTATTTATTTTCTCTTTTCTTGGTATATGTTCTGCCAATAGCAATGCAAATTACACTTCTGAAGATTCCTTTTTTAAAATGAATTATTGTGTTGTGACTACAATGTGAATTTCACAGTTTGAAATTTCAATTAATCACCATAATTCTGATTTGTTTTAGGTTGCTAGCTGGGGAGGTGACTTGTTGGATCGAGGGATTCTAACTGTTTCTCTTGCTCCAAGAGATAACCATGAAGCTCAGGTTCAATTCGCTCTAGAGCGTGGTATCCCTGCAATTCTTGGTGTCATTTCTACACAGAGATTACCATTCCCAGCAAACTCCTTTGATATGGCTCACTGCTCCAGATGCCTTATCCCATGGACAGAATTCGGTAATTCTTCAGAGAATTTTGGATTTTAGTTGTTAGACATGATTTATTTGTTTATGCAACATTGTTAAGAACTCAGCTTTACAATTAATCCCAATAAGCATCTAATTTTGTCAGATCTTACTAAGCATGTTTTTGTTTCATTGCTTTGGTTTTAAATCATGTAAATTCAGAGCTGCTTTCTTTTTTCAATTGGCCTGATAAGCATGTTCAAGTGTAGGATTGTTAATTATCCTTGATCATGTAACTAATGTAATAAAGTTTCCACATTTATTTCAGGCTGCAAAATCTCATTCTACTTTTTCTGCTTAGATGATTTGTTAACTGTTTAGAGTTTAGAAATTGAAGTGATATTTTATCTGCTTTTAGGTGGACTTTATCTCCTCGAAATACACCGTATTCTTCGTCCCGGAGGATTCTGGGTCTTGTCCGGCCCACCAGTCAACTATGAGCGCAGGTGGCGAGGATGGAACACGACCGTGGAAGAGCAAAAATCAGACTACGATAAGTTGCAAGATTTGCTAACTTCATTGTGCTTCAAGTTGTACAACAAAAAGGATGATATTGCTGTGTGGCAGAAGGCAAAAGACAACAATTGCTATGATAAGCTTCCAAGAGAGACCTATCCTCCGAAATGTGATGACAGCCTTGATGCTAATGCAGGATGGTACACGCCACTCCGTCATTGTTTCATGGTTCCAGAACCAAAGTATAAGAAATCAGCTCTAACATACATGCCTAAGTGGCCTGAGCGATTGAACTACGCACCTGAACGGCTTATGCTCGTCCATGGCGCCAGTTCTAGTACTTTTAGTCATGATAACAGCAAGTGGAAGAAGCGCATTCAGCACTACAAGAAGTTGTTGCCTGATCTTGGAACTAGCAAGATTAGGAATGTGATGGACATGAACACAGTATATGGAGGTTTCGCTGCAGCCTTGATCAATGATCCCCTGTGGGTTATGAATGTGGTCTCATCTTATGGCAAGAATACGCTCCCTGTGGTCTATGATCGCGGCCTCATTGGAACCTTCCAGGACTGGTAACAATTTTTCTTCTTCATGAAGTCATAAATGTGAACCATAATGTTCTGTGTTTGATGCATAAATGTATTTATCTCTTATCATAATATCTGGTGTTCATGTTAATCTTAATATTTGGCAGGTGTGAAGCTTTCTCGACATATCCTCGTACTTATGATCTCCTTCATCTTGATGGACTCTTCACTGCAGAAAGCCACAGGTAACTTTGTGATAGTTAACTTACTCTGGTTTGTGATAATCAAATGTATCAAGCACACTGTATTAACTAACTCTGAACTTTGTTACTTGGCAGATGTGAGATGAAGTATGTGTTGCTGGAGATGGACAGAATTTTGAGACCTACTGGGCACGCTATCATTAGGGAGTCTACTTATTTTGTGGATGCAATTGCAACCATTGCCAAGGGTATGAGATGGACATGCCGCATAGAGAACACGGAGTACAGCAGCGAGAAAGAGAAGGTATTGATATGCCAGAAGAAGCTATGGCAGTCATCCAGTTCAAGATGACAAGTTGGTGTGCTGAAGCAGTGATATGAGACAAGGGATGGCTAGAATCGTAATTCCTCAGAAGTAGAAGTGAAGGGAAACGAATTCAGAAGGCATTCTCAAACAAAGGTTGATGATTGATGATTGATTCATTCTGTGACAAAGTTGAAAACCAAGAATCAGTCAAGTTCAAATTTATATCAAAATGAAGATTTGGTAACAATAATCTGATTTTTTTAAGTTATATAGAAAATTTTCATATACATATATTCTTTATTTGGCATCAAATGTATCGGAAACTCCTCTTTCTCCCTTTCTTCTTTTATCTTAATTTTGTTGTGTAATATCCAGGATAATTCACGTGAAGAAATCAAAGTTTTAAATCTCACAGGAAGCATATGATATGCTATGTTTTACATGAATTCCAATACTTTACAAGAGAATAACACAATACTAATACTGAGTGTTACTTACTATACAGATTTTGTTCATGATAACTTGTAGATGAAGTGGATGATAGATCTATGGCTTGCAACAATATTTAGGCACATAATAATCACAAAGTATTGTCACTTTTCTTGGTCCTTAGAAACGTTGTTTGCATTCTTTCTCATAAACCCTTGTTTTCAGTCAATTCTGCATCATTGCAATTTTGGTTTTACATAAATTATAGATATCTGATTGCAGTTTTGGTTTTCAGTGCTCAAATACACTGCTCAAGCTTTAAAGTTCTTATATATTGAAGGCCAAATCTATTCACATGCAATATAATTTGCCAAATAAGACTTTGTTCAACTAAGCTCAGTTTGCTTAAAATCCTTGTAACTATTTTGATTATAGCAATAATGAAACTAACACATGAAAGATCTAAGCCGTGTTAAATATTGTTGCAGCCACCATCACTGTCAGCATCCTAATACCCCAATTTGTAATTGAAAAACGGTTAGTTGGAGGTTTCCCTGTAATTCAGCTATGTGAAACTTTTCTTAACCACAAATCCACAATAACCCATCTGAAAATAGTATATATAGAAATAGAATCCAGTTTGAATCAATATACTATGATGGTACATAGTCTTTTTTCCATAAAATAAAGTGTATAAAAATAACTGTCCAATACAGTTTCCATCACAAACTAATGTAGAACCACTCATAAATAATTAACAAATAGGTCAACATATTCAGAATATAAAATTCTAAAACGCAATGTTAAGTCAAAAGGACATTGGCAAAAACACAGCAGGGCCAAGTTTTGTTAACAGCAAAAGGTTTCTTCCAATATGTGTGATTGTATGTATGTAGGTATGCATGCATATACTGCCACCATATCCTGAACTGAAAAAAGAAGAGAAAAAGCCTCACTGTGGCTGAACATGCTTACACATGTGAAGGCCGCGAGTGAGCTTGGTACTGTGTTCCTCCCAAATTAATGAGCTAAACATGTGATATCTGAGTACTAATCTTGCTTCTGCTCATGGAGATCTTCAATCATTTCGTCAAATGTAGTAAAACCTGGATGTCTTGGTATGTTTGACTTCCTCGTATTCCATATCAATTTGGCAATTTCTGTCAAGTATTTCAAACATGAGTACAAGAAGGCAGAGTCATGGAACTTGGGACACATTAAGCAGTGGCAAAAGAAAATAAAACAAGAGAAGGACTTGAATTTACCCCAACACGTATATCTCTGTTGCTGCATGGGAATCAACTCAACGCGTGGAACGTGAGCAATGTTTGGCCAATCTTGCCCTGTCTCTCTCTGGCATCGCTGCTCCAGCCCAGCACATTTCTCAATTGTGAGGGAACGCAAGTTTGTCAGGTTTCGAAAGCTACTTGGAAGTGACCTTATCCTTGGAGAGCCACCAATGCATAAGCGTTCCAGAGAAGTCATATTTCCCAACCATTCTGGCAATGAATCGACTTCAACTAGTATCAGAGATTTGAGGGATGGGATACATTGAAGACCTTCTGGTACTCTACCACCGATACTAACATCATGGAGGGCAGTTAGCTTATTCATGTTAGTTGGTAGAGTCATCAATTCTGGGCAAAAAAAGATACGAAGGGACTCAAGACAAGTTAGGTGTTCCACAACACTAGACAAGGATTTTAGTCTTGGACAATCGTAAATGGTCAATCTTCGAAGAGAACTCAAGCCTTGAAAAACATTCTCTGCCAAGGACTCAAGCTCAACACAATCATCAATATCCAGTTCCTGGAGTGAGCATAGGGTGCCCAGTTCTTGAGGTAACACCTTCAGTTTGGGAAACCTATGAATCGTGAGCTGTTTAACACAACGCACACTCAGAAAGATTTCTTCCAGAACGGAAGCCACGTCTTCATTGTCAGATTCCAATCCTTCAATTTGAAGTACCTCCACAGATTGAAGGAGTGGCAACTTCATATTGGGGCTGCATGAAATGGTTAATTTGGAAACAAGTGGGAGCATCTCTACTCCTTCGTCCCTTACAATCCTCTCTAACTTTGGCAACTTTATCAAAGTTAGCTCCTTTAGGGACTTAAAGGCCACCTTCTCCTCCACGCCATCATACGAGTCTTCATCAATGTACTTCACATCTTTCATACCAGATACATAAAGACTTTCTAAATGTGGTAATTTACCAAGTGGAGGAATCTGCTCACAGTTGTTGCAGTCAACGAGTATAACATTAACTAAGCTTGAAAAGATGTTAGTATTTCTCACCCAACCAGGGAATTGTGATCCCCTATAACCCTTAATCCCAAAATTCTTGAGATTATGGGGAGGCTCAAGGGCTTCAAGTACTCTCTCCGGACTAATGCATAATGAATTAGAATTAGAATTAGAATTAGAATTCCAAGACAAATATAAATAACTCAGCTCCTTCTTACTCATCAAATTAGCCTCTCTAGCATCATGTTCGCTCTGGACATTCTCGAGACCTTTAATGTGTAGTCTTCCACCAAGCTGTAAATCATGTAACTCTGCTAAGCCATGTTTGGCTTTTGAATCCACAATAAAAATATTCAGTGTTTTCAGTTGTTTCAACTCCCCCATTTTTGGAGGCATTTCTACTAATGACTGACATCCATCAATTAAGAGATGCCTGAGATCCTTCAGCTTCAATATGTGTTTGGACAGACAAGTAAGCAAATAGCATTGTTCTAGCTTTAGAATTTGCAATTTCTGCAGCCTAGAAACACATTTTGGCAACTTTGTAATGTAACTATTGTAGATATTCAAGTACCTCAAATGTGTTAAACTCTTCAGTGCAGAGAGTTCAGAAGATCCTGTACGCAATGCTCGGAGAGAATTACATAACTGCTCTTTACGCAAAACGATTACTGGAGGCATAAGGAAGATATTGCTAATTGCTGGATCAAGATCAATAAAGGTCCTCAAGGACTCAATATTCTTCAAGTTATTCTGATTTAACTCAGGCAAGCCAGAGTAACTTACATGGTGGACCCTTGTTGACAAATTGGTCAAGCTTGCAGACTCATCATAAGCTTTATACTCTTCTCCCACTATGGAGTGGGCAAGATCAAGGAATAAGTCATGGATCTTGAAGGTGGTGTTTCCATACTTGTCAATCGATACTTCTTGAAAAAATGATCTCTGGAGCAGCTCCTTCCATTGCTGGTTACCAACATCTTCAACCTCCAAATGCCCTTTGGATTTAATAAGTCCATTGGCCATCCAAAGATGAATTAGCTGTTCCTTTGAGATTCGAAAATCTTCAGGATAGAGAGCACAAAAACAAAAGCATTGCCGTGCTGATGGGTTCAAATGAAAATAACTTAGTCTCAAAGCACCCATGACAGCATCAATGTCCCAAAACTTACTTTCCAACACATTGAGCCATTGTTTTTCCTCTCTTTTATTACGCAAAAGGCTTCCAACAACTTTGGATGCAAGGGGATTACCCACACATCTTCTGACGATTTCCTTGCCAATCTCCACCAGCTTTGCAGGCTGCTCCTTGTTTGGGCCAAATGCATAGTGTGTGAACAATGACCAATTCTCATCCTTAGGTAATGGCTGTAAGTGATGAGTAGGGCATGTTTCCATGACAGATGCAACAATCTGATCACGTGTCGTGACCAAAATTGAAACACTTTTGGTTCCTCCATAATGCAACACGGACTTTAAGTCTTCCCATTTGATATTGTCCCACACATCATCTAGAACAAGCAAACACCGTTTGTCCAGCAACACTTGTTGAACTTTGTTTTGCATTGCTTCTAAAGTGGAGAGGTTTGGGTTCACTCCGGTGGAGGATTCTACAATGGACTGTAGAATTCTCATCATATTGAAGTTTGTGGAAACACAAACCCAAATTCTCAAATCAAAATGCTGGATCACCCTCTCGTCATTGAAGACCCATCGAGCAAGTGTTGTTTTTCCAAGTCCTGCCATGCCAACAATGGGATACACAGAGAGGCCATCAATGCTACTGGCATGCTCTGTGAGAAAATCTACAATCTTGTGTTTATCTTGGTCTCTTCCATACATCTGGTGCTCAGGGATGGCAGAACCAGTTAGCCTCTGATCATCATCTTCTTGTTGCCTCTGTCTGACTCCCAAAGGCAGCTGAAACCTTCTCCTATCATCATCAATACGCTGGAACCTCTTGACCATGTCTTTCATCCTCTTGCTGATAGCATGACGAAACAAAATAGTCTTGGGTTGGAAGCGGGCTAACCACCCTTCACTTTGAAGTCGATTGGATTCCATTGAACAATCTTCCAAGATATCTTTCAACACGTGCATGGCATCGGAAAGCTTTTTCAGCCAGTCCTTTATGGCATGGCTTTTGAATTGCTCCTCTGCAGCATCTTGGAACAATGCACGGATTGCCTCGAGATTATCAGACAGCTCTTGGATCTGAGTCAACACCGGAAAGTGCTGCAATCTCATTCTTGACAAAAGTCTTCAAGTTTCCAATGAGAATTCCAAGCAAAGCATCAGTTGCCATTTTCAGAGATGAAAGCAAGGATATGTGAAAGTTTAGTGAGGGATAGTCTGGATTTGCACAATGTCAACACCACTCTCAATGTAATCCATCATTGCTTCTCAGACAATCAACCATTAGAAAAGATTAAAATTATGGGGTAGGTTCCATTACAGAGGGATTCCTACTTGCTCTTTGAGGAAAGCATACAAAGATTCTTACTCAAAGTATATCAGTTACCTAACAGCCTTTCATCATTCTCATACAACTTCACTTTGTTCCTTCTCTTTTCTCTGGTTCCAAGCTAAGAATACAAGAATTTAGGCATGGTCTTCCTTCCCTTTTCCATAGTTAGAAGCTAAGAATATTCGTATCTCTTGTTTACAATATCTCTCTCTATGGAATAAACAAATTCTGTTCGCAATGAGATATTTCTTGTAGAGCTTTTTGGCCATTACCAAAGTAATATTTCTGATAATGATTTTCTAAATAGATATTCATAAGCTTGAAGAATGTATGAAACACAACAACAACAATAATTCTTGAAATAAATGGAACATTATATATCCCAAATTGGAGTTACAGAAGCTATGGAGACATAAATTATTTGAAAATTTTAAATATGTGGAACTAAATTATCTACTTATTTTAATAAAGAATAATGTCTAATATTCTAAATCAAAAACTAATTTAAAGACCAATTTAAAATATCACTCATTTTCAAACACAATCTCAAAGCTTAGTCATCCTTCGTGGTTCATAAAATAATTGGCTTCTAGACTTCTAATTTATGGTCTTATCTCTTATGCCACTATAAATACCTGATTGCTGAACTCATGTTCCTCTTAGCAAATATCAATGGCTTTGGATTCTCAAACCATATGAATTTCTGACTTCATTATACATTTATACCAGACTTCTAATTTGTGGTATATGACATTTATTTTATGTGATTTTTTGGTAATCAAGATAAAACTGTTTGTTCAAAGAAATAACAATGCATCTTAAAAAGGCAAAAGAAGAACAACATCATCTTATTACAAATTTGAAGTCATTGCTACTATTTTGATCATAAAAACAACAAACTAACTAACGTATAACTCTAAGCCCTGCTATAACCCAAGTTCTCTATATCCTATCAACTTTTGACTATTGCTTTAGCTATCATCACTCTATCATCATTGCGAAACCCACGACTGTAACTGAAAATAATTGGTTTCCCCTTGACCATTTCTATAAACTATGTTGAAGATGTGAAAAATTTTCAAGCCAGCTGCATTGCAAGCGTATGAAGTTGAATATACAAGGCCATGATTGGAAATTGGAACCATGCTATGATTAAAACATCACATTCTGCAAATATGAGGCCACAAGTCGCGATAGCAATCACTTGTGCCAATACTTCCCCCCATAGGCTGAACCCCTGAATAAATAAATAAGAAGATTTGTAATTTTCTAGTAAGGAATTAATCAACAATCCAAAGATCAAAACACATCAACGCATGAAAAGAATATGGTCAAGGAAGGATGCATACAAATCTTATAGGCAACTTTGAAATACAATTTCTTGTGCCTGGAAAAGTTCTGCTAGAATATTTGGTCATGTAAAAGAGGGTCATATGATTGAAGATATCACACACGTCTTATCCTAGCAATGAGTATTTTGAATTGTTTGCAATGGGGAAAAAGTCACAAACTCAGAGAATCAGAAGGTGATTTTGTTACTTAAAACACATTATATATATAGCTGAAGCAGCAAATTAAGGATTAATAGTGAAGGAGGGAAACTAAACTAAGATTAGAATGCGCTCCCAGATTAATGGAATGAACATGTAATTCAGGGCAATCTGCAATACACAAACTCAAGCATGTTACTGAAGTAATCTATTATTCAGATAAATTGGTTCTTTAAAAAATATATCACTTTTAACTAAATTGAAATTCATTTTGAAAAGAATATAATATTTTCTTTTATTCATTTCTGTTTCTTCTGCACTGTAGCTGAATATTGACTAATATATCTTACACATGCATCAGTTAAAAAATAAATAAATGAGAGAAGGAAAAATCTCTTTTTTTTTTTTTTTTTTTTACCAAAGATAGAGAAACTCGAACCCGCGACCTCTTAGGTAAGTATGGAAAGACTATGCCATTTGAGCTGTAATTCATTGGCATCCATAAATCTCTTGAGCTTTGCCTAAATGGAAGCGGCTGTTGATTCAACATATTTATGGCAAAAAGGATATCATCCTGTATTCCTGTTGATTTCAAAAAATCATATATCCGTCATAAGAGTTGATTGATTTAAAACAAAGCAAAAACAAAATGGAATTTGATCACATTAATAACAGGATGATAAAAATGCAACAGATAAGAGTACTAATATCTATCTAGAGTTCTATTTACAGTTTTACACAGACAGTGAGAGAGCGATGGTATTCAATGCTAACTATTCCATCCAATGTTTCTGACCTCATGATCAGGGTTCAATCATCATCCATTTTCACATTTTGTACCAATGAAAGAGCCTTTCAACCAGATAGTCAAATGTATCAGCTTCAGCGAAATGATGATGACGTCGATCTCTTCTTAGCTGCCATGATCTCCATTTGGATCTGATTTTATCTACGCACATTGATTAAGTTTTAGTTATGAAAGGCGAGACACTAATTCACACAAACATAAATTAATGGTAAAAACAGAATAAAGGGATGAATTTATACCGGAAAATGTTTCTTGACGAATGGGAAACAATTTGAATTGTGGGATGTGAGCAATGTTTTGCCAATCCTCTCCTGTTACTCTGGTGCATCGCTTCTGCAGCTCCTTATGACACCCACCAATAGATAGCTCACGCAAGTTTGTCAGGTTTCGGAAGCTACTGGGCAGTGACCTTAACCCCTCACATTGGAGTTGTAACTTTTGAAGAGAAGTTAAGTCCCCCAACCACTCAGGAATTGAATGTAAGTTACGCGCATCCAAACTTTGGAGGGAAGGGACATGTTGTAAGCCTTCTGGCAATGTATCACAAGAATAGATGTAACTATGACGAAGGGAAACTAGCTGATTCATGCTACTCGGTAGAGTCACCAGCTTTGGACAGTATATGATATCAAGGCGCTCCAGACAAGTTAGATGTCTCACACCTTCAGACAAAGATTTCAGTTCCTTACAACAACCAATAATCAAAGTTCGAAGTGAACCCAAACCTTGCACCACGTTCTCTGAAAAAGACTCGAGTCTATCAAAATAGTAGAGTTCTAACTCTTGTAGTGAATTGAGGCTGCCTAGTTCATGGGGTAATGCCTTGAGTGTAGGAAAGTGTTTAATATGGAGGACCTTAACACGATGCATATTCTCCACAATAGCTTCCGGGAAAGACAAAGCCATGTCTTCGCTATCACCATGATCAGAGTCTGACTCTGTTCCTTCAATACAAATGTGCTCTAGAGATGGAAGGAGTGGCAATTTAATCTTAGGAACACAAGAAACGTTTATGCTAGAAAGAAGTGGAAGCATTTCTACTCTTTTGTCTTGTACCATCCCTTCCAAGTTTGGCAACTTTGATAAGGTCAGGTCCTTCAACGATTTGAATGCCTTCTCATCCACGCCATCATATGAGTGCTCATCGATGTACTTCACATCTTTCATTCCAGATATATAAAGAACGGTTAAATGTGGTAGTTTACCAAGCGGAGGAAGGTGCTTGCAGTTCTTGCAATCATAGAGTATCACCATAACTAAGCTGGAAAGAATTGAAGTATTTTGCATCCAGCTAGGCAACTCTACTCCGCTGTAACCATTCATCCCAAAACTCTTGAGATTGGAGGGAGGCTCAAGGGCTTCAAGTATTCTCTCAGCATTGGCACCAAACCTTGAATCAGAGGAGCCCCATGACAGGTATAACTTTTCCAACTTCTTCTTAGCACTCAAATTAGCATCTCTAGCATCACCCTCGTTTATGACATTTTCAATCCCCTTGATGTGTAGTTTGCCTCCAAGCTGTAAATCACGTAACTCTGACAACCCATACCCTGCCTTTTTATCCACAATAAAAAGATTCAATGTTCTCAAACATTTCAACTCGCCGATAGTCGGAGGCATCTCTACTAATGAATGACATTCTTCAATTAGGAGATGTCTAAGATCCTTCAATTGTGTTACGTGTTTGGGCAAACAAGAAAGATTTAGACAGTCTTCTAACTTCAGAATCTGCAATTTTTGTAACCTCGAAACACATTTAGGCAGTGTTGTGATACCACTCCTACGCAGATTTAGGTACCTCAAATGCGTTAAACTCTTCAGTGCTGAGAGTTGAGAAGCATTTGTACGTAGTGCACGGAGAGAATTGAATGGTGGCAACCCATTAAGATTGCGATGATCATCTAATGGAAGAAGATTAATCATACTCCTCAAGGATTCAGCTTTCTTGAAGGGATCCATGTTTACCTCCATCTCTGGTTTTAAACAAGTGACATGGTGGACCCTTGTAGACAAATTGGTCAAGCTTGCAGACTCATCATAAACTCTGCACTCTTCTCCCATTATGGATTGGGCAAGTTCATGAAATAAATCATGCATCTTGAATGTAGTTCTTCCCAATTCATCAATCTCAACTTCTTGGAAAAATGATCTCTGACATAATTCCTCCCAAGCCACATTACCAACATCCTCAATCTCCAACTTCCCTTTGGATTTGATCAAACCATTGGCCATCCAAAGATGAATAAGTTGTTCCTTTTCCATTCGAAAATCTTCGGGGAAAATGGCACAGAAAGCAAAGCATTGTCTTAATGACAACTTCAAATTGAAGTAGCTGATTTTCAAAGCACGTACAATAATAGCATCATCCTCAAGTATGTCCCAAAACTTACTTTCCAATACATTCACCCACTGTATTTCCTCCTTTTTATTGCGCAAAAGGCTTCCAAGTGCTTTAGATGCAAGAGGGGAACCACCACATTTCTTTACAATCTCCTTGCCTATTGCCACAAGCTCTGTGCGCTCCACTTTGTCTGATCCAAATGCATGGTATTTGAACAATAACCAATTGTCATCCTCGGATAATGGTGACAAGTGATGAGCAGGGCATGTTCCCATGACAGATGCAACACTCTCAACTCGGGTAGTGACCAAAACTGCAGCACCTTTTGTCCCACCTCCGCAAAGCAAAACAGACTTCAAGTCCTCCCATTTGTCCGTGCTCCACATATCGTCTAGAACAAGTAAATACCTTTTGCCTAGCAGTATTTCTTGAACTTTGTTTTTCAGTGCTTCTAAAGTAGAGAGGTTTGGGTTATGTCCACTTATAGATTCCACAATGGACTCTAGAATTCTCATGGTATTGAATTCAGTGGAAACACAAACCCAAATTCTCAGATCGAAATGTTCAATTACCTTCTTGTCATTGTAAACCCATCGGACAAGAGTTGTTTTTCCAAGGCCCCCCATGCCAACAATTGGATAAACAGAGAGGTTGTTACTGCTATCAGCACTCCTTGAAAGAAACTCCACAATATTTTCTGTGTCTTGCTCCCTTCCATAGATATTGTGCTCCGTGATACCAGAACATGTCTGGCGCCATGCTTCATCTTCTTGTTGCCTCTCTGGAACTCTTCCACGCAATTCAAACCTTCTCCTTTCTTCATCAATTTGACGAAACCTGTCAACCATCTCTTTCATCCTCTTACCGATGTCTCGACGAAACATAATCGTCACAGGATCAAGACGAGTTAAGCACTGCTCACTGTGTAGACGGTTGGACTCTATTGAACATTCATCTAAGATATCATCAAGCACGTGTGCTGCATCTGAAAGCTTCTGCAGCCAAAGCTTCACAGCACGCTCTCTGATCTGCTTCTCTTCAGCATCTTGGAGCACTGCATGGATTGCAGCAAGGTTCCCTGACAGCTCTTGAATCTGCGAATGGACGCCCCAAAGAGTTGCAAGCTCGTCCTGAACAAAAGCTTGCAAGTTTTCAATCACCATTTGAAGTAGAGATTCAGCCATTTGAAAAGCTAGAACGAATGAAAGCTCAGATGTTGGACTGAATGCTATGCACATGCAAGTTGACAACGTGCACTACTAGGTCTCTGAGCTTAAAGAGACTGGTGAGGAAGGTGGATAGATCTACTATATTATGAAACTGTTTTTGAGTGAGAATGTGAATGCGTTGAACATGCAAGTTCACAAATTGCAATTTGAATCACTTTAACATAGTTTTGGAATCTCGTGCTCATTACTCCCAAAGAACGAGCCATTAGAAAACAAATTAGAAGAATAAAAAAATGATTGGGGTAGGCCTACCTTTCAAGAACAGAGGCATTTGGTGGGTGGTTGTGACAATTTTTTAGTATTTTTAAGCAGACCTTGGTAAACATAAGTCTTCCATGTGAGTATGCATATATACATATATGATTAGAGGTGAATTCTTACATGCTCCTAACATGTTTGTGTGTTACATGCAACTTCCATCTTTGCCATTAATTCTTGTAATCAAAGGTCGGAATGTTTTATTATAAAATTAACACATGTAATTAAGAAATTATGTTTAAATTAATTAAGTTACAATATCATCCTCCTTACTTTCCAACTCCAAACCTCCATAAGTCCTGGCCCCCATGACCAATCTCATCAGTCTCAAATTAACAGAAAAGACAAATTCTTTGGAGCTATCAGATCATATCTATTTATTATTTTTTATAAATTAAAAGAGAGAACAAAGTGGCCCCTCAAAGCTATTTGCCATTTTATCTCTTCTTGTTGTGCCATCTAAGCCTAATTCATTACATTCCCGCATTTCCCTTCCTTCCTATTACCTCAATTTAGTATACTACCAAAGACAACATTCACTACAAATGATTACAAAATATAATGTATTCTTTATTTCATGAGTATTAGTTAAACGAATATGAAATTAGCTAAAGTTCCAACGTAGTATGTTGTCTCATAAAAGTCAATGGAAAACACACCAGAGCCACTTTGCTTGACGGGCAGAATATGAGAAGGTGGTACTTCAATGCAAAACTAACAGCAAAACACTTCTTCAAATATGTGAAGTTGAATATGAAAGGTCAAGCAAGTTGGGAATCTTGATAGAACCGGAAACTACTTTCTTCAAGTGTGATTGCATGGACTCATGCCTACGCTGCAACCTCAGCTTCAATGAAAAAAAATGAAGAGATTTCTCAGTATGATTGAACATAGAATTTTCAGGTTGTAGAATAAGCCAAAACAGTATCATGCTACAAATGGATGCAAATTTTATGAACAACGTTGAAGTTCAATTTTGCCATAATTGGTCATAGTAAACAGGGTTATATGCGTGTGGAAACACAAACTTTATCATTAGTAAAGAATATTTTGCTTTGTTTAAAAAAGGAAGAAACACATTATTTGAACGAAGTAATGCGAGGAATATACTAGATAATAGATGAATGCTGATTGTAGTTGCTAGTTGAAAACAAATGTAGAATAAAAACATCATCCACACAGAACTAATAATATGGAGTGGAGTGAAAATCTAAATCATGTAAGTTTGTTTTATAAAATCATGTAAAAAAGGAACAAATGAAGAAATATAAGTGGCACAGACTGTATTAAAAATATAGAGAGAATGGAGAGGTATATAGTACATGCTCCTCCCTGTCTTGACCAAATGCATAGTGTTTGAACAATAACCAGTTTTCATCCTCAGATAAAGGTAACAAGTGATGAAACAGGAATGTTCCCATGATGGAAGCAACACTCTCAAGTCGAGTGGTAACTAGAATCGAAGCAACCATTAGTTCCACTTCCACATTGCAAGGTATACTTCAACTTCTCCCATTTATCTTGATCTTCATTCCACACATCATCAAGAACAATCTAGCACTTTTTGCCTAGCAACTCTTCCTGAACTCTCTTTTGCATCACTTCCAGAGTAAATAGGTCCGGGTTCTTTTTAGTGGCAGACTCTACAATTGACTTCAAAATTCTCATCATATTGAAAACACAAACCCAGATTCTAAAATCAAAATGTTTGATTACCCTTTCGTCATTGAAGACCCATGGAGCAAGTGTTGTTTTTCCAAGTCCACCAACCCCAACAATGGGATACACAGCAAGATCTTCACCATCACCATCACCAGCACCCGTTGAAAGAAGCTCCACAATAGTCTCTATGTCCTGGTGTCTACCATAAATTTTCTGCTCCGTGATGAGAGAACTCGTCTGGCGCCATTCCTCATCTTCTTGAAGCCTCTCTACAACCCCTGGCTGCAACTCAAACCTTCTTCTTTCTTCATCAATCTGGAGGAACCTATCTCTAGTAGCTTTCATCCTCTTACCAATATCAAAACGAAACAAAATCATCTCCGGATTGAAACAAGAAAAACAATTTCTGTGCGGGATTTGCAGAGCGTTGAATTTTATTGAACACTCATCCAGCATATCATCGAGCACGTGGGCTGCATCAGAGAGTTTGTTCAACCAATCCTTAACGGCATGGCTTGTTATCTACTTCTCTTCAGCATCTTGAATTACAGCATGGATTGCAGTGAGATTACTGGATAGTTCTTGGATCTGCGATTGAACGCCATAGAAGGCTGCGAGCTGGTCATGCAGAAAGTGTGCAAGTTTTCAACGACATTCCAAGTAGAGCATCGGCCATTTGCAGATATGAGAGCTACACTGCAACGAGAGAGAGAGAGAGAGAGAGAGAGAGAGAGAGAGATCGGTAATTTGACTTCGTTTGGTTTGGCTCTGCACTGAAGATTTCAATGGAGAACGTCATCTATGGTAACACGTAAACGGTGGCCGGAGGTTAAAACGCGCCACTCATTTTGGTACCGTTTGATAGTCATTCTTTCAAGTAGAAAGTCAAATCTTTTGACTTTGACAAACCAGAATCTCAAGATTAAGATTTGGAATTCACCTTTGGAGAAACTAGATTCCACGTCAACATAAATGGGCCTGGTAGTTTCTTTTCTTTTGTTGGTCCGCCTAGGCCCTTTCATGTCCAAAAACTACTACATAAAACTCAGGTGGGAATAAGGTTTCTGTTTTCTGGGTCTGGTCCTTTGTGGCCCACGGTCGTGAAAAAAAAAAATTTTAATAAACCAATTTGGATTGGTCGAGTAGTTAGTTTACTCATTCGCTTAAATAAGTGTTGTGCATATAGCAACTCGTTGGCCAGCGATAGACCTTCAAATAGAGCTCAGATCTGTGACGGATTAGTCCTTGACTTGTCGAATTAGAGAATATCGTAGGAAAAAAAAATCTCTTTTAATGAACAAATTTTTTAATGACTATTGGTTTGTAAATTTTCAGTCCCATTTTACATAATAAATTGGAAGATATTAAATTGTTTCTAATGTCATGCACATAAGATGCACTTCTTAACATCACCATAAGTCATAACTACATTCTAAAGAGAAATAGAGTTCAAATTGCTCTTGCCAACAACTTGTGTCCCATTTCTCATAAGAATTTCATGATTTTCATCCCTTAACTTCAGAATTTTTTGAACAAGTATTTGTCATGACAAACATGAATAGTTATACTATACCTGAATCAATCCACCAACCAACACCTTTTTAAAAAAAAGTTTGATGTAGCCAATAAATTTAATTAGGAAATGAGCTTGTTTATTTAAGTTTTTGGGAAAAAAATATATTTTCTTAGAAAAAAAATGAATACTTGTTTTATTTTTGTAGTCATTTATTTATGCTTCTAAAACTTGAAAGTAGGAAATACACCATTTTCAACGTTTTATGAGAAGCCGTTAAAAATAAATAATATAAACATTTATAACTGTTAATATTTTATGATCAATGTTTTGTTTCAATCTATCCTTACATATATTTAAAAAAAAAACAAATCTAACATTTTATATATATATATATATAGAGAGAGAGAGAGATAGAGAGAGTACAAAATATATTTTAGTTTAAATTAGATATTTTTATCTTATTAAAAATATTTATGTTGAGTATTGAATATTATTTTAAAATGTTAAAATGATATTTTTAAACAAAAATATTTAAAATATAAGTGATAATTTAATTTTATTTATTACTAATAATTTAAATGATTAAATTATTTATTTTTAATGTTAAAAATTAAAATTATTAAATAATTAAAAACAATCATATAATTTTTTTTTCAAATATAAGTATAATCTTTGTTGGAATTTTATTATAAAAAGGTTTATATGTTTATCATAGTTAAATAATTTACTAAATATGATTCCAATAAAAAAATTAGAAATATATTTAAATATAAAATACTTTTTATAATTTTTAAACCACACAAACAATAATTTAGCAGCTCAAAGTTGTTGACTTGCTTGCCTAGGATATAGGAGACCTAATTTGTGTGGTGGCATGCCAGCATTTTGCCACCTTAGAAGTTAGAACATATCTTCATACAACCTCATCATCTTTCGGCAAAGATATATATAGGATAGCATTAGCACACACCTTGTCTCATGAATATTCCATTCTTTTTTGGAGTGCATTCTTCAACCACAAATTTGTCTTTCTCCATTCTTTTATATTATTATAATCATAATAATAGATATATGTATATAAGCATTATTATTATTGTTATTGTTATTTCTCTTTACTTTAATTTTGATATACTATTAGTATAAAATAATTTTATATGAATATTTAATTGTATAATATTATATCAGTAAAAATAATTATTTTTTATATTAATCGTGTGAATAGTTATGGGTGGCAATATGCATCTTATTTGCAGATATCCAATCCAACCTCACCTAATTGGATTTTCAACCCGATCCACACTCCACAGCGAGTAGGGTAGGGTGCAGGTCCAGTAGAGACGGGTTGAGCCTCAACCCTACTCGACTAACTCACACTCTATGTATGAATATGTTATATAATTATATAAAAACATGTTTTAAGTAGATGTTGAACCAAAGACCTCTCACTAAATGCAAAAGATTCTTAGCCACTAAAAAAAGATCATTAATTGATAATTTAATATTTTTTTAACATAAAAATTAGTTCTATTTTAAATTATCATCAAATTATATAATAAATAATAATATTGCATCTTTTTTGTAACCCGCGAATTAAGAACAGATAGGATTAAGGTTGAGATATTCTCAACCCGCAAATAAAATAGGGTTGGGTTTATATAAAAAATTTCAACTTACGAATAGAGTTAGGGTTGACTTTAAACTCTACCCATTGCCACCCTTATGAATAGTCATTCAAAAAATTATATAAAATGTTTTATACTGTTATTATATTAAAATTAAATTCGTGCGATAATATATTAACAAAATTTAGCTAATATGTATTCTTATTATACATGATAAATTTATCATTAATAAAAAATTTTAAATATTTGTATTTATTAAATATAAAATAAATACATAAAAAAATTAATTTTTTTAATTTTCAATTAAAAAATTTAAATTTATAAACTTAACATACAAAATAGATAAACCCTAAAAAAAACACCTAATATGCGTTGTGACTTGTGACTTTGTATGTAAATCAAAAGTTTTGGTAAGATAAGATAACATTCATCTGCATATGATCCATGAAAATTGGTTGTCAAATTGTGACCTAATCGAAGCATCCAATTAGATCAAATCAGCCACAAATCTCACACCATCTAGTAGCCAGTGGCCACTGGCCTCACCGAACTTTATCCATTATGTTATTAAGGTTTATGGTCCCAACTTAATTACAACTATTATACTATTGTTGTATTAAAATTAAACATAAGATATCAAAATAAACTAAACAACACTCTAATTGGTAGTGATGAAGTCTTATCCTTTTTCTTTGTTATCCTTTTGAGTTTATTTAAAAATCTATTACTAATATTAGATATTTATTACCTGTAACTATAAACTAAAATTCGTTCTCTCAACATTCCCTTTCTTTTTCATGAAGATCAAACTTGAAGTTATTTAATTTTAGAGAAATAATTATTGAACACTTGAATTAACCAAAGATCAATGAAAAAAAAAAAACATAGAGAACAAATAATAAAAATAAATAATAAGTAAATAAATAAAAGTGAACATATGATAATATATAAGGACATGCCTAAATTGGAATCCAAGTTACTATAAGAAGGCTTGAATTGTAAGTCGCTCTAGTGCATGCCTATGGTTACAAAAATGTTAAAAATTCGAATAATGGTTTAGGAAAAATTTCAAGTGTACCGGAAACATCGGTGTTCCAGTTGTTATTTCAATTAATATATATTATATATATTTTTTATAATTTAGATAAACGGTTAAAATAATTGAAACACGGGTGTTTCCGGTACATTTGAAATTCTTCCAATGGTTTATGGGTCATGTTTTTCGTTCTATTCCTGTTGAGCAACTGTGAGAAACTCTTAATCATGGAAAATTTTTTAGAAAGAAACCAAATAAAAAATTATAAAATAAAAAAACACTATATTCAATTTAAAATTTTAAGATATTAAATTAATGAGCCTTTTATTTTATAAAATTTTCACTCATTTTTATTTTTTTTGATGTGAGACTAATTTCGTGTATTTCTCATATTTACAACATTAACAATTCTTTTACCAACATTTTTGAAAAAAAATATATATAAATGGAATACGTAAATTTAAACATACCTTTTTTCAGGATGTTCATATATACGATTGCATCATTACTCATTATTGAGTTTATTGACAATAATAATCAAAGTCGTTAATTTGAAAGTTTGATTATTATTATTATTAGGTCCGGTTTGGGTTGGCAACTATATATATAATATATCCGCTTTCCCCGGAAGAAATCATTTACAACTTGTTATTTTGTGGAAGCTAATTAAGGGTTATATTAAAAAATAATGGTCATTACTCATTACTATTTGTGTAACGTTGCGAGAAAGTAACAAGAGAAATGAAACATTATTCTTGTTTAATTATTACGATGGCCAGCCTAAATGGGTCAACATCATCACCATTCTAATTATGAAGAAACCAAAGGCATACCTAATTTGACAATTCCACTGTGTAATAATGACCATAACATGTCGTATTGTCTTAGGTCACGAATGGGAAAAAGTTTGTGATCAGATCTATATTTATTGCTCGGTGATTGTAGTAGGCCCATCTTCTTAATTATAAATTTATAATATAATATAATTTAGAGTAAATGTTTTTTCCGATTTCTAACCAGTTGTCTGATAGACTTCCCACCTCCTAAAAAATCTAAACACCAAAATCGATCTTTATCTATTTTGATATATGTACGTTATAGTTCCTATCTACTTTGAGTAAATACCCTTTTCAGTCTTTAACCAGAGAGTAAAACGTACATATACCAAAATAAATAGAGACCGATTTGGATATTTATATTTTTTAGGGGGTGAAAGTCTTAAGACCAAAAAGGACATTTACTCTATAATTTAATATTTTATGTTTGTCACTACTAATAATTTATTTGCTTCTTTCTTTTCAAAACAATCGAAAATCCAATCATATCTGATTTTCTTTCCCGTTATCATGTTATCACTTTAAATTGTTTATGACTAATATTCTTGTTATAGGATTAATAATATTTAAAATTACTAACACATTAATTATTAGTTGTTATTATCACTTTATTTTAACACTAGCTAGGTGCTTATATAAATCAATGCAAGTAAAATGACTTGTAACACTCTAGGAGATGGTTACAAATACAGTGCAAATAGATCACTTCTAAGTTCTAACTTCAAACCTAAACTTGTTAGTTTTAGAAATTCATAAGGTTGATGAAGAACAAAGAATGATAACATAATATTGATTTGGTTTATATGTTATAATTTGGCTTTATAAATTTCATGGATTTATTTAAAATTTAAGATTGATCGAATCTAACTCAATGTAAACTAAATAGTGTATATCTCCCAAATAATAGCATATGGAAAGGAAGATAGGAGTCAAATATAGCATTTCATTTAAATGAGACAATAAATTTTACTTAACTACTAAGGTAAGTTTAGATTGACTTTTAAAAAAATATTTATATCTTTTTATCTTTAAAAAAAAGCTTTTTTTTTATGGTGACCTTTAAAAAAAGTTTAATAAATAAGAATTATTTTATATTTGGATAAGTATTTTAAAAATAAATTTTAAATATAAAAAATGTAATTTTTTATTTTTTTTAAACAAGGTTTTGTTAGTTTTAAATTTTTTTATATTTTTTATAAAAAATATTTTTTATAAAGATTTATCTAAATATATCTAAAACTTAGTAATACCATAATAAATTTATGAAAGAATGAGAAAATAAAAAATGAATAATTTTCATTGTTTTGTTGTTATTTTTTATGAGAGAATAATATTATTTATTTATACTAATTACTAAATTGATTTTGAATTTTAAAATAAGCTAAAATAATCAGAATCTCTAGATGATTCTATTAAAGAAAGATAAACATAACTAACATAAAAAAAAATAAGTATATCAAATTTTGTTTCTAGAAAAAAAAGATAAGATAATAAATAAAAATAAAATAAAAATTTAATAATAACAAACGAATAATGCTACCTATTTAAGTCTTTTTGTTAATCAAGTTTAATCAAATTGGTCTAACATAACAAAAATTAGTTATGACTAACATTATTTTAATTTTTATTGTTTAACTTGGTTGAATTTAATTCATAAAAAAATTTAAATATGTAACAGTACTTATAGAAAAAATAATTTTTTTTTCAAATAAACCAATTCAAACCAACATTAAATTATAAGATAAACTACATATATAAAAAAATACAATTTAGTATATATTAGTCAAATTTATACGTGTTGAGATTGTGTGTCTTAATATCTATTTAAGGCCAAAATTAAATACTAAGTTTATAGTATCATAATAGTTATCAATATTTAAGAGAAATTATTTTTTAAAGAATTAAATAATTGTGATATATTACTGAATTGAATTTAATGTATCATGTAATTTACGTGTGTATTTAATTATGTAATATTATACTAATAAAAAAGATATTTTTATATTAATTAATTACATAAATAATTATCTGAAAAAATAAATGATTGTAAAATATTTTTACATTGTTAATACATTAAAGTTAGATTAATTTTAATAAATATTAAAAAATTTTGATATTTTTTAAAAATATTTGATGATTTTTAAAAAGATGTTTGTGTTTTTTAAAAGTATAAATTTTTTATTTTGTGTTTAGTAAATAAAAAAGATTATATGCTAAAAGTAACTAAAGTGAAGCTTTTCAAAGTTAACTTATACTTTTCAAAATTTAAAAGTCTAATATAATTTTATATATTAACTAATTTTCAAATTTAACACTTAAATTTATGTCTTTTATAATATTTTTAAATTTTAAAAGTTATTTTATTAAATGTAATTATTATTACTTGTGTTTATTAAAAATTATTTTTAATTTGATTTACTAAATATAAATAGTAAATACTACATTTTTTAAAAAATTATCTTTTAAAAATTAATTTTTATAAATTACTTTTAAAGAGTAAAAATTTTCCAAACTAAACCTAATTACAATATTAAAATTTTTTTCCTCAAAATTAAACTCCATATTATTATTAGAAAAACGAATAAAACATGAATAGGGACGCGGAATGAGAAAGGAGAGCGACATATGAGAACCCACAGGTTGGAAGCGAGAGCGTAGCAGAAAAGCAGCTATAAATAGATCCAAGAGTGTGAATCGGAGTTGGACTCCAAGACCAGAAAATACCCAAATCTTTTTTTATCTTTTTTAAAATTCAAAAATAAATATTTTATTTTTAAAAAATGAACAAAGAAAACGAGGCGGTGCCTCAAAACAAAGGTGCGCATAAATTAGGTAAAGGGTAGACACACAATTCCCCTATTTCTTTGTTGGCACGAATCGCATATAACACATCACAAATAGAGAGAAAGGCAAAACAAAAAAAAGGAGGAAAAAAAATAGGGGGTATCGTAGAGGAAGAAGCTCTGGATTCCGCCTCTTCCCGTCCTTCGAGACGGTGGTTATGCTGCTTATTTTTCAGGTCCTCTCTCTCTCTCTCTCTCTCTCTCTCTCTAGCTTTCTTATAACCGCTCTTTGTTTCTCTCTCTCTCTTTCTCCGACGCCAATTTGTTATTATCTTTTTATTCTACGCGTTTTTTTCAGATCAGATCTGATCTTCGTTTAGATCCTTATGATTTAGCTGCGCGGTTTGATTTTACGATTGTTTCTTTGTTAATTTTTTGTTTTGCTTTGGATTTCTTCGATTTCTGCTTGTATCTTTTCTCTTTGGACGGTTGCGATCGAGGAATGGCGTTCGGTTTGATTGAAGATCATGAGGATTGGTTTTGTACTTTTGTTTTATGGATTGTGTAAGATACCTCCGTGGTTGAATTTGGCTATCGTCATGTGTCTGGATAGTTTGTTCATTAGGTTTGTGACTTCTAATTTGAGCTTCGGAGATAATTAGGGTTTGGGGATTGGGATTCTGGTTGCGTTTGTGGTTGTTGGACAATTATTGGCGTCTGAACTCTCCTGTACAATTTTGTTTGTTAGGTATTCTTGGTGTGTTTTATCATCTATCTTTTTTTCATATGAAGACCTGGAAATCTTGCCTGATTACCTTTACAATTTTGCTGTTGAAACGTGAATTCAGTTTTGGGATTCAGCTTGGTCTATACATGATTGGTTTTGTGGAGTCAGTACTTGCATAGTTTCGTTACTAAATAGTAAATATTAATCCGGAAAACGTTCACTTGTTGGATAGGGTTTTTCTAATTTCACTGTTTTTATTAGAGCATCTGAAGCTATAAGCTGTCTAATTTCTGTCACTCAGCATTCTGTTGATACTTTTGTTTTTGCTCTTATTAATATAGGGAGACATGTTAACAATGTGCATTCTGGGATTTATAATCCAATCTAAGGTTTGGACCCGGTTATCTGCTGCAGGTTGGCCTGAATTTGAATCCAAGTAGTTGTGATATATTTTCCCAGACATGGAGGGAGTTAGTTTCTCGACGAATTGCTACCAGTATCGGTTTTTTGCATTCCAAGAAGTGCTCGACTGGCGGTTCTTCATCATCGGAAATTTTCTTCTGGTTTCCTTTGTTAATTGCACTTAGTGTTCTGCTCCCGTTTAATGATCGGCACAGGGTACGTGATGCTAGTTTCTTCTGATACAGGTGCTGCATCTTTAGTGCACTTGTACAAGTAAGAACTTTTTCTTTTTCTTGTTTTGGATGACACACCAATCCAATGGTAGCTTCTTGATCATTGTTCCCTTGGCAGTGCATTGCTGACCCAACACTCAGTTATTATATCTGGTAGAACCTCTTCTGGGGTAAGAATCTACAATGGAGAGCCTCAACAACAATTGTCTGTTTAGATTTATCAAAATCTAATATAATATTTCTTCCTTTACAGGGCTGAAGTATATAGATTGGTGACTGTATACTGGATGCTGACTAGTCTTTGAGTGAAGCATTTGCGTTGAATCATTGCAGACTGTAGTTTTCTGGCAATTGTCTTCTTGTTGCTCTTGATGGGGTATAGTTGGTGACGATACATCAGTTACCTGAAAGTTCTGAAACAAATACTGCATAGTTTAGATGAAGTAGATATTACCATAGTCTTGAAGTCTTGGGTCACAGTGATTTTAGCTAGAGATTAATGCTAATGCTTTGATCACTCTTGTGGTTGGACCTGAGAACCTGAGAAGCATCAGTATGATCTCTGGTACTTGTTCATTTCTACTACCGTTGTCCTGCAACCATTATAAAGCCGTGGGTCTATTAATGAATAAGGCTGTGCAGCCCTTCCATCAGATAGTTTCTGCTTCCATGCCCTGTTTTGCTACGACAGAAAATTGATGGTGGATTTTGCTGGATCAGCAGTCATCTGTTAATATCTTATATACCTCTGAGCATCATCTGCAATAGATAAATGCCATCTATCATTTGTGTTTTTGTTTACTTTAGTTGAATAAAGAAAGAGCTGATTTGTATTTTCACGGGAACAATGGAGAGGTTCGTTTTCCCCAGAAGTTGCTATCCCCTTCCTTATACCCGTATGTTAGAATTTCTTACAAATTTTTTGGTTGTGGATACAGGTACAAGTTAATTAAGGAAGTTGGTGATGGAACGTTTGGGAGTGTTTGGAGAGCTATTAATAAGCAAACTGGAGAAGTTGTAAGTGTGCTCCAAGTTGCATGATCAATGTGCTTCATTTGATGTTTGCTTTAGTAATAATTAAGTCATAAAATTGCAGGTTGCAATTAAGAAAATGAAGAAGAAATATTACTCTTGGGAGGAGTGTGTAAACCTGAGAGAAGTCAAGGTGTCTCATTTTGCCGATCCTTCTGAAACCTTATTTGCCATATGGTTTTTTATTTTCTGTTTATAACTTACTTCAATTTCTCTTGGTTTACAGTCACTAAGAAAAATGAACCACCCAAATATTGTGAAGCTAAAGGAAGTTATTCGAGAAAGTGACATTCTGTACTTTGTTTTTGAGTACATGGTGGGTGGCCAGTTCTTCATTAGATGTGGTCTGCATCATCTTGTGCAAAGTCCAGTAATTGATGTTTCAATTTTTTGGGTGATTTAGGAATGCAACCTGTACCAACTTATGAAAGACAGGGAGAAGATGTTTTCTGAAGGTGAAGTTAGGAATTGGTGTTTTCAAGTTTTCCAAGGTCTTGCTTATATGCACCAGCGTGGATACTTCCACCGTGATCTGAAGCCTGGTACGTTTATCATTGCATCCGAATCCTTTGTTAAATGTGCTATATGATAAAATAGAGAACATGCTTTTTGAATATGTTGGCTTTTTTTTTTTCAAACTTCTCAAGAATTACCTAGCTTTTTCTATAAATTATGCATCGTTTTGGTTGACATTTTAATGAAGTTGTTATTGTGCAGCAAATGGAGATTTATACCATGGTCTATTCTGATTAATTTTATCACTTGATTGCAAGTTTTGTTTTGACACAATGTATACTCATTTTTTGGCAGAGAACTTGCTGGTTACCAAGGATATCATAAAAATTGCTGATTTTGGCCTAGCACGTGAGATCAGTTCACAACCACCCTACACTGAGTATGTCTCCACACGGTGGTAAGTGCTTTCAACTCTTGTATGTAAATTGTTCAGTTGTGTGTTGTGCAGTTTATAAGTTGTACACTGGCTTCTGTTAGGTATCGTGCTCCTGAAGTGCTACTTCAATCTTATCTGTATAGCTCCAAAGTTGGTAAGTATATGCTTTAAACAGCGATAATGATCAAATTAATATTGTTTGGAGTGATGATAAGTACCGTTTTATTTACTGAATTTTCTGTCACTCATTTAGACATGTGGGCAATGGGTGCTATAATGGCTGAACTGTTCTCTCTTCGTCCTCTTTTCCCTGGTGCCAGGTAGTCTCTCTCGCTCTCTCTCCCCCTGGTGCTATAAACTATTATGATTTTACAGCATAGAGACCATGACTAATATCCTGTTTCAAAGCAATTTGGTTTCATATCTTACTATGTTGAAATAAATATTCTCCTTCATATTTGTGCCTGCAGTGAAGCGGATGAGATCTACAAAATATGCAGTGTGATAGGCAGCCCAACCATTGAATCATGGGCTGATGGGCTGAAACTTGCAAGGGATATAAACTATCAGTTCCCACAGGTTAGAATCCCTTAGTTTGGCGTTGCTGTCTTTGTTAGTATACCTCAGGAATACTATTTTTCCTATCAAGCATATATTTTTTATTTTGCAAAATAAATTACAATTACTAATAAACTGTGCTGTTGGTTTGTAGCAACTAGTTGTAAAGTGAATATAGTTGGAGTGTGATCAATTATTGGTGCAGTTTTTATGTCAATTGATTATCTTTATATATTAGTTCAGTAGTTCTGTATAGATTAAGTTGATTTCAATCTAATCTTAAGAGAATAAAATTTTGTTACTGAATGGAGTTGCTTCTATATATGTATGAAGATATTTGTTAAATATTTGTGGGGCTTAATTGTTTTCAATCTACTTAACAGATAATAAAAAGTTATTACAAAAGGGAATCCTGTTATATATAGTTGCTAGGTAGATAAGATGATATAGGTATTCTATCTTTGTTGTTGAATATGTGCTTTGTCCAGTGTCAAGTCTCTTGCTTGATTCCCTGTTCTGGGTGTAGCTAGATATTGCATATGGTATATGATGTTTTTCTGCTTAATTTAAAACCGTCTCGTGCTTAGTGGTATTTGCCTTCTGCTGCAGCTTGCTGGTGTACATCTTTCGGCACTGATACCATCTGCGAGTGATGATGCAGTCAGCCTTATCAGGGTAAAGTAGTTTTTCATTTACTGGTTATAGCTGTTAGGATGAGGCACCACAAACTAACAGTTTGTCTATAAATTCCCGTGCTCTTGTTTGCTGTTAATGAAGTCACTTTGCTCATGGGATCCCTGCAAGAGGCCTACAGCTGCAGAGGCCCTTCAACATCCCTTTTTCCAGGTAGTCAGTTGGCTCATGCATTTTGTATTATTTCATGTTTTTTTGGTCTTAACTGTCAACTGATCTGTATGTTAACAATACCCCTCCCAACATAAAAGAACCGTGAGCGATTTTTTGACACACTTGTTTGTTGTTAACTTGTAGACTTGTTTTTATGTTCCTCCATCCCTTCGTACTAGAGCAGTGTCAAGAACTCCTCCATCTGGTTTGTATTTATCTATCTCTTTACATTCTTGATTTACGAAAGCATTGGATGACACCATGTTATCTCCTGTTCTTTCTCAGCTGGAACAAGGGGAGCCCTTGATCAGCAAGGGGTTAGGAGATATTCTGGCATGTTGCCTAATTCAAAGCTCACCAATAACTTCTCTTCTCCGAAATTACATCCTCCTTTAGCTTCAGGTGATCTGATTGGATTTTTCTATTTATATATTATATTTCCCTGCATGCCTTTTTTTTTTTAAAAAAAAAAATTGAGTTCCACACTGGTTATAACGTTGAAGCAAAGGTTGTGGCCTAAAGGTGACAAGGGTGATTGTTTTTTTGAGTTGGAGGGAACCAAAAAGTCACATCTTGCTATAGAAATCTGACAATGTTAGAGAAACAGAGTAAGATATTTGGTCTTCTCAAAGCTGGGATTAGTTATATGAATCAAATAATGCTATTGGCTCCTGTAAATTTGGTAAAAAGTTTCAAGGTGCTTGTCAACTGCTCTGTAGAACACCACTCTTCGTAGTGACTTAAAGTTGATTGTTGATCCATAACACAAGAATAGACTGGATAACAGTCGATTCTTACCATCATGTTTCATCTAAGTATCAGTTGCCTAGATTGGATATTCCTGTGTCATGCTAGAGGAGCCTGAAAACTCTGCCTTGGTTACCAAACGCTTTGGGGGATTCTTGCCTCAGCACATTATGCATGCATTCTCTATTTTATTACCACAAGGGTTGCTGGTAGTGGTTAATAGTTCTTTGGTTTTTTCTAATGAGTGGATGAATGGGTAAGGCATTAGATTGGAGACTTGAAACTTCTCCATACTTCTTCCACAGGTGCCTTTAAGCTGTTGGTTTTCAAAACACCAGTCTGACCCGAAAATATATTTAAGTCAGATACTACTATTATATATGCCATTGATGGAAATTCTGATGAATATGACGGGTTTTACTCTTTTGGGTTGTACCAGTATTTTATTAATTGATTTCATGCTGTGCGCTGAAGAATTTTCATTTAATATTACAGGTGTGCAACGTAAGCTGGATATGGTGAATCAGGTTAGTTGTCTTGATCTTGCCACCCATCTCAGCTCTCTGTTTCTTTTTACTGTGGCAGCAAGAAAATCTTAATCTGCTAATCATTTGAATTCGGTCACATACTAGAGTAGCTCTTATCTCAAATCAAAATCGTTCTTCATATTAGTGGAGTAGCTCTACATTAGTAATATGCTTTTTGATGCACTGATTAGTGATTAGCTGCTCATCTAAGCTGGCGCTACTCATCAGTCTCCAATGTGATGTAAACATTGTGTTTTTTTTCTGCAGAATGGAAGTAAGAATGAGAAGTCCATGAATACTGTTAAACAATCAAAATATCGACAGCCTGGAAAGGATAGCCCAAGTAAGATTTTTGGCCTTAATTGTTGTATTGGATATTTCATAACTGGAATCATTTGTTGGGATGATTCCATATATTAATTTACGCATGTATTTGGTGTGAACAAGTAAATCAACTCCCCCAGTATTCCTTGTTACTTCTCCTCAATTCCATTCTGCCTTAAAATCAATAAATACTATCTTCTTGTGATCTATTCATGTGGTGCTCTATTTATGAGAAGTTCATGTTGGTGTTGGCAGCTTCTATGAACAAGGGTAGGAATGCGAAGGCAATTTCTGAAACAGCGGATAGGTTGACCAATATGAATGTTGGTAGTGGTACTCGAAGACATTCTATAGGACAACCCCGCCCTCCTCCAATGAAGGCTGGAGTTAATTGGATTTCTGAATCTGGAAACTTCATGCTGAGAGCTGCACAGCCGATCCCCACCGGAAGAACTTTCAGTCGAAAGGTTGCTGGATGAGGATTGCGTTACCGTTACTGTTACCGTGGGAGAATTCTATGATAGTCAATACTGTGACTGTTTCTAGTATCACATTTGTGGGTTTTTCGACTTATCTGTTGACTCGAGTCTAATCTACAAAACTAGTCTTGCTTGTGTCTGTTTTTAATAATGGTTTGATATTTCTGAGTTGTTGGGACATATACAGTTGTGCTGATGTTTTTTTATATATATAAATAAAATGCTTTTCTTTCCCTATGTAAATAGTCGAACTCCACTTTAATTTTGTGTGCGTGATGTGGTTATTAAACTAAAATTATATTTTGAAAATGAGTACTGTTACGAAAATCTTCTCGTCGTTCTAGCTACAACACAGTTTTAGTGCAAAGAATATTTTTTATAACTAACCACCGTTTTTACTTGTTGCATTCTATACTTCTTACGAACAAACTTTTGTTTAAGTGATGATATACTTGTATAATTTTGTCAAGAAGTAACATCAATCGGTCAATAAATGGCAACACATTGGACATACATATATAACTAGCAGAAACTATTTTTTAAGTCGATATTTCCATCGTCCAAAACTTTAAAAAGGAGGCAAATTTTCATTAATAAAGTAATATTCATATTTTAAAACCACTTTTGTTGATACTTGACACTTGAGAGTCTTGGCCCTTCAGGAAGCTGATGAGTTTGAAATCATTGCCGAAAACACCAGCAGCATCGTTGGTGCCATTTTGGCTTTTGTAGTTCAGATCTTATTTTCCCTTGTATTTAGAAAGATAAGACTAATGTTACATATCTAAGTCTTTTTATGAATCAACTACAATCAAATTAAACAATAAAATTTGGAATAATATTAATCATAACTAATCTTTGTTATGTTAGATCAATTTGATTAGCTTGATTAATAAAAAGATTTGAATGTGTAGAATTATTTATATTTTAATAATTTTAATTAAAAAAAATCGAAGAACTCGAAAAAAGAAGGGGAGGGGCGACGTGGGGTATATTGGGTTGACGTTAGTGAAAAAATGTAGTAAAAATAATAAGAAAATTAAATGGGGTCAATATAAAAATTTTAAAAGAACATATTGACCAATCATAAATGCACACATAAAATGTAACTTGCATCTTTATTTGGGAGGACCATAACTAACCCAACTAACAATTGCAAAGTGGATGAAATGGATCTTCTTAATTTTCTTTTTTCCTCTATTAATATGGTGTGAAGTGTGTGTAATCCAATTTTTGAAAAACACGAAAGTATCCATTTACTCTCCGAAATCGAATAATTGCAAATATTAAGGTATGAATTGAAAAAATCAATCAAATTTGAATGATATTTGCTTTATTTAATGGAAAATTAGTAAAATAAAGTATGTTAATATGCAAGTTTTATACTATAAGATCTATTAGGACTTAATATTTATGAGTCATATTAAATCACTCTTCTACCTTAGTTCATGACAACAATAAAGACATTTTATGGCCCACAAATTCAACTCAACAGAATACATAAATTCAATTATAATTTTAGTCTTTATTTTATCTTATCTTTATTTTTATCTCATCTTTGTTTTTATCTTTCATAGAGGAATGCTCTATATATACTTAGTTTTACCTTCATAGTTTATAATTTTCAATCAATCAACAATCAATAAAATTTCTTCATCTTTTCTTTATTATTCTTTTACAATTTTATTATCTTTGCGTACTCTTTCGGTACTCTTTCCGTTTTATTATCGTATCAGAGCTTTCGTGATGTGAAAAATTTCTCAATTAGGTAATTACCAAAGTGATGAGTCATAAGCTCGTGTGTGTGATCCTCCACCTCGTTGAGGATCATGTCAATTTCTTGGAAAATGCTATATATTTGAAGGTGTAGGGAGAGAAACTCTATTAAGTCACTAATACCAACATATATAGCGATGTTTCTAAAAGTAAAGGCTAAAGCTTAATGATTTAGTTTTAGTTCAGAATGCATAAATTTAAGTGTTTTTATTATTTCGATTGAATTGTTTGAAGTATTAGTTTTAGTTTTTAGAATTAAAGTTAGATGCATGAAACTTACATGATTGGTTGATATGTATGTAAACAATTTGTCAACATAAGATTTCAACTATGTTGTGATTAAATAAATGATAATTAACAGCAACTACAATGACAAAAGGAAAAGTGTAAGAAACCAAGATTAAAGGGAGAGAATTAAAAAACAAATATAGATATGTATATATATATTATATATATAATATAATGAAAGAAAATATTAGACCTCCAAATCCCATGGTGATAGAACTTTTGGGAAAAATAGGGATCACAAAAACAAATTCAGAATTTGGCACTGTATAATAAGACAGTGTCAATCTTAATAATATGCCAGAGACTATCACCAATGGTGTGAAGGGACTAACTAGTTTTTGTGTATAGGACTCTCTAACTCCAAAAGAATCCAAAAGTAACAAGCTGCATTACAATAATCACTACCAATCAAAATTGGGGATTCCATCTTTGTTTAGGACATCCTTAATTTTCATGTCTTCAAAGGTATTGAGCTTGTATTCTATCTCTGTTCTCCTCCCACCATGTCTTTGCATTTACCTCCCCAAATCTTTCCCGGCTGCAGAAATAGTTAGTTCATCAAGTGTCAATTCAAATAAAACAAGAATCATGTTAGTTTTCTAGATCATGTTCTTGATATGCACTAATGTTACCTGAATCTCACGCGTCGAAGCTCCCTCGTTCCATCGGCTAACTGCCTGATTGTGATGTAAACTCCAGGCTCATCCTGCTCTACCCATTCTGTCTCCATCTCGCTCGCATTGCTCACCGAAGGCTCGTCTCTAGAAGAGGTTGTAGTCCTTGATGCTTCCATGGATGACCCTGCTGCATGGAACTGGTGGCCGGAACCACCTTGTTCCAAGTGTTTATAGTGATGCCTTGGTGTTGTCCAATCTCTGTTTAAAGATGAGGTCATAGGACTTTCTCGCGCAGATGTCAATCTTGAGTATGTAGAATCCCTTGGCTGTTCAATTGCAACAATGCAAACACATTATAAATCTTGAATTCAATTTGTGTTTGTTGCGTGTTAGTGAAAACTCAGGTGCAGTTAACTTCATATGAAGTTAATAGATAAGAGTCGTTAAATGAGTTGACAGGTGCTCTCAACTATCAACTTCACATGAAGTTATCTGGACTTGAGTTTTCACCTTGTTATATAGTCCTTTCATACCTCATCCTCGGATCTTGGAGGAGTGTTAAGAGATTGTCGATTGAATCGTTGAACATTGTAAAGTTCCATGATTCTGTCATAATTCTCGCCCCACCATTTTTGTGCTTGCCATTTATTGAACATCTCCCGGCTTCAAATGCAAAAAAAAAAAAAAATGATTAGATTTGAAGAACTAAATTCTCATATCTGGTGTACAAGTATGAAACTTGAAGGTTGGCACTTTTTTTAAGGTTGCTTGAGTCCCAAGACACAACACTCAACTAGCATGCTTGTAAATTTAGAGTTAATTTGAGAGTTTGATAATCTTGTATACACTAAACATGTAATTAACAAGGATAATGGAGTGTTTAAGAAACCTGAAGCGAATTCTTTTGAGGTCATTTCCACCATTAGGAAGAGAAACAAAGGTGATGTGAACCCCTGGCTCCACTTGTGCCATCCACTCCTTGGCTTCACCCTCATCCTCCAACACCACATCACAAACCGAGGCCGAATCGCGAGCTCTAGGGGTCTGATCCCCACCAAATCCTCTCATGAATCTTGGGTCAGTTCTACCAGGATGATTGGAGCTAGTGAAGTCCCAAGCAGGGGTTGAACTTGTGCTTGCACCTCCCATGTAAGGGTATGGAACCCCTTCTGAGATGGTGTCAAAATCAGGATAAGGTCTCTGTCCTTTCTTGTAGGTACTTGACCCTGTGCATGGCTTGCACTGCTTGTATGCACCTGAAAACTTCAGTGCCATGTCCTTTAACTGCATATAACAATCATCAAATTCAGATTAACAACAATGCATTCAAACTTGTATTCAAATAGAGTTTAATTGCTAGTGATTAATAATGTAAAAGTTTTTAATTTTGGTATTTGTATTTGCTTGATTTTTAAATTAATAGAGAATATATCATTCTAGAATTTAGATTATGTCATAAAACACAAGTATATTTGACACAGTTAAGAATGGTATATGACAATCATCAAAGTGTTATGATTAAATAGAATAATACTGTTCAGTCTTACTAGAAAATTAAAAAAAAAAAATAATTGATAATAAGCCAACAAAAGCTTAACATATCTAAAAATTCATGAAAGTCATACATACATATACTTGGTCAACAACTTCAATATAAATCATCTTTTTACAGATCACAATAGATCATGTAACTTTAACAAAATGTGTATCTGATATCATAACTTTAGGAAAATATAGATTCCTGAATAGTTACAAATATTCTGTATCTACATGTATTTTGACCATTGACTCCTATAATTAGAACTATGCAGGTGGGGCCCTATAAAAGAAACTCACTATATCTTAATAATGTTTTAAGGCTTTCTTAGACACCTGAGTGGCACTTTCCCCCCAGTGTAGATCCACCCTACACACATTTCTTTTTCTTTTTTGAATTTGAATATCATTTGTCTCATCCAATATGATCCACTAAATGGAGGAAAGGCATGCAAGGATAACCACACTTCTCCACTTTCCAGAACATGAAAAAATACAAAATTCACAACTTGCTATAATATAAATAAAGCCAATCCCATAAAAAGTAGTTTAATTGTACTAAATGTCCCTAAATTTTTTTCAAAGAAATTTAGCTAACATATGTCCTAAAAAAACATGTTAACATTGTCAGTGAAAATTTTAACTTTCTATAATTTTATATATTTTTCATAAAAACTTTCTAAGTAACCTTGCATGCTAGATAAACCAATTTTTTTCTATTATATCTAATTTTATTATAAGGTTAAGGTCTAAGCTAAAAATATATTCCATTCAACAAAAAACTGTGACAAAAAATTGCTCTAGAAACTTGGTTAAAAATTTTAAAACTATAGTCCTAATTAAAAACCATGTCAAACTAAAAAGATCTCTAGAAGTTAATTAATTAATTAAACCTAAAAGTGAGAAATAAAATAATTGAAACTGGTTCTGCTGAATAACAAAGTATCTGTCCAAAATGACACACAAGTAGGGAAACATAGTCCCTGCAAGTTTCTGAAATACAAAACCAAAAAAAGTGTGTTTGGATGAAGCTGAATGGAGTCTTAAGGTTTCACAGGCTTGGGTCATTTTCAAAGCACCATGTAAATACTTTACAGCTAGGATAGTGGAGAATGTACTTGTTATGTTATATCTAGAACACTACATACAAGTGGGTGAAAACAACATCACCTTAACGTGTGAAAAAACCATTTACTATATATCCTACAGAAACCTTACATTGTTACATTACATATGTCATAGAATCAATCTATGTACCCCAAATGGAAAGCATTTTCTATTTGTAGATATCTCCAACAATATCTATCCAAATATCAATTGTCAATTTTTTTTTCCACAATTCAGATACATTTGGTTCTAAATTGTTAGGATATATAGGCATCAAATTAAAAAAGTGCCTACCTATTTAGATAAGGATAAAAATTCCATGCAACATTGACTGAAAGAAAATTATTAAATTAATATAACAAGTACTGTAAAACACAAATAGTTAATAGTAAATGTCACTATACTTTTCTTCCATCAAGAAAATAGTCCAATCATGAACAAATTTCTCTATACAAATTTAATTTCCCCTTTTCTTTTTTTTTAAGCATTGATATATAATAAAATACTTTTAAAAACAAACTAAAAAAAAAAGTAGGACGACAAGAATTAATGGATGGGCCATACAATGGATTCGCATACCCTTGTGTCCTAGACATCTTTTCTTAACATTAACCAAACCGATGGATGTGTTGAACATGTTCCCACTGCTGCCATTATCCACACACAAATTTTGGAGAATATTTGACCAAAGACTAAATACTGCTATATTGCTTTTACTTTAGGAATCAAAATACAAGGAATTAAGAGAATAATAGTGCATTATTATTATTGTTATTATTAAAATGTGGCATGTGTAGTTAGATTTGAAGCCAATGTGTTTGTGCTTTTTATCATATGTTTTATAAATTTAGTAAATTTTATGGTGTCTATAATTTTTGTCTAACTTATTTTTATAATAAATTTTGATTATTTAATAATTATTTATTTTTATATTTTTAAAATTAAATAATTTTTAACCTTTTTAAATATCATAAGAATCACCTATAAATTTTTGAAAAATTTTTAAATATATTAGTATACTGATATTTTAGTAATTTTTAATATTAATCTTAATTATAAAAAATATATATAATATAAAAAATATTTCAAATACACCAGAAAGTATCGGTACATCAGTTATTTTAACCGTTGATTTCAATTAATATATATTATATATTTTTTTATAATTCAGATCAACGGTTAAAACAATTGGTGTACCGGTACTCCCAGTACACTTGAAATGTTTCCTATATTATATATAATTAAAATTCACTGACATACTTAAAAACTTTTCTAAATTTTTACCCCCTTACTAGTTGAAAGATGTCACAATCATGATAGAATTTTTTGATTAAAAACAAACTTAGGTGGTGTATTATACAAGTGCAATTATAAGTGGACCTAATTGACAAGCTGGAATTTTTTCCCCGTAAAATCAAATCAAAGTCTACAAAGAAGAAGAAGGAATATAGGGGATTGATTGGTTGATCATGATGGTCACGTCCGGTCAGTAACACCACATGCCATTAAATAAACCAATAAATTGGACCAATACATGGCAACAAGTGGACCATCCTCTTCAACACCATAGGTGGGCCCATTACAAACGTCATCCTAAACAATCTCCCTCCTCCTTGATACTCACAAAAACATGTCTCGTGTGTCCGTGTGTCATGTGCATTCTTATTGGACCAGGATTTTCTTTTTCATAAGTGAAAAATTGTCTAATTAACTAAGTTGTAAAAAGCATGTAGCTACATCTAATTGGATAAACGTGCATTTGGTTTGGTTTTATTATTAGAAATGGACTAATTTAATTGAAATTTTTGTAACTATCTTTTATCTTTGAAGTATGAAACCAAGTAAGAAGAGGACAAATTTACCTACAAGTATTCCAAATTTGGCTAAATGCCTATAATATAGTATACAAAATTAGATTGTATGAATAATTTTGTTTTTGTGGTATGACATGACAAGATCACAAAACATCTGATGAATATTAATATGCATAAAAAATAGAGAAAGATGTGTGAGTGTGGAGTTGTGTAAACACATAGGGGGGGCTTATAGGTATGCGTGGAGGTTAGAGAGAGAATCAAAATGTGGTCCCCCCACCAACCTAATAGGTATTCATTTTGTTAGTTTTCACCAACATGGAAAAAAAAGAAGCTGCAAAAGCAAAACTTGTAGGTAGCAAAGAGATAACCAGAATTTTTAAAAAAAATGCTACACTACAATCACATTTATAAATCCTTAAAAAATTTATCCTTTAAATATATTAATTTTTTACAAAAAAATACTAATAAAATCTTTTAATATAATAAATATTATGATTAGAATAAAATGTCTTAATTTAAACTAATTTATTTACCTCTATCATTTTAAAAAATTTTTTTACTATTTTTTTTATAAATTTTAAAAAAATTATGTTATTTTACTCTAAAATAAATTAAAAAATATCACTTCTACATGTATTCTTTTTCAAGATGTATATATCAAATAATTTTAAATAACTAATTCAGAAATGCTAAATGTATACTAAAATCAGCTATCAAAGTCAGTCACCAGTATAAAATACATGGTAAAATATAAATACACATTAACAATAAATTAAACCACATATGTATTTATATACAAATACATTAGTGACTGATTTTAGTGTACAAATAGCATTTTTCTAACTGATTTTTTATGTACACATAACATAATTGATTCGAGTATCATTAATGGAAGTTAATAATGGTGGTAAGAGAAGAAAGTGAGGAGGGTGGAACCTGCGTGGTCAGGCTTTTGACGGCTTCTTTTGTACTGGGCGTGCCACCTTCACGGCTTTCTTCTTCCCTCTCTTCCGCCGTTTGCTTTGTACAAGCTATGCATGTAAACATTTTCACTCTTTTTCTCTCTCTCTCTCTCTATATGTATATATATATTTATATACTTTTTTTTTCTTTCCCCCTAATTATACCTGCACCAAAACAAACAAATTCATTTAATGGTCATCACATTGAATTAGATATTCAAAAGAAATATTTAAAGTTCCGGTGTTGGAAAGAAATTTAGGTAAAACAAAAAAGCTATATATCAACTGTCATTGGTTTACAATGGAACTAGGACAATAATAACAACAATGCATTGTACATTTGTACTAATTTAGTAAAGTGTTTATTTATTATTGTTGTCGATATTATTGTTGTTGTTGTTATTGGTTATTATATATAATTGATTCAAGGGGAGAAAAAAGTTGAGAATAGGTAAGGGGAGGAAAATAAACAATCACTTTTTTTGTTTGTTGAATAAAACAGTGACAAGAGAATGAGAGGAGCAAAGTATGTAACTAAGTTGGAATGGAACTGAAGGAAGGGGAATGTAATAAATAATATAAAAATGAATGAATGAATGAATAAATGAGGTGCCGAATGAGGCAAAACAAGATGGTCCTGAGGTAGAAAACCAAAAAGGAAAAGCAATCTTGAATGTTATAGGCTCGGGATCAGAGCTTAGGAGATCACAGAATCCAAAAAGAAGCAAAGAGAAGGAGAATGAATGAATGAATTAAAGAAGAGAAAAAAAGGGCCAAGATTTAATTAAAAGGAGAGAAAGAAAAGATAAAGAGATTAAAAAAAGAACAAAATGTGGGGAAGCAAAAAGCAAAGGCTTTCAAAGGGACCTTAGCTTCTTCCCCTTGTTAGACAAAGAATTGAAACAAGAAACAACAATGAAGCAAAGCAAAGCAAAACAAATGATGCTATAATAATAAATAATAATAAAGAAACAAGGCAAAAGTGGTTTGAATTGAAGAACAAAATTTAATTAGTTTTAATTTTCTGACACATAATGGGTGATTGTTGCTCCTCCACCCACCCGTCTACTCAGTCTGATTCTCTCTCTCTCTCTCTCTTTATCTTTTGTGTAAATCACAATCAATCCCCATTCTCCAAGACCATCACCAAAAAGCAGCTACACTACTACACTACACATTCTTTCTCACTACACAAAACAACAAAAACCGTGTACTATTACTATATATAAATGAATAACTACATTTAATTCTAAAACAAACATTGACACATATTAATTAATATATACAAGTAGTAAAATAGAGATACCAAGGTAGAGGCTATTTTTGTTTGGAAATTTCACTGAGTTGTGTTTGTTGGTAATTAATTAATATATGGTTGAGATATTGAAAATGACAAATCGAGTTGAATGTGTTGTGAGAAGAAGAGGGGGGGAAGGGGGGCAAACAGACACATGCAGAGGAATTATTATATAAACACAACAGAAAAAAGTGTGGGGGCGGAGGATCAAATAAAAAGAACAACAACAACAACAATAATAATAAGAAGAAGAAGAATTCTTCTAACTCTTCTCTGCACATTCAATAATGTTGTTTGCCTTTTTTTTTCTCTGCTGAAAAAAAAAGTGGTTATTCGAAAACGACTTACCAAACAATCGTTTCAGCTTCCTCTGCCACCACCTTCTCCTTTGTCCCTCTGAAAATGCAAAAACGCTAAACTCTTCAAAACCACAACAACAACAATAATAATAACAATAATAAGAAGAAAACGAGACTCTAATGTTGGGATCTGAAGCTTGGTTATCGTGTTATCGAGCTAACAAATATGCAAATAAATTAAAATATTGACGCTACAAACAAAAATTGAAAGCAGAGAGAATAAAAGAAAAAAGTGGATAAAGAAGAATGGTGTTAGCGTTTTACTAACATTACTACTACTATTAATACTACCTTGTGTGAGGTTCAGATTGTAGTTGAAGGAAGGTGAATCGCATTCAGAAGAAGAAGAAGAAGAAGAAGAAGAAGAAGAATCGATGAGCTGCGAGGTGCAGAGTTTCTCTGTTTTTGGAAACAGAGGATCGTACGCGCGCGTGAATGAGAATATGAAAATAATGAATGATAGTGAACGGTGGCGATATTTTGAAGATTTTGTTTGAAGCGCGAGAAATTGGAGAGAATTACGGTTACAGATTGAGACGAGGTTGAAGGGGGGGAAGACTAGAGAAGGAGGGAGACAGCGTTTGAGGTTGTCGTATTTATACATCTACTGGGTAAGGCTTCACGGCGTTAGCCTTACGCCGTTAAGTTTGACGGAAAATGTTTTTGAGTATCAACCGATGGGAGACACGTGGGGCCTACATGTCCTTCTTCTTGGTTGATCCAAGGGTGGGGATTTTTAACGTTATTTGTTCGTGTGCCACGTGGCGTTTTGTGATTGAGTTTGATGGGATTATTGGAGGGCTAGGATTTAGTTAGGGGATTTATTTTATTTTTTGGAACCTTCCCATCCAGGTTTTGTTGTGCTGTTCAATGATGTCATTGTTGTTGGATCTTGATAATCATAATAATCATAGCTGAATAATATTGTCATCATTATTATTTATTATTAGTATTCTAATTATCTATAATTTAATTTTTTTTTTGTTTTTTATTAACGTATCATCATCATCACTCGAAGTGAATCTTTAAATATAGTATAAAATAGTAAAGTAACTGCGTAATTAAAAGAAGATAAGTATTTGATTTTGTGGATATCATTTTTGGGGGGATTTGTCTTTTGTCTCAATCCTCAGGAGATTAATTATTTTAATACCCTATAGTTAATCCTAAGAAATTAAATGAATTAAAGAAAATAATGTCCTTTTGGATATAATAGATTATTACATCAATATTTCCGGTGATTAAGTTACATTTTTTTTTGGTGACTATTGATTAAGTGATGCTGACGATACTACTTTATTTCTAAAAGCAAATACTTATTTATTTATTTATATCTTGATCATAATTAATAATGGCAATCAATACTCCTGTCAAGAAAGAAAATAAACATAAAAATCAATATTCTTATAATTTATTTTTGAGACCATGACCTTTATTGTGTGGTGATTTTTTCCTTCTTCGTGGAAGCTAAAAGATTAGTTTAAAAAATTTAATTTTATTTATTTTTGGTTTAAAAAAGTTTTACGTATATATTTTGTTACCATGTGTATACTCATAAAAAATTAATGGAGAATTCTGCAAAAAAAAAATTTACACTATCAATAAATTAAAATTATACTCTTATTTTCAATGCAACAAATTAAAAAGTATTATATGTATAACATTACCTAATTTTTAAACATAGAATCATAGAAGATTAGTTTAATTTGTGATTCTCCAAAATTAAATTTTAATTCTCATTACAACAACTAAATATCTTGCCATTCATGTTCGTTATCTACGAATATAACTGATGTCATGAACGTTGATAAAATAGATGCCTAAAAATAATTAATAAAAAGACTAATTATTGAATTTGAAAAGGTAAGACAGAAAAAATAAAAAGCAAATAAATTGTGTAAAAAAATTTCTTCATAAAGAAAAATAATTTCTCAAAATTTTTAAATCACTTTAATTGTATAGCTTGATTTTCCGATATATTTATTTGAACAATCGAGTAACATGCAATCATGCATGAATACACATTTTGATAGAAAGAGAATCAATCAAAGATAGAAAGAATGAACAACATGCATGCATGGTTGTCTTACTTCCATATTAAGCGTCTAATAAAACTTTATAAGCCTTTAATTTGCATGTGCATCAAGCTAATAAGGTAGCCTCATCACTAAACAGTAATAAAACCAATTTTTAATAGCATATATTTTAAAAGATTAATTTTGATATACTGACAACGTAAAACGTTTTATATAGTTCTATAATCATAATTGTTTTTTTATAAGACCATTCACGCGATCAATATAAAAAGTGGTTTATTTTTACAATTAAGTACGATTTTGGTTCTTAAGGTATAGGCTGAAAATTTTTTTCGTCTCGAACCTTTTTTTGCATATAAAATCGTCCCTAAAGTTTAACTTGATTTTAAAATCGTCCTTACTTTAGGGATCAAAATTGTACGGAAGTGGCGGCAGAAGCGGAGACAGGAATGAATCGTAGACAGCTTATTCTTCTTCTTCCCTCCTTCCTTCTTCTTCTTTCCTTCTCCTTTTGCAGAAGCAGAAATATTCTCTTTTTCTTATTTTTTCTTTCGCTTTTGTTTTATAATTTTTTTGTTATGGATAATTTGGTCCAAAATTTTAGTATTTAAATTAAAAGAACGATTTTAAAATTTAGTTTTATATTTTAGGGATGATTTTGTATGAAAAAAAAAGCTGGGAACAAAAAAAAAGTTTCAGCCTATATCTTAGAGACTAAAATTGTACTAAACCTTTATTTTTACTAACACGACTGTTATGTGATTAGATGAACGTATAAAACAGACAAAATTAAATTCATACTTTAAAACCTATATATAGTTATTGATGATGATGATGATGACTTGAGAGTACTACTAGTGTTTGTTATGGAAGAATTATTCTAAACTTGATGAGTAGTTAGAGATATAATATAATAGGTGTTTTTTCATGATCCTTTTTATAAAAAGCTCATGACTGTCTTCATCGATTGCAACAAGTTTCCTTTGACATGAAACCACATGCATGAAGCTTATTGGATCCAAAGATTACGTGATGGATGGGAAGTAGCAGTAAACTAATAGTGATTTTCCTATTCATATCACCTTTCAAAATTGGAACCATGCATGATGTTGTTATAGCTCAGATTCTGCATTTTATAGAATAGCTTAGCTTGACCAACTTTAATTAATTTTTCTTATTTATTTATTTATGCAATGACCTCACAAAAGATCCGCAGCCAGTTTTATATGCACATATTTTTATTGTAAATGTAAACTCATAATTGTATATTCTAATATTTATCGGTCTCCTTTTTGTTGATAAGACTAATCATACCATGCATAATTATTGACATTGTCATATTATGCATGTAGGGGAATAAGACACATATAACAAGTAAATTCACCTTATTATTTACAAATATTTGAGGGTATTCACACAGGTTTTTTTTTTTTTTTTAGGAAAAATATTGGTATTTTTTTTTTTTGGAAATAGAATTATTTGGTATAATTACAGATGGATGAATTTTATAGGTGAAAAGTTAATATGTAAAGGGCACTTGCAACACATAAGAGGCGTGTTGGACACGTGACAGCATCCTGGCCAACACGTGAGGACGTGTTTGACACGTGGCAACATATTGACTAACACTTGGAGGCGTGTTGAATGATTTTCATATTAAAATACCATCTCTATTTTCATATTAAAGTATTCACACACACCGTACGCTTTATATCTATTTTATTTATTTATAGACATATTTTTTATAATTTAAAATATGAATTTATTTTCTTTAGTAATATTAGAGAAATAATAATTTAAAATTATTTTATCTAATTTAATATTTATAAATTCATATATATGACATCTATAGTTATACTTTTTTTTTACTGGAAGATAAAGAGACTCAAACTCGTGATCTTTTAGGTGAGTATAGAAAAATTATATCATTTGAATTGTAACTCATTGACATTGATAGTTAATTAGTTATACTTATTATGCAAGTGATTAAAAAAATTATAAAATAAGATAATTTTAAATTTTAGACTAACTTTTTGGTTATATTGTACTGCCGTATTTAACAAATTCTTTGTGGCATAAGGTAAAGTTCATAAGCATTATAGTACTTTGAAAGAATGTACAAATATTTATATTAATATTGCATATATATATATATATATATATATATATATATATATATATATAGTATGTATATAAATGCATAAATATTATTCCTGCTATGAAATACCCTTTATTCGACATTTCCAATTAAGATTTAAAGACAAGTATATATACTACTGAATACCGTTCTTGTCATTCATTCTCTCTAAAGTATTCAAATTGGTAACCTTCTTTATTTTATTCGTTATGGTTTATTCTCTCATTAGCCAAAAAAAGCCTTCTCAAAAGAGACAAAAGTTCCTGCACTGTTGGAAATATTCTGTGCTCATCAAAATAACACACTTCTCCATTCTGTCTCATAAAAAATTAAACGTTACATTTATAATAAGAAAAAAATTTTAAAAAATATAATATGACACATAACAAAAAAAATATTACAAAAATTGCAAAAAAATAAAATAAAAAAGAAAATTAAAGGGTAGTAAGTTTTAGTAGTATATATTAGGATGAAAATTCAAGTGCAGTCAACTTCACATAAAGTTAATAACTGAAAATTTTATTTAACAATTTTCAATTATCAACTTCACGTAAAATTGACTGTATCTGAGTTTTTATCGTATATTATATATTATATTATTAGAGTAACACGTCACTGGATCGTTTGGTCCTGTCAAAGTTGCACGAGTGAAGTGGCCAAATATAAATGTTCTATTCGATTAGGTGAGTGTGAGAGAGAGAGAATCAAGATCAAAATTGGAATTGAAGGAAGATTTTTTTCAATCTTGTCAAAGGAACAAGAAATATATATATATATTTATTTATTTATTTCTATTTTCGACTAGAACTATTGGAAAAAAAGGTTCTATATGTCATAGGAACCAAAAGGTCCCTTGGTTTCTTTGGTGCTATTATGTTGCTGAATGCTGATGCAATGTACCTAATAACTATAATATTTTTTTTTTCTATTTTCTTTTGTAATGAAAGATTAGTTGGGCACAGTAGTTATATAGTCACGGACAGTATGTAACCCAAACCAAAGAAGCTGAGGCTTGGTATTTAGTTTTGACAAATTTTATATTGTCTTTTATTTGTGTCTAATTTTTGTTTAAATTATTTTTTATAGTAATTTAAAAATATTTAAAAAAAATGTTACTTTATACTTTTAAATTTAAAATTAATTATTTAATTTATTTTAATAATTAAATAATATTTTTTAAGCACCATAACAAATATTTTTAGTTATTTACTATTTAGTCCAGTCAAAGGGGTCAGGTTTTGAATGGGAATAATATGAATGTATGTTGAGTCATTTTGCATTGTACGGTAATCAACATAATAGTAATACACAGTAACATCACTGGCTACCGGCTATGGCCGGTTACTACTATACAAATTTAGATAGTAGCTCTTTAACAACATGCTTGTATTTTTGTTTGGAGTAATCATTGTTTGTACAAAGTAGTAGTTAGAGAATAACTTTTGTGATCATTTAGCAGGTATTTTATTTTATTTTAAATATAGGAATAAAAAAGGATAATATTTAGTAGTTATTTTAGTTCAAAAGTTTCATATTAGTGATAAAAGATATAACTACTATTGAATAATCTTAATGCATTGTATATTTAATTTAACCTTAATAATTTATCTCAATGATCAACTACTCAAATTATATAATCGAGATAAGAGAAATGTTATTTGTATATTAAAATCAGTCGTTAAAATCAGCCATCAATATATTTGTGTATAAATATATGTGTGGTTTAATTTATTTTTAATGTTATATTTGTATTTCAGTATGTATTTTATACTGGTGGCTGACTTTGATGACTGTTTTTGGTGTACACATAGTATAACTCAATTGATAAATATTAAAATTCTATACCATCATTTGTCTTTGAATGAAGTTTTAATTCAATTATTTTTGTTGTATACGGTATTCGTTTACTCGACAGGTGAAAGATTAATCTGTCATAAATTTGAGCTCTATTTAAGAGTTTGTTGTTGACCAATTGATTGTTACATGTATAAAGCGTGATTTAAGTTCGCGATACTTACTTAAACAGACGAATAAACTGACCACTCGACTAACTTAAATTGATTTTTTTAATTCAGTCAGTTAACCCCATGTAATAGTAAATAATGATAAATGTGCTAGTACCGTACCATGTCCTATTCAAAAAATGTACCTAATAAAAGTCTTGATTTGTGTTAAATCTGACAAATTGTAATCTAAGATTACTAATCAATGACTCAACATATAAATGGAAGAAAGAGAAGGTACTGTTGGGCCCAACCCAATGGAGAGTGTTACCGGCTATTGTAGGTGAAAATTTTAGGGTTAGTGATGAGTGAAGAATGAAGTGCTTTAGCTTTAAGTAAACCCATTTATCCTTATTTGTTTTTTGTCCTTTGCTTTATTCCTGCGGCTAACTCACTCTTTAAGCAAAGAATGCTTGGAATAGAGGGACAACAAAACCGCCCAGTATTAAAACTCTCTATTTCTCTCTCTCTATATTAAGAAATGTTATTCCACGTGTCATGGTGTGATTGGCCAGTGCTTTTAAGCTAAAGATGTTTTACCAGATCTTGTTAAGGAAGAAAGCATAGTCCATTGTCCAAAGTCATTCCCTCCCTACCCTCAAATTGGTTTGGGTCTTGTTTTCAAGTGAATTCAAAATATTACATAAATAAATATACTTTAATTATTATTATTACATTTATTTTTGTCCTCCTTATCTTTTTCATTCTATTATGAGCTGTCATTGCAAGTGTAATTACCTCAAAAGAATTACTCACTCTTAATTATAGCTTTTACTTGTACATGAAGCAGAAATAAAATCAAAGTTTTACCCTTTTGATTAGGGACAAAATCTTAAATAGAACTCAGATTCGTGACGGATTAGTTCTTAACTTGTTGAATCGAAAAATATCGTAGCCAATCAAAAAATATATATGTGTGTAAATATGCTGTTGCAATATTCATTATTAGTACTATATATATGCTTAATTAAAACCATGTAATCTGAGGTTAATAGTTATAATATATAATAAGATGAAAACTCAGGTGAAGTCAATTTCACATGAAGTTGATATCATCTAACGGCTCTTAAGTATCAACTTTACATGAAGTCGACTGCACTGAGTTTTCACCATATAATAATCCTTCGTATACCTTATTAGAATCCATACGTCTCATCATCATGGTTTTCAAAGTAATGCTCCAATTCAAAATTGAAAAATCCCATGAAAGGGTTATAAGAGAGGACATACAAGAAAACATGGTGGGAGACTATACCACTTTTAACGTTAGGAATGTTCTGTTTTTCTCCATGAACAAAGAACGAACGAACATGCTGTAATAGATACACTTATATATAAAAAATATATATATTTGTGAAAAGTAAAAAATCTAACTTAACATATAATCTCAATCCCCAAGTATAGTCTTTTCTTTCCCCATTTCCAATGTTGAGAGATATAGTCTCTGATTACTTTGGTTATTATTATTTGCTTCTTTTGGTTTCTTGCTTCAGAGATTAAATAAAAACACACACACTCAGCAGTTACCACTACTCTTGTTAAAAGAAGAGATACACAAGTAGTGGGCTATGTCGTGCAAAATGCAATTACTGTTTCATTTTTTAAGCTTTTAAACCTCTCCGTACGCTACAGCTGGACAATATAAATATATTTTATATTAAATAATTTAGATAAATATATTAAATATTATTTAACAGTTTTTTTTAAGTATTATATGAATAATCAGTTTCCAATTACTCAGATCAGCCTCATGCATGTTGGAAGTTTAAAGTTTAAACCAATATGAATTTTGGAATTTTGTTAAGGTCAAATTAATTCATTATTCCTAGATGCTATATGTGTATGCATGGTCTAACCTATGTGGTCCCTTGAAAATTAAAGTGTATGCATCAAGGGCCAGCAAGGGAGGTTTTGCTTAATTTCAAGGGAACAATCTAATGATGTGATTAAGCATTTAATTAAGCATTAATATACTATAATAAGCTAAAGATGCATGTGTATGTGTTTTTTTTTTTTTTTTCAATTAGACGTGAGATTAAAATTATATTATCCTAATAACCCTAATAACTATAAGTATAATTATATTAAACACTTAAGATTTATTTTAATTTATAACAATATTACATTTAAAAATAAGATTTAGTTTTGATCCATTTACAGAATAAAATATTTTATCACAGCCATCTAGTTATATCTATTCGTTTAAATAATTATTTATGTAATTAATATAAAAATAATTTTTTTTGACATAATATTATATAATTAAATGTATATATAAAATTATTTAACTGAGAGTTTAATAATCTAGTTACCCAATCACACACTAGATTATGTTGAAAACAACTTTTTCATGGCCAAAAAAAAAAAGTTGCTTTTAGATTAAAATTGGGTTACTCAAAAACATGTTAATTATCATGCATCACACAATTCACAAAATAGATTTTAATCTATTACATATATGTAGGGTAGAGTTTTTTAATCAAAGGAGAATGAATTACGGTGAAAACTCAGGTGCAGTCAACTTCACGTGAAGTTTATAACTAAAAGCCGTTAGATAATTTAACTGATTTGATTAAATTTTCATCTAACGACTCTCAGCTATCAACTTCACGTGAAGTTGACTGCACCTGAGTTTTCACTTGTAATAAGGATAACGAAAAACAAGAAAAAGAAGCTATATATATATATAAAGCTTTCAGACAAACTAATAATCATATATCTATCTATCTATCAATAAAATCTCTTGTGGGGAAGAAGGTGTTGGAGATAACTAGAGGGAAGAAAATTAAATTAAATAGAGGCGGGTATTGTGAATATTCAGCATGTTATTATTATTATTCTTCATGATCAGGGTGTGTAGTACGTAGGAATGTTAGTAAAGTGTGAAAATTTAGAAAAATAAAAGAAAAAGAAAGAAAGAATCACAGAAAAAGAGAGAGAGAAAAAAAAAAGTCCCTAAGAAGTGTGTTTCTTTTGAAGAAAGAGAAAACGTTCATTAAGCTAGCTACTTTTTTTTTTAATTTATTTAATTTTGGTTCTCCTTTCCGGGACAAGATTTAAACTAAACTGTCCATGTATAAAACCCTTTAAAGAAAAGACACTGATGAGTTGCTGCAAAATTAGAATGTTTAAAGCAAAATTTGTTTGATTTGCAGATATAATAATTATGCATATAAATATAATTTGAAGTATTTATATGAAATTGAATTTATGGTGGTGATAAGTGATTAGTGCATGCAAGTTGGTGTGGCCTACATGAATGATGAGAAGAAAGAGACGTGATATTTGGTATGGTTATGTAACATGAAGACATGATGGGTCAATGTAAGTTCAGGAATAGAAAACTACACGTGTTTTGTTTTCTCCTCTCATTCTCATCCTTCATTCACCGTGCACTAATTATCATTCATCATCATCAACAACAATAATAACATCATTTTAACTTTACACTAATTATTCTCTTCAAAAAAATGATCAATTTAGTCTTTTATAACAGTAAAAATGAACACGCGAAGTTATTCTATTAATTTATTAAATAAACACGTTTAAAACGTCTTTTTTTTTTAAATTTTTTAAATAATTAAAATTCAATACATATAATTAATTGAATTATATTATTTTTTATCAAAATTATATTAGATAAATTGATTTGACCAAAAAATTAATAAATTATACTTTAAATCGGTTTAAATTAATATTTTTTTATAAAAAATAAATAAAATATTCTTTTATATATATATATATATATATATATATATTTATTAAGAATCTTAAATTCTAATTCTTTTCTTTTCTTTGTGTCATTATAGAGTTAGAATTTAAGATTTTTAAAATTAAAAAATATATAATAAATATTTTAGTCATTTTCTATATAATAAGATTATTGTAATAATTTTTTATAAAAAAATATTAATTTAAATCGGAGGTTTGGTTTACCGATTTTTTGACCAAATCAATTTGTCTGATCTAATTTTGATAAAAATAATATAGTTTAATCAATTATATATATGTATTAAATTTTAGTTAATAAAAAATATCTTTAAAAAAAGACGTTTTAAGTATCTTTATCGAAATATCTCCCTTTATTTATTATCTAAAAATTAACTGTATTATATCTATATGTACTGTTAACTATTGTTAGGGGCTAATTTAGGTGTGATTTCACCGGATCTAGGGTCGGGTAAGAGTCTCAAAAATAGACCCGGTCATTATTTCGGGTTGGGTCCGGGCTATAGTTCGGGTCACCCGAACTCGACCCGGTGGTCCAATCATCATACACAATTAATATTTTGTGTTATTAGTGATGGATGATGGCTATTCTTACGTGGAATTTAAGTATTGTAAACCTTAATATTTTGTGTTATTAGTTATTATAAGACTATAAGTTAATGTTTTATGTTTAAAATGCATAAGATTTTAGACCAATGCATAATATTGTGTTATCTGTATTGATTTAAATATTTGGTGTTATTAGACAATATTAGTATTGATTATTGTTATGCTTTAATTTCAAAGAAGAGTTGGTTCTTGTTATATTTTTCTAAGTGAATTTTACAATTTCAAATAATGGTTGGAGTTTTGAAAATTTGGATATTTTCACATGCTAGCTTATAAGAAGGTAAGATAATGTAATGTTAACGGCCCGATTTTTACCCGATATAATCGTGGCCCGAAAGTATATAGGTTTCACCGGATCTAGGGTCGGGTTCGGGTATAATAAATTGACCCGGTTTATATTTCGAATCGGATCTGGGTCACATCAAACCCAATTTTACCCGACCCATGCACACCCCTAACTACTGTAATGAGTCTATTCATAAAATATTGTTATGTGAATAATAATTTTTGAAGTAGAATTTCACCTGACTTATTAAAATTCATTATAAACAGAAGACAATTAATACATGTTATATAAAAACTCAAAAGATAATAAACATTTTATTATTTAAAAATATATCGTTTCTATACTTATATGACAACAATAAATATGCACTACGACACATAACAAAATACATAAGTAATTCTATTTTTTTTATTGTTTATCAAAGACTAATTAGTCTGTATCAAAATTTTTAAAGATATAATTGTTTTACTCTAATAATAATAATAGTAATAATTATAATAATCTCTTACTTCCATACTCATCCCGCAGTCAATTAAAGACTTTTGCCGATTTAATTTGGGATTTAGCTAAATGTCTTTGGTTACTATTAGTAGAAATTATTAAAATTTTAATGTAACAAAAAAAATTAAAAGTACATTTTTTTTTGTAAACAAAAATTCAAATAGATTGATAGATAGAATCTTTTTGACAGGGTCTTCTCTCTTTTTCTCTCTTTCCTATTCATTTGGAATCCCTTTCATATTCATCAATAAATAGATTGCCACTTGATTTCTTTTTATTCACTTATGATGGTGACCACGTCTGGTGCTGCTCATGTCATGTTTGGACATAGGATTGAGTCCTTGTGAAAAATGAGCACACTTGAGTGCTTTTTTTTTTTTCCTTTAAAATTAGAAGCAAGACTCAAATAGAAATAGACATACAGCGACGAGTAAAGGTCTCAATTTTTTAATTTTAAAAAAATAATAATAATAAATTATTAAATATGATTTAATTTTTAAAAAAATTTATTTAATATTTAGTTTATTATAAATAAAATTTCAATTCAATCTAAATATTAATAATTTTTAATATTTAAAAAGTAAATAATAATATTAAAAAAATCTAAAAAAGATATTATTACTACTATTTTTAATTAAATAAATTTTTTAAATTCTGTAAAATGGATTCTTTTTCTTTTTAGCTTGTGACCGTCTTTCTTGATTTATTTGGTATTAATTCTCTCTGTTTTAACTGTAACAACTGAAAGATCTTTTTTAACTATGAATATTGTAAAGAATGACGCATAAACAAAATGAAAGATGAATTTCTTGATAATTGTCTTTTAATTATATTGAAAAGAAAATTGCTAAAAAATTTGACACAGATTCTATTATCGATGAATTTTATGATACGAAAAATCGACCACTTTATTAGTAAAAAGTACACACATATTTTTTGTACTTTAAAATATATTCTCTATCGGCATACTTTTATAATACATCTTATATTATATAATTTTTTAATATTATATATTTTATTAGCCTCTCATAATAATATTTCTGAATCTGTTCCTAGACTCAAATCCAAAATTTCTAAGTGAGTATAAAGAGATTATGCCATTTAAACTATAATTTGTTGGCCACACTTGAGTGCTTTTATTTTAGGATAAATCAAGTAAATAAATAGTTTGACTTTTAATAGTTACATATTTATCTTGTTTTTAATTTATCAAAATTGTATCGATTAAAGGACATTGCTCATATTGCAAGATATATTAATGAAGAAGTTAGTACGTAAATGTTTTATTGATTTTTTTTGGTGACAAATGTTTTATTGATTTGATTGATTTTATATAATATTTAAAGTAAGTTAATTTTAAAATAGTTTTAGAATGGTCATAATATTGCCATTATTGATAAGGTTAGATTAAGATATGAGCTATATTATATTCAACTTTTTTGGTTCAATCAAGTTAATTATTTTATTTACTTTGGGGAATAATTTTTGTAATAAAAAACAAATATCTAGTTGGAACATTTTTTTTTTTTTGGGTCTGATAGTGGGGGAACAACTTGGATTTTTGGTAGGTAATAGTTGTAAATGTTTTTTTTTTTTTTTGGTATTATATAGTGGTAAATAAGTTATTCTCATCAATGGCACCCAAAAACAAATAATCAATAGACACTTAACCTCTACAGACCCAAAAAAAAAAATATTTGGCCTCCTGAGCTATTGTAAAGTGTAAAGGTAGAAAACATTTCCTATCAAATGCTCTAATGATTCCTTTAGCAAAAAAAAAAAAAAAAAAGCTCTAATGATTCTTTAACCCAAAAACCCAACTATTTTAAAAAGTCACCGTATTTCAAACTTTTTGTTACCCAAAAAAGGCTGATTTTAAAAATGCATTGATGGCAACCTGGTGTATTTGATTTTTAATATGGATGTTAATTTTTTAAAAATTTTAATTAACAAATCTAACCTCAGACTTAAAGGGTAGTAAAATCACTAAAGAAATCCTACTCTCAAATTTCATTAAGATAAAAATTTTGAAATTTAGTGGAACACAATCCGATTTGTGTTGCCTAATTTGTTGATATCCAATTCCACGTTATGATAAAACGTACCAAATCCCTAAAAATTTTAAAAAAAGTATCTATTTTAAAAAGTTTTTCTAATTTTTTTTCATAATTGTTTATAAAATAAATGGTTTGAAAAATTTTTAGTTTTTCAATCCAAAATTTTTACATTTAAAATCTTAATCATTATCCTTAAAGCATTTGTTAACTAAATTCAAGGTTGAAATATAAATGTAATTTGGAAACAAACATTGTATGACCTACCAAGTGTAAGACCATTCATTAATTGCCACAAAATGAAATCAATATTAGAAGACTCATTATTCTTAAGCTAATTCCATGGTCCAAAATTGATTAACTAATATAGTGAACTATAGGAAAAGTAAAACATAAAAAAAAAAAAAGAAGAATGGGCCTAATATGGGCCTAGTTAATTCTTCCTAGAGCCTCCTCCTCCTCTAAGTGATTGCCAAAAGACAGGCCAATTCTTTTGGGCCTCATTCCAGCCCAAAAGAGAGCCTTCCCTCAATGGATCCCAACTTGAGGACACAATCCCATAACTAACCCCCAACAATGCAGACCCAAAGAAAAAGAATGAGACAATGAAAGGGACCCAAGTGGGCACATCAATCTTGAGCCCAACTTTGAGATAGTAAAAGAATGGGAAGAACAAAAGCCCAATTCCAAGTGGGATACCCACTGAGAAGCCCATTCTTGATATCATTCTATTGGTTACCACTTCAGGAATCACACCTTCCTCTCTCTCCTCTTCTTCTTGGTATTCTTCTTCCTCTTCATCATCACCATACTCCTCCTTTCTTGGGTTTTTGGTCTTTTTCTTCTTCTTGTTTGAAGAGGCTCCGAACCCCTTGGGGCCCTTCAAGGTTGCATTTACAGGTGAAAGGTGTTGAAATCTCGATTTATAAATATAGCAATCATGAGGCTTCATGTTTCCATTGAAATTATTGACTTTGGAGAGTGTCCATAACTTGTTACTCCTAACTTGCTGCATTAGAAATAGAATAACATAATTCTATTATTATTATTATAAGTTGGTAATGTGAATCATTAAAAAAATTACAAACTACAACCACCCAAATTGGAAATGAGAAAAGAACCTCAGCTTGGTTCAATAGATGAACATACATGATGAAAATAAGTGATATAAAAGGTAAAGAGAAAAGAGAGAAATTAAACCTGATGAAGAAATTGAGGAGTGGAAAAGGTGGTGGGAGTTGAAGATGAAGCCATTATATATACATGGGTTTGAAGAGAGCGGTGTTTTGATTATTATAGAAGAGAGAGAGAGAGAGAAACAGAGGTGTAGTGTTAAAGGATAAGGTTGGGAAGGAAGGATATCTAATCTTCTTCACCATTCACCAATGTGTCTTTCTATAGCACAATTTTACAATAATTTAATAAAGAAAAGTTTAGGGGACAGTAACTTTTGTATTTTGTGGCCATTATTTAACCATTACAAGAAAAGTGAGTAATTTTTTATTATTGGATGTAATCTTATACCATTAAAAATACTATTAATGGCCAATTAATGATTACAAAATATAAAAATTGATGACCCCTAACACTCATTAGTATACTTTTCACCCTCAAATACATTTTGAACGGTAAGGTGGCGTTTGTTTTGAGGTACTGAGACAGAGACGGAGAGACTGAGACTCAGTATCGTGTTTGTTAGTTCAGAGACTGGTATTAAAATTTCTGTCTCTGTCTCTAAAATTTCAGTATTTCAGTACCTCCAAAAAGTAGAAACACATGGGACTAAAATTTTTAGAGATGGAGACTGAAATTTTAATAACATTTTATACCTAAAATACTTTCATTTTAATCAATTAATTCCAATTTTACCCTTTGTACAAATTAAATTAGAGTTTTATTCTTGTTTCAACTCCTGTCTCCCATTTTGCACCAAACAGAATACTGAGATTTATTTCAATCCCTGTCTCTTAGTCTCTGTCTCTCAGTCTCAGTCTTTCTATCTCTGTCTCTCTACCAAATGCTACCTAATGATTAGAAATTATATCACAAAAAAAATCACAATAATTATTTTTTAAATATATACTAAATGTATTTTATAAACATAAATATTTTTACACCGAGTTACTGAATTTTGGTATTGGAATAACCCTTTTTGCTATTAAAATAGCATTTTTCACTCGGATTCTACTTATTATGTTTAAAGAGAAAGGTTAGACCAATAGCCTAAAATTGTTCAATAATTTTAAAACACTTTTTTTTTAAGGTTGTGCGAAATTATACGAGAGCGTTTCTTTTAAATAATTTTAATTTATTTTAAGAATTGTTAACAACAATATAATTTTTTTATATTTGTTTTAAATTTAAAAATTAGATTTATAGAAATAATTTTTTTTTGAAAAATTACTATGAAAACTAGAATATTTGTATTCACATATCGAAAGATAGATATTTAATATTCTCATATTAAGAAAATAAAAAATAATATATAAAATTACTATTATATATCTCAATTATTATATTTTTTTATTAAAGATAACATTTTTTTAATTTATTGATATTGTAGATATCTTGAAAATTAAATATTTATTCTTATATCAACTATGTTACGTATATATAAACAAATAAAATTTATATATATATATATATATATAATAGTTGATTTTGTAACTTATTTTTTTGTTTCCACATAGAATTTTTATAAAATTATATTGAATAAAACAAATTTATCATAATTTTTTTAAGCATGTCAAAAATATTTTCTATTAATTCGTAATACTAAAAAAAACAATTTTTTTTAATACTATTCGGATACAATATCCACTTAGAGTTGTTTGTCTCAATTGTAAAGTAAGAGAAAAATATTAAATTATTCTTCTACCTTAATCTATGATAACAATAAAAAAATTTTGTGGCCCACAAATTTTGACCAGTATGTAATCAGCGAAAAAAAAATAATTATTGGATGAAATTTCACAATAATCTTATACCATTAAAATCATTATTGATGGCTATTTGATGACTACAAATTACAAAAATTGTTAGCCCTCTAATACTCCTCCGAGTCTAAAAATGACATCTTATTATTGACTTGGGAAGTGAGCTGAGCAACATCATCCGATTCTGACTTGAATATTATGGAGAGGTAAATTGAATTTCTTGGTAATATAAGAAGAGCTTCTGCCTCTTTCAATATTGTTGCTGAATCACTGATTATGGTAATCTTTTTTATTGTTGTGGCATTTTTTATGATGTGCTGGATAAATTTGACCTCTTGTTCTTTTCCTGTGAATCCTTTTATGGTTACAAACTTTAATGTGTGATTCATACAATTGTACAGGTTGTTCCTCTCCCAGAACATTGACGTTGGAAATGACAAACAGACATTATCATAAGAATTATTTGCACCCGCCAAAAAATCGTCTTCCTCTACCGGCGGTATTGTTATTTCAAGAGTTTCAAGGCAGAGGGATAATCTTAGTATGTAGGAAAGTGCCATAGATTCTCTTATGTTATTCAAATCCAAGTCAATTGACGCAATCAATATATTTTGAAAAATGTTGAATGAATTATATCCCAAAAGATCAGTGCAATATTCAAAAATATCTTGCGTTTTCAAAAGAGGTTGGTTATATGAACGCCGGATACGCATTCTTTGAGCAATTGAGTTGCAAGAAAGGTGGAAAATCTTCAGGTTAACGGTATAGATTTTCAAACCCTTTGGTGGACACATTAAAGAATCAACAACCAAGGTTTCAAGTCTCTCAACACTAAGATTAACCTCATTCACAATCAACCACCCAAGCTCCAAGAACTTAAGCCATGGATTGTTGATCTTAAGTGTCTTAAACCCCTTTGACTCAACAATACTCAAACTCTCCAAACCCAAACATTTGCGCAAAACACCATTGATGACGTCATCGCTCATACGCATGTTCTTCAACTTTAGGATTTTCAATTTCCAGCCACACCCATTCAAAGCTTCTGGCGTTGACGTAGTCATCGTGTAATTGGTCAACTCTAATGAATTCAGGTTTGAAGAATCCATAGGGCGGAAATTAAGTTTGACTGATTTAGATCCCATAAGAAAAAATGGGGGTTCAGGTTCTGGAACCAAACGCTCACATTCTAAGCTCAAAGAATTTATCTTTCTGAATTTATTCAGAACAAAGTCAACCCAAAAGTCCAATTCGCCAACGGCAATACTCCTAGGGAAGTGTTTGAAGCTAACACTTGTTAAATCACCAACATAGCTATTAAAGACCATACATATGACAGTGCCATATAGGCTACCAGTACCAATCTGTCTTTTCTTAGGCAATATGGAAGGCCTTGGCATGGTAGTTTCATCGAATTCGAGACGTTCGGCGTGCCTCCACAATCCCTGCCATGATTTCGCCAGGGTGCTTGTCCTCGCGGCTTCAGCGACGGAGAGGGAAGAGATGACCATAGTCAACAGCTCGTTTGGTAGGTAGCTGAGCCTGTCTGATGGTGCATGAAGGGCAGTTTCATCTTCTTCTTTTTTCATGATTTTAGTTTCGCTTGCCATCGAGAGGTTTAGTATCTTATGTGAAAGAATAGGAAAAGCAAAGAAAAGAACTTTTATTGATTATTGATTGATTGAATTGTACTGAAGTGTGTTGTAAATTATAAGAGTAAAATTAAATATATAGAGCATTGTCCTATGAAAGATAAAAGCAAATAAAGATAAGATAAGAATAAGGATAAGATAAAGATAAGATAATAAAGACTAAAATTGTAATTAAATTTATGTATTTTGTTGGGTTGAATTTGTGGGTTACTAGACTTTTTTATTGTTGTCATGGATTAAGATGGAAGTGTAATTTAATAAAAAGTATATACTTTTATAATTATTATTGATTAATCATTTATATAAGAAAATTTCTGTAATTTCATAATATACAAAAGATATAACGCAAATTTATATTTACACAATAAAAATTTTCAAAGATATATAATTAAAAAAATCAAATTTATGACCATTAATTCAAAATATTTTTCTATCAAATATTTTAAAATTCAAGCACTGCAATCATAATAAACAATCATTTACGAGCGATTTATAGTATTAAAATATTTCATATTAATGCAAAAGTTTAAATATTTAGGGAAATAATGTTTGATTATTTTAGTGAAAGTTTGATTTTTTTATTCTTCAACTAAGAAAGTATTTTATGATTTTACTGTAAAATATTTATTAGTTTATTGCCAAAAATTTTAATTAATTTTATATTGATTCATATAATAAAATTAAAAAACACAATTCGATTTGAATTTGAATTTTTTTACATCTTTCCGTTAAAACCCATTGCTAAATTAAATTCCTCATAAATTATTTAATATTATATATGTGTGTGTGTGGAGTTATGTAAAAATTGAAAAGCATCTAATAAATATGTGCATTGTATAAATTAATAATTTTGTTAGATAACCGACAAGAAGTGTAATCTACTAAATAGCAAATAGTGACCTTTTTAAAAAGATATTTTTGTTGGAATAAAAAATTTTATTAACCCAGATCATCTATATTGAATCACCAAAAATATTATAATGCAAAAGCGTACCTGAATTTATAAATATGAATTATGATTGGAAGTGTTTGGATCTTGTGGTTCTTTCGATCTTCCTCAACCAAAGCCTTTTGTATTCCTAGGTGGCTGAATTGTGACTCTTTTGATGGGGAAAGAGTAACAAAGGCAGCTTTGGTATATTAGGGACCGAATCCTGAAGACACTATTTATATTTGAGCATGACACCCATTAAACCCTAAACCCAAATAAAATAGTATCTAAAGTCCAAAAGATAATATATCTAAAATACAAAAGATAATTATCTAAAGAACAAAAGATAATATCTAATTTTATTCTCATTTAATTCTAAATAAAAAATAATAATAACTTATTCAATTAACATTTATAATAATAAATAAGATCATTATTATATAAATAATTTAATTTAAAATAACATAATTTATGATTATAATTAATATATTACTCACAAATATGTTAGGAAATTAATTTCCTAACAATTTTTGCATGTCAAACAAATTTTATCACTCCTTGATCTTCACAATTCACATAAAAAGGTGGAGCATGCCGGGGTCGGTGGTTTGAGAGGGAAACAGCTGTGAAACATTTTCTCAATTATTGCTAATAAAAAAATATTATATATATAAAAAATAATCATCAAATTAATACTCTCTTTATTTAGTGTTTATTTTTTACAACAAAAAATTTAAAACAATATTTAATTAATATATAATCTAATATTTTCGTGTAATATATATGATATATTCTAATCATTTAATTTTAAATAATATTTTAAATTAATCTTAAAAAAATTTTAATCAAATATTCTAATTTTTAATAAATTTTAGTTATTAAATAAATTAATAATCTTCATATAACATCAAATTATTCTTTTATACGAAAGAATTAATTTAAAAATTAATTTATCTAACTTATTATTAAAAGTTGACATAAAAAGTGATTCTCTAATAAAATAAAAAAATTTAGAAACCAAAGATAATTAAAATTATTAAAAATTAAATTATCCTGGACGGTCCGATTTGTGTATTCCAAATTTTTTTAATTTTTTAAACACAAATCGAATAGTCCGATTTTTGTACTTAAAAAATAGACGGTTCGATTTCTATACTTCTTAAAAATTAGAAGATTTAATTTGTACTACGTAAATTAAATTATTCTACATCTTAAAACAATATCAACAATAGATCACAATTTAAAAAAATACCATTATTAACCCAATATTAAAAATAAAAATGTGATGTGAAGGCGTGAAGTGTCTCAATTTAAAAGTCCAATAATTATAACAAGTTGTAGATTTTTTTATAAAAAAAAATGGCCACTTTTTTATAAAATTTGGGATATTAATATGCTTATCCCCAAAAGCACATGATGAAGCAATAATTGACCAACTCTGAAACTTGAAATCTTGTTGACAGTGATGACAGGTTGAGAAGCTATGGCAGATTCAATGTTGAGGGTGGAGAATATTGCAGGAAAAGGAAGAGGCCTTGTAGCCTCTCAAGCTCTCAAAGCTGGCCAAGTTATCCTCACTGAACCCCCTCTCATTCTCTATTCTTCTTCCCCTCTTACTTCTTCTTCTTCTTACTGTGATCACTGCTTCAGAACCCTACCTCCTACTCTTCTTTCATGTCCTTCTTGTCTCAACCACCATTTCTGCAGCAACAAGTGCTTCTCTACTTCCCTCAATTCCTCTCATTCCTCCACTGTTTGCCAAGCACTCTTATCACTTCAACATTCACCACTGCTTCAACAACACCATCAAGTGCAAGCGCGTTTTGTTGTTGCTCTTCACAACCTTGCAGTTTCTGAGATCAACACTCTGCTTTCTCTACATGGCACCCCAGATGATTCTATCCTTCAAGATGCAAACTTTCTTCATGATCTAATCTCACCCCTTTTTCCCAACATCAAGCTTAGTGTTGATCTTGTTGCTCAGGCTCTTGCAAAGGACAGGATCAATTCCTTCTGCTTGATGGAGCCTTATAACCCTAATGGACCTCAGAGATCAATTAAGGCATATGGGATATACCCAAAAGCCACAATGTTTAACCATGATTGTGTTCCCAATGCTTGCAGGTTTGATTATATGAACACTACTTATACTGATACTAATACTAATCACATTGTTATAAGGTTGATTAAGGATGTTGATGAAGGAGAAGAGATTTGCATAAGCTATTTTAGGATTGGGAGGGATTATGCTACAAGGAAGAGGATCTTGATGGAGGATTATGGGTTTGTTTGTGGGTGTGAGAGGTGCAAGGTTGAAGCAAGTTGGAGCAATAATGATGAGAATGAAGATCATGATCATGTGCCACATGTAAGGTTTCTTAAGAAGCATGTTTGTAATATCAAGAATTGTGGTGGCACTTTGGCACCTGTTCCTCCAAAACATGATGCACCGTTTAATAATAATGTTCTTGAGTGTAATTTTTGTGGCAATTTCAAAATTGATGATGATGATGATGATGATGATGATGATGTTATATAAAACATATATGATATTTGTAGAATGTCCTAGTGTTGACATGTTCTGGTTTAATTAATACCGAATAATAAGATTATGTTATGTTAAAATTAAGTTTATTAAATTAGTTACATTTTTTTTATCAATTCTGTTACCTTATCAACAGCATTGCTGTCGACTTTTATCATCTTTTGTTTATGACTGTATTTAATGAAAGTGTCTAATGAAAATATCTTTTTTATAACGGTGTCTAATCGAAGTGTCTTTATAGATATATTTTTTGGATGTGTCTCCTTATTATATGTGTTTAAAATATAATAATTAATTATTATTGATAATAAATTAGCAGATAATATATTGATATCCTATATTTTTTTTTTTTGTATTTATATGGATTATTGGTTAAAGATAAACAAAAAAAATTGAAGAGTTAGCCATTTTAATTTATTTGAATAAGTATTTTTGGGAGTAATTTAATATTTTTAATATAATAGTTTAATATTATATTTTTAAATATTATTGATCAAGTACCGATTAAAAATAATAAATTATGTGACTAGTTTTTAGATACATGCACATATTCACAACCTTGCACATGTCTAGTTCATATCCTGTGTGTTTTGGCTCACATGATGGCTGTGCTGGTGGTTGTTTAATTCTAAGTATTGAACTTTAGAATATATATTAAAAATATTAAATTATATATACACAAATATATGATTATTGATTTTTAGCGTAGAAATAGTAATTTTTAATTTTCGAAATCACTTCGTTTCATATTTCGTTTTAACATGCTGGATAAAATTTATCTTTTTGGTCTGGGCCGCAACCATCAAAATCTTCACCACAGAATTGCACATAGGTCTTTGCTCTATTACAGACAACATTATACGACCCATTTTTTTTAAGAGATAAAATATATTTTTTATCTTTAAAATTTAATAAAAATTTATAAAATATTCTGAAGTTTTATTTTATTTTAATTTTATTTTAAAATTTTTTTATTTATATCAAATATATCTATAGCGGCTAATTTTTTAAAAAATTTAAGACTACTTCAACAATAATTTTATAAAAACGATCTTCAATACAAGAAAATCAAGTATAATTTTTATATATTATTATTAGATTGGTCTTATATTTTTTGAAAATTTAGCTATCAGAAATATATTTGATGTAAATAAAAAAATTTTGAAATAAAATTAAAACAAAATAAAATTTAGAATTATTTTTTAAATTTTTAACAAATTTTAATAGACAAAAAAATATAATTTTTTTTTTTAATATATAGACTCCACCAAGTAATATTTTGGCCAAACAGAATCATTTATTAAAAGTGCATGCCGAAACAAATACATAAATCAAACAAACAAAACTAAGGAGCAATTAAACTTAAGGAGGAGGAGGTAAGCTCATTTTTTTAATTCTTTAAGAATTTAGTTAATACATGTTTTATACGTATTAAGATTATTATCAATTTCTTTAATAATATATTAAAAACTTAAATTTTATATATATTTTTAATAAAAAAATTTCTTAATTAATAGTTTTCATATAAAATATAAACTAAAACCATTCTTTCTAAACAACAGTGGAAAGATAATTGAACATGAAGTTCTCAATTTTTTACTACAATAAAGTTCTCAATTTGATCGATCACACATAAAAATTCGGTAAAAAAAAAAGGATTAAGTAATTTGTGTCCTAAAAACATATTTTAAACATACAATAATAATAAAAAATTAAATTTTTTTTTATCATATTTAATATATTAAAAATTTAAAAAATATATATATTTTAATAATTTTTATAAAATATTAAAGATATTCACAAGTACAAGCAATCTAATTACCTAACCAGTCACCCAAAAAAAAAAAAAATCTAATTATCTAACCAAAATTAATTTAATCCGATTATATTGAGTTTATATCTAATAGATAATCGAATCGAATTCTCCTATTAAAATGTGACTTTAATTCATTCTAGTATTTATTATGGGATTGTAGTATCCGAACCAATCTGATTATTTGATTAAATTTATATTAATTTAAAAAAATAAATATAATATATATGTACAATTTTATTTTTCTTTAATTAAAATTATGGTATTTATTTAAGTGTAATTTCGATGATTTATTATTCTTTTATTTTTTATTATTACATATTATTTACATAAAGTTTTCCTATTTTTTCTATTTTTTTATCTTTTTTCTAAATTTTGTTTGTAATCGAATACCAGAAGATTATCCAAACGGATCTAATCTAGGTTTAAGTAGTTTGGGTCCACTTACAAAAAAATTTATATCCAAACTAACTTAAACTAATTAAAATTTAATAAGTTTGGTTCTATTTTTTTTAAAATTCGAATAAATCTCATCTATAAATATCTATAAAATATTTTTTTATAATATTTTTAATTTATGTCTTTATGACACAAACAAAACCCATAAAATTAAAATTCAAGGAGAATCAATCATCTTATTAAACGTTGACTTTAATTACATATAAAAAATTGAAGATAGTATAAGAATTTAATTTTGATATAAAATAATTATATATAATTAAATTAATAAAAAAATATTTTTTATATTAATTATATAAATAATTATTTAAAAAAATAAATATAATTAAATAATTATATAAAAAAATTTAAATTACTAGTATATCAAAATTAATCTCAAAAAATATAAACCCACAAAAATATTTGATCAGATACAATTACCACATGACTTTATCATGCAAGATGTAAATTTCATTTCCGTTACATCGAGAAATTTGATGGGAAGAATAATAATACAATACGAAGCACCGCCATATGTGCCTCGAAAATGTACTCCAAAATGAAGCATTAATATACCAACCACCACTGCCCATTTCTCATTTATTACCACTGTACCCATCAAGCTATGAAAGCACCACTTCATTTCGATGCCTTATAATTAATTTAAATTCATCTAATAGTTAATTTATTCACTTATTTAAATAAATATTAAAAATTTATATATTATTTTATATATATAATAATTTATTAATTAATAATAAATTAATTTATGCCCTATTAAATTGTAAAATACTATGAAAAACCAACAAATTTTAAAATTATGTAAAGTATCATTTGTTCTTTCCTCTTTCCCCAATTTTATTTGGGTAAAAATTCAGGTGGAGTAGATTTCACGTGAAGTTGATAATTAAGAGCCGTTAGATGAAAATTTAGTCAAATCAATCAAATTATCTAATGATTATTGGCTATCAACTTCACCTAAAATCGACTGTACTTGAGTTTCCACCTTTTATTTATCATCTCATCTCATATCTTTATATATATATATTTTTTAATTTGATAGTTCAATTTCAACAAATCAAGATAAATTTAAACTCTATTTAAAAGTTTATTATTAACAATTAAATTTAAATTTTTTAACATTTATTTAAACAAATAAATAAACTAATCACTCAATTTATCTAAATTGATTTATTATCTAGTCTCGTAAAACCAAAAAACTTCGTCTCATTTGTACTCATTCGTATCTCGTGTTCTACCAATAGAGAAGTGACGTGTATATCGACTAAGTATTCAAACCAGATAAAATAAATACGCAAAGCATTTCTCTACTTGCATTTCTCTACTAATTTTACTCGTCTAAAACACGTTCCAAATATCCATAATTCGATATAGCAAAGAATGTTTGTCATTCATTGATTCCATCATTCATGCAATAATTAATCTATCTAAACTGATTTATTATCTCGTCTCGTAAAATCAAAAAACGTGTCTCATTTGTACTCATTCGTATCTCGTGTTCTACCAATAGAGAAGTGACGTATATCGACTATGCATTCAAACCAGATAAAATAAATACGTAAAGCATTTTTCTGCTGATTTTACTCGTTTGAAAACACGTTCTAGATACCCATAATTCAATATAGTAAAGAATGTTTGTCATTCATTGATTCCATCATTCATGCAATAATCAATCTATCTAAATTGATTTATTATCTGGTCTCGTAAAACTAAAAAACCTGTCTCATTTATACTCATTCGTATCTCGTGTTCTACCAATAGAGAAGTGACGTATATCGACTAAACATTCAAACCAGATAAAATAAATATGTAAAGCATTTCTCTACTAATTTTACTCGTCTAAAACACGTACCCATAATTTGATATAGCAAAGAATGTTTGTCATTCATTGATTCCATCATTCATGCAATAATCAATCTATCTAAATTGATTTATTATCTCGTCTCGTAAAACTAAAAAAACGTGTCTCATTTGTACTCATTCATATCTCGTGTTCTACCTAGAGAAGTGACGTATATCGACTAAGTATTCAAACCAGATAAAATAAATACGTAAAGTATTTTTCTGCTCATTTTACTCGTTTGAAAACACGTTCCAAATACCCATAATTCAATATAGTAAAGAATGTTTGTCATTCATTGATTCCATCATTCATGCAATAATCAATCTATCTAAATTGATTTATTATCTCGTCTCGTAAAACCAAAAAATCGTGTTTCATTTATACTCATTCGTATCTCGTGTTCTACCAATAGAGAAGTGAAGTATATCGACTAAGCATTCAAATCAGATAAAATAAATACGCAAAGCATTTTTTCTGCTAATTTTACTCATCTGAAAACACGTTTCAAATGCCCATAATTCAATATAGTAAAGAATGTTTGTCATTCATTGATTCCATCATTCATGCAATAATCGAAGAGACATCGTGTGTTTGAACTATGGTTTACAAATAAAAATTTGCATAATGAATGTAATTTGAATTATACTACTTAAAATTATTTTTAGATAAAAAATTACTAAAAAAATATTAATTTAAATAATTTTTTTATATACATGTAAAATAAGAAAATTACTAAAAATAATATAAAAATATTTATCATATAAATAAAATAAATACAATAAAAAATAAAAATATAAAAGAGAGTACTTGTCAATTTTATAATATCAAACAAAAAAATTATTCTATAATTTTTTCAGTACCGCTAGTACTCTTTAATTTAGTATTGTTTTGGATTATAAATTTTCATTATTTATGACTTTATTATTATTTATAATTAATTTTTTATTTTTTGTCTTTTTTTTATAGAATCATAATTCATATTATACAAAATTTTGATAATAAACGTGGTATATAATAATTACTATTATAAATTTTACAAAGTAAGAATAAAAAATAAAAAAATTAATACAAAACAAAAATAAAGTACATCAAAAGATTAAAAAAACATCATACAGATAAGAAATAATAAAAATTCTATAAAACCAACAACATATATCGTATAAACAAAAAAAATATAATAAAAGGTAAATAAAATTCATATGAATAAAAAAATAAAAAAATTTTATACACAACATAAATACAGTGCAGTAAAGAATAGAAAAAAAAGAATTCATATGAACAAAAAATAACAAAAATATTATAAAAATTAATAAAGTACCTGAAAGAGCACAAAAAAAATAAAAAACGTCAACAATATTTGTCATATGAATAAAAAAAATAAAAATAAATAAAAAATTAGAGTACTAAAATAAATAAAACAGACTACATGAAAAATATACATATAAAAAATAGTACAATAAATGATAAAAAAAACTCATATAAAAACATAACATAAGAAATCAGAACACTACACAAATAATATAAAAATGTTTATCGTATAAATAAAAAAATACAATAAAAAACATAAAAATTAAAATATAAAAAAAAGTACTAAAAATAATAAAAAAAATTAAAATATTCACTTGGCTAGTGATTGAAACAAATCTGAACGATTTTGATGAAAAAAAAAATAGAACAAAGAACTATAAAAAAATAGAAAGAACTACAATGAACTACTATAAAAGTAATAGTTACTAGTATCCTTTTTATAAAAGAAAATGAAAGGTAGAATTGATTAAAAAGAAATAAATTTCTCACCAAATTTTTCAAAAGTAATCCGCCACCATGAACGTAATCCCAAAAACTACAAATTTTAGTTTCATTCAGAAATAGAATCATTTATGGGTTCAAAAGAATAAAAGTTGCCAAACATAAAATTCAAACGCTTCTCTCTTCCCCAACGCGTTTGCCAAACACACTCATCATCCGTAAAATAAGACATGATGGCTAAAGATATCAACCTCCATGTCTCTAAGCAATCATGGAACTCCAATCATAGCAGAGATATATGAACCAGACTAAATTCCAGTACAATTAAAAATTATAAAAAAGGGAAGCATAGACAAATGTTATTACAAGTTTTACATATAAAGAAAGCATGAACTCCTTGGAAGTGTATTAACTATTATATAAGACAACAACATATTCTGAAGATTTGAATAACATGATGATTCCCTCTAAGTATCTGAATGCTATGGATGAAAGTTTCATCCTGCATAAGGATTTCTATTTATTTATTATAGCATTTCATTGGTTTGGGGGAGAGACAAAAGGTGTTGTGATCCCAAAAACTCAGTTGCAAACTTTACAAAGAACCATTGCAATCAACATTTGCATCTGAATTGAAATCTTTGTGGGGCCGATAAATGGCGTCAGAGCCTAAATCCTTCTTCCAGTGCCAGTCAGTGAAGAGTGACTGAGGGGACTGATATTCCTGTTTCAAAGACCCAGACGACGACGGACTCAACTGGCTACCAAAGACAAGCTCCTTGGACCCTGAAGCATTGAGGTTTAAGAGATCAGCATCGCGAATCGTTTGCTGTTGGAAGCAGTCGCCAACCATGGTAGAACCAGTTCTTGATTCTGAAACAGTGTTTGATGGGATATGAGGCATGGACCACAGGCCATCTGAGGTGAAGTCGTAACCTTGATACCTCACAGTTCCCAGATCTTTCTGCAAGAAGTTATGCTCGTCTACATCGGAGTTCAGTGCAAACCTATGAAATGTTTAGTAAACATCATGATGCAACTTAATCCAAAGACAAATCAAGTAGACTCAAATGCTTTAAGAAGCAGGAATTATAAAACCACCCACTATCTTCATATATGAATCAATAGAGGTGAATTGATTAGGCACTGTCCATAAGAAAAACGTTTGCTATGTATTGTATGCAAAGTATTTAAATTATGTGCACTTATGTATTGTTGTAAAAATAAGTAAATAGGCCCCACTTCATGCCTCAAATCAATCTCACAAGTTCAATATAATTATAAAGAATTAAATGATCTACTTCAGATTACCAACAAATAAGTTTTGTCATTATCTTACCCCTCAACATTTGCTTCTTTTTTCTTTAACTATACTATAGAACAAAATTTGTGATGTAAAGAGGGTGTTCTTTTGACATACATAACAGAAAGTAAGCTTAAAGGGAAAAAAATTGAAAGATTTGATTACAGATTGAATTGGTACAAAATGGAGAATTCCATATCACCAAATTACCAGGGAAAAAATAGATAAGAAAAGAAATAGTCACATGTCAAAATTTCCTTAACCACCCCACGGCTATGACCTACCAGTTCTGAATAATCATCAATTTATCCATCAATGCATAATTGATACACATGAAACCACCTATGCCTAATTGGTTTAGCAGTGTCACCAATTAACATCAGTGCTACAGCTATTTTCAAATATACTTAGTTTCTCAAAAATATATAATCATCAGTAAACTCCCTTAATTTCCAATCTTATCAAATATAATGGCTCAACCTCTGACAAGGTAACACAGCAGGCCCAACCGCTCTTTCAATATTTTTTTAACAACTGTTTAGAAACATGTCAACATAATATGGGTTATGATCACACATGGATAAGGGAACAATCGAGGTTTCAAAAACATCAATCACTAAATAAACTTTCCATTTTACTCTGCAACACCTAATTAAATGCAATCAATTGAAACACTCTTAACAAGGCATGAAGACTCTGCTAGCTGTTTCTAAAGGGCAGTGATGAAAATTGTCTCAAAACATTGAAAACTTTTAAACAATGTCAGGCTGAGCTTTGTGTAGATCATGGCTTATTAGCAATGCATTCTTTCACCTAACTATGGCATCTGACTTACAGGTGTTACTCGAATACACGCAAATGATAACTCTGAAAACTATGGCTAAGTTACTTGCATATTACTTTCATCCTACACATCATAATGACCCACATGATAGGTAACTTAGCATCACAGCTACCATGCAAAACACAATAATATTCTATCAACCACATGTGTTAAAAACATGAAAATCACACTCCACTATAAATTATGGCAATCATTGCTGAGATCCCTAAACTCAAACACCCCCTACGGACAAAATCATCACCCAGCTAATAAACAATGAGTAATAGCAAAAAGAATCCCACAGCGCCCACATTCACACATCACCTAACAAGTACCCTCAAAAGGAGAAAAAAGGCCAAACAAGGGGAAAAAAGGGGGTTCCCAATTTCAAACATGGTCACAAGCGGCTCAATAAACCAACAAAGTACCAACCAGTCAATTAATCAATCAATCAATAACTACTATCACAAACCCCTTTTTCCCTTCACTAAAATGGGTTCACTAACTAACCAATTCCAATAAACCAAACCAATAGATTCCTTTTTTAATAAAAACAAATAAAAAAGAAAATTAAATAAAATAAAAGTAGAAGAAATAAATGATAGAGAGATACCTGTACTCCTTCTTGCTAACCTCACTGGGAAGTGACAAGGGGTGGTCCATGTGCAAGTTTTGCAAGCTGCTACTATTGCTGCTCCCAAGGGTGAAACCTTCACGGGTACCATTGGTGTGCAAAGGGAGTGTGTGGAAGGCTCCACCGGAACCAGAAGCACCACCACCACCACCACCACCACTAGCAGCAGAAGCAGTAGTAGTAGTAGTAGTAGTAGTGGTAGTAGTAGAAGCAGCAGTAGCAGCAGAAGCAGCAGCAGAAGAGTGAGATTGTTGCTGAGATGAAGTTGATGATTCCACAGGCTTTCTTGAACGGTAACGACGCCGTATCATGTGGCGGTCGCAGTACTTAGAGTCAGGGTGTGCTTCCCTGGAGCACCTCCATTTCTTCCCATCGGTCCTCCTGCACCTCCCTGGCTCCGGATCTATCTTCTTCCCATAAAACCCCACTGACGCATAAACACAAACACATAGCAGGCACACACAAAAAGATATCAAAGATTGGAACTTTAAGCTGAAAAGGAAATGGGTAAGGGGGCAAAAGAGTAAAAAGATGATATTTTACGAGATGGGTAGTGATGTGAGAGCTTCTGAGACATCAACTGGAGGCTCCTCCGAATAGGTACGAGGAGGTCCGGTGGAACGGTGAGTCCTGCTTTGAGGTACTTGAAGATGAGGGCTTGGTGCTCCAGCTCCTGCCACTGCGCCACCGTGAACGGCGCCGCCTGCCACGTCATCGACGCTGCTGTCGGAAGAGGAGGGTGAGGTGGAGGAACGCTCATCTTTTTTTTTTTTTTTTGAAGTTGAGGTTTTTGTGTTTTATTATATTATGCAGAAGAAGAAGAAGAAGAAAAAGAGGAGGAAGAAGAAGAAGAAGAAGGAGTGAATGATTTGCATTTAGAGGAGGAGGATGGAGTGATATAGATGGAGGAGAGGGTGTGGAGGAGGAGGGGCGGTTACCTCGGAGTAAACGAGTTCGGCCATGATTGGAACCTTACCTTAGTAGGGATTAAGATTTTTTAAGGTTGCTTCACAAATACTACTAAAAATACAATTAAAAACCCATCTTCATTTTTTTATTTTTTATTTATTAAAAAAATATAGTAGTATAGTACAGTCCTTGACAAAAGAAATTCGGATAAAATGGCTATTTTTAGTTTAATGATAGATAAGTTTGAGGTAGAAGCAAGCTATAATTTTAAAATGGTATGTAAGACACAACAAATGAAACTTGACATATTTTAAATGATATTCAAGGACTAAAATAAGAATTAAAAGTCAAATTTTAAACTTAAATGAAACACTTAGCAGATTAATTATGAAATTATGATTAACAATAATAGATTTATCCTTCACTATTTTTTTTATTGTGTAAAATATTTAACACAGTCATACAATCATAATTATTTTTTTTACGACAAATGGTCAATATAAAAAGTTATTATTTTTTGTTAATATGACGTTATGTGATTGAATATACGTGTAAAATAATTTTATATTGACAGTGCATTAAAATATTTTTTTTTATAAAATAAATTTATTTGTGTAGTGTTAAATAAAGGATTTCACTATAACATGTTTTAAGAACACTAACAAAAAAATAATTATATAAATTTTTTAACACATTAAAAATATTAAAAGTTATTTTTTTTTTTAGTAATTATTTTGAAATAAACATATTAATTTTTATTTATTTTTGTGTGTAGAGAGTTGAGAGCATGAGGATTTGCAAGTTTTAATAAAGGGTGCTTGGTGTTGGTGGCAGCTAGACACCATTGACTATGTAGCATGTTATAGTAATTGTGTGTGGATTTTGACTATTTTCATTTTTTAAATTTTTTTGGTTTGGTGAAGGTTAACTGTTCCATTTTGACCTGTTTGGATGGGATTTATTACAGTTTGCAATTTGCATGGATAAAATCAAAATTTATACTAATTTATAGCTGTCCTCAAACCAGTCAAAGTTGCTCATGAGGTGTTAGATGAATCCTTGTGGACAAAAGAAAATTTCACCATTTTTGTTTATTTATTTATTTATTTTTTGGTTTACTGGGTAAATAAAGTGGGTTGTCTTGTATCATTATGAGATTAGACCTTGTCATAAAAATCTGACTTTTATTTCACTGCACAACTAATAGTAACAGCTAAACGACAAATATATTAGATATTTAGATTAGAGCATTTATATATTAATTTCACTTTTCTGAGGAGGACTCAATATTCCATTTTCCAATTTTTGGTTCTAAAATTAATTCATATTGTGATTAAAAAAAGTACTACTCCTACTAACTATTTACTTTTATGCTTCAAATCCTCAATTTATTTATTTATTTTAAATAAAGCTTGTTCGTTTCAATAAATGAATTGAGAATGCTTATTTTGTTTAGGGATGAGTAAGGGTCGTTTATGGTCAAATTAGAACTGAACCGATCAAAATATAATTGGTTCAGTTTAGTTTGGATTTATATTTTTTTGTATATGTACTCGAACCAAACTAAACTAATTAAGAATGGATTGGTTCGGTTCCCGTAATGAGTACCCGATGATTTTAAAATTTATAAAAAAAATCAAATTTTTATCTTAAAAATTCAACAAGTACAATAAACATGTAACATCAATAGAAATAATCCAAATATATTAAACACCAAATACATCAAAAACTAAATTCATTAAAATCCAAACATATTAATAATGAATAATCATCATCTAATGGAAAAGGCATATATATATTTTTTTATTTTTTTTATTTAATTAATATATGATCGGGTTCGTGGGTTGGTTTGGATTCCGTACCCTCAAAACCAATACCCGAATCAATCACTAACAAAATTCATCGGTTTGATTCGGGTTAAATCTAATTACCCGTTAGTTTCAGAATTAATTTAATTAGTTCGATTCAGATTCAGACGGATAATCGAGTACTCGCTACCCGTGCTCACCCTAATTTTGTTTGCAAAAATCTGACGAAGAGAAAGTAATAAAAACAAGAGAAAAATCATTAAATGGATCAGATGGTTAGTTTTGGTGAAACAAATCATTAGTTAATAATTTACACCATTATAAGGTAGTAACGGTGTTTATGAGCCGACTCAACTTTAATGCTTCTAGAATGTTTTTAGATTGCGTTAGGTTTTGATTTGGTACAATTTCTTACTTTGGGTTTGTTTGATTCAATTTAGAATCATATTTTTCTTTTTTCTTTTTTTAAGAACGTTAGTGATAAATGATTATATTTATTTGATTGAAGGTACTTTAGAATTGTGTGAGTTTAAAGTAACTTTTAAAGTTAATTCAATAAGTAAAGAATATTTGATACTTAAATATTTTAAAGATTATATCTTTGAAAAATCAAATATAAAAGACTTGTAATAAAATAAGTAATTTTAGTCCAATTATGATATATATATACAAAAAAAATTAGTCATTAATTAATCATTACGTATAAAAATATGTATTAAGTAATTTATAAAAAAAATATTATACTAATACAAATAAATTTAACCATTCGTTTTTTGCAAGTTTGATTATTCATATGATTAATTATTTAAGAAAAATGTTAGGAGAATAATGATTTTGTTGAACAATATGAACAATCACCAATTAAATAAAAACATACTACACCTCTAAATTAACCTTCTAAATTTTAATATTAAAATAACTATTCGTACACTAATAAAATGACATTGTTTAATATTTTTATTGTTTATCTATATTTTTTATTATTTAATTATATATATATATATATATATATATATGCCGTTTTTAAATGTAAATGAATTATTATTTATTTTGGTTCCATTTAAGATGAAGTTTTCTTTCATTTTTCTTTGCTATGATATTTTAAGTGGTATGGGGAAGGTGTCTTATTAGCTATGAAGATATTTGACAAAGCATATCTATCTAGATATGCATAATTCCCAAATAAAGTAAACTTGGGAGATATACTATACTATATAGAGACTGAGATGGACTTGTACAAAATAATTGAATATTATATTATATACCTATTTAAAATTCACGTAAAGAATTAAATCCAGCATCAATCATGTCCAAGAAAAACTATCAAGGCATATTGGTAAGGATATTTACGAATCATGTCCAAGAAAAACTATCAAGGCATATTGGTAAGGATATTTACGAGTCGGTTTGATTCGGATTTCGAACTAATTAAATTATAATTGTAATTGGTTCGAATTTATATTTTTTTTATGTATTTATAAAATAAAAATTTATAAAAAAATTAAAAAAATAAAAATTTTATTTTAAAAATTTTATAAATATAATAATTAATAAACATATAAATTAATAAATAAGTCAATAATATACTAAGAATAATAAATTATCTATAATAATAAGTAAATGTTATATGTATATATTTTAATTTAATTAATAAAAATTTTAAATTTATAGATTGGTTTGAATTATGCACTTCAAAAATTATTATTTAAATTAATTAATAGAAAATGTCATAGATTCGATTCGAATTGTATTTTATTATCCATTAGTTTTAGAACTAATTTAATTGATTCGATTCGAATTTAAATGAATAATCGAATATTCGATATCTGTAAAATTCCTGCATATTAGTTTTTTGTAACCCACAAATATATTTGAGAAAGTATTTTCTTAATACGAAAACTTGAACACAAAATTGAATGACGAGGTTTACAATAAGTGTCTAACCCCATATGGCCATATGAATGCACATAATTTTTAGAAGAAAAAAGAAAAACATATTGTGTGTCATAAGCAGATAAAATCAGTCAAAAAACAATAAGGGTTTTTTCTTAAAAAAAATGTTCAACGCACCATGAATTTTTTAAATGCATATATTTAGGTAGTATTTGCATACTGAAATTGAGATTAAGTACTATATTTATTATTTAATGATTACAAATTATACTTAAAATTTCAATTTTTTTATATATTTAAAAAGTATTAATTATGTAGCAATTCAAGTGGTCTTTTAGTAGAGATGTTTTTTTTTATTTAAATAAATTTTTTGTTTATTTTTTCATTTGGCAAGCATCATAATTCATAAGTGATGTCTTTGTCAAACCTTATCAAAGAAAGATCTCTTACTAGTTATTTTTTGAAATGTTTATTTATTTGAAACATATTTGCATGGCCAATCTCTTGTACTATAGCCACTTTTCAGATTCTTTAGAATAAAAACAAGCTATATTTTGATCCTTTAATTCATCGAGGATAAGTCTATACACATTATCACAACGCTTAACAATAAACAACACTTCATTGGTCTTTTCATTTACAACACAGCATTCTAACCTTTTAAAAATCACCAAATAACTCAAATCACACAATTGACTTATACTCAAAAGATTATGCCTCAAGCCATTTACCAAAAAGACATCATCAATGAAAATATAATGATTATTACATACTTTTTCAACAACCATAATTTTACCTTTTTCATCATCTCCAAAGGTCACAAAACCTCCATCATACTTGTTGAGTTTGATGAAGAAGGTTGGCCTTCCAGTCATGTGCCTAGAGCATCCAATGTCCAAGTACCACATATTCTTTTTTGTTCCTGGATGCTAGGCAAATCTGCATTAAAACTCGAAGTAACCTTAGTTATCCAAATTAATTTGGATTCTTTGAAGTTAATCCACCTTAGTTACCCAAGTGCATTGAAATCACAGACAACATTGTAAATTTGGTTTCTTACTATTCTTTTTTCAATGAAGCATTGTGAGTGTGAGTGACCAAATTTCTTATAATTAAAACAATAATTTTCTTATCCTTGTTGCCGAAATTGACGTGAGTTATGATGCTGAAAATGATTAAAGGACTGAAATTTTCTGATTTTTAGAAGATGTGCATTTCTTTTGACAAAATGATTTTTGTTATGATTGTTTCTTTTTGCAAAAACATTCCAACCAGAATTTTTGAATGTGTTTTGACTTTTTGAAGATGAGGTTCTATTGTTAAATATTGATTTTTTTGAATGTAACCTCGTTGATTGGAACATAACCTAGACCCGACTTGTTAGAAACAGTTTCGGTTCTTGAAGACAAAGCATTTTAATTTGAAAAGGAACTTTCAGATTTTTCTTCATATATGGGAACATGTCCCAAAACAGATTTGTCCATGTTGGACTTAGTTTTCGATGAAGAGGCTAGAAATATTGTAGGAGATCTACTAAAAACAATATCATCATTTGTCACATATCCTAAACCAGATTTTTTAAACAATGATCTTTGACTTGCAAGTAATTTGTCCAAGTTGCTAGAACTTTGAGCAAATTTTGCTAAGTCACTATTCAATCTTTAATCATTTCATTTAGTCTTTCATTTTCATCAATAAGCTCTTGAGAATGATCCACAATGTGCTTTTCTTTTAGTTTTTCAAGTTCAAATTTTAGAAATCTGTTTTCTTCAATAGTATTCAAGGCACATTCGGTTTCCTTCACCTTTTCTCTCAAAAAATCATTTTCAGCTTTCAACCTTTCTTTTTCAAATTTACATTTAGTGTATTTTTCCAGCAGTTTTGAAGAATTTTGTGTGAGATCATCAATTATAACATGTAAGTCATCTATAGACAAGTCATAGTAATTTACTTCATCAAGTTGATCATCACCAGTCATGAAGCAGATTTGTGCTTCACATTCAGAGTCTTCTTTCTCATCCGAATCATTCTCAAGATCTTCCCAAGATTTCATTAGCACTCTTTTCTTTTCTTTCTTTCCTTTTTCTTCTTTCGTGAGCTTCGGACAGTTGAACTTAAAATGTCCAGCCTCCTTGCAATGATGAAAAATTACCTTGCCCAAATCCTTCTTGTATTCCTTTGAGCTTGAACCCTTGTACTTGCCTTTGTTCCTCATTAGCCTTCTAAGTCTCCTAGCAAAAAATACAAGTTCATCATATGAAAAATCATCACTGCACTCACTCTCTTTTGATTCTATTTTTGACTTAAGGGATATTCCATTTTTTTAGTCTGGGTTTGTATGTGTAGCTTCATAGGTAAGGAGTTTTCCTCTCAGCTCATCATAGGTTATGAGACTTAGGTTGTTACTCTCGGCTAGGATGGTGGCTGTTGTTTCCGATTTCTTTGTGAGGCTTCTAAGTAATTTTTTTACTAGAGTTTGTTCTGAGTAAGTTGTACCCATAGCATCGAGGTTGTTGATTATGATTGAGAATCTCTCAAACACTTCATCAATACTTTCTCCATCCTTCATGTTGAACATCTCGTATTCTTTTCGCAGCATATCAATCCTCGTTTCTTTGACCTGTTTAGTACCTTCGTGTGTAACATGGAGTTTTTCCCAGATTTCTTTGGCTGTCTTGCATCTAGACACCTTTCGGTACTCTTCAAAGCTGATAGCACAGTGAAGAAGGTTGATGGCTTTGGCATTCAGCTCCACTTTCTTCTTATCGTCGTCATTCCATTCAGTTTCTTCTTTTGGAGTCACCACTCCATCAGCACTTATTTTTATTGGAATCTTTGGACCGGTTACAACAATCTTTCATATGTTGTAGTCAATGGATTGGATGAAGATTCTCATCCTCTCTTTCTAGTAGGCATAGTTATTCCCGTTGAAGAAGGGAGGATTATTATTTGACTGGCCTTTAGTTAGAGTGTAGGCAACTGTGGTTGTGCCCAAGTTGTTCGCCATTGGACCTTTGCTCCAAGCGGTGAAACTTAATTCTTGAGACCAAGACTCTGATACCAATTGAAGGTTGTAGAAGACTTAGAGAAGGAGGGTTGAATCTATGACCTTCTTTTAGTTTAATGAAATAAGGCTTAACTTATAAACTTACACTAAGATGCTGTTTGAACTCAGCAGCGAAAAATTTACGAGACAATTTTATTTTGTCTCATGAATATCTAAAAACAGAACAGAGAAGGGAAGAGAAAAGTTGACACCATCATGTATCCTGGTTCAGTTGCCTTGTGCAATGCAACCTACATCTAGTCTCCACCACAACAATGGTGAAATTTTCACTATAGTTAAAGTATTACATACACCAATTCCACAAGATTGACACAATCATTTCACTAGTTCTAACCTAACTTGACTTGGTTATACTAATACCTAACTCTCCACTCTTAGTGCTTACCCAACTAAGAAAGGAATACCTCACGGGTACAAGATACAAGACATAAAACCAAACTAAAGAAATATGAAATCACTCTAGGTTTTTTCACTCAAGTGTATCACTCAACTTTTTTCACTTTTTGACTTTTTCTTAAGCTCTCTCTTTCAGCCTTTTACCACTCAAGAAATTACAAAAAAATATACATTGAAAATGAAATTACAATTTGTAAAACATGAAGGAGATTGATGCTTCAACAGTCTCTAAAAAAACTAATTAAAAAAAATTTAGCCTCGATAAATTGTATTTTAAAAAAGTATTACAATTTATTTGTGACATTTTATCTATTTGTAATTCGTCTCAAACGTTTTTTTTTTTTTGACATTTTTACTCACCAAACCATATTTGGGAAAAATTTCAAATGAAACCTCATATTTGAGAATTTTACCCCAAAGTGGCATTTAAATTTCTTCCCTATGCTCACATTCTTAGAACTAGTATTAAACTTGTTATTTTAGAATCGAAAATATGAAAAATGAAAAATGACATCACCCATACGTCAGCACCCGAGGATTTGAAGGGGAATAAAAGTATATGCATGGGTTATTCAGTAAAACCACTGCTGAATATAAAATAATAATTATAATATTCCAAATTTAAAGTCGGAAACTTTTTTATTCCATCACTCTCAGAAACAAAAATTGAGCTCCCTTCAACGCGCGTCTTCGTCCTCTCTCTCTCTCTCTCTCTCACACACACACCCCAGCCATGAGCCTATTCGGTTTGGGAAGGTTAGTGTGCAAAAAAGCTTCAATTTTTAATCTCAAAAGTGTTCAATCTCTAGAGTTTTTTTTCTTCTTTGTGAACCATCCTTGTGATTAATTGCTTTAGGCTCTTCTTTGATCTGATCTGTTTTAAACTCAAATGGGGTTGCTTGTGTTTCAATATTTGGTATGAAAATCATGGTGATGTTCAGGTCTACCATAATTTAAATATTTGGGTGACTCTTGAAAGATGAATGGTAAATTGGTAATAGAAAGGAAAGCTAGTGATTAGTACAATGATGTTATCGATTGATCATATGTGGTTACTCGATCAATATACTATTTCAATTATCCCATTCAGCATATAAAGCTGGGTTGAAGTTGAAACTCAAATTGATTAGTAATTAATTAATACTTAATAATTTGAGGATAAGTCTTCCCCTTTGTAAGTTTCATTTGATATGATATTTTTTAGGATCATGTTAATAATTTAGAAGAGCAAGTTGAAAGCATTCTGAAAGAAGGGTAAAACTTCTAGTTGTATGTGACATTGATTAGCTACTTATTATGTTCATCATGTAGTTTATGGAGTTATATCTCCTATTTTCGAGGTTTAATTTCAGATCGAGTTTAAAGCAGGTATTGCCAACTGTAGGATGAATCTAGATTTTGGACTTTTGGTAGTAATGATTACCTCCAAGTCTGAGACAGTATCCCGCTTTTGCTTAATTTTTCAAATATATATTAGATCAAGATGGCTAAGCTTGCTCATTACTCGCATATGATATGGATGAAGAACTTTAGATTTATTGACTGACATAAGATTGGATTTGTCTTGGTGAAGAACTTTCTTTCTATTCATTAATTAAGTTTAGGAAGGAATAGAGAGTGTTGTGCTCCTACATTAACTTGCAGAATCTCATATCTAACTATTTTATTTGAATCTAATACAATGAGGACTTCACCTTGAACCATTAGGTTGGGTCTTATATATAGATTAGACCACGTCATATTATCAATTCATAAATCATGTTTATATTCACACAATAAATCTGTTTTGCTAGTTTCACTTATGGCTTTTCTGTCTAAATATAATTTGATCCCCCTCCCTAATTTTGGTTTCTAAATTCCGTCAGAAAGATTTCCAAAACATTGGAAGGACAATGAACAAACATGTCTTCCGACACTTGTAAATTATGCTCAAAATATCTTAGATTTGATCACATCCCTTTCACAAAGCAAATAGCACTCACTCAGTTACACACATGATCGTAATATTCGTGAATCAACCTTTCAAATACAAACAAGCTCGTTATACATAAATTACTTAGCAGCTGTAGAGAAATTGTAAGTAGTGGTATCAGTGCAGTTTTTATGATACTGATATGCGTATCACAGTTAGCAAAGATGTTTATGAATGTTTATAGTTATTCAGTTTGGTTGATTCTCTTGCTTACTTATGTTTGTATGTTCTAGCTAACCTAGCAAATTATTCTGCAGCCGGAACCAGAGAACATTCCGCCCAAAAAAGAGTACACCTTCTGGAAGTAAGGTTGGTTATGTTCTTTTAATCTTTAGGGATCTTTCAGATATTTTATCGCTCGTGGTTTTGATTGCTGTACCTGTTTGTTTACTTATGTTTGATTGCTGTACCTTTTGAGTCAGTGAGATGTAAGAAATAAATTTACATGGTTTACTCAATGCATATAATCTTAGAAAAATAAAGGTTACATTAACAGCATTGATTTTGAATTCGCGATATTAATCATTTACGATGTTAATCATTTACATAAAGTATGTATGTGTATTCCAAAGTCTCTGCCATATCTCTATTGAATGCATGTATGTTATACCGGCAGCTTCCACGTTAATTATTTATTTGCCTTTTTATTATTGCAGGGAGCTCAGCTTAGAAAGCATATTGATGCCACATTAGGAAGTGGAAATCTGAGGGAAGCCGTAAAGCTGCCTCCCGGGGAAGATTTAAATGAGTGGCTTGCCGTCAATAGTAATTTATTGTTTCTTCTATGTTTCGCTCTCTAGTTTCCCTAAATATGTTTATTTGTACAATTCTGAAATGCGCTAATCTAGCACTTTTCTCGCTTGTATTCCACACTTCAGCTGTTGATTTCTTCAACCAGGTGAATCTGCTTTATGGTACCCTCACAGAGTTTTGTACTCCAGAGAATTGCCGTACAATGTCTGCAGGACCCAAGTATGGCTTAATTAACTGATTGGTTTCGTTGTTTGCACCGTCCTTATCAGAAAAATCAGAAAAGTATTTCATCATTGTTAGAAATTCATTTATTTGTATAATTGTATCTCTAATGTTGTCTATGTTAACATGTTTACTTTAGGTATGAGTATAGATGGGCAGATGGTGTACAAATCAAGAAACCTATCGAGGTTTCTGCGCCGAAATATGTAGAATATCTAATGGATTGGATTGAAGGCCAGCTTGACGACGAATCCATATTCCCACAAAAGCTTGGTAAAGGATTATTTTTCCTCTTTCTTGAAAATTATTAGACTCTTTCATCAGCCATCATTTCATTTTTTTGTATCATATCCCGTAATGGAAGTGGAACCATTGCAGGTTCGCCGTTTCCACCAAACTTTAAGGAAGTTGTGAAGACGATATTCAAGCGCTTGTTCCGTGTGTATGCTCACATATATCATTCTCACTTTCAGAAAATTGTGAGCCTCAAAGAAGAGGCACACCTTAACACATGCTTCAAGCATTTTATACTCTTTACCTGTGTAAGTCTCACATAACTCTTGCAAGATGCTGCATGCGAAATGAATTAAGTTCTTTGGCATTCTTGAATTTTTGGGATTAAATTTGCTTGCACTGTCACTTCAAAAGTGTTTTACATAGATATCTAATAACGTATCGTCATATCAGCAAAAGTAAATACCTTTCGTATCCACTACTTAAATAGTTATTTAAAACAACGAAGTTGAAAATTTGTACACTTAATCGAAATTAAATTCATTATGATTTGCCTTTGCAGGAGTTTGGTCTGATTGACAAGAAGGAGCTGGCTCCCCTTCAGGAGCTTATAGAAACAATCATTATTCCATATTAGATAAATTGGATTGAGATGCAACTTGGTGTGAAAAATCATATCCTATAAAGTTCAACTAATGTATCAGTCTTAACATAAATAATGCTATTTAATATCTGACTCCAGAAATACTTGAATTTATTTATGTTTAGATTTGTTTGGGGCTATAAACTAATTTCCCTTTATACTATTCATGCAAAGTATTGTTATGTATAGATGAGCTGGGCACCATGCAGCCCTATTCTAAAATTAATATTCAAAAGTTTCTTGCTCTATCTTTTTCATATTTGAGCAAATAGGAATGAGGAAATGTTATAATGTAGATAGTGGGTCGATTTGATTTGATAAAATATCAAACTTTAGAAGTGGAATGGGTAATATGTTTATGGTTGTTCCTTAAATGAACACTGATGCAAATTGCAAATGATTGATGTCATGCAATCCTTCAAATTGTACAGTCTATGAAATGGGACTGAAACCTTCATGGATGGTGATGGATCCCCCACCTTTATAGCCATCTCATGACAGGGTGTAACTTGCAAATTACTACTTTTTATGCCAAGAATTTAATGATTCTTTAAGTTTTCCAAAAAGAGTTGGACTTTTTTGTTTAACTGTTAATTATTGTCCTTTGCTTAAAATAGAGAAAAATAATATATAATTTCTAAGACTTTATTCAGCAACTTTATTATTTTCTCTTGTTTTTAGTATAATTATCAAGTATAGTTAATGGGATTTTTTTTATCAATAAAATAAATTGCTTATTTATTGATATATATTTTTAGAAACTATTTATATTTTTTCTTTTTGTTACTATTTTATTGACAATGCCAACAAGATGTTATTACACATATCTCATTGGTTGATATTTGTTATGTCTTGAATGCTATCGGTTTAATTTTTACTTTTCAATCTGATTCAATTTTATTCAAAAATTGTGATTTGTATTTACTTTTATCTAAAAAAACATATATTAGTGAATAATAAATTCATTTTATAAAAAATCCATACTTAATGTGGTTGTGGAAACAGAACTTTTCTGTGAGACAAAAAAAAGAAGTTTCATGGCCAATCTGCAGTGTACTCATTACAATGAAATGAAATGATGGAGCTGTGTTGTTGCATTTAGGTGCAACACCTTTGCTCTAAACACACATCATGATATGATAACATGAAACGTAGCAAGTAGCTCATCAAATCAACCAAGTTATAGTGACCCCACCTTTTTGCTTCCATGTTATTTTGTCCTAATCATGATTCTCTGCTACTTTGTAACATGAGTTCAGTGCAAACAAAAACAAAAGATACATGAGAAATATGATCCATGGGACCCTTTTTTCTTTCTTTCTCAATAAATAAGGACCAAAAACCAAACTCATTTTGCAATCATTTCCTTTCCTTACTTATTACAAAGAAATCTCACCAAAAGAATTGTGCACCTTTTATTCAATTTAATATACATGTTGTACAATAAACTAGGCTAACAACATGTTCCACTGTCACTAGTTAAAAAATGGAACCAAAACTAGCATACCCTACAATAATTATACTTCATTCTTGATTTACTACTTCAGCTTGTGCTATGTTCATGCCTTTGACTTGAGAATTTCCATATCTTGAAGCTGCATAGCCATATGATACTAAAGTTCCAATAAGGACCACAAATACAGCAACAAAGAGCTGAAAATTAGCAAGCAATTCGCCCCGTAGCTCGCTATCATTTGAATGACATGTTATTGCATCGTTCTTAAGCTTACAACCATCTGGCATCATGGGGCCGTAGAGAACAATGGCGGTCTGATAGAACCATATGCCTTGGAGAGCTATGGAGATGCCGTTGGTTAAGTCAACGGGGAAGCTGGTCGGCATAAGGGCTCCGGCAATCGAAGATAAGATGCATAGGCCTATGAGGAGGACTAGGAGGAGGTGGTAGTAACCTTCAAGGCCCTTGTGTGTTGTTGAGTGGAAGTAGAAGAGGAGATACTCGGCGGAGAATGCTGTGGCAGCAATCAAACAAAGAGCTCCTTCCGGCAGGGGTAAAAATCTGTATAGGAAAATATTGCAGAGGGGGGAGATGGTTAACAAGGTATATTCAGATTCTTGAAAGGGAATCACTAATTGCAATACATATTCAACTAATGCTTCCTAGTTAATGAGATTGTGCATGAAGTATCCATCAAATCCCTTGTGAGTTATGATAGTGATGAGACAAGGTTTCCTTTCTTATTCAGCTAACTTCTCATGATTGTTAGATTGAAATTTGTTGTACTATTGTCTATTTCTTGTATTAATAATTTATTGATAAGATAACTTTTCCTTGAGGACCTTGCAGATAGATCTTTATGAATTATCATAGCATCTAATTCCCCCCAAATAATGATTGACTGAGTGAATCAGAATTTGTGAGCAAATCTAACATCTCATTCTTCTATCTATGAAAATTGTGTATGTGAAACATATTTTGCCTCAAGGAACAAAGGATGCATCATTTATATAGAAGCATGAAGTGACATGTTACACCTTGTAGGCTACTCTAGGTTTCTTTAATATGCATATCTAGTGAACACATAGAAGGAAATATGGTCAATCACTCAATCCACGAGAATTCTCACTTAATTAACAATGATCAGAAGCTACAATACTCATCTTGAGATTTAAAGTTTATATTTAACATCTCACAGCCTGATTTGGCACTGAAATGAACTCAGTAATTTTGAGTTAACAGTCTCAATACTTCAATGATAAATAACAATTTAAATTTCTCCTATTTGATTAAGCACTAGACCTTGGGAAAGAGAGAATTTAGGGGAACTAACCTTGTCTTTTCTGTAAGCAGGACAACAACACTGAAGATAAAAAACATAAGAAGCATTCCAGAATGCTCGAAGTTATTCATGTGAGAGGGATTGAGGACTCCATTAACAAAGAACTTGAGGTGTGTTGAATACAAGAACTCAATGCACAAATCAATGAAAGAACCAATTGAGATAACATAGAGCTCCAAGTACTTCAGCCTCCCGTCAAACCCCGGCACAGGATTCCACACCTGGACTCGAAATGTCTTCGGATTTTTAACATATCTCACCACAGAACCCCATATATGCCACAACCCAACTAGAAAAAACAATGTCCCTGGCAATGCATGACCTTTAAAGGACCCCATAATTATGCTTAATTTTCACCAATCCCCTCTAGCGCCTTATTCAACTCTGCACTTGAATGGTTTCTTAGATGTACAAAGCAGATAGATAATCACTGAAAGATCTTTCTCCTTTATGAACCAACCATTTAACCCTGTTATGAATAAAAAAACATTCTCAGTTCTCAAACAACAAATAGCAGCTTTTTGGACAGTATCTTTTCATATTAAACTATAATATATCAGCTAAAGAGTTCCAGAACTAAAGTATGATTTTCAGTTTCCGTGTCAGCTATATCTCTCTGGTGTGCTCTAAACTTTAGATTCTTGATTACATTTGCTACAAAATAATTTTTTAAGCTTTCTTTTCACAACTGGACCAAATAAAGCAGATTACAAGAATATCATCCATTTCCCTTGAACTTTATAGTAAATAAACTAAACAAAGATTTTGCCAATCAAACAATCCTACCATTGGATCAAACACTTTCCGGTAAGCCAAAAGCTGTAGCTGCTAAGAAGGTCACAACTTTATCTTTTTTAAATGGTTTCTCATAATCATATTCAGACACTGCGTCCTATGATATTAATTCCATCGAATCTTAAGAGTGACACTCGTTAAATTAAACCTAACATCTACTCAAATCCTTCTTGTGTTCCTCCGAGATTCCCTTGCAAAAGACTTAATGTCCAAAGTCAACTCCAAATTTTCATCTTCAATGATGAAGGGGAAAAGAAACCAAAAACTAAAATTTTCCTCCTTGATGCAAATTACCTAAGGAAAGGAAGGAGATTTATGAACAACTGGGAAATTTAATGCTTCCAGCAGAGATTCATATTTCAAACTCATAATCATTAATCAAACCTGACACAGAGAATAATAATTAAAAAAAGGTTTAACCCATCTTGTTGTACACATGACAAAATTCAGAAAGCACACACTATGATTTCCCTTCCTTTGCAGTGTATGCAAGAGGAGCAATAAAGTTGAGATTTTTTCTTTTGTAAGCTATACATCAGATGAATAATTAACCACTTTACACTACAAATAATGGTGTTCTAAAAAGGAAAACAAAGAGAGTCGTAATCATAAAGTGAAAACAATGATGAAACATCAAAATTAAAAAAAAAAAAAAAAACAGAAAAGGGGGTTTATTGTATTACTTACTGCTTCAGTGATTGGCTTAGATTCAGAAAGCAAAGCAGCCTCTTTTCTCTCTCTCTCTCTTTCTCTGCCAAAATCACAACAGCAGCATCACTGAATTTTAATTAAATGGTAAGTAACAGTGCTTCAAAGTGTGTAAACTAAACTATAGAGAGGAGCGTTATGATTATGATGATGATGATGATGATGATGATGATGGTGATTTTTTTTTGGGATCTAGAGACTAGAGAAGAAGAAAAGAAAATTAAAATAAGGTGGAGGCTGCTGCTGAGTCTATATAAATTTGAATTAATTAAAAAAAAGCGTTACTTTTCGTCTCTACTTTTTGTTTTTGCAGCACAAACCAATTTCGTACGAAAAAACGTGAAAAGTCTCTTCTCCTTAACACCTATTATTCCAATTAAAAAAGAGCTACATTTAGATTTATATTAATAATTAATAATAATAATATGTATTAATCTCTTTTTGGAATTAGTACTACTACTTTAGTTGTTAGGGGCACTTCATGAGGTGTTAACCTAGCTGGTTAGGACTGGAAACCAAATATAAAAATAACCACTAATGAATAAATTAGCATTTTCAATTATAAAAAAAGTTGAATGCACTCACATTTTTAACTATAAAAGGTGAATTATTTCAATAAAAAAGATAATTTTGTAAAATTAACTCAATGTTTAATAGTATTTAGAGTAAAGTATTGTTTTTGTCCCCAACGTTTGGGGTAAGTTTTATTTGTGTTCCTAACATTTATAAAAGTGATTCAATGTTATCTTATTATCAATTATACTAACAAATCATATTATATTTTTTAATATGTAATTGACGGCAGTATAACATTAAATCACTTTTACAAATGTTAGGGATATAAATAGGACGATTTAAATGTTAGAGATACAAATAGAATTTACCCCAAATGTTAGGGACAAAAACGATACTTTACTCTAATATTTAAGTAATTTATTTTATACGTTTCATACTTAGACTTATTTGCGAATTTCGATTATCTTTATAAATAGTATGACTGTTTTAAATATGGTTTAACTAATATGTACTTTTAAAATATAAATTAATTACTGTTAGTAAACAATTTTAAATAATTAATTTTAATAAATATATAATAATTACATTAAAAATTAAAATTTACACAATTTGTTATAAAAAATTTAATTAATAATTTTAACAAACACTCTTAGAACACATAAATCTAAATTGAAAATTGACTATTTGACTATTAGTTACCTGCCAACTGAGTTAGCTTAGGATCTTAATTCTTAGGCTAGTAATTCACCTTCTCCCTTCCCACTGTGAAAAAGAAAAAAAAAAGCAAAAAAGATTAAATATTAAAATATTTTAAAAGTAATTAAAAACTAATATTGTTGAAATAATTCAAAACAAAAAATGTAGTCTACTATAGTATTGAAGGTGAGAAGTATTAGGAAAAAAAATAATTAGAGTATTGACTTATATTTTTTAATTTATAAATAAAAAGAAAATTTTAAAACCTTTATTTTTTATCCAAAATTACGGTTAGAAAAATATGGAGAGTGGGCCCTGGCATAGGGTGGGCGAAGAAGGGGAGGGAAAGAAGCCAATTTAGACTTTCCGTTTTATAAAATAGCTGTTACCGTGTCTCCTGCGTTGAACAAGGAAAATATTAAATAAATTTATTTTGATTTGTAAAGTTTGCATGTTATTCCACAACACAACACACGCGTTCGTGTTTTACCAATTTGACATACATACATTCATACACACACTCTAAGTCTACAACCTCGTGTTTCGGCTACTTCACTTCATGCACATGAAAAACAAATATATTTTAGATATTAAATTAGTTATTATATATTTATATATAATTAATTGCTGATTAAATTTGAGTATACACGTCGTCATGTATAAATATGCATCTGGATTGCACATGTTTTTAGGTAAGTTTATCACTTTTGTAATTACTAAATAGGGTCGAAATAGACTCGAATCAAGATTATAATAGTCCGTGGCATATATAAGATTGAAATTATAATTTTAAATTTTTTTGTTAAAATTAATTTAAATTATAATAATTTGATTAATAAAAATGTAATATATTATGTATTGTTTGTTTTTTCTTAATCTTGTATTAAATGTATTAACTCTAAAATAATTATTAATTAGTTTTAGTAATTTTTTTTCAATAAATCAAATATATATACTCAATGTGCCATAAATAACCTAATAATATTTAGATTCACCAAATTTGTTATTTTTTATAATTTTTTTTTTTTTTGAAATTTGAGTTTATCTTCAGTCGTATTGAGATTTTCCATTTGTTTTTTTTTTGGGGGGGAGATTTTTTGTGGGGGTTTGAGAAGAGGGGAGGGTGGCGTTGTAATGTTCTTTCATACGCCTCTCTGCCAAAAGCAGACGCAACCTCGCACTCGAACCCTGTCGTGCCCCCAAAAAAAAAAAAAAAATACACAAATAAATAAAAATAAACAAATTACAACAAAAAAAGAAGGAAAGAAACGAATTTTGGATTAAAAAGAAGGAAAAGGAAGAATGGTGTCCATGACTTAACCGCTAAGTAGTATCCACCTCTTCTGAGAATGTCACACTTGGTGGAGTTGAATCACCCTATTTGCCCGAAACCACTGTCAAGTGCGGCTTAGGATTGTTAGCACCCACTACCTTTGTTTATGAATGACACACAGAACCCTTTAATCCCCTTCTAAACACCTAAACCACCCACCCCGACTCTCTCCCCCTTGTTTTCTTCTCTCTTGTTCACTCGTTTCCCCGCCCACTCCTTACTCACTCATTCCGGTCTCTTTCAAAAGAAATTAGGGTTGGTTTTTTAAGTTTAACATAAACAATTGGTCTTTAGCTCATGATCTGAGATTTTTCAAATAAGAAATTCTACTACTAGTAAAGACTAAGGGATACAAGTAAATATTAGTAACTTTATCACATTCTAAAGTAATTTTACTCTATTACTACGTTTAACAAGCGTAAAATGAAAAGTATAGCAAAAAAATGTCACAAAAGCATAGCGTTGAACAATTAACGGCCAAACTTTCGTAACGTGGCTTAAGAAAGGGTTCCAATAGGTCATATTTTCTTGTATTGGATCATAGATAATTGTCAAGATTTCTTGTAAAAAAAATCAATTCAATTTTTTGTTTCTGACTATTTCATCTATGAGTGGACTATTTTTTAAATTTAATTTTAATATATATAATTTATGTAGATCTAATAATTTATTATTAGTTGCATCCTATGATTGTTAGAAAATTATTTTAATTTTTTAATTTTGTTTGTGGCAATACATATATTAATTGTAATCATAAATTATGCTATTTTAAATTAAATAATTTATATAATAATGATCTCATTTATTGTTATAAATGCTAAATTGAATAAGTCATTATTACTTTTGATTTAAAATTAAATGAGAATAAAACAAGATATTATCTTTTGTTCCGTAGATAATTATCTTTTTGGATTTTAGATATATTATCTTTTGGGCTAAAATCGGATAGAACCGTTTGAACCGGCCGATTTTGGGTTAAAACCGGCGAACCGGCGGTTTTGTGAAACTTGGGCGCATAAGAAAAAGCCCTAACCCTAAACGGCTACCCCAATTCCCAATACCCTTTCTTCCTCACCTCATCACACCAACAATTTCGAGTCTCTTCTTCCCCTCATCACACCAACACTTTCTTCCTCGCAGTCCCTCTCAGTTTCGAAGACTCTCTTCCTCTGCTTCGTCTCCGTCGCGTCTCCTCCGTCGCTGCTGCGGTGCTGCCTTACGTCGCTGCTGCGGTGCTGCCTCTCCGTCGCCAGATCTGCCTCATCCAAGTTGGTCTCCAAACTGTGAAATCTGTTCTCTGTTTTTTTGCATTATTTAGTTGGATTTTAATTTGATTACGAGTGAATAACTGATAGGTTAATGCAAGATTGTTGATTATGTATATATTGTTGAGTTATAACTTGTTATATTGTTGAACTAGTTAATGGCAGATTGTTTTTTTTTTTCTGATTTGTAGTGGTTATGGTTGTTTTTGTTGATGTAACATTGCTGTGAATTTATATTGCTGGATATGGAAATATTGAATAGCTGAATAGATTTTCTGGTTATGTTGAATTTGTTGATTCTTGATTATGAAATTACTGAATTTGTTGAATTTTTTATTGTGCATCTGTTTAGTGTAGTGATTGCTGGATTTTTTATTAATTTTTGATTATGCCATTATGCCTATTTGCTTTAGAAGAAGGATTGCTGGATTTTCTAGCACTTTTTATCGAAATTATTTGCTATTGAACTATTATGCCATTGTGCATCTGTTTAGTGTAGTGACTCTGTGTCTTTTTGTCGAATTATTTGCTGTTGAACTACTATGGTGTTGCTTTTAAATGTGTGTTGAATTGAATGGTTATTTTCAAGTTGAATGCAACCATTTTACTTGAGTTAAGTGCTTGTTATCCATTCATCAATTTCTCATGGCTATTTGTCTTAGTTAGGTACCAATGTTGCTCATAGTTTAAATCATTCGACAAATTGAGGCTTGAAAACATGTCGGCAAAACTGATTTTATGTCCAAAACAAATTTTAGTGAATGCATATATGGTTGCTTTTGTCTTGCCTAACAGGAACCCTTTGAATTGAACAGTTGGAAATAGGTTATGCTTCCAACATTGAACAATTGATGTGAATTTGTATTTTGTAATAGCTGTTGTTTTATACCTTTGCTATTACAGTTTTTATTTGCGTGACGAGGATTTATGATGGTTATAAAATAATAATATTTAAAAAAATTAAAGTCAATTTATTTGACAATTTTTAATATGAAATAATTAAAAATAAACGTGTGATTAAATAAAAAATTTTCGAAAATAATAAAAAACATTACCTTAATTTTATCTATACCTTTTAAAAAAAATTGCAGGTTTTCACAATCATTACCGGATTTGTTTGGGTGAGTTTGTAAGAAAAGATTTTTTGTTGAGTTATCTTTATGTTTAGATATCTTATGCAAAATGATTTTTTTATCTATCAATTATGTTTGAGTATAACAATATAAAAATACTTTTTTATTTATTTATTACATAAAAAATATTTTTTTTTAAAAAAAAGATCTTTTAAAAAAAGATGTACTTCTCAAAAAAGATGATTTTTTTTTTTATTTTTCTAGTACTTATTTTTACTACTAATAAATGATAAATCAGACAGATAAAGCTTGGAACACGTAATCACACAACGCCAAATCACAATCAGCGTCTCTCTTCTGCTTCTTTGTTCGTTTCGTTTCGTCTCTCGTTCTTCCGACTGATTCTTCAGTTGTTCACAACATGGCCACCGCTTCAGGTACCTTTTCCTTTCATTCAATTTCGATCCCTTTTTCTTTGTGCGGGTTTGAGAAGAGGGGGGTGGCGTTGTAATGTTCTTTCATATCTGGGCAAGTATTGAGATTGAAAAATCAGAGATGCTCCAATTCAAAGCTTTTAGGTTTTCCCGTATTGGTTTAATGGATGTTAATTTTCCAAAGTCAATGCAAATAAGATGGCAATGCTTAATTTTTTGGCCGTTAGTGAATTCTCTTGCAATAATTATATAATTTATTTCTTTTTTGCGTGGGGCGGATTGCAGTGGCATTCAAGTCCAGGGAGGACCATCGCAAACAGATCGAGTTAGAGGAAGCACGTAAAGCTGGGCTTGCACCAGCTGAGGTGGATGAAGATGGTAAAGAAATTAACCCTCACATTCCCCAGTATATGTCATCTGCACCTTGGTATCTTAATGCTGAGAGACCTGTAAGTGTTATTTTTTATTTATTTATTTATTTTATATCTGCAAGAAATTTTGGTATTTGAAACATTATTCATGTATAATGGACTTGTTATTCTGAATTGTACTTTTTTGCCTTTGTAGAGTTTAAAACATCAAAGGAAGTGGAAATCCGATCCCAATTACACCAAATCATGGTATGATAGAGGTGCTAAAATTTTCCAGGCTGACAAGTACAGGAAAGGTGCATGTGAAAAGTAAGTAATCTATCTACCACTGTGTGTCTTGATGTAAATGTTCTCATTGACTATCTTCTCAGTGGGATCATGAATTTTAGTACACTTTGCATAAGCATTGAGTCTTCTTTTATTTACTTTTTCTTGTCATTTTCTTATAGTGGATTGACTTGGTGCTTTATATTGATTTTCTTGTTTAGCTGTGGAGCTATGACACATGATGCTAAGTCATGCATGGAAAGACCAAGGAGAGTGGGAGCAAAATGGACAAACAAGCACATAGCCCCTGATGAAAAGATAGAAACTTTTGAGCTTGACTATGATGGCAAACGGGACAGGTGGAATGGGTATGATGCTTCAACTTATGCTCGAGTCATTGAGAGGTACGAAGCTAGAGATGAAGCTCGAAAGAAGTACTTAAAGGAACAACAGCTTAAGAAGTTGGAGAAGAGCAACCAAAATGGGGAGGAGGATGCTGCAAGTGATGAGGATGAAGAGGAAGATGACCTAAGGGTAGATGAAGCAAAGGTCGATGAAAGCAAACAAATGGACTTTGCAAAGGTTGAGAAGCGTGTGCGTACAACAGGTGGTGGAAGTACAGGAACTGTGAGGTAATTCCTACGGTTCCATCCTTTTTGATAATCTAGGGCCACAATAATTGGTCCTGCATCACTTTCATTGTTTATCTTAGATGAATTGGGGCTGAAATATATTTTTTAGGAACCTGCGTATTCGAGAGGATACTGCCAAATACCTTCTCAATCTTGAAGTCAATTCTGCACACTACGATCCCAAGACCAGGTCTATGCGTGAAGATCCTCTTCCGGATGCAGATCCAAATGAGAAGTTTTATGGGGTAAGACTCTAGAATCTGAATTTATAGAAACCTCTCTTGTTTTTATGTTTTATGTATGCTAATCTTGTATATGATTAAATCTACTATTTTTCTGTAGGGTGATAACCAATATAGAAATAGTGGTCAAGCTCTAGAATTCAAGGAATTAAACATCCATGCTTGGGAAGCATTTGACAAGGGGCAAGATGTTCACATGCAAGCAGCTCCATCCCAAGCTGAATTGCTCTATAAGAATTTTAAGGTCATGAAGGAGAAACTGAAATCTCAAACAAAGGACACCATTGTAGAGAAGTATGGCAATGCAGCTGATGAGGACAAACTTCCAAGAGAACTCCTCCTTGGTCAAAGTGAGAGACAAGTCGAGTATGATCGAGCTGGTAGAATTATCAAGGGACAGGTAAATTTTGCATTATAAAGCATAAATTTTTATTGCCGAACCTAAAATTCTACTTCTAAACCTTTAAAAACAATGCTCGCTTTTGTATTGTCTTAAAATACACACTCACGTATATATCTTTAGTGACGTCATGTCTCTTTAGATTATGTATTTATTTTATAATTGATGCTGTCAACAGGAGGCAGCACTTCCTAGAAGCAAGTATGAGGAGGATGTTTACATTAACAACCACACTACTGTTTGGGGCTCATGGTGGAGGGACCACCAATGGGGCTATAAGTGCTGCAAGCAGACCATACGTAATAGCTATTGCACTGGTGCTGCTGGTATAGAGGCTGCTGAGGCTGCAAGTGATCTTATGAAGGCTAATATTGCCCGTAAGGAGGCTGCTGCAGGTTTGTACACTGACATACACCAGACCTAGATTTAATTTTGCATCTATCCTCCTCGTTTTTCCTTTTCTATTGCTATCTTTGTCTTTGTTTGATGCGTTTGTTCATATTTGACATTCTCTTAATTGAATTTGATCTTTTTTTTGTATCTGTGCAGAGGATCCTACACCTACAGAGGAGAAAAAGCTTGCTACATGGGGAACTGATGTCCCTGATGATATAGTCCTGGATGACAAGTTGCTAGCTGAGGCCCTCAAAAAGGTAGATGCAAGTCTCTTATTCATAATATTTCTAATTCTTCGATGTTTATATTATTTTCCTTCTATAGAACGAGTTATTTGTGTTGTCCTGATAAGGTTATTGACTTAAACCATGAATGGAGTAACCCACTAGTTTAGACTCCAAATTTTCTCGCATAAAAGAAGGGGATCTGTTTGGCGTTTTTATTCTTCCCCTATTTGGGGATTTGGGTATGTCCAGGTGAAAATTTTCAAAAATGTATATTAGTGTTTTTATCTTGGTGCCTGATTGGTTAAGTTTGGTTTTACAGGAGGATCAAAGGAAAAGAGAAGAGAAAGATGAGAGGAAGCGTAAATATAATGTCAGATGGAATGATGAGGTATGATTATTTTAAGATGCCATGTGATAAGAATTATGTTTATAAAAATACATTGCCCCCTTTTGCATATATATAAATATTCGTAATGTTATAGGTTACTGCTGAGGATATGGAGGCATACAGGATGAAGAGAGTACACCATGATGATCCAATGAAAGACTTCCTACACTGAACGTGCAGAGGGCAAAAGAAATCTGTGCCTCCTTGCGATAAGTCTGCACAGGTCCTTACTGCATCATGTTTTTGGCAGATGGGATTATCAAACTCCATCACTGGCTGTCATAGAGAGTATCAACAGCCCCAAAATTAGAAAAAATCACCCAAATGTGTTGATCAGAGACATTCAGAATTGGAAGAACAGGGAATGGAACATCCTTTTTGTAAATATTTACAGAGAAGGCAATATATGTGCTGATTGCCTGGATGAACAAGGGGTAGCTTTGCCCCGTTTAGTTTGTAACTAAGGCTCTCTTCTTTTGGGCTTCTTTACCCCATTTTTTAAGCCAAAAAAATATTATGCTTAAATGTATATGTTTGTTGCTTTCCGAATCCCAAGCTGTATATGTTAGCATCCTCTTCATACCTTGATAGGCGCTGCAAAGCTGTATATGTTCCCCTGGCCACTTGACGAAGGTTTGTCAAGTGATGGAAACAGTTGTACTGTCCTGAATGTTTTATGTTTCAGAGAGATTTCCCAAAAATTTATAAAAATTGATATCTTATGTTTCCAGTGAGTATAGGTTAAGGTTTGGTTTGGTAAAGTTTTTACTTTTTGAAAGTAGCTTATGAAAGGACAGTTTTTTAAAAGCTGCACCACTTGTATTTGGTAAAATCAAATTAAAAATTATTTTTAATAAGTATAAGCACCACAATTGTGTTTGGTAAAATAGTTTTTAAAACTTAAAAAAATTATAATAAACATTCGACAATTCCATAAATTCATTTAAAAATTTTATTTCGTAAATTATAATTTAAAACAATAAATTTAAAAAGTTTTTAAATTGACATTAAATTCATTTTAAAATTTATAATTTATAATTTATAAAATATAATTTATTTATATAATAATCAGTAGTTACATATTATAATTATATTTATAATTTATAAATTTTTTTTTGGAAAAAGATTGACAATTTTAACTAATTTTGATCATTAATTCTTTTAATTTTATTTTGTGTTTAATATAAGTCAATAGTTGAAAGGCTAATAATATATAAATCAGATTGGGTAAATAGTTTAATTAAGTTATTTTTGAAAAAATAACTTAAACAATAAATGCTTATATTAAAAATAAGTTATAAATAAGTTATTTTATATTTGGTTTTTTAGTTCTAAAAGTGCTTATTTTAAAAGAAGAGTAACAAAAAAATTTTTATTATGAGAGAAGAATTTTTTTTATCTTCAATAAGCACTAAAATAACTTTTTAGAAATCTGCAATTTGGTCTTGAAAATTATACCAGACATTAATACTATATCTTTTCATAAGTTAAAAAAAAAAACTTATGAACTTATCTAAACGTACAAGAGATATTGCACCTAGGGTCCGTTTGGAAACTCCAAAAGCTATTTTTTTTAGCTTTTGACTTATAAAACAATTTTTTAGATAAACTTTTAACTTTTTAAAAAGTTATTTAAGAGCTTTTGAAAAAGTTAAAAAATGTGACTTTTCCTATTTTCAAAAGTTATTTTATCACTCCTCTATTTAGGCCCAGTTTGGGTAACCAACTTAATTAAGTTCCTTTTGATAAAATAACTTAAACAATAAATGACTCTGTTAAAAGTAACTTATAAATAAGTTATTTTGTGTTTGAATTTTTAACTCTAGAAGTACTTATTTTATAGAAATGTGATGAAAAGTAAAAGTATTATGAGAGAAGTCATTTTTTTTAACTTCTCTATAAGCTCCAAAATAGCTTCTTAGAAAGTTGCAATTTGGTTTTGAAAATTGCACCAGATATTAATACTACTACTTTTCAATTTCATAAGTCAAAAGTTAAAAAAAGTTACTTCTAAAGTTTTCAAACAGGCCCTTAATGCACAACTTTAAAGCAAGGACTTTTATAATAACTTTCTAAATACAAAATAACTTATTTAAAAGTTGTTATTAATAAAAGTTCTTATATTTTAAACTCCTTTTTTAAAAAAACTTATTTAACAAGGATTGGCAATTGCCTCGGCTTCTTAACTTTGTTGTGTTTTTTTTTTGTTCTTTCTTTTCTTTTTTATCCTTAGACACACAAAAGAAAATAAGAATAATTTATTTTTACAAAAGAAATTTTAATGAGCCAGGGTGATTAGGAGTGACAATGAATAAAGTAGGTCAGAGATTGACATAAGAGGTGAGTAGAGGTCTCGACCCCAATTTTTTTTAAAAAAAATTAATAATAATAAATTATTAAGTATAATTTATTTTTTTTAATTTATTTAATCTAATATAAATAAAAGTTCAGTCTAACCTAAATATTAATGATTTCTAATATCTAAAAAGTAAGTAACAATATATCATTACTAATATTTTTTAATTAAATAAAAAATTTCAAATCCTATAAAGTGGATTCTTTTTTTATTGTGGCCGTCTTTCCTGATTTATTTGGTATTAATTCTCTTTGTTTTAACTGCTAAAATAACTGAAAGATCTTTTTCAATTATAAATATTGTGAAGAATGACTTATAAACAAATGAAAGATGAGTTTCTTGCTAATTGTCTTTTAATTATATTGAAAAAAAATTGATGAAAAATTTGACACAAATTCTATTATCGATGAATTTTATGATATGGAGAATCGACCACTTCGTTAATAAAAAGTATACACATTTTTTAAACTTTAAAATATATTCTCTATCAGTATATTTATGTAATTCATCTTACATTATATAACTTTTTGTATAATTTTTTAATATTATATATGTTATTGACCCCTCATAATAATATTTATGAATCCGTCTCTGGATAGGATAGGGTTTGATCCAACTCTAACCCTATCCATGAGTTGAGAATATCCTAACCCTAATCCTACCAATTCTTAAGTGGCAGGTCGATTCTACCCACACGCGAATTATAAAAAAAGATGCAATATTATTATATAACTTGATAATAATTTAAAATATAATTAATTTTTATATAAAAAAATATTAAATTATTAATTAATAATTTTATAATAATTAAAATTTTTTTGTATTTAGTGAGAGGTCATTTATTTAATATTCACTTGAAATATATTTTTATCTCAGTATATAATATAGATATATAATAAAATACGAGGTTAAAGATAGATTAGAAAACTTCTAATTTTAGATACCACATAACACATTCACATATTTTTTATACATTTATCAGATTTTCTTTTCCTGTAGAATTCAAATTCAAGATCTCTAAGCTAGCGTTTGGTAGAGAGATAGAGACTGAAAGACTGATATTAAGAGACATAGACTTAGAGACAGAGATTGAAATAAATTTCAGTATTCTGTTTGGTGCAAAGTGTATTCTGTTTGGTGCAAAGTAGAAGACAGAAATTGAAACAAGAATGAAGCTCTAATTTAATTTGTACAAAGGGTAAAATTGGAATGAATTAATTGAAATGAGAGTATTTTAGGTATAAAATGCTATTAAAGTTTTAGTCTACGTCTTTAAAAATTTCAGTCTCCTGTGTTCCCATTTTTTGAAGGTACTGAAATACTGAAATTTTGAAGACAGAGACAGAAACTTTAGTACCAGGCTCTGAGCTAACAAACATGATACTAAATCTCAATCTCCCAATTTCTGTCCCAGTACCTCAAAACAAACCCTACCTAAGCGTGGAAGAACGGCAGATGTGGTTAACTAATGCTACTTGCCAAGCTTGAATATTCGGTGGTTGGCGGTTGCACCAGTAGAGTGTGGCCTAACTAATGCCGACAAGGTAGATTATGAGCTGATCCCATTCATTCAAAACTACACGGCCCAAACCCAACATGTTAACTTCGATAAGGTTCGTTAGCTCATGTGCCTGACCCAATTCAGCATTCCTCTAGGCTCTAGCTTTGACCTGAAAAAAAAATTCAAAAAAAGACAGACATAGAAAAATATGATTTGTCTTTATTATTGATTTATAACTTTATTTCTCATAAATCTAATTAATTAAATTTAAATTATTATAAACATTTATTTCCGTACGATTTTTTATTTTAAATATTTAATTTGAAACTATTAAAAAAAATGATGTATTTATCTATTTTGGGTTGATTTTTTTGGTTATGAAAGAGGTGAATGTGTTGTACTGGGTTATAGATGATGGAAGTGCTACACCAATTTGTGAGACAGTTTTTTGTTTAGATTTGATGTTAAGAAATCGGACTCTCCGAATTCTTTGTTTTTAAGTTTTTGGAAGCAAATCGGATGGTCCGTTTTGCATGGAGGGAGTATCTGAAATTCACATAAAATAAATCGGACCCTGCGATTTTTCCATAATCAAAATTTTTTTTGACGATTTACATGAAATCGGATGGTCCGTTTTCTCTGTTAATTTGCTTTTTGAATTAAGTTCAAGAAATCGTTAAGTTCGAGTTGTGCCTGACACCACACCAATATTAAGCATCACTCCTCTCCATATTCAAGTCCAGCACCAACTTTGCCTCCATAATCAAATTAAAAAGCGTCTATTTTGATCCAATGGGATAAATGAGATACTATTTTAACTTAGGATTATGATATGCTATAAGATTTTCTTTATTCGAAAGGGCATACATATGGTTGTAGTGATAATTTATTTATTTTTATATGAGTAATTTATTTGCGTGAATATGTACGTATTTACGTTGCTAATCAACTCTCTCAAAACAACAAAGAAAACCATCTTTTCTCTTTTCCACAATTAAAGTATCTATTGTAAAATATGGTCATTAAATTTTAATTAGTTTGCAATTAGTAAATATTCTAATAAGTGAAATAATTAGTTTGAAATTTTAGGATTTTTTATATTTAAAATAAGAATTAAACCCATTTAGTTAAAAGAAACTCCCATTTGTTCCCCTACAATGAAACACAAATTGATGACAAAACATGCATTATAACATTATTATATTATTTATATTTATATTAATAATAATGTAAATTGAATATTGTTTAAAATGAATAAAGTCATGCTTCGCTGTCCACATTCTACATTGAAGTGCATATATTAATTCCAAATTCCCAACACCCATCACATACACAGCCTAATCTAGTGGCCGTATGTAATATTCACAATGACGCTAAAACCCAGTACAAACAAATATATAATCATCCACGTCTAAGGTCAAATCCGTCATCTCAAAAGTACAAAATCACGTGGGACCCAAATTCTCCTTTTTGATCACGTACTCCTCCAGAAAAAACTTCAAATACCATTTATTTATGAATTTAATGATATTTTATTTAATAAATATTTGGAATTTATAATAACCATAGACATAAACTAAAACACTAAAAAAAATAAAAAGCTTAAATTTATGTTGCTACAAAAAAGCTTATAAATTAGTATAAATAAAAAATTCAAGTAATTCTTACTCATATTGCGTTGAAATTTCCTCAATATAATGTTGAATTCAACTTGAAAGTTGAAATCATTTTATTTTAATGTTGTTATTTTGAATGGCACACAAAAAGGAAAAAAATAAAAAATAAAAAGGAAAATATTTATGAGTACGCCAGCTCCATTCAAAAACGGGCGAAGGAGAAGTGTCACGGCGCCAACTCGCACCTAACCACACGGCCCAATAGCGTTCTAACACGTGTCCACCATTCTCTTGTCACACCGTATTCTAACTTACGTGGGATCTCTCGCTTGTGCTCCGTAGAATCTTTCCCTCAAAAAATTTCCCAATACTCTCTTTCTCTCTCTTCACCGTTTCTGCTCCGATACGTCGTCGTTTCCGCGCTCCCATTCGCCACCTCCGATCCCGGATAATCGGAGCCGGAGAAGGAGGAACAAGAACCTTCTAGAACAACTCCAACTACTGTAACCTGTTCACCTCTTAGCGCCAATGCTGAATTCGAATTTCTTCGAGTCGTAATTACTAAGCTCTCTCTCGCGATTCCGAAACTGCGACTTCTGAATCGCCGGTACCGCGATCCTCCGTCTCCGGCGCCGGAGATGACTCGCCACGTCACTTAGCTCGCCGACGATCTCGCCGAAGCAGAGATTCTCGCTCACTCCAGCTTTCGGCTCAACTTAGAATTACTTCGAATTTTTTTACACTTATATATTAGTCTGAATTTCGTCTTCGTTTTCGTGTTCGGCGTTGTTGGTGTATAAAACGATGTCGTCGAAGGTGGTGTACGAAGGGTGGATGGTTCGTTACGGCCGAAGAAAGATCGGACGATCGTTCATTCATATGAGGTACTTTGTGCTCGAGTCGCGCCTCCTCGCTTATTACAAGAGGAAACCGCAGGATAATCAGGTGATTTCACAGTTTTAACTGAGTTCGATTTTGATTTTTTTTTTTGTTTGTGCAAAAACAATGATCTTTTTTTTGAGCTAGGAGTTTCGGTTAGTTTATCTCTTTGATTAAAATTCGCAGAATTTACTTTATAGAAAACTTTATTCTCTGTTCTGTGGAGGATAAGGGGTGGACATTTCAATACTTGCTTTTCGACACTTTTTTTTGGTTTGTTTAGTTCTTTGTGCTTTCTGAATATTTTTTTTCGATGGCTTTTTCTCCTTTATGGGAGAAGGCGTACTGGTTAAAAAGCTTGGGAACGTGAAGCTGTTTGTTTATATTGGTTTTGTTAGGTTCCTATTAAGACACTGCTAATTGATGGCAACTGTAGAGTGGAGGATAGAGGTTTGAAGACCCATCATGGACATGTGAGTTTTGGAATTTTATATTTATGATAGTACTCCTATTATTGTTATATATAATATATAATATAATAATAACAACTGTAATATAGTTAGCTAATATATAACAAATGTTAATGGTAATCTTAATTGCCATGAACTGTGCTTGCTGAGTATTCAAAAGATTGGTTGTATATAAGTTTAATGCTGCTGGGAAATGGAATTTGCAAAATGGTAACTAGTGAATTGGGTAGCGAGGTGATGTGCTGGACTGATTTATGATCTGTTATACGTGCAAATATAGCTCATAAAATACCAAATGACATGTAAAACAAAGAAAAGAGAAAGGATCCTCTGGCAAAATTTTCTGAGTAATGGTAAATGTACATAATTTGGAGTTGAATGTGTAGGACTGTTGGTTGCTGTTTAAACATCCACGCATTCACCTTTAGAATCCATCTAAAGGTGCCAAAGAAGTGCCTAAATATTAGTAGCATACTTGCGACAGGCTTGTCTTGTCTGTCCCTATTCCAGCTATAACCTTTGGACCTAATCGAAGTAGTTCTCCATGTTTTACATGCATAAACAATATTCACCAGACAAATACCTAAAGCCTACTCCAAACGTAGCCGGTAGCTGGACAGTCCAAATGTAACTGTGCAGTTACTTTTGAAATTGGAGAAACTCATAAGGAACAAAAAGACGGGCATATGCAGCTGCAACATATTATTTGTATGAATTTCTTAATCCTCTTTAGCACCATTATTCTGATTAAGATCAAAGCCTTTAGGATTAGTATTATTTTATATTCTTTGTTTGGATGCAGTGAGCTGCATGTTTCATCAATATAATGTGCTATCTACCAAGTTTTACAGTTCATGAGTGCCCATTTAGTGTCATAAGAGGTTTACGTGTTTACTTGTTTGTCCATTTCATTCAATGACCAGATTATCCATATATCGGACAGTAGTTTGCATTTTTTTAAATTGTTTTAGTGAACAACTTCAGAAGACGTAAATATATATAATCATTTGACCATTAGATCATATGATGGGTTATTGTAGTCCCGTTTGTCCATATTTATTTATTGATATGTTTGTGCAGATGGTTTATGTTTTGTCAGTTTACAACAAGAAAGAAAAGTACCATCGAATTACGGTGAGTGGGTTTTTACTCACATTTATATAACTGGCATTTATGTATTCCATAATTACAATGGAATATTTCAGTATGCCACCTTATATTCTTCATTATTTTCATTTTAGTAGTTTCGCTCCCTTTGTGCCATGTAAATATTGTGTTGGCTGGTTGTTGTTGCAGATGGCAGCATTTAACATCCAAGAAGCACTTATCTGGAAGGAAAAGATCGAGTATGTCATTGATCAGGTCTGTTTCATTACATTGTAGTAAATTTGGAAAATTATTTGTATTTCTAAAATCTAAATTTCTGGTTAGTCTTCATGTCTTCCTGATGTATGTGGACTTGTAACATAGGAAGCATTTCTTGATACATGACTGAAGTGATACATTGTAATCTTAAATCTGTAAATTTGTCATAGTTGGTTGTGTCCTTCCTGTTGTGTATGTAAGTTGACACTTCGACCAGAACATGCTTTACTGAGTTGTAAGTCTATGCTATTGAACTTCCAATGCAGCATCAAGGAGCACAACCATCAAATGGTAATAAGTATATTTCTTTTGAATACAAATCTGGGATGGACAATGGGAAGACAGCTTCTTCTTCAGATCGAGAAAGCCAGTAAGTATTTTGTGCTCTGCCTTCTATACTTGATTGTTTTTGAAAGATGACAGCATTAAAGTTTAACTTCCTTTTTGTGCCATTGTTTCCTAATGTTGTGATCATTTGCACTATCTGTCTAAGCTCATTTCAATGTCCATTCTTTGGTGATGTTATTGAATAATTCAATGAGACATTACATATGCCACATTTAATAACACTCTCTCAGGATAGAAATATGAAGACACTGGGAAACACAAAAATCAATTTGGAGTAGGAAATAGATACAAAATCATACATCATGTCTTTATTCTGGGATAAAATCTGACTAATTTTCTGTCCATCGAAAAACTTTCTATCTTGTGTTTGGTTTTTGACTCACTATTATTTTTGTCGAGACACATATTAAAGACAAAAAAAAGAAAAATGACTTGTTTGCTGACACTTTTTCTTGCACTTATGAACAAATAGCTTTACTGTAGTTAGTTATGTGTTCCCAGTGTTATTTGGAATAACCTCCTGTGTATTCAAAATATGCAATATATTCTTTTATTTAACAGGTTCAGTGCTCCAGAGGATGAAGATGAGCCTCATCCAAATTTGTTAAGGAGGACAACTATTGGAAATGGTTTGCTTTTTGTCCCTTCAGCTGATGAACTTGAATTACTCCTGCTTCTATATTTAAATCTCTTCGTTTTGAGCAGGTCCCCCAGAATCAATATTTGACTGGACAAGGGAAATAGACTCTGATTTGTCAAATCAGAATGTGAACAACCAAGCCTTCTCAAGAAAGCATTGGCGCCTTTTACAATGCCAAAACGGTTTGCTACTTTAATTAGATGATACAGCTATTTAATGCCTTGGTGACATTAAATAGAAGTTATGCAATAATATTTTTAGTGCTCATCATTCTTCTGAAATTGGCAGGACTTCGCATTTTTGAAGAACTTTTTGAAGAACTTCTTGAAGTTGATTACCTTGTATGTTATTTCCTGTCTTTATCTCTGTGGTGTACCTTTACCTTTTAGTGTTTTAGGAAACATAATCATCCTAAATTTTCTTCTTTATGCAGCCAAGGAGCTGTAGCAGAGCTATGAAGGCAGTAGGTGTAGTAGAGGCCACTTGTGAAGAAATTTTTGAGCTTGTCATGAGCATGGATGGGACGCGGTTTGAGTAGGTGTCATGCATAGTTAGCACAAATTTTTTCTTTATTCTTATTAAAACAATGGGGCATGCATGCGCACACTAATAATATACTGTAAAAAATAACCCATACTGTATTAGAGCCTAACAATGCCAACTTCCTTTTTATTCCCGTATATCACACACAACTATGTGCCTTTATTTGTGGCTGTTGACATGTAATGTTTGACAGGTGGTTTTTTTTTTTTTGGGGGGGGGGGGTGATATGATGGAAAGGAGAGGGCCTTTAGGATTGACAATACAAATTGTCATTTCATCTAATGCAACATTTTTAGTTTCTACAACTTACCTTTATCCTGGACAGTGTTGTGCCAAGCACCAGAAAGCATGTCTGAGGTTCTGAGGCAAGGCTCCAGATAAGTCAACAATTCCTGGCACCTTAGTAGTTGAGAGATCCATTATCACTTGCACTAGGAACTCTTCTAGTGGCCTATTAATAACAAAAAAGTATCTCTAGAAACACATGCATCTAACTTGGTGACTTCTATTGTAAAATGGTATAATATTTTCCTTTATTAAGAACTAGGAGCAAATTGGGCATTCTTGGAGTTCGCATCACATTCAGCTGCTTCTATATTTATGCACAACTGGGAATATCAGATACTTTTGGTCAGGTGATTAGTGAAGTGATGATAACAAAAAGATGAGCATATAATATTAGGAAGAAATTGTTTGGGTGAAGAATGGAGCAACGCATATTGTGAAGTTGATTGAAACTTCTATAAAATGCTTTGTTCATGTAAGGAGGAGAGCTGGGAAGCCTGCAGAGGCCCTAGACCCTAGTGTAAAAAAATGGATCAAATTGACGATGTCCTATTAAAAATTACCCTAATCTAAAGGAAGGAATTTATTGAATGTTTAGTGTTTGATGGCCCCAATACTTCCATTTGGTTCTTATGGGGCTGATGTCTTGTGGCTTAGGGCTTTGTGTCGTTATGGCCGGCAGACTGTAAGTCTTTGAAGATCCATTATTGATGTTATTCTGTGCAATGAGTGAGAGGTGCAAATTTGTTGGATCTTTCATTTCAAAAGCCAGAAAATGATTAGTTTGTTGAATATCATGTATGTACTAGCCACTAGGCTATACTGTGCCAAAGAATATGAAAGCATAAATTGAACTGTGGAAGAAATTAAGCTAGCAGGATGCTAGACATCACACTTTTCTTTCAGGATATTGTTCTGGTACCAACTAGAGGTGTGGGTATACTATGCCATAGTATATGAAAGCATAAATTGAACTGTGGGAGAAATTAAGCTAGCAGGATGCTAGACATCACACTTTTCTTTCAGGATATTGTTCTGGTACTAACTAAAGGTGTGGTTTGTTTTTCTTTCACCCAGGAAAAGTACTTATTTTTGTATGAAAAGAGAAAAGATAAAAAGGAAAGTGATATGTAGGATGATGAATACCTAACTATTTAGGTGGCCAACGAGCTAGAATCTTACCATTTGTGTTTGCTATCTGTGAAGTTTTCCACGAAAAGCAGTAATGATGGTTATCTTATAATCTATATGCTTGTTTTTGGATTTAAACTGGAAATATCGCATGTTATATGCTTAATCTTTTAGTTAATCTCATTGAAGTAATGTTTAATATTATGGCTTAGTAATCTCCAAGGGCTGAAGTTTTACTAGATTCCAGTGGATTTTCTCTTTGGACCTTGTGCTGGATATTCGACGTCCCAATGCTCAGTTGTGAAATTTTAATTGCCTCATTATTTTGCATGCCTGCAGATGGGATTGCAGCTTTCAAGAGGGTAGATTAGTTGAGGAGGTTGATGGGCACACAGCAATTCTTTATCACCGACTTCAGCTGGACTGGTTCCCAATGTAAAAATTTCTTCTTCATGATAATTTGTGGTTTGTACTGAAGTAAAATTGGTCAATTGTTTTTTGCATACAGGAATACAAATATCATTACAGGAAGTCCAATTTACATGCTTGATAAACTGTTCTGTTTCAATTTTATTTACATTTGTTTATAAACCTAAGTTCAGGTCTCTCGTCAATATCTGGGTGGTTCTTTTTTTTTTTTTGTGGTGTCTATCTGGATTGTTCTTTCTTCTTTGTATCTGTGAAAATATGATTTAGCACTTTATAAACAATAAAAAAATGGTTGCATTTGAAGTTAGTAACTGTGCTACAAACCCTGTTTGTTGTGTTTATCATGGCAGGTTTGTGTGGCCCCGTGATCTTTGTTATGTACGTTACTGGCGACGAAATGATGATGGAAGCTATGGTAGGCAATTTGGATCTTATTAGGAATTCCAAGCAAGTATTTGAGTTTGCTAAAGTATGGTTTTGGTTGACTAAACAAACACAAAATTAAAGTAAATAATTTTGTTATACTTGGAGCTCAAAATGTTGCTTTAAGCAATTAGCTATTAAATCATTTAAATGCTCCTTAACTAGTGGCTTACAGTACTCATTTCGAGTTTGAATTAATGTTTTTTTCTTCTTGTAGTTGTTTTATTTCGCTCAAGGGAGCATGAGAACTGTGGTCCACAACCAGGATGTGTTCGTGCACATATTGAGAGTAAGATTCAACTCTTTCTTCCATTGTTCAGTTGGACTGATCCACATTATCAAGGGTGTAACAATGCCTGCAATTTGTTACGAATAGGACTGTGCATATGGTCTGTCCATGGTTTTTTTGTTCTTTATTCTTCTTTTAAATGTTGGTGCCTCTTCTGACTTGTGTGTCATGGGCTGCTCAGATGCAATCTTGCGTATAATTTTCATTTATTTTGATTTTTTTAACCTTATTGTACTTTCTTTCAATTCTCTGCATTTTCCCTTTCTCTCATGTAACAATATTTATTTTCCAATGAAAAAATTAAGAAAGGAATTTATTTTCTGATGGAAATAACTTCAGAGTTAGAAGCAAGCACTTTTAATTATTATAAAACTCATGCTTCCTCTCGTGAATCCTAAAACCAGTGGTATTATGTTGGGGAATCTATCAATTGCTTTTACAGATATTACTAATAATGAATTCTTTTTGCATTATAAAGATAATTTTGATTCGATTGTGCGATGCATCTCATCTAAAATCACAGATGAAAAGCATGCCATTTTTAACTTTAGGTCTAAACTGATTTCTGCAGGTGGTGGATTTAATATTTCCCCGTTAAAACCTCGCAATGGGAGGCCCAGGACCCAAGTACAGCATCTTATGCAGATAGATCTGAAGGGATGGGGTGTGGGCTACGTATCATCTTTTCAGCAGCATTGTCTCCGTCAAATGTTAAACAGTGTAGCTGGTAAGTTGCCTTGTAGGTGGTTTGTATTTATCTTAGAATGGTAAATGTTTTGTTTCTGTCACCATTATTTTATTTCTATTTTTTATATACTCTCCTTTTAGGTAATCTTTTGGTAATAGTAGGTTGCATTTGGGAGGTTGTTCAATTTTAAGTCTCTTTATTTTGTTGGCAATTCTGTGAGCAATTAGTTCTAAAATGCTCCGCAATGCTGCCAATTTCCCCTTCCAGGGTTGCGTGAATGGTTTGCCCAAACAGATGAAAGAAATGCCCCCCCACGAATCCCTGTAATGGTAAATATGTCCTCGACATCAGTTTCTTCCAAGAAGAGTCAGAAACCAAATGAAGCTCATCCCAATTCTCTTGATCAAGTTAATGCTGCAGTAAGAAATTCTGCCTTGATGGATGAATATTCTGATGAAGATGAAGATTTTCAAATCGCAGAATCTGAGCAAGAGGTTAGGCTTGCATTCTAACATCTACACATTTGGCATTTGGTTCACAACTTCTAATGTCCTCTTCCTCCACCCCCCCCCCCCCCTTTTTATTCTTCAGGCTTACCCAGGCAGTCTTGAGAATGATATCAAAAGAACAGGTGACTGCTTCCTATGCATCATTTCTTTAGATAATATTATAGTCATAAGGATAATTTTGTGCACTCAGTGGACCCTGGATTAAATCTAATCATAATGCTTTCTGGAACTAAAGTCTTGGAAGAAGAACCAGCAGATGAAATTGACTTGTCTTCATTTTCGGGTAACTTACGTCGTGATGATCGGGATAATGCTCGTGATTGCTGGAAAATTTCTGATGGAAATAACTTTAGAGTCAGAAGCAAGCATTTTTGCTTTGACAAGTCCAAGGTTCCTGCCGGAAAACATCTGCTGGATCTTGTTGCTGTTGATTGGTTCAAGGACTCAAAAAGGATGGACCATGTAGCTAAGCGTCAGGGTTGTGCAGCACAAGTGAGTATTATTAAAACTCTGTTTGAATTTTGTTTACGTGACAATTTATATGTAGGTTTGTCATTTTATCCTGATGTGAAAAAATAATCTACAGACGTATTCTATGATCTCTGTGTCGTTGCATATATGAAAAATGTACTTGTATAAATTTTGCAAACAATTTATTTTGTTATAATACTTGTTTATTGTTATCCTTTGGTGACTTCGCTGACAAAGGTTTTTTTGGTTCATGTAGGTTGCATCAGAAAAAGGGTTTTTCTCCATTATCTTTAATCTTCAAGTGGGTTTCCTTGCTTCATATGTTTCTACTCTACGATTTAATAATTTGGAGTTTTTCAGTAAATTGGCGATCACGTTTGGTTGTAGGTGCCTGGATCAACACACTATAGTATGGTATTCTATTTTGTGACAAAGGAATTAGTTCCTGGATCCCTCTTGCAACGCTTTGTTGATGGTGACGATGAATTCCGAAATAGCAGGTTGAAGCTCATTCCATCAGTCCCCAAGGTATATATAATTTTGTCATCATTACAAATTGGGCAATTTTCACTGCCTCAGCAATTCTTTTTCTATTATTTTTTGTCGGTAAATTTTCATCCTTATATAATTGTTGTTCATTATCTCCCCTCCCCATGTCCATCTAGCAGCAGTCTTGTGTAATAATCTCTTTATATGGACGTGTTATAACATTTGTATATAACACTAAGGAATGCTAGAGGGCCATCAGAATTTATTGTTTTTGGCCATCAATTAGCCATTAATGTTTAAAAGTGTGGGCTAAAGTATGTTGTTGAATTACTAAACTAAAAAAATTGGGTTGATAGCTAAAAGTGATGGCCAAAAACAACAAATTCTGATGGCTCTCTAGCATTTCTCTAACACTATTATGTTTCTCTTCCATTCCCTCTTCTATTTGCTATTATTACTATTCTTCCGCTAAAAATTCTGTCCCAACTAAAAAATTGCAGGGCTCGTGGATTGTGCGCCAGAGTGTTGGTAGTACTCCTTGTCTACTGGGAAAGGCAGTTGATTGCAACTATATTCGTGGTGCTAAGTATTTAGAAGTAAAACTTCACCTAATTTCTTGATATAGTGTTTTCTGTTCTATGTTGCAGGAGGTGGCCTAATTTCTAGTAATAAATGATCTATATACCCTTACTTGTCTGCCATAATTGTTTAATAAATTATTTTCCATCTGTAGATTGATGTTGATATTGGTTCTTCCACTGTTGCTAATGGAGTTTTGGGGCTGGTTGTTGGTGTGATTACAACGTTGGTGGTTGATATGGCTTTCCTTGTACAGGTATGTTTCCCTATGTTGTAAAAAGTTATAGCAAGTGAACCAACCTATTTTCTTGTTGCATTCAGTGTAAACCTTTCATGTTCGTGTTGCACAAGATTAATCATGACTTTGATGTTACATTTACGTTAAATCTTGACCATAGTATAACGACTGGACTTGAGTAATTAATATAACATTATGTAGACTCGCCAATTAATAAAAGACTGCCCCCTTCACCATTTTTCTTTTAATTTTTCAATTTCATGTGGTTTCATCCTTAAAGGCTGGCGGTTGTAAATAGTTCCTCAAGTTCAGCAATATTATTGTTTAGTTTCTTACAATTTTTCCTGTCATCTTTTCCGGTAGTCCAGTTACATATTATGCATTAGCTTTTTTGCCTAGTCTAGAAGTCTTTCGTCTGAATCAGTGCTTAACTATAGCAGTAATTTTGACGATGAATTTATTGACCCTTTTTCTTGGGTTAAATTAGAGAGATTTTTGACTGTTCACTTACAACTTTTACCATTATACCAAATAGGAGTGACAAAATTGTTGTTTATTGTCAGGCAAATACTCCTGATGAGTTGCCGGAGAGGCTTATTGGAGCTGTTCGTATCTCTCATCTAGAACTCAAATCTGCCATTGTGCCAAAACTTGATCCGGATCCATCATAAGTCGTCTCTATTGTTCCTTCATACCAAAAAAAAAAAAAAATCATTTGTCTGCAATATGCTCGAATACCATTTTTTAAACTGGGATGTAGGTTAAATTCTTTTTCCCTTATCTGTTAGGGTATTAATTCTTAAAAGGAAATTTCTCTTTTGGTGGTTCAAAAGAGAGAGAAAAGAGAGAAAAAAAAAAAAAAGAGAGAGGGGGGGGGGTTGGGGTTGGGGTTGTTAAGCTGATAGGATCTGTAATTTCTCAACGCATTGTTATTTAGGGGTATTTTACAGCTTCAGGTATAAACTATGAACATATAGTAGTCGTAAACTTGTGTTTCTGTCCACCTTGAAGAAAGATGGAAATTACCATCTTTATAAAAGAGTAAATCATCAGCTTCATCCATTTATTTGTATTTTGTATGATAATAGGAATTTTCGTTGCCGAAATCGCTCTTTCCTTTTTGTTTTATTTGTTATTACTATATATATATATATATATATATATATATTTGGAGAAATATCCTGTTACTGTATTTTACAGGTTAATTTTTTTTATATTGATTAAATATATGTGTAATATATTATTATTGGAAGATTATGTGTTTTTTTTATATGGTGTTTTATTTAAATCGGACGGTCTGATTTGTTTGAAGAGAAAAATAAACTACAAATTGAAGGGTCCGATTTGTTTGGAAAAAAAAATAAACTACAAATTGGAGGATCTGTTTTGTATTTTGTATTTTTTTTATTTTTTAAAATAAAAATCGGACGGTCCGATTTCAACATTAAAATTTTTTTTATTTTCGAAATCACAAATCGGACCGTCCGATTTGTGATTGTTTGTTTTAAAAAAAAATAAACAAACAAATCGGTGCATTCGATTTGTACATTACATACCAATGTGAAACACACCTCTGCTCGCAGCTTCTTGTTATACACTTCTCTCTCTCACACATAAAAAATAATAAGCGTATTTTACATGTTCTATCATTGTAGAGTTTCTCCTTTCCAACCTTATAGGACCCAAGGTCGCAATTGTGAGAGTTAAAGGCCAAAGTGGTCTTTAAGATTTGTCGTGGTCGTACGTACTAACATAGTCTTTGATATTTTGATTGTACCCGATATATCCTTATGATTGGTAAAAGTGCATTATATTAGTAAAAGTGCATTATATTAGTCCTTATCGATATTTGATGGAGAAAAGAAAAAAGGCTGAGGGACTAATATAGTATAATTTTACCAATCTTAGAGACTTAATTAGTACCATTAAAATCTTTGGGACAACTTTAACTTCAAATGTTTAAATATTATACTTATTTTTTCTTTGGATGTGCTTGGCGAGGAAAATGTGGCGTGTGAAGAGAATTGAAAAATAGCATTTTAATGACAAATATTAAGTGATTAATATTTTTTATTTTTGTTTTATATTTGTATTAATATTAATTAATTTTTTATTTATATTAAAAATATTGGTTTTTTATTTACTATTTTTTATTTTTGTTTACAGAATATATATTTTTTAAAATCTTTTGAACGTAACAAAATCACTTGTGATACTGTTCCGTGAACGGAAATAAGAGTAGCCTAAGATTGTAGCTGTCACGCTAGATGGGCCATACCTTTTCACTTAGAGGCTCAGGCATATATGCAGCCTATTTGAGAGCAGAATTTGCTAAACATTGTTGTTACAATGAAGTAATCATAGAGTGATAGTTATGAAGTAGTGAAAGCTCTAAAACAAGGAAAGCTAATAGAATCTTGTTTTGGAACATTCATTGCTGTCATATTAGTAATATTAGGAGGATTTAGATTATTTTTCTTCAATCATGTCAAGAGAAATGGAAATTAAGTGGCTCATGAACTAGCTAAGATGGCTCTTACCAATCCAAATTTTGTGTGGATGGAAGAGGCACCAAACCATGTACAAAATCTAGCCATGTTGGATATTTTACCACCAATGGAATGAATCAAAACTCTTTTTTCTGTCAAAAAAAAAAAAAGAAAGATTGTAGCTGTCACCGCTAAGTGAAAATTCGAGTTTCTCTTTATACAAACTCAAAATACTCGAACAAAATTAAGTACACTACACTAAATCATATAATATTTAAGTCACCAAAAAAAATATATAAATATATAATACGTATATAGACTAAAAAGGCCGCGAGAGTTTAGCATCTATTCAGGGTCTGAACAATGTAGCAGAACCAGACTTTTAGCTAACAGATAAACAATCCTAGACCCATGTCTTATTGGCATAATCCTTAAAAGCATCCAAAGCAGTCACTGAACTCCTGGGAAACCCTTGCTGAAACTGTGCACCAAGATTCTCAGCCCTCTTCTTCATTTCCTTATCACCCGTCAACTTCTCTATTCCCTTGATCACATCATCCTTCTTCAGTGTTCTTTCCAAATCATCAGAGACCATATACCCCACCTTAAGGTGGGCCACAACCAACTTGGCGTTATGGTATTGGTCACCCCTAAAAGGCCACGCCAATAAGGGCACCCCAAGCGCCAATGCCTCCACGGTTGAGTTCCAACCACAATGCGATAGGAACCCTCCAGTTGAAGGGTGACTCAGTATCAAAAGCTGTGGTGCCCACCCACGTATTATCAAACCTCTATCTCCAACTCTCTCATCCAACCCCTCAGCTGAGTACCCTTCATCATCTTCTTCTGGACTAGACAAACCGCGCCTCAAGCCCAACATAGCACGTGGAGGGACCGATTTTCCAGAACCAGGTCGGAGCACCAATATAAATGGTTGACCCGATGACTCCAGTGCTTCACTAAGCTGAACGTACTCCTCCACCGTAGGACCCACCTCAGTCCCAAAAGAAACATAAAGTACCGATCCACGTGGCTTCGAATCTAACCACTGGAGAACACATTCCTCAGTAACGCTAGATTTCCGGTCCGACCGGAATTCCCGGTCTCGCAGAACTAAACCGGCCGAGTTCCAATACTGCTCCGGCAGAAGCGGTCCGACTCCCCAGACCGGTTTTCCGGTCTGGTTCGCCATGTAGTCCATAAATGGACGCTCCATTTCTTGGCACGTGTTGAACATCAACGCCGTAACTTCTCTTGTCTCCTCCATCCACATGGGTTCCTCACCGGGCTCAGGTGGACCCATCCTTCGAAACCCCCGTCCGCCGGGAGGAGGCGGGAAATTGTCTCCTAAGCCAGGCGGTGGCCGTGGCGCCCTCCGCTCCTCTCGAGGCCGTCGTTTGAGGTCTGTATCAGTTAGCGCAACCGAATCAGGCATCCCCGGGAGAATCCGGGTCTCTCCGGGTTTCAATTCGATAGGGTACGCCTTCCACTTGGCATGCTCCATGGCGGAGGCGATGGCTCCGGAGGTGAAGAACGCAACCGTTGGAATCCCGTGTTTCGCTAAGAGATCGCCGAACCACCTCGTCATCATGACGTCCACAACTGCAAATGCGGGTCGGGTCGGGTTCGAAGGCGAAAGGAGGAGCTTCTCGAGGCCACTACTTAGGTGGCCGTGAGCATGATGAGGTGGATGGATCCTTTGCTCCGGGTTTGAGGCCGGCTCCGGCGAAATCTCGGCGACTCGGATGAGTGGGTGTTGGCGGAGTGAAGAGGGAACAGAGGAGGCTACGTTGGAGGTGATGACTAAGGTGACTTGGAAGTTTCTAGAAGCCAAGTGTTTGCAGAGCTCCATGCATGGGAAGAGATGGCCTTGGCCGAAGAATGGCAGCACCCAGATTTCTTTCGTCATTGTTCTCTGAAAGGTAATCAACGTGTTTGTTTAAATGCTTAAGTGAGAATTGAAGACAAATTATGCAACTGTCTTGTGTGTTTTTTATATATTCATTGCTAGGAAACTTGACTTGGTGGTGAAGAAAAGAAAGAGTTGAGTGGTCACATAGGAAGTTTCTTTCTTTATTTGACTATTTGTTAGCTATTAGTATCACTCAATTTTGTCAATTTTATTTGGATCGAGGATTTTTTTTAAAGTGAAAAAAATAAATAAAATTTGAAAATAAGAGTCTAATTATCGTTAAATTAAAATAATAAATTTAATGATAATTAGTTTATTATTTTATCACTTTATAATAGTGTGTATGTGAATGATTTGATAGGTGTTAATGTTTTCGCTTTTTATGCGTGTTTTTGACTTTTTGTATCTTAAGTTTTCGTCACACTTTGGTTTTGGGGATGTCGGTTAGCACTTTGAACCGTTATACAAAGTGGATATTTGTACAAAATATTTCTAGAATCTTGTGTGTTTAAGGAACTATTTCGGTGCATGGGCCATGGCATAGTAAAGAAAAGTGAAGCCGGATTGATTGAGTGCACACAAGCATGCATAATTTGATGAGAGCCGTGAGAGGCCTTGCTTTCTTGTTGAACAAGGTTAATTAACTATCATCACTGATGACGTCACCATAAATTCGCTGACAAGGACATCAGGGGAAACAAGGAGGAATGAAAAGCCAAGTTTTAGTCATCATCATTTACCACCATAATATACAGTGTAATTTTGCCATCTAGACATAATATTTAGGGATACATTGATTTATAATTTACATTCTAACATATTAAAAATGTCAAATATGTAAGAGCAAGTATTTAGTCAAAATAGCCTTTATCTTAGTTTTGATATTGTATTTGTGTGACATAACAGTGGATTATTATGACAGGGTAATACAACTTTGCTGCCACTCTCTACACAAAGAACTACCCATAGCAGAAACTACATCAAGATGCAGCTGGTGATTTGATCAACTCAAATATATAGTGACTTCCCCAACAGGTAGGCGGCATAAACATTCTAGATTTTTTAAGTTCATATATAAGTAGTTACTGATTGCAAAAATAAACCACACAATCCTGCATAAACTTCATGTATCCAACAATAGCAAAGCTGCCATCAAATTTTACATTCTTAAAATCATAGTAACAATTTTTATCACAATAAAGGCATCACAAGGAAATAACATAGAAAGATCTAAGTCATGCTTTCCCCTTAATTCCCAACCCAAATCTACTTTTATGGACTGCTTTCAAAGAGCTTGTTGGAAATCAATGAATCATGCTGTAGCTGGAACTCTCCTTTGTGTTGGAGGCTTGGAGGAACAAGTAAGATTGCAAGAACTCATGAAACACTGCCAACTTATTCTGGAATTCTAAACAGATGAATGGATCCCTTAGGACTTAGGAGTCAAAGCTGAGTCTTCAGTGTTTAAAATTCTGAATATATGAGAGAGATATGACAATTCAGGTCCAGAATAATAAACTAAATTAAAGAATGCCACAATTCAATAACTTCTAAGTTCTATCTGTTTTTATAACACCCAAAATTTAGAACAGTCTTCAGATTCCATAGTTATTCTACCAAAGACAAAACCCACAAGATGCAATTCTCAAAGAATACATAGTAAAGGAAAATTGTAGAACAAAAAAATACCCATACATGACCAAAATTTACCTATGCTATCTAAGGTGTTACCAAGATGCGTATGTAACTTGTCAAAAGTTTTGAGCATCTCAAAAGTTCATAATCTGAAAGACAATACGCAACTCCATACTATAATGTATACAACTATATGTGCCTATGTGGTTACAAATTAAAAAATGAATTAATTTTGACATAGGTCAAACACTCAATTATACTTGACTTTTAATATTAGTGCAGCAATGAAATAACCATTAGATGTATAGAAACAGAATTTCAGGCCTAAAATAAACCCAAAAATAAATAAAAGCCACAATGCAATACTATTATAATGTATGGAAAAATATCTGACGACAAATTAAGAAATAAAGAAAAACCCAAAGGACAATACGTGAGCAAAGCAAGCATGTGTTAGTTTAGAATACTAGTTAAGTTTTCAATGGTGGTGCAGTGTGAATTGTGTAGAATAGTTTTGGAACTACGGTTATAGTTTTGCATGTATCCCTTTAATCCAAAAAGGAAAATTTATCTTTGCTTCTTCCTATATATGCAAATCTTCCCAGATAAACTAAAAACAAAATTAAGCGATAGAGTAGGTTTTAACTCTCAGCAAGTAGAGAATAGTTTTGGACTGTTAAGAAGGAATATATGTCCACGCTCTCAATTTGCATGCGACCAAGTGTATATAAAAAATTAGCCACTTAATCAGTCATCTATAGAATACATATTGAAATATAAAATATACGCTAAAAATAAATTAAAAATATATATATATTTATACAATGGCCGATTTTTTCATGTGAGGTGCATATTATGAGTGAAGTTACCTAAAGTGGGGGAAAGGGTCATTTTACACAAAAACATCAGGGATGTGGCGAATCCAATGCCAATCCTGGCCTGTTTCCCTCTGAAATGGATTCTGTAACTCTGGGCAATTTAAAATGGCGAATGTTTTCAAATTGTGAAGCCATCCACCAACACATAGTGGAAGAGACCTCAACTGTGGGCAATCCTCAATGTATAAGTACTGAAGCGACCTGACACTTGCCCAACAGTTAGGCATATGCTCTAGATTTTGAAGGTTCCTCAGAGTTATTGATTTCAACACTGGTGGCATGTGTTGTAAATCTTCTGACAAGGCCGTTACTTGTGAACACCCCTCAATTCTCATATGCTGGAGGGAAGTAAGACATTGAAAACTTGCGGATAAGCCCTTGAATTTATCACAGTCAACAATTTCTAATTTTCGGAGAGAGCATAAAACATTCAACACTTGACCTGTTAATGACTCCAGGCTATGGCAGCTGCTAATACTTAGTTCTTCAAGAGCAATACAGTTAGCCAGTCCACTTGGTAGTGCCTCCATTTTGCTGCACTTAACAATGTGAAGTTTTCTGAGACAAGCAAGGTCTCCAAACATCCCCACTGGAAAGGAACTCAACTCTCTGTCTCTTGAAAGGTAGAGTTGTTCAAGACAACTAAGATTGCCAAGTGAATCTAGTTGTATAGTGTTGCAACTCCCCATGGTAAGAGGAATCTGGATTAATACTTGTTGAGAGACCGAACCAACACTGCATTTACAGTGAGTTGCTAAACTTAATTGCCTAACAGATGGAAGGGAGGGGAAGGTCAATTTCGGACATGCCCGGACATGGAGTCTGGTAAGATGTGGGAACATACCTACCTCTTCCACTTTTGATAGCCCTTCCAAGTTTGGCATGCAACTCAACACTAAATACTCTAGAGACTGAAATCCTCTAGCTACTCCCCCATCATAAGATTCATCATCAACATATTTCAAATTATGCATGCAGCATATTACAAGTCTTTTTAGAGAAGGTAATCTCCCTAGTGGGGCGAGTTTTTGACTATTCCAGCAATCCACAAGTTTCATGAAACACAAATTCTTGAAGTCAGGATTGCCCATCCAATCTGGGAAACAATTACCTTGGTATCCTCCCACCTCTAACTTTATGAGCTTTGGATGAGGTTCAAGGGCTTTGAGTATCTGTTCAACATTTTGTTGCAACTTAGATTGCTCATTTCTTCCCCATTCCAAGAGCAACTCATTTAGCTGCTTAACCATTAAATTGGCTTTCTTGGCATCTGCTGCGTCTCTTACTCTTTCCAAGTTCTTGATGTGGAGTTCCCCTCTAAGGCATAATTGTTCTAATTCATCTAACCTTAGCCCTTTCTTCTTGCCTACTATGTAAATGTTCAAGGTTTTCAAAGAAGTCAACTGACCAATTTCATGAGGCATGCGAACCAATGAACTGCACCATCTTAAGTAGAGATGTCGAAGAGCTTTTAGGTATTTTAGATGGCGAGGCAACTGCTGGAGTTTATCACAATCATTAAGATTCAAAACCTGCAAATTGCATAGGCTACTTGTGGACTCCGGAAGCTTTTTAATAGAAGTTCTACTAAGATTCAAATATCTTAGATATTTGAAATGAGTAATTACTGATAAATGTAACATATTTAATCTATTTGCATTTGCCAAATCAAGTGCTCGCAAAGATTCAAGTGGTCTCAATACATTTGGTGAAAGGAGAGCACGATTTGCCGGTTGGAAGCGACATGTCCTTAAGGATCCAAATTGGCAAGCAGAATTGATTTGTTTCCAAGCATATGGCCAAATTGTGAGATGGCGAGTTCTTTTTGGGTGTTCAATGGGCATCTCATCATTTACAGTGCAACACACATCACCCATAACATATTGAGCGAGGTCATGAAGTAGATCATGTATTTTGAAGCACCTAACTTTGCCGAGATCATCTTTTTCAATGTCTTGAAAAAATGATGCCCAGCATAGTTCACTAATTATCTCCTCGGCTACATCTTCAACTGTCATTGTTCCTTCAGATGAGACGAAGCCATTTGCCATCCAGAGATGAACAAGTTTATCCTTTTCAATCACAGCATCTTTAGGGAAAATAGCACAAAAAGAAAAACACTGCCTTGATTTTAATGGCAAGTTCAAGTAGCTTAATCTCAGAGCAGGTAAGATAGAGTTTTCATCTTGTGGCAAATTCCAAATCTCATTGTCCTTGACATATAGCCATTCTCTCTCTTCTCTTTTAAACCTCAGAAGGCCTCCAAGAGATTTTGCTGCAAGAGGTAGCCCTTTACACTTTTTCACAATCTCTTTCCCTATGGCAACAAGATCCACGTTTTCCCCTTCATCTAATCCGAAAGCCCGTTGTTTGAACAATGACCAACAATCTTCATCCGACAGAAAAGACAAGTCATGAGGAGGAAGCGTACCCATAATAGATGCAACCTTTGTGAGACGAGTAGTAACAAGAATTGAAGACCCCACCTTTGAACCACATGCAACAAGTGAATTCTTCAATCTGTCCCACTTCTCTTGATCTTCACTCCAGATGTCGTCCAGAACAAGTAAATATCGTTTGCCTTGAAGTGCTTGTTGAAGTTTTTTCTGAAGTGGATCTATATCCAAATTGCCGCTAACACTCACTGAAGCCGAATCCAAAATAGCCTTGATCATTCTCTTGAGACTGAAGTCCTCAGAGACACAAACCCAAATCTTCAAGTCAAAATGCATGGTTACCCTGTCATCATTGAAGACCAGCTGAGCAAGTGTTGTTTTTCCGAGACCACCAAGACCAACTATAGTATGCACCGCCGCACGCTCAGTGTCACAAGTCTGAATCAAAGCTTGCACAATACGTTCCTTATCTTCCTCTCTTCCATAGATTTCAGGTTGAGTGATAACAGAGGAGGTTTGGCGCCACTCCATCAACTCAGCTTTCTTGTCAGTGGTTGCAATTCTCTCACACAGATGAAACAGCTTCCTCTCTTCAGCAATGTTTTGTAATGTCTCCCTCATCCTTTTCATCTTATTAGCCATTCTTCTACGAAACATGGCATTTTTCAGACCAAAAGAAGAATGGCAAGAAGCATGTATCTTGTTAAACCAGCCACCCTTTTGTTGCTGATTCTGATTTTGAAGATCATGTGTGGAGAACTCGTCAAGGATGTCATCCAACAGCAGAGCAGCATCTTCCACCTTGCGCAGCCAGTCTTTGATTACCAAATCAGTAAACTGCTTCATCTCAGCATCAGCAAGAACAGCGTGGATGGCAGTGAAAGTGCTAGAAAGTTTCTTCAGTTCTTCATCCACGCCAATGATTGATTCAAGTTCCTTTTGAAAGAGAGAGCTCAATTTCTCCAGCAAAACAGTGACAACAGCCTCAGCCATGATTGCAAAATTTGAAGGTGCAATGCTAGAATACTCAGAGATTGGAGTTTTCTGTGTTGTTTGCAAAGTAAACAGTGAAGCTCTTGATCATAATCACATATACCTTATCTTTTTTCCTAGAGTTTCTAAGTCAATGAAGTCTTTCTCACAATCAACGGGGGAATTTAGAATCTAAGACTTTGTGTCCAAGGACGACCCACCCTTTATTCTACGCGTTTGGAATAAAACCATCTTCATTGTTTTGATTTCACACAGTTATACCAAAATATGTTATGTAATTTGAAATTAGTAATAGAATACTCTAGTTTACGCTTTTTTTTTTTTTTACATCTTTTATTAATTACATTATCAATTCAAAGCCATTTTGGCTTGGTAAAAGGTAATCTTTTCAAAGTCTTTGGTATTTTTTCAAACTAACTTGTTATATAAAGTTATTACTTGTTACTTGTTTAACCAATCAGTTCAGGTGGTTGTTACTTGTTACATAAAGTTATTTGTGCACTAAACAACACAAACAGACAAATAAATAAAGTTTTATCTCAGATTACTTTTCAAACTAACTTGCTAGCTATTAAGACCACTTATTATTTGCTAAGGAAAAAACGCCATTTCTTTGAGCCACAACTATTACAATGATTTCAGCAACCCCTTGTTGCTGATCAGTCCTTAATAAAGACACTTGATGCATTCTGCTAATACAAAATGTGTCTTCTGAAGCTTCATAAATTTGCTTTTCATTAGTCTTACTCCCTTGAAAAACAAAGAAACATAAAAAACAAAAATTTTATTTGCCAATGTTGCTTCTTGTCTATACAAATAGCATAGTGAAAATTTGTAAAAGTGTTCCTAAGTTATATGGCACAAGGACACCACCATAATTGCTTACCATTACAGCTTGTAAAAATTTCAGGAAGTTGGAAGAATTTCAAGGGCAACTTCCTTTAGTGATGGCATAGTATCTTGCTGATGCACACAAATAGATTTATTACCCACATACCTCAGGACCTTCCAGGGTCCAGGATAGCACCTATGGCAATTGAAATAAACACACAAAACATAAGTGCCACATGCAATTATTAAGCTAACCAAGTCTTCCATCAACATAAATTCTATTTAATCTTCAAGCAAAACATTGAAAATTTTCCAGATTACCATAATATTAGCCATGAAATATTTCACTCCTAAGCATGACCTTCAATTCCAACATAAAGTTAATTATGAAGCAAACCTGAAAAGTGTTCCTCCGTTGCGGCCCTTGAAATTATGAATGTAATACACGGTTTCCATCATCGGCAGCAAGGTCTTGGTGAGTGCAGCAAGCTTTGGGTAGAAGAATGGTGGATAATCTTGATTCGTTCAAGGATAACTATATTATGGCTAATGACAGAAGGACTATGAGAAATTTTAGCGTTAAAAAACTTGTTGATAAAATCTTTGATTTTCTACATTGTGGTACCTTCTTTTCTGATTGCCATCAAACAATGATTTTGCAAAAGATAGAAATAAAAGCTGGATAGGAGCAGGTACATCAAGCTCAAATATAAAATCACTGCTCAATTTTTGCAAAAGATACACCCAGATCTTATCCGATCGATTTCTCCGTTGAAAATAATGAGTTTCCGTTCAGTGTTCAAGACTGCATCTCTGTACAATTCTTCCACAACAAGCATTTCTGAAATACAATGGAACAGTAGTCAAGAAACTTCTATTGCTTATATAACAATACAAAAGAAGTTAGGATCTACCATTGACATTAAAGTAAGGGTAGGCTACCAAGAAGAGTTCATCTCCTTCCTTCACTCTGTCAGACATTTTTACTTTTTCAACAAAACCGAAATCTTCGAAAAATGAAGGCTTTGTCAGATAGTCTAACTTAAAAGAAGCTCCACCAAAGACTGATTTTCTAGCAAAGTCCACTTCACTAGCCTCTGGAAAAAACTGATATTTACAGGGTTATGCATAGCTGCAAGGGATGAAATTGAATCTTGACGACGAAAACACTGGCATAACAACCTCTACTGAACAAGATAAACATTTGAATGAGATAGCATTCGAGACAATAACAAGTTAATTACGAGGAAAAAAGGAAACAATATATAAATGAGAAAGTGAAAGCATTTTGTAAAAGGTCGTAGAACAAGACACTTGAAGCTAACTGCAAAAAGTTGTATGTGTTGAAATAAAACATAAGAATGATGCTCTAAATCAAGAAGATTACTATTCTTGTTCGAGTTGCTTTCTCTGCACTGACGAAGCGATCGCAAAATTCACGAATCAATTGCATGCTCTCGGTCATCTCAATTCCACCTTCACCATCACCTGATGTCATAATGGAGGGAAAGAAACCAAATTAAAACACAGTCCAAACCAAGAATCCACAAATGATGGAGGAAAAAATTAGGAAACTGGAACATGAAGAACCTGATACTGAAGCAAGTCCTGCTGTCGGAAATTCAATCTCCTGTATAAGATTGCTGTTCATTACAGTCTCTAATAATAGCTCCTCACTTTGGTGTGTGTAACTTTCATTCTTGACTAACGATTCCTAATAGAAAAATCACTATCACATATGACTCACCATTAGCTGTTTGTTATCCTTCATGGCCAATTCCACTGCAACTCTAGCCTGTTGGTTGAGCCATTAACAAAGACACATAATTTTTAGTATTACACTAACATTTTTCCCCCTTTTCTGGGGGTTAAGTAAATTTTATATACACTCTGAACTGCATAAAATTGGCACATAAAAGCAGACCACCACTACATTAATCCATTAACATTAAATATTAGAATTTAGTTTTGATACTGTCATGTAACGACATGTTATTAAAAAAACTATCCTTCACATTCACCGTGTAAATGTAAATGGTTATCTAAACGTAAATGGTTCTGTAAATGGTTATTTAAAAGAACGGATATTCAGCAGGGAAAGGAAGGGTGAATTGATGACACTATGTTACAATTAACCAAAAGAAAAGGAAATTGATGCAGAAGGGTGAATGATGACACTTACTTGTTCCAGAAGCTCAGGGTAATCAGAAGGGAAAGGCACATCAGTGCCAATAGAGGAAGAGCCATCTCCTGAAACAGAACAAGTAGCTAATCTTCGATTTCTGGGTGCCATTGAAGAAGTAAATCCTCCAATTCTGATAAACCCACCATTTTTTGGGGAAAAAGATTCCAACTTCACAACCTAGAGTCTCAGACAAGCAATCAAGTAAGATGATGATTTAATCAAATTGAGTAGCTACTATTATATAATGTGTGATTAACTTGAAAACAGTTTCTTACAGTTGGAATTGGAAGGGAAGTTGTTGAAATTAGAGAATAAGAGAGAATAATAGAAGTGGATAAAACCATTTTGAAGGTGCACCTCTCAACTCATGCAAGAGAAAACCGCCAATAATATAGTTAGAAAGAAAAACCCGGAAAAAAAAAAGTTAATCTGTTGAATACTTGAATAATAATATTATTATATTAACAATCGCTGATAAGAGTTAAGCTGTAATTATTACAAAAATCTTTGCATTAGTGGTTAAATTGAGACAAAAAAATTAAATTGTGCTGATTTTTTTATTTGTTTAAATATTTATAAAAATATAATGACATGCTCTTATTTTTAACAAATTCATATAAAAATACTTAAAAAAAAATATGCCTGAGATGATATTTAAAAAAAAAATATGTGAATTAAATGGACTAATTTATTTAATCCGTTAATATTTTTTATTTTTTAAATATTTTTAACAACTTTTTAATAATATAACCAAATATCTCAAATTTTATTTTAAATATCTCCTGTTTTAACTCAGAAACTATTAAAAAGACAACAAAAATTGAATATTTTAGTCCAATTTTTTTTTAGTTTTCAATTAGAAATAATTTATTTTGACAAAAAAAAAATTAGCAAGTAGACATGTTGACCCGTTTAGCCTTACTAATTTTCTATTTTAGATATTTGTAAATACTTAATATATAACTGACTCAGATCATTTAACCTACAAATTAAACTTAACTGAGCAGAGCTAAATAGAGCAAATTAATCCATTTGACACTATTTAAAAGACTTTTATTTTAGTTTCTGTTGTTAATTTAATCTATTAGTTTTATGCTACCTGCAAGCAAAAATGTTATGCGGCAAGATATTTTAGCATTATTTAAAAATTTTGCTAGATTTAAAACAAAAAAAAAATGATAAATACTAAAATAAAAATTAGAGATACTAATAATACAGACTAAAATGGAGATTATTTAAATTATTATATTTAAAGCCAAAAAATTGATAAATACTAAAATAAAAAATATATATATTATAGAACTAGACACTTATGTAAGCCAATAGGGTAAAACACATTATTAAACTAAATACCAACTAATATTACATGAAAATTCCAAAATCAGAAACGTTATATGTACTAGCGGCTCAACAGGCTCAGCCGCTTTTCTATTGTTTTTAAGAAATTAATTTTATTTTTCTGTTAATATATTATTTACTTTTCAAATTTATTAGATAAATATTTTTTATTTTAATATTGATGTGATCTTATTTATATCATATTTTGTTGAAATTAAAATTACTATAAAACACTTTAAAATGTTAAATTATAAAACCATACAATAAAGAAGTAATATAAAATCGTCATAGTTTAAAGTTCTAGGTAATATATGAGGTAAAATATTCGATAGAGTAAATTTTTATTCTCAACTATTTTAAAATATACAAAAAGTATTTTCAGAATGATAATGCTTCTATTGTATTTCTTTAAAAGTTTTGAATGTCGTCTATTAATTTATAATATTTTTAATTTAATTTTTAAATTTATTATGACAAAATAACGATATGATGAAGATTTTGTCTGCTAAAATTGTGAAAATATTTTTAAAAATTAGTTTATTCACGGTACTTTATTATTTTTTTTTTGAGTGTTTATGTTTTATTCCATACAATATTAAATTTTAATTTGATAATCTTTTTATCATCATGGACTTATTATTTAGTTATTGTAATTTAATTAAGATTTATTTTTCATCACTAAATGATGTTATGTGTATTACGGTTATTGCCATTAAATAATATTTGTAGTAGCATTTTTTTAGTTTGTACTTAAATTAGTTATTCAATAAAAATTTGTCCGGTAACTCATAAAAATATATACAATGTTATCTATATTTTTAATTTGAGGATTTTTAGTTTAGTTACCTATTGACTTATAATATTTAATATAGTATTTTGATATTTTTTAAAAAATTAGAACACATTTTGCCATGACCAAATTTTACTATCTATTAAATTTTTAATTGGGTAAAGATTCTATAATAAAAATGATCCATATAATTTATACAATACATTAATAAATACATGAGATAAAATAAGACATATTTTTGTACTATTTTTCAATAGTTGTTATTTTGTGTTTAAGGTAGATCTTTTCTAATTTTACTATTTAATTTTAAAATATATATGTTGTTACCAAAATTTTATTACAAAGTTATTGTTATTATTAGTCTTATGAATGTATTGCCTATTTAAAATTTATAGTATTTGTTAATTATTTGTTTTATTTTTTATTATAGAATTCATAATTTTGTTTAACATTAGGCATTTTATATAGTAGTGCACAATATCAAACCTCTTAGTTTATTCAATACAAAAAATATTTTAAATGAATATTATGCGATGAAGATAAAATATTAAAAATATAAGTAGAGTAAGTGAGTACTAACTTCATATTTGCATGGCTTTTAGTATTGTTTGTAACTGGTTCATTATAAGAGATTGATTGAGGCATTGAATTAGTAGCAGTGGTGTATATCTCGATCTACACTAATACAAAAAAAAATACAAACTTAATATGTTGTAGATTATCTTAAAAGAATTAAAAATTAGTTCTCAGAAATCAAATCAAATCGAGTAAATTAAGTTAATTAATTTTGTTAATCTTCTATACTAAGATTTAATGTATAGGCAAAATGACTTAAAACAACGTTATTAGATGTTTTAAATATATAGGGTACTAACCAGTTAGGACATGATCACATCTTTTACTTGAACAACTTCATTATGATGTGATTCCAGACTTATATTTTTAAAGAGCAATACAGATAATAAGCATAATTTGAATTCATAAGATTAAAATTAGTTATCATGATTAAAGTTAACTTTTATGTCGCATATAAAGGTGATTTTAATTATTTTAAATTTGTTTAATTTTATTAAAATTAGAATATTTTAAAAATAATATTCTTCTATTATATTTTTTTCATTAATTTTTTTCAAAGTTTGAATATCGTCCATTAATTTGTGACATTTTTAAATTTATTTTTTTAATTTATTATGATAAATTAACAATATGATGAGTATTTTGTCCGTTAAGATTGCAGAAATATTTTTTAAAAAATAGTTTATTTGTTATACTCTAATTTATCTTTATTTTTTGTGTTTATATTTTAACATTTCACATTAAAAATTTATTACATATTTAATATTATTAAATTAATATATTTTTTACAATAAATAATGTTACGTATCTCATGATTATTATTATTATTATTGGCTGATATAGTAGTATTTTTTTATAATTGATATTTAAGATAGTTATTCAATAAAAATTGATTCAGTAACTCATATAAATATGTAAAGCGTTATCTATGTTTTTAATTTTAGAATTTAAAAATTATTTATTCAATCACTGTTTGTAATATTTAATATAGTATTTAGATTTTTTATAAAATTATGATCCATTTTACCGTGATCAAATTTTGGCATTTGTTAAATTTTTAAATGGAAAATAATTTTATAATAAGAAGGATTAATTTTTATTTATGTCATGTATTTAAATTCATGAGATGAAATATTAATATTCTTGTATTCTTCTTCTATCATTATGTTTGTATTTAAGTCAGATTTCTCCTGATTTTATTTTAAAATTATAAAAAATATATATTATTACCAAAATTTTAAAATATGAAAATATATAAATTCAAATAAAAACTAAAAAAAATTAAATTAAAGTATATTGAAAATCATTATGTTACATTAATTTAACACAATATATAAATATTATTTTAATAATAAAATTATTATGTTCGACAACTTTTTATAATTGTCTTATAACGTAGTATTTTTGTGTTTAAAATGACTTCATTTATTTTTTTTAATATGAGAATGCAAATGCATATTTTTTTATTTTTAATATTTTATCCTAAGCATCTACATTAATTTGAAACATAAATATATTTTTTTTTGTAATAAATTTATAATAAAAGTTTTAGTTAAAGAGTACTCAATACTTCTTTTAATAATTTAGAACAATAAATTTATTTTCATTTTATAGTTATTACTTTGTAAAATATATTTAATCACTCAAATTTAAAAATACACATGACAAAAAATAAGCGATATGTTAATATTTTTTTTTTATTCTATTTGTTATTATTAGTTTTATGAATACATTGTTTATTTTAATTTTTTAATTATTTATATACTATATGATAAAGATGAAATATTAAAAAAATTATTATTTTGTCTACTAAATTTATTTTATGAAATAAATTATGTAAGGATATACGAAGTCTAAAAAAAATTGGAAGTGAATCGGTATTTAACTCTCTTGAGTAAAGTACGATTGAAGGCGCAGAAGTTTTTGTTATTGAAAGTGAATCGGTATTTAAATTGAGTACGTATTAATAGTTTTTTTTATTGAAAGTGAATCAACTTTAAATTCTGTCGTGGGTTGAAATTGAATCAGTTTTAAATTTGTCGTGGGTTAAAGCCAGTTTTTGAAAAAATAAAATAAAATAAAAAGAATTGAGTACGTATGTAATAGCAGTTTTTTTTTATTAAAATATGTTTTTAAGTCCTATCATAGGATAAAGCCAATTTTTAATTAAAAGAAAATAGGAGTAAAATAAGAAGAAAAAATTGGATACCACACTTACATATCCCCATTATATATTGATATTGATATAGATAATATTTTTTAGTAATTATTCATTAATAAATGTTGCATTAACGATTCTGTTTATTGTATTTCAATGTGTTTATTTCAATTAGACTCAATAAATTACCAAAATTCAAACTTATTATCTTGAACTTCTTCCTTGATCATATGGTTAGAATCGTTTAACAGAAGAACTTCAGACCATAAAATTTTTAAAGTAAAAAAAAAAATACAATAAAACATATTAGAAAACCTAAAAAAATAAAATAATTTTTAAAATAGAACATATATATATATATAAGAAAAATAATAAATTAAAACTTATTTGGCTTATGACATAGAAAAATAAAGAGAACGAAATAAACATAAAAGTTGAAATAACGAAAAATATATAACACAGTTCTTATCTTAACACATTTAAATGTTATATGTCAATCTAATAATTAATAAAAAATAATATTATCCAATGTAAAATAGATTAAAAATAAGAAAGAGATTAACAAAATCAATTAACAAAGTTCTTATCTTAAGTTGTCAGATTATTTAAAAAATTAATTAACAAAGTTCGTATCTTACTATATTTATTATATTTATTGTGTTATATGTCAATCTAATAATTAATAAAAAATAATATTTTTTAATATAGAGCATATTAAAAATAAAGAAAAAAATTAACAAAATATACGTAGAGATTTTTCATTTTACCATTGGTAAGTATAAATTTTTTTACATCTTTTATATGCCAATCGTATGACAGATGAATAATATTAAATTAATTAATCTTTTTGCAATAATTTAAAAAATTAGTAAATGTCAATTTTAGTACTTTTTATAAATAAATGTCAAATTCAATATTCTACATAATTAATAGTTTAGATAGTTTAGGAAATTATAAACATAGACTTTAATAATACGTATCAATTAATAAACATAGACTTTGATAATACGTATCAAACAATACAAAAAAAATATTGATAAATTTTAATAAATATAGAATATATTTATAGATAAATTTTAGTACTATAGAATATATTTTAGTAGTAGTGCTCGATCTATAATTATAAAAAAAATATAAATTTTAGATGTAAAAATGGAATAAGATAAAGAGTACTTGTCCTTTAAATTTTTTTTAAAAAATTAAAAATTAGTACTCAAAAATAAAATAAACCGTAAATATAAAATACCAATCACTTGTATTATCATAACGTCTATTATTATTTTTCAAAAGGTACCTGTATTTCGCATTGGAATTGGCATAAAAATTGTATCAACTTCCTTGTCAAATCCTCTCACGATGATTTGCAAGTGTCCCTTTCTTAGTAAATGCATGTCAGAATCAAAAGATAGCAAGATGCAGAAAAAATGATCGAATTTGGCATTAGAATTGGCATAGAAATTGTATCAACTTTCTTGTCAAATCCTCTCACAATGATTTGCAGGTGTCCCTTTCTTAGTAAATGCATGTCAGAATCAAAAGATAGCAAGATGCAGAAAAAATGATCGACAACAGTGAAGAATATTTGTAAGTGGAGCAGTTATTTAATTTCCTCACGATTGCAGCAGTTATTTAATGGGTTAATGATTTTTTTTTAATTATAAACAAAAATGTATTATTACTATTTTGTCCATAAATTTGATTTATAAAATGAATTATTTGAGGGCAAATGGTGTCTATAAAAATTGGACACCAAACTTTAGTATTGGCTTTATATATTGGTATAGATGTCTTCGTGTCGTGCATATATCTATATAAATCGAATCAATATGATTTAAATTAGTAGGGAACAATGTAAATTGAAATTAATCTGTTTCATTAATCGAAATAATTAAAATACTATATTTATATTTTATTATTTTAATTATTTTTTAAATTACATATAGTATAAATATAGTTGGTCATTATATAATCTATAACTATTTGTTATTTTTAACTCTGAATAAATATGTAACAGATAAATGAAACAAGTAATTTCGATTTATATTGTTCCCTACTAATTCGAATCATATTGATTCGATTTAGTACTATAATGTATAATTCGAATTTAACCAATTCGATTTATATAAGTATATACATGAAGACATGCATGTAACTTTTTTATTTTGAGTAAACTACCATTTCTATTCACAAAAGTTGAAAACGCTAACATATATATCTATAGAAGACAAAAATTATCATTTGTATCCATACAAAATAGATTTTTACAGGCAAAATTATCCAAACCCTACAAAATTAAATAAAATTCTCAAACTACCATCATCTTTCCACCACTATTACCATCATCTCTCCCTTCTCTCTCTCCCTCTCCACCACTACTACCATCATCCCAAACTCTATCACCACTCTTCTCCCCAACTACCACCATCACTGCCTCCATTATCATCACTACCACCACCATCATCACCCTTCCTCTTCCCTCCACCTCTTCGACTCCGATCTCAACCACAGGTTCCGCTTCCCCCTCACCTTCCTCCCCTTCCGAAACTCCAACCCTGTCACCTCCTCCTCTATTGTTTCATCCTTCAAATTCAGCAACAGAATTCCTTCGAAATCTTCTTTCAAACACACCCTTACTTTCAAAATAACACAAAAAATTTCAAAAAAAAATTTCCACAAAAAAAGAGGCTTTTTCCGACCAGTCTAAATCAATAATGTTCCAACTAATATGATGCTACGTTCATCTAATGCTAATTTGATTTAAATAAATCTATGAAGATGATAACACAATAATGAAAAGAGGGATCTTTATTTATTTCAGGTGGCGAAAATCGAAGAGGGTGCGTGAGAGTTTGATGCGGCCGAACTTGGAGGCGGGCATGGTGAAGTAGATGCTGAAAAGGCCAGTGGCGAAGAGGAAGAATACGGCAATGGCGGTGGTGAATTTGTAGCTGTTGGGATGGAACTTCTTTGATTTGGACTTCTTGGCGGCGGGAGAGTCGTCCTCACCATTGTTCTCGAGGTCCCTGAAGAGCAACCTACCGGTATCGACCGTCATGACGCTCCATGGCATCCTTAGATCCCAACGAATCACTCACACTGCTCGCAGCATCCTTAGATCTAGGATTTTTTTTGGTATAGATAGCTTGCGTTAGATGATTATGCTGGTGATGGTGGTGTTGGTACTATTGAGTTGCGTCCGATACCAATAAAATAGTGTGTGGCGAAGGGGTTAGGGTGATGGTTGAGGAGGAAGGCAAGGCAGTGGTACTGAGTACATTAAGAAAGAGGAGAAGGGGGATGATGACAGTAGTGGTGGAGAGAAGGGTATTTGAGAATTTTATTTAATTTTTTATAGTTTGAATAATTTTGTCTGCAAAAATTTATTTTTTATAGATACAAATGGTAATTTCTGTCTTCTATAAATAGATATATCAACATTTTTAACTTTTGTGGATAAAAATAATAATTTACTCTTTTAATTTTAGGACTTTAATGTAATATTAATTGGTGTTTGATTTAACGATGTATTTTATTCTAATAAGATATGATCTTTTCCATTTTAAAAACATCACACGTTGATCCTCTTTCGCCTTCCTTTCATTATCCATGGAAGATATAAAATATGCCACTTTGTTCTTGCTTAGCTTAAAGACATACATGACACACATTTATTAATTATTTAATTTGTTACTAATTAAGTTCAATATATATTCATCCCATACCAAACCCATTATTCTATAAGTAACGTTTCATGTATTCATGAACAGTAGTGTACTTCACTTCAGGATAAAGTTCACAAGCTTCAACTCCACCATCTCCTATCTCAAAATTTGCAAGACACCCTTCAATGCAAACATGGTAGTAATGTACCATTGCCACTTGTTCTGCATATGATTTTCCTGCATGTTTCAAAATTAATAATGTAATTAACAACCTTGAGTTCTTTTTCTATTGTTATTTTCACTACTACTACATATATGTGTATCTAACATTCTCACCTTTCATGGAATTCAAAAATTGCTCAGCAAAAATTGAAGATTTCTTCAATTCTTTCCCAATCAACTTCTCCCAAGTTTGAACAATTTCTAACGGCGATAATATGTTTTTAGGTGGCCTTATATAAACTGTTTTGTTCAAAGTTTTAGGATCATCTATTGTCTTAATAGTATACTTGGCTATGTCATCTTCATCCACAGTAATAGCTGTCAAATTTGAGAGACATAATATGTTATTAATTATATAATTAATCAAATGGTATATGCTACTTAATTAGACATATGTATGTTCAACAATAATATTAATATAATAACAACATCAACTAAATTTTGTATGTCCAAGATGTATGATAATAACATGAATCATGAAATTTCATAAATGATAGGGTTAATCAATTTTTGTATCTGTAAAAATTGTAATTTTTAATTATTTTGGTTTATATAATTTTTTTTCCCTTAAATATTTGAGTTTAATTTAATCCTTTACGTTAGGAAAAATATTTGAAAGTTATTAAATTATGATATATCTCATTTTATCACATTATTATTTAGCATGATTATGAGCACTAAACTGAATTGGTCTATTCACTTTGGTTAATTGAAAACAGACCACTAATTAGATTCAAGATAAAAATTTCTTGTCAATAAACTAGTCAAAAATCGAAAAAATAGTTAGAAAATAGTTGAGGGATCGAATTAGTATAATTTTTTAGTATTGCTTTAAAATAATAAATCCCAAAAAATTTAATTTTTTTAAAATTATATATTTTATATAAATATATTATTTTATTATAATTGATTTAATGCCAGTTGAACCTTTAAATCTCTAATTTCATTAGTTTAATAATTGGTTCAATTTTTAAAATCTGGTTATTTAGTAACAGTAAAAATTCAACTATATTACATATATATCAAAAATCAACTATCAAATCAGTTATTTATATAAAATATATATTAAAATATAAAATATATTAAAAATGAGTTAAAAAATAATAATTCATTTAATTACTATTTTTTATGTGCACATACATAGCCTTGTAGATAAAAATTGAAAGAAACTTCTTAAATTTTATAAAGTCGAAAACATGAAAAGTAAATTCTAAGCAAGAAAATATAAAAAAAAAAAAAAGGATAAAATTTACGATACTTAATCTTAAATAATATGTTGTTATGAAAACAATTTGGTAATAACTGAAGCTAAGTATATATATAAGTAAATGCATAGTTTAGTTACCCTTGACGTTGCCGTCTCCATAGAAGACCACAGAATCCCTTGAAGGCATGATGACGCCAAGTTGGCAAAGACCACCAAGAAAGTAACCAGCAAAACAATTAGCAGAAATATAGGTATGTGGTATCTTAGCTTCTTCTATGGCTTTTCTCACCACCATTTTGTCATCAAATGTTACTCTTCCTGGCTCCAAAGCATGTTCCATTCTTGCCGGGTCCATCCCAAATTCAGAAGGCAAAAATCTCTATTATACATAAGTAACTTTTTTACAATTAAATTAATTAAAGATTAGTTTAACAAATTTAATGATTGCTACATACAGTAATTAAATGGATCAAACTATAAAAAATGCACAAATTTATGTAAAATGAGTTTTTTTTATATATAATTAAAATTAAAATAATATTTAAAATATTTTTTAATTTAAAAATAAAAGTAAAAAGTATTGAAAAAATTAAAAAAAATGTAGCTTTACTTTGTAGACGTTACAAAAATTACATAACCATCCTAGCCACGGTAAGCTCCACCTTATATACTAATAATAATATATATAATACACAAGGTTCTGAAAATTAAATCGGAAAATTAAATCGGTGATTGAACCGTTTTAGTTATTGATTTATTGGATTAGCTGATTTAATCGTTAGTTCAATTAAAAAAATTATTTTATAATTAATTAATAAATAAAATATAAATGAATACAGTAAAATATAATTGTAGTGTATATAAACAATAAAATGTCATCTAAATTTAAAATACTATATCAACCAAATTCTTATAATATTATCAAACTACAAATTCAAAAATCAAATAACAAAAGAAAATATCTAAATATAAAATACCAACATTAAAATTTGTCATCAATCATTAAAATGCATAAAAACTTGCTGCAGATTCGTTATTGAACTCATCAAGATAGTCATAAGAAACAAGAAAAATTAATTGAATTAACTAAACCAACAACAAATTTTCGATCATTTACTCATCAAGTTTTCAACGAAAATTTATCTTAATTAACAAAAAGTGTTTATCTGTATAAATGTATCTTAATTTTTAACTTAAAAAATGTATTATGTATCTTTTAAAAAAATTAGATGTATTATATTAGTTTTAAAGATAAATATAATTTATAATTTATAATAAAAAATAAATAAATGAATTCTTTATTAAAAAAAAGAAACAATTCATAAATAAGGGAAAAAAAGAGACTTTGTATTGGGCTTTAATAGCTTTTGACCCAAATAGCAAATAAAAGGAGGGAATAACCCTACTAATTAGTAAAGTAGTGCTCCTCAAATAAGAGGCGCCCTCCTTCAACGCTTGTTTTCTTTCTATTAAAACTTTATAAAGATTTTTGAGTGTACAGACGTATTAGTATAACAGTGATTTTTAACTGTTGATTTTAATTATATATATTATATATTTTTTATAATTAATATCAATGGTTAAAAATCACTGATATGACGGCACACTTGAAAATTTTACAAAATTTTATTATATCGAGTGTTTTCATATAATGTTTTTTTTCTAAGATTATTAATAGTTTATATATAGAAATTAAATTGAATGGTATACCTTGATATTTCCGGCTTCCTTGATAGCATGAACGAGCTTAAGTTGTAAGAGAATTTGATGGCTGCGGATATGAACACCAGAAATGGCGGAAATGACAACATCAACAAGCTTGACAGCATTGACAAGGGATTGATGATCATGAAAGGAACCTGTTACAAGGTTAGCACCTTGTTCCTTGAATGACAAAAGAAGCTGAACTTTCTCAATGTCAACACCAATCTCTGGTCTATAAAGAACATATGTTTCATGCCCTTCTTCTAAACTTGCCTTCACCAACCTTTTTCCTATGTACCCTGTTCCCCCCACAATAAGCACCTTGCTCTTCAACATCCTCTCTCTCTCTCTCTAGTTTTATGGTATACAATGAATATGTGGTTGATGGGCCCTTATTATATAGTAACATGCTATGCATAATAAGGCCTGCCATTTATGTCTTGGAGACTTGGAGTGTACATATTTAACTTTGTCATCCAAGTAAACTACTCCCTTATTTCAAGTGTTCTATACTTGTATAGTTTGTACCACTTGAAAGAAAAGTTAAATATTTAGGTAGCGTTTGTTTTGAGGTATTGGGATGGAGACTGCGAAACTGAGATTTAGTATCATGTTTGTTGGCTCAGAAATTGATACTAAAATTTCTATCTCTGTTTCCAAAATTTCAGTATTTCAGTATCTCCAAAAAGTAGAGACACAAGAGACTGAAATTTTTAAAAATGGAGACTGAAACATTTTATATCTAAAAATACCCTCATTTCAATTAATTAATTCTAATTTTATCATTTGTACAAATTAAATTAGAACTTTATTCTTATTTTAATTTCTGTCTCCTACTTTTTTTTTTTTTCAAAGATAAATATTATTTTATTAATATAAAATAAAAGTGTTTCCATAAGGAAGTACAAAAGAATTGGGTATTCCCATTAATCATCAGGTGTGACTGAAAGACTTAAGAGCTTAAAGAAGAGTAAAGTAAGAGTAAAGAAAAAGTAGCATCTATCAGGTATGGTTCACGAGTTCACGCACTCAATTGCTAGCTTCTTTCACTATCTCTGGTGCTGGACTTATTACCTTCTCAAAAACACACCGATTCCTCGCTTTCCAAGTGCTCCAACACAACGCCGCTATGAGGAGGGTCTTTTGTCTACCGTCGAATTGAGCCACTGCCCAGGATAAGACTCGTTGCCACCAATTGAAAAAAGTTTCTTCTTCTCTCATCCATAGGTCAGGGGTTATTAAGCTTAGGCTCCATATTATTGAAGACAGGGGGCATTGGAACAAAGCATGAGAAATTGATTCAGCCTTCAACATGCATCTTAGACAAGTGGCAGGAGTGGATGCGAACCGGCTGTGAACTTGTTGCAACACCGGAAGCTTTTCATGAAGACTTTTCCATAGAAAAATCTTAATTTTATGTGGTAATTTCAACTCCCAAATGCTATTCCAGACTCTGTTGTGTATGTTCTGGGACCTCAATGAAGTAGGAGAATGAAAGAATCCATAAGCAATTTTGTATCCTGACCCAACTTCATATATACCAGATTTTGTCCAGCACCAATTAACTTCATCCTCCTCCTCTGTTGGTTTGATTGAAAAAATTTTATTGCATATATCAACTGAAAAAATCGACTCAATCAGATTTTTATTCCAACTTCTATCAGGATTTAGTAACGCACTAACGTAATACACTTGCATATTTGGCGGGATTGTGAGTGCATTTTGAGGTACATTAAGGGGCACTGGTGGTGGGAGCCAGGGGTCATGGAAGATGCGAACATTAGTGCCAGAGCCTATTTTCCATAACAAGCCTTTCTCGATCACCTTGCGCCCTTCAAGAACACTTCTCCAACCCCACGACGGTACGCTTCCTATCTCTGCATGTAGGAAATCTGTATATCTGAAATATTTAGCTTTGAGCATTCTTGATATAGTAGAATTAGGGTATTTCATTAGACGCCAACATTGCTTGCCCAATAAAGCCAAATTTTGCGCCCTTAGATCCTTGATCCCCAGCCCTCCATCTTTCTTTGGTCTCGTCATTGTGTCCCATTTAATCCAAACCATTCTTCGTTCTGCGCCTTTTTGACCCCACCAAAATTGCGAGAGCATGCTATGAATCTCAGTCAACAGCGTGTCCGGGAGCTTGAAACAAGAGAGTGTATAAATAGGAATTGCCTCCCCCACCGCTCTCAATAGCGTGTGCCTGCCACCTGATGACAATATACTTCTTTTCCAACCCATAATCCTCTTCTGAACTTTATCCTTGATAGCTCCAAAGGTTGCTTTCTTTGATTTTTGAACTATAGAGGGCAGTCCCAGGTATTTGTCTTGTGCTCCGATATGTTCAATATTTAGTGTCTGAGCAACTGCTAGTCTTGTGTTCTGAGGAGTGTTGTGACTGAAAAAGATAGCCGACTTATTCAAATTGACTTTTTGCCCACTAAAACCCTCATAGGTCTCTAGCAATTCTAGAATGCTTTGGCTTGTATTAGGTGCGCTCTTGCAAAAAAGGATTGAATCATCAGCAAACAAAAGGTGATTAATTGTTTGGCATCTCCGATTAACTTGAACTCCTTGAATTAATCTGTTTTGCTCTGCCTTGTGTAGCAAGAAGGAAAGTCCTTCTGCACAAAAAAGAAAGAGATATGGAGATAGGGGGTCACCCTGTCGGATGCCCCTATTTGGCCTAAAATAGCCAAATGGTTGACCTTCCACAACAACAGAGTAAGAAACAGTCGTTACCAATTCCTTAGTCCAATTAATCCATTTAGCATCAAACCCCAGCTTATCCATAATATACCATAAAAAATGCCATTCAACCCTATCATAAGCCTTGCTCATGTCTAGTTTAATAGCCATCTCATGCTCTGCCCCACTTCTCTTATTTTTCAAATAGTGCATACATTCGTGGGCAATTAGAATATTATCTGAAATGAGTCTTCCTTTGAGAAACGCACTCTGATTTGGACTTATAATTTTATTCATAATACCTTGTAATCGGTGCACCATAACTTTAGAAATAATTTTATACATAACTGAAGACAAACTGATCGGTCGTACCTGAGTCATGTCACTGGCATCTGGCACCTTTGGAATCAAACAAATTTGAGTATGATTGAAGCTTTTTAAAATTCTGCCACTGTGAAAGAAACTTCTCACTGCCTTAAAAATGTCACCTCCAACTATATCCCAGAAAAAGTGAAAAAACTTAGCTGTAAACCCGTCATCACCAGGAGCACTCTGAGTATGAACACTAAATGTAGCTCTTTTGACCTCGTCCATAGTTACTGGCCTTTGGAGCCTACGGTTCATGGAAGCTGTAACCTTAGACTCCAAATCCTCTAAGTATGGATTCGGATCAGCCGAACAAGAAGAAGTAAAAATATCGCAAAAGTAGTCCTCAGCTACCTTAGCAATATCCTCCGGTTTCGATGCAATCTCATTGTCCCTCCCCACTAATCTCCAAATTTTGTTCCTTCGCATCCTTGATTGAAATTTCTGGTGAAAGAATCTAGTATTCTGATCTCCTTCTTTTAGCCACTTGATTCTAGATTTTTCTCGCCAATAGCTCTCTTCTTTCAAATATGCCAGCTCCAACTTCTCTTCCAAACTGGTAACCTCCTCTCCCCCATTGATTCCAGCCACCCGCAACTCCTCTAGTTTAGCTTGAAGGTCCTCAATTTCTTTCCGGGAGTTTGCTTTGTGAGTTTTCTGCCATTGAACTAGTCTATGTCTACAAACTTTCAACTTTTGGGCCAAGGAGAACATAGCCGAGCCTACAACTTTCATTCTCCACACTTCACTGACAATTCTCTTGACATCCTCTTCTCCACACCAACGTTCCTGGTATTTAAACCGCCTTTTACTATGCCAGGATTGAGGTTCGGTTTCCATCAAAATTGGAGCATGATCCGAGCCTGACTCTGTGAGCCTGTGCACCACTGCATTCGGAAACTTCAACTTCCATTCCATCCCAACTAAATAGCGGTCAAGCCTCTCCTTCACCAAATCCTCTCCTTGTCTTCGATTTGTCCACGTGAAAGGGTGCCCCACCATTCCAATATCCACCAATTCGTTACTGTCAATAAAATTAGTGAATGTTGCAATGGTGGTTGCTGATTTTTTGCCTCCACCCTCCTTTTCCGCTTGGCTTGTTATAGCATTAAAATCGCCTGCTATTACCACTTTTCCTTCCATGTGTTGGCTCATTGTTATAAGCTCCTCAAACTGTAAGGATCGAATTTGTTCTGAACAACTCAAATGGACACCAATGAACGCCCATACCTCACTGCTTCCGACTTCCTTAATTTCGGCTGCCACAAAAAATTCTCCACTGCTAATAATTTGAACACTGATGCTGTCCTTCCAAGCTAGCACAAGTCCTCCTGCCACTCCTGCCGGGTTAACAATATGCCAGTTTTCGTAGCCGCATACCCGAAGTTTTGCTTCCACCTGTCGAGATTGGTTCTTTGTTTCACTTATAAACACAATCTCGGGGGAGTGGGATTTACAGATCCCTTTTAAGGTGTGAATTGTCAGGGGTCTCCCCAAACCTCGACAATTCCACACTATAGTTCTCATGGCGCCTTGGGTGCCATTTGTAGGCTGGCACCCTCCACCATCTGTTCAACTGCATTTTCATCCTCTGTTCTTGCTTTCTTTGTAGTTACTTCAGCTATACCACTCATCAACCTTTTTTTGGGTTCACTTTTAGTATCTGACTCTGCAGCACCTTGTCTTGCTAACCTTTTCCACTTCCTACCTTTTTCTGTGGTGAGACACTCCCTAATAGCGAATTGCATAAGCTGCCCTTCATCCTCCTTGGTATTGGACTGACCAGCTATGATAACCTCCATGCATTCTGTTCTAGAATTGGCTGATTGAGGTGACTCAGGTGCTGCCCTGTTACCAGTGTCTTGTGGTTTCAAACTTTGTTTCCCTTCTTGCATTGACATCCCTGTAAATTCTTCCAATAAGCAGTTTAAGACCGGTTTTTTCTTACGTTGAGTGGCCTTATTCTGGTTTTGGGTTGAGTTGTTGAATGTTCTTTCTCCTTCAGAGTAGATTCGCGTTCCCACTTGGCTAGCTTTAACCCATTCGCCAATGTCATCCTCTTTTACCATCTCACTCTCTGTGTCCTTCAGCAGATCATGGCAGTTTTTCACCTCGTGCCCCAATTTTGCGCAATAGGTACAGAACTTTCCAAGTCTCTCATAGCGCAGTGCCACTTCTACCTCCTTTTTATTAGGTCCTGCCACTATTAACTGATCTCTCACTTGCCTGGTAGCATCGATATTGATTTTGGCTTTCACAATCCTAGTTTCTCTGCCTCGCATATGAAATTTACCTACCTCCAACACTGTGCCCAGATTCTCTCCCAATTTACGTCCAACTTCGAGGGTTTTAAACGATTCTGGCAAACCCCAAAATTGAACCCAAACTGGAAAATTGGAAATAATCTCTTCATCACAGATCCGATCTTCCTTCCATCTCTTGACATGGAGCACATAATCTTTGAATAGCCATGGAGAACCACGTTCAACACGCAAGACATCCACCTCTTTATTAAAAAAGAATTGGAAGGAATTATCCCCTTTGTCACTCACGCTAAATCCTTCCGGGTTTCCCCATATAGCCTTTAAAGCATTCCCCATGGTTCCAATTGAGAAGGTTTTGGAAGCAAAGAGTCTGCCATAGAGACTATTGGAGCAAGCGTTAATACCTTTTGATATGTCTGTCTCTTCCAGTAGAATCACATTCCTACCTCCTTTCAGGTTGTCTTCCTCGATCCGATCTTCATCCCTCGTTGTCTCAGCCATGCAGATTACGTAGACTTGTATTGAGATTTAATTGATCTTGACAATGTAGCCTTGACGGCACTAGAAACTCCGTTAAGAAACCCTAACAGAGCACACTGAACATAACCTAAATAGTATTTCTGTCTCCTACTTTGCACTAAACAAAATATTGAGATTTATTTCAGTATCTGTCTCTAAGTTTCTGTCTCTCAGTATCAGTCTTTCAATTTCTGTCTCTCTACCAAACGTTTTATAGAATAAAAAATTTATTATGTGTGCAAAAAAATCAATTATCAAATTAACTATTATGTATTTATATAATTAAATATATATTATTTAATTTATTTTTAATATATTTTTATATCTTAATATATATTTTATACTGATAACTAATTTTAATGTATACAAATAAATGACGTTACTTTGTCATCCAAAGTAAACCCGGCCCTTTGCTTAAGTATTTTAGTTTGTAGCAGTGGAAAGAAAAGTAAAATTATTTACGGAATAGTAATCAAATCGGTCATAATTTTTTTATTAAATTTTAATTTTTAATATATTTTAATTGGTGAATTAGTTTTTTTTTTTTTTCGGTAGCCAAATTAGCCTTTGTATCAAACTGTTTGTCTACGATACCACGTAGCTAGGTAGAAGAATTGATTTAAAAGTTTAAAAAATGATTGAAAACTTTTATATTTTATTAACAACTATGAAAACTAATTTATCTAAATTTTTTAGTAAATATAAAACATCGTGAGATTAATTTGTGTAACAAAATAATATATATAGTGTACATATTTATTCTTATTTCATTCATGGAACCGCAATTTGTGTTTTCGTTTTTTGTTTTTTATCGATCATTATACGCACATTTAAAGTGCATGATAAATTGATCATCGATCTATGCTATTTAAATCCCGCAACTCATTTTTTTTTGTTTTTTTATAGTATCTTTTAATTTGACAAATTATAAATTAATTTGTCATAAATTTAAATTATTTATTTAAAAATTTAAACTCTCAATATTTATTTAAACAAAGGAATAAATTAATTATCTAACTCATTCAAATTGGTCAAATTTCGCAGCCTATTGTTAAAAATGGAGCAACATGCAGAAGTAGCTTAATTCTAGAAAGAAGATATAAAAAGGGTACATTATTGCATTGATGTAATGTAGCACCTAATTGAAGTGAACCTTTCCCGAAGAATAGTGTATTGGTCATGGGTGGCTCCCTCTCAGGAACAGAAGTCTTATTAGTGTCATCTAAAATAGAAATAATAGTCATCAATCATGATCATTTCATACCTAATCAAATACTATATATCTCTTCTTATGTCTAGTGGTTAAAAAGTCGCTAGCTTACGAGATTCCCAACGTGCAAAATCACACAAATTACTTTTTATAAATTGATATTTTTTTGGTGATGTACAATTGTATGAAAAAGAGGAGAGTTAAACGCATATGTACTAAATTGTGGGCTAATACAAGAATAATTAGTAATTAAGATTTTTTATAAAAAAAAATTATAAAATTTAAGTATCTAATAAATTTATTATGTATTTAATTAAATAATAAATTTAAAAATTTTTATTAATAATAATCTTAATACATAACACTATTGTTTTGTTGATCACATCTACTTCTTTGCAATGGCAAGGAGTATTATGTAAATGCATAGGAAAGTGTAATTTTTTTATGAATTTAATTTTGATGTATTAATCGTATAAAAAATTTTACATAATTATATAATTATATTCATTCTTTTAAATAATTATTATTAAAATACATATTTTTGCTAATGTAATGTTATGTCATTAGATGCACGTATAAAATTATTTAACTTCTTTTATTGCAAAAGTACTTAACACAACTTTTAACCAAGTTCAACTTCAATCCAATGAAGCAACAGGTTGACAATGAAACTAAACGAAACATTAACTAAATTAACCAACTTAATTAACTTGCTAAATACTTAACGGTGGAAATTCAGGTGCAGTCGACTTCACGTGAAATTGATAACTAAGAGCCGTTAGATGATTTGACTGATTTGACTAAATTTTCATCTAACGGTTCTTAGCTATCAACTTCACGTGAAATCGACTGCACCTGAGTTTTCACCGTACTTAACACGTCCACAATACTTTATAGAAAGCGTTTCAAGTATTCATGTGCAGTAGTGTAGTTGATTTCAGGATAAAGTTGAGAAGCTTCAACCCCATCTTCTCCTATCTCAAAATTTGTTAGACAACCTTCAAAGCAAACATGATAGTAATGTGCCATTCCACTTTGCATTTCATATGGTTTTCCTGTTTTCGCATTCAAAACATTTTTCAGCCACCTACTATCTAGAGATCACAATAATTGTTTCTAAGTTGTTGATTGATCTCATTACCTTCCATTGAACTTAAAAACTCTTGTACAGAAATTGAAGATTTCTGCAGTTCTTTTCCAATTAGCTTCTCCCAAATTTGGACAATTTCTCTTTGAGATAAAATGTTTTTTGGTGGTCTTATATATACTGTCTTGTTAAGTGTTCTTGGATCATCTATTGTTTTGATAGTATACATAGCTATATCATCTTCATCTACATAAATTCCTGTTCACATTAAATAATCAGTTATTTATATAATATCTAATAAAAAATAAATGACTATTTGTACCCATAAAAGATGAAAACGCTGATATATGTACTTACATTAAATCGAAACTAAACTTGTACCACATAAGATGCTCTCTGTGTGACAAAAGTATCCTGTCTTTAGAAGGTTGGAGTGTTACATAGAGTACTTTTGTCACACAGAGGGCATCGTGAGTACAAGTTTAATTTCGATCTAATGTAAGTATATATCTCAGCGTTTTCATCTTTTATAGGTACAAATGATCATTTATTCATATGATAAAATAATAGAAGGGGATAAATAATTTGGTATTATACTATTAGTTAGTTACCCACTTACCCTTGACATTGCCATCTCCGTACAAGACTACAGAGTCAACATAAGGGGTAATTTGGGCAAATTGACATAGGCCACCAAGAAAGTAACCAGCAAAACCGTTAGCAGAAATATAGGTATATGGTATGTTGGCCTCTTCTATGGCTTTTCTCACTACCATTTTATCATCATATGTTGCTCTTCCTGCCTCCAAAGCATGCTTCATTCTTGCTGGGTCTGTCCCAAACTCAGAAGGCAAAAATCTCTGTATGTACAAAATCAATAACACAAAATATTAGCTTTGCAAAAAAGTGATAAAATAAATGTTGTAATATATAATAGATAGGCCATATAATCATATTGGGATACTAAGAGTAGCTCTTGATTACTAGAGAGGCTTTAAAAAAGAAGTAAGTAAAAAAATATAAAATAAGAAGATGTTATATCTAATTTAAAATATTAGAGTGTCAAGTTAGTTGATTTCTTATTTTATAAATTTTTTATCTTTTGTTTTTTTTTTTTTTTCTGATGGGAGACTAATTTTTCGGATGGTATTCGTGCCAAAGAAGATATCAGAGTTCACACGTCAAAAGGAGTTTTCATCTCACGTTCATACTCAAATTATATTGATTTCAGGTAAGTCTTGAAATTCCTATCTTGTCATCCACAACATTTTAGATTTTAATGAGTACATATATAGAAAGTATTTGAGTTTATTAAAGAATATTAGAGCGACTCACGAGTGGAGTATTGAAGAGAAGAAATTTCGACAATTATATTCTCATTATTACTTGAGAGAGAAGTTACAAAAAAATGGAATGATTTATCAACAACCATCACTGATCACAGTATATTCTAGTTTTTTTTACCATATCTTTCGATTCAGCGGGTCAAACACTAATTTGTCATAAATTTAAACTTTTTTGAGGAGTTGTCTCCACAATACGAAATTCAAACTCTCAACACTTACTTAAACGAACGAATGAGCTAACTATTTGACCAATATATACTCTATATTGTGTTACCTAGTAGCTCAACCAACCAAATAATTCCGCATCTACACGTGTACAGTTAGTTACGAATTACAACAAACTATGCAAAAAGGGTAAAAACAGTTTAGGCAACTAAGCTTGGTAACAAAGGGTTTAGTCATAGTTTTATACTATAAACCAATAATTATCATTCAAATATAAGATTAGTATTACCTTGATATTCCCGGCCTCTTTGATAGCATCAACAAGTTTGAGCTGTTGGAGTATATGGTGGCCGCGGAAGGGAACACCGGCTACGGCGGAAATCACCACATCAACTTGCTTGACGGCGTTGAGAAGGCTTTGATGATCATCAAGGGAAGCTCTGAGAAGCTTAGCACCTTGCTCCTTAAATGAAAATAGAAGCTGAAGCTTATCAATGTCAAGACCAATGTCTGGCCTTTGAAGAACATAAGTTTCATGTCCCAAACCTAAACTTGCCTTCACCAATTTTTTTCCTATGTACCCTGTTCCTCCAATAATAAGCACCTTGCTCTTCTCCATCTCTTTAATTTCTCTTTCTCTCTTTACTATGTCCTTATATTAGATAGCCTCTAATTAAATTCTAATATTCATGTTATCTCTTCACAGAACTACAGAAGTCACAACTCAAGTGCATATCTTGACTCTTCCAAAAAAACAAAGTGCATATTTTGAATATGGAGAACACTTTATTAATAAAGATACTAAAAATATTTTTTTTATAAAGACGTTTAGATATTATTGGATATTTTTATTAAACTGGTTAATAATTTATTTTTTTAATAAATCAGAATAAAATTGGTTTATTATAGCAATAATAATAAATTCAAGAGAAAATTCCACTCTCCTCCTATGCGAGATGCTAAAATGACACTCCCCTCCCCTCTATTTTATAAATGTACATTCTCCTCCCTTTTAACTTTTAAAAAACCTCCTCTTTAATCCATTTTAAACTTTTTGTGTTAACTAATGTTAACTTTATCCATTTTTTAAGAAAAATAAATTATTTTTTAAAAAAAAATACCCATTAGCAAAAATTTTATTTTTTATCATTAAATTTTGCTTACCAAAATACTCTTTAATAAATTAATCTTTTATTGATTAAATTGTATTTTTTTAAAAAATTAAATAATTATATTATTTTTTTCTAAAATATCCTTCAATAATTTTTTAATTATTAAATTATAATTTTATCAAAATTTTCATTAACAATTTTTTTATATTTTACTATTAATTTTTCAATATCTATATATATTATTTTATCATTAAATAAAAAATTTTAGTAAGATTACTTTTCAATATCAATATATATTAGTTGTTATACATATTAATAGTAGTAATATTTTTTTATTTAATGTTAAAATAATATATATTGATATCAAAAAATTAATAGTAAAATATAAAAATAATTGTTAACAAAATTTTGGTAAAATCAAAATTTAATATTTAAAAAATTATTGAAGGTAGGTATCTTAGAAAAAAATAATTTAATAATTATTTTTTTAAAAATATTTTGGTAAAAATATAATTTAGTCAATAAAAAATAATTTATTAAAGAGTATTTTGATAAGTAAAATTTAATGATAAAAAATAAAATTTTTGTTAATGGTATTTTTTTAAAAATAATTTATTTTTTCTTAAAAAATGGATAAAGTTAATATTAGTTAACACAAAAAATTTAAAATGGATTAAAGATGAGGTTTTTTAAAAGTTAGAAGGAAGGGGAATGTACATTTATAAAATAGAGGGGAGGAGAGTGTCATTTTAGCATCTCGCATGAGCGGGGAGTGGAATTTTCTCTAAATTCAATTGTCTGTACTATAATTATTAGACCGGATTTGATCCAACCGATTTACACAATCTAAACTGAATCATGTTTAAATTTTTTGATAAAAAGACAAATATATTCCTAATTTTTGTTTTAAAAAAAAACTAAAAGAATAATTCAATGAGTTATGTAAATTAGTCGGTTCGACTGGATCTAATAACAATTAGGTTTATTATTATTATTATAAAAAAATCAATTTTATTTTAATTTATTAAAAAATTAAAAAATAATCAGTTCATTAATACGTACAATAATAAGCCAGTATTTTTATGGGAGCATCTTCCTTTGAATAATATGAATAATAATGATCACAAACGTAGTTTTCGTCATACTCAGGTCTTCCTTCATAAATCAAATGCTACCTACTCAAGTTTGACAAATGTTGAGTCTTGAAGTCTAACCTTTCTAATTAGAGAAAAGAGTCCAACAACTCTAAACCTACCAATAAATTCATCACAAATTGCTGTACCCTAAACCTATGATTTAATTATTAATTAATGAATTATTGAACCCAAGATTACTAAACAAAACCGGGATCACCAGTGGGGTAAATTTTCAAAGTCATTGATTTGAAGATGAGGTGGTGTTCAAGGGTTTGTATATGCTTGTTAGTCATTTCTTTTACTTTATCTTTTTTAACTTAGACTTTTTGATGTTTTGAAATATCAATTTTTGGATGCTCTTTTTATTAGCGAGATTTTTTTATGTCTTTCTAGTATTAGAATTCATATGTTTGAAATATGCAAATTTTTTGAAAAACACACATTTTATTATATTTTTTGAATTCATATGTTTCTCCTCGTTTTATTCTGCACTTTTAATTAAAATGTGAAACAGAAAAAAATGCAACAACAGTAAAAGGAAAGGGAAAAAAAAAGAAAAAGAATATTAATTTTTTTGGTTGTATCTCTTTTTTGCATTTTTTGAACACATAATTAAATATTTAGTTTAACAATGGATTATTCATTTAGGGTCCTTTGGGAAACTCTAAAAGTAGCTTTTTTTAACTTTTGACTTATGAAAAGTAGTAGTATTAATGTTTGGTGCAATTTTTAATACTAAACTGCAACTTTCTAAGAAGCTATTTAGGAGTTTATAAAGAAGTTAAAAAAAATGACTTCTCTCATAATACTTCTACTTTTTATCACATTTCTATAAAATAAGTACTTTTAGAGTTAAAAATTCAAATACAAAATAACTTATTTATAAGTTATTTTTAACAGAATCATTTATTGTTTAAGTTATTTTATCAAAAAGAACTTAATTAAGTTGGTTATCTAAACTGGGCAAACTAACTGCAACTAATTCTCTTATTAATTACATAGGACTAGTACTTCTGATTAATTAAGAGACCACATGAAACAGAAGGGATTCAACAAATTGTTCATATTTGACTAGTACACACCACGTTTAAGTTTAAATTCATTCAAACCATATATAGTATTAGTAGGTCTATTAACCAACCTTAAATTCTCTGTTTTGTCAAACCTTACATACACTGTTCTCAATTTTTAATTACTTTCTTTCTCTTTCCATTTGGTTAGTCATCAACTTTATTTACTGTTGGTTGTTTAATGAGTAACTTGCACTTCAAATTAAACAACACATCCTAGCCATGTGCTTTGATTTTTAGGTGAACAAAATCAAATTGAATAAAAAAATGATCATAGACTACTATTCCCACTAGCCAGCTCACAATTACACACATATATATATAGTTGAAGGTTGATGAGTTATAAGAACAACAAAGTCTTAATTATTGTACATAGTTTGAATTTTGATTTAATTTTCTAGGAAGAAATTAATTAAGGAAGAAGGTAATTATTATAGGGATGAAGAGCAAGGTTCTAGTGGTTGGGGGAACAGGGTATCTTGGGAAGAGGATAGTGAAGGCATGCTTAGAAGAAGGGCATGAAACGTATGTTATTCAAAGGGCAGAGATAGGGCTTGATGTTGAGAAGCTACAGATTCTTCAGTCCTTCAAGCGGCAAGGCGCTCGCCTCGTTCCGGCTTCCTTCTCCGACCACCGGAGCCTCGTCGACGCCGTCAAGAGGGTGGATGTTGTCATTTGTACCATGTCCGGGGTTCATTTTAGGTCTCATAACTTGTTGGTTCAACTCAAACTTGTTGAGGCCATCAAAGAAGCTGGAAATGTTAAGGTATATGTATATGTATAAGTTTTTATGAAATTATTTATTTTAAATATTTACGTTACTAGATAGAAATATATGAATAATTATATCTCTAATATTATTTAAATAATTTATTCAATGGTCTAATTTCAAAAAGTTATTTTTGTCAATTAGAATTTTAAAAATAAAGATAAAAAAAATTGTCATACATATATAACTGCTGCTAATCGATTGCATAACCGCTACTATTTGTCGGATTTTGTGTAGTGTTAGGAAAAGTGATTTTGGTTATAGATATGGTCTTTTTGGTCTGTATATTTTGCATTAGTCTTGGAACCTAGGGTAACACTACTTGTTTCATTATTAAAATGTTATTTTTAGATTAAAATCCTGATTTTAATTTCTGTTAATAATTCTGTAGTCAACTAAAATGACAAATAAAAAAAGAACTGAACGGATAGTTCTTATTTTACTAACAACTTGATTTTTTTAAAACTTTTTTTTATTAAAAGATAGATCACATGATTTTGTATATATAGGATCGATCTTTGATCATTAATTGATTGCCTTATAAAAATGAGTGTGTCGGAGTACATATCTAATTTTTGTCATGTGTAAATAAAAAAAAATGTTTTCTAATTTTAAATTAAAAACAATACCATTCCGGAATCTTTCTCTTTTTAACTACTCCATTGATTAAAGGGGTTATAATAATAAATCAACAACTCTTGTTCATATTTATATATATAATTAACTAGCTGGTAAGTTGTTAATGTAGCATTTTAATGGTAAAAATATTATTAGATGAATTATATTAGATGTACACTAAAATCTGTTATTATTAGTGTAAAATATATATTAAAATATAAAATATAAATTAAAAATAAATTAAATTATATACGTGTATTTATACATAAATATATAATAAATAATTTTAATATATAAATAGCATTTCGTTTATTCGATATATAAAAATAAACTATCACGCAATTTTATTTATACATAAAAATTCAGATAAAACTAATAAATGTATCTATGAATGAAATTAATATTCGAATATATTTGGTACTTAATTTTGTTATACAAAAATTATTTTTTGTAGGTACAAAATTATTTTTTTTATTCATAAATAAATTTGTCAGAACTTTTATAAGTAGAAATAATAATAGATATTTGATATATAAAATGCATGTACTTTTACAAAATAGTTTTAAGTTTTTAGAATAAATAATTTTATAATAATTGAAATTTGAAAATTTTCAAATAAATTGGAGTTGGTAAGAATATCATGCAGATAGGAACTAGGAAGCTAGTTAGTTGCGACCTAAACTATTAAACATATTATCTGCCAATTTATTATCAACAATAATTAATTATTATATTTTAAACATATATATAAAGAGATACATCTAAAAAATATATATATAAAGACACTTTTATTAAATACAGTCATAAAAAAGATATTTTTATTAGACATATTTACAAAAATACTTCTATTAAACACCGTTATAAATAAGAGTTGGTAGAAGTTGACAGAAATACTGTTGATAACATAACGAGATTGTAACTAAATTAATAGCTTCTTTAATCATGACATCTAATCTAGTAAATAATTATTCAATTTTTTTTACATCATCATCATTATTACTAATGGACATTTTTTCATAATGAAGTAATATATAGCTTCAGAAGTTATTAAACTTCACGTCAAAGAGTTACTAGTAATTAAACTACTACTTTCGTAACTAGTTAAGTGTTATAAGTCACATTCAAATAGCATGATGAGAAAATCCTAACAACTTTTCTTGTACGTGTGTTGTAGCGTTTCTTGCCTTCAGAATTTGGGATGGACCCAGCACTAATGGGGCATGCCATGGAGCCAGGAAGAGTGACATTTGATGAGAAAATGAAAGTAAGAAAAGCAATTGAAGATGCCAACATTCCTTACACTTACGTCTCTGCTAATTGTTTTGCTGCTTATTTTGCTGGCAACCTCTCTCAAATGGGTACCCTTCTCCCTCCTACCGACAAGGTCCTTCTCTATGGCAATGGCAATGTCAAAGGTATAATTAATAATATTTATACTCAATTTTAAGAAATTTACAGGATTTAAAATTGGTTGCTAAATCCTTACTTAGCGACTGATTTTAGTGGTCACTAAAATTTTAGTCTCTAAAATAAAAAATAACGATCAATTTCGGTCGCTAACCGTTAGCAACTCATTTTAGTGACTACTTTTCAACTAAAACTACCAAATATTATCAAACGATATTAATCGTTAAATCGGTAGATTTTCAATTTTTTTTGTTTTTTATAGTGATCTATCTATTATATATGATTGAGAATTGATGTATAAATCTTTGAGAAAAGGACAAATAGGTCCTTGACCTTTTGTCCTGCGGATATTTTTGTTCCTGACCATTGAAAAATACTTTTAAGTTCCTGACTTTCATAAAACTTGGACGGATCAGTCCCTCCATCCAAATGCCTCCGTCAGGGACTGATCCGTCCAAATGTCTCCGTCAGGGACTTATTTGTCCAAATTTTGTGAAAGTCAGGAACTTAAAAGTATTTTTCAATGGTCAGAGACAAAAATGTCCACAGAACAAAAGGTCAGAGACCTATTTATCCTTTTCTCTAAATTTTTTCTTAAAATATACACCTACCCCTGCATCAAACTCACTAAATAGGTTTGGTGAATGCATTTATAATCAAACATAAAATAATCAAGCAAATAATTGTACAAGTCATCTAATCATATATATTCCAATACAAACATTTGATTTGATATATATGAGACAAAACTTTATTGTTGTTCTCATGATAGAATGTAAAAGGTAAAGTTTCACATCAATTAAAAATGAATTAAGTGAAATGTATATAATATAAATATTTTATATTATCAATCTATTATCTTTTAGTTTTGAGTCAAGAAATGGTGTCCCATCTTATATTATTATGTTTGGTGCAGTTGTATATGTGGATGAAGATGATGTTGCCAGGTACACAATCAAGACAATTGATGATCCTAGAACCTTGAACAAGACGCTGTACCTAAGGCCACCTGAAAACATTCTCACTCAGAGAGAACTCATACACAAATGGGAAACACTTTTAGGGAAGCAGCTAGAAAAATCCACCATTTCTCAACAAGACTTTCTTTCTCCCATTAGAGGTAATATATAATAAATAATTAAAGTTACAACCAAGCATACAAACTATATATAACTGGTATTTTTTTTTTTAAGTAAACTTTCAAACTCTTCCAAATAAATTTAAGAGTCTGGATAAAATAGTTTCTCATCATTTAAAATATAAATAAATTTATCTATTATTATTCCCTTAAATGTCAGGTAAGTTTAAGTTTGTTGACTAAAGATCTAAAGAGATTTTTGAGACTGTCCTCGTATATTAAAATCGCTTCTGAAATTTTAATTGCATAAAAAAATTTTTGAAATTGGCTAATGTCCCATGTTAACTCTGACTTATTTTTTGTTAACGGCTTGCTAATGTAGCTTGATGACATGAACCGTTAACATTGACTAATTTTAAAGATATTTTTATATAATTAGGATCTCAGGCACGATTTTAGTGTATGAGACTAATCTTAAAAATCACTTTAGGATTTTAGTTAAATTTATTTTTTAGCATCATACCAATATATAATCGATTTTATGAATTCAGATTTGGACTATGCACAACAAGTGGGAATTGGGCATTTCTATCATATTTTCTATGAAGGGTGTTTGACAAACTTTGAAATAGGAGATAAAGGAGAAGAAGCTTCAGAGCTTTATCCAGAGGTGAAGTACACACGCATGGATGAATACCTAAAAATCTATCTCTGATAATGATGATGTCAAAACCAACAATGTAAAACACCTTTGCCTTTTCATCACTTTTTATATCCATTCCTTGAATAATAAAATACAATTGAATTCAATTCAATTATTGACCATGCATAGTTGTAATTTTGCTTCTATCAGTTCAAGGGTTTGTAACCATGTTTGCTTTTAATTGTGAAATTGTTTATTTTTTTTCCCTTTTATTTGAACTCATCAACCATGAATCTACCTTGTTAAAAGTTTACTTAAGAATCTGTCGCTAATTAATAAGTTGTTGTATAGGAATTCGAAATCTCCGACACTTATCTAAAGTAAGTAGCAAATAATTGAATACTCGATGTATGTAAAGTCTTAAATTGTCATTTTAGTTACAATTGTGAGCACAATATTATTTCTCTAGTGTCTTTTACCATTTTTTATGCTACTTTGTAGCTGCAACCTCAATTTAAAATAATGAAAACAATAAAAACAAAGTTAATCAAAAGAGTATATATTGGTATATGTATTTTGATGTGTCTTCCAAATTCTTACTGCCACAAAAACATGAGCAGCCTATGATTTGAAAACAAGGTTAGACAATAACCTTTGTTCATAACAGATAAACTTTATTCCTAACATGTAGCCTTAGTTAAACAATATAAAAGAAAAAAAAAATATATGATAGTTCAAAATGATCAAAGCCTATATGAAAGCATTTTGGCTTCAATTTCAGATCCACCACCACCTGATACAAGATCATAGCTACCTTTGCTGTTTAAGTCAAACTGAATTGAACCTTCTTCAATCTTAGGCTTTTGATCAATATTTTTTTCTCTCCTTATTACTTCATGGTAATTATGGAAACCTGAACTATGGACTTTACTATAAAAATCATTCATGTCTAATATGCTTTGTTTGTTATCTTTGTTGTTCATGTTTTCCATAAAATTAGATAAGGCAGAGTTGAATTCGGTCAATTGAGCTCTTGATGCTTCTAGATTATTGCCTGAACCTTCCATGGAAAGTGTCCTCTGAGCTTTCTCTAACACAGCTTGTAAATACTTCCCTTGAGCCTCTATTCTCATCTGCAATTTCTTCTGTACCTATTGGTAATGAAGCTTGTTTTATTTTTATTTTTCATTTTTTTCAATTAAACTATGCAAAATTATACTTTTTTTTTCAAGGTTTGATAAAAATACCAAAAATAAAATATAAAAATACCAAGTGTATTATTATCTGAATCTTATAAATGATAAATACCTCTAGTTGTTCTTCCAGTCTCTTTTGGACTTCAATTTGATGTCTCAATGCCTCTGCTATTGGAATTTCTCTGTTTTGTTCAAAAATTAAGATGTTAATTATGGTAGATAAAATATTTAAGGTTTAATTACTCTGTTGGTCTCTATAGTTTCGTAAAATTTTCAATTAGGTCCCTATACTTTTTATCTTTTTAATTGGGTCCCTGCACTAATTTTTTTTCAATTAAGTCCCTTTTAGTAGTAATTGGCTTAATTTTATAGGGACCCAACTAAAAAAAAATTGGTACATGGACCTAAATAAAAGGAAAAAAAAGTGTAGGGACCCAATTAAAAAAAAATTGGTACAAGGACTCAATTAAAAGAAAAAAAATGTATAGGAACCTAATTGAAAATTTTGCGAAACTATAGGGAACAGCAAAATAATTAAACCAATATTTAATAATAACTAGATAATGGAAAGCATGGTCATGTATGTAATTAAAGAAGTGACATTAATTCTTAAAACATTAACATACCCCTTTTCATTATCACCTCTGAAACTAGTGCTAAACTCTGAAGAACTATTGCTGAAATTCACATATGAATATCCTAAAAGGAAGAAAACAAAATAAAGATTATAAAAACCTTCAATCTTTGTATAAGGTAAATAAAATGGTAACATTGTCAATCTCTATGGTTAAAGCTGGTCCAATTAGGAATATACTTAATTGAAAATAAATAAATAAATAAGTAAAACTTGTAATGAACTTACTATTGTTCTCTTTGTGATGTTCTTCATTTTGTTTTTTAGCTTGTTGTCCAAGTCTATATTTCTGAAAAAAAAATAAAAATAAAATAAAAATCCATGTTATGCCTCCAAATGGCAATTATTAGAGGATGGATAGGATAAAAAACAAGAAGATGGAAGACAAAGTTGAAACAAGTTTGAGCAAAGATGGTAAATACAAAGTATAAAATAAAAAGAAAAAAGAAAATTAGCCCGGCACACAAAAGATTCCAAATTCTTGTTTCTCAACCAATCTGTGTTTTTTTTTTTTTTTTAACCAAAGTTTAACCAATCTGTGTTACTACTGAGAATATCACTAAATGATACTAATGATAATATTAATGACTAATAATTCTACCAAGTTCACTTGTTAATCTACTTTTTAAAAATTTATTAGATTTGAGTAAATTACCAAAATAATACTCAAAAGTTTATATGGTTGACAAAAAAAATTTCAAAATATACTACCAACAAATAAGTTTATAAAAGATTTAAAAATGTGAAGAAAAAAAAATCAAATATTAAATATATATTTTAAAAAAAATTTAAAGATCATATTTTGATTTATTTTTTTGTAGTTGTTATTAAAGAAAAAAAAATATTTTCATCCTTAAAAGTTGATAATTTTATGTTCGGTATTTCTTTTTATTTTTTATTGTAAATTGCCAAATTATTTTGAAAAATAAAAAGAAACATCTAGAGATCAAATTTTACTATAAATTTTTTTTGTGTTTATTCTAAATATTTATTCAAATATTGTCGCAAAAATTCGGATCAAAACATTTGCTAAATGCAGAAATTTTTTGTCACTTATAAAAGAATATAATATTTATTGGTTTTGTCGTATTTTCAAATCATTCAAAGATTGTTTTGTCGATAACATTCTTCAATGACTTTTTTGTCAGCGTCTATATTTTTCGGGTACCAAATTAATATTAACCCATTAGATTTAGACATACTTTAATAATATATTCATATGGATAAAGTGAATATTACCTGTAAGTGGCTCTTCAAATGATACAATGTCAAGCCTTTCAAACCCATTATCCTCAGAACAGATTTGGGAGTTGCTTCTGAAATTAACATGCTTTATGTTATGTGAATCTTCTATGGATATCAATATTATAGAATTAATCCAATTTTATTTTTATTTTTTTTAAATGGAATGATGAACTTTTAGAGAGTGAAATCACAATTGAATTAGCCATATAAGCAAGGAATCAACTGTACAAAAAAAAAAAAAAAAAACCACACAAGTCATGCATGAATCACTATTTAGAAAATAAAACCAATTTTAAAATAATTTTTTTCCCATGTCAATTTTCCACCAAAACTCCTCTTTCATTATCAACTTAGCATGATCAAGGAAAAAGAAAGAAGCAACCAAACACAATTGTGAAAGATGAGCTAGCACTACCAACAACAATAGTAGTAGCAAGTAAAAATAATACATATATAGTTTGCTTAAGAAGTGGTATGAAAAGAAGGATTTGACTCCATGAAAGTGAAAAACGCCTATAAAACTAAATAAAAAAAAATTATTATTGCGAAATTCCTTAACATTTAGAAGTGAGACTGAGAACAAAAGACCAAGAAATGGAAACTGAAATAAGTCTCAATCTTGTATTTGGTATAAAGTAAGAGACAGAGACGAAAATAAGAATGGAATTTTAATTTAATTTGTACAAAGAGTAAAATTAGAATTAATTAATTGAAATGAGAATATTTTAAGTATAAAATGTCATTACAATTTTAGTCTCCATTCTAAAAAATTTTAGTCCGTGCCCACCTTTTGAAAATACTAAACTACTAAAATTTTAGAAACAGAAATTTTAATATCAATCTCTAAACCAACATGATATTAAGTCCTAATCTTTCAATTTCCGTAGAAAAACCTCAAAACAAACGCTAAACTAAATTCGAATGAAAAAGAGAAAGAAGAAAAACGTACTATCCGGGCCACCAAGTTTGGTGACGGCATCCACAAAGCGATCATGAAGATCGGTTGTCCACCTCAACCTAGGCTTAGGCTCTCTCGTCATACTCATCACCACCCCATAACCACCTTCCCCTCCTCCAATTCCGCCACCATAACTACTTCCCATCACTATTCTCCTTTCAACTCCACAATAAAAACAACAATCTTAATATATGTGTAATAATGAATCCCTAGCTAGCTAGTTCTTTGGTTGCACAAGTTGCAGCCAGGCACGGACCTACATGGAACCATGGGGGGGCACTTGCCCCCACTCTCATTTAATTTTTTTAAACAAAAAAAAATATATACATATATAATATGCCCCCATTTTAAATTTTAAATGATCCCATTACAAATAAATTAAACTAATTATTTAAAACCTTGAATCCATTTTATCTTGCTATCATTTTGATTATGAGTTAACCTAATTAAATTTAGTCTTCTCTCATTCTCAAATCCTAGTCGTCACTCATTTATTCTCTTAAACTCTCTTCTTAGTTTCATATTTTCAACATTTTTTTTCTATTCCTTGTTTAGTGGTCATCTTGTCTTCATCAACAGGTAAATTTTAAATTCTCTATTTTGTTTTATACAGCTCTCTATGATTTTATGTTTTTTTTCAATTTTATTGTTTCTCTTTTCATATTTTCGATTGCAAATTTTAATTCAAACAATTATAGTTTAGGTATTAATCTATTTTTATATTCTCTTCATGAATTTATATATTTTATTTTATTTTTGATTTAGTGATCCTTATTATTTATTTGTTTATCTTTTATTCTATTCTATTATATATAATTATGTTGCATATAAATTTCTAAAGTGAATCGATCAATTTACTAATTTAGAATATATATTTTTTATTTTTAGAAATAATAATGGAAAAATATTTTAAAAGAAAGCTACCACTAGAATCTGAAGTCACTTCATTAGTCTCTTCTAATAAAAAAAAGTTTTTAAAATTCAATGTAAAAAGTTTCATAGTTGATCCTGAACAACGACCCAAAATTTTAAATTATGATATAAATGACAGAGATGAAATTAGACAAATTTATTTGTGAAAAGATCATTGTCAACCAAGAGAATATAATTTTCTACAAACATATTTTGGGACTTTTTTTGGTAAATTTAATGCTGATTGGTTTGATGAATTTAGCAATTAATTGGAATATAGTATTTCATAAGATGCTGTTTTTTATCTCTATTATTATCTTATGAAATCTGATAGTGCGAGTAGTAATGCTTTTATAAAAGAGCTCTTTTTAAATTTAAATTAATATATCTTTTGATAATAATGTGAATTATTTTTGCCCCCTTACCATAAATTTTCTGGGTCCGTCACTGGTTGCAGCCTTTAGCTTTATGCCGCAGCCAAACAGGTCCCAAAAGCCGAAAGTAACTAAAAAGCTTAGGAATTAAGGACCAAAAACAGAATCAACCGAGACCCTTTTAAAGGGAAGTGAATATGCTTGTAGTTGTAGGCCACAAGGTATATATATATATATATATATATATATATATATATATATATATATATATATATATATATATATATATATATATATATATATATATATATATCAAACCTTCTCTTGAATCTGCAACTGATGATATATGCTAATAATGGGAAAATGGCAGAATCTATCTAATTCAAATGATCATAACCATATACAATAGCGTCTAATGCGGCATTTGATGAGACAATCCAAAACTAAATTATTGTAACAGAGAGGTTGTAGTGATAGAAATGAAATAAAATTGGAGAAATGAATGAGTGGTATTAATATAATGTGTATTAGGTGCGATACATGTCACCTTGTTGTAGAAATTGAACAAGTTAGAGGAAATCTCGCCGACGAATCCGAAGTAACATCGTGGCATCAACAATTTTCTAATGAACCTAAGCAACACTACCGTGTCCCACAAACTTGTACGCATACTTCCTTCTTCCACCGTTGGATCCGATACCCATATCTGTTGCTTTTTGTTTTATACATTTAGTCTCTAAGGAAACACATATCTAAAATAAAATGGAGTATAAATATTTTTTTATGACGTGAAAAATCAAGTTTAGTTATATTTCTTGACTAGAAAATAAGCAAATTGATATTATATTTTCATAAATTAATTTTCGATTGATGTTTTAAGAGAAATGCTATTTGTACACCAAAATCAGCCACTAAAATCAGCCACCAATGTATTTGTGTATAAATACATATGTAGTTTAATTTATTTTCAATGTTGTATTTGTATTCCAGCATGTATATTATACTGGTGGCTGACTTTGGTGACTGATTTTGGTGTACAAGTAACATAATCCATGTTTTAATTGGTGTAATTCGTTAAAATAAGAGAAAAGGACAAATCGATTCTTGATTTTTTGGTTTGCAGACATTTAAGTCCCTGAAAATTTAAAAATACATTTATATTCTTAACCTCTTCACAATTTGGATACATCGATCTATGAGTCTAATTTGTCCTATTTTAAAAATTCTCTCATGTGTGTATCTATATCAATGAGGTCACTACAACAAAAATTACGTTTGAGTTTTTCGTTAGGTCTGATGGATCCAAGTAAACATGAGAGATCGATATGTCTAAGTTCAGAAGTCAAAAATTTAAATATATTTTAAATTCTCAAAGACATAAATATCAGTAAAAAAATCAAAGACTTTTTTATTCTTTTCTCTTAAAATAAATGATCAAAATGACATACAAGAATATGGCAGAAGAAAAACGCATATTCTAAGTCTATATTTTTAAAATAAAAATATTATGTATTCATAAAAAATTAATTATTATATATATATATTATTTAATTTTTTTAAATATATATTTTATATTAGTAGATAATTTAATAATTAATAGACACGAAACATAATTAAATTAATTTATATGATCTATTTAAAAAAAATCACATTTTTTAAAACCATATGCGAATTTTTCAACCTCATATTTTTGTTGTCTGATAAAGAAAGTAAGTTGCTAAATGAATATATGATGATCCAACGGTATATGAGTTGGGTCGCAAAATTTGGAAGCGTGGAGCGGAATGCAGGGGAGAAAGTGGAGCCACGTGGATGCCAGCATGGAATATTCTGTTAGGCCCAAAGAAAGAAAAAGCCCAAAATTAGTTTAGAAGAGAGTCCAAGAGTGAGGGTCACCTCATACCCTTCACATGGATTGAGTTAAGGCGTGGGACCCACTTACATTAACACGTTTCGCTTCTTCCATTGGCAACTGACGCCAGAATATTCTCTTGACACATAATAAAAATGATAATTCAATTTTTATTTTATAACCTTTTTCAATAGTTTATTTTTCATCTAGTGTCAAGAAGTTTTTATTTTTGTCTCGTAAATTGAAAATTTTAAAATTTTAACACAAATGTTTTATTTTACGGATCAAAATGTTTATAAATTAGGGGGATAAAAAAAGAATCAGTAAATGTGCGAGTTATTGTTACAATGTTATGGCACTAGAATTGTTGAGTCCGTGGGAGTTCATGATCTTTCAGGATCTAATAAACACTCTGTTTCTTCTTCATAATGTCTTATATTTATTTTTTTGTCTTAACTTTTGTTTCTTTATTTTATTGTATTTATCGTTTTGTGTTCGTTTTTATATGCCTTGGATTTTATTCCTTTTGTTCTGGGGTTTTATCCGACTGAAATATATATCTTCTTCAACACCGCTTTTGTTCCATGGATATAAATAACTTCTGTGTGGATAGTTGGTAGTTCTCCATATACAAACTCTTCTTCTGTTCACTTTTGTGTGAAAGTGAATAAATAGTTTTTCATCAATTTCAATTAGTGAAACAAAAAATGAATTACTTTTCATTTCTTTTCTTTCCTATTTAATTTAATTTATTTATTTTCTTGCTTTATATTAATTATTACATTTGGGAATTGCAAAGAGACAAATTAGGTGGAAATTCAGGTGCAATCGACTTATGTAAATTGATAATTGAGAACCGTTAGATGAAAATTTAGTCAAATCAATCAAACCATCTAACAGCTCTCAACTATCAACTTCACGTGAAGTCGACTGCACTTGAGTTTTCACCGACAAACTATGTTGGTGAATGTACATATTATTAGGGAACAGTTGGATTCTGTATTGGTATATAACAAGTATTTATGCATTGCAATATACAATCCAAATATGGATCGCATTGTTGGGGTGACGGTGGGATCACATGCCAAAACCAATCTCTATTATTCTTGTGACTGCTTAGTGCATTAGACAGAACCAATTGATTGGTTTGATTTGGTTTAGGTCGATTTGTTTATGGTCTAATTAAATCTAATTTGTTTTGATCAAATTTAGTTTGACTTGGTTGATTTTTTTTATAGACACTGAGGTATAAAAGTCCAAAAAATAAAAAAGAAAATTAGACGAAAATTATTTTAGAGAAAGCAGTTTTAATAAAGTCTGCATAAAAACTTTACAAAATACACGAGAGAATAAAAAAAATAACATTTCAACTGGAACTCATATTCTTGTCATATTAATCTATGAGGAGTGTTAGGGGGCAGCAACTTTTGTGATTTGTAGCTATCAAGTAGTCATCAATGATGATTTTAATGGTGTGAGATTTCATCCAATGATTTATTTTTCTTTTGCTAGCTGGTCAAAATTTAATAAAGTTGCTGCCCCCTAAATTTTTCCTTAATCTATTTACACAAGAGTTTCCTTCTCAAAACTCATGACTCGATTGAATTAGTAGGTTTGATTTTATTTATTAAATCCAATCTTAAATCAGAAATTCATAAATTCATAATTGTGAATCATCTCTCTGCCTCAATGGCTAAGATAACTTTCTTTTATAACAGCTACTCAGCTAGCTAAATTACTTAATTATTTCTCTCAAGTATGGACTATGGAGTCTCAACAAATTATCCTTCAACACATGATATCATCCTCTCAACATAGCTACTGTGTGTGTCTAGGTTCAATAGCTATTACTATTCGCATCTATTCCCATTTTTGCAAACGGGGGGTAATTGTACTCATCATCAATTTATATCATATATGGATAACAATTTATTGTATTCTTTTTCTCATGGTCCAATATTGTATTCTTTTTCTGTTGTCTCTTTCAGTTACATCCAAAACTAGAGCTCTCCTTTCTTTTGGTCTTGGAACTAGAGTTCTCTTTTGAGCACAAACATCATACAAAACATTCATGCATGGAGCAATCTGACCTTATGATTATTATTCACCAGTGTTATGGGCTTAACCCTAGGCCCGAACACGGGAATTTCACTAATCGGTCCAAGAAGAAAGAATTTTTGCGCTAATAAAGAATGATTGAAAATTTGTTTTACAAATTTTTAGAGAAGGCAATAGATATGTCGAGTGGTTGGCAAAAAAGAGTGTAGAATTATAGGAAAATTTTTTATTTTGGAATAACCCTCCTCTAGAGCTAATCAGAATCCTTTATGAGATCACAGAGGAGCCTCTTTATCTCGAGTAATTTGTATCTAATTTTTGTTAGGGGGTATTTATGGATTAAATTTGATAGTCATATATGCGATGTTTATCTGAATATAATTCACAAATTATGAATATTAATTGATCCGCAGGATTATCAGATCAAATTGCGAATTTTAGGTAGATATCCGCATATCTGCAGATTCACAATAAATAAATAAGTAAATAAGTAAATATTTTTTTTATATTATATTTCAACTAATAATCATTATATATATTGTATTATTTTATTTTTATTATTTAAAAAAATATGTTTAATATATTTTAGGAGTAAACATGTTTAAAAAAATTGAAAAAAAAAATTTATTGATATTTTTGAATAAAAATAAGCTTTTTAAAATATAGTTATGTTTTGCGAATATATCCGATTCCGTAAATGTGCGGATTGGATTGGATCGGATCCAAGCTAAAAGAAGCGGATATTAGATCCAATTCAATTCTATGATATTACTGTGGATCAGATCGAAATTTTGACCATATCCGATTCGATCCAATCGATCTGCGTTTACCTCTAATTTTAGTTGTTTTTTTTTTTAGATTTTTTAAGTTCTATTTCAATACTAAAAAAAGATCAACAAAGAGCAATTCTTATGGAATTTTGGAGATTTAAAACTCTTAGGTCTACCTAACTTCTAGAAACTAAAGGAAGAAAATAAAGATAAATATGCAAGTAATTAACTAAACTCCCCATTAGACAAACTACTATATAAAAAGAAGTAATTTGTTTGTCAAGTATGATTTAATATTCCTACACTTAAAAAAATCTAGTCCAATTCGATTCCTATCCAAGTACTTCATGAACAACAAACAAGATGAATACCTGATTTTTAACTCTAAAAGAATATTTGTTATGTATCTTCAAGCATTGTGGAATTAACCCACATTTTAATTAAACAGCATAAAGAATCTTTCAAGTAACATAATATTCATGACATTTTAGGAACAATGTCTATTGAAATAATATTGAATTGGAGAAAAATAAATAGGGGTGATTTATGATAAATCAAATCGCATAATCAAAACCATTATAAACAGTCCTCCCTTTTTTCTACCATTAAAAAGCCATATATTTTACAATATGTATATTGGTTTTTGGGTCTGCGATAATATATCTGTTTTTTTAGTCACAAAATCCACAGCAGCCCAAAATAAATGAGTTTGGGCCAATACTACATATGAAGAATTTGACCAACTTCAACGTCAGTCACATCACATGTCTGTTATAGTTTCTGTCATCAATTATTACCAGCTTTAAATTCATGTTTCTGCCGTCCAAAAAAAGGAAAAAATACAAACTAAAATTAAGGTATTTTAAGGTTATTATTAATGAAAATTGTTAAATTTTTTATTTTAATAAATATACAATAAAACATTAAAAAATTTAAACGTTAAATCTTTTTATAATTTTTAATTAATAATTTTGATATGTACCTTTATTTTGAGCTTAATTTATAAAAAAATTAATCTTTATCTTTGTTCTAATATGTATCATCATGTATATTTATTTATTGATTTTAATACCATCACTTAATAATTACTTTTAAAAATTTATTTTTAATTTTTGTTTATATTTTATTTTTTATTTTATAATAGTCTATATAAAAAAGAGTTATATAGTAAAAATTGTTAATAAAAATTTTTAATTTAACATACATAATTTTATATGTATAATATCTATAATTTTAAACACATAATATCTATAATTAATGAGTTAGTAGTGATTTATTATTATGTATTATTTTATTTTTCAAGTCACAAACTAACAATTTAAGATGTTTCGATTTTTGTAAAATGAATTGAGGTGATTTGAGATATTTTTTAAGATTATTAATAATATAAGAATTTAAATTTTTTATTTAAAAAATATATAATTATAAATGTAATAATGAGAGAGATTTTTTTAGAATTTGATTCATATTAAATTTGAGATTAACTTTTGATATAATTAAATAAAAAAAATTAATTATAAAAAAATTAATTATATCAGTTAAATTAAACGAATAATTTACACCTTTTTATAAACGAGCGTGTTATTAATCATATATTTTTGTTTATTATTTGTGATTCTAATCACAATATTTAAAGGAAAAGTATAGGGGGCATCAACTTTGTTAAATTCTGGTCAATATATAACCAGTAAAGAAAAATGAGCCATTGGATGAAATCTCAGACCAATCTCAAACCATTAAAACCATTATTGATGACTATTTGATGGCTACAAATTACAAAAATTATTGCCCCTAACATTCCTCATATCTAAATATAAATGTACTTAACTGAAATAAACAGAAAATTAAATACCACAAGGCGTACATAAACGTACACTTGTTGTGTCTATGTATTTTATATATATTGAGGCTTTCAAAACCGTAGCAGAGAAGCAAAATAAACAAAAATAAAACATATAGTTTATGCATTCAGGTCCCTGGTTGAGTTTGATTAACGTTACCATATGCATGCTTCAAATGAGGTCAAATATCTCAAAGTGTGAAATCAAGGAAAATATGTAGTTTATTATTTATGTATATATAGCCAAGGCTTCTTGTGGTTGAGTTACATCAAAGTTACCATGCAAACTTCAAATCAAGTCAGTTGTCTCTGCAAACTGTGACTTTGGTTAATTTGATCACTTCATAACAAACATAATTATTGTACCTTAATATGCAAATAAGCTAATTAAGTTTCTTAGAAGTAGTCATCACTTTAATTTATTAAAATAATTAATATGCAACGGAACAAATAAACAAACATTATTATTATTGCATTGCTTAGTATGTATTATTTTATTTTATTTTTCATCATCACCAACTAACTGAAATTTCTTAATCATGCAACTGGCTAGAACAGTAGAACTGTATCTCAATGCCCGTGCTGCAAACTTTGGACAAAGGTGACAGAATCTGGCTTCTGGCACCACAATTATTTTGAGGTTTAATTTGATTTACGACCAAGCTAAGGTTGTTTTTGTTGGTTTACAAATTAGGATTTGTCAACAAGCAATCAAGTGAGATTAATTAAAATGCAATCTGAAAAATGATGCAACATTGCACAATGTGACAGAATCTAGGTAGCACCATATACCACGTTAATAATCATTATTAATTTGTTATTAATTTATATCGAACAAGCCGACGGTTACCGCTGGTACTTAATCACTATAACACATGATGAATACAATACATGCTTCATGCCAATTTAATTTCTTAATAATAATAAAATATATACAAAAGTTAATTAATATGCACATTTTCCCAAGCACACACCTATACCATAAGGTCCTTAGTTTAAACATTTTATCAAAGTAAGAGTTTGTAAAGTAATAAATAAATTTGTCTCTATATGAAAGCATCAAGTTCTAGCAATGTTAAAAAATACTATTATTATATATATTATGTGTACACTAAAATCAGCTATTAAAATTAATTATTAGTATAAAATATATATTAAAATATAAATATATATTAAAAATAAGTAAATTACATATATATTTATATATAAATATATTAGTGATTAATTTTAATAATTAATTTTAATATATAAATAATATTTTTATAAAAAATATTCATGAAAGATAAGCAAATTCAGTAATCGCATTTTTATAATAAGATTTAAATAATAATTAAATATAAGTTTGTGTCCCCTGTGTATTTTTGTACCAATGACAACAACTAACCAAAAACATAGTTTAAGAGGTACAGTAATTCATGTATGTGCACGTTGAACTAAAAAGTATTGTAAGTTTTTTTTTTTTCTTATAATATATTAATTAAAAAAATGGTATTTGGATAATTTTACATATATATATTGTATTTTTTATGATATAAAAAAAATGTTATCTTGTTTATTTTTTTCATCAATTATTTTTAATATAAAAAATATACACAAAGATAATACATTAACAATACTTTTAATTAAGTAGCAAATTCCCAATATTTTATATGTTACCTGTACATATACTCTCCATTGTAATTAATACTAGCTAACGTCCTCTTCCCTGCCTAACTTTTTTAATTACTTTTGTTCGTATTATATCATATAAATGTGTTTTACCCCTAAGAAACTAAAAAGAAGACAAAAGCAAATGCGAAGTGAATAATGACAATGAACTATCTTTTTTCAGTCAGATAATGTTTTTTCTTTTTTCATTTTTTGTATTTTCTCTTAATTATTACTTATTCACACGATTTATTATCATACTTTTTTTAGAAACAATTAGTCAATAAAATAATAAATTAATTAATTAATTAAAAACAAATATTTATTAATTATTTAACTTAAAAAAGTTTGTTTTCATCACTAAATCAATTATCTATATACAATACAATTAAAATATAAAATATATATTTAAAATAAAATAAATAATATATACTTATATGTAAATATATAATAATTAATTTAATAACATTTTTTTTACAAAATCAATTATTATATAAATGTATCATTTAATTTATTTTTAATATATATTTTATACTAATAATTAATTTTGATGGCATAATTTAATATACATAATTATTTTCTTATACACATAATATTTTTTATTATATAATTTATTGAGTATATATTTAAATAGCTTATTAAGAAATGTTGTATTAGACATTTTTGTTTCTTCAAACAATATTTATTATATTTTTAAATTTTATAAAAATAAAATATATATAGATCTTTTTATCACATTTTTTAAGATCTATTTATCTAAATAAAAATAATAAATCTGATTAAAGTATGGACTTATATATTTAATTTTTGTAAATTTTAAGAACCTCAATGTAATAAAATTTTCTTAAAGTGAAAACGTCCGACGCAAAATTTCTGAAAACCTATTTGCAGGGTTTTTATTCTTTGTATTATAATACAAGTAGTGTTTTCTAATAATGCGAAAATTTAGTGTATTTTTATTTTATATGGATACTATAAATTTGAGGGTCAAATATGTGTTTTTTTTTTAAAGTTTACAAATTTAAAGGTTAGATTTATATTTCAACACTGAAAATTTATTTTAAATAAGCAAATCAAACCTTCTTATTTGAGTTTTTTAAATTTTTTTTGTTTTTTTACCCGAAATCAACCCTCAGTTTTTTACCTCACCAAAAATCGACCCTTAATTTTTTACCTTCACCTAAGATCAGACCCTCAATTTTCTACTCTCACTCAAATATGAGCCTCCCATTTATAATTTTTAATTAAAAAAATATATCTATATCCATAAAAAACACACCAACTTTTTATAATTGTACATAATACATTCCTCAAATCCATTACCAAAAAAATGAGCCCCTATTTGGATATATAATCTAATTTTTATTTGTTAATTTGTTTTTGCTTAGCAAGGAGCCCCTTAAAAGCCTTTTATCACCCTACAAGAAGGGTTTATTATTAGTCTATAAACTATTATAGCTGTTTTCCAAACCCTTCTTTACTGTCACCTCTGTTACCACACACACACACCCCACTTCCCTCTTCTTTCTCTTCTCTCCTAACCCCCATTATTTACTTTCTCTGACACATCCATCTTCTTCTTCAGCTACTACCATTTTCTCTTTCTTTCATTCACACTAGTCCTCATGAAAGAAGTAACAGTGGAAGCAGAAGGTCACCACCATGGAGGAGGAGCAGCACAAGGTGGAGGAGGAGGAGGAGGAAGGAGTGGTAGCACTACAAGTGGGTCTTCAAGGCCAGACCTTCAGAACAGTGCAATGAAGATTCTGAGAGCAAGAGACGGTTACAACAACTCCAACAACACCAACAACAATAACGGAACTAGTTATGAGGAAGTTGGAGAGAAGCCATCAAGATTTGAAGTGTTTGGATGGTATCTTTATGAGTTCTGTTTCTACTTTGTTCAAACCGTAGTCGTTCCAATTCTCTTCCCACTCATAATAAGCCAGCTACAACACTTGCCAACTAACTCACTCCAACAATGGAACAAGAACCACCAAGACCTACACTGCTCCCAAAAGGAACTTCACTTGTGAGTCCCTATATTTTTTTTATTTATTTTTAAAGTCAAGTTTTTTTTTTTCTTTTTTAAGTTTTTCTAGAATTTTTTTTATATAATATTTCACTCTCAAAAGTTAATTTCAATTTTTTTTGGCTACTTAGTAACTTTAAATTGTAGGTTTTTTTTTGTCAATGACTAATAGCTCGAATGTCATCGTCTTTCCATACTCATCTAAGAGGTCGTGAATTCGAGTCTTCATATCTTTGGTAAAAAAAAAATTTGTAGTTTTTTTTCCCTTTTTTATTTTTTCCTAGTAGAAGTACAATATGTGGATTTTAATTTTAATTTTAATTTTAATTTTTAATTAATTAACCTTCATTTTATCTTGAGGGAATGATGTTTGTTTTAGTTGGTCAAAAAAAATGGTTGCTTTTGTGTATCATGTTATGCAGTCTTTGATCTAAACTAGGTTATGAGTCTTGGGTGTTTCAAAAAATTTCAAATGGGTTTGGTGGTTATGGATGATGGTAATGAGAGGAGGGGTTAGGTTGAAAGGAAAAAAAAAAGGGAATTTTTTTTATTTTTTTTGTTTTTGGGGTTTTGCTTTCTCAAAAAAAAAAAAGGAAAAAAGAAAAGAAACTATTAGGAAAACAAGCTTTATAATAAACCAAGCATAGGGTTCCATTAGAGTGTGTATTTATTTATTTATTTTTTAAATTCTTTTGGGTCCGGTTCCATTATAGTTCGCAATCATGAAAAGCCGTGTCCTTATTGTGGCTCTCTTACAATGTTACTTTACTCTCACTCAAGGGTTAAGATTCCCTTTTTTTTTTTTTCTTTCTATCAAATGGGTACCCTTCATATCCATATCCACCGGACATCAACCTTATTTATTAACTATGCTTCTATCTCCACCCTTTGATGCACAAAGAAAAACAGAACCTATTCTATCTCTTACTCTTAAGTCTTATCCCTTCCCAACCCAAATTATTGGAAAAAAAATAAAAAGGAAAATTAAGAGAGAGAAAAATAAAAGGAGTAAAAAATCTATGCTTTCCACCTAGGGAGTATAAAAGCCTTTGTCGGACTCACCCAAAAGTCTTCGGGTACCCTTTTGAATATTTATGATGAAATATAGTGTCCTCAACGGTAAACTTATGTTCAACTTAACCTTAATTAAGATTAGTAGTTTAGTATAGAGTATTATATATTAAAAAATACTATATATATATGGTATTTCACTTTATTTTCTTAGGCATGGAAGAAAAAAAATTTAAAGTAGGTGCTTTAATTATGAAGTTGCAATTTGTGAATTCTTTTTGGCTTTTTGAAAGCAATGAGGAAGGCCACATGGTTCGTTAAATAATTTGTATGGAGTGATTGTCGCCATTTATCTCTCGCTTTGTTTGTCATTTTATATTACAGCATGCAATTTAAAGTGCCGACAACATTAAACTGTTTCCATTACATATAACTTTTTAACAAACTCAAACGGCTCTACACGCTTTTATATATTTTTATTTTCGCTTTATCTTCCGGTACAGTACTAACTTCTAACAACTATTTCACTTTAAGTAAAATAGTACATTACAAAAACTATGGTAAAAATTCGGAAGATTTGATAGGTTTGACTAAATTGTTATCTAACGACTTTCAGCTATTAACTTCAGGAGACTGATAATGTTAGAATGTGGTGAAAATTTTCAGGTATATCAAGCTCACAAGTAAAACAATTGGTGGATCGAGTTACTCTGCTTTGGAATGGGCATCAATTGGTTGGGCTACAGGCTTGGCATTGGCTGTTCCAATCCTAGGATTCCTGTCCTTCCACCTTGACGGCCACTTCCCAAAGCTCATCACGGCGGCTGCGACTGGCCTCGGCGTGTTCTTCTGCCTGCCGGCCGGATTCTTCAAATCCACAGCCATCTTCATTCCGTACATTATTGGCATTGTTGCGGCCAGCACGGTGGCTAGCGCGGCGCACACGCAGCACCTAGGACTAATGATCCGCGCCTTCACGGGACCATCCCTGAAGAGAAGCCAATTCTCAATAAGGCAAGGTGTGTCTAGCTGGCTGAACCTTTATGGCACGGCGGCCGGGTGCTTAGGCGCAGCCTTGATTTCGGCCTTCATATACCATATGATCGGCGAACTGAAGATCACGGAGCGCGATATAATGAGCCTGTGGGTTGTGTCAATCTTCAGTGGGCTAATTTGGCTTGTTGGGATCTTACACATCTTCACAGCCTTAGATAGGACAAGTGATTCCATCTCATTCTCGTCGAAATTCCACCCGTTTTCGATCTTCAAATACCCTCACGCGATCGGAGGCCTAGCCGGGGTTTTCCTCTCATCATTCACCACAATGTCGATTTTCACCGGGGGAGTGCTGTTCATAGTTGGAGAGCTATGCATCAAGCCACTTCACTTGCTCTTGTTCTGGCTAACATATTTCCTTTTCCCTCTTGTGTCTCTACCACTGCTCCAACCAATGCAGCATCTAATTAAGATGAATTCGGTTAAATTGCAAATTGTGGGATTCTTGTTGTCCCTTTTCGCCTCCGGCTTCGGATTCTACTTTGGCCATAGTCACTGGAAATGGGGCCATTTGGTGGTATTCGGCGCGATCCAGAGCACGGCTGCAGGGATTTTGCATGCCTTTGGGAGGGTATTGGTTTTGGATTGTGCTCCAACAGGTAAAGAGGGTGCATTTTCGATATGGTATGCATGGATGAGAGCTGCCGGATTATGTGTGGGATTCACAGTTGGCTCGGTGGCGCCTGGACACATTAGAACCTCCTTTGGGGCTGCATTTTGCACAGCCATTGTTGCCATTGTTGTGCTGCTTTTTGGAAACATTAGTGACGTTGGTGGCGCTGCTGCGGCCGGTCATGTCAAAGACGACCTTGACAGAGGCTCCCCGGTCCCTGACACTAAAGAATCGTCGCGCGTCTGACGGAGGAGGAGGAGGAGGAGGAGGAGGAGTTAGCATTGGACTAAATAACCTGGGACTGAATGGATGGATGGATCATGGTTTTACATCTTCAGTGTTTTTAACCTTATAATATTCTTTGCAAAATATGATGATGATGATGATGATGTTTGGTGCATGCAAGAGTTAAAGAGATTTCATTGTATGATTATTGATTTTGGGATATGTATTTTTAGTAGTTAGTGTTTGTTTGGCATGCATCTGTTTTTGTTTTGTGTTTTGAGTTGAGGATTTCAGCTTCTGGCCTTGTGTAACTGTGTTATAGTGTTTGGTCATATTTTCTCTCTTTTCACATCATTTTCTACATTATTTAACCCCTTCATACACCACTCATTTCTTCTCTTTCATTTTCTAATTAACGGATTTAAAATTTGGTGGAAACTCAGGTGCAGTCGATTTCACGTGAGAGCTGTTAGATAGAAATTTAGTCAAATCATCTAATCGCTTTTAGCTATCAACTTCACGACTTCACGTGAAGTACCGCTTTTAGCTATCAACTTCATGTGAAGTCGACTAGCTGTTAGATAGAAATTTAGTCAAATCATCTAATCGCTTTTAGCTATCGACTTCACGTGAAGTACCGCTTTTAGCTATCAACTTCATGTGAAGTCGACTGCACCTGAGTCTTCATTTTAAAATTTATAAAACGATGAAAATAATGTTAACAACTTTAGTGCTATTTCATTTCAGATAGAATGAGTAACTACTTATTAATATTATGGTAAAAATTTAAGTGTAGTTAATTTTATGTGAATATAATAATTGAAAATCGTTATTTGATTATTGCTTCAAGACTTTAAATACAGCAAAAATTAAACATTTGAGACAAAAAAAATTATATTCTCTTGGTTTTTTTCCCTTTCTAAATATGAACAACTTATACGTTAGTCCTTTCAAAATAGAAAAAGTACATGTACATGTAAAACATCGCTTTTGATTTTTCGTGTGGGAGAGAAAAACGTGTATGATAATATAGTGTGAGGAGAGGGGTGTTTTATTTGACTGTGGGATGACATAAATCGGAGGCACCGATTTGTTTGCATTGTTTTGTTTTTTAAACAAACAATCACAAATCAGACGGTCCGATTCGGTCTGATTTTTTTTTAACAAATAAAAAAAAATAAAAACTACAAATCGTACCCTCCGATTTGGAGTTTAATTTTTTCTTCAAATAAATCGGATCCTCCAATTTGTAATTTATTTTTTTATCAAACAAATCGGACCATCCAATTTGAATAAAATACCATATAAAAAAATATCTAATTTTTTAATAATAATATATTACACATATATTTAATCAATGTAAAAAAAAATTAGCCGTAAAACATTAGTATAGTTTTTAAGGCTTTATTTGACAATAATTATTTCAAGATAAAAATCACGGAAATATTTCAACTGTCTTCATCTTTTTTACTTAAAAAAAATTATTTCTCTAAAAAATTAAAATAGTAAAATCAGATATTCATGTGTACGTCTTGAAGAATTAAACCATAAATTTTCTGATTGAATAGTTGGTATCATAATTGAGTAGCCCCACCACAACATTTAGACCAAGTCCACAAGGTTCTTAAAAACCATGTCCACACGTACCAAAAATATCACATGAAATAAAACTAAGACGAAATAACAGTGCCATTGAGGCATTGATGAAGTGCACAGTGAGCAGTGTAAACACAAGTTTATTTTATTACTATCTTTATCTATTTTTTCTTTTATTATCTTTATCTTTATTAGAACACTTGTATTTTGTTTGTACAAAAGGAAAAAATGAGAAAAGGTAAAGTAACACGAAACTGACGTCTTAGTTAGGTACGCGGTTTACGAATATGAAAAATCCGAATAGAAATTGATGAATATAATGCATTCACATTAAATTCGTTTTACTTTTGTACGCCATGTTCCCAGTACTAAAAAAAAGATATCTTACTTTATTATTTTACCTTATCCGAATTACTTTTAGAACATATCAGTGTATTTGTGTGAAATAATTATTAAAAATATTATTTGTACATTAAAATTAGTTATTAAAATTAGTCACTAATATATTTGTGTATAAATATATGTATAATTTAATTTATTTTCAGTGTGTATTTATATTTTAATATGTATTTTATATTGTGACTGATTTTAGTGTATATATAGTATTACTCAATAAGTATACGTTCTCAATGAACAAAAATTTCGGAAATAAGAAGCCATAATGGATAGTTCTAACTTGTAAGATTAAAAGATTATCAGTGTATTTAAATAGTTTGGTAATTTTTATCTAAATTTTTTGTTTATTCAATTTTAAAGTGTCAATATCTGAAAGCTAAATACATAATGTTATCCTTTGTTAAAAATTAGAAATAGTATTAGGTTTTTATAATAGATTTTTCGATATTACAAATTTGTGTTTCGTATTGATCTTGTTTATTTTCAAATAATAAACAAAGACAGCCTTATAGAAAGTGGCTGGAAATGCAACCAGATGAATGCTACTGAGGGCTATATATAAGAGTGGTCCTACCAAACGAGATGAAGAAAGAAAATGTGTAGAGAGAGAGTCTTGATAGTGCAATTTAGAGAGAAAAACCTTTTGACAGAGAAAAAACATACGTGGAATATGTAGGGGTGACAATTAAGCGAATAAGAATGGATTTTTGTCTTACTTGATTCGGTTTTATTTTACAATAATTCGCGTAGAATTCACTTCACTCTTATTCGTGAGGAATAAAAAGTTGAACCCTGATCCATCTTTATGGGTATTCGTTCCATCTTTATCCGTATATATAATTATTAAAATTTAATAAATAAAATTAAATTTTAAAATTTATATAATCATTATCATATATATAACATAAATTAAAGTAAAAATTTAAATATAATACTGTACTCTACCCTTGCGATCTCGGACAAAATCGAGTCATACCTCGACACGACTTATCATGAAAACGGCTCCATCCTAACAGAACGTTTCCCACAATCTCGCCACGAGATCGACCACGAAGATCTCGAATGAAAGCAGATGACTAATTCCACACTAACTGGGCTATAAATTGGGCACGGTACCGACGATAGAGGAGAAAGCAAATTCATTCCAATAGTAACATACTATCAAACAACGTCTCGATCATATAGGCACGCTTTTATTTAAGTGATTATTTTACTGACTTGGGCGTCGGAGTACCTTTTGCAGGTACCACGCTTGGGTCCGAGTTCACGAGGATATTCCCGGTTCGGTTCAAACTATCAGGCACACTAGGATTGACGTGAGGCCGACACATAGCTCGGAAGGAGTATCCTTGCTAGAACAAATACAATATTATTAATTATTTTACGTATATTACATATATTATATATATTATATATTAAAATTATATATATATCGGGACGAGTATTACTTAAATCCGATTCCATCCACAGAAAACTCGTCCCGCACCAGAACAGATAATTATCTCTCCCCAAGCTTTTAGTAACTTGGGTTATTAGCCTTATAAGCTTTTAGTTGTTATTTTAGTAACTTGGGTTATAGTGTTTTTCATTAGAGATATAAATTTAGGATACTGTTCGTACAAGGATTTATAGAATATAAGTCCTGTCCACATTCTTTTTAACAAATTTAGACCACGCAAAATTTAACCTAACAATAACAAATTCAGTCTATGTGGCTTAATCTGTATGGATTAGATCAATTTAAATACAAGTTCTTAAAATTTGTCTTTGATCTGACTTAAAAAGTAAGTCAGACCCTCTCCTCATTATTACCTTTACTTCGATGATCGCTATCCAAATAATAATTAATATAGTGTTATAGCTTTGAGGATTTGCATTGGTTCCGAACACCAATACAGAAGATATTTCTCTATCAGTTCGCTATCTAAATAGAAAGGATATTCAGACTCCAAAGAGCGGACCTTTATAAACATAGATTTGAAGTTTTTAAAAGAAGACTTATAAAAAAGGAAGATAGAACGGCCAGGAAAACTACTCAGAAAAACCCAAAGCCCTTTTCGTACCCCTTTTGATTGAAATAAAGAAAAGAAAACATTAAGAGAAGCAGGAAAATCCAGAAAATTCATCAGACATGCAAATGCATGCAAAAAGGCCCAGGAATTAGGATGTAACTGCGACGGAGCACAATTTAGCTGAGTTAAAACCTTACATTCAAAATCTGAAAAGGAAAACTTTACATGCAACTCAGACAAGCAAGGGACATACATATAAAAATAACCCCAATCCCTTCTCCTTTCATAAACTCTCTCCTCACAGGTACAAGGAAGAAATTCAACACGGACACCAGAACCTCCCCTAAAAAACTTTAGAGTTTCCAACTCACGAAGCGACTCGGCATCGCAATATGACGACGCACGAGTTTTTACATCAACGTGAACCCAATGATAAGGTCTTCTTTATTCACTTCGACAACTTTCAACTTTTCTTTCTCTTTTTCTTTGGCCATTTTTCAGAAGATAACAAAATAGAGGAGACAGTAAAAAGACGAGAAGACGATAAGAAGATAAGAAGACTAACCTCTAGAAGACATGTCTTTTCACACTTATGAAATTTTACAACTGAAGTTGTGGTTTGTGCTTTATCAAAAAGGAAACGGTAAATGTTTAATTACAGCCCACTACTTTAGTGGGAAAAAATAATAATGGCGCGCCCAATGTGAAACGATCCGGATCCAGTTTAGCCAAACAAAAATTTATTGCGGCTCAATTAACAATGTAAAATTTTTTAAACCATTTTTTATCTCTCTATTTTAAATTCATTTATTTTCAAAAACCCAAGCTTGAAACGCGCGTTGAGCTTAGGGGCTATAGTATTCCACCTCAAAATACTGAGGTATAACTCTACAAGGAAAAGCTCAACTTGCTGAATTACACTCCAACAAGTCAAGTTGGAGAGTTGTGTATTGTACCCCTGCAATCTCGGACAAAACCGAGTCATACCTCGGCACGACTTATCATGAAGACGGCTCCATCCTAACAGAACGCTTCCCACAATCTCGCCACGAGATCGACCACGAAGATCTCGGATGAAAGCAGACGACTAATTTCACACTAACTGGGCTATAAATCGGGCGCGGTACCGACGATAGAGGAGAGAGAAAATTCATTCCAACAACAACATACTATCAAACAACGTCCAAATCATAGGCACGCTTTTATTTAAGTGATTCCTTTACTGACTTGGGCGTCGGAATCCCTTTTGCAAGTACCATGCTCGGGTCTGAATTCACGAGGATATTCCAGTTCGGTTCAAGCTATTAGACACACACACACACACACACACACACCAGGATGAGTATTACTTAAATCCGATCCCACCCATAGAAAACTCATCCCGCACCACAACAGATAATTATCTCTCCCCAAGCTTTTAGTAACTTGGGTTATTAGCCTTATAAGCTTTTAGTTGTTATTTTAGTAACTTGGATTATAGTGTTTTTCATTAGAGATATAAATTTAGGATATTGTTCATACAAGGATTTACAGAATATAAATTCTGTCCACATTTTTTTTAACGAATTTAGACCACGCAAAGTTTAACCTAATAATGACAAATTTAGTTTATGTGGCTTAATCCGTATAGATTAGATCGATTTAAATACAAGTTCTTAAAATCTGTCTTTGATCTAACTTAAAAAGTAAGTCAGACTCTCTCTTCATTACTACCATTATTTCCGTTATCGTTATCCAAATAATAACTAATATAAAACATGGGATAACTTCTCATTTTAAAAGATTGGAAGAGAATAACTACCTATAATTCTCAAAAGTCATCTATAAAAAAAATAACAGTATTACATTACTACTTTATAAATATCTCATTACACATGTATTTTTTCCAATCCAATCTCACTACAAATATAATCCATTACTACCTATTGATTCGGTGTTATGTATTTAACGAAACAACTCCATTTATTAAGCATTAATAACAAATGTTAATCTGACGTAACTTGATAACAATTTACAAAGAAACATTACATGATCTGATAATAACTACAAAGGAAAATGACAAGATTTGATAACAGAAAGAAAAATTAGATGACTTAAGTACTTAACAACAATTTCAAAGGAAAATGACACGGCTTAGTCACAATTAGCTCGTCGATGGGGTGTTGGGACACACAAGTTTAGTATCCTCATGTTGTCTACACAAATCGCATCTCTTCCCAATTTGTTTTCATTGAGTGTCAAAAATCAGCGTCATTTTACTGTTGTCTAACGTGATAGGAGAATACTAGTTTATTATTCTATTTGTTGAGTTACGCTAGAAAGGAATTGCGGTACCACTCATACCATGAACTCAATCTTAAAAATCACAATAGTGTTAGTGTTGCAAGTGTGAGGAGTGTTGAAGTTAGTCCCACATCAAAGAAAGCATGGAAGAGTGAGGAGTTTATAAGATGAGAGACCCATTAACTTGACACCTTAAGGTTTTGAGTTGGATGTGGTGTCTTCTCATCTTATGTTCTCTCGCTTGATTCCTCCCCGAAGTCTCCCCGATTGTTGAGAGCTCCCCACGGTTGGCCCAACAAGTGGTATCAGAGCCGATGGTTTAATCGGTCTGGTTTTAAGGGGTATTCAAGGTGAAGCATCGAAAGTCTTCCCGGCAAAGGTGGTTCGGGCGGCGTGTCCCGCGGTATTTTGCGGCGGTGTGATGGACGAATACTCGTGGTGGTGGAGGAGCTAGAAAGAGGGGGAGTTTGTGCTTGATGTGGAGGCTCACACTTGAGGGGAAGTTAGTCCCACATCAAAGAAAGCATGGAAGAGTGAGGAGTTTATAAGATGAGAGACCCATTAACTTGACACCTTAAGGTTTTGAGTTGGATGTGGTGTCTTCTCATCTTATGTTCTCTCGCTTGATTCCTCCCCGAAGTCTCCCCGATTGTTGAGAGCTCCCCACGGTTGGCCCAACAAATAGTACAATTAAAATTTCATAAATCAAATCAGTATACGATATGAATATCAAAGATCACTTTAGAAATGAGTATATATTTAAATATGTTTTTAAGGAATTTTGCGTTGAATATTTTTGTTTTTAAAAAAAATAAATTTTTGACTTTTATAAAAGTAGATATATAAGTCTCTGTTATTTTCACTTAAACAAATAGATGTTTAAAAATCTGACAGAAAAATTTATATATCTTTTATAAAGTTTAAAGACTTTAACCTAATAAAATTTTTTTAAAGACAAAAATGTTCGATCCGAAATTTTGTAGGACTTATTTAAATATATATTATTCTACAAATTTAGTCTCGATATTTGACTTATATATTGCAGGCAATTTAGACTACAAGGTTTTTTATTTTTTTGGTTTAATTACTCTGTTGGCCTCTATAATTTCGTCAAATTTTTAATTAGGTTCTTATACTTTTTTTCTTTTAATTGGGTCCCTGCACCAAATTTGTTTTTCAATTGAGTCCCTATACTTTCTTTTCCTTTTATTTGAGTCCCTGTACAATTTTTTTTTTAGTTGGATCCTTATATAATTAAGCCAATTACTACTAAAAGGGACTTAATTGAAAAAAAAAAATTGGTACAGAAACCCAATTAAAACAAAAAAATATAAAGAACTAATTGAAAATTTCGCAAAACTAATAATTAAACCTTTTTTTTAAATCTTTTTCAATACAACATACTCACACACATTACACTACATTACATGGGTTCTTTTTTTTCACCAATGAGATTTGAACCCCGATGTGGTTATTTGGGAGGCACATAAGAAGTCACTTAAATCAAGCCTCCAAGGCCCATAAGGCCCACAAGGCCCATTCTTTCATCAGCTGAAAAAAAAATTCCCCAAAAAATGAAAGGCACAAACAAAAGCGTTTCGCCATTGCAGATTTTGGTTTCAGCTCAGAGAAGAAGTAGAAGTCGCCATCGCCAGAATCACGTTTCTCTGACACCATCAACAAACAATGATGCAGCGATGGTTGACCAAGCTACGCACTTTCGCCGTTAATTCGCCCCAGTCTTCTCCGCCACTTACACCAATTTTCCGGTGTCTCATCCACCACGCAACGCCGTTGCAATCCCTCCACCTCCCTGCTTCCAGCAATCTCACTTTCACTTCTCGTTCTCTCTTCAATTTCTCGTCTTCACCTCATTTCTCATTTTCTCGTCTCCCATCTCGTCTTTCTCCACTTTCTCCCTCCGTAAGTTCTTCATTTCCACAAAACAGCGAAAAATGTTTTTTTTCTTCCTTTTTTGTTTTAAATGATAACAGTGAAATTAGCTTCTTTTTATTTTACACATAATTAATAATATTATTATTGTAGTTGGTTCAAGTGCGGCATGTATCATCAAGGGAAAGGAAGCTGAAGAGAAAGCCAATGACCCCAGTCACTTCTAAGATTAAGAAAACTAAGATGAAGTCTTATTCGTGCGTGATTTTTTTATTTTTAATGTTTTATGTCATATTCTTTACAATTTAGAATTTCAAAGTTTGGATTTTTCTTTTGTGGGGTGTTTGGAGTGAGTGAGTCATTTTTGGCAATGCTGTGCAGGTCTTACAAGTTGAGGTTTCGAACATTGAAAGATGGAACCATCAGACGCTGGCATGAGGGGAAACGCCACAATGCTCATTTGAAGGTTGGCATATTTTATTTTATTTTATTTTTTATCATTTAGTTGGGTAGCTAGAATAATGCCTTAACTATTGATCCTTATGTGGACTGTGGTTGTTTTGTTAGGGTCTTCAATAGTTCTATTGTTCTGTTAGTGAAAAATAAATCACAATATAAAACTCATTCCCAAAATTGACATGTAACATTTCACGTTTCAAACACTATATTTGGACAAAATAGTAGAGCCTGTAAATTGAATTTTGTCATTAGGTTTTAGGACAAAATAGAAAAGCTTGTGTTTCCTTAGGAATCAGAGTTATGAAATTTGATTGAGCAATGAGATTAACTGTGGTTTGATAATGTCAATGTATCATAAAAGTTTGGGGGGAAGAAGTTTTCAAAATATAAAAATAGTGAATATTGACATCAGTGGTGTTTGTCCCACGTATGATGTATTGGATATAGGTCATTGTGATATTGTTGCATTTATCCCTGGCTAAACTTGTGATTTTATCAAAGCATTCAGAGCCCTGGATGTGGGCATGTACTTGTGATGGATGATGGTAAGCAATGTATACAATATTCCCTAATATCTCATAGGAGCTGTAATCTCCCCGATTGAGACTCGCTGTTACCATTGAGTGCTAGAAGCAAGTGCTGTGTGCAGTCTTTTCCCCATCATATACAAGGGAATGACTTGCAATGAAATGGTATGAGGAGGCAAGGAATTAAGTAGAACAAAACATGATAACCCAGTATTTTGTTTGTAGGATTCATGTCACTCTTTCTTTGACTACTAAACTCGGACACAGATTTGATGCTTTGAGTGGATTCCAATGTTCCACTCCCTCTTCTTAAATAACTCCAAAATGCCAAACTCTCATTTACATCCTTATAAACATAACCTGAGCTTCTAAACCTCATAGCTGCATTTTGGTCTGGCAATCCACACAAATGAATTGGCCCATGCTTCAATAACAATAAGAATCGTAAGTTCTGATCTTAGTTTCCCTACAGTGCACTTAAGCAGTCTGGTTTGGCTCTGGAGTTATACTCTCATATTCTCAGGGAGAGTGAGATATGATCAGAATCTGTACTTTCTATGAACCTGATTTTCAAGAATTTGTTACTCTTCAATTCTTTCATTGCAATGTCTGTCAATTCTTCTTCATTTTGATTAGGTGATGTAAAAGCATAGACACTCCACTTTGGGGCCATTGCATGTAGATATACGTATATGATCTAAGTTATTTTTGGTGACTTTGATACGTTGAAATAGGTATACATAAGGCCTTTGAAAAATTTCTCTTTTGTTCTCTTTTATTTATCACCCTCATCTTTTGGTATATGTACATAATTGGATTGAATTACTGCATCTAGATACAATTTGACTGGTTTATCTGGTATAATTGATGTGTGAGTGGCCATATACTATATTATGCATATCAAGTGCATTATTGCATCTCAGGAAATCAGGATAGTACATTTTCCTTGAAATTGATGAATTTGTTATATTCGATGCAGTCAAAGAAATCAAAACGCAGATTGAGAAAACCAGCCATTGTACCTGTAGCTTATGCCAAAGTTATGAAGAAACTGAGTTTTTGTGGTTAGAAAGCATAGTAAGTTGCTGCCAGTTACTGCAGAAAGTGGAATTTGTGGTCACATTCACATGTTGCTTTTTTAACTCTGATCATTTGTCCACTTTCACATGTTACGAATCTTTGTAGAATGAGCAATATTACGAAGCAATTTCTTTCTCATCTTGTTTTGCTGGAACTGTTAAGAGTTGAATGTGCCTATTCAAAGAGGCATTTTTTTTAGTAGACACATTGTTGTGCAATATTATTAACATGCTGTGGCTGATTGATTCTTTGTTGGAGTACATCCAATTTATTTTAAGCATAATAAAGTACCACAGAGTTGGATTCTTTAAGTTATTGACGGTTTTAGTGTATACAAGAATTTATAACGTGAACATTAGTTGATTTATATTCATGTTAAAAAAAGTTATTCAATTAAAGATTACTGCTATCTATAAATTACAAATTTAGAGACAAACATTATTTTATTGATTTTGTTCCATAAATTGAGTCACAAGGATATATATATATACATATATATGTTAAATAACTTTTATTTTTCCAAACATGACTAAATACACAAGACAATTTAATGATCAACACATAATATCGCTCAGCACATTTGCTCCCAATAAAAGATATGACATTGTAAGGAATAAGCACAAGAAGTTCCAAGTATGATCCATGATCTAAGTGCTAACTATTTCACCCAGAGCCAGCAATTGCAAGCAAACTTTGTCTTGCTGCTGGAATTGTGCAAAATAAAGATCCAAAAATGCCAGTCAAAGCATAAGCGATGGCACTAAACGGGAGCGCCTCCGGTTCCTCTGCTGATAATGCCGCTGTCGCCAGCCCATGGGAACTGTACACATTGTTTTCATTGCAAGCAACATAAGCATCTAAATTGTATTCGCTCGAATGCATAGTATTGTATCCGATACACTACGATACGTAAAAATACAAATACGGAAATATCTGTTAAATAGAAAATGTATATTCATACATGATATTGAATATATAGTTAGAATGAACAATCTTATATAAAAAAATCTAAAGCAGCATAACTGAAGTATTTGTGCACCATATTAAGGTATATCATTGAAGAAGAATGTAGTTAGTCATTTGAATGGTGTATTTCTTGAATCATTAACAGTGTGTCATTGATCATTAACTTATTCAGGTCAATGAAGTTGCATAGATGCAGTTTCTTATTTCAACCGAATGATCTATGTATTGTGGAATTTACCTAGATGCAGCTGCTATTCCTCGAGCAATTGGATCATGAAGGCGGAGTATATTAAGCGCTGATTGCACGAAATTTGCTCCAATCAAACCAGTTACAACAACCACAGCTGCTGTGAGAGCTAAATTGGCACCTGCAGATACCATGACAAATTTTCAAAGCTGGAAATTGTTTATCTTTTGCTTGAATTGAACAAATTAAGGCCAAGCAACTGTGTAGACAGAAAATCTACCTTCGAAAAGTGACACGATGTTGAGTGCCAATGCGACCGTTATACATCTGGGTAGAATGGACACAGTTAGTGATGGCTCTAATGCAACTAGACGTCCAACAATGGCAGTTGAGTACAATGAGAATAGTGTAGAGACAATGACAGAGGTGAAAATCTCAGCTGCATGCCTTTTCATAAGCTGAATAAAATACATTAGAAAAACTGTTAATTGATGGCTTCCCCATTTTTGCATATCAAAAAGAACATGCTGAAATGTTTTGTTGCATTATGGGATTTATTCAGTGAAAACCGAGATGGTCACCGTTCTTTGTTTGAACATAGAGAAAGCAAAGGAAAGAATAACAGGTCCTAAAAATTCCAAAAGAATGTCACCAGCTCCAGGATCAGATGATGACTCTGTAAGGTAAAATCCTGCAATATTGAAAGAAGAATAACAAATTCACAACATAACTAGTTCATTATGTAGTTTCAACTCAGCTAAACAAAAAGAAAGCCATTTAAGGTATGTTTGGTTGAGGCGTAAAAATGGCCTGGAAGTTTTCGCGGATGAATTTATGTGAAGTTACAAAGGGAGCTCATCCATGGACCCTAAACCTTCAACCAAACATATCTGTATTGTCAAAATTTCAACTATACCTAGAGCAGCATCATACCCCTGCTTGGACAGCAAACCAAAAGCGTAAGCCACTAGATTGGGAAATATTAAGGAGAATATTACTGGATGGAAGATCATTTTCACCTTTGATGGCAATCTGGAAACAAAGTTGCAACAAAGGGAAAAAATAGTGGTTTATGTTGTAGACTATAGAGTGCTAATAGCATTTTCTATAGGAACATCTCACTTTCTTTGCCATATAATTTCATCAGACAAAGTCAACATATATATGCAGTAACGAAGAGGAATCATTTACCCGGAGCCAACAATGTAGCCTACTACTGTGGATGCAAGATAGAACAAAAAGCATGTTCTGGCACCTGTCCCAAGTGCTGTTGGGAAAAGCAATGCCATGATGAAGGATATAAGGAAAACCCCAGTCCATGACCACAATTCAATGGAGGAGAATGGAGGGGGCTTTTCCATAGGCTCAGGATCGATCATTTCGGTCTTCACAGCCTTTCTTACAGCTATAGCTGTAAAACCAGAAACAGAAAGTGTAGCCAGCCATCCTCCAACTGCACAGTATTAACAACTCTCACCATTACAAAGTAAACAAAAACATCAATTACACAAACAAATCTACATGAAACCAGGAATTTTCGCTTTGGTCCAAACTGTGTTCTTTTCAATTCTTATTTCACCCTACAACCATCCTTAATCCAATTAAAACCCCACACTTTCTCCCCGGATATAACTTTATTCTAACCATAACAAGAGTTTAACCAGTTAACCGAACGATAGAAATGAAAGATTTCAATTGGAGCAGATTTTCAGATTTTAATAACCAGCTAAAATGCACTAAAGTACTAAATTCAAAACAGCATAGCAGTTTGCACTGAACCGAAAGAGTGACGTAATAGAGAATAAAGTATATGCTGAATCATCTTAGACCTTTAAGTCTTTATACATTTATAATTCTTAATTACATTTATAATTTGTTGACAAATCCATCATTGAATTTTATAAATCCTGTGTGTATATAATGTTAAATTATGAATTGCGAATATAAGTAAACACTAGATTATACTAACAAGTGATTCAGCATGAACATTAATCTAAATTAACATCTATTAAAAAAATTATAAAAATAAATAAATAATTAAACTAAGGAAATATGCAAACGCTACCTATAATACAGCAAATTTTGATGGCAGAAGAAGCTGGAATATCTCTAACAGAAATAGGTAGCACCACCAAGTAAGGAACATAGAACAAAGGTAACCATCTATTAATAAACATAACCCCAGGATCAAAGAAATTCAAGAAGGCCAAAGCTGCAAAGGGATTAACATAATCAAGCACCATCAAAACTGCGAATATGCAGAACATGACAAACAAAGCACTAGGGAACTCAAAGGAAGCTGCTTGGAACACTTTCTTGAAACAGAAATCAACACCGAGGAAGAGAACCAGTGGAACAACCCAATTGAGCAGCCTAAGAACATGAAGACCCAAAGTTCGGATCAAAGGGGAAGAAGTGGAGGACCCAGTTGAGGGTTCAGCTTGTTTTGGCAAAAGTTGCTGCCTTTGGGTGTTTTGTGGGGTGCCCATTTGGAATTGAGTGAGAAAGAGTTGATGGGTGTGGCTTATGTGAGCGAAAGGAGAGGGCTTTTGTGAGGTTTGGAAGAAACGAAGGCCATTGAAAGAGAAAGAGAGAATGTCTCAGTGAGAACATGTAAAAGGAGTAAATGTAAAATGATTGGTCACGGTGATAGATGGCAGCCATTGAAGGAAGGAGACGGGTGTTGAATGAAGTTTCGGCTATGAAAAACGAGTTACTACTGGTCATTTGGATGATGCAATCATGTCATGTTGTATAAAGACAATAAATCCGTGGGGCGTGGGACATACTCAGATGATGTTGATCTTAATTCTTACATAGCGGTGTTAGAGAGAGGGTTGTTTGAACTTTGTTGTCTCGAATTTAGATGCTTTCAAGTGAGAAAAATGAGTAAAGTGGTAAAGTAAAAATGAATTATTATTAATTTTATAATTTTTATAAAATATATGTATTATTATTTTAATTTAGAAATAATTAATTTTTTATTTTATTATTTTATCAACTTTTTATTTTAGAAATCTTTGATTCAATAAACTCACTTGTTCATTATGTAAAAAGAGAATAAATTCTCTCAATTGTTAAAATAAATTGAATGTGTAAAGTATAATTTTTAATCTTTTATTATTATTTTTTTATATTTATTTTTTGTTCCACTTATAAAATTAGTTGTAAAAGATCACACTTTACTCCCATAATCATAAAAAAAATGAAGAGAATCCATCATGTACAAAGGGTTAGAACTATAAAAGCCATGGTATTGGGGAAAGGGAACTCTAGTAGGAAATTAATTACACCACTAATTTATTAGATATCCTTCAATACTATATTCATATGTATTTTTGCAAGTAATATTGTTAAATGTGATATTTTATTATGAATAATATTATATATTTAAGTTTTTTATTAATTAAGTATAATTAAATTAGTCTAATATAATAAAAATTAGTTATAATTAATATTATTTTAAATTTTATTATTTAATTTAATTAAATTTAATTTATAAAAAAATTTAAATATATAATATTACTCTTTTATTATATTAAATATTTCTATATGTTTTTTAGTCTCATCTAAAAATTTTACAATGAAAAAAAACATACTTCATGATTTGAGAAAAATTCAATTCAATTCAATTTGGGTATGTTGTTGCTTTTGTAAAGAATTTAAATAAAAAATCATATTTTAGTAAGTTATACAGTTTGTAAAAGGATTGTAAGTATAACCATTGCAATTAATTTTTTTATTTTGTTTCTAAATAATTGTCCTAGATTAATAGTCAACCATTCAGGTTAACTCCTTAACACCATTAACATAGATGGATGGAACCCATTGCAATATTTTGATGAGATCGTTATATTGGATCATTTTGAGGAGTTCCAATTTTTGAAATATCGTTTTTTATTTAGATGTGTGGGGTTGCAACACGAATTCTGGGTGAAGAGGAAGAAGAGGAGAGCAAATGATCAAATTAGTCTCTAAAAAATTATTTATTATTTAAATTGGTCTTTGAATTTTTTTTTTAATCAAATTCATCTTTTAAATATTTTAAATTAGTCATACTAATCATTTTGTTACTTCCATTGCTAACAGTGTCAGAATTTATTGATGTGGTACGTTAAATAACATCACAACACATACTTAATAGTTTTAATTGATTATTAACATAATTAGTTTATGAAATTAGATCAAATCAACTACAAATCGAGGAATTCATTTAATTAAATTTTAATTTAATTTAATTTTATAAAATTATTATATTAATAGTCAATTAAGACTATTAGGTGTGTATTGTAGTATCACTTAATATGCCATATTTGCAAATTTGACACCATCAATAAAGAAAGTAACGAAAAGACTAACATGACTAATTTAAAATCATTAAAAGACGAATTTAATTAAAAAAATTTTTAAAAACCAATTTAAAAAACGAGTAATCTTTCATAATCTTTCATAAACTAATTTGATTATTTATTCAAGAAGAGTATGATAATTTATCTTGAAGGAAAAGTAAGTCCCTTGCCAAAGAAAGTAATCATCAAAGTTCAAACTCAGCTATCTAACTTGAATGGTTATTACAAATAAGAGTGACGCCACAAACATCATATCTATTGGAAGCCACTAGTTGGCAAACATCCAATTATATGAATGCATGGTAACTAGCTGTTAATGATATGTGATGCAGCTTTATTCTCACATCTAAAAAATGTTAATTTCCAGTATTTGAATTGAATCTATTGACCACTTATTTCAAAGGATCCTTATTCAGATATGTACACAAATTCTTGGATTATCCTTCAAGAATTGACAAATTCTTAGGTGATTATGTCATTTTTTTTAATAGTGGTATGCATAATATGTGTAAAGCTCAAAAGCACCTAAGAATTTCTCAAAATAATTGGAAAAGAACCAAAACAGAATGGTTTCCATCAACATGAATAAAATTTGAGGATAAGCCACTGCTAAAAGAATTCCTTTTTTGTTTTGGGTTCTTTTAGAGTTTAGAAGTGGAGAAATTCCTAAGCTGCCTCCGAAGGATCTTCCCAGTTGGAGATCTTGGTATCCTTTTAATGAAGATCACTTTCCTAACCTTCTTGTATGGAGCAACCTGCAACAAAATAGTTAAATTTGGGTAATGATTCAAGTATTTGTAAATGTGAATTCAAATATAATAGAAATTATGTATGTGCTATGAAGGAAGAACCTGCTCAGCAACATAATCTATTATTTGCTTTGCAGAAATCATGCTTCCGACCTTCCTGACCACAAATGCTACTGGAATCTCCCCGGCTGCTTCGTCCATGGCACTGAAATGGAAATCGATGCAACACTTTGCGTTAGGCTTGATCGCCAAAAATGAACTTTGAAAAGTACCACCTTATATGTATATACATCGAAACAAGTGTAAAAATTTCAATCATTCGAAACATACTGCTCAGGAACAATTGGAGAGAATACTTGCAATTTGTAAAATCAGTATACACAAGTGTTCGTGCTTACGCTGTAACTGCAACATCAACAACTTCCGGATGTGAGATTAACACAGCTTCTAAATCAGCAGGGGCAATCTGTTACATATCACATACCATGTATGAAAATATCTATAGTACAACAATTAGTTTGATTAAAAAATAGTGGCAGCATAGAAAGAATTTCATAACTCATATCCTTTGTGAATGAAGACTGTTATAAGACAAGACAAAAGTTTTAGAAATATGCAACTACCTCCTATATTCTAATCCTTTATATAAAGAAAGCATCCAATGATTTATGACAAAGGTTGCAGATTGTATAGTTTGATGGTGGATTTTCTATTGAAATAATGAAATTTCCATCCAAAATCCCCCATCTATTTGTTGGTGTTCCTATTTGAGTTTTGACTACATTTTACGCCATTCTACCATACATTTGAAGACGAGAAGCTTCTGCAGTTTACCATGTGCATAAATAAATTACTGATATTTTCTGCTGAAGGAAATATTGCTAAATATTTTATTGAACCGAGAATTTGATTATACCTGAAAGCCCTTGTATTTGATGATATCTTTCAAGCGGTCTGAAATATACAAATACCCATCCTGATCAAAATAAACAACATCACCAGTACGCAGCCAACCATCTTTATCGATTGTTGACATCGTCGCTTCCTCATTATTCAAGTACCCTGGGAAATCCACGGGGAAAAAGATATCATATTTATAATTCACTGGAAGAATACTACACATAAAGTACATGCTATTGCCATATTGTGAGTAATATGTCCATGAAACTTAGATGGCATTTTCCCATTGAAGCAAACTAAAAGTTTATATATGGCACAGTAATAAACAAGGTTAAAGCCTATTTAAAAGGTTAACACTTTACATTCTAGATATATTTGGGAAACACAGATTTATACCTTTCATGATTGCAGGTCCTCTCAACCAAAGCTCACCACTGCTTCCCGGAGGCAAGAATTCACCGCTACTCCAGTCTACAACTCTTGCCTCCATGTTTGGAGCTAACAATCCTATTGACAAATAGTTGTGCAACTTTTCAGTATTGAAGCCACGTGTTCCTACCGCAGTCGACTCGGTCATTCCATAACCCTAAGATGAAACAATCTTACAATACATTCCTAAAATTTTGGAAAGGCAAAACTACCATAAATAAAAAGGGTGGTCCAGTATTTGCTATATTAGTAATGTGGAAAAGTAATGGCACAATAATAGTACTCAGTGTTTGCTATATTCAGCTCACAAATATGATCACAAAAGACAAAAATGAAATGCAGTAACTCAAGCAATTAGATAGACGATAGCAGATAATTCACAATTCACATTCTTTTAAAAGTGTCACTATAAATAGTACCTGTATAAAATCAACATGAGGAAATGTTTCCACAAAGTCTTCAATAACACTTTCATTCAAAGGTGCTGCACCGCTGGAGACTTGTATCAAACTCTGCAAATTACTTCCATTAACACCCTTTCCTCTCCTTGTCAATGCTGTCAACATAGGCGGAACTACCGGGAAGTGTGTAACCTTAAACTTGTCAATTGCATTGATAACCTCATCAATGTCAAATTTCCTCATTACAATGACTGTGGAACCCAAAGACAGTAACCCCAAAGCGAAAAGCGATAGACCATACACATGGAACATTGGAAGAACAGCTAGAAACACATTGTTCAAGCAAGAGTATTCATATTGAGAAGCTTCAAACCTCACAAAAAGCTCAATCATAGAAATAAGGTTCTTATGTGTTAGAACAACTCCTTTGCTCACCCCAGTCGTCCCTGAAGAATACAATATAGCAGCAGTGTCCTCCTGTCGAATCACTGGCCTCATCGAAAAACCAAATTCACCAGAAATCATGTTACTAAAACATGAGAAACAATCAAGCTTCAAACCCTCCTCATTTTCTGGCACAGCAACAACGGGAATTCCTAATGGTTCTAGTTTCTTGAAATTTTCAGGCACAGTGAAAGCAAAACTCACACCACAATCTTTGATTTGTTTATGTATCTCTGAGACACTACTTAGAGGGTTCAATGGTGCAACAACAGCACCTAAACACAGAACACCCAAGAACACAATGGGATAGTAAATGGAATTTGGAAGCAAAAGCAGAACCACATCACCTTGTGAAACACCCATTTTGTGAAGACCATAGGCCATGGATTTGACAAAAGGTTGCAACTTTGAGTAAGAAACTGAAGACCCAGATGAGGAATCAACAAGGGCTGAAACCCCATTATGGCGGTGGGAAAAGACGAAGGAAACAAGGTCCGTAAAAGGGTCTTTGGGAAGCTCCAAAGAGAGGTGTTTGCTACGGTAAATTCCATTTTTTGGTGAATACCAATGAGGGTACGTGATGAGCGTGGTGCTTATTCTGCTATGTGGCATGTCAAAGTTCACATTTGCAGCCATTAGTTCAACTTCAAGAATAAGAAGAAGAATTGAAGAAGAAAAGAGAAAGAAAAGGGAAGCTGGAAAAGAACCAAAAGGGGTTTTCTTTTTGGGCTTGCTTCGCTTTTGTTATGGTTTGAGTTGAATTGAGAGAATGTTTGAATGGGTTTCAGTGAATATTTATATGCAACTGTTTATGTAAGGAAACAGAAACAGAGCAACGTGCCAATGCAAAGCTTCAAGGACCACATACCCGCTTTGTGGAACTCAGATTTCATTTATTTATTCATTGATTGTGTGGTTCAAAAAGAAAATTATAAAATTGTTATTTTGAAATTATAATATTTGAAATTAATTATCCTCTCTAGCTTTTTATTGCTACTCAACCAACGACCTCTTTCCACAATAGCCAAACTCAAACCTTCAACACCATTCCCTTCCCCCTTTCAAAATCAACCGATTGGATTATCAAAACAATCAATTAAATTTCAGATTTTTCATTTTTCATAACTCAATTGATTGGACTACAGATTATTATCACAAAACAATCGATTGAAAATTGCAAGGCAGTATAATTTTCACAAAAATCAATCAATTAGTTATATTACCCAATCGATTAAACGATGACTAAAATGTAGATTTTTTATAATTCAATCGATTACTTATACTACCCAATTAATTGAATGCTTCAAACCAATTTGAGGTTTCACAATTTAATCGATTGATTGTGTTACCCAATCAATTGAATTTGACAAATCTACGTTTGAGAATCTCATAATTTATGAAGTTTAAGGCCAAAATCTAGCATAATCCCATAATTTATACAAAACTACAATAAATCAATATTTTTAAATTTTAATAAATTAATAAAAAAAACAACATGTATTATAGTATTTTATATATTTTTTCTTATAATTGAAAAATTATAATTCGTGTAATTGACACGATTAAAAAATCAAAATTTAAATTATAAATTTTAATTTATCTATTCATAACATAAACTATTAAACTTTAAAGACTTAAAATCCAGTATTACAAACATGACAATGTTACCCTATTATAATTTACTTTCTTAATTCAAATAAAATTATTCAATTTGATTTATTATTTTTTAAAAAAAATAAATGACATGATTATTTATAATTTTGATACTATTTCACTTATTTTTCTTTAGAAATATATATATTTTTTGATTCTGTAATATGTCATAAGTTCATTTAGAAAAATAAAATGACTAAATGTTATATAAAGTATAAATTTTTTATTTAATAATGACTTTTATGAAAAATTATATGAATGAAAAGTTATTATTTGTAATTTCAGTAGTATCACTTGATCATGTGTACATATATAAAATTTTCAATTCAAATTTTAAGAATAAAAAAATTACTTTTTAATTTAGATATGGAAGGACGGATGGTGTAGGACGCAGTTATGGAGTATATAGGTATTTTATGTAATTGTGGTGTCAAGAATAAAAATCAGACCGTTCGATTTTTTAAACACAAATCGGAGGATCCGATTACCTTAGTCAAAATTTAAATTTTTTCTTCCACACTAATCGAATAGGCTTAATTTTTTTTGCATCCAATTTCTTTATCCCTTGTTTCAAAAAAAACTGTTCTACGTCCATATCTAACACCCACATTCTCCACAACAATGCACAACACACATGCTTCTCATATCTAAAAAAATGAACCTAAAAAATTATATATTTTTTAGAAAAAGGCCAACAAATTATGAATACACTAAAGAGACTAATCCTAATATTCCAAAATCCAAACATATATATGTAGGTGATCGATATTTTTTTATTTTTTCTTTCTTTTAAATCAACACTAGCAAGTGATTCATCATGTATATATATAGGGGAATGCTAGGGAACAATAAAAATTTTGAACAATATGAACAACCACCAATCAAATGAAAATACACTACATTCTAATTTAATGCTATTAATTAAATTTACTTTTTTAATTCTATTAATTCACATTGTTTACACATTGTTCAAAAATCTTGTTGGTTACCTATACTTTTTCATATATTAAATAATTGAAGAATTAAACATAAAATTTACTTTAAATATTAGAATCCATGGTTTGTTGTAGTTTTGTATAAATCTTGGGATTTTTCTGGGTGTTGGCTTTTAACTCCATAAATCATGGATTCTCAAATGTTTAACTCTATTTCGTTTAAAATTATTCTTTATTCTACGATTTGTGCTTACCATAACGATTTATGCACCGGAGAATATATAAGCATAAATTATTGTATTGAACAACCACTAATCAAATAAAAACACATTATATTTTTAAATTATTTACCTAAATTTTAATATTAAAATAATCATTCATACACCTAGTAAAATGAACATCCAATATATGTATTATTCACATTGTTTAATATTTTCATTATCTACCTATACTCTTTTTTTTTTTAAAACTAATACAGAAGCAACGACTTACATCAAAAGTGGGAGGACAGAAATGTTGTCCTTTCTCCTTTAAGACAATTTAATAGTTTTTACTCTTATTTAGTTTCTTTAAGGTCTAGTATTTAGGGTTTAAAAAAAATAAAAAATAAAAAAGTGAAATTTTTTATTGTGAACGATTTGAGAGTTAACTTGTGCACACTGATTGAATACATTATTGCTAGTATGATCGTATTTTTTTTTCTAGTTTTCAGTGGACCATTTTTTAAAATTATTATTGATCACATTGTGTGTGAAAATATTATATAATGTCTAGCTAAAATTCATACCTAAAGTTTTTACTCTTAGAGTCTTAGGTTTTTAAATCAATTTATGAAGTTAGGCACTCATATCTAGTTGTTTGCATGTTAAGAATTTATAAATAATTTTATATATTTGACTAAATTATTAATAATAAAACAGTAATTATTAATTATAAATAAATGACAAATAAAAGTCAAATTTTTATAAGTAATTAAAATGCAATCATTGTATTTGATAAGTTTCGTTGTGGAAAAAAAGTAATATTTATTTCTAAAACTTTCATATTTTCCAAAATGTAATCATATTTATTTAATGGTCAATGAGTTATAACTCAAATAACATAGTATTCTTATACTCGTCTAAGAGGTTGCGGGTTCTTATAGCTCAAATGGCATAGTCTCCACATAAGGTTGTGGGTTCGAGTCTCCTATCTTTGGTAAAAAAAAAAAAAAAAAGAGGTTGCGGGTTCAAGTTTTTCTATTAAAAAAAAAAATCCTATTTATTTAATGAATAAAAATAAGGTTCCTGATATCTTTTCGTTAAAATAACCCATAGCATTTTATAATACCCGTCTAGACTTTTATAATTAAGAGAATATTTTAGTCTTTTATAATAAAATTTAATACTTTTTAAATCAATTAAACACTTTTAATATTAAAAAAACATTATAATCATTTAAAGTTAGTCCTAAATGGTGTAGTTTAGTCGTTTTAAAATCAACTCCGATTTTTTTTTCTTTCTATGACAAATGAAATAACCTTAATCTTAAAAGAGGTATTTTAACATTTTAAAATTAACTAAATAAGTATTTTAACCTTCTAAAATAAGAATCAAATTTTTATTTTCTAATTCATTTAAACAACTTTAATTCAAAAAAATATATATTAATTTTTTTAAAATTACTCTTAAAAGAAGCATTTTAAATTTTAATCCTTTTAGAATATGATGATTTATGATTATAGGCATTGCACAACAGCAACACTACTAAGTAGAAGTAAATACGCCAATGAATTATAGCTCAAATGACATAGTCTCTCTATACTCAATTAAGAGGTTGCGGATTCGAGTCTCCTATCTTTGGTAAAAAAAAAAAAAAAAGAAAGAAGTAAATACCAAAAAAAGAAAAAGTACAAAATGATTACTTTCTAGGCTTCAAACTATATTATCAAGTGAAATTCTGCCTACTTAAGCCACCACATATTTGAAAAGAAATCATATCATTTACATAAGAACCAAAAAACCATATAATTACAGTTGCAATGGTAAAACTTTAAATGGCAAAACACTAAGTTAACCCAATACTAAAGTTCATATATGTTATTCTGAGTTCAAGGTTCTCCTTGATAGTGATAACCATAATGGAGATGAGAGGGTTCATGGTAGTAATAACTAGGTGATGAAGTTGGATAGTCATTATAATGAGGTGGAGAAGGTTCTTCAATATGATGATGATGGGATGCAGAAGGGGAGCTATGCTCACTCATCAATGGAGGACTAGCTGCATGAGTTTCATGTTTGTCTACTCTTACTTCAATCCTTTCCTCTTCTTCAACCTCGAACGACCGGAAGATTGGATGCAAGTACGCGTCTGCTAGATATGCCTTGATGTTTAAGTCAGGTTCTGTGGATTTCTCTAACAAATCCTTTGACATTGCCTCCTGAATACACATGAAATAGAAATCAGTTTCCAAATATAGGAAATCCAAGGCTTGTTCAGGTTCTGTTTTCATTTTCTATTTTCATTCTTTAGTGTAGAACAGAAAACAGATGTTATCATTTTTTGTTTCTTTCTTGGCAAAATCCTAAAAGCAAATAACATTAAAAATGAAAAACCATTAGAATTCTTATCTATCTCCTAAGGTTTGTTATCCTTGACTAGTTGGCAAGTTGTAATATATTGGCCTATTGCATATAGTACCATATCATATCATACCTCAAGAGGGTACTTCCTGAATGCAGGCTCGAATCGGCTCCGGCAGTAGACATGAAATACATATGTCAACGCCGGTAAGATAACGAGCAACGGGGTAGACTTAGCCGCCTTCTTGGTGCTAAGCAGACCCAACAGGAGGAGCTGTGATATTATCAAGCTTGCTATGATTCTGCTGTGAACATGAGGCCAAAATGCAGCAGCACTTTCATACTGTTGATTGTAGACATTGATTATCTGAATAATTAACATATAAACTCATACTCAGAAAATACACAAAGATGAATGTATTCTGAATCAATGCATTTACATAAACATAAATGAGTTTGTGAACCTTCAAGCAAATTATCATTTCACATGCAGCATAGACACTCCAAAAACTAGGTGAATCTGAGCTTAAGATGTTATGAGATCATATTGATAGAGATACCGACCTGATGACGGTAAACCAGATATGCAAAGGCAAAGAAGACAACGATGAAAGGGAGAAGGAGCGGCGTCACCACGGCATACACAATTCCAAGAAGGAAGTATAGTTGAAGACTTGGAATAGTCTCTGGAAAGTCAACACTCCCGGGGTCCATTGCCTTTCCTCTATCTCTGTCAGTTTTAACTAAGAACATGTTCTTGAGATGATAGATAACCAATGGCTTTAATCTGAGGATCTCACCAGCAATTCCAGCCCAGCCATCAACCATTATGTATGTCATAAAGAAGGTGGCCTTCATTGGAATCGAAACTCCGATGGTTCTAGGAATCCTGTTACCAATAAGTAGAAAAGATCAGTCACATTGAGTATTATGAGTTCATTAAGAACATAGGAATGAAACATTATAATAGGTTGCCTATTGAAAAATTGCCAAATATAGTATAAACATTCAAAAGAACATAGGAATCCAGAACAAACTCAAGTAACAATCGAGAAAGAAGTTATACTGTGTAGCTGACTGGTGAAGGAACGCATGCAGCTGCTCGAATGCAGTTCCAGTAATAATACTTCCCAGGAAAACATTTACAAGCATAAAATAATAATATTTCGATGCAGTCTTCCGCTCTAGCGTTGACAATGCAATATACCCCTCAATTTTCGACATGATCATCAGAACGGTGGGAAGAATATATAAGAATATTTTAAGGGCTAGACCAGGGAGAAAACCTTGTAGAAATGACTTGATGAATTTCCTGCACAAAGCCAAAGAAAATTTTGTGAACCAAAGTAAGAAGCAAGTTATCTAAGAGAAATTTGTGTAGTGATTATAAAACAAGATAAGAAAAAGAATAGGCAATGGTAAGTAAGGAATAATAGCCAATTTCAATGCCTTCAAGGCATAATAGAGAGAACACTAGATCTAGAATTCTGATCCATTTCAACAACTAAAATTAACAAATCAAAATCAAGGATGCAAAGGTGGTAATAGACTTAGGTCCACTTACAACTCTATCACAGTTCTGAGGAAAGGAGCAACTCTTTCAAGACCCTCCAAATTTGCAAGGGATTGCACAAAGGCAATGGGAATCATGTAGAAGAATATCAAGGCAAATACCAAAGCTGTTATCACGAATTTTCGGATGGTCAAAGAAACGAATGGAATGGCCAGGTTTCGCCAATATACATCACGAGGCTCTGGAGCCCAATCAGTCAACCAGAGAGTAGGATTTTTGCTTTGTTGGGTTTGAGCACAGACCGATGCCCCCCAACGCGAATCGAATGAAAGAAAAGCAACTGGCAAAACAGATTTTGAATCTTTTATAACTCTCTGGCGCTCTGATATCATCTGCAAAAGATGTAGCTCAATGAACACAAGCAAAATGCAAGTAGTCCTGAAAGGACTATGAAAGGAGGTATCTATGAAGACTTAACATGCAAAGAAAATAGAATGAAAACATGAATTACCAATGTATCAAGGTCCTTAATTACTTGTTTGTAGTACTCAATAGCATCAACTTTCCGACCCAGAAGACCTAAAAAGCCGGTCTATAAATCAAGACAGGATAACAATATCAGGGATCAGAACAAATTTTCACAAAGTCACTAGACAAATTGCTCGAGTTCATACGAATCACATACATTGACAGTTGGTCTCTTCTTGTCAGGATGCCTATCAAACTTTAGCTGGTAATAGTCCAGCCAATTTTGAAGTCTCTCTCTTCTTCTCACAAGCTTGGCAAATTTGTTTGCATTGTAGACCCCCTGGAAATTAAATGCAGAAAAATATGAATATGATGTTCTGCAAAGAAATGTTTTGCTCAATTAACTACATCATTGCTCATCAATTAACTTATACAGTGAAGAATATAATGAAAATTATTACCTGGTGTCCAATATAATGATTAGGGTGGTTTGTTTGAAAGAAGCTATCCACCGTTTCAGATATCGAGTGGCCAGAAATATGAGGGATATTTCTGACAACTACCTGCAACAAGCATGAAAAACATGAATCTGTGAAATGGAGTTTCAAAGCAAATTAGGGAAGCGAAACCAGAACTAGGATATGCAACTCACTGTGAATTGCTCTACACGCCTGCGTTGTGAGGCGAAGAAAGCCAATCTCATTGATGCTACATTATCATACTCCTTGTAAAGCAGGAAACAAATCCATGCTGTGAACAGGTATTCTAATCCTATGTGAACGAAAAATCTGAAACAAACAAGTAACTGTATTAGTACTAAATCATAGTACCAGCAATATGTACTGTATCTGTAATTAAAACAGTAACCATACCTTGTGGATTTAGGAGGAACATTCGATATTGAGAGTTTATCAATGTTGCTCACTACCAATTCTTTTCGTAAGAAAAACAATGTCCCACTTGACACATTTACTGGAATCAAAATCAGGAGTGCCACCACAGTCACTGGAACAAAAATCTTTATGCTGCAAATATAAGAAAAAATAAACAAGATTGAGAATAAGCATGGCACAGTAGAATAATTTGAATAACAAAGTTAATTTAAAACTAAAAGTAGCTGCTTCTACTAATTTTCATGATGTGCAAAAAAGATACACTCCCTCTGCATATTGATAATTCATTTTCGGTGCAATTTATATCTATACAAACTAATTTAATATAAAACTGTGTGGAGTAACTATACTAATTCTGAAATTCCAAGGACTGTGTAAATATAATAAACAGAAAAAACCGCATGTGCAACCCACATAGACATAGGTAACTCAGAAAAGGTTCACATGGATAACAAACACCCAAAAGCTAAAGCTTCCACGGAAAGGCTTAGAAAAAAGCCTGTAACTAAACAAAAGAAAGTTGAAAACCACACGGCACAACTCCGAATATCACTTATTAATCAAAATTATGCAACCCTCCAATACTCCATACCATAAGCATGAAAAACTAGAGATTGTTCCTCAACAAAGTTTTCAACATGATAACCATCAATTTCACAACAAACAAAATCACAATTTCCAGAATCACATGAGAGCAGATAAGTTTCCACGACCCTTTTACTTCAAAAGAGAATATTAAAAGAAAAATGCAATGGACAATGCACCCAAAAGTGAGATAATATAAAATTCAAAGAGAGAACCAAAAAGATTAGAACTTTTCACAACCCATTATGAGTTTTGATGAAATAGCAGATAATAGTAGGACATAAACAACAATTCAGCAATATAAAAAAGAGAATTATCAATAAAGTTTGAAACTTTAAAACAACACAGGATAATGCACCTAAAAGTGAACATAAGTAAATTGAAACTTCTTTACAACCCAATATGAGCTTTGGTTAGATAGCAACTGATAGTAGGAGACAAACAACAAATAAACAATCTAGAAAGAGAATTACCAATAAAAATTGAAACTTTAAAGTAAAAGCAGAAAGCTACAAAAGGGAGAATGAATACCCAAGAGTATAGATTCTGAGAAAAGCAGCAGAGTCAAGACCAGCATGGGTAATGATCTCAGATTCACTCATCCTTAGAGCCTGTGGCATCCAATTGAGAAAAGTAAGGTAAGTTTTGAAATTGAGGTTCACAAATTTCCCAACAAAGTTTCTTGTTCCCCTTGGACTGCTCCTTCCACCACTGATATACCATTTCGGAAAATAAACTCTGTCATTGATGGGTTGAATTCTGAGAAGAGCAAAAGCCAGCAAGAATGCAAATGATGTGAGAATGTTTATGAATGCTGAGACACCAATGTCAGCTAAGGTAGCCATTGCAGAAACCACAACATAAACAACAACAACAAGAGAAAATGAACGAAGCAACTAGAAGACTAGATAGAGAAGAAGATAATGATGCGTTGAGGAAGCAAACAAAGGACAGTGGTGGGAATAGAAGGTGAAGAAGGCAACGAATAATAACTGATTCTCGTTTAACTCACACTACAGCAGAAAAAGTGGGGTTCTTTGCTGTAAGTTTAGACTTTTAGTGACATAAAACAATTGAGTAAGGTCATTAAAAAAATTGAAACTTGGGGTTCCGTTTTGATTATTTTATTGAAAAAAAAAAGGAATTGGGTGTTGGCTTATGATGAGTTAGAGTGCACTATCATCCTATAGCTAGTAGTTGAATATTTGCATGTTGCACATGGGAATGAGAAAGGACCTTTCGGGATTAGAGAGATAAAGGTAGCATAACACTAATAGCATTGTTGTGTTTTGGTGTTAACATAAGTGTATGTTTTGTTTTTTGTGTTGTCTCGTTTTGAGTTCCATGTGTCTCTTTTCCTGCCGTTGGATTTAGGGGTGAGCACGGGTCGATTTGGTTCGAGTTTATAGTAAACTTAGAATCGAACCGATCAAAATATAATTGGTTTGATTTGGTTTAAATTTGTATTTTTTTGTACATGTACCCGAATCAAACCAAACCGATTAAGAATGAATTTGTTCGGTTCGGATAATTGGGTACCCGATGACTTCAAAATTCATAAAAAAAAATCAAATTTTTATCTTAAAAATTCAACAAATACAATAAACATGTAATATCAATAGAAATAATCCAAACATCTTAAACACCAAATGCATTAAAAACTGAACTCATTAAAATTCAAACATATTAATAATGAATAATCATTGTTTAATTAAAAACCATATATATTTTTTTATTTTTTTCTTTAATTAATATATGATCGGGTTCGCGGATTGATTCGGGTTTCGCACCCCCAAAATCGATATCCGAACCAATCACTAACAAAAGTCATCGGTTTGGTTCGGGTTGAACCTGATTATCCGTTGGTTTCGGAACCAATTTAATTGGTTCGGTTCGGATTCGGACGGGTAATCGGGTACCCGGATAAATACGGAGAGACTATATCATTTGAGATATAACTCGTTGCAACATAATAATAGTAGTTAAATATACGTATAGATATTTTTTGTATCAAATTAAATTCACTTTAATACAAGAGTATATAATTAGTTGGTGGATTCACAAGATTTTTAAAATTGTGTTGTTTATGTAATTGTCCCTTGGTGCATGCTAATGAAAATCAATGATGGTGTCACGCATCAAAGAGATTGGGAATTAGTAGAAAGCAAAAGAAAACATATAAAAAAGGAATGAAAGGGACTAATCTTTTTGGGGTTTATGTCTTACTTTACCGGAATCTTTTCAATGGGAAAAAAAAAAGTTGGTGTAATAATGATGGAATCGCTATATTCACGGCAATAAATCGGTGATGTTAACCCATATGCATATGCACAAATTATTCTGCCTTATCCCCCAATATAAGAAGATAATAATCCGTATGATTGATTTATTCTGACAAAACGTAATCTATATTATATTTTAAATTTTGGTACACTATCATTGCCGAATATATTTATTATTTAGTTAATGTCAAGGAAATAATATTTAAAATTATTTTATATAATATAATAATTATAATTTTATATACATAATATTTATAATTAATAAATATCAAATAAAATAATTTTATATTATTTAAATAGTTTTATCTAAATTCACTTTTTGATAAGTAGAAGGTTGATAATTAAAGAAAAAAAAATAATTTTTTACAGTATTTAAATTTTTAAATTTAATTATTTTGTTAGTCTTTATAATTTTATAATTTCGTATAATTTTTTTAATTAGATTTTTATAATATTTTAAATTTTATAATTAAATTTTTTTAGTATAAAAAATATTAGAATTAACAGAATATTTTTTGCAAATTAAAAGTATCTATAATTAAAAATTTAATTAGATCTTTGATCACATATTTTTTAGCAGAAATATTCTGATAGTTTTAGGGTTTATGACATGAAAATAACCTAATCATAAAATTAAAAATACTATAAAGACTCAATTAAAAATAAAAATAATATAAGAATATAATTTTAAATTTAATAAAATTATAAAAAATAATAAAATAATTAAATCAAGTTTTTAATGACAAAATAATGTGTTTGGATAATTTTTTAGAATAAAATTTAACATTCAATGGATTTTAACAAAAAAATTTTGTTATTAAAAATGAGGAATTTCATTTTCCCATAAGAGAATGAATTTTAAATTATTCTTCTCTCTAACTCATTTCAAAATGTATTTATATGCATTAATTAACATTTATAATTAATAAATGACAAAACCACATATTTTGTTAATGAAGGAATCTTATTATTTTTTTCAAATGAAGCCTTTTGAAAAGACAACTAATATAATTACTTCAACCTAATATTAAGTAGCCACTGCCTGAAAAATGCATCAAGCTCAATCAGGCATGCTAAGGTATTTAAACAGAGTATTAGATTTAAAATAAGAATCATGCTGTTCAACCACATATTTTTAGTGTTTATAATTTTACATATTTATTATATTTAATTATTGTATTTATTCTCACGATAATTGATAAACACAAACAAAAGCCAAAAAAGACAAGAACCTAAATGTTTAAATGGTCACCATTTTTAACGTACAAGTAATATTTTTGTTATATTATATATAAATTTTTTTGTTATTAAAAATCTTGTTTCTAGTTAAGGTCTGTTGATGCTGTGTTAAGCAATTCAGTTCATGTATCTCACAAGAACTTGATAAATTCCATACTGATAATGCCTTTATTCTCTACTCTTTTCTGTTTTTCTGGTATTGAATTTATTGCCAAAGATTGTACTATAAGGTAGCGTTTGGTAGAGAGATAGAGACAGAAAGAATGAGACTGAGAGACAGAGACTAAAAGACAGAAATTGAAATAAATCTTAGTATTCTGTTTGGTGCAAAATGGGAGACAGAAATTAAAACAAGAATGAAACTCTAATTTAATTTGCACAAAAGGTAAAATTGGAATTAATTAATTGAAATGAGGGTATTTTAGGTATAAAATGTTATTAAAGTTTCAGTCTCCATCTCTAAAAATTTTAATCCCCTGTGTCCCTACTTTTTGGAGGTACTGAAATACTGAAATTTTAGAGACAGAGACAGAAATTTTAGTACCAATCTCTGAACTAACAAACATAATACTGAGTCTCAGTCTCTCAGTCTCTGTCTCATTACCTCAAAACAAACGCTACCTAAATATTGTAAACTCTTATATAATCAATCAATGAGGAAATTCAGATAATCACTTTAATTCTTTTCTTCTTCTTTACACAGACTATTCATTCTTTTTTACTCTTATTAATACATAAACAAGATTCTAAGAGTTTCTTCCATTTTCTTCTTGTTCCATTGAGTTTCTCATTCTCACATAGACTCCAATCAATCATGTCTTTATCTGATAGTGATGGAGATAGGAAAATTTTGTACAGACCCTGCTTTTTGCAAAGGTTCCTTCAATATTCAAGATAGACATCAGAGACATGGTGATAAAGTTGTTAAAGGATTGAAGTGTCAGTCAAAAGCTTGTAAGAATATTTATGGTAACAATAACTTTGCTGAAAATGGGGTTAAAGACAAAGAAGAGGCTGCACTACCCCAAGCAGTGCAGCAAGTTGATCTTCATCAAGAGTTTTGGCAGCAACAACAATCACAGAAGCAAAAGCAGTGGCAGCAACATGGTAATTTGATCAGTTAAGGCAACAAAAGTATGAGATTTCTGTTAGTCAACAAATAATTCCAATGACTTTGGATCCACTAAGAAGGAAATAGGTGGCAGCAGAACCATTCCATTAACATATGGCTCCTAGAACTAACGAGCTAACTACTGGACCAATCTAGTTTAATTGAAGTTTATTTGAATCTAGAAATGAATTCGATATGTTTTTGTTGATGATTGATTCTTTTTTACTGCTTGTTCAAATCTGAACTAATTTTGGTTTATTTGTGTGTTAATTGAGGTTCACTTGATGCTGGTGATAAGTATTGACTAAATCTTTTATTTCTTAAGTAATTCGATTCATTTCTTAGTTTAATTGAGGTTCATTTGGATTCAGAAATGAATTTCATGTGTTTTTATTGATAATTTAGTTTTTTTACTGCTTGTTCAAATCTAAACTAATTTCGATTCATTTGTGTGTTAATTGAGGTTCACTTGATGTTGCTCATAAATATTGATCAAATTTTTTATTCTTTAAATAATTTTGATTCATTTCTTAGTTTAATTGAGATTCATTTGGGTCTAAAAATAAATTTAATGTGTTTTTGTTGATGATTGAGTCTTTTCTTTTTTTTTAACCAAAGAAAAATGAAATTATTCATTATCACTTTATTCAATTATATTAGATTTCATTTCATTCCATTCAATTTGTCTTGAAAGTCATCTCAACCATTGGGACAAATTGTTTATCGACAACACACTTGGACTGCAAATAAACTGAAATATTATTATAACAACACCATTGTGTAATAATAAATGAACTGAAAATTGTCTATTCTATAAACTCGGAAACTCATGCATTCTATTCAAATTCAAATTTATAAACAACATTGATTTTAGCAAAGAATGATAAAATTATTTATTATTACTTTATTCAATTGCATTAGATTCTATTTCAGTCCATTTAATTCAAAATTGTTGAAGATGATGATAACGAGAGAGATAACAAAAAAGGAAAAGAAGAAAAAGAAGACGCAACATCATCAAAAGAGAAGAAGAAGGAGGAAGAAGAAAGAATAACCTAGAAGAAGAAGAAGCTGCAACAGGAGCATAAAACAAAAAATGTACGCGTGTATGTAAATGACTTGATTGACTTTAGTTGCTAATATAACTTGGATGCGGAGTATTATTATAAAAAAATTAGCTTTTTTAACCATTTAAAATAATATGACAATTTTTTTAAATTGTTTATTTTTTTTTATTATGTATGTGTGTTTTTTTTTTTCATCTCGTAAATATTAAATATGATAATCTCATTAATTTAATACATTTCTATCAAAATGTATAAATAAATATTTAAAATTAAAGTCAAATGGTGTCGTGGTGTAGTTGGTTATCACGTCAGTCTAACACACTGAAGGTCTCCGGTTCGAGTCCGGGCGACGCCATTGTCTTCTCTTTTGAGCTAATGAACATAAAATGGATAAGTATTTGTTATTCTACTTGTAAAAGGCCAAACTACAAATCATGGCCATTGATAGGACCTGAATTTATCACCACATTCGAAATTATAAATTTTTCTTCCTAAATAGGTTTAGCATATTGACCATCTATGATAAAAACCACATAAAGTTGTCAAAAGTAAAATGGTAAATGCTCTTCTCTTCAAGGCTACAACTGTCAAGAGTCTCCTTATCAATGGTAGGTAATTGCAAAATATGGTAGATATCATCATCTTCAAACTTTATGAACTTTGTTAGGAGATAAACATAATAGTATATTAGAGTAAGAATAATAAGATTGACACAAGAAAATTGATGTGATTTGTTTTAACACAAGATAAGTAATAACTCTACCTAAATTAGAATCTCTACTAAAATATTAAAAGGATGATAAAATACTCAAATTATCTTAAATTTTAGGTATATATAAAATACTTTGCAATAATAAATCAAAATGCATATATTTTCAATTCTTAAAGAGAAATAAACAAAAATAAAATATTTGTTACCAATATAAAGTTAATATAAAAAGGTTTACACAATCTTTCTTTTTTTTTAACCAAAACCAAAAGAAGGAAGGAGTAACAATCCCAAAATTCTAATCTATAAGTTTTTAATAGTGAAGTTTTCTAACTCATTCTCACGCTCTTTCATTCTATAGCCTTACATTGTGAAGTAACTTTGAAGTATTAAACTTTTTGCTTTTATACAGGCAACTAATGTGAACAAGTTAACAAGAATATGCACAACATATTCATGTGAACATACAAAATTTAGGCTTTTTTATATAAATAAATAAATAAAAATTTTTATTTATCAAAATGCGTACTAACCAGAATAATTCCAAGAATACGCATGGCCATTTCAAGGATGACGCATGCGAAGTGGATTTATACTCCATTTCAACTTTAGCGACCACAAAATGGAGCAGACAACAACAGTAAAATTGCAGCTCGCCCTCCTCGCATCTGTCACGCACGAAATGGACCAAGTCAGGCTTGGCGCACACGACTTGGTCCAACTCAGGGGCAGCAGCAACGAATTGGCCCAAATCAGTGGCGGCCTCCACGAAATGGGGTTATCGTGACTGGCGCACACGAATTGGGGTGTGTTTGGTAAATACATTGGAAGTACAAGAAGCACGACGCTGTAATTTTTATTTGGTTAACTTTTTACGTCTAAACGCGAACTTAATTGTAGCTTTTGTTTCACTTGATAAATTAAAAAGTTAATTGTCATTCTACCAATCTTGCCATTTAATCTCATTTACAATAAATAAAAGATACAAGAAATAATCATCAGAATTTTTGAATTTTTTTTATGGCTATGCTTTAAAAATAAATATTTTTTTAATATTATTATTAGTACTCTTTGTTAACTTTTAATTTTTATCATTTTTTATTTATTTTTCTTGTTAATAGTATGAATATTTTTTTTAGAGTTTTTTTTATGTTTACTTATGTATATTATTATATTTTTTAATAGAATTTTTAGTATTTATTGTTCATATAAATTTTTTTAATTATTTTGAATGATGTAATATTGTAATCCAAACAATATTTTATTATAATCTACTTTGATACAAAATTACCAAACATAAATCACGTTAACACCAACTCATTTTTTATCAAAATTAATTTGTAAAATTAATTCTCGTTTGTAAATTCTAATCCAAACACACGTAATGAAAGCTGCTGAAGTTCAGATGGCACCGGTACCACTGTATTGGCAACAATTTCTTGATGCTGCCCCTGATAAGCTCAATTCGCTGGCGCCAGGCATTAGATGGACCCCATTTCGTGGACGCCACACCTGAAATGGTTCCTAATGCTGTTTGCTCCATTTCGTGGTCGCTGAAGCTGAAATGGAGTACAAACCCACTTCGCAAGCATCATCCTTGAAATGGCATGCGTATTTTTGGAACTATTTTACCTGATACGCATTTTAGTAAATAAAGATTTTTCTATATTTATTTATATAAAAAAGCCCAAAATTTAACTTGGTACAATATGCATGTAAACACATAAGTTGCATTCATTTATGTCATCAATCATATATATTTGAACACACTTCTTGCATTCATAATCAACAATTTGGCGATCTTTGATAATTTGATCATGCATGTTCATATTCTTCCAAAACCACCATACACAAAAAATTTCAGTTCCTTTATTGTTGCTTTTATAACAATTACATGCTTATGTTGATTATGTTGGGTTTTTTCTCTTTTTTGTGAGGTCTAAATTCAATTTTTTGGGTGTTTCTTTGTATCTATTGTCTCTAATCAGATTTTTAGGGTCATTTTGAGAGTGAGAGTATAATGATCAAAATGAGAGAGAAGAAAAAAAAATAGAATTCTCATTTCTTTGCAAAGTAGTAAATTTCAAGTAACAGTTTCTCACTCGTTCACCGTTGGATCGACTTGAAATTTGAATTGCCTCATCTTATTTTTCATTCTGGAGATGTTCATTGGAGGTTTCCAGTCGGAGAAATTGGCTTCGCAAGAGAGAAAATAGATGTTTCGTTTTTATACATAGCAATCTTTGAACAAAAGTTTCTCATTTTTTCACCGTTGGATCGACGTGAAATTTGTACTGCAGATTCTTCTCATCTTGTTCTTCATTCTGGACGGTGGAAATATTGATTGAAGGTTTATAGAGAGAGAAATAGGCTTCGGACAGCAGCTCTATTTTTGGATATTTTTCATCTTCTTGCTTCTCATTTATAAGCTTTGGTATTTTGATATTTTGGCTGGTTATATGCACGTTAAAATCTCAGTGTGTTCTTGGTATTACTTTACTTGTTATATTTGTTTATTCATAGTTGCTACCATATTGTGTTATAAGTGCTTTCATATTATTCTTATATTGGATATTTGTGTTGTTTTCACTCTTTGGCTCTTTCAAATGAAGGACTTTAGTTTAGGACGGGTGAGACCTTGGGATGGGATGTCTTTGTTATTAGACTTAACCATGTAAAAAAAATCACTAATACGTTTGTTAATCAATTTTTTATAAATTAAATAATAATAACAATAATAAATTTGATATTAATCAATAAATATATTAAATTAAAACTAATAAATCATGTATTTAAATTTTATAATTACCAAAATAATCCTTTTATAGATTATATATAAATAAAAATATTTAAAAAGAAAATTTTCTATATCAAGTTTCTCATATGTTTTCATTGTATATAGCCAGTGACGGATCCAGAAATTTTTGTGAGTGGGGAAAATATACATAATATGATAATAATTTTTATAATTATACTTTGTTATTATAAAATATAATTAGTCTTTAAATTATCTAATCAATAAATTAAAATACTAAAATAATAATTTAAATAATAATATATAATTTAAAATTTCATTTTTTAGGTTTTATATTTTAAAAAGATTAAATAATCTTTTCATTGTCAATACAATCAAATGTCTTTTTTTTATATATGTCATTAAATAATCATTTAAAAATTCATCTCTCATACGATTACGAAATCGATTCTTTATAATATTCATATTTAAAAAAAATTTTCAACTGATGTTATCCAGAAAAAATTAAAGTTAACTTAAAAAAAACACTAATGAACAGTATTATTTTGATTTCTTATTTATTATTATTATTTATTTTACCATTTTTATTTAATAGTCAATATAAGATTAATATTTTTATTAGTCATTTTCAATTTAATATTAAAATTAGTTTAATAAGATAATCTATTTAATTTGAAATAAATTTAACAGAATAATTTTATATATTTATAATCAAATATAATAAAATATTAGGCTGAATTCTATTGACTATCAAATATTTAGATTAAATAGATATGTCATTTGTTAAATATTAAAAGATTTTTTTTGTTATTTTTAATAAATATAATATTTATTAGTTATTTTTATCACAATTTTTAAATTATTTAACGATTATTTTGTCTGCGCCTGAATCTTTTAGATATCAAATTGGTAGTTACTTCTATTTTAAAAAATAATCAAATATATATAATATATATACACGACATAACGGTAATATTCACTGAGTATATAAACATATTTTTTCAAATTTTAAATTTATTTATTAGTCACAATTATAAAATAACAAATTTATAATTATTTTACTCTTTTTTTTTAAATGTTATTGTAACAAATTCATTTGAATTTTGAATTGTTATTTGTTTACAGTAAGGGCAAATAAATTTTTTTATTATGTATTAGTCAAGGTTCTGAAAACCGGATCGGACCGGTCGGTTCGACCGGTTTAACCGTGAACTGGCGCTACAAACAGTCCGGTCTTCATCTGAAAACCGTGCAAAGAAGAACCGCGAACCGGCCAAAAACCGGCCAGTTGGACCGAACCGGTGACCGGCCGGTTATGCTAAAGGACGCCGTTTTATGATTTTAAAAAAATAAAAATAAAAAAATGAACCCGACCCGACCCGTTCGTGGAGCACCCCACCCCCTTTCTTCCCCCGACCCCATTCATTCATGATTCATCTGAATCATCTCCAATGGAGAACCCTAGCCGCCCTGAACCATAGCCCCCCTGTCGCCATCCTTCGTCCCTTGGTGTCGCCATCCTCAGCCCCAATAACCCTCCAATCTCCATCGTCGCCTGGTTCCTGCCCAGTAGCCCTCCATCTCCATCGTCTTCATCTTCTCAACACCAGCACGCAGTAGCCCTCTCATCGTGCGGTCCTCAACAGTCAACACCGGTAGCCCTCCATTGACCCCAGGTGAGTGACTCGTCCTCTGCTCATCTTCTTTGTCCTTCGCCTCTGCTCATGTTCTTCCATCGACCCCGGTAGAAACATGCATGAAATTGATACTCTGTGAACTTCCTCTGTGAACTGAACTTAGATTTCTGTTTAATTTTCTGTGAACTTCATCTGTGAACTGTTCAATTTCTGTGAACTTGCGCTATGAACTTCCTCTGCTCAGTGATCATCTTCTTCCTTCTTCGTTCCTCTGCTCAATTTCTGTTTGTAGGTTAGCATAAAAAATTAATAATCTGAAAATTAACTGGCTGTGGCTGGTCTTCTATTTTGCAGCTCAATTCCTGTTTGCTACACAATTTCTATTTGTTGGTCAATTTGTGTTTGGTCCTCGGCTCAATTTCTATTTGCTGCTGAGCATAAGAAATAAAAAATTTGAAAATTAAGCTGGCTGGTCTTCTATTTTGCAGCTCAACTTCCTCTGTGAACTGAACTTAGATTTCTGTTTAATTTTCTGGAACTTCATCTATGAACTGTTCAATTTCTGTGAACTTGCTCTGTGAACTGTTCAATTTCTGGAACTTCATCTGTGAACTGTTCAATTTCTGTGTATGTTCATTTGTGTTGTGTTGTGTTGTGGGCTTCTGGCTGTTTTTACTTTTTAATTTCATACATGTTTTATTAATTTCAGTTATAGAAGATAGTATTAATCAAGAAGCAACTGCTGATAATAATGCTTCTGTGAATAATAACATGCCTGCCGATACTCCTATTTCGAATGATGCTGCTAATCCTAATTCCCGTAGTGCTAACGATAGTCAGTCACAAGGTTCTTCTAACCTTAGGGGAAAAACAGATTTAGCTTGGAAATATGTTGCTCTACAAAACGTGAATGAAAAACCACAATATCAATGTTTATTTTGTCTACAAGTTTTCAATGGAGGTGGAATTCACAGGATGAAGAAACATCTAGCAAAGATTACTGGAGACGTGAAAAAATGTCCTAAAGTTCCATATGATGTGGAAAAACAGATGGAAAGTTTGTTGAAAGATATTCAGACCAGCAAAAAGAAAAGAAAAGTAAGTTTTGGTGAAGAGGGTGGTGATGAGGTACAGGATGCAATTGATGAGGCAATAGCTCAAGAAGAATAGGAACAGCAGCGTACCTCGAGTCAGCAAGGAGTTGGAGGCGATCCAAAGAAAAAAGCCAAAGTCATTCCTCCTATGTTTGCACCAAGAACAACTCCAGGAGCTCAACCAAGTATTAAAAGTGTTATGCAAAACAAAGAGGCGATACACGAGGTTGATAAACGATTTGCTCGGTGGCTTTTGGATTGTAAAATTCCATTTAATGCTGTGATGTCGCCATATTTCCAAGATATGTTGGATGGTGTTGCTGGTATTGGACCTGGTTACAAGGGGCCTTCTTATGATAAGTTAAGGGTTCATTTGTTGGCTGATCTTAAAAGAGAAAGTCAAATGCTAGTTGATAGTTATAGGAGTGCATGGAAGGAAACTGGATGTACTACCCTCATGGCTGATGGTTGGACAGATCAAAGACAAAGAACGTTAATCAATTTCTTGGTGTATTGTTCTAAAGGTTTGTGCTTTGTGAAATCAGTAGATGCTTCCAGTATGGTAAAAAATGCTTCACACTTGTGTAATTTGTTTTCTGAGGTGATTGAATGGATTGACCCAAATAATATTGTGCATGTTGTGACCGACAATGCGGCCAATTATGTTGCTGCTGGTAGGCTTATCAATAGAAAATATGATAATATCTATTGGTCACCATGTGCTGCTCATTGCCTTAATCTTATTTTAAATGATATAAGCAGCATGGCGCAAATTTCTAACCTTGCAACTCGTACTTCAAAGATCACAGTATTTGTATACAATCATACGGTTTTCTTATCTTGGCTAAGACAGAGACTTCATTGAAGAGAAATTGTACGTCCTGGTGTAACCTGGTTTGCAACTGTGTTTATTACATTGAAGATCATCTTTGTCTGTAAAAAGGAGTTGCAACAATTGGTTGTAGATTCAATTTTCACTGATCACAAATTAGGAAGGAGTGCTACTGATAGAGTTGTGAGTGCTATTATTCTGGACTGCAAATTTTGGGACGATTGCTTTACTGTATGTAAACTTGTGGGCCCTCTGATTTACTTGCTGAGGGTTGTTGATGCTGATGACAAACCATCTTTGGGATATGTTTATAAAGGAATGCTAAGGGCAAAAGATGCAATTAAGGAGATGTTTAGGCAATCCAAGACTGCATATCAGCCGTACACGGATATTATCAACTCAAGATGGGACAAGCATTTGAAGAAAGATCTTCATGCAGCAGCTTACTTCCTGAATCCTAAATTCTTTTTTAATGAAAATTATAAAGAAGCACCTGATGTTATGTGATGTTTGCTTGATCTTGTTACCTTGTATTGCAAGTGTAACAATTTGAATTCAGTTCAGGCAATGAAATAAATATATTTATATAGAGATTGAAAGGAAAGTTTTGATAGACAAGAAGTTATTCCAGCTGCATCTGAACTTAAGCCTGGTAAGAATATGGCTGAATATTTGTTTAATTAATAGTAACTTGTTTTATGCTCCTATGTTCTTAATTGATATCTTGTAATATATTATGGTTTTATAATTGGTAGATGAATGGTGGAGGTTATTCGGAGGCTCTGCTCCATGTCTACAAAAGATAGTTGTTCGCATTCTTAGCCAAGCATCTGCTTCTTCTGGGTGTGAGAGAAATTGGAGCCTTTTTTACCAGATTCATACAAAAAGAAGAAATAGATTGGAGCATAATAGACTGAACGACATTGTTTATGTTACCTATAATTTGCGTCTTAAATCCAGGTAATATATGTTTCATGAAATACTATATTGTTTCATTTGTAATCTTTATCATAACAAATTTGTAAATTATTAAATCTCCATATATTGTATTTAACTTTTTAGGAAGGAAAAAGAAAAAAGAAAGCAAAAGACACAATATGATCCAATTGATTATGAAAGTATCAGTCAAGCTGATTTTTGGGTGACTGAAGAGGTTGTAGAGAAAGAGCCTGATATTCCTAGTAATGTGGATGACTTATTGCGTGAATATAGTATATTTAGTTTCTAATGATTTATTAGAATGTTGTTAGTTTAAAATATAATGATAACATGTCTATTTTATTAGGTGAAATTGATGCTGATTTATATCAAAGTGGCGGTAGTAGTAGTGGTCTTTATGCTGCATCTCTTGATTCTTCTGCTGATCAGGGTGGGAATGAAGGTGAAGATCATCCCACCGAAGCAGATTTGCAACAAGTTCTTGCGGACTTTGATAATTGATAAACCATGATGTTGGGATTTAATATTTAGATATGCTTTTATTACTATTTAACTTTTGAGTTTGGATTTTGATACGATCATATGTATTTGGTTGATGATATTTTATGTAGTGTTTTAAATTTTGAAGATATTTTAAGATTTATATCAGACTATAATTATATTTTAGGATGTGTATTTATAATTTATTTATTATTCTATTCTAAAACGGTTTTTTTGGTTGAACCACCGGTTGAACCGATTAGACTAATAAACCAATAAACTAATTACTAGAATGGTTTGATGACCGATCCGATTTTCTGAATCTTGATATTAGTTAACAAATTTTTAAATTTCGCTGGAGGCACTTGCCTCACTCCCTCCAACATGAATCCGTCCCTGGATATAGCATAGATTAAGATCATTCAATTGACTTGAATATTACTTTCAGTAGAGAAGTCTTGTGGATTCACCAAACTATAAAACACAAGCTATGTACGTACTAAGTATAGGAATCAAGGAAACAGCTAAAGTGTTTACACTTTACAGGAAAAAGACATTTATATCGATATTAATGACACATTTTATTATATAGCATAAAACTTATTTAATTTATAACTCCAATCAAACATATTTTAAAATTTTGGGTTGAAGTCTAAGATACCTAACATTGGAATGAACGAATGTAATTTTTTGACATATTCTCTACAGGGAAACTGTGATAATTGGAAAATGACATGTTGATTCATTGTAGTGCTCAAAGAGAAAATCTCTTGTATATTCACAACAAATAAATATTCTTGTCATATATTATTTATTTAATATTGAAGATTTTATTTTATTAATATTTTTAAAATCTAAACTAAAAATAATAATAAATCTCAAGTACAGTCGAATCAATCAAATCATTTAACAGTTTCTAGCTATTAACTTCACATGAAGTTGACTGCACCTGAATTTCTACCTAAAGCGATGATACTGATATAAAACACAATTAATTCATTAGAATAAGTTTCTACCTAGCTTGTAACGTTGTGTGTGGAAGTTCCGTTTCCAATTGCATAGCATGGATATGAACGCTTTTCCTTGTTCTTGGGGAATCGATAGCTACTATTTAGGGAGATACTAGAAAGCAATAATCCTCTATATCATCCCCTATCTGCCAAATTCTTCTTCAAAACATGAATCACATGCTTTGCTTCAAAAGAATTTGCAGTAAAACCACCACCAATAATAATAACGGCGGTGGTTCTACAGGTTCCTTATCGGTGAACCTCGATTCACGTGACATCCATGAACGTCTTCATGTTGAAGATGATCCCCTTGAAGCATCTTCTACTGCAACTCCTCTTCGTCGTCTTCGTCTTCGTTCTCGTTTCCGTACTTGTGCTCGTACTCCGACCACTAAACTCGCCACCAAGGGTGTCACCACCGCACCAACCTCACCTTCCAATTCATATTACACCTGCAGTCCTTACTACAGAGGCTTCACTGATTTATTTGCCTCACCTGTGCCGTCGTCATCATCACTAGTAGTTCTGACAGATTCTGACAGGACTACTGCTGATGATGACAAGAAGGACGAGAAGGACGAGGAGGAAGAGGAAGAGAATAATGATTATGATGATATGAGCGAAAGCACATCGGAAACTTCCGATGACGAGACAGAAACAGATACAGAGGAGAGTAACAAAGAGAAAACAAGTTTTGAGGAGATAACAAAGTTCTTACTATCTTCTTCAAAGGTTAGCAGAAGAGGAGCGAAATCCGAGTTAAATTGGTGGCCACCTAGTCCAGGCTGGGTGAAACTCAACGTAGATGGTAGCGTCGTCGAAACCAATGCCATGAGTGGCTGTGGAGGATTGCTTAGATCTGAAACAGGTCAATGGCTGCTAGGGTTTTCAATTCGCAGTGATTCCACCAATGTTCTTGAAGTGGAGCTTGGTGCCTTGAGAATGGGACTTGTTCTTGCTTGGGACCAGGGGCATCGAAATCTATGCTGCGAAACGGGTTGTGTTCGAGCGCGTTGTCTCTTTCAGTGTTCTGAGTCTGATGATGGTATGGTGATGAGGTCTGGTGAAGTGGATCTTCTTGTAAAGGAGATTCGGAGGCTGCTTCGACGTCCGTGGAACGTTCAGCTTCGCCATGTTTTCCGGTCGGCGAATATGGCTGCCGGTTACTTGGCCAAGCTTGCTTCCAAGAGTGCGAATGATCTTCAGGTGTGGTCTTCTCCTCCTCCTGGAATTGAGACTCTCTTGCAGGGTGATATTGCTCCCCATGTCTAGTCCTTTTTCTTTTCTTTTCTTAAGTTCTTGACACTTCTTTTACTCAAATCACATGTGGATTTTAGTAATTTAAAGATCCATGATTTGGAAAATGATTCTAAAGAACTTAATTTGACATTTTTTCATATGTTATTTGTAGTGAAAACTCGTAGTCAGATTTCATGTGAAGTTGATAGCTGAGTCCTTAGATGATTTGACTGATTTGACTAAATTTTCATCTAACTATTCTTAGCTATTAACTTTACGTGAAATTAATTACACCTGAGTTTTCACCGTTATTTATACTTACTTATTGAGTCAAAGCATAGTTTATATGAAAAATGAAACCAATGTATGATATATATGAATAATGTACACTAGATATCAAGTATCATGTCAACATATATAACTGAAAAATCTCAGCTCCTTTTGTTTTTAACTTTTTTTATTTTCTAGATATTATGAGTTACAAGAGATAAGATAATTGTACATACATACATATATATATATAGATAGATACATACAGAAGAGTGTTTTACATTATGAAGAAGATCTCACCAAAACAAGAAGCCAACATTGATTAAAAGAAGAAGAAAATGATTGATTTCATCTAATGATATCATCAAATTCAATGGCTGTATATATATGAAATGGATCTAAGCCTTAGCTGCTCCAACAGGGGTCTCAGCCTTGGAGGTTATGATCTGTTCATATAAGTCTCTAATCTTGAGACCAACAATGGTTTGGAAGAGACCAGTGCCATTGTTGCTTCCAGGGAAGTCAGCATGCTTCAACATCTGTTGAGTCACTTCTCCATAGAACTTTGTTGACAGGTTGCTTAGATGGCTCTCTACGTATATTAGTTCATCTAATCTGTCAAATTGACCATCCATTTCTACAACTGACACCTGTTCATCAAAAGTTTAATTAATTAACTAATTACTTAATGATTGACTGTTAGATGATGAACAAAATTCATTATGAAAGACCATTGTAAAGTTTTGGTCACAACTCAGGGAATTACGTTAAATTGATGGTTAAAAATCATTAGTGATGATAATTTAATCTAATAATTCTTAACCAGGTGAAAATTCAGGTAAAGTCGACTTCATGTGAAGTTGATAACTGAGAGTAGTTAGATAAAAATTTAGTCAAATCAGTCAAATCATCTAACGACTCTTAGATATCAACTTCACGTGAAGTCGACTGTACCTGAGTTTCCACTTCTTAACCATTAACTTCACATGAAAACAATATTTTCATATAAAGTTTTTACTAAAGATATATTGAAGTTTTGAAAGATTAGTGAATAATAAGTATATATGTGTATACCTCATTTCCAAAGTAAGTATCAGGTCCATAGAAGAATTTGATGCCAGGGTAAGAGCATGTAAGCTTCCTTCCACATGGAATCCAAGAAATGGTGGAACCATCATCAAACAAATAAACAGGGCTAAAGTGTTTAATCCCTTCTTTCTGTATCAGCCTCACTCTTAGAATCTTCCCTTCATTGTCATCTGGGATCAGCTGAGTTGGCAACACTTCTATCACTGCATCTGCATATTGCTTTTGAGGATCTGTATGCATAAAACATAATGATCAATGACTAATATTCTGTCCTTTGTTAAATAATTGTCTACCCATATAAAATGGTATCTTTTTTTTATCTAGAAAATAAAATAAAATAAAAATTTATATAAAATTTTTTTTATATAAAATTAATATTTATAAATTATTAACTAATTTAATAAATTTAATTAAATTATTATCTAATAATTCTTAATTATTAATTTTATATAAAAATAACTGTACATACGTCAAATAAAATTTACATATTTAGACACAATTTTGTATTTCTAAGAATATGAATTTTTCAATGTAATACCAATATAGGCATCAAAATCAGGCTTCCTTGCTTCAATGCTAGCCTTGATGCTTTCAAGACTGTGTCCACGCTCTGCCATGTCTCTCTGAAATATTTGTGACATAATTAATCATTAATTATAAGATATAGCACTTATTTTATTATAAGGTAGAATTATTTATATAATATAATAAGATAAGGCCAGGGAATCTTACCTGAATTTTCCATGCGAATTTAACCTCATTACTAATGTCTAAGTAGATGCTGAAGTCCAAGAGATCTCTGACCCGAGCATCAAACCTACATATATATACAACACCACATTTAAGTTCCTATAATTTTATTAAATTTTTAATTAAATTTTTATATTATATTAAATTTTTTAATTAAATCTTTATTAATAATATTAAAAATATTTATAAAATATAAATTTACTAATTTATTTTCACTCTTTCTTTCTTTTATTTTTATCATTTTCTATCATTTTTTCAATTTTCTTTTTCATCACTACTATTTCTCTACTAATAATTTTTTTTATTATTATAGAACTTTTGTCATAATCAATACAAATTCAAACTTAAAATTTGTGTCGTAATCAATTTTTAGTATAATTACTTTTTGTCATAATATAATAATTTAAAAAAATATAAGAAGATAATAAAAATACTAAACAATATGAATAATAGAGTAAAAAAAGAAATTAAAATTAAAATCATAAATCAGATTATGAATTAATTATTTTTAATGAGAAATGTTAGGGGATTAACAAATTTTATAATTTATAGCAATTAATTAACCATCATTAGTGTTTTTAATGGTGTGAGATTTCATCAAATGGTATGAGAATATTCACTTTTCTTTTGATGGTTAAGTGCTGGCTAAATTTTAATAAAAGTGCGCCCCCTAGACTTTCTCATTTTTAATTTTAGATTTTGTAATTTAAAAAAAATTGTATTTAAAGATATAACCATTAGTGTTACCTTTTCCTGTCAAGTTAAGCTTTTGAGATTAGTGGTTTCATGACATGGTATTAGAACTCTAGATCCGAAAGGTCAAGAGTTCGATTTTTGGTGAACCCCAAAATTAGCTTAATGATTATTCTGGATAGTATGGGTGATGTTCATTTTATTCATATTGGACCAAAGATCGAACATTGTACAGATACTCCATTGGCTCTCTAGCGAGATTCTAAACTCTCTATTTTTTAGTTATTGTTGAGAGTATACGATCACGATATGTGGGTCAATAACACATATAATATTAAAAATTATGTAAAAAAATTATATAATATAAGATGTATTACAAAAATATATCAATAAAGAATATAATTTAAAGTAAAAAAATATGTGTATACTTTTTATTAATAAAGTGGTCGATTCTTCGTATCATAAAATTCATTGATAATAGAATTTATGTCAAATTTTTCAGTAATTTTCTTTTCAATATAATTAAAAGACAATTAACAAGAAATTCATCTTTTATTTTATTTTTAAGTTATTTTTCACAATATTCATAGTTGAAAAATATCTCTTAATTGTAGTAATTGAGACAGAGAGAATTAATACCAAATGAATAAAAAAAGATGGCCACAAAAAGAAAAAGAATTCACTTTATGAGATTTGAAAATTTTTATTTAATTAAAAAATATTAGTAATAATATCTTTTTTTTAAATTTTTTTTAATATTGTTACTTACTTTTTAGATATTAAAAATCATTAATATTTAAATTAGACTCGACATTTATTTATACTAGACTAAATACTAAATATTTTTAAAAAAAATTAAATTATACATAATAACTTATTACTATTAAAAAAAGTTAAGGGGCCGAGGCCGCCACTCGCCCCTCTTGTGTCCGTCCTGCTCTCATGGAGTCATGGTATATATATCCCTCTCTTTAACACCCTTGCATGCATCAACCAAGTATCTGCCACTAGGAGTGTTATCAGTTTGGTTTGGTTCGATTTTGGACTAAAAATCAACCGAACCGATATGTTCGGTACCTACAGATACATAACTGTTCGGTTTGTTGTTTTTACAACAATTGAATCGAACCGAACTGAACCAATGGCGATTTAGTTCGATCAGTTTTTTCAGTTTTTAATTCATAATGAGAAGAATAATAATTAGAGGTTCAAAATAGTCAATAAAGTAAAATAATAAGAGTAATACATTGAAATGGTTAGGGGTTGAGAATTTTTGTTGTTAGGTTAAAGGTTAAGATGGTTAAAACATTGAAATGTATGCATATCTTCGGTTCGATTTGGTTTAGTTCAGTTTTTATCGAACCAACCGAAAATTGAACCGAACCGATCGATTTTGTCAGAAAAAAATCGATGTTTTCGGTTTTTAAATCGGTTGTTGTAATTTTGATTTGGTTTTGCGATAATTTTTGGTCCAGTTCGATAACTTACGCCCCTATCCGCCATTATCCAGCCTCTCTATCTCATGGGATTTGAGACTGATGTTGCCTTTCTGCCACTGATTTGACTTTCCTCCTCTTCTATCTCTCGTTGCTGCGCATTCGGGTTCGAAGCCTATGGAGCATATTCGCAACCTTACTTAACTGAAATTGTCGTTGCGTAACTACTCTGTTGCCGGATCTCCTTCCCTGCCTTCATGCGTCGTTATCGATTTTTTGTTAGATGATCATTTCATTAGATGATTATTCTAATAACTACGTAAATAGTTGTTTGATAACGATCAAGCAGTGATGAAAAGAGAATACAGGGGTGGACAATAATAACCGTTGAGAGAATTTCTAATGTCGGAGAGATGAAATGATTGATGAGGATTAGAGTGGCAGACGATTTGGGAGGAAGATACGGAAGCAGCGGACTCATGACTACAATGAAGGTGAAGAAGCCGAAGATGACGGTGTCGCACTCATGTTAATCCGGCATTCCAAATTTCACTTACCTCAGAAACATTATCAACTAGACGCTTTGTTTATACACACCAGCACCCTTGCTGCTACCCCACTCCTCTGACGCAGAGTGCACCATAAGAGGCTGTAAGATCCCAAAAGACACCATAATCCCCAAAAACTGGGATAAAGCAACGAGCTTCAAGTCGAAAAAGTTCGAGAAAAAAGGAGAACTGGAAAAGTTGATTGCGTTTGGGTTGAGAGAAGGGCGTGCTCCGGTAAAGGGTTGACTTTTAGAGAAATAAGTTTGATCATTGCTCTTTTGGTTCAATGTTTTAATTGAAAGCGCGTTGGTGATGAAAAAATTGATATAGTTGAGACCAATGGCTTCACTTTGACTAAGAAGGTTCCATTGGTGGCCTTGTGTTCTGGTCATCAAGGTTGAGCTCGAGAGGTGAAAAGAAAGGTCGTTGGGGTAGAATTGGAAAGGAGGGAAGGAAAATGAGGAGTGCTGTTAAGGTTAGAGGAGTGAGGGTGTAAGAAGGAGAAGTGGGAGTAGAGGAGGGAGATAGACAGAAGGAAGAAGTGGAGTAAGAGTGTTAATTTTGTCTTTATAAAAATATAAAAGAGAGACACAATTAGAGATATAAAAAAAAATTGAGGATATTTTTAATTTGGAAACGAAATATTCTGCTAAATCAAAAAATTTTGTTACGATAAGAACTTAATTAAAAAAATTTTGTCCCGATAAAAATTTAATTAAAAAAATATTAATTTTGAGACTTAATTAAATAAAAATATAGAAATTTAATTAAAAATTTGATAAAATAATAGGATCAACAAAATAGTTAAACTTATATAAGAAAAACTCTCAAGTTGTACTAAAATTTTTATTGTTTGTTTAATCTAATCGAATTGAATCATATTTAAAAACAAATTAAAAGAAAAAAAAGAAATACTTTTTGTATAGTTTCATAAATTTAATTTAGTTTTATATACAATAAGGGATATATTACATAGATATTTTATTAGCCTTAGGCATGTAATATTTAGGAGTACATAAATGTTTCTTAATAGGAGTACATAACTGATATATTACATAGATATTTTATTATTTAGATTATTTTTTATTAATTTAATATTAATAATAATTAATTATAATAGAAATACATAAAAAATATATAAAATTAATTATAAAATATTTTTTTAATTTTCTATTTTTATTTATTTAAAATTTTTAAATAAAAAATTAATAAAAAAATTTTATGGTTAATGTTATATACTTCTTATATATTTTTATTATAATTAATTAATATTAATATTAAACTAATAAAAAAAATAATCTCAATAACAGAAAATACCATTCAAATTTTTAAAATTTTATGCCTAACTGTATTAATTATTCCAGAAAATTATATACATAAAATCCACGTAGGCATGCATGCCAAGGACCCACCATATCTTGGAAGGTTAGAAAGTTTTCTATCAAAATTCCTGAGCGCCATACAATCTATGGAGAGATAGATAAGGTATCATTCAGCATAACGACCCGTGTCCCAATTTAATCTTATATTCTTCACACAAACACCTTACTTTATTGGGAAAATATCAAACAACTGTAACATACATATGCACTAAGACAACATTGAGCTAACTTTCAATAAAATATTACTAATTTATAAGAAAAAGTAAGAAATTATAACTAGAAATGATGAAAGGATATGTACTTACATTGGATGCAAACCTTCAATGACCAAGATTTTGGGAGGTTTGATGACTTCTGGTGGATCCAAGAGACCAGTGACATGGTTGTAAATAGGTTTCTCAACTGCAATTCCTTCCTTAAGAGCCTTAACTTGTTCATACATGAGGTCAAAATCATTGGCTCTTGGATCAAGTGCAGTCACACCCTTCTCTTTTCTTCCAGTTCTATCCAATGAATGGTAATCATCCAAGCATATCACGGTGGTTGTGTCACTGATAAGTGTGTTCGAGTCCGGGTTTCCGCCCTTGGGCGGCTCCGCGGCGCCCCCGAACACACTTGTTAGCCTTCTCATGAAGGTACTCTTGCCGCAGCCCGAGTCTGCGGCAAGACCAATCACCACCGTGTCTCCGGCCGCGCATGTTATTACATAGCGGCCGGTATTATTGTTGTTTCCGCTTCTCTTGTTGCTGCTTCTTTTGTTGTTGGTTGTTGTGTAGAACACTACTTGTCTTTGGTGGAATCCTAAATGTGTTTTTGATGATGGGGTTGATGAGATTGTGTTGAAACATTGTGTGAAGTAGAGAGTGCAAGCTGCCATTGTTACTCTTTCCCTTTCCCCTTCCCCACTCTCTCTCTCTATACAAAGAAAGGTGTTAAAGAGAAATTTGAAGAGAAGAAGTAAGTTTTTATATATGTGGGGTTTTTTTGTTCTTGAGGATTATGATAGGGGACGTTCCAAGAAGAAGTATGGAACACATAAAAATAAGAGGTGGAATTGAATCCGAAAAAACAAAAGGCTATATGTGAATATGTATGGCAGGAAATAAAAGAAATATAGTGAAAAATAAAAGTAATGTGTCTTCATCTTGTTTTGTGTATGGGTTCATGTTACTACCCCTTGTTTTGGACAAACTTGTAGCTTCTTCTAAGACTACAGAAGTATGGGTTTATTTGATAATTGGAATTGATCAGCATCAGAAGGGCATAGTTGTCCTCTCATATCTCACTACTATTTTTTATTTTTTCAAGAAAATATGAAAATGACAAGTAGCAAGGATATTTTACTTTATTATTAGGAGAAAGAAAATGAAAATAATTAAATTTATACTTATAGAAACTATTATTATTACAATCTCAACCAACAACATTTCTACCAACTTCTACCAACTCTTATTTATAATTGTGTTTAATGAAAGTGTCTTTGTGGAGTGTCTAATAAAAATGTCTTTTTTATACCTGTGTTTAATAGAAGTGTCTTTATAGATATATTTTTTAGATGTGTTTCTTTATATATGTGTTTAAAATATAATAACTAATTATTGTTAACAATAAATTCACAGATAATATGTTGGTACCTATACTTTTTCTTATTATTATTATTGATCAAGTAAAGTGATAGATAAATTTGTCTTTCTAAAAGGTCTTTATCATAATTGCAAGGAGTAAAAAATTTTATAATAGAAAAAATAACTATGAATTTTAAGTCGAATTAATCATATTTTTAGAAATAGAATTTATTTTAATGGGATTACAACTTAAAAGAAAAAAAAAGGTTAAGAGACCACTATTTAGTATTTAAGGCTGCTAATGCATATTGGATATTTGACATGCCACGTGGCATCTTCATAGTGGCTATTTGAAGATGAGGGATCAAGGGTGTGGAGTTAAGTAGATTTCATGCGGAGCAAATGCCATCCAATTCAATCCATTGGTGGACTCTTCAGTCTTTGTTAATATCTATGTGTGTGTAAGAATTGCCCAATTTTAATTTCATTCCCCTTTCATTTTCTTGCTGTAGAGAAACATGCATGATGAAAGCCATGTATATTTTTTTTATCAAGGACCACACAATTTTCTCCAGTAGTTTCATATAAAAAGATGTGGACATTGGTTAGTAATAAGGTACATAAGCATATGCCACATAGCCACAAACGTGTAGTTTTTTCATATTGGTGAAGAATCAAATAAATGGACAATTGGTCAAATACTAACAATATAGTGATTAGTCTAATTTTTGACCATATGTCGCCACCATATAGAGTAATAATAATTTTAATTAAACAAATTCAATTATGGTTTATAAAGCAATAGCTAGTTGCAAGAATGCTAGTTATGTCACTGCCAATATGAGAATATGGTGTTCCATCACACTTGGAGTATATAGTATATATAGTATTTTAATTAGTTCAGCAGATGGTTTAAGAACTTTGTTTTGGTTAAACCAATTGTATGTGTTGTATTATGTTCATTGGAACCTTCTTCAAAACTTAAGAAAGGGAAGTTAGATGTAGATTCTTGCATATGCACTCTGCGCCGACAAATTACGTGCGTGTGTTCAGGCAAAAGAGAATTCCTTTCACTTAATATTATTACACTATAATTGACGAAGAAGGAGAACATTCGGGTCATATGGTTGGCCAGTGCTGACTTTAGGGTGGAATGATTTATAGATACTCTTTGACTTGCAATAATTAATAATTTTCAGGAGAGTTTTATGTCTACTCTAATCTCTCTTTCCACAGAGTAGTTTGATATCATGTTCATAAATACACAAATATTGAATATCATAAGCGAGATTAGTGTATATTTTATAAGTAAAAAGATTTTATATGTAATAATCTGTTACGGTACTGAGCTTCATTTAAAGATTTGTCGTAGAACTTTCGACAGTTGTTTAAGCGAACTAGTGAACTAATCACTAGACCAACTTACATCATTGCTGTATATATAAAGATTTTATGGCCGATTAGTTGATGTATAGATAAAAAAATTTTCGACCTTTTAATATTTATTAAAGTGAACGAGTAAATTAAACCATACTAAATTGGTTTTTATATGCTCTTTTTGAGATTTACTCTAAATGCTAATGTTATATCAACTTGTAATTATTTTAATAATAACTATGTACGACAAACCGTTGGCGTAAAGCATGCAGCCAGACGTCCATATATGACTATTCAAATATGACACGTAAAGTATGCTATAATAAGACAACCAAACAGCATAAATGGAAGGCTCATATAATACATATATACTTTTTCAACCAACGAAATATATAATATATAGAGCCTTAAGAAATAAGAAGCTTGCTGTTTTAGTTCAAGTGCCCGTGGCTTGATTCGTATATAAGTGGGCGACATGGCTGGTTTTCTAGACATTTGAATTGGGAACCTACCATGAACCCTTTGCTTGAGCATAACTTTCCAAATTTCAACTGTGCCAACAAAGACGTATTTTTACTGAAATTTGTAGATTACACCATTTGTTTTGCCTGGTGGCATCTAGTATTCTTGTTTATTCATGTACACTTTGAGAATATCTTGCGAAAAAAGGTACCGTACTTTTGAGATGGATTTAGTCACATGCAAATTTATTCTTAATATAACCTGACATTTGCTTCTTTTCTAATCTGAGCAGAATAAACTCGGATTATAATTAAACAGGGGAAATTTGTAGGAAGATTTTATTCTCTACCAAGAAATATCAGTAATAATAAATTCACATAAACCTGTATGCTCTTCGATAATTGTCACTTTGAAGAAACACTCAGGTTATAATTCACTGGTTTTTTTTTCTTTTTAAATGAGAAACAGTTCTTCGCTTCTGTTCAAGGTTGTAGCTGGCGCATTAGATGTTCATAACATCCCAAAATCAACTTTGTTGATAAAACAACTCATTTTATTTTATTTCTTTTCTTTGCTTTTTCTTCCTTTGTTTTTTTTTGGATGGCTACATACAATCATTTCCATGACGGTAATTGAATAAGTATGGAATACAATTTGTCTGAATGATCAGCAAATTTAGGGTCTAGGTGGATCTGTATCACCAATACAATGCCACTAAACTAGTACTAACAATGGGAATCTACTACACATGCTTATCAAAATCAAATTCTCATCTCACTGGAGGAAATACACTAGACTTCACAAACTACAAATTACACACCCTAAACTTTCATACACAAATAGATATTGTGACGAAAAATGAAGCGCATAGGCAAAAATAAAGAATATATTAAGCCACAATGGCCAGTGACTGAATCATAAATGCCGATGGATCAAAACCTGAGAACAACATCACTTATGTCCCCGGAAATACAAGTATATTTTCTGCAGACACAAGGGAAAGAAACAATCATGATCAGCAAACCACTGTTCAATATATGCTACCACCTACCAGGATAATAACTAACATATGTGACCATTGTTTGCAACCATGGACATGTTTTAGAGATTTATTATTATTATCATTTAAATTCTGAAAGTTGCAGTAAATAGTCCATGTTGATATTATTTGAGGTTTTGAACTTTCCAAAGCTGGGGAGCAATATAAATATTTGATTGCAAATGTCTTATCCCTCACCTGAAGCACCCACAAGCTTAGAAGAGCCTCCAAGCAAAATAGACCAAATCCAACCAAGTAGAATATCTGCAACAACACCAAACATAAATTTGGACTTGAACATGCAAGCACAAGCAAACAGCTGTGGAACTTGAATTTTTTCATAAAGGTACAGAAATTTTCCTTTGTCAAGCTAATTCAAGTTGAAAAGTGTAAAATATAAACGGCTTTTCCAATATCCTCAATTCCAGAGCATCAAGATCATTTTGTTCTAACAAAAACTAAACAAAAAAATATATCAAACAAGAAACACTAATCTCACATTACTCATGCCTTACAGAAGCTAGGCACCAGTCACTCTAGTTCCATATATGTTGAATTCCCACAAACTATACATCCCTTCATCTGAATTGAAGGTCCTGAAGTAGTTCCTTGGTTATCGTTTTGTTTGTTTCTCAGACAAGATCAAGTGCAAATAACAAGAGATGGACATCAACATTATCTTTAAACTGTCTCCATGGACGTATGACATTCATTAATCAGATCTTAAAGACGCTTTTCATTTTAAGGTACCTAAAAGCATATCTCCCTTTACATTTCGAGGGCTATAAGAACAACATTCAAGATCAACCAAGACTGACAGTGCTTCTAAATTTTTAATAAATAACTATCAACAGTTACCACACTACAGAATAAAACATTCATGGCTGAAATGATGATATTCCAAGGAACAGATGAAACAGTTTCACCGAACAAGAAATAAATGCATCCATCAAAGGCAACTTACCCCAACCAATACATGGTCTGAGAAAACATCGATTGCCGCAAGAATGCCCCTGAAATTTTTAATGAATTAATTCAAATGTAAAGAAAAGACTACGTTCATCTAATAGGCACCAATACTTATGACTACGTAATAGGGTTACCATAAGATAAAAGCCAAAAAGACATGCAAGTACTTTTTAATAGAAAGCACACGTGCTAAGTTCCATTTTTGGTGTATTTAGAGTCATGATAGTCCTTCCCCACCTCAGTGTGAAAAATAATATGACGAGATAATATCAATAAGTATGTATTGCCTCTCTAATCCTGCATATGCCTACACAAGTGAAGTGTTTGTTTGGACCACCAAAAACAGTACAAACACCCTGATGCTTTAATATACATGACATTCTCCAAGCGAGGTCATTTATCCAAATGCAAATTTCTTACAGAACAAACATTCAATTCTAGTCATACTACCCCGGACCTACAGTAAAAATCTTATCATTGGAAATGTACAAACCAGCATGTTCTAAGATGCAAGTTTTGAAAACTTCTACCCTTAGGCTATTTCTAAATTCGCCAAAATTATTGGCAATACCAAGTACATATACGAGATCAAATAGCAACAACTTTATGGAACTTTAATTAGACAAGCTCTATAAGGAAAATATGCAGAACTTACGTTAATGATTTTCCATGAAAAACAACAGGAGGCGCAATTGCAGCAAAGATGCAAAATGCAATATGAATCTGCATCAAGACAGTAATTAAAAAAAGAATTAATAAGTTGTTCTCATCTCACTAATATTATGCTAGCATCAAACAATAGAACAGCTTACCAAGTAGAACAAGAAAAACCAACCAAACTTCAGTGCACTATCCGTACTGCATATAAAAAACAATTAAGTCAGTAGACTATAAAGTATAAACCCATACACTGAAACCTCCCCACCTATTAACTAGAAGGGAACCATACTAGGCACAAACCCTTTGTACTTAGGCAGTTTTATCGATGCTTAACATGGTTTACCTCATAGCACGATAGAGGGGCCTGTACCAAAGCACGTATGAAAGTGGAACCCCAAGAAGAGCATAAATAACCGCAAGGAAAAAAATTTTAGAGCCTGCACTTATTTTACACAAATCCAAATCACTTCACTAGAAAGAGGGAGCTGGAAGTATCAAAGGAGTAGAAGAATCAGCTTACCGCCACCTCTGATCCAACACACAATCACAGCAACTACGTTAAAAACTAGGCATAGAACAATTCCTGAAAAGATATAAAAAAAGATAAACGATAAAAAAAAAAGTTGGTTGTATAGTATTGTGAAGAAAAATCCACGTCTAATCATATTGAAAAATTAGATCATGAAATAGCACAACAGAGTTTAGATTTATTTCCTTTAATTTGGGAGACCTACAAGCAGTTACTCTTTTAACTAAGAGAACACATAATATGTCTCGGAAATAACCAACCAGGCTGCCTAATAAATAATAAGATAGTTAAGCAACCATACCTAACCAACTTGCAAAGGCCAAATATTGCAGCCTCTGAGCATGAACTGGTATCTCATTGGCAATATCATGGTGAATGATTGGGAAAAATGGAGGCCAATTCTTATCATCAACAGGCACACCGGCTGATAAGCAAATGTTGAAAATAAAACAGGTTACTGACTTGGCATAAATTTACTCTATATTTGGATGTATGGAGAGAAATTATTTTTTTAGTTTTTAAATTTTTTATTTTTCAGTCAAAGAGAAACTGAAGAAAATTTAGAGGGAATGAAAACTGGAGAAACAAACTTTTCTCTACAAGTTTTCCCTCGATTTAAAATTTCAATTTTTCCTCTCCTCTTTCTTTTTGTGACCTCAGAGACTAGAAATACAACAAAAAGATACTTAATCAAGAAGTCACATGTTTGAGTCTCATTATTCACCTTTAGCAACAGCTTCTTCTCTTCTTTTTATTTCCTGCGTATACATTTTGAAAGAGTCAAAATCCTTGAAGGCAAAGCATACCAGTTGATTAATAGTAGAACAAAAAATAAGAACATATAGATGAAGACAGTTAATAAATATAACTGTTATAGGTACTATGAAAGAGTCAACAATAAATATGGTAAAAAGCAGGATCCTGGAGAAAAAGTTGAAAAATCAACCTTCTCTCTCCTTTTCAAATCTGCTTCCCAAGCTGCTAGCTCTTGTCCCTTTTTCTTAGAGTCCTATATTTACATCACAGCAGCAAAATCAGCCTCTTGAAGAGAATCCAAGTCTTAAGAAAATCATTGAATTAGCAAGGCATTACAGTTGTAACATCCAAAGGAATATCAACTGTAGCATCATGTTTTTGGCCAAAGCCCACTGGTTCAGATGACAATTGTGGAATACGTGATTTTGATCCAGGAGCACCAGCACCATTCTGTAAGATTTCCACAAATGGAATGAAACGGCTATTTTATGACACAAATGAAAACGATAAAGCATCAATTGCTAAAACTTCAAAAACTAACAAGTTGCACGCCAGATTGAAACTATAACACCCACATTATCTCAACAAGATGGCTTCCAAAGATTGGCTGGTAAAATTAGTTAATTAAAACTTACATGGTTTCAATCAAACATCTCATAAAGAGCAAAATTAGATCTAAAATAAAGCTCAAATCATTAAGTAAATCAAATTCTGTCTTTAATGGTAAAACACTAAACTACATATTGGCAATATTGTGATATATTTGCAATTGAAACCAACAACACACTGCAAACTCAAAAATATGCAGGAGACAAGACAGCAAAACCAGAGTGATCATCACACTTTTTGTGCTATTTTCAAAGTTTCAGCAGATCCACAGCAAAAAGATGTTATTCAACGTTTAAGCATTTCTGCTAGGCACAATTTGAAAATTATGTCTACAAACCACATCATATATGTTTAAATGCAAGAACAACACTTCAACTTAAACAATCCAGCTTGATATACAACTTGATAAAAAAAAAGAATAGAACTATGCCACATCAATCATGAGTTCATGACTGGGAAAGATAAAAAGCTAACGATTAAAATAAAACAGATAAAACACGCATAGCCTATAGCAGTACGAGCATTCACTAAAATTCGCGGAGTTCATAGACCAAATAATAGAAACCGCAAACCTACGTAGAATTCAGATCCACAAACATGCACACTAAGCTACACGCGGATTTGCCATCTCAATGCAGATTCGCAAACACAATCGTTCTCAATTTTCCGAACAAGAGAAGTGAAATTACAGCAAAAGACAAACTAACCAACCACAGATCCAGATCAAAGTAGAAGCCACGTAAGCATTTTATTTTTTCATTTATAGAAAAACAGGTCCATCACCAAAATCTAGCTAGTTTAAGAGAAACAATATCGGATCTGAAGAAAAACAAGCACTAAAAATAGAAACAGATCGAGAATGTGAAAATGTGAGTGAGAATAGATTACCGAGAAAGGATTAACTTCTTCTTCGAACGGATTAGGATCCTGGTGGCGATTCATGGTGAATGAGAGAGCTTAGATTTAGATCCCTAAATTTTTTGAAGGGAGAAATGAGCGTTGGGAGTGCCACAGAATAACTGAACGGACGAACGAACGAACAGTTAGGTGCGTGACTGCGTGAGTGAGTGAGACACTGTTTTTAAATTTGAAGTGCGTGCGGTGAGAGAAAGCACTTTTCACGCTTTTTCTTGAAGTTGGATTGGCTTGTTCGCAAGGCGCGGGAGGTGCTGTTTGGTAATCTTACACAACACACGAGTGGAATCATGTTATTGGCCAACTAAATTCCTATGTCTGAAAAAGAAAGATTTGAGAATAATTTTAATTGTGAACTTAATTTGAAATTTTTAAAAAACTAAATTAGTTAGATAAAATTAGCAAATGAACTATTTTGTTTCCAGTAATTTTATTGTTAACCCATCCATCTTAGTTTACATTAAGCTAATCCAATAGTTCTAAAAAAATTGAGATGATAGATTTTTTGTCGGTTTTAATATAATCTTAAATTATTAAATTATTGTTCTATAATTTAAGTAGAGCTTTGAGATTTATATAATAGATTTAGATTTTGTATTTTTTTTTTTAAATTAAAGGTAAGACTTAAATTCGCGACTTCTAAATGAGTATGAAAACTATGGGTACAAAAAATTCTTTAATGATAGTGAATTTATGTTTATCTACATTTACATTGAATAAAATCTTTGGTACTAGCTATAAGAGAAAGATAGATGCAAGCTTCACTAAAAATTTAAGATACTAATGCTTGTGCTGATAAGTTTGTTGATTAAGATCATATTCTACATTTTGGATGTCATATTTTAAAATTTTTATCATTTACCTTCTTGTGCTCTTATTGATTTTAATGTAGAGCTTGTTCTTGTTCGTATTAAATAACCTAAAAAAGTGAGTGTGTACTTTTTAGAGAAATGGACGTAATTTTTTAGTATTTTGGACAAGAAAAAGTGTAGATAACCAACAAGATTTTTGAATAACATCTAAACAATGTGAATTAATAGGGTTAAAAGAATAAATTTAATTAGTAGCATTAAATTAAGGTGTAGTGTATTTTTATTTGATTGGTGGTTGTTCATATTGTTCAAAATTTTCGTTGTTTTCCTAGCACTCTCCTTTAAACAATAGTCCTATTGTTGATAAAGAAGAGTTATCAATAATTTTTATTAATTAAAAAAAATTATTTATACACATATTTTTTATAGTCTCACTACATATTAAAATTTTTTTTTTCTACCAAACCCAATCAAATTGGTTTAAAGTTCAAATATAATAAAAATTAGTTTTATTAGTGAGAATGTGTAGACACGCTCCAACTCCCATCGACATTGTGCACTTCTTCTTTTTCTTTCGTGTTCTTTCTTCTTATTCGCGTTCCTTCTTTTTCTCTTCATGCAGTTGCTGCGTTTTTCTTTTCTTTTCCTCTTCATCTTCCTGGTATTTTTTGTAGCATTATGTATGACTTCTTTTTTTTTTTCTTTTTTTTTGTATTTATTCTTATTAAAAAGATAAAACAAGAAGAATTATGAGAATGTAAGACCAGAAAAGACAAAAAAAAGGATGAAAAATTTTGAATTATGCAAAATTTATTAGAAAATAACACTGAAATTTCTTAACAATGACATCGAAACTTCTTAATCTCAACATGAAATTTAACTACAAAAACATAGCTTCTTTAATACTGTATTTTTTTTTGCTGATGATGATGATGATGATGAAGGAGAGATTTTGAATTGTTATTCTTATTTTTTTTAGAAGTATTGCTTCTCATTTTAGACTTGAATAAACATTATTACAATTTTATTTAATTGAATGAATGTAAAAAATAAATTGCATACTAAAATATCACAAGTTAGCACCGAAATAACTTAAATGAACATGTTAGTACTATATTGCAATCCTATTTAGTTGAATGGATGTAGGTTCACACTTATTAAATTGAATTCTTGTCAAAAACAAAAAACACTGAAATTTATTAATTATGAGACCAAAATTTTACTAAACACACAAATGTCTTCTTATGCTTCCTTATGCTTTAACAATAACTTCTTTTCTTTCTCTATTTACTAACTAAAAATAATGAGAATGAATATTTTAATTTGATGTTCTAATCTTGCTAGGTAATCAAAATGATCAAGATAACGAAGAATAAGAGGAGGAAGAGTTTTGAATTGTTATTATTACTTTTTTTAAGGAATATTACTTTTCATATTAGACTTGAATAAACATGTATTACAATCTTATTTTATTGAATGAATGTAAAAAGTAATTACATAAAAGATCACAAGATAATATTGAAATTACTTGAATGAACATGTTTGTACTATATTAGAATCTTATTTAGTTGAATGAACGTAGTTTCACACTTATTGAATTGACTAGAAACAAAAAGTACCGAAATTTATTAATTTTAAAAGCATGGCTTCTCAATTAGATTTTAATGCACACTTATTGAATTGAAATCTTACATGTGCAAAAAATTTAAAAGAGGATGAAGGAGGAAAAGAAGCAATGTAATTTACATATAAGAAAAAAAGACAATGACGACGATAACGATGATGATGATAATGGTAAAAAAGGAAGGAGAAGAATAAACTCAGATGAGAAAGGAAGGAGGAAGAAGAGGAGGAGATAGTGGTAGTGGTGATAATGAAAACGACAATAATGAAAGAAAAACATGAGGATAAATGAGGAGAATAAAAAGAAGGAGTAGCAGTAGCGATAACGACAACGATGGTGATGAACTGATGATGATGATGGAGGAAGAGGAAAAGGAAGGAGGAGAATAAATGTAAATGATGATGACGATGATAACGAATGAGAAAGATAAGAAAAAAGAGGAGAATAAAAATAGGCAATAGCATCAACGATGTAAGAAGAAGGAAGAAAAAGAAGAAGCGCATGAACGAGAAACACATTATAACAACTTAGTTAAATTTGAATAGATAAATAATTTGAATGTAAAACTTTTTCTTGTATTTTTAATTATATTATTTTAAAAAATACTACTTTAATTTTTTTTTAAAATCAATCAAAAGCCAAAACTCACAAAATACGAGAGGAATTAAGATTATATAATTTTTAGAAAATAGCTATAATTTTGATCACCTAACAATTATTTTATTTTATTTTTTCATAATATGTCTTAATTCAAGTGGCCACTTGATTAAGTGAGATTCAAATTCTTAATATTTATTTAAGTAGATTAGTGAATTAGTTACTAAATCAATCCAAATTAGCTACAATACAATAGCTTTACTATGTGATGATGAAGCAGAGCTGTGAATTTTTTTTTGTTCTTTTCAAACATTGGGCCTTGCCTGCCATAAGCTCATTTTCGAAGATCTGAGCCATCACCACATCAGAAAGCCATAAACCCTTGACCCAAAAAAAAAAATCGTGAGAGAAGCCACAATCCACAAACCCTCCCCACTCTCCAGTCCCATCCTCTCTCCCTCTTTGCCGTTGGTCAGAAGCCGCTGCAAATTTGGAAATATTCATTGGGAATATGCCATTTGAAAAAGCTCTATAATTTCATTTGGCCATAATTTATCGTTGTACTAATTATTTGTAAACCAAAATAAACTATAATTAAAATTCCAATTATATGTAAAACTAGTTGTAAACTTCAATGTAATGATTATTTCAATAAAAACTGGTCTTATGTAAATTATATATATTATTTTATGACAAATTTGTAAAATAATATATCAATCACCACTAAAATAACACTCCCATATTTGTTTATCTTACATATGAAAATTATAAACTAATTACAATATGATAAAGATAATTCTGAGAACTTTTTTGAAAAAATTCTGTGTACATATTTTTGTTTAAAGAAAAAAATTAGTATATTTTCCTTATACTTTTAATTTTTAGTTCAAGTGATGATGTATTTAATTTGCTTTTAATTTAGAGTTCTAAGTTCTAACTATAAAGAGGTCAAATATTTAAAAAAGTCAAAACCCTAGCAAATACTACACAAAGCCTTCGTACTTGCGCCTCTGTGCGGTTTCTTCTCGGGCACTGGTTCGCGCGCTGCGTAGCGGTTTCTACTTTCCTTCACTTCACTTCGTTCCACACTTTCCACCTCCAAAACCATGGGTCGCAAACACGACGCCGTTATCGCAGCTGAACCAGTTGCCGTGCCATCACCAGCAGGAGAAGCCCCAAACAGTCCCAAACTCAAATCCGAAAAGAAGAAGAAAAAGCACAAGAACAAAGACAAACACAACCAAGAACAAAACGGAACCGCTAGTCCCAAAAGAAAGCTCGACGAGATCCAGCCTCGAAACGCCGCCGAATCCGACAAGGGGAAAAAGAAGAAGAAGAAGCACAAGCGCGATTCGGAAGAGAACGTGGAGGAAACCAAAGCTGAATCCGTTGATGGAGCTGGCGGAGGCGGCGGAGGAGGAGATGAGTCGGTTACCGACGGGCATGTGGTAGTTACCGGGAAGAACGCCGGAGAGGCGAAGTACGCGCCGGTGAAGAGCTTCGCCGGTTCGGGGCTGCCGGAAAACGTGCTGGAGTGCTGCAAGGGCTTCGAGAAGCCGTCGCCGATTCAGTCACGTGCATGGCCTTTCTTGTTGGACGGTCGTGATCTCATCGGAATCGCTGCAACTGGTTCAGGTGTGTTGTTGTGAATGATTTGTGATGAAAATTTAATGAATTCGGAGTGTGATTTTGATGAGCTTTTATGTATGTTACCACAGGGAAGACGCTGGCGTTCGGGATTCCTGCCGTTATGCACGTTCTGAGCAAGCGGAAGAATAAAGCGGTGAAGGGTCGGAACCCTCTTTGCCTCGTGCTCTCTCCTACCAGGGAGCTAGCTCAACAAGTATGCTTCTTATCTTTTAATGCATAGGTTGTTGTTTCATTGATTTTAGGCTCTTTATCCTTCAAAACCATTGTGTCGCACTTTGCCTATTGCTTAGTTCATTGAGATGCAGCATTACATTCAAATATGTTTTGACGATAATAGATATTTCAATGTGTGTGGTAGCTTTGATTAAGTGTCTGCCTAAATCGAGTTATTCCTACTTAGTCAAAGGACTAAAATGAACATTACCTCCTTGTTATTCACATATAATTTTATATATTTGTACACAAACACAGAAACCATGAGGCGTGATGGACTTCAACCTCCTATTTCAATAGTGTGCAAAGTACATGTCCTTAGCTATTAGCATATATCCCTCTTTTTTGGAATGCTATAATTTCCTGTCATTTGATTATGACCGTAATCTTGAATCGTGATATTTTAGTGAGATGGGTGTCATGATTATAACCTCTGGTGAATTTAACTTGGATCTTCGACTTAATGGGTACAGATGTTAATTTGCTAAATGATAAATATGCATCTAAAGGCTTTCTTATTTGTATTGCAGATTTCAGATGTTATGTGTGATGCTGGTAAGTCTTGTGGTGTGGAGTCAGTTTGTTTGTATGGTGGAACCTCCAAAGGGCCACAAATCTCGTCACTGAAATCTGGCATCGTAAGTTATATAGCTTTTCCTTTCCTTTGTCCCCCCCCCCCCCCTTTCCTTCTCTTCGGTTTAATAACTTTAAACAAATGAATCTTTTAACAATGCTTATCTCTTTTATCCAGGACATTGTCATTGGAACTCCTGGTCGTATACAGGATTTGATTGAAATGGGTGTCTGTAGCCTAAAAGATGTATCTTTTGTGGTAAGTAGTAAAGTTTCTAGCAAACTGCTGTTCATCCGTTCTCACCCGTAGTGCATTTTTCTAGATGAAATTGAAAACAAGTTGTCAAACAATCATGTATTTTCGTGGTGGTCTAACTAGTGAGTAGCGGGCCCAGATCACCTTAATGTGAATTACTTCATTGTACATATACTAAATGCTATTGTTGGAGTTCCCCGAAGTTGAATTTAGACATAATTTGTGTATCATCTAATTCTTGTTGGCTCTGCTTTACATAACCCCCATTTCTTGGTGTCCAGTGTGACAACTATCATTTCGCTTTCCTTTTGTATTTGTGTATTTCTATGATGCTTCTATTCTTATGTTGAGTAGATGCTTATATTATTGTTTGTTTGTCTAAGGTGCTTGATGAAGCAGATCGGATGCTTGACATGGGTTTCGAACAAGTAGTCCGCTCTATACTGGGTCAGACATGCTCTGGTATGAGGCTTACAGTTTAATTGTTCCTGGTTTTCTTTATATCAACTTTCTTCTTTCAATTTTAGTTCTTGACCTTTACCTTAAATTCTGTCACTTGATGCACTAGATCTACAGTTTCAAAATTTGCTTCAACAATGAGTTGTGTAAATGTATTTTATTACCACAATTTGTTCCCAGCTTATTTATTTTATTGAAGGAATTCTAATAATTTGCAGTTCGCCAAATGGTGATGTTTAGCGCTACTTGGCCCTTACCAGTTCATCAGTTAGCACAGGAGTTTATGGATCCCAACCCTGTAAAGGTCTGTATCTAGATTTTAGAAGAGGCTTTCAACTAGTTTTTTATTTAGTAGTTGTGGAAACTGATTTTTGAACTTGTGACAGGTTGTTGTAGGTTCAGAAGATTTAGCTGCGAATCATGATGTCATGCAGATAGTTGAGGTCTGTATTGACCAAATCTAGTCTACATTTGTTTGTTTTAAATGTTTTTGTTGACTAGTGGAAAAATCTTGTTGCATTCATAGGTCTTGGATGACCGTGCGCGTGATAAGCGACTGGTTGCTTTACTGGAAAAATACCACAAATCTCAGAGGTCTCTCTCCATGATAATTAATCCTTAAAACTAGAGATATCTTCCCAGGAAGCAGTGAATAGTTAATACATTGGATCAAGTTGTTGCTATCCTTAATTCCTAACATTTTCCAGTGTTCATTTGGTTTTCAATGAACATATACATGTATTTTTGTAGCCTAAAAAGGACGAGTTATCATGAAACATATTGATAGTTGATATCTTCAGACTTAACTATTTTGTTCTACATGTTGATAAGAGTGTGCATCTTTTATCAGGAACCGAGTATTGATCTTTGTTTTGTACAAAATGGAAACCACACGAGTTGAAAGGATGCTTCAACAAGGGTATGCTGTGTGTGTGTGTACACATGTAGTGTTTGTTGTTGACATTAGCTACTTGTGACATGATAAATTATTTTCAGAGGTTGGAAGGTTGTGTCCATACATGGAGACAAAGCACAACATGATCGTACAAAGGCACTTTCATTATTCAAGAATGGGAGCTGCCCTTTAATGGTATGCTGCTTCAAACTGCGATTATGATTATGAATTGGTACTTGAATACCAGCAAGATTTGGTGTTCCTTTCTCTGAAACACTGACATGTTGGGGGGTTGATTATTTTCCTTTCATCAGTTTTACCATGTAAATTTCTTTTTAGCAGTAATTTATCTTCCTGCCTTATCCATGTAATGCTTTGCATCCAACTTCCGTTTGTGATAAGATTCAACATTTAGTTTTTCAAGGTTAGCTTTGTGACTGCCATATGTTACAATATACTATACTATTGGATAAACTAGTTCAGGTTCTGTCGTAAACCTAAAGTCCATCTTTTACATCACTAGTGAATGGACATAAATTCACTTTGTTATTTCCACTGATCTTCATCCAAACTGAATAGAAGGCAAAGAGATTATCAACTGAGCGTTCCCTTTTATTTTTATTCTTATTTTAACTACAGTTTTTGTCTCCCCTGAATGTCTGTTGTGGATAGTGTGCATAAATAGGGTTTGAGGTCTTTCAATTGTTCTGCACAGAGTGTTTGGCTTTGTTCGGTCATTTATTTGACCTAATTTATAATTTATTGGGCAGATTGCTACTGATGTGGCTGCACGTGGATTGGATATTCCAGATGTTGAAGTTGTTATCAACTATAGTTTTCCTTTAACTACAGAAGATTATGTTCATAGAATTGGTCGGACTGGACGAGCTGGTAAAAAAGGTGTTGCCCATACATTTTTCACACAGCAGAATAAGGTGGTATCCATGCCCGATGTGTTTGAGGTTCTTTATTTGCTTGTCATGCTGTTTCTCAACTTTTTATTTTTGCCATTGACTATTGAATGGAAATATTCAGGGTCTTGCTGGGGAGCTTGTGAATGTATTAAGAGAAGCTGGACAGATTGTGCCAGATGCCCTTTTGAAATTTGGCACACATGTAAAGAAAAAGGTATATTTTCTTCTTCACTTCTCTCTTTGCACCTGATCAGGTTTCGTTTCTGATGGTTTGTGACTGTTGCGACAAATTTTGCTTTGAATTGCAATCCTTTAGAATTTGTGCAAGATATTCAATTGATGTTTAAACTATCATTTTCTGTTATATTAGGAGTCCAAGCTTTATGGGGCCCACTTTAAGGAAATTTCCGCTGATGCACCGAAGTCTCAAAAAATTACATTTGACAACTCTGACGAAGACTAAATGCATGCTAACTTACGGTTAGTTTTTGGTTGGATGAATATTGGAATTCAGTTGTTTATTCTTTTTACCTCCTGGTTACTTGTTCCTTTAAAAAGGAAATAAGCATATATTATTAGAGCCAGAAGTCGATTAGCTAGTCTTTTCCTCTCGTAGCATTTATGGATCAGAAGATTTTGTCCTTTTCTTTCGTGAGATGATAATCCTTGTATTCACTTTGTATAACTACAATTTAGCATCTATAATGGTTTATTAAATTCTATAATTTATGTTTCAGGGGTTCAGTTATTTATTTATTTTTATAGGTTTTGTATCATTTGCTCTGCACTTAAATAGTTTTAAGAAAAATCCTGGTAAGTGGTAATTATTTCATTCTGTTTGGCAACACATATGCCTGAGAAGATGTTCACAGCTTGAAGTGTATCTTACAAGAAAAATGTTCTGGAATATTTTTACATCCCCCCTTCCCCCTCTTTCAGAATATTTCCTTAGTATATTCTATCGTCTAATTAAGGCCCTTGATAATCAGTCACTACTCTGACCTCATAGCTAAGTTGTGACCATTTGAGCCAAGGTGACTTTCATTTAAGACGTGTTGACGAGTATATTTTTTTGCATCAATTAATTTCTTTATATATATATTGTCATTTATGAAGTCTGTTCTCTTCTTGTGGTTAAGAGACGTGCATTATGTTTGAGGATGGATATGTTAAACTATTCATCCATAAGTGCGTGGAAATATATTACTCTCTATATTCAATATTGTAAGTATTAGCGTGGAATTACAGCTGTTAACAGTGACGTAGTTGACAATTGACATAATTGCAAATGGACAATTGTGGAATTGAATTTCATTGTGGCTGCAGCCTGTAGAGCTGAAATTTTTAATTTTTCATTTGTCGTAAACGTCAAATTCAGAATTATTTAAAGGAATTTATATAAAAGTAAATGTGGATTATATGATCATATCACAATGCTGATAGAAATTGTTCGATCTTTATAAGCATTTTTATATTAATAATAATATTATGTGCATATTAAAAATTGATAATTATATATTTGTGTATATTTATGTGTTGTTTTATATATATATATATTTTAAAATATATTTTGTATTTATATATGTGATTGATTTGTTTTTTTTTTTTTTTTTGTTTATATATAACATGATTGTTTTAACTTTTATATTATGAACAATATATTTGTTTTTGTATTTTTAATTATGATATGTATTTTAACTTTTAAGCCTTTGAAATTAGCGGCGACAGGCGCCTCGTAGGAATGGTCAGCAAAAAAGTTTGTATCCGCAGTATTAGTACGGCATTCCGTGAGAGCCGCTGAGAAAATAAAATAAAATTTCGTGTGATGCTGGTCTAATTTTTTATCTGCATTTTAATTTAGGCATGCTGAGAAAAAAGAAAATATCAAAATAGTGGAACTTTGTATAATTTTTTAAATATAGAAAAATATTGGTCAATATTCCACACCATGGCGCGTGGATTGAGTTAGTTTGCACATGATGTGCAATCTGTTATTTGTAAGTACTTAAGTCTATACCCAAAGCGAATTGCATAATCTGGACGCGTATTAGAGACCACAATAGTTGATGAAAAACAATAAGAATCAACGTTTCCAGCCAAACAAACTTACTAAGTAACCACCCAGAAGTTACAAGGCAACTCTATGTACTTGTTTTCTTAGAATATTCAGGATTCTGTTAATGTAGCCAAGCCAATTTTGTGGTCAATGTCCTTTAGGCAACCCCAATGGTTAGGCCTTTGCCCTCTCTTCACAGAAACAAATTCATCCCTATAAACCATTTTGGTAAATCACATGACGCAGTGTAGATTCAAAGATTTGCACTTTGCAGCGACGAGTTTCCTCTTTTAAAATCAGCTTATGATGGATAATATATAATTGGATTTTATCATTGGCAATATCTTAGACTTTTTAATTAAAAAACAAAAGCTTGCTCATAGTATGTCTTCTTGTTTTGTTCCCGGAAAATACCATGAAACATCCTTTTCATCGTGTGGAGAAATGGTTTTATTATGTAGGACTTTGTGAGCTACAAGCAAAAGGACCTTAGAAAATAGTAATATAATGGTGGTTGACCATTTCCTTCCTAGTGCTTATTAGAACCCATTCCTGAGAATAAAAACTACAACCCAGAAAACAGGTTCACAAGTCCTTCATACAAACCAGACTTCTTAGTTCTTATAAAAAAGAAATCATTGAAAAAGAGAGAAGAAAAGATTGAAGTTAGATGGCAGAAAGTCCAGTGTCCTTTCTATTGGACAAGCTGACTACTTTACTTCAAGAAGAAGTGAATCTCCAGAGAGGGGTGAGTGATGATATTCGGCATATTAAAGGCGAACTGGAACGGCACAAGGCCATCTTAAGGGTGGCTGATGCACTTGAAGACAAAGACCATGAACTCCAAGAATGGATCAAGAGAGTTAGAGAGATTGCTTATGAAATGGAAGATGCTATAGATGAGTTCAATGTTCGCCTTGTTGATCAACATATGCATGGCAGCAATTCTTCTCTTACTCACAAGATTGTTTTCACATGGAAAACCTTGAAAGCTCGGCGCCAGATCGGTTCACACATACAAGAGATCAAGTCCAGATTGGATGTTATCTCCATGGAGCGTCCCAGCATGTATGGGATAGGCTCAAGGTCTAGTCAGAGGCTGTCGTCAAGGCTTGATAGCCAAGGCGACGCGCTTCTGCTAGAGGAAGCTGATCTTGTAGGAATTGACACACCCAAGAAGCAGCTAAGTGATTTGCTTTTCAAAGATGAACCAAATAGGGATGTGATTGCCATTTATGGAATGGGAGGGTTGGGGAAAACTACATTGGCAAAGCAAGTTTATGATGACCCAAAAGTGAAGAAGCGTTTCAGGATTCATGCTTGGGTTATTGTTTCTCAATCTTTCAAGTTAGAAGAGCTCCTGAGAGACCTGGTTCAACAGCTTTACAATGTGATTGGCAAACCAGCCCCTGAAGCAGTTGGACAAATGAGAAGTGACAAGCTTAAAGAGGTGATCAAGAATTTGCTTCAGAGAAGCAGGTACCTGATTGTGTTGGATGATGTATGGCATGTAAATGTCTGGGATTCTGTGAAATATGCTCTCCCCAACAATAGCCGAGGCAGCAGAGTAATGCTTACCACGCGCAAGCGAAACGTGGCTATGTCTTCGTGTGCTGAGTTTGGTAAGGTATATAACCTTGAATTCTTGTCTGAGCATGAAGCTTGGTCACTTTTTTGTAGGAAGACATTTCAGGGGAACTCATGCCCTTCTCACTTGGAACAAGTTTGCTGGAATATCTTGAAACTGTGTGGGGGTCTGCCACTAGCAATTGTAGCAATCAGTGGTGCTTTGGCCACAAGGGATAAAACTAACATAGAAGAATGGCAAATGGTTTGCAGAAGTTTTGGGGCTGAAATGGAAGGCAATGACAAGCTGGAGGACATGAAGAAAGTGCTTTCCCTGAGCTTCAATGAGTTACCTTACTACCTAAAATCCTGCTTGTTGTACTTAAGCATCTTCCCAGAATTTCATGCCATTGAGCATATGAGATTGATTCGTTTGTGGATAGCCGAAGGGTTCGTGGTTGGAGAAGATGGAAAGACACTGGAGGAAGTTGCAGACAGTTACCTCAAAGAGCTCTTGAACAGAAGTCTGCTACAAGTAGTACAGAAAACCAGTGATGGCAGGATGAAGACGTGTCGAATGCACGACCTCATTAGGGAGATTGTCACTCTGAAATCAAAGAATCAGAACTTTGCAACCATAGCAAAAGAACCAGACATAACCTGGCCAGACAAAGTTCGACGCCTATCAGTCATAAACACAATGAATAACATTCAGCAAAACAAGACATTCCAACTTAGATCTCTGCTAATGTTTGCCTTATCAGATGCTAACCATGATTTTTCTCTACATGCAGTATGTTCCACTGGTTATAGGTTACTTAGAGTGTTAGATTTGCAGGATTCTCCATTGCAGGTTTTTCCTGCTCAAGTTGTCAATCTTTACCTTCTAAAGTTCCTGAGTCTGAAGAATACAAAGGTGAAAAGCATTCCAGCCTCCATTAAGAAGCTGCAACACCTTGAGACATTGGACCTTAAACACTCCAATGTCACAGAATTACCTGTTGAAATTGTGGAGCTGCAGCGATTGCGCCATCTCTTGGTGTATCGATATGAGATTGAATCCTATGCTTACTTCCATTCAAAGTATGGCTTCAAGGTGTCTGCCCCAATAGGAAGGATGCAATCTTTGCAAAAGCTATGTTTCATAGAGGTAGACCAAGGAAGTAAGGCCTTGATGATTGAGCTTGGAAAACTTACACAACTTAGGAGGCTCGGCATAAGGAAGATGAGGCGAGAAGATGGGGCTGCTTTGTGCTTTTCCATTGAGAAGATGATCAATCTCCGGTCATTGTCCATAACTGCAATCAATGAAGATGAGATCATTGACATTCACTGCATTTCCAACCCTCCTCAGTATCTCCGGCAACTCTACTTGAGTGGACGTTTAGAGAAGTTCCCACAATGGATTCAATCTCTCAAGAATTTGGCCAAAGTGCATCTAAAATGGAGCAGGCTAAAGGAGGATCCTCTGGTATATCTTCAAGACTTGCCAAATCTAAGGCATCTTGAGTTTCTTCAGGTTTATGTTGGAGACAAATTGCATTTCAGGGCTGACAAGTTCCAAAATCTTAAGGTTTTAGGCCTTGATGAAATAGATGGACTGAAATCTATGATCATGGAGGAGGGAGCAATGCCTGGACTTAAGAAGCTGATCATCCAGCGCTGCGGCGCATTGACGCAGGTACCATTAGGCATTGAACACCTAAGTAAACTAAAGTCAATCGAGTTTTTCGACATGCCTGAAGAATTGATTTCAGCACTGCGTCCAAATGGAGGCAAAGATAATTGGAGAGTACAACATGTTCCAGTTGTATACTCCACATATTGGAGGGATGGTGGTTGGGATGTCTATTCTTTAGACACTTTTGGGGAGAGAGAGACTGATTCTAGTGCTGTAATGAGAAGTCTAGAGCTTCCTACTCTTTGGAAGGTTTAGCATTCATTCACTCTTCAAACTTCAAACTTCTGTTTTCCATCAGATTGCATATGTCAGTCATGGCAACTTTTTTTTATTTTTTTGCCATCACATTGTATGCATCATTTGCTTCTTGAATTCAGAGGTTGATGAATAAAATTGTTTAACATTTTGGTTTACCAACAAAAAAAAATATGGTTGCATGAATGAATGTATGACTACTATAGTTTTAGGGTGATGGTAGTTTCCCATATCAGATATCATAGCTCATAGCTCTTTTAGTATAGAGTTCCGCTAGGGAGACAATGGCTTATTTGTACAATGGGTTATATGAGTTACAAAATGAACATCCTCATACTATCTAGAATAACCATCTGAAGTACTAGGGATAATAAACATCTTCCCAAAAGCTTAAACATCTTCCCAAAAGCTTAAACTGATTTTCGGGTGATAGAAAAAAGTAACACTAATGATTATATCTCTAATACTCCCTTTAGTATAACAAAGTAGCTCAAAACAAGAGTTTATATTCAAAAAATTTTGATAAATGAAAAATATAATAATAATAGTATATTAGTAGAAGGACAAAAGTGGAAAGCAGAAATATTTGGTAACCAAAAAAAAAAAATAACCAAAAACAACCAGAACTTGTCCTATTTAACATTCGTTAAATGTTGTTAGATTAATGAAACAAATTTGAACTGTTTTTTTTTTTTTTTTTTGCCTTCTTAACATTATCAAGTCGAAAATAAAACTTGTATAAATTCTTATTTAATTCATTGTAAGCCTCTAAAAAATCGGATGACTCATATCTCACTGTTTTGTTCATATTTTATAGTCCATTCCATTTTAACCCCTCCTTCCTCTTTTAAATTCTCTAAGCCTAAGTTATATCGATAATCTTTTATGCCTTTTAAGATAAATTAAAATATTAAAAAGTTCATCACTATAAATTGTCCTATTTTTCATTTTAGAGTGAAAAACCTGTTACTTTTGTTCTGGTATTTTTGGAAGATACTGAATAGATTCCGCCTCTAATTGTCCAAGAGTATTTTATAATTCCATATTTCATTACATGTATAATGTATTTAAAAAGATTTTAACCTAATCAGTTGAATTATTTTTTTCCCTTAAACTTAAAGGTCTTTTATGTGATTAGTGTCTTTTATACATATATTAGTATATGTATCCGGTACGGAATAATAAACAAAATATAAAAAAAAATGAAATTTTTAAATGAAAATACAAATAATAAATTTTGTTATAAAATTTTTTGAAGTTAATTAAATTTAAAGTTTAACTATTTTTAATATTAAAAATAATAAAATTAATGAGTAATAATTTTATTTGTTTTCAAAATATAACAATTACTTATAACAATAATGTTCATACCCTGGCCCAACGCTAAGGCCCAGGATCCAAGTAAAAAGGCCCAACCCAAAGGGTTGACCTCACCCAGTACCAATCTTCGTCTTAGGAAGTCGGTACTCGACACGACTTGCTCTAAAGAAGTCGGGAACGAGGGTTAGCTGGCAGATAAGCACTCATTTGAATAAATAACTGCCCCTAGAATCTCTCTACCCACTTCCACAAGCCATATCTTAACTTCCCTAAGATAAAGGGACGGTTAACACCCTAAAAAAGTGGCACTACTCCAACGGTGGTTATTGGTTCACCACTATAAATACACTGACACTTCTCAGGTATCTCTAAGTCCCAATACTCTCTAGACCTGCTAACACTCTTGCTGACTTAGGCATCGGAGTGTCTTTGCAGGTACCACCCCTCATTCTTTCGCACGCACAAGTCGGACGGAGGGCACCGAGTTGCGGATCCACTTGGAATCCTCCTCATTCATACGTTTGGGCCAACCAACACCATCCAGCCCATTAATCTCCGGTTACCCATTGTAACATTGGCGCCGTTGCCGGGGACCCGAGAGATCAACCAGTGATGGCGGATAGATCCCCTGAAGAGGGTCATGTGGAGTCAGATTCTGAACAAGAGAATCTGGACACCGGAAACAAGGATGCAGACTTGACACTTCACCAGGAAGCCAATGACCAACACAGGGAAGATACCTCCGGAATAAAAAATCCGAAGGTGAATTCTTCAGAAGGGCGCGAATCAGAGAAAGAGGGCCCCTCCCATGCAACTAAGCTCATGGAACTGTTAGAATAGGAACGGGAGCGACAAAAGGAAACTGAAAAGAACCTAAAAGAGGAGATGGAGCGACGAAAAGAGTTAGAAAGAAAACTCTTAAAGTTAGAATCCTCCCTCAAAGGTCGGAACTCCCGAGACGAACGAGAAGAACCACCACTAGGAGGGGAGGATCCTTTCAGCGAGGAAATAATGAGGGCAAAAGTTCCAAGGAACTTCAAAAGCCCCGATATGGACTTCTATGATGGAACCACAGATCCGAAGCATCACCTAAGCAATTTCAAAAGTCGGATGTACCTAGCTGATGCTTCCGACGCTACGCGATGCAAAGCTTTCCCGACCACCCTATCGAAAGCAGCGATGAAGTGGTTCGACAGCCTCCCTCCAAGGTCGGTCACCAGTTTCGAAGACCTTTCAAGAAAGTTCTTGATGAGGTTCTCCATCCAGAAAGACAAAGTGAAACATGCACCAAGCCTCCTGGGAATAAAACAGGAGGTCGGAGAATCCTTGCGAGCCTATATGGAAAGGTTCAATAAAGCATGTTTAGAGATTCAAGACCTGCCCACCGAGGCAGTCATAATGGGATTAGTCAATGGACTCAGGGAAGGTCCCTTCTCACAGTCCATATCAAAAAGACACCCCATCTCCTTAAGTGATGTACAAGAAAGAGCTGAAAAGTACATCAATATGGAGAAAAATGCCAAGTTGAGAGACCTGAGTTGGCGACCTGGGCACCTTCCCTCAGCAAAAGAGAGGGAGAGGAAAACCAAGAAAAAGGAAGAACTCGGTCTCGATAGACCAAAAAAATATCACTCTTATACTCCTCTGAAAGTTTCTATAGTGGATGTATACAGAGAGATTTGTAACACTGAAAGGTTACCACCCCCAGACCCATTAAAAATAAAAAGGGGGGAGCCGCAGCGACTACTGTGAGTACCATAAAGTATATGGTCACTCCACAAACGACTGCTACGACCTTAAAAATGTGATAGAAAAGCTGGCTAGAGAATGTCGGCTTGACAAATATCTCATAGAAAGGTCGGACAATCACGGCAAGAGAAAGCGAGATGATATAGATAGAAGAGACCCACCACCGCAGACTCCGGAAAGACATATCCATATGATCTCAGGGGGGTTCGCGGGAGGGGGACTCACCAAATCCTCTCGCAAAAGGCATCTTAAGAGAGTATACCAGGTCAGAGAAGAGTCATCCGACCTCCCTACCATTTCATTCACGAAAGAAGATGGGCAAGGAATAATCCCTGGACATGATGATCCAGTGGTAATAACTATGATCCTGGCAAATGCCCATCTCCATAGAACCCTAGTGGACCAAGGAAGCTCAGCGGACATCCTTTTTAAGCCCGCCTTTGATAAACTAGGGTTAGATGAGAAAGAGTTGAGAGCTTACCCTGACACCTTATACGGGCTAGGCGACACGCCAATAAAGCCACTAGGATTTTTGCCCCTCCACACCACTTTTGAAAAAGGGGAAAAATCAAAAACTCTGAGTATAGACTTCATAGTCATCGACGTAGGGTCAGCATATAATGCCTTAATCGGCAGAGCTACCCTTAATCGACTCAGAGCGGTGGTATCCACTCCCCACCTTTGTATGAAATTTCCGACCTCAGCGGGGATAGCAACGGTAAGGGGGGACCAGAAATTGGCAAGGAAATGCTACAATGAAAGCCTAAACCTGAGAGGGAAGGGCCGAGAAGTCCACACAATAGAGCTCGGAGGTGCAAGGGCTAGAGAAGAGCTACGACCACAGCCAGGAGAAAAAACCGAAGAGATACAGGTCGGCGAAGAAGAAGGGAAAGTCACTCACATAGGAGCCAACCTAGGGGAAACCCTAAAACAAGGGTTGACTAAGCTCCTAAGAGATAACTCCGATCTCTTCGCCTGGAAGGCCTCCGACATGCCAGGAATAGACCCCGAGCTCATGTCCCACAGGCTTTCGGTCTACTCGGGGTCTCGACCTGTACAACAAAGAAGACGCAAGCTCGGCCCGGAACGAGCCCTGGTAGTAGAAGAGCAAGTACAGGCACTCCTAGAAGCCGGCTTCATCAGAGAAGTCAAGTACCCAACATGGCTACCCAATGTAGTGCTAGTCAAAAAACAAAATGGCAACTGGAGAATGTGTGTCGACTATACCGACTTAAATAAGGCCTGTCCCAAGGACCCTTATCCACTGCCAAGCATTGATACCTTAGTAGACTCCAGCTCGGGGTATCAATACTTATCATTCATGGACGCCTACTCGGGGTATAACCAAATCCCGATGTATGAGCCAGACCAGGAGAAGACATCATTCATCACACCCCGAGCTAATTTCTGCTACGTGGTCATGCCATTTGGATTGAAAAATGCAGGGGCCACATACCAGAGGCTGATGAATAAGGTGTTCGCCTCTCACCTGGGAAGCCTAATGGAAGTATACGTCGACGACATGTTGGTGAAAACCGAAAAAGAAGTCGACCTCTTGTCAGATCTCTCACGATTCTTCGACACCATAAGGTTACACGGGATGAGACTAAATCCCGCAAAGTGTGCCTTCGCGGTAGAGGCAGGAAAATTTCTATGGTTTATGCTGACACAAAGAGGGATCGAAGCAAATCCCGATAAGTGTAGAGCTATCCTGGAGATGAAAAGCCCGACTTGTTTAAGAGAGGTCCAACAACTGAATGGCCGACTTGCAGCCCTCTCCAGATTTTTGGCAGGATCAGCAAGAAAATCCCTTCCGCTGTTCTCTTTATTGAGAAAGGGATGTCAGTTCGAATGGACTCCTGAATGCGAGGAGGCGTTCCAGGAGTTCAAAAGATTCTTGAGCCAACCTCCTATTCTAACTCGACCTGTAGCTGGAGAAGACCTCGTCCTATACCTATCTGTAGCAGATAAGGCCGTCTCATCGGCCCTGATAAGAGAAGACGAGGCCGGTCAGCACCCAATATATTTCATCAATAAAGTTCTACAAGGCCCTGAGCTAAGGTACCACAAACTAGAGAAGTTTGCCTACTCCTTAGTAGTAGCCTCACGAAGACTACGGCCTTACTTTCAAGCTCACACAATAAAAGTCCGCACGAACCAACCCATGAAGCAAATCCTTCAAAAGACGGATGTTGCAGGGAGAATGGTTCAATGGGCAATAGAGCTCTCCGAGTTCGACTTGAAGTATGAAACTCAGATGGCGATTAAAGCCCAGTGCCTCACCGACTTCATTGCAGAATACGCAGGAGACCAAGAGGAAAAACCAACTACATGGGAACTCTATGTAGATGGATCCTCAAACAAAACAGGAAGCGGTGCAGGCATAATACTGGTGGATGAAAGAGGAACCCAGATAGAGGTTTCTCTCAAATTTGAATTCCCGGCTTCAAATAATCAGGCAGAGTACAAAGCCCTGATTGCTGGATTGAAGCTGGCGGAAGAAGTCGGTGCTACAAAGGTGATGGTATACAGCGACTCACAAGTGGTGACCTCCCAAATAAGTGGAGAATATCAGGCAAAAGACCCAAATATGAAGAGGTACTTGGAAAAAACCCTGGAACACCTTGGGCGCTTTGCAGAAACCGAGGTGAGACACATAACTCGGGATCTAAACAGCAGAGCAGACGCCCTATCCAAGCTAGCAAGTACCAAGCCAGGAGGGAATAACAGAAGCCTGATCCAAGAAACTCTCCAGGAACCCTCCGTGGTAAAAGTAGAAGACAAACAGGAGGTCCTTGAGGTAGTCGGATTAAGCCTCGGATGGATGAACCCCTTGGTCGAATACATAAAATTTGACATCCTCCCGAAGGAGGAAAAAGAGGCTAAGAAAATTCGTAGGGAAGCACAATACTACACCTTGGTGAGAAATATTCTCTACAGAAGGGGGATATCAACACCATTATTAAAGTGCGTGCCGACCTCAAGAACTACCGAGGTGTTAGAGGAGATACATAGTGGGATCTGCGGAAACCATCTCGGGGCAAGGTCATTAGCCAGGAAAGTGATCCGAGCTGGATTCTACTGGCCAACCTTGCAGAAAGATGCCACAGAATTTGTGAAAAAGTGCCAATCATGTCAGATGCATGCAAATTTCCACGTGGCTCCCCCGGAGGAACTCATCAGTATCACTTCTCCATGGCCCTTTGCAAAATGGGGAATGGATTTGTTAGGTCCTTTTCCCCAGGCGCCAGGACAGGTCAGATATCTGATCGTGGGAATAGATTATTTCACAAAGTGGATAGAAGCAGAACCATTAGCCACCATCACCGCACAAAGAAGTCGGAGGTTCCTCTACAAAAATATCATCACAAGGTATGGGATACCTCATTCCATTACTACAGATAATGGAACCCAGTTCACCGACTCAACCTTTAGAAACCTAGTAGCCAGTATGAAAATCAAACACCAGTTCACCTCGGTGGAGCACCCGCAAGCCAATGGACAAGCCGAGGCAGCCAACAAAGTCATACTGGCAGGGCTAAAGAAGAGATTACAAGATGCAAAAGGAGCTTGGGCTGAAGAACTCCCACAAGTGCTATGGGCTTACAGGACGACCCCCCAATCCGCCACTGGAGAAACACCATTCCGACTAGTTTATGGCGTAGAAGCCATGATCCCAATAGAAGTCAACGAGCAAAGCCCAAGAGTGATTCTCCATGACGAGATCGGAAATATACAGGGGCACAAAGAGGAGCTCGACTTGCTCCCCGAAATCCGAGAGAAAGCCCATATAAGAGAAGCAGCGTTGAAGCAAAGGATGACTACAAGGTACAACAAAAAAGTCATTCGAAGAGCATTCGCCCCGAACGACTTGGTCTTGATCAGAAACAACATTGGAGTCAACAAATCAGGGGAAGGAAAGCTCGCTGCAAATTGGAAGGGACCTTACAAAATTAATGAGGTCTTAGGAAAAGGTTATTATAAGGTGACCGACTTAAACGGCACCGAGTTACCAAGGTCGTGGCATGCTTGTAACATGAAAAGGTACTATAGCTAAAAGCGAAATCTACTCCCTGATGTACTCTTTTCCCAACTTCATGATTTTTTCCCAAAACCAAAGGGTTTTTTCTGGAGAAGGGTTTTTAACGAGGCATCATAGTAGGGGCTAAGGGAAATAGACTGTCAAAAATCCTTAGCAGCAATAAAGTACCTCCCCAATTAATAAAGATCTTTTTACAAATATCTCTTAAATTCCTTTGTTGTTTTCTCTTTCTACGAAACGCACCGACTTAAACTCGACAAAACGTGAAAATCCCATGAACCGACCTAGATGGTCGTCAGGATAAAATGACGAGGTACAAGTCGGTGTAAAGAGGTTATAATAGGTGATCGTAAGAAACTCGGAAACATTCCGACTCATAAGTCGAAATGAAAAGACCGAGTAGAAATAGAAAACGAATTGCAAAAATAACCTAAGTCATGAAAACTCAATAAAACAAAATTGAGTACGAGGAATAAACAAAAGAGATCGAAAAACCCGGGAAAAGATCAGAAAGCTGTCCTTAAAATCCTTAAAACAAAAAGGTGCAAAAAGACAGACAAAGAAAGGGTTTTTTCTTTAGAAAAGATCAAGGTTCGAAAAGTCACTATCAAAAAGCATACACACATAAGGTAACTTAAAAACCCTTATCCAAAAAAAGGTACTTATTTTAACTTAAACCCTTATCAAAAAGGGGTATTTTTTGTTTACGGCCTTAAAAGGCCAGAAAGAAATTGTTCAACAAACAAACATAAGAAGTTTAAAAAAAGGAGGGACCCACAGGCCGGGCCCCCATATAGCCAACAAAATTATTTTTCCAAAGGAAGAATGGACGGATCACCACCACCAGAGTCAGAAGGAGCACCACCGGGACCAGGAAGAGAGGCATCCATAGGAGAGGAAGTCGGAGGAACAGTAGAAGAGCTCGGAGCGTCCTTAGGACGAGGAGGGGACTCTATGATCCTCTGCCCCCGAGTCTTCAATTCTGACTCGGAAACAATCACAGGGATAGGAGGATCCACAATGGCACCGTCAATGACGACTTTGTCAGGATCTAAAGGAGAAAGGTCCAAGTCAGGAGCAATGACTCCGACCTGCTCCTTAAAGACCCTCCAAGCCTCCTCGGCGCCATCAGCAATAGAGTCCTCCAACTCGGCATAGGCCTTCCGAGAATTCAGCAGATCATTCTTCACAGCCACAAGATCTTCAAATAATTTTTGATAGCTGCCCTGCGCTGTTTTTCTCAAGTCCACCTCCATGTTGCATTGGGCTTGCAACTTTCTCCCCTTCTCCCGGAGGTTATCTCTCTCCTCCTTCAGCTTGGTGACTTCCTCCTTCAACTCCCTCTCATGCTCTTGATATATACGAAGCCTTCCTTCCAGCTCCTCGACCCTCGAGGTCATTCCTAAAGAGCTGAGAGGAGCCTTCTCAAAAATATCCAAGAGTTTGCCACAAACCCCCGCCGCCTTGAGACTCTCTTCAACCAGAGTGGTAAGGTGGTGATGAACAGACACATCATCCATGCTTATACGAGCTTGGGGGTAGATGTTCTTTCGGACGAATGCAAGAGCATCCGCCTTCACCTCACCAGAAGAGCCAGACTCTAAGGTCTTGCGCTTCTTATTCTCTGGCTCAGGAGAAGGTCGGGAAGAGGGGGGCGGCTAAAAGGAAGCAGAAGAAGAAATCACAATAGGCTGGGAGGGAGTCCCAACGTTCCGAGGAGGAGGAGGAGGAGAGATAACCGCCCTGGCGCCACCAGTCCTGGCACGAGACCTCGCTTTGGCCTCCTGGACCCTCTGATAAGATTTCTGAGCATTCTGCTTCGCCATCTCTACAAAAACAAGAAGTAACTAAAAAATTAGACAAGTTGGTACAAGAGATCATAAGTCGGAAGCAAATTAGAAAAAGCTACCTAGCTGTACCTGGACAAAGGTCGGGGACCCCTGGAGAAACTTTTTAGTGTCCAAATATGGGGCCCTCCCCCACACTTCTCGGAGGAACCCCACAATGGCTGCTTCTACCTCGTCCAGGTCGTCCAGACCATATTTCTCGCAGGGGAAGGCCTCCAGCCAGTATAGAGGAAAGCGAGGAGAAGAACTCTCGTCCAAGAAAAAGGGGTGGTGACCCTCTACAGCTTGAACTTTGAAAAAATAATTTTTAAAGTCGTGGAAGGATTCGTCAAAAAGTGTGAAAACTCTCCGACCCTGTATGGCTCAGAAAGATACCCACTGTTGCTTATTGTTTAGCCCACTAAAGGGTTTAGTCATATGAAAAAGATAGAAGAAAATCTTCAAAGAGGTCGGAAACTCCAAAACTTGGCTAATAAATTGATAAATTTTCAAAATACCCCAAGAGTTGGGGTGAAGCTGAGTAGGAACAACCCGACAGTGACGCAAAACAGACATCTCAAAGTTTGAAAAAGGAAGAAAAACACCCAAACGGGTGATCATACACTCATACATAAAGAAAAAATGAGGGGCCGCCTCATTAGCCCTCCCAAAGCAAACCCGGTCTTCAGGACCCGGGACTACCAACTCATACTTCGGTTCGTCCTCCTCAGAAGTACAAATTCTGTGGTGAGTACGAAGGTGGGTGAGAAAATCAGTATCGACCGAGGGTTCCTCCCCTAGGACCGTGACATCAACCCACTGAGAAAGGACATCTACGGAAGCCATTTCTTTTTCTTAAAAAGGTAACAAAAACCTACAAGGGAAAAAAGAAAAGAAAAATAAAAAACACGGTCTCTAAAGGGAGGGAATACGGAACTAAAGTCTACAAACCAACCTATCTACAAAATAAAGGCATGCAAATAGAAAAGCATGTTCCAAAAAGAACTAACCTTTATCTGGAAATGAGGGTTGGAGGAAACGAAAGCCTTCGAAGATACAAGAATGCAGCACGAACGAATGAAGGGGAAATTTGAAAAATCGCAGAAACGAAACAATGAAAGAGAGGAAAAGTATTTATAAGTACGTTAGGGGCACAATGGTAAAAGCGGGGCAGTCATTAAAGACGCACCGTTACCAAGGCCATTAATCCCTACGCACATCCCTAACGGACACGACGCTTGATTAGACGTAACTGTCAGAACCAAAAGGTCACGAAAAGTCACGTCGGTTTCGGACCATCACGTCGGTCCTCCAACAAGTCGGCTACAATCCCGAGTAGTATACTCGAACCCAAATCTTAAAAAGAAATTGGGCTCGAGTAGGGACACTGTTCATACCCTGGCCCAACGCTAAGACCCAGGATCCAAGTAAAAAGGCCCAACCCAAAGGGTTGACCTCACCCAGTACCAATCTTCGTCTTAGGAAGTCGGTACTCGACACGACTTGCTCTAAAGAAGTCGGGAACGAGGGTTAGCTGGCAGATAAGTACTCATTTGAATAAATAACTGCCCCTAGAATCTCTCTACCCACTTCCACAAGCCATATCTTAACTTCCCTAAGATAAAGGGATGGTTAACACCCTAAAAAAGTGGCACTACTCCAACAGTGGTTATTGGTTCACCACTATAAATACACTGACACTTCTCAGGTATCTCTAAGTCCCAATACTCTCTAGACCTGCTAACACTCTTGCTGACTTAGGAATCGGAGTGTCTTTGCAGGTACCACCCCCCATTCTTTCGCACGCACAAGTCGGACGGAGGGCACCGAGTTGCGGATCCACTTGGAATCCTCCTCATTCATACGTTTGGGCCAACCAACACCGTCCAGCCCATTAATCTCCGGTTACCCATCGTAACAAATAATTTATCGTTTGTGATCAAATTGAAATATTTGCATCAGAATCTTATCTTTTAAAAGAAAATTAAATAATATTAGTGATTGAAATTGTAGACATTTTTTCATAATTCATACATAAAATTTTTAAACTCTATTATTCTTATATTAAAATTGATTTGAACAAGTATGTTCTAACATAAAATAAAATTTGCCTACCTTTTTTATTATCATAAAAAAATATTATGGAGAATTATTTTTGTTAAAATCTATCTAGGACTATTTTATATTTTACTATCATGTTCATTCTTGGAATTAAAGTAATATGACTAATGTTGTTACTTATTGAAAATTAAGAAAGTATGAGGAGCCAATCTTAAAAATTTTTACCAACATATTTTGTCTATTCTTGAATTGAAGTAGCTGTATAGCCTGTATTTATACTAGTAATGGCTTCATATTTTTTTGTTAGTTTAAACACCTATTAAAAATGCTAAAAATAAGATAAATGTATAATTGAATATACAATATCTTGTCACAATGATAATGATAATAGACTTATTGATGCAAAGTAATTTATAATGTTTCTTTTTATTTTAAGAGAGATAATAATAAAAAGTTTATCAAGAGAAGATAGGATACAATGTATACTACTATACTTACCGTTTATGCATAAGTATCATCTATCTATCTATTTATCTATTTATAATATATAAAAGCTGATACCAACTCTCTCCACAATGAATTTAAGCCATCTTTTCTTTGCTAATGATGTCACATCAGCAATTCTAATGACTTTGCAAAAAATAAAAATCAACCAATCACTATTTAGTAAAATATTTTTAAAAAATTAAAACAAAAAACTCTTATATATTATTATTCAATTGAAACATTAAGTACTAATTAAATGTAATAAACATACATTAAAAGTGTCATAATAATAATAATTATAAAAAATTTCAGTTACAAAAGACTTAACATGTGAAGAATTATAATAAATTAACTTGTATAAGATAAAAATGATAAAATTTATCATAAAAAATTATAAAAACTTAATAAATAAAAAAAATAAAAAATAGAAGAGATAGAATATAATAACGAATAATAATATTTTATAATTTATAAAAAATCAAAGGGTCAAAATAATGCATCATAGGAGAAAAAAAAATATTATTGAATGGAAGAGAAATTGGTAAAAAATGAGACTCTTTTTTAGCATATATAATTTTTTTTATAATGAATAAGTTATGAAATATAAAAATAGGTAAAATAAAAAAAATAAAATTGTGTTATTTTTTTAATAAATAAAAAAATATTCATGACTATATAATTGATAATGGACATATAACTATTAGACAATAAATTATAAGGAATTATTAATAGGAATATTAGATTTGATATTAAACTAAAAAGAAATAAAAATCTGAAATTTTAAAATAGAATATTTAAGATTGAGAAAATAAATGAAGAGAAATTTTTGGTAAATAAAGACTCAAATATTAATATAATAATAAATTGAATCAAATAACGTATAATTAAATTAATTAAATTAAATAATCAATATAATAAATTAATTATAATAAATAAAAATATCTTATAAATATGTTATTTAAAAATGATAACATATTTAAAAATTATTAATCAAAATATATAAGATAAAAAATTTAATGCAAATTAAAACAAAATTAATTAATTTATTCATTCTAGTCAAATCAAAATAATTAATGTAATTAATTAATTATAATTAATGTAGCCAAATAAAATATTAAATAATTTAATATTTATCTTAATTAAATTAAATAATTACTTAATTAATATATTTAAATGAATCAAATAAAATAAATCAAAAAATACTTTTAAAAATGTCATATTAACTATCTTATTAATTAAAAAACTCAATTTTAATAATATATAACAGATAATAGATAATAAATTTCAATCAAATTGAATATAAATTTGTATTATGTAGTAATTTATTAACTAATAATAAATTTTTAAATAGAATTCAATACTGCCGTAAATTAGAGTTTGATAAGACGGGTTGAGAAATATCATAAGAAAAAAAAAATTGTATTCTTAACTTTTTTGTATTTTTCTTAGGTGCGTGCGAACTATATACTATATTGAATAGGTTACCTCTGCGTGTGAGGCTTGCCAAGTTGCCCTTATGACTTGGGAGTTGCTTGACACAACACCCACCACTCCTAAGTACTGTAACTTTTGTGTAAGAGGACTCTTTCAATGTGACCGATTTTGATGTCAATTTGATTACACCAAGTCAAATGATGGATTCAGTGTTACAGCTAGCAGGTTTAATAGAGTAAAAAAGAAAGGGGCAAACTAAATAAAATAGTATCTGGTCAATTTTTATTTTTATTTCTCAAAATACTTAGAATTTATATTTTGATTCAGTTATACCATTCATCATATTCTGGAACACCATATGCCTTTGACTGGAATTACGGACATATAATTGGATGTATATATGTGAAAAGATACCTGGAGGAATTTTTGCTCGTGGTATACTTTTCCATTTTTAAATGGTTATAAAAATAACTTAATAATGTTATTAAATGCTTTTTTACCACAAAGAATCAAATTTATACTTGATATAGCATGCCAAAGAATTTATTTATTTTTTAAAATATTACTGAATTAAAAGTTGTTACACCATAATTTATTTCTCCAAACAGCATGCCATCATTGAATTATTATGCAACACACAGAGGGGATTAATTTCATATTACCACAAAATTAATTCATTAGATAATTATCTAAATAATAATTTGAACATTGAAGTATATGTTTTGCAATTAAATTAGAGTGGTGTCATGTGCTTCTATGTTGTTTACATGTGTAATATTTATTTTGAAGGTTTATTTGCGTTGTGAAACATTCATTGTGAAACTTCGGTTAGTCGAAAATTCTATGTAGTGTGTTTTGGTAGTGGAAAGATATGGTTTCAAGTTGGTGTTTACGAGCCACAAGCATTGCCTTCAGCACCAAACAGGATCCTTCGTGGAGAAAAAAAATCAATGGTAGCTTGACCATTTCAACCTTGTTGATTATGAATAGTACATCCCTGACTCTGAGAATATTATAACTTTGGCAATAAAAGTTGAAGACAAACTATATATAACCACACAGGAATTCATAGATATTATCATCAACTTGCATGTTTGCAACTATTACTTTGCAGAAAAGACACCTTCATTCCATCAAAAAGAATAACCAGAACCCCCAATCATCAGATTCTTGCAACCTTTTCTAGCAAGTGATAATAATCACAACTCCTATTCCATCAAATTCTTGTAAATTTTCCTATCAAGGGGAAGAGTATAAGCACTTTGAAACGTTGAAGTGCAACAGAAAATGGCAGAAAGTACCGTTTCCTTTCTGCTGGACAAGATGAGTGCCTTACTTCAAGAAGAAGTGAATCTGCAGAGAGGGGTCCATCATGAAGTTCAGTACATCAAAGAAGAACTGGAACGCCACATGGCCATCTTAAGGGTGGCTGATGCTCTGGAAGGAAAAGATCCTGAAATCAAAGTATGGCTTCAACGCGTGAGAGAAATTGCTGAAGCTATGGAAGATGCTATAGATGAATTCAATTATCAAGACAACAAATCATCTTCTACTTTTTCGAAGATCAAGAACATGAAAGCTCGGCATGAGATTGCATCAGAAATACAACAGATCAAATCTAGACTTGAATTCATCTCCAAGGAACGTCCCAGCTTATACAGGGTAGGCTCTAGGTTGAGTCCACGGTTGCTACCAAAGATTGACAGCCAAGGAGATGCACTTCTGCTAGAGGAAGCTGATTTAGTAGGAATTGACAAACCCAAGAAGCAGCTGTGTGATTTGCTTTTCAGTAATGAAGCAGGTCGTTTTGTAATTCCCATTCATGGGATGGGGGGCTTGGGGAAAACTACATTGGCAAAGCAAGTCTATGATGATGCCAAAGTGAAGAAGCGTTTCAAGATTCATGCTTGGGTTAGTGTCTCTCATCCTTTCCAAATAGAAGAACTCCTCAAAGACCTTGTTCACCAGCTCCATAATGTCATTGGCAAACCAGCTCCTGAAGAAGTTGGACAAATGAAAAGTGACAAGTTGAAAGAGGTGATCAAGAATCTACTTCAGCAAAGCAGGTACCTCATTGTGCTGGATGATGTCTGGCATATAAATGTCTGGGATTCAGTCAAACTTGCTTTGCCTAATAACAACCGAGGAAGTAGAGTAATGCTTACCACGCGCAACAAAAACGTAGCATTGTATTCCTGCACTGAATTGGGTAAGGACTTTCACCCTGAATTCTTACCTGAACAAGAAGCCTGGTCTCTCTTCTGTAGGAAAACATTTCAGGATAACTCATGCCCTCCTCATCTGGAAGAAGTTTGTCAGAAAATCTTAAAAATGTGTGGGGGGTTGCCACTAGCCATTGTAGCAATCGGTGGTGCTTTGACCACAACAAACAAGGCAAACATAGAAGAATGGCAGATAGTTTACAGAAGTTTTGGGTCTGAAATTGAAGGCAATGACAAACTGGAGAACATGAACAAAGTGCTTTTGCTAAGCTTCAATGAATTACCTTACTATCTCAAATCTTGCTTGATGTATCTGAGCATCTTCCCAGAATTTTATGCTATTGAGCATATGAGATTGATTCGCTTATGGATAGCCGAAGGGTTTGTCATTGAAGAAGGTGGAAAGACCCTGGAGGAAGTTGCGGAAAGCTACCTAAAGGAGCTCTTGGACAGAAGTCTGTTGCAAGTGGTAGAAAAAACCGGTGATGGCAGGATGAAGACTTGTCGAATGCATGATGTTTTAAGGGAGATCATAAATTTGAAGTCAAAGGATCAGAACTTTGCAACAGTAGTCAAAGAACAATCCATAGTCTGGCCAGAGAGAGTTCGACGCTTATCACTCGTCAACACCACACATAACATACAGCAAAATAGGACAACATTCCAACTTCGGTCTCTCCTAATGTTTGCCTTATCAGACTCACTTGATCATTTCTCTATACAAGCAGTATGTTCCACTGGTTATAAGTTGCTTAGAGTGTTAGATTTGCAGGATGCACCTTTGGAGGTATTTCCTGATGGAATTGTTACCCTTTTCCTTCTTAAGTATCTAAGTTTAAGGAACACAAAGGTGAAAAGAATTCCCAGTTCCATTAAGAAGCTGAAACAACTGGAGACTTTGGATCTTAAACATTCCCATGTCACTCAATTGCCAGTTGAAATTGTGGAGCTGCACATGTTACGCCATCTCCTGGTGTACCGCTATGAAGTTGAATCCTATGCATATTTCCACTCAAGGCATGGCTTCAAGTTGGCTGCCCCAATAGGAAACATGCAATCTTTGCAGAAGCTATGTTTTATAGAGGCAGACCAAGGAGGTAAAGCTTTGATGGTTGAGCTAGGAAGACTTATTCAGCTTAGGAGGCTCGGCATTAGAAAGATGAGGGAGGAAGACGGAGCTGCTTTATGTTCTTCCATTGAGAAGATGATCAACCTCCAATCACTGTCAGTAACTGCAATTGAAGATGACAAGATAATTGATATTCACAACATTTCCAGCCCGCCTCAGTTCCTTCAGCGATTATACTTGAGTGGTCGCTTAGAGAAGTTTCCACAATGGATTAGCACACTCAAGAATTTGGCCAAAGTGCATCTAAAATGGAGCCAGCTAAAGGAGGATCCTCTGGTATATCTTCAAGGTTTGCCAAATCTACGGCATCTTGAGCTTCTTCATGTGTATTGTGGTGAGACATTGCATTTCAGGGCTAAGGGGTTCCCAAGTCTGAAGATTCTAGGCCTTGATGATTTAGATGGACTGAAACACATGATAGTGGAGGAGGGAGCAATGCCTGGTCTTAAGAAGCTCGTCATGCAGCGCTGCAAGTCATTCAAGCAGGCACCAAAAGGCATTGAACACCTAAGTAAATTAAAAACAATTGAGTTTTTCGACATGCCTGAAGAGTTGATTACAGCACTACTTCCGAATGGAGGCCAAGATAATTGGAGAGTTCAACATGTCCCAGCTGTTTATTCCTCATACTGGAGGGATCGTGATTGGGATGTGTACTCACTAGAGACTTTTGCAGAGAGAGCCTATGACTGCAGTCATGATGCTGCTACGAGTAGTCATGAAATTCGCACATTTTGGAAGGTTTAAAGGAGTTGGTTTTCTTTTTCTGTTTTCCATCAGCTTGCAAATAAATCAAGGAGCATCCTTTTGCTTCTTGAGTTTAGAGACTGGTGAATAAAATGTTCAATACCTTTGGTTTACAGATGGATTTGGATTTTGTAGCTGTGAATGTCCATAGGGTTACTATTAAACTGTTAAACTGATGGTACTATCCTTATAAGATATCATACTTTTGTACTTTTTCCAAAATGTATTTACCACTAACAGCAGTGACTAATCTCCCTTGCAATTCAAAGCTCACTGATTCACTCAACCGAACCCAGCCATTCCCATCAGTTCATGGTTCAGCAGCCATTTCAAATAATGTTAAAATTCTCACCTTTTTAAGTACTTATGAAATGGTTACATGCCTTCTAAATTTATATTCCCTCGTGAACTTTAACACTAGAAAGATTTGAAGATAAACTTAGCTCTTTACGCTGAAAACTATTTGATTGGGTATGAGTATAATGAGTACATCATCAAACAGTTAATGGGTTAGAATCAACAAATCAAACCCATCATAATAAGTGAATGCATTATAGAACTCATGTCTAACTTTCTACAAAATATGTGTCCTATTGACATGATCCAATAAATTTCAATCTACAACTTTTTAGTTAATATTTAACCTGTTATTCACATAATTATCAATTGTTTACTAACCGTACCTCAGTACCTAACATCAATCCATTTCGTCTTTACCTATGATTTGGTTCCTTCTAAGTTCATCATTCTTCCATTATGGATACAGTAGCTATCGGATGACGGTGCTTTGTTTAGGTTGATGAGACAAAATTGAAATATACATGTCAGCTAGATTCGTTGAACAAGTTATGCTCATGGTTTGCATTGAAAGACCAGTAATATCCTTTTTGTGATGTCACCCGTAGGTTATAAATACACGAAATATTAGATTATAGTATTTTTTTTATATTATATATTTGTATAACAGAAATCATGATTGGTCCAGCATAAACGCTTCCAGAGTCCAGAAAATGACACCATTCCATAAACCATTGAATAAGGCAAAGAAAATTGATCTTATCCCAAATGAAGGGAAATGCTAAAGAAATAGCAAGGTTGTATTCATGCTAAAGAAGATTACCTTCTATATGAGAATATGTTATGCCAGATATAAGCATATCCCAATGATACCCTTTTCAGCTCCTAAATGACGTTCTTTTTGGGTCGATCTTTTTCTTTTTTTTTTTTCTGGCAGTTGTGTATTGAGTTAATGTTCAGAATAGTATCATATCATTTGTGTGTCAATTTGATTCTCGAAAGATTAGATGTCTCAAATTGATTTATAGAAAACAGAAACATATAATAAGGAACCAAATTAATCCTTTTATCAATTAAATGATGATATGTAACATAATAATTTATATCACATGTTATTACCTAATTTATAGAAGAACCTATTTGACTCGCATTATATTTTGATACATTTCAATGAATGACCATGTATATTTAAACACTTACTTGACTGCTTACTCATGCTTTTATAGCATATGCTACAAGTGGTTCCCATACTTCCATTCCCATTCACAAAAAGTATTATCCGTCCAAAATACTTTAAGATTCAAAATTTATCTTCATCTAGTAAATTTTTTAATGTATTAGAAATACAAAAAGTTACTTTTTTCTAAGGATAAATTTGGGAAAGTTAACTGACTTCTAAATAGCAAATGCTACGTTCTTACAGCTTCACGCGTTTCTTCCTCAACCTTGGATGTTGACTCCAAAAAAAAACTTGGATAGCTGCCATTCATAATATTCAAAATATTCAAAAAAAAAATGGCATGCTTTTGCAGAATATTATAAGTTTCTTTTACATGTCGACAAGTACTTTACTACTTGTGATGCTGTCATATTTAACATTTTATAAGTGAAAGAAAATGTCAAGAATCTTTATCTCTTTTCATGACTCTTACTTCTTAACGGGGTAACTACAACCCCATTTCCTCGGTGGCCTATCACAGGGCACCAGTAATTGCATTAGTGAATAAGAACAGGAAAAATCAATCGAAATTACTCAGTTACCAGTCAACCAAGAGCGTGACTTTTAGATTAACCAATAAAAAAAGGTGCCTTTACGGCTGAGAAGCTATAAAGAAATGAAATTCATATAACTAAGTGTGAGCCACTTGGAGAGGAAAATCAGGACTAACAGAGAATATGTGACTAATCTGGAAAAGGAAACAATCATGGCTGAGAGTGCCATAGCCTTTCTTCTCCAAAGATTAGTATCTGTGTTTGAGAATGAGGTGACATGGTTCCCAGGCATCCAAGAAGAAGTGGTTCACCTTAAAGGACATTTGGAGGTCATAAGAGCCTTCTTAAGAGTTGCAGATGCAAAACAAGAGAGTGACGAGGAACTCAAAGTTTGCATTAAGCAACTCAGGGACATTGCTCATGATGCTGAAGATCTTCTCGATGAACTAGAACTTGTCCAGGCATATGATCACACAAATGGATTCTCTGTTATTCTCAGTCGATTTTCTGGCCAAATCAGGCATATGAAAGCTCGCTATCGGATTGCTTCTGATTTAAAAGGCATCAACTCCCGCATGAGAACTATTTTGGGAGTCCTAGCTAAATTTGACACTGCTTCACAGGCTTCAAATTATACAGGTAGAACTAATTCTGCCACTCTTTCAAGCCAAAGTATTGACTGTTGAGTGTCCTAAAGCTAAGGCTCAGGACTTTCAAATATGCTTTTTCCCTTTTTCTGATGAAATCAATTATGCTATTTTTAATTCTATATTTCTATTTTCCTTGGGTTCTAGCTGACTATTAGCTAGATTTATAGTCAGTGAGCTTCTGCTACTTTAAGTCTAGTTGAAGCTTTTCACTATACTTATTTGTAACACATGCTGAACTGTTTCTTTAGTCTTTCAGGGGTTGTTTGTGTGTTGAGGATTCAGAGTGGGAAGGAAGGGAAAGATTTGCAGAGAAATTGACTAATAATTACTCTTCAGACCTTCCCTTTTCATTTTAAAACCTCATGTCACAAACATGCCTTATATTACTGTTACTACTACAGAATAGATCGATCTATAAATGCTTCCCCTAAACCAAAAGCTTCATCTGATATATTATAGATACCACCAATTGGCCATGATATGTAACGATGTATTTTGCTATGATATACTTCTTTGTGAGAATGGTATAATAAATATATTCTTAAACAGGTAAGGCATGGCATGATCAACGAGGGGATGCCCTTCTCCTGGAGAACACTGACCTAGTGGGTATAGAGGAGCCAAAAAAGCAGTTGATCAGTTGGTTGATCAAAGGATGCCCAGGGCGTAAAGTAATTTCTGTTACTGGTATGGGAGGGATGGGAAAAACCACTGTGGTGAAGAAAGTGTATGATGATCCAGAAGTAATAAAACACTTCAAAACCTGTGTTTGGGTTACTGTTTCCCAGTCTTTTAAAACTGAGGAGCTTCTCAGAGACTTGGTCCAGAAAATCTTTTCCGAAATAAGAAGACCGGTTCCAGATGGCCTGGAAAGCATGAGGAGCGATAAGCTGAAGTTGATTATCAAGGACATGCTGCAAAGGAGGAGGTACCTGGTGGTATTTGATGATGTCTGGCATATGCATGAATGGGAAGCTGTCAAATATTCATTGCCTGACAATAACTGTGGCAGCAGGGTCATGATCACCACACGGAAATCTGATTTAGCCTCTGCCTGCAGCATACAATCCAAGGGTAAGGTGTATAACTTGCAACCCTTGAAAGAAGATGAAGTCTGGGATCTATTTACTAGAAAGACCTTTCAGGGAAAATCATGCCCGTCCTACTTGACCAGCATCTGTAAATGTATCTTAAGAAAGTGTGAAGGCTTACCCCTGGCAATTGTAGCAATCAGTGGTGTCCTGGCTATGAAGGACAAGTGCAGGATAGAAGAGTGGGATATGATTTGTCATAGTCTTGGTGCTGAAATTCAAGACAATGACAAACTTGGTAATTTGAAAACAGTACTTGGCCTCAGCATTAATGATTTGCCTTACTACTTAAAATACTGCTTCTTGTACTTGAGCATCTTTCCTGAGGACCATCTGATAAAGCGCATGAGATTGATTCGGTTATGGATAGCAGAAGGATTTATTGAAGCCAAAGAAGGCAAAACACTGGAAGATGTTGCAGAAGATTACCTCAAGGAGCTCCTGAACAGAAACTTAATACAAGTAGCAGGGACAACGACAGATGGAAGGGTCAAAACTTTGCGCATCCATGATCTCATACGGGAAATCATCATTTTGAAATCTAAGGATGAAAACTTTGCAACCATTGTCAAAGAACAAAGTGTGCCATGGCCCGAAAGGCTTCGACGCCTTTCAGTGCATAACATGATGCCAAATGGACAGCAACAGAGGTCTGTTTCTCAACTCCGTTCTCTTCTAATGTTTGGGGTTGCTGAACAGTTATCCTTATGCAAACTGTTTCCGGGAGGTTTTAGACTGCTTGCTGTTTTGGATTTTCAAGATGCACCTTTGCAGAAGTTTCCAGTAGCTATCGGTGGCCTATATTGTTTAAGGTATCTAAGCTTAAGGAATACAAAGGTGAATATGGTTCCTGGAAAAATATTAGGGAAGCTGAAGAACCTAGAAACACTGGATCTTAAGAAGACTTCCATCACAGAATTGCCTGCAGACGTACTAAATCTTAAGAAACTTCGCCATCTCCTTGTGTATCAGGTTAAGGTCAAAGGTTATGGAGAGTTCCATTCTAAACTGGGTTTTAAAGCCCCCTCTGAAATAGGATACCTACAGTCATTACAAAAGCTTTGCTTTGTAGAGGCAAATCAAGGCTGTGGTAAGATCATTAGGCAGTTAGCGGAGCTATGTCAGTTAAGAAGGTTAGGCATCAGGAATCTGAGAGAGGAAGATGGCAAGGCTTTCTGTTTGTCCATTGAGAGGTTGGTCAATCTCTGTGCCCTCTCTGTTACCTCTGAGGGTGAGAATAAAGTCATTGCTCTAGAATTTCTTTCTTCACCCCCTCCATATCTGCAGCGCTTGTATTTGTCAGGACGCCTTCTAGACTTACCTGATTGGATGCCTTCTCTTCATAACCTGGCCAAGTTGTTTCTGAAATGGAGCTGTTTAGAACAAGATCCACTAGAATATCTGCAGGATTTGCCAAACCTTTCACATCTCGAATTACTTCAAGCATACACTGGCGACACATTGCATTTTCAATGTGGAAAGTTCAAGAAGCTCAAGATTCTAGGCCTTGACAGATTTGTTGAGCTAAAACAGGTGATTCTGGGGAAGGGTGCAATGCCATGCCTAGAAAAGCTTATCATCCAGCGCTGCCAACTGTTGAAAATTGTGCCATCAGGCGTTGAACTCCTGACTAAGCTGAAAGTCCTGGAGCTTTTTGACATGCCTGATGAACTAATGAAGACAATATGTCCACATGGTCCGGGGAAAGATTACTGGAAAGTTGCACATATACCAGAAGTCTTTTCTACCTATTGGAGAGACGGGGGTTGGGATGTCTACCCACTGGGCAGTTTCAAAGATTGTTCCCCACGGTCCGGCACTGTCATGCGCAGTGATGAACGCAGCACTCTCTCAAAGGTGTAGCTTTATATTAAACAACAGCAGCATGTAAATTCATGTAAATAACCTAAACTTTGCACATAGAAATAATTGTACAAAGTAAACCTCACTTCCTGTACAGATCTCAGCACTCTGAATAAAGGTGTAGGTTTTAATTCACCTTTGTATAATCTATGACTAATGTAAATAGTGTAAATATTGTTCAATAAACACATTGTATATAATTCGATTTATGTTGCATATCCTAATCCTATTTCTCTCCCAATCATTTTATGATTACTACTTAAAATAGTGCATTATCAGAGCTTCCTATTGCAAGATTGGTGGTATAATTAATGCATTATCAGAGCATTACCTTCATGAACTCCTAAATCCTGACATTATACTGAACGCATCAAATTGTTTGAGCTCCAAAAGGTTTTGTTTCCATGACCTCGATTCTGCAGACAATTCAACAACAGAGGAATTCAATTCGTAAAGCAAGTCTTTCCTTCATGAATGATTGAGATCGAAATGTATTTAACAGAGAAACAGTTACAACGTTGAGAGAAGCAGCTTCCGAACCTGGAGCACATTGTTATTAGCGATGGAAGAGAACGGAATAGAGATATTACTCAAATGCTTTATGCTTCAATAAATCTCCCGGAATTTGAAAATTTCTTAGTTTTATATGAAGCTGATGACTTCTGCTGGCAACGGTTATTTGTCTTTTATATTTTCAAAAGATTAAAAAAATTATATAAAAAATTTTCAATCATACTATATGTACTCCAAATATTAGTCACAATTCAAAGACAAAATCAGTCACACATTACATATTAAAATACAAAATATGAATTACAAATATATGTTAACTGATTTAGTGATTCATTTTTAGTATACACAGAATTTTTTAAAAAAATTGAAAAAAATTATACAGTGTACAATTATACATGAAAATATAAAGAAAAATGTTTCGTAGGTATGCCATATGGTATGGACACAAGAACCATATCCAAGAGAGATTTTCTTAATAACAATAATAATAAACATTTCATCCACTAAAATTTTCTTTATGAATGCTTGATGGCCACATTCAAAATTATACAGCCTCAGTAGTAAGCCTTCCACTGCTACAAAATTTTAGGAGACAGATTTCTGTGTGAAGCCAATACAAATTTTCTCCCCAAAGCAAAATTTACAAGACTCAATTCCTACAGTAGTAGAATGGTACGTGTACAAACATGCATATATCATATATACAAAATCTAACGGAAAGATGGGGCTTCATAATAAGTCATCTCCTAAATATGTGAATACCCTTTTCTTGAACACACGAGCAAGGTCAACGATTTCAGTTTCTCTTATATGCTTCACCATGCTGTCCTGTAGAATGCACTCATTTATCTTCCGAGATAATCTGATCGCAACATCTACTGTCAAACCAGCCATATCCCTTGTGTTCGATAAGCTGCGCAACACAGTGGCAGAATATGAAGGATTCGACACAAGTCTGTTCAGTAGTATAAGTATCTCCCGCATCAAAATGGTCCTGATAAACAGTTTCTCAGAATGAGTCAAAGGAAATCAGACTTAGAATCACATAGCATACATGTGGAACGAACTAGAGTTTTGACTAAGTATTCTCAAAAAAGAACAAATCTATATGCAATCTTTTACCATTCATTTAAAATGTGAGACCCGGACAAGACAAGATATCAAATAATGAATGGTAAGAAATCACAGATGACCTAAAGCAAGAGGACCTATTCTTACTGTGATTTACTTGGTCAAAAAAAAAACGATACTACAAAATAAATGAAAAAGTAATCACGAAAATAATTGAGTATAAATTTAGAGATATCTTAAGAAAAGTAAAGAAGACGAGAATTGAAGAGGAGAATAAATAAATTTTTGGTTACTGTATCCAGACAGTCCAGTTCTTTTACCTCTCCCTGGAAATCTCTGACAGTTCTTTACCTACTCTAGCTTCATGGTCCACCTCTGATACCAACAATTGCAAAATCAGCATAAGATAGTTTACACCCCTAGAAAGCCTGTGTCCAATGAAAATTTCAAAACCAGGTTTCCCGGACGATGCAAGGAATGCCAACACAAGAATGGCATTTCTGCTTAATTTCAACTCCTGAAATTCCAATAACTAAAATGTTAAGTGGAAACTATTTTGAAATAATAGACATCCATTTAATCTGTTTCTATCCAATATTAATGAACAAGAACTTTTAATCTTCACTGTTTATTCCAAAGTTCAAAATGCGTACTTATTTTATACGCACATGTTAAACAAAAAGACATTGGAATCAGTAAGCCACCCAAAGTTATTCCAAAGTTCAAAAAGAGTACTTATTTTACCAGTAAGCCACCTCCACAAGATGCTACACAGTCACCCAATCCTTGAAGGATGGTTCCAAAATCTTTGAAATCAGAAACAGATGCATGACCATCCATAGCACTAGTACTCTCCCCTTCTCGGCAACCGCAGCAAAAAGTGGCCAACAGGTTTGGACCTTGAACATATGAAAGTGAAATATTATAATGGTATATAAAAGTCTTAGGATAAAATTAATGGAATGCTTGAAAAATATAAGGGCTTGTTTTTTGGGTGACTAAATATAAGGGCTTGTTTGCTCTTCTGCATTTTGATTTTTATTATTTTCTATTTTCAGCATTTTGTGTAGAAAAAAAAGAGAAAACAGCAACTGTTTTCACTTCCTGTGTAGCTCAATGTAACAACTAACAAGGCAACAACCTTGGCCTTTCGCTGAGGCTTACTCCCCATATGATCAAGTCTTGATTTAACAAATTAAAAAATAAATGATAATCTCACCGACAAAATCACAAAAAGAAAATCCCACCAAGATCAAAACAAGTAAATTATAAGCTTTCAATAGATCATTTATATTAAGAGATGCTTTTCTACAAAGAAATAAGAAAAAACATGAGTGAGCCATAAAGTCTATATATAGTAACTGAAAAAAAACAACTAAACTGAAAGGAGATAAGGCCCAAACTATGTAGCACTCAATGCAAAAATATTGACAAATATCATTGGTGCAAACTTACAATTTAGCGCTAGATAAAGAAGTCTTAGAGCATGTCTTCTGACAGTAAGTCCGGCGTCCTTCTTAAGCAATCCTGATATAGTTTTAAAGAGTATATTCTGGTTAAACCTGCATTTATACAAATTACACTTGGATTAAACATAATATCTCTGAAAATCAAATTTCGAACATAAAACATTGTTTTGGAAAACTTACTGGGCCCTCTCAAAGTAAGCATTACTCTTGAGAAGAACCAGATTTATGATGCACACTGCCTCCACCCTGACGCTTTCTTCTTTGATCCTCATGACAATTTGGTGCATTGTCTCAAAAAGGTTAAGCCAATTTACATGAGTTGGCGATGCATTTTGATGGTTCCAGCACTCCTTTCTGCTTAGTACTTCTTCATTGAAGAGTGTTCCATCTTTAACACTTTCTAATTGAATAGAATCCACGGTTTTCTTCTCAATGCAAATTTGTTCAGTGTAGATATTGTCCCTGAGCAGAGTGCACTGGGAAGATCAAATCATAAGTTCACAAGTAGGATGTATGGCTTAACATAAATGCTCAACATGATTAAACAATTTCTTACTACAACTAAACATTTTTTTATCAAATCAATAATGATAATTGACGATTAACCAACCAACCATTCTTTACCCCAGAGCCCATTCTTCCACCCAAACATATTATTACACCAAAGGAACATAAAAACTGTATGATGGCAGGGAGAGAAAAAAAGAAATAACCCTTCTCTACATTTATCATATTTTGTCGCAGCTCTTTGGTTAATATGGCATGTTTCCTAAACCTGAGCACCAATTCATTTTTTTTCCCAATGTTATTATCATAGTTAACAAACCAAGTCCAGACATCATGCGCTGGAGCACTGATTCATTTGTAGGTTAACAAAACATGGCATGTAATACAAATACCAAGAGAACAAAAAGAGAAGGGACCAGCTTGAATTGCAAGTTCGAGTGTACCAAAGATAAACACATTCAATCAATATGAAGTTGCTAAAAATAAGGGTAGATATATTGTAACTTAAGTAACACAAACCTTCTTCCCGAATTAATTTTCGATTCCTCCAGTAGGAACTTCAGAAGATTATGCAGTATAAATAGAGAGCTCTGGACAATAACAACCTAAGCAACAAAAGAGAATTTTGTCAGCAAAGGATGTAACACAGAAAAACAGGAGAAAAGGATAACATCGGACATCTTTCAAGAATGACACCACTACTGTTCTTAAGATATCATCCATGCTACAAGTGTTTGAAACATTGCAATATGATCTTACAAGTGCTTCAAATAAGGCATTTATTGGAGGGGGAAAAAATCAGTATAACAACAGCTCTGAGTCCTCACATTTTCCATACTGCAGAGATCAAGTAATGGTTTAATCATATTTTCCAATACATCTGTTCCATCATTTACCTGCATACAAGCAAACAAATAGATGAAATACAACCTCAACTACCATTATTGAAAAATAGAACCAACTAAATAACAACAGGTCAATGCATCCAATACACAACTAAGAAATGTGTAAACAACCTAGTTGATAACCTCAAAACAAAAGTAAATTAACCACAAATAAATTATCTCGGATGATAAAGCTAATCTAAACAAAATATAGATCACCAATCACAAACCTATTTTACACAATAAACCAATAAAGACTGAGATGCCCAAACTTAATTGCTAAAAATGTCAGCTTTATGTTTTATGGAGAACCAATTTGAACAGTGAATGAAAAAGAATGTCCAGTTGAATTAATACCTTTGCCAACACAAGATAGAGATGTGACACCTTGGCTGCTTCTGCAGTATGAAAACAATCCTTTAGATATTGTATTGCTCTTCCAGATGAGCTTATATCTGAGAGTAATTTTCTTTGTATTTCAGAGGGCAGACTCATGCTCATGCATCCAAGAAGAATATGAAAGTCTCTTTGGCAACACACAAGCAACTTCGATATTGCATTACTTCCCAGTCTTTTGCCAACTGAAGTTCCCTGTATCGCCAGCAACTTCTGGGAAAGATCAAGATAAGCAGGGACAGCATTGCTTAGAGAAGCTTGAGCTTCTTGGTGACTAACCATGTCAGTTTCAACCCCCTTAGATTTAAAAGTTTTCTCAACTAGCACACAACAAAAAATAATGTCAGGGTGACATCATGTCAGATGCCAACAGAATTATTTCAAGATAGCACGGTAAATCATGTCTCACCACTTGGATCTTTTGATGACATTCCATTTTCAAATGAGGAGAATTTATGATTGTCTGGCCTGGCAACAGACATTAATCAGTTATTCATAATTCAGAACCAAGAAATAGAACAGTGATTTCATTGAGTACAACAGAACTGTTTAATAATGTAAAAGAAGACAGAAAACATAAGGGCTACTTCAGGTGAACCATTTGTTTAGCTGATACTGTTGATTAATACCAAATTGGCAAGGCTATAGGTTATGGCCAATCTTGCTATAGACTATCGATAAGTGATATAAATTAGACACACGCAAAAAAGTACATAGTCTAGAGCAGGTTCACTTAAAAAGACTGAATTTTATTGTTATTTTCTGCTTCAGCCCATAGGCTTCCTAACACAGAGTCCAATGATTATGAAATAAAAGCAACAATACGTTAAATAGCTAACATGTAATCCTGATAAACATTAAAAGGGGAAGAACCAAATAACTGGAACATCTATATACAAGGTGCAAAACAAAATAAAAACTGGCTCACTTGTTTACAGACTTGGAACAGTTAGCACGCGCAATTGCTTCTTCGTTCTTTAAAGATATTAATCTGAGTTGTTCCTCTTTCTTATCTCTTTCTTTTTTTAACATGAGACACTCCTTCTCCTGAAAACAAGCAACTGTGTTACAGCATACCGCCAACTTACTGAAACTTGTAATTACAAAGAATGACGTTTCCACCAACCAACAACAAAATGAATGAGTATAGTTTATACCAACATACCATATTTGCAAGTTGATTTGAAGCACGTCCCAGCTCCCTCTGATCTTGCCATCAACAAATTAACATCAAGTTCAGTATAAGAAAAAAGCTTAACTGAAGCTTAGCTATTTGAACTCCAAGTTCATCAATCTACTTTAAAAGTGCATGCAGGTAGGGGCTGATCAACAGTTAACTATATAAACCAGCATTGATTTGAAACGATCCTCTAAATGCGATTACCTTACACTTTCAACACCTCAATTAGCAAAACTTATCCTAACACTGTCGTTATATTTTGAAATATCTAAAAGGCATTGCCACCGTTACCAAAGACCAATTCCGTCATAGACTCCTACTATCAATAATAATCATAACACAATATGGCATCATATTACTGATGGTTAAGGCAAATAAAAATACTAACACAACTTTCAACAAGCCTAGTGAACAAGTTCCAAGCTTGCACACCAAAACCACAAATTGTTTGATATACATTTTCGACATTACCTTCAGCCGTTCGATTTCGATGTCCTTATCGGAATCTTGCGGTCGGGGAGGAGCAGAGGCAAAACCGGAAGAAGAAGAAGATGTATAAGAATAATGAGAAGAGGGTTTTGCGGGGCGAGGGGGAGAGTGGGGCTGATGATGACGATGGTGAAGAGGAAAAGAATCGAAATCGGGAGCCCTCTGAGAAAGCTCTCGAGGAGGAGAGAACCCTAAGGGTTCACAAACGGAATGCGGTGGCGGCGGTTGTGGCAGTTGTGGCAGGGGTTGTTGTTGTTGTTGTTGGGTTGGTTTGGCGATGGAAGAGAGGACGAGCTCTTCGGCTTGGATGAGCTGGTTGAGCATGGCGTCCTCCCAGTCATCGAAGAAAATGTCGTCGCCAATGTCCATCGTCTTTGTGAAGCAGTGAACTCAACAGTTGTGAGCTTCTCTTCCTTATTTATCAAGGACCAACCCTATTGCTCTCTTTCTCATTTTTTAAATGAAATAAACAAATTCAAATCTCAAAAGGGATTTCACTTTGTTCATTTCTTGTCGTTTAACCACTTGATTAGGGTATCGTGTTTAGGACCCGCAACGTATACCTACCTGCAATATTCAATTCGGCTAAGGTCCAGTTTGGGTAACCAACTTAATTAAGTTCTTTTTGATAAAATAATTTAAATAATAAATGACTCTGTTAAAAATAACTTATAAATAAATTATTTTATGTTTAGATTTTTAACTCTAAAAGTACTTATTTTATGAAATGTGATGAAAAGTAGAAGTATTATGAGAGAAGTCATTTTTTTAACTTCTCTATAAGCTCCTAAATAGCTTCTTAGAAAGTTACAATTTGGTTTTGAAAATTGCACCAAACATTAATACTACTACTTTTCATAAGTCAAAAGTTAAAAAAAGTTACTTCTAGAGTTTTCCAAACGGGTCCTAAATCTAATCAAGTAAGATGGTCTAGAGCGGAGTAGGGATGTCAACGGGGCAGGGCGGGGGCGGGGGATGCCTCCCTGCTCCCCATCCCCGCCCTCAGATTTACTCCCCATCCCCGCCCCATTCCCCGCCGTGGGGGAAAATTGCTCCCCATCCCCATTCCCCACGGAGCCCCATTCCCCGCGGGGACCCCATTCCCCATTTACATAATAGTTCTAACTAATTAATTTCCATATGAATAGAGCTACAAGTATCTATCTTATACAAAAACTGCAAGATTTTATACAAAAAGTCTAAATAACACGATGGTGACTTCTTTCGAAATAACGCAATGGGGAGACGCAACGACGAGCCAAAGAAAAAAGCAGTGGACGAGGTGGAAGACGCGACAACAAAGAGGAGAATGGACACGACGGCAGAGTTACGAAAAGGAACGCCGCAAATAGAAATTACGACGTGGTAAGGGTAATGGCACGGTGAGATGTGACGATGCAGTGAGAAGGGTGACGAGGGGGTGGCTGTAGAGAGGTTGGATGGAGTATGGACAGCCTTAGGAATCTCTGAATTGAAGAGAGGTTATGCAAATAAAAACTAGGAGTTTTAGGTTTCTATATATGAGAAATAAACTATTAAGGATAATTCAAGAAATTCATAAATTTCGGGGAATAGCGGGGACGGGGCGGGGATCCCCGCTCGGGTCCCCGCGCCTACTTCGGAGGAATTTTGTCCCCCATCCCCATCCCCGCAGGGAAAATTCCCCACAATCGGATCCCCATTCGGGGCAGTCCCCGCAGGGATCCCCGCGTCTCGGGGAATTTTGCCATCCCTAGAGCGGAGGTTTAATCTCAACTATAGTTGTTAGAACCGAATCGAATCGGTTAAGCTACTGAATCACTGAATTATTGGTTCAATTGATGAGTTATTGGTTAAACCGGTTGACTCGATCTTATGTAAATAAAAATAAAAAATAATTAAAATTTTAAAATACATATTTTTACTATTTTAAAATAATATGGAATAAAAATAATAAATATTTTATTATTTTTATACTATTATAGTAGCTTTTTGTTTTGTTTTTTATATTAAAATAACTATTATTTTTAATTTTTAATAATTTATTAATTAATTTATATTTATTATACTATTATATACTACAAATATTTATTAAAAAATAATATTAATAGATATTATATAATTATGAAAAAAATAAGTGAGTTTATAATTGTTGTTAAATAAAAATATAATTAATTTAAGAATGAGTGAGTTTATAACTAAAATTAAAATAAATTAAATAAAAATAAATTATTTGATGAAACTCATAAAAGATATTTATATATATTTAAATTTGCACATATAATGATAAGGACAAGAGCAGCCTAGTGGCTGTGCAAGGCGCCTCTATTTATGAGCGTGAGGGTTTGAACTCTGTTTCAAGAATTTTGAATAAATTTTCAATACCAAGCGGTTCGGTTGGACCGGTCTTTTTGAGAAATCTCCGGGAAAAGCTGGGAATCAATAACATGACCAGCATCATAGTTCTGGGTCAGTCTCATGACCAACCCCCTGTTCCTGAATTGGCTCCTCCTCAGCCCCACTCCCCTCACCGACGACGTTAGGACCCGGGAAGCAAGCAGAAGAAAAAAGATGATGATTTACCTATGTGGGACCGATCGATCTCCCGGTTCCCCATCACTAGATGGAGGTTTAGATTTTTAGAGCCAAAGATCGCCAACAGTATGTTGGCTATCCGGCGGTTCACCTCACCTAACTCCCCGTATGTCTCCTTTATCAGATAGTCTGAGCCGGCCCCAAAACTCCAGTAAGTTGGAATCCGTCTCTCCCCCTCCAGGATAAGCCATAAGGGGTGATGACATGGGGCAAGCCTTACTTTAAAGAAAATGCTCTTGAAGCCGTGAAAAGAGTCCTCAAAGAGACTAAAGACCTTACGACCTTGGACAGCCCGAAAAGACATATACCCTTTATTTGTCTTTTCCTTCCGGGAAGGGTTAGTCAGTAGAAAAAGATAGAGAAACACATTCATGGAGACTGGAAGTTCCAGATACTCGCACACCAATTCGAAACACCGAATGGCGGCCCAACTGTTAGGATGGAGTTGTGATGGAGCAATGTCACAACGATTTAATAGCGAAATGATAAAAAGAGAAAAAAGAAAGCCAGAGATCCAATGTGGTAAACATGAGCTTGTATACCCATAACCAGTCGACCACCCAAGGTGATGCCATGTTCTTATGGCATACCCTTTTGCGATCACTAGGGACGTAGACCTAGTAATTCGCCTCCTCAAGACCTTCCCTGCACAAGGAACCAGAATTCCGAAGGGCCTGGAGTTCCTCTTTGGTCACCCGAGACGGCGCGTCCTTCGCATCTGAGGTAACCCAAGTGTAAAAATCGATGACGTTTGGCGCTACTGGTGGTCGAGCCATACCTACAGTGGAGGCACCTCTCAAGTCAACTTGGGAGATCGCAAACTCGGAAGATAAACAAAAACGGATCTACAACTAACTACACTGCTAATCCATGGTACTTACGCTAATATCTAGAGCCTGGATTCAAGAAACAGACACCTAAATGGTACCCCCTAGCGACTATCTAACGTAGGTTATCTCGATTCAAGCAAACATGAACCAAAGTGGAAAATGGCACGCGATGATCGACAAAAATAATAAAAGCAACAATCACAGAACAGTAAAGTAGCAAAGGGAGCATGAAGCACTTACCAAAAAAGTGTACAGGAAATAGGAAGGAAGCAGATGAAGAAGAGCGCACAAAGTCCTGTAGGAATTAGAGAACAAAGCAGTAAACAGGAGCAAATGTGGTAATGAATGAAAGATGAGGAATAAAGGGAGTTTTGGAGAGAGACAGAATGGTAATCGTCAGAGATGGAGTGCGAAAAGACAGGGGCATAATAGTCTTTTCTCTTGGATTTTCAAATCAATCATAATGAGCATTAAATGCTTAGCGCGAAGTTCGAAGTGACGCACCAAGCTACGGATGGGGGCAATGCACACGCACGGGGTCGTGGTCTCCACCGACGGATTCCCGACTCGAAGAGAGCTCGACCGTGGAAGAAGCGAGTAGCACGAACGCGCCAATCACCACCTAGCTTCGTGATTGGCACGTTGGGGGCATTGTTCCAACCTGGGCCAATAGCGAATTGGGTCCGGGTACCGAGGCACCGGCCCGACGGGTCTTCTAGCCCGCAAATCCCCTTCTCTCCTCCTGGTCACAGCTGGAAGGAAACTTTCAAGAAAGAGGGTCTGCTCATGTGGTACCCACTCGAGCACAGACTATATAAGGGGAGGGCCCTACCCCTCCCCAGAAGTACGTCACTTATCCTAATCCTAAACGCTGCTTTCGTACGGACACTAACTTAAGCGTTGGAGTCCTTGCAGGTGACCTCCCCCCTCTTCTCTCACCTCGCCAACTTGGAGAAATCTCATTCTTGAAATCCGCCTAGTCCCGACTACCAGCGACCCACGCACCACTGACATTCACCGCTTCCGACCCAGTCAGAACACGAACAACCGAACACTATGAAAACTTGTATGTACATATACACGAATAAATTCGATAGACAGTACTAAAAATAGGTGTCTAATCCAATTCAGATAAGTATCAAAACCGCTTGAAACAAAAATTGATAAAGTCATTAATCGGTCGATTCATGAAATTTCAAAAGAAAAAAATGATGTGAAATCTTTGTTGCTTTCGCCTTTTCAATTTGTTATTTTCTCCTTCACAATATAGTCATCACTGCCTCAGACTTCACGACTTCCTTTCTCATTGTTGATGGCTCATGCAGTGGCAACATTGGAGTCAGATTTGCTTTGTTATTGGTGGAAAGAGGGATGACGAAAATAAATGCACAAAAAGAGAAAAACATAAAAGAGATTGGATGAAAAAAAATAAAAATACCGAAAAGAGCTGTTATTAGACCATTTTCAGTAGAAAATTCATCCCAGTCTCTATTTATGACCCACCTGTTATAATAAGTAACTTCACATCAACTTTTGCGTCATAAACAGTAAATAGGAACTCAAAGTATCTCTCTCTTCTCCATTAGGAGGAACTAACTTTAGTCCTTGTTGTAATCCAACTTAATTAATTAATTAAAATACTTAAAATTAATATAATTATTTTTTTCAATAATATTATTTAAATTTAAAAATTTAAAAATAATTTACTATTAAAAGATATTAATATTAAAAAAATTCATATATAACAATATGGATGAAAATGAAAAATGTGGTGTTTGTGAATTTTGATTTTGTGGTTAAAATATAGGAAATTGATTATTATAAGGAGCTTGAAAATTGAAATTAGGAAGATTTTGTGGATTTGGATTTTGAAATGTATTTGGTAGTTTGAAGTTTTGATTTGGAAGTTGAGAGTTCGAGGTTTGAGATTGTTGGGTATTTGGAGTTTGAGAAAAGTTTTGTAAATAATTGAAAAAAGAGTTGAGTTGGTTTGGATCCATTTTTTCGAACAAAAAATAATATCAGCAGAACTTTGATTTCGTAAACTTGGAAGAAGATGAAGAAGAGTAGAAGAAAGTGTGAGAATATAAGTGTATGTAAGTGACTAAGTGGTATATATAGAGTAATAAAATATTAATTTATTAATAATAACGATGATATAGTAACGGCTAGTTTTCAACGGCTAAGTTTGCAACGGCTAGTTTTACAACTGCTAATTTTAATAATGTGGTTAGCATTTTAAATTTTAAAAATAAAAATAACCAACTCAACCAAAAATTATTTTGTAAGGTGTAAAAAGTATTATTTTGGTCTCTAACGTTGAGGTCAGAATCGAAACCGTCCCCATCGTAATTGTCGATTTAAAATCATCCTTAATGTTTTTTTCGTATTAAAATCGTTCTTTTTAATAAATTTTTTAATTTTATTCCTAAAATACTCCTACTTTAAAAAAATTATAAAATTAAAAAAAAAAAGAGAAAAGAACGCGTTTTGGTGGGGGGGAGCCGAAAGGAAATGCGAAGGGGGGAGGGGAGGGAGAGGGAAAAGGGAAGGGGAAGGGGAAGGGGGGAGGGGACGGCGCTGGCGAAACTTGGAGCTGCTGTCGCCATCGCCGAAAGAAAGAAGAAAGGAGAGGGGCTGCGACGGGGGAGAAGAGAAGAGGGGAAAAAGAGAGGGAGCACTGGTGGGGGAGGACCGTTCATGCATGCTTCTGCCGCCGTGGAGTGCGTCGCCGGGAAGAGGAGCCCGACGCGAGGAGGGCGGCACGCGAAGGAGAAAGAGGGATCCGAGGCTGAGCTGGTCCGCGCACGCTCCGTCGCCAGTCCACGGGTGATGGGTGGCCGAGGAGAGAGAGGGATCCGAGGGTGGAGTGCGTCGCCGGTCCTCGCACGCTCCGTCGTCGCCGCTGGTGATGGGTGGCCAAGCATCGGTGGTTCTGCATCTGCTTCTTCTTCTGAATCTGCTTCTTCTTCTGAATTTGTTTCTTCTTCTGCTTTGCTTCTGCATCTGCTTCTGCTTGAGTTTTTGCTTCTGCTTCTGATTTTGATTTGTTATTTTTTTATTTTATTTTTATCTTTCGTTGATTTAGTTATTGAATTTGTTGAATTTGTGTTGATTTGTTGAATTTCTGATTTCTTGATTTGTTGAATTTGTGTTTATTTCATTGATGATGTTATTTTTTATGGTGGTGGTGTTGGTGTTGGTGTTGGTGCTAATGGTGGAGGTAAAGGTGATGGTAGTGGTGAGGATATTTTTGTCCAGAAAAATTAAAAGGACGATTTTAGTTAGAAAAAAACATTAAGGATGATTTTAAATCGACAATTTCGATGGGACGATTTTGATTCTGACACCCAATGTTAGGGACCAAAACAATACTTATCCCAAAAATTAAATTTATTTTTTAATGTAAATAAATTTAATTAATTATAATTTAATATAATAATATAAATAATATTTAATATTAATTATGATATAGATCATTAATATAAATAATTAATTAAATAAAAATTTAATTATTTAATCTAATTAATTATTATAATTATTAATAAATTAATTATAATTTAATTATTTAATTAATTATTATTTAAATAATTAATATAAATTATTAATTAAATAAAAATATAATTATTTATTATAATTATTATTAACTTAACTATTATTTAATTATTTCAGATTTTATATAATTATTTATTTTTATAATAACTTACCAAATGACAAGTTATTATGTCAATTTGAGTTTCTATTCAGAAGGATTCTCTCTCTTTGAGATCTGTTGAAGAACTCATTTTTTTTTTCCTCAAACGATCCGTTCCTATTTCTGTGAAATAGGGTTTCAAGCTCCTGCGCATTGGAATGGATTTGGATCCTCTAAAGTTTGAATTTTCACTTTAAAGAAAAAATTTTGATCTTCTACCCTTGAATAATTTTTTTTATATTTATTTTTGGTTCCACCTATAAAATTAATGGTGAAAGATTACACTTTAATCTCTAAAATAAAGTTCAAACTTTAGAGGATGCACATCTTATTCAAATTGCTCTCAATGGTGTTGGGTTCGTTCTGGACAAAAGAGTACGGTGAAAGAAGTAGCAAAGTTCATAATTGAACGATTGCTATGGCTACGGATGATGATTTGAAAAATGGTCATAACTCGAAAGAATAGAGTTAAAAAAAATGGCAGATAATAGTAAAGTTAAAGTTTTAGGATATGTGACTATGTGGGTTTAAGGCACAAAAAGAATTATATGTCTGATATATCTTATATTTTTACGATTTTATTTATATAACTATCGGTCTATCTGTCAACGATAGAAACGGAAGTGAGTTGGGAATCGATCTTTTTAATTTTTTTTGAGTAAAATATTATTTTTGTCTTTAATGTTTAGAATAAATTTTATTTGTGTTTCTAATGTTTAAATCATCCTATTTGTATCTCTATCGTTTGTAAAAGTGATTCAATGTTATTCTGCCGTCAATTACACATCATGAGCGCTTTAGTTTGAGTTTAAAAAATCTCTTCTTGAAGTTAGAATACAAATGTTTGGGATAGAATCGATGATATACTCCGAAAAATAGCTCATCAAATGTTAAACTAATTCCTACAACATTTACATAATTCACTTTTCTAGGGACATAATTGAATCTAAACACAAAAATAGTGGGTATAATATTAAAATAGAACACATCCAAGTGAGACCTAATTGAGAATGAATATATTCAAGTGAGAATAATTGAAAAATATAATCTAATTTGTTAGTATAATTGATAGTAGGATAACATTGAATCACTTTTATAAACGTTAAGGATACAAATAAAACGATTTAAACGTTAGGGACACAAATAGGACTTACCCCAAAAGTTGGGGACAAAAACGATAATTTACTCATTTATTTTTTAACAATTGAGAGGATAAAATGTGATTTCTCACTATTAATTTAGGATAAAAAATAAATATGAGAAAGAATAATAAAAGGTTAGAAATTACCCTTTACACCCTCAATTTTTTTTAACAATTGAGAGAATCTATTTCCAAATGAGTTAGCTTATTCGATAGAAATTCTCGACTTATTTTACTAAATAGGCTGGGCTTAAATTTTGTGTAAAATCTATTAAAAGATTTGGTCATAAATTTAAAAAAATTTATAAAATTTGTTGGACTGGCTCGTCAAAATATGTTTTTGGTAACAATAAATTATTTTTAGTTTAAAATTTTAACTATTTATTTATATTAAACACAAAATAAAATTTAAAAAAATCAATAGTCAAGATTATTTAAAATTGTAGTTTTTTTGTTAAAAAAAAATTTTAAATTGTAAATATGGTTATGATATATGACTAATCACCGATATATAAATAAATTGTGATTTACAAATTATAAATTATCAATTTAGAATATATTTAGTGGTTTATTTTTTTAGATATTGAATAAGAATTGGTGTAATCCTTTAATATTGAAAACTATAGTGTTTTACAAAATTATGGGCTGTAGAATTCGCAGAATGTGAATTGTCCGATCATATTTTTTTTAATTTATGAAGATAATACACAGACTGTATATTGTATTATTTTAATATTAAATTATAATACATATATTACGTATCGTATTATTTTAATATTAAATTACAATACACAGATTACGTATTGTATTTGTACATAATAGTGCCCCATAATACTATAAAATCCTATTTTTTATAACATTAACATAAAATTCTATTTACTCTTTAATATTAAAATAAAAAATTCACATTTAGTGCCTTTAGAATTTTTAAATTTATTATTTTGAGTTATAATTTAAACAGACGGACATCAAGTCTAAAATAAAGTCTATAAAAAATAATAAATTTAAACTTGGATTATTTATTTACAACATGAATCAAATTCATCAAAACTAAACTAAGCCCATTTTATCTTTCATTTTTATCTTTATATCTATCCATTAATCTATATAAAATCTTAATATGCCTACAAAATAATTTATCTATTTATAATTAATATAACATTCTATTTTTGTTCTCTTATTTAATATTTATTGTACTTATTTTTCTTACTGACAACTTCCTATGGGTTACATATTTTTAATAGGTTTAAGTTAAGCTCAACAAAATTAATAAGTTTTACAATGCTTCTAGTTTTCAACCTTTTCTTAATAAAATCAATAATTAGATAGACTAAAAATAATTATAAATATTTACATCTACAAAAGATCATTTATATTCATATATTTATTTGATAAACGTATAGTCTTAATTATTTATATCTATATTTCTTGTTTGTTTATTTATAACTTTATATTCATATAATTATATTTTTGCATATTCATTTATAATTTTATATATTATTTACTTATAATTCAATTATTTCGGTTAAACTATAATTATTAGATGAAGTCTACTTGACTTTCCATAAAAAGGTTAATTTTAGTCATTAACGTTGTTCTAATTTGGTTTTAAAAATAAATAATGTTAAAAATTTTATTTAAAAATACAAAATACTAAGTAAACAAATTATTTTTATAATTTAAATATAATCAAAGTTTTTTTTCTTCTATTTTTTTCTTCTATTTTATCTCATATAAAATTTATAATTATTAATATTTAAATTATTAGACTAATTTAATTAAATTTAATTATGAGTAATTCTACATAGTAATTAATATTATTATTTTTTGTCAACAATAATTTACACTTATATTTACAAATATTTTACACACAATAAATATATAATTTATACGTATATTTATTAAAGTTTTGCACATATGAATCAATACAATTTGTACTTACATTTTTTAAAATTTATAAACATAAACTAATAAAACTTATTTATTAAATATAATTTAATATTTATGCTGACTAAATAATAACAAAAAATATTAAAAATTGATGCCCTAAAAATTTATGTTTAATTATTTCAAATAAGTTGATCACATAACATCACGGTAATAATTTCCGTCAGTCCGTCACTTTGATGTATTTTAGAGAACGAGGATTCTTTAATTCTTTTGACTATTCGAAAACGAGGATGACATATTGGACATTGAAATTCTTCAAAATGTATGTGAGTCGTAGGGGTGGGTACGGATAGCGGGTAGTCTGAGAACTCGAATCGAATTAATTAAATTAATTCTAGAATTAATGGATAATTGGGTCTAATCTGAACTAAACCGATGATCTTTGTTAGTGATTGGCTCGAGTATTGGTTTTGGGGGTGCGGAACCCGAACCAACCCGCGAATCCGATCATATATTAATTAAATAAAAAAATAAAAAATATATATATGACTTTTTTTATTAGACAAAAATTATTTACTATTAATATGTTTGGATTTTAATGTATTTAGTATTTAATATGTTTGGATTATTTCTATTGATATTACATGTTTATTGTACTTGTTGAATTTTTAAGATAAAAATTTGTTTTTTTATGAATTTCAAAGTTATTGGGTACCTAATTATCCGAACCAAACCAATTTATTTTTAATCAGTTTGATTTGGTTTGAGTACATATATAAAAAAAAATATAAATCCAAATTAAACCAAATTAATTATATTTTGATCGATTCGATTCTAATTTTATTATAAATTCGAACCAAACCCACCCTGCTCATCCCTAGTGAGCTGATTGATGATGATGCCGAACTTCAGAAAAGGATGAAACAAAGTGGTTGGCTATTAATGTTAAAGGATACCAAACAAATCAATGTCCAAAATATGTCTTAGTGAATCGAATCAAACAATTGAACTATTCAACAGCGATTAATATGTTGTTCACAGTTTTCGTCAAATCTCGTAGAAACTAAAAATTTGTAAGGGAAATTTATCCCAAGGTTATAGTTATTATCTACAAAATAATTTAATGATTTAATCTGTCACTCTAAAGTCTAAACATTACTTAAATAAACCTTGTTATAATTTTTGGGGAATAAAAAATCATTTTTTAATAATTAACTTTCCCTAACCTGTATACTGATTCTCTCTCAGTCTGTTAAAACTTATCCTGAAAATATAAATTTTTAAAATAAATAAATTAAATTCAATATTTGCAGTTATATTGTTTTTTCAAATTATTTAATTTATTTCATTTATAATGGGTGTGAGATAAATATAAATATATCTTGTAAATGAGATATATCGTTTCTAGTAATAATAAAATAAGTAAAAAGTGTTAACATATGATAATTTAAAAAATGGAAGAAGATATTTTTTTTTTTTATCAAATTTCATGCTGCTTACATTATATTAAGTGGCTCTTTCAATTTTAACTTTTGTTGTAACTTGTAAGTTAAATGTTGTTTTCTAATGTTAAAGGCCATTAATTAATTTTTATTTATTATATTTTCTATTATTAAATAAGAAAATAAAGTTAAAAAAATTAATAATTAATAAAAAGAATACATAATTTTAAATTTTTTTTTATTTTTTTAATTATTTATAATTGTAATAAAATTTGTTAATTATTTTAATATTTATACAAAAACCAAAAAAACTTAACATAAAAGTAAATGAGGAATGAAGGGCATCCGAGTTTATTAATTTTGGCTATCAGTATGGTAAATATTTATTTCAATTTCTAATAATTTTTTCGAACGACTACGAGATTTCTAAAAAAAAATACTCATTTCGGCCCTTACTAATTAATTTTATGAGAGTGATTAGCTCATCTGTTAATGATCTTTCTAGAATATACTTATGTGATTCGTTAATTACTAATATATTCTTTATTTAATTTTTATAAGTAAAAATAATTTAAAAATTATTAATATTTTTTAATTTCATATAGTAAATTTAGTTAATATATTTGAAACACGTAACAAAAAGACTTAACAATTACTCTTTAAAAGACAATGAGATTCCGAATTAAAAAAAATTGTAAATTCTAGTTGGCTCTTAACGGAAAATCAACCGTTTAACATGCTATATAAGTTTATTCCGTTAATACATAAATAAAATATTGATAGAGGGACTAATCAGTCTCACAAAAATAAAGTTCAAGCGTCGCTATTTTTTTTATTGAGAGATTCGTTGTTTTTCGAGATAATTGTTAGAAGTCATTCTAATTTTTTCTTTAAAATATATTGTTGAATTACTAGATTAGTATATTTGAAAAGTATTAAAGTGAGAAAAGAATTCCATTTTTATTAAGAAATAAATTTTAATTCTATTTCAAATTTAAATTCATGATTTAAAATAATTAATTGCATGAATGAAATGAATTTTGTGTTTTTTTATTATTTTATCTTTGTGATTTGTTTTATTTGTCTTTTTTATTTGTTTATTAGGAATAATTTTAATATTTCAATCTCTAGTAATAATGGAATTATATTTTTGTTTGATTTAGTTTGAACATTAATATGAGAATTCTAAACTAAAGAAAAGAATTATTTTTTTGTAAGAATTTCATTCTCAATGTGTTTTAAACACGTCTTAAAAAAATTAGATTAAAGAAATTGAATTGATAACTAAAATTCAATTTGGATAAACAGTTTAATTAAATTTCTTTTGAAAAATAACTTAAATAATAAATGACTTTATTAAAAGTAACTTATAAATAAATTATTTTGTATTTGGATTTTTAGCTTTAAAAGTGTTTATTTTATAAAAATGTGATAAAGAATAATATTATTATAAGGGAAGTAATTTTTTTTAACTTCTCTATAAATTTTTAAATAGCTTTTTAAAAAGCCGCAATTTAATTTTAAAAATTGCATCAAACTTTAATATTATTACTTTTCATAAGTCAAAAGCTCAAAAAAATTACTTTTAAAACTTTCGAAACGGCCCTAAGTGATGATAAAAATTAATAAATTCGGATAATTTTGGTATTTTTCTCAAATCAAATGAAAGGATTACATTTTCAAGACAAAAAAATATTTAATAACAAAAAAATTAATAAAAACAATTAAAATTAACTATAGATAATATTTATTAATTATTATTAAAATTAATAAATATTAAATTAGATAAATTTAAAATATTTTTTTTTATTTTTTAGTATTATGGAAAAGAAAAAATTGGATTTTTAAATTGAAAGGCACATGCTATTATTGAAGTTTGTGTATAGAGAGTTGCTTACTACTCAGCTCAGTTGATTCCATTTTCCAAAGCAAATATTTAATACAAAATCTTTTCCCCACACAACACAACAAAACCAACGTCGTCACCCTTCTTTTTCATTCTCCTCTTCTTCTTCTTCTTCTTCCTCCTCTTCTTCTTTTTTATCCCTCTCTCCCTCTCCACGCTCAACCTACAGCACCTCCTTTTCTGAATCTGATGCAAGCTCCGTTTTGAAGGGTCATTTTTTACTTGTTTCAAGAGCAAGTAGTGGAAGGTGGATTGACCCTCTAGCTTGGTAAAAGCATCAGGATAAAAAATATCGTTTTTTTTCTTTGTGGGTATTGGATTTTGAGTTTCTGTTGACCTAGAAAAATTGAAATGGTGGGTATATTTTCGAGATTTTCTGTTGGAAGGAACATCCACCGACGGACGCAAAGTGCTCTGGTAATTTTTTTTTTTTTACACTTTACTGTTTTGTGTTTTTTCTTTGTTGTTTTTTCATCCGATGAACCGTTTGATCAATACAATTCCAATGATCTTTTATTTGTTTGTTTATTTGGTTTGTCTTCTTTGAACTTGGATTGACCAATGGATGCTGAATTTACAATTCGTGCAAGTGTTTATACATAATTATAATAATAATTTAAGAAGTATGACTTTTGATTTTTGTATTTTCACTTGGAAGTGGTTTGTTTTTGCTATTAGATCATAAGCTTTGGCTAGAACAATTTGCTCTGCCCTTTTGACCCTTCTTCTTTTGCTATCCAATAGCTGTTGCATATAGAGAAAAATGTTTTTGTTAAATTTAATTATATAAATTATAAACCTTATCTTGTCCGGTGAATTCAAAAGATTTATGATGTGGTTTAGTGTTGACTGTTGAGTTGTGGAAATAATAGAGACATCTATGCAAATTGGCTGTTACAATTTCATCTATGTAAAAAGTTTTAATTGCTGACATGATCTTGTTGTTGCTGCATCATGTGTTGACTTCTTGTGGTGTAGGATGAGAGGGAAGTAATGCCCCCAAATGCGGAGGTTGCTGCCACAGCAAGTGCCGCCGCCGCCGCTCCACATGGAATTGAAGTGGCGGTGGAGTTTAAGCCAGTTGAGCACCCAATTGAACCCCTTGACAATGATAGACCGATTCAGTGCCCATTACCAGAACCATCAATTCTAAATGTAAGATTTACATCTGTTTGTAGTTTGGCATAAATTGATGGTTTGACTAAAAGAATTTAATTTTGATGCAATAAAACCGTTTTACAAGTGCATCCAATCACATAACCCCACATTAGCAAAAGTAACTACTTTTTACATTCACCGCGTGAATGGTCATCCAAGAGAACAGTTGTGATTGCACGACGGGTTGTTTTACTGTGCATCAAAATTAAACTCGACTGAAATTGCATGCTTTTTCAGGGAAGTGCCAAATCTGTTTGTGTCAAGTACTGTAACCTTAGTTTATATACCACATTTTATTTTGTTCTGTCATACATTTTTGAAGCCCATTACATTATGAAAACTTTGTTTTTGGTGATATGTGCATACCCTTATCAAATTTCGTTTGCTATATTTGCTTGAGCTCCAAAGTGAATGAGAAATCATGTTGATCTAAATAGGGCAATCATTTCGTCTTGTATTTTACAACTGCTGCTGCTCAATCACATAAATGCTTGAGCTTTATGTAGCATAACCCTTATTTTTGAATGTCAGACACAATGGTATGAATCTGATGGTATCTCACTATCTTTCAAAGAACTCTTTTGTTGTTTATCTCGGGCTCTCAGGAGCCTAGACAGCTGTTGATGTACAGGAGTTTTAAGCTTTGTTACTGATTTTCATGGTGAAACCAGTCATAGTATTTGAATAAATTGTTTTGCTTTCGAAATTCTGAGGCGAAAACACCAGCAGGCAGGGTAAGATGTGTGCTAGATGCTGCTGGAGTAAATTGATAATTTTCCTTTCATCGGCAAACTACACATCAAATGCTACTGTCTTGGTCAGCGAATAGTTTCCTAGTGATTATGAACATATAACATGAATGCAAAACAATTCAGAGGATTTGATTACTTATTTTAAGGGATGGATCCCGTAATTATAAATTATAAATTGATATACATGTAATACCAGAGATTAATAGATTATCATAACATAAAGGTATATGCTTGTTTGAAGGCGGCCATGGAAATGGCACAATCAATATGGTTGTTTCACATGACTGTTTTGAGTTAAATGTCAGTGTTTTTGATTTGAAAATAGGCTTAGATTCGCGAACACTGAGAGTGATTGTTGTTCTTTACTGTTGAGAGAGGGGGTCTGAGTTTGGTTTCATCCATTTCTCATTGTTTTTCATTCGATTCTTCAATTATCAGGATGGAAGAATATGGAAGGAGCGAGTATCTGCCACTGTTCGGAGAAGAGGCGACTTGCCGGTGATGAAAGAAGGAGGAGCCCTTGAACCTGAAGTTGCCGGCACAAAGCCTCGGACATCCCAGTCTAACAGAATGATTCTTCCATCTCTTAGTGCTCCAGAGCACAATCTCTTAAAACTTCTTGAAGAGTGTAATGCTTCAGGCATCTAACCTGGTACTGTTTCTTAATGTTGTAATCTGTTCACATAAATTGCATCTTCTTAAAGTGGGATGCATTGTTGTATTTCCTTCACCCTTTTTATTTTTAAATGTTATTTATTAAATATATTAGGAGAGTCTTAGAGCAATGATTGAGTTATCTCCAGGTGAACTCAGAGTCATGTGTTCGAGCCGGGAAATTCGATGCATGCATTAGGTTAGGCCATGTATATTACGCCATTTGTGCGCGGCCCTTCGCCGGATCTTGCCTAACACCGGATGTTTTGCATCGGACTGTCCCTCTTGTTTACTAAATATATTTAAATTATAATTTTCAAACACATGAATGTATATTCAAATGTATCATTGTGAAAGTTGAATCTGCTATATTTTTGCTACATGCTTTATATGCATACTCAATTGTTTTGGTCATAATCTCTTAATTTCTGTGTAGTTAACATTGAACTTATTTATGATCTCCTATAATGTCTACTCTTGAAGAAGAGTAGAATCTGGTTCCTCTAGGCTGCACTTTATAGCTTGAAAAATAAAATGCATTAAGTCATGATTCTGATTGAGCATTTGAGCTCTATGCTTGTGTTTGGTCAAACTTGTTACCATTATTTTGAATTTTTTTTCTTTTTGTCTTTTACAGTAAGGGTTGTTTTCTTGATAGCTACTTGAAAAGAATTTTCAATTGTGATATTTTAGCCAACAAATCTTATTTAATAGACTATCATTGGGGTGTCATTTTAATATGTCAGAGGCATTATTGGTGAAGTTGGATTGTTTAGTTAAATATATCACTTTCAATTCGAAGCATCTGATTCTAAAATCTTTTTTTCCCTTTTGTTTTTTAGTTTAATTTTGATGTACTAATAGTGTAAATGTTTTATACAGTTGTCTCGTTTGGATAATCATTCATGTAGTTAATATCATAAGTAGTTATTTTTATTGATGTAATGTTATATAAATAGATATATGTGTAAAATTATTTTACACAGTACAATATATCAAATTAAATTATTTTTTCTTATAGTAGTTTCTTATGGTTGTAGGATTGAGTTAGTTTATTAGCACAAGTTGGCTGAGAACATAAGTAATATCTTTTTTGAATGCAGTGATCGTGCCACATTACTTTATAGTTTGTTAGTTATCTGCTTTTTTGCCACGTGTTTATGACTTGCCTTGCACGGCTGTAAACTAAACCATATATATATATTTTAATAGAGGGTCGCTCTATGGTACAGATGTAAATCTGTACAGATTTACAGATATTTTAAATTATAGATTGTTTGACAAACACGTAGTCTATAAAGGGGACAATGTGTTAGATTTTAGTTAGTTCAAGCGGCTTTGAAGAGCCTAACAAGCCGTGTTGATTCTATAACAGTATGTACATCACTTTTTTTTTTTTTTTTTTGGACGTGTTTGGTTTTAAAGAACCAACCAAACCAAACCCAAACCCATAAACAGTGATCCCGTAGCCCACTACCTACTCTAACCCCAATTGAAATTATATTCCCTCCACTGTAGCCGATAATAAGGCATTTGGATTTCCTTCTTTTTGGCTCGTGTTTCTTAATGGAGGAGCCAACACGGCAGACAACCTGGATGCGGAGCACAATCGGTCAGAGCAGAGAGGTATCAGAGATTGTATGTACATCACTTTGAGTTTCATTCTTGGCAACTTTTTTGTTTTTGGTCATATTAGTGAGAATTTTGGGACATGAATTTTCAAAGAGGAATTTGGACTTCACTGTATTTATAATGTTTATTTTACCAAATTTTGTAAACTGTCAAAAGCCCAAAAACCTTGTTATGAAATATGGGTTAGATGTTGACAAATGCTAATGGAATTGGAAACTTTGTAATGGACTAATGGTTATACAAGGGTGAGCCAAGGGAGAAAATATTGGAGAAGGAATTTTCTGGTTATTATTGGTGAATTTTTTTTGTGGGGAAAATAAAGAAGAGTTTCTATGTTTTTATTATTTCCACCGAAATACAATGAAAAGGGAAAAATGAGGAAAAAAATTTACAACACTAGTTAATAGAAGGGCTAAAAATATTTTTTATTTTATTATATAAAAATTAAATTTTTACACTTAATAATAAAATTGATATAGCATGCTTCTAAAAATATTTTTTAATTTATTTTTTTATTTCATTAAATAATATAATTCATTATGATGAATTAATTATATTAACTAATTAATTTGATTAGATATTTGAATATTACACAATTTATTATAATTTATATCAATCAATTAATTATAACAAATAATTTAAATCAAATCAATTATAATAAATAAATTATCTCGCTATGTAAATCTAATCACCCTGTTTCGATTTATGCAAGCATGCATGCTGTTCTAATAAATTTAATCACTCTGTTTTGATTTACTAGGACAGCATGCATGCATAAATCGAAATAGGGTGATTAGATTTACTAGGACAGCATGCATGCATGCATAAATCGAGTTAGGGTGATTAGATTTATATAGAGATCAAAATCTAGTTTGACTCATTCGATTTATATAAAGAGGTGATTGGGGAGATTCATATAATGTTTTTTTATTTGGGTGAATTGTGTAATATTGAGTTGGGTTTAGTTTAATTGTGTGTTTTATCCTAAATTATACAGCTAATTAATTTAATTAATACATATATCACACTAAATCTTAAATTAATTATAACTAATGAGAAAATTGATGTAGTTTCATTTTAAAGGTATTTTATGCTGAGGCAAGGATGGAGAATGAAATTTTTCAGAGACCACTGTGAAGACCTGAGTAGAATCTCCGCTTTGTTCTCCATAATCTTCAAATTTCTCAAAATTTTAGGTTATTATGAATATTTTAATAATTTTATCTCTCATATATATATTTTAGTAATTTTATGGTGTGTTATTTTATTTTTTAAAATATGATATTAAATTTTATTAAATTTATAATTTTGAATAAGGTGTATTCATAAGTTAATATTTTATGATTTTTTATTTTTATTTTTTTTAATTTTATTAAAATTTTTATAGAAAATTATCAAGATAGATAATAGAATCTTATATGAATTGTGAAAAATGTAAGAGAACAAAAATGAGAGTAAATATTTCTTTACAGTAGAAATTGAAGACGAGGACAGAGAAAAGGTCAGGGTTCAGGGACGAAGTACTTGTAGGCATCTCTACTCTCACCCTGTCCTCGTCTCACTTCTTTGACATCTGACTTTATTTTTGGTACAAAATTTATAGTTACTTTAATTTTTTTTTGTTGCAAAGTATATTATCATTTCACTTTAATTAAAAATTTTACACACACAGGAGTTATTAATATGCCAATTTATCCTTCTTAGATTTACTACCGTGTATTATATTATGGGTAGAATAAAAATTTAAAATAAAGCATAAAAGATATAATTTTAATAAATGTGGTAGATAAAGACTAAAATTAAATTTTAATTTAAAGTAACTAAATATATTTATAATTTTTATTATGAGAAATTAAATATAAAAATATTTTTCAAAAATTAAAAAAAAATAATTTTCTCAAAATAATGAGTTATATGGAATAATCTATTATATTGTGAATATAAAAATCAAATTAAAATTAAATATTTTTTGTAACTCAAAATTTTAATAGCTAAATTTGTAATAATTTTGGAGAATTAAAATAAGTCAAATTATAAATAGAGATGACAAAAAATTTGTAAAAATAAATATTGTAAATCATAAAGGATTACTATTTTAATAATTATATATATAATTTATAGTAATACTAAATAATATTTATAATTTAAATTTAATTTAATTTTTCCGTGCAAGATACAAAAAAAAAAAATTAGTTGTTCCTAATAACCAAGTTCAACCGTATCTAAATTCCAAATTAAAAAGATCAAATTTTATGGTAATGTGTTATTTTGAATTTAAAAACGTTACAAATAAGAGGAATAAACTACATTCATGCTTCCTCATCAGTTTACTTATTGCACATCAATTTCATTAGTTTAACACCAATATTATAAATTTATAATAATTGGTCTCCTCTTTTTTTTGGTAATTATAATTGGTCTCCGCTTAATATTTTAAGAATGAAACAATGGCCCAACAATGATAAGCCCATTCATGTTATTCCTTCAACAGATTTCTAATGTTAACCTGGAATTATCGACCAAAAAAAAAAAAAACCTGGAATTAACTTTCACCAGCTTAGCTACAATATAGAGCCATTGTAAATCAGCTCTACAAGCTCTGCAAGCTGCTCAGAAAGCTCTGCAAGCTGCTCCCCTAATAATCAGCATAAATCCAAGTGTCATCTTTACATCGAACCAAAGGGAATATCTTTATCTTTATATCTGTACGTTATAATTTTCCTTTAATAGAAATTCAAGTGTAGTCAACTTCACGTGAAATTGATAACTGTGAGCCGTTAAATAAAAATTTAGTTAAATTATTTAAATAATTTAATAGTTCTCAACTATTAACTTCACGTGTGCGTCTAAATTTTCGGCTAATTTTTTTGGTATTGGAGAAGTGTGTGAGTTGTGCTTGGTTATGGTGTATACAGGTGTGGGACAGGAAAAAATCGGACTGTCCGATTTATTTGTTAAAAAATTCGTTGACCACAAATCGAACCGTCCAATTAGCTTTTGTTTTTTTTTAATTTAAAATCAAATCGGACCCTCCGTTTACCTTTTTTTTTTTAACTAAAAACGGACTCTCTGTTTATTATTTTTGTTTTTTTTTTCCTTTAAATGAAAACGGAGTCCGTTTTTAGATTTTTTTTTTAAACAAAACGGACCTTCTGAGTTTTATTAAAAAAATATTTTTTTGTAGATTCCTTCTAATCGGACCATCCGAGTTCCTTGTTCTAAATCCTTCGATCCGATTTCAGCCCCCTGACACCACATATAGGGAAAGTACCCCACCCCTATTTTCCATAACGCTGTATCACCCCACACCTTCCTCCATATTAAAAATAAAAAGCGTAAATTTTCACCATATTTTTTTGGTTGCTCTAACATATTTACCTGCTCTTTTTTCTCCATAGTATTTATATACATATATGTCGTTTAATACATTTGTAACGTGTCATAATTTAAAAGGTGTTAATAAATGTTTCTAAAATACATTTGATTTTAAAAAGTTTGGGTAATTTTAGTTTAATATAAAATATATATTAAAATATATATAAAAAATATGTATATATATAAATATATAATAAATAACTTGAATGTTGATTTTTTATCCATACATATCATTTTTGTTTTTCTTATTTTTTGCACCAACCACCACTTGCTCGTTGCCATCAAGCATAAATGGAAGAATGCTGCTTTTGAGTTCTTGACATCCCATTACTCAAGAAGAAGAAGATATCTTCTTTTATATCAATTGATTACCATAAAAAATCTAAAAAAAAAAAAACACTTAAAAACAAGTAACAACTATATTAAACATAGAATCTCCCATTCTATTAAGTGACATCTTTAAATTCTTTACTTAGGATACAACTCACTTCATTGATCTAAATATTTTTTGGAATAAAATAATAGTTTAATAATTTTTTAGTCTCTATAATTTTATTAAATTTATAATTAAATTTTTATATTTTTTAATTAAATTTTTATACTGTTTTTAATTTTATAATTAAGTTATTCTTAGTATAAAAAATATTAAAATTAATAGAATATTTTTTATAAATTAAAAGTATCTATAATTAATAATTTAATTAATTTTTTTATCATATATTTTTTATAAAAAATATTAACATTTTTTATATGAAAATAATTTAATTAAAAAATATATAAAAATTTAATTACAAATTTAATAAAACTATAACAAACTAATTAAATCTAAGGAGTGGATAAAACTCATCAATTATATTAAAACATAACACTATAAATAACAAAGGAGTGGTGCATTATTTTTGGCATAAAATAATTACAACGAATTTTCAACGTGATTATTGAAACATTGACCTGATATTCCCACTAGCTTTTTAGATTCCAAGCAACTAAAATTTGACCAAATTCAAGTCCTCCTTATCATAGATAACAATCAAATTGATTTTGCTTTATGTATGATATACACTCATAAAAGATCAATAATTGATCCATTTTCATCATAAATCTATATATCAAACCAAATCATCAAAATACAAATACATCATCAGATATACAAGGTGACACAAAAAGGAAGAATTAATAATAATTAAGTTTCCATAATTATTGGGAATAATTATAAAACTTAGAAAATGGGGTATGAAAATGAAACTATGAATGAAGAAGAGAAATTAAAACTAAACAGGAAATTGACGAGCCTGCAATGGATTCTCATAAAGTGTTGTTGGGTTCACAAGGTGTTTCCTTGGGCCACGTGAGCTTCCATGGTTCATCCAAGGCTTCCTATGCCACACAACTTTCTTCTTCTGTTCTGTTGATGAGTGAAGTGAAACCAAAGAAGTTGCAAATAGAAGGAGGAAAAGAATAAAGCATTTGATGAGTAATAGAGAGTGACTCACTTGTTTCACCATTTTTTTTGGGTCTTTGTCTTGTGGTGTGTATAGTATAGTAGTGTTGTGGAGTGGGGTTAATAACTTAATATAGAGGTTTTTTTTTTTTTTTTTTTTTTTTTTTTGTAGGGGTAACTACTTTGCTTTCTTTTGAAGTCATAAAAGTTAATCATTCAAATCATATGGGTTGCCCAGCCTTCATCATGAAGAGAAATATTATCATTTATTCATATATGGAATATTATATAAGGAATAAGCGAGAGTGATATCCATGGACACGGACACGGACACGGTATACGACACCACACAGAAAAATTAATATGCGAATTTTAAAATTTTATTAGACACGGAGACGCACATACATATAAAATATAAAGTATTTTTTTTAGATAAATTATAATGATATTTTGATATTTTATTGATATTAAAATATAAATTAAATTTTTAATTATTTTTAATGTCTTATTTTAATTATATCAAGTATTTAAAATATCTTTTTGTTTTAATAAATAATAATATATATTATATCTAAATTTATTTCAAGAATATGTGTTAAAAATAAGACTGGACATAGTAACACATGATGATATTTAGGTGTGTCTAAATGTGTACCAAGAAGAATTTTTTATTTTTTATTAAGACATACACGGTTGGACACAGCAGCCAAAATGTACACGATAACTCAGCGAAGTGTCCATACTTTATAGGTTATTTTAATTTTTAAGATTTAAATTATTTTAAATGGTATTTAATCTATCTTTTTTTTTATGGATGGAATATTAAGAAATTTTTGGTTCATTTCTTAAAAATAGCAAAATATTTTTTATAATAAATTTTATACAATGAAGGATATTTTAAAAAAGAAAATTTGTATACTAATCTCTCTCTCAATTTTCATTATATATCTAGACTAGATGTAAATACCTTTAAATTTAAATTAAAAAGCTTTGTATTCACGATTTAGAAATCACATTTTTTTATTGAATAATGATTGAGAATTTTAATTCATCTTCCTAATTATATTTAAATATTTGAATGTGTAATTTTTTTTTTAAACATCAAAAGATACAAAATTCAATTTTTTAAAAAAAATTAGAAGAATAATTAAGAGAATAAATTAAGACCGTACTCCTAATTATTTTTATATAAAGTATATATAACAAAGGATATTTTAGAAAAGAAAATTTATAGACCAAATCCCCTCCTAATTTTTGGTATATATGTAATAGACCCAATGACCCATTTTGAATTGTAAAATAATAAAGTAAAATAATCATCATTAATTTGTAACTTCTATTATCTGCAAGTCTTATTATCTTAATTATAAAATAATTAAATTCTTATTTTCTCACACTACCAACTTTCTCACACTTTAAAGAATTTTCATCCTCATCCATCTTAGTTATGGAAGTTCACATGGCTAAATGCTAATTACTATTTATTTAAATATTTTAATGAAATTTATGCAATTTTTCAATATTCACTTTTAACTCATAATATTTAACATTTATAGTATCTATAGGACTAGAGTAATGTTTTCTCTTTTTATTTCTTACCATGAAAATCTCTATCTTATATATTTTATGTTCAGGTGTAATAATTCAATATGACACTTTTCTATAGATTTCTAAGAGTACATAGTAATTTCCCTTAAGATTCAAATCATAATATGTCTAATTATTTTTGTATTTTAAAAAATTTAACACTAAGAATTAAATGTCTCTTGAAAAAGAAAAAGGCCAATATAATTTTCATTTAAAATAAGTGAAGAGAGGGGCACATAATATTTGGTAGTGTTGAGTGGGGAGTGGAAACTAAAGTTTAAAGTCTTTCTTTATATGATATATATTTGTTTATGATATCCATTTTCTATTATATATATATAAATTATATAAAAAATGTACATTATTTGTGGATGAATTTGGATGGATCAATTGAAATGTTGTAGAGCGGGTTGGTTTCGTTGGTGGCCATAGTAATTGCCACTTATTATGTTGTCCAAAGTCAGAATGACCCTATTAATAATGTTTCTTTTTGTGATCATGGTTAAATTTGCCTGGTTAGATAATCCTCTCAACCAAAATATCATAAGTTCGAATTCTACTTTTGCCATGTAATAATTTATTGACCAATAATAAAATTTTAAACAAAAATTTAATATATAATAAATTAATTTTTAATCTATCGAGACGGAAGATACTATAAAAAAAATTAATGTGAAATTTATATACCTATGACACCCTTATCTTGAATGGTGGGCAAGTAACGAATCATGAATGATGGAAAATTTTGCTGTTTATTTTATATATTGTATATTATCATCACATGATACCTAATCCACCACCATTTAAACTTTTTTTTTATTTGATTTTTTACTGTATCTCCTGATTCAGCAGGTTAAGAATTCTTCTGCTGTGATATTGAAATTTATATACCTATTAATTAACGATAAATTTTTAAATGGAATTCATTACTGCGACAACAGATTAATCTTTGAACTACATGGAGAATTAGTGTGAAAAAAAAAACCCACCATTTTAATCTTATTAGCTTTTAAGGCGCATAAGAAGAATAATTAATCTTTATTTTCCTAAAATTATTGTCGCCTATGATAACAATTTTTTAATATTTATAATTGGTATTAAGATTATTTTCTTATTTCATTAGAACTACTAATATTTAGATCTTATTATTAAGAATTTAGCTACTTGAATTTAACCTGACGAATGTGATTAAAATTTAATTAATATAATATGAGAAATTGTGGTTATTTTATAATAACATATTTTTCCATTCTTAAAGCTTGAACTCATTACTAATAATAAAAAAAAGAAGAATTTAGTTACTATTAAAATTATAATAAACATAATAAACAACCTTTGATGATTATTATGTGCTCTAAATATGACTACATAATTAGTTCGTTTATTAACTTCTGGGAGAGTATGAGTAAAAAGGAGGGAAGGGATTTTCACCTTAAAGGTGGGGTGCATGATGCATTGATGCCTAAGGTAAAGAAAAGAAAAAGTTATGTTTGATTAGTTTTTCTTTCTCACACAAGAAAACAAGAAAGAAGAAGAAAAAGTGGTGAGAAACACAGTACAATGAATCAAAAGCTAAAGCTCTTGTATAAATTCTAACTTATCAAAAAAATTAAACTCTATGGATATATAGTAGTTGAGAAATTAACATTTTAAAACAGATTGTTTAATTTGTGAAGGCTCTTCCACGTGTTATCTTTTGTTAATGAGGCATAAAGATCATTTTCCCTTCTTCTATTTAGCAGAAAAAGAAAATTCAAATTGACTTTTCTTAACCAAGAAAAAAAGACCTAAATAAATTCCACGTGACAAACCATGGCCTTCATAAATTTAAGTTGTGGAAAAAGACGACAAAAATTTTTAACAAAAAAATCTCTCTCAGACGAAAATAACCACGTGCAAAAGTTGCCACCAAAATTAAACATGTTGGGTTCGAATATGCTTTGTCCAAGTAGCAATCTATTAATTTGTCACGAATCAGAGTTTTATTAAAGAGTTTGTTTTGGCCAACAGATTATTGTATACACAAAATAAAAAGATAAAATTAAAATTTTTAATACTTATTTAAGTAAATTAGTGAGTTAACTACTAGATAAATCTAACTTAATTAATAAAAATTTTTTTTATTGGGAATAAACTGAATATAGGAGTTCTGTTGCCAGAAAAAGACAAATAAATGGGCTAAAACATTTGGGCCTTATTCTTACAAAGGCCCAATTAATAATTTCAGTAGAGTCCAACCTTGCATCGAAATCTCCGTAACCCGAAGCCCAAAGGTTTGTGCATTTTTAGTTTTTCCAGACCAATAAGCAATAAATAATAATAAAAAACTAAAAAAGTGATTCATTTCTTTGAGCACAAGAAGAATAAAATAAATATAAATAAATGCTAGAAAAAAGAAAAAAAAAATGACTGGAGTGACGAAAAAGAAAGAAAGGTTAATTCAAGATTTTTAAAAAAAAGTGGGAGGTATAAATAGGAAAGGAAGAGCGAAGGAAGCTCAAGTTTGGTGGTGCGTGTTGTTGGGTTTGGGAATCGGGTGTGAATCGCGATGGCTGCACTTCAATACTTGGAATCGCTGAGGAACGCGCATCCTGAGCTCTCTGATTGGTACAATTCCCTCGCAGATCTGTATCAGAAGAAGCTCTGGCACCAGCTTACTCTTAAGCTCGAGCAGTTCGTTGCCCTCGCCGCTTTCCAGGTTCCCCTCTCAACTCGAAATTTCTGAATTTTGAGCTTCCGTGTCATGCCCTACTTTCCCCTGTGTTTCTGTTCTTTTCTTCGGATTAGGGTTTCTTTTTTTAAATATATGTATTTTATATTATGGTTTTTGGTTCTTTCGTGTTGCTCTGGACTTGATTTTGGAGCTTAAGTGGAGGAGCTAACTGCTGTACTGGCGATAGGGTTTCTTTCTTTTGCTTTGGTTTGGGTGAGTTGTTCTGGTTGGAAGTGTGGCATATAGTGTTTTTTTGTTCCCCCTTTGGGACTGCCTTGGTTTTTGGCGTTCTTATTTCGATTTGGATCTGAGCATGGTTGGGTAGGGTATGGTGGTGTTTCCCTTCTGCGGGAAGGGGCAGGGATTGTTGCGAAATTGAAGTCTTCGATTGGTGGGATTTGGCGAATTAGGGTTGAACTGGGGTTTTAGACTTTCTTATTTGGGGCTTTTTTTTGCAGCTATTTGTTTCCTTTTAGGAACCTGTAAAATCCCAGGTTTTGTGAATGAAGCTTATTATTGGCTGGTTTGCTTTTTTTTTCCCCCTGTCATTTAACATATTTAAGTCTTGCTTCTTCTTAATTGCGCAGAAGCCTGGTTTATTGTCATGTGGAGGTTGAGATTGTATGGTAGCCTAAGTACCTACCCTCTTAGGAAGATGTGACTAATATGTTAAAGCCTTTAGGATCAGAGTGTAGTGTCATATGATGGAACTTATAGATACAGAGCAATATAGATGTTCAACTTAATAAGATCAGCATTGTGAAATTCTGATACAAGGTTCAACTAATTCAATCAGCAGTGTCTTTTTGATAGTTATTTAGTGAGGTATGTTCATGGAATATTCCCCATTTTATGGGTATTTTATTTAAAGTGAGGATCCACAAATCCTAAGTCCTTAAGTAGTCCTAGCTCATCCGATCACATTCTTTACTTCTTGGATAAAATCAGCTTGATTGGGCAGTTCAACATTGGTGCATTGCACTAACCACCAAGAATGCCTTCTTAAACATCGTTGATCAACATTCAGTCTGATTTTTGCAAACACCTGAATGCTTTGTTGCTATTTGATATATGAATCTCGATTTGTGAAATCGAATCATTCCTTCCAAATTGTCAACTGACATTGTTTTCAACTATCAAGATCCAAGACTGTCAACCTTGGAAAGAGCTAAATTTATATTTACTTTACATCGATCATTGATGTACTTATACTTCTGTGTGCCGACTGCCTACTTAATGTCATCCATTATGTTGTGTGATTTTGTTTGCGGTGTTTCCTTCTTTTTCTAATAAAAATTCTGGTGACTACTGTCTGCGTGTGAAAGAAGGCAAGCTAAACGGTGCATGTTCTTCTTAGTTCTTAGGTTTATTTATTTTACTCATTATTCTTACTGTCTCTTCAGGCTGGTGATGCTCTTATACAGTTGTATAACAATTTCATCACAGACTTTGAGACCAAAATCAACCTTCTCAAGCTTGCACATTTTGCTGTGATAGTTTCCCGGCAGTATTCTGAGAAAGAAGCTGCTGTTGGTTATCTTGATGGAGTCATTGAGAAGCTTCAAGCTACTAGAGAGCAACGCATTGAAGAACCTATTCTTTACATTAAGATGCGAATTGCCATAATTAAGCTTGAGCAAGGTGACCAAAAGGAATGCAAGAAACTTCTGGAAGATGGAAAGAGTACACTTGATAGCATGACAGACATTGATCCATCTGTATATGCTAGCTATTACTGGGTGTCATCCCAGTACCACAAATCGCGTCAGGAGTTTGCTGAGTTCTACAAAAGTGCTCTTCTCTATTTGGCATACACATCAGTTGAATCTCTCTCAGATTCATTCAAGCTGGTACGTCATGAGAATTTTCAAATGTTTGTTAATTAATTTATTTATTTGTCTCAAGTTATAGTTGGTTCATTACAATTTTTTCTGTTAGTGTTGCTTTTGCTTATGACTTTCAGTATGATTTTTAAGAGTTTGGTTGCAAACAGTAGATCAGAACTAGTCAAGTAGATCTGAAACTTTTCTTTTTTGACTGTTAAATACATTTCCTTTCCAAAGCTCTGAAAATTAATGCATGCAGCATTAAAGAATTATACTTGCTATAACAAAATGTATATTAATAGTTAATATTAATTATTAATTTAATGTTTTGTTAATCATCTTTTTATGGGATGTCATGAACTATTTTTGTTTCCGATGTTGCTTATCTCGTACAATGTGTAGTTGATTGAAGAATTAAAAGGTTCTACCGTGAGAAAATGATGTTACTTTTTGTCTTTAGATTTTTAGTTTTGCTTTTTAAGAATTGAAATCTTCTTCAAGTGTAGACATACTTCTTGGGGAAATCTATTTGATAAAATATTAAAATTACAATGGGAAGAGTGACTCTGACTCACAATTGTAGTTCGCTGCACGCATCTAACTGTAGGGTTTATGGTTTATGACATGAGAATGAATCCCATGGCAACTGAGCTATTTGAGGTGAACATTCTCTTTTAAATGTCTTTAGTAGGACTGGGTTCTTTACGTTGACTTATGAAGTTGGCAAGATTTACATTGGAAGAGTTGTCCTAGTGTAATTTAGTTTAAGTTATGCTGCTTAGATCTTGCTGTGCTTCATGCATCATATGATAGGAAGACTAGGGCTTTTTATTTTATTTTATTTTATTTTATTTTATTTTAATACTAGTTCATCACCACACTTTAAAGTCTTCCTCTAGCAAAATAAATATGGATGTATTTTGTATTTGAAGATATGTTGATCCTTTTGAGTTTTGGTATACTGGAACTGAATCTGGTTCTTATAAATTCATTTCAACAGATGTCTTCTTTACGGAATTTTTATGGTTGTTATGTCATCTTGGTCTGTTATATATTTATATGCAAATGTTACAAGTAATGTATTCTTTTGTCATTTGATAGGATTTGGCGTTTGATTTGTCCCTCTCTGCTCTGCTTGGGGATAACATATACAACTTTGGAGAACTGCTTGCTCATCCTATTGTAAGTATTTACATCTAGGAATGCCTTTTTCTTCCCCCCCCCCCCCCTCTTCCTCTCTCTCTCTCTCTCTCTCTCTCTCTCTCTCTCAATTTCTTTACTGTATCTTTTTTGTTGTAGTGTTTGTTGATAATATCTCTGATATCTTTCACAGATTAAGAGCCTTCTTGGGACAAAGGTAGAATGGCTTTATTATATTCTGCAGGCATTCAATTCTGGTGATTTAGTTCGATATCAAGAATTATGCCGGGTGCATAGTGCTGCTCTAAGGGCTCAACCGGCACTAGTTCAAAATGAGCAGAAATTGTTGGAAAAGATTAACATTCTCTGCTTGATGGAGATCATTTTCAGGTACAAATGTGTTCAGATTTTCATGATTTTCACTTTGTGTAGATGAACGTGAAAACTATTTATTTTATTCCCAGTGCCAACTCACACGGGTTCTGTTCATTTGCAGTCGGCCTTCAGAAGATCGAACTATACCCTTGAGTGTCATTGCAGATCGTACTAGACTTTCTATAGAGGATGTGGAGCATCTCCTAATGAAGAGCCTATCTGTAAGTTCTATCAAAAGCTCTAGAAAAATAAAATGAAATAAAATAGAAGTTTATATTGTTTTCTTCACAACTATACAATTTAGCACTGTTTCAACTTATTTATGTGGGTGAATGTAATTAACTCAAATTTTTTTTCCTGTTTAATTAAAATTTTTTATGAACTTTCCTGATTACCCTATTTTCAGTAGCTACCGGTTGGTTTGTATTATATTGTAGTACTTGTTTAAGTGACATTTAACCATAATGTCAATATTTTAGCCGAGTTGATGTCGTGTCGCTAGAAGAATTGTGTTGTGTTGTTATTTACTTTGTAAACCTTGTGTCTAATGTTGTCACTTGAACTCTTGGAGTGACTTGCGTGACTTGGCTGCTTAAACATTTTCAAAAGTGCTCTTGATGCTCGATTTAATTTGAGGCATACATATGTAAAGGGCTTGTATTGCTGTCTGCTATACCTATGTAGCTGGTCAAAGTGTAAGTTGTCGTCTTTGACACACTATTGTTTCGAAATTAAAATTAGTTCTATAACTTTCTGGTTTTTGAATGGAAGGAACTGTTTAGTTATCTATGTTGGAAACTCGAGCAGGAAATTGGAATGGAATATACCTTCATTTTTAAAATGAACATGACGTTCTCATGCGACTCACATTTTGTGATTGTTTTGATTATTCTAGAAAATAAGAAGTTAAAAAGATGTACAATCAATGCTAGATAGGTGAACTTGACAAGTTTTTTGTACATTTTGAATGAGAGGATCCTTATCTTATAGGAATTGCTGAGATTGTCCTAGATCATACTTGAGAGGGTAATTTCATTTTGGAATTTTATTATTTTCACTTTCTTTTTCCTTTGTTCTTTCGTTTACCTTATTCTTCTATGGAAGCGGGCATTATCTTGCACAAACTATATGCTGTCTGCTGATTGAATTCAAGAATGTGATGTGGCAATTGGCTGTAGGTCTGAAAAAAGTATTATGCTCCTTTATTGATAATGTTTGCATTTAAGGCGTATAGGTCTCTGTTGTGTCCTTTGGTTTTTCTGCGTCTTTTTGGTTGATCCATGTTTATATCTTTGTCTCTCAGATGGGGGTCGAGGGTGTTTGATTTATCAAGAAAAGGAGATATGAGGGGTGCTTTGTCTAATGTTTTGTTTTGGTTGTCTTTTCATGTGTGTCTGTTATCTTTTGTCTTGGTTATCAGTTTCTTCATAAGTTGTTGAAGTTTGTCGTTTGTTAATTTTCTTGTAAGCACCGAGTGCTTTTCTCCCCTCCGGGGTTGAGATTCTGTAAACACCGATCGGGAAAAAAAACTATGGATTGTGCTCTGGTTCCACAGGACTGTTATTTGTCCATGCTTTGTTCCTTAACTGGATTTTTCTTCTTTTTCTTCCCCTTTATATATTCATACGTAGGTCAGGCAACAGTTCAAATTTTGAAGTGCTTTTGTTTGCAATGCTTATGATGCTGGGAAAAAAATATTTATTGCAGGTTCATCTAATTGAGGGTATAATTGATCAAGTTGATGGCACAGTTCATGTTTCCTGGGTGCAACCAAGGGTTCTGGGTATTCAACAGATCAAATCCTTACGTGATCGACTGGACAGTTGGACGGGGAAAGTACACACTGCATTGTTGTCCATCGAGGCAGAAACACCTGACTTAATTGGATCGTGATTTTTCTTTGCTTGTTTTCTGCCAATTGTAAGAATTTCTTAAGTTAAAGGGAAGACATGGTGAGGGGACAAAACGAGAGACTTCCAACTCACATGGGAATTATAGCCGAGTATATGTGCTTCATTTGGTTTTATCTGCTGCTTTTGAATGAATGCTGGAGAGAACAGACCCTTGTACTCCACTTAGAAATTGTTGGTTCTATGGTTTCATGCATAGACACATCGGATTCAGTTGGAAGCAGGCTATTTTTATGCTTTAGAGTGATGATACTACTATGTACCTGGAATTTTTATTAGATACGGCCATTTTAATTCACTTTCACAAGTTCCTTTTTCTGCCGACCATTCCTTCTATTGCCAAAAACAATCATCTATTGCTTTAATAATGCCCGAAGTGCTATTAAAGATTAAACTGCATTTATCTGAATTAATAGCTGTGTTTTAGTTGTAAATTCTATAATGTAACAATCATTTCTTGGTGGGGCATAGTTGCGTTTAATGCATAGTATCTCGGATAATCAGCTTCGAAGCCTTGACAAAAGAAAAAAAAGAAACCTACTTTTCATAGTGAATGAATGAACTTATCATTTGGGTAGCTTCGTTTTGAATAAATAAGGTGGAATTGATTTTGTGGGGAAAACTTGACCAGCTTATCCAAATTTCAGAAGATTGGATTCATGGATTGAACTGATTTGATTGATCTCTAATAAAATGAAATTTCAGAGTTAAGATAAACGAAAGTAAGTTGTAATCCAAATTAGTGGTATAGAATGTAGAAGATCCAAGAGCAACTACATGAGTTAGCAATTGGTGCATTAATTGAGAAGGTGAGACTACACATAAGAGGTGTCAGACAAGTGGGTGGGAACTACCAAATGAAAATAAACACATTGGTGTCATAGAGAAATGCCTGAGTTTCTGCAAGTTACTACATCATTTCATGATGGCACATTTAATGTCACATGGACATGGTAAAGTCTCATGAAAGAGGAATCATATGGAAAGGACAGGCATGCTGGGGACTGGCACGTGTTACACACATGACAAGTCAGTCATAAATTTGCCAGAATTCTTCATCACCAAGTGCTCCTACAATGCTCAGTACAAATTTGAGGTTACAACTTACAATGCCGTGTTTTTTAGTACTAGCAAGTTTAAATAATAATAAAAAAGTCATAGGGATATTTCAGCTTATAGTATGTATTCTCGTAATATAGATTTTTAGAAAACAAATACTAGGTAATCGACATCTTTCTTAATTAAGTTAACACTAACTAATTTTTATATTTTTTACTAAAAATATTGACCCCTAATTTTTCCTAATAGTATTTGTCTAATTTGGTGTGAGGAAGTAGGAATCACGACTATTTTCATTTCTAAAACTTGAATATTGAAAAATGGATAAATTAACTTATCTCTTGACCAATCCGATGACACAACATATTGTTGTCATAAAATAAAAAACATTTATAAATTTATAAACTCTTTCATTATGGTGACTTATTTTCGTTCTCCTTTTCCCCTTCTTTTGTGAGGCTCTTAGTTGTTTACTCGATATGTAAAAGAGAGGCATATGGATTCTGTAAAGTTTCAATTTCACTTTAGAGAGTAAAGTGTGATCTCTCATCATTTATTTTATAGGTGAGACCAAAAATAAATATGAGAGAGAAATCATTACTTTATCCTCTAAAGTACAAATTTAAAATTTAGAGGATCCAAATTCAAAAAGGATTTATTCACTTATTTGCATAAAGTTAATGATAGCATATAAATTTTTATAATACAAAGATATTTCTTTAACAATTAATTAATCTCTTACATGCCAACACTTAGTTCAGCTGATTCAGTAGCTATTTCTATATATAGAATCTTCAGGTTAGATCTTGCATATTAAAAAAAATAATGTAATAAAATTAGAAAGGTTAAAAATAAATAAAATCTATAGAAATTTTAATTTTGTGTCAGTCATTTCTCCTGAAAATGTCATAAGACTTTCACTTATTGTATACCATGGTGATAATTTCATGTGAAGTAATTTTACATTGCAAAGGAATCTAAGTGGGGCAAAATATCTGCTTCATGCAAGCAACAATAATTGCTTAATTTTTTCGTACACTTCAGACTCTTTTTGGATCGGTTCAATCGTGAAGCAAAAAGTGTGTACTATATCTTATCTTATCAATGCTTTCATATGCAACTATCAAACACAGAAGTTCCCCCTTAATTAATTTGTAATTGCCCACCTCTTGGGTTCATCTTGTTCTGATTAACATTCATATTTGACTCTAGAACACTATTAGAACAAAAACTTCAATTAAACAAATACTCCCTCTGTTTTATTAAATTCATTTACTATGCATAATATATAATTTATTGTAACCCAAGCAAATTCCAAGTAGTTGTGGAATCTACGTCACTACATGAGGAACATTTATTGACTTTTGAAAAATAAACCATATAGATGAAACATTCTCCTAGCATTCAAAATAATATTTATGTTAATTTGACTTGGATAACTACTCTCTTTGAATGGATAAAATCCCGAGAGATCTAAAATCCCTTCGGGACCTCGGGTCAAGTTAGGGTTGGCAATGGGTAGGGTAGAGTACCCTAATCCTACCCGCGGGTTGAAAATTTTATTAAAACTCTATTCTATCTTATTCGCGGGTTGAGAATCTTTACCCTAACTCTACCCGCATCCTAAAATTCTAAACCCTATCCTATCCGCAGAAATATCAAATTTTTTCAAAGTAAATATAAAATTTAATCATTTCGAATTTTATACATATTAATAACATAAAAAATAAAAAAACTAATGCTCTAAATTACTAAATTAACTAACTATTTTTAGTAGTTATTCACTTATTGTAAGTCATTACATAAGAGATGTTGTGGGTTCAACTCTCACTTTCTTCACTATATATCTAATTTTTATAAAATATGTGTTATATATACCCTACCTTATCCGCAGCGGGTCAGATAGCCTAGCCCTAGATCAAGTTGAATTAATCTTATTCTAAGACCCAAATACTAGCATAAAATCTCGCATTGTCCAAAATTAAAAGTCTGATGACCCTTATAAATATAAAACAATCCTTATTTCTTAAACTAACTTTTGGAATAAATTAAACTCACTTAATTTCTAATATTAGATCTAAATTAAAAATTGTAATTAGATACCCTAAGTTAGGTCCAATTAATTTTTAATATCCAGTGCATTTCACCCTAGAATACAACTACTCGAGTTTTACCAAATCAGAAATAATTTTGTTTGCTTTTTTTTTTTTAAAGTTTCTTTTTACTTTCCATTATTCCGGTTTTCCTGTCCCTACTATTTATTATTATTACACTGGAGTAAAAATTGATCCCTTCAAAAAGCTCGGGAACCAATGCACAGGCTCCTCCACATGCAAAATGGAATGCATACATGCAGATACACGACAAAGGCTTCAGAGGTTGGAAAGAACCCTACCAAAAATCATCAATAACTTTTAACTTACATCTTTCAGATTTCACAGAATAACATAAATGCTAGAGAAAACACAAGCTACATTATATTTTCTCCACACCCCCTAAATCTTTTTTCCTCTTCTCTTCCCTTCCCCAATTTTTCCATGTACCTCCAAAAGGGCAAATATGTATATATCAGTTAAGGACCACAAAAGTTTAGGCATGTCCGCCACCGTCCATTTTTACTCTTGCCTGGGATAAGGAGAGGAGCTTATGTCTGTACTGTAAAATGAGTCCTCTGGTGGACCATAGTAGTTTTCTTCTTTTTCCTCATCCCATTTGAGGACCTCTCTTATGTACTTGAATGCTTCATCGACTGTTGCTCTGTCCCTTGCCCTTGCTTGCGCCACGAAAAGTTTCTTACCCGTGAGAGATGCATAAAGGTCCTTGAATTTCATGGCAACATAGAAGTATGCTTGATGTGCAAGTGACTGGTTGTTGTGATGTGCATGGACAGGACAAAAATCATTAAACCACTCGCAACAGGCATTGAGGGACACTTTACCTATCTTGTCCTCAAAGATATCATACTTGTTTAGGACAAGGACAAATGGGGTGTCTCGGAAGCAAGGGTGCCGCACCATGGTCTCGAAAAGCTCCTTGCTTTGCATCATCTTGTTTTGGAGAAGGGTTCCACTGCCACCATTGTCTGGGGTGAGACATAATTGGTCGTAGTCGCTTAGGGAGACGCAGAAGACCACTGCCCGAACATCCTCGAACATTTCGACCCACTTGCAGCCCTCATTCATACCCTTGGCATTGACCCTTATGAGTTGGTACCTGAGACATCAAAAGACAAGTTATATACCTTTCCGGGTTTATATGCATCTTTATTTTTTATATGCATAAGTTATGTAATGTAAATTGATGCTAAAAATTTCTAGTTTGTTGCAAGAGCAAAAGCACCATGACAGAGAAAGTGACATAGTTCAAGTACACTGGAAACTTTTGCACTCATTAAAAAAACACTTTCTAAGTTCAAACAGAAATGAATATAGCTTATGTATATACTTGGTTTGAGGAGGCAACTGCGCATCCAGGTTTTCTGAATACATTTCTGGCCGCTGGCTACGGTCATCAAGTGAAAATTCCATGAAAGCTAAACCATTTCCTTGAGTGACCCCTTCTGCAGAGAGTATGTCTCTTTCGGAAGGTTCGTATTCATTGCTAGATATCTCTACAGCCTGTAAGAAACAAGAACATTATTATCTAGTTCTGTGTGAATATCATTTATTTCTCTAAAGTGGTAAATGCAAAATAACAACTTTCAAGCAAATGATACATAGCAATTAGACTGCCTACAACATCTAGAAAGCTTAATAATAAAAAAGAATGAAGATACAAAAATAGCTGATTCAAGAAAGACCATAGTCTCAAGTTTCCAGTGGTTACAAAGAAAGATCAACAGTCTGATTGGTCCTAGAAAAAAAATTAGAAAGGTATAAAATGGATTAATCAAATATGAGTAAGGTATCTGTATACAAGTCTAGCACATAATATTTGGCAGAGATATCACATTGAGATTAGCAGGTGATGTCTCTTAATTGTAAAAACTTGCCACATATTTGACCAACTGGAAAAAAAAAAAAGCAACACCTCTGCTCAGAATAACAAAAAGAACAATGAAAAATGGCAGCAACAAAAGTTGATGGGTTGGTAAAGCATATCGATTGGAATGCATGCTATTTTAACCAAATAAAAGGACATAATTTCATGGATAAGTTGTGGAGCAATACCCGGTTTAAGAAGTACTCTGCAACTTCTGGAAGAAAGTGAAGCTCATCCTTTCTTTTGAATGTTTCTTGTATCGCTGGGTCTTTCCAAACTTCTTCAACCAACGGTGCATATTCACGTGTGGCTGCAGGGAAGAATGCATCTAAATCCCCAGTGGCTATAATATCCAGGAGCCAGTCAGAGAAATGCTTCAGCCTTGGATTGAGGGAATATATGCATTCATTTGTATTGCTTGCTTCACCATTATTACCTGAATAAAGATCGTATTTATTCCTTTTTTGTATAAAATGAAATCAATCTAGGATTTGATTAAATGAAATCAAGATATAATTTTTTCAACTTGATAATAGTTGTTCATACATTGAGTTACTCTGTTTCTTATTAAATGTCTTCAGCTAGCTATCCAGTAAACATGTCAAAACTTCAATAGAAATTACCACATCATGAAATATTACCTGGTTCTGTAGTTTCACCAGGAGAACCTTGTCCACTCATTCTAGAAATAGCCTCTTCCTCAAAGCGCTCTCTTCCATCAAGCAAAATGCTAAGATATTTATACATGTTACTCTGGATCATCAGTTTAACATCTTGCAGCTCTTCGGCAGTAAATTTGTTCCCATACAAAAACTTTGCCTGCTCAGCAATTACAAGAGTACCACAAAATAAGAATCATGTCACATGAGAACGAGCAAAAAATATAACAAAAAACTACTCATGACTACTATTCTAAGCCAATATTATCTTATCAGTAATTTTACAAATATCTGAAATGATTTTGTTTAAACACTTGCATATACTAACTAGGGCCCAAAAGGGTCGCTCTTCTAATGCCATTCCAAACAACTCAGATGCTTATACCAAAGAAGTGATTCCCACGTCTAAACATTTTGCAATAGAAACCATACCTGCTTAAATATGGTGCTAGTTCCAGATCCTTGAATTCCAAGAAGCAGCAGCTTCTGAACTCTCTTCTGCTCCAGATAATTGGGAACTGTAGTATAATTACTAGTCTCATCTCTTTGCCCATGTGGCTGTCCATGGGGAAAAGGCAGAGAAAACAGGGCACAAACAAATCTTGTTGATGCCTGTTAAAGAAAAAGGAAACACCTCCATTAATATTATACATCCTTGAATGATTCCAAGATGTTTGAATCTAGAAATGTTCAGGTGAATACCTTTTCCCAAATGTTTCCTCTGATATTATTTTGTCCTTCCTCCTCATAGCGACCATCATCATAAACCCAAAAGTGTGTATCACGTGGACACTGCACATTTGCCAGCTGAAAATTCAAAAAATCAAGTTATTCTGTTTGTTTCAATAATATCATCAGGCAGATTATTCAATAAACCAGATCACTAAACAAAAAACTATAGGGTGATTCAGGAAATTTCACTATTATCCTCTTAGAATGCTTGTAATAATGTTAGTATCATCCAAAAAGATGTAGGTGCATCCATTAGTATCTTTCCTTGGTTATTATCAAAAGATATTTCATCATTTTGTCAAAATCTTCTGAGCCAAAATCAAACTAGTTGCAGCTTTAATATGTCAAACACAAATTTTGTAAACAAATATAGAAAGCTCACCTTGAGGACCCTCAGTTCAAGCTTTGTAATCTCTCGACCATTGATGTAAACCTCAGTATTTCCATTACTAGCATCCAAACTAAGTTTCCCAGTGAAATTCAAGTTTGAACTTATGATTCTGTCAGGCTTTTCACCTTCCTATTAAACAGATACGGACCAAAGTTAAAAGGCCAGTTTCTGGTAGCAAATGGAAATATAGAATTTTATAAGTTTAACCACATGAATTTTAAAATAAAAACTTTTAGTATCAAGCCAAAATTGAAACAGTAAAGTTCTCAGTAATAGAGCACAAATAATCACCTTCCCCCATAGACCAGATTCTTTGTCATACCAGTATCTACCAGGCTTCAGTTTACGTGGAGGCAAGGGACATCCAAGTAACTCTGCCATCTCATCATCCTTCAGGGGGAACCCATTGACAATCAACTGCTCCGGCCGAAGCTGATTAGCAGAACATTCTTTCTCTGCTTTCATAATTTGTTTCACTTCAAGAGGACTTAACAGTCTAGACAATACCCTTGAATGTTTACCCAATTTCAGACGCTTCGATTCATCAATTGCCTCACCAATGCATGTTACACACTTGCGCCCTTCCGGCATTGAACCCATCGCCCTGAGCACACAATTGCTGCAATACTTGGCATTACAAACTAGGCAAGACTCCTTGGTTTCCCACTTCCCTTTTCCACACCTATAACAAACTCTTATTTTCTTCTTCTTTTTCCTTTCTTTTATAACCCCAACATATTCTGGATAAACTGGCTTCACAACCTCCACCTCTTTCCTCTCAGATCTTTCAACAGTACTAAAAGTGACAACATGTGCCCTCTTCGGTTCGTTAGTGACTTGCTTAGGAGGATTGTTTGGAGGGTTATGAACTGAAGCAGGTGAAACCGAAGGCGAGGCGGAAGAAAGATCAGGGTTTTGTAAGACAGACACCACAGATTCTGAGCTTCCTGACAACCTTGGACTATGACTAGGAGAACCTGTTACTCCGGCGATTCTAGACACCGGCAGAGGGATTGGTTCAATCACCGTAGAGCCAGCTTGAGCAACCGATCTTTGTGATCCGGAGAGTGGTACAGCAGTAGGAATTGCTCTTGACTTTACATCAACAGGCTCGACTCTTGGTACCTCATATGAGACTGGTGGACCTTTATACTCCATAGCTATGGAGTAGTCAAGATTAGAGCCATCATCAGGTACAGAAGCACCAGGTGGAAGCATCTTCTTAACCAATTCCCTCCAACTCTCTCCCTTATTTTGATCCATACTTTTGCAATCTCTATTCACAACCCTTGAATTTACAAGTTCTTCTTCATGAATGATAAAGTATATATACTTATATGTCAACTTCTCTACAGAATATCAACTTCCAAAATGCTTGTAACCAAGTGGAAACCGGCACATCAAAGAATAGGGATGCACCTAGAAACAGAAAAACCTTGAATAAATTTCTTTTTCTTTTTTTGAATTAGAATAAGAATACCATATAGAAGAGGCTTGCATAGTTGAATCAGTCAGTTATCAACCAGCCGTCATCAAACGTTGAAACTTTAAAAAGCCTTCATAGTTGAATGCATTCCTTCATATATTTATTTATTTTCAAAAGAAAAATGGAATGAGAGAAAAGTAAACCAAACCCAACTAAACCAAAATCAAAATGAGATGAGACTAAATTCAAGTCACGTTATCCAACTAAAAACAGCACAGAAAACACATGAAAAAAAAAAACTAGATGCAGTCAAAACCAGGTAGACAAACGTTAAGTTATATCCTTTTTAAAACTAAAAAGAACAAAAAAAAAAAATCAATTTTTGCAACTTGTAAAACATGAAGAAGCAAGAATAGTCCTAAATATTGCTCCTGAGTGTTGAAAATCTCATTAGTCAAACCAGTTGCTAATAAATTATACCCCCAGAAAAAAAAAGACCCGAACGGTAGAATTTTCAGCTAAGAATAATTACATAGAGAACCCCCCAAAACAACAAATCTTAATTAAATAAAACAAAATAGACATCACTTTCAACTTTATGGTGAGAGAAAGGAGGTGGAGAGGGTGGGAGGGAAAGGTTTAGAGAGAGAAAGGAAGGTAAAAGGGAGTGAGGGAGTGAGTGAGTGTGAGAATGAATGTACCTGAGAAAAAGGAGACAGAATGAAAGCGAATCTGATCTTTTAAAATTACAAGGTGGTGTTGCCTTTTGAGTTTGGAAAGAAGAAGCAAAAGAACAAATGTTTCTCGAAAACCCACCACCATAAAACCATTGATGTTGCAAAGAAGAAGAAGGAGAAGAAGGAGAGAGTGAAAGTGAAAGTGAAAGGTGAAAAATATAATCAATGGAAGGAGTAAAGAGAGGAAAAGAGAGAGAAAGTGGGTTTTAGGTGATGGGTCCCACTAAGCTCCCCATTGCTATATGGTGCTTGAACTCACACTCAACTCAACTCGACTCAACTCAACTCGTTGTTGTGTTGACCGTTGAGCTTCTTCTTCGTTTTGGGTCTGGTTCTGTGATTGTGAGAATGGTGTAGTTTTGTGTTATGCTGTGATGTGTTTGATGAAATGTCGAAGAGAAAGAAAGTAGAAAAATAGTGGGGAGAAGCAACAACAACATTCGCCACGCGCCCACTCTCCATTATTACAATTGATTCTTATTATTATCTTTTTAAGCTTAATTGCGCTTTCTACTTTCTACTTTCTACTTTTTATTTTATATTATTACCATTTTTCCCGTGCTTATCCTATTCCTATTTCTATTATTATTATTATTATTATTATTAAAAATATTTGGCAAAAATAATAATTAATAAAAAATAGTCAAAATTCGATTTATTAATATTAATAAGATAAATTTTGATTTTTTTAGTTTCTTTAATATTATCATATTATATTTTTTTAATTTATTTTCAATTTGCTAAGTGAAATATTAATTTATTACAAATAAAAATTTTATTTAAAAATTTGTATTGACTAATAAATTATTATATACACATAATAAAATTTAAATTCTTAATATTTATTTAAATAAACGAATAAAATCATCATTCAATTAATTTAAATTGAATTTACTATTATTATTATTATTATTAATTCCTTAAATCTAGTACTTAATCTATGTCTTTAAACAAAATCTAGCAGTAAATTTTTACGGTCTTATTAATCGTTATAAGATTTTTTTAAAAATATATTATAAGAAATTCCTTTGAATAAATTTATTTTAGTAATGTATTGTAACAGTAAAATCTTCTTATTTTATTTTTTTTTACTAATATCTTTAAGAAACTTTTTTGTTTAATTTTAATTTTTTATTAGCATAAAGTTTATGTAAGTTAGTATTCATTATCCGGTTTCTAATAAAAATAGAATATGACTATAGTTTCTACAAAAATATAAAGTTATTTATTAATTACTTGTGAGGATAATCTTATCAAGCTTAAAATATCAAAGTCGTGTTCTAGTACAAGAAATCATCTACTAAATATGCTAATCGTATATTGTATATATTAAATTACTCTTCCATCATCTTAGTTCAGGATAATAATAAAGAAGTCTTGTGACCCACAAATTTAACTTAATAAAATACATAAATTCAATTACAATTTTAGTTTTTATTATTTTACTTTTATCTTATCTTTAGTTGTTCTTATCTTATCTTTATTTACTTTTATCTTTCATAAGACAATACTTTATATATATTTAATTTTATCCTCATAGTTTACAACACACTTCAGTACAATTCAATCAATCAACAATCAATAAAAATTTATTTCTTTATTTTTTTCTATTCTTTCATAATTTTATCAGTATTTAAACGTAAATATAACAACGTGCTTGAATTTCAATTGTATGTAAGTAAATTTATAGAATAATACTTGTTTTTAGATAAAGGTAGTAATTTATAGTTTGTATAGCTCAAAATAACATATTTTAATAAAATGTTAATTCTACCTTATATATAAAAGAAAAAATAATTTTGCCATTGTAATAAAGAAACTTAATTTAAAAATTAGATTTAGCTAAAATTTAATGGATTTTAAATATCAGTCATTTAAAACTACAATAGTGCAATGTGAAATTCTAGAACCTTTGTTTTGCGTAGATAATTCTATAGCCCTTTGAAATCATGGCAGTAAATATATATTACTTTTGGAAACTAACAAAAAAAAGGTTAACATAGTTTTTTGCAAAAGAAATAAACTACATCTTACATTAATTATATATATATATATTAGACAACGCGGATTCTATTTAGAAAATTTAAAATAAAAGTTATTTTTACAGTTAAGATTTAAGAAATAAGGATTTGGCTTTAAATTTAATTGCAATCAGACACCAAAAAAAAATTTAACTGCAATCATGCATACTCTAACAAAAGCGAAACATGATTATTTGATCACATAATGACCTTGTTTGGCGTGGGATTTAAACTTTTCCTCAAACTTTTTCGAGTTAACTAATTAAGTATCTGATATCTTTAAGAAATAACTACAAATTTCTCACAGAATAAAGTTGGCTTATGGGAAAAAAAATCTTAGCTTATTATTATACATATTGAATAAAGTAGGTGTTATATATATATATATATTTTTTGGTGACTTCTTTTTTCAAAGGTCCAACACAAAGACTTTCCAAGAGGAATAAAGTAGGTTTGATTACCCTTTTTTAGTTACTACCTATAATTTAATGGCTTTTTTATTGAAATAAATAAATAAATAATATTATTTTCTTAAATACGCACCCCTAAAAATTGTTATCTAAATGCGTAGCATTATGTCTCGACTACCACCTATAAATTGGGTTTAGCCATTATTTTATGGTTGCCACCCACAAAATGTATGAGCTGACAAGGGAAGCGTTGACGACCATTTTAATCCTGCTATCCGCGAAATGAAAAACTGCACATCAGATAATTTAATTTTAAAGTTGCGAGGTGACATGATAAACATATGGGGTAACTTATAAATACTCATTAACTGTTCAATTATTCTCCACTACTAGTATATGATCCGTGCATACGCGCGGACTGCTTTATAATGAAGATCATACCTCCTTGGTCATGAGCTTCCTAGTATTATAACTCTTAATGCTACACTATCGAAATTATTTGGTTCAATAATTACAACTCACAGGTTTGACAACCGAGATAGGGCTTTAGCTTATTAGTTTTCATCTTCACAGCAAGGCATAAACATATAAACGGAAATACACATAATTGCATTAACTACCTATCTTTGACATGTAAACTTCTTTCATATTACTCTTTATGTATCTGGCAAGGGTAGTCGGTCAATCCAAGCAAGCCTCAGCAATGCAACCGATCATAATGCTATGGCGCTCCAGTATATCTTCTGAATGCTCTTATCCAGTTCCTGAATTATGTCTTACACAACTCTTTAATGGAGAATTTAAGGCACACTCAATCTTCAAGGAGAATTGGCCTCTGTTAATATTAAATCTCAGCAAAAATCAGTTCATAAGTATGAAACTAACAATGATAGGCTATCCAGAAATTGAAAATAAGACATCATTGAATAATATATTACCAAAAAAGAAGATCCACGTCCATACCATGACACCAATATATGCTTAAAAATATAAAATGTTGAAAACAAAAAAAATCATTTTAATACTAACAAAACAAATGATACCTAAACATCAACATATAATTTTTTAATATGGACCAATTCGTGGGTGTCCTCCCCTTAAATGGTCATTTCTTGGGCGCCTCTCACGTAATGGCACTATGGATCAATTCGTGAGCGCGTGGTTTAAAGTGGAGGCTAAACTCATTTTGTGGGTGGTGGTCTAGAAATGATGCTGCACATTTAGGTAACAATTTTTAGGGGTGCGCGTTTAGAAAATTAATGTTTTATGTTTATTTATTTCAATAAAAAAGCCTACTTTAATTAGGACTAAACTTAAATCAATTAATTTCAGATGCATTATTAATTCCGTTTTTCAGATTAAAGGGGAAAAAACCACCTGCGGATAAGGCCTACGTGCAAATTGATCTAAGCATCTTGATCAAATCAAATGATTTTTTTTAGCAGATTTTGATTTAAGCAAATAATCAAATCAAATTGATCTAAGCAACCATGCTAATAATAGTAAATAAGAGTTTCTTAGGTGTTTTAAGAGTAAAAGTTTTGTTCTATTTCATTTATGTGATGACACATCGTTAATATTGGAAAGAGGAAGATATTAATTTAAAGATGAGTTCTTAAAATTTTGAAATTTAAGTTTGAACAATAAAAAAGACCAATATTATTAATATATCACAACATAAATAAAACATAGGAAAAGCTCTTGTTTACTAAGGTCATAAAAAAATTTCTTTTGCCATGCTTATATTTGTAGTTAAAAGGACAGGTTGTGTTACATGTTTTGTTTAGCTTGTCTTATGTTTAGTTTACTAATTTTAATACCATAGTAGTACTAAGTACAAGTGTTTTGAAAATGTTAGATAAAAATGTGTAATAATATCATGTGAATGATGTGATGATATGGAGGTATTTTTTAATTTTAACTCTTCATGTTTAATATTTTGTTCATGTGTTTTTTATATATCATATACAAAATTACATATTAACACCCCCTTTTAATTTCTTTTATGGCATAGTCTCACCATATTTATCTAAGAGGTCGCGAGTTTGAGTCTTCCTATCTTTGATAAAAACAAAAATATAACAAATAAATTTACATCTATTATTGATAAAAAAATAATCTAGATAACACTTTCAAAACAAAATTTCAATGACTGCATAAATATATACACTACAAAATTATATAAATTGGCATAAAATTAAACATATATTATCAGAAAAATAAACAATAAATATTATTATAATATCTTTCTTTTTATCTAACGTTTTCACTTTAGGATTTGTTTGGATGTAAAATAGAAAATGAATGGAAAAAAAATGGATGAAAAGAAAATGGAGAAAAGAAAATAGAAGAAAAAGTTAATTTTTTTGTATTGTTTGGATGAGGAGAAAATAAAAAGAAAGAAAGTAGAAAAAAAATGTTCTCTTATTTAAATGGAAAAAAAAATAAGAAAAAAGAAAATCATGCCTAAATGAAATTACATTAATATCCTTATTTATATTATATAAAAATTATAATATATTAATATAATATAAAGGGTAAATTTGTAATATTATACTTACTTACAAATTTTCTTCAGTTTTCTTCGCATAAGTGAAGTGAAAACTTAAACATGAGTCCCACGTCTATTTTTTTCCTTTCCATCCAATTTCCTTTCACATCCAATCAAAGGAAAACTAAGTTTTCCATTCATTTTCATTCTCTCTATTTTCTTTTGTTCCAAACAGAGTGTTAATATCATGGACTCATAAGTGAGTGAATGCAAAAAATTACAGCAACATATCCACAGGAGAATTTTAGAATGGTATTGATGCTATTTCTACAATTTTAGGCACTTTTCTTATTAGGAAAGTTGCAACTTTTTTTTTTTTGGCACGAATCAATATTTTTTTCCTCGTGTGTTGTTCTGCTAATTGACTAATTCAATTTCACTAGAGTAATTTTTTTATTCATATCATAAGCACGGGTTGGTGCACTAGTTGTTATGATTTTTGGTCTTTATTTATTTAGAGATTTTGCAATAGTATATGCAATAATTGTTATGTAATGTCCAGTTTCACAATTTCTAAAATATCCTTTTTATCACTACGACCCAATAAACAACTATGTGCCAATAATTTATGAGGTTTCTTTTTTAGGTTCAACTGTTAAAGGTACGATTCATTTATTAGAGACAAGAAAGAAAGAAAAAAATGAAATTTCTAAGAAGATGTGGAAAAAAAAAACTTATAAAAACAATCTAAGTCAGAGAAAAAGATTAAATATAGATATTGGAAAAAAATCCTAATGGTAAGAGCTATGGAAATGAAAAACTACTAAAAATGGAGAACCCCATAATAATAATAATAATAATAAATAAATAAATAAATAATTTTAAGTTACATAACAAAGATGATAGGAATAAATGTGAAGATATATGGTGGTATATATTTATTGCATAGGAATTTTGAAAGTTAATAATAGAGATAGTAAAAGCAAGTCTAAAAAATTATTTTGGTACTTAAGAAGAAGTTAAAAAAAAATGACTTATCTCATAATAAAAATCTTTTTATTATTTTTCTCTTAAAATAAGTACTTTTAGAACTAAAAAATCAAACACAAAATAACTTATTTATAAACTACTTTTAATATAAGCATTTATTGTTTAAGTTATTTCTTCAAAAGTAACCTAATTAAGTTGTTTATCCAAACTAGACAGTATCCTATTAGATAGAGAATTATTCAAGTGAATTTTAAATAATTATATAGATATAGATTATAAAAACACAAAGGTATTTACATTATTTTTTAAAAAATCTTAATAAATATATAAAATGATTTCATTTATTTTTAATACAAAAATACAAAGGCGTATCCTTTGATTTTTATCTCCAACATCTACATTAATTTAAAACACAAATATATTTTATTATATTAACATTTATTTTTTTTATATAATTTAAAGTAATAAATTTATGGAAAAGTATAGGGTACCAACATATTATCTGCCAACTTATTGCCAACAATAATTAATTATTATATTTTAAATACATATATAAAGAGACACATGCAGAAAATATATCTATAAAGATACTTTTATTAAATACAACTATAAAAAAAACATTTTTATTAGACACATCCATGAAGACACTTCTATAAATAAAAGTTGACAGATATGCGTTAATAACGTAGCGAAACCGAATTTATTTTTATTTTATAATTGTTACTTTGTAAGATATTTATCCTTCCAAATTCAAAAAATACACATGGCAAGAAATAAGAGGTTTTCCAACATGTTAGAGGATCTAGTGGGGACAACACCTCCATCAAATATTATCCTATCAAATATTAATGTTAAGAATCTTGTGGCTGCAAAAGCAATGCCAAACTTCATGGATGACATTCAAAAATCAAAACCCTCTTGGAAAATTGACACCTTATCAAAAATATTTTTTTTTTTACATAAAGAAAAAGAAAAAAAAAATATTTCCTTTGAATTGCTAATCCTCCTCACATTTCTTTCATTTCAAGAACCAAGTCACACTACTCACTACAACCCCAGGTTCCCAATTTTGGTGCATCATGAATAGTAAAGTTCACTTTTTTCCTGGTTCATAGCTATCTATTCTCTTTCTTCTATCTTCAGATTTGTGTGTTTATTAGAATGATGGAGTGTAGAGTATTATTATTGTTATTATTTTCCTGTATTTAGCTTAGCTAGCTTGACAAATTAACATGGTGTGCACTGAGACATATATTCTCAGTAAAACCCATTTTTTGTCACTATCAAATAATATTCCACCAAAAAACACTGAATTGAATGTTAGGTTCTATGAACATGGATGGTTGCCTCTACTTAAGAGATGCAAGAGCATGGAAGAATTTAAGCAAGTTCATGCCCATATCCTAAAATTGGGTCTTTTTTGGGATCATTTTTGTGGGAGCAATTTAGTTGCCACTTGTGCTCTAGCAAAATGGGGTAGTATGGAGTATGCATGCTCGATCTTCCGGCGAATCGAGGAACCTAGTAGTTTCGAGTACAATACCATGATTAGGGGGAATGTTAATTGTATGAACCTGGAAGAAGCTTTAATTCTTTATATTGAGATGCTTAAAGAGGGAATTGAACCTGACAACTTCACCTACCCATTTGTTTTCAAGGCATGTTCACTGTTAGGTGCTCTTAAGGAAGGAATGCAAATTTATAGCCATGTCTTTAAGGCAGGGCTTGAAGGTGATCTCTTTGTGCAAAACAGCTTGATCAGCATGTATGGGAAGTGTGGGGCAATAGAACATGCTCGTGATGTGTTTGACAAAATGAGTGAAAGGAGTGTAGCTTCATGGAGTGCTGTTATTGGTGCTCATGCTAGTGCGGAAATGTGGCATGAATGCTTGAAGCTTTTCAATGACATGATGCATGATGGACGCTATAGGCCTGAAGAAAGCACCTTAGTCAGTGTACTCTCTGCTTGCACCCATTTGGGATCTCCAAACCTTGGAAGTTCAGTACATGGAATCTTGTTGAGAAACACTACTGAACTCAATGTTATTGTGAAAACTTCATTAATTGACATGTATGCCAAGTGCGGGTGCATTGAGAAAGGGCTTTGTGTGTTTCACAGTATGGCTGAGAAGAATAAACATTCCTACACTGTAATGATCTCGGGCCTTGCCGTTCACGGACGTGGAAGCGAAGCCCTTAGAATTTTTGCAGAAATGCTGGAACAAGGTTTGGCACCAGATGATGTTGTCTATGTAGGTGTGTTAAGTGCTTGCACTCATGCCGGCCTGGTCAATGAGGGCTTAGAGTTTTTCAACCGGATGCAATTCGAGCATAAGATTGACCCAACAATTCAGCACTATGGTTGCATGGTGGACCTTATGGGAAGAGCCGGAATGCTTAGGGAAGCCTATGAACTCATAAAGAGCATGCCCAGAAAACCAAATGATGTTTTGTGGAGGAGCCTTCTAAATGCTTGTAAAGTTCAACATAACCTAGAATTAGGGGAGATTGCAGCTGAAAATATTTTCATGTTGAATCCGCACAACCCCGGTGACTATTTGGTGCTAGCAAATATGTATGCGCGGGCTCAAAAGTGGGTTGACATGGCCAAGATCAGAACTGAAATGGTCCGAAAAGGCTTGGTTCAGACACCTGGATTTAGCTTGGTTGAAGTGAAGAGAAGGGTCTACAAGTTTGTTTCACATGACAAGTCTCAACCCCACTTCCACAGCATCTATGCCATGATTCACCAAATGGAATGGCAGTTGAAATTTGAAGGCTATATACCAGACACATCACAGGTGTTGCTTGATGTGGATGAAGAGGAGAAGAGGCAGAGATTGAAATATCATAGTCAAAAGTTAGCAATTGCTTTTGCACTAATACATACATCTGAGGGATCTCCCATAAGAATTTTTAGAAATCTTAGAATGTGTAACGATTGTCATACATACACCAAATTCATTTCCATGATCTATGAACGAGAAATTACTGTAAGAGATCGAAACCTGTTTCACCATTTTAAAGATGGAGCATGCTCATGTAAAGATTATTGGTAAATTTTCATTCTCTTTATCCTTCAAGAATACACTTTAGAAAAATTTTCTCTATTTTCTTTAACTACTCTTTTATCAGTAATATATTGATATTGTTATCAAACTAATCAAGGGAAAAAAATGATAGGCACATAAAGAATAAGAATATAGCATATGCATGAGTCACTTTGATTTTTGGGTTAGTTTAAAAAATTTAAGGCTTGACATCACTTATCTTCAACTTCTATTATTTAGTGAAATTTCAGATTTTTATTGTATTCTCAACTCTCTTCTCTAATTACCATGGATTTCAACAATTCTTGGACTATATGTATGAGAATAATCATTTTCTGGTTGTACTACTTTTTCAGTTTTACCACAGAAACAAGTTTGTCTAGTTGTAAATGTAACTAATGGGAAATTGGGAATCTTAATTTTGTTGCCACTTGCCGGGAGATTGGACTTATGATACTCATTCTTTTGTAATGACTTATGGTACTCATAACATCATAGTTCATAGTTTGTTATACCATCCAAAAAAGGTTAGCAATTGCATAGTTTCTAGTCAAGTATTTTACATTATTATACTAGTAGAATTAATTAAAAATGCTAATTGAGAAAGTGTGTTATGAACTTCATGAGACAAAGATAAACCACCTACAATCTTAATGCTAAGGCATCTTACATTCCATATTTTCAAATGGTTCTATCATCTTACGGAAATAGATTTAAGCATTTTTCCCTATTTTGTGGAAATACAACTAGAAAGATTGGTCTCTAATATTTTTAAAATAATATTATTGAAGATTTAAATTATCTTATTTAGACTGCATTTTTAAAATAATATTATTGAATGATTCAATCATCTGAAACTTTAAAAGATAATAAATTAATTTATTCTTTTTTTATCAATAAATGAACAAATAAAAAAAAAGAAAAACAGAACAAAGTTTTTACAAACTCACATCACACAACAATTTCTGAGTCAATAATTACTTTTTATAATGTATAAAAAAAAGTATACAAAAACAATGAAATCGATAAATATTACATAATTAATAAATATTATTATTTTTAGTCAATAATACTTTATATTTTTATTTATACACATTTTAATATAAAAATATATAATTTACACCTAATATTATTTGTAGTTATATTTTTTAAGATTTATATATATAAATTAATAAAATTTATTTGTTAAAAATAATTTAATATTTATATTCACTAAATAATAACAACAAAAATACTAAATATTGCGCCTAGCGATTTTCTAGTTTCAGTTTACCTACGAAACGTCGACGTTTCTGTGTGCAACAGTTTGCTTCATCTCACTGACTTTGTTCTTCTTCCTCCATTGGTAAGGGTGCTAGCTAGGGTTCGCAGAGTTTAAGCTCCTTTCATTTATTCACTCTCGCCAATATCGCAATTCTTCATCTGTAATATCAGTTTCAAGTTTCAACAACTCGCGAAATCGAAAGGTGTTGAAAATCATTGCGTGATACGGCGCCGTACCGATCCATTAAGGAGAGGGAGCTATTTAATCCCCAAAGAGAAGATCGTTAACCTTTGTGTAGTGGAATCATTCGAGAAAGATGCAGAAATTGGGAGAGTTCAAGTTACCACATTTCTTCAACTACCCGCCATACTTCACGTAAATACCCCTTCGCTGCAAGTTTTTATTTTTATTTTTTGTTTGATAAATTCAAACTATGTGTGCTTTATTACTAGTTTACTCTGTTGGATCTTAAATCCTCTTGTCAAATTTTACAGATATAATTGAAAATCATAATGATTAATGAACATTGAGCTCCTAATTTTACATGTAATGAGAATGTTTTATCAGGTTGTACATGACTATGGTTATTCAGAATCATTCTTTTCTCTTTTGTTTGTAAAATTCATTGCATATTGTTTATTATTAAATGTTAATTCATAGTGACACATTCATAAACTTGTGGTTGGTTTGCATGCAACTTGGTTTCTGATTTTCAGTTTGCAGCCAGTAAGAGACACTAGAGAGAAGCAGGTACAACTGTGGAAGGATCTTATTCTAGATTATTGTAGAACACAAAAGGTATTTGTAATTGGGCTTGAAGAAGAATTTCCTCTGTTTTCGAATCCTGTAATTGGAAGTAAGTTCAAAAAATTCCTGCTTACTTGCAAATTTCATTATTATTATTATTATTGAACCGACAGGTCTCAAAATGTTCCCATTTTTTTGCATTTTATTTCCGCATTTATGTCATATGATTGTCTCCTGGTTTCTGATAGTGCAGGGTCTCTTACTCATGAAGCTAGAGAAGCATTCCTTTCAGCCTTAGTAGCTGATGGTATGGTTCATGTCAGTGAATTTGTTGTTCTTGTGTTTTATTGTTCTTGTGAGTTGTGACTGGTTCTGAGAAAATTGCTAAAGTGGTATTCTAATCTGACAGGACGTGCTGAGTGGATGGATAAAGGACATAGGAAATGTCTTATTCTCTGGCATCGGATTCAAGAGTGGGCAGAAATTTTAGTACAATTTGTAGGTTTCCATTTCTATTTTGATAACCGCAGCATTCCAGTTTCTGTGTTTGCATTGTGTTTGAATTCACTTTGATATTGATTAGGCAAGAGATAATGGGCTGGAAGACGGTGTTGTGACGATGGAAGAAATAAGGTTTGGGACTGAATCTCAAGGAACAGGTAATTTGTTGATGCTTATAGATCCTATTCTTCACTATCTTGTAATTTGGGATGGGACAAGTTTGGCAGTTATTGGTTAGTTCTTAATATTTGTGTTATCATCTTATCATGTGTTTAATGCATGGGATGGTATAGCTTTTGGAGTTGATAATTGTAGTCTGTCTTTTCAATAATTTTTGCTTTCCATTTTGTTTACTGATTCAGTTAAATCAAACCTTTCAAGTGGGATTAGATATAAGTTTTCTCCTATCCTTGGACTGAAACAAACATAGATGAAAGTCATCCAGGGAGAAAACCAGCGTGCCAAATAGGAATTTGGGTATGAATTGTAGGAAAAGTATTCAGTAATTTATCTTCTCTCTATACATTCTTGATACTTTTGAAGCAGTGTTGAGAGTTTTATGCTGTGTTTTGATCTCTCTTTATGTGATGTGCAATGGGGAAGTGTGCTAGCAATGGGATAGATATTAAAAATAGAGTTTATACCTATTTTAGTGTTTGACGAGAATTTCAAATGGTAAATTAGTCCCCTCAGGATTTAATCATTTTAAAAAGGAAGCTAAAAAAGGTGGTATATCAATCACCATTCAAAAAGGGGGACACCGTAGTCCAGCCCTATAGGTTTGTACCATTAGAACATTTCTAATGCTTTTGTATGGAGAGATTAACATGTCTCCCACTTTTGAATGGTGAGGGACCAACCAGAGACTCTTAAATTTGATGGATTAAGTGTTCTTCAAAATTTTTGTTAGGAACTAAAATGTGTATTTACTCGGTAAATAAGTTCATGAAATATTTTAATTTTTAATTCATTGACTGGAGTAATAAGTGGTACACAAATTACAATATTGTAAAAGTTTGAGGCACTACTTTGTATATTTTGGCCATGTGATGCTAAGTTTGCTCATTGAAGCTCCCATCCTTCTTCAAGAAATACAGTGACTTAAATTTACTTCAAGTTGAGTGTTATTTCTTTGCTTGGCCGACGGCCATGCACCCTTTGAACACGAACATTTCTAAGTTTATCACCTGCTTTTTGAGGCTTTTGTTTTTTCCTTTAGTCATATTATTGTAGATACTTCCTAAGTTTTGGGCTTTGACTGGATTTGTTTCTCATTCTTTCTGATGTACTGCAGAGCTTCAAGGAATAGACCGAACTATTCTGAATCGTGCGCTGAAAATATTAGAGCAAAAGGGGAAGCTTGTGGTCTTCAAAGGAACTTCAACTGATGATGAAGGAGTGAAATTTTCTCTATGATTGTTTGTGCTTATTTGTTGTACCTTGACAGATTTCAAATATGCCATAAGCAGGGGTCTTTTACGTGATAAAAATTGTTCATTATTTTGGATATGAATATTGTGTTAAGGTTTTGGCTTTCTGGCTAGGCATGATTGAATTTCAAATGATGCTCCTGAAGGATTGTGAAACCATGAAATCCATATCGCAGTGCAAAGTTTAGTCTGGTTAAGAAACTACATTGCAATGTAAAGTTATAATATGTTACTGTCGTTGACACAATAATATATTGGTTCTTACCAGCTGAAATGTGTATGTCTAACGTTGGCTTTTCCAGCTTTATTTTTCGCACGGTACAAAGTATTACTGTTACTTGGAGCGTGATTAAGAAAGACTGATCGTTATTCTGTTTATCAGCTTTCACCCTATGGGTATATACCATGTTCATAATTATTTAATTGCTGCCAACCTCTATCGTTAAACTAGTGCAACCTTTGCATTCTCAACTTGTTTCGGATACTTAATTTGGTCAAAGATATGGGGAAAGGCCTTAGCGAATCTCCAAAATTGGAAAAGGGTATGCACAATTCTTAAGACCCAAACAATTTGTATCATGAGCTAATAACTACCTAATAGGTTAAATTTTTCCTCACAAAATAAGATCAAACATAAATTAAATGATGAATAATGCGACTGTATTCTGTCATAAATCATATATATAGACAAGCCATTAAAATTTAAACCTCCATCAAATGTCTGTCACCTTTTTTGGTCAATTACAACTGAAGATTTGATCTATTCTAGAATTATAACCAAAAAACCTTGATCCCTAATACTGCTATTGCATTTTTCAACTAAGTATACAACAATTCGTGGAGTAGGTGCATAACCAAAATGAGATATAATTAAAGTATATGTTGTCTCACTGCATCTGAGGGGAAAGCTCTTCAATTGTAAGATGGAGCAAGGCATTCTTCGACCATATCTAGAAGGTTTGGATTTTCCAGGGCAGCAGCCACACGCTCTTTATCATTTAGTTGTTTGTTAACTGCATACATAGTTGTGACAAATGAATACAAAGTTTGAAGAGAATTCAGAGGGACTTGGGACAACTCATTGCCTACTCTTTCAAATCATCTTGTGCAGAATCAATAATCATCAAATCGAACTAATTATTTCATGCAAACATAAATATAAGTAAGATGTGTTTGTAACAGGTCCATCAACGGCATGCATTACTTCCATGCAGAAAAAAAAAAAAAAACAGATGATGTCTAAGTCAACAAAAATAACATCTTTACCAAAACAAGTACATGGTTGCACTAGTGCAATACAGATATATATTCATATCTCGATATAGAGTGAAAAAGAGAAAAATGAAGAAATTACCTGCAGCTTCAGTTGCATGAGATCCAGGTGCTACTCTGATATCCACCTAGCCATAATTTAACATAAAACTATCAGGTGGATAAACTGATAAAGAGGGTTCAACAGCAAAGTGAGGTGGTTCAAAGTTCATATCATTGCAAGAGCTCATTTTCGAGAGTGCATGTTTATCTTACATGAATTTGTAGTTATTTCTTTTATGTTTTAGAAGGCTTCAAATCCTCCGGCTTCTTATTACATCCCTCTTGGTGAACAACCAAGTTGTACTAATAAGACTAAAAAGATTGCAGCCTTTGCTGCATTATGCTCCCCATTAATTCAAGCAAGAAGAAAATGGACACAATTGTTATTCACTATGCAACATCTAAAGTTACCTTACCAACTCAATACTCAGAATTGAAACTAATCCATGAGCTTTTGCAAATCTACCACTCCCTTGGTCTAAAATCTACCACAAATTCTCCTTACAGGAAAACTTCCATACAAGGAAAAATATACTACAAATTACATATTAATATATTATCATAAGACAACACATCAATCTATTTTTGCCTCCAGGGTATCAATCATTAAACCAAGCAACTACCCTAAACAAGTACAACAATCAGAAAATAAAAATTTGTGAAAAAAAAATTAATACCTTGTAGCGTGAAGGCAAGCTTCTCATGAGCTTAACCCGTAAGCAGAGACCTATAATCGTTGCCATGCTGCAATGTTCCACTGTCGGAGTAAACGTAACCCTAAACAACCAAAATCACAATTGATGATTCAATAATAATATAATAAATAAATAAATAACCACATGAAACATTCATCAGAAACCAATATCAATCCTAATACCGAAAGGGGAAAAAGAAAATGAAAAGTGTGAGCACCTAACATAACTACGGTGATCATCGACTTCAACAGCATCCTCCGTTATGACCTTGAGCTCTTCCAAGGAGTAAGGGTGCTCAGGGTCCTTGATATCTCTCAGGTGATGTGAGAAATCGTTAAGGAAAAAGAAAGACTAAGCATGCACATATTCGATGAGAGGTATTCAATTAAAAGAAAAAAAAAATAGAAATTGGAAAAAGAAAGAAATAAAGGATATCGAAAATCTCAAGTTGATCGATAGGTTCGACGGCGTAATCGTCGTTGGTGGTGGGCGGTGAGGTGCGGGTTCGGCGCTCTTTCTTTTCGTATATGATAGGGTTTGCGTTGATTAGAGTTGACACCATGTTTCTGCGTTCGGAGATGCCGATGGAGAAGAAGTAGGAAATGATGACGACGACGACCCTGATAAATTGCTTGTTAAGGGGTTTGAAATGGAATGGGCCCTTCCGGCCCGCAGGCCTAGAATTTCACACATAAAATTTGTGGCGGTAAGATCAACGCAAGTTGTTACAGATGAACGAGAGTCTATGTTTTTTAACCATCTTTTTTGAGTTTAATACTCAATGAAAGATAAAAATAAAACTTGTTTATTTAAAAGAGTCACTTATTTTACGTCTCTATAACCATCTTTTTTGAGTTTAATACTCAGTGAAAGATAAAAATAAAACTTGTTTATTTAAAAGAGTCACTTATTTTACATCTCTATAATATTCGAGAAATTAATTATTAGACTGATCTTTTAGTGGCGGTAAGAATTAAAATGGTTTACTCATTTTTAATACAATGATTAAAATGATCTCTTAGTTTAACAGTTTAAGTTTAATCAAAATAGTCCTCTAATTTTGGAATTAATCTTCCGAAAAATAGTTACGCTATTAAAGAAAATCTTATGGATAATGACAAAATCTGAGTATGATTAATCGTAAAAATATTTGTCGATGATATCGTCTTTATAAAGAGTCAAGAGAAAACTTAAATAAGAAGTTGGAATTGTGGAGAGAAGCTCTAAAAATATATGGTCTGTACATAAGTCGTAGCAAGAGGGAATATATAGAATGTAAGTTCGGCTTGCAAAGGAAAAACCCTAATATAGAGGTGAAGATTGAAGATAACATCCTACAAAAATGTTAAGAATTTTAAGTATCTTGGGTGCATCATACAAGATAATGGAGAGATTGAACATTATGTAAATTATAGGATCCAAACAGGTTAGTCAAAATAACGGAGTGCGTCTGATTTTATATGTGACAAAAAAGTGCCTTTAAAACTTAAAGGTAAATTCTATCGCACTGCTATCAGACCGGCTATGCTTTATGGTACAGAGTATTAGGCGACCAAAAGGGAGCACGAATATAAACTAAACGTGACAGAGATGAAGATGTTGAGATGGATGAGTGGTCATACGCGATTGGATAGAATAAGGAATGAAGATATAAGAGAGAGGGTTGGAGTAGCATCTATTGTGAAAAAGATGGTAGAATCGCGTCTCAGGTGGTTTGGACATGTGAGAAGAAAATCAACAGAACACCCAATCAGAAAGGTGAATGAGATGAAAGATGGATAAGGGGTAAAGGGTAGAGAAAAACCTAAGAAGACCATCCATGAGGTGGTCAAACGATATCTATATATAAATAATTTCTTTATAGACATAATATATGATAGAACTTTCAATGACGTTGTTTGATTTATTTAGTCGACTCCACCTAATGGGATAAAACTTTATTATTATTGTTGTTGACTTCTTGTTGTTGTTGTTGAGTATAAAGATTTTCTTGTATAATATATCATTTTTTTTTGTTTTCAAATTGTATTATGTGCTTTGTCTTTATTTAAGATTTGAGTATTTCACATTTATTATTTTTGTTATTTATTATTTTTGTTATATGATATAATTACAAATATTTAATTTATTTATCTTAATTATGTTATAATTAATATAATTTTATTAAAATAAATACTTATGAAAATTTGTAGGACCATATTTTCTAGTAAGAAATGGAAGTTGGATAAAAATATTTGTCTGTCATAAAAAAATAGAATAAAAAATGGATAAAAAATTTAGGATGTGGGATAAAAAGTGGAGGATTATCTCTCGTTTCTATTCTCCAATATTATTGTCTTTAGATATGACAGAAATATTAGATATATTGATAAAGGTAATTCAATTAGTCTTGTCATTTATTTAAGGACTAAATTGATTAAACACAACAAACATATTACGAGTTAATATTCAATTTGGTCTCTGAATTAATATGCGAGTTTTAATTTAGTCTTTAAAATTTTAATTACCTCTATTTAATCCCTGAATTTTATAAATGTGTCTCACATTAGTTCCTAAAATTATTTTTAGTTCAAAAACATTAATAGAGCATTAAAATGGACAATCAAATATCACACTGAAATTTGTAAAATGATATAGTTTTGATTTTGACATTCAAATAACTAAAAAATGATGTTGCATCACTTATTTTGTTAGGTAAAGTTTCAATAAAAACCATTTATGATGTTGTTTTTGGATTATTTGAGTGTCAAAACCAAAACGACATCATTTTACAGAGTCTAGCGTAGCGTCCGTCTATCCATGACAGCATTTTATTAAAGTCTATACATTAAAAATTATTTCAAGGACTAACATGAGTCATATTTACAAAGTTTGAGAATTAAATAAAGATAATTGAAACTTTAAAGACTAAATTAAAACTCGTATACAAATTCAAGGACTAAATTAAATATTATCCCAACGTATAACTCACATGTTACATTGCATTATCTATCACTGCTTTTCTATACCATTGCCACTTCTAGACTAAATAAAACATTAGACATGTTGACATAACAAAGATGTGATTCAATCAATTTAGTCATTCATTTAAAGATCAATTTGATCAAATCCAAAAAACATATAATTACATTATCATCTTGTTCTCTCCATAATCAATTTCTTGCTTCTTCCTCCACGATTTGAAATCTTTGAAGGTGTTAACTATATTATACAACCAAAAATGATAATATTAACATAGTAAAGAGACTGAAATTAAATTATAAAAAATAAAAAACACAATTAATTATGTCAATCAAATATGTAAAAATCTTGTTGTGAACTATAACTTCCAACTCTTGTCACGATCTATTAAATTAGTCCACTGTAAAGGCCTACAGAAAAAAAGTTATCTATATCTATGAAGGATAAGATTTAGTTTAGTATTCTTTCTAATTCTGTAATTAACTACCTTTACGCTTTGGGATAAAAAAAAATCTCATCAATACTTTAAATCAGAATATCTTCAACGAATTCTCATATTCACTACAAATAGAAAAAGGACAAATCAATCATAACTTTTTGGTTCGTAGATATTTAAATCTTTAAAAATTTAAAAATACATTTAAGTTTTTGATCTTTTTAAAATATGGATATATTAATTCTTGAGTTTAATTTGTCTAATTTTAAAAATTATCTCATGTGTAAAAAATAGAATAAAAATGGATAAAAAATTTAAGATGTGGGATAAAAAGTGGAAGATTATCTCTCGTTTCTATTATCCATTATTATTGTCTTTAGACATGACAGAAATATTAGATATATTGATCTAAGGTAAAAGTGATTCAATTAGTCTAGTCATTTATTTAAGGACTAAATTAATTAAACACAACAAACATATAACTCACACATTACATTGCATTATCTATCACCCGCTTTTCGATATCATTGCCACTTCTAGACTAAATAAAACATTAGACATGTTGACATAACATAGATGTGATTCAATCAATTTAGTCATTCATTTAAAGACCAATTTGATCAAATCCAAAAAACATATAATTACATTATCATCTTGTTCTCTCCATAATCAATTTCTTGCTTCTTCCTCCACGATTTGAAATCTTAGAAGGTGTTAACTATATTATACAACCAAAAATGATAATATTAACATAGTAAAGAGACTGAAATAAAATTATAAAAAATAAAAAACAAAATTAATTATGTCAATCAAATATGTAAAATCTTGTTGTGAACTACAACTCTCAACTCTTGTCACGACCTATTAAATTAGTCCACTGTAAAGGCTTGCAGAAAAAGGTCATCTGTATCTAAGAAGGATAAGATTTAGTTTAGTATTCTTTCTAATTTTATAATTAACCACCTTTGCGCTTTGGGATAAAGAAAATCTCATCAATCCTTTGAATCGGAAGATCTTTAAGGAATTCTCATATTCACTACAAATAAAAAAAAGGACAAATCGATCCTGATTTTTCAGTTTGTGGATATTTAAGTTTCTGAAGATTTAAAAATACATTTAAGTTCTTGATCTCTTCAAAATTTAGATATAATGATTTCTGAGTCTAATTTATTCAAGTTTAAAAATTTTTTCATGTGTATATCCGTATCAACTAGGTCAATACAAGAAATCATGTTTGATTTTTCCGTTGAATCTAACAGAATCAAGTGAATATGAGGGATCAATTTATCTAAATTTTAAAAAGGTCAGAGACTTAAATATATTTTTAAATTTTCAAAAATTTAAATGTCTACAAATCAAAAAGTCAAAAGATGTATTTATCTTTTTTTCCAAACCAAAAAAAAGTACAAAAGGAAATTATTAAGATGTAAATTCAACATGATTTTTTATAGTGAAAATTTAAAAATAAATTTAATTTTTATATAAACTAATTAATGTTATAAAATATGTATTTTTTAAATTTTATCACTCGAAAAAAAAAATGTTTTTACACGCACACACGTTTCACGCTTGTGTTATCCGTGTTCCTCTCCTTCATTCGACAGTGCCCTGTTCTTCATCATCTTCTCGGAGCAAGCACGGCACCACAGAGTTTAAGCTTCGAATACCGTCTTTCCCGGATTAGCAAGCCACGAATTTTGGAGCACCCAAACTTTTACCCTTTTGAAGAGTAAAAGAAAAAAGGTAACAGCTTGTTCAACACTAAGTCTCAAAAGCTGATTTGGTTCTTTCCTTCTAATACTTCTCAAATTCTTGCTTTTTGTGTTCTTGTTTCAGTTGCTAGCATCGGCAACAAGCCAACAACTACCCCTTCGGATTGGATAGTGAACTGGGTTGGTAACGATTTTTAGAAGCAGCTAGAAAGGTGAGGCCTTTTTTGCATGGTTTCTTAACACCCTTCATTGCTTCCTTTGTATTTTACTTTTTCTTCGTTTATTTCTTGCTTTTCTTATTGGGTTTAGTTCTCTCGCTGTTATGTTGAGAGTTTTGGGACTTAGTTGAATATTTTAGTTACCCACATCTATTTTTGGGGTTCGTGGGGAAGAAGATGTATGCAGTATTGTATTGTGCTTATTGTATGCTTGAAGTGGTTATTGAATGCAAAAATATTGCGCCAAAAACATTGAACGGCATGCTTTCATTTTATTTTAGTTTAATTTTTCTGGTGGAGAATTATTGTAAGCTTATATTGGCTTTTGTTTCTCTCTTTCTTCTGCTGGATTTTATGCTTAAAATCTGCAACAGTTTTGGAGTTGGATATAATGTGTTTTCATTGAGGTAGATGTATGCCAGACCCAGTATTATATTGAGGTATATACTATATAGTCCAACTCCAAGAACCTACTTTAAAGTTATCACGACTTTCTTTATCTGCTTTATTGGGTAGAGATAGTTTTGTTTCTAGTGAATATATGCTTGTGTAGTTTTTTTTTATGAAAATTAGTCATGAGCAAACTATTTGAACAACCTTTCCTCACCCTTTTCGGCCTTTGCTTCTTGTCCAATGTAGCCATAATCGTCGGAGTGCGAAAGTCACGATCTTGGTAATGCAAATCTCAGGTGCTATCAGTGATGTATTGGTGGTACTTCCACCTTCTGCATCTCTTAGGCTGCCAGAATTCCGCCACTTGAACACTTGTGCTGTTTCTGATGCCAAGAACTTTATTTCAAGTGGATTTCTTAAAGTAAGCTTTCCAGGATATCATCTTCACTTTTTTTCTGCTTTTTTTTCTAGAATAATCTTATTCTCCTGATATTGGAAAATGTTTTGAATTTAGCTTGAAAGCGAGATATGTGCTATCTGAAACAAAATTGATTTACTATGACTGAAGATTGAGACTTTGAGGTTAAAGAATTTATCTTCTTCCCATGAAAGCTGAAAAAAAGCATAAAATATAGTGAGCATACAGAGTTTAGGATTGAAGAAGCTTGTAGCAAATGTTGTTGTTGTAATGTTGTTTAAATAACAATAGTTACAAATAACTTATAATTATTAACCAATGTGTATAGAGTAACAAATATGATTGGTTCTCCTTGTATGATTGTTGTGAAAACTCTTGTTGACTATTAATTGGTATTCCTTTTTATCCCCCAATCAACTCGTGCTCGCTATACTGCTCCTTGTAGTTCATGCATTTGTTGACAAAACATTTGTGCTAGCTTCATCTTGTTCATATTGACAGAGCTAGTTCTTTTTTCCTTCTGGCTTTGAGCTTACATCAATCTATTAGCTTAAGTTGAGAAAATTTGGTTTTGATGTGCTTTTTTAATCCTTATTTTTTTTTTCTCCATATATAACTTAGTTATGCCTGTATGATTTTCTCTAATACATTGTTCATCTTGATTTCCACTTACATTATTCTGTCTTATTTTTTGGGGGTAGAGCTTTCCTCGTTCTTGTAATGCCAGCTTGTTTAAAGTATTCCTTTATTTGTAGAGCTTTCCTTCTTGTTGCAACGCCAAGCACTATAATGAGCTTTACAGTTTCCGAAGTAGAGGCTTAGTTGCAAGAGCATCTGCAGGTTCAAGTGATAATTTAGCACATTTCGCTCCCCTCCAACTCGAAACACCCGTAGGTCAGCTTCTGGAACAAATTTCGCAAACCCATCCTCATCTACTGCTAGCAACCATTGATCAGCAGCTAGAGAATCTTCAAACCGCAAGAGATGAGCAGAAGGAAGAATCTTCTACTTCATCTCAGGATCCCCTTTACAAGTAAGAGAATGATACCTTGATTCCATGAATATGCTATTGTAAAAGCTCTGGAAGATTATCACAAACCAAAAGTGGGATTATAGTTCATTTGGTTGTATATTGATTTAGCTATTTGTAGTGCAAAAGTGACCAATTCTGTCTGATCTGAATTTCAGGAGGATTGCTGAAGTTAAAGAGAAAGAAAAGCGTACAACTTTGGAAGAGATCATGTACTGCTTGGTTGTAAATAAGTTTTTGGAAAACAACATTTCAATGATTCCAAAGATCTCAGCGACATCAGATCCTACCGGCCGAGTGGATTTCTGGCCAAACCAAGAGCTGAAGCTAGAAGCTGTTCATTCTACGGAGGCATTCGAGATGATCCAGAGTCACTTGTCTTTAGTACTAGGCGAAAGGCTCGTTGGACCTCTTCAGACAATTGTTCAGATTAGTAAAATTAAGCTCGGAAAGCTCTATGCCGCTTCGATAATGTATGGATACTTTCTCAAGCGAGTTGATGAGAGGTATCAGCTTGAAAGGACAATGGGAACCCTCCCAAAGGACTTTGGTAAAGCCAATGTAAGTTTCGACGAACCGGCGCCGCCTTCAAACCAGCTCTGGGACCCTGATTCCTTGATCACAATTCGTGCTTTTGATGATGTTTATAGTGATGGGGACTACATGGAAAATGAAGAAGGCAAATCATACCGGTTGAGATCTTATGTGATGCAGTTGGACAGTGAGACACTTCAGAGACTTGCCACTATCCGGTCGAAGGAAGCTATGTCGTTGATCGAAAAGCAAACTCAGGCCTTGTTTGGAAGGCCTGACATCAGAGTTTCTGAGGATGGTTCAATTGAAACTCCCAATGATGAAGTGCTTTCAATTGCATTCTCAGGGTTGACCATGTTAGTTTTGGAAGCTGTTGCATTTGGATCATTCCTATGGGATGCAGAAAACTATGTTGAATTGAAATACCCTTTTCTCAATAACTAGAAAGATTGTTTGTATAAGAGTATAAATTCTTTTTGCTGCACAGTTTAGACAGTAAGGAATGTAAATGTGTTGATGCATGGAGCTTTTTATAACATAAATATATTTTACTTGATGTTCTGGTCACCAAATCTTTGTTAAAAACGGTTTCAAAATAGGATGGAACTTTAGTCTTTAAGGCCTTGAGAGTAAGTGAATGAAAGGAATTGAAGGAAAACTGTTAAAAGGGAGTTCTACGTTTTACCATGTTTGATTGGAGTGAAGATTGATGTGTATGTTTTTGTACATGCAGTAACGGACACAGAAAATTTATGTTAAGGGGGAAAAAATAATATATATTATAATTAGAAGATATATTAATCTAAATTTAAAAACATAAAAGTACACATTAATTATTCAAATACAAAAAAAATAAAAAATTATATATAATAAAATAAGACGAAAAATATTTTTTAAAATATTTTCTATTACTATTTTTTAAAAAAAAAATATATATTATAAATTAATAAATTGATCAATTGACTTTAGAAATTTATATGCAACATAATTACATATAATAAAATAGAATGAAAGATAAACAAATAAATAATAAGGATCATTAAATTGAGAATAAAATAAAATATATAAATTTATGAAGAGAATAAAAAATTAGATTAATACCTAAACTATAATTATTTGAATTTAAATTTACAATTAAAAATATCAAAAAGAGAAACAATAAAATTAAAAGATATATAGAGTCATAGAGAGTTATATAAAAAAATATTAAAAATTTATCTTTTGATAAAGAGAAGATAACTACTAAAAAAGGAATAGAAAAAAAGGTTAAAAATATGAAATTAAAAAGACGATTTAAGAGAATAAAAGAGTGGTGACGACTGAAATTTAAAAGTGAAAAAATACTAAATTTGATTAGGTTAACTAATAGTCAAAATAATAGAAAGATAAAATAAATTTAAACTTTAAATAATTAGACTTAATTTATTTGTAATGGAATCATTTAAAATTTAAAATAAAAATATATTATATATATTTAAAAAAAATTGAAATGGGAGTGGGGGCAAGTGCCTCCCTACTCTAAAACTTAGGTACTTGCCTGTGTACATGCTATTTTTTTTTGTTTGGTGACGATTTTTTTGTACATACTATTGAAACAAGTGAATTGATTTTTCAATTTTCTTTACTGTTTTATGGATTTTTTTGGACCAAATGATGCACTGTGGTACATACAAAATTTGGAAAAAGATGAAGGTTATAATTTGGTATCAATGTTCTATTAGCATTGTTGAACGATGAATAGATGAAACGAGTAACTTGGGCTGCATTTGTTTATAGGAACAGAAATATAAAGATATAAAATCATATTTGATAGAGAAAATATAAATAAAAATAATATGTCTAAAAATATTAAATTAGTATATTTTGTGTCTATTTTAATAGAAAGGACAGAGAGATACTAACAAAAAACATAATTTATTTTTTATTTCTTTTATTATTTTTATTAATTTTTTATAATTATATTTTTTATTATTATATTTTTTGAATAAAAAAAATTAAATTTTCATAATTTATTCTAATTTATAATCAAACAAAAATATAAAAACACAAAATAAAAAAATTAAATTTTTATAATTTATTATAATTTATCATTAAACAAATTATAAAAACACAAAATTTTATATCTTTATACTTTGTATCTTATCTTGTTTTCATAAATAATCCGTGCCCAAATGAGGAATGATTAGCGTGTCCAATTTTTAACAAAAAAAACTTATAAATTAAAAGAATAAATAACCATTTGTACCCATAAAAGATGAAAACGCTGACATATGTACTCACACTAAATCGAAACTAAATTTGTACCCACGTAAGATGCCTTCCGTGTGACAAAAGTACCCTACGTGGCACTCCAACTCTCTAAAGACAGGGTACTTTTGTCACACATAAGGCATCTTGCGTGGTTACAAGTTTAGTTTCGATTTAATGTGAGTATATATGTCAGCGTTTTCATCTTTTATGGGTACAAATGGTCATTTATTCTAAATTAAAAAGATACAGGCATAGAGAGTATGGTGGAACATAGAGCAGCCTAGAGTACCCCCAACGCATCTGCATTCTGCTCCAGTGCTCCCACAGGCCACAACCTGACCTCACCGACCTCGAACCCGAACCCTCTCTTCGTCTCACCGCCCCAAACAAAACCCAACCCATTCGATTCATTCTTGCCTATCGCACCCTTCTCTATTCTCTTCTTATTCTGTTATTCATCAACTCAACACCAACACCAACACCACACAAATCTCTCATTTCTCAGCTATTTTTCACTGCACAATCACCACAACAACATCAATATGGGTTACGAAGACGATCCGTGAGTTCCTCTTCTCTTTTTTCCAAAGCCAATTTCACCTTTTATCAGGGTTAGGGTTTTCGTTTTCTCCTAATTTCAATTTTTTGTTTTCTGCTTGTTCAGGTATCGCGATGAGGACGGAGAACCCTTGATGGATTATGACGACATGCAATCCGATCCCGAGCCGGAGCCCCACCACGACGATGCGCTCCTCGATGATTACGAGGACGAAGGGGACGGTGGCGATTGGCGACGCCGCGAGCGCTCGCAGACTCCGGTCTACGATCACGATTCGTCCAAGTCGAAGCCTAGGAAGAGGCTCGTTAAGAAGGGCGACACCGGGAGGCAGTCGGTGGCGCCGGAGCTCGAAGACGAGGTGGCGGAGGAGGAGTATGACGTCGGGGCGAGGTTCGCGAGGGAGGGATCGGAGGAAGGGAGGAAGAGGAAGAAGGGGAAGGAGGGTGGAAGTGGGAAGAAGGAGAAGAGGCTTAAGGGGGAGAAGAGGTTTGCGAGTGGCGGAAGTGGGAAGAGCGGGTCCAAATTTGGGGGATCTAAGAAAGCGTTTGGTGGAAAAGGAGGCAAAGATCATGACGGTGAAGTTAAGGAGATGTGGGATACCATTGCTGGCGGTGATTCTGAGGTGTTATTATGGTGCCTTTGTGATTTTTACACGATTTGTTGAATTTGATTGACTCTGTGTTTGTTGTTCGTCTGATAATTGGATTTCAGTTTTAGATTTTTATTTTATTTGGTAGCTTCAAGCTGGATACTTTGATACATTATGTAGTGGTTATGCCTCTAATTTGTCATGCTTGTAGCTTGTGCTTTTGCCCTTGTTGATCAGGCCTAGTTGAGGCTCAAAAAGTTGTTGCTGATTTGATAATGGTTTCCATGCCTCTTTTTTTAACCCGGTTTCCATTATATAGGATGATCATGATGGTGTTAGGAACGTGGATGATGACAACTTTATAGATGACACTGGGGTGGAAGCTGGTGGTTACTATGGCAGTGATGAACCTCGTTCTCCTGGTGATGCTCCCCAGGTTGGTGAATTAATTCTCCCGAATTTTTTCTTTTTACTGCTAGATTCTCCTGTAAGCAGAATAGCAGATCCACTGTGTTTGATATCCTTCTGATTAGGATAATGTTTTGGTACCAGTAGCATGTCGTAAACCAAATATGTGATGGATGTAACTTGAGCTTTCTTTTCATTTCAAGCTATTCGGTCTCTGTTTTTGATCTAGTTAGAGGCGATTTCTTCAAGAAATCAATTATGGGATTTGTTGCATTGTTTTACTATAAAGCTTTTGACACCTGACATATGTTGATATTCTAGGCAGAGGAAGGTGAAGAGGATGATGAAATTAAGGATCTTTTCAAGGTAGGTAAGAAAAAGAAGAAGAATGAGAGAAGTCCTGCAGAAATAGCTTTATTAGTTGAGAACGTCATGGCTGAGCTTGAGGTCACAGCTGAAGAGGATGCTGAACTTAATAGACAGGGGAAGCCTGCCATTAATAAACTAAAGAAGTTGGATCTTCTAACAGAAGTCCTCTCGAAGTAAGCTGTTGATTTTCTGTCATATTAAGTATGCTCTGGTGTTTCCTTAATATTCTATTTTACTTATGCATATTTTCTTTGGTAACTTTCCACCAACTATTTGTCTATTTTGCAGGAAACAGCTCCAATTAGAGTTTTTGGACCATGGAGTACTAACTTTGTTGAAGAATTGGCTTGAGCCACTTCCTGATGGAAGCTTGCCAAATATTAACATACGCACAGCAATTTTGACTATTTTAAATGATGTACTGAGTTTTCACCATTATAAATATTTTTTTTATTCAATTAGCCCTTCTCCAGCATTATTTAGCTCCTGATTAATTGGACATGCTTTGCAGTTTCCTATTGACCTAGAGCAGTATGATAGAAGAGAACAGCTGAAGAAGAGTGGTCTTGGGAAGGTTGTGCTTCAGTTCATCCTGTGGCTAGATGCTCTATTTTTTAGCATTTAAAATAACAGTCTTCTCTCCCCTCATTCCCCTCCCCCTTTCCTTCTCTTCCCTGGGGCAAAAGAAAAAAAAAAGAAAAGAGAGCATCAATATGTAGCTTGTTATTCGGAGTCATAACATAAGTGTGATCTATATTGTCTTGACAGGTGATCATGTTCTTATCGAAGTCCGACGAAGAAATCAATGTAAATAGAAAACTAGCTAAGGAACTGGTTGACAAATGGGTAAGTAATCTGTGAAACTCTTGCTTCAGCATGTATCATTTATCTTTCCTTAAAAGTTGTACTGATTCTTGAAGACATTATAATGGCATGCATTTTCTTTTTTTTTTTTTACAAGCTATCCATTTTCATCCAGGAGTAGTTTTCTTTTTTGGGGATAGATACTTAAAAAAGCACATCATTTTTGCTTTGTAATTGCAGAGCCGACCCATATTTAATAAGAGTACACGGTTTGAGGACATGAGAAATGCTGAGGACGACAGGATTCCTTTCAGGAGGCCAACTGTTAAAAAGTGCTCAACCATTCTGATTTAAATTGCTTGTCTTAAGCAATATTTGTCTTATGTATTGCAATATGCTGAATTTCTATAATGCTGAATTTCTACAGGCCGGCAAATAAAGCAGCAGGGATGGAATCTAGAGATGGTGATCTTGATTTAGAATTTTCACAGTAAGTCTTGGGCATTAAGATATTACTGGTGGAGCAGTGTGAACTAAGTTGTCACTGATTTGTGTTATAGATGCTAATTGTTCTGAATGTATAATGCAGGCCTAGGTCTGGACAGTCTTCTTCAAGGCAACATGCATCAAGGCCAGAAGCAACACCTTTGGATTTTGTGATCCGTCCCCAGTCTAAAATTGATCCAGAAGAAGTTAGAGCGCGAGCAAAAGCTGCCGCACAAGATCAGCAGAGAATGAAGGTTTGTGCTTTACCTCGGGGTGGGAGTATTGTTTTTTTTAAAGCTTTTTATGATTCCCTGCAATTCTTTAAGTTTTCAAGTGTTTGGAGTATCTTACAAATGTAGAATACTGAGGAAGTGAATATGTAAAAATAAAAATTGGAAGTAGAGAGATTAACTGAAGATGCGGATGTATATTCTAAAATTTGTATTTCACCACAGATGAATAAGAAGTTGCAGCAGTTGAGGGCACCAAAGAAGAAGCAGCTTCAAGCTACAAAACTAAGTGTGGAGGGTCGTGGCATGATCAAATATTTGTAGATCTGTTGACTGGTTGAGTTGTTCGCCCCACAAGCTGGATATAATTGCCGTCGTTAAGTGGATGGATTATTATAAAGGAGCAACCAGTGACTGCTTCCTTTGCAGACCTGTGTTCTGTGGTCTGAATTTCAAGTTTGGCGGGTTGCTGTGAAAATGCTCTCCGTTTACCCCTGCGCGGTTGTTGTGTATTCATCAATTGCATAAATGATTCCCGCAAGTATGGGATTGTGGTGCACATGCTGTTAATTGTTGTTTAATAATCAACCCTCGGTTTGTCATCTCAATTCCAAAGAGACTCTGGACTTTGTTCTGCATCCTAGTTAGTTAGGATGTGTTTGGACTTTGGATAGGCTTTTTAAACAAATATTTATTTTATTTTATGGGGAGATATTTTTTATTAGAAAAAAATAATTTTACATTCAGACAGAAAGTATAAAAAGTATTTTTTTCAGCGAGTTATTAAAATTTTTTTAAAAAGTGATCGATTAAAATAGTAGTTTTTGCTCTTTTTAATAAAAAATTTTTAAATTGTATTCAACATACAGTTCTTTATAGATAAAAGAGTAAATAGATAAAAATATACATGAAAGAATTTGGAGTGCATAAAAATACACATGAAAAGTTATCAAGTTATAAAGTTGTGAATTAGGTGCTTAATGCTTAGCGTTTCCTTTCTTAATTGGATTGCACACATTAGAGATTAGACCTGGTGGTAGAATAGAAAATCTCACGGAAGAGGCGTAGCTGCGATGGGATAAATGCAATAATAGGGATACTTGCAAGTACCATGGCAACTATCAGCAGCGGCTGATACGCTTTTCCTTTGAACATGGCAAGAAGTGCTGCACAAAACGTAACCATCATGCAGACCACTGATAAAAACAGAGTCACCAGGGCAACTAGCAGTTTATATGGCAACTTTTTCAGGAAATCTGTTTCCGCATAACGCGACGTGAGGATCCCAATGAAGATCAAGACTGAAGTCGAAGAAGCAAAGATTGATATTGCATCTGCTATAATGAAGACGGTAAATGCCCTGTCATGCAGGAACATGGGTTCCCCGTTGCTCTGGTTGTTTCCACCAGGGAGAGTGAAGGCCGCGGCAAAGAGGATTGTAGTGATAAGAGTACCAACAACGGAGAAAGCACTAGCTGTGTCTTTCGCCCACTTCTCCCCTTCTTTCGCCAGCTGCTTGTGTTGTTCCGTAAATATTTCATGAGGGTTTTTCCCATCTTCGTTCTTCGCCTCTTTACACTTGGGATGCACAATTTTCTCCACAGTCTGCATTTGCAATAATAGGTGCTTAAGAATCCAAAATAGATATATATCTTGCTAGTTTGAATTGTTTTTTTTTAAATATTTTTTTAAAAAAATAAAGTATTTTTATTTAATTTAAAATTTATTTAGATATATTTTTAAAAAAAGTATTTTTATTAAAAAATAAAATTATTTATTTTTTTTAAAGTTAACTATTTTATTTTTAAAAAATAAAAATAAAAAATACTTTTAATATATTTTTTTAAAAGTCAATTTAAATTAACTTATAAATTAATAAAAAAATTTGATTACTCAATTTTTTTATTAAAATAATAAATAAATAATATTAAATAATTTAAAATATTTAATTAAATTATTATTTAACAGTTTTCAAGTGCTATTTTCGTGAAACTCTAAGTGATTAGTCACCTAACAAATTTCAAGTGAGAGTCACCAAAAAAAAATTTTCAAGTGAGAGTAATTAAAGACCTTAAACCATTGAATTTCGCTTTGCATTTGGAGAGCTGCACCAGATCTATCAGCAAGAGCAGAGGAAGGCCCTAACTGTGCTGCTAGATGTAGAAGGTTATTGCCAAACACGTCGGTGCGAGAAAGAACTATCTCCTTGCGTCCGTGAACATCGTGTATGAGGTCAAACACGTTTTTTTTGCGATTCAAAATCGCATGCGAGAATATGCCTCTCTTGTTTCTATCAATGACCCATAAGAGGTCTGGATTTGCTTTTTTCATCAACTCTATGAACTCAATGGTTCCATACTTGGCTGCCTGCAACATTGCATCATATGCAGAAGCATTTCGAAGCTGCGATCCATCAAGGCGAGTAACTTTTTCCCCCAAGCAACTCAGAATTTGATCAACCCTAAGGTGGGTCTTTTTCATTTTGTATATTTTTTTTATTCCTATGAGATATTCAATGAAATCAGTTACTTTAGAGACTTAAGTTGTTTCACAACAAAAACTAAAAATGAAAATTTGAAGGGGAAAAAAACATACCTGGGAATATTAGTAGAAAATTTTGAATGAATAAGTGAATGGGTGCAAGCAGTCGATCTGAGGGGAAAAAGAAAAGAGAAAAAAATTTCAACACTTTACATGCCTTTTGTTCATTAATGCACATCGAGGGATATTATGCTGATAAAATACATCAAATAAATGAATGCTAAATAAGATAAGTTCTGACTGTATTTTGCTGATTTTCTTTGGTTACCGAACATTTTTAAATATTTATTATGAAAACTATGTTAGTTAACATGCATGCATATACACACACGTTAACACGTGTATATATATATATGGTGTAGAATGTTAATTGATAAAATTAAGAGAAAATTTTTTTTGATATAATTTCAGTTCAACTAGATATTCTTTAAAAGTTGTACAATATTCAGTCTTTTATTACAATAATTTAAAAAAAATAAAACAAACACATCTAAAAATTTTAAATAAATTTAGTGTCTTTTTAAAATTAAATACACATTCAAAATACAAACTAAATAAAACTGAAATTTAAAATTTAAATTTAAATTTTAAAATTTTGTTTCAAATTTAATATATTTAATTATTAATATATTACAATTTAAATACACAACCAAAAATCAAATTAGTTAGAATTTAAAATTTGGTAATTCTGCTTGCAAAATTTTAAAAAAATTTGGTTGAGTTCATTCGTGAAGATATGTTATCTTTCTTTTTCACTTAATAAAAAGTTCTATTTTTTTTAAAATTTATGTATAATATTGGAAGTGTTTGTGTTTTTTGAGAGTTGTAATGTTAATCTAATTTGGATGTGTCAATACTTAATTTTGGATGTATTTATGTTGTTCATTATGTTCTTATGTACATATATAAGTTTTTTTACATGAGTTTTGGATGTGTTGATAAAATATTTAGAGTGCATTCTTATAATTTTGGATGTGTATTTAAATTTAATTTTGGACGTGTTCTAAAAATATTTTGAATAAAATATCAACTATCAGATGTGTTATAATTGAAAAATAACAACAGAATACCATCTACATCTTCCCTCTTAAACTCCAGATTTTTTTTTGCTTCTTTGCTCAAACTACTTACATACAAAGTACTTTATTTGTAACAACTCTATTAATAAAATTAAATAAGATCAATCTTATTCCAATTAAATAAGAATAGAGTTTTTATGTTTATTTTTAAATATAATTAAAAATATTGAACATGATATTTCTTAACAAATTATATAAACACATGTATGAAAAATAGTGATACCTTTCACCAATGCAAAAGGAGAGAGTGTTTCAACTGAAAGGTGATGATAAGTCTTCACCAATGAAGACGAGAGGGAGAATTCAGGAAGGTACCATCTTGGTTTTGGATTCACTAATGTAGTGTGAATGTCCCGTAAAATAAAGAATAAAAAACTTTATTTGTTACGTGAAGTTACGTAAAAAAAAGCAAAATCACAGTAACTAACTATGATATGAAGTGGGTGAGTTTTAAAATTTAAATTAAATTTATTTATAGATATGTATCTACAAAATAAGAACATATTTCAATAAAAAATAATTAAATATTATTTAAATCTGATTAAAAGGTGATTAATGTTGTACAACTAGCATTTTTCTTATAATTTTAGGCAATTCAATTCGATATGCATTGTATGCGTTCTTTTGTTTATTTCTTGCTGTCTGTAATGTAGTTTTGACCAGGCATGATTCAACTCATTTGATGAGAAAAAAATACCTTCCATTCCATGAATACATACCTGCTAAAGTTCTCATAGATGGTCCTTTATCCCGGGGAACACTTGATACCATCTCGTCGTGTACTTCTAAATCTGGGAATGAAAAAGCGCTTGCTTTGCTAAAATTTTTATTTTTTAAAAATAATTTTTAAAAGATAACATTTTAAAAATAGTAATATTTTAGTAAATTAAATTAAAAATAATTTTTAATAAACACAAATAACAATAAAATATGTTTGATAAAATAATTTTTAAAATTTAAAAATATTATAATAAATATTAATGTAAGAATTAAATTTAAATATTAGTTAATGTACAAAATTATATTAGATTTTTTAATTTTGATAAACATAAATTAACTTTAAAAAAATTTCTTTTAAGTGCTTTTAAAGGATGTAAACACAAGTTACAAGTACATGAATTTTTGATTTACCAAACACAAAATAAAATAAACACAAATATTTTTTTAAAAAATTTTACCAAACCAAATCTATATATATAGTTAGGTGAAGAATATTTATATTCTTAAAGAAGAGTAACTTTTTCACGTGCATTTTTCTTTATCAAATTATATTTGATCCTATTACTACTTTAATATTTGGTAGGTCCTAACATAATAACGATGCTTGGATTCAAAATTGAGTTAAGAAATTATTACTACTACTGTTATATTAAATGAAAAAATATTTTTATGTAAAAATAATAATCAAGATGATAATACTATTATTTTGAAAAATTTAGTTAAACATATTCAACCATCTAATTCTTAACTATAATCTCATAAGAATATTTTAATGTATATAGTCATATATAACAAGACAAAACTCACAATCGTAGATCCAATGTAGAATCCCAAATCTAGTGCCACTGGGGAATGCAGAAGGCTTGTGAACCAATGCCTTTAAGGGTCGGAGACACTCTGATTCATGAGTAAGGGGTAGCGCACCCGGATGTTGTAGTAGTAATTGCAAAGCAACATCTACCATATCAATCCAACAATAAATTAAAAGAGCTCATTTTAAAGTGTACTGTAAATTAAATATTAATCCGAAACACAGCTAATAAATTACCAAATATTTCAGCGCTGATACATCGTGAAAGGAGCAAAACTGCATTGTCGGCATTGTCGGCATTGTCGAACATATCCCTGGGTGTTTTAGAATAGAGGTATGAAGTCATTTTCTTGTGACCCATAGCGGCAGCAAGAAGAACAGGTATCTCACCGTCTCTGGTCTCCATCTCAAGCAGCACCTGTGCCCAACCACCAACACTACTTTCTTCTACCAAGCACTTTGCTATGCTTTTGTTGCCGGTAAGATCAGCAACAAGGGCGAGAGCCGTGTAACCGCGGTTGTCTTGCATTGTAAGTAATATTTCTCCGCCTTCGGCTACCAATTGCTTTACCATGTCCTGGTGCCCCAAGATTGCCGCCGTGTGGAGCACTGTCCTACCAGATCGGGAAGTAGAATATATAGCCATGTCGTTCTTGTTCAGGATTGACTTTACTGCACTCCAATTATTCTCTTCCACACTCATGAACAACTCGCGATATTCAGGATCATCCATTACACCACCTGCAATTTTCATAATTCAAATTAAACATACATGAACTACGCACCCAACGCAATAACTAGTTGAACAATGAGAGATGCCAACAACTCGAATAATGGACAGACTCACTCACAAAGGTTATATCTAACTAATTTAAAATTTAATTTTTAAAATTAAAATTAACTTTTTTTTAAATTTATTATTTATATTGTTCAAAAAAGTATTGTTTAATATACTTTTTCAATATATAATTCAATCCCAATAGATGAATAATTAGACATGCTAATAACGTGAATAATAGACTGTATTTCAGGTCTACTACAAAAATTATATCTAATTAATTTAAAATTTAATTTTTAAAATTAAAATTAATTTTTTTAACTTATTATTTATATATGTTGTAAAAAAAATATTATTTTTCTATACTTTTTCTGTATAATTATTTATGTGTGTTTATACTTAGCCGTAAGTTTTTGAAAAAAGAAATTAATAACGATGAATAAAAATACAGAAATAAAAAATATATTATAATCGTAAATGAAGAGTAGTGGCGTATAATAATAATTAACAAAAATATTATGTATATATAAAAAATTAATCATTAAATTAATTATTATATATTTATATATATATATATATAATTATATTATTTAATTTATTTTTTATGTGTATTTTATATTTTAATATATATATTTTAGTTAGTGACTATTTTTTTTAAAATAGCATATTTGTAATTGGATCAAGATTTTTTTTAAAATTAATAAAGTGATAAAATAAAAAATTAATTATTTTTAAATTAAAATATGAAGACACATATTTAATAAAAATACAAAATTAATAGTAAATTAGTGATTAATTCCTCGTCTTCAATTTTATTATTTTATCAATTTTTTTACTTTTAGAAGAAAAATTAATTGTAATTAATAAGACAGGCCTCGCATCCTTCATATCCAGGCGAGTGGCGTTCATACCTTGTTCAATATCTATGTCGGCTTGTGAGTTGGACCCAAAAGACGCACTCAAGTGGTTCCAGGCTTCTTTGGCGGTTTCAAAGCGTCTAATCTGAGCAAAGGTATCTGAAGTACATGAGAGTTGAATGATGTGCAACGCATTTGCATTTTTTTTCTTCCATATTCTTGGTCTGCCTTCCACTGGCGGAGGTTCACTTTCCACAACGTCCCATAGACCTGTTCCCATGAGATAGTTCCTCATCAGAACACTCCAGTTTTCGTAGTTATCTTGTGTGAGTGCTTCACCAACTATTCGGTGGGATCCAGCTGCCGCCATTGCTTCACAATCTGATGAGAACCGGCCTTTAGTTTGAGAGGTGAGGAAGCTAAGGAGAGGAGCTACTTCTACTACTGCTACTCTCTCTCTCTCTCTCTCGTATTATTTGGATGACCAAGCTAAGGAGAAACGTTATTTGGTAAGCTTAGTTAATTATAATGTGAATTCACAATATGAAGAAACCAAGACTGTCCTAGAAAAGGTATTTTTTCAACAAAAATTTAATTGTTGTAAAGTGTTCTTTTATTTTATAATCTCTAACTGGGACGGTTTATGTAGTCCACATCTTTTCAATTTCTATTTGGATTTTTGTGAGAGTTTCAACTATTACAAAATTTAAAAGGAATTAAAAAATATATAAAAATATATTTCTCTAGCCAAAAATTTAAAGCCCGATCCAAAACAGATGAAGCCCAAGATTTATACAACCCACACATCTGCCCTCGACTAACAAACTCATACTTGCCAATGAGCTCGTAGCTCATATGGCATGTCTCTTTCTCCCCACCTCAAAGCTTCAAAGGTCTGAATTTGAATTCTCTAAAGTTTGAATTTCACTTAAGAGAGTAAAGTGTAATCTCTCATAATTTATTTCATAGGTAGGACCAAGAATAAATATGAGAGAGAAACTATTCAAGAGTAGAAAATCACACTTTATCCTCTAAAGTACAAATTTAAAATTTAGAAAATCCAAATTCGGTAGGTCTAGAGTTCAAATCCTAGAGAATACAACTGAGAAAAAAATGTGATAAAATGTGTGAGGAGTGTGTGGGTGTGTTGTGTATCTAGGATTTGGAGTTGTCTAATCTATTAGGGTACCTAAGATTGAGGGTTGTCCAATCCACTGACCCAAAAAAAAAAAAAAACTCATACTTTAAATATGAGTTCATAATAACCCAACGACGCCTAAATAAAAGGGAAACAGATAACTACTCGATAAGATAGAAAGGGAAGTTATAAAGGTGCCCCAGGTCACCATTCCAAATGTATAAATACCCCTTCCATCTCAGGTATTTTTCAACTCCAATTTATTAAAAATCTGTCTAAAATTTTTGCTGATTTAAGTATCGGAATCTCTTACAAGTACCACCCTACTTTTATCAAGACGTCGGATGGTGGCACCTTTATACCAGAACGTCGGACTCAACCTTAAAAGGAACTTGGACCTCACGTTGAGACTCAAATAACAGTTTCAGGTAACCTCGAAACATTGGCGCTGTTGTCGAAAACCTGGTAATTGACACCGTATGATGGGAGACAACATCCTAAAAGACGAACACACGACTTCTGATTCAAAGGCCTTTGAAGAAGAGCAACACAACAACGATCACGCAATCGTTATACCTCCCTGACCTGACAAAGGGAAAGGTGTTGCTGGAGATACTCATCCTACAAATCAAAGAGGACAAAGAATAAGCTCAGAAGGCATTATGTGAACTACTGCACGAGATATAAAGGGTTATACCTACAAAAACAACAAAATGAAACTATGTCACTACAAAAATTTGCGAACTACAAGTTGGGTATAATAGCAGAAAATTCAAATAAACAACTCCAAGAAGTCGGATCATTCTCATGAGGTCGAGAATGGATCCAAATCTACCAATCCCTTTCAAAGCAACCATAGGGATAAAAAAATGTAACCTATTCCACTAGAATTCAAAATGACATCATTATCTAGGTGAGAATGGCACCATTTAAGGGCAAACTAAAGCACATTCAAAATCAATAATGAAACTCAGAATTTATAGCAACAACAAAGTCAACAACAAATGTTCATAAATGATAAACAATGAAAACTACTACTACAACAACAATGGCAGCAAGCGTATTTTCCAAAAAGCAAGAAAACCTCTATAAATAGTGACAAGAAGTCATTTTCGAAGAGACTATTTTCCATAAAAGACATCAAGACAATATTATCAAAAACATCACCCAGCAAGAAGCATCATTCAACCATGGTAGTAACAAAACTAAAAAGAAAGAAAAACCAACCTTAATGATGAACATAAGGCAAAGAGAATGTGCGCAACAACAATACAAACGGATGATCCCAAACGTCTCAAGAAACATAAAAGAAGACTCGAAACAGGATTCCAAGATGGAGAAATATCGAAAGAAGACTTGATTAATGAAAATAGAGTCACAATAAAGAAGAAAGAAGTTTCGAGAGAGATGAAGCAAATTCTCAGAAGTTGAAAAAATGAAAAAGAAGAAAGAAAAAGAGGATTGTGTTTATATAGCCACTAGGGGTAAAAAAATAATTTTATCCCTCATTTAATGACATGCACGGTTACTAAGGTAACCAAAAAGATGTATGAATGGTTACGAAAAGATGTAGTTCAGATTTGAATCACCTCAAGTACCTGACTTGTCCATCATGGCAGGACATACAATCCGACTTGTCTGAGTAAAAGCTACAAGAAATCAAGAACGACTTAGAAGTGCTTGAGCCCAACTTGAAGAAGCTCGGCCTCAAGTAGGAGCACTGTTCATACCCTAGCCCAAAACTTAAAGCCAGATCTAAAATAGATGAAGCCTAAGATCTATAAAATCAATATTGTAAACCCCACTAAAATCGGTAAATAATTAGTCAATAAATCGAATTTTAAATAGGAATATTAGAAATGCGAAACTAATATCAAAATAGGATAGATCTCGTCAAAACGAGAATTTTGACACCAATTTCAAAAAATTTGACCCAAAATTGGGTCGAACGGGCTGAACCAGTTGAATGGGACCCGAACCGGGCCCGTGGGCCCAACCAACTCACTATATATAATGAGCTGAAGCTCATTTCATTCCATTCAGCATGCAGAACACGCTGGGCAGCAACCTAAATGGGAAGAACATGTTGAAGATTCCAAAACCCTTGATTTCATTCAAATCCACATAACTTCTCGCTTCGAGTTCCGATCGTCGCATCATTTATGGCTACGCATTTGCGGCGTTGAGCTCTACAAAGCCCAAAACATTGAAAGGTAAGGAAGCCACGTTTTCTTCCTCAATTTTCCTATTTTCATCTCTGAATTTATTGGGCTTTGGTGTTGAGATTTTGTATAATTTGGTGTTTTAGGCTCAAGTTAGCTTCCGGGACTTATGGGCTCAAGCTATTGAGCATATGGGTATGGTAAGGACACCCTAACCCTAGCTCAATCTTGTATTTACTATGGAAAAACTGAAATTGGAACATGTATATGTATTAGGTGTAGATTAAGTGGGTGTATATGCATTGGAATTGAATTGGGAGTATTTGGAAGCTTGTGGGTGATTGGAGCCAAGACTTGGATTGGTTTCTCAAGCTTGTGAGGGGCTGTGTTTGTGACTGTGTGGCTCCCTTGGTCCAAGCGCGGTGATCGGCCAATGTATGGTTTAAATTTTGCACGTTTAATATTTACGGTGTTGTGAAAACTTAGGTTAGATGAACCATAGGATAAGTTGAATTGTTTGTTGTATTTAATGATTAGCCTTGTAATGTTATTGGAATAGATTTGTTGGTGGATATATATTGGAATTATGAGGTGTGAAAGTTATTTATGGTATGCTCTTGATTTAATGTTAGAGTTGGGTTGATTTTAAGATTATTCGATATTAAAAAGGTTGAGAAGAGTTTGATAAATGGTTTGGTCAGGACCCGGAAAGGGTAAACGTGAGATATTATAAGGGAGTGATGTGAAAGCTAAATGAATACATGTTTCTATGGTTATAAAGAACGAATGTAAGGAAATGATGATGGAAAATGTGAAAGGGAAGTTGTTAATAAAAGGAGTTAACATGCCATGGCTTGATGAATGATTAAATAATGATTATGACTATGAAATGGCTTATGAATAATGATATCTGAGATACGAGTTTCCTTGGGTAAAAACCGTGGCTCGCCACCACGTGGTCCAGGTTGAATCTCGATACTCTGTTGACCCTACGTCGTAAGGGTGACCGGGCATGTATAATTTCCCGGGTATAGATAGCCCCCTTTGAGTGATTTATATGATGATTGAATGTGAACTCTATGCATAGACTCTTGGGGATGCGCGATGAGGGACAGTCTAAGGTTTTCGGACTTGTCGAGTTGGCTGGATAATCGACAGATGGGCCCCATCAGCCATAGGACAGGCATGCATCATATGCATTTGTTTGTTTTGATTGCTATGCATTTTCTGGGTTTTCCTAATTGATTTATATCACCTGCTACCTGTTATACTTGCTATTTGTACTATCTGCTCATTACTTGTGCCTGAACTTGTTTGGTTGCTTATTTTTGTTGCATTGTGGATAATGGAGGGATGGAGGAAAAGGAGAAATGGTTTGGTATTAGATTAGGATTGAAATTGAGTAAGTTAGGTAGATTTAGAATACCTACCCCTGTTTATGGCTTCTGTTTAGTAATTAAGTTGGATAATTGTATAACGGAGTTCTAGGATTGCCTATGGCATTCTCAGAACCTTAATTATTATGCGCGTGGCACTTTTACCATGCTGAGAACCTCCGGTTCTCATTTCATATTGTATTGTTGTTTTTCAGATGCAGGTCGAGAGGCTTCTCGCTAGGCGTCTGGACCCTGGGAAGCGAAGTCCTTGGGCGTATTTTGGGTTTTCTGTTTATATATATGTACATATGTGTTTAGCTACTCTCCAAGTAACTTGTGTATGCTGCTCCTCATATATGTTGAGGGAGAGATAGGAGCTTATTTTGATATTTTGATGTATTTTGGGATGCTTATGTATGTATATATGTATATAAATATATCCTCCGGCCAGCCTTGGCTTCGCAGGCTGAGTCAGGAACTAGTTATGCTGTTTCCTTGGCTTTCTTTTATTCTTTTGCTTATCTTTATCATGTTCCTATTAGGTTTCTTAGCACGCATGCAAGTAATCCTTTCCTCGAGCGTTGCGCTTTTCATTTTGCGATTTTTGTTTACCCATTTGTTTCAAGGCTCCTAGTATACTATTTCTTTCATAACTATATGTATATTTTTACTGTTTAGAAGTTCGTAATACCTTACTAACTCAGTCTTATGACTTAAGCATAAGATTTAGTACAGTAGGGTGTTACAAATACAACTGACCTCGTCTACCCAACCTTTTGGCAGGACGGTTAACAAACTCATATTCAAAATATGAGTTCTTAACAACCCAACAACCCCTAGATAAAAAGGGAAAAGATAACTACTCGATAAGATAGGAAGAGAAGTTACAAAGGTGGCCCCTAAGTCATCATTCCAACTGTTTAAATACCTCCTCCATCTCAGGTATTTTTTAACTCTAATTTACTAAAAAATTGCCTAAAATATTTGCTGACTTAAGTATCGGAGTCTCTTATAGGTACCACCCCCACCTTCACCAAGATGTTGGATGGTGGCACCACTACACCAAAGACGGAGGATAGCGCCCAAAATTTCCGGCCGTTAATCCAGCCACCGCAACTAACAGAGATACCAACCATTGTCACTCTGCCGCTGCAACTTTTGCTTGAATAGCGGCAACTACATGAAGAATCGCCGGTAATCAAGATCTTTATCCTAATTAACTCGGTTATTCAATCAAGATCTTTGAAACCCCTGCTCTGATCCATCCTCCATGGTGTGCAAGAAATCCCTAAGATCTGCTCTACCTTTCGCGTCTGTGTGGTTGTGGAGTAGCGCGGTTGCCATCCGTCCTTATCTCCCCGGTGTCGACCGTTCACCTCTCCTCCACAGTCCGTGAAGTCCCTGCTTCCCCCTCCATGGTGTGCGAAATCCCTAATCTCTTCTCCACTTACTTTCATCACATTCTTTGATGAACAGGCATCATGTTGTGGCCTATATTTGGGATTTTTTCAATTATTACTTGTGAACACAATAAACATTGCTGATAATAAAATTAATTGAAACATGTAGTTAGCAGTATATTGAAAGTGGCATTCCATTCCATTCTGAAGGTTGTGGTAGGCTTAGAGAAGGGGGGTTGAATCTATGCCTTCCTTTTTAGTTGCCGTTATTACCCTTTTAAAATAACTTTGCAATTCTGATTCTGTTCGAACTCAGCAGCGGAAATTTATGAGACAATTTATTTTTGTCTCATGAATATCAGAAAACAGAACACAGCAGAGAAGAGAAAAGCTAACACCAGCAAGTATCTTGGTTCGGTTGTCTTGTGCTATGCAACCTACATCCAGTCTCCTCCACAACTATGGAAGAATTTCACTATAGTTAACAGTATTACATACACCAATTTCACAGGATTGACCCAATCCTTTCACACTCAAGTTCTAACCTAACTTGACATTGGCTATGCTAATACCTAACTATTCACTCTTAGTGCTAACCCAACTAAGAAAGGGATACCTCACAGGTACAAGATACAAGACATAAACACACCTAAAGAAATCTGAAAATAACTCTAGGCTTTTCTCTCAAGTGTATCACTCAGCCTTTTTCCACTCATGGCTTTTACTTGAGCTTTCTCACAATGCCTTTTCTCTCAAGAAATTACAGAAAGATAAACATAGAAAAGTACATTACAATCTGTAAAACATGAAGGAGATTGACTTCATCAGCAGCCTCTTTGCTATGTGCAAAACCAGATTCACAAACCTCAGCTTGAGTTCTTCAGTATTGGGCGAATGCTTCTTTGAAAGAAAGCATTATCCAAGTAGATGAACTTCCTAACAGAACACTGTTCTCACACTCTGGTTTTCTCTCCTTGGTTTCTGAATGAACAGCAAACCTCTTTTTATCTCCTTGCATGTTGCTTGGTTACTCTTCCTAGGTCAACTTCTTGAGCCTTGTGCTTCACCAACACACCACATCACCTTTTTCCCAATTAATCCCCAAAATGGAAACTTTGGTTCTGACTTCCCTTTGGTGACCGAAAGCCACAGAACAGTAGAAACAAACTTTTTCAATGGTAATCCCAGATCTTGGCCATTGAAAAACAACTTGGTCCCCAAGACACATATATGATCGTAGATGCACAGCAGTGAAGATCAGAGAACACTTTTTCCATTTATCCAAAAATGGTAAAGCAGAAGATTTGAGATGAAGTGAAGAAAGTAAGTTGCATGCAAATGGAAATAAATCACCTTTTAATTTCTGACTCAGTTTAATACGGATTGATGTGGGTGATTAGATCTTTGCTTTATGATTAAACTTTCTCTTTCTTTCTTCTCCTGTGAATAGCGTGTGGAGCTAAGCACTTTCTCTTGCTTCTGTGATTTGACATGGTTAGAGAGAAAAGAACGTTGCTTTGGTAAAAGCAAGTGAGAGGGAATAAAGGCTTCAATCTTGTATGAGAAGCTTGTGTGATTAACTTGAATTGATGGGCACGGGCTTGGATTGGTTTTCCATTAAGCAACCCGTTTGGCCCAAATGGCTTCTTTCTTTGCTTTTTCTTGAACTTCTATTTTTGCTTTCAGCCCACCATCCTTGCCATTTGCTTTTTATTTCTTTTGGGCTATAAAATTTAATTTTGGCCTGCAACTATAAATAATTAGTAGTTTGCAATTTATAATTAATCAACACTAATTATTTATTTTGCCCAAAAATAATGTTTGTCATCACTAATTAATTTAGTTAATTTCTTAACTCAACAATCTCCCCCTTGATGACAAACATGATTTAAGCAATAACCAAAAGGAAATGAGTTTGAGTAAGGTTTAGAAACTCCCTTTGATTTTTGTCATTTGCTTTTATGTTGCTCCCCCTGGATTTATGCTTTCCTCTTTGTTTCTGTTTTACATTATACTTAAAGAGAGCACAATAAAGAGCTACACACATTTATCTTGTCTAAGGGATATCACACAAACAACACTACATAATCAGCCCAACATCAAGCTAAAATCAGTAGCAAAAAAAAAATTCAACATGTGATTTCAAGTTTTAATGCAGCAATCAGACAAAGATCTCAAAACAAATACTAGTAGCTTGCAGCAATGCCAAAAAAATCATAGGACACATTTACCAACTAGCATCCTATTGCTATTACTCCCCCTTTTGTCATCAAGGGCGGATAATATGCAAGACCAATAAAAACAGCACCTTATAAAGTCATCAGACAAATTTCTGAACAACATCCTTGACAACATTCAGCAGGGCAGATTTCTGGCCAGTAGAGATGGAAGTACCCTCGGTGGAAGGAGGTGGATATTCCTCAGGGATAAAGTCATCATCATCATCATCCAATACCACTCTCTCTGAACGAGTGAGTCCCTTTTGCTGTTTCACTGAACCACCCCCTTTTAGATATGAATGTCGCTTAACCTGAGGACACAGACAATAATGCCAACACAACAGACTAATGTATATACATGCTTATCTAGAATTCTTTGGTTACACAAAAGTCTAATAATCCATACAAGCACATATTGTAAACTATGGCAGCATGTAACAAACAATTCACCAGCACAACATAAAGTTCAAATGACTTAAAGTCATCCAAGTTTAGTTCACAAACAAGTCAGCCAAGTTCAGTTCACAAACAAGTCAAACAGGTTTTATTTCATAAGCACAAGTCAATTAACAAACACAAGACTAATCAAAACTAATATCCAATAATCTCAGTAAGTCTTATGTCTTATCAAGCCTCATATATGCATTTTTCTGCCCTTTTGTTATCAATGTGGGAGAAATAAAACAAAACAGAACCTGCAAAATAGAATTCTCAAACAAGACATTAGCACAATTAAAACAGAAGTTGCAGTTTTTTTTTTTTTTAAATTGAAATGATGATAATGAGAAATGTTAAAAGACATGCACAATACATGAATAGGTTTGCAATTGCAGCAAGTTAAGAGTGTTCTTGGAAAAAGAAAGTTCAGAACCCTATTCCAAAAAAGTTCAGAGCCCAGAAGATAAAATTCAGGGTGATGGTTCTTCTTCTGCCCAGAATTTTCTCATCCGAACTTATGAGACAAAGACTTCAACAAACACATTAGAAATTTTCAAACAATGAATCATAACTCAAAATTCCTAAACAAGTCCTAAGCATGCAGAATCTATCCTTAACTAATGGTTTTGTGAAAATATCTGCTAGTTGCTCCTCTGATTTAACAAATTGAATACTAATATCCCCCTTTTGGACATGTTCTCTTATTGAGTGAAATTTCACTTCAATATGCTTAGTCCTAGAGTGCAAAACTGGATTTTTAGAAATATTAATGGCACTCATATTATCACACAGCAGGGGAATATTTTCAGCATTTAATTTGTAATCAGCAAGCTGCGTTTTTAACCATAAGAGCTGAGAACAACAAGAGGAAGCAGCTATATACTCAGCCTCGGCAGTGGAAAGTGCCACTGTTGGTTGCTTCTTACTTGACCATACATTCAATGACTTCCCAAGGAAGCAACATAAACCAGAAGTGCTCCTTCTATCAACTCTATCACCAGCAAAATCTGCATCACAATAACCAACTGCAGAAAAATCATCAATCTTAGGATACCAAAGACCAAAATTGGATGTGCCATGAACATATCTAATGATCCTTTTAACTGCAGATAGATGTGACTCTTTAGGTTTGGATTGGAACCTAGAACACAATCCAACACTTTGCACAATATCGGGTCTAGAGGAAGTTAAGTACATTAGAGAACCAATCATTCCTCTATACCTAGTCTCATCAACATCTTTCTCAGTTTCTCCCTTATCTAATTTAGAACTAGGATGCATGGGAGTTCCCATGGGTTTGGCATTTTCCATACCAAATTTCTTAACTAATTCCTTGGCATACTTTTCTTGATGAATGAAAATACCTTTTTCAGTTTGTTTGATTTGCAGCCCAAGGAAGAAATTAAGTTCACCCATCATACTCATGTCAAATTCACTTGTCATGAGTTTTCCAAATTCAGAACAAAGGGATTCATTTGCTGATCTAAAAATAATGTCATCAACATATATTTGGACTAGAATAAAAGAATCATTAGAGTTCTTGATGAATAGAGTTGTGTCAGTGGTGCCTCTTTGAAAACCATTTTTCAAAAGAAAAGAGCTAAGTCTCTCATACCAAGCTCTAGGGGCTTGTCTTAAACCATAGAGAGCTTTAGATAATTTGAAAACATGATCAAAATGCTCTTTATTTTCAAAACCAGGAGGCTGCTCCACATACACTTCTCTATCTATCACTCCATTCAAAAATGCACATTTCACATCCATTTGGTATAATTTAAAACCACAAAATGCAGCATAAGCTAAGAGAAGTCTTATGGCTTCCATTCAGGCAACAGGGGCAACGGATTCATCAAAGTCTATTCCTTCTTCTTGGTCATATCCTTGAGCCACTAGCCTTGCCTTATTTCTTGCAATGCTACCATCTTCTCCCAACTTGTTCCGAAAAATCCATTTGGTGTCGGTCACTTTCTTTCCACTTGGTTCTTTTCAAACTCAAGAAGCTCATCCTTCATAGCTTTAACCGAAGAGGGGTCACTGAGTGATTCCTTGACGTTTTGAGGCTTTATGTGTGAAAGAAGGGCAATGTTTGATCCTTCATTTGCCTTTCTAGTGGAGGACCTTGTTTGCACTCCATGAGAGACGTCCCCAATGACAAATTCCTCAGGATAATTCTTCAAGAATCTCCATTCACGAGGTCTGGTGGACTTGGAGGCAGATTCATTCACCAAGGGATTCTGAACGCTGCTGACTGTAGGATTTCCTTCAGATTCATGAGACAAAATGGAATTGTCTCTTGAATTCTCAGCATTAGCAGTTTCTGGTTCAGCTTGTCCAGAACTCTCTTTTTCTTGATTTTGAGCAGCTTCACCTTCCTTTTGAGCTTGATTTCCTGCATCACATTCTTCCAAAAAGCTTTGTACCAAATTAGTATCACAAAATGTAACATGTATGGACTCCTCAATAATCCTAGCATCTTGATGATAAACCCTATATGCTTTACTAGTTGTGGAATATCCTACAAACAAGCACTCATAAGCCTTTGGATCAAATTTTCCCAAATTTTCTTTGTTATTTAAAACAAAACATTTGCATCCAAATATGTGCAAGTAATCTAAGTTTGGTGGGTAGCCTTTCCAAAGTTCATAAGAGGTTTTCTTCAAAAATTTCCTTATGATTGTTCTATTTAAAATGTGGCAAGCTGTGTTAACCGCTTCAGCCCAAAGGAATTTTGGAACATTACTCTCACAAAGCATGGCTCTTGTCATCTCTTGTATGCTTCTATTTCTTCTTTCCACAACACCATTTTGTTGTGGTGTTCTTGGACAAGAGAAGTTGTGAGATATTCCAAATTCCTCACAAAAGGATTCAAACAAATTATTTTCAAATTTAGTTCCATGATCGCTTCTTATAGAAGAGATTTTCAAATCCTTTTCATTTTGAATTTTCTTGCAAAAAGGTTCAAAGGCCGAAAAGGCTTCATTTTTGTGTGCAAGAAATAAAACCCAACCAAACCTAGTGTAGTCATCCACAATTACTAAACCATAATGTTTACCACCTAGGCTTTGAGTTCTTGTCGGACCAAATAAATCAATGTGTAGCAACTCAAGTGGTCTTTTAGTAGAGATGTCTTCCTTTGGTTTAAAAGAACTTTTTGTTTGTTTTCCTATTTGGCAAGCATCACAAGTGATGTCTTTGTCAAACTTTATCAAAGGAAGACCTCTTACTAACTCTTTCTTTACAAGTTTGTTTATTTGGAACATACTTGCATGGCCCAATCTCTTGTGCCATAACCACTTTTCAGATTCTTTAGAGTGAAGACAAGCTACATTTTGATCCTTCAGTTCATCAAGAGTAAGTCCATACATATTATTGAAACGCTTTGCAACAAACATTACTTCATTTGTCTTTTCATTAACAACACAACATTCAAGCTTTTTGAAAACAACCAAATATCCTAAATCACACAGCTGACTTATACTCAAAAGATTGTGCTTTAAACCACAAACCAAAAGCACATCATCAATGAAAGTAGATTGATCATTACCTACTTTTCCAACAGCAATGATTTTACCTTTACCATCATCTCCAAATGTCACAAAACCTCCATCATACTTATTTAGTTTGATGAAGTAGGTTGACCTTCCAGTCATGTGCCTTGAACATCCACTATCCATGTACCACATGTCCTTTTTGTTCTTGGATGCTAGGCAAATCTGCATGATGAGTTTCAAGTAGCCTTAGGTATCCAAATTAATTTGGATCCTTTGAAGTTAATCCATCTTGGTTGCCCAAGTGCATTGAAATCACAAACAACATTGTATACTTTGTTTCCTACAACTCTCTTTTCAATGAAGCATTGTGCATATGAGTGACCAAATTTCTTGCAATTTGCACAACGATTTTCTGGTGTGTGTTGCTGAAACTGATGTGAGTTATATTGCTTGAAATGATTAAAGTTTTGAAATTTTCTGATTTTTGGAGGAGATGTATTTCTTTTGACAAACTGATTTTTATTAAAGTTATTCCTCTTTGCAAAAGCATTTTCACCAGAATTTTTTTGAACATTTTTGCCTTTCGAAAATGAGGTTTTGTTATAAAAATATGGTTTCTTGAAAGCAGCCTCATTTTTCGAAATGTAACCCAAACCTGGTCGGTTTGAACTCAGACCAGTTCTTGGTGAATGCTTAGCTTCATTTGTGTATTCTTCATCAGATTTTTCTTCACATGTTGAAACATATCCGATACCTGATTTGTTTGGTATGGATTTTGTATTTGATGAAGAGGCCACAAATTTTATAGAGGAAGTGTTAGAAATTACATCTTCCTTGGCTATATAGCCTAAACCAGATTTTTCAAACAATGGTCTTTGACTTGCAAGTAATTTATCCAAGTTGCTAGAACCTTGAGCAAATTTTGCTAAGTCATCATTCAACCTTTTAATCATATCATTTAATTTTTTATTTTTAGCAATTAACTCATGAGAAGGATCCACAATGTGCTTTCCTTTTAATTTTTCAAGTTCAGATTTTAGAAATCTGTTTTCTTCAATGATGTCCAAAGCACATTCAGTTTCCTTCACTTTTTCTTTTAAAAATTCATTTTCAGCTCTTAACACATCTCTTTCAGATCTGCACTCGTTGTATTTATCAAGCAGTTTTGATGTGTTTAAGGTGAGATCATCAATAATAGCATGCAAGTCCTCAACGGTCAAATCATAATAGTTTACCTCATCAAGATTGTTGTTTCCAGCCATGAAGCAGTCTTTGTCATCTCCTTCAGATTCTTCTTCTTCATTTGAGTCATTCTCAAGATCCTCCCAAGCTGCCATGAGTACTCTTTTTCTTTCTTTCTTGCCTTTGTCCTCCTTCTTGAGCTTTGGACAGTTTAGCTTAAAGTGTCCAGCCTCCTTGCAATGATGGCACGTCACCTTGCTCAAGTCTATCTTGTGCTCCTTTGAACTTGAACCCTTATATTTGCTCTTGTCCTTCATCATCCTTCTAAATTTCCTAGCAAAAAACAAAAGCTCATCATCTGAAATACCATCACTATACTTACTCTCTTTTGGTTCTATTTGTGACTTGAGGGCTATTCCCTTTTTCTTTGAGTCTGTGTTTGTGTGTGTGGCTTCATAGGCAAGGAGTTTTCCTCTCAGCTCATCATAAGTTATGGGACTTATGTTGTTGCTCTCGGTTAGGACAGTGGCAGTGTTTTCCCATTCTTTTGTGAGGCTTCTAAGGAGTTTTCTCACCAAGGTTTGTTCTGCATAGTTTGTACCCATAGCATCAAGGTTGTTGATTATGATTGAGAATCTCTCAAACGCTTCATCAATGCTTTCTCCATCCTTCATGCTAAACATCTCGTACTCTTTTCGCAGCATATCAATCCTCATTTCTTTTACTTGTTTGGTGCCTTCGTGTGTAACCTAGAGTTTTTCCCAGATTTCTTTGGCTGTCTTGCATCTAGACACCTTCCGGTACTCTTCAAAGCTGATAGCACAGTGAAGAAGGTTGATTGCTTTAGCGTTCAGCTCTATCTTCTTCTTGCCATCTTCATTCCATTCAGCTTCTTCTTTTGGAGTCACCACTCCATCAGTACTTGTTTTTGTTGGGATCTTGGGACCACTCACAACGATCTTCCATATATTATAGTCAATGGATTGGATGAAGATCCTTATCCTTTCTTTCCAGTAGGAATAGTTCTTCCCGTTGAAGAAAGGTGGCCGGTTGTTTGACTGGCCTTCAGTGAGGGTGTAAGCAAATGTGGTTGTGCCCAAGTTGTTCGCCATTGGATCTTTGCTCCAAGCGGTTAAGCTTGATTCTTGAGACCTTAGCTCCTGATACCAATTGAAGGTTATGGTAGGCTTAGAGAAGGGGGTTGAATCTATGCCTTCCTTTTTAGTTGCCGTTATTACCCTTTTAAAATAACTTTGCAATTCTGATTCTGTTCGAACTCAGCAGCGGAAATTTATGAGACAATTTATTTTTGTCTCATGAATATCAGAAAACAGAACACAGCAGAGAAGAGAAAAGCTAACACCAGCAAGTATCCTGGTTCGGTTGCCTTGTGCTATGCAACCTACATCCAGTCTCCTCCACAACTATGGAAGAATTTCACTATAGTTAACAGTATTACATACACCAATTTCACAGGATTGACCCAATCCTTTCACACTCAAGTTCTAACCTAACTTGACATTGGCTATGCTAATACCTAACTATTCACTCTTAGTGCTAACCCAACTAAGAAAGGGATACCTCACAAGTACAAGATACAAGACATAAACACACCTAAAGAAATCTGAAAATAACTCTAGGCTTTTCTCTCAAGTGTATCACTCAGCCTTTTTCCACTCATGGCTTTTACTTGAGCTTTCTCACAATGCCTTTTCTCTCAAGAAATTACAGAAAGATAAACATAGAAAAGTACATTACAATCTGTAAAACATGAAGGAGATTGACTTCATCAGCAGCCTCTTTGCTATGTGCAAAACCAGATTCACAAACCTCAGCTTGAGTTCTTCAGTATTGGGCGAATGCTTCTTTGAAAGAAAGCATTATCCAAGTAGATGAACTTCCTAACAGAACACTGTTCTCACACTCTGGTTTTCTCTCCTTGGTTTCTGAATGAACAGCAAACCTCTTTTTATCTCCTTGCATGTTGCTTGGTTACTCTTCCTAGGTCAACTTCTTGAGCCTTGTGCTTCACCAACACACCACATCACCTTTTTCCCAATTAATCCCCAAAATGGAAACTTTGGTTCTGACTTCCCTTTGGTGACCGAAAGCCACAGAACAGTAGAAACAAACTTTTTCAATGGTAATCCCAGATCTTGGCCATTGAAAAATAACTTGGTCCCCAAGACACATATATGATCGTAGATGCACAGCAGTGAAGATCAGAGAACACTTTTTCCATTTATCCAAAAATGGTAAAGCAGAAGATTTGAGATGAAGTGAAGAAAGTAAGTTGCATGCAAATGGAAATAAATCACCTTTTAATTTCTGACTCAGTTTAATACGGATTGATGTGGGTGATTAGATCTTTGCTTTATGATTAAACTTTCTCTTTCTTTCTTCTCCTGTGAATAGCGTGTGGAGCTAAGCACTTTCTCTTGCTTCTGTGATTTGACATGGTTAGAGAGAAAAGAACGTTGCTTTGGTAAAAGCAAGTGAGAGGGAATGAAGGCTTCAATCTTGTATGAGAAGCTTGTGTGATTAACTTGAATTGATGGGCACGGGCTTGGATTGGTTTTCCATTAAGCAACCCGTTTGGCCCAAATGGCTTCTTTCTTTGCTTTTTCTTGAACTTCTATTTTTGCTTTCAGCCCACCATCCTTGCCATTTGCTTTTTATTTCTTTTGGGCTATAAAATTTAATTTTGGCCTGCAACTATAAATAATTAGTAGTTTGCAATTTATAATTAATCAACACTAATTATTTATTTTGCCCAAAAATAATGTTTGTCATCACTAATTAATTTAGTTAATTTCTTAACTCAACACATTCCTATAACGTATTTTAATTTAAAGGTTTAACCTCTCCTCGATGTTCTATCTCTGATCTTTCTACTTTTTTCTTAAACCTTTAGTTCGTTCTTCTCTATTGCTCCTTCGTTCTTGTTTTTACTTTTGATCACTTATAAAGTTTGAATCCTATTTTTCTCAAAATTTGGCTATATCTTCGTGGTTCAGATTATGATTTCAGATTATTTTGATTCAGTTTTTGTCTATATCTAGTTGGGGTTAATTGTGGCTTTTTAGAGTTAGGGATTTGAATTTACATTTACTTGGATTTATTGTGTGCTTTGTAATTTCTTTTTGTCAATCATATTCTCATTAATGGATTACTAAAGTGAAGACTCTGTCTTCAAATCAATACTACACCTATGATTTAGATATTATGTATGCCTTTGGTAGTGTGAGTAATTTTATGTAATTTCAATGATCACTTTACACTAGGTTTCTAACCTTCTTCTGCTAGTGTTTGCCTTTATTTACTGTTGGTAATTCATAAATGTGGTTTAGTGAGCTAGGTGTCAAGTAGGCAAAAGTGAAACTGTGTCCTTTTTTTTTCTCTTATTAACTTGTTATTCAGTTTTTACTTTTTGGTTTTGGATCTTAAGTATGTTGATTACTTCTTTATAACTTATTCTGGACACTCTATAGGTTTTTCTTGATTATGTTGTTCTTGATCTTCTCTGCTGAACTGATTAAATTTGCAGGCGAGAAAAGGATAAAGATACTTAAAAAGCGTTTAGGTTTTTCTTGATTATGTTGTTCTTGATGCCGTGTGATAGATTATACTATAGGTTAAAGTATCTTTTGATTAGGTGTTCATATTATTTAAATTCTTGTTGCTTTATTTATGTATAGTGATTAGGAAACTTAGGCCACATTCTTGAAGATTGATAAAAGAACCTTATAGCTTTTAGTTCAATTTAACTCATGCTGCACATTTCACATTCTTATAACCCTGGTGGAGTACTCACCTTTGGAGATGGCTATGTCGAGGTATACGATGAGTTAATTAGACACCTATTGTATTGCGTGTATTTACTCAGGGGTGTTTAATATCTATACTCTCTTTAAACAAATTAATAGATTAATTAGCAAATGAAGGGAGCTCTTGTTCTGTTTTCAAGTTCTTGCAACCACTCAAGTTTAGGTGGGTCAAAGTTGGTTTCAGGGTACTGCTGATGCTGTAAGGCAGTTCCACTGGCTATTTGAGGTGCTAAGCTACTTCGTGTATTAATCCTAACACATATAGTCTAATTGCTTGCTTGTTGAGAGAGAATATAAAAATTTATGCTATATATGTTGTTCTGTTGACATATGATAGACAAAGTGTTGTTAGTTCCATTTTTTAATTAATGACAATGTTTATTTGTTGTAGGATCCAAGAGCAAGGAACATTGAGGATGTATTGATTTTTTCCGAGGATCACCTGTACAAAATGAACTACATGGATTTGATTCAAGTAAGTCATCATCACCATTATTGTATCTAAGATTTCAACTCCTAATTCAGTTTGCATTTTAAAGAATTAAAATGACTTCATATTCTTTCTACACTTCAGGTTCACCGAGAAAGCAAAGCTGATATCACACTTTCTTGACTTCCAGTTGATGAAAGGTAGGTTTCCTCTCCAATACATTTGCTTTCTATAAAGGTACACTGCTTCCACTCAATCCAATTGTAGAAGAGAGTGAATTGGCTAAGGGTTTGAAAAAAGAATGAATACAAAAGTTATTTCTCATAATATGAAAACTTACCTTAAGTTAAAGATCTTTATTTGCTACTATATAAGGAATTAGGTAATCAAGTATTGTAATTAGCCTGCACAAGTTTACACCCAAGTAGAATCATAAAATACCAGTATCCTTTTATGGAAGATCACTGATTCTCCCCCTTTTTTTGGTTTGTTCTCAAGTGCCTAAACTTTTAAAGTCTCATTTTTGTAGTAAACTAATAGGTTAACATACCACTGGGCCATATTTTATTTTATCAAGATAATGACACTTAGCTTTTGTTGCTGCCCATGCAGTTTAATCAACTGTGTGATTTTCTTTTTGTCATGTCTATTCAAAATTCTTTCCCCCTTAAATATTATATTAAAATTCTACCGTGTGTTCATGTAGCCGTGTCTCAGATTTTGGTCTAATGAAGACAGACAATAAAGGAAGGGTGATTTCATTCAGTGAGAAGCCTAAAGGAGAAGACCTGAAAGCAATGGTAAAAAGCACAACTCATGCTTGTTAATATCAAGTTTTAGGATATTGGTTCCCTGCTAATGCTGCTACATAATTTAGCAAGTAGATACGATATTCTTGGAACTTTCATGAGAAGAGGCTGAAAAGAAACCATACCTTGCTTCCATGGGAGTGTATGTGTTCAAGAAGGACTTACTTCTTAATCTACTTGCTTCCATGGGGGTGTATGTGTTCAAGAAGGACTTACTTCTTAATCTACTAAGGTACTGCTAATTTTAACTTATATCTTGTAATGTGAAGTTCAATAATGACATATAACATGACAATAAATTGCTTGTTTCAAAGACAACATGCTAATAAATTTAAAAAAAAAAATTATTTCATTCAGATGGCTCTTTCCAACTGCAAATGACTTTGGATCAGAAGTAATTCATGCTTGTGCTAGTGAGTGTTGCATTAAGGTATGTCTGAAAATTCATTATTGCTTATGGTTTCACTATTAGTAATAAAGTATTATGCGCATGGTTCCCCTGCTTCTCCATCTATGTACCATGAACCTAATTGAATTATCTCCAAATAAAATACTCGTAATCTAATCATAGAAAATAACGAATGCATACCAAAACCAACCGTGAACCTAACTTTTGAGTAACTATGATTAGACAACTCTTCATTGGACAGAGCCAAAATGTGCATGTCTCTATTCTAATGTTACAAATCCGTAAAGCAATAACTTATATCTTTGCAAGTTTTTCTCTTCAATGCCTATTGGGAGGATATAAGGACAATCAGGTCATTCTTTGAGGCAAATTTAGCTCTCACCGAACATGTAAGTGTCATGTTTATCATAATCTAGCAGCAAGTTTACAATTATGTTTTTGTTTCTTACCAAAAATACTTCATTTCCTAATTTCCATTGATTAGGATTTAACGTCAGTCAAGTTACGTTTGTAAATTCATCCATCCAGGTTTTGTTTTTACGAAGCAGGAAAACCAATGTATACATCAAGGAGAAACTTACCACCATCGAATATTGACAATAGCAAGGTTAGTACAGAAAAAAATAATACTAACTTGGTAGTATTTTATAATTAAGTATCAAAAGTCATATATATTACTGGTTTAAGTGTGTGTTCGATTGTTTAATTAGACTAAAACATTGTTATTTATCCTTATACAAATTGTTAACTCAATAGTATTGCATGGATGAATTCTGTGGAAGGACAGATTGAAAAATAGAATCCTAGAATTTGACTTATTTTGGTTTGAAGCAAACATTTTTTGAATTTGACTATGCAATTCTTAGCAAGGGATTTACTATGTTGATATTTTTATAAATATCGTATTTTCTTTTTCAGTTAATTTTATTATTTTTGCCACAAGTTTAGATTCAATAGATGAAAAACATTAAGATTTATAGTATTAAAAATTCCAAAAAATGGTCGCAAATAATCCAATTCTTTTTTTAATTTGTATTAAAATTAGCAGTGGTTTTATAATCGATGCAAATAATCCTAAATTAAAAAACACAATAACATTGCAGCGGTTCGTAACCGCCGGTAAAAAAATGGACCAAATCCTAATACTTGTATATGGCGACGGTTTTAAACCGCCGCTAAATTAGTAACCGGCCTTTGATTTTACGGTGGTTTAAAACCACCGCTAATCATGAAAAAAACCGCCGCAATGTAGCGCCTCTCTTGTATGGTGCACCTTTACACCAGAACGTCGAACTCAACCTCAAAAGGAGCTTGAAGCTCACGTTCAAACCTAAATAACAATTTCAGATAACCTCCAAAATAATATTATAGATAAAAATTCACATTTGATAACATCAATCAAGAGAAAAATTGAAAATATCCATTTTCTTTAATTTCTGGTTTCGTAACTGGTTAGATCAATAGTATTTATTACCAATACCACCAAGAATAATGTATTCCATTATATTATATATAGCTTTTAAGTTTACAGATTTTTTATTCTTATATTGTCTTCTACCATATATATCAATACTTCTTTTTTATGGCAGAATAGAAGATATTATCGCACTACAAAAAATTACCGAAATGGCATCGATTTGGGTAGTCGCTAAAACCATGGTCGCTAAACTTTATTGACCGATTTTAGCGACCGATTTGTTAACAAGGCCACCAACCCCTCACTAAAGAGTATCAGTCGCTAAATCAGTCGCTAACAAAATTGGTTGCTGAGTAAATCGGTCGCTAAAATAGCGACCAACTTTTCAGTCGCTAATTTGCTACCAGTGTTTCAGTCTCTAATTCCATCACTAAGTGTGGACCTATATTTTAGCAACCAAGCATTTTAGTCTATCATAATTTTTTAATTATCATTTTTACTAAATTTTTACATTTATGCCATCAAATATTGAAAATCCATCAACAAAAAACCTACACTTTAACACATAAAAGTAAATAACACTTAAACAATAACCAAAATATCATAACACACTTAAACAATAACCAAAATAACTCATCAATTTAATATCATAGACAACAGTAATAAGTATGCAACACTCTCATATTACTAATTACATCCTTTAAAGTCTATTAACTAACTAGCATAACAACTACTAATCACTCTTCAGACGTACGTTCACCATCTTCATCCTCTCCTATATTTGTTTCTCCACCTTCTATTTGAGAAATTGGAATTTTAAAATTAATATTTTTCATCATTTCTTGAAGCATACGGTTAGTGAGTTCAAGTCCTCTTTTTGTCTTTTCCAACCTAGTTTTCAAGTCAACATTCTCTTCTTGTATTTTCTTCATTATTTCTTCATGTTCTGACATTCACAACCAATCAGATGACTGAGATCTGGAGCCACGATAACTAGGTCTTTTGTCAATTGCAGTGAATTCTATTCCAAGTCCATAAATTCTTCCCTTTTTAACTCTAGCTATTTCACACCACACATCCATCTCATTTGGTGCATTACTTCTTTCTTCAGATGCTTTTTACGTAGCCTGTTCTATAGCATTCTTAAATTTATCAGGCCATGCATGCAGAAAATTAAAGTATATGTTAAGTGCTTCTTTGAAAACTAAAAACAAAGCATGTTAAGTAACAATTACAAAACTCAAAGACTCAGTAAACTTGGTAAACTATTATCAATGGTCCAATCCATAGCTTTCTACATAAAAATCTCAAGTCAAGTCCAGAGTTACTCTTTGAAAATATTATCAATGGTCCCTAAAAGAAAGTAAATTTGGTTGAAAGTCCTTACAGTTGGGCACCTTGGTCCTTGGTCAGATAATAATCATTTCTTTATCTAATACGTAGGTTATATGTTGTCTAAGTCTACTAAAGATCACTGACGTACAGTTAGTCACAAGAATAATAAACCCAAAAATATTTTTAACCTTGTTTAATTTTATGTCAGCAGAAACAAAGCAAGCATTTCACATTAGCATAATATTATTCTTAATTATTGCAGCTTGCTTGGTTTCATATATCTTTAGCTTAGGTCATTACCAACCAACATTGTGGCATAAATTGATATATAGACTGCTTCAATGGTAACGCTTAGTAAGAAAAATAATTTGATGAAAAATAAAAGAACAACCCTATGAGCTGAAACACTAGCCCTAATGCAATATTAAAATAATACATGAAGAGGGAGAGATATATATTTTGATTAAGATGGACTCACCTCAACATGCTTTGATTTCTTATCCACCCATGTCTCATCCTTATGTTTGTGGGTCTTCGCAAACAATTCTAACTGTGTTGGAGTCCTCTTTAATGAATTTTTCTATGAAACATATAAATTAAAAAACCTATGAGTATCAACTACCAATTGAAGTGTATAAAATTATAACATAAAAGATCTAAGTCTTTCTATAACATCACCATATTAGCTTTGTGTTGGGTAACGGAAATTGAGCCAGCAGTATGAAGAGCCGCTCCAAATCCGCTGCAATCAGATGCTCGATTTAATTTGCCTTGCGCGTTCTTTTGTTGAAACCCAGCATCAGTATTCCAATAAGCACAGAGAGCATCCCACACAACCTCTCCTATCCATTGAGGTTTGACACGACTCGCACGAGCTTTTCCCAACAAATTTTTTAGTAAAGCCGCACCTCGCTTCTTAAAATTTTTTCGAGCCCAATGAAGATCTGGAGGAAAAAACTGACGTTTGCTCTAGATAATTAACACAAGTAAGAGTAGTTATAAGTTTATATATATTAAAATTTTCAAACTTAGAACTAATTCTGAATCTACCAAAGATTAAATATTTCTCTAAAACCTACTTCAAACCTTTCCCACCAAAATTTCCTAGTAGCATCTGGTATTTTTCCAACGAAAGGGGAAGTCTCTAGTTTTTATGTGTAGGATGAATGATCTTTAATCCCATAAAATCATGGTACCAAAAGCAAGAAGAAGACGTTTCAAAAGAATAAGAAAAGATGAAAGTAAGATGTATGAAAAGAGCGAACCATATGTATTCAGCAATGATCTTCTGGGTGCCGGTGCCGGATTCAGAGATGAGATCTGAGAGCAAAGACATGGTTGCTAAGAGTGTGAAAGAAGCAAGAGTCAGTCAAAGACCAAAAAGATGAAGAGAGTAAACTCTAACTCTGGTATGATCCAACACCAACACCAACACCAAAAAGCAATTAAGAACGAAATCTAGATATTAGAACAGACCTTCTGTTGGTAGATTTCCCTCATAGCTGTAAGTGGGATCTATGTATATTCTATATCTACAGTGATGATTTGATATGTAATTGCAGCTATAACCTGTAAATGATATAAAATATATTTAGTCCTCTACATTTTTCATTAGAAAGCCCAATTTACTAAAACCTGAAATCAAAACAACTCTTGCAACAAGAGAAAAATCCCCTTAATGTACTGTAACATAGTTCACACTTCACACACATCCTTCAATATTTCAAAAACAACCAATTAATAATGAATTTTAATTTATACTGGCTCACATTACATTACATATAATCTTTCTTTCAAGAAAAAAAATGAAACTGCATATCAAGCAGATTACAGAACAAAAATCCCATAAATTCACCAGCACCAAAATAAAATAACCGAGCTAAAGGAATTAGAAGAAAGCAATTACCTTTGCAAAATTGGAACAGTAAGAGGGAAAAAGCTTCAAGAAGGTTCCACGATCCATGCCCGGAAACCTAAACAAAAAAAAACCTAAAAACATATCTGATTTGAGAGAAAGAGCGTTTTTATTTATCTCTTTGAAACATATATAATTTGCTTCTTCCCCCATAAGCTGTCCTCAATGCAAATGACGAAAAGCGATAATTAGAAAAAGAATTCAAAAAGTGAGAGAGAGAGAGAGAGAGAGAGAGAGAGAGAGAGAGAGAGAGAGAGAGAGAGAGGTGGATGAATGTGTGAACCTGACCGGAGCGAGTGAAAGAGACGGGAGGTGAGGCGGCGGTTTCCGTGGGAGGAAGAAGACGACGAGGAGACCTCAGGAGATGGCGCCGCAACCGGAGAAGACGACGCCGACGGGACATTCGGAGACGGCGGCGAGAGGCGCGCAGAAGACGGTGGCGAAAAAGACGACAACGCGAGCAGAAGATTGGAGGGGATGAGAATGGTGTGGGTGGCTTAGAGTTAGGTTGGGTAATTTAGATAATATCTTTTTTTTTTACTTAGCAACCGCTTTTCTGACTAATTAATTTATAAAATTGGTCGCTAATTTAAAAATTAGCGACCGATTTAGTGACCATAACTTTAGCGACTGAATTAGTAACCAACCACGTTATTCTATTTACCTATAAATTGGTTGCAAAATCGGTTGCTAAATTAAAAAATAGCGACCGATTTTGTGACCAAGAGTCCCAAGGACATTCCTTCTTTTGTTTTGGTTGCTAATTCGGTCGCTAAATTAAAAGATAGCGATCGATTTTAGCGACCGTTTATATTCTAGTTGTATAAAACTAGTCGGTCGCTAATTCGGTGGCTATTAGTGACCGATTATGTTAGTCACTAAAATCAATCGCCAAATTAACAATTAGCAAGCGATTTAGCGACTGAATTAGCGACCAAACAATTGTTCACCCTATTTCACTATCAGTTGCAAAATCGGTCGCTAAAATAAAAAATAGCGACCGCTTTTGTGATCAACAATTCTAAAGACATTATTTCTGTTTTGGTTGCTAAATCGGTCGCTAAATAAAAAAATAACGACCGATTTTAGTGACCGATTTTATTTTAGTTTTATTTAAAACTTATCGATTGCTATTAGCGACTAATATTGATTTGATCCTGAAAATTCTGTATCGGTCGCTATTCTGATACTTTCTTGTAGTGTCGTCTCGACTAATTTATATTTATTATTTTATACATATCTAATAAAATTATTATATGAGAGATAAATGCGAGAGAGAAAAAAATGATATGAGAAAAAAAAATCAAATTATAGTCCAATTATCATTATTTATACTAGCTAGTGTGTATTAATAAATATTATAATGTACATATTAATTCATAAGTTTATTTATTAAATATGTATATAAAAATAAAAATGTATATTACTCATGATATTAAATATTTAATTAAGATTTTTTTACTTTAATTTTTAGAAATTTATATATATATATAAAGAAACTCATTTTAAAAATAAAAACGTGTACATCAATTTTTAAGAATAAAAGAATATCTCTTTTTTTCTTTTGGACTATTTTTCACAACTGACGATATGTGTTGTTGGCTTGTAAGTAAGAAAAATATCCACAATTATAAAGTTATTTTCATACTCAAAAATCAAAACTACAATCAAACTCTCAGAACTTAACTTCGTAGAGTGTTATTGCATAATAAATATATCTTTTTTCCCGTAATATGGCTACAAATAACTCTTAATAAAATTAAAGATGTAGTTGTAATATGTGTGTGTAGGAAACTTGGATTAACTAATGCAAGGAAGTATATAATAGTTTATTTTGTAAAAGTTGTAAAAGCAATATAACAGATATGATTGATAAATCAAATTAAAAGTGATTTTAATAAGAATAAATATTAATAATTATATTTAATAAATAATTTTTAAAATTTAAATATAAATTATAATAGATATAAATATAATAATAAATTTAAATATTTATTAATATATAAAATTATATTAATTTTTTATTTTAATAATTTTAAAAAATATTTCTTTAAGTACTTTTAAAAGTATCTCTAATTTTTAAAAATTTTAAGCGCAAAGACATAATTTTCTTTTACTAAACATAAAAAGGAGGTGCTACATATCTAATGCTTTAGTCTAAGCAAGATATTCATGATTTGTCATCAATTTGAGGAAAATTAAATCCAATTTATATCAATCTATAAATTCTGTTTCGATTAGGCTTGATTCTTTTTTTATTTTTGTTGACCAATTAGGCTTGATTTTTTTTGTAATTAAACATAACACAGAGAAAAAATATCTAAAAAAAAAAGTAGTACTCTTCTCTAATAATAATGTCTAAATTATTCGAGACAGTAATCACTTTAGGTACATCTGCTTATTTAAAGCAGCAGTCTTAGCCATTAAATCAGTCACTCTATTTGCTGTGTGCTGGATGGACACTAAAGTAGCTGTCCAATTACGTTGGAGCATCTTTTTGATTTTGTCAAGCAGATCAGAGTTATTCCTAATCATGTTGGTTGTGCCTCGTGAAACAAGAAGAAACGCATCAAGATTATCAGTTTCATATATGACATCTTTACACTCGCAATCCCAAGCCATAACAAGCCCTCTCCAAATAGCATGAAGCTCACAACAGAGAACACTAGAAAGAGGTATACTGACAGAACAACCTTTTATCCAAATTCCCATGTTGTCTCTAATAATACATCAAAAACCAACTAATTGCTCATTTTCAAAAACGCTTACATCGCAGTTCACTTTACAGACATTCATTGGAGATGGTTCTCAGTTATATTGCAAAGAGGAAGGAATAATATGTTTTTGAGTGGTAACAACATTAGAGAAATCTCAAGCAGCATATTTAACTAAGTAAACAATTTTCTCCTTACTCCATGGATCATCTTGATGGAAGATTTCATTGTTCTTATCCCTCCGAATTCACCAAAAGGCCGCTGCAAAGAGAAACTCATTTTTGTTGAGGTTAGAACGAATCCAAGACACAAAATCCAAATTAGAGTCCTCAGTGGTCATTCCCAAGTTTAAGCTAATCCAAATCTGACGAATTTTTTGGCAAGTCCTAAAGTAATTGTTAATATCCTCTAGAGCAAGATAACATCTCTAACAAAAATCAGAAGTAGGAAGACCTCTTTGAAACCGGTAACTAGCTGTGGGAACTCCGTTGTTGAGGCAAAGTCAGAGTAGACACTTTATCTTTTTTGGTATTCTCAAGTGCCAAAGCCAAAGCCAATTTTCATTATCATTCCAGCCAAATTTCTTCTTCAATAGCCATTCATACCCACTTTTAGTCAAGTAGGTGAAAGTATTTGAGTTTGTCCAAAACCAACCTGTTTTATGTCTTGCCTGCTTGATAGGATCAAAGAGCATCAAATCAAGTTTAACTTCTTTCGGAATCATTGTACAAAAAATATCCCACCGCCAATGTCCATGGTGCCAGGCATCTTCTAGCTTCAAGTGAGAATCAGAAATGTGTACAAAAGGAACCAAAGGAGCTAGCATTTCACATGGTCGCCAAGCATGATACCAAAAGGATTGAGACATCCTGCTTGTATACTAATCAAAACCATCACGAAATTTTTCTATTGTCTTATAAATCGCTCGCCAAGTGCTTGAAACATTATTAGAAAAATTGGGTGAAAAACAAGAACTCCCAGTTAAATATTTTGCCAACATAATTCTTACCCAAAGCTTATCTTTATTATGTGGTAATTGCCAAACAAGCTTTTCTAATAAAGCAAAATTTACACATTGGATATCTCTAATTTCCAAGCATCCATATTTTTTTGAAGTGACAATTTTGCTCCACTTGACCAAATTTAAGCAACGCTCTCCCACCTTTTTCTTCCACAAGAATTGTCTAAGCACAGAATCAATCTTTTGACGGGTCGAAGTAGGAAAAAGAGTCACTTGCATTTGATAAATAAAAAGAGAAGAAGCAACAAATTTAATTAAGTAAAGGCTACCTGCTCTGTTAAGGAGCCGACCTTTCCAACTAGCCAACCCGATTAGGCTTGATTTGATTATATTTAAATATAATTTGGCTAGATATATTTGATTAAATAGGTTTTGTATTTATTTGGTTTTCAAATTTTTATACAAAGTTATGATTCATTAATTAGAAATTAAAAATAACTTTTAACTCTTTAAAACTTATCATCAATTTTTTTAAAAATAAAGTTATACTGTTATTAAATCAAATAAGTTAAATTAAAATATTCTTCAATATTCAATATTTTCATTTTTATATATCATAAGAATAAAATATAACCTATTGTCTCAAAATTTTTAAAAAAATACTCTTAATGTTTAATTCAAAATAATTTTATACATTTAGAAAAACTTATACTCAATCTACAAGCTGGCACCCCAAACCATGTTATCAATCTTCTATTTTCGTGAAGATAAGGGAAAAGAATGGTAAATTTTTAAATTTGTTTTTTCATACTTTTGGCAAACCATTATTAACATTTGGCAAAATGCTTTAATTTTTTCATACTAAAAATAAAAATTAATATACAACAAAATAAAAGATATAACATTTCTCTCTTACTGTTTAGTCCGCGATAATCGATTTGTAATTGTTCAAACACAGTAACTATTTTTTACCGTTGTCAGTAACTGCTTTCTCGCGTACATTCACACTTCTTCCAAAATGTTGGACCAGCTGGTAGCGTTTAGTTCTCTAAAGCTGCATTTGTTTGGTTTGTATATTAAAACTAAGAGGTTGGAAGATTGGAATTGAGTATTATTTATTATATTTTATAATTAGAGATAGAAATTAAAATTTTAGTTTTGAGATATAAAATTTAATTTTTTTTAATATTTTTAAAAAATAAAATATATTAAACTGAAATTTTTAGAAATAAATAGTAAAATTTTAATAATATATTTTTTTAAAATATTTATATTTAATTTTATAAATTCCAAATCTACTCATTAATATATATATTTATTTTAAACTAAATATAATATTAAAATATAATTTAATTTTATATATTTTATACTAAATATAATATAAAAATTTAATTTAATCTCTATCTCTCAATTTTTATTTTTTAATTTTAATTTCTATTTCAGATGTAGTCTAAAAATCATATATTAGTAGTACTTTTTTTTCTATGACACTTACACATACATGTCTAAGTGATAATTCTTTTTCTTTCTCTTTCTTTTTCTCTCTCTCTCTCTCTCTCTCTATATATATATATATATATATATATATATATATATATATATATATATATATATATATATATATATAGTTAAAACAAACATTCTTTGCTACTAATTATATATTTAAAAATTAGAGATAACTTTTTGTATATTCAAATGGTAGTACTTATATAAAATATGTATTTATTAATATAATAAATATATTTGTTTATAATATTTTATCACATGATAATAATGTTTATAATATTTCATTATTAATGATAAAATGTTAAAAATAAATATAATGAGTTATTACATCACTATAATACATATTTTATATTATTATAATTTAATCAATAAAAAATTATCATTAATTAATTAATTAATACTTCTATATATATATGATTGTTATTAAAAGATATTATAAAATGATATAAAGTATGATTTATTTTAATTAGGAGAGGAAGGTATAAAGTTTATAAATAAAAAATATCATTTGGTTTACACATTTATAAGATTTTCATCTTCTCTTTTGTATTTGTAAGCTTCACACGCATTTAATTTCCGCCAATCGTGCTATACGTACGTTTTGATGGTAGATATTATTTTAATCTATTTCGTTAGATAATTAACTAGGATATTAGTCAACTATAATCAACTATTAGTTAGATTGTAAAAAAGTTCAGAAAACACTAATCTAACGTGTAATTTATTTCAAAAAATCAGTTTTACTATAACAGTAAAAAACAAAAACTATCTGCAACCCTAATCCCTTCACTTGCCTCTCCCCGGATTTTTCTCTCCCCTCCCCCCAAGCCCTTTTTTGCAACGCTTTCTTCCGCTGTGCATGTGCTTCCTTCCGTCGCATGTGCGCTTTTCTCCACCACACGCCCGCTCCCTTGTCCTTCTTTCGTGCACCTCTTTCTGATGTGGTCAGTCTCTTTGTCGTGTTTATCTTCCTTCACACATAACCATCGTCAACAGAACCTTGAGCATGCCGCGAAAGAATACAATTTCGAATGCTTTTTTAATGATTTTGAATGTTTTTTTTTAGAGCTTTTAGATGTTGATGATTGTTATATGTTTGATTTTTTGGATGTTTCTTGGTTTAAAAAAAGAAACATCCAAAATAAAAAAAAAAATAAACATCTAAAATATAATAAAAAAATATCTAAAATTAAATAAAAAGAAATATCCAAAATTATTATAAAAGAAAAATATTCAAAACCTAATAAAAAAATCATCTAAAATCATTGAAAAAACTAAAATATAAAAAATATTGTAATTAATATAAAATAAAAACCATAATCATAAAAATATAAAATATATTGTAATTAATAAAAAAACATTTTTTTAAATTTTGTAAATATAATTTAATTTTGTTTGTGATATATTTAATAAAAAATATAATGTATGACAAATAACAATTTTATCTAATTTGATTGGATTTGACCAGATTAATTCATTTGACTTAATCAATTTTGATTGATTTTTATTAAATTTGACCAAATTTAATCGAATTAATTACTTAACCAATTCAAATGATATCCCAATCCAAATTGATGATCATGTGATTGAATTTTCGGTCCGACTAATTGAACCGAATTTGTCAAATATCCTTGTAATACCTGAAATTCTTCTGTTGATATAAACTTTGAAGATACATATTAATTTTATTGTAGTAAAATATTAATTTTTATTTTAATAAATAGATTGTATACTTAGTTGAATTTTAAATATCTTTTATAAAAATGGGTCGTTGACAAAGAGCTAATCGTCGATTTAGAATTTTTTAATAGAATTTTGTTGTGAGTATAGTGTAAATCAATAAATAACTTTCAATCAAAGTTTAAAAGGTTCTCACAATGTAAATCAATAAAAATACCGAGAATATTAAATTTTAGGTTGTCTCTCAAAAAAATTATAATGAGATATACATATTATTGGCTATGAGAAATATTTGGGGTTGATAGCAATAAACACAAAATGTAAATAACAAGAAATTAAATGAACATGCAAGGAATTAAACTAAAAGCAATTAAAGCAGTGGTAAGAAAATTCAATTGTAAAAAGATCTTGGCAACGGTTGATGATTAAGGATCACTTTCCTTATTACTAACCACAACATGATAATTACAAAGAGTAAACCCACTTTGTCACCCCCAACATCAGAGAAAAGTCAAATGGACTTAACTAATCCTAATCCATAAGTCCTAGCCAACTCACTAATTAACTTAGTGAAAGACTAGCGTCAATGGAAACAAGACTAATTAAGATTTCTAAATTATCAAACAACTTGGATATTAGTAACTTAAGGTTACCAAAGTTACGACCCAAATCAAGAATACAAAAATTTACTTAAAAACTAGGAGAAGCATTTTATCACACACATGGTAGGCATAAAAAGAAAAGCATCATAAATTACATGAATTAATAAAATCTACAACTACTCAATGCAAGAAAACAATAATAACAACTCAAACAAGCATCAAGGAAACATAAAGCATCAAATTGAATTAAGAGAAATTAAAATTAACAAGGATTCATGAACATAACAACAAGAAAATAGATGAAATTAACAAGTAAAACTAAGAGAATTGAGATACAAGAACAATAAAAAGTAAGGAAAACTACATTAAAACAACAAAAAAACCTAAATCTAGGGAAAAAATAAATCTAAAACCCTAAATTCTAGAGAGAAGAGAGCGCTCTCTAGAATATGACCTAAAACATGTTACTAAACTATCCTAATTGCTCCTTCTTTATTCCTTCTTGAGTTTGGCTTGAAATACTTTAGAAATGAGCTGGATTGGGTCCAAAATACTCCAGAAATCGCGAGTCATGTGCTTCTTTAATGAGGCACGTTTTTTATATCTCGCATATGCGAGATTTTGGCTACGTACGCGGATAGTTTAACTCAATGTTCACTATAGACATATGCATATAATTATGAAGCCCTGGATGTTAGCTTTCTAATACAACTAAAACTGCCTCATTTGGAGCTCTGCAGCTCAAGTTATGACCAATTTAGTACTAAGAGGTCAGGGTTAACAGCTCTACACATCTTTCACTTCTTCATGAATTCTTCATTTTTGCATGCTTTTCCTTCTTCCTTCCAAGTCATCCTTGTCTTCTAAAACTTAAATCACTTAAACAAATACATCAAGGCATTGAATGAAATAAAGATGAATTAAATTCGATAATTTAAAGGCATAAAAAGCATTTTTTCACAATCAAATACAATTAGGAGAAATTCACAAAAGTATGCATTTTCATGAATAAATGCAAGATAAGTTGATAAAATCCACTCATTAATACAAGATAAACCATAAAATCGTAGTTTATCAACCTCCCCATACTTTAACAAAGCATGTCCTCATGCTAAACATCAAGAAAGATACAATAAAGGGGTATCGACATTTATTCAATGCAAGTAAACTATATATATGCAATCTATCTAAATGCATGCAACTATTCTACCTAATACTATCTAGTCATCTATATGTATCTACTTAGTCAAAATAAATCAATTTCCAAGAAAGCATGTAAACAATCAAGGGCTAAAAGTATTAACGACCAAGTCAAATCTACAATTGAATAGAGTCATAGAAAAGAATTTACAAACTTGCAAGATAAGAGATAATCATAAGTGAAAGCATAGAATTGAGCAATCGAACCCCTCATCGGATGTGTATACGCTCTAGCCGCTCAAGTGTATAGGGTTGATTCACTCAATTCCCTTCTAATCTTGCTTTCTAAGATTTGTTTTTTATCTAACAATCAATAATTATTCAATGTATGCATACAATTATCATGAGGGCTTTTCCAAAGGTTGTAACGGAGCTAGAGTAAAGGTAGGATTGTATATGGCTAAGTGATCTAGAATTTGAATCTTTGATTAACTTAAACTCTCACCAAACACATATAACACCCTATACAATTCTAATATAACACCTAGCTACCCAAAATTTTACTTTCCACAACTCATGCATTCTTTCTCAATTTACACCTCATATGCATTAATATTATTGAACTTCACATTGGGGTATTACTTGTTCCCTTTTTATTTTCTTTTCTTTTTTTCTTTTCAATAACATAATATATACAAAATTGATTAATGCATATGGATCACATTTAATGCATGAGTATGTACCCAATTTTCAAAATTTTTCAATAAACATGCAAAACACACTTTTATCAACTAATGTTCCCAAATTTTTTCACACTTATACATTACACACTCTCACTAGCCTATGCTAATCAAAGATCCAAATAAAGGACATTTATTGTTTTCCACTTAAAGCTAGTAATATGTTGGAATAGAACAAAAGGGAATTTCATTAGGCTCAAAATTGGCTAACAACGGTGGATAAAAGGGTAAAGGCTATATGGGTAAGTGAGCTATAATAAAATAACGGCCTCAATCACATAAATGCATATATACACTAAATAATAGACATAAAGAATCAAACAACTCAAAGATTACAATCATAAAAGGAGAATAACACACACAAGAATGAAATAGTGGTTAATATGATGTAACCACACATTAAGGCTCAAAACTTACACGGTTATGTGTTTTAGCTCAAAAATCATGTTCCACAATATATTTCAAGCAAGTTTCAATTAAAAGTTTTCACTCAAATCAATTGGGATGCCCTATAGATAAATTCCTTGAAAAATTTTATTATTTTGGCTAAGCTAATTTTATATAAGTATATTGAAAAGAAATATAATAAACTAAGAAAAAATGCAAATAGGGCTCTAATTCTCTAAAATATATATAAACCAAGAAAAATGCAACTAAGAATTTTAAAAGACCTAGCAATAGCAGAAAAAATGAAATATGAAAGTGTTTGGGATTGGGATTGGAATTTTTCACCCAAGATTCACCGATTGGTCAGACGACCTCCCCACACTTAAAAATTTACATGGTTCTCTGTGCATTCAATGATGAGCAAGGGATACAGAGACTTTACGGATTGTCATCTTCAACTGATGGATCATTCAGTTGCTATATGTTCTTTCTTCTGCTTCTCTTTTTGCTTAAGATGACTCATCCTGAAGAGATAGAAAATAAGATATAGTAAGATGAACAAATTTTAAGAGAAGGAAGCATATATTGTTCAAATGAGGTAATAATAATTACTAAAATGAAGTAAGTTAATAAGCGTGTGACATTAAAAAAATAGTGCAAGAATTCTAAGTTGCGCGCGGTTTAGAACTCACGCACCAGCACTTAAAAGCTGTGTCACAACTACACAAAGTACACATATACTCACTCATTTTAATGTGTCTAAGATTTTTCAAAGATAAATATTCAAGTCAAAGTAACAAGCAATCAATAAGAAGCATAAAAACTTAGGCAAATACCAAGTAATTGTGAAGCGGAAGGGGGGAAGGAAAATAGATTAGGTGTGTGAGTGAAATTACGAAACAAAATCACTAGAGATCACACACCAATCAATAACATCAATCAACATTAGTTACGTTGCCTATTTAACCAAAAAGTATGGACACATAGTTGCTATGTACTTAGAAAATGAAAAGAGGTTAGTTACAAAAGAGTTAATTGTCATGTACATAGCAAGTATAGTCCTTAGAACTTGAAAAGTTTTCAGAAAATTAAGAATAGGCAAGCTCACAACCCATCTTCATAAATAAAGTATTATGTTAAAATGAATAGTTTCGAGTATGTGTAGAGCACATAGTTAAACAAATAAGGGTCAACATATCATCAAAGCATAAGCATAAGCAATTGATGAGAGAACAAACAAAAATAACTCTAAAACAAAGTAGATTCAATCATCAATATTTCCAAACACTAATTTTTGCAAGATTGATTTGAAGAATGGAAGGTTCCACGCCTAATGTAACTCAAAACAAATAGGTATAAAGAAAATGAAGTAGATGAGTTACATAGGGCAAATTATATCAACTTGCAATAATAGGTAAACAAAACTTCAATTATGTAAAATGCACAAGTTTTGGTCAATTGAAAATCAATTCAACTCCACTCAATGAAAACAAGAAAAACAGGGCGAAAATAAGCATTGAATTCAAAACAAATTGGCCAGAATGTTCAATGAAGGCCTTTTTTGAGGCAATTTTGCTTTCCATGTGGTGTGCAAGGTCACATTGATACAGAATATCGTCAATAAAGACTGTGCAACACTGAGGATTTTTACCAAAATCTCATTACCAACCAACAAGAAACAACATTGCTTCAAAATCAGCAAGCATATGCACACAATCAAACAATTAACCAATTCAGCATCAATATCACAGTAAAATCAGCAAGATAGACTAATAATCCAACACTTTTCACCTATTCTAACATATACTAATAACCTAATCTACTAAAGCAGAAAATTAAACTAATTAACCAACTAACTAACTAATGGAGATGGTCGATCGTGGTTGGAAGGTGGCCAACAATGGAGGTTGGGTGAGAGGAGGGGACGTTGGGGAAGGTTATGGTGGAAGGTTGAGAGGGAAGAAGGGAAGAAGAAGGAAAGAAAAGGAAGAAGAAAAGAAAAGAAGAAGAGGGAAAACAGTGCTAAGGGGGTGTTAGGGTTTTTTCTAACCCTACCTACCCCCATTTTCAATTTTTTTTGGAAAAATATATACGCATACGCGAGTTCACATACGCGATGCAGGAGATGCTCACTGCCTCCTCACTTCCTGTACTTAGCAAAGGGATGCGTACACGATATCGCGATTTTGCGTACGCAAGTAGGAACGTGACACAAGTTGAGGGTGATGTGAGGAGGTTTCGCATACGTAAGCAGAAGGCCACGTACGCTAAATTGAAAAACGCCCAAAACTCTAGTGTTTTCAACCAAATTCATCAAAGATAATCTAAACTATGTACATCCTATAACCAGAATTTCAAAATGCAACAAAATTAGACAAAATGAACTAAGCACAAGGAAGATAATCAGAAGATCATACCGTGGTGGGGTGTCTCCCACCTAATACTTTCTTTAACGTCCTTAAGTTGGACATTTTGGTGAGCTCTTTGTCATGGTGGCTTATGCTTGAATTTATCCTGAAACTTCCACCAATGCTTGGACTTCCAATATGCTCCAGAATCTCCATTTAAGTGCACTAAGCTTTGATGAAGTTGTGAACAATTTAGGAGCTCCCAAAATTGATCTTCTTGTATGTCAGGATCCCAAATCTTATTTTTATACCCGTCTTCTAGTTGATCATCATGATTCCATACGAGTGAGAAACACACAGAATTCTCGTTTAAACACCAAATCATCCTCTTAGACCTATTCAATTTAACATTCCTCCAACTATGGGACCTAAGCCTTGAGGGTTCAACCTTAATGAGCCTAGCATTATTTTGCCAACCACTACACAACTCTCTCTTACTCTTCAATCCACAAAGAACTCTAAGTTGACCATACGTTTCAAGCAAACCATATTCAAGTGGGACAATAAAGCTAAGAGATATGAATTTTACCCACCCAATGATATGATGGATGGTTGCTTAGTGAGAGAGGCTCCAATTGGTTTTGGTAAGGTGATTGCAACTCCCTTGTACTTCTCTTTGATTACATCCACCTCTTGGCAAGCGTCTTCCATTCCCACTTCTCGATAAGGTTCGTCATATTCGATTACTTCCTCACCAACTTCTTCTAACTCTTCTCCATCACTCAAGTCATAACTCGAAGGTAATGTAAAATCCAGCTCAACATCAACCTCGAATTCAATGGAAGAAGGTTCATCAAACTCAAAGAGATCATTAGTTGGTGTGAAATTGTCTTCAATAATAGAACTTGCCTCTTTCTCAACTTCTTTTGATTCTTCCTCATCACTTGAATCTTGTCTTGGAGGGTACTCGTTATCCTCCTCGACATCCATTTCAAACTCAATGGAAGAAGACTTGACAACTTCCACAAAATCGTCAACATTACTAATTGGTGTGGAAGTGGCCTCAACTCTAGAATTCACCTCTTGCTCAACTTCTCCCAAAGCTTCCACCATTTCTTCATCTTCAATGCATTCCACTTCCTCCACTTATTGCAATACATATGTCCACTCTTTGTTCTCCAATTGAGATTCTAAAATCTCTTTCATACCCCGCTCTTCAATTGATTCTCTTCGTTCGTCAACGGGAGTGCTTTGATTGCATGAACGTGTGGAGATCAATTAGGTTAAAGCCTCGCCAAAAGTAGCCATGGTAGCGTTGGATCTCTCGATTGACTCTTGCCTCTCCTTTCTTACCTCCATTTGCTCTTGAAGAAAGGAATAGAGAGCATCGTCTATGGAGGATTGTGGTGGAAAGGAAGTTTCATCATTTGGAAGAAGATTTTCATATATGGGAGGTGGTTTATAATGGTGAGAATATTAAAGTGGTGTATATATTTGTAGTTCTTGGGAATATTGGTGTAAGATTGATGGTGGTTCAAAGGGTGCTCATTCATAGTGGTCACAAGGATAGTTGTATGGTGGGTATGGATTAGGACTACAAGGAGGTGTTTAGTCATAGGATGGGACTTGTGAGTATGGTTGAGGGCTATGTTGAGGAGTTGGTTCATATTAGCATGCATTATGGGGTGGATTGTAACCATAAGAGACCGGAAGAGGTTGTTGCCAAAAAGGTTGTTTATAAGCATGTGGCTCCTCCTTCAATTGATTCCACGATCCATGATGCGATTCGTCATTGAAGTTTTCATTTCCTACAACATAGTTGTAACCAAACTTATAGCCAAAAGGATGAGAATTTATGGTATAAAGAGAAAATAAAACAAAGCTAACAAGAAACAAAGAAAAACAAATTCCTAAAACTAGCAAACAAACTAAAAGCAAACTATTCACAATATGAACACATTAACAATAATCAATAACAAGCACACATTGCAAGTCTTCGGCAACGGTGCCAAAAATTTGACAAAGAGCTAATCGTCTGTTTAGAATTTCTCAATAGAATTCCGTTGCAAGCATAGTCTAAACCAACAAACAACTCTCAATCAAAGTTTAAAAGGTTGTCACAATGCAAACCAATAAAAATACCGAGAGTATTAGATCTCGGGTCGTCTCTCAAAGAAATTGCAGTGAGGTGTACGTATCATTGGCTCTGAGAAATATCGGGGGTTGATAGCAGTAAACACGAAATGTAAATAGTAAGAAATTAAATGAGCATGCAAGGTATTAAAATAAAAGCAATTAAAGCAATGGAAAGAAAATTCAATTGTAAAAAGATATTAGCAAGGGTTGATGGCTAAGGATCACTTTTCTTGTTACTAACCACAACATAGTAATTACAAAGAGCAAACCCATTTCTCATCCTCAACATTGGAGGAAAGTCAAATGGGCTTAACTAATCCTAATTCATAAGTCCTTGCAAACTTACTAATTAACTTAGTGAAAGACTAGCATCAATGGAAACAAGACTAATTAAGATCTCTAAATTATCAAGCAACTTGGATATTAGTAACTCAAGGTCACCCAAGTTACTAACCCAAACCAAGAATACAAAAATTTACTCAAAAACTAAGAGAAGCATTTTATCAAATACATGGTAGGCATAAAAAGAAAATCATCATAAATTGTATGAATTAATAAAATCTACAACTACTCAATGCAAGAAAACAATAATAACAACTCAAACAAGCATCAAGGAAATATAAAACATCAAAATGCATTAAGAGAAATTGAAATTAACAAGGGTTTATGAACATAAAAGCAACAAAATAGATAAAATTAACAAGTAAAACTAAGAGAATTGAGATACAAGAACAATAAAAAGTAAGAAAAACTAGATTAAAACAACATCAAAAACTAAATCTAGGGAGAAAACTAAATCTAAAACCCTAAATTTTAGAGAAAAGAGAGAGCTTCTCTCTCTAGAATATGACCTAAAATATGTTACTAAACTATTCTAATTGCTCCTCCTTTGTTCCTTCTTGAGTTTGGCTTGAAATACTTCAGAAATGAGTTGGATTGGGTCCAAAATACTCCAGAAATCGCAAGTCACGTGCTTCTTTAATGAGACACGTTTTTTATATCTCGCTTACGTGAGATTTTGGCTGCGTACATGAATAGCTTAACTCAACATTCACTATATAGATATGCATATGATTTTGAAGTCCTGAATGTTAGCTTTCTAATGCAACTGGAACCGCCTCATTTGGAGCTCTACAGTTCAAGTTATGATCAATTTAGTACTAAGAGGTCAGGGTTGACAGCTCTACATATTATTCACTTCATGAATTTTCCATTTTTGCATGCTTTTCCTTCTTCTTTCCAAGTCATCCTTGTCTTCTAAAATTTAAATCACTTAAACAAACACATTAAGATATCGAATGGAATAAAGATGAATTAAATTCGACAATTTAAAAGCATAAAAAGTATGTTTTTCACAATCAAATACAATTAGGAGAAATTCACAAAAGCATGCATTTTTCATGAATAAATGTAAAATAAATTGATAAAATTCACTCATTTTAATACAAGATAAATTATAAAATTGTAGTTTATCAGTTGTATAGCATATATTAATTGAATACTATTTTATTTTTTATGAAATAAAAACAAACATAGATAGAAAAATGAAGGCATGATAAATTAGCAAAAGAATGGGTTTTTTTAATTAAATAAAATAATTTTCTTAGTAATTTAAATTGAAATACAGAAATTTATTAATTTATACATTTAGTTTTATTTTTGCAGCTAAAGACTGCAAAAAATAAATTTGTATGGTTTTTGGTAATTGTGCCTACAAAAAGAACACTGATTTTTTTTTTTTTTTTTTTTTTTGCTATTGCAGCTAGCGAAAATGAAATAATTTTTTTTTCATATTTTTTTGAAATACTGTCAGCAAAAATGAAAAAAGAGAGAGAAAGAGAGAAGAGAAAAAGTCATTGTTACTCCATTTCCTTGAGTGACCCCTTCTGTGTAGAGTATGTCTCTTTCGGAAGGTTCGTATTCATTACTAGATATCTCTAGTTCTCTACAGCCTGTAAGAAACAAGAACATTATTATCTAGCTGTGTCTGAATATCATTTATTTTTCTAAAGTGGTAAACGCAAAATAACAACTTTATGCAAATAAGTGAATAATTCTTTTACATATCCAGTAAACAACTAAGAGCCTCACAAAAGAAGGGAAAAAGGACAACGAAAATAAGTCACCATAATGAAAGAGTTCATAAATTTATAAACGTTTTTTATTTTATGGGAACAATATTTTGTGTCATCGGAATGGTCAAGAGATAAGTTAATTTATCCATTTTTCAATGTTCAAGTTTTAGAAATGAAAATAGTCGCGATTTCTACTTCCTCACACCAGATTAGACAAATACTATAGTGACAAGGAAGAATTAGGGGTCAATATTTTTAATAAAAAAATATATAAAAAATTAGTTAGCTTAGTGTTAACTTAAATAATAAAAAAACCTAGTATTTGCTTTCTAAAAATAAATCTATATTACGAGAATACTATTTCAGCTTTGCCCATGCCTGAAATATCCCTAGGACTTGTTTCATTATTATTATTTAAAATCCCTAGTACCAAAAAACACGGATTGTAAGTTGTAACCTCAAATTTCTATTGAGCATTGTAGCACGTGGTGAATGGTGATGAAGAATTCTGGCAAATTTATGACTGACTTGTCATGTGTGTAACACGTGCCAGTCCCCAGCATGCCTGTCCGGCTGTCCTTTCCATATGATTCCTCTTTTCTGAGACTTTACCATGTCCATGTGACATTAAATGTGCCATCATGAAATGATGTAGTAACTTGAAGAAACTTTACGACACCAATGTGTTTATTTTCATTTGGTAGTTCCCACCCACTTACCTGATACCTCTTGTTTATTTTCATTTGGTAGTTCCACCCACTTATCTGACGCCTCTTATGTGTAGACTCATCTTGTCAATTAATGCACCAATTGCTAACTCAAGTAAATGCTCTTGGATCTTCTACATTGTATACCACTAATTTAGATTGCAACTTATTTTCGTTTATCTTATCATATCTCCGAGAGGTAAATACTAATTTAATATTTAAAAGATTCAGACGTTGAAAAAATAGTACTTAAAAGATATTATTGATAAAAAGATCTTTATAAGAAATTAATTTTGATAAAAATGACCAATCGTCGATAAAGTTACCTAGAATTAAAGTTAAATACCGTGTCATTTAACAATGATCAAAATTACAAAAGTTATCCATACTTTTAATTTTGGGTAAAATATATTTTTTGTCTCTAAAATTTACTAAAAGTTTTGAAATTACTCCTAAGTTTTAATTTTATCTCAAAAATTTTTTATTTGCATCAATTCTACCTCTGAGCGTTAACAACGTTCAAATCACTAACAATGTTAGTGACATGGCAAAAAAGGAGTTCTGATGTGGCAACTAGTATCTGAGTCATATTTAAAATATTTTTTATTTTTTTGTTTAAAAATTTATATTACAAAAATTAAATGAATAAAAATCTCAACCTAAACCCTAAAATTTACTTCTTCATCTTTATCTTCATTTTCTTCACTCTCTGTAAAAATAAGAAAGAAACTCTAACTAATAGCTTTCCAAAGGTTCTACATCATCACAAAAAAGCAGTAGGCGACACGAACGCTTACATGCAACTATGGTGAATTCTTTGTACTGAGATAGTCGAAGAGATCAGAAAATTCCGGCCAGAAATTTTAGGGCTGTGTATACTTTGATGTAAGTTTCAGTGCTTTTAATTTGTTTTGATGTCTTTATGGGTTTCTTCAAGTATTTTTTTTTATGTTGTAGATTGGGAAGGAGTGCACTTTCTTTGCCTTGGACAGATAGAGTTGTAGAAACACAAGAGGTTGAGGTTGTAAGATTGAAGATGAGGATTTTCACCTTGAAGGCTAAATTAGCTTATGCTAAATACAAACTGTTGGTGGTTGTTATCTTTGGTGTTGCGGGTTGGTTTATGGTAATTTTAATGTTTTATTCGTGGGTGAAGAATGGAACCCATTTGAGATTAGAATATTGATGCACCTAAGACTGCTAAAATTAGTAGAAGTGAGAGTAGGTGGCTATTTGTAATCAGTTCCAAAAGTGTACTCAACTGCAAAAACTTGTTAATGTAGTTGTCCTTGAAGTTTAATTTGTATTTCAAAAATACCCCTGAAAGAATTAAAATAGTTTGGGTTTAAAATTGGCATTAAGACCTTGTTGTCACAAATTATCTTACCTAATACAGACAAATTTAAGTAATGAGAGACAATTTTAGTAGTGCACTAATAAAATATTGTATAAAAATATCCATCACATTAGCCATTATCAAAATAACATAAGTATTAATCAAGATCATCTCTAATTAACATAAGTCATAACCAAAGTGAGAACTAAATAACATAAGTCATTAACAAAATAATTCAGTAACAAAGGAAGAGTTGGTCCCACATAGTTTAATACGAAATGCCAATATTTTTCATTCTTTCAAAAGAATCACCAAATATAATAGGTGACACAACTAAAATCCAGTGAGAGCACTTTGAGTCTGACTCCCTTGTGATGAAGGTTGTCCTTGTGCACTTGAAGTTGAGTTGCTCCTAAGCATTCTAGTTGGCCTTGGTGGCTGGATTTTTTGTGTCCTTTTGGTTGGGTGTTAAGCCTTGCTGCAACATTGACCAAACAGATCCAACATTACCAGCAGTGTTATTCTGGGCTGGCAATGTTGTAACGGTTGCAACAGTTCCAGTATTGTTGTGTTGGGTTGGCGATGCTGAGGATGTTGTAACAGTTCTAGCATTGTTGTTTTGGGATGGCGATGCTGAGGATGTGGCAACAGTTGTTTCCTATTATGGACATTAACAAAAAAACATCCACAGTTACAATTAATATGAGATAAACAACACACAAAATAGTGCTAAATTTAGAACCATAATTAATGGATAAGTACTCACACTTGGCTTTCTAAGAGAGCAGTCTCGCTAGTTATGGCCCAATTTTAGACAACGAGAACATTTTTGTTGTAATCCGAGCCTAGATGTGCTTGGGTCCTGTGGTTCTCCACCCTCACCTCTTGCTCTTTTCTTCTTGGGCCTCCCAATTGGCACTCTGTGTGATGGAGGCATCACATCTGGATGAAAAATTCTCTCCTACATAGTGTGTCCATTACAAGGGTTAATCATGCATGGAAGTATAACAAGCCACATAAGCAACTTTAGTGTAATAGCTTGCAACATATTTTTGAATATCCTCTTTAGCACAATTAATTGCACTAATTGCATGTGGACAAGGTAAACCAATCATCTGAAATATTCTACAAGTACATTCTTTCTTCAGAAGGTCTACTACAAATTTGTCTCTGCATTTTGTGACTTCAAACCTTGAAATTTCGGCAGCTACCGGAAACCACCACCTAGAAGCATCTATTTCCTTTTGTAAATTAAGCTTAATCCTAGGAAGAATATCATCCTTATACTTCTCAATTAATGCCCTATTTTCAGCCTATCTATTCAACAAATAAACTCTAATATCTTCTACCATTGTCAACATTAGTTTTTTCCTTGATTCAATAATTGTTGAGTTGAAGCTTTCACACATATTATTGACAAGAGTGTCACACTTGGGATAGAATTCAAACCTTGATCTAGTTCAATACTTTGGCCGAATTCCAATCAAGTGTCGATAGGCACCCTTACTAACGGCTCGGCTATCCATCAACTCATTCTCCCATGCTGCTAGATATGTAAATTTTGCAGCTCTCCACATCCTTTTCTTAAGGTTCAGCCCTGAAATTTTTTTTTTTGAAGTTAGCATAAAAGTGTCTCACACAGAATCTGTGATCAACACCTGGAAGTACTTCATCAAAGTTGGCACCAAGCCCTGCATATACAAGGTGCAGAATTTTAACTACACATTAATATATAGTGCAGAATTTTTAATTCACAGCAATACAAGGTGCAGAAAATTAACTACACATCAATATATAGTGCAAAAATTTAAATTCACAGTAATATATAGTGTAGAAATTTTAAATGCACTAAAATACAAGTTATTAGATTACCTTTTGTTGGCCAGACATGAACTTGCTTCGTAATAATTTATCCTCTCCTATGTCATTAATTAAGTTTGAGAGGAACCACTTCCGTGAATCTTTTGTCTTAGCCTCCACGACTGCATATGCGATCGGTAGCAACTAGTCATTCGAATCCCACCCTATGGCAACCAATAGCCATGCTCCATATGGTGTCTTCAAAAAATAGCCATCAATCCCTATCATGGGACTATACTTCATGAAACCTTTCTTGCAAGCCTTTAAACAAATGTAAATCCTATAAAATCGTGGACTTAAGTCCATTAATGTATCATGGTGCTCAATTTGGGCTGCTAGAGGTAATTGGACTTGCGGTTTCACAGATGAACCATGATTGGTCTGCAGAAACTCATGGCAATAGTCATAAAGTCTTCTATACTGCTCTCTAAAAGTTCTATTAATGTCAACCAGTGCAATCTGCTTAGCTCGAAATGCCTTTGCTCTTAAAATCTGCACATTCCACTTATTAAGAGTCCTACTTTGTATAGTGCTCAGCTTCAATTTCAGATTCTCTTCCACCTTCCTCCTGAAAGCCTTCGCCAGCCACTTCGACTTTATCACTTTTATGTCAAATGCAGTGTTACTAGAATAATGATCATTAACAGTTCTTAGCTGTCAACTATCTTCATTGGCCATCTTCACTGCATATGCAAACCATTCACACCCATCTCCACACTTAGCCCTCACCCGGACATTGTCCACTATTGAAAATTTTATATTTCTCCCTGTGTGAACAACATATGATGTCACAGCTTCCTTGAACTCCTCTCTTGTTGCATAGAGAGTTCCAGCTTCCCACTTATAATTGCTCATATCCTTCAACTCTTTGTGAACGGGAAATTTCTTCGTGTTGCCTTCATCATCCTCACTTGATATCTCCTCTAACTCATCCCTGTTCAATCCTTCATCATCGCTTAAACAAGAGCTCGTTCTCTTTACAACATCCACCTTTTGAGTTTTCTTTAATTTCTCGACGGCAGTCTTACTTTTCTTAGACTTTCTCATGTCTTGTTGCATCTCTCCAAGAGTTATATCAACATCAAATAGCCCATCATTTTCACAATAATCATCTTCAATATCACTAAAATGAATATCAAAATCAGCCTCATAATCCAGGTCATCAGTGTCATCCTTTTCTTCACTATTCTCCCTATCAACAACATTCTGAACCACTCTTTCAACATTTAAATGGACATCCACTATTCCCTAATTTTGGGCCTCCACTTTAATATTTTGGCCTCTCTAATGTTACTTGGCCCACTATCAGCATCCACACACTCTTTATCAACAACCTTGCTCCCACCCCCAACATCTAAATAACCAATGTCATAACAGAAATCATCAGGGACTGAAGTCTTATGCACTACATACAAGTCAACCACCTTTTTTCAACTCCTATATTTGCCATTTCGATTGCTTCTTTATCACCTCTCAAGAACTTTAACCCTTCTAATCCTAACTCAACATCTTTATACCACAGTATCCCAATGTTCTCAGGAATGTACCCAAGTTTTTCTACCATATCATAAGCCTCCATAACACTCCATCTATCTCTGTCACACTAATCAAATATTGTCACCTCACCATCAATATACTCAATTTGACCGTTGTCACTACAAACCTACCCCTGTGATGAACCCTAACACTGAAATCATCCATCATGCCATTATAAAAAAATTTCCAAAACAAAAAATAGAGTAACTAATCATTCAAAAATATAGAGCACGTAAACATGATATTTTTCACAAAATCAGAATAGAAACCCCTCAATCCCTCACTCCAATATAACCCTACAGCAATCAAGAGTGATAAAAAAAGCCTAAACCCTAACCATTCAAACAATGCAGCCTCAAAATTAAATGGTGGTCTACCTCGTCAGAAACCTTGTTTAGAACGGCGCTACCTCAACCTCTCCCAATGGCTGCCTCGTCGGCGATCGGTGGCTGCGTAGGTGTCTCCCTCCTCTTACAATCGGCGTTCTGCTCCTCGCCAGCATTCTGTTCCTCGCAATCATCGAAGAATGCACAGCTTCACATTTACTCCCTCGTCGATGACTGAACCCTATCCCAGAATCCTCACTCGGCATCGACGACGTCGCCACTTGCGTCGTTCTGCACATCGCTGCAGTGGGATGAAGAGAATGGCGCGACATGTGACCACCCTCTAAGTCGGTTCTTGTTCGTGTGATTGTTTCTCTGGCTTTGTTTCTTCGTGGCAAAGGGAAAACAAATGGGAAGACATTTGAAAAAGGGAAGACACTTGGGTTACTCACACAAGGATATTTTGGGGATTTCACTTTCCTTGCCACATCAGACACTCCATTTTACGACATCATTAACAACTGTTACTGATTTGAATGACATTAACTTAAAGGGTAGAATTGATGCAAATTGAAAACTTCTGGGATAAAATTGAAACAAATTGAAACTTAGGGGTAATTTTGAAACTTTTAGTAAACTTCAGAGACAAAAAGTATACTTTACCCTTTAATTTTTATAATTTTAAAAACATCTCAATTTCAATTTTCTAAAAACCCTAATCCCCTTTTTTTTTTCTGAAACTCTCGTCTCTTCCTTTTTTTCATTATCATCCACCAATGTTTCCTTCTTCTTCCCCCATAAACTCCTCCTCATTTTCGTTCGCCTCCGTCTCTACCTTCCTCCTCCTTCTTCCATTGACTAACCTCCAGCTCTGCCTCACTTTAACAGTGTCACCTTCCTCCTTCCTCCTTCTTCTCTCTCTTCTTAAAATAGGTAGGTACAAGAATGCATAAGAACTCTGGTGGATTCCAAACAACAAAGCTGTTGTTGGTGGGGATGTTCCAAGAAACGATATCATTAGTGAAGGAATCGTCAACCATGTCATACGTCTTCAATAAGAACGTTGCTGGTCCACCTCCTGCTCCTCCTTTGGTCTTCAAAAACCCTACTTGATGAATAAGAACCAACACCAAAGTTGTGAAGAGAAAGGAAAAAGGCATATTCAAGGTATGAATGATGATTAGTGGTAGCAAAACCAAGAAAATAAGGTGAAGAAGGATTTTTCCTTGTAGTGTTGTTAGAAAATGGGACAGTAACAGTAGCAGTAGAGGCAAAAAAAGGATGAGAATCATGTCGCGCCCTCTTAAATAGATTGTGTCCATTGTTGTTGTTCGTGGTGTGAAATTCCACAGGCTTTCTTGAACGGGGACAACCTGAGCATATGGCATTCACAATACTTGTGATTAGGAGCAACATCTCTTGAACATCTCCATTTCTTACCATCTGTTCTCCTACACCTATTTGGTTCTGCATCATTATTGTTACTGCTTGATAGCCTCAGATTGAAACCACATGCTTCCACTGCTTTAACAAATAGTAGAATAGAATAGAATTAGAATACATAAACAAAACAAAGAAAGCAACAACACATGATTTTTTGAGTGTCAAAATGAAATAAGCATACAAGGGGAATTAGGTTTCTAAAATTATAAAAATTAAAAGTATGAGTAACTTTTGTAATTATGATAATTGTTAATTGACACGTCAGCATTTAACCATAAGTCCAGGTAACTCAATTGACGGCCGGTCATTTTTGTCAAAATTAATCTTTTTTTAGGGGTCTTTTTATCAGTAAAATCTTTCAGGTACCATTTGTCAATATTTGAATATTTTGAGTACCAAATTAGTATTTACCTCTATATCTAAATTTCATTATTAGAGATCAGTTGAATAAGTTCAATCCAATCTTTTGAAAAATTGGATGAGTTGGTTAAAATTTCCCGACAAAATGAATTCCAAGTTTCCAACTGCTACCCAAATGGTAAGTTCAATCATCCATTATATGATCATCGCCGTCCCATGAAAAATTTTTTTTTTTTTCAAAACTTCGAAGCTGATATGCATTAAATGCAACTATGCCCCCACCAAAAAGTTATTGTTACGGTTCTGGGCAAGAATAGTTATTCCTAAATGCCGATTAAATGAATATATTATGTTATGAACTTAGTAAAGTCTAACAGAAAAATAATCAAAAGGCATAAAAGGTCATAAACTTAGTACGTTGCCAAATAATGGCATTATAGGCAGTAAACATCTAAATGATTACATCAAAAAGATGATATAAGGGAAAAATGAGAATACAATAGGTACACATTATTTTCTAACTATCACCTAAAAGTACTACTGACTTAAACATCGGAGTGTTTTTGCAGGTTGTCCTACATAATGCAAATTAGGATTCCTATAACTCATCAGTTCGAAAACTCTATATCAAGTATGAACATTTGATGTCATCTGTGCGATCCTAGGCAGTTAGCACCATAGCTAATCGTGAAGTCAAATCAATTATTCACCCAATAACACCTTATGAGAAAAAGCAAGATGGTGATGATAGACACGAGACTGACCTCACCCCTGATCCCAAGGAGAGGGAAAGTCAGAATCAAAGCCCCCTGGATTTGGTCGCCAAGAAGGTCAAAACACTGGGGGTCGGCACTTCGTGGATCTTGGAGAGGATTATGTCCATGCTATGCAAGAAATGCATCATCGTGTGCAAGAATTAGAATGCCAACTTGCTGAGCGATCGCAATCGTGGTAATCCCAATTTCGAAGTTGTACAACAAGAGGTCGACATGATAGTTGTGATAGAAGGACCCTGGAACAAGGCCATAGATGGCGTCAGGAAGATGACCATCGTCGTTCTCACCCCGAAATAATAGGAGGGAGTCTCTCCGACGTAATAAAGGACATCGTGATCTAGAAAGGAGATCAAGAGCTGAATCCCATTCGGCCCCTCTAAAAGGAGGAGAACACCTAAAGGGAATCCAAGTCCTACAAGTTTGGATGCCGAAACACTTTGACCAAACCAACAAATATGAAGTATGAGGGATTTCGGATTCTCAGGAGCATGTTGATTCCTTTGAAGCAAGAATGAATCTAGAAGGATTTAGAAGATGCTATTCGATGCAACACTTTTCCGGTAACATTATCGGGACCAACAATGGCACGGTTTAACTTCCTGCCCTCCGGAATCATCTTTTCTTTTACTGAAATCAAGTCAAAATTTCTTGCACATTTCACCACTACCAGAAGAACTCAAGCGAAGCATCCGATCTCGTTGCTTGGTGTCGAACAAAGAGTTGGGAAAGCATATGAGATTATTTGGATCGTTTCAATAAAGCGTTGCTAGAAGTTAACACACAAACTCCCAAGGTTGTATGTTTATGTCTTATCACAAGATTATTGGAAGGCAATTTCAGGCGATACTTGACCTCCAAGAATGTCAAGTCTATAGAGGAAATCCACCAAATCACCTTGGAGTATATGCAAGATGAAGATGTCTTAAAGGTGGTGTCTACTAAAAGAAAGAATCCTACTCTGTCACCTAATAAGACCAGTAGTTCGGGACAATCATCTACGCCGAAGGCTACAACACCACGAGTTGAAAAGTTCACCAATACCCTTTTGGTATTTCGTTGACTAAGGTTTATCAACAAGTGCAGAGGGATGTTCTACCTAAGGCAAGACAGATCCAACCAAACATAAGTCTTATGGTCACCAAACTAAAGATTGTATAGATTTAAAGGATGCGTTAAAACAAATAGTTTAAGATGGAAAACTACTAAAGTTTGTTCAACATATGAGGCCACCCAGAAGATATGATGACAATGAAGACCGGAAAACAAAAAGCTCCAGAAACACCCGATTTGCCGAGCTCCAAGATGATATTGCTTCAAATCGTGATACATGTGGTTGTGGGAAAGACATGCCAGTCCCCAGTACGCCTGTCCTTTCCATATGGTTCCTCTTTCATGAGACTTTACCATGTCCATGTGACATTAAATGTGTCATCACGAAATGATGTAGTGTGTGTTTAGATTAACGTTTACAAATAGAGGTTTATATAAAATTGATTTTGATCAAAAAGTGAGTTAGTATAACATGATTTATGTTTGGTAATTTTTATTCAAAATGAATTATAATAAACTAAATATTATTTGTGTTACATTATTCAAAATTACTTTTAGATGAAAAATTTTAGAAAAGGATATGAATTTAAATAATTATTTGATATTATCTTATAATTTTATTTTAGATATTTAAATAAATTTTAATATTTTTTTAGTATTTTCAGTACTCTTTAATATTTTAATAGAATTAATAGAATCATAATACAAAGTAAAAAAAATATTCCATACAAAAAAAATAACAATAACAATAAAAGAACTCATATAAATTAAAAAATAATAATATACATAAGAGAATATTAAAAATAATGTTATAAAAAAAACATACGAATAGTGAAGGATATAATTAGTATATAGAACATAAATTTTAATATAACGTAATAAAAAACTAGAATTTATAACTTTTGATAAACGTGGGTTGAAGATAGAAATTATTTAACATTTAAATGATAAAAACATTATCAAATATTTTTTTTGGTGACGTTATCAAATATGAAGATGAAGAAACGCGCTTCTCTTTCTTACGACGCAAAACCAAATACACCCATAATAACTTGCACAAACTCAGGCATTTCTCTACGACACCAATGTATTTATTTTCATTTGGTGATTCCCACCCACTTATCTGACAGCTCTTGTTTATTTTTATTTGGTAGTTCCCACCCACTTATCTGACACCTCTTATATGCAGCCTCACCTTGTCAATTAATGCACCAATTGCTAACTCAGGTAAATGCTCTTGGATCTTCTACATTATATACTACTCAGGTGGTAGTTCCCACCCACTTATCTGACACCGCAGGCATTATTAAAGCAATAGAAGATTTTTTGGCAATAGAAGGAATGCTCGGCAAAAACAAAAAGGAATTTGTGAAAGTGAATTAAAATGGCCGCATCTAATAAAAATTACAGGTATATCGTAGTATCATCACTCTAAAGCATAAAAATAGCCTGCTTCCAACTGAATCCGATGTGTCTATGCATGAAACCATAGAACCAATAATTTCTAAATGGAGTTTAAGGGTCTGCTCTGTCCAGCATTCATTCAAAAGCAGCAGATAAAACCAAATGAAGCACAATTTAACATAAAATTACTAATTTTTAAAGATAAAAATATGTGATTTTCTAATAATAGTTAAAAAAATTGTATCAATATTTTATATCTAAAAACACTTTTGAAAAAATATATAATAATTTTTTTATTTCTTCAATTTTTGAGAATTTATTGTCGTTCATATCTATTAGAATTATTTTTGTCAATAGTATAAATTTTCGGATATCATTTTAATTGTTTATCATACAAAAAAGTGAACTAAACAATTTACACATTTAGTCACCAAAAAAAAAACAATTTACACATTTAATTCAATCAAATTACAAAAAATAAGAGTGTAAAAGTTAAAATAAAAAGAGCAATAAAATTCACTACTATAATAATAATAATAATAATAATAATAATAATAATAATAATAAGAAGAAGAAAAAGAAGAAGAAAAAAAAGATAAGTTTATAAAAAGTCTGATCAGCTATTTAAAATATTTTAATTTGACAAAATTTATTTATATTTTATAAATAACAAAAGAAGAGAAAGAAGATAAGCTTATAAAAAGTCTGATCCGTTATTTGAAGAATTTTAATTTAACAAAATCTATTTTTATTTTATAAGTAACAAATGAATCATATATGTGATTCAATTTTTTTGGGAATATTTAAAAAATATATTTAAAAAATAAATAAAAGTTTTGAAAAACGATTCAATCTTTAAATTATTTTTTTCCAATTGTTATTGAACTTTTTTCTATTCAAATAAAAAAAATACCAAGAGATATAAATGATTGTAAAAATTACTAAATTTGGAGAACAAATATATTTCATTTTTTAAGGTAATTTATAAAAAACTGTCAAAATATAATTTCTATTTTTGAGTTTATCGTCCTACACTTAATAGATTTTGTCAATCTAAAATTATCTTTAAAAAACTAAAATGTAAATTTTTAAAATGCAAAATGAGGCTAATTTTTTTTGTATTGGATTATTTTTGGTAATTTTTGTTAATATTATGATTTTTGGTGTAATATGATAATATCAGAGGTATGTAAGATAAAAAAAAAATTGCGAGTAAAAATTTTAAATAAGATAAAAAATTAAAAAATAATAAAAAATTGTAAATTATAATTTTAAATAGGAAAAAAAAATCAAAAATTGTGAGTCACAATTTTTTTGGTTATACAAATCGGTACTTATAATTTATGTTATGTATTATATTTGTAGAATACCCTAATTTAAACTTATATAAGTGAAATACACCGCTTCATCCGTCGTGTGAAAAATATTAGCGACAAAATGATAATTTACTCTATTATATTTGTTTACAATATCCTGTTGTGTGACTTGTGACCCCAGCTAAAATTTGAAAAGTTGTGCAATGAGTGCCAACAAAAGTTTATTGAGAAACTTCGTTTTACAAACTTTTCAATTATTGAGGGCATTGCTGTGGTCTTTTTTTATTTAAATAAAATAAATTATTTATTTACTCAAATAAATCGTAATATATAATTTTATTATTTTAAATATTTAATTATATTTTCATTGGTAAAAGAACAAAAACAAAAATAATATCAAAAATAGAATAATTTTTTTCATATTTTCTTAATCACTGTCAAAGAAAATAAGCAAAAAATAGAAGTGAGAGAAAACCATTATCAATTGATTTAAGTACAAACAGAAAATGAGGGACGACAATGATTTCACTAAAATATTTATATGCCAATATTAGAAGTTATCTAATATTATTAGGAGTTTATTGTATCATTATTCGATATTTTTGTTGGGTAAAATACTATTTTGATCTCTAATATTTGAGATAAATCTTAATTTGGTAGGTTTCTAACATTTTAAACATTTTATTTCTATTCTAAAAAGATTTAAATAGATTTAATGTTATCCTACCATTAAATTTGACACTAATAGTATACAAAATGAATTTTACTAGTTAAGTCATAGTTTTTTTCATGTGTTAGAAAAACAAATCTAAAATTTTCTTTTAACACTTCTTCTCCTCAATTTTCTTTTTGTACAAAACTTTAAATCCTAATAATCAATTATCAACGCTCCAAAATCAAAAGAAAAATTTTTATATTAGTGATCATTAGTGGATCGATTTTGCTTACATACTAAAATCAAATGTTGTTGGCTCTTCAATATACAAATTATTTGTGTCAAATTTAAAAGATAGATAGATGAATAAATACATAGATTTTTATAAAATAAACTTTATTCTTCAAATATGATATAAAATATTAGAATTTAAACTATTGATATTAATTAATATATTTATACAATTTCTTTTTAAAATGAGATAATTTAGTGTGTGAAATTATGAGATTAATGCTAGATTGATTATATAGATACTATTTTTTATAGTAGTATAAATATAATTCTAAGATAAATAATTTTTTTTTTAGGTTGTTGCAATGGAACATGGCAATTTCATATCAAACTTAAACTCTTATATATTATTTATTCACTATAACACTATTTTAGAGTCTCTTTTAATATATTATAATAGATAGATAGTATTTATGTAAAGAGAATATTTTTAATATATAATTTATGTAAAGAGAATATTTTTTCAATATTTTTTAATATATAATTTTTATGTTATTATTATTTTTGTAAAATAAATTGCTATATTAATTGTAAGTTTTTTGAAATATTTTTTATTATGTGATAAGAATTTTACTTTAAGTTATGTGAGAAAAATATATGAAAAATTAGTAAGTTAAGAAAAAAGATTGATTTATGGACCACTTAGATTCATGATTTTTAATTTTATGAAATAAATTGAGTTATTTAGCAAATTTTAGGAATATTAAGGATAAAATTAAATCAATTGTAATAATAAAAAATTAATTCAAATAGTTTAAACTTGTCTTACGTAACATTTTTTAATTATTATTAGAATAATTATATAATTTTAATAATAAATATTATATATATAAAATTATAGATACTATATTATTACATAAGATAACTTTAAATATTATATCCTACTATTACGATAATAACATATTAATAAGGACATCCTATTAATAATACATAGACAAATTATTGTGTGACACCTGAACAAACTGAATTATGCCACGTGATACTGCTATCTACATCGATATGCTATATGTCACTAGTTGTCATTTTAGTACCTAATTACACGTGGTTGAACAACATATTCTGGTACCTGATATTGATTGCTCACCAAATTGAGAGTAAATTGAATAAGGGTTAACTATTTAATTGTTAATTTGGTATTCAAAAAAATTCGGTCTTTTTTTTTTTTTAACCAAAGATACGAAAATTCGAACTCGCAACCTCTTAGATAAATATGGGGAGTTTATGCCATTTAAGTTATTATTCATTAGCAAAAAAAAAATAAAAAATAGGTCATTGATAAAAAGATTTTTAAAGATGTTATTAATAAAATATTTTTAATATAATTTAAAAATATGATAAAAAATTAATAAATATTTTTTTAAATAATAAAAATTTTTTGTACTTAACAAATGGCTTATTCGATTCAAATGTTTATAGCAATATTTAAAAAATTTATTAAAAAAAATTGAAACAAAATTTAATTTTTAAATTTTTCTATTTTCTTAAAAAAAATAATCATTCACATTAAAATTTTTTTTCTAAAAAATTCACTTAATACAAAATTATTAAATTTTAAAATAAAAAATATTATTTTTTAATAATAATTATAAAAATTTATATTAAAATCTAATTTTTAAAATTTATTTTCAGAATATATTTAATATTTTTAAATTATTTTTATTGATACAATTTTTTAAATACTATTTTGATAATTTAATTGTGGAATAAATTAGGTAGCGTTTGTTTTCGGAGACAGGACACAGAGACATCTTTAAAAAGTATGAGGAATGCTAGAGGGCCAGCAACTTTTGGGATTTATAACCATCAAATAGCCATCAATAAGGCTTTTAATGGTGTAAGATTAATATGAGATTTCATCTAATGGCTCACTCTTCTTTGATGGTTACATACTGGCCAGAATATGATAAAATTGCTAGCCCCCTAGACTTTTCTAAAAAGTATTTGGAAGCAGAGACATGGACACTTAACACATTGTCTCCGAGACAGTTTTTTATATTTTTGTGTTTACTTTTTTACCGAAGGACAATAATGAACACGTGATTTGGAAGAGGGACACGGACTTTTTTTATGATTTGTTTTTTTTTTTCCATAGATATTTTTTATGAGGAATGCTAGGGGCCAGCAACTTTTGTGATTTATAGCCATCAAATAACCATCAATGATGGTTTTAATGGTATGAGATTGATGTGGGATTTCATCCTCACTTTTCTTTGCTCGTTACATGCTGGCCAGAATTTAACAAAGTTGCTGGCCCCTAGTACTATGCTTTTTCTCTATCTTTACGTTCTCCTTCTTTTTTTGTTCAGGTACTCTTTATTTTTTATATAATTTTTTATTGGGTTGGATAATTCATTCTTTTTTATCGTTCTTACTTCAATATAATTTTAATCTTTTATTATATTATTTGATTTGTAATAAAAATAATAACAAAAATAATTAGTCTTCAAATTTTTGAAAGATAAATATTATCAAAGGTAAAATTGATCTTTTAAAATATTAAAAAATAATTTATAAGTTGTAATTAATTTTATATCATTTAAAAAAATCAATTTTTAAATAAAAAAATTTGGTTTTTTAAATAAAAATAAATTTTCATATGTAAAAACTAATTTTTTTTCATATAAAAATAGATTCTTTTTTAAAATTATTTTTTATTTAAAATTAATTTAGCTTATTAACCTAAACGAAATTTTTTATTAATCAAACTCAAATTTATTTTTTTTGTTAATATTAACCATATATATTCTTATATATTATTATATAATTTTTTATTAAAATTTTTTGTCCCTTCAAATTTTTTTTTTAAGTTCTACTCTCATTCTCTATTAAATTAGTTTATACTTAATATAAAAAATTTAAAATTATATAATTATTTTAGTCATTTTATATAATATTTTAATTTTATCCATATATATCCAAACATAATATTGCACGTTATATGTTCGATTATATCTTTAAAAACAAACACTTATGTCAAAGTACTGGCTCCATGTATTTCCTTAGCTTAACCCGTAGTAGAGTATGAATAGTGACTTTTCTTATTCAAGCACGAACACAAACCAAAAAACCAAAGGAAAAAAAAAAGCAGCAGCAGCATGGGTGACGGAGGAAAAAAAAGCAGCAGCAGCAGCATGGGTGACGGAGGAAAAAAAAGCAGCAGCAGCATCAGCAGCAGCATGATCAGAAGTATTTTCCGGTTTCGGATGGGATCCGAAAAGAAAAATTCGGAATACGACGACTTGCTGGAGAAAAGCAACATAGTCGGAGCAATCCATAGAGAAAGGGAAGAAAAAGAGATCATAGAAATACTGCTGAAAGAACCTGCTGGTGAAAACGGTGTTCCTCCTGTGGTTGCCATTACGGGGATTGCAGGAATAGGGAAGACAACACTTGCTCTCCTCGTTTGCGAAGACGACAAAGTCAAAGACCGTTTCGGATCGCCGATTTGGTTAAATGCCGCTGGCAAAACATTTGATGAGCTGGCATCCATTGCAGGACCTGTAAAGGCGGCGGCGACATCCGGCGGGAACCCGTCCTTGCTTGTGCTTGACGATTTAAGAGCTGAGATTAGTGAATCAACAGTGAGCGAGTTAAGGAAGCATGCTGTCTCCGTTGGAGCAGGAGCAATAATCGTAACTACACGTCGCACATGGCAGAGTTTTGGTGACGAAGCTATGCATGTTTTTTCCTTGGCGGGGCTCGATGAAGAACAGAGTTGGTCTCTGTTCACAAGTCTCCGAAGCAGTAACAAACACAAGGAAGAAATAAAAGAAATTCTGCACAACTGCCTTGGAGTCTCACCTCTAGCAACAAAGCTTGTGTCGAAATTTCTCGAGTCCAGGGCCGGGACTCTCGAAAAAGATAAACTCAGCGAATGGCTTCAGTTTCGTCTCCAGCCTCTTGCTGTACAGTTAGTTGCTTATTTGTCCCTTTTCCCTGATGACTATTTGATCCATGCTGATAGATTAATTCATCTCTGGATCGCCGAAGGGTTCGTCCCGCCGAAAGAATCTTGGCGTGAGGTTATCAATGACTTCGTTGACTCGGGTATATTCCAAGACGTGAAACGAGAGGAGGATGGTGACGGCGTAGTGAAGAGCTGCAGAGTGCACCCTTACATGCAGGAGCTGGCATGCTTTGTCGCCAAGAAAAAGAAAGACGAGTTTATCACCACCGGCGTGGAGGAGGAGCCGCTTCTACGAGCATCGTTTGATATGAGGTTAGTCGATTCCGTTTCGAAACTTGATTTGTTCCTTAAGGAGGAGAAGAGAGCGAAGGATCTGAGGACCATTCTTTTTCATGCAATGGTTGAGTCTCCTCTTGTACTTGGCAACCAGCAAGCGGAGCGCATGAATGAGTACACTTGGGATAAGGTGTTGTCCACTTGCAAGGCCCTGTGCGTGTTGGATCTGCAACATTTGGGGATGAATATGGTTCCGAGCTCAATTGGAAAGCTGAAGGACTTAACATATCTTGATCTTTCCCATAATAACATAGAGAAGCTTCCCAATTCCATTACCAAGCTTTCCCAATTGAAGACGCTGAAACTTTCCCGGTGTCACATCCTCAAGGAGTTGCCCAAGGACTTGAAGGATCTAACTAAGCTCACACACCTTCACATTGATGGTTGCGTTAATATTCAGAGCATGCCGCGTGGAATAAACAACCTGACTTCTCTTCAAACTTTGTCCCTTTTTGTTGTTGGAAAGAACGAACCTATGGCATGCCATGAGGAACTCAAGGATCTCAACCAGTTGAGGGGGCACTTGGAAATTATGTACCCGGAGAGGTTGAAACTCCAAGATTATTCATCAAAATGGATGAACCAAAAAGAGCACCTTCGCCGACTCACTTTTAGGTTGGATCAACACGATAAGGGAAACGAGCAGGACCAGGAAAAAGCGCTGCAAGTTCTTGAACCGCATACGAATCTGACCGAACTACACGTTGTAGGCTACAAAGGTGACAAATTTCCTAGCTGGATTCCTTCCCTCGATTGCCTCGTCAAGCTCAGTTTGTACAACTGTTCCACACCGGAACCTCTCCCCCGGCTGGATAAACTTCCATGCCTCAAGGTTCTCGAGCTTCGGAGGATGCATTCTCTGAGATTCATTGCAGAAAAATGTGACGACAGCGTTCAACCGGATTTTCCATCGTTGAAGAAGCTAACACTCTGGGACTGTCCTAAACTCAAAAGTTGGTGGAGAAACGATAATTACACTGATGGAGAAAGCAGAAACTCAATCATCTTCAGCTGCATATCAAGTTTACAGATCCAGTACTGTCCTAACTTGACTCGCATGCCACTATATCCTACTCTTGACGAAATTTTGGAGTTGGTGGATTCAAGCGTGGAACCAATGTGGGATACAATATACTATGAAGAATCCGGAACGGGTTCTAAAGAAGAAAAAGTAGTTCCGTTCTCCAAGTTGAAGTGCATGTTCATAGCAAGCATTCAGAAATTCCCACCGGAGCGATGGCTCGTGAAATTCACTTCCCTTGAGAAACTCCACATTCGAGATTGCTTGCAATTAGAGGCTCTGCCCTCAGGTTTCAAGCATTTGAGGTCGCTGCAGAGCCTCACCATTGAGACCTGCCCCGTTCTTGATCTTGACCAATCCCCTGACGAATGGGAGGGTCTAGAAAAGCTTAATTCCCTGATCATAAGGGAAATCCCCAAGCTCAAGTCCCTTCCAATGGGACTGAAAAAGGTTAAGTCTTTGCGAGAAATCAGGCTTCATGATTGTGCGAGGTTAACCTCTCTGCTGGAAGAGATAGGCAATCTCACCTCACTTGTTAGACTAGAGATTTGTCAATGTGAGAATTTGGCTTCCTTGCCCAAAGAAATTGGAAAGCTCAAATCTCTGGATACCCTGATCATTAAGGACTGCCCCTTGTTAATGCCAAGGTGTCAACCCGATACCGGTAATGACTGGCCAAAGATTGCTCATGTGAAAAATATTGTGGTGAAACAAACTTCTCAAAGACTTTGGGCTGGGAAATTAAGAATGTAATAGTTTCATTACTGCATTTGTATTGTACATTATCATATGATTGTGTGTTATTTATTGCAAATTATTAATGAATTTTTGACATCACTGATCACACCATGTCTCTTTCTATTTCTCTCGAGTATGATTGCAAATGATTGAGTGAGATTCTGAAATTGTGTTATCAGTAATCCTTATTATTAGTAGATAAAGAAGATTATGAAACTTTTATTAATGGCCAACTTATCTCCAATCAAAGCTGAGATGATAAGTAAAGACATGTTAGTGATTCGGTTTGAATCTCATTCAAAGAACCTAGCCGCAAACGGGAATGTTAATCACTTGATCATTTTCTTGAATAAAAAACCTTCAGTTCGTCATCAATTTAATGAAATAATGGATTCTGCTTTTTCATTCTGTTTGGTTCTTTATAGAGTAACTTTTTTTTTCTTTTTTTCAAAATGAGGTGATGAACAAAATGAATGCTGAATACAAACTACAAAGGTCTCCCTTTCTGAATGGGACTGCAAATATCTGATCTCATTGTAGAATCGAAAATCTGAAGGGAAAGGTGCAGCTGTGATGGCATGAATACCATAAGTGGAATGGTTGCAAGTACCATAGCAAGTATTAGAACCAGATGATCTTCTCTTAGCACTGAAACAAGTGCTGCACAAAATGCAACCATCGTGGATACCACGGACAAAAAGAGCGCAAAGAGGCCAGCTAGAATTTTCCATGGCAAGATCCTGAGGAAATCTCTCTCAGCATAAAGCAACGTAAGGATCCAAATAAAAATCAAGACGGAAGTAGCAGAAGCAAAGAGAGACGTTGCATCTGTTATGATTTTTAGGATCAGCCAACGGCAAAAAAGTTGTTTTAACAGATTAGTTCATTTCCTATGCTGACACCACCAAACAATTGAACCATATAAAAGATATGGTAATGGAGCAGGAATCAGAGCGTTTCACTTTTCCCCCCAATGAATTTTTTGTACAGCAAGTCATATGATGAACAAGACTAAGTTTCATTAACAACTACATATAACTTTAACCCGAAACACTAGCTTTTAAGCTGCAGATAAGTTAAATAGAATTCACTCTCTACAGTCTACACACAAACCAAGTAGTTTTCAGGAAAAAATTGCCAAATTAGGAATGAGGGATCATATAACATAAACAGAACCTAAGAGACTATAACATGGGTCAGCTTTAGTACAATTTGAGCTACAAGCTATTCCAAAACACGGACTCGCTCTTGCTATTAGTGTTAGGTTATCTTCCTGCAAATGCCACATGTGGCGGCAAGTATATATTGATCCTAATTGCCACCCTCCACGGCCTCTGCCTGTCCGCTCTGTTGAGGGTCATCAGCTGCAGGCTGATCATTCATTGTTCTGGACCTAAGATCATCATTCCCAGGTAGTTCGCCAAGTCTCTCCTGTAGATTATATTGTATTTTTAGTCAGACATCACAGGCAAATTTTGCATAAGTATTTTTATTTGCTGAATAAACATTCAAATACACATAATTCATTTCAATGGACCTATCCTTTGCTGCCTATTACTCTAGCAGGAGTGCTTATCAATATGCGAAATAAATCAAAATCAAATGTCAAAGAATACATGCTATGCTCGGATACATGGATAGGGTATAAGGAAGAGTAGGGAGAGAAAAAGTAACCTAAATCCTAGGTCACTGGATTTTTATTATTTAAGGGGGAGAGAAGAAAGTTTTCCCCCCAAACTTAAATACTCCTTCCCTTGAATTTGGAAATAAATAGGGGAGAAGTGCTCAACCAAGTTGATGGGAGAAAAAACTCAATCCCCTACTTTTCTAGTGATTTAAGAAATTAACATCACCTTGAGAGCTGCATTCTCAGAGGCTAGCTGCTCATACTCACTTCTGATCCGACTGACTTCTGACCGGAGAGAAGCATTTTCTTCTTTCAAAGCCTCAGCACGCTGAGCTAGCTCATCACACTCAGCCTGGAAACAGCAAACTCAAACAGGAATCAGACACAGGAAAATTATATGATAATCAACCTTCAAAGAAAAAGGATATAGGTTATTCTGTCACCTGCTTGCGCAATCTGGATCTTCGAGCAGATTCCCTGTTAGACTGCTTCCTCCTTTGTCTTTTAAGCTCTCTTTCGTCCTAGAAGGTAACAAGAATATATAAAGGTTAGAAGAGGTTCAAAGAGTAGTGTAACAACAAAACTTTAAAAATAGGTCTGAGACAAATGTTAAGAGCAGTATACCAAAGTTATTATTAATCCGTGAAAGTCCAGATAAAGGCAATTGGTAGTTCAGATCTTATACTCGGGTTATAGTTACATATAAGAAAATAATTTTTTCTTCTTGATAATATGTTGTCAAGGAAGACACATTGTTGATTTGTAGTCAGAATTAACCTGTAGCCAAAGTTGTGACTGAACACTATCTCGTGATCCAGCAGCAACCATCCCTCCAGCAACTGCAGTAGACGGAACCTTTCCACGAAGAGCAGGAATGTTGGATGCTGTCGGTGTGCCCCAATAATCCATTCCTATATTCAAGTTTGTTGTGGGACCAGGAACAGCTCCAGGAACACCGGCTGCAGTGATAGGTATGACAGACATGGTTTGATTAACAACCGCATGAGGTGTATTAATACCCCCATTTTGAGGAGCATGCGCCGAACTGCCATTTTGAGATGGTTCATCTGTAATCCACCAAAAAATGACATAGTTCAGCTATAACAAACATACTTTACAAGTTTACATACAATACCGCATTCCTACATATGAGCCTATAGTAGAACAGGCAACAGCAAGGAGTAATTTATGCCAAACCTTCATAAGAATCCTGTCTGCCCCCTGATTTCAATTGAGACTCCTACCCCACAAAAAAGCAAAAAGATCATCAGTATGTATGGGTAACTAACTGGCATTGTAGAGCACAAAACACAAATGATATATACAACACATCATCAAAGATATATAATCATTAAAGATTTCAAAAGATTGGAGATTTCAAAAACCCAGACCCATTTAATTATCTTCATCCCAAGGCCCCCAAAACAAATGCCTTTAAACATATTTAACATTTACACACGATGTAAATCATATATCTTATATATTATTATATAATAACAGAATTTTTTGCATCCATTAGTAGGTTGATTATTGAAAATACACGAGCCACTTGTACTATGCCTCATGATATGTTATGCTGTTTTATAACAAACTTTTAATAAAAGAAATTTTTCTTTATTTTCTCAGTCATGCAATTCAATGGTTGTAATTTCCTATAGTTTAGAGAGGAAATATTAGGAAATCAGAAGTTGTTGGATGTTCATGCCTCTATAGCATTATCTATATTAGGTAATAACAGTTCTTATTCACACTAGAAATGTCCTAATGGAATTCCATTTCAGCAATATATGAATGTAGTATGCAGAACCACTCTCTCTACTCTTGATCCTGAAATCACCCAAGTTGGCTAAATATTTCTTTACGTATCTTATAGTCCTTCAAGTTTATAATTGATGAAAAAAATCCACAGAAACATCTTGGAAGTACAGTGGTAAGCTGACAAGTAAACTAACTTACATTCTGAGAATTAGCATCACTTCCTTCACTGCTACCTTCACTTGCACTCTCACCACTGAAAACACGAGATTTTGTAACAGTGTAATTAGTCAGTATATATACCACACAGCCAATCCTTCTACAACATTTCAATCTGTCACTCTATAGGACAGAGGCAGCATATTTTTGCTATAAGTTCATAATCACCCGTCCAATTCTGAAGACAAAATTGTGCTCTTGAAGATGTGAGGCTAGAAAAGGTTCCATTAGGTGCAAAACTTTAGTCTACCAAATGAATTTTGGACAAGTTCATTTATCTAGCTTGAGAAACATAACACTATAATACTATTCCATAACCAAAGGGAAAAAAAAAAGCATTATCTTGTCTAGTATAACCTCAACTATTTAGCAGGAATTTGGGAAGCAAGTGCATCCTTTTGGAAACACCAGATTACTATATTGAAATAAGAGGACATAGTTCAACAGTTAGATTCATCAGCAAGACAAATCTTACCTCTTTGAATGAATTCCATTAGCAGAAGTCCCTGTTTTACCGGGCTCATTATTTTTCCCTGTAATCATGTTCAAACTGCCCAAACTTCCTTTTGATCTTTTGATTGGCAGTTTTTCCTTCACCTCAGGAGGCTTCCCATCAGCTTCCATGCTGCCAGGAGTATTTCCCTGCATGCAGACTCATAGATTATTTTTTCAATGCTTGGAACAAGAACAAGTTCTTCAACAAAGAGAAAAAGATATAAAAAGCAAAAGAAACACTAAAATGCAGAAGGGGGAAAACTCACTGAAGCCTCAGCAATACCATTTGGAGAAGGCATGGGAAAAGGGCTAAAAGGATAAGATCCCTGTATAAATAATGTGCAAAAGTGGTTGGTGAACTAGTCAACTAGCTATTCATTATAAAAAAGATAACTTCAATGAACATTTTGGAAACAATACCGGAGGCATGGATGGATGAGCATATATGCCACCATGGGGATACATTGCAACATAGGGATGTGTTGGAGTGCCGTAGGGAGGCATAATATGCTGCGGATAAAAATTTTATCAATTAGGAAGCACAAGGCAGAATTCAAACTTGGATATTTCATAACTTTACAAATTAGTACGATGAAGTATACATTAGTGGCAACACAGCAGAGAACACACAAAGGATGAAGGGTGATAAAGCCAAAGAATAAATTTGTGAAGGATCATACTAAATGTCTAAACTCCCTGCTATCAATACAGTATTATAGGAGTTTTTCGTAAACTTTATTTGAATACAATATCAAGAATGAAAAACTAGGTCATTCAGCTTTATAGATGAATTAAATTTAAAAATAGGCAAAATCCTTGTGAATGATGATTGTAATAGGGCTCACACATAAAAGACCTGCTGTAACCAAATCATGAGGCAAATTTCTCCCAAAGTGGTATGCTACTCCATTCTGTCAGCATATACTGACAAAACGAATGTCCCAAAAATCATAATATTTTTTCTTGATTTGTCATTGGACTACAGCTAATGTATAGACTATTTAGGTCTGTTTATGCCTATAGGTTTGATCAATTATACACAATTTTATTGAGTTAACTTACAATGTTCTAAACTAATGCGTGAATGAACCCATTACCTGGACACCCCACATATATGGGGCAGCTTGGGGACTTGATGCCATAAACCCATGTGGAGGTATAGGAGAATATGCCTGTAAGTGAGCTAAGAAATCAAAATTGACTCTTGACAGCAATCAGAACATGATAAACCACCACTGGCAATTTTTTCATTAAATACCTGAAAACTGGACCATTCGGGATTAACGGCTCCGGTACTGGTGGCTGAAGATTGCTCCTGAAAAAACAACAAATGTTTCTGATGCGACACACAAAGAACCATCAAGTGCCAATACAAATTAAACATGCAAAACTCATTAGACCTGTGAAGCAGGTGGAGGAGTCTTTGACTCCTTCTCTTTTGGTGTTTTATCCATCTCACTGCTGCCCATAATTTTATGCCGCTATCTTACAAAATGTTTACAACTTTACACTTAACCATCCTGTACCATAAACATAGCTTATATTACAAGGCAGCTAAAAGAGACACCATTCTCCAAAACAGGCAACCAAATTCCACCACTGTAAAATCAAGCCTATTAGATAAAGCAGATTTCTATTGTTCAGTGCTGAATTTTTCTACAAAGATACAATTTTTTTATTATACTGCGAGGAAAACCAACCAGTTACTCCATTTTCCCTCCCAACAAATGCCAAACCATCCAAATTCCAACCGTTGATAGAAGCATATGTTATCCACAAACCCTGCATGGCACCTATAATTTCTGTTCACCCTTACCAATAGACTAGTACATTATTCTACGTCAAAACTTACAGAGTAGTGATAACCAGATCTCTGAAAATCCAGCTGAAATTGAAGATTGGGGAGTGATATTCAAACAATTCAACAAGCTGAAAATTTTAACAATCCAATAGAATTGAGCACAAATTAGAGCTGAGAAATTTTCAAATTACCGCTCAGGGAAGCTGAGGGATCCTCCAAAGCTGGGGCAGAAGAAAAATCTGAACCTGATCTGAAAAGGAAAACAACCAATCGAGATGCAAGACAGAACAGTGTGGGGGTGGGGGGTAGAAGGCAAAATTTGAAATTTGTTTGCCTAATCGTAACTGATATTTGGGAATTGCAGAAAAGATGTGATTTTGACTTCGTAAGATAGTTGTGGATGAGAAGGGAACAAAGAATTGCGAAAGATCACGAATTAGGGTTTGTTTTGGTGTTTACAGAGACGAACTATGGGGTCGTGTACGGTGTTCCTGGGCAGTGTAATTTTCGAAATTCCCATTAGCTCCTCCCTTGCCCATCGTAATTGTTTTTTTTTTTTTTTTTCCAATATTCTTTTTTCCTTCTCCACCTCATATATGTAAAAGAGTGTACATTACTATCTAAATGTATTAAGCCTTCTCACGTAAATAAAAAATAATAATTTTAATAATTATTAGTGCATTAATAGGCATAAGTATATTTATTAATTAATTTTCATAAATAAAATATGTAAAATAATTACAAATATAAGTTTGATAAAGATGATAAATATATAATATTTTAACTAAAAGGTTTTGTATTTTAAATCTTCAAAATATGAAAAATATATATTTTTTATAAATTATATACAATAAAAAATATTTTTTAAACAGAAAAAATTATACACCAATTTTTTCTTATATTTTCATTATATATAATAAATATCTTAAAAATAGTTATCTTCACTTACATCTCAACACCTAACTGATTATCAATATAAATTTTTTAACAATTAATATATATATAGATATCAGGGAAAATAATTATTGTTTTCATTTCTATGTTTTATTATTATTGGATAACTTACATAAACTGTTATATTGTAAAACAATTTTAAGTTGTAACTTAATAGGTGAGTGTATATTTTGGGAATTTTTTTAATAAATAAATTATCAATTTACGTAATTTTAATTATTTTAATTACAATTATAAGGAGATAGATAGTTAGATACATTAGGTATCTCATTTACAACAGTAAGATTTTTCTTGGTTTTAGTGTAAACGTATCAACATCATATAATATATAATATGTCAAAAGCAAAAGAAAAAGTCTAGGGACCAGCAGATTTATTAAAATCTGGTCCGTATTTAGTTAGCAAAACAAAAATGAGTAATTTTTTATTATTAGATAAAATCTTACATCATTAAATATACTATTAATGATTAATTGATGGCTACAACTCACAAAATCTGCTCGCCTCTAACACTCCTCATTTCAAAAATGCTTCATCTATATAAGAAGATACATTTAATAGCTATCATCACTCTTTATCACAATCTTCTTAAAATCTTGTTAGTTGTTAGAAATTCTACGAGTAAATGTATTTTTATAAGTGTATATATAAATAGGTATAAAATTGATAGAAAAATTGTAGTTACCTTGAGTGTGATAACCTAATTTTTATGTGCATTCGTCCATGCGAATTTTTTGTTTTTTTTTTGTGACTAAATAGAAAAAAAAAAAAAAAAAAAAAAGAGACAAAACCAAATTAATTGGCTAGGGTCATATCTAAATCTATTAGATGTTGAAGCTCACTCCATGGTTGGCTCCAATTCGAGTGAATGTCCTCGACAGAAGCAGCTGCTTTAGCCATACAATCTGCAACACTATTTGCAGTCCTCTGAATTAAAAGAATAGAGACTCTCCAATTCCAATTCATAACCTCCTGTATATGCTTTGCCAAATCCCATTCCGGAATATCCTTACCAAGCATTCTTTGGTTTACCAAGAAAATAGCTTCTAAACAGTCTGTTTCACAAATAACCTCACGAAATCCACTCTCCCAAGCAAGAAGTAAGCCTCTCCAAATTGCATACAATTCAGCAAAAAGAACACTGCACACTTCGACTTTCCCAGTGCAACCTTTCAACCAACATCCATCAGGATTACGAATGATACAACCAAAACCAGCATAGCCAGAAGGAGGAAACCAACTAGCATCACAATTCAATTTAACAGAATAAGCTGGAGGTGGAACCCAATGCAAACAAAGTGAAGGAGGAGACAGAGATTGATGCATAGCAAAAATAGTGTGAAACTCCCTTACTGAACTACGAATCAAACTCACCACTTTACTAGCACTCCATGAATCATCTATATTAAATAAGTCATGATTCCTGCTTCTCCAAATCCACCATATGGTCGAAAAGAAAAGAAAAATATTTTCACTCCTTGCACCTCTATAGAGCCAATCATGTAAATTCGAGTTATCTGAATACAGGCCTAAAAGGTTCCAGACTTCCTTGGCACTAGGGCACTCCCGAAGACAATGAAGAATTAATTCAGAACCATTCTGACATCGATGACAGGTGCTAGATAAAGCTAAACCACGACCCAAACGAAACTCTGCCGTAGGAATAGCATTATGAAGACTGAGCCAAATCAAGAACTTGTACTTCTCAGGAATATGCAGTTGCCATACCCACAACCAATTATCATGCTCATTCCAGTCAAACTTTCTTTTGGCTAGCCAACTGTACCCACTCCTAGCTGAGTAAAGTCTAGAAGATGCCACACCCCACGACCAACCCGAACTCTCTCCAGCATTCAAATCCGGATTATAAGCATTCAAACGCTGTTTGACATCTTCTGGAATGATAGAGAAAATATCATGGAGATTCCATTGACCATCTTTCCAAACGTCTCTAATAGTTAAATCAGAGTCAGATATATGTACAAAAGGGACATCTTGAGCAATTGGACCCTCAATACTCCAATTGTCAAACCAAAAAGATTGATCAAGTGACCCAACGCACCAAGAGAAGGCATCCTTAAGAGCACCAAAAGCCTTTGAGATACTCTTCCAAACATGAGAAGCATTGCAAGGGACAGGGCCATCTAAAACTCCCTCATTCCTCATATACTTCGCCCTCAATAGAGCAACCCAAGGCTTGTCCTGACAATGAAAAAGTTGCCACACCAATTTACCAAGTAAAGATATATTAACACACGCAGGATCTCTAACACCCAGGCCACCAAATTTTTTTGGAGTGATCACGGTCCTCCAATTAACAAGAGAATGACCTTTACCATCAACTTGACCCTTCCAAAGGAACTGTCTCATCATAGAAGATAATTTATCACAAACCCAATTTGGAAAAAAAGATACCTGCATATGATAGACAGGAATGGATGCTGCAACAGAATTGATCAGGCAAAGTCTCCCTACTTTATTTAGAAGCCTTCCTTTCCAATTAGCTAATCTTCCCCTCACCTTTTCAATCACCGAATGAAAAGAAGCCCTACTGGTACGGGAATGATTAAGGTTAACTCCAAGATATCTTCCTAAGTCCAAAGCAAAACGTATTGAAGAAACACTAGTAAAAATATCTCTTCTATGAGCAGTCACATTTTTAGAACAAAAAGCTTTAGACTTTTCAAGATTCACTTTCATGCCAGATGCCTTGCAAAAAATGTTAAGAGAATGCATGACCATTTGGACCTGACTCTTTGTAGCCTGACAGAAGAGTAAGAGATCATCTGCAAACATCAAATGAGAAAATTTTGGGCCACCCCTAGTGACAGAAACTGGTTTCCACACACCCTCGACCACCTTATGAGATATATAGCAAGCAAGTCTTTCCATACAAAGCACAAATAAGTAAGGAGACATTGGATCGCCCTGTCTAAGCCCCCTTCTAGGAGCAAAACTATCCAATCTATTCCCATTCCACATAATAGAAAGAGATGATGCACGGACACAAGTCATAATCAAATTAACAGTGATGATAGGAAAACCAAAAGCAATGAGAGTACTCTCCAAAAACCTCCAATCCACCCTATCATAAGCTTTTTCAAGATCAATTTTAAAAGCAAGAGTACCTTTCTTGGATTTTGTGTGCTTCATAAAATTCAGAATTTCTTGGGCCACAATAATATTATCAGGAGCACCACGACCCGGAATAAAACCTCCTTGTAAAGGACTAACAATATCTGGAAGAAAAGGCCGAAGTCGGTTAGTCAATACTTTTGTGACAATTTTATAAACAACATTACACAAGCTAATAGGCCTAAAATCCTTCATAAAGGTAGGGTTATCAATTTTAGGAATAAGCACAATCAGAGTTTCCATGATGCTAGGATTTAAGAACTCTCCCAAAAAAGCACTCCGAACAATATTCCAAATCTCAGTGCCTACTATCTCCCAATATTCTTTAAAAAAATAAGCTTGAAAGCCATCTGGACCAGGAGCCTTAAAAGGGCTCATACTAAATACTGCTGACTTGACTTCCGCAAAAGAGACATGGTCAATTAACCTAGCACAAGCCTCAGTACTTAGTGTGGGCATCGGAACATCCCCTAAAAAATCAACCTCAACCTCTTCCGTTGTACCAAAGAGATTCTTGTAAAAAGAGAGAGCTTCTTCCTGGAGAATATCTGGATCAGTAGACCAAGACCCATCTCTAACATATAATCCATGTACTCTATTATGATTTCTACGTACCAAAGTCTGAAGATGAAAGAATTTAGTGTTTCTATCCCCATACTTGACCCACTGCTCTCTAGATTTCTGGTACCAAAAAAGTTCCTCTTGCAACAAAAGCCTATTGTAATCTTCCCTCAGTTCAGCTTCTTTAATTCTCAGAGATAACACATCGGTAACCTCCAAACGCCGTTGAATCTGATCAATCTGATATTCCAGCTTATTTTTTCGCACAAAAATATTTCCAAAAATCTTTGAGTTGAAGTCCAAAGAAGCCTGTTGAACCATCTTAAGCCTTTCGGTAACGCCTCCAAACTCTTGATTCCAAGCCTTACTAATAACATGTTTATAAGAAGGATGTGTTGCCCACGCAGCTTGAAACCTAAAAGGACGTGAACCTTTCACTCTGGGGCTACCATGACAACGAACTAAAATAGGACAATGATCAGAATGAAGCCTGCTAAGAATTTCAGAATAACCCTCAGGAAACATTGTCATCCACGCCTCATTAACTATAGCTCTATCCAACCTTTTAGCCAAGTCCCTGCCAGCCTGAACTGCTCTATACCAAGTATATCTCCTACCAGTCACTTTAAGATCAAAGAGCTCACAGTCATCTAGAGTAGTAGCTAATAGACTAGCTCTGTGAGAAGAAAAATAAGCACCTGTACTCTCATCTGGTGCCACAATCTCATTAAAATCACCAACGGCCATCCATGTTCTATTATGGCCTGAATTAATAGAACGCAAATGATCCCAAAGCATACATCTTTTTTCGAATTGAGGACTCCCATATACTACACTACAAAGCCAAACTAAGTTACCCACACTCACTTTTACTGTGATACATTGGTCAATTTGATCAATAACCACACAAGAAGCATTAGCAATAGAAGATAGAAACCAAATGCCACCCCTGTGTCCTACTGCTTCCTCAATACCAACACAATGAAAACCCAACTTATCCCAAAAATTCTTCAAATTATTAAACATGGTATGAGTCTCAAAGAGAAAGAAGAAAGATGGTTTATATATTCTCACCAAATTTTTGCAATGCACACGGGCCATCTTGTTAGACGCACCCCTCACATTCCAGGCTATGATATTGAAACTATCCATAAAAACAACAAAAAGAGAGCTCCAATAACAAACCCGAGACTCAACATGATGTCCCTGTCTTCGACGATCCTGCCTTTAATGGACTCTCAAGTTGCAGCCCAATTTTCTCCGTCGAAACTTGCACCATACCCGCCGTCGATGCTCCATCCTTATCTACTGGTGAATTCTGCAAAGAGTTTGGGCGAGGACGCTTTCGCACAGTGCCATTTGTTGTCTCACCTTGCTGCTGATGATGAACATTGTGCCGGGTCCCCGAAGAAGCCACACTAACCGGTTTTCCAATATTGATGCCCCTGCTTAATTTTACTTTGGATCCAGTTGCATGTGTTGTACGTTGGTGATTAGGCCTTGTCCAACTATTGGTAGCCTTGTTAGGAGTCTTCTTTACTTTTGGTTGGACCTGATGGGTGCTAAGAGAAGGCTTTTGACCCATTTTATATTTTCCTTTCCTAATCACTTGAGTCCAACCTTCTAAATCCTCATGTTGTGCATGGTCTACATGAACAGCATGCAAATCACTCTCCACCAAATCCGGGACAGTAACATTTACAGTCTCATCTCCAAGATTCTTGCCAAAATGAAAACTTTCCTTTTCCACATGTACTGGATTTTTTGAATTTGAGTTTTCTGGCTGCTTTGCTACATCGCTGATCACCTTGGCATTAGTTCCTCCTCCTGCATTGCTGTCAGTCTTGCACACCTTCATATCATGACCAAACTTGAGACAGGAGCCACAAATAAGGTGAAGACTTTCATATTCAACCTCATATTCAACACCTTCAACAAGAATCTTCTTAGTCACTGGCAATCCTAAATCTATCTGAACACAGGCTCGAGCATATCGTCCTCTTTCAGCTAATTTTGTTGCCAAATCAACCTTAACGGGAATGCCAACTGCAGCCGCAACACGGAGCATTGCATCTTCTTGGTAGCACCAAATTGGTAATCCGGAAATTCTAATCCACACTAAAGTTGCTCCAAAACAGTTTTCACTTGATCTAAACTCTTGATCCCAAGGCTTCACAGCCACATAATTTCCCTCGATCATCCACGGACCTCCTAAGAGAACCTTTTCTCGCTCCTCAACTACATCAAACTTCACAAGAAAGTAGTCAAATCCCACGTCCAATAAATCAAAACCTCCCTTAATCCTCCATACCGTTCGGAGTTTATGAGACAATGCAGTGTAGCTATAATGTTTACCTAGCACCTTAATCACTATAGCATCCTTATAAGGTTCTGCCAAGCAATTCTTAGCTTCTTGGGTAAACGTGACACTCGGTGGCAAGAGATCTCCTTGCTTCCCAGAAACTACCGCAATGTTATCTCCCGATAAAGTTTCAACAAGTGAAAAAGCTTTAGCAATCTTGGAACCCACAACTTTGTCCCTGAAAGAAACCTTCAAAGGCTTAGAAACCCCTCCCGAAATATGATCCTCCTTTTCCCCTGATGCAATCCCTCCCCCGCTCTCCCCCTTATCTCTTCCGCCGATATTACCGGCTGCCTCACCGTGTTTCACCCTCAAAGTCTCTTCCCCGCTCACTCCACCGCTCATCTTCGATTTTCAAAATTGTACAGAGTACGGAGTACGTACTCCCACTAAACCCTAAACGCATGCGAATTTTTTGTTTGAGTTAAAGAACTTATATTAATAAATATAAGTCTACATGGTACGAAATTTTTTACTTAAAAACAATGATTATATCGGTTGATGCTTATATTTTTGACATAATTATAGCCAGGCGGAACTACATTGTAAAAAAGGAAAAATAATCTCTCTAATTTTAATTTTTTATATGTAATTTATATGTGAATTTTAGTTTATTCATTTTAGTTTATTCATTCTTAAAATTTTATTTTAATCTTATTTTATTACATAAATATTTTTTATTTCTCTAATATTTTGTCTAACTCTTTTTTAATTATAACTCAACAAGTTATAAAATCCTATAAAAAAGTAAATAATATTAAAAAATTGTGACGTTTTCAATTTAGCTCAATTTTTAATTTGTATATGATTTTGAGTTTGGTGATTTAAAAAAAATAACATAATATCTTTATTTACTAAAATAATATTTAAAATTCATTTTCATGTATTTTAATTTAAAAAAATTAAAATATAATAACAAAGGCAATTTGTGTATGGAAAATTTGTTTTATGAAAAGTAAAAAAAAAAGATGAATTCACTTTTTTTAAATAAAAAAAATTGCAATCCATCTCCAATGGTTTTGTTTCTTAAATTTTGTTTTAAAAAATTACAATTTGTCCTCAACAAATTTTATCTATTTTCTTATTTCTAAAAATTATCAACAATCTCATTTTTTTGTAGAGATTTATTTATTTCGTTTGTTTTTATAATTTTGTTAAATTTATAATCAAATTTTTATATATTTTTTAATTAAGATTTTATATTATTTTTAATTTTATAGTTAAGTCTTTGTCAAATATTAATTAAGTTATTAATTTTAATATTTTTATTTAAAAAATTTAATTATAAATTAATAATAACACAAAAATTCAATTAAAAAAATATAAATCTAATTACAAATTTAGTCAAAACCAGCAGAATAATTAAAATTTTTTAAGATTTTACCTCCAAACAAATTATTTTTTTCGTCCTTTTACGAAGTCTTACAATTTTGAAATTATTTTAAATTTTAAATAAATTATGAAAAATGAATAGCGGAGAGCTGATCGGTTGAGCTGTTGAAGGGTTTGCAGGGTGCAGCGGTGAGCATCCCCTGACACTGAGGCCGAGACACCGTTTCAACTTTCAAGTTACCCAATATATCCAAAACGACACCGTTTCTTCAAATTCCAAACTTCCAATGGCGGCACCCACAAAACGAGACGAGCAAGAAGCTCTACGCCTCAAGTCCCTGGCGGACTCCAACTTCACTTCCTCCAGAGACCTCAACGCCGCCTTCAACTACGCCAAGCGCGCCCACCGCCTCGCCCCAAATCTTCCCGGCGTCACCGAGACCCTCGCCGCCCTCACCGTTCTCCGCGCCGCCGCCTCTAAGAACTCCCCTTTCCCTGACTGGTACGCCGTCCTCGGTGCTGAGCCCTTCGCCCCCGCCTCCGTCCTCCGCAAGCGCTACAAGCAGCTGGCGCTCCTGCTCCACCCCGACAAGAGCCCCCACGTGGCATCTGATGAGGCATTCAAGCTCGTCGCCGAGGCCTTCCGGTTGCTCTCCGACAGGGCATGGAAGAGGGACTACGATGTCAAGCTCAGGTTATGCACAGTACTTGATAATAGTTAGTTAGGAGTTTGTTAAGTTAGTTAGATTCTGTTGGATGGCTGTGCTATTGTAAATAGGGAGCATGGACACTATGGTGCTCTTGTCTTCTTGTATATGTGAAGTGTATGCTGAATTGTTAATGATGTATGAGCTAGCTTTATTGATATTGTCAAGTTTAATGCAGGTTGAGGATTCTGGATGAGAAGGAGAAGGAGAAGGTTGGTGAAGAGGACATGGATACATTTTGGACTGCATGCTCCACTTGCAGGCTCTTGCACCAGTTTGAGAGGAAGTACCTGGGACATAATCTGGTATGCCCCTCTTGCAGGAAGAGTTTTAAGGCTGTGGAGGTGGGTAGTGATGATGATGGGTCTGAAGAAGAGGAAAAAGAGGAGGAGGAGGAGGAGGAGGAGGAGGAGGAGGAGGAGGAGGAGGAGGAGAAGGAGAAGGAGGACGGGGAGGAAGAAGAAGAGGTAGAGAGAGCTGAGAAGGGTATGATTGGGAAATTGAAATCAAAAGAGGTGGTGGATGATGATGAGAGATTGTGGGATTTTGTGTCGAGGAGAAAAGCCAAGAGTGTGAAAGGGAAAATGGGCGTTGAAAAAGATGGAGGCTTGTGGAGGAGCCAGGGTTTGAAGGGCGGAATTGAGGGTGGTGAAGTGAGAAATGAGGATTCTGAGAGCAAAGGAGAGGGTGTTGCGGGAAGCTTGAGAAGTGGGGATTTGAGAACGCAGACTAAAGGGAAAGTAGGTATTGAAAAAGGGGGAGGCTTGATGAAGAGCAGGTGTTTGACGGGTGGAGTTGAGAGTAATGAAGTGGGAAATAAGGTCTTGGAGAGTGAAAGAGAGGGTATTGGAGGAAGGTTGAGAAGTGGGGATTTGAGAAAGAGGAAGCATATGGTTGGGGAGGTGTTGGACAGTTCAAAACCCAAGAGGGTCAAAACTGGGGAGGAAATGATGACATTGGCTGAGTTTCAGTCTGAAGTAAAGCGAACAGCTCGGCAGAAGATGAAGTTGAAACTAAAAGAAAATGGAGAAGATCATGAAACAGAGAGGAGGAGCAAGCGGCGGGAAAGATTTGGTGAGTTGAAAAATAACAAGGATTTAGAGGCTGGGGAATGTAGGAGTATGAAGAAGAGCGTGAAGCCATTAGTCAAGGGGATGAAAGAGGACTCTCTGAAGAAAAAGGAAGCGAGACCTGAGAAGCACGGTGATTCTGGTGGAAGGGACTTGGAGACTATCACAGTGGTGGATTCGGATTTTTATGATTTTGACAAAGATAGAACTCATAGAAGCTTTAGGAAAGGTCAAATGTGGGCTGTATATGATGATATTGATGGAATGCCAAGGCATTATGCCTTGATTGATGAAGTTTTTTCAGCAAACCCTTTTCAAGTGAGTATAAGTTGGTTTGATCTGCAAAACAATGGGGTTGAAAAGATTATTAGTTGTGAGAAAATGGGGTTTCACATGCCTTGTGGAAGATTTAAAGTTACCCAGAAGGCTTCCATAAATTCAGTAAATGTATTTTCTCATGTTGTGGACTGTGATCGAGCAGCACGCGAGGTCTACCAAGTTTATCCAAAGAAGGGCTCAGTATGGGCACTTTATGGTAAGGCAACTCTTGATGCAGATGAACAAAATTTTGCAGCCAAGGGTAAGAGATGCTATGACATTGTTGTATTCTTAACAAGTTACAGTGAAATCTCTGGTCTGAGCATGGCATATCTTGAGAAGGTTGATGGTTACAAGACTGTATTTAAGAGACAAGAGAGGGGAAGTCATGCTATTAGATTTCTTGGAAAGGATGACCTGTGGTTAATTTCTCATCAGATTCCTGCTCGAAAATTATCTTGTAATGATACTCCTGAACTTTTGAAAGATTGTTGGGAACTTGATCCTGCTTCACTTCCCTCGGATTTACTTACTATAGGTGGCATAGATAATTGAGGTGAATAAACCTTTTTGGTTATGTAGTTCTAAATTTTCAACTGAAGGACTCTAGCAGCTTAATTGTTGGTCTTACTTCAGTTACTTCATGTATTCTTGTGGTGGATTACTTAATGATTTTAGGGATCATTTTTTCCAAAAAGGAAAAAGTAGAAAATATCTTAGGAAAACTAGCTGCCTTGTATAGCCTGAATTAGTTAGATTTGCAGATTCTCTGTTCATATATTTTATTAACTGTTCATTTTGTCTATTTTTACTACTAGTTATGGTGAGGCCCTTCTAATAGTTTATACAGTCTCCACTGACAAGGTAGTGGTCGAAAGTTTTAACGCATCAATATCTGCCTTGGCCAATGTAAAACTTTGTTGCATCCGAATGCATGGACACAATGCAATGACATCTTTAAATCTATGCAACCAACCCGACCTAGTGGAAAAAGCTTCATTAAGTAAGATGGAAGTCCTTCATGTGTAGAAAATTTGGATGACTAACCAAATTTTACTTATCTGCAGTTCTCTTGAAAGAACATGTGGTTTTAAACAAAAGCTGATGCACTTAGCTTCTATTCTGTCTGTTCTGTTCTCTTCTTTAATCAAATGAATTCTCTCATTTGTAGTATATCAAAATCCAAGTGTCTCTGTTTTTACCTTTTCGTATCAGTTTAGTGCCTTAGTGGTAACTGATGAGAGCATGAGCAGCTTAATTGCTATTAAAAACTTGATGCTATCTAATTTTGTTCAAATCATGGTTGGTGTGCTTTTTGAAATGTTTTTATGAAACTTCGCATAAGAATCCACAGTCAACCCGGTTTGTGTCATATGTTCACTAGCTAAATCTGCATCAATTTTCAATAGTCTGTTCAAACAGACCACAATACAATGATCGATATAGAGGCACGTTGAGATCAATAGCTTCTGTTTGAGAGTGCTAGATTATTAACATTTGTGCAACTGTTAAGTGTTTCTGGTAGAAATATGTAATCAAATGTGTTTATCAGTTTATCTTCATTAGATTAGCATCATTTACTGATTATTAGGCAAGAAGTTAGTTTATATTATCTTAGATGACTATATTTTTTTTACGTTATCCATAAATAGCAGAGCATGTGTGTAGTCTAACTCATTTTTTTAAATCATTCTCAATTAACATGATACTTAGTACTTATGTATTATTCATATTCTTGAAAATTTGTTGTTCATTCTTCATACTTCACACATCAGTTAACAACAGTAACTGCTTCTGAATCTCGTGTCTAGATCACACTTTATATTTAGCACATGATTGCTGTATCTGGTTTTAACACAAAATCAACTTACTAATATTGCCTTCATTGCTTATGCATATTATATATTTCCCTGAACAACTTGATATTATGATGACTGTAAATCTGAAAGACTGGTGTCTATTTTATTTACACCAATCTGTTAGAAGATATGTTGTGTTGTTAAACTTGTAATGATAAAGACTTCCTACCAGCTCAAAATTCTAAGTTTTCTTTTGCCCCTAGTATAATATCAGTGTTAAAATTGTCACCAACGGAATCCATGTAAAAGTATATGTCTTGCTTCTTGTTTATTTGCCTCATCTGCACATCATTCAGGTTTACTGCAACTACTGGCTAGTATTGTAAAGCCAATGATATCTAATGCTCCTATGCAATGTGTTAAAGCTTATTCTGCAGATCAGTATTGCAATGCACTTAAGCACAATTGTACTGGACTGAAGGCAAAATTGTGTTACTGGACAGAAGTGAAGACATGAATAATTGTTCTTCTTCTTTGGAAGGTAACTTATTGTATGTCAAAGAGAGATATGTAAGAGATGTTACATTTGTATATAACATTTTCAAAGCACATACCATCAGTATAATTCTATTTTCTTTTCAAAGTAATCATGAACCTTTCCTTAATCAAATAAACGAATCATATTCTTAGCCATATCTTCAGGGCTTAAGGCTATAGTGCTACACCTTTTAAGAGTTATATAATATATACTCCCAATAATAATAAGAACAAACTTTCACCGAAATAATATGTATATATTATGCCCCGACTTAGTTGGTGTGGGGTAGCTAGACTTGTATATATATTTTTCAAACAAAGTGACATAATAGGTTTAGAGTGGTTCACAAGCTAACCCTTCAAGCTTTGTACTTGCTCCAATTCTAGGTGTCATTAAATTCAATAATTGATTCATGCATGTAACCCCTTCACAAGCCAAAATTTCTCAAACTATATGCTTTCTTGTATCTTTATATTTGACTTGGGTGACGCTTCATATCCTAATGGGAGCAGGTTGGCCATGACTTAACAAAATGTCTAACAAATTTGCATAGTAGCATAATTAAACTTTGGTACAATACTATTATATATTTTATACTTGTTGACAAATGAATACATTATTCTAGAATTTTTTCTAATTATATATGTGGTTTCTAATTATTGCATGGGTTGTTTTCACATCAACTTTATTATCTGAATAATATTACCCTCTTAACTTTTGTAATCAAGAAGCCTCTGTCATATAAGCTGGCATGCATCCATATTCAAATAAGTTAGTTATGGCTAATTAATTGTTAATTGTGAGTGTTACTCTTAATGAATAATAGTGGCAGAGAATTGTCCACTTCTGTAGAGTAGAGCATGCTATAGAAACTATGATTGAAAGTGGGTCCATTGATAGCATAAGCTAACCAAGGATGAGATTGAAGAAAGAATTGCATTGGTTATTATGAATGAAACAATGGTTTTGGAATTCAATTTTAGTTTTCTTTATTCACAAGCTAAGCTAAGCTAAGATAACACCTACACTAAAAGAATGAGAGCTGTACCTTGCTCCTCGGTGCCCATAATAAGAACATCATAATAGATATGACTTATAATGACGTGTATACTTGATCCATTTGTTGCAAACCCTATCCATTCCCTTTTCATTTATAAAAAGTTAAATGGCAGAATTAATGAGTACGTTAATTAGTAAAAAAAACAAAAATAGAAATAAATCATTTTGTTAGTCCAGCAAAGTTATTCATTTTAAAATGTTGTAATCAACTTTGGCCTTTGTGAAATTTTGATATTGGAATTGTGATTTATTGACGCACTTTCGGCCGCAAATAGTGAACCATTCTGCCCTCAACTCTCAATTCTTTACAACTTTTCTCTATTTTTTATTCACGGACTTTTCATTATTGTAACTTAGAAGTGTCAAACGGTGCACCGAGTTTGAACCTGCTCGTTATGACTTGGGAGCGACCAGTCAAAATTAGAAAAATAATTTAATTTATATTTTAAATTAGTCAAAAACATATTAACTTGATTTAACTCGTTTGAGTTAATGAGTTAGACGGATCAATTCGTTTGATTTTTTTAATTATTTTATATTTTTAGCAATTTTTTTGTTTAATATTTATATAAATAAAAAAAATTAGGTGAAAACTCAGCTGCAGTCGACTTTACGTGAAGTTGATACCTGAGTTTTCACCATTTCATATACTAAAAGAGATTTTATATAACAAAAGATTAAAATAAAATAAAAAATCGTCAAATGAGCTTACTTTTGTATATGGTTGGTAATAGGTAGGGTAGGTTTGGACTCTGTTCTAATTTTATCCGTGAATTGAAAATTTTATTAAAATTCTACCCTATCTTATCCGCGGATTAAAAATCTTTCAACTCTAATCTTACCCGCATCCTAAAGTTCTAAACTTTATCCTACCTGCAAAAATATCAATTTTTTTAAAAATAAATATAAAATTCAATTATTTCAAATTTTATACATATTAATAAAATAAAAAATAAAAAATTAACGCTCTAAATTACTAAATTAACTAACTAGTTTAGTAATTGTTTATTTATTATAAATTATTATATAAAAAAGATTGTGAGTTCAACTCTCACCTCTTTTACTATATATATATAATTTTTATAAAATATAGAATGCAGGTAGAATATACCCTAAATTCATCCCATACTCTATTATAATTTATGGCTTGTTTTGACGGCTCTATTTTAACTCTTGTTAGAGTTTTTGCAAAAATGGTTTCTTGTTCTTATTGTTTATTAATTGTCTTTTATATAGACTGTGTAAACTTATTTTAAAATATTAATAAATAAAAAAATAATATTAAAAAATTAATAATATAAGAGTTAATTTCAATCAATATATAAACCGTCAAATATGTTGGATACAAATAAATTTTAAATTTTTTATTGACTTTGAATTTTAAATCTTTTTAATTAAATTTAAATTTTTAGATTTTAAAGAATTTTAGATATTTTTTATATTTTTTTCTACGCACATTCCCAAACTACCCCTCCCACTACTGCCTTTCCATGCAAATTACGGCCGATACGTGTTCACACACGCATTCTATCTCATTCCTCACTGTTGGCTTCGGCTACATACACCTTTTAAATGGACGATAATGCCCATGAAAAGCCAATTGTTTTACCATATTCTTCCTTATTCTATGCCCACCCCTCCATACTCCAAAATAATAATTGTGATATTTCATATTCTCCAACTCCTCCTCCTTTAATTTGGTCGAACTTTTGAGCCTGAGTTGTCCAATATTCATCTCATCACAGTCACAAGCTTGGTATCTAAATATCTAATGAATATTATTCTCTAGTTCCCAATTCACGAAAGAAATATACCCATATCAATTGGTTTTCTTTTTATCATAATATAATTGACTTTATATATATTTGTAATAATAACTAATAATGATAATGATGTTACAATATGTTTCTTAATTTTAATCAAATTCTATATCTACACAAGTGACGATCGACCTTGAGGAAAAACAACTCATTGGCTCATAGTTTGACAAATCATGCATTAGAAACCTTAGGTGGCAAGATATAATAATCTTACTTATTATCTTAATCTTAATTATTAAGAAAGATGAGAGGCCACGACACTTTGTAGTACACGTGTGAAGTAAACTGGGGCCCACAACCGCCCTCCACTAGAGATTCTTCTTTTAATTTGTTAGAAAGTTCAATAATTATTTTCTCAAATAAATATTAAAAATAATTTTAATTCATTTATAATACAAAATATTTTATATAATGGTATAATTATTATTATTCTTTTTGCCAATGAATAATAGTTCAAATGACATAGTTTCCCTATACTCAATTAAAAGGTTACGGATTCGAGTCTCATATCTTTGGTAAAAAAAATTATTATTATTCTTTTAAATAATTATTTATATAATGAATATAAAAAAATAATTATTTTTAATTATTAATATAGCGTTATATAATTAAATATACATATAAAATAATTTTATACCGATAATATATTAAAATTAAATTCTAAATATATATATATATATATACAAAATTAGAATGGAAAATAGAAAAAAAATATTGATATAATTAGGTTTTCATGAAGATGATGTATGATTATTTTAATTAATTCAAACTTGCAAATGAAACCTGACTTTGGCATGATACTCAACATAATGTACAATACAAATTAAAATTATTGAATGGTCCTTATCATTCTTGGTCGCCACCCCAACATAATTTAGCAGGTTCATGAAATAGCATCTTACCCTAAAACAAATAAATATATTCAATCCAACAATGATAGCAACAACCTAACGATAAGCACATATTCTCTTCTTAACAAAAAAAAAAAAAAAAAAAAAAACAAAACAAAAAAAAACAAAACAAAAAATACAAAATTTAACCACCACTCTGCATAGTTCTTCCTCACGCAGGGGCATGCCTCGTAATAACGCTACAAAACAAAGGGCAATTTCGTGCACATGAAGAAAATTATTTTCAATATAAAAATATTTATTAGTTACTGGCGTTCACAACAATGTTTTTAATAGTTAACAAGTATTTTCTTTTTAATATTACCAATTAAAATATAATTTAAAAACACAACTAACTAATTATTATTATTATTATATTTTTATACAAGTATGAATAATATTTAAGTATAAATGGAATTTTTATTAAATAAAATATAGAAAAAGGTTCTCAAATTAATATCTTTAGATAATTATTCATCGAAAAAAAAATATCTCTTACTTTGTATATAAAAGTAGTTGACTTGATGTGATTATTGAATATCCTAAAAGTGCCAAAAATATTTAGCGTATAAATGATATATATTTTCGTTAAAGAAAATAATATAAAAAAAAGGTTATAAAATCAATCTTTTTAGGTAATTATTCATCGAAAAAGTTAGTTTTTACGTTGTACCTAAAAATATTTACCTTAATGTCATCACTCAATATCCTAAAAGTGCCAAAAATATTTAGCATATATATGGTATTTTCGTTAAAGAAAATACAGAAAAAGTTTTAAAATTAATATTTTTAGGCAATTATTCATCGAAAAAGTTAGTTTTTACACGGTACCTAAAAATATTTATCTTAATGTGATTATTCAATATTCTAAAAGTGCCAGAAATATTTAGCGTGCGTATAAATAGTATTTTCGTTAAAAAAAAAATTAATCATTGTGTAGAAAAAAAAATTGTAAAATTAATCTTTTTAGGTAATTATTCATGGAAAGAAGTTAGTTTTTACGTTGCACCTAAAAATATTTAACTTAATGTAATTATTCAATATCCAGAAGTGCCAAAAATATATAGCATATAAATGGTATATATTTTGTTAAAGAAAAATATAGAAAGTTTTAAAAAATTAATATTTTGGATAATTATTCATCCAAAAAAATTATTTATAAGTTGTACATAAAAATATTTGACTTATTGTAATGATTCCATATCTTTAAAAGTTTTACAAACAATTGAACAATTTTTTTTCTTGTAAAATGATAAATATTATTTTATTAAAGATAATATTTACAAAATTAAATTCAATCAGTTAAATAATTAGCTCACTTATTTGATTAAACAAGTAGTAGATAGAAATTCAAATTTTAATGCATTTATAACGAATTAGTCTTGTTAGAACAAAAAATTCACTGTACATATTTTTTACTCTGACATATTAACAATTGATTTATTGCGAATTTAAATTTATTTTAAGAATATGTTTAGTCAATAAATTACTGCATGCAAAGATATAGATAAACGAGTGAATTGATAATTCAACCAATCTAAGTTAATTATTTATATTATCAATCTATAGACGTAATTAAATAAACAATTCCGTTATATTATTAACAGTATTTTTGTCAATTTTTATCAATTTTTATTTATAATTGTGTTTAATAGAAATATTTTTGTGGATGTGTCTAATAAAAATATTTTTTTTATGAATGAGTCTAATAAAAATATTTTTATAGATATATTTTTTGAATGTATCTTTTTATATATATATTTAAAATATAATAATTAATTATTATTGATAATAAATTGACAGATAATTTATTGATACCTTATATTTTTTCTTAAATAAAGGAATAATGAAAGTGGCATCCAAAACTAATTAATTACACCAGGACGTCAAAAAAAGGAAGATAAAAGAAATAATGAAAATCCAAAAGCAATGGCATATGATGAGCAGCCAAAAAAGACGAATACCAATCTTCTCTCTCTTGCCCCCTCCTTCCATCACGGTCTTGTTCTTCTTGTCTATATAAATATAGAGTGTAGAACTCACAAAACTGAGGTTTCCAATTTTCCATTCCATGAGAGAGAAAAACACACACACCACTGCACCATAATAATAATAATACTAATACTAATATTTATTAAATTAAATAATATTAGTACACATACATAATATATGGATCATAATACTTTACGTCGTTTTGGGGAAATAATACCCAAAACTCATCGTAATCATAATTTTCTCTTATCACTCTTTCTCTTCATCTTCTTCTTCTTCTTCTCATCACACGCAGCTTTTGACCTAGCTACCATCCCCTTCAACGATGGCTATTCTCCTCTCTTCGGAGATAGCAACGTTGTTCGCTCCGATGACGGCAACGGCGTTAACCTCCTCCTCGATCGCTTCACCGGTAAATTCAATTCTCTCTCTTTTCTTCTTCTTTTCATCTCTCCAAATCTATAATTTTCACAATTCCGTAAAATTGAGCAGGTTCTGGCTTCATATCATCCAGTATGTACAAATATGGATTCTTCAGCGCTAATATCAAGTTGCCATCAAATTATACAGCTGGAATTTGCGTCGCCTTTTATGTAAGTCACTAAAACAATTATTTTATTTGATTCTTCGATGAAATAATATATAAATTGAAATTATAGCATTAGCATCCATCAATCTCGGTTGAACTGCGCTTATTCCTTTAATTTCTTTATGGAAATGAATTGATTATTCCGTGTATGTAAATCCCAAACTTTTTTCGTTTTCTCATCATGCATGGATTCTTTCCTTCCTTGTTTCAAATTTTACTTTTTTGTTTTGAATTATTCCGTTGGGATCAGTAAAACGCGCAACTAATTAAACATTAGTCAAACTTTACTGCTTTAATTAATTGGATTAAAAGATATTTAAAAATTGCTGACAATGAGTGAAATTGTGAAAAGTCAATTGAAGATTATTATTGAAGATAGGTACGTACAATTTAAGATTTTTGCACTCTTCAACAATGGTTGCCCCATACTGTGTTCACTTATGAAACTTTAATTAGGTTTCATGATTACTTCTACATATTCATGATGATGAATTGATTATTGTAGATTTTGATTTTATTATTTTTTACTTCAATATTTTTTTTTTTTTAATTTTGGTAGACATCAAATGGTGATGTGTTCGAGAAGACACACGATGAGTTGGACTTTGAATTTCTTGGTAACTTAGCGGGAAAACCGTGGCGGTTTCAGACCAACTTGTACGGCAACGGAAGCACCCACCGTGGCCGTGAGGAGAGGTATCGCCTGTGGTTTGATCCTACGAAGGAATACCATAGATACAGCATCCTTTGGACTGCCAAGAATGTTGTGTAAGTCTTCTAATTACTTTTAATTTTCCATCATGACTATGCTATTTGTAAATTAAAATTAATCATCAAAATCAGTTATAAATATATTTAAAATATACGTTAAAATATAAATATATATTATAAATAAATTAAATTATATATATTTATAAATAAATATATTAATAGTTAATTTTAATAATTAATTTTAATTTATAAATAATATTTTTGTTTCACCAAATATATAAATTTAGAATTTAATTTATACAAAAGTAAAACAGTTTTCGTAATTTACCTTTTATATTGATTATATATGTTAATGTATTAAAATAAACTCATAAATTTAGAAAAAAAATGTTAAAGCACCCAATATTTAATTTGTGATATATGGACTATAAATGGATATAATATATAACAGAAATTTATATGTAATTATTTTTATATAAAGTTGATATTTAATAATTATTAAATAATTTAATAAATTTGACTAAATTATTATCTAACCATTCTTAATTACTAAATTTACATGAAAACAACTGTATATGTGTATTTGATTCTGACCTGATATATTTTCCACAAAAATAAGTACACAGCTTATAGCTTTGAATTGCCTGAAGATTAGAATTGATATATGTTTTTTATGAGCTAAATTTTATAGTTGAATTCATGCCGTTTTATCCTAATTAATATGATTTAGAGCTTATTATCATATGATATTGTTAATAAACCACATGAAGATTAATTAACAATCATATACAAAACTTTACATCCCCAATATTAAGGGAATTCTTGTGTAGTAGTAGTCTAATGTAATTCAAAATTGCTCCCTGAAGAATAAACGTGCTAATTATTTGCAAGATTTAGTTACACATTACAAACTGTCAAAATTCAAAGTAGTGAGAAATACAAAACAGTACCCATAATCTTAAGGTTAAGAATAAATATTAAAATAGTGATGTATCGATGATATCGTGCACTTTGCTATCTGGTATTTCCAATGATGTCTTCCCTTTTTGTGCCTTTGTATTTGGCTCATGCTGGGAAAGTCTTTTCTGGAATGTGTATTTATGGAATATAGTATTAAACTTTAACGTGATGTGTTTGTGTATGTATGATCAATGATGAATCGTTTTTCTTTTTTTTTTTTTTTTTTGTTTTGACTCAAACGTGAGGAAGGGATTTAAAGTGTTTGGAGTTGCGTGTGGGATGCGTTTTTATAAGATTATAATTGAAATTTGAAGGCATATAGTTTTCGTTGCTAAAAGGATGGTTTGGAATTGAATGATATTATTTCCAGTTTGGACAAGTGCATTATGGCCCACACTGCAACTTGAAAATTTTTTTTTTTCATAATTATATTATTCTCATTATCTTCTCACCATTATTATGGTGATCATGATAAGATATATAATGGATTAAACAAAAAATAATAATGTTCTTATATTTTTAATCACATAAATTTGTGCTTATCCTTATGTTTATCTGTATCATACATGACATATGTGAGAGACTATATCTTTTATTTCAAGTCATATAAATATCATGGTCCTTCTCATTATCATCATCATTTGAATTGATTCTTTAATTTGATGTGAAAGCCTAATATCCGGTGAGATTGTGGGTTGTGGGGTGAACAAAATTGCATTATTTCCCTAATTTATTAATTTCTGTATGATTACATATAATTAGTTATAATTTAATTATTATTTATGCTTCTAGAATTTGATTGAAATTTCTCTCCTCCAGATAAATTCAGTGGACCGTATGTGCCTAATTCATTATCCAATTAAAAGCTCTAAACTACCCATAAAGCAGGTTAATTAATTAGGACGGTGTTGTTATTGATCTTAATCCAACTGGACCTACAAAGTGTGGCATAAATAAAATTCATCAGAAAACAGGGAATTAGTTCGTCCACTATAAAGAAGCATGCATGTGAACTACGTTTTTTAATTAATCTCTATGATCAATGGCAACAAAATTTAGTTAAATTAATTATCAACCAAACTAAAGCAAGCTCATAGATTCCTATACCCTTTGCCAAACCTTCTTGTCCCCATAGTTCCACCTAATTGAAACTCAATACAACTAGCTGGCAAATATCTCTTTTTTATTTCATTGGAATATTTGCCTATGTGTGACAACTACCAAACAATAGTTTTTTTATTTTTATTTTTTTTTAAATATTTAAGTTCAATAATTTTTATGTGTAACTAGTGCAAATTTTTGTATTCTAACATTTAATTAGATATTTCCATGTAGCTATGAGATAGTACATAAATAATAAGTAGTTTTTTAACAAGTAAATTTTTTTCGACTTTTAAACAAAGCATTTTTTACAATTTAAAATTTTTTTAATTAATTTATAACTATTTAAGTAAATAAAACAACTACCGTAAACAGTAATTTATTAATATGTCAAAACCGTTTAAACCAATTACTTAGATAGTTGATCATTGAATTAGAGATTATCAAGCCATGAAGGGATGTTTTATCCTTCTAACAAATTGTTAGACAGAAAAGGGTAATGCTAGGTAGACAAAAAAAACAGCCAAAACTTGCTTTATTTAACATTAATTAATTGTCGCAACAATTAATGAATACTAAATAAGATAAGTTACGGCTGTTTTTGTCTGATTTTCTTTGGTTACCAAACATTTCCGGACAGAAAAATATATTTACTTTTTTCTAATTTGAAATTAGGCATAAATATGTTTAATAATAATTTTAACGACTATGTATGAATTTATTTCAGATTTTACATTGATGAAGTTCCAATTAGAGAGGTGCTAAGAAGTGCTGAAATGGGAGCTGATTACCCATCTAAACCAATGTCATTATATGCAACAATTTGGGATGCATCAAATTGGGCCACTTCAGGTGGAAAGTACAAAGTGAACTATAAATATGCACCTTTTATAGCCGAATTTAAAGACCTAGTCCTCAAGGGTTGCTCCGTTGACCCTATTGAAGAGTCCACCGTGGCCGGCCGAAGCATTTGCTCCGACCAACACGCCGATCTTGAGGCACAAGACTATGCTGCCGTGACCCCAAGGCGCCGCCTAGCGATGCGCCGGTTCCGGCAGCGTTACATGTACTATTCTTATTGTTATGATACATTAAGGTACCCTAATCCATTACCTGAATGTGACATTATACCATCGGAGAAACAAAGATTTAAGGAGACTGGAAGGTTGAAATTCGGCGGCAGCCACCGCCGGCAGTCTCGGCGGAAGGGCCGGACTACAACTCCGGTGGATGATGCCGATCAAGGTGATATGTGATGAGTGATGATTGGGTTGTAAATAATAGTGTCCAATATAATTTTATATATGGTTTTTGTCTATATATTTAATTGTTTGAAACCATAAATAAACCAAGTGATTATTTTTAGGTCCATTTTTTTTCTTCTTCTTTTATTTTTTATAATATGTTTGGTGTTATGTTAGTGTATTATATATGTGTATGTGGTTGCAGTAGGTGGAATATATATTTACATGAATGAGTGCACAAATGAATAAGTCCAAGCTTTGTGTGTGTCAAGAATTGCATTGCCGGTCACTAATTATATTATTTGTGTGGTTGGTTTCTCTATTCATCAATTAATTGATAGTGGTTTAGGTTGTATGTTAAATACAAAATTAGATTATGCTTTAACTTCGACAATTTTTTATTTTAAAGACTATATTATAGGGTTAGTTAGTGGGAGCTAGGGAGAGTAAAATTATCATTTGTATCCATGAAAGATATAAATGCTGACAAATGTATCCATATAAGAATAAAACGATAATTGTACCCACGAAAGATAGCTTCTGTGTGCCAAGAATACCCTAACGGACCAATTGTGTAACCAACGTTCGGGTACTCTTGGCACACGGAAGCCATCTTCCGTGGTTATAATTGTCGTTTTATTCTTATATGGGTACATTTGTCAGCATCTATATCTTTTATGAATACAAATGGTAATTTATTCAGTAAAATTAAATATAGGTGATGTTACGTTTTTTTTTTTTTAGTCTTCACACGTAAGATATAGTAAAATTTAGAATTGGAATGATGTTAAGAGACAATATTTTTAATGAAAAAAACATAAAAATTGATTATTATTGACTTAAATATAATATAAATATACAATATAAAAATATTCATTACTACATTTCAAAAATCTGAAATTCAAACGAGACATGTAGAAAGTTAATCATATATAAAGTGTAAGTTCATCAATCATATTTATAAACATGTTATTAGTTATTACTCTAAAAATAATATATGGTCATTTCTATGAAAGAGAGAAATTAAATGATTAAATTAATTAAGAAATGAAAAATTAAAGTTAGACGATCTATCAACCATTATGAATAATGTTTTTCCTTTATCCAGTAGCTAGTAAGTGGCAAGTAGTGCGTTGTTTTCTTTCAATTTTAAAAGCATTAGAATATGCAAAAGCCGTCCTATTGGCCGAGAAGAGTGAGGCATAGAAATTTGAAAGTGATTAGTGTCATAAAAGTTTTTGGCTCTGAAATGACATCGAACCTACCTGTCGCTAACATATATGCTAATACTAATTAATTATATTAACCAGCTAGCTATATATAGTGTTTTGACACATCATTTGGATAATGAACTATGATTAAGCACTTGACAAAATAACAACTGCTCGATGTGATGATACATTGTTATTAGACGGAAAACTTTAAAGATGAAAAAAAGGTGTTTGATTATTACTATTACCTAAATTATATCCTACAAACTGTTGATCGAAAAAATATTTTCGATAAGAGTGAATTAATTCGGAATGAGTCAGGTATAGTCTCTCGAAAAGATATACGCATGAGTATGAGGTTGGAAGTAATTGACGTTGATTTGGATTTCGATTATTTTGTTAATCAGGTAGGCCTAATCGAATAGGAGATTCAATTTGAGAAATTGAGTAAGGTTTTCGATGAACTAGTCGAATAGTCATAGAAGTGGAAAAGTTAATGGCTTCTATTACACGAGAAAATCATGGGGAATATCTACAATCATGCGGCAGGAACGGTTACCAAGAGGGATTGCATTTTAAATTTGTAATTTTGTATTTAATTGTAAATTAATTGTCGGTTATGTAAGATTAGTTTATAAATACTAAGAAGTGTTAGGAAATAAAGGTTGGAACTTTTATTCAGAAAACACTCAAGCACACTCACATCTCAGGAAATTCATGAGTCTGCAATCGAGTAACTTTTCTATAGAATTCTTTCCATATTTTCATTCTTTCAGTTTATCTTTCTGTAAATTTTACGTTTCAAGCAAATTTATTTTCCAAGTATTCTTTATCTTCATCTTTGTTCAATTTACATTTCTACATTGTTCACTTTTAATTTAAAGTCTTTTGATCCAGTCAAAGGCATTTTATCGTTTTCCTTTAATTTCAACATAAACTTTTATGTTTTCTTTTCGAAAACCTTCCTTTTATTCATTTCTCTAATTTATCAATTTTAATTTATTTTTATTCCTAATCCCGATCTAATCGAAGACGCTTTGATATATTTTTAGAAAAGAGAAGTATGTTTCACTCCTAGATCATTGGATATCGAACCACCATCGATTTGCTAAAAATCGACAAAATACAAACTGTTCATACCCTGACCCAATAAATAGGGCCCAAGATCTAAGCAAAGAAGCCCAACCCAAAGGGTTGGCCCTCCTTCAGTACCAGCCTTCGTCCCAGAAGTCGGTACTAAACACGACCTGCTCCAAAGAAGTCGGATACGAGGGTTAGCTGGCAGATAACACTCATTCGAATGAGTAACTGTCCCTAAAAACTCTCTAACCACTTCATAGAGCCATATCTTAACCTCCCTAAGATATGGGAACGGTTATCCGCCTAAAAAGGTGGCACTACTTCAGCGGTGGTTATTGGTTCACCACTATAAATACCCTGACTTCCCTCAGGTATCACTAAGTCCAATACATTCTAAACTTGCTTATACCCTTGCTAACTTAGGCATCGGAGTGTCTTTGCAGGTACCACCCCCCATTCTTTCACACGTGCAAGTCGGACGGAGGAACACCGAGGAACAGATCTACTCGAAAGCCACCTCCTTCATACGTTTGGGCCAACCAACGCCATCCGGCCCATTAATCTCCGGTTACCCACCGTAACATTGGCGCCGTTGCCGGGGACCCGAGAGATCAACCAGTGATGGCGGAAAGATCCCCTGAAGAAGGTCATGTGGAGACAGATTCTGATCAAGAGAATTTGAACACCAGAAACAATGAAGCAGATCAGAACCTCCACCAGGAAGCTAATGATCAACATAGGGAAGGCACCTCCGGAATCAAAAATCCGAAGGTGAACTCCTCGGAGGGGCGCGAATCAGAAAAAGAAGGACCCTCCCACACTAGTGAGCTTATGGGATTAATCCATAGCCGCCTCGAGCAGCTAGAACAGGAGCGGGAACGACAAAAGGAAGCTGAAAAGAACCTAAAAGAGGAGATGGAGCGACGAAAAGAGTTAGAAAGAAAACTCTTAAAATTAGAATCCTCCCTCAAAAGTTGGAATTCCCACGGCGATAGAGAAGATTCTCCCTTAGGAGAGAAAGATCCGTTTAGCGAGGACATAATGAGGGCAAAAGTTCCGAGAAACTTTAGAAGCCCCGATATGGACCTCTACGATGGAACCACCGATCCAAAGCATCATCTGAGCAACTTTAAAAGTCGGATGTATCTGACCGACGCTTCTGACGCTACGCGATGCAAAGCTTTTCCGACAACCTTGTCAAAAGCAGCGATGAAGTGGTTCGACAGCCTCCCTCCGAGGTCAATTACCAGTTTTGAAGACCTCTCAAGAAAGTTCTTGATGAGGTTCTCCATCCAGAAGGATAAAGTAAAGCATGCACCAAGTCTCCTGGGAATAAAACAGGAGGTCGGAGAATCCTTACGGGCCTATATGGAAAGGTTCAACAAAGCATGTTTGGAGATTCAAGACCTGCCCACCGAAGCAGTCATCATGGGGCTAGTCAATGGTCTTAGAGAAGGTCCCTTCTCACAGTCCATATCAAAAAGACACCCCGCCTCTTTAAATGATGTACAGGAAAGAGCCGAAAAATACATCAATATGGAAGAAAACGCTAGGCTAAGAGACCCAAGTTTGCGACTCGGGCACCCTCCCTCAACGAAAGAGAGGGAGAGGGAAGTGAAGAAGAAGGAAGAGCTCGGCCTTGATAGGCCAAGAAAATATCACTCTTATACTCCATTGAAAGTCCCTGTAGTGGATGTATACAGAGAAATTTGTAACACCGAAAGGCTGCCTCCCCCCAGACCTATTAAGAATAAAAAAGGGGGAAGTCGCGGGGATTACTGTGAGTACCATAAGATATATGGGCACTCTACAAACGACTGTTACGACCTTAAAAATGTGATAGAAAAGCTGGCCAGAGAAGGTCGGCTTGACAGATATCTCATAGAAAGGTCGGACAGTCATGGAAAAAGAAAGCGAGATGATATGGACAAAAGAGACCCACCACCGCAAACTCCGGAAAGACATATCCATATGATCTCAGGAGGGTTTGCAGGAGGGGGACTCACGAAATCCTCTCGTAAGAGACACCTCAAGAGAGTGTACCAGATTGAAGAGGGGTCCTCCGACCTCCCAACCATTTCATTCACAAAGGAAGATGGGCGAGGAATAATCCCTGGGCACGACGACCCAGTGGTAATCACCATGATCCTGGCAAATGCCCATCTACACAGAACACTAGTAGACCAAGGAAGCTCGGCGGACATCCTATTCAAGCCCGCCTTCGACAAGCTAGGTTTAGATGAGAAAGAGTTGAGAGCCTACCCCGACACCTTGTACGGACTAGGTGACACGCCAATAAAGCCACTAGGATTTTTGCCCCTCCACACCACCTTTGGAAAGGGGGAGAAATCAAAGACTCTGAGTATAGACTTCATAGTCATCGACGTGGGGTCGGCCTATAATGCTCTAATCGGCAGAGCTACCCTTAATCGACTCGGAGCGGTGGTATCGACACCCCACCTTTGCATGAAATTCCCGACCCCAGCAGGGATAGCAACGGTGAAGGGAGATCAGAAGCTAGCAAGAAAATGCTACAACGAAAGCCTAAACCTGAGAGGAAAAGGCAAAGAGGTTCACACAATAGAGCTCGGTGGAGCAAGGATTAAAGAAGAGCTGCGACCCCAGCCCGGGGGAAAAACCGAGGAGATTCAGGTCGGCGAAGAGGAAGGAAAAAATACTCACATAGGAGCCAACCTAAGGGAAACCTTAAGACAAGGGTTGACTAAGCTCCTAAAAGATAACTCCGATCTCTTCGCCTGGAAGGCCTCCGACATGCCTGGGATAGACCCCAAGCTCATGTCTCACAAGCTCTCGGTCTACTCAGGGTCCCGACCTGTGCAACAGAGAAGACGCAAGCTCGGCCCAGAACGAGCCCTAGTAGTAGAAGAACAAGTGCAGGCGCTCCTAGAAGCCGGCTTCATCAAAGAAGTCAAATACCCAACATGGCTAGCCAATGTAGTGCTAGTCAAAAAACAAAATGGCAAATGGAGAATGTGCGTCGACTACACCGACTTAAATAAGGCATGTCCCAAGGACCCTTATCCACTACCAAGCATTGATGCCCTAGTAGACTCTAGCTCGGGTTATCAATACTTGTCGTTTATGGACGCCTACTCGGGATATAACCAAATCCCGATGTACGAACCAGACCAGGAAAAAACATCATTCATCACGCCCAGAGCTAACTTTTGCTACGTGGTCATGCCATTTGGATTGAAAAATGCAGGGGCCACATATCAGAGGCTGATGAACAAGGTGTTTTCCCCTCACTTAGGAAACTTAATGGAAGTATACGTCGACGATATGTTGGTAAAGACCAAGAAGGAAGTCGACCTCTTGTCTGACCTCTCACAAGTCTTCGACACCATAAGGTTGCACGGGATGAGACTAAATCCTGCAAAGTGCGCCTTCGCAGTGGAGGCAGGAAAATTTCTAGGATTCATGCTAACACAAAGAGGGATTGAAGCCAATCCCGACAAGTGTAGAGCTATCCTAGAGATGAAAAGCCCGACTTGTTTGAGAGAGGTCCAACAGCTGAATGGCCGACTAGCAGCTCTCTCCAGATTTTTGGCAGGATCAGCACTAAGATCCCTTCCGCTGTTCTCCCTACTGAGAAAGGGGCATCAGTTTGAGTGGACTCCCGAATGCGAGGAGGCGTTCCAGGAGTTCAAAAAGTTTTTGAGCCAGCCTCCTATCTTGACCCGACCTATAGCCGGAAAAGACCTCATCCTATACCTCTCCGTGGCAGACAGGGCTGTCTCAGCAGCCTTGATAAGAGAAGAGGAGGTCAGGCAACACCCAATCAACTTCATCAGTAAAGTTCTACAGGGCCCTGAGCTAAGGTACCACAAATTAGAAAAGTTCGCCTACTCCTTAGTAATAGCCTCTCGAAGGCTACGGCCTTACTTTCAGGCTCACACAATAAGAGTCCGCACGAATCAACCCATGAAGCAAATCCTCCAAAAAACGGATATTGCAGGAAGAATGGTACAATGGGCAATAGAGCTCTCCGAGTTCGACTTAAAGTATGAAACTCGAACGGCGATTAAAGCCCAGTGCCTCGCCGACTTCGTTGCCGAATATGCAGGGGATCAAGAGGACAAACCGACTACTTGGGAACTCTATGTGGATGGATCCTCCAATAAAACAGGAAGCGGCGCAGGCATAATATTGGTAGATGAAAGGGGAACCCAGATAGAAGTTTCCCTCAAGTTCGAATTCCCAGCTTCAAATAATCAGGCAGAATACGAAGCCTTGATCGCAGGATTGAAGCTGGCTGAAGAAGTCGGTGCTACGAAAGTGATGGTATACAGCGACTCCCAAGTGGTGACCTCTCAAATAAGTGGGGAGTACCAGGCAAAAGACCCAACTATGAAAAGGTACTTGGAGAAAGCCTCGGAACTCTTGGGGCGCTTTGCAGAAACCGAGGTGAAGCACATAACTCGGGATCTAAACAGCAGAGCAGACGCCCTATCCAAGCTAGCAAGCACCAAGCCAGGAGGAAATAACAAAAGCCTGATTCAAGAGACTCTCCAGGAACCTTCAGTGGTAAAAATGGAAGACACACTAGAAGTACTTGAAGTGGTCGGATTGAACCTCGGATGGATGAACCCCTTAGTCGAATACCTAAAATTCGACATCCTCCCTAAGGAGGAAAAAGAAGCCCAAAAAATCCGAAGGGAAGCACAACACTATACCTTGGTGAAAAATGTTCTCTATAGAAGGGGGATATCAACACCATTGCTAAAGTGTGTGCCGACCTCAAAAACCACCGAGGTGTTGGAGGAGGTACACAGTGGAATCTGCGGGAATCATCTCGGAGCCAGGTCATTGGCCAGGAAAGTGATCCGAGCAGGATTCTACTGGTCAACCTTGCAGAAAGATGCCACAGAATTTGTGAAAAAGTGCCAGCCATGTCAAATGCATGCAAATTTCCACGTGGCTCCCCCAGAAGAGCTCATTAGTATCACTTCTCCATGGCCCTTTGCAAAATGGGGAATGGATCTGTTAGGTCCTTTTCCCCAGGCGCCAGGACAAGTTAAATACCTAATAGTGGGAATAGATTACTTCACAAAGTGGATAGAAGCAGAACCACTGGCCACCATCACTGCACAAAGAAGTCGAAGGTTCCTCTACAAAAATATCATCACAAGGTATGGGATACCTTACTCCATCACTACAGATAATGGGACCCAGTTCACTGACTCCACCTTTAGAAGCCTGGTAGCCAGTATGAAAATAAAACACCAGTTCACCTCGGTGGAACACCCACAAGCCAACGGGCAAGCCGAAGCAGCCAACAAAGTCATACTGGCAGGACTGAAGAAAAGATTACAAGATGCGAAAGGAGCTTGGGCTGAAGAGCTCCAACAAGTACTATAGGCTTACAGAACAACACCCCAATCCGCCACTGGAGAAACGCCCTTCCGACTAGTCTATGGCGTAGAAGCAATGATCCCAATAGAGATCAATGAGCGAAGCCCAAGAGTGATTTTCCACGACGAGATCAGGAATATACAGGGGCACAAAGAAGAGCTCGACCTGCTCCCTGAAGTCCGAGAAGAAGCTCAAATAAGAGAAGCAGCGCTAAAACAAAGGATGACTACAAGATACAACAAAAAAGTCATTCGAAGGAATTTCACCCCTGACGACTTAGTCTTAATCAGAAACGACATTGGAGTCAACAAATCTGGGGAGGGAAAGCTCGCTGCTAATTGGAAAGGACCATACAAGATCGAGGAGGTCTTAGGAAAGGGCTATTATAAGGTGACCGACTTAGGCGGCACCGAGTTACCAAGGTCATGGCATGCTTGTAATATGAAAAGGTACTACAGCTAAGAAGCGAACTCTACTCCCTGATGTACTCTTTTCCCAGCTTCATGATTTTTTCCCAGAATCAAAGGGTTTTTTCTGGAGAAGGGTTTTTAACGAGGCATCATAGTAGGGGCTAAGGGAAATAAATTATCAAAAACCCTTAGTAGCAATAAGGTACCTCCTCAATTAATAAAGATCTTTTTCATTTTAAATATCTCTTTTAAATTCCCTTTTTATTTTTCCTTCTACGAAACGCGCCGATTTAAGCTCGACAAAACGTGAAAATCCCATGAACCGACCTAGATGGTCGTCAGGATAAAACGACGAGGTACAAGTCGGCGTAAAGAGGCTATAGAAGTCGATCATGATAAACTCGGAAGCAATCCGACTCATAGGTCGGAAAACGAAGCCGAGTAAAGCTAAAATGAATCGCAAAAGTAGCCTAAGTCACGAAAAACTCAATAAAACAAAATTGAGTACTAGGAATAACAAAAAGAGATAAGGAAAAACTACGAAAGAATAGCAAGGCTGCCTTAAGGAAATTCAGAAAAGCAGGCAAGCCCCAAAGAAAAGGTTTTTTTTCCTAGAAAAGATCAAGGAGTCAAAAGAACCACGAACAGAAAAAGCATGCGCACATAAGGTAACTCAAAACCCTTATCCAAAAAAGGGTACTTATTTTTTAACTTACAATAACCCTTATAAAAAGGGGTATCATAAAAGTGTTTTGTTTACGGCCCTAAAAGGCCAAAAAATTGTTCAAACACTACCAAAATAAATAAAGAGTTTAAAAAAAGAGGGGCCCACAGGCCGGGCCCCAATAGCCAAAATCACTTCTCAAGAGGATCACCACCAGCAGAGTCAGGGGGAACACCAGAAGCAGGAGTCGAAGAGGAAGTCGGAGGAGCGGTAGAGGAACTCGGAGCATCCTTGGAACGAGGAGGGGACTCTATGATCCTCTGACCCCGAGTCTTTAAATCAGACTCAGACTCCACCACGGGGACAGGAGGATCCACGATGGCACCATCAACTACAATCTTATCAGGGTCCGAAGGAGAAAGGTCCAAGTCAGGAGCAATAACTCCGACCTGTTCCTTGAAAATCCTCCAAGCCTCGTCAGCACCATCCGCAATAGAGTCCTCCAACTCGGTATAGGCCTTCCGAGCGTTCAGCAAGTCATTCTTTACAGACACAAGATCAGCAAACAAACTGTTGTAGCTGGCTTGCGCTGCTTTCCTCAAATCCATCTCCATGTTGCACTGGGCTTGCAACTTCTTCCCCTTCTCTCTGAGGCTGTCCCTCTCCTCCGTCAGTTTGGCGACTTTCCCCTCCAACTCCTTCTCATGCTCCTGATATATACGAAGCCTACCCTCCAGCTCCTCGACCCTCGAGGTCGTCCCTAAAGAGCTGATGGGAGTCTTCTCAAATATATCCAAGAGCTTGCCACAAACCCCCGCCGTCTTGAGACTCTCCTCAACCACAGTAGTGAGGTAGTGCCGAACAGAGACATCATCCATACTCATACGAGCATGAGGATAGATGTTCTTTCGGACGAACGCAAGAGCGTCCGCCTCACCAGTAGCGCCAGACTCTAAGGTCTTGCGCTTCTTTGGCTCTGGTTCAGGAGTAGGTCGGACGGGAGGGGGCGGCAGAGAAGAAGTAGAGGAAGAAATTACAATAGGTTGAGAGGAAGTCCCGACGTTCCGAGGAGGAGGAGGGGGAGAGACAACCATTCTAACACCTCCAGACCTGGCTCGAGACTTTGCCTTGGCTTCCTGAACCCTCTGGTAAGACTCTTGAGCATTCTTCTTTGCCATCTCTGCAAAAACAAAATGATAGCTAAAATCAGATAAAGTCGGTAAAAGAAATCGCAAGTCGGAAATAAGCAAGAAGTGCAAAAAGCTACCTAATTGTGGCTGGACAAAGGCCGGCGACCCCTGGAGAAATTTTTTAGTATCCAAGTATGGGGCCCTCCCCCACACTTCTCGGAGGAACCCCACAATGGCTACCTCGACCTCATTTAGGTCATCTAGACCATATTTCTCGCAGGGGGAGGCCTCCAGCCAATATAAAGGAAATCGGGGAGAGGAATGCTCATCCAGGAAAAAGGGGTGGTGACCCTCTACAGCTTGCACTTTGAAAAAGTAGTTCTTGAAGTCGTGAAAGGACTCGTCAAAAAGGGTAAAAAGCCTCCGACCTTGAATGGCTCGAAAGGACACCCACTGTTGCTTATTATTTAGCCCACTAAAGGGTTTGGTCATATGGAAAAGGTAAAAGAAAATCCTTAGAGAAGTCGGAAACTCTAGAGCCTGGCTGATAAATTGATAAATTTTTAGAAAACCCCAAGAGTTGGGGTGAAGCTGGGTGGGAGCCACTCGGCAATGACGCAATACAGACATTTCAAACTCTGAAAAAGGGAGGAAAACGCCCAAACGAGTGACCATACTCTCATACATAAAAAAGAAATGAGGGGCCGTCTCGTCAGCCCTCCCGAAACAAACCCGGTCTTCTGGACCCGGGACTACCAACTCGTACTTGGGCTCATCTTCTTCAGAAGTACAAATTCTATAGTGAGTACGAAGGTGGGTGATAAATTCAGTGTCAACGGAGGGCTCCTCCCCTAGAACCGTAACGTCTACCCACTGGGAGAGAGCATCTACGGAAGCCATTTTCTTTTCTTAAAAAAGGGGGTGACAAGAAACCTACAAAAGAAAAGAAAAATCAACACACGGTCTCTAAGGGAAGGGGCACGGAACTAAAGCCTACAAACCAAATCTACCTACAAGATAAAGGCACGCAAATAGAAAACATGTCACAGAAGGGAAAAAACTAACCTTTGAGTCTGAAATCAAGACAGGAGGAAGTAAGAACCTTCGAAACGCAACAATACAGCACGAACAAATGCAAGGGAAATTTGAAAGATTGCAGAAACGAAACAACGAAAGAGAGGGAAAGTATTTATAAAGACGTTAGGGGCATAATGGTAAAATGGGGGCAGTCATTAATGAAGATGCACCGTTACCAAGGCCATTAAATCTCTACGCACACCCCTAACGGACACGACGCTTGATTAGACGTAACTGTCAGAACCGAAAGGTCAAGAAAGATCACGTTGGTTCCTAAACCATCACGTCAGTCCTCCTGCAAATCGGCCAAAACCCCGAGTTGAATACTCGAACCCAACTCTTAAAAAGAAATTGGGCTCGAGTAGGGGCACTGTTCATACCCTGGCCCAATAAATAGGGCCCAAGATCTAAGCAAAGAAGCCCAACCCAAAGGGTTGGCCCTCCTTCAGTACCAGCCTTCGTCCCAGAAGTCGGTACTAAACACGACCTGCTCCAAAGAAGTCGGATACGAGGGTTAGCTGGCAGATAACACTCATTCGAATGAGTAACTGCCCCTAGAAACTCTCTAACCACTTCATAGAGCCATATCTTAACCTCCCTAAGATATGGGAACGGTTATCCGCCTAAAAAGGTGGCACTACTTCAGCGGTGGTTATTGGTTCACCACTATAAATACCCTGACTTCCCTCAGGTATCACTAAGTCCAATACATTCTAAACTTGCTTATACCCTTGCTAACTTAGGCATCGGAGTGTCTTTGCAGGTACCACCCCCCATTCTTTCACACGTGCAAGTCGGACGGAGGAACACCGAGGAACAGATCTACTCGAAAGCCACCTCCTTCATGCGTTTGGGCCAACCAACGCCATCCGGCCCATTAATCTCCGGTTACCCACCGTAACACAAACTATTTCAAATTATATATATGGTTATTAATTGTTAACTAGATTAATGAAATTCTTATTTTTAAATTATTATTAGAATACAGATAGCTAGCAGCTAGGTACAAATAAAATTGTTATTTAAACCTAAGGAAAAGCATAGTGGAATATACACTATTTTATTGTCAATTAATTAAGAAAATTATCCCATATAATTGCATCAATTTACGTATTCGAAGTTAATCTATAACTTAGCATGAATATAGTACTAAAAGTAAATTTGTCTGTAAAGAAAAAGTATACGAGGAAGTTTCATAAAAAGGCAGTGAAATAATACCGATAGTATAGTTAGTATATAGGGTTCGTTGTACCAACTAATGTTATTATTACTTGCTTAACCAGCTGGTTTTTATCTTTTTTTTCCCCCCAATTATTAGTGCGTGCTTGACCAGTTGCTATGCTAAGTTATAAAATATAATCAATATTTACTATTCATTCATGCGAAATATATGCGGGAGTAATTTAGATAAGGAAAAGTATAGGTACTAATATGCTGCCAACTTATTATATATTAAACATATGTATAAAGAAATACATTCAGAAAAAATATATATAAAAATATTTTTATTAGATATAACTATAAAAAAGACATTTTTATTAGACATATCTATAAAAATATTTTTATTAAACACAGTTATAAACAAGAGTTGGTAAAAATTGGTAAAAATGCTGTTGGTAACATAGCGGAATTGTTTAGATAAAGATATTTAAAATATTTTTTAAAATATTTTTTAATAATTAAAATTTAATACATATAATTAATTAAATTGTATTATTTTTTGTCAAAATTAAATTAGACAAATTGATTTAATTAAATAATCGATAAATTATATTTTGAATTGGTCTAAATTAATATTTTTTATAAAACTAACTACAATATTTTTATTATAAACAATAATTAAAATACTCTTATTATTATTATTATTATTATTATTATTATTATTATTATTATTATTATTATTATTATTATATAATAGGAGTATTTTAATTATTTTTTATAATAGAGTTATTATAATAATTTTTTATAAAAGAAAATGTTAATTTAGACTAGTTTAATGTTTGGTTTACCAATTTTTTGGTTAAATCAATTTATTTGATCTAATTTTAATAAAAAATAATACAGTTTAATTGATTATATATTAAATTTTAATTACTTAAAAATATATTTTAAAAAATACGTTTTAAACGTCTTTATTTGAGTGACTCTCAATATGTATACTATAATAAAAATAGTGATTATAGTGTTTAAAAAATATTTTTAAAATTAAACTAATATTAAACAATATTTTTCTAAAAATATTATTAAAAGAAAAATTACCAAAATATAAAAAAGAAGTGTAACTTTAATTTTAACAATACGTGGTCGTAATCGTATATATATATATATATATATATATATATATATATATATATATAATGGTTATTGTTTCCATGGAAATTTCCAAAGGAGTAGGTGATCGTTCATTTTCTTTATTTAGTATACTACTTATGGCAATACATGACCCACAAATACGTTAGTTTGGTTCAAACGGTTTGGTTTATCTCTTAGCTTTCTCAAAATGTAATATAAGAGCATGTGTATTTGATGTTTCACATATAATTTTTCCACTCCACATAATATTTATCGAGTAAATATCCATAGTCGTCCATGATAAGATTCGTGTAAATATTTAATCTAATATTTAAGATTTTGATTTTTTTATTGTAGTCCTCCAAATAGAGCTTCAAGCATTTAAAGTGGTCTCTAATCATATTTCAGGTGACGAATCATCACCGAAGCGCTGACGTGGCCTCGAATTACCATGTGGGAGGGATCCAAAACGTCATTGTTTTGGTTTGGCGCCCTTGATAGCCAAAAACGACGCCGTTTAGATATTATTTAGTATGAAAAACAGTTTTCTCTCCCAACACAAACACTTCACTTCACTCGTCTCTTCCTCTTCCACTCTCTGACTTCTTCTTCATCTCCCCATCAATGGCGTAGTCGTAGGATTGTATACGCTGGCTTGAAAAATTTGAGAGAAGAAGTAATCCGACCAAAAGTTGTTATCGTTCTTCCCCTCCTTCACGAGAAGCACGAGGTTCTGACTTTGTGATCGGATTCAATGTAACCTTCCTTTTTTTTTTACTTTGCATTTTCAATACAGTGTTGGTTGATGATATGCAAGTTGTTAGTGTAGTTGAGGTTCTGATATGGAGTTTTGGTGTCATTATAGTGTCTAGGGTTTGAAGGCTGGCTGAGGTTTGTGGGGTTGCTCTATTTAACCCGAATGAAACATGGATAAAACAGGGAGATGTATGCAGAATTGGAAAAATATATTTTCTTGTGGTGATTTTTTTTAAATGCATTAGTAGGCTTTCAAATTCTGCCTGTATTAAGTGAAAATTTAAAATTTCTTGCAGATGGAAGAGAAGTTGGACATCATGTTTTATCATGGGGTGACTTCAAAAAAAATGCAGAAGGGATTATGGTATATTCTCCGGACAACAAGGCCTGTTTAGGTGATCTAGACACTGATATGTACTTTAGATGTCTTCTACATGTGGAACTACCATAAGGAGCTTGGGTACAATGACATAAAACAGTGCTGGTGGCATGTTCCTAGAAAAGGCTTGGATAATGGACAACACTATAACACTATCAGTACAAACACAGCTAACACTAACAACTAGGTTATCACTTTTTGCATATGGACATCCTCCTCCAACCTCCAAAGCCTCCAATCAAAGTTCATCTTTGCTTCATAATCATCACCACAAGATTTTGACTTATCAGCATGTTCCTCATTCACAGAATTTGTCCGCACAAAAAGTCCGCACCATCTCTTCCCACTTGTCTGTAATCAACAAACAATCAAAGTTCAGAGAGGAACAACAGAAGAACATTGAGGGGATTAACAACACAAGTAATTATTCTAACCCACATTATAATTGGGACAGTCATAAAACGGTTTGTTCGGATTCATATCTGTGCCAGACCATCTGAGAATTGGCTCGCTGGCAGCCACATGTCGCACCATTCTGACGGGACTGATCTTCTGCTCTTTGTTTGCGTTCTCATCCGGTTCCAGCTAGATGGAGAACCGACAGAGCTTCCACCTGCAGTGCTACCACAACCCATCATCGACATGAGTAGCGGCCCCAGACGGAAGAGTATGAATAGGAAGCAGTGTATGAAAAAGAAGAAGAAGAGATGAAGACGAAGAGGAGATGAACTGTATGAAAATTTGGGAATTTAGGATTACATATAATAGGAGGGACTAACATGGGTACAAATTGGAAATTAGCCATCTCAGTTAACCGTTGGACCCCTCTAACGTGACAAACTGAGTTCATGTCAGCGCTCCAATGATAACTCATCACCAGAAATATGGTCAGGGACCACTTTAAGTGCTCGGAGCTCTATCTGAAGGATTACAATGGAAAAATCAGGATCTTAAAAATTAGATTGAGTATTTACGCGAATCTCAGAAACGACTATAGGTATTTATTCATTGAATATGGTAGCTCTTCATTACAAATAAGACTTGTTGGTACATTTGGATATGCACAGTATGGTGAAATTTCCCCCAAAATAGATGTATATGCTTTTGGTGTTGTTCTCTATGAACTCATATCCGGAAAGGAGCATTATCAAGACAAATGAGATTGTGACTGAATCAAAAGTGCTAGTTGCCTTGGTTTGTTATTTCCTTTTTTCTCTTTTTGTTGGTCTAATTACTATTTATGACTCATCACACATCTCACTCAATATATTTTCACTTTTTTGTGGGAAAAAATTGCAGTTTGAAGAGGTTCTTAGTCGACCAGACTGAAAAGAAGATATTTTAAAAGGAAAAGTTTAAGAACTAACAATTTTTAAGAAGTTGGACAGCATTTAACCATCAAAAGAAAATTGAATGATCTTACACTATTGAATTTAATCTCACACCATTAAAAATATTATTAATGGCCAATTAATGATTACAAAACACAAAAATTGTTGACCCTAGCACTCCTCATTTTAAAATATGTTGACCCTAAACTTGAGGATAACTATCCTATTGACTCTGTATTTAAGGTGATCATTACTTGAACTTGTTGAGAAATTACACTCAACGGTTTTAATATTGGAGGATATAAATATATGATATTCGATATTCTTTAATTTATAAAGACATATATTAATTTTTATTGAGGTTTAAATGATTACATAATATTTAATATTTTTATATTTTTATAAAATGTGATACTAATTTGATGACTATTTATATGAAATTGTCTTTACTTATCATTTCTATATGAAGATAATTCAAATATAATAATTTAATAGTTCTCACTTATGATCTTCATTTGAAGACAACTCAATTAATACAACTTCATACGAGTGGTTTACTTTTTATACATATATAATTGATTTCGTACTATAAAAAAGTTAATAATTTTAATAAAAGTCAGTGTAATAAAATACAAAGCTCTAATTAGAACACTAGCGAGCATCAAATGGTAAGTTGGAATAGGACAGGAACAAACTGAAGATTCATTATGCTCTCTTTTGTTGACTTTGAGTTTGACTTTTGTAGATGTGTCAACTTGTTAGAGCTTGCACACATGAAAACCCTCAACTAAGGCCAAGCATGAGATCGATTGTGGTAGCAACTGAGGATTGGAATGTTGGCTCTTTTTATGAAAACCAAGCTTTGGTGCATCTAATGGATGAAAGTTAGCCTTACATGTTTCTCTTCACCCTCTGTAAATCATGTTGCTTGTATGCGAAGTTTGTATTTGTAGGTTTTGATGAATGACAAACCAACAAAAGACATAAAAGACAAACCAACAAACAACTTGAATGAACAAGCATGTTGAAAGATCAACCAACATTCAACGTTGAGGAATGAAGAGTTGAAAGCAACACAACAACAACAAGAAACTCAAGTCCACAACATTTGAAGACAAGTATAGTGTCTTAGGACTTAGGTAACTTCTTGTTAAGAACCAATTGCTAAATCTCTCAACACACACTCACAAAATGTTTTGATGCACATCTTGCAATTCGATGCTAGCCAAATGGTTTAAAAACTTGTTTTCAAAGGTACAAAAGCATAGGAATTGACTCCAACAAGTTTGAGATCAATCCTAAGCATTTTGAAGTGATTTTAAGCCATTCTTTAAGGTTTGCATCGATGCACACTCATCTTGCATCGATGCAAAACATGCAACGACTTGTTGCATCGATGCAAAGATGTTTGCATCGATGCAAAGTGTTATGCATCGATGCAAATGATTCAAAAACATAAAAAACGGCTAGTTTTAACAAAACGGCTCCATCCCATTAACTCCCCAACGTTTCTAAGGTTTGGGAAGTCTATAAATAGATGGATTGAAGCCTTATTTCATACATGTGAGTATTTGCAAACTATCTTGTTCATATTCTTTCATTCTACACATTTTTAAGGTGTTATAATACACAATTTGAGAGAGCAATATCAATTGGTTCAATAGTGCTAAACTTGGAATCATACACTCTTCTAGAGAGTACTCATTTCATCTCAACAATTCTTTGAGAATTGTTTTCTTGTAACACTTTGTAAATTGGAGTGTGATCTCCAAGGTTGAGTCAAGAGTTATAAACACTATAGTCGGTGAGGATACCAAAGAAGTATACTAAGTACTCAAGGCAAATCTTAGAGAAGGAGTCTCTAAGTGGAGTGGGTTAGTATACGAGTGGTGATCATATACCGTGAGGTGTTAGAAACTAAGGACTCGGATTGTAAAAGGTTTTGCGCGAGCACCTTGAAGCTTGGCAATAGTGGAACTTCTCAATAGCGATTGAGAAAGAAAGTGGACGTAGGACAAGGATTGTGCCGAACCACTCTAAATAGCGTTTGCATCTCTCCAAACTCATCTCTTCTATATTATTGTCTTTTACCTTTGAGCAAATAAATTGTGATTGAAAAGTAGCTTCGTAAGTACTTAAGAAATAGCTTAAGTCCGATTGGTGAAAAGCTTGATCAATTTATTTGAGTTGGTGTCTATTGGAAAGTAAAAGCTCCTTATAAATGCTTAGCAATTGAGTTAAGCTCTTGGAAAAATACTAGTACAATAACACTTTTGTATATTGTCTTTAACTTTCGCAAAAAGATTCATTGTTGTTGCAATACTCAATTCACCCCCCCCTCTTGAGTAATTGTGCATAGGTTCTACAAGTGGCATCAGAGCTTAACCCTTTGAAAGACTTAACCGTTTAAGGGAAAAGATCATGGCAAGCACAAGCTTTAACAACAACAACACTAGTGAAGGTAACTCAACCGCTAGACCTCCTCTTTTTAGCGGAACAAATTACTCTTATTGGAAAAATAAGATGAGAATTTGGATCCGTTCTCAAGATGTGAGAATTTGGAAAGTGATTGAGAATGGAAATCACATTCCAACAAAGACAACAAGCGCTAAAGAAGGAGAAGTCTCCGTCTTAAAGCAAGTACCGAAAGGAGAAAGTGAATATAATGACGATGATTGGAAGAAAGTGGCAATGAATGATAAAGCCATCAACTTCATTCATTGTGCACTTAACGAGCATGATTATATGAAGATCTCTACATGTGAAACCGCTAAAGAGATTTGGGATAAACTCCAAATCACTTACGAAGGAACCGACCACGTTAAAGAATCAAAGGTATTTATGTTGGTTCATGAATGGGAAAATTTTAAAATGAAAGATGAAGAGAGCATTGAAGAAGCTCTTGAAAGACTCTCCAAGATCTTCAACAACCTAAGCATGCTTGGCACAAAATACAATGATAAACAAATTGTGACCAAGGTGCTTACAAGCCTTACACCAAAATGGAACTCCAAAGTGAACGCCATTGTGGAAGGAAGGCTCTATGATCAACTTACATTTGATCAACTACGAGGTAATCTTCTCACCTATGAGATGACTATGCTAAATAGACAAAAAGGTGAAGAAAGCAAGAAGAAAAGTCTCGCCCTTAAAACAACATCACTACAAGAAGAGAGTGATGATAATGAAGAAGAAGGAGATGAAGAATTTGCACTCTTATTAAAAAGATTCAATAAGTTTGCAATGAAGAAAAACTTCAAGAGCAAAACAAAGGTACCAAAATGCTATGAGTGTGGAGAAGTTGGACACATTAAACCCAATTGTCCAAAACTTCAAAAGGAGGACAAAAACAAGAAATTTAAGAAGAAGGAGAAAGCATACATATCATGGGAGAACGAGGATGAATCCGACTCCGATGACGACGAGGTTGCAAATCTTTGCTTAATGGCAAGCGAAGAAAAGGTACGTGTTGGAGCTAAGGATACAAATTGGTATGTTGATAGTGGATGCTCCAAACACATGACCGGCGATGAATCAAAGTTCACCGCAATAGAGCCTACAAACGGAGGAAACGTGATCTATGGAGACAACAACACCGGCAAAGTAATCGGCGTTGGAAAAGTTGGTAAAAATTCTTCTACCTCCATAGATAATGTTATACTTGTCAAAGGTCTCAAACATAATCTCATTAGTGTTAGCCAACTTTGTGACAAAGGAAACTTAGTCACCTTTTATTCAAAATGTTGTTTGATAAAAAGGCAAGACACTAATGAAATTGTGCTAATTGGACACCGTGTTGACAATGTATACATGATTAATCTAGATGAAGTTTCCTCAAATGATGTGAAATGCCTTGTTAGTAAAAATGATGAAACTTGGTTATGGCATCGTAGAGTAGCTCATGCTAACATGGACCATCTTAGCAAGTTGGTCTCTAAAGAGTTAGTAATTGGCTTACCAAAGCTACGTTTTGAAAAAGACATCCTTTGCGACGCATGTCAAAAGGGAAAACAAGTAAAGGCCTCTTTTAAATCTAAAAACATTGTTTCGACAACAAGGCCATTACAACTTTTGCACATGGATTTATTTGGTCCTTCCAGGACTATGAGCTTTGGTGGCAATTACTATGCTTTAGTTATTGTTGATGATTACTCTCGATTTACATGGACCTTGTTTCTAGCAAACAAGAGTGATGCATTTCGAGCATTCAAAAGATTAGCCAAAGTTATTCAAAATGAAAAGAATTTGCATATATCATCTATTAGAAGTGATCATGGTGGAGAATTTGAAAACAATCTTTTTGAAACTTTTTGTGAAGAAAATGGCATTGAGCATAATTTTTCCTCTCCTAGAACACCACAACAAAATGGTGTGGTTGAAAGGAAAAATTGCCATTTAGAAGAAATGGCGAGAACTATGCTCAATGAGGCTAATATTCCTAAGTACTTTTGGGCGGATGCGGTTAGTACCGCGTGTTATGTTATGAATAGGATTATCATTCGACCTATTCTTAAGAAAACACCATACGAATTGTACAAAGGAAGAAAGCCAAATATTTCCCACCTTCACGTCTTTGGTTGTAAATGCTTTATTCTAAATAATGGAAAAGATAACTTAGGCAAATTTGATGCTAAGGCTGATGAAGGAATCTTCTTAGGCTACTCTTTAACTAGCAAAGCTTTTAGAGTATATAATAAACGCATCATGACTATGGAAGAAAGTATTCATGTCGCTTTTGATGAAACTAACCGTTGTTATGCTAGAAAAGATTTTGATGAAAATGTAGAAAACTTTGATTCACTAAATTTGAATGGTGAAGACAAAGAAAAAGATTTAAATAAAGCCTCTACAACAAAGGATAATGTTCAAGTTGAAGAAATTGCACCATCACAAGCACAAATAAATGCACTTCCAAAGGACTGGCGTACTTCAAAGGATCATCCTCTAGACAACATCATTGGTAATGTTTCGAAAGGGGTAACAACTCGATCCTCTTTTAGAAATTTATTTACATATAGTGCTTTTGTTTCTCAAATTGAACCATCTACCATTGAGTCCGCAATTGATGATGAACATTGGGTTATGGCAATGCAAGAGGAGCTTAACCAATTCAAACGAAATGACGTTTGGGAATTGGTGCCTAAACCAAGTAATCAAACAATTGTCGGAACAAAATGGGTTTTTAGAAATAAACTCGATGAAAATGGTACAATTGTTAGAAACAAAGCTAGATTAGTAGCTAAAGGTTATAATCAAGAGGAAGGCATTGATTATGACGAAACTTATGCTCCCGTAGCTAGATTAGAAGCTATTAGGATGTTACTTGCTTTTGCATCCTCTTATAACTTCAAACTTTATCAAATGGATGTTAAGAGTGCCTTTCTTAATGGTTTCATTCAAGAAGAAGTATATGTTGAACAACCTCCCGGTTTTGAGGATTATGAAAATCCTAATCATGTTTTTAAACTCAAGAAAGCTCTTTATGGTCTTAAACAAGCTCCAAGAGCTTGGTATGAACGTTTGAGCAAGTTTTTAATAGAAAAGGATTTTAGAAGAGGGAAGGTTGATACAACTTTATTTATCATGATTGAAAACAAAAATATCCTTTTGGTACAAGTTTACATCGATGACATAATATTTGGTTCAACTAACGAATCACTTTGCAAGTTTTTCTCAAACCTCATGCAAAGTGAATTTGAAATGTCCATGATGGGCGAACTCAACTTCTTCCTTGGTCTTCAAATCAAACAAGGAAAAGAAGGAACTTTCGTTGGCCAAACCAAATATTGCAAGGAATTGCTCAAAAGATTTGGAATGGACAATGCTAAGGCAATGGACACACCAATGAGCACTACTTGCTACCTTGACAAAGATGAACAAGGTAAAAACATAGATGTAAAGAAGTATCGAGGCATGATAGGATCATTGCTTTATCTAACGGCAAGTAGGCCAGATATCATGTTTAGTGTATGCATGTGTGCGAGATACCAAACTAATCCTAAGGAATCTCACTTAAGTGCGGTGAAAAGGATTATGAAGTATCTCCTAGGAACATTAAATGTTGGATTGTGGTATCCGAAAGGATCCACTTGTGATTTGATTGGTTATTCCGATTCCGATTTTGCCGGTTGCAAATTGGATAGGAAAAGCACTAGCGGCACTTGTCACTTGCTAGGAAACTCTCTTGTTTCATGGCATAGTAAGAAACAAGTAAGTGTAGCCTTGTCTACCGCCGAAGCCGAGTATGTAGCCGCCGGTAGTTGTTGCGCCCAAATTTTATGGATGAAACAACAACTTGTGGACTATGGACTCATGCTTGATCACATTCCTATCAAATGTGATAATACTAGTGCAATAAATCTAACCAAGAATCCGGTTCAACATTCAAGAACCAAGCATATTGAGATTAGACATCACTTCATAAGAGACCATGTTGAAAAGGGTGATGTGGTTATTGAATTTGTCGAAACTAGTAAACAACTAGCGGACATCTTCACTAAACCTTTATGTAAAGAAAGTTTTTTTAACATCCGAAATGAACTTGGTATCTTGGATTCTAATCTAATATGATTTGTTTGAATTCATTGTATTTATATTGCTATTTTTGTATCTCTTACTAACTTAAGCATTGGAGATATCCAATTAGCCATTGTTTTGTAGGTTTATGAGTTGATGAATGAGTGATTAATCTTGAGGTAGATTGAAGTATTTGAAGATTATAAACAATGGAGGATCAACAAATTGAAGATTTTTTAACATCAAGTCACTTTTTATTGCTTTATGTTTATTTGATTATATGAACTGTTAAACTAACTCCTAGTAAGCTAAGGATTTCTATTATGGTTTAAATACTTTGATATTTCCTTCATAAATTTGTTTAATGATTAATGCTTGTATGCTTATTTGGTGAATAACTCAAAATAGGATTGGTACCCCTATTTTAAGTTAATGTGCATGCTTTAATATATTTCACTTATTTAGGGGGAATTATGCATGCTTGTTTTATATATAAAAAGAGGAAATCAAATCCTTTTTGAAAGGGGGAATATCTCATCCTTGAAATTAATAGAGAAATTGAACTTAAAAAAAAAAAAATTTATTGTTTTATGCATGCTTCTATGACACATTTCAAACTCCTTTCTTTTTGATAATGTCAAAAGGGGGAAGAGAAGTTTGAGGATATTTGAAATTTTGAACTCTTGAAAAAGAAGAAGTTTGAGGATTTGAAAAGAAGAAATAAGTTTGCAAAACAATGATTTCAAAAAGACTTCCGCTAAGCAAAAACTTTGATATCTAAATCGTTTTCTTTGATAAACGCCCTTTAAGGGAACAAATACACATATTTAGGGGGAACTCCTGCAAAATTTTTGAAAGAAGTCTTCTCCAAAGTTTTCTATAAAACAAAGTGCATTATTATTGCTTTCAAAATCATTTATAAATGCATATCCTCAAAATTGGTTTGTCATTATCAAAAAGGGGGAAATTGTAAATCATGTTGCTTGTATGCGAAGTTTGTATTTGTAGGTTTTGATGAATGACAAACCAACAAAAGACATAAAAGACAAACCAACAAACAACTTGAATGAACAAGCATGTTGAAAGATCAACCAACATTCAACGTTGAGGAATGAAGAGTTGAAAGCAACACAACAACAACAAGAAACTCAAGTCCACAACATTTGAAGACAAGTATAGTGTCTTAGGACTTAGGTAACTTCTTGTTAAGAACCAATTGCTAAATCTCTCAACACACACTCACAAAATGTTTTGATGCACATCTTGCAATTCGATGCTAGCCAAATGGTTTAAAAACTTGTTTTCAAAGGTACAAAAGCATAGGAATTGACTCCAACAAGTTTGAGATCAATCCTAAGCATTTTGAAGTGATTTTAAGCCATTCTTTAAGGTTTGCATCGATGCACACTCATCTTGCATCGATGCAAAACATGCAACGACTTGTTGCATCGATGCAAAGATGTTTGCATCGATGCAACCTAGCTGAAAATTCAAATTTCAGCTTCAAAGACACATTTGCATCGATGCAAAGTGTTATGCATCGATGCAAATGATTCAAAAACATAAAAAACGGCTAGTTTTAACAAAACGGCTCCATCCCATTAACTCCCCAACGTTTCTAAGGTTTGGGAAGTCTATAAATAGATGGATTGAAGCCTTATTTCATACATGTGAGTATTTGCAAACTATCTTGTTCATATTCTTTCATTCTACACATTTTTAAGGTGTTATAATACACAATTTGAGAGAGCAATATCAATTGGTTCAATAGTGCTAAACTTGGAATCATACACTCTTCTAGAGAGTACTCATTTCATCTCAACAATTCTTTGAGAATTGTTTTCTTGTAACACTTTGTAAATTGGAGTGTGATCTCCAAGGTTGAGTCAAGAGTTATAAACACTATAGTCGGTGAGGATACCAAAGAAGTATACTAAGTACTCAAGGCAAATCTTAGAGAAGGAGTCTCTAAGTGGAGTGGGTTAGTATACGAGTGGTGATCATATACCGTGAGGTGTTAGAAACTAAGGACTCGGATTGTAAAAGGTTTTGCGCGAGCACCTTGAAGCTTGGCAATAGTGGAACTTCTCAATAGCGATTGAGAAAGAAAGTGGACGTAGGACAAGGATTGTGCCGAACCACTCTAAATAGCGTTTGCATCTCTCCAAACTCATCTCTTCTATATTATTGTCTTTTACCTTTGAGCAAATAAATTGTGATTGAAAAGTAGCTTCGTAAGTACTTAAGAAATAGCTTAAGTCCGATTGGTGAAAAGCTTGATCAATTTATTTGAGTTGGTGTCTATTGGAAAGTAAAAGCTCCTTATAAATGCTTAGCAATTGAGTTAAGCTCTTGGAAAAATACTAGTACAATAACACTTTTGTATATTGTCTTTAACTTTCGCAAAAAGATTCATTGTTGTTGCAATACTCAATTCACCCCCCCTCTTGAGTAATTGTGCATAGGTTCTACACCCTCAAGCTATATAGGTTTTCCAATTTTCTCAACACTAACAATCTAACATTATTCATGACATGAATCTAATATCCACTTTGAATCTGTAAATAAAAATAATATTATATATAAATATATTTTTAGATTTTATATAATCTTTTATTTGTCTTCAAAGATGCATAACAATAAAAATCTTATAATACATAGTTATTAAAACCGAACTGATAATCGAATCGGTTAAGCTACTAATTTACTAATTTATTAGTTCAACCAATGAACTATTGGTTGAACTGATAGAATCGGTTCTATGTAAATAAAAAATATAAAATTGTTAAAAATCTAAAATTTAAATGTAAACATATATATATATATATATCTTCATTAATATTTTTAAAAAATCAAGTTTTAACAAATTATAATCAACAAATTATAATTTGGTTATTATTAAATAAGTATATAAAATTTTAGTATTTTTTCATAATAAAAATTTTTTAATTTTATTTTTATATTAAAGTAACTATTTTTTATTTAAATAACTAATTAATTAGTTTATATTTATTATATTGTATATACTATATGTATTTATTATATAATCATAAAAAAATAATTATATTGTAATTAATAAAAATATTTGATATTTTTTATTATACTTATTTAATTATATTTATATTAATAATTATGAATAATAAAAAATATAATTAATTTAAATATAAGTGAGTATAAAATTAAAATAATATCCAAAAAAATTATTATACATTCTTACTATATATATTTTTAGAATTTTTTGTCGAACGGTTCGGTTGAACTAGTTTTGAGCGATTTTTACCGGCTTTGACCGGTTCTTATCCTTAAGTGGTCCAGAGATTGGATGAGATCGGTTGGAAGTCCAGTTTGCTAGTTTTGGGGAGTTTTCACCAATTTTGACTGTTCCGAAGCAAAGATATCCATGGGGCGATTTGTCCTATTCAGATATTCACGACCAAGAAGTACTGAATTCTCTTTCTTTGAGGTTGTTTATTTTCCATGGTACTCCGGTCCAGGCCTTCATTTCTCATATCTTCCTCCTGGTGAAATCTTATAATGAAGTAACCATGGATCATGTCCTTATATCTGATAACGAGTGCCGGCGAACGGGTGCGTAATGCGTGGAAATCTGCCGAACAGTTCGGCCAAATCCTGAAGAAAGCTAAAAAGCGCTGTTTGATGAGCTACTTACTAATTGTGGGCACGAAGTGCGCTTAGGATCACTTTTTTTATAAAGGATCCTGTTGACCTGGGCGTAGGCCTCCCATGGGTCTTATGGTGGCTACGCCAATTCGGGGGTCCATCACAAGGGAAATGATTTGCTTTATCCGGTATTAATCGCGAGCTACGAGCAAATAGAACACTTCCGGTTCTTATCAATTTTGACCGGTTCTTATGCTTAAGCGGTTCAAAAATTAGACCGGATCAGTTGAAAATCCAGTTTTTCAGTCGAATTGTCAGTTCGATCTGATTCTTATAACTATGTCATAATGTTCAATTCCTATGATTCTACATTTAATGTTTTACGTGTTGTGTATATTCAATTTATATTGTTAGGGTTTAGGGTTGACATTTGTGTTAGCATAGCTTGGGTTGGGGAATGAAACATTTTAGATTGGATTCTATGGTTGGAGTGGTGGTATTAACATCAGATTTTGGGCCTTCGCTTGAATTCTTCTTGGTCACCAAGTCTCCCTCACTAGGAAAGGTTTTAAAAATCGGTTCAAACTAATCGAATCATGAACCGATGAAAAAATGAATTGGTGAAATGCTAAAATCGAAAAATTCAAAAACCACCATTTAACTGTCAAATCACTCGAGAACCGAACTCTGATCTGACCGGTTTTTTGAATTTCGCTAAGACAATGCCGTTTGGTTTTGAATTAGGGGAACCCTAACCAAAATACGCAGTAGTGCATCACTCTTGGTCTCTCTCACACCTTGTAACAAATATTAGTGGGCCTGGGCACATAAGAGAGGGCCATGCAGTCTATGCAGAGAGCAATTATAATACTCACTAGGGCTATATATGATTTGGTTAATTCAAAAACCAAATTTATTTTTTTTATTAACTAAAAATTTAATTTAGTTAATTAACTGAATTGGTTTTATATAATAAAATTGGTTATTAACCGATTAGAAAATAAAAAAATCGATTTTTACTGATTTTGAAATAACCGATTTAAAAAAAATGATTTTTATATATAAAAATTAGATTTTTCAAAAAAAATAAAAATTTCCTTTTACAAAAAAAAAAATCGATAATCAATTTAAAATAAGAGTTGCATAAAATTTGATTTTGCTTTTAGTTAATTGGTTAAAAATCGATTTTGATTAACTAATTTTTAATAATATGAATATAATTTTTAAAATTATTTTATTAAATTGATTAGCTAAATATGATTTTTTTATCCAAAGATTTTAAATGATACTCATACACCAAAGTTATTGTTGGAGGAAGAGTTAGTTACAAACCAAAAACAGATGCCAAACAATTTGATAAATTAGAAATTTGGTATACATGTCATCAAAACATAGATATGGGAGTACATAGGAGTACATGTATGGTGTTTGTTTACTGAGACAAAAATGATGAAAGACACGGTCATACACAAACACCAATTTAATTTCTGATTTTCTGTACTTATTTTTGTTTTTTGAAATTTTGTTAATAAAACTGATTTTATGATTCTGAGTAATTATTGGGTTTGTTTATTGATTTTGTTAATTTAAATTGTTTGTTTTGAGTTGATTCTGTGATTTAATTTTGTGATTCTGAGCTACTGAATTCAATTTGCTTGTTTTGAGTTGACTCTGTAATTCAATTTGTTAATAATTTTTATTCTGTGATTTTGGGTTGCTGGGTTCAATTTATTTTTGCTTGTTTTGAGTTTGATTCGGTGATTCAATTTGTTAATAATTCTAATTGTGGGATCCTGAGTTGTTGGGTTTATTCTGAGTTGCTAAATTAATAAGAGTATAATGCTAATGTTGTTAATTTTTGTTTATTCTGAGTTGTTGATTTTTTAAAGTTGAGTTAATTTCATTGATGGTTAATTTTTTTGGTTGTATGTTGAAGATAAAACAATCATAAAGTGATTAAATCTTTTACTGTTTATACCGATATAGTTTGTAATCTTTTTGTACCCTTATTATATCCTCACAATTAAAGTTTAAAAATAAAGCTGCTAACATATTAACGTTGGGGTGGTGGCGCAGTTGGCTAGCGCGTAGGTCTCATAGCTTAAGAGTGATCCTGAGGTCGAGAGTTCGAGCCTCTCTCACCCCATTTAAAAAAAAATAATAATAATAATAATTAGCAATCTTTTATAATTTTAATTTTTTATTTTTGTATATTTTTTATGTACTCTTTACGTACTCTTTTAATTTTATTATTGTATAATAATTTAATTCTTAAAAAATTTTTATTTTTCAGTAGCTAATTCTTTAATGCAACATTTTCTTTTACGTATTATTTAGTTATTTAACAACAATAAACATAAGTATTATATAATTACGATGATTAAATTTTTTAATATAGTATATAAACTTAATAATAATAATAATAATAATAATAATAATAATAATAATAATAATAATAATTAGCAATATGTGAATGCATTTCTTTTGTTATCAATTATTTGATAACGGTAAAATATATAATGATGATGGTTAATTTTTGTATATAGTATATGAACTTACTAATAATAATTTATTTAACAAGCTACTATTATCTATGGTTCTCAAACTATAATCTCAAATAATTTTTTCATCAATTTTGTATATACACAAATACATTTAGGTACACACAGGCACCCTTCTTAGTTGACATCATTTTAAATTAAACATGTGATAATTTAATGTCTTATCATTAATAAATAGATAAATTATATTTAAATCTAACAATTTATATCTTTTTACATTTCATTCCAAATATTAATCAAATTTAAAAATATATCATATACTGATTATATCATACTAAAATATTCTTCTAATTAATTAAAAAAAAGAACTAAAACATTCATTTGATGAGTAATATGTAAAAGGATTGAAATACCTTTTTAATGTTTTGACAAAAATAACATTTTATAATTAATTTGAAAATAGTCCTACTAGGGAGCCAATGAAATATTTGTACAATGGGCTATATAAATTATAAAATAAACATCACCCATAAATCACTCAACCTAATACCGTGTCATAATACCACTCATCTCAAAAACTTATGTTGATAAAAAAGGTAACACTAATGGTTATATCTCTAATACTGAATCGGACATCCCTAAATTTTCATTGTACACATTGTACAAATATTCTATGGGCTCCCTATACTTCCTCGTTTGAAAAAACTAAATATCTTTTTAAGTTAAAGGTTATTAAATTTTATTAAGTCACCAAAAAAAACATAAGTCACCAAAAAAATTTATTAAAAATTAAAATTTGAATTCAACTTTAAAAAGACAAAATATTCATATAACCTATTATAAGAGGCTAAAATGTCCTTTTAGAATTAATTTTAAAAATACTAAAATATTTTTGTAGCCCACTTTTAATATACTAAAATAACTTTTGAGGATTAATTAAAAAAAAGATTGCAATACACTTATAAAATTAACAAAAATTGGATATATTTTAGTTCTCAATGTATTAACTTTTTAAAAGTAGTATCGGATATTATAAAACAAAATGAATATTGTTTATTAGAGATGACAATCTTGTAATTCCTTTTTTAATTTCATAAATGAGCTAATAAACAAAGATCAACCCCTGGCCCTTTCCTCCAATCAAAGACCAAAAGTTTTTTATTACAAAATAACTTAATATATACAATAGATAAACTAATATATTAAAACTTGATTTTTCATCCGATATAGTGTATGTTTTCGTGCTCTGCACGAGATAATACATAAAATTATATAAAATTTAAAAATATTAAAAATAATTAATATTTATTTTAATCAATTTAAATTGGTTGAATAATTATTTCATTTGTCTGCTTAAGTAAGTATTTAGAGTTTGAATCTTACCTTTAATAAATAGAGTATCAATATGTGGTGGATTAATTCTCGACTTGCCGAGTTAAGAAATCTGTAGAAAAAAATTGTATTTGTCTTTAAAATAGATTAATTTTTCATTAATAGCAATATTTATGAACTTTTGTTTTTGTTAAAATTTACTTAGGAAAATTTTATTTGTTGATATCGTATTCATTCTTAAAGTCAAAACACTATGATCAACATTGTTACTTGTTAAAACTTCACATTTTATGAAATAATTTTTAAATTTTCAAATTCATAAACTTATGTCATTACAAAAATTATTAAATCGATTAATATTTTTTGATAACATAATGTACCAAAACATCATCGTTGAAACTTGATTTTTCATCTGAATATTTCTTCTTTTTTGGTCAAGCATCTGAATCTTTAATTTCTCTAGCTATTTGCACTATTTTATTTTTTTTTTCATCCTTTTCTATGTATTAAATGAAGCTAAGTTTCTTGTATCAAAAGCTTCTACCTGTTTCACTCATTTTCCTTTTGTAAAATTTTCAAAGTTTATACATATGCAATGACTAGTTCAAATACTTGTGAGAGTTTAAATAATTTAATTTAACATGAATGTTATGTCAGAATGAACTCTCTCATGTTACAAACACACCCATTCTCAATTTCCTTAATTAATTAAATTCTAACTCAAATTGTGTAAATTAAAATGTTCCCTAATTATTATTATTATAACATGATGTGGCAAAAGGGTAAGCAAGATGCAATATTATGCATTTATTATGATTTCTAAATCAATGTAATCTCAACATATATATTTCATTTTAATTCAAATCATTGCCATATAATTTTCTAGACCCAAACACACACTAGAAGTTCATATTGTTGCTTAGTTCTAAAAGGCTAAAGATTGCATAGTTGAATTCTGATGGATGCAGTTGAGCTACCATGCCCAACCATTTAGGGATTTTAAAGTGTTTAATAATAATAATAATAATAATAATAATAATAATATGTGAAAGAAAATAATTTAAGCAAATTAAATTTAGTGGATGCTTACCTGTTTATTAGTTTATACCCTTTTTTCTTATATATTATGAATGTTAGGAAAGTGGTCTTAAAAGAAATAATGGAACAGGCACTTAATTATAGCATTTGTTAATCTTGCTCTATCATCCTTTTTAAGGTTTCAACATCGCTAATTGATAAAAGTAGCCTACGCTCTTATCTTATCTGGATGGGAAATTGACCATAACAATATTGGGGAGCCTAAATTATAGGTGCAGGCCTAATCATCATCACCAACAACATATTTCTGGTTGGAACTACTTATTTATAAAGCTATTTATTTGAAAGGTATTTATTTATTTAATTTATTTATTTGAAAGGTATTTCTATTTCACATGTACTATGGTGATATGTGTTTCAATGTTTTTAATTATTAATTTTAGTCATATAATGATGAATAGAGAAGAATTAAAAGATAAAATATATCAGTAAATAAGACGAGAGAAGAACGAAGAGATTAAATATATTTATAAAGTACATTGTTAATAGTATAAAAACTTTTTTTTATGAGATATTGGTAGTGAACGAATGACTTTTTTCTTCGCGCAACAAATTTAAAAGAAGAAAAAATGAGAAATAAAAAAGATGAAAGAAGACAAAAAAATAATAAAACTAATGAGTTTAGGATAATTTTAAAGTAAAAAATATTACAAAAAATAATTCAAGATATAATTTAATTAAATTTTCAAATTAAAAATGTGTCTAAATATTTTAGAAAAACATAAAGGATATATATTTTATGCATATTTATATCTTTATATCTTTAATTTTGTGTCTAATAAAAGAGGATATATATATAAAACTGTATTCATAGTTTTTCGTAAACATAGGTATTAACCAAACGCTGTTTGACATATTTCTTTTTCTTTATATATATCTACTATTTCAGATATTAAAGTAGTCTACCAAATGATTAGCCATCTTAAGAAGAATATAATTTTTTTTATATCTAGCTATCTTATTAGTATGAAATATTTTATATAAAAAAAAGTTACATTTATCTTCATTGATGATGTATTATCTTTACAATGAAATTTAGTATCACATTTTATAAATTATAAAGGTGCATCGATGTAATATTATGATTGGGTAAATTGAACAGACCCATGATAAATTTCACAAAATTTCATTAGAGCTCATTGTAATTTGTCCTAATTATAATAATGGTCATAAATCATAATGCAATAATTTTTCTTTTTTGGACTCTTGTCTATACAGTATACCAAACTAAAATCCTTTAAATAAGCGAAAAAAGTCCATACTAAAAAAATGGGCTTGACCCAAGAACAGTTTATCTTTGAGTTTTTTTTTTTTTTGGTCATACACTCTTAGTAGATACCATTTTTATATCAAGAGTTTTTAGCAACTGACATATTTAATTAATAATAGTTGTAATTTTAAATAAATATCAAGAATATTTGGTGTATGAACAGTGTTATTGATAAAAAAAAAAATGGCAACAAATATCACCGAACCAATTTGTGGACCTTCAACTGCGGGGAATCGATCATTGTACGACCAAGTAAAATGAGAAAGACTTCATACAGAACCTTAAATTACGTTGGCTTAGATATAGTCTTTGAAGTAGCGTGGGAAAAGAAAAACTAATTGTATCGACAAAGATTGGAGAACACTGAGAAAAAGTCCACATACTTGTTCAATTATTGGCATTTTACGTTGTTGAAAATCTTTTAATAGAGTTTGAGTCTCAATAAGGGTGTTTAGTGAAAAGGATGTGTTGGATGTTTTAGCTCCTCACTCTACCTATGTTTAATGTGGTTAGAAGAAATAAATAAATAAAATTCAGAACTAGGTGAGAAATAGGGCTGGCAATTCATACCCTATCCGCGGGTACCCAACCCGGTCCAATTTGTTCGGGTAGGGTAGGCTACCCGACCCGCTGCGGGTAGGGTAGGGTACGGTCCGAGTATACCTGCGGGTAGGGTAGGGTAGGGTACATCCTAAACACATATTTTATTAAAAAATAAGTATATAATAAAAGAAGTGAGAGTTGAATTCACAACCTCCCTTATGTAATGACTTATAATAAGTGATCAACCACTAAATTAGTTAGTTAATTTAGTAATTTAGAGCATTAGTTTTTTATTTTTTATGTTATTAATATGTATAAAATTTGAAATGATTGAATTTTATATTTACTTTGAAAAAATTTGATATTTCTGCGGGTAGGGTAGGGTAGGGTTTAGAACTTTAGGGTGCGGGTAGGGTTAGGGTTGAGAGATTCTCAACCCACGGATAGGGTAGGGTAGAGTTTTAATAAAATTTTCAACCCGCGGGTAGGGTTAGGGTAGAGTCCAAACCCTACCCTACCCTACCCATTGCCAGCCCTAGTGAGAAATCTGATGCTCAATTTTCTATCGAGTACACTTCTGTGATCCGCAATATCTACTCCCTCCATTTTAAAATAGGTGTTGCTTTGGCATTTTTATTTTTAAAAAAATAATGTATTTAGATGTGAAATAAGGGCTATTTTGGATAAATAATAAAATATATAAATTTATATTAAATAAGAAGAATAAAATAATTTTTGAAAATGAGAGAAGTTAAATTTTTTTATTTTTTCAAAAGTTTTTAAATAATTTTTTGAAAAGTTAAAAATATATTTAAAAAACGGTATCAAACAACTTTAATGTGACTTTTCATAAGTTAAACACTTGGGCTACACATTCAAGTAATTTTTCATCCAAGTCCATCTAAGCAGGCTCAACAAAAAAAATCCAATCTCATTAAATGAAACGTGTATACACGCGCGGAAACACTCCCCTCAAACGTTACCATTCACGCTTGAATATAAAACAACGTTCATTTTTCACTGTCAAAACCGCTACTAGAAAATTTCAAATCTCTCTCAAAATCTCTCAAACCTCGTTCGTGTTCTCTGCGGAAACTGCCGCTACTCCAGAATCGCGTCAAGCTTTCGAAAAGAAGAAGAAAAATAAACAAAAATAAGAATAGAGACTCCGCAAGGTATGAGACAAACTATTGCTATTATGTTCATTTAATTTTGCGCAAAACTCGCGTTTCTCCTAGTTCGATTTAAGGTTTAGTGGATTGAGTTGGTGCGTTTAGTAGATGGACTTATTCTGATTCCACTTTTTTCTCTATAACTAGGGCATATGAATGAAAATGTGTTGTTATTTTCTTTGTATGATATATAACTCAGTTCATTGTAGTTGGTGATTTACATTCACTTAATTGTTAAGTGTTCACTTGAGTTAATTTGCATACAGAAATATTTTAGAGTTAGTGATTTACGAATAGAAATATGTTTATCACGTTTTATTCAAACATGAAAGGAGTTCGGTTCATTGGAGTTGGTGATTTAGATTCACTTGATTGTCAAGTATTTAGTTGAATTTTTTTGCATGCAGAAATATTTTTCTTGTTGATTGAATGTTTATCACGTTTTATTCAAATATGAATGGAGTTCGGTTCATTGGAGTTGGTGATTTAAATTCACTTGATTCTTAAGTATTCAGTTGAGTTCTTTTGCATGCAGAAAAGTTTTTCTTGTTGATTGAATGTTTATCACGTTTTATTCAAACATGAATGGAGTTCGGTTCATTGGAGTTGGTGATTTACATTCACTTGATTGTTAAGTGTTCACTTGAGTTCATTTGCATGCAGAAAATATTTTTCTTGCTGATTGAATGTTTATCACGTTTTATTCAATCACTCCTTGTGCCTGATTTTACTTTTTGTATCCTTTTCAGAGATTAATAATATTCCAAATGAGGGTTTATGCTGGGCAGAACCCTTGATAAAGGACAGAGAAGGAGTTGAAGCAGAGTATATCAGGATCAGCGATCAACGAACAAAATTAACAAAATAAAAGACCAAGTGATTCAGGCATCTGAAGGCATGAGACTCCCCAAGCCATCTGCTGTCCTCTCAAACCCTTTATGTAAATTCACATATGGTGATATAGATAGTAAATAGGTTATAGTTTATTTGACTCGTTGTAATTAACACTAATTTGTTTAACTTGTTTAAAAAAGCAAACATTTCTTCTTTAATGTATATATGTGAATATTAATGTAAATGTTAATAAAAATCTAATGTTAATGTATATATGTGGATGTTAATGAAAAATCTAATGTTGATGTATATATCTGTTGGAATTGTCTGGACTGCTGTTTTGTTCTAGGTTCACAGTGAATGGATTTAGGGTATTTATCAAACATCAAGAGCCCCAAAAACACAAATGAATTGAAATTAATACACTAGATGAACCAAGAAAAAGTGTATATAGTACTATTGCAGACAGTTAATTTGAAAAAAATGTTTATATCAGTATTCGGTTTCAGAAACACCTAAACATCAAGAGCTCTTATCTACTACATACGATTAGTTGATTTTTAATCTCATCTCCCTTTCGAGTCGTGTTCCTTATTTTGGTAGAAAAACCGGCAAGTTTAGAATAATCTTTGTATAACTTTTCAGTTTCTTCTAGTGTCTTGAAAGTCATCCGAATTTTTAGGACAAATTGTTCATCCACAGCACACCTGGTCTGCATAATGAACTGAACATTAAAATGAAACTATTGTATAGTACTAAATGAACGGAACATTGTCCATTACATAAATTCAAATTCGAACAACTGTCTGCATAATGAACCGAACACATTATTAAAGCGAAACAATTGTATAGTGCTAAATGAACGGAACATTATCCATTATATAAATTCAAATTCGAACAACTGTCTGTATAATGAACCGAACATGTTATTAAAGTAAAACCATTATATATTACTAGATGAACGGAACATTATCCATTATACAAATTCAAATTCGAACATTGTATATATAATCAAATTCAAAAGACCTGCATGTAGAATTCAGAGATTGCATTCCATTCAATTCAATTCAGTTCAATCCAAATCAGAACAACTGCATCTAGAATTTAGCAATTGCATTCAATTTAATTCAATAATAAAAACTTTGTCCGCTTGATTCGATTCAAAAGTATAATCCAAATCACTCTCATTCAACTGATCTGAAGTTGAATCATTCATTGTTTTGATAGCCTATTGAAATCTGAAAACAAAGAAGATAAATCAATAGATCGAAGAAGAAAATGAAGAAGAATAGGAAAAAGAATGACGAGCATCAGAGAAGAACGACGAGCAACAGAGAAGAGAAAGAAGAAGATCGATGAGCAGCAGAGCAAATCCAAAAAATTGCAATAAGATCGGTAATGTTGAAAAATATTTACGTTGAAGAAGTTTTACGTAATTCTGTTACGTTAATAAGAAGGGGAGGGGGCGCACTTGTATTTCACATAACTTTGGGGGGCGCGTTAACAAAAAACTGCTTAGATGACTTAGTTAGATTTTTTATATGGATGTGGAGCATTATTTTAAGTTAAAAAGCCCAAAAAATAGCTTCTGAAGCTTTCTAAACCGGCTCTAAATCTAAAATTCTAAATACATTAACTTTTGGTTTAATTATTAATCTTTATAATTTCATTAAATTTGTAATTAGATTTCTATATTTTTTTCAACTAGATTTCACATTTTTTTTAACTTTATAATTAGGTTCTTTTTATTTTAAAAATATTAAAATTAACAGAATATTTTTTTTCAAAAAATATGTCGTGAAAATTCTAATTAAGTTCTTATTATAAGTACTTTTAATTTGCAAAGTCCATTAACTCTAACATTTTTTACCTTAATAATAATTTTATTACAAAATTAAAAATAGTTTAAAAATTAATTAAAAAAATACAAAAATATAATTAAAAATTTAATAAAATCCATAAAAATAAAAAAAGTAATTAAACCTTAATTTTTTAGATAATTATTTTAAAATAGAAGAAATACATATTCTATTTTAATGTCTAGAGTTGTATAATTTTATTTAAAAAAAATTTAAAAAACTAATATTTTTATTAAAATTTAGTCAAATATTAAATATAATTTTATATAATTAAAATATTAATAATAATTAATTAATAATTATAAATCACAAAATCTATTCTTCCTTCAACATTTCTGTTTTATTTATTAAATCTTGGACGTTTCCTCCGTTAATAAGAGAGAGAACATTTTCCACTCCGAAAATTAATATTTAATCCACGTGTAACTATTGATTAAAAACTTAGGCAGGACCGCAGGAGACCCAATTTTGTTGGGAGGGAATGAGGAATTTTGACCAATTCAATGGGTTTAATCTTTAAGAAAAATGTCACCCGTCAAATCTTATCTTGTGACAGATAGAAGATTTTGACTAGCTAAAATGTTACAAATTAGATTATTATACAAGAGTAATATTATAGGACTAGTAAATATTATTATTTTTAATTCATATTTAATTAGTAATAATTTATACCTATATTTATAAAAAATTTATACATACAAAATATAGTTTATATCTCTATTTATAAAATTTTACACACATAAATAGATATAATTTGTATTTATATTTTTTAAGTTTATATACATAAATTAATAAAAATTTTTTGTTAAAGATAATTTAATATTTATATTAGTTAAATAATAAATAAAAATATTAAAAATTGCTCGCCAAGAATTGTTTGTTATACAATATTTAAGAGATGAATGAGCCCAAATAGGGATAGCAATACCACCTGAACTCGCAAGTATCCACCCTGTTCGGGGCGGGTTTTTAGTGGAGCAAATTCTTGGGAGGGGTGGGACGGGATCGGGTTTAGGTAATACCCGTCCCTACCCGCCCCGCTATATATAATTTTAATATATAATATGTATAATATATGTAAAATAATTAGTAAATGATTAATAATATTATATCATATTTAAATTTTTACTTTAATTTATGTTATGTATGTGATGATAGTTATATAAATTTTAAAATTTAATTTTATTTATTGAATTTTAATAATTATAAAGGCGGGGTACCCGCAGGAGCGGATTAGGATTCAACGTTTTACTACTCGCGGGTAGAAGCGAAGCGGATTTTATACGATTTGTTGTACGGCGGGACGAGGTCGGGTAGAGCAAAAACCCGCCTCTACTCGTCCCGTTGCCACCCCCTAAGCCCAAAGGTCATGTAAAATTTTGCTTGTCACTTTTCCTACACAAACTTGTTTATTGAGACTCTGTAAGCAAAAATAATAAATTTGACTTTCTAAGTTTTTTATTGACATTATATTTGCTTCTCAAAATTAAATAAACAAAAATGAAGCAAATGATTATTATTTGAACAGCAATGAATCATAGGTATATTAACGAGCCAAAAAGTCAGAAACCATGTCTGAAATCTGGATTACTTACAAGTGCTAGCTGAAAAAAAGTCAGCACTAGAAATAATAGAAAAGAATGAATCAAGGGAATTGAAAAGATCCTCCAATATCAGAGCTACCTGAAGGAGGATCAATGGCAACCCAAAGAAGAGAAATGGTGATTGATATAAGCCCCGACCAAACAAACACAATGGTTGGTGTTCTACCCCTTCTTCCCATGAGCCCTTTTGCAAACGGATAGAGATGAGCCAGCACCCATAAGCTGAAGAACACACCACCCAGCAAGCTGCTCCATTTTCGATCTTCGCTGTATATAGTTCTGCTAACTGCCACAGCTATTGCTATCAAGTTTACCATCATGATGGTGATTGGTGGTATCATCAGAGATGTCCATTTGATGATATAGAGGTCAGCAAATTCGTCGTTTTCGTCGTCCCCGGCAGACTTTGATGTCAAAGTGAATGAAATTTCAATGCCAGCCATCACCTTTAGTAGGCCTTGGAGAACTGCAGCAAGGTGGGCACTAGTGCCTCCTATCAGCCAGAATTGCTCATTCCTCCACCACTCTTCGAGTTCAATACCGGACCACTTAACCTCGAGGATGGCGAGTAAGACAAGGGTCACAGTGATGCCCAAGAGGTACACTAGGAATGTTACTTGGAGGCTCTGGACGATGAACTGACCGGTAAGGAGGGAAAGAGCCGGAAGGAAGCAGTAAACAATGAGGAAGATTGATGTGAATGGATAGATTCCAACATTGAGGTAAGCTATTCTCTGTAGGAACTTCAATTTGAGGCTGGCCAAAAGAGCATTGTTTCGAGAAAAGAATATTTCGACAGAGCCGGTAGCCCAACGAAGAACCTGGTGGAGCCGGTCGGTCAGGTTTATCGGAGCAGTGCCACGGAAGGCATCTCTCTTAGTCACACAATATATGGACCTCCATCCCCTATTGTGCATTCTATAACCTGTCACAACATCCTCAGTAACAGACCCATAAATCCACCCGATTCGAAGGCCCCATTCGGTCTTGTCTTCATACCAGCAGGAGATAACATTGATAGCCTCTGCAACAGTAGCAGCATCCAGAAGATCCCGAGGAAGGGTTAGAGCACCCGGTGGTCTTCCATTTTTGATGGACGAATGATCAGCAAGGGGTCGACCTTGGAACTCGGCCACCCTGATTGAATCAATAAGGAGACTTGAGTTGCCAAAACTCTTGGGAATAAGAGCAAGGCCTTCATCGTCGGCGCCACCATTTGCAAATGACTGATCCTCAACAGAACCAGTTTCCGGGAGTGAGGCAACTGTCGAGGATTTCTTATTCTTGCGGCCGAAGCAACTAGACTCTTCTTTCACCCGAGGTGGATCAAAGCCGTAGAGTGCAGTCCTTCTGAATAAGCAACCTGTGCCTACATATACAGGACCTTGAATCCCATCAAGGGCGCGCATATTGACATCAAAGAAGACTGTGTTATGATTGGCATAGCGATCCGAAGGGTCTATTCCTTCGAACCTCTGAGGGAATTGAACATAGCAGATCCTGTCGCCACCACGGTCCATCATGAAGCACATACCTTCTCTCAATGCCTGGGAATTAAATATGTAATGGTCACAGTCCAGATTAAGTATGAAAGGACCATTTGACATAATGGCTGAGGCTCGGACCAGCGCATTCATCGCCCCGGCCTTCTTGTTGTGATCATAGCCTGGTCTTTTTTCTCGAGAAACATAGACAAGCATGGGAAGGCGAATATCAACTTCGGTTAAATTCATAGCATTTGCATCTGATGCAACACCAGTTAGTGGTTCATCACTTGGAGGTTTTAACATGACCTGCATTTGTGTGAGAAAATACAATATAACATTTTAGACTAATTCTGTATCATTATAAATCTTGAACACTCCAAATTAAAAGCTATTCTTAAAAAGACTGAAAAATTACCTGTATGATACTAGCATGATCGCCCCTAGAATGTTCCGATGCTGGCGTTGTCCAAGTGCCGGGCCAGTGGGTACCATCTGCCATCCAAGTAGCTTTAGGAATTTTCACATTCTCCATTGGTTCATCATGTCCATTCTCCCTCCAAAGCTTCATAGCTTTTATCTCTTCTCTGGCATTGTAAGCATCAGAACGCCGGCGGATTGAATCGGGAAGGCCATTGATCCGAACCTTGAACTCATCATATTCACGCTTTACCCTCCTTCGATCCCTTACAAAGTCAGGGAGAACTTTGTTCTTGTAGGGATCTCTCTTCATACTAAAGTATGAGTCGGGGTTCCTCGGTTCAATGTCATGCTTTCGGCAAAAAGGAACCCACAAGTTGGCAAAACTTGCAGCCTCTGCCATGGCCTCAAAAGTTAGAAGTGCACCTCCATCGTCAGAGACATAACATGCAAGTTTCTCTACCGGATAATCGGCAGCTAGAATGGAAAGAATAGTATTTGCTGTGACAAGTGGAGGTTCTTTTTCAGGATCCGCAGTCGACACAAAAATATCTATTCCTGGGAGATCAGACTTGCCAGAAGGATTGTTGGGAGTGGGAGTTTCAAACTTCTCCTTCAGAACATCAAGATCGGCGAACCGGTTGACAGGGAAGAGCTTAGGAAGCTGATCAAGCAGCCAGGAGAAGGCAAACCAGATTTCACAAACAACAGACATACCCCATAGCCAGAGTGCATCTTCATTGGGGTTTCGAACCCTCCACGCTAAGAAGAAACCAAGAATCACTAGCCGAGCAAATATTATTAGCCTGAAATTTAAAACACCATGAAAATTAACTTTCAATTAGTTAATATCTTGATTCAAATAATACAAAAGTACATAGAGCATCCATCAAACATTGACCAACTCCAACAACAAGAAACTAGAAATTAACTACGAATCAGATAAATTAACATAATTTATTGGTTTAGAATGAAGGAACACTAGTTATAAATTCAGTTTTCAGCAAAGCAAAGTGCTAAAAGATTCAGTGGTATCATTAGTGAGGTACTAAAAGATTCAATGTAAAGCAAAAGAAATTAAGAGGAAAAAGGATCTTATACCTATATGGACTCAGAATTGCAGCAGAGATAGTCAATTTCCGGGTCAAAGGTCTCCATGGCTTTTCCTTGAACACATGAGGGTCACCACCCATCCATTCAGAAACAGAACTAGCATCGTTTTCGGGCTCTTTCGGCCACATAGCATTCCCATAGCCATAGCTCCCCTTAGTTTCAAACAACCACTGAGCATGATCAAAGTCATTATTAGCCTGGCTCCTTGTCAAAGTCCCCGATTTCATCAACGACAACCTCCTCTCCATCTTCGACACTCCAGCACCGGGTGGTAAGGGAAGTGCAGGCTGCTGGCCGGCCCTATATCCATCATTCGCATCCAACTCCTTGTAAGGTTCCTTGCAGCCAGGGCAAATCCCCTCACCAGTTCTCAAAGCATCCCTGTAACAATCCCTGCAAATCTTGTAATCACACTCACAAGGGAGTATGTCTAACCCCCTCTCATCAGTCATAACCTTCCCATCACAGCCAGGGACCGCACAGGACGATCCCTTCACCCCGGACATCTGGGGGTGGCTTGACTCAGACTCAATCATCTTCTCCTTCAAATGAGCCCTTGTAACCTGATTGAAACCCCCAGTGAACAATGAACTAGATGCATATTGGTCCTCCACTCGCCTCGAAGTCGATCTCTCCAGAGCAATCTCCATTGGTTGGTTATCAGGGGTTAGTGGAATGTGAACTGTGTAGGTAGCAACACCACCACCACCATTCTCACTCTCTTGATCTTGTTCATGATCAAGATCATTGCTCAGTTGGGTGATTTTTCTAACCATTGATGAACCGTGTTTGAATCGAGGTGACTTAGATGCCATGATCAGAGAAGAAAATTCCACAGTTCCAAACACTCTCTACAAGACCTGAAATTTCATCATCCAAAAACACCACATCCACTACTTCATTACCATCGTGGACTTATATATGTGAAAAAAGACAATTAAGCTAATGAATAATTAAATAATAGAAGCTTAGAAAAGTTCAAAGAACAACAACATCAGCAACCACTCCCAGTGGGAAAACTGTGTCAAATGGCAAGACGTGGTTCATGAATTTATAAACAAATGCAGTGTGGCAAAGACGATTTCTAATTTCTATCACAAAAATTTCTTACCAACTCAATGACAACCGAGCAATTGTGAGAGAAAAAACAAGCCGAGTGAAAAAAGCGCGTGTATTTATCAATTTGGATGACGCTGGCAAGTGAAAGCAACGAAAAAGAAGACTCAGTCCAAAACATAGATCAAAGATATTTCAAAAACACACTCAGGAAACAAACATAACACCACCCCCATTTAAAAATTCCAACACATACTCACACAGACAGAACAGAACAACAAGATCAATGCCGGCCCGGAAGCCTTAAACGTTCACTGAACTTGAAAGTTGCAAACTTTTTTTTCCCTTTTCTTCAGTGGTTTTGAGAATGATGACCAAGTTCGGTGCTTTTGCAAAATTGTGACCAGCTTTTTTTAAGGTAAGGAAGAACCACGAAATAATAACTTGAAATAAATAGTAATAATAAAAAATAAATAAATAAATTTATAAGGGTCAAAGACAGAACACAAGAATGTTGTGGACAAGGTACTATAATATAGTGTAGTGTTGATTCTCGCGATCGTTTTTTTTTTTTTTTTTTTTTACTTTTTTGAGGTTAGTTTGGAAGTGTTACTTACAAGGACATACGGTTAAAATTATTTTCATTGAAGATAATAATAAAAAAAAATATTTTGATAATGTAAAATATTATTACGTGTATATTTACTTGCCTAATATATATTAATAAAAATAATTATTTTTTATATTAATTTTGTAAATAATTATCTAAAAAATAAATATAATTATATAATTATATAAAATGATTTATTAAATCGATGTATTAAAATTAAAATCTAATAAAAATTAGTAAATAATTTAATATATTTAATCAAATTAATTTCATAGATATTGTCTTAATTACTCCTTCTTTAATAATCTTTTACAGGAAGCGGATTGCACACGGTGCACAAATTTCGGTGTGCGTGAGAAAACAAAACGTGACCTTCCACTACTTTAGTTAATTTGATTATTAGTACATTTATAAATTAAATAAGTTTTTTAAATTTTTAATATATTAAATATATTAGAAAAATCAATTTTTATACTTTTGAATTTAGAACACATATTTCTTAAATCATCATCATTGTTGTTGTTGTTAATTAAGAACACCAGTTAAATATATAAAATAAAAAATTAATTTTTATTTACATTAATTATTTAATTTATATATTTTCAGTAAAAATATCTATTTTGTATCTTTATTCACTAGTAAAATTTTTCTTAGTAATAATTTTTTTTTTTACAAAAAATAGGAAATTCAAACTCGCAACCTCTTAGTAATAGAATTTTGGTAACAAAATATGTTGAGGATAATATAAAAGATGAAATTTTTCGTTTATTCTTTAAAATTATGGAAGAAACTTTAGTATGGTATTTAGTTATTAGATTTTATGGTATCTTTAAAATTATGAAAGCGGAATAATATATTCTTCGCGTATTGATTATGCATATTATTTTTTTTCATATAAAAAAAATTTTAGTGTAACACTCAATCATTAAATTTCATGATATATTTTAAATTTTTTTGTATCTTATCTAAAATTATGATTCACAATTTTTATTTATTATTTTTTATTTTATGGTCTTATTTAAAATTGTTACTCCCCTTTTTTTTTTTTTTTATCCTATATCACTATATTATACTAAAACATTATAATATTAACGAAAAACACCCTTAAAAAAAAATTAGCCAAAAAATGAGGCTCCGGTACCATCGAAAATTTTGATACTTTCTGTGGCATGACGCCATGGCCACGGCATATCCACGCCGCTCTGCACCAAATTGTCACACATTCAGATACGACTTTGATTTATTTATTGATAAAATATATTTTAGTCTTGTATATTTAAATAAAATTTTAATTGTACTTTTAATATTTAAAATATTTTATTTTTATTTCTAAAAATTCTTAACTGAACTCAAAGTTGTCCATCTATTTAAGTTTGGAAGAAATGTTTAACATCCTTAGTAACATATTCAGTGAAATGTAATTAGTTAAACAATATTAACAACTCCGTTATTGTTAAAAAAAATTCACTGTTTATCGCTATGTTAGTTTTGTTGTCAAGTTACTTATTAACTAAATGAACTTTAATATTTTCTAAGATAAATATTATAGATAAGATCATAATATTAAAATAATTATATATATTAAAGAAAAAAAATTAATTAAGAACATTTTTATAGTGTACATACACCAACGATTTTAAGTATTTCATGTATATTTAGTGATAGAATATGTTCTATTTAAAAACAACATATATATTTTATATAAAATATATGATGATTAATTTTGATAGCTAATTTTAATATATAAATAGTATTCTTAAATTAGATATATTATGTGACATGCTTACGTTTAAAGTTATGTTTTGCCAGTCAATTTTTGAGTTTCTTTTAATTTTTGAGTGCCATGTGGTCAAATAATAAGTACTTTCAATCCTCCAAAGTTCTTAATGATATAGGTTTAGGTGATTATTTGAAGGTAAAAATTCAGATGCAGTGAAATTCACATGAAATTAATAGTTAAAAACTGTTAAATAATTTGATTAATTTGACTAAATTTTCATCTTACAACTTTCAGTTATTAATTTCACATGAAATTAATTGCACCTAAATTTCTACCTTATTTGAATCCTCTTATTTTCTTTTCACATACTTTGCTCCTTTGAATAATAATAATAATAATAATAATAATAATAAACATTAAAGTGTACATATTATAGATATATATAAATATTCCATGGAACCATTTTTTCACACTTGTTACATTTTGTCTTTTGACACACTATTGTTAACAAAGAAGATAAAATTAAAGAACTTTATGATGGTTTTGTTTTCAATCTGTTTTCTCCTTTGCCACAGCCCAATTTGCAAGGAAATAAAGATGGCTAACAAGGTTTACCAACTCTACATCTAAGGGTGCCAGCAAAGCGAGTAAGTTGTGCGACATATTTTCCGGGTTTTGATGTAATCTTATTTTTGTTTGACCAATTTACCAACTCAGATCCCGATTGCACGAAAAATGCTCCATTCAATAACTCGTCATTAATTGATCTCCATTGCCATGATTTCCATTCTCCAATATTTGCGTCCACTCTTTTTGTTACCTTCACCATTTATCCAAAAAAGATCACATTGTATGACAAAAATAATGTAACTTAAAAACTTACAAGTAATACAACACAAAATGTTGTATTTTGAGTTGTATAACATCGATATCCTACGTATAACATACCTCTTTAGCATGAATATTATCCGGAGCCCAAAATCGATTGCCCTCACTAATAATAGTTGGATTCTTGTTACCACCAATGGCATACATTTGCCAGTGAGTATAATCATTGTTAGCGATATGGAAAAATCCAAATCTGCACCTCGGCATTCTTTGGAGCAATCTCTTCCCAAAATGATTGAAAGCTACAGTAACTTGCATCATCTTATCAATTGTGTGCTCTTCCCTTCCACCAAACAGGATAACCTATATATCACAAATAATTGTAGAATTATTTTAGAAGTAAAAAACAAAATGTCTATTAAAAAAAAACGATTATGTTACGAGTACACATGTATTTATATATAAATACATTAGTGGTTGATTTTAGTAGTTGATTTTAGTGTATGAATAGTATTTCTGTTAAACAAATTATAAAACAACAATTAAAATACAATAATTTTACAATTTCGCTACATTACCAACAGTATTTCTGTCAACTTCTGCCAACTCTTATTTATAACTGTGTTTAATGGATGGTAGATGTGTCTAATAAAAATGTCTTTTTTATAATTGTGTTTAATAGAAGTGTCTTTATAGATATATTTTCTGGATGTGTCTCTTTATTATATGTTTAAAATATAATAATTAATTATTATTGACAATAAATTGACAGATAATATATTGGTACCCTATACTTTTTCATAATTTTACGAGCAATTGAAAGTGAATACTTACGTGATTTTGATCTGTGAAATGACTATTAGAAATGGTAATAGCTGTAGATCCCATAATAGCATCAATGAGACCATCTGCACATTTTCTCATAGAAACATGGTCAATCCAAATATTGCTAGAGCCAAAAATAGAGATTCCATCACCTTCTGTGCTTAACCTTTGACCAAAATGAGTCTCAGAATCTCTGATAAGTCCACCGGAACCCGGAACAATATTATAAATCTTAATTCCATGAATAATCACATTTTTAATGTTCTGTATGGTGATGCCTGCACCTCTAGTAATGTGGACATCAACTCCTCTTCCGTCAATAGTTTTGTCACTAGTCATTATGAGTTCTTGGTTGAGTCTAATAAACATACTACGTGCAAAGATAATCCACAATGGCCCAGTTCGTGTGACTGCATGGCGAAGAGTACCTGGTTTTGGATTAACCATGTCGTTGTCTGAAGAATCAGTAACTATATAAATTGGACCATTTTTTCCACCAATTGTGTTTTTTCCAAAACCTTGAACACAATTTGCAAGCTTTTGACGATACTTTGCCCAATTAGGATCACACCTCCAACATCTATCAATGTTGTTGGTTGCCATGCATGGAACTCTTGCATTTTTACCCTTCAAGCTCCTTCTTCCATGCTTGTTTCCAACTATGTCTCTATATGAAAAAAATAAAGTAAAGAAACACAACACTTAATTATCATATAAGAAACTTGTATTTATGCTAAAATTTGTTCCTATGAAATTGAATATGTAATAATATAGTTTGAGAATGCTCACTCTAAAACAGTAGAACTGAAGTTCCCAGAAATCTCGTATGGATTTAAGAAATATGCTTCTTTGTTATCTTTTTCAGCAATTGCTGCTCTTTCCTTCCAATATTCCTCGTCAAAATCATTCAGGTATGTTGTATTCTCTAAGATATTAGCTTTCAAGATTGGTATCATGGAAACCAAACATAATGAAAGGAACAAGTTATACATTTCTACCATAATGATGTTTCTCTCCCTATTCAAGACAAATTTGAAGAGCTCTGATCTTATTGGATGATATTTAAGAATTCTTATTGGATGAATGTTGAATGTAGCACTTTGTAATATATATGACTCGACTATGTGTGATGCCAGCAGAAGAAAACTATTCCAAAGCCCAATTTGGGATGAGGTTGGAAAATTACTGAATAGTGGCTGGTTAAACACACAGAATATTCTATACATAGACAAAAAATATGTGTGAAATTCTTATTTATAGAAATGAGTAAGTAAAAAACTATCAAAAAGATCTGTTATCCAACAAATTAACTATGTCTTACTGTCTTATCTTATTTCAAATCGAAAAAAAAAACACCGGATAAATGTTATAATATACTAGTAATTTTATTGATCCATACACACTGATTATTAAGTTGTTTTTTATACAAAAATTTTATTACCGTTGTATTAAATAAATTATTTATCCAGGATTATGGGTTATGTCAAATAATAATAATAATAAAAAAAAATAGAAATCTTCTCCATTGATCAAGATCAACGAACTAGTTCAAATGACCAATTTTACAGAAAATGGGTAGCTAAAATCCGAATTAAATATCTTAATTTTAATAAAATTTCTATAAATAAACAAATTAAAACTTGAATTCTCTTTGGATATTAATTTAACATTATTATTTCATACAAATTAAATTTTGAGATGAAAAACGAAGTGATGGATTGGACGACGGACGGGACAACTAGCTAATTGGGGGGACGGAAGGACACGCTCGTTATAGGACTTGACCAAACATCTCACGACACGAGCTGACGACAGCCATGCAACTCCTACCTTTCCGGTGGAGAAGTCACTATTCGTAGCTGTTGACCTCTCCTTCAAGTGATCTGGCATCAAAGGAAGCAAGCGCAGTTTTTCTCCGCTCCAAGAGAATAACCCTCTTGTTCGGGGGCGAAAAGGAGTGCTTTAGATAAACTAGGCAGGATCACTTGGCTCAATTTGCACTCTCGGAAGACTTAGTGTGTTTTACTGCGAGTCCGTCGGGAGAGAGGTGAGAACCGGGAACTAATTCCTTCAATTCAAACATTCACATTAGAGGTTAGAGACTAATGTAATTATACTATAAGAAAATTGCTGATTACCGTCGGATTAATTGAATAAATCTACTAGTAATTAAATTACCATTGGATTTATTATCGTCCTAGAGTTAACAATGTAAATAGTACCGAAAACTCCTTACTGGCGGATTTTTTCATCCGACGCTAATTACTGGTGAATTTTTCGTCGGTGTTTTTAATGAATTTGTCGAGACTGAGTTGATAATTATTATCCGATTAATCATACGGTAGTATTTTTTATATTTTTTGGGCACAGTTTAGCTACAACTAACAGTCAAATTAAATTAAAACTCTTGTTAACAAAATTGTTATCAGAAATTTAAAATTATCAAAAAATCAACAAATTATTTTATTAAAAATAAATACTATGAATACAATAAAATATCACATAAGTAGAGTACAATGAAGTAAACAAAATAAACAAAAATACATAAAACCCTAACCCTTACGGATCCTGATAATCGTCGTCGTCGTTGGCATCGTGGTCCCCCTACTGAAGTGGCGGAGTAGGTCTTGTCGTCGGTGTCCCACTAGCAGCGAGCGTTGCCACTGGAACCAGTAGTTGAAATACAATTAATTAATTCAATATTATTGGGTTCTTACTGCCCACTTCTGAAACTATCAATTTCTGGTCTCAGCTGGGATTTGGGTGGAAGTCGGCCATGGGTGGTTGTACACTGACTTAATGACATTAAAGACCTCCTGTGTGTAAGAATTAGGATTTGGTGCAAACCTAACAGAAAAAAAACCTAACATTAAAAAGCTCATAGACAAAACCTAACATTACACGTAAGATTAAAATACAATATATACTCACGACTACATGCCATCAGGCCAAATTTTTAGCCGGATGACGGACGATGGTGGAAGGACATCCTGCTGGGAGACATGGGAGGAATCACCCCGCGGGCTTTCTCTCTTGTGTCATTGTATCTGTAGGGGGCGTAGCAGAAGGAGACACGTACGCGCAGGGTTTGGAACCATGATGAATTGTTGGTCGCTAGACCCGCCTGTGATGTCACGGGGTCAACGGGGTAGCCGGGGTAGAGGACAATAGCTAGGCAGCCTTGGAGAATTCGGTGGAAGCCTGCCTCTACCACGACCACGTGACCCACTAGACCTACCTCTGTCATTTGTCGTCATGTATGTACAGTGAATATATTACTAATACTTAAACTAAGAAAATATCTATCAACCCTAAAATACACTCAAAATCTTATAAAAATTTTGACAGAATTTCTCTTAAAATTTGAATTTTTCCACCCTTCAATGGTTCTATCCAAACCAAATATCTATCGAAACCAACATATAAGGATTGAAATTCTAATTCACCCACCAAATAAACAAATCGTTCAACAGCCATGACAATGTTTTATAATTTGGAAGAATTAAAACAAGAAAGCAAGAACAGATAAATAATAATTTGAAAGAATTGAAACAATCCAAAAAGTAATATGAAATTAAAAAAAATAAACAAAAAGCTTACAGTACAAAAAAAAAAGAAAAAGAAAAATAAGTAGGAAGAAAAAGAAAGCAAAAAAGATAGTAACATAAAAACGGATAATAAATGCAGAACAACAATTAATATAGATATATAGATATATAGATATGTATTAGAAGCTAGATTATAATATGCATGATAAGTTTACATCATAGGGACACATATTTTTCTCTTTGAATCAAATTCATTTTAAACGAAATTTTTATTCATGATTTTTTATACATCAGGCATACAAATAAAATAATTGATTAAATGCAAAAAAAAAAAAAAAAAAAAAACAACAAAATATAAGAAACAAGCTAGGTAGAAAATCCATAGCATGAAAACAGAATACCCAATTCATGATGAGATTATCGTTGCTATATTCTTTATTTTTTTTTCTTTCACCTGCAGTTGAAATCCTAAAAATTAAAATGTATCTCCACATTTATATAAGTGCTGAAATTCAGTAAATGGCATGCATCTTTCAAATTATAACACTATAAAAAGATAAAATTTGAAAGAAAAAAAAAAACTTGTTATAAAAACAGACTCGGATTGTCAATAAAAAATGAAACACAATTCCCATTTAGTAAACAATGAAACTATAATATTATCCTCATTGTCCTGAAATATTTGAATCAGGCTTGGATTAATGCAAACTCAATAAACATTGAAAGTAGCACAAATTAACTTCTTATAAATTAATTCGAATGAAAAAAAATTCAAACATAAATATAATAGATTATATCCAAAAAAAAAAAAAACACCTCAGCCACAACAAAGTATCTGTAAAAATAATGAAAAAGATAATTTTTTGTTAACATTCTTCTCAAGTCTGAGCAAAAGAAATGGCTGGTAGGCTTCTTTGCGGTTATTTAGAACATTTGGTTGGAGCAAAATAGCAGAGTATTTCAGAATTCAGAGACAAGTGTTGAAGGAGTAAAAATTAGGTCGTTTTTGAGTTACAGGGAATGGTGTGGAGTTGATCCGTTTGGTTGTTGATGGCAATGCCGGAAATGACTACGGATTATACCGTTTTATTTGTGCTTATGTCGTCTTTTTTTATGCTTTCTTTTGCTCCACTTTACTGTGTTGAGCTCCATTTGTTCAAAAAAAAAAAACTTAACAATATATTAACATGACAAAAAATTAACCCGACTCTAAATCATAAATTCTACAACTCTAACTCAAAATCATTCAACAGCCACAACTATCACTAATCAAATTTCTAACACTAATAGAATAATAAACTAAAAGATAACACACTAACAATTAAAGAAATTATGTTTCTAATTTTAAAATAGATATCATTGAGATGAAGAATAAAAATGTACCTGAATTTGGAGCAGCGTCGGTGCTGGAACGACAGCAAAAGGGCTACGTAGAGAGAGAAATGGAGAACCGGCAAGAGAGAGGGGCAGCAACGGTGGGATTGGAGCGGTGGCGAAGAGTAGACCTGATTACCATGGCATTCACCGTTGGATAAATCTGACAGTAACCCACTACGTGTAATCAAAACGTAATGTTTAACTAAAATGTGTTACTGTCAGAATAATCGGACAGTAAATCCGACAAAAAAGTTCGTGCCTTCTCTAAACTTTTTTTCTCTAAATATTATCCACGAATTTACCGTCGGATTAATTAATCTGCCGGTAACAATTTGATGCAACAATTTTCACAACAAAACTTTTCATAAATCCAACGATAAATCTGATGATAACTTGAGACATTAAATTCGACAATATTTAATATTTTTTTTTTATAGTGTAACTGAAAAACTTAATCAAGCCAAAACAAAATCTAGTGCTATAATAGATCCTGTTACTTCCATGTCAGGTTAGGTAGTTAAGCTGGATATAGCCGTTAGGATCATACCTCTATATTTTGTGAACCATTGCTCAGCAATGTGTGTGAAAAATGATTCATTTTATCAATTTTAATTTTATTAAAATTTTATATATTTATTTAATTATTATCGGTTCAGATTAATAATTAATTAGTTGAACTATTAATTTAATAATCTAATAGTTTGACTGAATTAATTGTCGATTCGATTTTTATATTTATATATTTATGCATTATATAAAATTTTTTTTAGAGTAATTACCTAAATCAGTCCCTAAAGATTTTAAAAGTGGACATTTTAGTCTCAAAAAAAATTAATACACAAATCAATCCCTAAAGTTTTACTCCAGTAGATAAATCAGTCCCCAGTTTATTTTCCGGCAAAGTAATTACTCTAATCAGTCTCCAAGAATTTTAAAAACGGACAATTTAATCCCCAAGAAAAATTAATACACATATCAATTCTCAACATTTTTCTCTGTTAGACATAACAGTCCTCTATCAAAAAAATATAAAATTATTATTATTATTATTAATTACATAATAATATTGTTCCATAATTTTTTGTATTTTTTGAACAAAAATAATAATAGATTTATTCATTAGATTTTTATGTATGTATTTATAATAATAATAATAATAATAATAATAATAATAATAATAATAATAATAATAATAATAATAATAATAATAATAATAATAAGTCACTAAATAATAATATTATTATTATTAATATTAATACACTCTTTTTCATTAGAAACAAATAAGGTGAATAATGATACTTTGAAATTTAAATTAAAATATTTTCTTTTAATACAAACATAATTTTTAAAATAGGACATCTTTTGATTATATTAAATACAAAAATATCAAATAATAGTTTTAACCTTAAATTTTTTTGTAGAATAATCTCTAATAATTTTATTGAATATAATTATTATTATTATTATTACTATTATTATTATTATTATTTAGTGACTATATATATTATAAATACATACATAAAAATCTAATGAATAAATTTATTATTACTTTTGTCTAAAAAAATATAAAAAAATATGGTACAATATTATTATATAATTAATAATAATAATAATAATAATAATAATAATAATAATAATAATAATAAAACATTGAGAATTGATATATGTATTAATTTTTTTTAGAGACTAAAATATCCATTTTTAAAATCTTTAAAATTGATCTGGATAATTACTCTGTTGAAAAATAAATTAAAAACTAATTTATCTGTTGAAATAAAATTTTAAAAATTAATTTATGTATTAATTTTTTTAAAAAATTAAAATATTCGATTTTAAAATCAACTGATTTAGATAATTATTTTTTTTTATTATCGAATAGATTGAACCACTTCTAATCATAACCATTACATCACAATTTCATTCATATTATATATTCCCACACGTAAGTACGTAACACTTAAAACTTAAAAGGTTTCTATTTACAACTTTAATTTACCAAATTTTAAAATCCAATGCATAATATTAGGTGGCACTATGATTTGTTACTTCTAGTATGTCTCTCAGCAGCACACTCTATAGCTGAGAGGCGAAAATAATTTGACACATGTGCATCATCACGTGAGGGCTGTAAAAGTGTGAAACCGAAGTTGTGGGCCCATAAATTTAGCGTGTGGGAGTCACATCTGACCGCAATGGGCTGCTTGTGCGTCGCCGCAATTATTGGCTTCCAAGAACACAAAAGCCTTAATCGATGCCCTGCTTTCAAACGACGACGTATCACAATATTCATGTTGCTTCTTCCTATTCACTCCTTTATATACAACACCAACTAATTAATATTTAATTTGGTTTTTGAATTTATATATTAATTTTTAATTTTTTTCTTTTTTAAAAAAATTCTATTTGTATTAAACTCTACAATTTAAAACATTAAGATAGATCCAATTACATATTTTTAAAAGTGTCTCTTTCAGTCACATTACATTCGGCTTGGTAAGAACTACTCTTGTTAGGTAATGGGCTACTAAAATTTTCTGTCTTCTTACATGTAAAATTTTATAATACCTAAACCTATTCAAAAGAGTTTTGCAATTGAAAATTATCATTCCAAAAGAACTTCCAAGTGGATATTCAAATTTAAGGACCTTCACCGTTTTTATATTGTCTCCTTTCAACTCAATATCAAAAAAATAGCATTGGGTTGCAAATTTCAGACCCAGATAATAAGCCATAGCCTCAACTTCTCTAACTGAAAGAGATGAGGCAATCTCCAACGTGGCAGCTGCTGCAACTACCCCATCACTATCTCTAATAACTACACCAACTCCTCCTCTTCCTCCATTATTAGTAGCTGCACCAACATTTAATTTAAAGGTGTTTGGTGGAGGAACACTCCAGAAGTCATCACTTTGGCTACTCGATAGAGGTTCCTGAGGCAACACAAATCTTTCTACCATAAAATTTGCTTCGATGAAACTTTTTTGGGCTCTCTCCAACAATTCTTTTAGTGGGGATTGATTATTCTCGAACACCAATTTATTTCTCCCATGCCAGAGGTTATGGAGGCTGCACAAGAAAAGTCATTTTTCTTCTTCTCCAATTTTCTTCAAGGTTACGTCAATCCAGTCCAATAAAGGAGCTTGTTCCGCTGATTCTGTTCTCAAAGTGAAAGGAGAGATAAACCAAAACCTCCTTGTCCAGTTGCAATCCTTGAAAATGTGAGATTCAGTTTCTTCTTTTTCAAAACATCTAGGACAAATTAAAATGCATCTGACTCCCCTTTTCTGTAAATTTGATTTTGTAGGTAGTGATCTATGCATGAGTCTCCACGTGAAGTTCAAAGTTCTGGGTGGTATTCTCATCTTCCAAAGGTGCTTCCATCGCTGCTTCTCTTCGAGGGTTGGTACACTATTTTGCCCTTGTTCCTGGCTGTGCTTCCTTATCATGTGATAAGCTTTCTTCACTTCATATTCTCCAGTTCTGTTAAATTTCCAGTAAAAATTATCTTCTTGTTCTTGGATATGTAATGATAGTGCTAGGATTTGATCTGCTTCAAAAGGTAGAAAATTGTTTGTGATTAATTCTTGGTTTCAAGTTCTGTTTTTCTGGTTGATAAGGTTGTCCACTGTGGCTTCCTGATCAAAACTTGCTCTGGGACTCCAAATTTTGTGCCCATTTTGATTAGGAAGCTATCGGTCTCCCCAAATTCTGGTGCTCCTCCCTGTTTCTATCCTCTAAAGTCCGTCTAATTCTAGCACCCATTTTGTGCCCTAGATTCTCCTCCAAGTATAACTAGGATTGTGTCTTTTGTTTGCATGAAGAAAACTTTTTCTTGCAAAGTATTTGGCTTTTAGTATTCTTGCTGTCAGTGAATCAGGTCTCTTCATTAATCTCCACCCTTGCTTGGCTAGCATGGCCTGGTTAAATGCTTCAAAACTTTTAAAGCCCAATCATTCTTCTTATTTTGCATTGCTAAGCTTGTTCCAACTTACCCAATTATTTTTCTTTCCCCCTCCTTGCTGTCCCAGTAGAAATTGCTAATCATTCTCTCCAAATGGTTGCAAAGACTCTTAGGTAATTGGAAACATCCCATGATATAAGAAGGGATAGATTGAACAACTAACTTGATGAGAATTTCTTTTCCCACTTTTGATAGAGTATTCTCTTTCCAACCTTTTAGCTTCTTCCAGGTTTTCTCTTGAACAAACTAAAAAATATGCTTCTTGGATCTACCGACCATGCTTGATATTCCCAAGTATTTTGAGTGACTTTCCATTGCCTTTACATTCAGCCAATCTTTGATAAGCATCTGTCTGGTTGGAGGTACATTCCGGCTAAAGAAAATCTCCGACTTGTCCAAGTTAATTCTCTGTCCCGAAGCTAATTGGTAGTGTTTAAAAATCTCTATCAGTACTTAAATGCTCTGATCTATTGTTCTCAAAAAAAGGATACTATCATATGCAAAAAGGAGATGGATAATTTCTGGTGCTTGTCTTGCAATCTTGATCCCCTGTATAGCTTTCCTTTCTTGTGCTTTCCTTAGAAGACCGGAGAAAACTTTAGCGCACAAGATAAAAAGATAAGGAGATAATGGGTCTCCCTGCCTGATTTCTCTTCTGGGATTAAACTCTTTAGATGGACAGCTATTTATCAAAATAGAGAAAGATATTGTGCTTATGCATACCCAAATTAGATCAATCCATCTTTGTGGGAAGCCCATAGATCTGAGCACTTCAATGAGAAAGGACCACTCAATTCGGTCATAGGCCTTCTCCATATCTAACTTCACTCCCATATATCCCTTATTGCCCTCATTCTTTTTCTTCATGAATGAAAGATCTCAAATACTACTAGACCGTTATCTGTTATAAGTCTTCCTGGTGTAAAAGCACTTTGGAATTCTCCTATAATGTCTGGCAGGATCAGTTTTAGCCTATTTGCAATTGTCTTTGTCACAAGCTTGAAAATAACATTGCATAGAGATATTGGCCTGTAATTTTTTGTGTGGCTCCGGTGTTTGATTTTAGGGATGAGGCAAATAAAGATTTTGTTCACCTCTGAGGGATCTCCTCCATTATTAAGAACGTTGAGTATCCACTTTGTCACATCTTCTCCCACTGTGTTTCACATCTTTTGGTAGAAAAGAGCCGGTAATCCATCACGCCCTGGTGCCTTTGTTGGGTGCATTTGGCTCAAGGCTATCTTGACTTCTTCTTTGGTAAAATCGCTTTGAATTATATCTAATCTCTCTTGTGTTATCCTTCCCCTAACAGCCTCAACTGCTTCTTCAATTTTCTCTGTATTTTCAACAGCAAACAGCCTCTTAAAATAGGTTGTCATCACCTCTTCAATTTTTTCTTCTTCTTCGTAGATTACTCCTGCGTCATCTAAAATTTTCTGTACTCTATTTCTTCTCTTCCTTTGAGATGCTTTTTGATGGAAGAACCTTGTATTCCTATCCCCTGCCTTTAGCCAATTTGCTCTTGACCTTTGTGACTACCAGATTTCTTCTTACTTTAGGAGCTCATCTAATTCTTCTTGGATTTTCTTTGATTGTATCATTGCTGTCTGTGTTTAATCTCCAGCTTGCACTTCTTGTAGCTTTTTCTGCTTCTCTTTAATGGCCTTTGGGATCTGACCGAAGTTCTTTTTGCCCCACTCCTCTAAAGATTTGCTACAGTTTCCTAGTTTTCCTTGTAGATTAGGTATTCCCGGTATCCATGTTCTCTTTACTACCTCTTCACACTCTTCATTTTCCAGCCATACTTGCTCAAATCTAAAGATATGTGTGCTCTTTGTCTTTCATTCTGATTCTCCCAGCATATCTACAAGTATCGGGCAGTGGTCCGATCTATATCTTTGAAGATGCTGGACCACCGCTCTTGGAAAAGCCTCCCTCCAATCTATGTTGTAATAGCTCTATCGAGTCTCTCTTGCACATTCTGATTTTCAGCCTGGTTATTGGACCAAGTAAAATTATGTCCTATAAAGCCCAAGTCAAGAAGTTCATTTACCTCTAAGGCTTCTTTGAATCCTCTGGTTTGTGTATAGGTCACCGGTAGTCCTCCTTGTTTTTCTCTTTGTTATGGCACTTGGTTGAAGTCTCCAAAGACCATCCATGGCATGTTGTTGGACTGGCCAAGAGAATTAAGCAATTCCTAAGATTTGTGCTTGTTGTTTGATTCTGGACATCCATAAAAGCCTGTGGCTCTCCAAGGGTTGCTGGCTCCTTCTGTTTAAATTACCATATCTATATGATTTGAGGACATTGAGATTATCTCCACTGCTGTATTTTTTCCCCCACATAACTGCCCGCCCTCCTGATCTATTTTTTCCTTCTCCTTCACAGTCTACCCCTATAATATTATCAAGCCCTCCCTTTTCTTCTTAATCTACTTACTTCATCTGCCTTCTTCCTTGTTTCCATTAGAAAAACAAGGTTGGGATCTTTTTGGCTTAAGAGCTTATTCAAAGCTCTAACTGCCCATGGGTTCCCAAACCCACAGCAGTTCCAACTTATTAGCCTCATTGATCTCGGCAGGGCTGTTTTGCAGCCTCTGCCGTTGGGGTGCTAGGTTGGTACTTTTTTGGTTGAGTCTCCTCTTCTACAATCTCCATCTGTGCTCCTTCTCCAAGCTTCCTCTTCCCTTCTGGATTTATTTTCTCTTCCCTACTGCTATGTTCTTGCACAACCTCTCGAGCCATTCTTTTCCACTTCTTCTGCTCTCCTTTCTCCTTTTTATTCTCTGGTTTTTTAACATCTTTACTGCTGTCTCCTTCTGGAACTTCTTTCCTTATATCCTCATTTTGCACTTCTATGTTTTGTATCTTTAGGATTGCAAGTTCTATTTCTGTTTCTCTTGTCTTCCATGATTCTTTCTCTTCTATTTGTTTCTGCTTTTTCTTCCTGATTTTTTTGTGGCTTCCTCTTTGCTGGATTCGATATCTTTCCCTTTCACCTTTTCTGCACCTCTAGAATCTGACATTGTGAGGTTTGCCAGCTTGCTTAACAAGTTTTCTTGGTTTCTTCTGAGTTTTCCTTAGCTGCTGTGGATTGTCCTTTTCCCTCTCTTTCTCCTTACCTGTTTCTTCTTTTTTTTTTCCACCTTCATTCCGAACGTATTAGCTCTTATCCAGTCACCCAACTCTTTCGACTGCCATTTTATACCTTCTTCTGACACCTCTTTCTTCTCACAGTTTCTTTCATCATGTCCTAGCATCCCACAGAAATAGCAGAAAGTTGGGAGCTTCTCATACTTGAAATCCACCCAGGTTATGCCATCTTTTATGCTTCCAATATTGACTCCCTTTTCGATTAGTTTATTTATTTTCATTCGCACTTTTGCTTTGATGAACTGTCCCTACCCATTTCCACTTTCAAATACGCTGCATTCTACTACTTTCCCTATAGTTGCTGCGAGTTTCTTTCCCAGTTTTACTGTTTTGCAATGTTATGATAATTTTCAAATCTACACATTTACCTCTGTCTCTGAGAAGTCCATTTCATCTGGAATGATGTTCCTTTCCCATTTCTTCAGCAGAGGCCACGAGTTTCTGAAAGTCCATGGGGTTCCTTTTAGTGCTCTCTTCATATCTCCCTTTTTTTTAAAAAAAAAAAAACTGGTACAGTTTACTTTGGATCTCTTTCATTTGGAAGCCTTCTGGTTTTCTCCATATATTATACATGGCATTTTGTACCCAGTTTGGGTTGATAGATTTTTCAGTGATTAATTTTTTCATAATGCTATATTTGCATTTTTGGACTCCCTCTTTATTGTCTCCTTCATCATAGACAACTAGTGCTTTCTCTTCTTTTTTATTGGTCTCTTGCTGTGTTGGATCTTTTTCATTAATTGCTGATGTTGATGCTTCCATTTTAGATTTACCCAAATGCTGAAGATCTTGGGTTTACTGCACTTGGCAATTGGCCTCGATTTGTTTACAAACGGATTTGTACACGGTTTTACGGATGCTGTTCACTACCCTCCCCTTTCCTATTTGGTTTTGCCTTAGCAGAGCAGAAGAGAGAAATTTTTTTATATTATATTAGCATTTTCCAACTTGCAAGTATTAATTTTTAACTTTTAAACTTTATAAATATCATTTATATTAATATTTAAAATAATTTTCGATATACAAATATTAATAGAACGTCCAATTAGATATTACTATAAAATCTGTAAAATAATATCATTTTAATTTGAGTAATAACCTAAAAATAACGTCATATCATTTATTTTAGGTCAAAAAATTTTAATAAATACTACTTATATCGTATCACAATTCTATTAACGTCTATGCTTTAAAAATTATTTCAGGAAGTAAAATGTTGTTCACAAAATTTAAAAATTAAATAAAAACAAATAAAAATTTTGAGACTAAATTAAAATTTTTAGATAAATCCAAAAACTAAATTAAATATTATCTCATCACAAACGGTTGGATTCTGACTTCTGACTCTCCCCACGCCCATCCCATGTCAAAAGTGATAGCACACTTCACCAAATTATTAGTACTACATCCTGTTAATTTAATTTAATAGCGTTTTAATTAAAAATATATAGCAAATGTATGAGGGAACAACTTTTTATTTTTTAATTTGAAAGCGTTAAATCAGTATAATTTAGGATTTGAGTTTTTAATTTGACTTTCTTCGCTAATATACGTTTTAGGAATTTGTATGCCTTTTTAAAAAAAATTATTGGCATTATACATTGCTTTACATCATCATCATCAGCATCATCATTATTATTATTATTATTATTATTATTATTATTATTATTATTATTAAATTAAAACTTCTAAACAACTGTTTATATACAGAGTGATCTTTCTTTTTTTATCTTTTGTATATTGTGAATAGATTTAATTCAGTTTTATTATAGAAAGATGATTTTTTTTTTTTTAAAAAAACCATTGAAGATAAATCAATTAATTATTTGTGGAAAAAATGAAATTTTCAAGGGGGTATCTACTGAAATATTCTAGAATTTTTTTAACGGAATACATTTGATTGAAAAAATTGTGATATTAATTTTTTTCTGGCTCTTTTTTTAAATGATATTGAAAATCATTATTAGAATACATTTGATTGAAAAATTTGTGATGGCCAGTAAAAAAGAGACAGCAAGTTTGAGCTTCCTTCTCTCTTCATAGATACCATACCACATATAAAAAGAATATTAGTAAACACATTCATATTATATATATAAATGCACTAGAAGCTCATTTCTATTATTATAAAATTTCTATTCTTCCATAGATTTTGTTTTTGATTAAACATCAATTTGTATTGTCCATGTCAAGATCTGCTTCTTTGTGTTCATGATTAAAGCCAACGACCCCAACAGAAACAAATAAAAAAGGGACAGCAGAACATTCTGAGTACTACTTTATTGTTGTTGTTTTGATAGAATTAAATTAAAATTAATGTGAACCACTTTGGTGGTTGGTGGAGTGATTAGCTCATTCGTCCGTTTAAAAGTGTAGAAATTCGAATCTTATCTTATGCATATAATAATTCATTGGCTAGTAACAAACCCTTAAACATCCGAATTAATTCTTATCCTACTGAGTTCAAGATCCAGTGAGACACCTAAAAAAAATTAAAATTAATGTGAGGTAGGTCCACTAGAAACATACATACCCATGATTTGAACCGCCACCCTCCATCCATATCTAAAAGTCAAAGGTCTAAAACAATTCAATTTAATTCAACCTTACAATTGAAATAATTCATGTTGTATTTGCCATGCCCATTGTGTGAAGGGTGTTAGTTGTTGGCTTTAAGCACAAAAAGGCAACTATGCTTTTATTGCGAAACTCAATCAAGTTGTTTGCGTTTGGGTATCTTTAATTTCTTGGTGGAATGATGAAATGTAAAAAGGGAGCCACTCAAGTCAAGATACTTAAAATAATTTTTTTTAAAAAAAATTTAGTAATTAAAATTTAACACTTATAATCGATTAAATTAGATTATTTTTATCAAAATTAGACCGGATAAATCGATTTAGTTAAAAAATTAGTAAACTAAATTTTAAACTGATCTAAATTAATATTTTTTTTAATAAAAAATGACTACAATACCTTTATTATAGAAAATGACTAAAATACTTTTATTATATATATTTTGAGAACTCTAAATTCTAACCCTTTTCTTCTCTCTATGCCGTCATAAGGTTAGGATTTAGGATTTTTTAAATTTATATATGTATATATATAATAAGAGTATTTTAGTCAATTTTTATAATAAAAGTATTGTAGTTAGTTTCTATAAAAAAAGAATATTAATTTAGATTGGTTTTAGATTTAGTTTATCAATTTTTTAGTCAAATTAATTTATCTAGTCTAATTTTAATAAAAATAACACAGTTTAATCGATTATATATGTTAAATTTTAAAAATTAGAATTTAAGTGTCTTTATCTGAGTGGCTCCAATGTAAAAATAGAACAAAATAGGAGCCTCCAACTTCAATGTGACTCTAACTTCAAATAGTGGTGTGAATGTGCATTCAGTTCTTGGCGTGTAGGGAATGCTGACCATGACTTCTACACCTACATCACATGCTAAACACTAACGATTATATTTTTTTTAATTAATGAACATTTGTATGAGATATCAACTCATTAATTAATTAAGCTCATGGCCTGGTTTTTTACTTCTTGGTATGTATTTCGTGTATCACATTCCATTGGAACATGCAAGATTATGGAATACGACCAAGGTAATATAAAACCTGATAAAAGTTGAAAAGGTGAAACTAAGATTAGTATAAAATTGACCAATCAAATTGTTTCATATAATGTTTAAAATAGAAATCATGGCAAACTTGAAACCTTATCGTATGATGCTATGTGTTACTTACACAACTCTATTTATTATAAATAAGGAGCATTTAAATAAAGATGCTTAAAACGTCTTTTTTTTTTTTAAGATGTTTTTCAGTAATTAAAATTTAATATATATAATCGATTAAATTATGTTATTTTTGTCAAAATTAGGCTAGACAAATTAATTTAATCGAAAAAATGGTGAATCAAATTTTAAACTGGTCTAAATTAATATTTTTTTTTTATAAAAAATAACTATAATACCTTTATTATAGAGAATGATTAAAATACTCTTATTATATATATATATATTAATTTTAAAATTCTAAATTTTAATCCTACGATAGAAAAATAAAGGACTAAAAATTTAGGATTTTCAAAATTAATATATATAATAGAAGTATTTTAGTCATTTTCTATAATAGGATATTATAATTATTTTCTATAAAAAAAATAATATTAATTTAGACCGGTTCAAGATTTGATTTCACCATTTTTTAATCAAATCAATTTATCTAACCTAATTTTGACAAAAATAACACGATTTAATCGATTATATGTATTAAATTTTAATTATTAAAATTTTTTTTATAAAAAGACGTTTTTAACATTATCTGAGTGGTTCCGAAATAAATAAACTTATTTTGTTCATGCATCAACCACATTTGCGAGTAGAGTATTTCGTAATTTATTTTTACATTATTGTTACAACTACTTACAAATAAAAAATATTTGATGACAATTAATAAATATTAAATAAAAAAAATTTTATTAATTTTTTTTGTTTTCCTAACATTATCTTTTACAAATCTTCTAATGTCAAGCAATATTATAGTAAATGTAAATAATTTTAAAAAACTACGTGATTATCCTAAAACGAAATTTCTTTTTTTTTTTTTTTTTGGACAATGAAAAAAAAAAAAAAAAACGAAATTTCTTGAATTCGTATACTGGATCATGACTACTATTTATATCATTTCTTTTTACCTGGTTCCCTTTTCTTGGAGTTGATTTTTCTTTCCTGGGCAATTCACACATATTTTTATTTTTTTAAGTTCACTATAAGCAAATGTGGGTTATGACCTTTTGACGTTCATTTGTTGTGACAAATGGGCTAATAAGTCTAACTCCCTTCTCATAGTTTTGGATGAAATGCTGGGCCTATGGTCATAAGTTATAAACAAAAACATACAACTGGTAAAAAAAAGCACGACCAAATACAAAAATATCGAATACTTTTTTAGAAAGTGAACAAAATGCAGCCAAGGCCTAAACCAAGTGGCAAATGAGATTAGAGATGTTTATGGATCGAATCATATCCGTAAATATGTGGTATTTATCTATATCTGATTTATAATTTGCGGATATAATTTGATATGCAAGATGATTGGATCGTATCACGGATATCATATCTATATTCATAGATTCGCACCAAATAATTAATAAATAAATAAATAAATAATATATATATGTTGTATTTATGTTTTATTTCAATTAATAATTATTTATATATGTTATGTTATTTTATTTTTATTATTAAAGAAAAGTTGGTTTAATAGTACTTTAGGAGTAAACATATTTAAAAGAATAAAAAAATTTTTTTACTAGAGTGAAAAGGGGGTTTTATTGACTTTTTTTTATAGAAATAAGTTTTTTTATATATATTTTTTATTTTGCGGATATATCCGATCTGCAAATGTGCAGTTCGGATCAGATTTGAACATAAAAAAATATGGATATTGAATCCGATCTGATCCGCAAACACCCATAAATGAAATTACCTCTTAAACAAACTACACTAGGTTCAAATCCTAGCTAATCTTGTGTTGAGTAACATCACCAGCCACACAACACATGAGGTGAAGGATATTGTGTTAAAACTCCAAGATCTTTTGTCCAAAGATTGGGAGGTCCAGTTCCATCTGATTCGAAGGGAAGCTAATAGTGTCGCTGATTGGTTGGCTAAATCCGGAGCTAGAAGTGATTCAGCTCATGTTTCTTGGATCAAACCTGGTGCAGATTTGGAGCAATACCTAGTGCAAGAGGCAACGGGTTCTAGCTAGCTTGGCTTGGCCGTGTTTTGTTTCTTTGTTTTTTGATATTTTCAGTCACCAAAAAAAAATCCTAGCTAAGACTAGGATGAGGTTTTTCAGGTTTAGAAAAACCTCAAAGTGTGGATGTGTGAATAGTGTAATAACAATAAAAAAGTGGACAAAATTGATATCTGAATATGTCGATGATCATAACTTTACTTAAGAGTTTGTTTAAGTGGACAAATGAACTAATTGGTGACACAATTTCCAACCCAAGTAATCACACGAGTTTGGGTTAAATTGATAGTTATATTCTCATTGTATTAACAACTTAACTACAAAACTAAAATAATTTTGAATTAGGTAACACTAACCAATTTTTCGCTTACTGTAAAAATATTTTTTAACTCATCTTTTTGTTGAAAATTTAGAATATAAAACAAAAGTAATTTAAAAAATTAGTTAATATTGGCCCAAAAAAATTAGGTTTCCCAGCTGAACTCAACTCTTAATAGTTTCATCACAAATTAGACATGTAGATAATGAGGCTACAAAGTGGTAGAAAAGAGTAAAGATCCAATGATGCAACATTAACCAGCCACCAGGACAAATGAATTAAAAACATCAAAGTTTTTATGAGTTAAAAATTCCAATAGAAGAGCTTAAGAAATTAAAAGTGTAGATAAAACAATTAAGAAAAAAAAAAAAAAAAAGGGACAGTGGATGATATGCATTTTCCTAATTCCTCATATGTTTTTACATTCACAGCACAATATCCAGAGGGAGTGTTAGGCACCTATACATCATGAACATGCTTCATGCTTTTTTATGTTCTCACCACTTAGCCATTGTGCTTTCCATTTGTGCCACTGTGTCTTCCAAATCCAAAACAACATTTCCAGCACCAACAATTCTTACAGCAACTTGGTGTTGAGCAGCAGCAACTAGGCATTGAGCATCTTATACTATAACTAGAACCTGAGCATTTTCCGCAGCAGCACAAGCATGGTCCGAAACAATTCGACAGCTTCGGTAGGCGGCAACACTTTGCACAGCTAAGTTTACAGCACCTAGGACAATTGAAGGACAAGGAATAACTCGGGCATTCGCAGCTAGAACATTTCGGACATTCGCAGCTAGAGCATTTCGGACATTCGCATGTACAACTACTAATGTTGCAGCATTCACAACCAGACAAACAACAGTTTTTCGGTTCCAGCTTCTTATTCTGACGAATCTTCTTGAGGCGTTTTTCGGTTGTCATGTTCTCCATTTCTTGGACAAATTTGGATAGGTGGCGAATGTAATCGGGGTAAAGCTCCAAGTTGCAGTGGCCGCCTCCTTTGATCCACAACGGATCATAGGTGTCTTTCGCCATTTTCCACAGTCCATTACCATGTAGCCAATTGACAACATCATCTTCTGTACCCTGGAAAACAATTTAGCATTTAATCAATCACATACAGATGAAGTTGGTAGCACTTGAAGGAGCAAAATAATTGGATATGATAAATTAGTATGCTCAGATGAGTCTCTCAAATTTGAAAATACAGACATTATCTTAAAAATTGTGACAAGCCAGGGACAAAAACGATTATAAGTTTTTGTCATTGTCTCTGTCCCTTTCTCCAAACTCGAGTTTTCGCCACCTGTTTTCCAAATGCATATTTCCAAAAGAGGCAGCATTATAGAAGTTCAAAAACCAATTGCACCAATTAGTCTGAATCAAGAGGGAACAAGTTGCCAAAGAAAAAGGTTCAAGTTTTCGAAATCAAATTATAGCCTATGATGGAACATCACACAATTATTAGTCAGTAGTCCAAAGACAATATAAAACATGAACAAATGCAAGGATATAGAAAACTAGATAAGCTACACAACTTGGAGAGAACTTAGAGTTTATCTACTCAAAGTTCCTTGCGAATAAGGAAATCCGGCAGGACGACAAGAGTAGTGCATGTTGTCTTTCCTTATACAATGAATCAGAGGTTCCAAAGTGAAAGAAATCTTATACACAGTAATTTCTTTGTCTACTACTTCCTATAAATGCCGATAGAAACAAACGCAAAAAAGCGACAAAACAGTATCAGAGTTCATTACTTACATGTATCACCAATACAGGGCACTTGACCTTCTTTATTTTGTTGATGTTCTGCATGATTTAGATGATATGAGATGATACAGAAAAAAAAAATTTAACCAACTTAATCCTAACACTTTTAAATTGTCACATCAATTTAGTCTTAAAATTTTCTCAAAAAATAAATTTTCCATCAAATAAGTATTATAGAACTAAATATATAGCTTACCTTATAAATATCAAAGCAAAATGTGAACTTCACATGGCAAAGAACTCTAAGTCCAGAAAGAATGCCACTGTGTAGAACGACACCTCTCAACCTCGGCAATTTAGCTGCCAAGTGCAATGTTGGTCCGCTTCCAACCGATTGCCCATACAAGATTACATCTTCCTGGCTAACTCCGTATTCAGTCTCGAGGCATTCATATATCGCCTCTATGTCTGCATATGTGCTGGATTCACTAGGCTGCATAAAATTCAACAGCACTTCAATTACATATCAATGACATGCCATTCATAGAATTTCCGAAAATTAAATCAGTTACTTGCTATGCACTGTAGTCTAAATAGATAGCTTAGTTACATAATCGGAATTATTTCTATTGTTATATAATTCAAAGCCTACTATCAATTAATCTCCAACTGGAACAACCACTACCATGGACAAAAGCAAGAAAATAAACATCAAATGACAACACCATAAAATAAAGTTTTTTTTCTCTTTTCGTTCGGTCGAGAATAACGGTGCCTTCATGAGAGTGAGTGTGTGTGAGCAGTACATGAATATAAGAGAACAAAATAGTGTTGTATTTTTCCAAAAGAATGGCCTACCTTGCCAGTAGAGGCCCCATATCCAGAGTAGTCATATCTGCAAAAAAAAAAACGTTAAAGGAAAATATCAACTTTCAATTCATGTCCAGAAATGTATGCCCTGAAATATTAAACTTGCATATATATAATTTTAGTCCATCAATTAATGGTTCTCATCAATTGATCACATAATTCTCCAAATCCAATTCAATAATCAACTACCTTTACAAACTGAATTGAGTCATGTATGTAGCCTTGTTAAGTCAATTCATAAATTAAATTGATGTAACTATATACAACATACATTCTAACAATATGTTTGGATAATACATATAGATTCCTTAAACACTAACCAATGACCCACCAAATTGTCCAAAATTGGAGTAATATTAGAGGGAAAAAAAATTCAACTCCGCTAGGTGAACAATGAGAAATGCGAACAACATGAACAACGGGCTGTATTTCAGGCCCACTAACCATTCAAAACAAGGATTATATCTAATTAATTTAAATTTTGATTTTTAAAATTAAAATTAACTTTCCTTTTTTAACTTATTGTTTAAGTTGTTCAAAAAAAGCGTTGTTCCTCTATACTTTCTCAAAAAAAATTATATAACTAAAAAATGTAAACATTATAATTCTTCTTTATGTTTCCCTTATAGACAAGGTTATTATATTCCCTTGGTCAATAATAAGTGTCACGTTACAAAATTAGTGCATCCAACGTTCAATGTATTTCAAATTTCCATACAAACTTTGTCTAAATACAATTAACCTTTTTAACATGAAGGATTTTTGTTTTCCCATTTTGTCCCTTGGCATTGTAATCCAATCCTATTAATTACTTCATTCTCATTTACATAGAAACATCCAAACATGGTGAAACTAAAGCTCAAAGCCAATAAATCAATCATATTATCTTCCCATGAAAAGTCTTTACACAAATGTAACTAATGAATGTGGAAAGTGGAAACCACCAATTAATAATCAGAAATGTTTGGTAACCAAAGAAAAACAGCCAAAAACAGCAATAACTTACCTTATTTAGCATTCATTAATTGTTGCGATAATTAATTAATGCTAAATAAAGCAAGTTCTGGCTGTTTTTTTGTCCTTAATAATAATAAGCTGAAAACTCACGTGAAGATGTATTCATGTGAGATTAATAGTTGAGACTTGAGAATCATTAGACGACAATTTAATCAAACATCTCAAATCGTTTGACGGAACAAGGTTTCCACCTAATAATAATGCATCAATAAATCACTACTAAAGTGAATGTAAAGGAAATTCTTTAGTACTTTCCTTCAGAACTTAAAAAATAAATAAATAAAATTGAAAAAGAAAGGCAAATGAGTGCAAAAGAGAAAAATGCTATGCTATGTCTTAATCTGTATATAGAGGTAAAAACTCAAGTACCTTTAGAGAAGAGAAAGAAAAGAAAAGGTGAAATAATGGAGGACAAGGAGAGGTCAGAAGAAGATTGTTACGGAATACCAAGAAGAAACCACAAAAATACAAGCTACTTTTTTTCCACCTCTTTCACTTTTTTTACTTTAATTCTTATTTTTGTTTTTTGGTCCAAAAACCCTCAACAACTTCATTTACTTACTTTCCGCTTTAGTTGAAAAGAGATAGTAATAGTTAAAACTTAAAACTCAAAAGGCATTGACATTGGCGTTTTCTGATTAACTCTCACTCACACACTCTCTCTCTCACACACACACAGATTCACCTACCAGATCTAAAGAACTAACACACGAGGGTAACTCATCAAAAGTCCAAATTAATCTAAAGCAAAGATAAAATTGTAGGTTTTAAAAAAATAAACTTAATCTCAGATCTATGCAGCTATGCTAGATAATAAAAAAATGATATTAAGACAACAAACAACATAGGAAGTAGGAAGAAAGAGAGAGAGAAGATAGGAGAGAGAAAGAAAGGAGTTTGTTTACACAAAAGAAGGGATGGGTCAGTGAGTAACGTGTAAAGTCTTTGAATGAAGTGAAAATGTGAGAAAGAATATAGTAGTAATGGAAGACTAACCCCATGAGATTAACTCTAAGATTGACCTTGAGTTGAACGAAGAGATCATAGAGTTGACCCAAGTCAGCAGCATTGCCATGAGAATAGAGAAGAGTGAGGCGAGCATAAGGGTTCTTAAGATAGAAAGCAACGATCTTGTTTCCATGTTTGGTGTCAACAAGGAGAACATCCAAGTTGGTGTCGTCGGCGTGAGGGATCGGAGCGGCGGTGGAGACCACCGTGAGCTTGCCGTCGTTGTCCCGGTTGTTGAGGTGGTAAGTGGGTGGAGAGGGTGGGAAGAAGGCGAACTTTGAAGCGAGCTGAGACACCATGCAACCCATTCATGAATTGAGTCACCCCCCAATAAGAAATGTTGAAGCTCACACTCATTAGTGCATCTGTGTTTGGGGATTCTTGAAACCAAGAAAAGAGACTTTTTTTCACCTAACAAGCCTATTGGGTCAGTGAATCACGTGCCAAGTTTTGAGCTTTTCTTCTCTCTCAACTTGAAGGAATAAGATACTAGTTACTTAGTGCAGTTGCTGCTAACACTAGTTTTAGTAGCTGCTATGTGAAACTGGAAAAGGAAGTGTTTGTATATAGTGTGTGAAGTGTGAAGTGTGAAGAGAGAGGTGAAAGGGGAAAGGGAGAAGAAGGACACACATCACAGAACACCCAACACAAGTGTTTAATTTTGGAAAACACTGTTATCATTTATTTCCAATCTGTCTATTTTTTATGCCCAAATTGTGTATTCTGTACTTTTTTTTTTTATATAGTTTACCTGTTTACCAACAAGTAACAAGTGTGTTAATAGCGAATGACTTATAGTTCAAATGACATAGTCTCACCATCTTCAATTAAGAGATTGCGGGTTCGAGTCTCCTATCTTTGATAAAAAAAAAATAAACAAGTGTGTTAATAGGATATTTATTTGGAATATTACAAATAAAAAGTTTTAACTTTTTTATTTATCTATTGCTTTTTAAAACATCTATTTTGTTATTTTACTCTCTTATGTATCACTTTTTATTAGGTGCATTTTAAAAAAAGAAAATACTTCATAAATACCAACAACCAACTATGGTGTATTTTTATAAATTTATATATATTATTTTATATATTTTTAATAAATATTTAACTATTAAAATAATTAAAAATTTTATAACAGAATAATTAAATATTTTTCACACTAGTACTATCAATTTTTTATGAATAATTTAATATAAAAAATTAATTATAATTATATTTTATTTAAATTTTAATTATAGATACAGATATAAATTTAGTTTAATTATATTATTTATAAAATTTGATTATATTATTTATAAAAATTAATTCTAAATGAAAATATACGATATTTTGTGTGTGTATTTAAAAATGATATTTTTTTAAAAGTTATCACAATATTTAAATACTTTTTAAGACAAGTAATAAATATCGGGTATACTAAAAAGATGTGCTTCTCTAATTTATTATGAAAAAGTGGTGATAGAGTGATTTACTATGTGTATTTATTGACGAACTTATTACATTCTATAAGATCGAAGGGATAAATTTTTTGCTTCTAAAATCAATCATTTCTCATTATTGCTTGTTTACTACTGTTATTCATTGATTACATAGCTAACCAGAGGATAAGAGACCATTAAGATTAGACTAATTATTTTAAAATAGTAAGAATTTATCAGATTGATTTGGTTATTACAGATCAAAATTCAAAAAAAAAAATAAATAAATAATAATAATAATAATAATAATAATAATAATAATAATAATAATGAGTAAAAACATGACCATTTCTAACAAGATAACCAATCCAAATAACAACTGTATAAAAAAAAAAAGGGTTAAGTACGATTTTGGTCCTTAACGTAGAGGCTGAAAATTTATTTTGTTTTTAAATTTTTTTTGCTTACAAAATCGTCCCTAAAGTTTAACCTAATTTTAAAATCGTCATTTTTACCAAAATTTTAATTTTTATTACTAAAATACCCTTAATTAAAAAATATAAAATAAAAAAAAGAACACGTGTTAAATAAGGGAAGGGGAGGGGGAAGAGAAAAGAGAAAAGGGGAAGGGATCACGAGGGGGGGAGGAGGGAGACGCCGTCGTACTGAATTCGTCGTCGCCGTTGAACCGCATCGTCGTACTAGGTTCGTCGCCTTGAGCCACCGTCGCTAACCCTGAAGAGAGAGAGGAATACGCGAGCGAGCTGAAGGGATTCGCGTCTTCCACTGCCGTCGGTCCTCGTCCCTCACTGCTCGTTGTTGTTCCTCCTTACTCGCCGCTCATCACTGCTCTCCGCATCCTCTCCACGACCGGCCTCTTCTTCTTCTTCTTTTTTGTGAACTGAATTTCTTATTTGTCTTACATAATCTAAATTTATTGTGGAATATCTGAATTTTTTGCTTGGTGATTTTGATTTGGAATATCTGAATTTTTTATTGTGAAAATTTTTTGTTTGTGGAATATCAAGTTTGTCTATTGATGATATGAGTTTTGGATATGTTGATGTTGTTGCAATGTCATGCTATGTTGATTGGGTGAATTTCTGCTTCTGATTTGGCTTGAATCTGGAATCTTGATGCTGCTGAAGATGAAGAAGATGAAGAAGCAGGGATGAAGAAGCGGAGCAAGAGAAGAGATGACGAAACAGTGATAGAAGATAAGGGTATAATTGTCTGAAGGACGATTTTAAAATTAAGTTAAACTTTAGAGACGATTTTGTAAACAAAAAAAAATAGAAACGAAATAAATTTTCGGCCTCTACGTTAGAAACTAAAATCGTACTTAACTCTAAAAAAATATAAAACTTCTAAATATTTCTAATCTCTAATACGACAGAATTTTAATGCCTTAGACATTAACTATAATTTTAGTTACAATTTAGTTTATTTTTTTACTTTTCAATTAATTAACTAAATTTTTAATATCATAATTTACTTAAAGTGATAAACTAAGAACTCTAAAAGACTAAAACAAAATAATTTCACTATCAACATTAAATTAATATCGTCATAATGTATTTTTCATTAATTGACCACCTCAAACCTTAAAAATAATGAAACCATCGAATTTATCTATGGTCGTTTATTGGAATTTCACTTCACAATAGACAACAGTGCATGACTTCATAGTTGTCAGCTTCCGAGAGAAAGAGGTCATTTTTATATTTCTGGTATCCTGATAAAAACTGACATATTTTATTGGAAAATGATGCGCTCTTTTCTTAAAGGGGTTAGGGGAAAGTATAAAACTATTTTAGTTTGTTTGTATATGGAAGAAGGATGGAGATTAGTTTAACTCTTATAGGAGTTTTAAAAGAGCTTAATTATTAGTCAAGTGTTATATATATTAGGAAAATTTTTAAGAATACTGGTATACCGATAATTCAATAATTTTTAATTATTAATTTTAATTATATATAATATATATATTTTTTATAATTAAAATTAATAATTAAAATTTATTGAAATATCGATACATTAGTACATTTAAAAATTTTTAAAATTTTTCTACATATTATGCGCCTGGTAAGACGTGGCCCACATTTAAAAAAAGTGTTGTTGAGTGTTGCCAGTGCCACGTTTTATTTGAAATTATAGATAGGTATTATTTTTCTTTTCTTTTTTTTTATAAGCAAAAATTTAGGTTGAGATAAGTACTGATATTTCACCAAGGAAATTACATTTCACTTCACTAACAAAATCGTCACGACATTTTTTATTTATTTAAGATATGAGCGGGTTTTTTATTAACTGAAGTACTATCATACCATTTTACAAGTTTGTTTGAGAAGAAAAATATTTGCATCATAATAGAGTTAAGTTTCTTCGTAAAAATTATTTTCAAAAGTAAAACTATTAGTATTAGCACATTTTGGTAATAAACATACCACTTTGGATCACATCATAATATTTTAAAGATGATATTAATTAATGAATAATATACCCAAAGTAATTTATAATCCCTACATATATACGCTAAATCAAAGGGACTTATTCTTGCCAATGAATTATAGCTCAAATGGCATAGTCTCTCCATACTCAATTAAGAGGTTACGAGTTCGATTCTCCTATCTTTGGTAAAAAAAAAAAAAAATGACTTATTGCTGTATAAATAATTTGATTTACACTAAGAATAAATATACTACATTAATTTTTGTATTATAATTTATTTAATTTTATTTTTTTAAGAATTTATAATTTAAGATTAGAATTTAATATTTAGAATATAAAATTTAAAATTTAAACTTTATTATTTAAGATTTAAAATTTAATATAAAAAATATTTTTTTAAAAATAACTGATATCGATTAAAAAATTATATAATTCTCTAACTATAGTCGATTTTATATTGATACTACAAAATAAAATATAGGACCAGGCAATTAGGGCCAATAGCAGTAGCAATTGTAGAATTCTGTGATAAAACTCAATTCTAAAGGGAAGCAAGCAAACTAAGAGAGGAAAAATAACACAATATCAATTACAAAGCATAAAACCTAAGGAGAAGTAGAAAATTCACTTTTGTTTAGTTTTGTGTCCAAAATTTTTAGTCATTTTTATTGTCGTTTAAGTAATTTTACATCAATTTTTTAAAAGCTTCAAATTGTAAGTAGAGTCTTGCCACCAGAATAAAATAAGTTTATAATTTTAATTTACAAATAATTAAACTCCATCTTATACCAATTAAAGGTACATCCTCGTTTTTCTTTCGTTAAAGTAATCCTATTACATTTAACACTAAAATATGACATTAATAGTGGCTCCTAGTGGCGGAGTCACGATAGAAGAAAGGGGATAATTGCAGCGAAGGGGTGCTGGTTGACAACTGTAGTTGCTTCATTTTGCATCGCTGGATTTTCTGCCTCGTCTTCGTCATCGTTTTTGTTATCGACTTTGTAGTTGGTTTCGAATTCGTATTCACTGTCATTGTTATCTTTTTTCCAATTTATATTCTCGAGTTTATCCATATTCACCTCCCGCCAACCGCATCCAGTCCCAAATGTTATTCAAACTCAACGTACAACTCTATCATCGGCACTTGAAATCTGGTTTGTTGATAAATATAGAACATCTACTACATACATGCGTCGTCAGTGATGGGTGGCATTATTTGAAACTGTGTTAGCCCACGAAATACTTGTATATGATTCGTGTATAAAATATTGCTCACTCTCTTTGAAATGTGGCTTTGTATGATCTCACAAAAATCATTTCGCAACTCTACAAAACTGATTGTGCATAGAATAGCAAAAGAAAACGAAATTCACAAATAAATGTCACTCCCTCGTTTGTGTTTGGTATGCTCTCACCATTATAATATACTCGCAAATTTACAATACTTTTCATAGTCTCAATCTCGCCTCATCCAAAATTTGTTGACACTACTAACTGTCACAAAAAAAAAAAAAAAACACAAATACGAAAGAGAGATAATAACAATGGTATTTGTAGATAAGATTCTCGGATTAAAATATTTTATTCATACAAAACGCAGCCTACATTTTAAAAAAATACAACTTGCATTTTGCAGGTTTTATTTTTAAAAAAATTCGAAAAAACAAATGCATTTTGTATTGTTCGAAACGAAAAAAATGAAAAAGATAGAAAACAAATCACAGATTGCATTTTGCACTAACATCATAATCATATAAATACTTTACAAACATCTTATTGTGTAACACCAATATTTTTTCATTTGTAAAAAAATGAACCTGCTTTTCAAGAGGGAAAAATTTTTCTTTTCATTATGAGGATCTTATATATATATATATATATATTGGTAATATTATTTGTTTAGTTTGCATTAGATACGTACATGCTCTCTCTCTTCAGCCACTTCGGGTCCTTTTATTACCCAAAAGCCGTTGACAAGGTAACGTTTCTTTGAAGAAATAAATATCACCCTTCAAGCTCTCGTGTTGCATGCAAATAAATGTGCTAAAAATATAAATTACTTAGGTGAAAAACATGAAAAATAGGTATTATATATGCATTATTTTTATGCATATTCTTTTAGATTTTTACTTTATATTAAAAGTAATTAATAAAAATTGAAACAAAATAAAAAATTTATTTTTATAATACAAACATTACTTTTACATTAAAAAATATACAGATATACAAATATATAAAAAAGTACATATATATTAAAATTAATACAAACATTATTTTTACATTAAAAAAGTGTGTGATACATAACATAGTAAATAACTTTTTGTATTTTGGTAGTAGCTCTTTTATATTGGGTGCTAATACAAATTAGATAATTAATAATTTGATGTTTATTGAACCTTCATTTCTAAGTCGCCATCAATGTCAATTTTGATGGCTCTGTATGATTAATTATCAATCAAATCAGACATAATCATGCTCGGGAGAAATATTCTTGATCAAAAGGAAAAGTTGTGCAGATAATGCGTTTTGCAAGAGAGAAAAAAAGGTAATATATTTCATCATTAGCGAGGCTGAAAATAAATTGATGGCCAACATCATGGAGATAATTTCTTGAAAACCTCGAGTTTCTTTTTTATTTCCTTCTTTTAATTTTTTTCCCCCTTGATTAAAATGAGGAAATATGAATGGGAAAAAATGAACTACGCTGAATGAATATTTTAGAAAGGAACACCATACGCCCACAAAGAGGCTAATTTTTTGGATATTATAAATAGAGGAGGGTAATATATTGATATTACATGAATTTGGTGTATGTAATATATTGATATGGAGTTGTTAATGTCACAAAAAATCGTGATTAACGATTTTATGAAAGAATGAAAAATAAATAAAAATGAGAATAACGATTTGAAATATGATAAAAAAATAAATTAAAATGAGATTAACGATTTTTTTTTTTTTTGGTGACTAACGAGATTAACGATTTAAAATAGGTCAAAATTTTTTTAAAATTAGTGAAATCAGTAATCTCAACTTCTTAAACTGATCTCAGCCGTTGATCAATGATCCAACAGTTTTTTATTATTCTTCCACCTTCTCTCTCTTCACTGAATAGTCAATACCAATCCTTTTTTAAGACCTGATCAACAATTTCCGTAGACACTGTTATAAAACTCATATCTATAGATTACACATGCAATATTTCGACATATTACACAAATTTAATTGCAATATAAAAAAAATTTATTAGCGCCACAAGCCCACAATGACATTAGGCAGTTTAGCGGAAATTTACCTAATTTAGGTATTGTTAAGTAGGTAACATGAAATAGATGGATTGGACTTGAATGAAAGACTCAAACGTTGGAAGGTGATTTTCGACTTGGTTTAAGTTTGGGAACCGCCGTCCGAGTTGTGCGTTGGATGGAATGGGAGGTGGTACCTGCAAAGACACTCCGATACCTAAGTTAGCAAGGGGGTAAGCAAGTTTAGAGTGTATTGGAACTTAGCTTTACTTGAGTGTGTCAGTGTATTTATAGATGATGATCTAATAACCACCGTTGGAGTAGTTCCACTTCTAAAGGTGGATAACCGTCCCTTTATCTTAGGGTTGTTAAGATATCTCTTCTAGAAATGGATGAAAAATTTTAGGGGGTAGTTACTTATTTGAATAAGTGTTATCTGCCAGCTTATGTCGAACCCGACCTTTTTGAAGAGGTTGGATAAGCAGTAAAGCTGTAAAAGTCAACCTTTGGATTGAGCATTTTTTAGCTTACTTATGCCTGGATCTTAATATTGGATCAGGGCATAAACAAATATAAAATATCAATTAGTGTGAAATTTATGCAGATATTGAAAGAAAAAAAAAAAAACCTTAAATTATATCCTTTTTAACGGTATAAATTACAATCATATTACATGAATATAAAAAAAATTAGTTATTTTATATTAACATGCAGAATGATCACATATTTATATCTATGAGCAGTTACGGATTTAAAAAATTTTGACAGTGAGAGCAAAATATATATAACATAATAATAATTTGAGTTAGTTTAGCTAATATGTGTCCTAAAGATACATGACAAGCTTAATATTAGTTGAAGGTTTTAATTTTTTTTTTATTTAATAACTACAAAATAAATAAATTAAAAACTTAAGTTTTTTGTATTTTCAATAAAAATATTTTTAATTTGTAATCTTAATATGTACTTTTAGAACACAGGATAAATAAATTCTAATAATTTTTATAATAAAATATTATATTACATAAAAATTAGGGCAAAAAACTAGAATAAACCAAGGGAAGTTGCAAATTACCTAAATGAGCCAAAGTGAAATTCGTTTCTGCAATGAGCCAAACCCTATATTTATATAATTCGAACCAGTGTGGTTCGAACTCCATTCATGAGTAATTCGAACCAGGGTGGTTCGAATTACTAAGAGAGAAATTCATTCAAGTAAATCGAACCAGGGTGGTTCGAATTACTTGGGAGGAAAACTTGGCACATAATTCGAACCAAGCTGGTTCGAATTATATGGGGAGAAGCTGCATCAAGTAATTCGAACCAGGCTGGTTCGAATTACACAAACTAAATTCGAACCAGTCCGGTTCGATTTAGTGGTAGACAGTGCAGTATATATATGGTTCTAAACGTCAGTTGCTGTCATAGAGGGTGTAATATGGCTAGTGAGGAGAGTTTTGTGGTTTTGGTTCACCATAGAGGATCCATTAAGAGGAAAACTCGCTCCGGTGTGAAGTTCACAGATAAGGATCCTCTCTGTATTGTCGTGAAACCAACGATGAGCTATGATGATTTTGTTAGATCTGTGCTGATGAAACTTGGTCTGGAAGGTGCGAAGCGAGTGAAGAAGTTTTTCTATCGCATTCCAATCACTGTCTTGCAGGATACGGTGAAGTATGATTGCTTCACGATTGGTAGTGATGAGGACCTGCAAGTCATGTTTCTATGTCGGAGGCAGTTTCCCGAGGTTAGGACACCAGAGTTGTTGGCAAAGTTGGTTGATGTGGTATCTAGCTCAGGGGGTTCGAACCGGAATGCCACCACTGAAGCAGCGGCAGCCGGTGCGAGTTCCAGGCCTGCCATTGCTTCTTCGTCCGTCCCTGTGTACGAGCCAGCGGTCGAACCAGTCGCCTCCCCGTCTTTTGCTGTTGATCTGAATGATGGAGTAGGCGACGTGGTAGGATCAGTTGATATTCTGCCGAACGCTTTACATGGAGTTCCACCGGTTGGCGTCGGTGACGGAGTGTTGGGTGATGTAGACGAGGACGACGTCGAGCCGGATATGATTGAGGATGACAGCGGCGACGAGGTTGGAGCGACTGAGCCTGCATTGGTAGTCGGTGGTTCTAGTTCTGGCACACAGCAGTATCCACCACATTTTTCCTCTTTGGACCTAGATGCCATGAGGCAAGAGGGTGTTTCAGGGCACTCTGTTGGATTCGGAGCTAGAGATGCTGAAGGGACTGCTGGTTTGACAGAGTTCCAGGTTGGTCAGCAATTTCAGGATAAAGACGAGGTCCTGTTAAGTGTGAAGACTTACAGCATCCGGCGAGAGGTACAATACAAGGTTGTGGAGTCTGATCATCGCCGTTATGTGGGCAAGTGTTCTGAGTTTGGGAATGGGTGCACATGGTTGATTCGACTGAGTCTGCGGAAGCGCAAGGGCATTTGGGAGGTCAAGCGGTACAATGGACCTCACACTTGTCTTGCGACCTCCATCTCGAGTGACCACAGGAGCTTGGATTATCATGTGATTTCCGCGTTCGTTATGCCAATGGTTAGGGCTGATGCATCCGTCAGCATCAAGGTGCTCCTAAATGCCACGGCAGCACACTTCGGGTTTAGGCCGACTTACAGGAGGGTCTGGATGGCGAAGCAGAAGGCAATTGCCTTCGTATACGGTGACTGGGATGAGTCATACAACGAGCTCCCCAGGTGGGTTTTGGGAGTCCAGTTGACGATGCCCGGTACTGTTGCAATCCTACGGACGAGTCCCATTCGAGTTAGTGGACAAGTAGACGAGTCTCAAGCTTTTTTCCACAGACTTTTCTGGACGTTTCCACCACTCATCCAGGAATTTCGCCATTGCAAGCCCTTAGTTAGCATTGATGGGACCCATCTGTATGGGAAGTACGGGGGTACTTTGCTCATCGCGATTGCACAGGACGGGAACTCCAACATTCTACCCGTTGCATTCGCACTAGTAGAAGGTGAGAATGCAGAGTCTTGGTCATTCTTTCTCTCCCACCTTAGACAACACGTGACACCGCAGCCCGGTCTTCTGGTTATATCGGACAGGCATAACGGCATAAAGGCTGCGCTTGAGGCTCCGGACGGAGGTTGGTTACCTCCATCTGCATACCGTGCATTCTGCATTCGACACGTAGCGGCTAATTTTGCCCTTACCTTCAAGGGCAAGGATGCACGTAGGCTTCTAGTGAATGCCGCATATGCCAAGACCGAGGTTGAGTTTGATTACTGGTTTGATATTCTTCGGTCTGAAGACCCGGCGATGTGTGAGTGGGCGAACCGGATTGATTATTCCTTGTGGACTCAACATCGTGACGAGGGACGGAGATTCGGTCACATGACGACGAATATCTCGGAGTGTGTGAACTCAATCCTAAAGGGTGTCAGAAACCTCCCTGTATGCTCTTTGGTGAAGGCAACATATGGAAGGCTTGCGGAACTCTTTGTTCGCAAGGGTAGAGAGGCTGAGGCCCAGATGGGAACCGGACAGCAATTCAGTCAGTACTTGGTGAAGTGTATAGAGGCCAACTTGAAGAATTCGCGGTGCTTCATGGTGACTTTGTATGACCGGGATAACTCCGAGTTCACCATAGCCGAGACCACTCCGACGGGCTCTTTCTCATTGGGTACTTACAGAGTATCGCTTGCGTCCCGGACCTGTGACTACGGGTACTTCCAGGCACTTCATTTCCCGTGCCAGCACGCACTTGCATGCTGCGCCTACTCACGGGTTACCTGGTCCTCTTATGTTCACAGCGTGTATCAGATTAGTTCAGTGTTCCGTGTGTACCAGATGGGATTCACACCGCCGATACCGGAGGGATTCTGGCCACCTTACGACGGGCCAACCGTGATCCCGGACCCTGCCAAGAGGCGTGCGAGAGAGGGTCGTCCGAGATCCACTAGGATACGGACGAATATGGACGAGGCAGATCCGAATCGGCCAAAGAGGTGTGGCCTTTGTCGCCAACCCGGACACACCCGCAGGAGTTGCCCACAGCTTGGAGGACCGTCTCACACGGGGGGCCAGTAGTAGCGATCTTGTTATTGTTAGTGTCTATTGATTTTATTTTTCCTGTTACTTGTTATGTAATATGACTTATGTAATCTGTTTATCTTTTTACCTTCTAGTAATGAAAAAGTTGCATCTGAATTTGAATATAGTTAGAAATCCCATGACTGCAAACGTTGATAACTAAAGTGTTATATGATTCAATGATAATACATAGTCACTAATCCACTAGGTAAATACCAGATTTTTAAGTACAATAAGATGAGGAAACAACAAGGAAAAATAGCTCTAAAGTAACAACAGTAATCCACATCGGTCTGCTACATGAGTGAACCCTAACGTCCAAAATACATAAAATGTAAATCATCTAAACAAGTGGGAGCCTGTCCCACAACGACGGGGAACCCGTGGCCTCTGACCTCTGCGGATAAACGGCTCCTCGTCCTCTATCTCATCTGCGTCCTCATGCGGGGCAGGCTGTGCGGGTGGCGTAAAATGGACAGGTGCGGCAGACGGCCCGGCGACAGACTGTGATGCTGCAGTGTAAGCGGAATGTGGGGTACCTCCCAAACCAAACTGGTCACCAACAGGTGTCGTAGCAGGCTCGTTCAGATCAACATCTAAGGGTGCCTGCGTGCCAGGGGTCTGAGGACGCCTCCTGCCCGGCTCGTCCTCCTGCATGATAGCCGAAATCTCCGCTAGAAACCGTGGACTGCCGAAGTCCGCATCAAGCGTATCTGCCCCAAGGAAGTCCTGCCACTGTGATCCGGGAATAACCCATGGAGTACCGTCCTGCTGAGGCTGGTCGTCGGTGGGTACTCCAACAAAGTAATGTCTAAAAGGACCGGACCCAAGTCCAGCGTCACTAGGCTCAGCCCCGTCACCCATCCCGGAGCCATACCACTCACCTCCGTGAACCCCATCCTGGGTACTACCACCAGCAACTGAAGCCGCCCTTGCACCATCCCCGCCCTCGGACCCATGCTGATCATCGTCATCGTCCTCAGGGTCAGGTGCAGCGGCATGAACCGCAGCACCCCCTCTACCTCTGCCAGGATGATGTCGTCGTCGACCCCTAGCGGGGCCGGCCTCGTCGCCAGCCTCCATAGCACGCTCAAGCCACCCCCAGTCACACTGGCTACGACGTGTGCCCACGCGAGCTCTCCTATCAACCCGCCTCCTGTTCGGCACGTCGTCAGGTCGATCCATCTCAGGTACTCGCCCAGCTCCCCGCTGTGAGGCCTCAACAGGAATAGCAACGGCTCTCAGATCGCCCAACTGCGGATCCGGAGACAAAAACCTCTTCCCGTGCTGACTCCACCAATCCAAGAACTGATGCGACGGACCAGGGTCAGCAACAACATCGAATCTCAGCACGCTCTCCGTACGGTCGTCCCAATATTGATGCCACTTCTGCAAATGGGACGGGAACCATCGATCGTCGCCTCTGCCGTCCTTCGACATCAGAAAGTCGATGTTCAGGGCGGCCTGTGGACGGGGCTGCACCCCTCCAAACTGCGGAAGAACCCTGTCTACCTGATGCCACTCTATGACGGTAAAGTAGATAAACGATGTAACAGACCGCCACAGCACCATATGCCGAGGCTCCAAAACCTCGGGATGCACGACCTGAAGTACGTCAGGGCTACTGTACGGCATCCAGATAAACTGCACCCAGAACGATACAATGTCAGGGCAACTCGTGATCCCAACTCGTAAATCGTGGTTAAATAAAAAAACTTATTAAGTAACATACTGACCTCTCTATCCTGCAACCGGTCTATCCAGAGCCTCCACGTCTGAACTCTAGGACCCTTCTCGCTACTGGAAGGGATGTAACCTGACCACCTGCAACATGCACATGTGTTACCGCTACTTATATATGTGCTTAGGGTGTCCAATACATTACGAATGAACACGCGGTTATGTGTAGTAAATTGAAATAGACAAAGATTAGTAAAGTACCTCGAGGCCAATGGCCAGCTGAACGTCTCAAATCCTGCAGGCCTAAACCGAGGAAATCGCCAGAAAATCCATGACTGAAGTAGCTGAAGTGGGCCCGCTAGCTTGATAACATTTCTGTTCACCACACGGCACATGCACCGGTACAACCATGCCAGTGCTGCAGAACCCCAGCTGTAGGTCCCCATCTCCTCCAGCCTAGCTACAAACGGAAGCCATCTGATGTGAACGCGGTTGCCCGACTTGTCCGCAAAAAGCTGCGTGGCCCAACAACATCATGATGTACGCACGGGCATAACGACGCACAGTATCCTCATCAGCTCCCTCCGGGCACTCACCAAACGTCTCCTGAAACCAGCTGCAGTTGACCGCGTACTTCTGAACCTGGCTAGGAGGAGGTACCACTCCAAGCAACTCCTCGAACCAAACCCAGGCTGGACGGCCACCCTCGATGTATACATGGAACTCTGATAGGCAGCCGCTGACGTAACGCCCGTCCACTGGCAAACCCAGCTGGTATGCCACGTCCTGCAGTGTAATCGTGCACTCTCCGAATGGCATATGAAACGTGTGCGTCTCCGGACGCCATCGCTCAACAAACGCACTGACAAGGGCCTCGTCCAACCGGAACCATCTATCGTTCAGCCTTGCAAGATGGTAAAGACCAGCCATCTGCAGGTACGGAACGTATCTGTCATCCAGGACCATGCCCTGCTGCCGCCGCATGCTCCTGATGCATCGCTGAGGCTGCGGAATAAATGAACCGCATTATTAGAACCAACTTAATTACCGGTGACAAACATAATCAACACGATAATCCCTAATCCAAAAAATCTTACTATGTATAGCCGCTTAAAAATCCAAGAACGAGAACCATTTGCATAAGAAACTTAAATTAGAAACCACCATAGGCTACTGACATGAAAGATCTAACATTATAAAACCACAACTAAACCGCTTACATAAACCACTAACGTAAACCGCTTACATAAACCACATACATAAACCACTAAGATAAACCACTAAGATAAACCACTAAGATAAACCACCAACATAAACCACTAACAAAAACCACTAACATAAACCATTAACAGAAATCACTAACATAAACCGCTAAAATAAACCACCAACTAAACCAACATCTAACCCGCATGCCAAACTACTAACTCACATGTACCGGTAAAACAAAGTTATTTCCGTACTAACCTCTTCGTTGATGACCCCAGCTATATGGGCGACTCCGTCCAAGCGATATAACCGTGCCGGATCGTCCCCCATGAGCAGAGTATTCCGTTCAGGTCTTTCTCGGAGAGAATCTGGGTCGTTTTCTCTGAGATTTGGTGGGGCAGGGAAAGGTTAGAATGGTTCGAATGAGGCTGATTCGAACTCCTTATATAGCCCAATCACTAGTAATTCGAACCAGGGTGGTTCGAATTACTAACAACCTAGCTTAAGCGTAATTCGAACCAGGGTGGTTCGAATTACACAATGACCACATTTACCCATAATTCGAACTGGAGTGGTTCGAATTACTTGCATTCCTAGTTCGAAACCAGTCTGGTTCGATTTACTCTCAATTTTTTCTTTGAAATTCGAACTGCTCTGGTTTGATTTATTTGAAGATGAAGTTCGAACTAGCCTGGTTCGAATTACATAAAAATATGATCTGGCTCATTGCTGTATCGATTTTCATTTTGGCTCATATACGTAAATTTGGATTGATGTTGGCTTATTATAGTATTTTGCCCTAAAAATTAGCTATAAAATTGTTCATTAACCATTATGTATTTATGTATAAATATATTTATTGTTTAATTTATTTTTAATATATATTTTATATTTCAATATGTATTCTATAGGGGTAGTTACTTTTTATGTACATATAGCATAATTATTGTTATAATTATATTTTGTTATTGTAAAATATGATTATCCTTCAAAATATATAATTTATAAATTAAAATATTAAAACAATAATTTAAATAATAATATATAATTTATAATTCTATTTTTTAGGTTTCATGTTTTAAAAAAATTGAGTAATCTTTTTTTTAACAATACAATCGAAATCTCTTTTTTTTATATATATATCACTAAACAATTATTTAAAAATTCACTTCTCATACAATCAAAAGCCAACTCTCAGTGATATTCATAGTTGAAAAAATTCTTTCAATTAATATAGTTACTACAAAAAAAACTAAAATTAATTTAAAAAAAAGATAAATAATATATTTTGAATTTATTTTTAAGAAAGAACATTAATCTTATTTAAATTGAGAATTTATTATTCTAATAAACATATAATATGAAATTCTTAAGCTGATTATTAAGTACCAAAAGTTAAATAAAAAATTATTGTGGGATCAAATTCAATAATTTAATGAGAACAAATAAATATTATTATCATATACTACTCAAAAAAAATTAAATTATAGTAGAAACACTACCATTTATATAAATCCGTTCTTGTCTATGATCAAATTTTATATAAATATTATAATAAATTAAGTTTATATCTACGATTAAAATTTTATAAGAATAGGGATTTGATAGAATTTTCTGAAATAGGTACGGAGATTCGAGCGAAAATTTTTGTTCGGTTTCGTTGTTTTTTAAATTTATGTCAGTCTTTGTAATCTGCCAAAAAAAATAGGTCAGGTTGAAAATTTGGGACCGTCAAATAGCAAAAGCTCGTTTAATTTGCACCGTTTAAACCGTGTCACCACGGACTTTGGTGAGATGGGTTTTTTTGCTGGGCTTAGTGTTTTTTTTTGTAAGGAGATATTTTTACAATTTTTTTGCCAAAACTCAACTTCTCCTAACCCAACTTACAAGAGAATGAATATGAAAATTGAATGTTTTAGATTATGTTTATTTTGCTTTGCTGACAATATTTATAAATTATGTTTTGGATTATGTTTATTTTGCTTTAGAGATAATATTTATAATTATGTTTTGGATGAGAATTTTATTTATAATTATGTTTATTAGATATCTATAATTACAAAAATTTTAATGTTTGTGAAAATAAAAATTATAATTTTTTTTATATTTTTAGAAATTATAAATTTATTAAAATGATTATAAAATTATATATATTATTTAATAGTTAATAGTTAAAAAAAAGATTTGGCGAATTTAGCCCGTCAACCTGCAGTTAGACGAAACGAGGTGGAATTTTAGGACTGCCTTACTAAGTGGGGCGGAGCGGACTAACCCACCAAAAAAACAGATTTTCGGCCGGACGGACTTCCCCACTTGTCACTCCTAGCTGTAACCCAGTCTTGGTCTTTTTTGTGCCTTTTTTTTTCCACTACTTTTCCCAAAATTATATACATGATTTAAAAAATTAGACTTTTCTTTTGCATCTGAATACAATTTGTAAATTTTCCATTACATTTTATATTACCAAACATAATTTAGCTAAATCTGAAAAGGCTATATGGGGGATGCCATGGCAGTGTAACCTCCATTAGGAAGAGAGTTGTCGTTTGTCTTTCTTCTCCTTTTTGTTTTTTCGCCAAAAAATAACCTGTTGTGGGTTGTAGGGTGTTTTACTCGTTTAAAATAAATGAGTAATAAGTTTAAAATAAATGAATAATATTACAAAAATATATATTTTTGTACAAATGTGTTCTCTTTTAATTTATGTAGATTGCTATAAGGTGTACTAAGGGGCTATATTTTGTACAGCAAACATTTATAAATAGATAACCTACTAAATCATTACGGACTATAAGATTTTAATGTACACACTAATAATTTTTTAAGGGTTTTTTTTTAAGTTTAATTATTATGTTGATTCTTATAGTTTTATCAAATTTATAATTAAATTTTTATATATTTTTTTTAATTGGGTGAACTCTTACACTGTTTTTAATTTTATAATTAGGTCCTTCCTAATATAAAAAATATTAGAACTAATTGAATATTTGTTCACAAATTAAACGCATTCATAATTAAAAATCTAATTAGATATTTGATCGCATGTATTTTGAGAAAAATATTCTATTAACTTTAATATTTTTTACTTTAAAATGACCTAATTACAAAATTAAAAATGATATAAAACTCAATTAAAAAGAAAAAAATATAGGAACCTAATTAAAAATTTGGTAAAATTATATGGACTAACAGAATAATTAAATTTTTTTATTTCTATGTTATTTTTTTAAAAATTTATTACTAAAATATTACTCTTTTAAAATTAATTATCTAGATATTATATTTTTTATATTATTATAAATAATCATAATTTAAATTAAAATAATAAATCTAGTTATACTTGTTACCGGTAGTAAAAGAATGGTATATGAATAATTAGTTAAATAAATAAAAATTTAAATTTATTAAGCCCATTTAAATTTGAAAGAGTCCATTTTTGTGTAGGATAGGTAGAGAAAATTAAAATATTATATTTGTTGATTAAATAATAATACGTTGTCATAAAATAAATATTACTCTATTTTCATGGAAGAAAATTCATCTTAAACAAAACCTGCACATTTAACCACATGAGCATTTTTTGTTTTCCAAACGCTTTCAAGTTGCTGTTTTGATTTTTTTTTTTTTTATCTGTCTGCCGTGGTTGAAATGTGTGTATTCTTCCCACACTTATTATTATATTGTGAGATAGGGCAATCAAAATAAATATAAAAAATCAATTTTTAAATAGTTAATAATAATTAATTTTATATTATAAAATTATCTTTTTAATCCTATTCATTGAAAAGTTAGATTTTAGAATTAAGATTTAAATTTTAAAATTTAATATAAAAATAATTTTAAAAAAATAAAATAATATTAACCGAAAGAGTTAGTTTTCTAATTAAATTCGACTAATAAAAATTGTCAAATAAAACTGAAATTATCAATTTTTTATTTCACTCCTCATGGTGTTAATTAATATCGATGGAAACTCAAGTGCAATTAATTTCACGTGAAGTTTATAACTGAGAACTGTTAGATAAAAATTTAATCAAATCAATCAAATTATTTAATAGTTCTCAATCAACTTCACATGAAATTGACTGTACCTGAGTTTTCACCATCAACATTTTATCATTTGGTGTAGCAGTCTTAATATACAGCCGATTTCCTAGGAATTTCTCATCAGTCCAACATAACTTTATGCTTTTGCCAATCATGAACAGATCATCATCGAATTACCTTAAAAAGATGCCACATTCAAAAATAAAAATAATCAAATATGAACATAGATAATTCATAATTACAAGTGCAATATCCATGACTTTAACAAATAGTACATTTTGTTCCCTGTGTTTCTTTTTTTGAAATAAAAAACGTGATGGCTTTGCCAGCTAGCTAGCTAGACGTAGATGAAGTACTTGGAAGTTGGAAGTAACCCCATTTTGGAAGCAAAGGACAATTCTAGTGTGACCCCAATTTCATGCATATCAAAAATTTGAATATAAATTTAAAGGTGAAGACTCACATGCAGTTGTCTTTATATAAAGTTGTTAGTTAAGAATCATTAGATGATTTGACATGTTTGATAAAATTGTTATCTAACGATTCTCAACTAACAACTTCATATGAAGACAACTGTATGTGAATTTCTACCAAATTAAAAATAGATGAATTCTACCAAAATGAGCATCCAAGACGTATTGCATATGTAGATATGTGTCATAGAGGTTCTAAAATCTAAAAAGTAAAAACACAACCTTATTTAATATAAGAGGTATTTTACAGGTTCTCATTTGACTTTAATGGTCATATATTTTGTTGTGAAAATAAGACATTTTATGGTTCACTAAGATTATATGATGTCATTTTATCAAGCATTTAGCACCCGAACTTAAGCAACGTAGTTTCGTCTAATTCAGCATGAAAATGATATGAACTAGATCTCTCATAATGTGATGAGTAACTCAACAAAAAGGATAAATACTAATGCGGTACAATATTTACAATCTCAAAAATTTTTAGGGTGCAATAATTAAAATCTTGAAAATAGTTTTTGTGCAATCCATCAATCTCAATAACCACTTAATTTATTTTACTCCTTCAACCACACATTTCAGTAAATTAAACTAACAAAAGCTTTAAAAATTATATTATTTAATGTACATTCATTTAAATTTATATTTACTTTATTATACACGAACCTAAGAAAAATACCAAAGTTTTGTATTATCTTTTTTATTTATTTATACAGATTTTATTTTATTTTTATGATAAACTATATAAAAACTTAACTTCAAATAAATTAAAATGATCATATCATTTTTCTTGATAGGTGGTGCTAGCTGTTGTAGCTACAAAGCAAGAATTAATTAATCACAGCAAAAAGAAGAGAGAGTGTTGAGAATTATTGCAGTGTGGATGAAAATGATGAGCGTGCAAATGCCAACACTTGTAGGGACACCGAGATTTCCTTCCTTAATAATAATCACACTACTTTTCTGCTCCCTCTCTTTGCCATTTCAAGAAGATTATTAGTATGTTAAATTATAATCTTTTGACTAAAATTTTTAAATTAGTGTGTATTATAATTATAATTTTAAACATTTCACTAAAAAATCTCTTCAATGTTTATAATTTTGAGATGAAATTGATTAAAAATTTGATTGTTTTTAAACACATTGTATCTTTTAGAACATATTTATTTTAGATTATATGTATTATAATTATTTTATATTAGTATTTTAGAACATATAGGTAGGTAATACAGAATAACATAGAATTACAGAAAATTAAATCGACTTAAAAGATAGAATCAGGACCAATAAAAAACAAGAGTAGTGGTGACAGTGTCATGGTCAAAATATCAAAGGATAATAAATAGAACTAACAGAAACATGAAACAACTCGTTCTTAACAGATCGAGAGATTAGAGCAATCATTTTGAAATGTCAAGAAAATATTATAGTTCTGATATCATGCTATAATTCATGATAATAATTTAAGAATAAATTGGATATTATAAAAAAATATACGATGAGAAATTCCTATTTATAAGTCGAGCAGAATATAACTTAATCATAATATCAAATTAAAAAAGGAGTTGGTTCGTATTTTAAACGAATCAATGAAATAATGCTAATTAGATTCGACTAAATTAATGAATTAGACAAGTCAATTTGTTTGGTTCGTATTTTTTTTTAAATGCATAATTTAGTAATATTTTTTATTTAATATCTATATAAATAAAAAATAATATATTTATATATTTTTATAATAAATTATCCAAAATCTCAAAAATTAGTTAATAAAAAAAAATTGTACCGAAAAAAAATTTATATATTTAAAAAAGACAAAAAAAGGAAAAAATGAGTCGGACAAGTCAATTCGTGCCTACTAGCTTGACCCAAAAACCATTCGATTCGTGAGTTATACGAGCTGAGTTAAATTAATTCATTTCTAAATGAATTACGATTTTATTGACTCGATTTGTCATTTTTATGAGTGATTCGAACTTACTCGCAAACCATAACTCATTTAAACGATAGCCAAAAAAATCAAAATCCGATGAAAGCTCTAAGTAGAAATAGGAATATTAAGATAGATATTTTAATAATGATCTTGTTATGTCTATGATTACTTAATGGTGGAAGGGAGGTTGATATCGGCTACTGTGAGAATACAGGAAGGCTAAGAGCAAATTTAGGGAGTAAAATAAGGTTTGTAAAGAGTTTTAATAGGAGAGAACTTATAAGAAATTTTCATAGGAGGATTTTATTCTTATTCATTGAAATTATAGCATAGATGATATTATATATATTTCTGTAGCATTGTAATTAAGATATCATCAAAAATTAAGAAAGAAAATTAATTCACATCATATTATATAGAGTAATCACATCATATTTTCTTATATTGGCTTTGTTATAGTTAGTGCATTATTGTGAGTAGTGTTCAATTTCATATTACTTTGTATCTATTAGAAGTCCGAATTTCGCTGTAGACTCAACAATTGGTATCAAGAGCCAATATTATATTATTCATTATTTGAGTAGTAAAATTCAAGTTTGAATACAATGGCTTCTACTAGTGAAAATGTCAAAGTAGACAAATATAAAATCGAAAAGTTTAATGGAAAAAATTATTTTTCCTATTGGAGGATGCAGATAAAAAATTTGCTTATATCACATAAATTGCACAAGGCACTTGCGGGAAAAGAGAAAAAGCCAGAGGATATGAAGGATGAGGATTAGGAAGAATTAGATCTTGAAGCGCGGGCTGCGATAATCTTATGCCTTGAGAGGGATGTTGCTTTCTTGGTGAATGAAGAAGCAACTGCAGCAGGCGTCTGGTTAAAGTTAGAGAATAACTTCATGACAAAGACTCTAACTAACAGGATCTACTTAAAATCTAAATTGTATACATGCAAGATGGAGGAAGACACCTCAATCCGAGAATATATCAATAAGTTTGATAGGATTATATCAAACTTAAAGGATATGGATGTGAAGATTAATGATGAAGATCAGACACTCATATTATTACTTTCATTACCGAAGTCCTATAAAAATCTGGTGGTGGGTGATACTCTGACCATGTATGAGTCGAGGGTATCACTTTTAGCGGATGATCTATGTAAGGTTGCTACGAGTGTAATGTCGTCTTCAAATAGAAGATAGTATAATGATCAAGCACAAGGATTGTTTGCAGTTAGAGGGAGGAGTAATGAAAGAGGAAAAGGTAAGCGTGGAAAGTCTAGGATAAAATCTAGACCTCACGCAGAGAGAACATGCTTTAAATGTGGTGAGTCTGGACATTTTAAAGCAAATTGTCCAAATAAAAAGATAAATTTCAAAAAACAGAACAATAACAACTCAAAAGAAAACAAGAAGCAAGTTACGTCTCAAATAATGATGAAGATTGTTATTGTGTAACAGATGATTCTTACGAGATATCGGGTAAGTAGATGCTTGATTATGGAGCTTCTCACCATATGTGTCCAAATAGAAAGTGGTTTACTATTTATCAAAGCACTAATGGCAGCACAGTTTTGATGGGCAACAATCATGCTTGCAAAACTGTAGGGGTAGGTACTATAAGAATCAAGATGCATGATGGAGTTGTAAGAAGCTTGAAGGATGTGAAACATATTCCTGACTTACGAAAAAATCTGATCTCTATAGGTTTGTTAGAGAAAAATAGTTGCAAAATTGTTGCTGAAAATAGGATTTTAAAAGTTGTTCGTGATTCTTTGGTAATGATGAAGGAGGTTCGTCATGATAATCTTTATCCTCTTTCGGAAACAATTGTTACAGGTGAGCTAGCAGTTAGAATCGGTGGAAGTAAAGATCAAACAGACTGCACGAGGATTTGGCACATGCGGCTTGGGCATATGTCAGAAAAGGGTCTATCATTGCTTAGTGAAAAAGGTTTGCTAAAAAATACGAAGAAACCACAAATTAAGTTTTGTGAACACTGTGTATATACAAAGGCACACATGGTGAAATTTTCTACAAGAAAACACAAAAACAGAGGATTGTTAGACTACGTGCATACTGATGTTTAGGGTCCGGCTAAAGTTACTTGTAATGGTGGTTCCAGGTACTTTATTACGTTTGTTGATGATTATTAAAGGTATGCTTGGGTTTACTTCCTCAAGCATAGGAATGAGGTATTCGACACTTTTAAGCGGTGAAAAGCAATGGCTGAAAACAGAACAGGTGGGAAGCTAAAAACTCTGCGATCTGATAATGACACAGAGTATACAGATGGAGCTTTCAAGGAGTTCTGTGATCAGGAAGGAATTGTGAGACACTAGACAGTTAGAGACACACCACAACAGAATGGGGTCACAGAAAGACTGAATCATATACTATTTGAGAAGGCAAGGTGTATGCACTCTAATTTTGGGTTAGGCAGAGAATGGTAGGCTGAGTCAATTGCTACAGTGTGCTACATAGTGAATCGATCTCCACATTCTTCTTTAGATGGAGACACACCTTATAAGGTGCAGTTAGGAGAACGTGCAGATTACGAGAAACTCAGAGTCTTTGGATGCATAGCTTATTATCAAGTCAAAGACAATAAACTTGATGAAAGAGCTAAGAAGGCAATCTTTTTGGAGTATCCAAGAGGGGTTTAAGGCTATCGTCTTTGGAGTGTAAGTGATTCTAAATTTGTAATTAGCAGGGATGTGACCTTTAATGAAAGATTTATGGTAACTTTGTCTAAAATTATGACGCCAGATGATGGTGATGTTGGAAAAACTATAAACACTCAAGTGATGGAGATAGAGTTTAAAAACCAACCAATAAACTCTAGTCATGTTCAGGTGGAGCATCTTAATGCTACTCACGAAGATGAGGAGGACGATGAACTTGATCATGAGGAGATTCAACAGGAAAATACACATGTATTACAACAGCAACAACAGAATTCTTTGGCATCCACTAGACCAAAGAGGAATTACAAACTCGTACAAAAGCTTGGGTTAGACAAGCATCTGAGGCATTATGGGCAGTTAAATTTGGTAGAGTATGCACTATCGGTGGAGGATGATGAGCCACTCACCTTTAACCAAGCTATCAAGGACAAGGATAGTGAGAGCCGGTTGGTTGCTATGGAAGAAGAGATGCAGTCTCTTCATAAAAACAAGACATGGGAGGTGGTCCCATTACCCGTGAGAAAGACTGCTATTGGTTGTAAGTGAGTGTATAAAAGAAAAGAAAATTCTACTAAATCGGATGGCACAAGATTCAAGGCTAGGTTAGTGGCCAAGGGATTCGCACAGAAAGAAGGAGTTGATTATAATGAGATATTTTCTTCTATGGTAAAACACACTTCCATTCGAATGCTTTTAAGTCTTGTAGCTCATGGCGATCATGAGTTAGAACAACTAGATGTGAAGACAGCATTCTTACACAGAGATTTAGAGAAAGAAATTTACATGTATCAACCTGAGGGTTTCAAGGTTGAGGGTAAAGAAGGTCAGATTTGTCGCTTGAGAAAATCACTTTATGGATTAAAACAATATCCTCGACAGTAGTACAAGTGATTTGATTTCTTTATTTTAAAATAAGGTTTTTTTAGAAGTAACTATGATTATTGTGTATACATTCATAAGCTTCCTGGAGGTGATTATATCTATCTTTTATTGTATGTGGATGACATGCTCATTGCTTCCAATAGCAAGGTGGAAATAGATAGGTTAAAGTTTCAACTTGGTGAAGAGTTTGAAACAAAAGATTTGGGTGCTGCGAGAAAAATTTTAGGCATGGAGATTAGAAGAGAGAGATCAAGTTGAAAATTGTTTCTAAGCCAAAAAGGCTACATTGAATGGGTCATCGAAAGGTTTGGAATGAAAAATGCTAAGCCGGTGGTGACTCCATTGGCTCCACATTTCAGGCTCTCAGGTAAACAATCTCCTACAACAGCAGAAGATAAGGCTTACATGGACAATGTACCTTACGCAAGTGTTGTAGGCAGCGTAATGTACGCTATGGTATGCACACGCTCATATATTTCACAAGCAGTTAGTGTTCTTAGCAAGTTTATGGCAAACCCGGGGAAGACACACTGGGAAGCAGTTAAGTGGATATTAAGATACTTGAAGGGTACCATTGGCACAGGTTTATGCTTTGGTGGTAAATCATCATGTCAAATTAGAAATTTTGTTGATTCAGATTATGCTGGTGATCTAGACAGACGACGATCTACAATTAGTTATGTATATAAAATATATGGTGCTCCAATTAGTTGGCGATCGATGTTACAAGCTACAGTGGTACTATCTACTATAGAGGCTGAGTACGTGGCATTAGCAGAAGGGTGAAGGAGGCATTGTGGTTAAGGGGTTTTCTAGATGAATTGGATTTTAAGCAAGATTGTGTGAATATTAGTTGTGATAGCCAAAGTGTGATTTATTTGGCTAAAAATCAGGTTCATCATGCTCGTACCAAGCATATTGATGTTAGGTATCACTTTGTGCATGATGTTATAGAGAAATGTGACATTTCTCTCGTGAAGGTACATACAAACGAAAACCCAGCAGACATGTTGACTAAAGTAGTGTTGAAAAACAAATTCTAGCATTGCTTGGATTTGCTCAACATTATTCCATGTTAAGTATTACATGGCGAATAAAGGAACTACGTTTCATTTGATCCTGATAAAGGGTACGTAGGCAGTCATTGTTAAGATGATGCAACAGGATACAATTACTACAATTTGTTCGTTCAAAATTTGAGTCGGTTTTTGAAATTGTGATCGAGGTGGAGAATTGTGAAAATACAAGAAGGTTAAGAGCAAACTTATGGAATAAAATAAGGTTTGTAAGAAATTTTAATAGGAGAAAACTTGTAGGAAGTTTTCATAGAAGGATTTTATTCTTGTTCATTGAAAGTATAACATAGATGATACTATATATATTTCTGTAGTATTGTAATTAAAATATCATCAAAAATTAAAAAAAATTAATTCACATCATATTATATAGAATAATTACATCATATTTTTTTATATTAACTTTGTTATAATTAATGCATTATTATTATAATGTTCAATTTCATATTATTTTATATCTATTAAAAGTTCAAATACTACTGCAAACTCAATAGTTACAAATTAAAACCTCTTGAAGCATGTAATGTACAAACAATTAGCAACCTTAGTCAGAAAACCAACTTTTCTAATAACATTTAATATTTCTGCCTCAAAAAATTAATGTATAAGTATAACAATAAAGAACAGTTTAAATAAAATAAAGGACTATAATAACTATTAAATTGCACAATTTATATAATTTTATATGTCACTTATATATAGATTCAAAATATGAGTTTAATTCTAACGTATTATAAGTTTTTAATGATCATTTAATTATTTGAATGGTCATTCAAAAAAAATACCAATTGCACCATGAATTAATAAAGGAAAAAAAAAAAGATCTATTCGTTTCTTTGCAAAATAATAGTGATTATTGAGCAAGATGTTTGCCTTTTACACTTCATTACTCATGCAAATTGGAATCAATGTATGGTGTCCTTTAATTTCTTAGCTTTATTATTAATTTATTATTGTGATGAGCCTATTAAAGACGAGAAAGTTCATGAGAATTGAAAAAAAAAGACTACCACACAAAGACAAAATTAAAACACAAAAAGACTACCCATTTAGTGGAAAAGAGGCCACCCACTCTAAATTTGTCTGCAAGAAAGCCACAAAAAATTTTATCTTATTAATAATTAAATTAACTATAACTTTCAGTAAATATAATTTAGTGTGGAAGGATTGCTTAAATATGATTAACTTTTTCGATATATTATCAATTATTTTATTAAATTTATCAGATATGTAATTAAAACTATTAGTTTTAATTTTTTTTTTCCATATCAATTTGTAAATTTTAACAGAATTGTATAACTATATACTAGTAATATTTTTTTTCTTTAAACTAAACTCTAGTCTTAACAAATTTATTTATTTATTATGTAATATACTTCATTTAAAAGCTAGATTCTTTAATAACAAATTTTATATTTGGACTGTACCAATTAAAGGTTTAATCAAATAATAATGTAGTAAATTCCAAGTAAATTGTTGATCTAAAAATTGTCATGTATAATGGGGTATTTTGTTAGAGGATGTTGGGTCTTTGGGAAACATATGGTTCCCAATGTCATTTTTCAAACACGAAAATGAATGAGGAGATCATCATTTTTATTTTGACTTAACATTTATGAATAAATTTTAATTGATTAAGGAACAGTGTTTTGCATATGAATTCTGATTTGGTTTATTATTCATAATGTATAATACTGTACGTCAATAAATTTTATTGGTCAAGTAACAGTGATATATATCATGTGTCGCCTTATCTAATAGTTAGGGTTCCAAAAGGGGTCCATATTATTATTAATGCTCTCTCATCCAAAATAGGGCCCCAAATAGGCCATTACTTCCCACATAATAACAAATTGTGGCACTATTTTTGACAAGAGAGTAAAGTACCAAAATTATTATTCTGGCAAATTTAATTAAAAAAATTTTAAGTGTACCGTCGTACCGGTGTTTCAGTTATTTTAATCGTTGATTTTAATTATAAAAAATATATATAATATATATAATTAAGATCAACGGTTAAAAATTACTGATACACCGATATAACGGTACACTTGAAAATCTTTTAATTTAATTATAGAATAATTAAAAATAGTTTGTAATTATAAAAGATGTATTTTAATAGATAAAGTTATTTAAAGTCTACAAAATTTTAAATTATTCTTCTAACTCTATCCATTTCTATTTTTTAATATTATTCACTATCCCAACTCCCAGTCTTTTTTTCAAATTTTCTTTTTTTTTATTCTATTTTTCTATTTTTTCCTACTTATTCTTCAATTTTTCCTACTTATTGTGTGGATCGCCTCTAAAGTTATTGTGTGGTTGAAAAGAATAGGAGAAAATTCAAAAAAAGAAAGTGAGAAATTAAAATGAAAATAGAAAATTGAGAAAAGAGAATTTGAAAAAGGGATTGGGTGTTTGAAAATAGTGGCAAAGATTATTAAAGAATGAAAATAGATAGAGTTAGAATTTGGGAGTGATTATGTTATGTCATAGAGTAGGATAATTTAAGAATTTTTTATTATTTTTAAGGTATGGCTATAGTTTTGACTATCGAAAATTATCTTTATAGTTAAAAATTAATTTTAATTTTGATAATTTGTTTTTTTTATTTGAATTCAAATTTTTATTTTAAAAATAATAAAGTATTTATCATTTTGTTTAAATCAGATTTGTTAAACGTCAATTCACTTTAATCTGATTAGTGTATTAATAGATACTTTTAGATACTAAAGTGTCAATCGATTTATTCTCTTACTTCTTAAAGTTGTATAACTAATAAAATAAAATTAGTTGAGATAATAAATAATTTGTTATTTAACTACAAAAATTTATGTTTAAATTTTTGAAATAATAAAATTATCTTTTTATAAATTATGTATAAAAAATATATTTTAAAAAAGAATATAGTGAAAACTCAGGTGAAGTCAATTTTACGTGAAGTTGAAATAAATTTACTTAAATCAGTCAAATAATTAAACAGCTCTCAGATATCAATTTCACGTGAAGTCGACTGGACAATTGAAGGTGGCGCGTGTAGGTGAGAGTCCCCTGAAGGATTGCAGAGAAAGATGAGAGAGGTAGTGCATGAAATATATCAAAATCAATGTGATAAGATTAATCAGTGTAGCATGCACATATCACACATCACATTATATGATTTGAAATTTGACTATGTCATCCATGGGGACACCACAACACCCCTCATTCCCTCAACTTGTCTCCCTCCTCTCCTTTTTCGCCACGTGTATCACTAGGAATATTGCAAAATCTAATTTGGATAAACCAAAAACAGTTCAAATTACAAATTGTTTGAAATATAGATATTTAAAAAAATAATAAAAAATTAGCAGAATTTATTTTTTTTATTAATAAATAGTTATTAATATTTAATAATACAGATATGGTTATTCCTTTTTATGAGTTTGTACATGGATTTACAGCAATGTTAAATTGCTCAAAGTAATAAAATGAATTTTAACCAAGCCTTAGCCAATAAGAGGAATCATATAATTAAAGAACATGAATACTAGATAAATTGTATTAAAATTTGAATATAACCTTGTAATAAATGTAAATGACAATAATGAAGATGACACAAAATAAAATGCAAAAAAGGAAAGACAAGCTAAGAATGAAAAAATATAAAATAAAAAAAATAATTAAATTTGAGCTCAGAGTATTATTCAATTGCAATAAACCTCTTTGACTATATAGATTTTTTTTTTTTTATCTTATTTACACACAGAATCTCCAATGGAAATTTTGGTATTTTGATTATCATTATATGTTATTTTGATTCAAAAGTTGGGTCGAAAAAATATATATCCTATAAAAAAATTATGAACAATATAATTTTATTAAATTGATATCAGTATTTAAGCCTTTAAGTTATATATAATAAATAGTTTGATATCTCCAGTAACTTGATAATCTACAATTTTTTATTTTCTGTTTTAAAAAGTGAAGTTCTTTATTCCTCTATTTTACATTTTCCACCTCTTTTATATATTATTACTATATTCTCTTATTCATTCTTTTCAATAAGGTTCACTCATATTGGCCATACAGGTTATTTCCAGATCCAAAATTATCTACTTTTAAGGACAATTAAACATACTTTATTTAATAAAGGCATTCAAGAATCGCTGTAGCACAATTGACAAGTTATCTATCTTAATTAATTACATTCTTTATTTGGATTTTGGAGCCTTGCGCCTTGGTAGCAAATAATTATGCTGAGTTTTTTTTTTTTTCGAATAAAAAAATTATCTGGGAAAACAAGATAACAAGAGTGCATATTTCTAGCCTGAAGAGTAATATTAGGTAACTAAAATATTATAAATAATAAATAAAAAATATTAGAGAGTTATCAAAATTAATTATTTTTAGTTATTAATTAGTTATTAATATTTAAAAATTTAGGTTAAAGTATATTATTAAATTATTAAACTAAATAAATTGAGTCGATGACTAAAAATGATAACAAAAAATAATGAATTTTAATAGCTTTCTAACCTTTTTCGATATAAAAAAATTATCCTAGGCTCTAACTAAATGATGGCTAAATTTTGATCAGAAGTGATGATTCTTGAGACTTTTTGTTACTATAATGCAAATGAATGTGCTTTTGTTGTTATAGTACAAATTAAATACCATAAATGAGTATTTAAAAAAAATCAATGTATACACATTATATAAAGGAATAAACTAATATAAATGGCAATGATATAATATTATTTCCATTTAATAAAAAAACGTGTGAGATATTACAATATTAATGAACTGAAGTCACATAAATAAAATAAAAAATAAAAAGTTTTGGCAGTTTTAAGTTAAATATTTTTGTTTTTTAAACACTTTTATTTTTAGAATAACATGAAAAACAATTTATCAGTTGTAGTTTTTATTGTACATTATAAATCATACTTCGATTTTAATTTATGTTCCTGAATTTATAATTGATCATATTAATAGTCATCAGTACTGATTTAATGATCAAACGATTATATGACATCAATGTTATTCACGAAATGTTAAACACCTTCTATCTCTCAAAAGCTAAGTTATGAATTATTTTTACCGTTATTGACTTAAGTGTTAGATTTGACTTTTTAGATATTTATAATTCGCATTCTTCATCCACCAAAATATATCTCATCCACCAAAAAAAAGAGCAAATTCAATCACTACTGGACGAGTTACACCACAAGATAACCATACAATTGTTGAAATTATTTTTCATTTGTTCATTAGTTGTGAGCTCACTTGGTAGGTATGGTGTGTTTGGTTATTCGCTTTTAGAAGGATATGGACTATTTCAAATACGCTCAAGCAACACTATGAAAATTGGACAGATATATTAGCGACAAAGATGAAATAGAAGTGGTGGTTGGTTAGTTTTTTTACGGTCATCTGAACAATTTGACTATAAATAAATGATAGAATCTTCAAAAATCAAGATTCAAGCTAAGGATTGTTATTTTCAACGTTATGAGTTTTTGTTTCTTTTCTTTTGCTCCATCTTGTTGTATTGAACTTTTTTATTTAAAAAAAAATACAATAACACATTTTATTTACCGTTTAAGATTTTAAAATTTAATTAAATATTTATGATAACTTTCAGAATAGAAATCACATATATAAAACTGAGCTTTAGAATTTGTAACCACATCTGCATTTGTTTCCGCAGTTTTTATGTGGCTGAACTATGTTTTCACATTTATAAATAAAAACAAAAGTTATGTATGACATTATACTTTAAATTAATTAACTCACCCCCCCCCCCCCCCCCAAGAGCCTACCACAATTCAAGAAATTAAAACGAGCCACATATTATACTTAATTGGCTCTGATAACAACATATTATTAAAGTTGGTAAGCACGTATTTATGCAGGCACCCTTATGTTATATATGTATATTATTTGTTTGGATTTTATTATAGATGTGGTATCTTTATAATGTATACGGTTTGGTTAGAAGCTGTAATTGGCTCCTCGAAGGAATTGAACATGCACACTCCTCGGCAAGATCTTGTTGCCACTCTTCTGTTTATCGTAAGTAGTAAAATACTAATTATATACTATTATACTTGCATGACAATGTGACATTATTCGTAAGTCTCGTGCATGCAACCTTAATTTTCTTGCTATTAATTAAATAATCACATCGCCCTAAGCTTTATTTAGGGTTAATCGTGTCGTAACGTTACCACTTACCACCACCTACAAATTATTCAATGGGGACAAAAAAATCAGTTAATAATCGACTAACAAAAAATAAATAAATAAATATCCACACATCTAAATGATTTTTATTATTTCCCCGAAATTGATCCTTGTCATTTTATAAAAGGTAAAATCTTGAACTGAATAGGTGTAGTAGTGTCATTCTTGGGGGAATCTTCTTGTGCATGGAGTTAGAAAAATACAGTGAGGGTACCCCTCACCCTTTCTCGTGTTTCACATAGGAATTTGAAGGATAATATTTTTGTATATTTGTGTGGACAGTGGACACCACCACTTCAAATAATAAAAAATAATAAATGTCAAGTCTTAATTTTCCTTATAATTAACTAGCTAGTACTATAGTTTTTTTTTTTTAGAAAAATTTTACATAAATTTATATTACATTTAATATGTAGTCAAAAAATGATGAAAATTCAGGTGAAGTCAACTTCACGTACTCAAAGCCGTTAGATGAAAATTTAGTCAAATCAGTTAAATCATCTAACGACCTCTCAGGTATCAACTTCACGTGAAGTCGAATGCACTTGAGTTTTCATCTAATAATATGTTTAACTACCCATTTTAATTTATAATATTTAAAAATTAAATGACACCCCTAAAATTAGATATTAAGACATGCTCCAAGAATATAAAACTATTTCTCTTAATATTGTATTTTGAATTTCTCTCTCTTGTTGAAATGTGGTAGAGAAGTTTACCCTAGTTGAAACTTGAAAGACATAGGGTAAAATGAACATCATGGGGCCTGGCTCGATTCCAAGTGTTTCAAGTTTTTAACGCTAAGTTGCTGCTGTGGGACAGTGATGATATTGCTATAAACAGCAAAGCTGGGGAAAAGGGAAATTTAAGTATAGAAAGGAACAAGTTAAAATTTAGAGGAGGAATTAAATGAAAAATGGCATGCATATAGTAACAAAAATTAGGTAAAGAAGTTAATAACGGAGGAAAATAATCAATAATGCCTGACTACTCTAGCTACACCTAAGTCTCCTTTCAAAGTGATGTATCATTTTATGCTTGTCAAATTATTTATTTATCAATTTTTAATCATGTTTATAGGTGGCTTATCAATAATTATTGTTAAGGGTTTCTCTATTAATGACTGAAAATTTTCAAAAACAAATCTAATGTGACAAAAGAGTTTAATTTTTAATGTACTGACATAATAGTCTAATCATATTCGTTTTTTTGGATGACCATTCACATAATCAATAGAAAAGAGTTATTTTTGCTGACATAGCAATTTTATATTGACTATCAAAATTAAATTTGTGATAAAATTGCGTAGAAAGACATATATTCCACTTTTACCCTCAAACCAAACTTAAAATCTTGAAAGGATCTTCATGACCTAAACGAAATCCATCAGCACAAGAGAAGATTGGCTTTCCCCATGCTGAAAGCAAAAGGCACTAAAAAGGAAAACCCTAAATAGAGAAAAAGATGATGGAGATACAAATGCAATGGGATGCAAGAGGATTCGGCAAATGGCAAAGAAGTAGCAGCAGCAAATGTGTGCTTGCTTCCGTAGGAGCATTGGCACTGGCAGTGTTAGGACTAGGACAAGCATCCTTCAATGATCAATTGAGACATTTACTGTCACTTTTCTTCTATCACTTTACCGTTTTCTTTTAAAATGACTCACTTTTTTTACTACCTGAACAAGTACAGCTTAAACGGCTAAAGGTATACGTCAACTATTAAAAAGTAGGATAAGGACATAAGCTTCTCTTCTCTCCTTTTTTTAACCTCATAAATAGCCCAAGCATGTTCTTTACAAGTTGGGCCTAAATATAATTGCTTTGATCCATATTCAAGTATTAAAGGGCACACAGCAAGTCAGCAACCCAAGAAAATCTGTTATTTTTATTTTGAAAAACTGTTGGACCCCGCCTTTGTGATAGAATAAAAACGGGTTTGAAATCCTCGTTGTACAAGTAGCAATCCATTAGCCACCAATAAACTCTTAAATGAATTTCAGATTTGCAGCAGAAGGCAGATTAACTCTTGGCCTATCACACTGGAAGATACCGTGGATAACAACAAAAAAATAGACAGGGTAAAAATACTTCCTGCTTTTACCCAAAAAATAAAAAATATTTAATGCTCTTCATCCAATCTCACAATCTAAAACATTTCATCAAGAGACAGGTTGTAGTAGGGCCAAACAATCATATATATTGTGGAATGAATTTGACTTGAAAGTTATACATGGAAGTAGTAATTAGCTTTCATGTATTCATTCAACTAGCTACAAGAGATTGATACACAAAATTGTGACTTAACAAAATAATATTCAAATGTAGTATTCTTGATGATCAGTCAATGGGACCGGAACTAAGAGGGACCTGTACAGTAAAGTGGCTGAATTTGAACCTTTTGAAACAGGTTCCTGCTGAATTCAACTATATCATAAAGGTATATCCAAAAAATTCAAAAAACAAAAAAAAAGGTGCCTGCAAACTTCCATCCAGCTAAATAGCTAATCATTCATTGGGTGAAGGCAGCAAGCAATGAGCAATTCCCTCTGCACTCTGGTGAGCTGAGATAAAATTGCTTGAAAGCGTCTTATAAGGGGAAAAAAACATTTCGACCTTCAGCAAAGGAAAAAAAATGAGAAAAATAGAATATTAATTATAATTTTCCAGGTTCAAGTAAATATGATATTATTCGGACCTCCCATTTAAATCCTTTCTCTGCACTTAAATTTAAGGATATTATCCACTTTAAATTGTATCCGCCAGATTAACGTATGTGTAGTTATACAGCTGCAGATTTCTAAGATTACAAAGTTAGAATTGTACCTGATTATCAGAGAAAAATATAATGAAGAACATTCAGATTTGAACTAGTTCCACGGCTGTGACAACGAGACTTTAGGAGTTGACGCTTGTAACCCTTTTTTGCCATGTACCGCAGCTTTCAGCACAGTATATTGCTCAGTCACGGAATCATACAGAACTTTTGTAGAGTCATCCTTGGCCTGCTCCAAAGTCCAAATATAATCCATAGCATACCAATCAAATTAACGATGGAAAAGAACGCAATCTCTTTTTCAAACTTAGATTTTACAAGTTAAAACCACCTGTTGATTTGAGTAGAGAACTCAAGGATACAAAAGACAGGCATTGCACTTAGTTTCACAAGTATTCATTTCACGAAAAGAAGGTAGTTAATACATTCAGATGAGGCAAAGTTCTACTTGCAGGCCATCACAATTTTTACATTCAAAAGTCACAGGCAGATCAGGGAGGGACTTCTTAAAAGCATAAATTTTACTTGGAATTTTGTGCAGTCTCAACAACAAAAACAAAAATATCACTTTTTTTGTACTTGAAATACAGCTTTAAACAAAATAACATTGTTATGACTCTTAATTAATTACAACTCCTCAGTTGGAAGATAACAATTCGACAATAGGTGATTTCTCCCAGGAAAACTGGTGGAGTCAATGGCAAATAAGAAATTTAATAAACATGGGTACTGAAAAGTCCAGGATATAAAATTTAACAAACCTGTTCAGGTTTTCCACTTGCAGGAAAGCTTATTGGTGGAGTCACAGATAAGGCAGTCCCATGAAAAGATATAATTCTTTTCTCCCCAATCTTTTTTTCCACCTGAAAATATATGTACACACACATTAATATAACATATCAATAAAACAAACAACAATAAACAAAAATGGACTCAGCAAGACAAGAACCATACCGTTGCTGGAGGGGGCATTATATCATAGCACAGTAATGCCATAGGATATATATGACCTGGTGGACCGGAATTCTCAACAAGTCTTCGCATATTGTCTACTGAAGCAGGATCAAAGGGTGCCTAAATACCTTATATCAGTACGGAAAGATAGTAGAACTGGCAGTGTAATGCACAAAGTAGAGCTTGATCACAAGGTTTGTTCACAACTCAGTTCTGATACAAATCCTAATGTTCATATTTTATTTTTACACGCAAAAGAGAAGGAAATAACTGTGAACAATAATCTAATTTTTCAGAGTTGCTAGACTGCATTTAGGAAAGATAACATTAGATTTATAATAGGCAGAGGAATTTTGTCTATCACTGTCACCAACTTAATACCCTTTTGACCTTGAAAAATCACCCTCAATGTTTTTCTTAGGTTAAGATTTATCTGACACAATCTAAAGAGAATCTATGTAAACTAATAGAAGCATAAAACAACCTAAAAGTCAGCATAGAAAAGAATAACTACAAGAAAACATGAGTTTGAACTATTCTACTGGTCAATATGATTAAGTTACATTATATCTATGATAATGATAACTTCAAATAACTGGGACTGTAATGCTCTTTTTTAATCTCATTTTAACAGGAAAATTAACTTACTGGTACAAATTCTCCAGTTTTTGGATCTGTTCGATCCCTACCACCACTTGGGGCAATCCAGATTAGCTGAGATCCACCCCTGTACCAAAATACAGAACTTTAACAGCTGAAAGCCAAAATAATGGACATTTGACCAACCAACACAAACAATTAATTGAAGAAATTCTCTGCAGTTACTTTTTATATTTCCTTTTAAGAATTATATTTAAATTTCAAAAGCTTACAGGTTCCAAGAAAACATGGCCTAAGATTGATAAACTACAGAATTCAGAATCTATAAAGAAAAGAAGTTTTTAACTCTACACTAATAGATATACCTTAAAAGCACAGCCATCTCCTTCAAACTTCGTGTATTTGCTTTTTTTTTCATCTCTATTTGTGAGGGGTCGTCAAGCATGTGCTTTTTAGAGTATACACAAATCAGATTCCTATAAAAACAAAGATTATTACGTCAACTACATTCGTTAAAATAAACATATGGACATATTTCAAATTTAATAAACCGAAGTATAAAATAAACCTGCCAATACTGAAGGGCTTGCACATAGGATCAGTAACAACTCTATCTCCTGCTACATAGATCTGTATAACAATTGGCAGAATTCAATTACTTCAGTGGTTACACATGTACACAAAGACTGTTAAAACAACAAAACAATAAAAATTATAAAATTATAAAAAAATTACCATGTTTTCAGCAAGATGTGGGGCCTTTTTTTCAATTAGCAGTGCAATAACAGCAGGATCTGCTTCAGTCTGGTGATTTGACATCAAGATGATATTGTGTCCCTGCAGTAATATTTGAGTCTTAGAATTCCCTCCCACATCTATTAAAATGTTAACAAAGGGAGAATATACAGCAAGCAAATAATCAAATAGATAACTCAAAGGCATGAAGTAAGGACATTAAAAACTGTAACCTTCTTAAGTCTTTCTTCCATTTCAGTGAAAAGGGGCATGTTGCCAACATAAGAATTTCTGCAACAAAGATCCACCCAAATTGCGTAAAGCTGAGGCACAGCAAGATGGAATTCATATTGTATTTAAAACTGGTTATCAAAAAGCCCAAACACTTTGAGAATGGGGTTTACAGTTTGCCACATTCCGCAGACAACACAAGTCTATTGGTGAAGTAAATGGCATGAATGAGATTTACTAATAACATAATAGAGTTTGAGAAATGAGGAGAATTTGAGAGTATGATTCTGAATATTCTGTATATTAGTTTAGTGTTAGCGTTGAATTGTGCTTTATATACATGTGTAGACAAGTGTGTAGATGTGTATAGCTTGTAAGCACAAGCAAGCCTCGGGCAGAGAGGTCATTCTATCTTAAATTAGTTATCACAACTGTCTCAGTAGTTACAGCTATCCCATCAAGCTAATTGTCTTTACTCTCTTACTAGCTTACTCTATTAAGTGTAGGTGATCAACTATTAAAGTCAAATCAGTAAATCAAACAGGTTGATATCAAACATAAGAAAGAGAGACACAAGTTTTAAAACTCACTTGAAATCAATTAGAGGACGGATATAATTTTGACCAAACGTGTAGTAGTCGAAAGGCTCCCTCTTTGCTTTGTGGTGTGGCTCAAAGACAAAGGGATCCTATTCAAAAAAAAGGGGAAAAAAATCAGTAAAAAGCTTTGAGCATGTCATTCATCTAATGCAGGGGAAAAATATCAAGCTAAACATGCATATATTCCAGATGCATGTCTAAATATGAAATATTCTTTAAATAAAAATTCTCTGAGCATGGAAACAAGCAGCACAACGTATCTGAGAATTCAACCTTACCGACACATCCAAAGATATGCGATCTAGAAAAGCAGACATATTTGACAAAACAATCTCGTCTGCCTTGGGATTTCCACTTTTGACTACCTGAAACGTGATTGCAAGCACAAGAAGCGTGTCTAAGTTGTCTAAGCCTTTTAAATTCCATAATAATAATTGCTTTCACTATCATCAAGATTATCCATGCTAAGACAATGAATAAGTTTCAGGTAATAAGCAAAGCACTTAAAAAATTTTCAAAAATTTCAAGTGTAATAATTCCAAAAGTTGCATCTGTTAAAGCAATATTGAAACCAAGGTTATAGATAGGAAACCATTTGTAGTGCAAGTGCATATACAATGAATGCATTTGAATATTTTCCTTGTTTGGGGATTAAAAGGATATTGTTTGGTAAGGTATACTGGCCATATTCTCCGCAATCCCTAATACATTTTTCTTTGCAATTCCTCTCCTTTCTCTATTTATGTACCATTCATATCAGTGTCCAACATCTCAATTAAAGAGACACGTAGGAGGTTTTTTCTTTTGTTAGGGCAATTTTTTTTTTTTTTGGGGGGGGGGGGGGGTCGTGTTGAATTGGGGGGCAAGATGTTTGGTAAAAAACTAATATTCAGTTCTTGTTACATAAATAATCGATCATGCATCAAGTAGGCTGAAGCAAACAAACAAGAATATATTATAGCGCTGACAGATACAGCTATCGTGTCATCCTCAAAGCACATTATTTTGGGAATTCAGCTCCATGGTGAATCATAAGGGAACTGGCATCCCTTTTTAAAGATAGTAGGAATAATTAATCTGAAAGAATGAAGATGCACAGCTTCACTTCTTGAATTGTATGTCAAGAAAAATGTCCAGGCAGCAAAAAGCATGCATAAAATTGAATGTTAAACCACAAAGTGTGTGGAGGATGCACGTGTATGAAAAAACAAAAAAATATGAATATTAACTTACTGCACTTTTATAGTTTTTGTACACTTCTTCCATCCCTGCAGCAACGTGAGCAGGCAGATTTCCTGATTGTGCTTCCTTCTTGATTCCAGAAAGAAGCTCTGCAAATAAACAAGTATCGTGAAGGGAGATGAATTTTGTGGAAGAAAGATTGTACTCAAAACTCATCAATGTAAAAGTTTTGCTTCAGACAATAATAATAACAATAACAATAACAGTAATAATAAAGCAAAAAGTCATGCTGATTCCTTCTCTTTTACTATATTCTTGTATCTACATCTCTACATCTCAGACTCTAACAGACAGAATCTTCCTTTTGTCTTATCACCTATCTTAATACCCTGCAGTCCACCGACAGACAGACCTATATATTGTTTCTCACTAGCTCAACAAAACTAAAATTAGCAAGCCTCGTAATTTTCATCCCTCAGAATTTTTATTTCTCAATATGTAGTCATAGGCTATAATTTTGGTTCTCTTTTAATTGCAAAACTGGACCACTATAAATTAGCTGTGTCTGAAATAACTATGCATGATTTATCCTCCTTCCTTCTCTTCCCATTAGGAAGTATACAATTAACAAAAAATATATACCAAAAATGAAAAAATTATGTATCATAGAACTACCTAATCATTTACCTAATATTACAATATAATTAATCCTCCCCCTTTTCCCATGCCAAGCTGGAAAAAGCGCTAGAGTCTAGCAGTTAGTTATAAATTACATAAGCAAAAAAGGCCCAAACAGCAGCCGGCGCAGATAAAAACAAAAATCCCAAACCTAAAGAAACCAAATTAATACATCACCAAACCATAACAGCATACATTAAATTAAAATAAAATAAAATAAAATAAAATAAAAAATACACCCAATCATTGCATCCAAACCTCATTCCTTCTCAAACTTTCTTGATTCATTCCAGCTCAATAATAATAATAATAATAATAATAATAATAATAATAATAAAAGAAATGAGATGAAGAAAGAGAAAGAGGAACCTTGTTCAGAGCGAGCGTTGAGGAAAGTGCGGGTAGAGACAGCTGCCATTTTGGGAGGAGAGGCAAGATAGTCTTGTGCCTTAATCTTAGGCTTGAAAGAGTAGAGAGAAGAGGCACAATAGCAAGAACAAGAAGTATAGTAAACGGATGAAGAAGAACAGGAAGGAGGAGGAGGAGGCTTTGAAGAGAAGGAAGAAACCCTAGGAACGAAGAATGCGGGAAACGGAGACTGAGAATGAGAAGAAGAAGCATTGGTGGATATGGTAAACACGCCCTGTGCCGCACGCTGAGCGAGAGACCCGTTCATCGTTTCGTTTCGTTTCGTCACGCACAGAAACAAAGAAAAGAAAATGAAAGAAAAGAAAAGAATGAATGAATGAGAGTGAATAGTGAGGAAGAGAGAGAAAGCGTTGTGAGAGAGAAAGAGAAAGAAGAAGAGAGTGTGTCATTGGCGGGCTCACGTGCTTTTCCGTCTTTTAAGTGGGACCCACCGTTGCCACAGTGGGAGCCAATGGTTTCTCCAATCAACCCAGATTTGACACGTGTCAATTATTTAACGGACCATATTCCCTCACCGGATAAACCCCCTTTTTTTTTAATTAATCTTTTTTTTTTTGTCTGAATTCTGACCTTTCCTTTCTTTGAAGAAATCAATTTCTTGCTATTAACTTAATATACTGATAAATATTTAATCTCAATGGCTACCACTTGATTTTGGCAAATGTGAAGGGGGAAAAAAATAATTAAAAACTAGTCCATGTGATATAGTCCAGTTTTTAGTTTGTACGAAATGGAATTCCTCTATAGTTAGATGAATCAATTGAATTACATTTTTTTTTCAAATAATCAATTACATTTCCTATTTTTGGAAAATGTGATTTTATTAGCCTGTGATCAAACTTTTATCTCAATATAATATTATTGTAGACAGCTAAATTTAGTATTGTAATAGTTACTTAATGTAAACATCTTTTTTATTGAGGTTAATATAATCTTTGAAATTATTTTGTAAAACTTAATTAACTCAAAATTAGTAGATACTAATTAAATATGTGTGTCTGTGTGCGTGTGGTGTGAGTGGTATTCACTATTCATAAGCAACACAGGTGTGTATTATATGATTCTTCAACCTTATCCACATGCTGCTGTAGCATTATTATTATTCATACCTTAAATATTCGATCAATAATTAATTTGTATTGCAAGTCGCTTTCTTTTATCCAAATGTCATAACTCGCATCATGAGAAAATATTTGACTAAGACAAGTTTTGTTCTGGGTCGTCTATTTAAATATTATTATCACAAAATCAAAAGTTATTTATTACTGTGTATCTTTTTTAATTTCCTTATCATATATATTCTTGCATAGTGGGATGATATTCTCAGCGGTACACGTAGTTTTGTCTCCGACAACAAGGGATGATTCATATTATGCCTTTTTACCAAACCAACCACACACGGTGCATAATTCTTATACAATTATTTTTTTTTTGGAGAAAAGAACAAAGAGGCCTTTAACTTTTTGTTTCGTGGATATTTTTATTTTTGACCATTAAAAAATATTTTTAAATTTCTGACTTTCACAAAATTTAGACGAATTAGTCCCTGACGGAGGCATTTGGACGGATCAGTCCCCGACAGAGACATTTGGATGGAGGGACTGATCTATCCAAGTTTTATCAAAGTCATGAACTTAAAAGTATTTTTCAATGGTTAGGAACAAAAATGTCCGCAGAACAAAAAGTGAGGGACCTATTTGTCATTTTTTCTCTTTTTTTTTTGGGATCAAAGTTCTTATACAAGATTAACAACTAAATAAAATTGTAGGGTTTTACTGTGTTTTAAAACACACACTTTTTAAATTCAATTTTATGGTATATTATTAAGGGGGACAATAGAATATACAGAGTTTAAGTTTTATTTTAATTCTGCTTATGAGTGTAAATATTTTTTTTTTACTTTTATAAATGTTATTTTATTTACAAATTTAAACATTTTCCACTCAAATTCTATTTGTAAGAATAATTATTCGTCTTAATCTATTAAGAAAATATTTTTATAGAACAAACAAAATAATAATTAAAAAAGATCTATTCAATATGTCTAATTAGTTGGTTGTTTTGTCGTGGGCTCACAACAGTTCCACCTAACTTGTCCTTGTGTATTTTTTTTTTTTTTCTCCATTTTCATGATCTTTTATCTTTAGTGAACTATAAATAGTGATTTCAGTGAGCATAATTCGACAATTGAGGACGTATAATTCAGATAAGAATTTTAAATAGTGATGGTAATAGATAAGGTTGAGTTTAGATATAATTTTATTGTTTTTTGCAAGTTGAGAATATTTTAATTATAATTTTACCTGTTTTTAATTTGTGGGTTATAAAAAAATGCAATATTATTATATAATTTGGTGATAATTTAAAATAGAACTGATATTTATGTAAAAAAAATGTATTAAATTATCAATTAATGATTTTTTTAGTAGTTAAGGATCTTTTGTGTTTAGTAAGAGGTCTTTGGTTCAACTAGGAGTGCACATGACCAGGTCTAGACTGAAGTTTCGACTCGAACTCAAATACTTTGGGACTAATTTGATGTGATTTTACCGGGTTTAGGGTCGAGTAATGGTCTAAAAAATAGACCCGATCATTATTTATGGTCGAGTCCAGATCAAGGCAAACCCAACTTCACTCAACTCATATGCACCCTAGGAAGAATAAAAAAGGTATATGTGTTTTAAATTAATTCCAATATTATGTTATATTAATTCTAAGCTTATTGTTTTGTTTTTAATTACATTTGTTGAATTAGAAAATAGATCAAAGAAGCATGAAATTAGAATTTATGGACAAACTCAAAGTAGTCCCTGAAATTGTACTCGAGTCTTAACGTGATCCTTGAAGTTAATAGTTACACAATTTTGTCCTCAAACTTGCACTCCAAAACTCATACTAGTTCTTAATGTGCTTTCCGTTCATCGGAACACTGAAACGAGGTCGTTTTGTATTTAAAAAAAAAAAAAAAACAAGTCTCCCCTTCCCCCAACCCGAGCTCCTTCCCCTTTCCCTTCCCCTTCCCTTTTTTCTTTCTCTCTGTTGCCGCTTCTCGTCGGCCTCCGTCACGGTGCCGCGCTGCACCGCATGCCTCCTTTCCCCAACCTAGTATCTTACACTTTTGTCTTCTCTCTATCTCTCTCTGTCTCTCCTTCTTCTCTTGTCTCTCCTCTCTGTCTCCCTCTGTCTCCCTGATCCCAAAATTAATTCTTCTATTACTTCATTTTGTTTTTCTTCATACACCCAGTGTAGAACAACAAATGCATAAAGACAGTATATATGCTTTCAAATTATGTGAACTTTATACAATAAACTAACGAAACAAAGATTCCAGTCAAACAAGAAAGGAACTGCAAAAACAAAATTAAATACATGCCAAAATCAATGTCCAAATATTCAAAACAAATTCCATTGTAGTACAAAAATTAAAAAAAAAAGAACCCATACAAGAGAAAAGACAGAGAGAAGAGACTAGGTTGGGAAGTAAGATGAGCAGCGTGGTGCCGTGACGGAAGCCGATGAGAGATGGTGGCAGAGGCTTCGGGTTGGAGAAGGGTCTCAGATTGGAGAAGGAGAAGAGAGAGAGGAAGGAGGAGGGGAAGGAAAAGGAAAAAGGGGAACTGGGAATGGGTTGGGGAAAGAAAAGAGGAAGAGGAGCGTGGAAGGAAAAGGGAAAGGAGAGCTGAGGAAGAGCTACTAGAAAAGGGCTGGGAAAGGAAAAAGGGACCATGGAAGGAATAGGAAAAGGGGAATTGGAGATGGAGAAGAGAAAGAGGGAGGGGAGCGTGGAAGGAAAAGGGAAAGGAAAACTAGGAAAGGGTTGGGGAAGGGGAAAGGGAGTGTGAAGGGGAAAGGGAAAAAGGAACCAAAGAAGGGTTGGAGAAGGGGGTGTTTTTTTTTTAAAAAATAAATACAAAACAACGTCGTTTTTAGTGTTCCGATGAGTAAAAAAGTCTTAGGGACTAGTATGAGTCCCGGAGTACAAGTTCCGGGACAAAATGGAGTAACTATTAACTTTAAGGACCACTTTGAGACTCGAGTACAATTTTAGGAACCACTTTGAGGTTTAACTTGAATAAAAAAGGTATATATGTTTTAAATTAATTCCAATATCATGTTATATTAATTATAAGTTTATTGTTTTGATTTTAATCACATTTGTCAAATTAGGAAACAGATCAAAGAAGGATGAAATTAGAATTTATGAACAAATTCAAGTTCAAGTATGGTTATCAATTTCTCTGTAACAAGTATTTTTTTTCTTCTTTATTAATGAGTGCATCATAATTTGTTGACATAAAATTTATCAAGATCTGGACTTCACCCAGTCGAAACCCGATTTAGTGGGGCCCAAAAGTAGTGTGATTTCATCGAGTTTAGGATCAGATAAGAGTCTCAAAAATAGACCCGATCATTGTTTAAGGTCGAGTTCGGGTCAAGACGAACTCGGTTTCACCCGGCCCTATATGCACCCCTAGGTTCACATCTACTATTAAAAGGGCATCAAAATACACAACATTAATGTTTTCACGAAAAAAGTATTTAGAATATTTTCATTCTTTCTTTAACTTGAGTGTCAGAGTATCTTTTACAAGTATTCTAAGCGACTGTTGTTCTCTAAGAAACGAAATCTACCTTATTCATTAAAGCAAGATTTATTCGAGGACGAGTTATACTTCAGATTACCTCTCCGCACAAGAACATATTCTTTTGGAGTGCACCTCACACCAACCACTAACTTTATATATAGGTTTGGTTTGATAACCTTTTAAAAAAAAGTATTTATTCTTTAAAAAAAAATCAATTTTTCATATTGTGTTTGATAAATTAAAATAATTATGTATTTGTGCATACAATTTTAAAAAAATATGGATGATTTTAAAATATTTAAAGTTAAATTTTTTAAAGTTGATTTGTATTTATCAAAATTAAAATGTCTAATATATCCCATATATTAATAAATTTTTAAATTTACTCTTACATTTATATCTATGATAATAGTTATAAATTTTAAAAATTATTTTATTAAATACAGTTATTATCGATTGTATTTATTGAAAGTTATTTTTAATTTATTTCACGAAAACATAAATATAACAACTTTTAAAAAGTTATTTTTAATTTTGATAAGTAAAACCTTTTTCATTACTTAGGGCCCGTTTGGATAGGTTTATAAGTGACTTTTTTTTAACTTTTAACTTATGAAATGGTGTAGTATTAATGTCTGGTACAATTTTCAAAACAAAATTGCAACTTTCTAAAAAGATATTTTGGTACTTAAGGAGAAGTTAAAAAAAATGACTTCTCTCGTAGTAAAAAGCTTTTTATTACTTTTCTCTTAAAATAAATACTTTTAGAACTAAAAAAACTAAATACAAAATAACTTATTTATAAGCTACTTTTAATATAAGCATTTATTGTTTAAACTATTTTTTTAAAAGTAACTTAATTAAGTTGTTTATCCAAATTGAACCTTAATTTATAAAAATATATAGAGTTTCGAACTAATGAGTTTTGAACCATTTATAGTTAATAGTTAATCTTAGACTAAATTCCAATAATAATTTTTCAAATTTCCAATTTTTGTCAATTTGGTCCCGCAAATCTCATCTGCACTATAATGGCCTCCGAAATTAAGTTCAGAGCACTGTAGTGATCTTTAAACCCCTTTTCAGCATTAATTCAACAAATGAAGGAATGATCTAGTACTCTCTTATCACACTGGATTAGTGTAAAACAACAACGTTATTATTTAAAAATTAAAACTCAACAAAGATCGAAATAACGTTGTTTTAATTATGGTGGGTATGTAAAACGGTTTTTACATTATCCTTTCGACTTTTATTGAGCGCTAGACAAAAACATCATCGTTTTACACGCATGAAACATGGACACTTTGTTGAGTTATCGTGTTCACGTGTTAGACATATTTTGGACACGACACTTATCGACATTCGTCTGACACGCGTGTCTGTCGTGTCCAACTGTGTTTTAATAAAAAATAAAAAATTCTTTTCCGAACACACTTGGACACACCTAAATACCATCACATGTTCGCGTGTCCAGCCATATTCTTAACATATATCGTTGAAATGAGTTTAGAAATAATCTATATTATTACGAGGAGTGCTAGGAACCAGCAATTTTTGTGTTTTGTAACCATCAATTGGCCATCAATAGTATTTTTAATGGTGTGAGATTACATCCAATGATAAGAAATCACTCACTTTTCTTTTGATGGTTAAGTGTTGGCCACAAAACACAAAAGTTGCTGGCCTCCTAGACTTTTTCTATTATTATTTATTAAAACAAAAAATATTTTAGATACTTTTATATAGTTAAAAAAAGACATTAAAAACAGTTAAAAAATTATTTTATATTTTAACAGCAATAAAATATCAAAAATTTATTGTAATTTATCTAAATAATACTTTATATTCTATATATATGCCGTCTCCCCGTATCTTATAAGATTTTAAAATTTGTGTATTCGCGTGTCTTGTATCGTGTCGTGTCCCGTATTCGTGTCAGTGTTCGTGCATCATAGTTTTATACTAATCTAGTGTGCCAAACAAATGTTAGATTTTAGTATATATTTATCGAGATAGCCTCAAAAAAGAATTTTTAAATTATTATAATGTCTAAAACTCAATTACAATTAAAATCTGATAGATTATATTAATGAAAATTGTGAATATAAGGGATTGTCATTAAGCTTAAGATGGAAAAATGATGGTAGGAAACAGGAGTAACTCTCATTTTTTGGAGAAGGAAATATTTGAACAAAATTTTGAATGCGAATAAAATATAATATTCATCACAAAACATTGATGCATGTATTGGTACCACCAAACTAATTCTATTCTGATCACATTATCTGCTATACTTTGTCTTACTTGAAGTAACGTATGTGGCTAATTAAATGGATAGATTAGTCTCCCATGGTTTTCATTTTTTGTATTATTGTTCCCATTTGGAAACAATGTTTTGTTTGGAAGTTAATATTAATATAAAATGGCCATGGTGGGCAGCACTTTCCATTTTATGTTAGTTTTTATTTAAGATGATTGCTATATTGCTACCTAACTTTGACACTAGACAAGATTTTTAACTTATTTTTTTTCAGTTTTCAGTTTTTCCAATTAAATTCTCAACTTTAATTCTTTAAAAAAGGAGGAAAAAAAAATACAAAATAGATGTATACAGATAATATTTAAGACAGATACTTATGGAACTCATGAATGTGATGTGTCTGGGTATGAAAATAAGGCGTGCTAGACCAATTGTGGGACAGCTTTATGTGAGTGGCAGGAGTTAAAATTCGGACCCTGCAATTTTTGTGCATCGGAGGATCCGATTTGGTAGGGGCTGAAATTTGAATTTCACATCATACAAATCGGATGGTGCGTTTTGTATATATATATATGAATTTTTATATGAATCCGTATTCTTAGCTACAACTCAGACCATCCGACAAGCTATGAAGAACTCGCATGGTCCGATTTGTGGTGTTTTGACACCACATAGGTCAAGCACCTCTCTTCTCCATAATCGCGTCCAACCCAATCTTTGCCTCCATATTAAAATTTAAAAAACGCTGATAGCGATACGTGAATAATTTAGTTTTTTAAAATTACCTAATGATTTATTAATTTTGGATAATTTTACAAAATTAAACTAATCCAATTTGTTATGGATACTAAGTTAGTTTACATTTTTAATATTAAAATGGTCAGTATTTAAATTTTTTATGGTTAAAACTGGTAATATACTCTTGATAAATATATAATTTTCATGTCAAAACAACTCAATAAGCTGATATACAAAATTTAGATATTTCGTGATCAATTTTTCTTGTCGTTCTCTTAAATAAAGCCGGATAAAAATTATTTTGTTAAAAATAGTTTTGAAAAACACTATGGAACCTGTTCTAGAATGGTTAAAACAAGAGAATCTGTCTTATTAATCAGATTAAGCCTTGCCCTTGGCTAATTCTTATTTTAGGTAACATTATTCATTATAGATTTTTGTTTTAAATAAACATATATATCATTATCAAAATTGCTTCAGCTATAAAAATTTTATCTATATCTCTCAATTTTATATAGATTTTAAGGATCGAATTATTGACTTTTCAGAATACAACTCTCAACTTTGAGACTATATCATGAAACTACTAATCACAAAAATTTAAGCTGATAGAAGAAGGTAACATAGTTATATCTCTAACCTAGTTATATCTCTAACCCTTTTTTTTTTTTTGCAATACTTGTTATTTTATTTTATGTTTTCGTCCAATTATTTCTTCTTCGGCTTTTTTTTTTTGAAGTGAAGTGTAAATTTTTGTTTGAATGCAACTCTCACTCTTCGTCTGTTGGATTTAATTTTGGGCCTCGCTTTTTGGTGTTATCGCCTGTTGAGAAGGAACAAATACCATAAAATGTAAGTCGCCAAAAAAAAAAGAAAAGTCACAAAAAAAATTACCATAAAATGTTTTTTTATGAAAGTCCTTCTTCTTAGCAAATGTTTTTATGTTATTTTTTTAATAAAAAGTTAAAAACCTTTTTATTTTGGGTTAGAACAAGAGAAATAAGAAAACAGGCCACAACCAATTTAACAAGAATAAGTAACGACCAAAAAACATAAAAACCCAAGAGAAACAAGTAAAAACCTTCGACCCAAAATAAAAAAGAGAAAAAAATAAAAAATAAAAATAATATATATAAAATATTATTCGTACACTAAACACTTGGATTTAGATCCTTTAAATTTTTAATTTCACTCTAGAGGATAAAGTGTGATCTTTCACCATTTATTTCATAGGTGAGACCACGAGAAAATATGAGAGAGAAACCATTCAAGGGTGAGAGATCACACTTTACCCTCTAAAATAAAAAAATTCAAAATTTAGAGAATCTAAATTCCTAAGCACTTATATCAATAAAATTTATGATGTGTGAAATTTAGTAAATAATTTAAAGATGATGATGATTTTGATTATTATTATTATTATTATACATTTTTTTAGAAGAGTCTAATTCTTTAAAGTCTACATCGAACAATAATTTTGTTCCATAAATTGTTAAAATATACAAGTTTAAGAGAATATTTTATAGTTTAATTTTGATGCATTGATAGTGTAAAATATTTTTTATTTTTGGATGATCATTCATTTAATTAATATAAATAATAGTTATATAAAATTACATAATTAAAAGTACGTATAAAATTTTACACTGATAGTGTATTAAAATTAAATTTATATTTTTAATCATAAAATACAATTTTCGTAAGTTCAAAACCATGAGATATTAAAGATGACCTATTTTGTAAGGTAGGTTAAGAAATATGAAATTGTGGTGATTCTTGCTCCATGGGGTGGGTTTACTTATAAGAAACTTGAACCTTTTAAGTTAGCAAAGCAGTTTATGAGAAATCGTGATTCATAATATGCATAGTTAGAGTCTATATAGGTGCTTCTAAGTGTAGAAAATATCGGTTAATTCTTCCTTACCCGTCGTGGAGTGATATTACTTGCAAATTGCAATCATGGTTTTACAAATAAAACACTTAAATATCTGATATTCAATCTATATAACAAGACCTAACTTTTCTATTGTTATAGAATGAAGAGTACACTAAACCATGTGCCCTAAATTAAAGTAGCTTGGTAGGTATGATTACTCATTTACAGGGATGGCTGAGTAAGATAAGTATTATTTTTTTTTTTTTTTGGTATTTAGTGAATTTGGTTAGGTGAACAATGAAAGATGCAAATAACATGAATAACAGGCCACATTTTAGACTTACTAATAAAAATTATATCTAATTAATTCAAAAATTAATTTTTAAATTAAAATTAATTTTTTTAACCTATTATTTATGTTGTTTAAAAAAACATTATTTTTTTATATTTTTTCGTATTTAATTACGGTTTTATTTTTTATCTAATTATTTTGGTGCATTTTATTTTTGTCACATATCCAAACTTATAAATATAAATATAGTAATTAGAATATCAATTTAAATTTAATTTTAAAGATCTTTTAATACTATGATTTTAAATAAATTAGTGAATTTTATAAAATTTTTATAATTTTACGATTTAAATTTTATTATAATTTATGTATTACGTATTTAATTAATTTTTTAATTTTATATCAAATTTTAACTTATTCTACCTTACCAAGATGTGAAATATAAAAAAAAAAGAAGTGGATTTTACTCAAATTCGCTCCAAAACTTGGTTTATGATTAAAATTTTTGACTCAAATAGAACAGGACACTGGGAGCGAATCCAAATTGTCATTTCTATTCATTACACACTTAAGAAAATGAATTTTTTAATTTTTTTAATTAAGAGTATAAAATGTGATATCAAAATTTTTAATTTTTTTCTAATATTTTTTTATTCTACTTATAAAATATATGGTTAGATAGAGGAGTATTAGAGGGCCAGTAACTTTGTGATTTATAGTTATCAAATAATCATCAATAATAATTTTAATAGTGTGAGATTGGTGTGAGATTTTATCCAATGACTTACTTTTTCTTGTTAGTTACATACTGGTCAAAATTTAAAAAAGTTGTTACCCCTACACTTTCCCTTATACTTTACATCTTTAAATGAAAAAAAAATTAAGAAGATTCAATCTCATTTCCTTAGAGTAGTACAAGAGAAAAAAAAAAGACAAAAAAAAAAGAAGGGAGAAAAAATAAAATAAAAAATAGAAGAAAAGAGAGAAAGAAAGAAGAGGAAGGAAAGGGAAACTAGTGGCATTGAAAAATGATGAGGTTCCCAAAATTACAATACACATAGCGTGGTGGTTGTGAATCTTCCGTTTTAACCTTCTGCTTCTCATTTCTCATTTCTCTCTTACTCTTTCTTTTCTTCTCTCTACTACTAACACTGCAAGTGTTGTGCAGCTTGTGCTCCATAAAAATGGCGTCTTTTCTCACTCTACCAGCTATTTCCACACGACCCATAATTCCCAGTGCCTTCTATCTCAAGAGACCTGTCTTTCAATCCCCACCCACTTTGCATTTCAAACAAAACCGGTTAGTCCTCCAACCCCCACTTCACAACAATTTATTTTCTGTTTTGCTTTTTTATCATAATTTTTCATGTTTCGTGCTATTTGCAACCGTTTGGAGCATGCGGAAGTTGAATTAGTTTAGTGGTGTTCATTATTTTGTCCCTTTGTGTTTGAATTAAGACTTTTTATTTCCCCCCATCATAAAGGTTTAGACTTTAGAGGTTTTTGTAATGAATTGGATTGGACTGCATGAGCATTTGATGATGAGTTAATAAAGCAAAGCCCTTCTTGTTAATTGCAAATTTCCTTTAGTATGGATTTGTATTTAGTCTATGTTATGATGCAGTGTGTGTTGTGCTAATTTTTTTTCAATATCATTAATTGATTATCTATGTTCTTAAAATCTTCATGCTGCAGCATGTAACAGAAACATTACTTTTTCCAAATATCCATGATATGTCCTCTTAAATTGTTTATGCATATACCTTTGAGCAGGTTTTCTGTTTGCAGCAGTTCTGCAGAAACAGGTTACAGGACCGATTCCAGATCTAACACTATAGATGTTGTGGCTGATATTAAAAGCGAAAGGGTATTTACAAATTAAATGTCTCAGTTTTACTGATTTGATGTTATACATAATTCTTTAGCTGAAGCATTGTTACTTAGATTAAATGTCTCTGTTTGTAGATTGTAGTCTTGGGAGGGAGTGGCTTTGTTGGTTCTGCCATATGCAAGGCAGCAGTATCCAAGGGCATAGAAGTCATAAGCCTAAGCAGGTTTGTGAATTGTGATGTTCAACTTATTTATGTCTATGTTTGTATACATACACTTACTCGATTTTACAGATCAGGACGTCCTACTTATCCAGATGCATGGGTAGATCAAGTTACTTGGATTGCAGGCATGCTACCTAAATCTTATACTAAGCAGAATCTCAGTTTGTTTTATCTGTTATTTTAGATAGTTATTTTGTTTTAACTCTCTTATGAGTTTGTTGTAATAACTCTCTGGAGGGTGTTTGAATGTCATGCTTAATGCACAGGCGATGTTTTTTATGTGAATTGGGATGAAGTATTAGTTGGAGCAACTGCGGTTGTTTCAACACTTGGTGGGTTTGGTAGCGAAGAACAGATGAAAAGGATTAACGGCGAGGCTAATGTCGTGGCTGTGAATGCTGCAAAGGAATATGGTGAGCCATATCATTAGTGTCATTCTGCAGTTGAATGCACTTATATGTTGGACTGTATTTTGGTCATAAACCATTGTGATCCTCTTCTACTGCATAAGGTATCCAATATTAATTATTCTCTCCTTTTGCCTTGCAGGAATTCCGAAATTCATCTTGATCTCAGTTCATGATTACAACTTACCGTCATTCTTACTTTCGTCGGGGTACTTCACAGGAAAAAGGAAAGCGGAATCTGAGGTTCTCTCTAAATACCCGAGTTCAGGTAAATGTTTTGTGCTGTTTCATGAACACTCGAATCTAAATTGGTATTTGAGCTTTGTAATCAAGGACCTAAGGTTCCAAACTAAAACCTACTTGCAAATGAGTCAATTTGTTGAAGCCTTGAAACGGTTGTCTCTAATACCAATAGAATTAACTAAAGCTCATTGAGGACAAGCCTTGACTCACAAGTAAGTGTTAGCTTTGGATGCAACCCTTTCCCGGATCTTGTATAATGCAGGATGCCTTGTTCCGGGTTGGCTTTTTTCTATTTTTTATTGAAACCTTAAAAGACACTTGATGGTTAACTTGGCTTTGAAATGTTTTTCAGGTATTGTATTGAGACCTGGATTCATATATGGGAAAAGGAGAGTGGATGGTTTTGAGATCCCTTTGGATCTAGTTGGGGTACCAGCAGAGAGAATTCTAAAAGCAACAGAGAACTTCATCAAACCATTAAGCTCTCTCCCTGCATCTGATTTGTTCTTAACCCCACCTGTTAGTGTTGATGATGTTGCATTTGCAGTTATCAATGGTGTCTTAGACGATGATTTCTTTGGCATTTTCACCGTTGACCAGATCAAAGAAGCTGCTGAAAAAGTGAGGGCATGATCCAAAATATACATGTGTAGGGAGAGTTACATGACATCAAAGTTACAAAATAACAATAATAATTGTACATTGTACATGGAATGCCAAAAATGAGTCAATGATGGGGTTAATTAAAATCTGTTGAGTGGATTCATAACTTTTTTTTAAATTTTTTTAAAATCGAAGCGAAATTATTTTCATTATTGAAGGATAGAAGACTCTTCCGAGCCTTGATCAGTTATGCATGAGGGAAGAAGATCAAAATTTCGACTACTATCGAGACTTAGAGGTAAAAGGACTTTAAAGCGGATGAAAAATGACAGGACAGTAAGATCCGATAATATTTTGATTGAAGTTTGGAAGAATTTGGAGAGAAAGACATCAGTTCGTTAACCAAACTTTATAATGAGATTTTAAGGTTAAAGAAAATGCCAGATGAATGGAAAAATAGCACCTTAATACCTATTTACAAGAATAAAGAAGATGTACAAAATTGCAAAAACTATAGAGGAATTAAACTCATGAGTCATACCATGAAAGTTATGAAAAATAGTGATAGAACAGAGGCTGAGACAAGAGGCACAAGTAACAAAGAATCAATTTGATTTTATGTCTGGCAGATCCACCACTGAAGCTACATACGAAGCATGATGGAGAGGTATCGTAATAACAAAATGATCTACATATGGTGTTTATTAATTTGAAAAAAACGTACGATAAGGTGTTAAATGAGGTCTTATGGAAAGTTTTAGAAAGGAAGAGAATAAGGATCGCATATATTCATTCAATAATGATGGGGCTACAACTAGTGTGAAGATTCAAGGTGGTGTGACTGATGAATTTTCTATTGGTATAAAAATACACCAGAGATCATCCTTAAGTCTATACTTTTTTACATTAGTCTTTGAAATACTCACACAACATATCTAAGAGCCTGTGTCATTGTGCATGTTTTTTGCCGATAATATCGTCCTTATGGGAGAGTCAAGGGAATACCCAAATAAGAAGTTGAATTTATGGAGAGAAGCTCTAAAAATGTATTATTTGCGCATAAGCCGTAGCAAGACAGAATATATGTAATATAAGTTCGGCCGCCGAAAGGAAAACCCTAATACAGAGGTGAAGATTGGAAAAAACATTTAGTTAAAAATTTTAAGTACCTTGGATTCATCATATAGGATAATAGAGAGATTGAACATGATGTAAATCATTAGATCTAAACAGGTTGGTCAAAATGGCGACGTGCATCTGGTTTTATATTTGACAAAAAAGTGCCTTTAAAACTTAAAGGTAAATTCTATCGCACTGTTATCAAACCGGCTATATTTTATGGTACAGAGTGTTAGGCAGCTAAAGGAGAACACGAACATAAACTAAGTGTGACAAAGATGAAGATGTTGAGATAGATGAGTGATCATACACAATTGGATAGAATAAAGAACAAAGATATAAAAGAGAGAGTTGGAGTAACAGCTATTATGAAAAAGATAGTAGAATCGTGTCTCAGATGATTTGGACATGTGAAAAGAAGACTGGCAGAACACTCAGTCAGGAGGATAAATGAGATAAAAGATGGACAATGGGTGAAAGGTAGAGAAAGATCATCCATGAAGTGATCAAACAAAATCTACATGTAAATGATCTCTCTATAGACATGATACATGATAGAGCTCAATAACATCGTTTGATCCATGTAGCCGATCCTACCTAGTGGAACAAGACTTTGTTGTTATTGTTGTAGTATTAATAGGTTATTTTGCCTTTATAAATTAATATATCTGAAATCAATATTGATTAGTTTCAAATGTGTAAGAAAAATTAAAGTGATTTATATGAAATGGGGTATTACTTCACATCTGGGTATTATTTATGATTTTATGTCAACTCTAAAACAGTCCAAAAACAAAGACAAAAAAATCTTAATTTGGTCAAACATTTTGAAATTGTGATATTTCTTCAATGTGAATATGGATCTTATCAGAGAATGGTTTACATATGTTAAGGTCTCTAGCATTTGACACCAAACTCGGGCAACATATTCATGAACATAGCAGAGGGTAAAATCCTGCTTTAAATACACATCCAGTGAAACCATGCTAAGAAAGGTCATCAAGGCCTCGTAGTTTATATTGAACCACCATACCAATTAGATCACACCGAAAGCATTCTCCTGATTTTTCTCAAAGAAGTAAATGTAAATAAGTCACCATCTAACTCTTCACTATACTAGTAAGAGTGGTGTGAGGAACCTTTTGCCTCCACTGGAAATTCTAGTTTACTTCTATTTTCTATTAGCCATGGATTGTTCAGCAAGATACCTGCATCATCATGAACCCCAATTACCATAGAAAGAACACGGCAAGGATATAGCTAGGACTAGGAGTACTTTCAAAGGGTCCAAACAGCTCAATAATTGTGAAACTTTAACATTCTTTGAAGTAATAACTAATAATTACAACACCTCTATGTGTTGAGCAAGATAGTTAGCACTGAAATCCAAGTTTTACTTGCATGATAATGCAAGCTAAAATGACGTTCTTGAATGAAAACCAAACTCAGTCTATAAAGTTCAATATAAATATAACTGATAAACACTTACTTTCCAGTATAGAAGCCCGCAGAATACCAAGCATTCAAAAGAGCAGTAAGATCTGTTCCTGAGCCACTAGTTTGTTTGGGTTCAGAAATTGTTCTCTCTTTCTCTGCATTTCATGGAGCAAACATAGACGTCAGAGTTATACCATGAGTCATATGCAGTTATGCACCCAAAAATATATATAATAATAAAACAAAGGCATTTTTTTAGATAGTAATATAATAAAGCCATTAAACACATGAAATGGTGGATGGAACAGAAGCATTTGGTCCATGATAAAATTCTACCAACCAAAGTGAAGGCAAATTATGTCAGGTACATTAGAATGAGTATCCATCTTTTCATTCATGAGTTTAAGTGACAATGGTAAGCAATACATAATGCAAACATTAAGAACATTTTTCAGTTCGTGCTGACAAAAAAAAAAAAAATAAGCATGTAAGCTATCATCCACTAGCCTCACAAGTGCACAAAAAATAAAATAGCCTATTGATGGAACCAAAATGATTCCAGGTTTTACATCACTTAAAGGTATTCATAAAACCACGGATTTGCCACTTATGGTAATACTATTAACTAATCTTAATGCATTGCATTGCATTGCAAAAGATTCATGCATATCTACTTAGGTAGCCATGCTTATTGCTTACCTTCATTCACATTAGAATCACCAGAAATGGTTGTTCTAATGGACGACAGTGCCTGCTCTGCTGCTCCCATTGCTATTTTGTGGATTTTACCATCCTCACATGGAAATGGCATTTTATGATCCATTTCCACATAATGACTGTTACAAGGTTTACCAACACCTGATTCATCTAGAGAACAACCGGGAGCAGATGTGCAAGAAGCCATTGAACATTGACTAAAACACGGGCAACACGTGCAAACAACATTTGGATCAGAAACTTGGTAAGGAGACATTGAATAATCCTGCACATTGGAATATGGTACACCAGAACTAGTAGCAGTAGCATCATGTTGGTAATTCCAAGCACTATACTGATTAAGTTGCTCCCAAATCTTCAGCCTTTTCTCCTCAAGTTCATTATACTGAACAACTAACTGATTATATTCCTCCACACCTTGTGCATATGCATATGCATATGCATAAGCATCATGCTCACTTTGGATGCCTTGGCCCCTTGTTGAATCCTGACAAGTATGTCCTACCTGAGGCTCAGCATGACAATCATCTCCCAACTTCGGCACAGAACCAGTCTCGCCTAAATCAGGTGTATCAGCAGCTGGAATATTGCTTTTCTCATCAACATCCCTGGGTCCAATGCACCACAACCGATAGTGAAAAAACAAGTGCACAAATTCGCATAGAAGAAACCGCAACTATTATCAAATGATTCTATTCCTTTCATTGAGATCAATAACATTTGAGATACAAAACCTAGTTACTAGAAAGCCTGTATAGGAATAGATACGTGGTTATTTTGGTAAGCAATACCCTGCATTTGTGTGATTAAATTACAAGAATTCCGTCCGCATTATACAAGTAAAGATAGAACGAAAGTAGCAATGTAGAAAATTCGTTATTCTTCAAGAAATATGAAGACAATAGCACTTCCACCAAATATATTTTTATCCAATTGCAACTTAAAACCTTGTATATCAAATTACGGCATTATTAATTCAAACCATTCAAGGAGGCACCAGAGATTGGATAGTGAAAACTAAATAACATGAACCATCAATTAGAATAAAAAGGTGCGATTTTGCAATAGTTCCTATTCAAACAGTTTGCTTTCCACCTTGCAGTGTCAATATTTCGAAAGTCGCCATTAGAACCATTTTCTTCAGCGGTGGCGCCCATCACTGTCTCTCCCTCAGCCTCAGCCTCAGCTCCAGCTGAGTCATCCTTGCTATTGTTCTTGTTCTTGTGCATTTTCTACATAAATTATTACGAATATCATGAATTAGTTAGAAAACAGTGTTAACACCAAACTCCAGCAAAAGGCACAGCAATTGAAACCAAAAAAGATAAATAAGAAATGGAATTGGAGAGAAGTAAAGTGTAGTGATTACCTTGAACGTAGAAATGGCGTGGTCGAAGGCATTGATGAGAGCAGAATCATCCCACAAGTCTCCTTCTTTACCCATTCGCAGTGGCCAGTGAAACTGAGATGAGAGTGGAAGAGTTTTATTTTTTTTTTAATTTGGATTTGGAAATGGGCCGAGGCCCAAAATCAGGTTTAAGAACAATGGAGATGACTGATGAGGAAGCAAACCCCATGACCAAAAAAAAAAAAAGCAAACCCGAACTTTGTTAAAAATAAAATCAACTTCTTTTGGTTTGACTATGGAAAATTCAAAATTGACTTTTATTGAGATTTGAGAGTCGCTTTCGGCCCTCAGAATTCATAAACACATTTAAGTCAATAAAACCGGCGGCGTTTTTCTTGCGGTCTTTGGGTTTAGAAATTTTCGGCGGTGAATGTGAATTGTTAGGGTGTTATACTTAAATGTGTGATCGTTTAAGTGTTTAACTAGTGAAGCAGAAATCGGACCATCCGATTTGTTAGAGATACACAAATCGGACCGTCCGATTTCTAGAGGTACAGAAATCGGACCGACTAATTTGTGAGAGCTACACAAATCGGTCCCAGGAATTTCTGAGAGGTACACAAATCGGTCTCAGGGATTTGTGTTAAAAAAAAATTAAAAAATTTTAAGTACAGAAATCGGTCCCAAGGATTTGTGTACTTCCACAGTTTTAAAAAACACCAAAAATTACCATGTTAAAGTATATCACCACTTTTACTTCCATAACAAAAAAAAATTAGCCGCAAATTTAATTTTTATAGCATAAAAGATTTTTTCCACAAAAAAATTATTTACCAATAAAAAATAACTAATTTTAAATTTATTTTTTAAATATTTAAACACTTAATCTGAATAAATAATTATATAAAATTCTTTAAGCTATTATTGCTTGAAAATTAAATTTATTAGGATATTTTTAATAAATTATTATTTATTAATGTAATAGATAATATTAAATTTATTAGGATACTTTTAATAAATTATCATGAATTAATCTTATATTCATAAAATATAAATTATTTCAATAAAATTACATAAATAGATAGTTTGTTAATTAATTTATTTGGATTAATTTCATTTCTTTTTTTTATATCAAATTAGTTTATATATTTTATTATTGTGATTGTTAGCGCTTGAATATTTTGTAACCATAATTTATTCAAATTTTAATGAAAAAGAGACTAACAAACATCAACATTATTGAAGAAGATTAATTAAATTGTATCCTTTATGATGAAGCGTGGGAGGTAATGCGGGTTAATTCAATAAAAATTAGAGAGATGTTCGATGTTTGGTGTGATCAACAAGGAGTTGGTATGGATAGAAGAAGATGGATAAATTTTTATTTTGTTATTGGTGAAAATTTATGGACAATTATTTTTATATAAAATTATTAGTTGAAAATTTTTAGATAATTTGATATATTTGACTAAAGTACTATCTAATGGTTCTCAAGTAACAACTTTACATGAAAAAATAAAATCAATGTGAAGAGGATTGAGAAGAAATCTTAAGCCATTGGAGGAGAATAGGAAAAATGTAAACTTAATGATGGAGGACTTGGGAAGGTTAGGGAAAGGGATCTTCAGTTAAGGGCACCCTCTTTTCTTGGATCATATAAATAAGTTTGGTGGTTATGCTCTTATTTTATTTCAGAAAAATAAAGTTTTGTTGTAAGTGGGTATGTTCTTGATGATCACGACAGCTTGAAGATTATTGTTTGTGAACTAATTTGAGTAATTTCTATAGAAAATAAATTGTTGACGGTAATTAGTGGCATTGAAGTGGTGGTATAATTGATTCTTGAAAAAGATTTAGGTCCATTTGAAAAATGAAAATATTTGGTAATAAAAAAAATTAACTAAAAATAGTTTTAATTTTTTTTATTTAGTATTTATTAATTGTTACAACGTAACAATTAATGAATACAGTAACAATAATTAATAAAGTGATAGCAAAAGAATAGTGAAAAAAAAAACTCTAAAAAAAACAAATCTATTGATAGATGAAGAAATTTAGCATAAGATTATGATGGAAAAGATCTTGACCTACCTTTGACTGTCGAGACAAAAGATCTTGAGGAATGGAGGTCAGAGATTTCCTTTGAACAAAGTATTACCATAATTCTCGAGTCTACTTCGATACTTAGATGAGATATATTCAAACTCAGGGCTAAATTCAAGCCAAAAAGCACTTTCCATGATTCAGTTAGTGTGACAGAGCAAGGTTGAAACAAGCGAAAAAATTTCCATCATATGATCCCTCACAATGCTATCACATGCTGCATTATCATAATACCATCCTTCGTATCTGATCCACCATTGTTAAACTTTACATAAGGATGGATAGGGTCATAGGGAGCAACCACCGAATTTGCTTCTTCTTAAAAGAATCATGGTTCTGAAAACCGGATCGGATAGGCCGGTTGAATCAGTCCGACTGAGAATCAGTGCTGTAAACAATTCGGTCCATCATTAAAAACTGTTCATGAGAACCGGATAAAAATCGTTGAACTGGTCGAAAACTGGTTAGCTGGACCGGATCGATAACCGGCCGGTTTGCCTAATGCTACGTCGTTTGAGAGGAAAAAAATAAAAAATAAAAAAGAAGAAAACGCGTTGTCTCTTCTCGTTCCTTTCTTACTTTCATTCGTTCCTTCACCAAAGAAAACAAAAAGGAACGAATGAAAGTAAGAAAGGAACGAGAAGAGACAACGCGTTTTCTTCTTTTTTATTTTTTATGTTTTTCCTCTCAAACGACGTAGCATTAGGCAAACCGGCCAGTTACTGGTCCGGTCCAATTGACTGGTTTTTGGCCGATTTAGTAGTTTTTATCCAGTTCTATCATGAATGGTTTTTAATGATGGACCGAACCGTTTACAGTACCGGTTTCCGGTTGAACCGGTTCAATCGGGTAGTTTGGTCCGATTTTTAGAACTATGGTTCTGATAATTTTAGTTATTAATTTTAATTATAAAATATATATTTTTATAAGATAATAATACATATATGTTTTTAATTTATTTATTATTTTATTTTAAAACAGTTTTTTCGATTGGACCACAGTTGGACCGATTGGACCAATAAACTTTATGAACCAGTGACTATAACGGTTCGATGATCGATCCAGTTTTCAAAACATTGAAAAGAACTAACCTACCTCATAGTTCGAACAAGCTCCACTTGGCAAAAGTGGTAGTCCTTGGCTTGATGCATGGCAGTAATGTGAATAGAGTATTCATGCAGTGGTTTATATGACTCAAATGTCATCTTATTTCAACGGAACCACAAGGTATTCATCATGCAAGTAAAGAGAAGTGGCCAAGAGATTCCTTTGTAATGAGATTGAGTTGAGAGATTATCTAGAAGTCATGAATAGAGAGGCTTGTTTGTCTATGCTTTTCACGCCAAGTTCAACATATTAGCATTGTTCAGCGTTCTCGGGGTTCTTAAACCCATAAACTACCCTATTTTTTGGGTAAACAAATTTTGTCCCAACTAAGAATATGGAACTTCTTGCCTGCATTATCGCTTCCCCAAACAAAGTTTTTGAAGATGCGGTCAATATTATCACACACATTTAAAGGGATTTTCATGATTTACCATCCTCACTTTAGATTGCGTGTGCTTCACCAACTTTTAAATAGTACAAAAATTATTATAACAAATAGTTCTTCTCTCTCGATCAATATCGTAACACTTAAAATTTAATCAAGGATCAAAATTTCTAAAAAATCTCTCAATATTGTCGCAAAAAGTGAAGGAAGTTTTGAAGCTAAATTCGAGAAGAATTATAAGAAAATGAAATAAGAAGAAGCAAAAAGATGAGGAAGAGAAAGAAGAAGATTTTTAAATTTTGCAAAACTTAGGCCCAGTTTGTGGGTAAATAACTTAAATAAGTTCTTTTGGAAAAAGAGCTTAAAGTATAAGAACTTTTATTAATTTCAGCTTATAAATAAGTTATTTTGTGTTTGGATTTTTAGTTATAAAAATACTTATTTTAAAGTTGTAGTGTTTGGATAAATAACTTAAAAAAATAATTTTTTTTACAGAAGAGAATGAATATTAAAATAACAATGATAACAAATACTTTCCAATATTGAATGTTGATTTTACATAACCTAATTACTAATATTGTGTATGATATGGTATGTGAAAATAAAAAATAAATATAAAATGTGTGTCAATGTATATTTTGTTGTTGTTTTTTATTTTTTTTTACTCCTATTAGAACTCCCTTCTCCTTTATTGAGGTCAAGAACTTGCTATAATTAATTATGAAAATAATAGCAAGTTATAAAATCACATGTGAAAAAAATAAAATTAAAACTGAAATTTCATACCACAGTTAAATACAAATTTAATAATAAAAAATAGAGTGATAAAATGATAAAAAAAAATACTTAGAAGGAATATATATAGTAGGTAGTTCAGATATAATATTGTCTGAAAATGAAAATGGTGGTGGAGGATCAATACTTCCATCACATGAATCATTACGTGAAAATGGTGAGGTTTGGAACATTGCGTGAGAATGACGGTGGAAGACCAGTACTTTTAGTAGACCTTACGTGAAAATGGTGGTGAATGGTCAGTATTTTTCACAGAGTCAAGAAGGAAAGTAAATTTTTTTTGTTTTGAAATTAATTTTTTTTAAGGAAGTGGTAGAATGACTTATCGAGAAGTAGAGAAGTCATATATTTCTATTTCTTCAAAAAGTTGTAAATTAACTTTTCGGGAAATTAAAAGCTTTTTCTAAAATGGTGTCAAACACGTAGATTCTGACTTTTCATAATCCAAAAGTAAAAAAAAAAAAAAAAAAAGTAGCTTCTGCTACTTCCCAAACGGGCTCTTATCAGTACAAAAACATAGAAAATTCTTAAACAATACACATAAATATCTTAGTTTTACACCGAAATTTACTGCAAATACACAAAAATATTTTTTTAATGCTGCATTTTTTTCTTCTTTTTTCCCTTCATTTCTTTCTTTCTTTTAGTTGAATGAATGTAAATTCATCATCTTTCAAGTAATTTTGTACCATTATGTGTTTCTTATTCTTCTTTATTTGATTTTTTTGTTTTTATTCTTGTTAAGAGAGTAAAACAAGAAAAAACTTGAGAAGGTAAAACAAGAAGGAAAAAATGAATAAGAAAAAAAAAAGAAAAAAGATAGTGATGATGATGAAAAAGAAGAAGAAGAAGCAACAGAAGATAAGAAGGAAGAAGATGAAGAGTTTTTTTTGGTGACTAGAAGATGAAGAGTTTGGAATTATGTAAAACTTATCATTATAAAAATATCGAAAATTCTTTAATCATACACATAAATATCTTAGTTTTATACCAAAATTGGCTGTAAATACGCAAAATATTTTTTTTAATGCTGTATTTTTCCTCTTTTTTTCATATTTCTTTCTTTCTTTTAGTTACATGATTGTAAGTTCATCATCTTCCAAGTAATTTTGCAGCATTATGTATTTTTTCTTCTTCTTTGTTTAATTTTTTTATTTTTATTCTTGTTAAAAGAGTAAAACGAGAAGAAACTTGAGAAGGTAAAATAAGAAGGAAAAGATGAATAAGAAAAAAAAGGGAGAAGAAGATGTTGATGATGATGAAAAAAAAAGAAGTAGCAGCAGAAGATGAGAAGGAGAAAGATGAAAAATTTTAAATTATGCAGAACTTATCAGTACATATACACCAAAAATGTTTAAACAATACACATAAATATCTTAGTTTTACATCAAAATTAGCTGCAAATACAAAAAAAAATTATTTCCTTTAATGCTGCATTTTTTTTCTTCTTTTTATTTCTTTTTTTAGTTGAATGAATGTATGTTCATCCTTTTTCAAATAATTTTGTAGCATTATGTGTTTATTCTTCTTCTTTGTTTGATTTTTTTATTTTTATTCTGGTTAAGAGAGTAAAACAAGAAGAAACTTGAGAAGGTAAATCAAGAAGAAAAATATGAATAAGAAAAAAACAGATGATGATGATGATGAAAAAGAAGAAGAAGTAGCAGAAATGAGGAGGAGGGAGAAGAAGAGTTTTGAATTATGCAGAACTTATGAGTATACATACACTGAAAATTCTTAAACAATACACATAAATATCTTAATTTTATACCGAAATTTGCTACAAATACACAAAAATATATTTTTTAATGCATAACTCATACATTACATTCAATTCAAACCATCAACGATGAACAACAATTTTCATAAACAAAAACAACATTATTCACATACAAAATCATAAACTACTAACAAAAACATTAACTAAAATCGAACCACCCTCAGCCACTTGATTGGATTCAAAACAATATTCCACTTCGTTCTGGTTCAATTGACAATCTGAACTTGAATCATTCATTATCTTCAACAACGAGATAACTGTTCAAAATTGTTTTCAGAGCTTGATTTTAAAAATCGTAGAGTACGAAGAAAGAAAACGCAGAGAATCGAACGAAAAGAAACATAGAAATGGAAGAGAATGTAGATAGAAAACGTTGAGAAAATTCGAAAAAATGAAATCCTTCAAAAAATGCAGTTATATATTCGCGTGTTATTTGAAGAGTTGGTTAGATAGTGGCGCGTGAGGTGAATTAGGTTAAAAGACTTGTATGGACTTATATCGAAAAATAACTTGTATGTATAAATTATTTCTTTATAAAAATATCTAATTAATATCATGTCAATGAGAAAATAGCTACTTTTTATATTTGACCACATTAATAGTCTTTTAAATAAATAAATGTATTAAATCATTGAGTAAAATCTTTTAAGATAAACTTAATTTTTTGAAGAGAAACATAGAAAAAAATATAAAAATTTATTAACAATAAATACAAAAATTTCATAGTGTTAAATACATAAATTTTTTGGGAAAAAAACCATAGGAAATGAAAACAATTTGTTGTAATAAACACAAAATTTGTATTCACATTACATTTAGGTATTATTTAACTCAAATTTATGTATTTTTCAATTAAAATTCATGTATTATTTTTTATGTCATTCAACTAAAAAATTTTATAATTTAAATACTTTTTTATGTTATGCGATCAAAATTTCTATATTTTACGACTAAAATTTTTGATTTTTTTTCTTGTCATTTAACTAAAAAATCTAAACAATTCAAAATAGTTTTATTATTTAACTAAAAAATTAGTACAATTTAAAATAAATTTTATATTGTACAACTAAAATTTTATGTATTTTTTTATTTTTTTTCCTTAAAATTCTTCTCCTTTTCTTAAAAGAAAAAAATAAAAATAAATAAAAATGTGAATAATTGGAAGAAGAAGAAGAAAAAATATAGAGCAATTAAAAAAAGAAAAAATGTGTGATTCACGCATATATTTTGTAAAGGATTTATTCATCCACCAGTGCCAAATTTTTTAAAAGAGCAAATTATCAAAATGGTATTCGAAAGTTTACATTGCTGATAAAAATAATTTTAAAAGATGTTAACGATAAATAAGCCATCGAAAGATTTAAAAACGTGACAAAAAATTATATTCTAAACAAAGACTTTAGAGATTAGATATTGATGTAATTTTTTGCATGTATTATTAAAAAAATATCTTTTCAATATTAAATTTTAGTAATTTTATGTCAAATGATTTTATTCTAAAAAATTATTATGAATGATCACATTTTTTGAAAAATAAAAAAATTTAGGGATTAAATTTTGTTCTAATTTTTTTTTATCTATTAAATATTTATTCAAATGTTATTACAAAAATCCGTATCAAATGAATAAGTCAATTGCTAAATACGAAAGTTTTTTTTTGTCACTTATAAAAATATAATATTTATTTTTTTGTCATCTTTTTAAATTATATAAGGACTGATTTGTCAATAATATCTTTTAGTAACATTTTTGTTAGCATCTAAATTGTTCGGATATCAAATTGGTAGTTAACTCTTTTGTAGGGGTGAACGCGGATCGTATCAAATTGGATATGACCAAAATTTCGATCCGATCCGCATTAAAATCATCGGATTGGACCGGATCAAATATCCACAGTTTTTAAACTTGGATCCGATCCGCTCATTTACGGATCGGATATATCCATAAAATACAAAAAATATTTTTAAAAGGTTATTTTTATTAAAAAAATATCAATAAAATTCATGTTTTTTATTATTTTAAATATGTTTATTCTTAAAACAATATTAAACATATTTTTTTAAATAATAAATTAAAATAATAAACATATATGATAATTATTAGTTGAAATAAAACATAAAAAAAATATTTACTTATTTATTTTTTTATTTTTGCAGATACGCAATGCGAATACCTACACAAAATTCGTAATTCAATTTTATTAGTGTGCATCTTGTGAAATAATATATTTTTGGATCGAATTCGAATAAACACCGCAAATATACGGATTAGATTCGATTCATGAATCCATACTCTTTTTAAAACAAAAGTAGTCAAAATACATTAAATACATTAAATGCATTTATTTCTTAGAAAGTAATTAATTTTTTGTGATTAGAAAGTCATTAATTGCAATATATAATATTTATAAAATAAAAAGCAACAATTTCTAGAAGTAGGAGAAGATATGGATGACTATATAAGTAGTAGATCATAAGGAGTATTCAGCAATACAAAAAAGGGGACGAAAAAACAAAAAATAAATAGTGAAACTCATACACGTCAGCGCAATCGTCACCGTCCAATGAGAACTCGCTTGTGACGGAAGAAAGTGACAAGAAGCAGGTAATAATATCAAAACCCAGTTGGGTTGTGAAATTTGCATGCCCTGGCTTGTGAAAGAGGTAGAGTGGGGAAGTTGAAGGAAAAAAGGGTTAGGAACAGTGAATAGAATCTGCGATTGAAAGGAAAATAACGCTTTCCATTAAAACCTTTCCCTTCAAACTCACACAGATTGGAACAACGGTGTTCCTTTCTTTCTATTCGCCGACTCCTCTCTCCAAGTTAGGGTTTCTTCGCCACACCGCGGAGAACACTTATAATAAATAATTATATATACATATCTAATTATCCTTAGGACAAATTCTTTTGTATAAAGAGATTAAAAAAAAAAAGAGGAGGAGGATTAAGATTATTTTATCTTGTGTGGTAATTAGGTTAATCTGTTTGTTTTCTCTGTGTTTGGGGAACCCAGGTAATTTTCAAAATTCTTGATCTAGATTATTTATTTATTGTTAGAATAATTTTGATTGTTTTGGTGGAATATGTTGACCTTGGAATTTGTGGCTTTAATTTGTTAGATCGGGTTTGGTTTTTGTTGATCTGTGTATGTTGAGCTGATTTTGTTGTTTGGGTGATTCTTAGGGCTAATTTTGGTGTTAGAAGTAGTGATATTCATGTAAATGGATTTCAAAAAAAAAAAAGAAGTATGAATATGTTTTGATTTGAAAATGTTATGTTAAGCTGTTTAAAGCTATGGTTTTGCTGTTTTGATTGTGGGATTAGTGTTTTTGGTGTTCGTTTCTTTTATGAACTTTTATATTATTAAATTCCATCGTCAGGGGCAGAGCTGTGTCAGAGTAGAGCATGTACAGTATGAACACTATCTGCAACGCTGGGTACGCTTATATTTATTTACACATGTGCTTTCACATCAATTTTGTGAAATTTCTTAGTTTTGAATGATTTTAGGGTTTAGTGGTGGTGTTAGTCTGATTGTGGTGATTTGTTCTTTAGGTTTTAGGTACTCGTACTTGTTTGATTTTTATGCTATAGGGCCCTTTCATGGACTTTGAAGACTTTGGAGTTGATACCAGATTTAGTTGCCTTGTATTCTACTACCTCTGTCCCAAATTACCTGTCACTTTGGAAAATTTGGGCAAGGTTGAAATTTGATTCCCCCTGCATAAGTTACAATTATGTATGAGATAGGGTAAGCTGTATGCTACAGTTATAGTTTAGATAAAGACATCTTAGTTTTTAGATGTTAATTTTATAGGCATTTTATAGGGATTTTGTCGATATTTAGAAAGCTGGTGCTTTGATGGGAAGTTGGATTGGTTCTATGTGGAAGTTGGGAGAATGGATTTCATTTAGGGAGTTACCTCAGTTGCAAATTTTCCTAGGTGTAATTAATTATATGACAGATTACCAGGTATTGCAATAATTAGTGACCTACTTGATGTTGTAAAAGTCGTTGTCCTGAAATAAACAAGAACGCAATAATCATACTTATGCTTTCAATCTTACTACGACTACATGAGATAGGCTAAGCTGTAACCTACAATGGCAGTTTTGGGGAAGATAGCTTAGTTGATAGGTTAGTTTTGTAATCATTTTGGGGATTACAGAAAATGTTGGAGCCAGGGGTTTGGTTTGTTGATACTTAGCAAGCTGGTGCTTCCTTGGTTGGATATGAAGTTGTATTGGTTTGATTTGGAAGTTTGATAATGTATGTAATACAAGGAATTACTGCAGTTTGAAACTTATTTAGGTGGCATTAATTATAAGAATTGGGTTACCTGGTATTGCAATAATCAATGATGTAATCATTGACCTAAAATAAATAAGAATATAATAGGAACATTGATATTTTTAATCTTATTACTTTATTATGAGTTTTTATTTTTACCTTGATGTCTCCTCAGAAACCTTAAAAAAATCTAAGGACCAAGCTGATTATTTATCTCATGCTATATCCCTAAGATATTACTTTTGTCATGGAGGAATGGAATTCCTCCCCAAATTTGAATCACGCGATACTATTTATTAGTTCATTATTCTTAAAAGTTTAAAATATCCAGGTACTGCCAAATATCGTTGATGTCATGGTCTTCACCGATGCTGCACAGTTTCTTTAAAACTACATAGGCTCAAGGTCTAGGGTTTGATTTACTGCTGCATCTGAGCCTTTTATACTTTAGTCTTTGTATAGACATTGATCTTGTAGAAGTAGATAGAAATGGAAGGAAAAACTGCAAAGGCATTGGATAGAGTTGCAATCCACATGAAGCGGAAGCGGGCTACCCGATATGATTCACATCGTAACGGGGCTTCTCTGCCACTGTTACGTCAGTGGTCATCATGCAAGGTTGCCAAACGGATGAGATTGGGCCAACATCAAAGCAAGTTGACAAACGGTGGAACTCATATTGGACGGTTCTTACGTGGGTATTATTTGAACTATAAGAAGACTGGACGGCCCGAACGTTTGATGTTCTATAAGAATGGTGACTGGTTGGACTTTCCTAAGGATGTTCTTGACTTGGTTAAGAAAGATCTTGAGGTCAAGAAGGCAACAGTGGAGGTACAGTCAAATGGCCGTCATCTTGTGCTAGATTTTTTGCACATGTATCAGATGGACTTGAAGACTGGTTTGCAACAACCTCTAGCCTGGATTGATGAACATGGATGCTGCTTTTTCCCTGAAATCTTTGCGGCTTCGGATGAACTTTATGATATTTCCAAACAGGAGGGTGTAACTAGTACTGTCGCAAATGAAATAAAACTTAAGTTGGAATTAGCTATAAATGAATTGGATGGCTCCAAAATGTTGGAGTGTAGTGGAGAATCTAATGCTTTGGTTAAGAGCATTCAGATTGATGCCACTGAAAAAAATGATGTAGAAATTGAAGATAGCATTAATAATATGGACTGTCAAAATGTTGGTGAAGCCATTGAACAAAATCGGGACTTAGGATTAGGTGATTATACTGATTCTGTATATGGAAAGTTGGATTTAGATACTGTACAGACGATGTTTCTTAAAGGGATGGTTAGTTCTGGTAATGATACTGGCATAGTTGAGATTTATCGCTGCTCGAGTGCAACAACACAAGTGCGATTGGAGCTATTCCAGAAGCAAGCTGAAATTACGAAGAAAGCTCATGGGGATGCTAATGTTCGATATGCTTGGCTTGCTCTTTCAAAAAATGAACTATCTACAATGATGCAGTATGGACTTGGCCATTGTGGACTATCTTTATCTAAATGCAAATATGCTGTTGGTGTCCATCTTGCTGCTGCTACGTGCCCTTATGCAAGGTTATTTTTCTTATCATAAACTTCAAACAAAACATATTTTAATCCTGCTGATAGTACCTTTTTTCCCTTGGAATTTATTGTTAAATTATAATTTGGATGTACTCCTACATACAGAACATTTCTTTCTAATATTTACTTTCATCATCATGTTAACTCTATTGCCTACCTTGTTATATTATTCTTATTCTTATTCTGGATACTTCTGTTGGAATGCTCAGAAAAGAATTTACCTTTGTTTTCCCATGTACAGTGCACGTTATTGCGATGTTGACGAAAATGGGAATAGCCACTTGGTCTTGTGCCGTGTAATAATGGGAAACATGGAGCTTCTTCCTGCGGGTGGTCGACAGTTCCGTGCCAGTAGTAGTGAATATGATAATGGGGTTGATGACATTCTACATCCAACATACTATATTGTATGGAATATGAATATGAACTCCCACATCTACCCAGAATTCGTTGTTAGTTTCAAGGTGGCTACAAATATTCAAGGTGATACCTTATTGCTACTGTTTTCTTACCCTTGATATTCTTGTTTTCCATTATTTATTTATTTATTTATTTATTTTTTGGAGGGGGGGGGGGGGTGGTACTTGTACATTTCGGTGATGTATAATTAGTACCGAGTGACTTGATCAGAAGTACATAATTGATGTCTATAGTTCATTCTTTCCATTATGATGGAAAGCTCTCAAATTTCCCTTCTAGGAAACGGGGTTTCAACTATAGATTGTTCTTACCTTTGTGGTTGGGTTCTCTTACAGAGTTGTTCCTAATACCTGACAAATGTGCATTTTTACAGGCAACCATGGTAACCCTGGGGTTAATGTAGGTGCAGTTGGTCAATGTGACCCTTCACAACCAGAGTCTTCTACAGTAGATAATGTAAGTCACTTTATATTTCACTTTGTTTTATAAGCATTGCCAATTTTTCTAAATAGAAGGCATTGGTACACTACCTTTTTGGTGTTTCTCTTTTTTTAACCATGAATACTTCCACTTTGCCCTTTTAGTAATTATCTTCTCTTCTTCATTGATATTTCTTCCCTAAAAAGAAAAAGACAAAATGGTTAGTTTTCAGTTCGAGGATTCAAATTATATTGTAAGATTTAGTTTCTTAAAAATTTGGTTGGTAAATAGGATGATGGCAATTCATCATTGGATATTGGTATAAAAAACTTGTACACAAATAGTGCATAAAAGTTACTCTTGTAAATAATCTTCTAAAAATATATTGGCCAAATTGAAGAACATATAAATTCTTCTGCACACATTATTAGATCATTTTAATAAAAAAGGTTTCTGTCTTTGTGAAAAGATCAAACTTGATATAGTAATTTTTATAAAGTGGAAACAAATTTAAATAGTTAGTTATAGAGTGCATTAAAATTTAATAAAATAATAGGATTAAATAAATGTCCATACCTTCATACTAGTAAAATAAACTTTAAGTCAGTAGGGGTCAAGTGCCCCCCCCCCCCCCCCCCCCCCCCGCGCGGGGCAAGTCCATCCTTCACTGCGATTTCCAACCAATTTTGGGTTGTTGGTACCTCAGGGAAAAGCTGTGCCTGCTGCTCGCCTAGTTCCGAAATCCCCATGGATGCCTTTTCCAGCCCTTTTTGCTGCTATCAAAAGCTCAGTGCCTCCCAGCACCATGGATGCCATCAAAGGAGATTATGAACGATTCCAGGTATGTAAAGTAGTTCCACTGCATGGCCTTATTTGTCTCGGTTGGTGAAACATCTCTGATATATCATGCTGTTTTTTTTTTTGCAGAAAAAGCAAATATCCCGTGATGTTTTTATTCAGAGGTTGAGGTTCATAGTTGGAGATAATCTCTTGAGAACTACAGTACAAAAACTTCAATACAAGGTATAAATAACTTGAGCATTACAAGCAATTCCTTGCTTTTAAGGATATCACTTCACTTGTCTTCTGCTGCTTACACCTCCTAAATAATTAAATGGTTACTTGCACAGATACCGCGGAGTGGTGAATCGAAGGTACCAGCCAAGGAGTAACCATGATATGCTTGAATGAGGAAGTGGAGATCTTTGTAGTTTGGTTTGACTCTTCAACTTTTGAGTCAGAATAAAGTTCTGAATGTTAGGTCGTAGGCAAAGCACACTCATCTTCTTTTGTTCTCATTTTCATTCAGACCTTACTTCGTAGAAGATACTAGTACTTTAGATGATTGGGATCGACTGTGTTCATATGTAACCTTAAGTTATTATTTTCTACCGTGCTTTGAATAATTTACCGTTTACCGTTTCAAAATGAATCCTCGCGTAGTACTTTTGTAAATTGAACTCTTTGTGGAAGTAATGGATAGTTTGGAGCATTTCTTTGTGATTTACCACCAATTGTGTGATGTTGCTGCTGAAGACCTTTGTCTCGCTAGAAGTTGCAGGTAACATCGCTTCTATTGGAATTGTTAAAGTATGTTGATGTCATGGTTGTGTTTGTTTCATGTTATATTAAGGTTTAGTTTATTTTTTGGAATTGCTACAAGGGAATTATTTACTTTGAGACATCAAATACTTATGTTCAAAAATATTTTGTTCTAAGAATTACACATTTTCATGTTGGAGGAATACAAAACTAGCATCTACAAATAGTCTTATTTTTATGTGTGAATTTGTTTGGTAAATAGTAAAGTTAGATGGAGAGTGAAAATTATAACTAAATTTTTCAGAAAATTTTAGAAAAGTATTTATTCACATAATATATTTATTTTTTAATATTTATTACTAAAGAGTAATCTTCATTGTTTACTAAAAATATTTTTCACCGTAGTATTATTTTTTTTTATATGCACCTTAGTTCATCACCACAATAATTAAAGAGGGGAGAGAAGATATAATAGAAAATATATTAAGAGGCTGAATAATATAGAGTAAGAAATTTATTTTTGTTGGGAGATAACTGGATGTCTCCTAAAATTATTTAGTATATCTAATTATTTTTTTAAAATTTTAAATTTTATTAAGTTTAAAATGACTCTTTGAAATTTGATTATTTTTAAAATGAATTCTCAAAGTGTTTTCTCCCCTACATAACACACTGTTTTGGAAATTATAACAAATGTTTAGGAATATGCATTATAGACTGAACAGGATTGTAGTTTTCTGGATCATATATATATATAATGTACGAATAGAATTGACTCAGGATTTTTTCAAATGAAAATCGCACTTAATCAGTTTATTTCTGTTCTCGATGATTTGGCAATGTTGTTCATTTAATTTGATTATGCAAATTGATGATAGCAAGCAGTTGCACAATATGACATATTCGTTTGGAAGGGTGATTTAGCCGCAAGGTTATGAGAAAGGCAAATCATAATGGATTTAGTACTTGGTTGGCGATTACGAGAGGAGCTCTTACATGAATGTTCCACCTTCCATTGCGTAGTTATCCAGAGAGCACTTTGTTTTTGGCAATTAAATTACAATATGAACATTGAAGCCATCTCGTGTTACCTTTATGGTAAGACAAATTCAAGTTAATCTTTACAAGCAGCATTACTGTGTGCCTAGTTCATGTCGCCTTCACTTGATGGATCCCAACCGGGTGGCTTGATGTTTGGCCAGTCACCACGACATCCTAGTCTTATGTACAGACTCTTTTTGCCTGCAAGGATCACAGAAATTAATCTAAGTAATGCACTAATGCAACATGTTTTAAGCTTCCCCGTCTTCAACCTAAAACCCCGTCTCCTTCCACATTCAACATGCCAATTGCCAAGGCAGAAATTGTGATGCATTTATCTATGAAATAAGAGAATGCATGGAATCCAAATATAAATTAAGTACCTGGGAGTTTCTTGTCTGACAGGATTAACTGTTTTAAGGCACTCAAACATGCTTGTGCCACACTTTTGGCATATGCAGGATCCCAGCCCTGAAGTTTAACAACCACATCTGCATTTGTGTATGCAGTACTGCCATCTCTGACGCTTTTATGGGTCTCCTCCTTTGCAGAATCTTCATCTGTATTTTAGGCTACCAAAATCAGTTTTACTGGAAAAAAATTTGATGCAATCATGGTAGTAAATATGCCTTGGTAGAAATTTAGAATATGTTTGGGAAGAGGGAAACAGAAGATCATAAAAGGTTAGTTAATAAATATTGTCCCCGTTGTTTGGTAGGTTCTTGTAAGTTGCATGCTCTTTCATTTTCCGCTACTACTTAAAACGAAAAAAGAAAAAAAAAAAAAAAATCTAAAACAAGGCTGAAGTTCATTTGAAACTTCAAATCTTTTCCCTTTTTTGCTCCCATTATTTGAAAATGAGAAAGAATTTTTTCCCATCATTTCCCTGCCCAAATCCCCAATCCGAACAATCTCATAGCAGAAGCAGCAATAAATGTTTTTTCATGACTCAAGTAGAGTCCTAGATGAATCATCTCTGCTAATGTTGCAAGTCAAGAATATATTTCTAGATTCAAAACAAGCTTGGACTCTAAAGATAAATCATGTGAGAATCAATCAAGAATGAACTGACAAATTTCACCTTTGGCTTCAGTCTGTGACAACCAGACAGAAAAACCAGCATAAAGATGCCGCCACTTATCAGCACTTCCAGCAGCTCCATGTTTCCCTCCTAGTGTTGCAACTACTGTCCTCACATGACTGGCATACCACTCGATCAGAAATAAATGAGTTGATTCCCAATAAAAGATTATTCAGAAAATGAAATGAAGCCATTGATTTACCTGCTAATGCTTTCTAGTACTGCACTTTCTGCCTTTGCTACTGAATCAGAACCTTCAGCAAGCAGCCCTGGAATATATTACACTAGTTAATACGCAGCAAAACACACTATCAATTTTAGTACTTAAGATGCTAATTACAATTCACAACATTAGTATGCAGAGAATTGATGATACACGCATGGTATTTTGCTTGCCAAAACCATTCAACACGGAGGAAAAAGACCAAACTTTGACTGCAAACAAGGTTTAGCAATGATACTCACATGAATCCACTGTTTGGTTTGAAATTGATTCCAGTAACTCTTTTGTACTAAGTGGTGTGTACCTGAGAAGAATATCAAGAACAACTTATAAAGCCAGTGATGAAATTTACTTATCAATCTTAAACATCCAAGCAGAAGTGCAATATATGAAATTGGAAATAACTAAGGTTCAGATATTATTATGCAGTGTGAATAGACAATCAGAATTACACATGAACTTATTATACCCAAGTCCAGTTGCAAGCTCTTGAGCCACTTTCTGGTTTATTTCGGTGCATTCGCCAACAAGGTAGATCGATGCACCTTTCAACAGTTGTGTGGATCCGGCAGCAAGCGATTCCCACGACTCCATGATATCGGGCCATTTCAAATCAGGATCCTGTTTCTTGAAGTTCACAACCAGTTGATCATCATCAAGGTACCTACCCGAAAACCAAACCATTATTCAACCAACAAGGCCAAGGTGAATCAAGCAATTAAACAAAGTTTCTAATATGTTTGTAGTTTGAATTGCACAAACCATATAGTTTCAGCAGGTTTAATCCTGTCGAAAAGGCGATTAGTTTCTATGAGTGTGATGGGAGATCCTGGCCTCAATACTCTGATAGCTAAAGAAGTGTCATCAGCATTAACTGATAAATCTCTTGAACTTCGAACATCTAATCCTCCTATGTTTAATCTTAACTCCACCTCAGAGGAACCATCAGAAAACTGCATTTCATTAACTACCTACTATCAAATGTAGTCTAATGCAATCAATAGTCAAGCTCCACATACAAAACATAAGAACTCCAAAAAAAAAGAGGGGTAGACAGTTAAACGTTAAAACGAACCAACTAACTAACTAACGAACCATTAACTGAAACAATTAACTAACTAACTAACAAATCAACTAAAGTGACATAGTGGTTACCTCGTAGGTAGTGGTGGAGAGTGGGGCAGTGGAGGAACACTTGAAGGAGCGAAGACCCACCAACTGTTTGTGTTTATGTTTGTGAGAATAAGAGAATGAAGGGAAAGACACTACCACGCTTTTAGTGGGAATGGCATGTCGGAACAGAAACCAAACACCTTTTGCTGCCGCTGCCATTTCAATGGATATTGGAATAGATAGCAACTTAGCAAGCACTTCTACATTTATTTATGAAACAAACAATATTGTTTCCTTGATTATCACTTATGAAGGGAGAGATTTAGATAAGGTAATTTTTTTAACTAATTTAAATAGTTAGCTCACTAATTCTTTTTTTTTTACCAAAGATAGGAGATTCGAACTCGCAACCTTTTAATTGAGTATAGGGAGACTATGCCATTTGAGCTATAACTCATTGGCAAAAATTTGGAAAGATATGTGACTCGAACCCGCGACCTCTTAATTGAGTATGGGGAGTCTATATATAGCAAGTATTACGAATTTGAATAAATTCGTATATATAGCAACAAACTCTTAAATAAAATTAAGATCATTAGCGAATTAATTATTGATCTATTGAAATTTAAGATAAAAAATATATAAAAATATTTTGTAATATTTAAATTAAGTCTCATTTTTGTTCTTAAAAATTGAAGGTTTTATTCTTATTACAAATATTTTATTATGTCATATTTTAATTATTTCATAAAAATGAAATTTTTTTTTTTTAGAAGTTTTCCATTCTTCTATTATCATATTTTCTAGGTAAGTGTAATAATGATTGCAATAATTATAGTGATTTAAAATAAAAAATAACATTTAAAAAAATTTACTTTAATAAAAAATATATATGAAATAAAATGCTTAAGTACAAAAGTATAATATTTTATATGTTTGTCCAAATTGTTTTCTTTCTTTTCATTTTTTTTTTTTGTACTGGAGCAAACGGGCCAGAATGCAACCCAATGTTTTAAAAATAAAAATAAAGTATTTGATTTTTATTTAAAACTATTTATGAGTGTCATAAGCAGTTCCTATATTTGTGGGCCCTAACATTTCTTTGTCCTTTTTTGGGGTGATCATATCATATGGGCCTTCATGTATATCTTGACTATGGACCTTACTTGTTGAAAAAGGAATTATTTTTGTTTAAATCCAGAACACTGAATATTGTGCAAAAAAAAAAATTCTGGACCTAAAAACCATCAATCATAGAAAAGAGTAAGAACTCACCATATACAAAAAAAAAAAAAAAGAACTAAGAGCTCACCAAATTTAAGTTGGTTGAATAATTAATTTATTAGTCAGTCTAAATAAGTATTGAGGTTTGAATTCTATTTTATATATTTAATAACAACTTCTTAAATAAAATTGTATTAAATTTGTCTTTTGACTTATTAAATTAAAAAATATTCTAAAAAACAAAAAGAAATTAGTGTATTGCATAAGCAATTATATTATATTATCATAAATATTTTATCACTCCTCGATACATGAACGCTTGATACTTTGGCATTACATAAATACATATACACTATGATACATGGACACTGATACGGACACGGGACACGACATGACACGGGACACACCGACACTATACATTATTATTTTAATTAAGAAAAATGGTGAAAACTGAGTTTTTTTTTTATCACTAAACTTGAGGTTGCTAGAATGATGTGACATGTTGTCAACTCTTAGACATAAAAGTGGATCCTGCCATTTCATTTTCACCCAATGGTACCCATAGTTTTTTTCTCTCAAGAAATCTGGCAAACATTTACGTATCAATGCTCTCTAATTAATGAATTTGTGAACTTTGTATTTGTAGTTATTAGTTTTCATTATAATCTTTTGTTTGGTACTTCTTGTCTTGTCTTAATTTAAATCATACACTCTCATATTTATCTCTCTCTCTCTCTCTCTCTTTCGTTGGTTCTGTCTCTTTGAACTGCCAAAATCCCATTCTCATTCCATGATTCTAATTCCGGTGCGAATTTTATACAAATATGCCAAACCACCAATAATTCATTTTGTTTCAACTTTATCATAGAAAAAAGAATAAAATAAATAAACAAAACTGACTCGCATTTATTATTATATTATTATATAGTAAAAATAATGTCCAATCTGGAATTTGGAAAGCACATACATATATATAACCAACAAAATAGAGAATTCTAGTGAATATATGTGATTAATAACTAACTAGTTCGCTGGCTGAAGAAGAAAGAAACATATCTATATATGTTATGGTATCTTCAGACAAGACAAAGTTATCTTTCAGTGTGAGATTTTTGTTTTCTTTTTTCCTCCACTGTTCATATCTGAATATTAATGGGTCAAATATTGCTTCTTTTTTTTTTTGTTTTCTTTTTAATTCAAAATAAATGGGTGTCACACGTACACATACACTCTTCTGCTCTTTAATTTATTGTTTCATCACATTATTGGCATTTACAATGGACCCATTATATGGTTATGGTAGTGGCACTGCAATATACACTGACCAATTTCATTTAATTTTTTTGCATTCGAAGCATCAACCATATATATATATATATATATATATATATATATATATCACCAACACAAAACGGTGCAACTTGATCAACCAAAAAGCACTTTTTAATTTAGATATGGGAGGGGAATGGTGTAGGATGCAGATATGGAGTATACAACTGTGGTGTTAGGAGCAAAAATCGGATCGTCTGATTTTTTAGTATACAAATAAGAGGGTTCGATTATCTTCACCAAAATTTAAATTTTCTCTTTCACACTAATTGGACTATCCGATTAGTAAGCTTAATTTTTTTTACAAAGAAATCGATGGTCCGATTTTTTCATTCCTATTTCAGAAAAAAATGTTCTCACATCTACATCTTCTACAATAATACACAATACATACATACTTCTCGTATCCAAAAAAATTAGCCACCAAAAAGCTAAAGTATTCATAGAAAGAAAAGTAAAACTAGTATAAAATATGTAATGTAATATTAGTATAATTCCTTTTATAAATACAACCATATAATTAAACAATCGTGCAAAAAGTATTTGTGCTAATAATTAAATTAAAATCTATTTAATTTTATAAAAGTACAAAATTCTAATTAGACAATAGTATATAGAATAATTAAACTTGAAGGATTAACATTAACATACATGTACAACATATGTGTGTATAATATATTCATTAGAAAAAGTCACCTGGAGCAAATATATAATAAGCATGTGTTGAGAAATTAAATAAAAGTAAATTGGATATAAATTAAAAGAGATATATGATAATGAAGATGATGAATGATGGGTCATATTGGTGTGTTGTTTTTATTTAATTTAGAATGGTCCACAGAAGCACTGGCATATGCATGTCTAAAGAATTATCCTTTTGAATTCCTTCTTCTTCTCACAGAAGCAGCAGCTGCTTATTAGGGTCCTCTCTTTTGGTCAGCCTGTGATATGAACAGCCTTATATATATACATATACATATATATCATCATGAGAAAAGTGGTCCAAATACACATGTGTGTGTATTTGCATCTATCTAAATAAACATATATATGCATGCATCTATATTTATGTTATAATTATAATTTCTATTTAAAAAAATTAATAAAAGAGTAAATTATTTATTATAAATTACACTCTTATTTTGGCTAATTTTTTTAGAAATAGACAAACATAATGTATTATTCATTGTTATAGATATATTGAGTATTTTTTTTAATATATAGATAAGAAATCTAGAGTTAGATTTTATGATGAGATTTTACTAATATACAAATTTAACCTTAAAATTTTTTATTTTAAAAAAGTACAAAAAATATAAACCCAAATCTAATTTTTAAATTTTTTTATATCTAAATTTTTTACTTTTATTATTCTTTGTGATACACATATTTTTTTAATATTAAAAATAAAAAAGTTCTATTATTGTACTCATTAAATTCTTTTTTAAGAGGGTAGAACGGTAAATAAAATTATTAGTAGATGAAAAAAAAAAGGAGGATATAGAGGAGGAGGGAGTGATGGAGTGAAGGGTGAACAGAAGAAAGATAAAATGTTTTCGCAAAGGTCACATCGATGGACAAAAGTATTTAAAAGGAAGTAATTATGAATGAATGATTCAAAGTTCAGAGAAGCTTTGGGATAAAGATAAAGTCATCACTCACTCTGACTCTCTGTCTCTCACTGACAACTTTTGTCACCCACCCCCCTCATCTTTCACAAATACCACTCTGCCCCCTCACTTCTTCTTCTATTCCCAAACATACCCCTCATTTTACCAACATTACTCACCATCAATAATAATAATAACGTATTAAGAAATGTATACTAGATCGAATTTGTTTGAGAAAGTTTAAAAGTTATTTTTTTAAAATTTTTTATTTATAAAAAATAGTAATATTAATATATAGTATAATTTTTAAAATTAAATTATAATTTTTAAAAAAATTATTTAAATAATATTTATAAAAATTTAAAAAATTGAATTCTTTTTCATAATAAAATTTTTTTATCACATTTTTTTTAAATAAACATTTTAGAACTAAAAAATTATATACAAAATAATTTATTTATAAGTTATTTTTAATATAAATATTTATTGTTTAAGTTATTTTTTAAAATAAGTTTAATTAAGTTGTTTGTCCAAATTGAATTCTTGTACCGTTAACTAAAAGATACTATTTTTTTATGGTATTCTTTAATCCGACAAAGTAAAAACTAATATGTTGTAAATTATAACTTTATTTAAAAAATTTATCATTAATCAATAAATTACTTTATATACAAACGGATAATGTTAAGTAGACAAAAAATAGCTAAAATTTATCTTATTTAGCATTAATTAATTGTCACAACAATTAATAAATGCTAAATAAGACAAATTATGACTATTTTTTACTGATTTTCTTTAGTTACCAAACATTTCTATATACAAAATAAAATTCAAAATCTAATAATTATTTAAGCAAGTTAATAAGTTAATTGTTAGACTAATTTAACTTGGATACTAGTTATTATTAGTGTTGAATAAGATTGGAGAGAGAGAGAAGAAAAGAGCCCGGCTTGAATGCCGGGCAGAGAAGGAGAGGAATAGGGTTGAATAAGGGGGAAGGAGGGTATGGTGACAATCTCTGTCCTGCCCGGAGTGCCCGTAGTATTGAAGATGTGAAAGGACAAAGGGTGTCTGCTTGGCTCTGAGGCTTAAAACGACAGTGCGGTGGCAATGTCATGTGGTCAGAGAGAGGTCAATCATAAAGCAATGGATTGCTAAATCATTTTATGTTACCTCGTTCTTTGTGCCCCTCATCAATCTCTCTCTCTCTCAATTCTTCTTATTCTATCAAATTCTACAAATTTCAATGATTTAATTAATTAAACAAACTCCATTGTCTCGTTAGAAATTATATAAAAAAAAAAATACAATTTTAAATTTTTAATTATAATAAAATTAACATATGTTTGTTAAATATTTATTAATTATTAGCTAGCTGTTTATCCCATTACTGCTTAATTGAATATGAAAAAATTATGTCATTTGAACTATAACTCATTAACATATAGTTGATTATTAATTAATAAATTTGTGTATGTGTTTGACCTACCCTCCCAAGTGTGTATATATTCTTTATTCTACTAGTTATTACCACAACATACATACATACATGGTAACATACATACCCTTCTTCACTTCCACTCCTTTTCACACTCTTTTTCTCTATAATAAATAATAAATATATATGTTTGAGATGTCAATTCGGGTGTCACGTGCAAGGGATATGGAAGACATAGGTGTAAATTGTTTTTGAATAAGATTGTTTTGCTTGGTTGAGCTATGACTTTGTTATTATATTATATGATATATGGTTCCAAATTCTGCTTCTTTTATTTCTCTCTCTGAAAAAGAAAAGAGAATGATGCCCTTTGGCTCCCGCGAGAATCTCGCCTTATTATGCGTCGTCTTGTATTCTAACACCTTCCCCATCTCCATAGCCTCAATTTTTGTTAATTTCTCTCTTTTGTCTTTTTCTATTTCTATTTTTATTTCCCCTTCTATTTCCATGAACAAAAAAATCAATTTAATTTTTTTATACAATTATATTAAAAATGTATACTAGTTAAGTTATATATAAAAATATGAATTTGGATTTTCGTAAATTATTTTATTATACTACTGTAATAGATTTGATTATTTATTTATTAAATATTTATTTATTCTGATTATTGATTATTTAGTTGTTAATTTTAGTATATATATAATATTTTTAATTTTCTTATTTTAGTTATTTTAGCAGCTAGAAGATAAACATCTTTTGAAGCATTATTTTCATAATAGATTTGTTAATATAAAATAAAAAAAAGAAATAAACACTTTCGCTTCAAAAGTGGAAGAAACATATATTATATTACTTCCCTGTTATCTATATTGTTGGAGTAGGTATTAGTGATCAAGGAAAGATAGAGTAAATATAAAAAATAATCCTTCTTTTTTTAAAAAAAAAAAATAATATTATACTCCCAAGAACTCCTAATGAATATATTTAATGACAATTCATCATAGAGCTTGTTAATTACATTTAAATAAATATTGGTCAAACTCAAACTCTAGCTGAACCAATATCACATACTAAAAATCATGAAACAAAGCAGTTGCATATATATAATAATGTAGAAAATAATATATAAGGCTATGTAAATACCAAGTTATATATTTATACCAATTCCAGTGAAGTCTCACATCAAAATAATAATAAGATGTAACTGATCATCAAGAAAATATATTGATTTAAGGTGAAGGTAGCTCCAACATTGTTACTCCATGTCTGTGTTTGGGACCATCAATTAAAATGACCCATACATACGTACCATACCATATCATACCACTACATTATATTATGTTCATATATACGTACAATAACAATTAACCATTTTTTTTTCTATCTAAAAATCACCATACAAACTTGTTCAAATATATCAAAGCCTCAAAACCCTGGTTTCATAATAGACTCTTTCCATAAATCTGCTAAGGCCTTTTTTACTTTTTTTTTTTAAAATTATTTTTAAAAAAAAAAAATGATTCACACACTTCCCACTAGTCTAGGCCCCTTGGTACGTTCCGGTGAAATCAACTGCAATTCTGCAATCACTGATCATTCTGGTAAAAATAAATATAGATAAGTAATAAATTAAAGCACAATAGATATTATAATAATTAAGTGGACGTGTTTCAACTCCAAAAATAGTTCAAGACGTGAAGATTGCTAGACAATTATATATTAAGCCTCTAATTTGACTATATTACGTGTATACTAAAATCAGACACTAAAATCTGTTATCAGTATAAAATATATATAAGAATATAAATATATATTAAAAATAAATTAAATTATATGTATTTATATACAAATATATTAGTAATTTATTTTAATAATTAATTTTAGTATATATATAAATAATATTTTTGCTCTAATTATATTATGGTGTGACAACTGGATCAAGCAAGTACATATCTGAAGATTAATCCAAAGAATTATATAGGACTGTTTAATTCTAGAATTAATCTAAGTGGTGAGGATAAATTAAAATTTATAAATTTTACCTATAAAATAAAAGTACAAAAGAATAATATTTTTTTTATGAGTAATAAAGACTCAGTTCAGTTTCTTAAATTTCAAATAACTCAATTTAATATCTCAAATTTGATATCGTAAATTGAGAAGGCAAATTAAATGGCATAATCAAATTTAAAATATCAAATTACATTATATAGTTAAATTTAGGAGACTATTACTTAGGATAAATTGAAATTAAATATTAATTTTATAAAATTATTTTCAACTAATTAAAATTTAAAAATTCAAATTCCATCTTTGTTATTATTTTTTAATCAAAATCACATGTATTTTTGAATAATATTAGGTCAAATGTATACTGAAGAATTAAATAGATGTCGTCACATTCAATTTAAAATTTCAAGATATTAAATTTATGAAGGTGGAAGCTCAGGTGCAGTTGACTTCACGTGAAGTTAATACCTGAAAACCGTTAAATAATTTGATTGATTTAACTAAACTTTCATCTAACGGCTCTCAAGTATCGACTTCACCTGAAGTCGACTTCACCTGAGTTTTTATCTACTGATATACATGTTTAGGTTTGGTGGTAATAAAGAAAATGAAGATAATTAAAAAAATAGGAGTATTTTGTAAAGTATTTAATAATATTTGTGCATGGTGTCTGACATGAATACTGAACATTAAATTGATTTGCATGAAAATTCGATGCAACACGCACAGTGTCAGCTACTGAGCTAACGTGGACCCTCACACACTGCAACTTTTTCATGAAATAAAAAAAGAAAAAAAAAAGAAGCGTCTCGAGGTACTAAAAGCAAAACGACGACGCATAAGCGGGTAGCGTAGTGTATGGGTGAAAACAAGGGCGTGAAAAGTGGGAAGGAGAGTTTTGATGAATGAATGAATGAGAATCAGTGGTCGTTTTCCATCTCAGAAATATCATTCATTCACACAAAACCCTTCCCTTCATTCAATTCAATTGTCGTTCCACGACGTTGACGTGACACGTGTACTCTCATATCATAGTGTAATGATGAATAAATAATGGGCCTTCTTCTCTCTTCTTTCTCTTGTTATGTGAATGTGTGAGTTTTATGAGTCAAGAAAGAATGAATGAATGCGTGTGTGTGTAGACTATGCTATCACTGTGAAACTAACCAGTGCAGTGCCCAGAACTGTGCCTATTGCTTCCTACTTCTCATTCTTCCATCCATGTAAAAACTTTACTATAAATAAAATCAACATTATTATTTATTGCACTGTATGTTAGGTTAAATTGCATCACCTTGCATTTTATTACACATTCATAATTTAGCCAGTTCATGAACCAATTTAAATTCGACTTATTAATAATTCGATAAGCTAAATTTATGAATTACTAAGTCGAATTTAAATATAAAATTGAGCTCATAAATTAAATGTGTCTAACTTAAGTTTAAATAAACTCAACTTATTAGCTTGTGAGTCAGTTCGATTATATATATAATATTTTGATGAAAAACATAAATAAAAAATTTATAATTAATAGATAATCAATATATAAAATTGGTTTTTTAAATATTTTTAATATATATAAGTTATAATTTATTGATATAGAATTATAGATTCTGTTCTATTATTTCAGCCAACTTTTGATGAGTCGAACTTGAACTTAAGAAATAAGTTTGATTGTTAATGAGTCGAACTGTGAGACAAGCTCAATTTTCGTTAGTTGAGTTTGAACTTGGTCTAACTCGACTCAACTCGACTCACTTTCAGCCTTAATAATAGGTGATGCTATATGTACAAGCATTATTTTGGTAACAAAATCCAGTCAAATTGGCATAAGCTCAGCAGAAAAAAATGCCGCATACGTCATCACTTCTCCTTTTTCACACTTATGTAACACAATTTTTTATTGGAAAACACATAAATTTATTGATATAGCATAAAATTTTTGTATATAGCATAAAAAATTTTATAAGTAACACAAATTTATTGAGATAATATAAAAATATTTATACATATATAAAATTTTGCACATATCACATAAATTTTTGTTACGAATGTATTTTGTTAGTTGAATGAGTCAATATTCTAAGTATGTAATCCTCCAAAATTTATGTGTTGCACATCAAAATTTTTATACTATGCATCAAGATTTTGGTGTTGTACCAAAATTAACATGTTGTGCATATTTTGTTGGTTGGTTGTCAATTTTTTGGATATGTGGTCCTTTATAAATTTCTGTTGGGCACCAAGATTTGTCTTGTATATCAAAAGTTATGTGTTGTGTACCAAAATTTTTGTTCTATGCATCTTTTGTTGGTTGGGTGTCAATGTTGTGGGCATTTGGTCCTTCAAAAATTTTTGCATTGTATACTAAAATTTATGTGTTGTGCATCAAAATTTTTATACTTTAATTTTCTGAACATGTATAAAAAAAGAATAAGATGAAGACGAAAAGGACAGTGATGATGATAATAAATGAGAATGAGAAAAAAAATAGAGAAGGAGAATAAGATAGTGGTGGCAGTAGTGACGATGAAAGCATCGACAGTGACAGCGACGACGACAACAACGTTAAAGAAAAATGCGCAAAAAAGAAGTAACGACGATAACGAAAGAGGCGGAAGATGAGAAAGAAAAAGAAAAAGAAAAAAAAAACGACGACAAAAAAAAAAAAACAGCAACAATAGTGCCCCGTATATGTAAAAAAAAAAAAATTAATTAAAAATTTAATTTAAAAAATATTTAGTTTTATTGATTAATAATAATATATCTGATTTGTTAGTTTGACACTGTATATGAAAAAGTTCCCTGCTTGCCTTTATTTGTAAGCATGTTAGGTATTATACATTATTATTAGCTAGAATTTAGGAGAAAATTAAATAAAGCAATTTTAATATATATTTATGAATTAAATAATTGAATGCATATATTTATTCATAAATATTTCTATCTCTTTAAATTATTAAAATAAGTATTTTTTTGTCGATTATATAATCGATCCATATTTACAAATATAATTATTTATGTATTTTTTAATTAATTTAAAATTTTAAAAGAAATAAATTTATGACATGTGGTGTCAAAATTTTGATGACTTAAGAATTTAGAGTTAGATTTTTATTAATTCAAAACAAAAATTCAAGTAAGAGTTAAGACAAATAAAAAAAAAGAAATAAAATCTATAAAAAATTTACACAAATTAATAAAAAAAGATTATATGTGATATAACTATTAACTTAAGTTAAAAAAATAAGTTAATGCAAACTATGGCAAACTAAGGTGTTTAATTTGCATACATGATCTATGTAAAAAAAAAAAAAAATCTGTTATTCATTATTGTTGGGGAAAAAAAATAGTAATAAGGATTTTCTCTTTCCTATAAGAAACTAACATATAAGGTTGAGTAGGTCAAGGCCTTTTTAGGGGGTTGTTCTCTGGCTCCAATTCAGTTTTTCACTGTTATTTTGGCTTCTGTGTATTTTTATGAAATACTATAATATATATAATAATATAAAAAAAATTTCAAGTGAACTGAAAACACCAGTATTTTAGTTGTTTTAACCGTTTATTTTAATTAATATATATTATATATATTTTTTATAATTCAGATCAACGGTTAAAACAACTGGAACACCGATGTTCTCGATACACTTGAAACTCTTATATATATACTCCTACTGTACCTATGCTATTTCATACTGTACACCTTCCTGCGTTCTATTCTGTACCTATTTCTTCAAACCCAATTTAATATATTAATTATTCATTATAATAAATTGAATGAATATGTTCCAGTTTTGAGCTTCATGCTGGGTTTCAAATTTTTAATAATTAATTAATTAATTAACATAAGATATTAGAGTTGATGGGTACAGATCCAAAGTGGGGGAGGGGTCCTATATAGTACATTAGTGACGCTGCCAATTGCAACACTTGCATGGCAAGTTTTTCAAAAAGTGAAAAGAAAAAAAAAAGTGAGTCTGATGATGATGATAATGAGACAATGTCTAAAAAGAAATGGGAACAAAATGTTCCCAACTTTATTATTTTTTTCTCATTTAATTTTTTTTGACTCAATTAATTACTTTGTTCTTTTCTTTTTGATTGTAGGGTGAGAGCTGTTGCTTTACACTTCTGTGGCTATATATATTAATATATGTTTTTGGAAGAGTTTCAAGTGTACTAAAATATCAGTGGTCTAATTGTTTTAACCGTTAATCTAAATTATAAAAAATATATATAATATATATTAATTGAAATCAACGGTTAAAATAACTGAAATACTAGTATTTCGGTAGACTTGAAATTTTTCTTATATATTTTTTTCATATATATATTTAATTATTATTTATAGATGCGTATATAGTACTTCATCATCATTATTAATTTATTATTATTACTACTATATAGTGCAAAACGGATGTAGACCAGATATAGATACTTCAACATAAACAATAATTGTTTAAGGAATTATTAAAGCAATGATGCATCAAATCAAATAATGAAGTACCTTTGTTGTAAAGAGATGTGAAAACAAGAAAAATAATATAGTAGTGTTATGAATCCCACACAAAGAAAATTAAATAATTAAACTTATCGTGATACTTAAAATATGAAATAATTAAATAATTGTGGGTTATGAAAATTGCAAAGTAATAATAAGGTAAGATTATGATGCATAATAAGAAGATTGTTGTACCAAATTTTGTATTTTCAATTGAGAATATAAATTCATGGTAGATGTTGATTCTTAATTATAAAGGTTTTACATATACTCATGAAATAAAATATATATGTTTAATTTGGAGTCAATTAATTAATTGTATATATATCGAATAATTGATGCCTTAAATCGGTGTGTTTTTGAGAAGGTAATAAGTCCGGCACCAGAGATAGTGAAAGAAATCAGTAATTTAGTACGTGAACTTGTGAGCCATATTTAATAGATGCTGCTAATTTTTTTTACTCTTATTTTACTATTTTCTAAACTCTTAATCTTTCAGTCACAGTTGGTAATAAGTGGAAATATTTAATTCTTTTGTACTTTTTTATGAAAACACTTTTATTTTATATTAATAAAATAATATTTATCTTTGAAAAAAAAAATTGATGCCTTAAATCATCATGATGAACTGTGGGACTAGCTAGCATGTAGAAATTAGAGCTTGGAATCTAATAATTAAAGTGCAAATTATAGTGTGATAATTGATTCATTGGTACTTTAAAAATCCCTATTATGCTTAATAGAGAAAAAAAGAAGGCTGAGTAAGATTTCTTGAACTGGCTTTAGTCAAATCTATATATATCATGATAAGCATCCTTTATATATACTCATTAGCCTTTGTTCCCTAACAAGAAAAAAAACATGCTTTCAAGGACAGGCTTTACACTACCATATATTTAAAAACTTATATATATAGGTGTATTATTATTATTACTAATCTTTTATTCTCATGATGAACATCACTAGATTAAATAATACCCCCAACTTGGGGATATGAGTGGAAACAAAATAATAAGGCTAAATAAAGCTCCAAAAAGTTAAAGTACGTACTTGCATGTCACATTATTATTACTTCCATGATACTAAATAAAATCAGCTTTGTGAATTGTTCCCATGCATGCACTTTCAATATTGGAGAGGTATTATGATTGCCAAATTAAAGAAAAGACATTGATGAGATGAAGTGCTACAATTAAGCTACTATATATCCCCACATCTACATGTGCATATATAGTAAAAACTTTACCACATGGAAATAAATACTATAGTTACCAAATTTTTATTTGCCACATCTGTATCTTTATTAATTATAAGGGTAAAGTAGTTAATTTAAGACAGAGAATTTGCAAGGCAGTTAGAGGAATGATGGTATTTATTAGATTAATCATATTACGTGTATATACAAAAATAGTCACTAAATTAATTATTTATATAAAATATATATTAAATAGAAAAGTATATGAAATCAAGAGGTGATAAGCTAAAAAGTAAACAATTTAATTAATTTATAATTATATTTAATTAATTTTATTTATTTTTAATTTATAATATTTGATATTAATTACTTCTCACCCCAAATTAAAATTCTGAATGATACGTTGGAGAAATAGGGGCGGGGATCACGGAACTTCCAACAATCTCGATTTTTAGTATATAAAAAAATTTATAAAATATATAAAAGAACATCCATTTAGTATGAAAAAGAAACATTCTGATACTTAAATGAAGAAACATCCTAATGCCTAGCATAAGCACTATCCACGTAGAGATTTTAGATTCACCTAGAGGCATTTGGCTGGTTTTTTGCTGAAACCTTCTTGGTTCCCTCAAATGACATAGTCTCTTCATACTCACCTAAGAGGTTGCAGGTTCGTGTCTTCTTATCTTTAATAAAAATAAAATAAAATAAATAATATATCTATTTATACACAAATATATAATTTAATTATTAATTTTTATTATGCACGTAACATTTTTATTAGAATGATATCCCAAATTTTATATAAGATAAGTTGGTAATTTGTCATCTAGTTATTGGAGAATATTGGAAGAATTGAATATATTATTGTCAAATCTAATAGATTAGGAATCACTCAAAGAAAAGAGAGGAAAAAATAAAACAAAAAATCTAATAGATTATAAACTCTAAATTTTCCCAATTTTTAATTTTTAAAACTCATTCATGCTAATCTTTCTACTTTGTAACAAGAATATATGTGCTGTTTAATTTCCAAATTTAGGCTGACGTTTACTAATAAGATTCTTATTTTCCTATAATTAGTTAACTGATATTTTTTTTTATGATGAATCATATGTTTGAATTTTCACATAAAAAAAGGAAGTAAACTATAATTTATTTAAATAAAAATTGTGTATTTTTTTTTTTTCCAATTACACAGTTCTAGTGTTGAGAAAAAGTATAAGTTGAGGCAGCAACAATGGCTAAAAATGGTAGAAGAATACTTAGATTGTGCCACTATAAGAAGCTTAATTTTTACCGATGGTATTATAACGATCAAACCGTCGATAAATATATGTGGGAATAAAAATTGCTAATAATTTTTGACAAATATTACTGACAGTATAAAACTATCGGTAAAATTAATTAATAGGAAAAAGCTCAATATACAAGCGATTAGGGCTTGTAATTATTACAAGTTCATTAACGCCTAATCCACTAAAACGCGTTGCAACTCCTACGTCACTTACACGCGCTATACAAAGATCCCGTATTTGTATAACTACCAAATTTAAAAGATTTGTTTCCTTCTTTGTTTTCCTTCTTTCCAAATTTCATCGTTCTTCTTCTCGCGCGTCTTCCCCTGGTTTTTCGATCGTTCTTTTCTTCTCCTTTCTCATTGGTTTGTTCTTCGTCATTGACGTTAGTTCTTCTCTCTGTAACTCCAGCTTCGTTTTCTTTTCGATTTTCTGGTTTCTGAAATCAAAGTTTGAACTCGTTTTGAAGATAATAGATGATTCAACCTCAGATTGTCAGCTGAATCAGGGCGAAGTGGAGCACAAATAGGAAGGAAAACGAGATTAAGAATCAATTGATTACATGTAGCAAAGAGGAAAAATGAAACCCTCATAGCAAAGACTCATTTGATAGGAATTGGAATGATTTTCTGCTAAATTTTGGTCTTGTGGACAACAAGTGGCTTTCAGGTAGTGTTGGGTTAAAATCTGCAGCAGAGGTGTAAATTTAATTTTTTATCGGGTGTATTTATAGTCTGTGTTTGGGTGTATTATGCAGATCTCTATGCAGACCGTCATATATGGGTTCCAATCTATTTGGAATTCTGGATCACCACTTCATATTATAGTACCTGTAAATCAGACATTTTGAATACACCAGAGAGAGTTTAATTAATTTTGGTCTTGTGGACAACAAGTGGCTTTTAGGTAGTGTTGGGTTAAAATCTGCAGGAGAGGTGTAAATTTAATTTTTTATCGGGTGTATTTATAGTCTGTGTTTGGGTGTATTATGCAGATCTCTATGCAGACCGTCATATATGGGTTCCAATCTATCTGGATCACCACTTCATATTATAGTACCTATAAATCAGACATTTTGAATACACCAGAGAGAGTTTAATTAATTTTGGTCTTGTGGACAACAAGTGGCTTTCTGGTAGTGTTGGGTTAAAATCTGCAGCAGAGGTGTAAATTTAATTTTTTATCGGGTGTATTTATAGTCTGTGTTTGGGTGTATTATGCAGATCTCTATGCAGACCGTCATATATGGGTTCCAATCTATCTAGATCACCACTTCATATTATAGTACCTGTAAATCAGACATTTTGAATACACCAGAGAGAGTTTAATTAATTTTGGTCTTGTGGACAACAAGTGGCTTTCAGGTAGTGTTGGGTTAAAATCTGCAGTAGAGGTGTAAATTTAATTTTTTATCGGGTGTATTTATAGTCTGTGTTTGGGTGTATTATGCAGATCTCTATGCAGACCGTCATATATGGGTTCCAATCTATCTGGATCACCACTTCATATTATAGTACCTGTAAATCAGACATTTTGAATACACCAGAGAGAGTTTAATTATGGAAAAAAAATTTACTTATAATTGGATCAAATATATTTACACCATGTGTTCAATTTCTTACAAGAGTATATAACAGTTACATTAATCAGTGACAATATCATTAGAATCGATCTGACAAAATGGACTCAATAACAATGAGGATGGCCTGGACAGTCTTATTGCATCACTTCTCCTCGCTCATATTTCTGAATTTCTCACTCAACAGATGGGTTGCACACTTTAGGTCCTTGATTTGCTGTAAACAAAGCAAAATTAGAGTTAGATATATTTCTATTATGAAAAACTGATTTGATCGAAGACATATATTTGTTCTTACATTTTTTTCAGCTTGGTTTCTGCCTGCCATTTTTTCTGAAATGAAAAATATACCCATAGATATCAGTAAGATACACCCATAGATATGAGTCAGATACACCCATAGATATCAGTCAGATATCACTCAAATACACCCAAATGATTACAGAAATACACCCAAAGGATTACAGAAAATACACCCAAACGGTTACAAGAATTCACCCAAACGATTATAGGAATACACCCAAAGGATTTAAGAAAATACACCCAAAATTCGTTGAAGTACATCTTATGCATAATTCAGAACTCTTTCTCTTTCTCCTCCTCATCTTCTGCTGCTGCTTCTTCTTCAAAAACGATTTTACCATGAAAAATCGAAAAAAAAGAGAAAACAGAGAGAAAAGACGTAAATGAAGAAGAAGAAAAAGAGGAAAACGAGGAAGAAGAACGTGCAGAAACGAAAGAAAAGGAGAAGAAGAAGAGTAAGAGGAAGAAGAACGTGCAGCAAGAAGAAGAAAAAGAATTTTAGAAACCATGAAAATCGAAAAAAAAACGAAGAAGAAGAAGAGGAAGAGGAAGAGGAAGAGGAAGAGGAAGAGGAAGAGGAAGACGAAGAGGAACCGTTTGAGTGGGGCGCGTGTAGTTACGCTCCATTCAAAATGAGTTAATGCGCGTGTTAATGAAGTTTGGGCTGATAACTTGTAAAACTTGTACAGCCTTTTTACTTGTATGTGTAGCAGGCCCCTAATTAATAATAGCAATGCCTGAACCGTAGGTAAATAAGCATTGATAATATTAATTTAAAAAAAAAATAAATTATAATTTTACCGAAGGTGTAATCCCAACACGTTGACAATAATTCACGTGAGAACATGACGTCAACGTTTGCAAGCCGTCGATAACGTTTTTTCTAATAAAATAAAATAAATCTCCTCCATTTTAGTGATATCCTAACCGTCGCTAAATCTCAGTCCAAATGTGTCTATATTAGTGATACATAAGTTTCTAGGCCTTATAAATTGTTTCCTCTCATTGACTCTAAAGTCTAAACTAATTCCCAGTTTAATTTGGTCATTCATATCTTTTATATTATTGCTTTTGTTGGAGAAATAGTAATAGTTAGGAAAAGTATAAGGTACCAACATATTATCTGACAATTTATTACCAATAATAATTAATTATTATATTTTAAACACATATATAAAGAGATACATACAGAAAATATATCTATAAAGACACTTTTATTAAATACAGCCATAAAAAAAGACATTTTTATTAGACACATCCACGAAGGCACTTCCATTGAACATAGTTATAAATAAGAGTTGTCAGAAGTTGGCAGAAATGCTGTTGGTAACGTAGCGGACCGTAATGATTATGAAAGTAAATAATCAAATATGTAGGTGTTTCTTCAAATAAATTCATGCTATGTTATTTTACACCAAACATTCTATTCTATTTGACCAAACAAACTAGTAGGAATGTAAAACATAAATAAAGTAAAAATGTTATGGATCAATTATATTCTTATAGTTTAATTGAATTGGTACAACGTGATATCTTTTTGTATTCTATTGCTGGGAAAATTAGTGTCCCACTCCCACTGGATTTATCTGATTCTGAACATTGAAGAGACTCAGCTCCATGCATTCGTGCAAAATAAAAAAGAAAGCAAATAAAGTTGAAAGAAATCAAAAGCTAATTAAAGCACTACTTCTCCTTTCTTTTCTTTTAATTTCTTTTTCTTTTTTTAATTTTTTCTCCTAAATTTTAACACCATCTCCTTTTGTTTCTTTTCATCAAACCCTTCTTTTTTACACCCACATGCTCACACACACACCCAACAATCAGTACTTTCAAATCCAAAGCCATTTTTTTTTCTTTTTCTTCCTTTTATGCATCAGTTATTAATATCTCCATCATGATTTCTTCTGGGGCAGTGCCCTTTATTCTTTCCTAAATGAAAATTAGCCATGTCTTTGATTTTTCTGGTTAATTCCAACTTTTCTAAAAAATATTTTAATTTTTATTAAAAATATATTTTAATTACCACTTCTATTCAGGTCATATTAATGCTATGCCAATTCATCAGCATAATATGACTCAACTAAAATAAAAAATGTTATTTATATATTAAAATTAATCACTAATATATTTAATGTGTACCCTATATTAATAGCTGAATTTATTCTACGGCTAATATAGTTGTGAATTGAAAATGTTGTTGGTTGGGTAAGTGATAACTGATAAATGATAAGAGTTTTTGTATTCAATCCCTAATAAAAGCATTTGCTAATAGAGACGGAAAATTTGAATTCTTTTTTATCATTGGTTGAATTATTATTTTCTTTACGGTGTCAGGTGAAGTCGACTTCACGTGAAGTTGATACCTGATAGGCGTTAGATGAAAATTTAGTCAAATCAGTCAAATCATCTAGCGACTCTCCGATATCAACTTCACGTGAAGTCTACTGTATCTGAATTTCCATCTTAATTCCAATTTTTCTAAAAAACATTTTAATTTTTATTAAAAATATATTTTATTTTTTTTAAGTACCACTTCTACTCAGGTCATATTAATGCTATGCCAATTCATCAGCATAGTATGATTCAACTGAAATAAAAAACGTTATCTGTATATTAAAATTAGTCACTAATAAATTTATGTATAAATATATATAATTTAATTTATTTTTAATATATATTGTATATTTTAATGTGTATTTTATATTAATAGCTGATTTTATTCTATATACGTCTAACATAGTTGTGAATTGAAAATGTTGTTGGTTGGGTAAGTGATAACTGATGATAAATAAAGAGTTTTAAGATAGAGATTTGAACTCTTAAAATACAATTGTAGGATGAAACAGGCTACATAATTCTTTGTGAAATTGTAGAGATCCTTCATATTTGTTGGGTTGACATGTGATGAGAAATTGAAGTGTCTTAATTATAGAAAAATCTAGTCAATTTTTTTTAAAAAAATTAACATTTAATAAAAATAAAATAATAAATTCTAACATATATGATAGATACGATCCTTTTATCCTAGTACAAAATACACGAGAAGTGTATCACATGTAATATTTCAACAAGTCTAAATCTAATTAGAGAGTTGTGATTAAATGCAAACTAAGAAGTAGGATTGATTCTCCGAGGATGAGATGTGAAATGTTTAAACACATCATCACACGCTCACTTTACGATTACTACTCCTTTTGTCGTGGCAAATCCTACCCTTTCGCCACAGTCACAGGCGAATTATCGAAGGATTGGCTCCCGACGACTCCTAGCTTATGGGGTCAGTTCTTAGATATAGGCGACAATCCTATACAATCCCATCTATATAATGTGTCTCAGCTTTTAAAAAAATTGGTGTTTGGCAAATTGATATATGGTAATAAATAAGTATAATTCATAAGTTTTCATATGAATAATGAATCAATTTAAAGATAAGTTTAGTATTTGACAGAATTTTATTGAGAATATTTTGTAAACCACATTTAATAAATTTGTGTTAGTAATTAATGCGAATATAAATCGGTCCAAAAGAAATTCTGTACTTAGATAAATTTAATACGTATTTGTGATAATAAACATGTAATATTTATTTGTTTTTATGTGAACATTAAATTTATCTAAAGATAGCTTTATTGTTTGACTGAATTTATTATCAATTTTTAGAATTTATATTTCGTCAAATTAACTTCTCTTTCTTATTCTGATTTTGTTGAATGTCAAAATAATTTTAATCAATTGTATGTATATTTATATGTTCATCGAAAGAGTTCTTTGGAATGGTGTTAAAAAGATATTTATTACTCTTTCTACTAAAGTAATTGAATATAAAACACCTTTTGAAGGCATCCATTTTTTATGATTACGAATACTTGTTACAAATGATGAAAAATAAATTTGAAAGACCAATTAAATTATTTTGTGACAATATATTAGTAGTATAATATTTTAAATTTTTGTTAAACAAGAGAGTTCTGAGTGTTTAAGTGTCTAATAAACAAATTAGCGCAAACTCCATGAATACATGCATATTGGTTTATAAGAAACAAACACCCAAGATCTTTCATGTGGATACTATTCATATGCGTGTCACATCATTTTATGATATATTGTTTTAATGGGAGTGTGCATTTGGATGCTCATATGATTTAGACAAATTTACGAATATAGATATTTCTGTAGAAATAAAATATTTAGTTTTGTTCTTACTCTAACTCATAATCTCATAAAGTTTATTAAAGTTGGACCAGTTGAAAATAGGCACGCATGAGATTATTTTTGCATATAATTTCTGAATTTCTCATCCAAATTTGATATATGTCATTGAGTATATTAGTATGGTGATCATCGTGGTTTTGTCGCGACACTAATGTGATAAAGTTGCGGTAATTCCATAACTAATATATGAGACGGACCAGATTGTTAAAATAAGGGATAAGTATTGTTTTGGTTCTTAAGGTTTAAGGTCAAAATAAAATTCGTCTCCAACATTATTTTTTATTTAAAATCGTCCCAAACGTTTTATTTACTATTAAAATCGTCCTTTTTAATAAAATTTTTAATTTCATTACTACATTACCCTTAATTTAATAAGAAATTCATAAAAAAAAAAAAAGAAGAAAGAACGCGGCGGGGGGAGAAAGGAAAAGGGGAAAGGACGCGGGGGGAGGGGGGAAGGGGGAAGGAAGATGGGAGAGGGAGGGGAAGATTAGGGGAAAGAAGAAGTGGGGGAAGGGAGGACGGCGCTGGCGAAGTTTGGAGCTTCCGTCGCCGAGGGAGAGAGAGCTCGCGAGGAAGAGAGGAGACACGAGTTAGGGAGTCGCGCTCCGTCATTGCCGCCACTGCTACCGACCTCGCCGCCACTTCGTGTCCTCGCCACTGCACCTCGCCGATTCGGCTTCTACTTCTGCTTCGGCTTCTGCTTTTGCTCCCAATTCTACTTCTGCATCTGCATCTGCTTCTTCTTTTGCTTCTGCGTCTGTGTCTGCTTTTGTTTCTGTTTTGTTTCTGCTTTGATTTTTGTTTTGCTTCTGGTTCTGCTTCTGATTTTGAGTTTGATTTATTATTTTTCTTATTTCATTGTTGTTGTGTGTTGAATTTGTTGTTGAATTTGATGTTAGTTTCTGAATTTGAATAATGTGTCATTGTTGGTGTTTTTGAATCTGATTATTAGTATTTGGTGGGAGTAAAGGAGGTGGTGGTGGTGGTAAAGGTAGTGGTGATGAAGGGTATTTTTGTCCATAAAAAGTTAAAAGGACGATTTTAATACCAAATAAAACATTGGGGACGATTTTAAATTCAAAATAACATTGTGGATGAATTTGATTTTGACCCTAAACTTTAGGGACCAAAACAATACTTACCCCTTAAAATAATAAGGGAAATAGCATTTAGATGCGCGCATAAAAGTTTATGAGCTATTATTATCTCAGGAAAGAATATATGTATAGCATAAGTGGAGATTGTTGAAATTTTTTTTAATTTTTTAATTTGTTTGTGGGCAATACATATATTAATTACAATCACAAATTATGCTATTTCAAATTAAATGACTTATATAGCGATGATCTCATTTATTGTTATAAATACTAAATTGAATAAGTCACAATTACTTTTGATTTAGAATTAAATGAGAATAAAATAAGATACTATCTTTACTAGTGTTAAACCCGTGCGATGCACGGGCTTACATTTAAATTTGACATGGTAAATCGAAAATAATATTTTATAATCATAAATTTCTCGAGTTTAGTATAACACTATCATCGTCATTATATAATAAACGTACTGAATATGCTGTTTTATCTTTATTCAAAGTAAAATACAAATGAAACAGTTTGAAGCCTATAATATTCTTGAATCATAAAGAAGGAGACATGAAAAAATAAGAATATATATAACTGTAATAGTAGCATATCAATTTTACACTAAATTTTATATCAAAAGGCTAATAAAAATTTATTGACAACCTAGTATCTTACTAACATCATTAGAAAAGCAATTGGCATATGATGTTGTGCTTCCTGTTACGCATTTCATCTCAAATCCGAAAGCAGGGTTATAGATAAATTAGTTATATCTACAGTAAATATTTGTACAAAAGTGTAAATCATAACATGTTATTAGAATAAAAATAATATTTTTCTTACCTAAATATTATTAAAAACTTCTTTAAACACGACATTTGTTGTTAATGATTTTGGATTGCTGTCTTCGTCCAGAATTCTGAAGAAGACATTAGAAACCTCATGTTCGTTTGTAGCTTCAAAACTTTACAGAACGACCACAGATGGAATGAGTTAATAGCTGATGATAATATATCATGTCTACTCCCTTTCGAAATCATCGAAAGTATTTGTCTAAAATGACCTCCTAGAACGACAACTTTACCACTAAATGGTTAATATGTCTTATGTTGATCGGTAACTGACATAAGATCCCTGAGCGTCCGATCAAGTGCTTCAAAGCACATTTTATTGAGTATTGGAACTTCATCCCAAATTATTAAGCTACTTTGGATAAGCAGCTCAGCCTTCAAACTGCTATCTTTGATGTTGCAAGTAGATTCACAGTAATTGTAATATGTATTAAAAACCTAGAATGAGCCGTTATGCTACCAGGTAGGAGTAAAAACGCAATTCCACTAAATGTGACATTTAAAACAATCTTTTCTCTGGACCGAATAGTAGAAGAAAGTTCATTTCAAATAAATGTCTTACCACACCCATCATGCCCATAAATGAAGTGAAAACCACCAAAGCCTATAATAACAGCATTGAGTATTTCATCAGATACTAACCGTTGCTCATGAATCATCTTTTGTTCCATTGAATTAATTTAAATGTAGCTTTTAGATACTATTTTTATTTGGATTTTAGGATTTAATGGGTATCATGTTTAAATATAAATAATAACTTCAGGATTTTGGTCTCCAACATATCAAAATTGTTTCTGTAGTTCTTTTTTCATTAAAGTATTGTGATTCGGCCTTATTCAAAATATAAAAGATTTTGATTGAAAAATATAAAAAAATCAAATTCTTCCCATCACTCTTATGAGTATAGGTATATTTTTATATTATGATATATATTTTTTATGATTTAATATAAATGATCTGAAATAATAAAATTATTTATTTTAACAACTTCAAGAAGTTTCCTTTCCGTAACAATTATACGAATTATAAATGTGCCATTTCATTTAATTATTATTGTGCATTATATACACTAATAATCCTTTTGAAAAGCTATAACTACTTCAAAATTTGGCAAAGGTTATTAACACGTACGTGTATGTATATATATGCTTCAAGTGATTACAATGTCGATCGTGATTTTATCTTCATGTGTAACAAATTGAATTGGATATGCCGTATATTGTTAAATGTACCAAATCCATATACAATCGCATTAAGTTATTTCGGCAAGAAGAAAATAAAACTATCTTGGCAGAACTCTCAATTCATTTTTTCATCGGAAACAAAACTATCTTGGCATGACATGAAGGAACGATAATACTATGGAGATTAAAAAAATAGCTAAAATTTGTTTTATTCATTATTTATTAATTTTAATAATAATTAATAAATATTAAATAAAATAAATTTTAACTATTTTTTATTTTTTTTTAATTATCAAATATTTTGGATGAAGGAACGCTACTTCCCCCCTTTTTTTTCTTCTTTATACTTACCATTACTCCTTGTATATATATTTTGTAAATATATCATGACTAACTAAATGTTCGTATTCTTTTTATCACTTTATTAAAAAATTTGAGTCTTTTCCTAAGTCCATATATATATATATATATATATATATATATATATATATATATATATTATCAAGCCTTTAGTCTCTTTTTAGTCCTAAAGCGTAAAGCGTGTGACTATTGCAAGGATTGAATAATAATATAGCTATATGATTAGGAAACCCAGCTTAGCTTATTTGGTATAGAAAAAAAAAAAAAAAACCGCTACAACTTGTCTTATTTAGCATTAATTAATTATCGCAATAATTAATGAATACTAAATAAGGTAAGTTATGACTGTTTTTGGCTGATTTTCTTTGGTTACCAAACATTTCTGATACCAAAATAATATTAATTAATTAATTTCATAAATGTAAAGTGCTTCAATTACAATTACCAAGGATACACTTCTTCATACACTTTAAACAACATAGCTAAAAGCTCACCCTACTCCTTTTTATGTCCCTCTCTTTAATTTACTCTCAGATTGAAAAAAAAAAAAAAAGAAAGAAAGAAATACAAATCAATTAGAATTTTAATTTCCATATATTTACCAAAGAAAAATATAATATAATGTTTTTTATTTGGATCTAACATACACAAAGAGGTGTGATAGGAAGGGTTTGCTTTTTCCCCCTACCCTCTCTTTCTCTCTCTTTTCTTGCTTTCTGTCTTTCTTGTCTCCTTGTGTTTCTTTAAGCTCACCCTTTTTTTTTTTTGCTTTTTTTTTTCTTTTCTTTCTTTTATGGTTTTCTCTTTCTCTGATATTCTGAAGAGGAGCAGGTTCCTCTAATTCTCTCTCTCTCTCTCTCTAGCTAGGTCTTTCATTTTCACTAGAAAACATTTCATTATAGTGATGATGATTTCATTCAAAGATGAATTAATTAATAAAAATTATTATTATATATTCAGAAAATCAGAATAATTATAATAATAATAATAATAATTAATAATATCTCAAAGTGGTTGTCCCAATGTGAATTCCAAATCCAAATTAGGTTTCTTGGGGCTTGTTGATGCTGACACGTTTGAAGATGAGCTTCCATCTGATATTCTCTCATAGCTTACACACTTTGGATCCATTTCCTTCTGAAAACAAACAAAAAAAATTAAATTAAAAAATATTAGGAATAAAAATTTCTAGCTACTTTAATTTATGTAGTGAGAATATATATTATAAAGGGGAAAAAATTAAACTAAATGAAAGAATTTCAAATATTCTAGTAATATCATATTTTAATAATTTTAGCCGTAAATTTTAATTATAAAATATATAAAGTTAATTAAAATCATCAACTAAAATATTTATAATAACTGAAAACCTAAAAAAAAAATTAAATATAACGTAACAGTATAGTTGAAAGCAGCACAAAATTAAACAAGAGATATTTATTTGAAAAGGTTTTGGGAATCAAATTAAAGGACATTTTGACTAGAGAATAATTACAGAATATTTATATCACTACACCTAAAAGCCTGCTAGAATTTGCAATGTTCATGTGATATAGCTTCCAATTATTTTTCTCCATAGCTACATTAATTAGCATTCACACATACTAATAATACTGTATTATAATAATAATAATAATATATATTTGACCCATCAGCTATAACCTGATAATGGAGTCACTGAGTCAAAATGTTGTTAATAGGTTTAGGGTTCTAGCTAGGGGTTCTTTTTAATAATACGGTCATCAATAATAATCAATGAGGAATTTAAAAATTTTCAAGTTTACTATCGTATTGGTGTTTCACTGATTTTTAACCGTTGATTTTAATTATAAAAAATATATATAATATATATAATTAAGTCAACAGTTAAAAATAACTGTAATACCGATACCACGTTACATTTGAAAACTTTTCTAAGAAATTAAATAAATCTTAAACTAGACGGGTTGCTTCTTTTACAGCACAAATAATCTTTGGTTTTTAACCACATAGTAACTAGTAAATGTGAAAAGGACTGGTCTATAATACCCCCATTTGAATTTGTGAAGGACAAAGCAGCTTTATGCAAAGGCTTTTTTAATTTTTTTTCCTTTATATTAAAATAAATTTAAAAAAAAATGTGCATGGCAATATATAAGATGATGATGAATGTAAAAAGATCAAACGTTATTGCCTTTTCCTCTCTCAACTCCCTTTCATGCATTTCCAAATAAAGCTTTATTTGCTTATATGAAAAGGGCCTATTGAGTAAGATTTTTATTATTACATACCTCAAGGGAATGCACGTTGTTCCCAACAGAATCAAGCTTTGGCTTCCCATGCAACCAAGCTTCCCTGTTACACACAAAAATCAAAAGAATATTTCCCCCATTACTTCAAAGCCATGCACAAGAAAAAAAAAAGGGAGCAAAAATTGAGAAAAAGAGAAAGAAAAGCCATCTTTTACTATGTCTTATTTATAGCCCTATTCCCTTTTACTTATTCTTTTGATTCAAGATAAAGTGGTTGAAGCTGAAACCATCCATCCATCCCCATGTGATAGTGCATTGCCCCCATGATTATGTAGTAATAACTTATCGGAAGAGTTTCAAGTGTACCGGAAACACCAGTATTTCAATTGTTTTAACCGTTGATCTGAATTATAAGAAATATATATAATATATATTAATTAAAATCAACGATTAAAATAACTGGAACACCAGTGTTCTCGATACACTTGAAACTCTTCCTAACTTATCTTACTATATACATTTTTAATGACATATTGAAGGAAGTTTCAAAGGGTATATTGGCTTTGCCACCAAGATTTCTAATTATGGGAGGGCTTAGCTTTGAGACTAAGTTTCCCAATTCTAGGGGCCCCATGAAAATATAGCCCCACAAAATCCTAAGGAAAGAGATATATATGTATGTAAATGTGAATGTGTATATATATCTCTATTTTTAAGGTGGATTTTGGCATATAGCATATATTGAATTCACTTCTTTTTTTTTTTTTAACTTACTTTTTACCCACTATAGAAGAAAGTATATTATTACCCCATCATGTAATTTGGATGCTCATGGTCTTTGGACAGACAGGACAAATTAAAAGCAAAATTTGAAATGATTTATTCTCTTTGTGATCAATTTTTTGTGTGTCTAAATGTGTTTCCTTTTTTTTTTTTTTGTACGTGAGGTTATTAAGGAAGTAGAAAGAAAGAAAAAGTGAAAGAAAAGAGATAGAGAGAGAGAAATGCTATTAGGAATAAGACATACATAAATTGCTCCGATTATTATATTGTTGTTACTTTTTCTTTTGCAACATTAACGGGCTAACATATAGAATGAAATCTAAGTAGACTAAATTCAAAAACAGAAAAGTTAACCAGTAAGTAAAATGATACTTTGCAATGCAACTTGATAATAATTATTTTAAAAAAAAAAAAAAAATTCCCACTAGCTAAGGAAATAAATATATTGTGAAGATCATTGAAATAAACATTTTGCACTATATGTAGTTATATATGGTTGGAGACCTAAGTAACGCACTGCATGCATATATAGTTTCATACAAATGCGTCTGTCTTATAGAAGGAAAGCGAATTTTCACCAAATTGTTATGAAAAGTTCTGATTTTCTTACTTGCACTTGGTACCAAACACATGTTATATACAAAAGAAAAAAATGCAATCTATATATTTATGTATAAATATATATTGGTTAATTTTATTTTTATTATATATTTTAATATATATTCTACTCTGATAATTGATTTTGATGACTAATTTTAATATACAGTTAGCAAAATTGTATATCCATGTATGTGTGTTTTTCAATAACTTGCAAATTAAACAACATGATTCAAAGTAACAAAAAAATAAGAAGAAATTTAATTAAATTTTATTTTTTAATTATTATTTTGCATGCACTAAGAAAAAAAAATGATGCACATGTTCATATACAATTAGCTAGTAGCTACTACTATAAGGTATATTAATTAGATGCATTATTATTACCTGGAAGAGTTACTCCAAAGGCCACGATATTCTTTATCTTGATTAAGATGATTGTTATTGTTATTATTATCTGTTCTTCCCTGCTTAACGGATAGATCAGAAGACCTCCTTGTTGATGGTGAGTTTATGTCAAACATTATGTCTTCAGATGTATCACCCGATGATCTATTATCATATACATCAGATTGCCCTAATTCATGTTTAGAAAAGAAAAGAAAAAGTACATTAGAGAAAAATAATGGAACCAACAATAATTAATATTATTAATTTGTTTGCTTAATTGTTATCTTCCAACAAGAATAGACAAAAAAAATGTAAATTAATTAAAAAATATGCACTAACCTGAAGAAGCCGCTGCTCTATCTGTAGTTTTCACCGTCCGGTACATCTGCATTAAAATTTGTGCATCATGCAACAACATTATTAGACACAATAATAATATCATTATATCTAATTAATTAAATTAAGCATAAGTAAGGAAGCTTAATTAATTAATTATTTGTACACGCTAATAATAAAAATAAGTTGAAACTTGTAAGTATTAAATTGAGATGCAGTGTGTACTGTCCAAACTGTATAGTATAACACAGAAGCATTTATGGCTTTTACGGTAAAATGTGCACATGCATGGGAGCATGTGACTAACCATGGTTAAAAGAGATGTGGCCATGTGGTAACTAACATAACACAACAAAGACAAACCCATTTCTGAGGAACGGATCATTGAGAAATGATGGTGTTTTGGTACTACGTATACCCCCTTCCTTGCTCACATCATTTTTTAATTATTCTTTTTTCGTTTTCTTCACTCTGTACTATGCTACTCAGCCTTACCTTTTTCATTTTAAATAACAATATATATATATAGTGAAATTGAAGGGTGGGAAGAAGAGAAAGAAGTGTTTGTTTGAAATTGGGGGTGGTTGGTGGGTTGAATAATAATGAAAGGAAAAAAAGGGCGTGTTAATGAGGTTGCGGAAGCAGAGGGGAGCATCATAACAGATCTAATAGAAAAAAAGAAGAATTGCTAAGGATGTGTGATACTCTCTCTATGGAAAACATTGGAATTTGGAGTGTGTGTATTTTATTTAACTGCTTCCTCTAATGTTCATATATGCAATCAAATGAATTTGATAATTAATTAAGAAAATTAAATCAGAGACATGAGATTATTATTATTATTATTATACCTGTAAATGTGACTTAACATGTGCTAGAGTGAGATCCTTGACATCCATTAGTTCAAGAACTGATTTTGGTGTAGCCCCTAATTAATCATCAACAAGATCAATTAATAAACGAACGAACGAAGGAAGGTTCGAGAAGAAAGGGGGGAATTAGAGGAAGCATACTTTCATGGCCACCTAAGAGTTCAACGGCATGAACAAAGCGAGCATGGAGAGTGGTAGTCCAGCGCATCCTTGGAGCTCTCATGCTCCGTTTGGCGGGGAATCGCGACAAGAATCTCGACCGCATCAAAGCCTGAGACTGAAAGTGATGAGTGGAAGCGCCGGCGTTGGCGGTGGTGGGAGGAGACGAAGGTTCTAGAAGATGATGGTGGTGATGGTGGTGCTGCGGGAATGGCAAAGAAGGTGGGTTCTGGTACACCGGGATCCCTCTAATTGGTCTAAGAAAGCCGAGCTCCTGGCTGAGGGTGTGCGGCTGCCACTGTGGCTGCGGCTGTAACAGTGGATGGTGGTGGTGGTGGTGGTAGTACTGAAGCGATTGAAATAAGAGATTATGATTATTGGTGGGGGTGGTGGTGGCGGTGTTATTGAAGTAGTGTGATGAGGGAGAAGGCCTTGGGTTGGAGAGGGAGAGGTCGAAGTATGATGTGGGTTTGGGGAGTGAAGAAGAAGAAGGAGAAGGAGAAGAAGAAGAAGAGAAGGAGGTTCTAGAAGAGTCCAAGGCTCTCTTCCAGAACCCCAAATCAACTTCTTGTTGTTTGGCGGTGCCGTTGCCTGTTGGAGGGCTGATTTGCAAGGACAAGTCTGGTTGTGCTGGAAACAACTCCATCTCTATCTCGATCAACAACAACAACAAGATCAAGAACAAGAAGAAGAAGAAGGAGGGGGATTTTGAGAGAGAGAGAGAGAAAGAAATAGAAGTGAAGTATGTGTGAGAAAATGACACTTGAGATGAGATGAGAGGAGAGGAGAGAAGGAAACAAAGGGTGGAGGGTGAGGGTGGTGGTGGGGATCGATGAATTAAAGAGACACAAACTTGTTCAATTCTTTCTTTTTTTTGGGCTACCCTACTATTCCCTCACAAAACAATCATGAACTAAAGGTGAAAATTCAGGTGCAGTCGACTTCACGTGAGGTTAATAGTTGATAGCCGTTAGATGAAAATTTAGTTAAATTAGTCAAATTATCTAATAATTTTAAGTTATCTACTTCACGTGAAATCGCCTGCAGAGTTTTCACTTAAACTAAATTTATTTTTACAAATGGCAAAAATTCAGGTATAATCAACTTGACGTTAAGTTGATAATTAAAAATTCGTTAGATAAAAATTTAATCAAATCAGTCAAATTATTTAATAATTCATAACTATTAATTTTACGTAAAATTGACTATATCTAAATTTTCACCAAACAAATACTGCTATTATCATTCTCAAGGATACTTCTGTAACAATGTGATTTTAAGGTCACAGGTTTAAGTTATAAAAATAGTTAAATTGGACTGCTTATATAATATTATCATTATATTTTGTTTGAATATACATCAAAATATTAAGTAACTCATATTTTTGTATTTTTATCTTGTAATTATTAATACTAGTTAATTATTATTTTTTATTGTAATTGATTCGGAAATAATTACTAAATAATTATTAAAAATTTAATTTATACTATATCCTATTTAACAATAAATAAATAGATATAATATCTTAGTACGGTATTATAATAGTTGTGTTCAAATAATATGTTACTAAAATAATGAAAAGGGAATGGAAAAAATAAGATAGGGAAAAAAGGAGAAAAAGAAGAAGAAAAAAAGGTAAATAAGTTTGGAACTTTTATTCCTTTTCACAAATACTCTCTTTTTCCTACCCCTTGTGTGATTTCTTTTGATTAAAAATTGGAGGAAAAGCAACACATTTTTCCTATAAAAACTTTAACGTGTGCATTGTCTTCTCTCTGAAACCCATAGTAGTTAACTTTCTAACTTCATACACGTACACACACAACAATAACCCTCTTTAACTTGACTGAAACCTAGGGCTCTCATGTTGCTTCTTTTTTGCCCCTGAAATTCTTTTTTTTTTTAATAATAATAATAATAATTGTGGAATTTACAGTCACATGATTGCACACAATTTTCAACATCTTACGGATTTGTTTTGTTTTGTTAACAAACAGCCCCAATTATAAACCACTCATTGTGGTTATCATGAAACCCTAATTCCTTTGCAAATCACATCATGCATTCTTCTTAGCAACAATTTTTGGACCCATCCATCACGTTCTTGTCATCTTCTTTTTTATAATCAAACCATGAAATTCAAAAGGTATATATTTGTGTGAGTTGTTAAAGATATGTATGGCTATCCAAATTTAGTACATCGTGAAAAGTCACATTTACCCCCCTCCCTATTTTACTTGTACATAATGGATTAAAAGAACAATGGATGGCTAGATTTGTCTTTGAACAAATTGGTCTCGTCATCAAAGAGATATTGGTATGTTCCAGTGAATGTACAAATATTCCATTCACTCTCTAACACTCACAGATATATACCCATAGACACAACATAAGAAAATAAAATATAAATTTTAAAAAACATATTTAAGGTTGACTACAAGAATTTTCTTTTTACAAAAAAAAAAAAGAGGTCAAAAGAAAGCTATGATAAAAATGTATATAAAAAAAAGGGTAAAATATATTTTTTGTCCTGAAATTTTACAAAAATTTTAAAAATACCCCTAAGTTTTATTTTGTTTCAATTTTGTCCTAAAAGTTTTCGATTTGTATCAAATATACTTCTGACGGCTAATTTTTCAAAAAATTTAAGACCAATTTAACAACAATTTCATAAGAACAACCCTCAATACAAGCAAATCAAGCATAATTTTCATGTATTATTGTTAGATTGGTCTTAAATTTTTTTAAAAATTTAGCTGTCAAGGGTATATTTGATGCAAATCGAACATTTTTTGGATAAAATTGAAACAAAATAAAACTTAGGGATATTTTTGAAACTTTTATTAAACTTTAGGGACAAAAAGTATACTTTACCCTAAAAAAATTAATTTTTAAGTAGTTAGCTAGTATTAGTTAATTTTTTTATTCTAATTAACTTTTTAATTTTATCTTTTTAGAATTTAAAATTTAGAAAACAATTATAATTTAAGAAAAAAAATGGCCGATATTAATTAAAAAATAATGAATTTTCTAGCTAAATTCTACAATTAATTGATTCCATGGAGAAGTTAATCATTTTAGAGCTTCGGAATAATTTAAGCTAGGCCTATGGAGATGATACAAGCTAATAAGGCTTAGCTTGTTATAACTTAAACTTTTGCATACGAAAGCAATTTAGGTTACCCAAATAAGGAAAATTAGATATCTGTGGAACATTAACGGAAAAAGGAAAAAACTACCGGTGGGTTGTGATAGTATATCAAAAGTTAATATCTTATATTATGGTTTTAGAATGCACATATATATAGATGGTGTTATTGGCAATCTAAATAAGGGATGCTTAGCTTTCTTATATCTATATAATACTCCAAATATATTCCATAGATTATCATCAATGTATGAATAATATAATCTATGTCTACATACCCATCAATAATTCAGTATGTGTCACTATCAAGTTTACACAACATTATATATATGTGTGTGTTTCTTGACATATAAAACCACAAGAATTACCTGTATATAAATGGAAAAATCTAGTCAAAGGGGCACACCCAATAATCACACTTTGTTAATTTCAATTTATTAAGTTCAGTAATAGTAATCATTTCTCATTTTAGTGTCGTAAAGGAAGAAAAAGCATTAGTATAGAGTAAATGCATGAATTGAATTTTTGTGACCTAAATTAATTAATTACTAGTATTGATTTTGTGTGTGCTATAGAGTAATTCCTTTGACTGAAAAATCAAACGAATTAGTACTACTAAACTTGTATAATATTATTCTACTCAGATGTCATAATATCTCATCACCACCATTGTTCATTATTATTATTATTTCTCTCTCCCACTTTATTTTACTACCATACATGTATATATATGGTTCTCTCTGAATATATCTTGTAAAGTTTTTATGCACAAAAATCGCTGCTAACAGCATTTTGCATTAAGACATTACGTCATGATCATTGACCTCAAGGCACAATCAACTTTCACCAGGTTCTTCTCTATCTAGCACTACTCCTATTCCTATATTAGGATTAGGATCTGCTTGCTTCAGGGAGAAAAAATCTTCTTATTCATTAATTATTTTTTATTTTTTAACTTCAATTTTTTTTTTAAACAAAATAATTTACATATATTCTTAAAATATTTACAATTAGGTGAAAACTCAGGTGCAGTCGACTTCACGTGAAGTTGATAATCGAAAGTCAGACTGATTTGACTAAATTTTCATCTAACAGCTTTGAGTTATCAACTTCACGTGAAGTTGACTGCACCTGAATTTTCACATTATAATTATTTTTACATAAATATTAAGAATTTAAATTTTACTTTAATAAAAATTAGTTTTTGACTTATCATATTAGAATATACAAAATGAAAAATAAAAATATATATTTACAATTATTTATTTTTAATTTAAAAATATAACTTTTTAAGTACCATATATCAAAATGAACGGTACGGTTGTATATATATTTTAGTAGAATACGTATTAAATATAATCCAATTAACATATAATAATTTCTCATTCCTATAATTGAATCTGTAATTTATTTCCCTGCACCAAACTTTTATTAATAAAAAGGTGAGTTTTTCCTGTTTCCCTCTGCTATTTCTTTATTCATAAAACTTACGTGCAATAATGCAGAAGAGAATGGTAAAAGCTAGCTAAAAGCATGTTATTAGGAATAAATAAAAATAAAAAATTTTTATTATCTGTTTACTTTTTTCATAAATAACAGCATTGGAACATTTATGAGTGTAAGATATTATGGCAGGCCTAGTCATGAACCCTAGTTCCTGGTGTTTTATATTTTTAATTATTTCAATTTAAAATCCATGATGTGAAAGATTGTTACACGAGCAACTCCGTCACAAAATAGTTTAAATTTATTTTATTTAATATTTAATTATATTATAGAATATATTAAGTAAAGTCAAAAGTAACAAATTTTAGTAATTTTGACTCATATCTTTTTGTTATCAAATATGTTCGCTTCTTTAATAATTAATAAGAACTTCAAAATTGGTTTCATCAAATAACATGGTGCTGCAACATCAAATTAATGATATAGTAGTCAACCATGCAAAACCTGGGAAATGAAGATATCAAATTATCTTATAGGAAAAATTTTAAGTATATCGGAGAATACTAGTGTTCCAATTATTTTAACCGTTGATCTGAATTATACACTGGTATTCCCGATACACCTAAAACTCTTCCTATCTTATATCCAGGGCTTTAATTTGTTTATAATATATTTTTTTTTTAAGATTGAAATAAACACCGGTCACTATTTGTGTTTACCAACGCGGTAAAATAAAAAAAGAAGAAAAAGGAATGAAATTCTTTTAATTTTAATATTGCCAATTAATTTTAAAACGAGATTAAATTTGATGTAATTTACAAAGATGGAATTTTGACCCATAAATTCTGTGTTTTAAGGTATTACACCAAACTTATATTTATACGGAAAAAATTTTCAGCCTAATTTTACTGCAAGAAAAAGTGACAGTGCAACTGGTAAAAAAAAAAAAAAGGACTAAAAGGGAATGAAATTGTTTAACTTCAATCTTATAAAAAGGTGATATATAATCAATTCTAGATTTAATATAATAGATTGTAATAAATAGGTTGATTAATTTGGATCAGGCTATTTTCTTTTGGGCCAGTTCGGGTCGGGTTGCATTTTGATTCGTTGGTCACACCGGAAAAAAAATAAAAAATTGTAATAAGGTGTTGGATTTTATAAGCGACAATTATTAATACATAATATTGTTGTTCATTCAATTGTGATATAATTAGATAAATTAGAATAAAATTAAGTTACATGGATTGTAGATTTGATTTTGATTGAGGGACGAAGCTATAGCAGTTCCTATATATAGGCTTGGTTACTTTTTGTTGGGTAAATAATTGGTATATGAATATATATGATTTTGCTTGCTATCATTTTGTCCTAATTGCTGCTTCCTTTGACCAACATGATGCTTTCTAAAATTAGTGAAAGTTAAACTCACTTTTTGACCTTAATATAATAATAAAAAATAAACACAACACATATTATTACATTAGCAAGAGTAATGAGCCTCCTAATTTGGTCGTTAAAGAATAAAATGTTAAACCTAGCTATTTTTTGAATTGGTCATCATTCCTTGTAACTAAATTAAAGCAGTCAATGAAAATGGATATATCATGTATTTGGTAACCTCATAATTATAAGAATATACAAAATAAAGTTTCTATTAAAACTTTTTTGATGCAAGGAGAATAGGTATTATAAGAATGTATATGCTAATAATAAAAAGAAAAGTGAAAAAAAACGGTGATAGAAAGATGTAGATTTTGTTATTTATATATATAGGGTTTGTGAGGAAAGAAAGTTGAATTAGGTTCTTTTTTTCTATCTCCTTTTAATGAAAAAAGTAGAATCACTAGTAGGATGTTGGGCAAATAGAAAGATGATGAAAAAGCTCTAATAATAATGGCTTTAAAGTTTAAACCGTGCCTACGAAGAAGAGCATTGGTATGCGTTAATTTCGAGGAGTGTTAGGACCAGTAACTTTTGTGATTTGTAGCTATCAAATAGTCATCAATAATGTTTTTAATGGCGTGAGATTTCATCCAATGGTGTGAGATTACTCATTTTTCTTTTGCTAGTTATATGCTAGTCAAAATTTAATAAAGTTGCTCGCCCTCTAGACTTTTTCGTTAATCTTTGCTACGTAACTTTGCTTTATTTTGATGTCCCTTCCTTGAGTCATCAACCATCCATGGCATATATAGGACCCCAATATCCATCCATCCATACACACCCTTCTTTTTCATAAAGCCTCCCTCGGTCCCTCCTTATAATTTATACTTCTTAAATCAATTTTCTTTCTTATGTACATAGCACTTTATTTTAGTTAAAATTAGGAAATTCAAGCCCACTAAAAATAGACTTTTGTTTGAAATAGAATTTAAATATTTTTTTGGGTAAAATATATTTTTTGTCCTGAAGTTTGATAAAAGTTTCAAAAATATTCCTAAGTTTTATTTTATTTCAATTTTGTCCCCAAAATTTTCGATTTGCATCAAATATACCCCTGATGGCTAATTTCTCAAAAAATTTAAGACCAATTCAACAATAATTTCATAAGAACAACTCTCAACACAAGTAAATCAAGCATAATTTTCATACATTATTGTTAGATTAGTCTTAAATTTTTTGAAAATTTGGCCGTCGAGGGTATATTTGATGCAAATCGAAAACTTTTGGGACAAAATTGAAATAAAATAAAATTTAAGGGTATTTTTAAAATTTTTGCCAAACTTCAATGACAAAAAGTATATTTTACCCTATTTTTTTATTTGAATTTTGATTGTTTTTATTTTTAAGAGTTTTGAATTTTTTTTTCTTATGTTGAATGTTGACTGTGATATATATCAGTTGTTCAATACTGACTCTTCAGATTTTTTTTTCTAAAAATTTTATGTAACATTGAGAATATTATGGATTTAAATTTAAAGTTTTCCTCTTATGGGAAAAAAATTTATCTAACTTTCAAATTAAAAATCTTGATTTAAAAAGATTGTTTAATGAATATTAATGCTAAGAGACCAACGAACACACTTTTAGTGGAAAAAAATGTGAGAAAGAAATGTTGATCACTTAATATTTGTATTAATGTAATGAATCAAACTTGGGGTCTAATTTAAGCTTAGATAATTTAGCTAAAATGAGATTATTAGGACAACTTATTATTGTAATTTGTTTGTACTTTATGTGAAATTTAATGATTGTTTGTACTTTATATGGCAAAGTAACTAAATAGAAGGTGTGGCATGATTGTTTATGATTCTATTTTTATATATAATTATATTATTTAATAGTATTTAATGATGAGAGTCAATTTATTAATATTATTATAATCTTAAAATCATGTTTATGGTTATAAGCTATTTCAGTTTCTAACCCAAAACATACTAGATTAGCTGACAAATAGTCTTTTATAAGGTAGATTTTATATTTGCATTTTTCTATTAGTAGACTAATTCATTTGATTTGGAGGTAATGCCTTTATCTATAAAATATTAATTTCATCTTTTTTTTTTGGTTCTATGGTATTCTCTAATCCAATAAATTAAAAATTAATCTGTTATGGAGTTGAGCTCTATTCAAATTTTGTTATTAACCAATAAATTACTACATACACAAAGTAATATTTGAATTCTCAACACTTATTTAAGTGGAGGAGTAAACTGATCACTCGACTAACCTAAGTTGTCCTAATTCCATCATTCTGTTTGGTCAACCATTCTTCGGTTGACTTCATTTTCAACTCAAGCCCAAAGATTACTTGGGCCTCATTTATGTAGGGCCTGTAAAGTTTTCGTAGTGGCAAACAGTAACAAACAGAATAAAAAAAATTCCCTTTTTAACACGCACGTGAACCTTACGCTTATGCACTTATGCTTATGCATATGCATCTTTCGCTATAAATCTTAATATCATACTTAAACTCTGTAAAATTATAAAACTAATACGCATCCAAGTTTTTTTATAAATCAAGTTTAATAAAACTACATAATAAAATTTAAAATAATATTAATTATAATTAATTTTTATTATGTTAGAACAATTTAATTAAATTTGATTAACAAAAAAATTTAAATATGTAACATTACTAAAATTATAAATAATTTAGATAAAAATTGAATTTATAGAATCAACAAATATAAAATATTAAAATATAAATAAAATTTAAAAACAAGAACAAATCGAACCATAAGGTAAATTCTAAAAATCCTAATAAAATTTAAAAATCTTAATAACGTATTTTTTTTGGGGATATAATTAGACAAGATACCAAAATAAAAAATAAGTCATCTATTTTAATCTTAATTAATATTTTTTAGATAACAACTGATTTAATCATTTGAGTTTTTCGTAAATACCACCCACATCTGGCTCAAAAATTATGGATGATTAAAAATTTCAATCCTCCTAAAGATCAATTCTGGTACTTAATGCTTAACAAAATTCAAGATGTTGAGTGTGTTCTAGACTTCTAATAATGCATGTTCTTGATGTTGTTTTTCTATTTTGATGGGATTTGGAAAAAATTCTAAGTCGCGTTTGTTTACAGATACATGATACTGAGATAGAGATATTGAAATACAAAATCGTGTTTGACAGAGAAGATATGGATAAAAATAATGTGTCCAGAGACACTGAATTAGTGTATTTTGTGTCTATCCTGACAAGAAAGACACGAAGACACTAACAAGGGACACAACTTATTTTTTATTTTTTCTTTTATTATTCTTATTAATTTTTCGTAATTATATTTTTTATTGTTATATTTTTCATCTCAAATTTTTTGAATGAAAAAATGAGAATAAATTAAATTTTTATAATTTATTTCAATTTATTACCAAATAAAATACAAAAACACAAAATTTTGTATCTCTTATCTTATCCTATTCTCAGTATCTTATCCTATTCTGTTGTTAAAAACAAACTTAGCCTAATATATGGTTACTACAAAAAGATTCAGTTGTTGTTTTCCTTGAGAATTAGAGAGTGGGCATAGTGGGAAATGGCCTTATTAATTGGCATAGGCATAGGAAGGAAACACCTAATGAAGGCTATAGTCACATCTATTCTATTAAATACTCTATGGAAGAATATAGGTAGCTAGTTATAGGGTCCTAAAAGTCCACAACGTACAACAATGGCTGAGCCCTTTACCTTCTTTCTGCTCTAAAATTATTGTTGGGGATTTTGTACATTGTATTTAATACCTTTTCAACATCGACGGCTACTATACGTACACAAATACCCACCCTCAATTTTAGTCACAACAATAATCCTACATTGAGACCAACAAAATAATACTACTCTTAAATTAATCCCCCTATACATAAGAAAATGACATCTAATCTTATCTTTAACCAAACATTATGAGGTTAACCTAATGACAAGTGGAGAAAATTCATAAGAGGAGAAAATATTTTAAAAGATAAAGAGAATATATATACATGTATTGATTTTGATACTTGACAATATTAAAACTTTCAATAAATATTTAAATTGGTTTTTAAAAAATTCAAAATTAAATATTTTTGTTCTTAATAAATTCTTAATGATATTTTTTATCTAATTATCTTATTATAATAAAATTTATTTGTTTAATACATATTAAAAATTCGATTAAAAATAGTGGACGAACCAAATTGTCCTACTGAAGTAATTTTCGAAAAATTTTAAAACATACAAATTTGTTAGGAATTAAAGTATCGTATCTAATTTTTTTTTAAAATCAATTTAAATATTTAATCTAAGTTTTATATAATCATCTAATTATATTTTATATTTAAATAATTTTTTAAATAATAAATTAAAAATTTATTATTTTTAATTATACATGATTGGTTATTTATATAAAATTCTTTTATTAGTTAAGTACACGAAGTTTATATATATTATATATATAAATTTATGGCAAATTTTATGGTGCCTATAATTTTGGTGTCGAATTTACCGAACTTATTTTATATGATAAATTTTAAATATTAAAAAATTATTTATTTTTATATTTTTTAATTTTAATATTAATTTTTATCTTTTTTAATAAATTAGACAAATATAAATAGACACCATAGAATACACCTAAATTTATTCATTTTCTCATGCTCTTTCATTTCTCTTGGCCAAACAAAGAAAGTACTAAGTACAGGATGATGCAATATTTTATTTTTTCAGGTCAAACAAAATGCGTCCAAAATCTCACAGTTTACAATATCTACTAGCTAGCATATGTAGGTGATATAGTAGCACGTATAAAATTAATTGGGTCATAATCAGATGAGTTTTATATAATTATGTTATGAAATTAGCGTGTATGTTCTGCCTAGGGTTCCAGACAGCATGGGAAGCAATGTAATACATATACTATATATTATTAATTATTAATATATTAAATTAATAATAATCATTTGTAACTTGTGCTGTTTTAGTCCTAATGCCCATAATATAAATAAATAAATGGTAACGGCGTATGGTCCAGGAATACAGGCCGGACATTTCATTATTTCATTTTATTTTCTCAAGTTATCAAAAATGGATGTCAACCATATATTCATTAAAAATAAAAACCTGGTTTTGAATTTAATGAAAGTTTGAATTAGTTTATAATTATTTTTTATTGTTTTATAGTTATATTATACCAGGATTCCAGGAACTTAATCTCTTGTGAATAAGTAGTACTGCGTATTATTAAATTATTGTGGTTAGAGATTTGTGCATGAGAAGCATCTAAACTTTGTCTCTTAAGTATTTCACTATAAACTAGTTAATCATAATCATCTATGCTTCCCCCATGCTCATTAGGAGGAATCTTTCATTTTTTATTTTTTCTTTTTTTATTAAAGATAGGAGATTCGAACCCGCAACCTCTTAATTGAGTATGAGGAGACTATGTCATTTGAGGTATAACTTATTGACGAGGAATCTTTCATTTTTGTTAATTGCGATTATACGCTTAAATTGCACATAGATCTTTAATATATTTTTTTTCGATAATATTAGAGAAAAAAATTCAGACTTATTTCATTTAATATTTATTAATTATAATGACAATTAATAAATATTAAATAAGACAAATTTTGATTTAATTATTTCTTTTCTTTTAAATATTATTGGAACTCTTTTAGTGTGAAAATTTTTATCTGATATTAGTATGCATTGATTTTAACTATTGAAGAAAAGTTAAATATAAATGTTTGATTTTGAAATTCTTTAAAGTTGATTTGAAAAGAGATTTGTTAGAGAGGATGTATCTTGTTTATCCAAGAAGCTTGTGTTTGATTTTTTTTTTTTAGCAAATACTATATATATATATATATATTCAAGTGGTTTTACATGTTTTTATACGACATGTTAAATTAATGTCTAATTTAATCATATAGAAAAGTATGAAGAGACAATATATATTTTATACAATGTGTACAATGGAGTTAATTTGAAATTAAAACTAAATTATAGGCAACTAATTAATTTTGAGTAGTTTTCAATTTGAAATTTAAATCAAATATTAGGATTACCGTGGATTTTGGAAACAAATAAATTACCTCCCTCTCTCACCTCTCTCGTCTATGCCTTTCTCATGGATTCTGTTCCGATGGGCGCTGTTGCCGCACAGGCCACCCGTCAAGGGAGGACGCGCATATTATGTGGGTCGAACTAATGGCACCGTAGCAACCCGGACGTCCAGCACCTCCGTCGCAGCCGGTGTGTGCCTTCTTCCCGACACCGTCCTCACCTCCTCTGATGCGCCTTCACTTTCTCCCATTACTTCAAGTCTCTTCTCACCGATGATACACCATGTTCTTCTTATTCTTCGGATCTAAGCATGGTTAGCTTCTTTCATGATTTGAGTCCTATGCTTCACAACAATGTCGTTTTTGTCATTACTAGTCCTTCAAAATCATGTTTCGCCACAATAATATTTTCTTTTGTTTATTCATCATCTTCTTCTATTTTAATGGTCAATTTAGGATGATCATTTTAGTAAGTATGCAGATAGTTATTTTATTTTTATGTAGATGATTATTTTGATTGGATTGAGTTTAGTTATATATAATTAAAATATGTTAGATGTTCAATTCATTAGGTATGCGGATGATTATTTTTATCCTTAAGTGGATGGTTATTTTTATTAAGGGTGAGTGACGTGTGGCAAGCCAAGTAGCGACGGTAAAATGAGATGATAATTGATGAAGGTGGGGTGGCCGCCGGTTGAAAAAGAAGAGAGTATTTTTTAAAAATTTGAAATTTGAAATTGAAGAATTTGAAATTTAAAATTTGATGTGAAATAATTGAATAAGAGTTATTAAATTTATTATTTTGTGAGTAATTTTATTTTTAATTTATATTGGATTAAATAAGTAGCCAATTATACACATTGTACAAATATTTCATTGACTCTCTAACAAGACTCTAATCATATGAGCGGAATTTATTATTTCATTACATGTAATTAGTTATTTTATCCAGATAATAAATATTATGATAAGACTCATATATAATCATACTTATACATGAGTAAGAGTAATCAGTCATTTGACTCTTTTCATTCAAAACATCTTCAAAATTTATGTAATTTTTTTGCATAGAAAGATCAAATCCAACATTTGATCGAAGATAATATAATAGATAAGTCTTCATTTATTTTTTTTTTACCTCTCTTTTAATTTGGAATTTGCAGGCTATCTCGGCTTATAATAATGTTTACTTTTACTAAGACTGCAAACTCTTATGTGATTATCTATGATTCTTTATAATTATTTTATTTTATTCTTGGAAAAAATAAAGTTGAATATAGTCAGTTAATTGAAGTTCTTCACGTAATAATTATAAACATTTAATTTAATTTGATAACGAATTTCAGACCAAGGGTATACATTGGAAATTGAATATTCAATTATCACTTGACCAGATTGTTAAATGGCTTTATTTAAATAATAATTATTGCAAGCAATATCTTTGATAGAGAGACAGTTGCTGATCATCTAACAAACAGAACTATTGATGATATATTGATTATTCCAGTATGTTGTATATATTAAAATTAGGTATTAAAATTAATTATTAATATAAAATATATATTAAAATATAAATAATTAAAAATAAATTAAATTATATATATTTATATATAATAAATATATTAATAATTAAGTTTAGTCTACTAATAATAATATTTTCGTTGATCATATTTCCATCAATTGAATATAGAAAGCACATGTCACTCCTTCCGCAAATTAAACGGAGAACAGAAGTAAACAATGAGATTGAGGTTATTAATTAAGTATAATATGAAGCTTTTGAAAATCGAATTTGTAATTGAACCTGCGGAATTAAATGTTCAATTAATAGGTATCAGAGTTTGTAGGTACGAAGTTCGATTTTTTTTTTTTGAAAAAAAAAATCTTAAAAAAAAGTTTTTATTTAAAAAAATATGTTAAAATATAATTATTTATATGTTTTATTCTATAAAATACAAATATTTTTTTGATTTATCGTGTGTGTGTATTTGTCATATTTTTAACACGATACTCGTTTGATACGAGTGTTTTATGTATCTAATTATGTCTTAAACTCTTAATAAAAAATAAAAAATTTTGTCGTACACACTTGGACACACTTAAATACCATCACGTACCAATGTATTTGATTTTATTTTTAATATATATTCTTGAAATGAGTTTAGAAATAATATATATATTAATTATTAAAATAAAAATATTTTAGATACTTTATATAATTAAAAAATACACTAAAAATAATTAAAAAATTAATGTATATTTTAATATCAATAAAATATCAAAATATCATTATAATTTATTTAAAAAATATTATATATATATATATATATATATATCATGTCCCCGTGTCTTATAAGAATTTTAAATTTGTGTGTTTGCGTGTTTTGTGTCCCCATCATAAATGTTATCCTATTAATTTAAATTTTTTAAAAAAATAATTTTATGACAGAATAAAAAATAAATTAGTTTAATTTGAATTATTATCTAATTATATATTATTGTGTGATGTTAATATTTTTTTTTGTTATTTATGGTATCATTCAATATGAATTAAGAATTAAAATTTTGAGTTTTATTTAAAGATAGATTGTTAGTCAATAAATTATTACATATACAAAGTAAAATTTAAATTCTAATATTTAATTAAATAAATAAGTAAATTGATTATTCAACTAATTCAAATTAGTTATAGTAAGATGATCTTAATGAATAATATTATTGGTAAATCAGGGCCATAGCCATATATCTGTAAAATAAGAGTGACGATGACAACTAGTTAATTTAAATGGTTGCAACAAAGCTTAGCTTCCAAAAGGGAAACATTGATTCAGCTTTATCCAACACTACTACTCTATAATTCTCCCACTTTAATTGCCCAGAATATAAATTATGAACAAAACATACACAATAGTAATAATGTGATATTTTTCACGAACAAGATCTACAATGTAATCACGCAATAGTACCATTATTAGCACTGAAATGATATCCGGCTACAACGAAGAAGAGTAAAGGGAAGAAGAGTTTAAAGATAAAGCAAGCGAGAGATAGAGAGAGAGAGCAGGGTAATTCTATTATTAAAACTATAAGGAAATTGTGAAAAGTTAAGTGAAAACAGTTGGCAAGGGACTACTTATCAGTTGTCACCTTAAAAATGACACATGCTAAAATAGATTAACTAACAAGATTAACTAGCCAATGCTAAATATAAGTTAACTAACTGAGAGTATGTACATTAATTAACTATGCTGAAGTTTAATGTATTTAACTAGCAGTCATACTTAATTGACTAACTCAATCATGATTTCTGCTGTTCAATTTCTCTTCTAGTGCTTCAGTTCATTTGTTGATTCACTGGCATGACCTCTACTATTCTATTATGCTATAGTTGTCACATTTGTTTGAAGGATTGTATCATGGCTACTGTTGCTGCTGCTGTTCTCCCTTTTTGCTTTTTTACATTGCTTCAAGATCACCTTTTCCGTTAACTCTTTTTTATTGAGCCTGATAGAGGGAGACTTGTACTGCTTCAGGTCTTCTACCATTAGTTTTGCCCTGAATTTCAAGAAGGCAGCACTTGACAGTAATTTTGTCAACACATCAATCAATTGCACAATTTCAAGTACATGACTAACTTGAACAACTTTTTTGGTGACATAATTTCGGATAAAATAAAAATCAATTTCAAAATGCTTTGACTTTGAATGCAAAATTGGATTTGCTGCCAATAACACTGCACTGAGATTGTCACAGTATATTGATGGAGATGTTGAGAGTGGGATTTGCAGTTCAATCACGAGGTTCTTGATCCAAATCAACTCAGCAACTAGGTCTGCCATAATTCTATACTCAACTTTAGTGCTGGACCTTGCAACAATACCTTGCTTCTTTGAGCTCCATGACACCAGATTTTTTCCAAGAAAAACATAAAAACCTCTAGTTGATTTTCTATCATCTAGATCACCTCCCCAGTCAAAATCACTGTATGCTGCAATGCTTTGGATACTTGTTTTGTGGAGATGCAGACCGAAGCTAGCTGTGTCACTAACATATCGCATCACCCTCTTTACCAACTTCCAATGCTAAATCAGAGATGTATGCATGAACTGTGACACCTTGCCTACACAATATGCTAGCTCTGGACGAGTGACAGTGAAATACTGTAAGCTCTCTACAATCAATCTATAAAGCTTTGGATTATGGAAGACTGAACCACCAAAGACAGAGAATTTGACTATGAAAGGAAGGGGTGTGTGACAGGGTCTATAATTCTCCATATCTGCCTTTTTAAGTAAGTCTTTTACATACTTCTCTTGGGACAGGAATAGACCACCAACATTAGTCTTAATGACCTGAATTCCATGGAAGTAGCTAGTGCAAATCACCCAGATATTTTAGTGCAAGTTTGTGATTCAACTGCTGGATCACTTGAGAGATTGCTTCTTCAGAATCACTTGTGATGATTATGTCATCAATATACATAAGTACAAAAAGTGTGAAATTTTGTTTGAATCTGACAAAAACAGAAACATCAAACTTTGTGGCACTGAACCCAAAATGTTGCAAAGCTATAGAGAGCTTGTAATACTAGGCCCTTGGTGCCTGCTTTAAACCATAGAGTGCCTTTGTGAGTTTGCATACTAGGTGTCCATCTCCCAGTTCATAGTCTCTTAGTTGCCTCATATACACATCTTCAGTTAAATCACCATGTAAGAAAGTATTATTCACATCAAGCTGCCTAATTTTCTAATTTTTGCACAGAGCCAAAGTTAGCACCATTTGAATTGATATAGGTTTTACTATAGGACTGTATGTCTCAGTGAAATTAAAGTTTGGCCTTTGAAAAAAGCCCTAAGCTACCAATCAGGCATTGTATTTTTGTAGGCTACCATCAGAGTTATATTTAACTTGAAACACCCACCTGCTGCCTATTGCTTTTCTTCCTTCAGACAAGGACATTAATTTTCAAGTATGATTTTGGATTAGAGTATTGTACTCTGCATCCATTGTAGCCTTCTAGGCTGAATTTGGTAAAGCATCTCTTACTAACCTTAGTTCAACATGAGAGAAGACTCTGGGCTGAAATATTCCATTCTTACTCCTTGTGATCATAGGATGAGTATTTAAGATTGTAGGTAAAGGATCACATGTTAAAGGAAGCACAATTTCTAGGTATGAAATAGAAATTGGGATTGGGGTGGCTGATGGTGCTGTTGGTACAGAAAAAGAAGAAGTAGGATGGGGAGCTTGGTTGTTTAGAGTGTTTAAGGAAGTAGAATTAGAATTGATAGTCAAATTTGGTATTGATGAGGGTTGAAAACTGCTTGAGCTAGGCTGGGTAGGTGTTGATGTGTGTGATGTTGAGTTAAGAGTAATTAGAGGTGATGGAACATTTGAACTTGTTGGTAGATTGTTGTTTGGAGTTGGAATTATAAGATTTCTTATGAGAGAGATGGTTGGTGGTAATTGAGAGTGAGGTAGGAAAGTGGGACTTTGAATGTGCCAATTTTGAATGGAAAGTGGTGTTCATCAAAGACCACATTGTTTTGGACTATCACTTTCCCCTGTTCAGTAAGGCATTTGAAACCCTTGTGAAGTGTGCTGTAACCCAGAAAAACACAGGATGCTGACTTGAATTCTAACTTCTGCCTGTTGTATGGCCTCAAGTGTGGAAAGCACAAGTAACCAAACACCTTAAGGCATGTGTAATCAAATTTCTTTGCAAATAACTTGTCAAAAAGGGACTGGTCTTGTAGGTAGACTGCAGTCATAAAAGCTTTCCCCTAATATTTTGTTAGCATTCCAGCACCTACAAGCATTGCAAGACCCTTCTCCACCACATGTCTACGCTTTCTCTCAGCACTGCCATTTTGTTGGTGTTCATGTGGGCAGGAGAACCTATGAATCACTCCTTGTGCCTGCAAATCCTTAGCTAAACTTACATATTCAACAACATTGTCAGACTGAAGCATTTTAATTTTAGTATTCAATTACAGTTCAATCATTTGTTAGAAACACTTAAAGACTGATTTAATTTGAGAATGAGTTTTGATAAGGTACAACCAGGTATATTTACTATAACCATCAATGAAGTTCACAAAGTAATAGTTTCCATTCCAGTCAGGAATAGGGACAGGGCCCCAAATAGCTGTGTATACTAGTTATAAAGGAGCAGTATATAAAGTATTAGAAGGAGGATAGGGAAGGTTGTGAGACTTTCCAATACAGCAGGATTCACAAAGGGTTTTATTTGAAGAACAAACAACATTACAAGATTTTAGAACAGTAGAGACAACATTATTTGAAGGGTGGCCTAGTCTATTGTGCCATAAAAGAAATTGATCAGCTGCTGTGGACACAGTGAGACAAATGCAGCTGAGTTATTTGATAGAGTAAAACTGAGAAACTTGTACATTCCCTTTTCAACCTCTCTATGTATGACAATCTTTTTAGTTTTTTGAGATTTTACATAGCAGCCATGAGAATAGAATTCAAAATAGATATTATTATTACAACAGAATTTATACACACTAACCAAATTCTTTGTGATGTCAGGAACACGAAGTAGTTTGTGTAGCAATAAATTTGTATTACTCAAATAAGTTTTGATAAGAGCTTCTAACAAGGTTAATGTGCAAACCTAATCTGTTTCCTACAATAACTTGATCCGTGCCTTCATAATTCTCTTTCTCAATTAAACTTTATTGGTCTGAGGTCATATAGTGTGTAGCACCCGAGTCTGGATACCAATTTTGATCTTGCAGTGTTGTTGGTGTGGCTAGCACATTGCTCAAATTTGCTTGTGCTTCTTGTAGTGAGTGTGTATTTGACCTACTATACTGAGTTCTTGGACCTTTACTCCTTTCATATCTATACCATCATATCTTGGCAGTATGTCCAAGCTTATCACACTTGACAAATAGGTTTGGCACTGTTGAACACTCTTGAGCCACCATTGTTATTAGTGAATCTTGAATCATTGTAAAATTGAGAGCTGTTATACCACCGAAATTATTTCCTCCTTTAGGCCTTGAATTGTAATAACTTACACCAAATTGTCCATTCTTATTGTGAAAATTTCTGTTACCTGAACCATCAGTTCCTGAATTATAGCTGTCAGTTCTTGAATTATAGCTGTTTGGACCAAATTGTCCACTTTCATTGTAGAAATCTCGACCACCTCTCATATCTTTGTCACCACCTCTGAAACCACCTCTGAATCCGCCTCTTGTGTTAAAATTCTATGAGTATCCTTGTGTGCTTTATGCTACATTTGCCTGTACAAATGAATCTGACTTTCTAAACCTCTCCAGCATGCTTTCATGAGTAAATAAAAGTGATTTCAATTCTCCAACACTGATACTTACTGGTCTTGCAACCACAAAAGTAATTACTGTTCCATATTCTTTATTTAAACCATTTAAGATGGTATTGACATGATCACTCTCCCTCATTGGTTCTCCTACAGAGGCTAAGGCATCAATTATTCCTTTTAATGCCAATACATACTCATTCACTGAGTTGCCTATTTTAATTGTGCTCGATTTGTTCTTCAGCTGAATTATCTTTGCTCTAATTTGAGAAGAAAAATGATCATCTAACTTTTTCTAGACCTTATACAAATAGACACAGCCTACCATTTGTATTGTGAAGGGCTTAGTCATCGAGGCAAGGAGCCAAGACTTTAACAATGTATCATGTCTCTTCCAAATCGCAAATTTTGGTGTTATTTGTCCTGATCCATCAAGCTGTTGAGAAATTATGAAACTTTGAAAGTTTTCGTTGGAAGTTGTGGCTGGATTAAAAATAAATTTTAATTGAAAATTTAGGTTAAATTAAGTTATTAGGGATAATTTAAAAATTTTAAATAATTTTTTAAAATTTAAATAATTTTATCGGTTAAATTCCATTTTTTATAAGTGTAACATTAATTTTATTTTTTTATGAATAAATTTATCAATGTTTAAATTTTTTATAGTTAAAAATAGTTATTTACTCTCAATAAAGTTATAGATGATATGTGTATGAGTAGCTTGTGTTAATTTGTATGTAGATAATTTTTGTATGTCTTGTTTTGGTCAGATTATGAAGTATATTTGATGTGGGTGACAAAAATGGTAGTTTGTAGTTATTACTTATTAGTCACATTAATGATAATACCAAAGGGGATTGGCTATGAATCAAAGACACTAACTCTCTTATTTAAGTCAAAACTTGTAGAACCACTTAAAAAAAAGTTCTAAAATTTTATTCTTGTTAACTTTAAGAATAAAATTTTAATGTAAGATTAATAAAAAAAAAAGAAACTACACATAAAAAAGTATATATTTAAAATAGTGAAAATTCGTATGCAGTTTTTATGTAAAGTTAATATTTAAAAATTAGTAGATAATTTAATAAATTTAACTAAAACACCATCTAACGATTCCAACTATTAATTTTATATAAAAAATAACTATATGTAAATTTTTATATTATAATAATTTATGTATCTCTTTCAAAAATTTAGTTAAATGTCATTTTTTTTCTTATCGTTTTTGTTATTATTGTGAATGGATATGAATTGATTTGGTAAAGGGGATCCATGCTTATTTTCGTGTCTGGTTTGTCCATATGGTTGCAGTCTCTTTTGAACTTCCAAATTCTTAGAAAAAGAAAAAAAGATTTAATTAATATATACGTGCTTTAAAAATATATGATAATATTATTATTAATAAAATTTAAAATTTTAATAAATATAAAATAAATATATTAAAATTTAAATATTTTTATATTTTTAACAAACAAAATTATAATTTTAATCTATATTTTTAAGACATAAGGTGGAAAAACTCAAAGAAAAATAAGGTTGAAGAATTATGAAAAAGTGAGTACTCTATAATAAGAAGTGCATAATTATCACTGAAATTTGGGACACACGTGATTTGATTATTTAGGGAGTGGGTGACTTTATTTGAGGTGGTTTATTGTTGCTCTTACCGACACAACGATATAATAATTAAGATTTAATTAATATATGCTCTAAAAATATATGTTAAATTTATAAATTAAATTTTTTTATTAAAAATATAAAAAATTTAAAATTTAAATATATTTATTTTATATTTATTAAATAAAAATATTAAAATTTTTTTAGTAATAATAAATTTATTATGTATATTTTTAGAATATATATTAACTAAATACTAATAATTATTATGTAATTATTATTATTTTCTTTGTTACTACTAGTATTACCATAGGAGTTTGAGAACATGATGAGATAAATGTTTTGCCCGTGATAAAAGCAATTTGTGTCGTCCAAGCTAAGTCAAAACCCTTGCTTTCCAATCTTTGAACCACACCAAATTTAACAATATAATAATAATATTGTTCGACCTAGGTCAAGGATATTAACTACATGGATTTGTTGATCGATGATGTCTTGAAACGTATATCTTTCACATGCTATTTGAAGGGTGTATGATTACGTTACAGGATATTACGTACTAGTTAGATTTCTCAATCGATAGATAGTATGTTAGTGGATGTCTGACGGACTTCGAACAGTACATTGAAGACAACCGACCTGCATGGACTTTGTTTGAGGAGTTATTGAGTCTCTTATACCGACAAATTTACTATAAAGTACGTTTGGATGCAGGAGATATTTAATGACGGCCTTTCTCAGGGCACAAACAAAGAAATAGTCAGGAGGTACTTAGTATGGTCCGATTTTAGCACTTTGTAATCAACTTTACGGTGGATGTTATAAGTCTTCACACATAAGACGACATCTTCTTTATTCTAAAACTGTTGACCGACTTAGAACTCAGCTAGATCTGTGGTATCCTGTGAATCTTTGGCCCTGAAACTGGATTCTACATCCGAAAACCTTTGCTGTCTCATGGCATCTAAGTCTAGAGTAAAAAAGTGCGGCGGGTACTGTTGAGTTTCCGAGCTCGATGCTCCACCAGCCCCAGCACGAATAATCCTCCCTATATCATCATCAATCATGGCGGGATCCACATCATCGTCATCCCCCTAATACATCTTCCACGGCATTTGGTTCTCCAACCTCTCCAGAAATAGGGATCATAACAGGAGTATTCCTGTTATCACCTATTTCTGCAATCTCATCGCGGTGTAGATCAACTGCAAAAGACGGAGATGCCACCAAATCTCTTGTAGATGCCATTACAGGTAGAAATGAAGACTCGACAATAGAGGTTGAACTAGAGGCTACTGCCATTGCTACTAATTGATGATTCTAGTTTGATCCTCCTAAACTAGAGACCACATCCCCAAACTTGGCCAATAGTTCATGGGTTCTCACCTCTGAAAACTGGCGACGATAGTGAAATAAAACTTGCAAATTATCGTCACTGTCTATTACAAACGAGTAGTACTTCACCCCATCGCAAACAATAGAAATCATAATTCTATAAAATAACTTCTCTACCTGTTTCATTTCATGTAGTCCCAATTTCTGTAATATGGTATTTTGAAAATCAACAAGCCTCGTAGAAGATCTGATAAAGACACTCAACGAGTCCTTGTCAGTAAATTTTATTCTCACTCGCATTTTTTTTTAATCATGCCTTTGTAGTGTACTAAAAATAAAAATCCATCTTCACTAGCCATTGTAAATTTATCTCTATTGAACACTCTACGTTTTGATCCTATTTATATAGCACACACTCCTTAGTAAATTAAATTAAATCAATTTGATTTAATCAAATGCATGCTTATGCTAGTAAATCGAATCTATTAGATTCAACTTATCATGATCTATCAATTCATGTAAATCGGAACAAATTATTTTGATTTATTATATGTTATGGGTCTCTACCATAAATCGAATTATATTGATTCAAATTATATGAATACAACATAAATTGAATCGTATTAATTCGAATTATATAAATACAACGTAAATTGAATTATATTGCTTCGATTTATGTTAATACAAAGTAAATTGAATTATATTAATTCGATTTATATGAAACGAAGGTAAATCGAATTAGGTTGTTTCTATTTATTTAGTTTTAGAATTTTCGTATAGTATTTTTACATTTAATTAAGATATTTATGTAAATTAAAAATTTTAATAGTTTAAACTAATCCTAATCCTTAAGATAAATGGTAGTTTGTTCTTTAAAATATGTTGAATAATGTAATATATATAACCTAATCCTTAAGAGCAATCTATTGTATATAAATAGTTTTGCACGTAATTCCCCTAATGACCAAAGCATTGATATCTATCACTCTATACGCAAAGTTTGTGCTTTAATTTAATTAGCTATATATAGATTGAAAGTTTGGAACGAAAGTGGTTCCTTTTGAATAAGATAGAAAGTCCGTTACCTTAAAGTGGGTTTATTTTTCTTCGGTTTTCTTTTTCCTGTCTACCACCTAATGAGCATCGTGTAAAATTTCCTTTTGTTCTGTTAAAGCCTTTTTTTCTAATTAATTAATTAAAGGGCTAAAACTTATGGAAATCAAAGAGAATATAATGATAAGAAATGATTTGTTGAGAGAGATGACCCTACACGGTTTATGTCTCAATCTTTAATCGACATGATTGTTACAGTAGTTGTGATTCTCACTCTAAACATATATATATTTGTGAGTGATAAAATTAAGAAAAAGAATCTTTGTAGAAATTGGGATATCACTCGTAGAAATTTTGTCTCACCAATATCTTTTTTTCCTTTACTAGTACTTCCTTGCTTTTTCCTTTTTATGGTATATTTTTTCATTCCATCACTTAATTAATTAATTAGCGGAATATATTGATTGTCACAAGTTAATTAAGAGGACCATTCATTCGAGTAAAATTATTCTAAATTTCATATCAACTTATCTAGTGGATATGCATTTGGTTTAAAGTTAAATATCCAATTCCATTCTGATCTAAGTTTTGAAATTATACGTTATAAGTCAATCTAGTTTTTTTACTATCACAGTATCACCTATTATTATCGTTAAGGCTATGTTTATTTATAAATACAGGATATTGTGACATTGATATAAAAATATAAAATTATATTTTGCATATGAGATATAGACAAAGATAATATATTCTGAAACACTAAATTAATGTATTTTATATTTTTTTATAAAAAAATATAAAAATATTAGACAGAGACATAATTTATTTTTTAATTTTATTTTATTATTATTATCAAATTTTTATAATTATATTTTATTCTAAATTTTGTATTAAAAAAGTTAAATTGAATTTTTTATTATTTATTCTATCTGATATTTAATTTATCATCAAATAAAATATAAAAATATTAATTATTATGTCTCTTATTATTTGTATCATGTTTTTAATATCTTATTTTAACTTATTTTTAAAACCAAATGCAGCCTAATTGACATACACATCAATATATCATGTGGCATTTAAATTTATAATGACATTTCACATGTTAATATTTATAATAGTATTCATTTTTAAGACTAATAAGAACACCATTTGTAATCTAGAGGTGGCCAAATTTTTAATTATTTATAAAAATTTATTTAATATCACTTATAAAAAAGATTTTTTAATTTGATATTTTTTAAAAATTATATTACACGTATTACCCTTTTGAAATTAGGTTATCTATACTCAGGAACAGACTTATATACTATTATAATAAATATAATAAAGTAAAGAGACAAGTAGTGGTCTTGGCCCCCCAACAAATTTTAAAAGCTCATATACTATTATAATAGATGTATTGTATAGAGTAAAATTTAATAGTGTAGTGATAGTAAAAAAAGTTACTATTCTTACATATATTTATATTATTTGTATTTTTTATTTAATTTAGATTTTTTTTACTTTTTTTAAAATTAATTTTAACATTTACAATCATATAAAAAATAATTTAATATTATTTATGATAATATTATTTTTTTATTATTTTTTAATTAATTTTTATTCCTATTACTATATAAAAATACTTTAATATATCTTAAATTCACATAACAAAATTGTTAGTGCAATTAACTTATATTATTTTATATTATATTTTTAATGATATAAAATATAAAAATATAATTTACTGTCACATAAATACTTAATAAAGTAAGTTAATTAATAAAATATTTAAAAATATATAATTTTATATTTATTAGATGTAAAACTATAAAAAAATATTATAAAAATTGAGATAATTCTTTTATTTGACGAGTATCTATTAATTTTTTTAATAAAATAATTAATTATAATTATATCTATTATTAAATATATAGCATTCTATTTGATTATACAAGATTTTAACTTTCGGTCCTTCCGCTCTTAGATTCTTGGATCCGTCCCTGTCTATGTCATAGTTGGAAATATTCAATAACAATAATAATAAAGTCTTATTTCATCAAATGAAGTCGTTAAATAAAATTTTTTATTTAAACAAAATGATTTTTATTGTTAATTTCCTATCAACTAATTTAGTGGAAATGCATTTTGTTGGGTGATTGATGACTATACGATGAAAAGAAAAGGGTTATACATGCAGGTAGTATATATTGTGAAGAAGAATATATTGAAATCCATTCACATTGGCCAAGAGTGTTTTAGATTTATAAACCAAGCAGAGAGCATATATAGATGATTTCTTTTAAGAAGCACAACATAAGAGAATATTAACTGGATGGCAACCTTTTCAGACACTTAGGATAAAAATCTGAATCATATATTATCCTTTTCAATTTCTTTTACATAAAATAATAAAGGTATATGTGAATGGATGAGTTGATTAATATTCTTCCGAAGTGTCATGAGATCGTTTCTTCGGAATGTGGCTTTCCTATAATATGAAAAAATGTGCCTTTGAAAATAGACTACAATCCATCAATAATGGGAGAATTTTTTCTTCACTTCAACCCCACACATTGAAGCATTCAAAAGTATTAAAGAAGAGTTGTATTTATTTTATATTATTATTAATTTTTTTCATTTGAATCTTAGCTATAAACATAGACACAAAATCAATTTGAGTTAGTTAAATGATTAGTTCATTATTTATTTAAGTAAATTTTAGATTTCAAATCACGCATTGTTTATATAATAATTTATTGATGACAAATTTTTAAATAAAATTTAAATGGTGAAAACTTAGGTGCAGTCGACTTCACGTGAAGTTGAATAGCTGAGAGCCGTTAGATGAAAATTTAGTCAAATCATCTAACGACTCTCAATTATCAACTTCACATAAAGTCGACTGCACTTGAGTTTCCACCAATTTAAATTCGCGACATTTTAATTATTAGCTTGTCTAATTGAAAAATACCGTAAAAAAAAAAAAACACAGGATAATCCCTAAATAAAGTAATTGAAAATTTTTTTTTTCTATTTTTTTTGGTTGAGTGTATGTTGTGTGAAAGATGGATGATAAGGTTCCCCACAAATCTAGCTAGTAGTTAGACTAGAGAGTGATGGAAGATAATATGCGATCGATATTTTGACAAGAACCCATTAACATACATAAATCTTGGCTTTGTTCCCTGTCTCAATCTAACATTTTTTGTTGCTTCACTTTATTTAAATAAATCCACACATTACATATATTCTCTTTGGAAAAAGATACACATAATTGTGGGAGAGAGATGGTTGGTCCTACAAATAAAAGTCTTTTTAGGTACTCAATTATCAAACTCAAAATTGGTTCTTTCTCATGGGAGTAGGCTAGGTACACAAGTGAAAATAAAAAAAAAAAAAAAAAGGCTCAATGCCTCTCAATCCCTCTAATTTGAAGTCCGGTAATAATAATATAATAAGGTTGAGTTGGCAACTTGGGGAAGGTTAGATGCCTAGCAATGCTATGCTTTTTGCCTATCCCATTTTAACCCAAACTTACACTCTACAAATATGTTGCTTTTTGGACTATGTATGTTCATGTGATTGCTATTAAGAATTCGTCCGTATAAGTAAGTATCGGACATTCGAATCCTATTTTGTATATGTAATAATTTATTGGCCAGTAAAAAACTCTTATATGAAGTTTAGATTTACAACGGATTAGTGTTTGACTTGTTGGGGTTTGAAGATATCGTGATCAGAAAAAAATTAGAATAATATAATTTAATCATAAAAGAGTAAGTTAATGTATTTGAATAAGAAACTGTGAATGTAGTATTGCTTGATAAATAGGGATCTGAAGCAAAATTTAATATTAATTGATCTCAACGGCATGCTTAAGAATAAATAAATAAATAAATAAAAATCAACTCAACTTTGTATTGCATTTTATAAAATTTGTCATATATATAGTCCTAAAACTTTGGTTTGACCTTGATTGAATCTCAAATGAAATCTTTGACTCCCTTCCTTCAACGATTTAACTCATGGATCCAATTATTGGAACAATGTTCATCAGTGCTATATTGGCATCTACATTAGAGACAACTCAGATTTGTGTGTGCTAGTCAGAATATTCAAAGCAAAGTAGAGTTAAGAGTATTATAATTATTATAAGGTAAAGATAATTAATGCATGAGTGCCAAAAGGTAACCAATTTAGATATTAATATTTAATATGCATCCGATTGCTATTGTGATCATCATAAGATTCTCCAATAACCATGTCTTCTCTGCCCTTATTTTCATATAATATACTCTCAATGTAAATGCTAAAAGAAGAACATCATCTTCCCCTAAGATTTTCAAATTGACATATACCGCTGAATATTTTAATATGGGAATTTTTTTATGAGAAGTGAAATTGGATGAAGGATAAATATTTTAACTAAATTTTTAGAAAAATGTGTATTCCACATGTTGTATTTATTTATTTTTTATTTTTTTTTCTATTGTAAAAAATAATATTCACTCTTTATTGAGAAACATTTTTCGCCATATCATCACTCTTTTAATATATACTACTAGTTCTACCTGCACATATAAATTGGACCTTTTTTCTTATATGTATTTTTTTTTTTATTTCATATTTACGGAGACCTGCAAAATGCAGATTGTTGATTTATGTAACCTATTTAAGCCTAACATGCTCGACCAACAAAAAAAAACAAATAGTAGTTGCTGGACCTTTAAAAAAAGGATTGTGAAATTAACTTGTAAGGGAACCAAACCCAACACTATGACCCAAAAATGGAAACGACTAAACTTCTGTTGGTTTTTGTTGCATCAATCTTCTCCTAAAATTGGGCCATTTTAAGATATCAAAATCTAATTGAGGCCCAAAATTATTGCTAAGAGCCTTACTCGATCAAGAAAAACTCCAACCCATCAAAATCAGAGTCTATTGACAGTTTCTGCTACCCTCTCTTTCCATTCCGTAGCCTCTGTTGTACTTTGGTTTGTGGATTGTTTTATTGATATCTGATTTTTCTCCACCGGCACTTGTCTTGGGAGTTAACTGTTTTTTTTTTTTAAGTAAAAAAAAAAAAAATAAAACACTAAAACTTAGAAAATTCTCATTCATTACACATCATTTGTTACATATCGTGTTTTTAACATATCACATGATATTTATCAGTGTTCCAACGAAAACACTAACAAAATGACTGATTTGCCAATGAGTTATAGCTCAAATGGTATAGACTCTCCATACTCAATTAAGAGGTCGTGGATTCGAGTCACATACCTTTCCAAATTTTTAATATGCCAATGAGTAATAGCTCAAATGGCATAATCTCCCCATACTCAATTAAGAGGTTGCGGGTTCGAGTCTCGTATCTTTGGTAAAATAAAAAAAAAATGACTGATTTGACTTACATTATTATCTTTCAAAATTCATAATCTTCTATATACTAATTTAAATTTAAATTTAAATATCAACCCTAATTTTTTGGTTGCCAACGCTGGTACTCACATAAATTACCTGCCATCTGTCGACTATCATTGAGTACACGTTAAAGATATCTAAGTGTTCAAGTTAGGAAAATGCATAAATCATAATGTCACTATGAAAGTAGTATATTTGTCAAATCACATGTTGCTTGTAACAAAATTTGTGGTATATGGCAGACACATGAAGTTCAAACCAGCCATCCACATTTGCAAGAAATGGTAAGAAACACTCTTGGGATAAAGTTTATATAATTGTTTCTTAGAATACGAGTGTATCTATTTTTTAAGATTATATGAATAAGTTCTATTGCTTTGGAGGAATTGTTAATGAAACAACAAAATCATGAATCAGCATGGGAATTGCAAATTTAAAGCCGCAAGCGTATTCCACTTTATTTGTCATTGTTGGCAGGAAAAACATAGCGGAATGGAAAGGAGATATAGAGAGAAAATGAGGGATTTCTTTGTAACTTTATTCAAGTAGTTCTAGGTGCAATGACCTATTGCTACAAAAAGAATGAATGAACATTAAAAGGGGAAGCAGCTGGTAGGCATAAAATGAGAAAACTATGAATAGACCCAGGTTCCTAACAAGACCTAAATGACTGATCAGAAGGAGAAAAAAAAAATGTACACTGAAATAGAAGTCACTAACCCAATTGTCTAAGTCTAAGCTTCGCAGGTCACAGGTTCACCAGCCAAAGTTGGAAAAACACCTCGGCCAGAGAACCCAAAAGGATCACCACCCCGTGCAGAATTCCCGAAATGTTAGGCCCTGCACAAAGAATGTAAATCTTATCCTAATTGGTTAAATTTTTTGCCGCTGCTTCCAGAATCAATCATTTGCAATTTTGTTGTTCGTGTTGGTGTTAGAAAGTCCATTAGCTAAATGGAGTTAGCAAAATCAGACTCTCGATGGTTCTTGAGGAAACTTGGAGCTTCAATTCAATCTGCTTTCTAAACTTAAAAATGAGGGGCCTCGGACTTTAAGCCGCTTTGGTCCGATCTCGATGGAAGGCGGTTCCCTGATAGTCTGCTGCACCTTGTCTCTCCGGTGGTGATCTCGTTGCCTACTTATCTCGTCGATACCAAACTTCTTATACCTTACAGAAATGGGATTGTTGTTGTTTGCCCCTGTGAATCTGTCCCTGGAAGAAATTTCACCATCAACTTTATGAAAAGGGTGACTGTATTTTTGACTTGATTCACTGCTTCTCATTGAATCCATTGAATGCGCACTTCTTCCATCGGGAAGGACTTTCTTCAATCGTTTGAGTCCCTGTTCATGCACATCGTTTCATCATGGTCAATGCATGCAATCGTACACCAAAAATTGGATTGGCCAATTTAGGAAAGAAAGAAAGACATCAAAATAAAATTGGATTGGCCAATTTAGGAAAGAAAGAAAGACATCAAAATAAATTTCGCTTTCAGTGTACCAAAAAGTAAAAGCCTTGGAAATATCTGTGCTGTCCGAAACAACACAAAGGATTTTGGACTAACAAAAGAATCAATTATGCTTTTACAATACCTGCTGCTCAGAATGCTTCAGAGTCAAAGCATCATTTGCACTTCTCCTCTCTGCTTTCAGTGAAGAAGGACGCTTTACCCTGAACATCTCCGAATCAGAATCATCACTCCTATTATCCACAAAGGGCTTCACGTCAGATCTATGAAGATCTCGCTGTGGTTTACATGAGCTTTCATGATACTCAGCAGGGGATGGGGAAGATTCACATGCATTGTTCGATGTTCTTTCACCACCATTCTCTTCAAAAGCACTACTTCGTAGCTTCAAGTTGCCATGCCCCTCAGCCTGCAAGCAAATGGAGGAATTCAGATTCCGCCAGGATGTAGTTTAGGAATAATTGCTGTTTTATTCCCGATGCAATATGCATAAATATTCAAGAACCAACTTACATTTTTTAGAGAAGAGGAGGATTCAAGAGGTTCTGAAAGAGAACAAAGAGTGGTTGCAGCCTCAGGCACTTCTGGCATACGATACTCCAAGCCATGTCCGAAAACAAATTGACTTTGTGTACCACATTCTTGATTATTTGTTGTCTGCTCTGGAGTTGTATAAAATTCAACAACAGAATCAAGTTTCAGCTCACAATAAGGTGTGTATCCATTTGCCTTAGCTTTCCGAAGCATATTTGACAAAGGATGGCAATACATGTTTTGGTCACTTTGGGTTTGCGGAAGAATCCCATCTTCCTGCTCAAACAACTTTGCTGCAGCTTCCATATCTGTAATATCCTCCCTCACAAAAAGTGTGTATTTGCTCCCACAGGTTAAGTCAAGGGATTCAATATCTGGATCATCAAAATTTTGGAAACATTAAAAAGGGGAATATTTGTATCGGCAAGACATCCCAAGACTCTATCATGCTTGAAAAACAACATAATGTTTTCTTGTTGTTATGATGCTATATAATATTGAAGAAGCAATTAACTATTAATTGAACAATCAAAATATGGAAAATAGTATTAAAAAAGAGCATGGCAGTGGACCAGCACATGACAACAAAACATAATGGACAACATTGGTGATAGTTTTGAGCATGACTTACCATGTCGTAGGCATACTGGATGCAGGTGACAGCTGCAGTCAACAAAAGCTACATAACAGTCGCGTTTGCAGACGCTACAGAGAATCGCGCCATGGGAATGAGAAGAGACACTTATACATGCTCTTGATTTCATTAGTAACCAACGGGCACAATGCTGGAAACGCATCAAATTAACAAAAGAAACCTTAATAGAATGCTGGTATAGCAAGCCTATAGAGATGTCTGAATCTTCAAGCTCCATGGATGCATACAGAAGCATTGCTTCTTTGCATAGAAGTTCTTCATGGGGAAGCAAAGGAATCCTATTAAGCAGTGCATATCTCCGGCTAGCAATAGCTCCTAAAGGAAACCAATCACCAATTGCAAAGTTCACAGCTTCTCCGCAGTTGAAACCTATAATTTAAATTAAGATATGCAACATTAATTTTTCATGTATCAACTAACTGTGTGGGAGAAGGTAGCAGGGCATAATATTCTTGGAAATAAAAGTGTACGGCAATGAGAAAATCTAACCATGACTGAATCCAGCATGGTATGCCCTAGGGAAGGTTATCACAAACTCTCCTGGCTTTTGAACAGCCTTGTAAACGGGGACTTCATGTTCCAGCAAAATATTTGGTGGAAATAGTGTTGTTTTCCCCAAGAGAACATCAAAGGCTCCATCTTCCCCATCACTTGACAAAATATCATTAGTATACACATGTTCTCTCACCACCCTTTCAAAGTCCAATGCTGCATGACCTGGAATACCATACCATGTTTTTGATGCCCCACAGTGATGATAATTAATGCTGCAATAACAGGATAATATATTGATACCATCAAATAAACATCTAAAAAGGGGAATACTTGTTAGTAATATAAAGAATTATGAGCCAAAGTAATATTTACCTGTACAAATAATGATCCTCAACGTGCCAAGCAAACATACTAAACAACATTCCAATGTACAACATGGGTTCGGTTACTCCCTGAAATAAAACCATGTGTAAGTCGTGTTAAAAAAGTACAGAAAATGTTGGCGTCATCCAATACAAAGAAAGCAAATAAAAACCGAAACAAAAGGCCCAAAAAAATCTTACTGGAATAGATGATTCCAAGAGCCGCAAAGTAGATTTCGGCAACCGAGAAAGTTTCTGAGATCAGTAGAAAAGGAAAGTAGTATTTAGTATACTAATCAAAATAGCAAGGTCAAAGCATTCAGCTTATTTGTTTTGTTAGAAAATTTCCTCTTCTAGACTTCTAAATAAAAAAGAAAAGATACGTTTTTAAAGGAAGTGGAGAAAAGAAAAAAGGAGACTCTAGTAAAATTAACACCTTCAAGTTCCACTTGCTGCTACCAAGCTGATCAGAAGGAGAAGATGAGAAGGCACTGCCATCAACATCACACGCATATTCAACTGTTTCCATCTTCCCACAACCAATTTCTTGCCAGAACTCTTTCTCCAAGTAGGAGGCAGGAAGACATCCAGCACTGCAATATCTTCTAGTAAAAACCTTGTTTGCCGTTTTCTCAAAATCCCTAAATGTATAATTTCTGGTTCAAATATAATGTATCAGTAAACAACAATGATAATTATAATTGGAATCATAAACACTAGCATTCCCAGTAAGGGAACTGACCTTCCACTCATGAAAAAGGTCACTTTGTCCTCAGTATCCCATTCAGCAAGGCGTAGGGGCTGCACTCTAGTTGTAAACTTGAAGCCTACTTTCTCCTTCATTAAAACAACCCCAGCAGGAACAGAAGCACTCAAAGGTGAAATAATCTTGCATATACCTGCCATTTATCATTGAGTCAAATTGATAATAGTTAGGTCACCATTTTTATCAACCTGTTGATTTCTGATTCATAAATATGCAAGGGCTAAAAGAGGAATGCCAAGTTAAAGTTATATCAAATCTACGTGTCCTTTCAGCTCATAATAACTATTACGCTTGTCGAATGCCATGGCACACATCATTTTCTCAAAACGGGAAGCAAATTAACATGCATGGAGGAAACTTTCATTTCATTAAGTTGAACCTTCAAAATTATTGATTATATAGTCCACTCAATAGTACACCAAAAGTCAGCAGAAGAGAACAAGCGATAAAAATCTTGAAGGAGCAATTATATCCACATTCGGAGCAAGGATGCAAGATTGAAAGCGAAAAAAGTGCCTCCACACAATATTGTGACCTGATTTGAATCATCAATTCTATTTTTCTTTGGAGTATAATAAAGGGAACAGAGGTGAAACAAAAATGTTTAGGAGTTTAGAATGGAATGTATGAACAATTGCCTTGTTCATCAATAGTATTCCAGATTGAGTAAAAAATGTCATCAGAGATTCATAGACAAAAATTTGTTGGCTAACTGGAAATTTTCTAAAATGTACACTTGCATTAACATTTTTGTTTAAAAAAGAAAAAAGACTAAGCTGTGGGTGAATGCAGTTAAAGCTATAACTTTCTTAGTCACCAAAAAAAAAAAAAAGCTATAACTTTCTCCATGTTAGTTATTGCGGTTTATTATCTTTTCGACTTGATCATACTCTAACACACCCTAAAGCTGGATTTGAGAAAAGACTGGGGCAATGAAATGCCTAGCATTGTGAATTTGTGAATATCAATAAAAAATGCTAAATTGAATACGCAGTGAAACAAACATTAGGACTTAATTAAGCAAAGTTATACCATATTTAGAAGCTTCAGGAGCTATCTTTTGCAAATAAACCAAAGGATCCTCAAATTCATCTTTTGTTGGAGAATACACAGGACACTCTGGAATTTTATCAATCCAATCTAGATTACTTGTGTCAAACTTATCCACCTTACGCTTAGAAAAGGCATCTGCATTACCATGCAATCCCACACCACATGAAGCCAATCCTCTAAGAGCATCTCCTCCACTTCTGTTCATCATGTTTGCTACACTTGTGCCAGTTGAAGTGACAGACTTTGCTCGCTGAAGCCTTTTACGCTTCAAAATTTCTAACCCATTTCTAGCTTCCTTAGATAAACGCACTCTCCCTTCCACCTGTTAGATTGTTCATCATTTCACACTCACATTAGTAGGTAAAATTAGGATGAAGTTGACCACACAAAAGGAAGCAGAATATCACAAAACTGTGAAACTTGACATACACGTAGAATCAACAATAAACAGACTAAAGCACAAGCTCAAAGAGCATCACTAAAACTTCAAATCAACTTGCAAACAGTCAGGCAGGACATTGGCTACTAATTCTTCAAAAATAGAAAGAAAGATTGTCAATGCACAGCACCGTTTTTTATGCACTAGCTAACTCGAGCAGGCAAAGTATTTTGAAAATAATAAACTTTCAACCCAAGCAAACTAAAAACAATTCTGGGCCAAAAACAAACATTATTTGGCTTGTTACTACACCATTTAGGAGTCAACGACTAGATGACTAGGGCTGAATCAAAATCAGCGAGAATCAAGTCCTTTGAAAAGTAAATGGCCAGGATAAAGGATAAAAATAAGTTTCTAGAAATCGGTAAAAGAAATACGGAAGGGTCAACACACAACAATCTTATAGACACATTCAACGAATGCATGCGCTGAAATTTGTAAAGTTTCTTCCTCTCAACATCATTACGGCCACCTTAACACAAACCAATCAAACAAAAGATAATACTATCAAACATGTATACGAAAATAGAATGAACCACACAAATTCCACATAGGCAAAAGAGAAGAAAGACCCAGAATAAATTATTGATCCTTGATTAAACTAAATCCTCGAAATTCCCTTCCAGGAAAAAGGAGGAAAAAGAAAATAGAAGTGTCCTGTTCATTTAATTTTCAAACAAGGTCTATACAGTTTAATGAATAAAAGAAAAACAATAATTTTTTGCAAAATGCACCATACACATCAATCCGTAACATGAATTGTAACGGGGTCCAGGCATAAAAAAAAGAGGAAAAAAAAAGAAAAAAAAAAACATCAAACAGCATGGCGAGTTGTTTTTTGACAAAAACAAAAACAAGTTCATCATTCAAGCTAACAAAATAGGAGAAAACCCATCCAAACCATAATAGAGCAAAACAATGTCCGAGATCTGAAGATACACCGGAGGAAAATGCATTTTGCATAGAGTTTTTCAAGCCTTTAAGAATCAAAGTAAAAATCAAAAGAATGAGAAAAATAATTTAAATAAAGCATGATTGACTTACCATCTCATTACGAAGCCGCTCCCTGTAGTTCTCCGTCTTCGCTCTCTGGAACAAAACGAATCACAGAGGAAAAACAACAAAACCGAATCCAAATCACAGAGCCAAACCCTAAATCACGATCCAGAACGCTGCAAATTAAGAGCGAGCCTAAAACCACAACGAGGCTCCCCACATTCTCGAAGAGCACCGAGTAGAAGGCCAGAACCGTGTCTCCGGGAGATCCAACCGCCTTGTTGAAGCAACTGCGGCGAATTGCGAAGGGAATGCAAGCGTTTCAATAGGAAGGGGGTGAGGAATTTTCTCCGGTGGCGGAGAACGGGGTTGACGAAGACGGAGCGGTTTTCCGGCGAGGGGAAGAGGTTTCCCGGCGAGGTGAGAGAAACGGAGAGAAACAGTGGATGAGGAAAGAGAGGAAACGAATGCTTAGAAAACCGAAAAAGGGTAAGGATGGGATAATTTATAGTTTTATAGTCCAAAATAATTAGCTCTTTATTATTAGCTCTGAAAACCGAATAATAATTGTAAATATTGACCTCCTTTTTAATTAATTCACTCGCGTCAAATTGTAAATAAAATAATAAAATTAAAAGAGTCTTTGTGGAGAAGGAATGGTGGTTGTTAGGTGGTTCAACGAAAACAAAAGTTGCCGTCCAAATTCCAAAACGCGTTTCGAGTGTAAACGCGATTGAATGTTTCGCCGTTAAGACGGAGTTGCCGTTATTGTCCGTAGGAATTTAATGGCGGGTACAGAGTCAAAGGGAGGGGTAATTAGGTAGTTACATCATGTGGATGGAGGGTACTTTGGTAAATATGATTGACGGTGTTATCGATGAGGCTCTGGCCCCTGTACCGGTCAGAGTGAAAGAAAGTGGCAGGAAGAAGGGAATGCTCACGTGAGCTAAGTCTGGGTTTGGATTATTTACACAAGGTAGACATCTAGCCGTTGATTTTCCCTCTTTGTCTTCGTCGTTTACTTAGAACCGTCAAAGTACGGGAACCCGCTTGAAATCAGAAAGCCCCAGATGCATGTGTACTTTTTCTGTTCAACTGCCGAATTGTACAGGATAACTCTCACCTACCTTCCAGTTAGTTAAGGCCCATGGTAGGGAAAGTACGATCCTACCCTGGTTGGGTGTGGCCCCGCGGGTGATCTAGGAAAGGGGCATATCCGGGTTTTTGCATAGGAGGGATGGTCACATGCGAAGTGACTTCCGTAATGTTAGTGAACCACCAGGATGCGTGAGCAAAGCGTAATGCGATGGGACGAGGTGGGTCCGACACGTGGCGTGACGAGGAGAGTGGGAGGGTACACGCGGCGTGAGGATAAGGCTATGGTTTCGCGGACTTTGTGTTTGTGACTTGGGGTGGTGGCCAGAACGGTAATAGCTGGCGGTTACAACATGTTCTGTAGTAGAGTTGAAGTATGTCCCATCCAAAGGGCAGAGGACTAGAGTAGGTCCAGCCCCTCCGCTATCCTATAACAATTGTTGCACCTCACGAGATGTTTCTCTGTTCTCTGCAAATTGGCTAATTCCTTTGGAACTTTCTTTCTCTTTTATTATTTCATAATAATGGGAAAATATAAAAACCATACATGGTAATGGGATTATGGTTTCACGGTGAGCCATTTTTCTCTCTCCTCATTCTATTGGCTAGTTTCTGCTTTTGAGCTTTTTGTTACGCGGAGGTTGGGCTAATCATTAGAATTCAACACAGTCAGCAAAATCAAGCTTTCACACTCTGTTTGGCGGCTTCGCTTGTGGAATGTGTCAACCTTCTTCTAATGTTCTTCCACCACGCCTCGGCTCAGCTCAGCTCGGCTTGGCTTGGCTTGGCTTCAAACTCCAAATTAAAATGGAAAAAACATGAGACGACTAAGGTTTGTGTTTTCATATTTGGAAGTGGTTTGTTTTTAACAGAGGCATGAAGTGACAAAATTTCGCTTTTTTAATTATACGAGCAAGAGACACGCAATAAATGCAGCTATGGTGTACAGAAACCTAATACTACTATTGTGGACAGTTCGAAGGCGAAGCTTCCCTGCTTTGCGTGTAAGCTCAGGTTGTGGATGCTCTCGCTTAGAATAACTGCGTCTAAACTGGCCCTTCAAGCACCCAGGGGTGTTTTCGTAAATCTGCCTTGAGTAAGGGTAAAGATTCTGTTTCTGGAAAGTTCTCTAATTGACCAAAATGCCTCATCAACACTGCAAAATCACCTAAATACCTAAAAATTAAATTGAATTTAAAAAGAAAAAAAAAATACTCTTTTTTTTATTGGGGACCACAGCAGAACGAACCAGCTTTTGTGAAAATAAATGGAAGGTTTAATAAATAAAAAAGAAATATTTGAATGGAGTCTATGCTAATTAAAGGGTGAGAGAATGAAGGGTGGATTATGTGGTCATGAGGAAAATGGGCGATTGTGAAGCGTTGGATTTGTTGTAAGATGTGATGATGGGATGGGACCATGATAGAGGGGATTGGATAGGAGATAATTGAGTTGAGGGGAGTTATGATGCCACATTTATCGCTGGTAGCTACAAAAGTGAAGTTAGCCAGCTAGTATTGATGATCATCATCACTCCTAATTTCATAAATTCTCTCTTATTTTTAGACCATCTTCATCTTTATTCTATGGTTAACCTATATTAGTAATCAATTATGTTATTATTATTTTAAAATTAAATCATACACATATTTATATATAAATACAATAATAATTGATTTAACATATAAATAATATTTTTTATTAATAATTTTATTATTTATTTTTTTACCATATTATTTAAAAAATTAACTTTTTATATAAAATATATATTAATTAATTTAATATCTGATTTTAGTTTGTATATTAAATTTTTATTTTATTTTTATTTGTTATCTTTTCTTTTTTAGAAACAAAATTTGTTATACTTATCTTTTTTTAAATAATTATATTTTTTTAACCGAATTTTTAAATATTTTAATTGTTTTATTTTATTTTAAAATTTAAAATTAATTTAATAATTAATATAATTAGATAGCATTATTCTCTCGAAAAACAATAACATAATAATAAAAAAAATTATTTTTTTTAAATTTTTTACAATTTTATTATTGTAAATAATATTTTTATTAAAAAATTAATTATATATTAAATGTGCCAAAATAGATATAAGTGTTTCTGTTTATTTTCCTTAATCGATGTGTGTTTTAATTTGGTATAGATATTATGACAAGGGTAAGTAATAATTTGAGGTGTCTATTTCCAAAGCACCAAGGATGTTGGAAAGTTAAATAACCCAAAACAAGGGGTTGAATGAGCCTTATCTGTGGGAGAATTTCAAGCTGAGTCATAAAATAAGACAAAAGAAGAAAAAAAAATTAGAGAGGAAAGGATATTTTGTATGTACCAAAGTAGACCCCATCAGTTACTTTGCCTTAATTTGGATTACCCACTCTTTCTTATCTCCAAAAGTACAATTATGTTTAAATTTATTTATATTAAAAAAATTATTAATAGTGAGAGACCAAGAGGGCCTTCATCATTGACATGTTCCCATCAACTCATCAAGTGCATTTATGTAAACGAGAACAGGAAAATATAATACAAATTATTAGTAGAATTACGAGCGATTTGATTGGGGGAATTTGGATTAGAAAGAAAAATTAGAAAATGACGTGGCAGGAATAGGTCCAACCAGTTTAATTTTTAGGCACATGGGATAATTGACTAAGGTTGGTACTTTTAGATTAATTGAAATGAAATGAAATATTGCCAATCTTAGTTAAACAATTATTCGTTGACTATTGTATTTGGCTAAGAGTTATGGAAAGACCGAAATGCCACGCTTTCAAACACAACCTGTGAACTTGCTAGAAATTATAGTAGTGTATATCTAGTTATAAATTTAAGTTAATAAATATTGATAAATTGCACAATATAAATACCAATAGAATAAATAAAAGATGTAAATAAAAATCATAAATAGGTTGGCTAGAAATTAAAGTAAGATATTCTGATTATGAGATGCCAGAGTATGATGATTATACACATCAAAAAGGATATTAGAATCTCAATTGCTGATCCTAATTCTCTTAAAAAAAAATAGGGGCAAAAATAAATGAAGAAGAAAAAATATTATAACTACAAAATCTTAGAGCTACACGCATAAGAATCTTTGGTGCAGACACAATAAAATCATCCACAGCAACAAAAGGTACCAAAAATGTTTCACATGTTTTGATGGGGATGGTTGCACGCCCAACACATACACAAGCCCTTATTGAGATAGAAAGAATGAAAAAATAAAATATATTTTTTATGGTATCTTTCATTTATGGATAGTCAATAAATTATTTGATAAATTATTGTTATGGGCTAAGGTAGAAGAGTAGTTTAATACGTCCATACAAGCTGGTAGATGGAATATGTTAATAATCCACATCTTGGATAAGTTCGATGAAATTATTGAGGAAAACGCGTCTGTGGTGACGCGAAGGAAGATGCGTGCGGTGGAGCTTGAGCTGCTAGCGGCAAAAATATAAAAGGAGATGTTGTGCTTGAGCAGTGATTTCTAAAAAATGCGTGCGGCGGAGCTTGAGCTGCCGGCGACAAAAATATAAAAGGAGATGCTGTGCTTGAGCAGCGATCTTCAAAAGAAAAATAAAAAAAAAGCGCGTAGAGCACAATAAGAGAGGGCGCGTAGAACGCAATAAGAGAGGGCATGTAGAGCGCGATAAGAGTGCAGATGAAACTGCTAAAATAGAATACAGATTAAACTACTGAAACAGAAAGATGATAGCTTATATATCCTCTTCAAGGAGGATACTAAAACTCTGATACAATGATAAAATTATTGTCATAGACTAAGGTAGAAGAGTAGTTTAATATTATTATATGTACAAAATAAATTTTAAATTTCTAATATTTAATTAAATAAACATTTAAACAAGTAAGCTAATCATCCGATCAAATGAAAGTTAATTGTACCTCAAAAAGGTTTTCTTCAATCAAATGCTTAATAATATTTCTTGAAATGAAGCCAATGCAAAATCTTGCTCTCAAAGATTCACACCCTAACTCTATCCAAGAATCAATCATTGTGACATACTATAAAATATCAATAGGCAGCGGTGTCACGTTCTCAGTGGTTGATTATTGCTTAAGGCATCTTTACTATTAGAATAAAATAAAATAAAATGATCATAACCTTTACTAATCCGCCACAACAATATGAAAAAAGAGCATAACTCATTTGATAACAACTCATTCATGCATCCTTATCATAAAAAATATATATATGTATATACAACCTTTTGTTGTTACCTACTATTCCTCCATCACTATCATAAAGAAAAGACGTTATTATTAAAGCTAACGTAACTCTTGATATCTAGAAGTGAATTATTATATGTGGACTTAAAGCTTCAATTTTAATTTCGGAATTATTATAAAAATCAACCAATTGTCTATATGTTTATATATATTGGGACTTAAAACTTAAAAGAAGCTAGCTAGCGTACCTTAAATTAAAAAAAAAAAAAAGGAACCTTCCAATATATGTATTTCTTTATCAAATCAACAACCAACTCATCCATCAATTTAAACCTATATTTATATTAGGAATCTAGTTGGTAGTAGTAGGTATTATTCAATGGAATAAAAATTCAGTGAACTTTTTACGGACACTAAAAAAAAAGGGTTTTATGTTAATTGTGCCTAAATTGGATTTTGTTTTGATGAATTAATCCAGCAATGGGAAAACATAGAGCTAGGAAATAAAATTTGGGTGATGAGAAACACTTAACAAGTGGGATTGTATGGATTTTTTTGATTTGTTTAAGTGAAGTCATAATCAGAGATACTCTGGCTATGGAGATTATGTGTGTGTGGGTAGTTTGGTAGGACAAGGACTTATTGGAAGCATGAGGTGTCACGTGGTGTTACACAGATGCTTATTGGTTTTGGAATTGGGACTTGGGAATTGAGAATGGGGACCTCAACCATTTGCCCTTAATCAAATTACCAATTAGGGCTTTCTTAAGTTAAATAAATAATATGCGACACTATAAATAAGATAAAATTCACTTACAGTTATCTGTATATAAATTAATATTTAAGAATTATAATTTTTTAATAATTTTTAAATATTAATTTTACATAAAAATAATTACATATAAATTTTTATTTACAAATAAATTTAAAAGAAATAAAAACTAGATATGAAAGAACTAGAAAGAGGAAAGAGGTACTTAATTTGTTGAAGAGGGTTGGTTGGTCAGAAAAGAGAGCAGTGAGTGGCGATAAAACTCACTCAGCCACCTGCTGCCGTAATTTTTGGGAGAGCCCTTCAGACTTCAGAGTTTTTATAGAAACAAGTGACACGTGCCCCCCTCTTTTTATTCTTCTGCTATATATAACAAGGAGGTTTCAATTATAACAATGTGCCGCATATGGTTATGCCCAATCTGATAAAGATACACGTGAACGAGCTATAATTTAAATGGTATAATTTTTATTTTTATTTAAAAATTTTAGATTTAAATTTTATTTTTAATTTAAAAAAATTTATATATATTTTTTATTTTCAATTTGTTTATTGAATGAAAATATTTAAAATTTTTTTACTAATAATAAATTTATTATATATCTTTAGAATACATATTAATTAAATCTTATTTATTGCATATTAAAGATAAAATTTAAAATTTGGGTGTTTGTTTTAAAAAAGTTTAGCCATAAATCCTTGAGCTAGGTGAGTGTGTGTAAAAATAATGTAATTAAAAAAGAAAAAAAAAATAGAAGGAAGATAATAAGAGAAGATGAGATGAGAGAAGAAAGAAGATATAAACAAAGTTGTATAATTCTATTATAATGATAAATCTCACCACAATTAATATATCAAAAAGATTTATATATAAGTAAAAAAATGAGTGAAAAAATGATTAGATAAATTCTAATTAGCTAAGTCTAGTAATTAACATATAACATGTATTGTAAGTGACTACACACTAACTACTACTATTACACACAAATAAACAATTTAAGTTAATGACAACACTAACAATTACTAATACTTGTAGAAACGGATAAATAGACTAACTATTGGATCAACTAGAATTTTCTTAACAAATTTCTACTACCATCTTTGTTTCGGCATGAATATGAATACTACATTGTACTTGTTTCTTTAACTATAAAACAAAGTTTTGCTATGTCACCTAAAAAACATGCATGAGCCGAAATGAATGATAATTTAACAACAACAAAGCTAAAGGCATCACACACACACTCTCTTCAATGATTCATCCAACAGGGTTTTCTTTTTTTACGGGATTTTTTAGTTCAGCAAGTCAATAATTAATTTGTTATATATTGAACTTTATTTAAGAGTTTGTGAGATTCAAACTCCTAATATTTATTTAAGTAGAGTAGTAAATTAATCAATAAATCAATTCAATTTGGTTTATTATTGTTTCTTTATTATATGTAAATGGTTAGGGGTGTTTAAATTTAAACCAATTCAAATTAAACCGCTCATCCAATCCGATTAAAATCCTAAACCGATTAAAACCGCACTAATTCGGATTTGATTGGATTCTATTTTTTGCAAACCGATGGATTGGATAGGATTTCGGATATACTTTTCATAACCGATCCAATCCAATCCAAACTGCACAATGTGCTATAATATTATTATTTTATTATTATATTTACAATTATACTTATAACATGTTCAATTTGTTATACATTTTTCTATTATTCATGTATTATTATTATTTAATAAATATTTTATGTTGAAAATGTTATTTATTTATTTATTTTAACTAACCTATAATTTTATTTATATTGTTATGTTATCGTTAGTTTTTTAAGATATTGTTAAAACTTGTTATGTCATTATTGATTATTTAAAATTTGATGTTGAAATTTGTTATATGTATTTATTTTTTTTTTAATTTAAAAAACCGTAAATCCAAACCGATCCAAACCACTTGTAATTAGATCGTATCGGATCGAATTTTTAAAAAAATTTCATCCGATCCAAATCGCATCGCACATAAATTAAGCATTCGTATAAGATAACTTTTTCCATTAAAATCAAACCAAATCGCACCGCGAACACCCCTATAAATGGCACATGATACATGTAAACATTAGACCTTAAATAATGAAAGAGGTTGTGTATGTGGTATGCGATCTTATCAATATTGTTCGAAAAAGCAAAGCTTGTATATCAACAAGAAAAAGATGGTTGCCGCTTAAAATAGAGGCACCATTATTGTTGTCTCTAGCTGTACCCTTGTAATGTATTCAATGTTTCATTGTTTCATGATATATATACACTACATCGCTAGCTAACTATTTTATTTTCATTTTTTAAAAACAAAGAGGTTATATGGATAATCTTTTCTATATTGAATACCCTTTAAAATCATAAGATGATGACACTATATATTTGACCAGAACCATGAGGAATCTTCTTATCTAGAGTTATTTAATTAGATTGTTTTCAATTTAAGCACAAAAGTTAAAATAAATTTGAAAGTAATTATGTATATCTATCTTTTAATTTGCATGTAATTATTTATTTGTTTTAGACTTTTTTTTTTCTTGAAACTATTGAAGATCAGGTTTTAAATCATAAAAATTCTAATATTATATTATAAAATTATTTTTTTTTTGAAAAGTTTACATTAAAAGAAAAAACATACAAATAATTATACCTCTCACAATATAAAAAACATTGAAATATTTAAATCGTTTTTTATATATTTTTTTAAAAGATTCACTCTTAGTATCAAATCCAAAACTCTTAGATCAATAAATATATTAATACTATTAGCTCACTAATGATAATTGTTAAAAAATATATATCATCATTTGTATATTTGTTCTTATTAATTTAAATAAATTTTTAGAAAAAAAATGAATTTATATCATGATTAATAATAAAAATAACCTAATAATAAATTACATAATCGGCAGGGTCATGCACGGACAATAATGGCAAAATAGCAGTTACACAAATTGATTAATTGTCAATGACGAGTTTAGGCAAATTAAATCACATAGTTATGTATTATATAAGCTGTTTAAATGAAGTAAAAGCCTTTTATGTTTTTGAAGGTGTTAGTACTTTTTGGTCAAAGGGATGTGACAAGCATTGAGCATAATTCTTTTCTGGTCTAAGACACAGAAATCCACCAATGAAGTTTTAAGTTAATTTATGGAGGTCAACTATTTCATGTAGTATATGTAATTAACCAACTCTACCATAAATCTGCTCAAGAATATTCCCTAATCAACTGATATCACCATTTAATAGCTCCAATTATTGCCCACGGTCCCATGTGCAAACTTTAATTTATCATTATATATTTATATAATATAATAAGAAGAATGCTAGGGGACAGCAACTTTTGTATTTTGTAACTATCAATTGGCCATATTTTTAATGATATGAGATTAAATCCAATAGTGTGGGATCATTCAATTTTCTTTTGATGGTTAAATGCTGACTAATTTTTTAAAAAGTTACTGATCCCCTAGACTTTTCCATATAATAATATAAGAATCTATCTAACTTCGTGTCCTAAAGACATATATAAAGATGATAAATTAAGAATTTTTTTTAAAATACAAAAAAAAATATTTTTTTAATATATTTATTTTTATTTATTAAATAAAAATATTCTATTAATAATAATTTTATCATGTATTTTTAGGACACGTATTAGTTAAACCCATAATATAATACTAATTCTCTAATATATCTCTACCTCATGATATCGCACTATAGACGTAATGGTCATTGTATAAACAATTATTCAACTACCACAACCCACTGTAGAAATTCCTTTCAATAGTTTCTAGAATGAACAAAAAGAAAAAGAAGAAGAAGAAAAAAAATGTGGTGTGTACATAGTACATACATTATTAAACATTATCCTTTATGAACAATACAATACATATATAGAAGTAAAATTAATAAAGTAAAATGAAATTGATGATTTTCCTGAAAAACCCCTCCAATAGCGTGGCAGGAAAAGAGGTTCATAATGTGAACGTAGACCTGAACTTCATTTTCAAAAAAGATCACACTGCTATAATAATAATAATGAATATATATCCTGTTCTAGATATGGTATATAATTTGTGCATGTCATGGATAATAAGTACAAAGTTTTGAAAACCATATTTGAGACTTGAGAGAAGAATTTGACTACGTACGTTCACTTTTATGTTTCCACACAAATTTGGACAAAAACACAAACCAATCAATAATAATATTCATCAACATTAAGACACGTATTGAAATTAAAGGTACCTAGCTTACCCAAAACAAATTCAGTAGAGTAGTAGTCTTCATCTCTGACCTAAAACAACGGCATTCATTTACTCACACGGAAATAAAATAAAATTAAAAAAATATATATGAGAATTGCGGTGGAAACCACTCATTGGACACAACCTTTTCAGCCACCATGTTGAGCCCCACTGGCTGACCAAATCTTTGAATTTTCTCACTTTGATACCAAACTTTTATAGGCCCCATTTATATTTATCTTAGCCTACCTTCTTTCTTCAATATTATCCACGTTTCCTAACTTTCTCGCATTTAATTATTTAGTGCTTCTTTAGACGTTATTATTTTAATAAAAAAAATATTTTTTAATAAAATATTTTTTTTATTTTTTAGCGTGTTTGACAAATTTTGAATAATAAAGTAAAAATATTAAAAAAATTAGAAAAACATCTTTTTTTAGAAACGGTAATTTATATCTTTTTTTTAAAAAAAATTTCTTTTAAAAAAAGATATTTTTTATGTAATAAATAAATAAAAAAATACTTTTATATTGTTATATTCAAACATAATTGATAAATAAAAAAATTTTTTTACATGACATATCCAAATATAAAATTATTTTTACTTTTTTCATAAGATCTTTTAAAAAAAATAACTCGAAAAAAGATCTTTTCTTACAAACTCACCCAAACAAGACCTTAATAATAATTCAATTATATATACTACTGTACATGATCGATCATAGGTGGGGAAAAACCACGCAAAGAATACATACATGTGTAAAATAAAATTCGTTGAAATTGGAACATGGTCACATATTTTTAGAAAGGGGAAATAAATAAATAAATAAAACAACAAAAGAAAAGAATAATGTATGCAGGTATTTTTTCTTTTCTTTTATGGCTATGGAGTTAGGATTTTTATTTATGGCAAGAGAAGCTACCACGTACCTTTGTGATGTAGCTAAAAAGGAAAAGTTGAGAACAACTTTTTCGAACTTTATTACACATTTGTGGGGATGTTGAAACTTAACTAAATTTTGTGTCCATATTTGGTTGGGAGCCACCGTGTTTTTCACACACACAAAAAAAATAAAAATAGAAAATAGAAAATAAAACTAACCCTATCAACCATAGCCACATCTCATTAAATAAATAATTAAAAAAATAAAAATAAAAATAAAAAGAGGTGTTCCTTTGGCTGCGGTGTCACTGCTCACAAAGCACTTTTACTTAACCCCACTTATTTTATTATTCCATGGAATCAATCATGTTGTGTATAGTGCAAAGTGAGTTCCACAGCAACAAAATCCCCCCCTCCAGTGGCCCAATATCTATGGTTTTGGAATTGTTTGTGGGCTTTGCCGCTAAGAATATCAATATCTCTTAGTCATTAAGATTTAACATTTCTTTGTACTTAATATCAAATAAAAATGCCCTAATAGGGTTTTGCGGAATATTAATATTAATAAGAATTTAATTTCGATATACTGTCAGTGCAAGATAATTTTACACGTACATCCAATTACATAATATCACATCAATAAAAATAACTACTTTTCACATTAATCACGTAAAGTCATCGGAAAAAACGGATATAATCGCACGACCATCAAAAATAAACTTTATTAATAAAGGTGTATACTAATAAGAATATGTAGCATATAGATCAGTTAGATTAGATGTACCTAATTTAACCAACTTGGGTTAGTCAAGTGGTCAACTCACTCGTCCGCTTAAGCAAGTATCGGGAGTTCGAATCCCGCCTTGTGCATGCAGCAACTCATTGGCCAGCGGCAGACCCTTAAATGGAGCTTCGATCCGTGATGGATTAGTCCTTAGCCTGTCGGGTTGGGGGATACCGTGGGCAACCAAAAAAGATGTACTTAATTTATTTAAGAGTAAAGTATTGTTTTTGTCTCCAACGTTTGGAGTAATTCCTATTTGTGTCCCTAACGTTTAAATCGTCCTATTTGTATCCCTAACGTTTGTAAAACTGATTCAATGTTATCCTACCATCAATTACACATCATGAGCACTTTAGTTTAAGTTTTAAAAATCTCTTCTTGAAGTTAGAATACAAATGTCTGGGATAGAATCGATGATCTACTCCGAAAAATAGCTCATCAAATGTTGAAACTAATTCCTACAATATTTACATAATTCACTTTTCTAGAGACATAATTGAATCTAAACACAAATAGTGGTATAATATTAAAATCAAACACATCCAAGTGAGACCTAATTAAGAATGAATACATCCAAGTGAGAATAATTGAAAAATATAATCTGATTTGTTTGTATAATTGATAGTAGGATAACATTGAATCACTTTTATAAACGTTAAGGATACAAATATGACGATTTAAACGTTAGGAACACAAATAGGACTTACCCCAAACGTTGGAGACAAAAACAATACTTTACTCTTTATTTAATTTGTGTTCGAATTTGCTAGGAATAATAATATTAATAATAATGTAGCATGAAAGAATTGAAGGTGATGTGGTGTATGTTGATGGTTGCACTGTTGTTGATTTTGGTGATTTTGTGTAGATTTCGTTTTCAGAATCCAGTGTGGTGTGGTTCAGATTAAGATTCTGGTGGTGGGGGGAAGTTGAATTAGTTGATGTTGGGTCATATCTCCTTTTCCACTCTTTGAGGCCTTCTCTTTATTATTCCTCAACACATCACTACTGCCACCTCATCCTAAACAATTTCTTCTATTTTACTATATTTCTAGAAGAAATTAATTAGGGTATGATATGAGAGTTTGACATTTGAGTTTTGCCTTGATTACATAGTTAATCCCTACATTAATTAGAAATTAGAATCAAATTGTAGTCAGTGGAGGAGCTTGACATCAAGTAGGCATAGCCTCAAATTTATTGAGTTACTTGTTTTTTCAAAAAAAAAAAAAATAAATATACACAATTAGCTTTTTTTTTAGGTCATCTTGTTATAAGATGACAAATATTCTTTTTTGTCTTAAACCCAAAAGTGTGTATCCCCATAATTAATAAGATTAAAGGCCTCAAACCTATTATCTTATACAAATGTGAGTATGTGACCTACAAACTAATAATGAAGGTTTTTTGTGTAGAGATTAAGAACTTATCTTAATGGAATAGTTCACTACAAGAAATTTAATTAGCAACGTTTAAAATTGGTTGCTTACTAGTTGCTAGGGCTTGTATATTAGTAAATGATTTGGCAACCGAAAACTCAATCAATAATTATTGGTTGCTAAAACATTTTAGCAACTTATTTTTTGTTGTTAATTTAGAGATTCGTTTAATTAACCACCAATTTGGGAACCCCATGATATTATATCAATATATGATTAAGTATTTAAAAATAAAATTGAGTAAAAGTGAAAATTGTAATTGTCTTTTTAAAAATATTCATTACACATTATACTTTTATTTTTGTATTTTAAAAATTCTTTTTCTTCTTCATTAAAAATCACTTTTTTACTATAGCATATCCCTTATCAAGATTTCAAATTAATACTTAAACTTTTTGTCAATGACTTAAGTGAGTGACTAAACATAAATTTGAACATGATTTTGTCTACACTTGATATGATATATAACACCAACTTAAGTCTTATATGATCAAGTTTAATTCTTATAGTAAATTACTTTTCCTAGGATAACATATTTCACCATTAGAATTTAGAACACGTGTTTTGGAAGGAAGAAGTATTAATACTAGTTTATTATGAAAATCACAGAGACATGTTTGAATTATCACCAAAGTCCACATTGGAAATAGCTTATATGAAAATGAAATTTTCAAATTTTCAAAATAAGGGTATGACCCACGACTAGTATATACTAAACAGAGAACAGTTTTTTTTTTTTTTTTTTGGGTCGGCAAGAAAATATTTTAATATAGCCTCAATCATTCAATGTTTATGAAAACTAGCTAGCTATGACTTTATGAGTTCTAATAAAGAGATAAAAGGAAAAGAAAAGAAAAGAAAAAAAAGGGTTACATGTGTATGAATGAATGTCTACTAATAGAGGTTGTTCATACTTCATAGCAATTGGCTGAATTTGCTAAAAATGCTGACACTCTTGAAACCTTGACTGAGTTGATTTCTTAGACAATGATGTTGTGTTTATATTAGGTTAGGCAAAGACTATATGACTTGGACCTTTCTTTTCTAATTTTATTTCTTATTTTTTTGGTTGAACCGGTCAAACTCAAAACGACAACTACTCAAAAACCGGCCCTTAATTATGTGTGTCTTGGTTGGCCATTGCCAAAAACGACATATACTCATTCCCATCCAAGGGAATCTTCTACTTTCGATGTCATTTTTCGAGCTTCCAATTCAATATGTTTTCTCCATCTCTCTTCTTTCTTATCATATTGAAATATGGTGAAAACCTATGATGTACGGACACTAATAAGGATACGAGACAGACATGATATGGGATACGTTGACACGTGAATTTTAAAATTTTATATGATACGAAGATACGTATACATATAAAATATAAAATAATTTTTAGATAAATCGTAATGATATTTTAATATTTTATTTTAATTATATCAAGTATTTAAAATATTTGTTCGTTTTAATAAATAATAATATATACTATATCTAAATTTAGTTTGAAAATATATGTTAAGAATATGACTGAACACACTGACACGTGAAGGTATTTAGGTGTGTCCAGGCATGCCTAGAGAAAAATTTTTTATTTTTTATCAAGACACGGTTAGACATAGCAGACACGCGTGTCGGACGAGTGTCGGTAAGTGTCGTGTCCGAAATGTGTCCAACACGCGGACACAACAACTCAGCGAAGTGTCCATGCTTTATAGGTGAAAACTCAGGTAGAATCAACTTCACATAAAGTTGATAGTTAAAAGTCATTAAATAGATTGACTGATTTGACTAAATTTTCATCTATAATAACTCTCAATTATTAGTTTCACGTGAAGTTGACTATACCTGAGTTTCCGCCTTAAGATATTGGTGATTACTCCCATGAAATTTTTCTTTAGTTGAAAATTAATAATTTAGTAAAAAAATATATATTATTTGATAATTTTTATTTATTATATTTGCATGAAAACAATTTATGTGAGTAGTCACCAGAAATATAATATTTATTTATATCAATTTATACATTAAATTAGTATAAAAGAATATATATTAATTGGATTCGATGCATAAATGTGTTTAGCAAATGTTTATTTGCATGCCAATGTATGCATGGAATCTTGGTCAAATTGATGTGTTTGCCTTTTGCTTCTCCTTTTCTTTCTGCTGTCCCTTAAAGCTTTACTTCATAATTTCACCAAAAGATTTGAGTTTGATTTTGATATACCTCGAAGTGGCAACATATTTGATTAAGTTTTGCTTAGAATAGTAGTATTAGAGCTAACCTAGGACCATGCCATTATCTTGAATACCGAACAAATGCCTCAAAGTTAGAGAACCACTATCTTAGAATGGAGACATTTCCACTAGAATTTTTACAAAAGGGAATAACCCTGTCTCAATGTCTCCCTTTTTTATTATTTTAATTTATTCAATTCAATTCTAGTAAGATTTCAAAACTCAAGCGCTCAAGAGAAAATAGTCAATAATTAGTTTTTACTTTAGAGTATCATTGACTAATGACTAAAATTTGGATTTTGTTATAAAATGGTTATTATTATGGATGTTATATCATGGAACATTATTAATACATAATGAAGTATAAAATATTATCAATTATAGATATCTCATATCATAATAGAGTATAGAATATTATCAATTAATGAAGCATGAATTTTTCATAATATATTTTTATTAATTAGTAAGTGGGTTAGGTAAATAATATTTTATTAATTATTTTAAAATCTTCATGTATAAATAAATCTTCAAAAAAAATTTCAAGACACATCAAATTTATAAATTTAAATTATCCTAACTTGTGTTGAATTCTTGTATATAATTTTTGTGTAATAAAAAATATATTTTTATATATTACCGAGTATTATATTATGAGAATATCATCAACATATAACTATTCTATATCCTCGTATATAAATTTCTATCTCTATTTATCTACTTTTCACTGTATTTTCACAACAGATTTGACACTTTATTAAATAATAAATAAAGAGGTATATATAGACCTAGTAACTAGTCTTCAGGTTACATTAACGGGTCGGAGAATGAAACATATGAATAAAGGCTTTTCTTCATTCTTTTTTTGTTTGTATAGAGAATATGAATCAAGTTGATTGTACAAAAGGAGGAAAAAAGATATATAAAAGTAGAATAAGGTGGGAACATGGATGGAGCTTTTATGAGGCCCAAGGAAAGCCCTAGTATGATAAAGTAGGCCTGTTATTTTCAAAGAGTATTTGAAAAAAAAAAATCACAAGTAAGGTTTCTGAAAGATAATGATTTGGGCAAACCCTAAATCATAAACCTAAATCCTGAACTCTGAACTCTGAATTAACCCAAAAATCTAAAATCCAAAATTCAAAAATTCAAAAACTCTAAAACCTTAAAATTATCCTAGATCCTAGACCCTACACTCTAGACTCTACACCCTACATCCTAAACCCTAACCCCTAACCTCTAACTCCTAAACCCAAAATTTCTAAACCTCTAACTTCTAAAACCCCAAAATCTCAAAACTCCTAAATCCCAAAATCCCAAACTCCAAACCCCAAACTCTAAAATTTCTAAACCCCTAAAACCCCTATCTAAGACCCTAAAATTCCAAAATCTTAATACCCTGAAACCTAAAACTCCTGAAACCACTAAAACCCTAAAATCCCTAAAACCCCTAAAACTCTAAAATCCTAAACCCCTTAACCCTTTAAATCCCTAAAATCCTAAACCCTAAACCCTAAACCCTAAACTCCTAAATCCCAAACTTCCAAAACTCCTAAACCCCAAACCCTAAACCCTAAAAACAAAAAATCATAAACCCTAAACCCCATAAACCCCTTAAAAACCCTAAAAATCCTAAAATCCATAAACCCTAAATCTTAAACTCTAAAACCATAAACTCTATATTCTAAACCCTAAACTCTAAATCAATCTTATAAGGATATTTTAGTTTTTCTTAAATAAATCCTAAAAATGCACAACTTTAATATTTTTAAAATTAACTAAAATATAAGAATATTTTAATTTTTATATTAAATTCAAATTTTTAATTTTTGATACAATCAAATAATTGTTGTTAATTTTATAAGTGTATTGCAGTCTTTTTTTTAATTAATCCTAAAAAGTTATTTTAGTATATTAAAAGTGAACTACAAAAATATTTTAGTAAATAATAATAATAATAACCAAATATTATGATCAATAAATTTGGTTATTATTATTATTATTATTATTATTATTATTATTATTATTATTATTATTATTATTATTATTATTATTATTATTATTATTATTATTATTATTATACTTTAGTTCATGATAACAATAAAAAAATTTTACGATTTATAAATTTAATTCAGTAAAATAGTTATAATTTTAGTTTATAAATTTTAATTTTATTTTTATAATTTTTCAATAAAAAAATATATAACAATATTTTTTATTTTTGTATATTTTTTATGTACTTTTTACGTACTCTTTTAATTTTATTGTTGTATGATAATTAAATTCTTAAAAAATTTTCATTCTTCAACGACTAATTCTTTAATACAACCTTTTCTCTTACGTATTATTTGGTTATTTAACAACAGTAAACATAAACATTATATAATGACAATGATTAAAGTTTTTTATATAATAATAATAATAATAATAATAATAATAATAATAAAATTTGGAATTATTCATATTAACTTAAAAAAAAATGAACATGCAATGTGAGCACCTTTAAAAAAAAAATCTACTAATATTCTACGTCATTATCTGAATCAATGGAGCAACTGATTGATGTTTTTAACTTCTGGTATATGAACTTAATAATAATAATAATAATAATAATAATAATAATAATAATAATAATTAAAATTTGGTTATTATTATGTTTTTTTATTTTAGTTCATGATAAAAATAAAAAAAATTTACGGTTTATAAATTTAATTCAATAGAATAGTTATAATTTTAGTTTATATATTTTAATTTTATTTTTATGATTTTTCAATAAAAAAATATATAACAATATTTTTTTATTTTTGTATATTTTCTATGTACTATTTACGTACTCTTTTAATTTTATTATTGTATGATAATAAAATTTTTAAAAAATCTTCATTTTTCAACCGCTAATTCTTTAATGCAATATTTTTTTACGGATTATTTAGTTATTTAACAACAGTAAACATAAATATTATATAATGACAATGATTAAACTTTTTTATATAGTATATAGTATATAATAATAATAATAATAATAATAATAATAATAATAATAATAATAATAATGAATTATAGCTCAAATGGTATAGTCTTTCTATATTCAATTAAGAGGTTGCATAATAATAATAATTAGCAATCTGTGAATGCATTTTTTTGTTAATTATTTTTGTTAGTCTCCTATCTTAGTGCTGGGAGAGAGGACTAAGTGTGAGGGAGACTAAGAGCAAGCAATTAGAATTCTTTCGAGAGTGATTTTTTTTCTTGATTTAAAATAATTAAAAATAAATAATTTAATTTTTTTAAATTTTAATTCTCATTTTTTTTTATTTGTAAATCAGATCAAAAGGAGTTTGATTTCTAAATTTACTTACACATTTTTTAAATTTGAATTCTATTTCATTAATCTGTCTATCTATCTATCTACTTATATAATATACTAAAACTTGTTTTTTTCCATCTAATAAAAGTAAGGTGTCGATTTTTTCTGTTCAGTTAGTTTCTTGCACTCTCAATATTCTTTTCACTTTATTTTTAGTTCAACGAAATTTATAAGTTTAGTTCAATAAAATACGCAAATTTAATTATAATTTCAACCTATATATTTAAACTTTATTTTTATAATTTTTCAATTAAATGGATGGAGCTTTTATGAGGCCCAAGGAAAGCCCTAGTATGATAAAATAGGCCTGTTATTTTCAAAGAGCATTTGAAAATAAAAAATCACAAGTAGGGTTTCTGAAAGATAATATTTTGGGCAAAAATGGCACCTAAGCTTTGCCCTCCAAACCCCTTTCCTAGTATATAAGGCTATAAGCAGGCTCAGGCCCCTTCTTTTTTTTTTTTTAAATGGCTAAAGAAAGCTATCATAGTTCTTGAGTTTGTCTAATTTGTGAATACCAAGTCTAATCCTTTTTTTAAAGGTGATTGATACGGTAATACCAAAAAAAAAAAAAGGTGATTGATACGGTATTTAAATTTTAATATTTAATTTATAAAAAATAAAAATTTATATTTCATTTAAATAATATAAATATAAATAATTTTAAAATATTAAAAATTCATTTTACAAAAAAGTTAGACAAACTAAACACCAAAAAATTGGCCTTTTATTAATTAGAAGTTCTTTTATCTCTATCACCTATTTGTGTTGGCACACGTGGATGATACACTAGTTATAGAAAGTAGTTCTTCTGAACTTCATATTATAATTCAGCAATTTGAACTCTATATTTTGTCTAAAAGATCTTGAAAATTTTATCCTTTTTATTGGGTTAGAAGCTAGTTATCCGCATGCTATCAATCTCACTATCAATCAATAGAAGGGCATCAAAAGGATTCTGTGTTACATTCAAGGTACTAGAGATCAAGAACTAGTTTTTTTCTAAAGTAGTAACACTAGAAAAATTGGCTTTACGGATGCATATTGTGGAGACAATCTTGATTGCAAAAAGTGTATGGTTAACTATTGCATTTATCTTGGAAATAACTTACTAACATAAAACCAGTTCTGTATCAATTTATTTGTACCATGCATCAATTCATCATCTTATCAAAATATCATACATATATTTTTCATATAAAATATTTTACATATAGTATATCACATAGGAAATCCAAATACTTTGAATTGGATTTACATTTTATTAGAGACCAAGTGAATTAGAAAACGACTATTCATTACTCATGTTCCAGTCAAATCCAAGTGGCAGACATCTTTACAAATCCCTTTGAAGCTGTATTAATAAAGTTAGTTATTGTTTGTTAGGATATAACGAGAAAGTTGTTATTGGCTGTTAGGTGAGATTAGGCATCTGGATATAACAACTCTTCTACATCTCTTAGTATAGAAGATTCTCATCCACTCTGCTTTCTTTATTATGATTGCGAAAGAGAGCAAAGTAATAGGATTGTTGAGTGTTGAGCAAAAAGTGATTGAAAATGCAGAATTATCATAATAAACAGAACAAAGCGGGAGAGATGAAAATGAAACAAAGTTGAATTGAGAATGAAACATATTACATATGTAGAGGCTGACAAAGAAGCAGGAGTCAATACCCGAACCAACACACCCTCAAGAGGGTATTATCTGGTGCGCTCTTGACTCCCTCAGTCCCTCTACACCCCACACACATAACATAACTATTAACTACACCCACACCCACACCCACACATTCATCACTTCCCTAACTAACTACTTAAACAACTAACAACCCCCATGTGCTTTTTTATTTAAATCCCACTTTTACCCCTCCCCTTGTTAAATTAAAGTTACCACTAAACAGATTCGATTTTAGGTGGGAAAATCAATGCAAGCATTAATTAGTTGACTGTTTTGGGAGGTGCAGTGGTGGTGGTTGGTTCATTGTTGGCGGTGTTGCAAAGAGAGGCTTCGATCTGGTGCACGGTGCTGCAGAGGTGGTTGGTGATGGAGGTGACGCTGGACAGGTTGAGCTTGGCGGAGGGAATGGTGCTAGCTAGAATCTGGAGGCCAACGGTGAGGAGGCAGCCATGCTCATTGATAAGAGCTTCAGAAGAGGATGAGTTGTTGGTTGATGGCGGCATTGGCGTTATAATGAAACCTTGTGGGAGAAGCGCAATGCATGAAGGATCCTCTCCGCTCATGGCTACCTGAATGGAGTCCACAGCAATGGTAGTGTACACCACCACACTCCCTGATTGGTCCGTACAGCTCTCTTGCAGCATTAGCTCCACGTTCTGCGACGAGTTGCTCGCAACCTGCATCAAAACAATGTGTAACTAACTAACTAACTAACTAACTAACTATACATGTTTAAATCCAAGTCATCTTACATTTATGCGGAGAAGGGAAATGCAGTTTCCTGGATGGGAACCATTTGCAATGTGAGCAACTTCATTGAGTGAATTCCCATTGGAAAGAGCATCCATCTGAGATCTGTGGCGTTCATCGCGTAACAGATCAAAGACCTTGGTGTGGGAATAGGGAAGCCAAGTGGTTGAAACAGCACCCAGAATGACACCGTTGGGTTGACCAGGCTCTGTGATCTTCCTGGTGGTGATTCTAACGGTATCTTCAGGGGAATCTGATATTGCAGTCCATGATTGACCACTTGACGTGCTCATGTTGAGGCTGAACGTTCTTATCATCCTCTGTGCAAGTTTCATCAAGTTCTTTCTAGCTTCTGGTGAGTGTATCACTCCAAGATCTGAAATGTTTCTGGCCATGAGGCTAGCAACCCTCTCACATTGTCTCTGCAAAACACCCAACCACCGCTGTGCACCAAAAGCCATACCACTGTAAACATAGTTGCTGAATATCTGATGCACGGGTTTCTCTTCTACTTCTGCATGCTCAATCCATGTTACCTATACATATATATGCATCGTTATTTATTACTATCCTTTTACATAATATGTATGTATCATCATTTTATTCCAAACATAAAACACTGACGCACCCTTGAATATCCATTTGGCATGTCTTGAATGAGACAGCCAGAGGGTCGCCTGCAGTATCTGGGATAAGAAGGGTGCAGGTTCTGCTGAAAGCTATCGATTGGGAAGTCAACAATGCCCCACGTTCCCTCCTCAGCGTTATGTTGACAGTACCGAAGGAAATGAGTCTCACGAGTCGATACCAATGGAGAAAGAACTTGGAATTCCGCATACATCTGATCCATCACAAGTAATAATCAATTAATCAAAGTGCATGATAACTACAATTTGAATCATTATTGACACCTACCAGCTGAAGAGACCCGCTTGCATGGCCAGAAGCATTTGAAGATATTATTTGGACCGTTTTTGCTCTAGAAACAATTGTGGGAAACAGTTCCATCCACTTGTTCTACAATATATATCAACAACAAAACAAGATTATATGAAAAGAATCAACATGCAAGATTGTGTCTAGTTGAATAATGACTTACAGCATCGAGGAAGGCATCAACAAGAGTGACACTATTCATGATGACAACAGCGGTGTCACGGCTAGCTTCAGTCCGGAGGTCAGTCCGGTGCTTGAGATTCAACGGCCACGGGAACAGCCTGCCGTGCTCCTCAAAGTTAAGAACTTCCCTATCGCCGTCGCAGCCACGGATCCAAAGCGGCTCGTTAGCATGGCACATCTTGACAAGCTCGGCCATGGAAGAGGCGGCAAGGTCCATGGCCAGAGACTTCTCCTCTTCCATTAAGAGACCGCCCTCCGGGAACTGAGAAGCTTCCGGGGGCAGCATTGGAACAGGAATCATCTCGGTGCACGGGGGAATGGTGGGATCAACGTAGTGCCTTGGGTAGATGTTCATGTCCAAGTCCAGTGATGGGGCCATCAGTGCTGGTGCTGGTGCCATTGTTTGGATTGGACGCCCGCTGTATCTTGATGTCAGGCAACACACACGTTCCAACTGAAAAATTAATCACAAGAATTCTCAAAACTTAATACATAGGTAACACGGGTAACATTCAAATTTTAACGTAACAAGATACAATCTAAATCAATTATACTTGCTAGATAAAAAAAAAACCACCTATCAAATCGTATAAAACATATATAAAATACAAAATATTGATATATAAGTATATAAGTCTTTAAGCCAATGAATTATAATTCAAATGGTATAGTCTCTCCATACTCAATTAAGAAGTTGCAGGTTTGACTCTCCTATCTTTAGTAAAAAAAAAAAAAAAGTATATAAGTCTTTAATATATACACAATATTTTGTACATAAATATAATCTTACTAATAGTAAACTTCAATGCTCTCTATTGATGGATGCAGCCGTGCAGGTCTTAATAAATGTAACAACTTTTACTTTATAAAAATATGTAACTTCTATTGAGATTTATGTGATATTACATACAAATAACATAATAGAAAACACTGAGAACTAAATTTTTTAGTTAATTTTAATGCTTAATTTTATAATTTAAAATTTGTAATTTAAGATCTAAATTATAAAATAATTTTTAAAAAATTAATTACTAGTGGTAATCAATTTGTGGGGATGCTTTTTTTTTTCCTCCAAAAAAATTGACATTAACATGTATTAACGAGTAAGCATAATTCATATATAGCCTCCTAACCTCTTCTAATTAATCTGTTAGTTTCAAAATATAAGATAGAATGTGAAATATATTTAAAGTCGTCAAAATATATATAAAGTTTTATTTGTTTAAAATTTTAAATATTGTTTAAAATAATAAAAAAATAATTGATATTAATTAGTGCAAACATGCTAAATGATAAATTAATAAATTAAGCGATGGCACTTATAATATCTGTACGTTCTTAATTTATCTACATGTATTATCCGTCAAATTAATGTGCCTTCACCTTTGATAAAGTTGATGTTATTATGAAACTACCTATCATGATATAGTACTACCAAAGTATATATGCATATGCATACCACCAGCGTGTGCCTAATTAATACATATGGGTTTAGAACCGACTATTAATTTTCGAAGTCAGATAGCATAGAATAATATGGTTGGTCAAAATCAAAACAATAAAAAAATGGTTCATATAATATCCAGCAAAATTATTATTAGTAGTGCATTTAGAGAGAGAGAGGGGAGAACAAATAAATTGGGTAAGGTACCTCCTCTCTTAACCTGGCATTTTCAATGCGAAGTTGTTGTTCATCCAAGCCAAGATCAGCTCCCATTATTCCTGGACCACCACAATTGGGACATATAACACTACGCAGTGATGCTTGTAGACGATAATTCTCATTCTTTAGAGTCTCATTCTCCGCTCTTAGTATCACATTTTCAGCCCGATCTTGTTGTGCCTATAATATTACCAACAAACTTATTAGATTAACAACTAACAAGCTAGCTAAGCACACAAGATAATCTTAAATCTTAAATGTATATACATACAATAAGTGACGATAATGATGATAAACTATTAAATACGCACTAAGGTATAATAAATACAAAAGCTTTTACTACTACTTGAAGACCCTTGGTTCCATTGTATCGTAACCCTAAAAGACTGTAATGATGAAATAGTGCAATAAATATGAGTACTGGTTTTGCGACCACATGTGGCAGGTTGGGTTAAATGCCTAACATTAATGGGATACAGACTGTATGATGAAAAAGGCCAAGGAAGAAGAAAAATAAAAGACCTCTCGTAATAATAATAACAAGTAAAAGAAGAAAGAAAGAAAGAAAGAGGAGTGTTCACTATTGAGTATTCTCTCTTCACTGTGCTTCATTTTATTTCTATTTTCTAGCTACCACCGTCTGTGTTGCATAGCTGTTTATTATTATTATTATTACCACTGTGTACTAGGGCTTAAAGGAAGACAAAAAAATTCAAATTAAAATTGAAAAAGGAAAAGGCGGAAACTCAAGTGCAGTTGACTTCAGGTGAAGTTGATAGTTGAGAACCGATGAAAATTTAGTCAAATTAGTCAAATCATCTAACGACTCTATACTATCAACTTCACGTGAAGTCGAGTGCACCTGAGTTTTCACCAAAAGAAAAACAGAGACGATTTTAATGCAAACCAAAGAACGCGGTTTGCATTGGGAAACGTGCAAGGTATCTATAGGCGGAGACGTTCAACTTAATGGCATGAATTAAGAGCTTTATGAATTATGAGTACACTACACATTTTTTTAGGGTTTTTTCGTCTTAATGGAAATGTTGGTGATTTAAAGCTCTCAATTCTTACTACTAGTATATAGAATAAAACAATAATAACAACAAAAGTTTGAACCGTACCTTCATCTGGGTTCGGCGGTTCTGGAACCAGAACTTAACCTGGCGCGGTTTAAGGCCGAGTTCATGGCTAAGTTTCAGCCGTTGCTTATCATCCGGGTGTTGACATTCCTTGAACAAACTAAAAAAGAAAAAAATCATGTTTGATAAAAAAGAATAGAGATCTAAGCATAAGGAAGTGTGGGGTTAAGTGTAATTACGCTTCCATCTCATGGATCTGGCGTGCAGTGTGCCTGTGGTAACGTTTCTTCTTATTCTGAGGCTGTTGTTGATCAGTCTCTTGCTCATTCCCTGACTTGTCTTCAACTTGTTCACTCCCTGAACCGCTCTCCATGATCTCTTCCTTCCCTCGCAAGATCCCGTCCTCTTCCTTCTAAAACCGCACAAACTGATCAAACAAGAAGCAATAATAATTAAGGTGAAGAGAAAGGGTTGTTTTGTGTACCATGGTGGGAAAAGAGTGATGAAAATGCATGGTAGGCATGAAGGTGAAGCTGTTGTTTTGGATCGGAGAAGAGAAAAGTGTTTCTGATGAGTTTACAACTACGTTGCCTCCCATTGTAGACATTACTTGGCAATCCCCATACATTCTTGCTGCTTCTTCTTTCTTTTTATGTTGAGGAGAAAAAGTTTGTTCAGTTGAGTCAAACCTGTTTTGTCACCCCAAAGAAAAAAGTATCAGAATCAGAATCCAAGCAGCAGAAACAACAGCTGAGCTAATGAAGAAAGCTAACGGGACATTCTCATTTCACCAACCCAAAATACAACAATAAGGGAAGATTCCTTTCACAGACAAATAGGCAAAATCTCAGGAGTGTATGAAAGGAAACAAAATAGAATAATGTCCCTCACAATCTTTCGAAGATTTATTTTCTTCTTTCTTTCTTTTATAACACACACGTAAAAAATGTAAAAAATAAAAATAAGGAAAAAGAGTAGTAAATATTATAGAGAATAGAGACCATGACCATGGGAAAAGGTTGGAAGCTATGGTTTTGTGACGTTCAGAGAAGACACACCCACTACTAGAAGAGTGTGGTGGAGTTGTAATAAATCGGTTATAGTGGTAGTAATTTATTTTACTGGTGGGAAAAGGGTAAATGCGGTTGGACAGAAACCGATCAGCGCCACTTACTGCGTCGGCTGTTACATTCCACGTGCTTCTTTCTTAATGGCTCGCTCCTCGCTCCATGCGTTTCCCACACCCTATCCTCTACTATCCACCAAAGTCAAACACATTTTTCTTCCTCTCTCTTCCACGCGCCTCTCTTTCCTCTTTCTTCCACTTCCCGCCCAACTTAATACATATTTTCTAATAAGTTTCGTTATTGGTGGAAACTCATGTGCAGTCGACTTCACGTGAAGTTGATAGTTGAGAATTGTTAAATAAAAATTTAGCTAAATCAATCATTTTCACGATCAATTATTTAGTTAAAAGATATATCAATTAATATAATTATATTACGTGTATATAAAACTAATATTGAATTAATTATTTATATAAAATATATATTAAAATATAAATATATATTAACAATGAGTTAAATAATATATATTTATATAAAAATATTTTATTAATATTAATATTAATGTGTCTTTAGCTAAATTCATATATTATTGTGTGAAATCATTATCTTGAAGAGAATGAAGCTCGACGTTGAGAATCTCTCATTTTTTTTTGGGCTTGTTTCATATATAAATATTTATTTTTTTTTATTTTATGAATAGAATTATCTAATTTAAAAAAAAAAAATCGACGTTACATGTAAACCTTTTTTCTTTTTCAAGAGCTATAACCCAATTCTCAATAAGTTTGGCTAGTCAGTTTTTCCTATATACTATACAGAAGTTATTTGTTAATTTAGAAATGTAAATGACATCATATGAATAAAGCAATACATTGTATATATACTTAGTCAAAATATTATCTGCAGATAGAAAAATTAACTATTAAATTAATTATTATGTATTTATATATTTTTAATATATTTTTTTATATTTTAATATATATTTTATATAAATAATTAATTTCATAATTGATTTTTTTATATACTTAGAATTGTTGATGCTTGTGTTCAAGGATGTATACGAGTCCTTAGATATTGCAATAAAGTAGAGTAAAAGCATTTTTTAAAAGGAAAAGTATTAGGAGCCAATGGAATATTTATACAATGTGTATAATGAGGATTTAGAGAGTATTAGAGATATAATCATTAGTGTTACTTTTTTTCATCAGTTGAAGTTTTTGGGATGAGTGGTATCATGACATGGTATTAGAATTTTTGGGAAGATGTTTATTATCGTTAGTACTCGAATGTTTATTTTAGATAGTATGGGGGATGTTCATTTTATAACTAAATAGCTATAGCTTACACATTATACAAATAGTCTATTATCTCTCTAGTACTCGACTAGAAGCAGATATATTGTTTGGTCAAACTTAGTTTTTTTTTTTTAACAAATAAAATCAAGTTTAGTTAAACAATAAATTTGACTGTTTGATCAAATTGATTTACTCTTTTTTTTTTTTAACAAATAAAACCAGTTCTATATTTCATATAGCTCAATATCACCACGTCCGTGCACTCAAATTAAAGAAAGGAGACACTTTAATAAAGACATTAAAAATGTCTTTTTTTAAAGACGTTCACACATGTCATGTTATTATTGGATATTCTTATTAAAATCGGTTAATAATTTATTTTTTATTATAAACCAGAACAAAATCGGTTTATTATAGCAACAATAATAAACCCAATTGTCTGCATTATAATTATTAGACCCGATTTGATCCGATCGAATTATACCATCTAAATCGAATATTTTTAAATTTTTTGATAAAAAGATAATTATATCCCTGACTTTTTGTTTTTCGGACATTTAAATCTCTAAAAATTTAAAAATACAATTAAATCCCTAAAAAAATTGAATTTATTGTTATTGTTATAAAAAAATCGGTTTTATTCTAATTTGTTAAAAAATTCAAAAATAACCGGTTCATTAATACGTCCAATAATAATGCGACACGTAAATGTTGTTAAAAAAGACATTTTACGCATATTTATGGGAGCATCCCCTTAAAGAAATAAGAGGCTCGATGTATTTTAGGATAAAACATAATAAAAAAATAAAAATAGAATAACTTGCTAAGATCTCAAAAACCCATTTAAATAATGGTGTATATGATTTTCTTATTTGCACTGGGATAGTGTAATCTTCATGATTCATTCCTTAAATATGAAACTGATAATTCGAAGAAGAATCAACCTCTGATTAGATTAGAATCGCAAGTAGGTATAATTTGCAAGAATTTTTAGAACAAGTGCGAGCCACAAAGCTCACATGTCAAGAGCGGTCCAACCGATTAATGTTAGGCGGATGGGGTGTGTGTATATAACTATATATATTTCACATCATTTTTTAATTCAAAAGATGAAGAACTAATTTATCATAAATTAAAATTTTCTATGATTAATTAGTTACTACATGTACATAATAGAATTCAAATTCTAACACTTATTTAAACAAATTAATAACAAACAAATAAATATGTTAGATATATACAAAAAATATATTAAATTAATTATAGTATAAAATATATATGTTAAAATATAAAAAATATATATTAAATATAAATTAAATAACATATATATTTATATATAAATATATAATAATTTAATAGTTAATTTTGTATATACATAATATTTTTATTAAAATATTGTTTTTATGAGAAAGATTAGATGATGAGATGTGAATAGATAAAATGATACTCGAAATTTGAATTAAGGATGAAGGATATGATTTCTTCCCAATAGAGGTTCTTTCCACTAAGCTAACTTCTGTTAGGTTTAATCTTAATTTTTTAATTTGATGTTGTCTATCGAATAAATTATCATAATTTAAATTTTTCATACATGATATAGATTAAATATATTATTTTTATTAAAAAAATATTATTATATTTTTGAATTTTTTATTTTGACTTTGATATTAATTTTTTAATTTGTTTAAAATTTAAAATTTTAACAAAAAATTTATTAAAAAAATATTCTATATTTTTATTATTTTTTACAGATTTTATAATATTATTTTCGACTGTTATTTTATTATCATTTTGATACTTTTTTCATTTTGTAAATTTAATAATTTTTTAAGAGTTAAATTTTTATTTATAATTTTTATAATTCTTTTAATAATTTTTTTCTAATTTTTGAAGATCTATATATTTTAATCTACCAATTTTTATTATTAATTATTCCATTCTTAGTCTAACAATTTTTATTTTAACTTTGAATTTATTGAATAAAATTTATTGTAAAATTGAGATTTTAAAAAGATTATTTTGTATTATATAATTTAAAAAATTCAATATCATTTAAATTTATATTAATTAAAATCATTTATTTTTGGTCTATTAGTTTGAATAATTTAATTATTTCTTTTCTTAGACATTTTAATTTATTTTTTATTCAATTTTATATATAATTTATGTTTTTATTGTTAGCTCATATTTTTTTAGAGCACGTTTTTTAACCGTGTCAAAATAAATAACTTCAAAAAAATTATATTTTTTATATCTTTCTTTATATGAGTGGTGGTTAAAAGAAATGTAAAAGGAATAAATAACTTCAAAAAAATTATATTTTTTATATCTTTCTTTATATGAGTGGTGGTTAAAAGAAATGTAAAAGGCGCCGATGAGTTATAACTCAAATGGCATAATCTCCTCATACTCAATTAAATATTGACTTGCAAGAAAAGAGAAGCGTTGAAGGACAAGATTCTATAATGGTCACTATGAGGTAGTCAAACAGATCAGAACCGTCCATTCATACGATGAACGTGATCAACGGCTATAACAGTTTTTTTTTTTGCATGGCGGAGATTGTGATGGCCCCCCGTGGGAGATGATATAACGTGACAAATTGACACTGAAACCAGTGAGAAAGATGGGAGAAGAAATTGATATCCATGGATGTCAATTTCAATGTGGGGGACCACACCATCCATCCCAAAAAGGCCCCTTATATATGGAATTAAATTTTGGGTATAGAATCCAGACAGAGGATATTATTGCATTTCATGAAAAACTTTAGCAATTATGAAATCTTCTGCAATGAATTTAAATTTTTGCATCATGAGTGGGGAGCCCAAGTTCGTGGTTTATGGTTGGGTCAAAAATGACAATAATAACTGGGGGGTTGCTTTCAAGCATTTTCTTGGCAAATCTTAAAATATGGGGTTTCATTTATATAGTGAATGTTTTAATTTGTGGTTAAATTAAAAAAAGAAACTGTCATAGATGTATCTAGTAATAGTAAGAAATTAAGAAGCGATGAGTGTCAGCGTTAACAAAATAAGGGTTGGATTATGTGGTAATGTTTCCATTTGAGGGATAATCATTGTGGGAAGAGATTGGTGCAAAGTGCAAACTAGTTTGAGCAGACATGTCATAAACATGCCAAAAGAAAAAACCGGGATAAAAGTGGAATTTTAATCTATTTTAGGGAATCATCTGTCTATGAAAATATATTATTCTCGTATTCATTTGAAGTTTTAAAATCTAAGTCCTATGAATATTTTATTTCTCAGAAAATTAATTGTCAAAATTTGAAAATTAAAAATATGTTACATTCTGATTATTATATTTTTTTGTTAAAGAGCTTCTTCTTCTTCTATATTGGTGTTGGCGTGTTTTAGAAATTAAGAATATATTTATAGAACAAAAATGTGTATAATAATAATAAAACAAACATATTCGTAATTTGTTATTAAAAATATTAAAAACAATTCCCCATAATGTGTACTATTAAACAAACAACTTTTTTAATACTCGAGCATAATATTACTAAGAAATGTTCTTAAAATATCTTTTTAAGGCTTTTGTATGTGTTAGTCAGTGTTTGATCCGGCATATTGTCACTCACTGAAATAATTAGTGTGTGTTTGAAAAGGTATTTGGAGAAAGGGATATATTTTTTTCAGAATTTTTTCTTTTATTATTTTAAACGTCTTGTTTGGATAATAATAAAAAGAATTTTATAAATCCCAATTATTTTTCGTTATATTACTCAGATATTTTTTATAATAAGAATTATATATCTTCTCAATTTTAACATTCTTTTTAAGAATGACATTCGTGTTGATTGGTTTTGAATAATATCAAAGCGAAGTACACAATATGCCTCAAAGGTTGGATTTTTATGTTTAGATATTTTCCCAAAGGTCTAGCTAGAAGTAATATAATCCAGTTTTATTTCCAATAAAACAAAATTAAAATAATGACATCACGTTTTACATCTAAAAATACAATTTTTTTTGTTTCCCACGGTATCCTCCAATCCGACAAGTCAAGGACCGATGGGATGCTGCATGTACAAGACGGGATTCGAACCCCGATATTTAAAAATACACTTTAATCAATATTAATCATATAATTTTTTCAACATACTATAGACAAAACCAGGCCCATTAAGAATAAAAGCCCATCAAATACGACCTCTTCCAATTATCCGACCTCTTAAGAGGTGGGACGCGACAAGGGAGGTTCAGCCTCACTTGTCTAAACAAGTAATTGACTTCCCAAATCTCTTCTATTATCATTATTTCATCTAAAGATAGATCTTAACAAACTCCTAAAATAAAAGGAACGGTTATCCACCAATAAAAATAAATCTACTTTAAAATATGGTTATCTTTTCTACGATAAATACACTGACACGTATATTCAAGTTCCAATCTATTAAAAATCTGCTTAAAATCTTTGCTAACTTAGGCATCGAAGTCTTTTGCAAGTACCATCTCCACCTTCTCACGAGAAACTTGGATAGCGGTATCTAAGCACTAGAATAAGTCGAACGCTACGTTCAGAGCCAAATTACCGTTTCAGATAACTCTCAAAACACTATCATATAATTTATAAATATAATATATAATTTCAAAGGTTCAATTTATAAAAACAGAAACAAAAATGTAATTAAATATTTTATATAAACCAACAACATATTTAAAGTAACATTTAGTTATAAATACACCTACCTTTTTTGTCCGTCTATTTCCTTGATCTACCCCGTAACGAATTAGCTATTTTAATTCAGGGATGCTACACATTCATGTAACTATATAACCAAGTTGGCCCAGCACCAAAAAAACTCAATATCATTAAATGAAACGTGAAATACACGCACCCAATACACACGAAATCGCTCTTACGCAACGCTGTTTCTCCCCATGCTTCTTCTTCTTCTCCCGCGCTTCTTATTATTCTTCAGAAGTGCAGATCGAAGAAGAAAACGAAGAAGAATAGGAAGAAGATAAATGCAACCAGATCGAAATAAGAAAACGAGAAGATGAACGCCACCAAAAAAGAACGACGAAGGGTCGAAGGCAACGCAGATCAATAAGAAAGAACGCGAGTAGAGAAGAAGAAGAAGAGGAGGAAGAAGAAGAAGAAGGAGGAGGTTTACGTTGCAGCAGAAGGTTTACATTGAGCAAAACTTTAGGTTGCAGCACGTTATATGTAGCGCGTGTATGACAAACAAGTGAGGAGTGGGGGATGCACGTGTGGAGAAAATTAAAATTACTTGATTAACAACAATGTAAAAAATGCATAGATGCAAAACTTTTTCGATTTTAATTGGGGACAAACCAAAAAAATATTCTCAAATTATTTTATTATTGATAAAAATATATTTAAATTTTATTATTAATAAAAATAATTTTAAATTATTTAAAAATATAATAAAAATATATATTTATTCCGTTAATAAAATATATCTCTAAATATCATTGGATATTTTTGGCACGTTTTTTAATCAATTGAAGCCATTTTTATCAAATTGGATAATATTTTTGGCAACGTCAAAATGATGTGAATATATTTTATTATTTGTTATGATTTACCTTTTAACACGTGATGATAGAATATTTCAGTTCTTTATTTTGTTTTTAATTTTTATATTCCCTTCTCGATCTAATAACTTGCTTTGTTGTATAATCAAATACTCCTGAAATGGAAATTGAACCAACTCGTATTTTATTCATTTGTCCAAGCATTTCATGTTTAATTGATAAGATATTATTATATACGAACAGAAGTTTTTATATAAGTCAACGAGCTATAACTCAAATGGTATATATTTATTTAAAAGGTCGTGGGTTCGAATCTCTTTATTTTTTATTAAAAAAAAAGTTGTTATGCAAGTAATTATCCAATACGATAAAATATATATCACTAAATATCAAATTGGCCTATTAGCTCAGTTGGTTAGAGCGTCGTGCTAATAACGCGAAGGTCGCAGGTTCGAGACCTGCATGGGCCAAAAATTTTTAAGCTTCTTGTTCTATTTTATTACACAAATTCTTACTTCTTTACCTTTTCAAAAGCAACGCGTAGAAGATAATTCAGTGATTCAAAATGAAACTTTTCTATTTTATTACACAAATTCTTACTTCTTTACCTTTTCAAAAGCAACGCGTAGAAGATAATTCAGTGATTCAAAATGAAACTTTCACATATATTCTCATTCAAAGAAGTTAACAGGTACATTGAATGTACTAAACAAATTTAAAAATCAAAATGGATATTTACTGAAGAATTAATCATCATTTAAATGTAGCATGAATCCGGAGCATGCAATGATGTACTTCCAGTGAGAATCTAAACAAGAAGATAGTTTAATTTTAGTTTGATGAAACAAGAATCATTGAAAACGAGCAATAAATACTAGTCAACGAACCATATAAATTATGGGTCTGGGATAGTTGAACCACTGGTATAGGATGTTGCAATAAATTTGTACGAACAATATGATCCTCTCTATTAGTCCATCTATATCTTGGAATTTTATATTTATATTGGTTGGTTGTTCAAATATTTACTAGGAAGCATTCAGACTCATAATTTCTCCATATTATTAATCATAGATCATAGGAGCATGCCCAGCATAACAATATTCATACACCTCCTTAAAGTCTCCAAGCCAGCCACTACGGAATTTTGGCATTGAATTGAAATCAATTGAATTTTGTCGAAGGACCGCACAATAGTCACAAGTATCTTGAGTTACATATATACATTTTGCAAAACATTAAATAGGGATTGCTCTGAGATGTTATCTGAAATCGGATTGGGTTTTGGACCTAGACCTGAGGTTAAAACATCTAAGATTGTAAATATTAGCTTGTTTGTTAGGATAATTATTTATCCGATATTTTTTTTGGATGTGATGCAAGTACTTGCAAAAAATTTCGAACTATAAGTCAGTAAGAGTTTTAGCAGATTTTTAATGAGATTAAATTAAAAAAAAGAATACTTATGACGTTTATAGAGTAGTAGAATGAGATTTAGTCATTTTTTAGAGATAACTTTAAAAAATTATAAGTAGTTACTTTTGTACAGAGTGAAAGGTTACCCCATGTTTGAGTTGGTTATTCTCGGGACAGATTCATAAATATTATTATGAATGGTCAATAATATATATAATATTAAAATACGATTTATGCGTATAAATTATATAATGTAAGATGCAATATAGAAATATACTAATAGAGAATATATTTTAAAGTACAATAAATATGTGTGTATTTTTTACTAATGAAATTATACATATCGATTTTTCATATCCTAAAATTCATCAATAATAAAATTTGTATCAAATCTTTCAACAATCTTCTTCTTAATGTAAACTAAAAGACAATTAGTAAGAAATTCATCTTCCATTTTGTTTTCGAGTCTATTCTTTATAGTATTCTTAGTTGAAAAACATCTCACAGTTGTATCAGTTAAAACATAAAGAGTTAATACCAAAGGAATCAAACGATCAATCAAATGATACATTAAAGATTTTTTTGTCTTCGTTAACCCTTGACATAACTCAAAAAGTGTGCACAAATTACTTAATTCAATATGGTTAAGAATATCAAATTTATATATTGAGTTTGTATTCTAATGTAAAATTTTTCTTGGTCACTAAACTCGTTTGAATAAAATCATTCTATATATTTTTCAAACAAAAAATAAAAGTATATAACTTATAATAATTTTATATACTTAATAACTTATTGTTATTATTTTGTTTTTAAAATCTGCCCCATTGAGTCCGTCACTAATTATCACTTTTGTGATGATAACTAAAGTAGTGAAAAAGCATTTGACTTGTTCTCTAAATCAGATCGAATATCAGTTAAATGGCTCGTATTTAAGTTAGTCCGACTCGTATGAATTTAAATTGTTATGTTAGACCTATTTTGTGTGATTTACTTATGAGTATCACTAGTTCTTTTAGTGAGAATATGGACTAAATTTATATATAATCAAGAATAAAAGATAAAATTTAGTCAAAACTACTTCACCTTGTTAAGTAATTTTTCTCAAAAACCTTACTATTTAACTCAAAATAATATTCTTTTTTATCCCTGCTGCCTTTAATGGCAAAAGCCCAAGGCATTTCCCCAATTTTGTAGTAAAATTAAAAGAGAAGAATACAACAAAGTTTAAACACTTATGCAATCCAACGTTTCAGTTGCACATTTTTATGCTTGCAAACAAATGCTAGTTGAAGTACTTGATATCCAAAATGTGGTTCATCAATAATCAGATGTGAAAAACTAGCACTTCTATTAGTTGTGATAAATTTGTCATATAACAAATACCGCAGTCTCTATCCATTTTCATAAAATATTATGCAGTCTCTAATAAAAAGTAAATAACAAAAACGATCCCTACATTCACGTTTTATGTAAGTTTTTGGTCTAATACATAGACTGCAAACTACTAAAGAGTAGGTTCAGTAGGTTGGGCTCATTTACACCCACAAACTAACCCAACGAAAATTTTTCTGACAAGATTCATAGCCCAACTAAAACAAGTAACCTACTCCAAATACAAACCAAAATCTGACCGTCAAAAAGTATCCCTGTTTCCAGTCCAAAAAAATGATTCCTGTTTCCAGTCCAATTCAGACCAACGAAAAGTACAAATATACCCTCCAAAAGAAATGTTTTTATCCTTTTGAAAAAAAAATCAGACACTACGCCTCTTCTACCAGACAAAGTTGACACATGATCTACCACAAACATTTTTCACATAAATACTAAAAAAAAGTATAATTTGATTATTTATGTAATAAATAATAATTATTTGTAATTTGTAGCATCTTTGATTTTGGGTGATCCATTTTCTTCTAGTCTTCTAGCATCGACTAAAAGCAACGGAAGCAGAAACACACGTAGTGAAAGGAAGAAAGACTCAGAATTCGGAAGTACAAACTAAAACACTTCCAATGGCTCAACTATCCTCTTTCACGTGCACCCCACGCGCCCCTTCCACCACCTCGCAAAACCCTAATTCCCTCTTTCCATTTTCTCTTTCTCCCCTTCGCTTCCCATTCCCTCTCTCTCCACGCTCTCAAACCTTCCCTTCTATCCGCCTCGCCGCCTCCTCCCCTGCCGGCGGTGGCTCCGGCGACGTTGACAAGGCCTCCGCGAAGATCTCCGATGAATGGGGTGAGGATTACGAGCCCGAGCCCGAAGCGGCGTTCACCAAGCTTCCCGATTCTGACCCTCCCAGGGACGAAGATGAGTGGGAGGAAGGAGGACGTGATGGCGCCGGCGGTTACATCGAAGGCGGAAACGGAACTCCGGCTGCCACGCCTAAGGATGTTTCGGCGGAGGAGGAGGGGAAGCTGGAGGGTCTGAAGCGGGCTCTAGTGGACAGTGTTTATGGGACTCAGCTCGGGTTTCGGGCAGGGTCGGAGGTCCGGGCCGAGGTATCCGAGTTGGTGACTCAGTTGGAAGCGGCAAACCCGACGCCTAACCCGGTTGAGGAACCCGCGCTTCTCGATGGAACTTGGGTGTTGCTGTAAGTCTGAGCTGAATTTTATTCAACTATGCTTTTCATGTTAATGCATATTTAGTTATGAATAGTTGCAGCTCAAGTGAACTATGCTTCTCGTTGAGTAATGAAACTTTGATTTTGATTGATATGATCGTTGCATGCTGTTGTGTAAATGGAACATGCAATCTAGGTCATGCCTTGGGGAAATGGTTATAGGGTTTGGGACTGCATGCTTTCATTGGGGGGAAGAGAAAGGAAAAAAAAAAAAAAAGAGATGATTTTTACTGTTTTAGGCAATACTGTGCTTTATGCTTATCTTGATGTATTCTGATTTCTGGCAGAAATAGTGGAAATTTTCATTGGTACTGAATATTGATGAATACGAAGCAAAGTCAAAATTTCTGTTTATTTTGTGATTCACAATCCTTTCGGTTGCTGTGCTTTTAAAACTGATGTCAGGTACACTGCATCTTCGGAACTTTTACCTCTTCTAGCAGTTGGATCGTTACCTTTGTTGAAGGTGGACAAGATTTCACAAACAATCGATACTGGTAGCTTGACCATTATAAACTCCATCACATTATCTAGTCCTTTTACCACTTTGTCTTTCAGTGCATCTGCCTCATTTGAAGTTCGAACCCCTACAAGAATACAGGTATCTTCTCATGAAAATTTTAGTATTTCACCATCTCACAAATTAGAAAGACAAAATTTGCTTGACTCTTTGTTTTAACACCTTGAGGTGCCAAAAAGTGCATTCGTAGTTTAATTGAAGTTTATTGTTACAATAAGGGAAAATGTAACATACTTGACTAGTTGACTCTATTGCATTATCTTACAGTAAATATTTGCTAGTGGAGCATTCAATCATAACGTTCATAGTAAAAAGTCAAAGATTAAGAGGTTCATTGTAAAAACCCCTAAGCTGCCTGCTGCTAAGAGTGCCAGAGACCGAAATTAGTCATATCTTGTATATCTTTGTCATTACAAATAGGAAGCTGGATGAGTAGGCTTATGAATATTTGCAATTATCTACTAGGTGTTTCGGCCTTAAGGTGGGTCACATCTTAACCAAAAAACCATGCCTAAGTTACCAAAGGGAAGAGGCACACACCTCCTCGTATGAGAGAACTGACTCAACCAGTTCTTAAATTAAGAATGATAAAGTGAGGAGGTTGATAAAGTGAGAAAGTGAGTGTCTAATCATTCTTAAATTAAGATAACGAGGCTCATAAACGATGGAAGTTATAAATTCAATGGTAATTAACCCCCTCACTTTACGGATCTGCTCACTTTAGAGGATCTTTTTCCATTACGCATGGATGCTGAATTCCGCTTTTGTGTTTTGGGATTTACCTCCTCCTGAGTTAGCTAGGATTCTTTGTGAAGATGATATATGGGTTACCTTACCCTGTTTAGTTTGTATCTAGGTTCCTTTTGTTTTGGGCTTTTGCCCCGTTTCAATACGAAAAAGAGTTATCTTTCTCTTTCTCTATTGAAAGAACCTTAATTGAATAGCGAAACCGAATCGTTGCTCGGAAGAAATCCTTAATTAAGGCCTTCTTCATTCACCAATATAACAATAAGGTTATTTTAAGTTCTCTAACTAAATTGCTTTTTTAATAAGCTCCTGTATTATGAAAACTGACAACTGCATTCTCTTATTTGTGATAATGTAAAAAAGTAAATTACGTATGAATTATGATATAAGCTGATATGGTTGCATGCAAATGTTTTTGCTTTTCCAATGTTAATAATAATACAATGGTGCAATCCAATGTTTGTTGTATCCTGCATGTTAAATAAGTTTCCTCAGCTTGCATAGATGACTAGAAAACTCTTGCTAACATTTCTAAATGCAAACAGGTTACATTTAAAGAAGGTTCATTCAATCCTCCAGAGATAAAGTCTCGACCTGAACTGCCAGAAGATGTAGACGTTTTTGGCCAAAGGATCAGCCTTTCACCTCTGCAACAATCTCTTGGTCCTCTGCAAGATGCAGTGGCAAACATTTCACGTGCCATATCCGGTCAGCCACCTCTCAAGGTTCCCATTCCTGGTGAGAGGACTAGTTCATGGCTTATTACTACATATCTTGATAAGGACTTCAGAATATCAAGGGGAGATGGCGGTCTTTTTGTCCTTGCCAAAGAAGGGAGTCCCCTTCTTGATTAGTGGGAGGAAATATTAGTTCCTCCCTTCTCACCCCACCCCATCCCCGTCCCCCAAAAACGGTATATAAAAAGGTTACATTCTTTTCTGATTTTGTTTTTTTTTTTGTTTATTTCTTTTCTTTTACCTCTCAAGTTGTTGTAATATTGTATATTTAAATATTTAGTCGACAGGTTTGACATTCTCAGGCTGTAATTCTACAATGATAATAAGTATTTAGAGGAGCCAAATCCTCTTTAAATAAAGTGGTATGTTTCAATTCATTATTATCCTGCTGAAATGTTGACTTGGGGAAGAATGGTCAAATCAATCAAATATATGCGAGGTATATATACACACACAATGATAAAGGGGCTCTCGATCGTTGATCATCAAAATGAAGAAAACATTGAAGAGAATTTTTCAACCTGCCCTTGCTTACCATATATGGTCAGTACTCAGTAGGGGCTTAATCTTGTTTTCTCTACACACCCAGTGTCCGGTGATTTAGAGGCTTACAGCTTTCTTACTCCATCGAAGTTTATTATATTTGTTTTCATGCTTTACAGTTTACAGATTGGGAGCTTTAACTCCAAAAATCCATCTTCGGCACAACCTAAAATGCAACGAGAATGACAATATAGTAGACAAATAGCAGCATACTTTGGTACTGGTTACTTCCGTCTAGCATTAAATTTTATAAGAAATAATTGAAGTGATTGAATGGTGTTAAAATTGTACTACCCATCTTTCCTATACCCATATCATTAGAGAGAAATGAATGGATTTTTTACCTCAAGTTTTAAATGACTTTACCACATTTTTATTGGAATACCAAACAAAGAGTTGCACTAGTTGCCAAGAAAATGAAATCAAATATGAAACCTACAAGCATACAATATATAAGAATATCATCATATATGATCAAGTCAAGAAATTTTGTGTGTATCTTTGATTAGAAGGTAAAGGTGGGATGAAGATATGGGACCTTTATTGAGTAAACTTACACAAAATCTTATTGAGTAAATTTAATACAAGCAAAAGACAAATTACAAAAATATTGAATTTGGACACACATTTGAATCCCATCAAGCTCGCTATCAGCTTCATTTTCTTTTCTCTTTCCCAAATGTAACTTAAGTATTGTTCAGTTCAGTATTATTATCGACAACACCTGTGATATTAACAACTGATTCTTCAACTAAAACTCAGAACAAATGCACATAACAACTCGTCATGCAAAATGAAGCTTGACAGACCATAAAAAGTACAAAAGAGACGAGAAAAATAAAAACAAAAAACCTTAAGGCTACCATCCCCATCAGTGTATGAAATTGCCACATAAACATCATTCTTTAACTACCTTTTCCTTTTCTTTTTTTAAAAATGGCCTAAACAAAAATACGGGTGACGTAAACCACTAGCAAAGAGATGGAGAGCTAGTTTCGCAGCATCCATTGCATGATGTCCTTCCTAAATACACCTCCTGACTCATTCATTCTATAATTTGATCTAGAGACTTCAGGAGCATAGATGCTGAGGTTCCTGCCATGGACACTAGTCCCGGCAGGATTCGGTGGTCGAGTCATCCTTGAAATGGTAGGAAAAGGTCTTTTCCTCAACGAGGTAAAGAGATGCCTATCGGAGTCCTTCTTGAAGGATCCAAAATAACCAGTAGGCTTGTTGTTGGAAGCTCCAGTTGAATTCTTTGTCAGTTTTTCACTTGAGCTGCCACTGGGAAGTGATCCAGAAGGAGCACCTCGAATTCCAGCTGATGGCTTCATCCGATCTAGCCATCGCAAAATTGTGTTTCCAAGATTCCGTCCTGCTTCTATGTCTCTATCTTGAATGTTTCTATGAACTTTGACTACTACGTCAAATACAGCACGGGTCCGCCTGTGAAGCACCAAAACAAAAGTCCAATAATGAAATTGTAAGACAGTGATGCATCCATACCAAAGCACTGAGGTGCCTAAGTGAAACAAAACTCAGTAACAAATTACAACGATGAATAAAGTAAGAAACTGATGCTAATAATTGACCCCAAAAACTTTGTGATCTCAGAAGACAATAAGTAAATCATTGGCTCTCAAATATTTGTAATACGACACAGCTGTTGTCCTCCAAGATTTCATATTTGGATGTAGCAATGCATTAACACAATCCAGTCACACAATTATTAATTAAATGAATCAACCTTTCTCCCAACCACCTTTCCATCAGTAATATTCACTTTAGAGTGTGTGTGAACAATTAGAAGTGCTATGAAATATAATCTACAAACTTTCACCAGGCCCCACAAATTTCGTTGTAATATAACCTTTGCTATGTCAAAGAAATAAATATTCAAGGCTTTAAGCTTCTCCAAAGATACAAATGTGATTTACAAGAACTCAAGCTAGTATCTGGTTTTATGATATTTTTCTAATCACGAATAACAGGAAACATATAAAAAACCAAACATCCCTGCACTATGCTTGTGTGTGAAACAAATTAACAAACACCTAACCTGCTTATTGAATAATATCTTCAAAGCTAATTTAAAAAGACTACCTAAAGTAATTACACTCAAATCACACATTTGGACAACAACCAAACCAGATGCAAACTTTACATAATTACATAATTACATTTTTGGCATCATTTAGTTATTTATTGGTTATATATCAGAATCATCGATTGAATCCTTAAAATTCCTCACAACTAAATAAACAAACACCGAAATGCACATTGCTGTCAATCACGTAGCTACCTAAAAACACAAATGAAAAGAAAAAATAATCACACTTGAGAGCATGTTACATGTATTCATCAACAAGAACAATATCACACGCATCTCTAGATTCACGACTTAATAAACGAGAGCGAAAGAAACAAAGAAAGAAATAAGAGAGGTATAGGTACCTGTGAAGGAAATCGCGGACCTTAGGGTGGTTAGGGCTAATGAGCTTGCGCTGAATCCTGAGGGCAAGCCTGTAAGTTCGTTTCAGACCCAGAAAATACGCAGTTCCAAGTGTTATCTCCCACAGCACCATTCTGATCTCTTCTCATATGAAATTACAATGTTTCACCTATTATAATTAATTTTTAATAATCATAGAGTAAGCGATGATGAAATTGTTTCCTGCTGCACAAGCTTGCTTTTTTTTAATATATTCTTTTTACTTGTTCTCCACTCTCCCAGAATTTTCGTAACTTCGTTCTACGCCCTTTTTCCTGTGTGCCCTCGCGGTGCCTTCTCTGCCGTTCGATTCTGGTTATGAATTTTATATCTGGCCCATTGGGCCTGGCCCAACGTGACGCCCGCCCAAAACGCAGGTCGTTCTCTTCAATAATTATTCTTTTTTTTTTTTTTGAAAAAATATGTTTTATCTTACTCTTCTGTGAATATATATATATATATATATATAGAGAGAGAGAGAGATAATATACAAGTCTATTTTTCTTGCACTAGAATTATATATTTTGGTCACCATATATTTTTATTTAGAAGAATATGACTAACATAAATCGAATTCTATATTTTTGTGTTATAAAAGTTCAGATATTATATTATAAACTATTTATTCATTTAAATTATTAGATTATGTACCAAAACAAAAAAATATTAGATTGAGACTTACAGATTATGCTGCATGTAATAATTTTATGGCAAAAAAATAGAGTATGACTTTTAAACAAGTAATTTGATTTTATATCTGGGTCAGAATTTTTCTACACAAGTAATTTGTGCTGACAAAGTCGCTAACGTAAACTCGTACTTGATTTTGAAATGTAGAATTTTGGACGTCAGCTAAGAGCTAAGACCTCACCTCACTCTTTCATCAATCCTATTTAATTTTTGAAAAAGTATAGGTAACCAACAACTTTTTTTGAATAATGTGTGAACAATGTGAATTAATAAGGTTAAAAGAGTAAATTTAATTAATAGCATTAAATTAGAGTGGAGTGTATTTTTATTTGATTGGTAGTTGTTCATGTTGTTCAAGATAGTCATTATTTACCTAGTATTTCCCTTAATTTTTTAGCTTAACAAGACCAGTTACATATAATTAGTGACTATTTATTTTATTTTAGTGGTTATTTATTTTATTTTTAGTAAAAATAAAAGTAACCACTAATATATTTACTGTCAATTAGATATTAGTTGTCTTATATTTTGTTGCTAAAAAAATTTTAATAACAATTATATAATTAACATAAAAAATTTTATAATGGATAGAAAAATATATAATTGCTATTATAACATGTAATAATAATAATAAATATATAATTATTATAAAAATATAAGATAAATAAAATATATAATAATTATTATATTATTGTCATTAAAAATTTACTACTAAAAATGAATTTTGTTTTTTGGTTAACTCTAAAAATGAATTTTATCACTGTGTTTGGTTTGTGGACTCACACTAAAATGATCCTTCTATTTGATCATTTGAGTTATTTTTGGACAAAGCCTTTTTGAGTGTTTCTCTTTGGGTCGAAGAAGTTTTGGAGTTTCTATTGTATAGCCTATTCTCTTCTGGCCCATTAAGTAGAAAGGTAATAACGTAATATTTAAGGAAACATTTATTCGGTCTATATAAGCGTAGCCGAAAACTATGTTGGAGAGCATAATATTGGGTTGCAAGCTTTAGTAGAATCTTCTCTTTTTATCTTTTAAACCATTTGATGCCGCCAGACCAATACAAAAAATAAACCAGTTCATGTGGATGTCCAAAAACTTAAAAGAAAGCACTCGGTGTCATTAATGACGGGTACTATTAACTAAAGAATGAGAGAAGGAGAATCCGCAATTAGGTCCAGTTTGGGTAAACAATTTAATTAAGTTACTTTTAAAAAAATAGCTTAAACAATAAATATTTATATTAAAAGTAGCTTATAAATAAGTTATTTTGTATTTAATTTTTTAGTTTTAAAAGCACTTATTTTAAGAGAAAAATCATAAAAAAAAAATTTATGAGAGAAGTCATTTTTTTGAACTTCTCCTTAAGCACCAAAATAGTTTTTTAAAAAGTTGTAATTTTGTTTTAAAAATTATACCAGATATTAATACTACACATTTTCATAAGTTAAAAGTTAAAAAAAATCACTTATGAACATATCCAAATGGGCCTAACCAATTTGAATTAATTTAGTAATTAGTCTACATATTCAATTAAATAAATATAAAAAAATCTAAATTTTATCATATATATATATAATAAGAATTTATTTATTTTATATCCTAAAAATATATATTAAATTTAAAATTCTTTTATTAAAAATATAAAAATTTAAATTTTTAACATATTTATTTTGTATTTAACATTTAAAATTTTTTATTAATGATAAATTTATGATGCGTCCTAAAATACATATTAACTAAACTCATATAATAATTCATTGATGACGGACAAATTCTTAAAATAAAGTGTCGATTTACAATAAACTTAGAAATACCGTAAAAAAATGTGGCAGCATTTAGTTACCATTAAAATTGGAAAAGGTACCGAGACTAGAGAGAGTTGAAACTGAAATCAGGAAAAAGCGACAAGGGGAAAAGGAATTGAGAGGAGTAAAAGGAAAGAAATCGCCAAAAAATTTAGACAATCAATTAAGCACGGGATACTAACAACCAACCATCAATGATCCATCCGAGACAGCTTACCCGATAAATAAATCTTACACACTTAAAATGGGAGTTAGTAACACTTAGTGTATGATTGAATTGGATTGATGGTAGTATTCAATAGAGTGAAATTGAGTACCAAAAAATTTAATGAGTTTTCATTATCTTATGATTGGATTGGATTGATGCATGGTAGTATTAAATAGTGTGGAAAATTGAAAACTGAGCAAAAAAAATAACGAGTTTTCATTATTTGAATTGAAAAAATTTAATATATTAAATCTATATTCAAATCAATTATTAAAATTAATTTTTGAAATAAAATATATATTAAAAATAAATTTAATTATATATATTTTTATATAAATATATAATAATTAATTTTAATGTCCAAATAATAGTCTGATATGAGTTTTGATAACCTTTTCTTTCCTTCTGTATAAAAAGAAAGAATTAAAAAAAAAAAAGAAATAAAATAAAAGTGAGTTCACAAGTTGACAACGCACACTTGAGTCACGCACTGAGCTGTGTCTTCTCTTGTCTTCTCTACTCTCAACTCTCCCGTTTCCTCTCTCCTGACAATGCACAGACAGTCCCTGGGTTCGCCCTCCTCCAAGCTCCACCATGGAGTCGCCCTCGCCGACCACCACGCTCTCCCCGCCGACGACGCTCCCAAGCCTCACCGCATGTCCTCTCCGCCTCCCCGCCCTCCTCACAAGCTCATCCACCTCATTCCTCTTCTCACTCTCCTCTGTTTCCTCATCCTCTACCTTTGCTCCCACACTCCCTCTCCCTCAGGTTCCCAGCTCCACCACTCTAAATTGTTAATTCAACCATCAATATTTATTATTAGTTAATTCAATTTTACAATCTTTTCAGATTTAGATCATGTTCCTGGATTCAACCGCTCCTCCAAGCATCATGTATTAGGTACAACTACAATGCAATTTTCCACACACTTATTTTATTTTCTCTGAATAATTTTGTTGAAGCTTTATTTTCTCTCTCTGTTATGTTAGATTCAGTTGCGGAGATCAACGACATTGAGCGTTACACGGACGCCAAGAGAGCCGATGTTTTCGCGATCCGAAGCCTCCGTAATTTACAGCAGATACAAAAAAATCGCCTCAACAGAAAACTCGCCGATTTTTAATCAAATTTCTTCTTTTTTTTCTTTTTTTTTTTTTGGTTTTCTCCGCCACGGGTTTATGTTACGACTTACGACCCTTGACGCTCCTCACCACAGTCCCTACCACGTGCTTTGCTTGTACATCAAAAATCCATTGCTTCTTTTTTTTTTAATTTATTTATTTTTCATTTTTCGTCACGAAAAATAAAAAAAAAATTCCATCGGCTTCCACCTGAATTTCACGTAGTGTTGTATGACAATTTCCATTTCAGGAGACGGAACACAGCGAATAAATTCTTTTTCTTTGTTTTTTTCGTATCTTGAGCTGTTAATTACTATCATTTGTTGCTAATTTAATTACGTAGTGTATAAAACGGGGGAGTGTAGGTTAAGATGGCGGGGATGGGGGGTAGCCGGGGAACGGCGCAGGATAGCAGTTGGTGCGCCGGTTGTTGGAATACAGCTGGACTTTGGGACCGTTAGTTCCTCGGACTGCGGTTAATAGTTGCCAGCTGGAAAATAACAGTGCTCTGTTCTCTATTCTCTGTTTTGCTCTGAATTTCTCTGGTGAGCATAATTATTGCATCTCTTTATTAATGAAATTGATGCAGGTTTGGGAATCAGGTGCTCCCTCTAGTAGTAACACACCCCGGTGCAACTTTTGCTTTTAGTATTACTGATGTGCTAATTTTACTACACTGAATTATTTGTGTATTTGTTCTGTGTTAGAATTGAGTTGATATTTATATAGTTACTTTTGTATTTATTATTGATTGATTATTATTGATGTGTAGACTCTATTCTGTGTAAAGTTTACTATAAAAAGTATTGAAATATAGAAATATAAGTTTTTAGTATTTTTATAAGTATTTAATAAAAATTAATTTAAAAAACTGATGCTCTGGTAAATTTCCCTCTATTTAATCATGGATGTGTATGTCAATTTGGTACATGGGCTACAGGGTAGGAATCGGAAGCAGAACCAATTACAGATATCTAATTTTACAGGGGACACTATGAGTTATGATCATTTATTTATTTATGATTGTATCTTGTATGTAAAATTGTAAATTATGTTAGTTATTACGTGAATGAATACGGTGTTTTCAAACATAACTAACAGTCTAACACAATCATAGAAGGGGGGTGGGGGAGGTGGCTTTGCAATTTCCACGTGTTGATTTTTGGGGAGGTTGGGCAGAAAAAGGGTGGGACACGAGTACATGACTGTCGGTGCCTCTCGATCGGTGACTTTGACGGCTTCTATTGAATTGAGGAACGTCTTAGCAAGTCAAGGTCATTCATTTATAAGAGAATTAAGATTAGGAAGTGAGAATGGTATGGGCCGAGGGCCGTGATCGAGTGTATTGCATTGCTGTGCAAGGTTGATAATGTTGTTGTCTGGTATGTGGGACACGCAGGGCGTTATGATTGGTTGTTACCTAATCATGATTTAATGGTGATTCAGCAAAGGACAAAGATAGGGGATATGTATCTCTCCAAAATTCAATTCAATTAGGATATTTATATCAAGACTAATTTCTTTCACCAATTAAGAAAACAAAGTTACGAACAATTAAGAGAATTTAATTAATAATTAATAAAAGTAATTGACACACGTAGTTGACATCAAGATTATTGTGAGATGAGTAATTCTTGGCATACAAGCGATTAAGGCTTGTAAGCCTTACAAGTTCAATTAAAACTAATGCTCAAAACACGCTTCGAACCATTCTTCTTCTTCTTCGTCTTCTCCTTCTTTTTTTCTTTCGTTTCTTTCCTTCTTTCTCCTTCTTCTTCTTCTTCTTCTTGCTGCACGTTCTTCTTCCTCTTACTCTTCTTCTTCTCCTTTTCTTTCGTTTCTGCACGTTCTTCTTCATCGTCTTCCTCTTCTTCTTCATTTACGTTCTTTTTCTCTGTTTTATCTTCTTTTTTTTCGATTTTTCATGGTGAAATCGTTTTTGAAGAAGAAGCAGTAGAAGATGAGGAGGAGAAAGAGAAAGAGTTCTGAATTATGCATAAGATGTATTTTAACAAATTTTGGGTGTATTTCTTTAAATCCTTTGGGTGTATTTTCTGTAATCCTTTGGGTGTATTTCTATAATCGTTTGGGTAAATTCCTGTAACCGTTTGGGTGTATTTCTGTAATCATTTTGGGTGTATTTCTGTAATCGTTTGGGTGTATTTCTGAAGTTCCATTATCTTCAAAAGGATTACATAAATACACCCAAAGGATTACGAAAAATACACCCAAAGTATTTAAGAAATACACCCAAAATTCGTTGCATAATTCAGAACTCTTTCTCTTTCTCCTCATCTTCTGCTGCTTCTTCTTCTTCAAAACGATTTCAAAGCTTGATTTCAGAAATTGTGAAAATCGAAAAAAAACGAAGAGGAAGAGGAAGAGGAAGAAGAAGAGGAAGAAGAAGAAGAACCGTTCTGAGTGTAGCGCTTTAAAAATAGAAAACGTTGAATAACGCATTAAAAAGCCTAGTAACTTGTAAGACTTGTAAGTCAAAAAGACTTATATGTGTAGCACTCCTCTTGTGAGACATATCAAGTCATTATTATTACTGATTAAGTTAAGATCCAGCGAATTTAGTATTGAAGTGAATATTTTAGTTCAAATCTTATGGATAATTCGGCCTAAATATTATAAAATATATTTTTCAGTTTAATGATCAAATTATATTAGTTTTTGAAAAATAAATTATTTTCTAAATTTGTTTCTGAAAAAAAATTATCAATTAAATTAATCTATTAAAAATTATGAATTAATCATATTTATTCCTTTGTCGCTCTATTAACAATCTTCGTAAATGGCCAGATCATTCCAAACCGGGAAGGTCGTCCACACCATAACTCCCCAGATCACGGAAATTGGTGCATGGTTGAATCCTCTCTAGCTCACACATATTATAAAAGAAAAGAAAGCTTTTAAATATTCTGGTACACTAATATTTCAATAGATTTTAATCATTAATATTAATTATATATCATATATTTTTTATAATTAAAATTAATAATTAAAAATTATAAAAATATCAAAATACCGATATACTTAAAAGCTTTTTTAAAAGAAAAACCTTAGCTTCCGCAGCCATGTGACAACCCCTCTAAACTTTCTGTTATCTCAAATTCACGCGAACTTAAACGTCTGAATAATGCCTTTATAAATAAGTGAATAGAAAAAATTTTAAGTGTACTAAAAAATACTGATATTCCAGTTATTTTAATCGTTGATTTTAATTAATATATATTATATATATATATTTTTATAATTCAAATCAACAATTAAAACAACTGAAACACGGATATTCTCAATACACTTAAAACTTTTCCGAATGAATAACTATACATCACGCATGCATATATACGCCGAAAGATTCTGCGTCTAGTTCCGACTAAAAAAAGTCTTGTTCAAGTACATCACTTGGGATTTTTTTTTTTTTCATTTTACTTGAATTAAATTTATATATACTGATATGTTAAAAAGAAATCGCTGAAGTCAATATATATTACTGAAATATCAGATTGCAAATAAAACAATGACGCAAAGCATAGAAAGTTATTAGGAAAACGGAAAAGTTTGTAAACCAAAGTTTAAGAAACCAGAAGCACTCAAAATATTCCGTTTTTTTATATGAAAAAGTCTATGGGCTGGCAACTTTATTAAATTCTATCCAGAATGTAACCAGCAAAAAAAATGAGCCATTAAATAAAATTTTACATTAATCTCACATTATTAAAATTATCATTGATGTCTATAAATCACAAAAATTGCTGGTCCCTAGCATTCTTCTTTTTGTATTAATGGACGTAATTAACTATATTTATTTTTTTCCTTTCACGTGCCTTTTGATTTTTTAAACTGGAATTAATTTTAATAATTATATTTAATATTATTAAAATATTTAATTGCATTAAAAATAGATATTAATAGTGTATAATATATCATTCTATTTACAGTCAATGCATATTTTATAAATAACATTATTTCACCAAATATAAAATTAATATTCCTCAAGATCATATTTAACTTTGTGATAGAAGATTTGTCTTGAAACAGCAAAATTTATGAAGGCCACACGCTATTTTTATAGAAAATTATTCATTCATCTCTATTTTGTAAGTGATTAATCTTTATTAACGATGTAATATTTTTTTTTCTATATGTATTGTCCTTAATTTTTTTCATATTTATAATTGTTCAATCCTTATTAACTCTAATATGATGAGTTAAAAATTTTATTTTAAAACTTGTTTAGTAATTTTTTTATATATTTCATTTTTTATTTTTTATTTTATAACAGTCGATATATACAAATATCAGTTGCATAGTAAAATTTATGAAAATATCTTTAACTTAACATTCATAATTTTATTCTTATAACATCTATATTTTTATACATGTAATATCTATAAAACAAATTTTTACAATTATATTATCTAAATTCAAGATATGTATTTTTCGAATTATCTTACATGTGTCAATAGATTATGATTTTAATTTTAGTTAATATTTATATGTATGTTTATCTATTAATCTTAGTCACATTTTATAATTTTCTTTCATATTTTATTTTTTTATTTTATAATATATAATCTGTATCTACAAATATAAGTTATATAGTAAAAATTATTAAAATATTTTTAATTTAACATTTATAATTTTATACGTATAATATTCATAATTTCAAATATATAACATCTATAGTCTCAATTTCATAAACTAACATTTTTTTATATTTTTAATTTTTAAAAAATTGAGACTAATCGAATTTGAAATTTAGAAATTTTTTATACAATATATTGTGGTGATTTAAAAAATACTTTTTAAGATTAATGATATAAAGATTTAAGACTTTTATTTAAAATAAAGATTGTATAATTATGAATATAATAAATTACTAATAATGAGGGAGATATTTTTAAGATTTGATTTTCATAAAATTTAAATTAATTTTTTGGTATAATTAATAAAAAATATATTTATAAAAAACTATTTATATCAATTAATTCAAAAAAATAATTTATATTATCTTATAAATAAAAATACTTTTATTTATTATTTTTGATTTTTGGTTAGGTAGCACATTACTAGTTTGGAAATATAATTAGCTTGCCCACTTGATTTCATAGTTTTCTATGTATACCTTTTTTTTTTCCCTTCTCAAATAGTGGGACAATTGTTATAAGTAAATCCTCGTGCATTGGTTGCCTTGTTCCCTTAGCGATTAAGCTTACCGTTTCTTTCAACTCAATAAGTTGACAAATTGGAAATTCCGCGTATGATTCAAGCGTCTACCTTTTCATCATTTATACATTATTTTGGTTTTCTTTTCTTTTATTAATGGTTTACTGCTAATACTCAATTGGTATTATCCAACACCTACTATACCCACCAGAACCTATGATATTGCATGAATTGGAAATTAAAAAATGATGGTGACATAAATGGATAATGCTACTAAAGAGCAAACGGTCCATATGCACCAAACAACATTTATTTAACTAGTTAAGAAAAGTGGGCCGTAACTTCACGAGTAGCATTAGGCCGAAGAAGTTAACAAATACGGACGTTAAATCAATTTGTATTGGCCAACAACAAACTCTTAAATAAAATTTATATTCGTAATAAATTAATCTTCGATTAAAGTTGAATCTAAAGAAGAGTGAGTAATGGCTTAGATTCTCAAAATTTTAAGAAATTATATCTATATATGAGGTATGTGTTTTAAAAAAAATAAAAAATACTGTATAATTTAATAATTTTATATGGATTTGGATCTTCTAAAATTTGAATTTCACTTTAGAAAGTAAAGTGTGATTTTTTACTATTGAATAATTTCTCTTTCATATTTATTATTGGTCCCAATTTTCACCTATAAAATTAATAGTGAGAGATCACGCTTTACTCTCTAAAGTGAAATTTAAACTTTAAAATATCCAAATCCATTATATATATATATATATATATATATTATTTTTTACTATATAATAGTTCTATATCTCAATTATTTAACTTACTAATATTTTTTTATTTAATTAATTTACTATTATATCCTCAAGTCTTTATATTTTTTAAATTAATTTTTATATATAATTATCTCTATATCTATTTTTTTTTAAATTATTTATTTTTAATATTAACATATTTAATATTTATATTATTAAATATAAGGTAGCTCTTTTATTTATTTAAATTTAACAGAACATGGCCCCGTCGGGCACAAGAATATTGAAATAGATTTTGTTTGGTAGACAATAATTTTTGTAAATAATATAAATAATGAATTTTAAAATTGATTCAATAAAGTAAAAATACATTACATTTCTAAATTATTTATCTAAATCTTAATATTAGATAATCATTCGCACATTTAATGAATTGAGCATTCGATATATCTATTGTTCATATTATTTAATATTTTCATTATCTATATGTACTTTTTCTTACTTTTAATAATTATATATTATGTTTTTCAGTCTGTTAATAATTATGCATATTGTAGAGTGAACTTGAGTTTGAGAGACATACAATAAATTTCAGAATAAAAAAAAAAATCGATATTAGAGTTAGATCACATAAATATCTAAATGCCAAAACCTTTTTTTTTCCATTCCCCTTATTGTTATATATAAAAGATTATTTTTTTTATCTTATCTAATTCAGTAATAGTTAGGGTTAGAAATAAGTCAAGAGTTAGCTGATGAGTTAGTTCGAGTCCAACTCATTAATAGCTCGATAAACTAAACTTATAAACTGGTGAATTGAATTTGAGCTTTGAATTAAGCTCATAAATTAAATAAGTCGAATTTGAGCTTGGATAAGCTCAATTTATTAATTCATGAACTAGCTCGATTATATATATAATATTAAAAATATAGATTAAATATATTAATGTTTTTAATTATTTAAAATTTTATAATAATTTTTTATATATAATTTCAATATAGGATATAAATAAAAAATTTATAATTGATAGATAGACAATATATAAAATTTATTTTGTAATATTTTTCAATATATATAAGTTATAATTTATTGATAAAGAATTATAGATTATGTTCAAATTTTTGAACCAATTCGTGAGTTCGAGCCAGCTCGTGAACTTTCGTTGAACTAAGATTGAGTTTACGAAATAGGTTCGATTTTTAATGAGTCGAATCGTAATTTAATTTTCGTGAGTCGAGCCGAACTTAGCTCAGATCGGCTCACTTTTAACCTAGTAATAGTTGAAGTATAAATACTAATAGAGAAAGTTTAGGGGTCAACACTTTTATTAAAATATGGCTATCACTTAACCAGTAAAAGAGTAATGAGTAATCCCACATTATTAGATAAAATCTCACATCATTAAAAACTTCAATAATAACTATTTAATGACTACAAATCTCAAAACTCTCTGCTTCTCTATCACTCCCATACTAATAATATGATATCTCATTCAATTATATAGCTTATATCCCATTTATACACATAACAAAAGTCAACAAAGTTTCTTTTCCTATACCAAAATAGTTTAACTAGATAATTAATTATTTTTACGGTAAAAGAGGCACCACTTTATATTTTCCTTTACTTTTGGTTACAACTTACAAGTGCGCTTACCTTTACTGTCCAAAGTAAGAATGACGGTAGCTTTTTATTCACCACCCCTCCACCAACTGCTAATATTATAGATACGATATAATTAAGATTTCGATGGCAGCTTTGTCTTGCTAGAATCAGCAACGTTCTGGTTAAAAAAAGAATTACATTACTTCATACTAAACCCTTGAATTATGAATTCAACAAACCTCTAAGAAGACGACATAGTGATAGTGACCCGTTGCATAAACAACTGCGGAAGCTTCTAGTTCATTAGGAAGAAATGATTAAATATTGTAGGAACATTAACAATGATTTCGTAAAAGGTAAAATAAACATATTAATTAAGTAATTATTTTCCAAATCATTTTTTAATATAAGTCTATATAATATTTTTTTTTGTATTATTACTATACATTTTTCTTCTTCTTCTTTTTCTTCATCTTCTTCCTTATTTTTCTATTTTGTTATCAGTCGTCACCAACATCACCACCTCCCCCTCCTTCTCTTTCTCCCTTTTTTTTTATTGGAATTTCTTTTCCTCCTTCCTTTTTCTCCTTCTCCTCCATCATCAGTTATCTCGTTGTTAAAAATAATGAATAATTCAAGTTTAGATTGTCAATTCTCAATTGAACCAAAACAAAATTGATTATTGTTTTGAATCCAATCAAGTGGCTGGGATGTGGTTCGATTCTAGTTAATTTTTTTGTTAGTAGTTTATGATTCTATAGGTGAATAATGTTTTATCGGTGATGGTTTGAATTGAATGTAATATAAAAATTTTGCATTAAAGAATATATTTTTTGTATCTGCAGCAAATTTGGGTGTAACACGAAAATATTTAGGTGTAACATGAAGATATTTGAGTGTATTGTTTAAGAATTTTCAGTGTATGTGTGCTGATAAGTTCTACATAATTCAAAACTCTTCTTCTTCTTCTTTTTCATCATCATCATCATCATCTTTTTTTTCTTATTCATCTTTTTTTTCTTGTTTTATCATCTCAAGATTCTTCTTATTTTACTCTTTTAATAAGAAAAAAAAATCAAATAAAGAAGAAGTAGAAACACATAATGCTACAAAATTACTTGGAAGATGATGAACTTACATTCATTTAACTAAAAAGAAAAAAAATAAAAAAAAAGAAGAAAAAAATACAGCATTAGAGGAAACATTTTCTATATTTGCAGTAAATTTGGATTTAACACGAAGATATTTGAGTGTATTATTTAAGAATTTTCGATGTATGTGTGCTGATAAATTTTGCATAATTTAAAACTCTTTCTCTTCCTCCTCCTCATCTTTTGTTGCTTTTTCTTATTTTCTTCATCATTATCACCATCTTCTTCTTTTTCTTATTCATCTTTTTCTTTTTAATTTATCTTCTCAAATTTCTTCTTGTATAACAAGAATAAAAAACAAAAAAATCACGCAAAGAAGAAGAAGAAACACATAATGCTGCAAAATTACTTGAAAGATGATGAATTTACATTCATTCAACTAAAAGAAAGAAAGAAATAAGGAAAAAAAGAAGAAGAAGAAAATGCAACATTAGAGAAAATATTTTTATGTATTTGCAACAAATGTCTGTGTAACACGAAGATATTCGAGCGTATTGTTTAAGAATTTTCGATGTATGTGTGCTGATAAGTTCTGTATAATTCAGAACTCTCCCTCTTCCTCCTCCTCATCTTCTACGACTTCTTCTTTTTCATCTTCTTATTTCATATTCTCATAATTCTTTTTAGGAGAAAAAAATCAAACAAAAAAATACATAATGTTACAAAATCAATAGAAAGAAGAGGAGGGAAAATAATGCAGCAACAACAACAGTAATAAAAAGAACAACGATCAAGATGAAACACGTAGAAAAAAAAAGAGGAGAAACACAAAAAAGAAAGAAAAGAAGGAAGAGAAAGAGGAACGCGGAATACAAAGAGAACAACGTGATTTCATGCGCGCATTATATAAGTGACTTATATGACTTGTATGTCAAAAAGACTTCTAACTCTTAATTAAGAGGAACAAAATGAGATTTTAATTATATTCAAATGATATATATATTTCAATGATAAAAATTATAAATTTAATAGGTAATTAGATTTTCATTTTCTTATTTTATTCATTTTTTTTGAAACTACTCACAAAAATATTTTTGGTTGGAGTATTTTATCTTTCCAACCTTGATGATAAATAAGAACTTGCTAACTTCTTTAGCCGCAATATTACGTTAGAAAAGAGATACCTACAAGAACACTCGGACACTTAAATTAACTTATGTATTTTGTAGTTATAGAGATCAAACTTACCTTCTTCAGTTCGTTTGTCGTGTTTATAGTAGTTTTTCTTCTTTTACTAAACAAATGTTTTCTTTTCATTATTTACAAAATAGAGTGTAATCTCTCATCGTTTATTTTATAGATAAGACCAAGAGAAAATATGAAAGAGAAAACATTCAAGAGTAAGAAATTATACTTTACCCTCTCAAATAAAATCCAAAATTTAGTGAATCCAAATTCTGTATCTGTTACCCTTATTTAAAGTAATATTTTTGAAACTATTTTCAAATGCTCATTACGATGACTAAAGAATCTCGAGAATCTAAAATTCCTATATGTTTGTTTCATTGTCTCTTTATCTAATAATCTCGAGCTTAGTCCAGAGCAGTCTTCATATAAAAATATGATAGATAAGATATCGACATATATTATATTAAACAATTTACTTAAATATGTTTAACGATCTAATGATTCTTAAGTATTATTTTTATATGTTTCATGTGAGTAGTCAGTTTCTTGTAACTAAACTTCTAACCGAGATTATATAGTTATGAACAAAACGGTGATGACAATTTGTGAGACCATGGATGGCAATTTGTCAGAATGGGAGACCGTTTTGCCAGAACGGAAATGGCAAATTGTGTTTATGTGATCAAAGGGAACTGAAACTCCCACTTTGCTCTCTTGTTCACACATTGGAGAAGATAAAGATACAATCTTCACAGCCGACAGTGTTTTGGGACAAATGCACACAACACTGAACTAGAGCACCATAAGGAGCTATTTTTGGAACCTAAAGGCGGTGTCTTCATGGACAGAAGCAGAGAGCAAAAGCAGGACAGGAAACACAGAAAGAACAAATCAAATCAATTGCCTCTTTCTGTGTTCTAAACACACCCTGAGAGAAGGAGGACAGATGCCATCTTAGATACAATTTAGCAACAAAGATCAATCAAATTAACAACTTTTTTTTTTTGTAAAGAAAAACTATCAGACGGCTCAAGAGGAAATGTTCGGCCCACATGACAATAGCCCAATTCATCCTCATGGGCGATGAAAATGTGGTTTTAATAAGAGTGACAATTGAGACCCAAAATGTATAAACAATTGGGACGAGAAATATCAACCAAGGAAAAAAAAAGGAACCAACAGAACACCCAAATTAAAAAAAAACCTGGAGAGTCATTTCCCAAAAAAATTCAGAGAGGCGAACCAAATTGCTGTCGGCCTTGCAAACCTTATTCTTGACTCTAGATTGGACGCCGAGATCTTTGACACTCCTCCAGTGCCATATCCCTGAAAATGCTTGCTGATAGTAGTGGGGTGATAAAAGAGAAGCTAGTAATATGTACACTATTGAATAGCAGCGAAGCGCGGATTAGTGTACGCTATTATGCTTGATATATGTAAGTATTCCAAAACACCATAAAAAATAGTGCTCCGTTTTCCCAGTTTAGCAGAAACAAGCTACTTCACACCTACGAAATTCAGTTCATCTTTTAGAAGAAAAAATTAAACAATTGCAAATTTGTCCAAGAAAAACAATTCTCCATGCAGTTCCAATGGAAGAAAACGGTGGTGGTAAATCATATGGAAACAGTTTGCAGGGAAGTTTTCAACGTAGTATCCTAGTAGGTATATATACATACACAAGAAGCAAATCAAAGGATCAAACCCTGAGCAGGGGCAGGCTTGGAAGAGTGATGTTCACTTGCTGCCGAACCAGCTTTTGGGGACTCAGAAAGGACTTGCGCATACTGATCTTCCACTTGTCGCTTTTGTTGCTCTTCTGCGCTAACTACTTTCTCTTTCGTCTTCTGTCCTACATCCTCAGCCGCCTTAGAAACCCTGTTGAAAGCACCTGTTACCCAGGAGGCACCAGTAAGTATATAGCGATTCTTCATCAAGGCAGAACCAGCAGTACTGACTTTTTGCTCTGCAGCTGCAAATGCCGATTTGGTCTTCTCTGAAACCTGGAACTTTTGGTCAACCTCTCGAACTCTACCACTTACAGCTGAAGCACCAGCAGTTATTTTCTCACTGAACCCAATTTTCTGATCAATAGATGCAACTTTTGCTGAGGCAGATGAGGTTAATTGGTGCTTCTCATCAAAATTCTTTGCTTTGTTGACAGCATCCTTCCCTAAGATAAAGCCCTTGGCCAGCATGCTTGAAACCACATCCTCTGCCTTCCTTAAAGCAGAATCAGCACCACCGGGAGCTTGACTTTCGTTTGGCTGCAAAATGACACAAAAGGTTGATACGGCAAGATTCCAGCAGCCTAATTACTGATATAATAAAAAATAGACAGTACCACATCAAGACTTACAGCTGATGCAAAGGCAGCAGGTGGAAGTTTGTAATCTGGATCTGGAGTTATTGTAACCGACAAATCAACTATAGTTGCTCCCTGACATGTGAAATTATGTTAAATTTAGTTATAAATTATTCTTCAACTTAATAAAATTCTTCTTTTATTAGAAATAAAAGTTTTAAATTGCATAGAAGGTTATGAACAATGTTATGATCTCAATATCCAAACAAAATGATACAAACACAATCATGAACATGTTTCATATCCCAACTAACAGGCTGCTACAAACTATAACTGTAGAGGTCAATATTTGAGATTCCAGACAGAAGACTGATAATAGATGGCAAAGCATGCAGCTGAAGATAAGATTACCCTTGGTAAATTTTGTCAAACCTGCCTGCCGCTTTTACGTTTGGTTTTGAAAGATGATTGAAATTACTCAATAACGCAACTAGTAAAATTATATTTCTATCTAAACGAGGGATAAGTCACTGTGCTCGACGGTGGTTGGTGAATACCTCAGTTGTGATAAACAATAAAAAAAAATCTATCTAGAAGAGGGGGGAAAAAGTTAAGCATCCAAAATTAAGCAACATAATAATCAATCCAATATGCATATCCCATAAGTGTCAGCAAGTAAATACTAAAGAATGCAACCCCAGTGAAAATTTATCATGTGGAACTCCATGATTCTCAAGTAGATTCCCCCCCCCCCCCCCCTTCCTTAAAAGGTTAACTCACTGACTGCATTATGATTCTAAAATGCTGAATAATTCAGCTAAATTTGTCTTCTTTGCGACAACAACAAATAAACTCTTGGACAGAAATTGCCAATAACAATTAATGAATAAAATATTTTTATTGTTCAATCAGGACAAATTGATTGGATGTTCAATATGCTTTATAATTAAAACAAATCAATTATTGTGCAAATATATATTAAATTACGATAAGCAGATTACCGATAGCAGTACTGCAGTCTCAGCTCCCTGTGCATCCTTGAAGGTAACATAAGCAATTTGGGACCGTTCATCATGACTGCATCAATATATAAATTTATAATTGGTACCAAACATTTTAGAAATGAAAGCAAACAAAAAAGCTAAACACAGCAACTGACCTCCGAAGCTCAACATATTCAATGTCACCAGAAAAAGAAAAGAACTCCTTAATGTCTCGATCAGTAGCTCCCAAGGAAACGTTACTGACCTTAACAGTCTTTATCTGAAAGAGATTAAAAAAGTAATAACATAAAAATATTAATGCTATGTTTTATCAAATAAATAAATAATAACGGTATAAAACCTTGGGCAAGTGCAACGATTTTCCAAAATATCACACTAGTTACTTCTTACTAAAGGTATTTCCCCTTATAAACTTGATTTGTATTTTAATGATCCCATGTCAGCAGAAAGACAATAGGCTAAGTGATTCTGAATTTCAAAAAAAAAAAAAAAATACTCAATAGTTTGAGAAATTAACAAATATAATTGAAAGAAATCACTGAATGACAGTAGAGGTTGAATATTCATATGTACATATGTTTTGCTAACAATGTTAAAATAAAGGTCAGCATCTGCAGAATATTTTTTATACTTATTATATATTATTCATTACAAGTTAGGAAGAAAAATATGGATTCCACATCTAATTCAGATGATCTTCCATTCAATTTTCTTGGACAAATCAACCAATTTTTATGAGAGGAAACACCAGTATTGCCTAACGCTATTCAAGCACAATTCAATACGGATCTCTATTCAGAAATCACTCAACCTGTGTTGCTTTCAGATGGTCACAAGCATCTCATATAGTTGTCAAAATTTAGATGTGGAGAACCAACCGGGGACTCTCCCATCATGCATTCACATAACTCAAGTGGCAATCCAAACAAAATGCAAAATATAAAACTCAAATTTCACAAGTTTACACTGAAAATGGAAAGAAACATCCATAGCGGTTTAAGACAGTTCTTAAGTCCATTGACTAAAAAGCTGTAAGCAAAGATACACTCGGAATGTTTTATTTGGTACAGAACTTTCGAGTATCAATAACGAAACGAGATTCAGAGCCTTAAAGACACGCTCTAGAACTACACCAAATCGTGTATCATAACAGTTACAAGTCCCTAACTCAGTAATTCAATATACCTACATACCTAAAACAACACATGCTAAGCAAACAAATCCTAATTAAGCAAAATACATTGACTAAACAATCAAATATTGCAAGGCATATGAAATATTCGCAGTATCCGTATCCGATTAACTAAGATCTTCAGATATCTCGCAACAAGAATAAAATTAGTAGAAAAACGAATGAGAACGAAATAGTAGACGTTGGGAGAATGCAACGAGAAGTCGAGAACTCACCGACGACATCGGAAATGATCCGGCAGAGATCTCCGGTGACGGAAAAAAGGAAAATGAGTTTGTTGTCGGCGGAGCAAAGTGCGTGTTGCTGGTGAAGTGCGAGGGGGTCAATGGAGGAGATAGGAGAAGTTGCAGTTGCAGAGAGAGAGAGATTTTAAGAGGGATTTAGAGAGCGCACGTGCGGAGGAAATGGGAGGCACGTGCGAGCGACGTGGGTCTGAAGTTTTTTGCACGAAACTGATGAAAGCCACTAATCCGCGTGAATGAACGACCAGTCCCGACACGGGGTTGGACCGTCGAGGACGGGTCAGAACCAAATACACGTTACTCATTATATAAATCATTTCTTAACCCCAAAGAATATGGACTTTGACAAAATAAGGAGTATTTTGCTTTTTTATTAATTAAATACATTTTAATTTTTTATTTTATTTTATATACTTAGTTGAGTTTAAAGAAACTACATTAGCATAAAGAATATGGCTAGAAGAAAAGTATTTCTTGTATATACGCACACAAGTAATTTTTCCTCCTCACTATAATATAATTTATTTAAATTTTAAATCACATTATCTAAACTTTAATTTATGCATTTTATAATATAATTTTAATAAAGTGTAAAAAATTCTGACGCGTGTGCCACTTTAATAAGTTAATAACTGAATCATTTAGTTTTAAATGTGTTATTTATGTTATAAAAATATGTGAATGCGTGTTATGGATTAATTGATAGTATACAACTCTTTAATGTTCTTAATGTATTAAATTAATCTCTTAAGTTTTAGATACTCATGATTTATTGATTTAGACTTTAGATGTAATTTACTTACGAGTAAAATCTCACTTCGATTTTTAATTATTTCATAAAGTTTTATTTCGTCTCTCATCAATTAAAAAATACACGGCTGCTATATATACAAGTTTTTTTGGCTTACAAGCTATACAAATTGATTCAAATCCAAGAAAAAAATACGCGCACCACTTTTTTAGAATCGAGCGTCCAACACACGCGCCTTAATTACCCTTCCACAATACGTTCACTCTTCCTCTTCTTCTTCAATCAAAACGCAAACCGTCAAGATTCAAGCAACATTACGATTCTGCAGAAACGTTCCAACTCCTCGCGAAGAGTAGACAAAATCAAGAAGAAAATATACAAATCTTCATCAAAAAATCACCAGAAAAAACGAAAAAATATTATTCAAGGTATTGTTTTACTGTTCTTCTAAGTTTTTTTTTTAGATTGTCTCTGTCATGTGTCTCATCCTTAACCAGCAAAACATTAAAAGATTTCAAGAAGAAATATACTGTCTCCCCATGTTTTAGGTGTATTTCTGTAATCCTTTGGAACCGTTTAGGTGTATTTCTGTAATCCTTTCTGTAATCGTTTGGGTGTATTTCTGTAATCGTTTGGGTGTATTTCTGAAGTTCCATTATCTTCAAAACGATTTCAAAGCTTGATTTCATAAACTATGAAAATCGAAAAAAAAAAAAAAAAAAAGAGAACGCACGAAGGAGATCCAACAAATTTGGCAAGAAACTCGAAAAAAGAAACGAAATCTTTTGAAAAATGGAAGTTATATATTTGCGCGTTAATTGATTTGAATTGATTTAAAAGTCTGTTAAAGAGGCACGTAATATAAGCAGCGCGTTTAGTGGGTTTCGTTCTCTTCAAACTTGTAAAGTTTATAATCGCAAAACACTTGTATGTAAAGATTTTCTCTAAAAAATAATATTATGGTACTTAATCACTATTTTTATTAAATTTTTTATTCTTTCTATTAATATTTTTGTCCATAATTAATTATGGATATTACTTAATATACTGTTAATTTAACTCGTGTCAAGTAATAATTTAAAGAAACAAAATATTTTTTGATAACTCAGTAAAATATTACATTTTGAAAAAGTTAAGAATGCTTTTTTTTTTCTTTTCATTGTTCAACTTTATTATTTTATTTTTGCTTCTCACAACAAAAAATAGACACCTCAAGATTTTGATCAAATTTATTGTTATCTAATAAAAAATTATCCAAATCATTTGAGCCAAAGACCACAGAGGAGTTTATAAGCAACAAATTCTTGTTTCGCGCTTCTAATTCTTTATGAGATTGCATACCATAGTTATAAGAACTGAATCGGTAATCAAATTGGTCAGATTATTAGTTTATTGGTTTAACTAATAAGTCATTAGTTGAACCGATAAAATCAATCATATATAAATAAAAAATATAAAATAGTCAAAAATCTTAAAAATTTTAAAATACACATCTTCACCAATATTTTAAAAATAATTAAGTCTCAAATTTTAAAGACAGCTAATACAAATATAGACATAAAATTAATTAGTACTACTATAATAGTATTTTAATTTAACACAATAAGAATACCAATTCATAATATCAGTAAATTTCAATACTAGTATCAAAACATATAACTTTAATCACAATACTAATATTAAAATAGATAAAGATTAATAAATTTTTAGTAAAGTTTATATTTCTATTAATAATGGTACATAATTAAAAATATCATTAATTCAAAAAATAGAGAATATAAAATCAAAATTAAATTAGATAATTATATAATTATTTAATTCAAAGATTTACTATATAATTAATGTTTGTCACATATAACAATGAGAAGCACGTTGACAGAGTGGCATTGAAGGTGGACTACACTTAAGAGGTTCCTTATTCAAACCTTACCTCTAACAATATGGAATTTTTCAAACTAACAAATGCTAACAGGTAGAAAAGTGGCATGCTCGAAGACTGTAGGATGCACTGGATCACAAGTGGAGATGCGGTGTTGTGGAGCACTATAGAGTCCACCGTTATCGAGCTGGTTGGACCGATTTTTATCGAATTTATTCGGTTCTCATCGGTTTATGCCAGTTTTCATCCTTAAATGGTCCAAAAAACGAACCGAGTCAATTTATCGTTTGAATCGACCGGTCTTGTTCAGTTTTTACAAAAATTAGTTTTTCGTCAGTTTTTACTGAATTTAACCGATTTTCTCCGGTTCATGTCAGTTTTCATCTTTAAACGGTCAAAAAACGAACCGAATCGGTTCACTGATTTTTCAGCCAAACCAACTGGTCCGATTCGATTTTTACAACTATGTTGCACACTCTTTGCCACAAAATACTCATTCCTATTGTCATCACATATCGTTTTTATAGTTGTACATTGAGTCCTCACCTTCTGAATGTTCAAAATCGGACAATCCTTCCTCCTCAACCCTCTCATTCTCTCTTTCCTCGTTGTCTTCCAACCTCAATTGCACACTAAAATTATTAAATTGATCCAATCCGCTACCCTTACCACACAATCCACCCTCCAATTTTATATTACTATTACTTACCATACTTATTAAATCGTCTCCCTCCAAATATGATAACACATCACTCTTTGTTCTCTTCACAACACCCAATTGATCCATTCTACTTTTCGATTTCGCACCACCATCACCAACCCACACTTCTCACTATCCTCAACCACAGCGTTACCATTATTATCACAATTCCCAATCCTATTATTACTAAATCCTAACAACTCCGACAAATCAAGCACAATCATAGCAAGCTCATTACTGCAATCTTTATATAATTCCAATCCATTAGAACCGTACCAGAAGTTCCGCCTTCAATCAACGTCGTAATTCATATCTGCCCTACCTCTTCCGCCGAGAGTGAAATTATCTAAACCGTTAGATAAATTAGCTTCGGAGAAATCATTGAAGAGAGGCAAAATGTAATATTTTTGTTGAGTGGTCAGGGGGGCGATTTGTCCTTTAAATTGTTACTTGACACGTGTTGAGTTAACGATACATCTAGGCAACATCCGTTAGTTATAGACAGAGACATTAACAGAGAAAGCAAAAGATCTGATGGAGAAATTAGTTAAGGGCTGTAATATCATTTTTCAATTGACAAGGGGTGAAATAGATGTTCGCGAAATGGTTAAGGGTCGGAGTGCGGTTTTACTCTTTACCTATTCAGGATAATATTTTGATATTGGTTGAATATGTTGACTACATCAAACAAAAGACAATATTGTGTTTTAAAGATACACATTTAAAGAGTATAACAATAAAAGAATTTACATTTGAGTAATTACCAAAATTAATCCCTAAAAATTTTAAAAGCAGACATTTTAGTCCCAATAAAATTAATATATAAATTAGTCTCCAATATTTTTTTTCGTCGAACATAACAGTCTCCGTTTTATTTTCTGGCGTAATTTACTAACGAAAGACAAAACAATCATTGACAAGGAGGACAAAATAGTTCCCAATAACTTTCTTCTTCCTCCTCTTCTCTGTCGTCATTATCGTCTTTTCAGCTCAGAAATCATTTAGACAAAAAATATTGGTCATCCCAGTAACTACTGCGACAAAAACTATGTCTCTTCCACCTACTGTCCTCCCGTTGCGGTTTCGCTAAGTGCTTCCTTGCTAGCTTCACCTCTTGTGGCACCTGCACCTGCAGCGCCCCTCTCCCCAGGATGCACCAACAACACATGTGGCTTCATACCAGACGACACCATCACCCGATCTGCCATCATTGGCGAGCTCGCGCGAAAACGTCGTATTCTTACAATTCACTAACGACTTCAACCTAAGCCAAAATGTCACCTTTTTGCACTTCCCCTTCTCATGCGCTCTCACTTTCCTCCTCAAATTGGATTGTCCTTCAAGTAAGAATTATATTAGTTGAAGAGACGGTGATAGCAACGGAAAAGAAGTGGAAGAAAAAAACTATCAGGGACTGTTTTGTCCTCCTTATCAGGGATTGTTTTGTCATTCAATAGCGAATCACGCTGAAAAATAGTTTGGAGACTATTATGTCCGATAAAAAAAAATTGAAAATTGATCTATGTATTATTTTTTTTACGATTAAAATGTCCACTTTTATTTTTTTTAGAAGCTGATTTAAATAGATCCTCTAGATTTTTTGATATATTTAAATTTCAATACATTTTAGTATTTTTAATACATTTTAGAATTTTTTTTATGATATTCTTAAAACGGATCTTTAAAGCATATTAATAAAATCTTAATTTAAGAAATATTTTTACAATGTTCTCAATAAAAGTAATACTTTTTGTTTTCATAAAAAAAATATTTCATTATAAATATTGACTAAAAATACGGTGTTAAATTAATTAATTGACTAAAAATATTAAACTACTAACTAACTTAATTAGTCAAATGATTAGTTTATTCGTTGGTTTAAGTAATTTTATTTTATACATGTAATAATTTATTAGCTAAAAATTCTTAAATAAAACTTACAATTATTCTTTAGTTTGTCAAATTAAAATATACTATAAATAATAAAAAAATTAAACTACTCATTCAAAATGATAAACTAAAATCAAATCATAAATCTCTAGTTTTTTTTTCTCCATTATAGTACTTTGATGTGCCAATACTTACGGTGTATCCAAGAGGTGCTAGGATTTTAAAATTCTTCCGTCCGGAGTGTTGATTCAATCATTTTCTCTCTTAAATTTCTCATTTTTACAATCTTTCTCCTCTCATATTCTACCATCATCATGTTTTTAAAACACATAGGATTGAGGTTGAAATAAAGACTATTCTTTTTCATTTCCCAACACCTTGTTGAGATTGATTTTCAAATTTCCGTATATAGTATATACCACGCACAAACGGCAACGGAATGGAGAAACATTCATGTGATCGGCCTTGGAATTCAGCTGCCCCTCAATTAATCCACATCCATATCACCATATGATCCAGTGGTGGATGTGTTAATAGTCATTCCCTCGTCTCTATGGCCATTATTATTTAACTTTAATCCAGATTTTGTTAATGAATTTAATTTAAACTTTATTTTATGTCTGTCGTATCTTGAGGAGCCACGTGTACTTGGGGTCCACGTGTCGGCAAGGCATCACAACGAAGAATCCATCTCCAATTAAGCATCATTCATCAACCATTCATACGTTTCGCTCCATAACAGGCACGCTTCCAATTTCTCTCTCTAAAAGTAAAGCAATCATCACATCACAAAATCTCTCTATCTCTCTTCTCTCTCTAAATCGGGTTCGGTGCTGCACTTTTAGATTCATAACATCCCTAATTCACCGAATTCCGATCGGTTTTCCGAGACCGGCAACAACTTTCCTCTTTCAATTTTCCAATTCTAAGGAAACTGTGTCTTCAATTTTCTCGAGAAGCTTATTTAGGGTTACGCAGGCACGCGCTCGCAATCCTCGAGAGACAGAGAGAGAGATTCAATAATATAGAATGAGCTTTCAAGACATCGAGGCCGGCCGGCCGTTCGCTTCCCGCCGAGGCCACATCAACGGCAAGCAAGACCCCACTCAGGCGGTGGCTGCCGGAATTTTCCAGATCAACACTGCGGTCTCCACCTTCCAGAGGCTCGTTAACACCCTAGGAACCCCCAAAGACACCCCCGAGCTCCGCGAGAAGCTGTGAGATCACGTTCCCCTCTTTCTCCCTCTTATGTGCCTTGACTGTTTTGGTGTGAATTTTTTGTGGTTGTGGTTTGTTTTTTGATTGGATTTGCTTTTTGCATGATATTTCTGAGATAACAATTGGATCGATGTTTCCGTTTCTTACGGCTTTATTGACGTTACAGGCACAAGACAAGGCTGCACATTGGACAATTGGTGAAGGACACTTCAGCGAAGCTTAAACAAGCTAGTGAAATTGATCACCAATCTAATATCAATGTAAGTTTTTACCTCAATTGCATGTGAAGATAAGGTTAATTCTTGTTATGATACCATGGAATTGTTATCATGAGTCTCTCCGGAAATTGTGCTTTTTATCTCCCAGATTGTTTTGGGGGATGGTTTCGCTGGGATTAGTTTTTGAGTGAATGTTTTTGCTGGAAATGTTTGGGATAGTTTTAGTTATAATTATATGTTAATGTATTGGTTGCTATGACCTTGAGTTCTTTTACATTGACCAAAATAAAATAAAAGAGGCATTTAATGTCTTTATTGTGTGTGTGTTTGCAGGCAAGCAAGAAGATAGCAGATGCTAAACTCGCGAAAGATTTTCAGGCAGTGTTGAAAGAATTTCAGAAGGCACAGCGTCTTGCGGCAGAGAGGGAAACAGCTTACACCCCATTTGTTCCACAAGCAGCTCCATCCAGGTGACTAATCAACCATGAGTGGAATCTAACAGTGGAAGACTGTGTTTATGTGTGTGGCGTAATGCTTATGTTGATACAATTTTATATATTGAACTCATTCTTAAAGAAGAATATGTTACTGTTGGTTATTAATTTTGCTTCTCTACTGGCTGTCATCTATGCACGTAACACTTAATATTTGGGCTTTTCTTTTTGCAGCTATACAGCTAATGAAGCAGATGCTAATTCTGGTAAGACGCCAGAACAGCGTGCCCTTCTTGTGGAATCCAGAAGGTAATTTTTGTATATTACATGAAACTAAAATACAATTGATAGTGAAAAGCACATTCGTTTTTTCTTTTTTTCTTCTGGTGCTGTGGAGGAATTTACATTATAAATGACAAGACTATGTGAATTTGATGAAAATCTGAAAACTTCAACATGAATTAATGTATATCAGATTACTTCTTAAATGTAACCTATTTGTCATCGGAAATTATGCTCTATAATCACGTTGATGCTAAAGTGCTTCTTTTTTCTTTATTATTTTCCTCTTCCTACACCCCGACCCCTCTCTCTGTGCGAAGAGTTGATGAACCACTGTCAGGGTTCTGCTACAAGTTGTAAACTTTGTTGAAAAACTTTTTGGTGATTTAGTGTTAATAGAAGGCTACCCCTTTCAAAATGAGTTAATATATGTTGTAAGAATTTAATTATTTCGAAATTCTAATCTGTAATTAATTGAAACACACTGCATTTCAGTGATCACATAATGAATGCCCAAGCTACCAAATGGAAGTACTAACTTGTTATAACATTTTTTATTTTAGGGTTGAAGGTATTAGCAAATTCTTTTAGGGACTAATATTGAATTCCAATTTTGTCATGGACCAAAATGTATTTTGACATTTTTAGATTTGACCTGATTCTATATTTAGTATCTCAGCTATTGCATTATCTTGCTGCAGGCAGGAGGTGGTGTTCTTAGATAATGAGATTGCCTTCAATGAGGCTATCATTGAAGAAAGAGAGCAAGGCATTCAAGAAATTCAGCAGCAAATTGGTGAAGTAAATGAAATTTTTAAAGACCTTGCTGTGCTTGTGCATGAACAAGGAGCTATGATTGGTAACTTTCACTTCTATTCTAATTGAATACGTCTCTGTCTTATCCCAAGGTTTTATTTGTCCAGAACTTCTCATGTGATCTGATGCTAAGAATTCATATTTTTTTAGATGATATTGGGTCCAACATTGAGCATTCCCATGCAGCAACTGCACAAGCAAGATCTCAACTTGCTAAAGCTTCAAAGACTCAAAGATCAAATTCTTCTTTGGTAATATATACTGCGTAATATTTGCTTTAAGATTTCACCTCTCACATGCGCAGTTTTAGATGTTGGATTTCCTCAATAAATGTAGATGTTATGAGCTTAGTCATTGAAAATCTTTACTTGAACTTTTATATGGTCGTGGAGTTCATAGTATATAATTTTAGTGATGACAGATCTTGGCTTTTACAGTTATGTCATTATACATGGGCTTTGGTTGCATGGTTGGTTTAGTTTGCATAATGTACTAATTTCTGCTGTCCATAATACTTACCTCCCCCCCCCCCTCTTCTCTCCCCCCTCCCCTCCCTCTTTTTTTCCCCCCTATAAACCTTCATGCATATTAGTTAATCTCATGCTTTGTTTTGATCTTTCTTTTACAGACATGCTTGCTTTTGGTGATATTTGGAATTGTGCTTCTAATTGTCATCGTTGTTCTGGCTGCTTAGTCAAAGATTATCAGTTCTGTTAACGATCAATGATATCAACTGAGCCATTGAAGTGCAGCTAGGATCTTCCATGCTGATGATCTCTCTCAGGTGATTTTCCCCTGATCTTGTCAATGACTGGGATTTCTCTCCTCTGGTTTCAGTGCATAATTTGACATAAGTGCATCGTGATTTTGTCCTTGGGGTTTGTGTTGTTGCTTGTGTTGATTTTAATGGTTTTATGGATGCATCACAACGTACTTCTTGTCTATTTTCTCTTTTTGTTTCCTTAATAAAAGAAATATTAATTCTTTTGGGTTTTCCTTTACTGCACTTATTGCTAACATTTTAGCAATACCTTAATTCAGTGTAACCTTATATATTGATGTTCTTTTTACGAGTTTGGAGCTTAGATTTCTTGTGCTTGGTTTGACTGCTGTATATAAGGAAAATGGATGTATTCCAGAGAGTTTAATTGATAACTGGTGTTTATTTCTCATTAATCTTGATACTTTTGTGCAGTGTTAACTGTTAAGGCAAGAAAGAAGTCATGGGGAATTGCCATTTGTACTTTTAGGCTGCGTTTGGAAGAGAGACAGAGATTGGGAGATAGAGACCGAGAGACAGAGACTTAATTAAGTCTTTGTATTGTGTTTGGTGTAAGATGTACATGATTGAGTTATGTCTCAGTATCATGTTTAGTTCAAAATAAAAACAGAGATTAAAATAAATGGAATGACTAAATTACCCTATTATTTAAAATGAAAAAACACAAAGAAAACCCTAACTCAACATTTCAGAGATCCGTTTCTCATTTGTCAATTCCAGATCTTCTCCATCGGAGAACCCATTTCGCCGGCGCCACTCCCCTTCTCGGAGTCGAGTTCGCCTCCGACGAGGAAGCCTTGCCACCATATCTCCATTTTTCCAAATATGATTTTCTCCTTGTCTCTCTCGTTCTCTGTCGCTGTGTATCACTGTCGCCCTCTGTCCGTCTCTCTCCATCTCTCTCTCTCTTGCTGTCTATCACTACTATTATTATCCTTGATGTCTTCTCATCCCTCCTGTTTTTCGTTATTATTTTTCCTGTTTTCGTATGGTGTTTTTTTCAATTTGTTTCTTCTGCTGGTTGTAGGTGATAGAAGGGAATCTGTTGATGCTTTTGAATATTGAGATTGAGTAAAGGTAGAATCTTGTGAAAAGATCTGTCCTCTTTATTTTCCAGTGTTCTTTTGTTTCAGAGATCAGTTATGTATTGTGGCATACTGAGAATTTGTCTTGCTTCTTTGAAGAACAAGTGATTTGCGTGTGTGGTATTTCATTTTTTCTCATGTTTTAGATTTTCAATAGATCAAAGATATAAATTGTCTGGATAAAGTTAATCAAAGTGTTTTCTGTTTCCATTTATTTTTCATAGTGAGAATAATTGCAAAGGCAGTAGAAATTGGTAACTCATACAATTTTTTCAACTTCATATGTTTGGTTTGAATGAAGATTTGAATGGATTGCTAGTATTTAGAACAGGTTTGTGTTGAATGCTAATATACATAACAGATTTGAATAATGAAGTGTGTGTTAGGACTAGTTGAATGGAATGCTAGTATACAGAACATATTTGGATTAGAAAGAAGTTGACTTTTATATCACAATTTTGGTATAACTGGGAATGAGTTATTCTTCTTTTTCTTTAGTTGTTTATTTGCAATTTAAGCTGTAATATAAAAGGTTATGTTTCATTCTTCGATGGGTAAATAGCAATGAGATCTAGTATTTATAATTTTTCAACATTATGTGATATATGCCTATGTTGTATAGGTCATATTTTGCATGGGTACAGTTTTCTGATTCCCCATATATGTAATACTTGAGTTTTTTATGTGGGTGCATTGTGGGGGGTAACTGTAATAACTGGTACAACAGAAAATAGGATAAAGAACGAAAACCGAGCTTGATGGGCTGAAACAGAGACGGAATCAGTGTGATATCAACCCCTTCCTAGTTATGCAATTATACTGAAACGCAGGAAATTCGAACAGACATAGTGTGATAGTATTAGAGAGACTACCCATTCCTAATATTTCCTATCCTCTCTTCTATGTCTAATTCTAGCCAATCTCATTCTCATCATTCACTATATAATAGACTTTAAACTGAATTGAATTGGGAAATGAGTGTGTTTTTGTTACTGAAAATTCTTATCAATATCTTTGGTTCTATTCTTCATTGATTTTATTCTGAAATGCTGTGTATTATGACCAGATGAACTTTTTGGTCATAGGGACCATAGTTTACAATATTATAGGAATTGACATTTAATTCATTGCTAAAATTGGTTTCCAACATTGATGGAGTTATATCCAATATTCAGAATAGATTTGAATTAGAGTTTGTTGTGCACTACCACATATTGGCTGTTACTTTTGGCAAAACATGTTCTTTGGGTTAGCATATCATAAATCATGAGTTCAAATAAATCTATTTTTTTTTCTTTTCTGAATTGTGTTTTGTCAACTCTATCAGGTACAATAGTTTATTTAACAATGACAGCTAGAAGTAGAAGATCTACAAATGTTTCCTATGGCAGCGGCAATTCTAATGTAACGAGCGAACGTTTTTGGGATTGTGGTTTGAGAGCTCTGTTACAAGTCTCAAATAGTGTTGCCAACCCAGGTAGAGAGTATTGTGCAGGTCCTGTGAGACAATCTGGATGGTTTAGATGGGCAGGCCCTTCGGACCAAGGTCAAAGTATCCAACATTTTGAAAGATGTTGAAAGAGGTGCTGAAGATTGCTCTAGTGATGTTAGTTCTAAGTTGAAGCTCAATGAACGGGTTGAAAAACTAGAGTGAAATTCTATTATTAAATAAAGTATATTTTTTTGTCTCCTAAAACTTTTGAAAAATTTCAAAAATATTTTTAATGTTCAAATAGAGGTAATGTTCAAATTGATTTTTAGATTTCTCCATGTGAATCAAATTGGTTTTTAACTTTAGTAAATGACTAAATTGATCTTCGAAATTAAATTTCGTAACTTTTTGTTCCTTTTTATTTCAAGTATCGTTAATATATATTTTTAAGTGTTAACTTGACATATGTGACATGAACACCACAAATTTATGTTTAAAATGGTGTTCCAATTTGGTGATTTAGGCTCATTTCAATAAAGAAGAAGAAGAAAGCTTGTTATTGTGAAATTCTACTTGTATTCTACTTATATTAACTTATTATGTTTACTTTGAGGCGTCAATATAATAGCTTAGTAATTAGCACAATGAGCATAGCTTAGGTACGAACGGAAAAATGTAGCGTTGAAGCTGTGAAGAAATTGGTGTTCGATGGAAACAATAAAGGAAGTAATTAAGAAGATGCTCACAGAAATAAAATTTTGAAAACACTGGTTGGTCTTTTCGTTCAATAAGTCATCGTGTAAGAATTCCATGCCAATAATCAAATTACTAATAATAAAATCCATGCCAATAATTCAATCGAGATAAGTAAATGTCTATGATAAGAAGCACTCCTATTTTATACAACTACTTCCTTTAATTTGAAAAAAAAAAAAGAAACAATATACAATAAAGAAAATGAAGAGAGGAAGAAAGAAACAAGTAGAGCTGGTAAAAAAAATGAATGGTGTTGGGTGTGGCATTGTATTTGTATTGTAGAGACAGAGCAAGTTTTAGCAGAGACAGAACCATGTCTTAAGCTTGTTGGTACCTTAAACTATTTGATGTTGGAAGTTGAAATAAAAATAAAATACAAGAGCTGTTAGTTAAATGCGAAATTTGTTTACTAAAAAAATATTTTTTGATTATTCATTTATTTGTATTGTATTCTTAAATCTTTAATCATTTGCATATATCAAAATTATTTTATCGAAAAGCCTTTTGGGATTTTACCCACAAAAAGAATTGTTTAACAAAGAGTAAAATTAGATGAAAAAATAAATATTTTTATTAAATTTATAAAAAAAATATGCATTACTCATGATTCATGAATCATTAAAAAAATACAATCGTCCATAACAAATTAAACTTTCCTAACCAGTCGAAAAACCGGTCACCCTAACCCTCACGGCCTCACCTCTGTTTTGTCTTCTGCCTCTTCTCGTGCTTTCTTATTCCGTTCGCCTTCGCCCTGAGCCACCGTCGCCGTGCTCGGCTTGGCCGTCTGCCTCTGCGTATTCTGGTCAATCTGGTGAGGAGTTTTTATTTCTTTCGCTTATTTTAATTTTTTTTTTTAAATTAGTTGAAGTGTTTACAGTTAGTTGATAAGTAGTTGATTGGTGTTGGTAAAGATGTAGAAGAAGAATCAGAAAGCTTGGGAGGGAAGAATATATTTTTGGTATAAGAATGAAGGAACCATGACTGCAGAACAAAGGAAGTGAAAAAAGATTTCTTTTTGCTGTGAGTCATTTTAAAAACTTTGTTGTGCGGCTCTTTTTGGTCAGAAGAGAGGGTTTTCTCTGTGGGTGAAAGGTTATAGGTCTATGGCAGAATAGTGGTACATGAAAAATGATTGAAAATTGAAAAATGAGAGGAGAGTAAGAAAAATAGAGGAATAAAAATACAAATTTGATGATGTTAATTTAGTGTGTTAGGTATTGTGATGTGATAGCCTTTTCTTTTTTCTGCTTGCCACTTTTCTCTTGAGATGAAAAATGGAAGATGTAATTAATTTAGTTCATAATTAGTTGGTAATTAGTGAAAATATATAATTTTTTATATTTGTTTAATTGTGAGTAGGTGATCCGGTGACTAGTAGTCTGACTGATAACTATGTTCCTAGCTGTAGAAGGAGAGGCTCGCGTGAAGTTCGAGTCTTTTCGCTTCTGAGCAAGCACGAAAGAAATCACTAATCACGTTTGAGAAGAAGCCAACATTTTGCCTCTTGCAGTGGTTCTTGAAACAAGGATGTCATCACCGGCTCATTCATCTGTGTCAACCACCGCGGTTGTTGGTGGAGGCGGCGGCGGAGGTGGCAGTAGCAGCAATGCCGCACTTTCCATTGACGATTTCCATTTCCCCTTTGACCCCATTTCAACGCACGAACAGAAGGACGATGCCATGATAGGTTTTTTTCTCTTTTCCTCTCTAATTTTTGTCTTATGTCTTATCAGGTTACTTTTATTTACTGTGTTTGCAATTAATCTGTTATGATCTTCATGAAAAACTTGAAACTTTGTAATCACTAAGTCTCTGTCTGGTCATTAGATTCTATCATTATTTGATTTGCACACGTGTCAGTTAAGAGCGATTATAGCCCTGAAGAGAATCTCAGTTAGCTAAGTTTAAGTTTAGTACTGCAGTTACTTTCTATGAAGAAAGATGAGTTAATTGTTTGATTTTTGTGCTGCCACTTTGTGGGGTTTTTAAGGTTTGAACTCAAATGACATGTAGCCTTATAAATTGCGGTAACCCATGTTGCATTCACTCTATATCATAGCCTAGTAATAGATCATAATGCAGTTAGGCTTCTTGTTTTTCCATGTTGCAGTGTTGAAGAAGGATCTCATGGCTGCTCTTGACAAGGAGGTTAAAGCCTTGGATGAAGACAACTGGAAGTTTGAAGGACCACGTTCCCGGATCCACCTCGTATCACATCGAGGTAGGTATTTCAAATCAATCTATCCTTGCTAAAATGCCTAGTCTACCTCATAATGTTTTAGGAAATCATTGTGAATTTTGTTTAGTACAATGATTAGAATTCGGGTACCTGAATTATAATTGACACTACCTGTATTAGTTGATGCTCATACCATAATTCTCATGTTCCTAAAAGTAACTTGATGAAATCCAAACTTGGTTGAAAAAATTGATGAAGATATCAGTATTTATGATAATCAATATCAATGTGTTGTCTGACTACCCTAAATCAAATTCGTAATTCATTAACTCTGGGGATAGTTTTTTTTGAATAACACTCCTAATTTTAGCTTTATGGTTCTATGCATGGCATAGTCATTCATTATTCTATGAATGTATGAACATTGAACCATCATAACTTAACTCAGTACCTTTGGCTCTTGGAAAGAGTAACTTTGTGGTTGCAAGGCTTAGGCGATACGTCTGGTTTGGTTAAACCAAGATATCTTAGCATTGGTGTTTCACTTTTCCCATTAAAGAAACTATAAATTTTTTTAAGGATGACTTTCTACCTGTTATGTGGTATGTAGTTAACATTCATTTTTTCAAAATTCCATAACTTTAGTTCTCATGGCTGCGATAACATTTTCACCCGTCTTTCCGCTGTGAATTTCTTAAATTATGTTGATCTCAAGTTGAGCATACCACGCACTTTGTTAGCCTCACATCATGATTTGTCTTGTTTAACATGGATTTTCTTCTCCTGTCTTAGATAGTATAATGAACATTTCCCTTATCTACGGCCTGAGTCACTGACACTCTGTTCCTGCTGTAGGCAACTATCGATGTCAACCCACAGAAGCTTCAAAGAATTGGAGTTTGACTCAACCAAAATAGTTGGATATCAGCACTGCGCCTCTGTTTTTGAGATCAAGTGATTATGTTGGTGATCTGCAGATATTATGCAAGTGACTTTTTTTTGCCTCTTGGTTTTTTCTTGGATAGAACACAGCTGCTATGCCACAACTTCTGGTAGTATATAGTCTTGAGGAGCTCATCACAAACAAGATTCTTTTCATGCAAGATTTTGTTACAATTTCCCTCTATCGCACCCTTGCTCTATTTGGACGTCAATGTTTGTCAGTGCACATCATTTTATATTTAATGCCTTGTATTTATTGTTACAAACAATTAGAGAGAAGGGAAAGCTGCATGGTGTATAATACTGTAAGTGGGTTAAATGTTGTGCCTTATGCTGGCCTTGTAATTTGGTAATGGGATGATTTTGATGCTAATGTTAATGTTAGTGTTATATGAATCCAGTATTGGTTGCTCCCATGTGGTAGTTTTTCTAGTAGTTAGAGAATGTTGTATCATACTTTCAAGTTTGGTAATGTTGCTCCCTAGTTTTGGAGGATCAGTATTCAATGGTTATTGACAATTTGGCTGTTCCAACACTTGTATTTTAGTGTTTGAAAAAAAAAACGGGCTAAGCTGACATGTCAGAATGGGAAAGAAGATTATTAATCGTGGCACTCTCCTCTATTAACACACACACTTGCATTCTCACCATTGCCGATTTACTATCGCTGTAGGTTCAACACTTTTGTTGGCTATTCCTGACTTATCAATTTATTTTAAATGATAGTCTCACTATTTCAACATTAATTAAGAATGTTAATCTAAAAAAAGAAAGAAAAATCAGGGTTTCAAAGTGATGATTATATATTACAAATCATGGTGTCCTTGTAGTAGTAATGTCTTGAATTAATATTATTAATTTGAAGAAGGCTTGTTCAAACAGTTTTATATTTGTTTAACCTGAACAGAAATAAAAATTTGCTGATACCTCTTTCTTTATCTATGTATAATAAGATGATGATTATTATATACTTGCTAAAGATGTAACACCTAGCTTTCAATCAATTTATTTTAAAAATTGTCACCTGAATTAAACTTTAAACTCACAAATTTCATTTTACAGTGATGTTTATGTTCAGACTTGAAGAAATAAAACTGAATTCCCTATGAATATGGAACAGATATTTTTCCAGTATGCCATGTTCACCAACCAGTGTATTTCCAAAACCATAAACACAAAAGCCGAGTACTATGTTCACATCTCACCTATCTTATAATTAAGAATAAAACTAAAAAAGATCAGATGACTCTAAAACCAAAACTCTGCTAAATCATTCACCCCTGAAGAACAACATAATCACCAAGCCTTTTTCTACTGAAATTGCAGCACCCTGTATTCACAAAAGGGTGTTGAAGAAGCTCCTTCACTGTTGCCCTCTTCCTCCAATCCTTCTCAAGACACCTCAGTACAAAGCTCTTGAACTCCGGCGACGCCGTCTCTGGCATCTCCACCTTTTCCCCAAAGCAAATGGCACACATCAGTGTTGCCCAGTCCGGTCTCTGCTCCGCCCCGATCAACGGAAAATGCCCCAGAAAGCACTCCAAAACCACCACCCCCATCGACCAAACATCGCCGGCAAAACCATCCTCACCACCACCTCCTCTCCAACTCTCAGGATCAATCCTTTCAGGACTCATGTATGCACACGTGCCTGCATTGCCATAGTGATGAAGATCATAATCACCACCACCACCATTACTCTCTTTCTCTTCCACCACCACGTGGCTCACCCCAAAATCCGCTATCTTCACCTCACCCTTCTCATTCACGAGCAAGTTCGAGGGCTTAATGTCTCTGTGCACAACGTGCATGGCATGCAAATAGTTAAGCCCTTCCAACACGCGCTTCGCAACATCAGAGATCACATCCTCCGACAGTGTACGATGATGTTTCAAGATATCATACAACGACCCTCCACCCATGTACTCCATAACAAAGCTTACACCATTATCACTGCAAGAACCGTTGTCGAAAACCGCATGGCACTTCACTACGTACGGCGAATCCATCTTCTTCAGAATCTCGGCCTCCACGTGGTTAGGGCTGCCATCAATGCCGATTATCGAGTTGGAGCGTATCACTTTCAATGCGTAGAAGCAATGACTCTTCTTGTGTCGAACCTTGTACACTATGCCATCGTTTCCATGGCCAAGAACCGCAAGCTTCTCGAGGTCTGAGAGGTTAACTACGACCGAGGAGGAGGATGAAGAAGATCCTGATAACGATACTGATGCATGTGGAAGTGGTGACGACGACGACGATGACGACGACGACGACGATAACGAAGGAGGGTTTCTTTGCGGCAAAGAGAGCCTTAGAGCTTGTTGGTGCCTCCTTTCTCTGATAACCAATGTCATTTACTTTTGCACTTGATGACAAATTAAAGCCTAAAAGGGTAAAAGTAATTATAATTAATTAATTAAAAAGCTTAAACACATGCTAATCTGTCATCATTATCATCATAAGTGTGATTTGCAAAAACTAAACGTGGAAGAATTTTGGTGAGAGAAGAGACACGTGAATGAGTGTAAGTGTGATGAGGGCGAAAACAATGGAGAAGTGAGGGTTTTCTGGTGATCTTCAGGGCTTATCAGTGGCTGTGATAATCTCTGCTTTCTTTAATTTTCTCAAGATTTATATGTGCTTTATTTTTGTTTTTTTTTTTTTTAATTATATAATCTTTTTTCTGGAATTTATTAAGATTAAGATAATGATACTTTCCAATTTTAGGTGAAGCTTCAGAGTTCATGGTTCTCGTTAAACATGTGCATCTATCCTTATAGGTTGTTATAATTTGGATTCAATCCCTTTTGATTTGAATTTTAAATAAAATTAATTCAATTTGATGGAAAATTTTTGTTGTGATTTAGATTGATTTGTTTGGTGGAATAAAGTCAAAATTTAATTTTTAAAGATTAAAAGATTAAACTTACTTATAATATTGTAAAATAATGAATAGATAAAAATAAAAGAAGAATATTTATAAAATATTATCTAATTTATAATTTATTTTTATATCTTTTTGTGAAAAATTAGATTTTAAACATTATCATTAGTTTATTTCGTTGTGGTAGGGACCAGAGTCAAAAGTTTTAAAATTTTCAAAAACATCAAGAAAGAAAAAAATATATATATAAAAAATCAAACTAAAATCAACATTCACTATGTTACATTATTGTTAGTTAACTAGATATTTCATTTGAGTTTGAAGTTATACAATACTTTCGTATTTTATAAAACATCAAAACTAATTTTTAATATGTATTTTATATTTAAAATATATTTTATAGAAATGACTATTTTAATTGATTTTTTTACGTGCGTATAATATAATTGATAAAATATTAACCTGATTTTGGAATAAGTTAATCATATTATATATATAAAATTAAACATTAAATTAGTTATTTGTATAATATTAAAATTGTGAAAACTCCGGTGCAGTCGACTTCACGTGAAGTTGATAAGTGAGAGCCGTTCGATAAAAATTTAGTCAAATCAGTCAAATTATCTAACAATTCTCAATTATCAACTTCATGTAAAGAGAGCTGTATTTGAGTTTTCACCAATTAAAATATATATTAAAAATAAATTAAATAATACATATGTTTATATATAAATACATACTAATTAATTTTTTATAAAAATTATTTATTTTATTAAACTTTCTCAATCCAATATACTAATAACTAATTTTTTTTATACATAACCTTCTTTATTTAATATTAGGTTTATAAAACAAAACTATCTTTTTTTTTTATGGAATCTACCCGAATACATTATTTGGATAGATTTTATTTCCGTAATCTAATCAACTGATTCAAGTAATCTAACAAAAACATCATTAATAAATTAAATTTGCATATCATATTTCATTTTTTAAAATCGAATCCAAAACGAACCATCTAAAACCCGTTATAACAGTATTATTTTATCTTTGTTGATTTTTTGTGCAAAGATTCTTAAACAAAAAATGGATTCAATGAATATGTACAGGAAAAAATATATTTGTATATAAACAAGGCTTCAAATTTAATTAAGGAAAAAAAACCTTTTACGAAAAACATGTTAAATATATAATTATCAATTTATTTTAATAGTTTAAATTTTTAGAAGTGTTAATTCATAATATTCACTCACACCCCCTAATTTTTGTTTATGTTACATTATTTTGGTTCTAAAGGTTTAAACTCTACAGAAAAAATAAAAAATAATAATTAAACCATGCTGGAATTTTTTTTAGTATTATTGTTCTTATTGTAAAATTATTGATAGTAGAACTATGGCACTAATTTTTCTAGATATGAAAAAAAAAAATTTGGTGTAACACTTAATTATTATATTTTATGGTATTTTTTAAAATTATGGTAGTGACGTCCCCACAATACACCTCCATTTAATACGCAGCGGCGTATTGTCTCGCTCCCAAAATTTTAAAAACCACCATAAAACATATTAATTAAATACTATATTTAAAATGATGGGAGCGAAACAATACATCCTTTTATCAATAGACGGACGTATTATCTCACCTCCATAATAAAAAAAAAAAAGAATAAATGACTATTTGTACCCATGAAAAATAAAAACGCTGATATATTTATTCACATTAGATCGAAACTAAACTTGTACCCATGCAAGATACCCTCTATGTGACAAAAGTACACTGTCTTTGGAGGGTTGGAGTGCTACGTAGGATACTTTTGTCACACGAAAGACATCTTGCATGGTACAAGTTTAGTTTTGATTTAGTATGGGTGTCAATGTTTTCATCTTTTATGCATACAAATCATCATTTATTCAAAAGAAAAAAAATATAAAATAAACGAGCCATGCATCATGTTTGTATTGTTAAATTTTTTGAAATATGTTTGCGTGTTATAGAATAAAGAATTCATAGAAAATATATCACCTTGATATGCATTGAGCTCAGTAAGACAAATCTTTCTTCTTTCAGCGCAGCAACTACGAAAGACGCGTTATTTATCTAATGGATTTTGGAATGCACTATGGATGAGCAACCTGGAAATAATAACATAAAAATATGAGGAAAATAGAACAAGAGTGAGGAATATAAATTTCTTGGGGATATAGAAGATTAGCAGGAGTGAGGAATTCACCAAAATAAAATCTTAGAAAAAATTGATTGTTATGTACTCAGATGAATGCAGAGAAGATGCACATATATATAATAATAAATGTGCAAATCTGAAATAAATTATGAGAGTTATGCCAATTAATTTTTACCCTTTTCCTTTTTCTTGATTGCCTTATTTGATTAGGATTTTTTTAATGAAAGACTAAGTTTTTGATTCTTAAGCCGACTTTGTTACCTTTTCTTGAAAAAATGTAGTAGCATATTTGGTTCGGAAATACAATAGAAAAAATATTTGGTTAAAAAATAGTCCATTATTTATGATTTTATTAAATAAAAATAGGAAATTACCAAACAAAAAAATCATCATATCCATGATACTTGGAAATTTTCAAACAAAAAATAAAATCAAATTCATAATCTTTATTTTCTATCTCCCCACTTAAATGAAAGAAAAAAAAGTCTTTATTATTTTTTTTTAAATAAACTTTAAAAAAATACGTCCAATAGATTTAAATAAAAAAAAAAATATACAAAAGATGAAAATACTTCAAAAAGATAGTATGAACTCATCCTAAAAATAGAATGAACAATTTGGGTCCCTAAAAATATTTTTTGATTGAATGACTCTTATCACTCTTATAATTCACTTAAAAAATTATAAAAATATAATATAATAATATAAAAACATGATGTAATTAAAACTCTAATTTCTCTCTTAATTCTAATTTTAAGAATTTCTATTCTATTATTTCTACTCTCTATCTAATTCTATTTTTTAATACAGTATTGTATAAAAAAATATACACACAAAAATTAAAATTTTTCATTCTTAAATTTTGATAATTTTATATCAAGTATTTTTTTTGTTATTTTATTTCTAGTGAATGATTAAAAATAAAAATAAAATGTAAAAAGGTCTATAGAACTCATTTTTGTTGACTTTTTTCTATATATTTCCTAAATAATTATTCAAATATTTTTAAAAAAATTTAATCAAATGCATATTATTTGCCACCCATAAATATAATTACGATATGTATACAAAAAAAAATCAACTATATATTATAAATAACATATTTATTTATACACAAATATATAATAATTAATTTTTAATATATAAATAATATTTTTATAAAAAAATATTTTTTTGTTCTCTTGACAAATTTAGACCATTTTAAAGAATTTTTATTATATAAAAACCCTAGAAGACTCCCACTTTGAGGGCTATCGCGCCAGCCTTGGCAGCAGATAGAATAAATAATATTTTGTAAAAGAATTCTTTTTTTCTTATTCTTTGCTTTCATTTTCTTCCACTTTATGGACTTCTACTTCTTGTTTTTCTGGTTTTTTCTATTGTAGACCGTTATCAAATCTGAATAAGATGTAGATTAAAAAATAAAAGAAACTCGTATTTTTTTTTAGTATTTTTTTTTTCCTAAAGTTAAAAATGAATCCAAAATTTTTAGATAAAGAGAGAGGCTATGTCATTTGTTCGTTGGCAATTTCTCCAGTTTTACTTTTTAAGATTTTTAGTAATTGAATATTATTTTTTTTATCAGATTATAGTTTAATATATAGAATATTTATCTTTTTGTTATCGATGTAAACCTAATATTTGTATGATACTTATCATTGACATTTGACTTCTCTATAAAAGAAAAATATTTTTTCCGTTGGTATTCGTTTGTTTGTCTAGTATCCAATAATATTGTTTCGACAAAAAAATGTATTTCATTATATTCATGAAAAAAATTATTCAACACTTACAAATAATAAAAAAAAATTAGATGTAACTCTAAAAAACAAATTAGATATGTTCTATATTGAACTGATAGTATCCAATAATATTGTTTTGACAAAAAAGTATTTCATTCATAAAAAAAATTATTTGACACTTACAAATAATAAAAAAAAAATTAGATGTAACTCTAAAAAACAAATTAGACATGTTCTATATTGAACGGAAAATTGAGATGTTTAAAATTCAATTACAATAAATCTTAGCTTATAAAACAATTTTTTTGTTTATAGATCTACGCATAAAATACTACAGTGAAATATTCTTTTTTTCCCCATAAAATTAAATTCTTTTTAATATGAAAATATTTTTACAAACTAAAGACTGTCTCTAAGTATCTCTCTCCCATATTCGAGAGATCTAAACATGAACCAACAAACTAGAACCATCCATAACATGAGAAAAACAAAAGAATATAATATAATATAATTGGTACTCCTAGCTAGATCAAGTTATTTTTAATAGGAATGGGTCGGCTTAAGTCAAAGTTTAAAAAAAATCTAAATCTAATTTGAGCTAACACAATTACATTTTGGTTAGTTTGAGTACTTTTTTTTTTGTTTAAATTGGAACCAACTTGATCTGATGAGACTCTAAGTTTAAGATAATAAATAAAATATTTATTGGTAATAAAATAGATATATAACAGATAATTAACATTAATATTAAGAATAAATGTGATTATTATCTCTCTCCTCATTTTTTTTATTATTACTGTTTTCTAAGTTTAGATTTAATGAGTATATCTTTAGTAATAGTTGTTGATGGTCTCATTTATTTGACAATCGAAGGCTTCTTGTAAATTTGAAGTTGAAACACATTGACCAACAAAATGTTGTGATGAGCTGTCTTGACAATTGAAGAATGATTAAGGACATGAGATGTGAATTTTGTAAGTAGGTTAAAAATAATACACCATAAAAAATAAAGGATTTAGTTACGAAGAAAACTGTGGCTAAAGGCAGAAACAACTGGCGATGACACATTAGTTACGAATGAAGATCCATTACTAACAAGAGGGAGCACATTTTTATTTAACCATGGTTTTCGGCCTGTTAGCCACAATTTTAGAAACTGCAAAGATATTTGAATAGTCACAGTTTTGACATTATTATCCACACTAATTTAAACAAAAGGTATAATTTTGCTACACTTTTTTCGTAGTTAATATTGACTGTCTGGATTTTTGTGCCACACTTTTTTAGCCATACAATTTGTTTTGGGAGCAAATTTGAGATACAGTAATTTGACTTTATTACTAACATGGATTCATGGCAAAAGTCTCCTTCAAAAATGTCTTTTTTTGTGGTAGTGATGGGTGTTGTTAAGTAGCACTGTCAATCTCGTAGAGTAAAATATTGCCACCATATACGTGGATCGTAGAATGAATATCTAACTTAATTCATATCCATTATAACGAAGAATAAAAGGATTTATTAAAAAAAATTAATTAGTTCATGTCTCAGAATACTAAGATAACTAGATCCTTCGTCATATCAGTCGTAAAGGTTTAATGTAAACTTTATACTTAGAAATGTTAACTTGGTGAATTGTTGAATTGGCAAAAGATCTATTTATTTTTATTTATATAGACAAAACAATATCGTATATGATTATAAAAAATATTATACATTTGTATTTGATATTGAAAAGTCAGATATACTAATTTTTTTTGGTGACTATAAATATAAAATTTGTATATAATTTACGTATAATTTGCATGTGGTATTATGAACAGTCACTTTATTTTTTTAAGCAAAATACGGGTCAAATTTAGGTGATAATACAGTCTTTAACAATTAATTTTTCAAATCAACGTTCCACGTATATAGTTTAGGATAAATATAAAACTTGTATATAATTTACGTATAATTTGCATGTGATATTATGAACAGTCACTTTATTTTTTTAAGTAAAATAGGGGTCGAATTTAATGTTTACTTTTGTTGACAAAGTATTTGAATTTTGAAAGCATTGGCCTAAAATACAAAATTTAAGGTTTTGATTGAGTTGTTATTTTAACACAAGATATTAAAATAAAATTATATTAAAATAAAAACCAAAATTTAAGGTTTTGATTGAGTTTTTATTTTAATACAAGAAATTAAAATAAAAAGTAAAAACCAAGCATGCGATAGAATTATATGTTTTTAAAATATAAATTTAATTTTAATATTAAATGTAAAATAATTTTATACATGTATCTAATTATATAAAGCTATATTAATAATAAAACAAAAATATTAGATGTCCAACTATTTTCATTAACTAAGTTATTAAAATTTAAACTTCAATCACACTCCTCTTCCGCCTCCTTCAACATGGTCTCGTCGTTGCGGCTACCACCACTGTATTCGTCGTTGTTATTGCTGCTACAAATCACAATTGTCTTCTTCTTACGTTTTTTTTTTTTCTTCCTTCTTCAACGTCTTGTTCTTTTTTTTTTTTTCTTTTTCTTTTTTTTTTCTTTTTTTAATGTCTTTTTCTTGTTATTATTGTTTGATTTCTTTCTCTTTGTGAATTAGATGTATCCTTTTTATTTATCGAGTGAAATTGAAAAAATACGAATGTCTTTTATATTATTTTTATATGCTTAATATTTGTATGATATGTATGTGAATTTGTGTGCTATATGTTGAACAAAAATGTGTACTATATTTAAATATTTGTGTACTTTAATAAACCAGAATTTGTTTAATAATTTTACAACAGTTAACCACAAAAAATCTCTCAAATTATTCAAATGCTCACAAAAATGTATCCGAATTTTACTATCGACAAAAATACCTTTAAATAATTTAAAAATACGATAAAAATGTCCAACAGTAAATATATATTTTCAAAAAATACTTAGAAATTAAATTTTGATGTGATTTTTTTGCAAGTATTCTTAAAAAATGAGATATTATTATTCTTAAAATTTGGTGTTTTTTCTAAGTATATATTTTTTGTGATTTTTTAAAAGTATTATTAATTGTTAACAAAAAAATATATACTTAATGAAAAATTACCAAATTTTAAGGATAATAATATCTCATTTTTTAAAACATTCTTGCAAAATATTGTACCAAAATTCAATCTCTAATGTATTTTTTGAGAAATACATATTTAATGTTAGATAATCTTACAAAAAAATTAACATTAAATATGTATTTCTCAAAAAATACATTAGAGATTGAATTTTGATGCAATTTTTTACAAACATGATTAGAAAAATGAGATATTATTATTCTTAAAATTTGGTGATTTTTTGTTAAGTATATATTGTTTTTGTAATTTTTTAAAAGTATTATTGATTGTTAACAAAAAAAACTATAAAAAAATATATACTTAACAAAAAATCATCAAATTTTAAGTATAACAATATCTTATTTTTATAATCATGCTTATAAAAAAATTGTATTAAAATTCAATCTCTAAGGTACTTTTTGAAAATATATATTTACTATTGGATATTTTTATTGCGTTTTTAAATTATTTGAAGGCATTTTTGTCAACGTTTAAATAATTTGAGAATATTTTTTGTGGTTAACCCTTTTGACAAATTAGCGTGAGTTGTATACTATTAATTTTGATCACTTGTGTTTGTTTTCCTATGCTTCATATTTGTGTGTTATTGTACATATTTTTTGTTTTTTTATTATGCTTATTTAGGATGATCTTAGTTTTCTTTAATTGAGTTATTTGAAAAATTAGTATTATTTTATAATTCTATTTTTTGTGCTATATATATAAATTTGTGTGTTATGTTGAATAAAAATGTGCGCTACACTTAAATATTTGTGTGCTATGGTAAATCATAATTTGTTTAATGGTATATATCAAATTAGTATGAGTTACCAAGTTATTAGCTAGCTTCTATTACTTGTGTGTTGTAAAAATGAAGGGGTGTGTTGTTTTACTTTGTTTGATTTACACGTTATGTGGTATGGTGTAACAGAATTCAGTAAAAGAATATACACATAAATTTTGATGTAGCAAGCTTGTACATGTAGTACAAATTCTTTGAATTGTGTATTAGTGGAACACTGGAGTACGTGTCACGCGTTTTCATTTTGAAAATTGTTTTTATTATAGTTAGATCAAATTGGTTAAGGAAAAGTATAGATACTAATATACTATCTGTCAACTTTTTTTCAACAATAATTAATTATTATATTTTAAACATAGGGTTAATCATCAATTATACCCCCGAATTTTGTAAACGCTGACAATAATGCCCCTCACTTTTATTATCGACAAAAATATCGTTGGATAATTTAAAAACGTGCACCAAATGCCCGTCCGGCAAGTGATGCCTTCTCCGTTGACGGAAGTGTGTGATGTGGCAAACGAAAAAGCTTGTGTGGCAAACGGAAAACTTACCTGGACCCGTTCCCAAATTTTCTAATTCAATAACCCTAATTCCTAGTTAATAACCTAATTTCAACTAATGTATTAAGAAGTTACAAGATTTTAACACTGTGAAAGAGGGTCAAAAAGAGTAAAATAGTTAACACTGTAGTCATAGTAGCATCTCCATCTTCTCCTCTTCAAGTCACCGTCGAAGACCATCGTCAGCCCATCGCTGCCGCAACGCTAGTTTGGAGGGACATTGTCGCATGTTGGTGGTTGTTCATCTGACAAGGTACGCGTAATATCTTTGCCTCTTTGCCATTAGAAACTTTGTCTTCGTTCATGTTTCTGTGGCTATATGGTCTTTGATGGAAAAATATGACAACTAAATATGTGACAATTTGGATTTCTGGCATTAAAATTTTGTCACTTGATGCATGCGTTGTTTGCTATATTGCAGTGGTTTAGGGTTTAGTCAGGGTAATTTTTTCTGTTTTGGATGAACAATGTTAGTACTTGATTGGTGTTGTACTAGTATTAAAATGTGTATTTTTTCTGCTTGAAATTTCAGATGTCATCACTCATAACATTTGTGATGCACCACATGGGTAGGTTAGAAAGCAATCAAAAGGGTGGAATGCAATATTCTGGGGGTACTGTTAGCAACATTGACAGGGTATGTGTGGATACTTGTAATTTATTTCTGGTAGAAGGGTTGTTTCTCGATTTAGATTACACAGGGTTTAAGGACGTTCATTGGTTAGAGCCCGATTTTGACTTATCAAATGGTTTAAGGCCACTTAAGAGGGATGCTGATGGTATTAGTATGTGTGATGCTGCGATGAAAAATGGTAATAGGGTTCACTTGTATTTTGAACAACTGACTGGATTGCCCTGTTGTCATGGAGCGGCTGCTATCCAAAGGAAGAATCACCGGCCTGAGGACTATGTGCATCATTGGTTGTGCATGGAGCACTACAACAGGGCATATCAGTTTCACATTAACTCTGTACCTAGTAAAGAGTATTGGAGTGACTATGAAGGTTATCCTTGTCTACCTCCTCCATACAAAAGACCAATCGGAAGACCTACAAAAAAGAGAGCACGTCATGAATATGAGCGTCAGGGTAATAGCCAATACAAAATGCCGCGAAAGTATGGTCAAACTACTTGTAAGTGGTGCAAAAAGGTAAACACCTCACTTGATAGTAACCCATTAGTTTTGTACTCGAAATCAGTGTATACATGACTTGTTAATTTGTATTCTAAATATGTGCTAACCTATTGTATATGCTGCAGCAAGGACACAATACAAGGACATGTGAAGAGACGAAAAAAAGTCTTAGGGGAGATACTAGTCAAGCAGCCGAAACTGCATCAGGAGCAGCAAATGAACAAGAAGATGCTGCTGATATATCAGATAGATAGCAAGAAATGTACTATAAGGAGACTCTTGAGGCAGCTGATGAACAACAACTTACACAAGGGCACCCCCAATCTCAAACTAATAATGAGGTTAGCTTCAATGTTAACACATTTGTACTTGTTTTTTCTGTAACATACACAGACTTCTGGAATTTATGTGTTGAATTTGTAGCAAGCCCAAGAGTTGGAATCAGACCCTGCAGCAGCGTCTGCTTCAACCACCACTATCAACAAGTTAGCTCCACCAAAGGTTGCTGGTGCTGTAGCTGCTGCTCCAAGACCTGTGAGGAGAGGTGCATCTAGTGCTAGGGCAAAGATCCCCATTATGAGATCAACATCCACTATTGCACTAGCACATGATCCAATTAGGCCACCACTGGCCAGGTCCAGTGTGGCTGCTGCTCCCACTCCAAGGGCTACCTCAGTGAGGCTCAATGTACCTTTTAGACCACCACAGGTCAGGCCCAATGTGACTGGAAGGCCCAACATTCATGTGAAGCCCAATACTTCAGTCCAAGTGCATGTGCCAAATTCTAGCTCCAGTGCTCCCTCATTGGTTTCTCACCAAACAATGAGTGCAGCAAGCAAGGGTACCACAGAGAGATTCATGGAATTCATGCCTACACCTGCACCTTTAAAGCCTTCACAAAAACCAAAGAAGAAGCCATGATGAATGTGTTGTATTATGGTCTTTTGACATTGTAGAACTGATTTAGGAATCCTTTGTTTTGAGTGTTAATGAGCTTTTTGGCTGACTTGTTTAAGTTGTTTTTAGATATATTGAACTAAGTTGTGTTTGACTTTGTTAAGTACTTTTTGTGGTAGATTACCTAATTCCCTTATGTCATTGCAACATTGTCACTTGATCACAAGTTATGCTTGAATTACAGGGAATGTTTATTTACTTTTTGGGGATTGTTATAAATGTTATGTAACTTGTTATGGTTAATGTGATCAGATATAGTACATTTAAATGTTAATTACCAAGTTTGTACTACAAGTATTCTATTTGGTTTTACTGCACTTTGCAAAACACAACAGACATCAGGTTCTCATCAAATTTATAGTTGAATAATTCGCTACACTCTTAATACACATCAGGTTCCATGAAAACACAATACAAGAGTTGTCATTCTCTATTTCAACCAAATTTGACACATTCACAGTTATCAAAATACACACTAATCATTCACATTTACTTTTCATCCACTATTTAACATTAGTTCAACTCAGTTCTTAAACAGAACAAAGAAATTGACGAAGACACCAATTGCAACCCCAATGCACATCATGATTAGAAGAATTTCAATCCTCCTTAATTTATCCTTCAATTCTTTTGTAAGAACAGGTAGCACCATGGGGTCTATGTCCTCATACTCCACTGATTCGAACAGCTTTCTTGTGCTCTTCTGTTTGAGTTTTCCACCAGGTAAGCTTTCCGTTTGCCACACAAGCTTTTCCGTTTGTCACATCACACACTTCCGTCAATGGAGAAGCCATCACTTGCCGGACGGGTATTTGGTGCACGTTTTTAAATTATCCAACGATATTTTTGTCGATAATAAAAGTGAGGGGCATTATTGTCCATGTTTACAAAATTCGGGGGTATAATTGGTGGTTAACCCTTAAACATATGTATAAACTATAAAGAGACACATCTAAGAAATACATCTATAAAGACATTTCTATTAGACACGGTCATAAAAAAATATATTTTTATGAGACACATCTAGAGAAGCACTTCTATTAAACACAGTTATAAATAAGAGTTGGCAGAAGTTAACAAAAATGCTGTTGATAACATAACGGGATTGATTGGTTAAACTTAGTTGTCAAAAAAATTTGTACATATAACATCACTCTTAAAAATAATTACTTTTTACATTGACCATATAAATAGTTATACAAAAGAATAAATTTAATTGCACAATTATATAAAATACTTTACCCTGCCAGTGATTAAAATTAAAATTTTAGAAATATATAAAAACTAACAAATATTCTAAAATAGGTAAAATCCATCAAACTAGAAAGTAAGCAAGTTAGAGGAGAAATTAATTGAAGTCACCTATATTTTCGTGACTAAAGTGACGGCAAGCGTTATCCATAGATTTTAGACATTTTAGTATTTTACTTTCCTCTTCTCTTCCTTCCTCTCCAAACAACTTATCTGTTACTTAATAATTTAAAATTTAAAATCTTAAACCTTGTTTGGAGCTCTGTTTTCCCTCATCTCCAAGCATAAACTAGGGTTTACGTTTTTTTTTTTCAAAAATTATCCCCTCAAACCCTTCCTTTCCCTCACAACCATACACTTATCCTAATTATTTCTTTCCATTTTCTTCTTTTTAATTTTCTTGGGGAAATAAAAAAAGAATTTTAAAAATAAATATTCCACATGAGTGGAGTGAGTACCAGCGGTGGAGACGATGGCGGTGGCATGCTCGTGCCGGCGCCGGCACCGATGCCGATGCCGAGTACGAACACGCCGCCGCCGTTCCTGAGCAAGACGTACGACATGGTAGACGACCCTTCAACGGACCCGATCGTGTCGTGGAGCGCAACGAACAATAGCTTCGTGGTTTGGAACCCACCGGAATTCGCGAGGGACCTTTTGCCGAAACACTTCAAGCACAACAACTTCTCCAGCTTCGTTAGGCAGTTGAACACTTACGTATGTTCCTTCTTCTTCTTATTGTTTTTATCGTTGCTGGAGTAGTTTTGATTGATTGGTGATATTTTTTACTTTTATTCTTTTTATTTTGCGTCCTGGACGATTGAATTTGAAGGGAACACTATTGGTGGTGTTCTTTCCGTGAACAATAATAGTTCCTTTTGGACTAATTAGTAACTAATAGTACATTTAGAATGTTAGTAACTTCTCCAGTTGATGAGTGTTTGGTATATTTGGATATGCTGCAAAATGCAGAGAAAATGTGATTCTGAAATTATCTATTCATATTAGCCTTTGTCTATGGAATTGATTTACTGTCGCAGTAAAAGTGAAAAGACTATATGGTGGTGTCATGATTGGCGATTTTCCCCTTCCTGGGGTTTGAGTTTTGGTATGGGTTTGGGTTTAGTTATGTTGTTGATTTTCATATAGACTGGATGTAAAGTAGGAATTTTGCTTCATCTGTCTCTTTTAATTAATGGTGATTGCTATGATGTCTAACTTGCCAAAGAAGTTAAGAATCAATATTTAATTTGAGAAGTATAAAAGTAAATAATTTTTAAATATTTAAAGTTTGCTATAAAAGATAGGTTATGCAAAAATTAGGTACCAACTCATAGGCATAGAATTGGCCTTAATTATATTAGACTGGTTGGAGTTGGATATGTATCAAAGGAAGAATACTAGAATAGCCCCTAAAATTTAAATTTGATATCTTATCCTCCTGCATTATCCCGGCAACTAGATGGAGCACAAGAGGGAAATTTGACAAAGAAAGCCATGCTCAGGTTAATCAACTGCACATATGGTATAAACCTAGTTGAAGTAAGGTGACTTGTATTATATCGAAGATGATTTAGGAGTCTACAGGTTCTTCTATGAACTGTATTGTTTAACACACTAACTTAAATGTAACTAGAATATTGGGGGTGAGTTGGGTGGGTGAAGATGGGGAGTCCTATATCCTCCTATGATAATACAAAAACATGAGCCTGCTGATATCAATTATTAAAAGTATACTAGTAGTAGTTTTTACTAGTCTTTAAGAGACGTATAATGTGGTAAATCTCATTGCAACATCTATTCCAGTTCTCGTGGAGCAGGTGTAGATTGCCATGATTTAAGTTCGATGAAATATTACCATTGCACCATAAATATAATCATACGTGGTCCTATCTGTATATTTTTAGCTTGGCTGTACTTGTTTACTTTGGTGTTTAATGTGACAAGAAAAAGTTACTTCTGCTTTGGAGGTGGATTGACTACGTTTTTGTCTCTGCTTTCTTACAACATTAACTCGTCATCATTATTCATTGAGCAGGGTTTCAGGAAGGTTGATCCAGATCGCTGGGAATTTGCAAATGAAGGATTTTTGAGGGGTCAAAAGCACTTACTTAGAACTATAACTCGGCGGAAACCTGCCCATGGTCATAGTCATCAACAGGCTCCACAATCACATGGACAGAGTTCAACAGTAGGGGCATGTGTAGAAGTTGGGAAGTTTGGGATTGAAGAAGAGGTTGAGAGACTTAAAAGAGATAAGAACGTCCTCATGCAAGAGCTTGTGAGGTTGCGACAGCAGCAACAGGCCACCGATAGCAAGATGCAGACAATGGCTCAGCGCCTTCATGGAATGGAGCAACGACAACAACAAATGATGTCATTTCTGGCAAAAGCTGTTCAAAGCCCAGGATTCTTTGCTCAGTTTGTGCAACACCAAAGTGAGAACAATAGACGCATAACTGAAGTCAATAAAAAGCGTCGGCTCAGGCCGGAAGGCATTTCCGAAACTGAGCCTGCTACTGTTCCTGCTGGACAAATTGTGAAATATCAGCCTATGATGAATGACCTAGCAAAATCAATGCTAAAGCAAATCATCAAATGGGATGCTTCTCATGTCGATGCTCTAAGTAAAAACTCAGATAATTACTTGATTGCCGATGACACCATGACTTCAACCTGGCCTTCTGGTTCTGGGGTAACACTTCAAGAGGTTCCTCCGGCTTCAGTGCATTCCTCCCACACTCCTGCTGCTACGGGGACTCAAGGACACATCCCATCAGCAGCCATACCTGATATTCCGTCTTTACCACAAGTTGCAGCTCCTGAAAAAGTTACAAAGGATGGATCATCTGGGGCACCTTCTATCCATGCTTCTCAAGCAGATGTTATCATGCCTGATCTTCCTTCGATAAATGAGACAGAGACAAGAAGTAATATTCAAATGCCCGAAGAAAATTATAGGGGACCAGAGAAAGGGGACGAGGGATATATGGATCCTAATTCACTGGGAGTTGGTGCGTCATTTCCTATTGATATAGAAGGTTTTTCCCCTGAAATAGACATCGATGATTTCTTATCGAATCCTTCTATCTGGGATGATCTCTTGCAAACTCCAGTGCCCGTGGATATTGAGGAAGATGTTGCCAAAGAGTCCAAGGGTAATGGGGTGGAAACAACAGAAAATGGATGGGACAAAACTCAACGCATGGATCACCTTACTGAGCAGATGGGTCTTCTTTCTTCGGATGTACAAAAGAGAGTTTGATGTCTATTGAATCTATGTTAACCTTCTGTATTATTGTCTAAGGTAACCCCTGACCTAGAATGCACTGGTGCTTTGTCATCGATACTTAATCAGTTCCTTCCAATGTTATAGACAATATGTAAAGTTGACGCTCTGATAAATATGTGAAAAAGATATTAGGGTAATGGTTGCTCAAGGAGAATAGAAGATCTTGTATGATGAAAAATTACAGGCAACGTCAGTTAAGAGAATTGTGAAGATTCATTCACTGTTAATGAATTTATCCGCATCAATACTTTATATAAGACTTATTTCATGACAATTAACATTTCTTATGTAATTGATTTAAGAAGGGATGTACAGATAGTTTAGTGCTTTTATCTTTTTTTTTTTTCTAATTATTCTTTGTTTTTATTTTTAATATCATGTACATTCAAATTTGCCACGAGAATTCAAGTTTATGCAACTTATGCTTGATTAAAGGGTCATATAGACTTCACGTCTCACGCAATGTTCTTATTTCTTATCAAATTTGTTTCGTTGCTCTTTCCATGCTCAAGGACTTTACTTAAAAGGCTTTAAATTGTGGTGTTTTGGAAGTAAACTATCATTTTTACCTACAAAATTTTAAACATGGAGAAATCTATCCATAAAACAATAAAATTGAAGTTGTACTTATAAAAGATGGATTTCTACGACAAAATCATCTAAACCCTAAAAATCTACCCAAAATTCCCAAATTACCTTTCTTAGCCTAACTTTATCCATCTTAAGCTCTAACTCCCTTTATGGCTTTTATCACCACTAAAATTCTTCCTCACCAGCTCTCATCCGCATCTACCACAACTGCCAGTGCCACCATCACCACAACCACCACCGTTGTCACCTCCTTCTCCTTACCACCACCATCCTCCCAACAAACAAGCAGATTCAGAGGTCAAAGTTGGATAGAATCATAGCAATGCCACGAAACCTAAACCAAATACTAGTCACGCCACCATCCCCATAACTACAGTCCTTGCCATTACCATAACCGTCACCTCCATCTCCATCATTTTTGTTGAATCCACCTCCACAATGGCTACCACTGCGGCTAAATCTACCTCCACCATATCCACGACCTCTTCCACTTCTGAAGCCATCGCCATCACCTCCGCCGTCGCCACAGAAATGAGGCTCGTTGACAGTGATGTTGCGGCCATCAAGGTTGGAGCCGTTAGCAAGGAAAGTGCCTCCAGTGGCGAGCTCCGTCGACGGTGACAACAGACGTGGCGCTGGTGGAACGGCTCCTCTATCGCATCCCTCCTCTTTCTCTGGCTAACCCGAGCTCTCCATCTCTTCGTTCTCTGCACCACCAGCTACGACAGTGATGACAAAGATGTTTTTGGCTGCTGCTCCTTCCTTCGCCGTACATGGTGATGGTAAGGCTTCTGATCCAGTGGTCATTCCTTTCTTCTCTCACTCCTCCATCTCTCCTATTCCTCTTCACCGCCTCCCAATCTTGCCCTCCCTCTCCAGGAACAACAATTATTATTTTGTTCGAGTTTGGTTTGAATATATGATCGTGCTGTTCACTAAGGCATGAAAAACAAATAATTGTTGATCCTACGACTAGAAAGAAATTATACTTATTTTGGATTCTTTTTTTAATCAAATTATAGTTGTGATTTACAATGGGAATAGAAAGGGGGACAAGGGACGAAGGGAATTAGGGTTAGAAGAAAGGTAATTTGGAATTTTTTGTTAAGTTTTTAGAATTTAAATAATTTTATCGTACAGAATCCATCATTCTTTCATGAGTACAACATCAATTTTGTTGTTTTATGGATAGATTTGCAGTGTTTAGAATTTTCATGGATAGAAATGGTAATTTACTCGTGAGCACAAATAAAGTTTCTTTTTGTCCAACGCAAAATACAGTTGGAGGCAAATTTCCAACTTCATGTTAAAGAGTGCACCTGCTGAGAAAAGAAGAAAAAGAAAAGATAGCAATGTCATTGGAGAATGGTGTATCTAAATTACATTAATGATTTTCAATCTCCCCTCACCTCTTTCATTTCCACTTTTTACACAAGCACACCTCGAGAAATCATAACAAGACTGAGAATTAAACAGGCCCTAGGTTGACATGGTAACCGTCAAGAATCAATTTGGACTTTTCAGATACCTTCAACAATCAGTAACAATGTCTTCTCTGTTTTTCTCATTCCCCCCCTCAAATTGAAACTTAAAATGGGAGAAGAACTTTTATGCGATTCACTGGTATTCAAGCATCACATATTTCCTATAACGTTATAAGAAACAAATCAGGTTATAAACACTCCACAAGGATGATAGTATGAAGAAGGAATTCCCGTGAAAATGTATGGAAGAAAAAAATTAGGTGGTGATGCAATAGAAGGAATCACTTTTTCTAGTGAACACGTTTAAGCACAATTATATTATAAAAATCACTTGTGATTGTTTGGGTCAAGGATTACCTTAGGCAACATGAAAGTTCAATCAAATTTTACAGGTAATCAAGCGCTCTATTTTGCTTCAGAAGAAAGATGACCCATCTGCTTTGTAAGTTGATCCAAATGTTGAGTTTTATCCCAACCATTTTCGGCTGGTTGCACCTCATTAACTTTGGAAGCTTCAATATCAGTCTCAGTATCCTCTTGCACTGGGGTTTGCAAAAGCTCATCCCAAATAGATGGATTTCCTAAGAAGTCATCAAGGTCCGCATCAGGTGAAATTCCTTCGAAATCAATGGGAAATGATCCACTAACCCCCAATGAATCAGGATCCATAAATCCCTCATCACCAGCTTCAGGAGCCATATAATTATCTTCCGGAATACCAAGCATACTTCCAGACTCTATTTCATCTATTGGTGCAAGATCAGGCATGATGACATCTGCTTGAGGAACATGGATAGAAGGTATGTCAGATGCTCCAACCCTTGTAACCTTTTCAGGAGCTCCAGCCTGTGGTAAAGATTGAATTTCAGGTTTGGAAGCTGAGGGAACATGCCCTGGAGCCCCCAGAGTAATTGGAACATGAGAAGACTGCACTGAAGTTGGCGGGACCTCCTGAAGTGTTACTCCAGAGGTCCAGCTTGAGGAGCTGCCACTGTCCATCGCACCAGATGAGGATGACGAACCATCACCAATCAGGTAATTATCAGGGTTGTTACTAAAAGATTCTGCTCGAGAAGTATCCCATTTCATGATCTGTCTTAGCATTGCTTTTGCTGAATCGTTAATCAGAGGTTGATACTTAACAATTTGCCCATCAGGAGCAGCAGCACAGTCAGTTTCAGCAATACCTTCTTGCTTGAGCCGGCGCTTTTTGTTGACTTCACTTATACGCCTATTATTCTCATTTTGCTGTTGTACGAACTGCGCAAAGAAGCCAGGGCTCTGTACGGCTTTAGCAAGGAATGACATCATTTGTTGTTGTCTTTGCTCCATGCCCTGAAGGCGTTGAACCATTGTTTGCAGTTGGCCATCAGTGGTCTGTTGTTGCTGCTTCAGCCTGACAAGTTCCTGCATGAGCACATTTTTGTCTCTTTTAAGCCTCTCAACCTCTTCCTCGAGCCCAAACTTGCCAACTTCTACGCACGCCCCTACTGATGAATTTTGTACATGTGATTGCTGAGATTGTTGATGATTATGACCATGGGCAGGTTTTCTTCGTGTTATATTCCTAAGCAAGTGCTTTTGGCCCCTCAAAAAGCCCTCATTTGCAAATTCCCATCGATCTGGATCAACCTTCCTAAAACCCTGCTTATTGCATTACAATTTACAAGGATGAGTTTATGATGTTCAAAAAGGAAAAACGTGATATGAGGATGTCAACAGCACGCTAGAGATATTTCAGCTCTATAACTTGTATAGAAGAGTTCTGTAAAACTTGCATAGCTAAGTTAAAAAATGGACAGCTAGAATAAAAACAACACATGTTTCAAAACAAAACAGTTCATCTCACTCCAATGAAGGCAATGAGGAGATCATTCTTGCAATACAAGTTGTAAGCTTATTAAAGCCTAAAAGACTAGTATCAGATATCACTATTTGCATATTTAGATAATTGTCATCAATTCAACAACAAAGAAGCCTTTATCCCACTAGGTGGAACTGTGATCAATTCAACGACACATAAAATATAATCTGATGGTCAAACAAGAAAAGAGGTAAGATCGTTAATGTCAACACATGAACCGACAATACAGGTACTAGATAAGACACCAAGGTCCCAAGTCCATTCCAATTTAGAAAACCAACATGAACTGACAATACAGGTACTAGATAAGACGCCAAGTTCCCAAGTCCATTCCAATTTAGAAAACCAATATATCCACAAATTGAGCCTTGGGACAAGTTCAAGTACAACTTACTCTTTTATGTTTGTTATCAAATTGAATGTTCAATTAATATCAATAATACAAAGTATTAGATCTCAATGCCGATAAGCTAAGCCTTTTAAGTATTCTGTCACAGGTTGAATATATGACTTCAAAGGAATGAAAAAGATAAAATATTTACATTACAGTGATTTTAAAGTAAACCGACAAATAGAATTTTCTTCCACTCATATGAGGATTCAGTATGTCTGTATTTGAAACACAATCATGTACAAGTGTCAAAGGAGAAAAGAAGAATAATAGCCTACAACAGCAATAAAACCACACACTAAATAAAACACATAGTCCTAACTCCTAAGCACGCAAGAGCAACTTATCAAGTCCACAAAATGGTTACGAAGCTTATTTCCATCAACCAATATGCAGTCAAAACAGATCTACCTATGTCATTTGTTACAAAGCTTATTTCCATCAACCAATATGCAGTCAAAACAGAGCTACCTATGTCATTTCATTGCTCACAAACCCTAGACCATGTGTTGTCTTTTTTGTTTGCAGAAACAGAAACCAAATAGTAAATACACATCTCCTCATCCTAAATCCTCCTCAAAACAACATATATATGACTTACTATAATTAGGCTTATACAATACTTGCAATTGACACATTTGATAAATATAATGCATCAATAAACTATAATCAAGCAACTGATTAACCTGAGAACTGCTTTCTTTGTCAATTTTCCTCTTCTGCTCCATCTAGTTGCTGATACAATGCAGGAGGATAAGATATCAAATTTAAAATTACTCAGTTTTCCGATATATAGTAACGAAACAGGCAATCCCAACCCTGGATCTTAGTTAAATTAAACAGCAAAGCAAAGTAGTAAATTTCCTACTTGAGGCCACTATACACTGTCTTTGAAATGAACCAAAGTGCTATATTTGATAAAGAGCAGTTAAGCCCAAATCTTTTATGGTTTTTTGCAAGGTCATACTTTTCTGCCAACCCATTTGCAGATAGTGAATCAAATCCAGAGTCATGCACCAACATCATATATTTCATGAATTCATAAATAATCCACAAAAGTAAAAAAGCATGCAAATCCAAAGCCATCATCTACAGTCTACAGTTACTAAAATCAATCAACAATCAGCAAATCAACCAATTCAATGAAGAAGGAACATACATAAGTGTTGAGCTGTCTAACGAAGCTGGAAAAGTTGTTGTGCTTGAAGTATTTCGGCAAAAGGTCTCTCGCGAATTCCGGTGGGTTCCAAACCACAAAGCTGTTGTTCGTAGCGCTCCACGACACGATTGCGTCCGTTGAAGGATCGTCCACCATGTCGTACGTCTTGCTCAGGAACGGCGGCGGCGCGTTCGCGTTCGGAATCGGTACCGGCGCCGGCGTGGCCCCGTTAGTGCTTCCTCCGCCACCGCCATCTGCACCGCTGGTACTCGCATCCATTCCCTTGGAAATATGAATAAGTAAATCTAGGGATTGATAATAATTAAAGAATAAGAGAATGATCTAAAATGTTACGGAAGGTTGGGAATACGGGGGCATTGTTGAAAAAATGTAAACCCTAGATGATGGAGGATTGAGGAAAGAAAGAGAGTGTGTGTGCGCGTGTATTGAAACTTGAGAGACAGTAAGATTTATGAAGAGTGGATAGATTGGAGAGAGAGAGAGAGAGAGAGAGAGAGAGGAAATGGAAGTATGGTTTGAATTTTATGGGAATGAGGAAAGAAAGGGTTTTCTTCCCTCTGTGGGGAGACAGCGTCACAGCAGGCGATTATGGGAGAGAAAAAGCAGCCTTTCAAATCTAAAACAGTCAACCAGTAGAAAGGGGTGAACACGGGTTAATTTGGTTCGGATTCAAGGTGAAATTAAAATCGAACCGATTAAAATGTAATTAGTTTTGTTTGGTTCGAATTTATATTTTTTGTGTATGTATCCGAATTAAACTAAACCGATTAAAAACGGATTGGTTTGGTTCAGGTAATTTGATACCCGATGATTTTTAGATTCATAAAAAAAACTAAATTTTTATCTTAAAATTCAACAAGTACAATAAACATATAACATTAATATAAATAATCTAAACATGTTAAACACCAAATACATTAAAAACTAAACTCATTAAAATCCAAACATATTAATAGTGAATAATCTCACTAAAAGTCATATATATTTTTATTTTTTTATTTAATTAATATATGATCGGGTTCACGGGTTAGTTCGGATTCCACACCCCCAGAACTGATATCCGAACCAATCGCTAACAAAGGCCATTGGTTTGGTTCGAATTAGACCCAATTACCCGTTGGTTCTAGAACCAATTTAATTGGTTCAGTTCAGATTCGGATAGATAATCGGATATCCGCTACCCGTGCTCAACTCTACCAGTAGAGATCATAAAAAATAAACAAGAAATATTTTTTTTTCTTTTTTTTTTTGGTGTACTAACGCAAAATAAATATAATCTAACACAGTCTAATTTATAAAATAAATATTCATAATTTATTCATTAAAAAACATAAAATAAAAAAATATAACATAACATAAAAGTTTTTTTTTTTTTTTGTGTTTTATTTTTGTTAATGATAAAGAAAATTTAGAAATCGATTTTTATTTGATTTTATTCTTAATAAAGACTTATCGAGACGGTTTGAATTTTAATGTACAAAATCAGACACCTCATTATTTGTCAAACTTACATCCAAATCTACTACTTATCTCATAGTTTTGCGATTCAAGATCATATTGTTGATCTCTTAATGAAACCCATGTCTATAAAATTGTTTGATAAATTTAAGGTCAAACTTAGGATGAGAAATAATTCCTTTTAAATTAACGTGTGCGACATGGGGGCGTACAAAGCCATGTTGACTTTTGATAGTGCTAGCGGTTTGGAAAAGGCACTGGGTGCTGGTATGGGCAGCCTACTACAGTTCTTTGAAAGTGTGAGCCACTGGGAGGAGCATGTGCGATGCGATAAGAGGAGAGTGTGGCTTGAGTGCGTTGGACTGCCGTTGCAGGTTTGGTCAGCAGACACATTCTATAAGATTGGAAGCCTGTGGGGTGATGTGGTGTGCTGTGATGAGAATACAACTTCCTTGTTGTCGTTTGGCGCTGGACGTGTTCTGGTTGATACGTGCAGGTATGAAGTCATTCATGAACGGATTCGTGTCCTGATAGGAACAGAAGGTTATGATGTCTTCGTTACGGAGAATGGGGGCAATGCAACTCGAGTAGCAGGGAATGTGAGAAAGGATGGTTCGGCCGGAAAATGTGGATTCTCAGTAGGAGCCGGTCATTCAACTAAGGACAGACTAGGACACGGTGAGGGTTACCGGAGTCACATACAGCGGCTGGAGTGGGATGCAGAGGCGGAATTGATGGCCTTGGTGCCTAGGGAGGACGACCAGCAAAGGGGTAGAATCGTAATTCACTCAGAGGATTTGAATGAGTGGAGTAACAGATTCTTAGTTTCTAAAACGGTAAACAAGGAAATCAATTCCAAAGAGAAAATTGCTGATATTACGGGATCCCTGGCTAGCAGTGAGGAGGTAAATTCGGAAAAAACTATATCATGGGACTATGAAAGACGTTGTATGCGCGAGGAAGCTGTTTTGCATAAGACTAGAAGGGGTTTGGAAGTCATTGGGCCCACTCACCATAAAAATAATGCTGAGGCCCATTCTATCCATTCTAAGGCCAAGGATGTGAGGTTGGGCCAAAACCAAGAAGACCAAAACTCTGCTCTTCAAGCTGGACCGGGTCGGAACCGGGTCGGAGGTAACTTGGCGGTGCTGGGTCAGACAGAATTACTAGCGGGTTATGTGGGAGGGGAACGGGGCTATGGTATTGACGGAGAGGCCAAAGTCGGCGCTGACTCTCTTGCCGACGGGAGGGAGCCGAAGGGAGTGACGAAGCTTGTGGCGACTGCTGGTGTGAGAGGAAGGGCGAGCCAGGATGCGGTTGATAACGGAGGGCGATCTCGGTTGGAGCAGTCCGCAGTCAGCGGGGATGTGGACCAGGCGCCGTGGTCGACGACGATTAACGGCGAGAAAGGAAGGGGAAGCCAGGGCGCAGGCGTGGAAGGTAGCCATGTATGGTTGACGAAGCCCGCGGTGGAAAAGGGTAGGGAGCAGTCAGCGCGAGCGCAGCTTGTCCATGGTGGGGAGCCGGGGTTCGCTGAGACCAGGCAGGTTATCAGTGGAGGTGCTGAAGGGCCGAATGTCACTGGAGGGGTGGCTGAGGTGAGTGTAAGGCAGGAACGAGGAGGGATGGCCTCGGACTGGTTGGGTGAGGAATCTAGTTTGCGTGTTGGTGGTTTTGGCGATGCAGGGGCACGTCTCAATGGGGGCCAATGCGATGAGGGTGGGCCAGAAGGAGATGAGGCTCACGGAATAGTGGCAGAGTCTAAGATAGAGGGAGAAGACGCAGTTGAGGATTCGACTGGCCTAGGGTGTGACAGTTGTGATGCGGGTAGCGACGCAATATCAGAAATGCCAGACAAAAGAGCGAAGGAAATGTCCGAAAACAGGAAGGCATGGGAGCTTGCAATGGAGTCTGGAGCAGTGTAGTATGATGAGGAGGATGATATAATGGCGATATTGCAAGCACAAAATGAAGCGATCGCTCGGAAGAAGAAACAAGCGAAGCAGAAGGAGAAAGCTAGGAGAAGTCGTCCGAAAAATCGAAAAAAGGTGTGTATAAATGTGTTAAAATGAATTTTAGCTCTTGGAATATTAGGGGATTGGCTGGAGTTGGAAAATTAAGTATGGTGAAAAATTTTAGGAGGAAATTTAATCTGAGTATGCTAGGATTAATAGAGACAAAGAAAGCAGCATTAACTAAGTTTGAAGTAGCCCAACTTTGGGGAAATGATGCAGTTCAGTGGGAGTTTGTCGGCGCGGAAGGGGCGTCAGGAGGTATGCTCTTGATGTGGGATGACGCAGTATTTAAGCTATATAACTGCTATAAAGGGGATAGATGCTTATGTGTGGATGGTGTGCTGTTGAATAATAACTTTCATTGTGCTTTCTGCCTAGTGTATGGTGCACATGTAAGGGAGGAGAAGTTGTTGGTATGGGAAGAGTTAAGCTTTCTAGCTGGGTTATGTCAAGTGCCGGTTTGTTATCTGGGGGACTTCAACGAGGTTACTCAGGTGGAAGAGAGGAAAGGGGCTGTTTCGTTGACGACGTCTGCAGTAGATTTTAAATCATGGATTCAGGATATGGAGTTAGTTGACCTTGCTCTGACTGATCGAACGTTCACTTGGTTCAGGGGCCAGTCCTGCAGTCGCATCGATAGGGTCCTGGTCAGCCTAGAGTGGTTAGAAGAATTTCCGGATACAAGGTTGCGAGGTGGACCTAGAGGATTATCAGACCATTGTCCGTTGATTGTGGATGTGACACGTATGAGAGGGGGACCAAGACCTTTTCGTAGCCTGGATTCTTGGTTTTCTCATCAAGGATTCCGGAGAATGGTAAAGGAGGAGTGGAGGAACTTGGGGGATGCTCCTTTCTTGGATAAGCTGAAGGGGTTGACGATTCCACTTGGCAAGTGGCACAAGGAGAATTTTGGAAACATGGATATGAGGATTAAAAGGTTTGAAGAAGAGATCAAGATAGTCGATGACTTGGTGAGCAATGGAGTGTATGATGAGACTATGGAATCTAGAAGAAAGGCACTTGTAAGCTCATGCAAGAAGTGGTATATTAGAAAGGAACTCCATTGGAAGCAGATGTCCCGGTCCAGGCATGCTAAGGAGATGGACAGGAATACTCGTTACTTTCACAACTTAGCCTCAGCTCGAAGGAGAAACAACCGCATTGATGCTCTAATGATCAATGGAAGGCTAGTACGAAATCAAGCCATGATCAAGGTTGCTGTACGAAATTTCTATAAAGACTTGTACCATCAGGAGACATCGCCTAATATAGGGTTCCGGGACGGACTGGTAGAGCAGATAAGTGAGGAAGAGGCAACAGAGCTGGAGTTGATGCCATCCGTGGAAGAAATAAAGGAAGCAGTTTGGGACTGTGAGGCAACTAAGGCACCAGGAAGTGACGGGTATAATATGAACTTCATTAAGAAGTGTTGGGATGAGGTCGGTAGGGAGTTCACAGAGGCAGTGATGGGATTCTTTCAGTCTACGGTGCTACCTAAGGATTCGAATGTCACTTGGGTGGCACTAGCGCCGAAGTTTGTTGGTGCCAAAGAAATTAAAGATCTCCGGCCGATTAGTATGGTGGGCTGTGTATACAAGGTCATTTCTAAGGTGTTGGTTCGGAGGATGCGGAAGGTTATGCCGGGTTTAGTTGGGGAGACTTAGAGTGCTTTCGTGAAGGGCAGGAAAATACATGATGGGGCTCTGATTGCCTGTGAAACTGTGCAGTGGCTGAAAGTCAAGAAGAAGAGCTCGGCGATAATCAAATTAGACTTTCAAAAAGCTTATGATAGGGTCAAGTGGAGTTTTGTGGATATTGTTCTGCACAAGATGGGATTTGGCAGTAGGTGGAGGGCTTGGATAAAGGAATGTGTTTGCTCGGCATCTATGTCGGTTCTAATTAATGGTTCCCCCTCGAAGCCGTTCAAAATGGAAAGGGGACTAAGACAAGGAGACCCTCTGTCCCCCTTTCTGTTTGTGCTAGTGGTGGATGTTCTCCATAGAATGATTCAGGAGGCTGTGAGGAATGAGCGTATCATTCCGATTCTGATTGGGCGAGACAACATTGAGCTCTCACACTTGCAGTTTGCAGACGACACGATCCTATTCTGTCCTGCTGAGGAGAAGACGATTAGGAACTACCAACGTTTGTTGCGTTGCTTTGAGCTGATGTCTGGTTTGAGTATCAACTTTGAAAAGTCCAGTTTTATTCCGGTGAATTGTGAGAGGCGGTGGACACGGAAGATGTGTAATGTATTGGGTTGCAAGGAAGCTTCCCTACCAGTCAGGTACCTGGGCATCTCTCTGGGAGCAAACCCGAGGCTTGTTCGGACATGGAAACCGGTGATTGACAAGGTGGAAGAAAAGCTGAGCCTGTGGAAAGCAAAGTCCCTCAATAAGGCGGGTAAGCTGGTCCTCATTAAATCGGTTCTTAATAGCCTACCTGTTTACTATCTCAGTTTGTACAAGATGCCCAAAGCAGTGGCGGAGAAGCTGATCTCACTACAAAGACGGTTCTTATGGAGTAAAGAGGACGGGGGGTATGGGATGCCGCTAGTAAAATGGGATATAGTAATGGCTCCAAAAAAGGCAGGAGGGTTGGGAGTTGGTGATACAGTGGCTCGAAACACAGCCTTACTGTTCAAGTGGTGGTGGAGATTCTCGAAGGAGGACTGTCCTTTATGGAAGAAAGTTGTTTGCTCCTGTAATAACATGAATCCTTCTGAGATGCTGAGTGGACAGCCAATACCTACAAGAGGGGGTCCTTGGAAGGAGATCTGTCAATTACAAATCAGAGAACCTCAGGTGAGAGAAAGGATGGTCAGCGACTTGTCCATGGAGGTAGGTAATGGCAGATTAATCCGGTTTTGGGAGGATAACTGGTTAGCTAGTGGTCCATTGAAAGATGTGTTTCCAAGACTTTTCTCGGTTTCAAACCTCAAAGGATCCGTTATAGGGTACTGTGGGTTCTGGGATGGGTTAGAGTGGATTTGGAGTTTTCAATGGAGGAGAGAGTTATTCCAGTGGGAGTTGGAGCTAGTAAACCAACTTCAAGAGAGGCTACAAACAGTAAAGTTAACAAACGAAAGAGAGGATAGTGTGGTATGGAAATTTGATAAATCTGGTATTTTTTCCACTAACTCCTTTGTGCAGGTGCTGCAATCAGAGACTCTTCCGGAGGACATCACAACCTATAGTTTCACTAGTGCTATCTGGAGAGGGTTCGTACCCCCAAAGATCGAGCTATTTGGTTGGTTTGTGTTGGTGGGCAGGGTGAAAACCAAGGATAGATTGTGTAGATTAGGCGTTATTGCACAACAAGATAATTTGTGTGTGTTATGCGGTAAGTCTGAAGAGACGGCGTTTCATTTGTTTATTGGATGTGAGCTCACTTGGCAGGTGTGGAGTGCTTGGCTGTTCGCTCTTGGGAGGATTTGGACACTGCCAGGTTCTTTAAAGGATCACTTCCTAAGTTGGATGACTGGTTCAGTGCGGAAGGATGAGAGGAAGCGGTGGTTCATTGGATTTTTTGCTGTTATATGGACAATCTGGCTAGAAAGGAATCGTAGAATCTTCAAAAATCAAGTATCTAGTGTGGCAGAAATTCTAAACAGGTCTTTTGAATTCTCTGATGAATGGCTTGGTGGTGAACCCTTTGGTTATTGATGGCATTGCCGAAGATGACTAGGGGTTGTCATGTACGCTAAGTAATCTGGTGTTGTTCCTGTTTCATGTGTTGTTATGGTTTACTCTATTGCTCCACCTTGTGTGTTGAGCTCTTTATTTCAAAAAAAAAATTAAGAGGTGTTAAGAAAATAAGTAAAAAGGATAAAAATTTGTTACAATTTATTATAGAATGTTGGTTTTTACACTAATATCTAGCTACATTTTCTCTTTTTTAAGTGTGTATAAATTTACTGTAATATATTTTTTTATACATAATAATTAAAGCACATATTTCACAGCTTCGTTTTTTTTTTTTACTCAATGATCTGTTTTCATCTTTCTCATATCACAAATATTCTCAGATACGTTTAGAAAAATTAAAATTTTAGAAAAAAAGACAGTAGACAATATGAATAATGAAAAACTTAAAAAATTAAGGAATATCTCACCAGTAGTACATGAATTTTATAAATGTTGCATGTGTAATTTACTAAAGCAATGCCTTGTAAAAAACTAAAATCATTATCACTAATTAGTTCGTTGTCGTCATGATCACTCTACTTCAAAAGTTATTTCTTGAAAAATTTGACCCCACACTAAAATATTAAAAAAAAATCCCTTCAAACTAGGACATGTAAACATTGAGTTATTTGTCTCCAAGGTTGCAGTAAGACCTCATAACTAGGGGTGGCAATATGTACCTTATTCGCGGGTACCCAACTCGACCCTATCCGATTGGATAGGATTGCCAACTCGATCTACAGCGGATAGGGTTGGATGCGGATAGGATTCTCGTGCGGGTCGGGTAGGATGTGGGTTGAGCCTCAACCCTACCCGACCAACCCGTACTCTCTATATATGTATATGTTATATACTTATATAAAAATATGTTTTAAATAGATGTTGAATTAAATATCTCTCACTAAATGTAAAATATTCTTAGCCACTAAAAAAAAAAATCATTAATTGATAATTTAATATTCTTTTTTACATAAAAATTAGTTATATTTTAAATTATCATCAAGTTATATAATAAAATTGTATCTTTTTTATAACCCGCGGGTAAGATCGAGTACCCACGAGTTAAGAGCGGGTAAGATTAGGGTTGAAAAATTCTCAACCCGCGAGTAGGGTTAGAATTGGATCCAAACCCTATTCTACCCTACCCATTCACACCCCCTACTCATAACATTCATTCAATGTTGAACAAAGTTATTAGAACATTCTTATCTAGCTTGAAAGTCCAGAAATAGAAATTTTGATTTCTTGTAATATATAGTTGTATACAACTCTTATTGATTGAAAGTGAGTTGGTCCAATTGTTTCTTTTCATAAAATTATACGACAAAATTATATTTTTCGTTGACTCAAAACTGATTTTTTTTTTTTAATTAGATAAATTCAAAGGTCCAATTCATTACAATCCAATCCATGTAAACAAAAAAGTTTTAAGGTATGCAAAATTTTAAAGTTATAGACTTAAGATATTTCATATCACATCAAGTATTGAATTTTGTTTTAAACGAAACACGCTCAAAAAACATACCTAAGGTCTGACTATGCCTCTAAAATAACAATCCATAAAAAAAAGTATCTAATAATAGACCAAAATTAGACATATATTTTTATGTAAGCCAAACCTAGTAAACCATAACATGGTCTAGTCTGGACTGATTTGGACCTATGAATGAGGAAGAGAATTGTTGATTAGCCTTTGATAGTTAAAATATTTAATAGATCAAAAATTAAAAGTCATTAAAAATGTTAAGATAAAATTGATATAAATTAAATCTTAAGATTTTTATAATTTTTAAAAATTTTAGGGATAAAATATACTTTATCCCAACAAATAATACCGGATCCGAGCATTTTGGGTGCAATTTGAGGTCAATACTCACTATTTAATAGTCAATAATGAACAAAATGTATATTTCTTGATCAAATATATTATTTATATATTAAAATTAGTTATTATATATGTGTAATCTAATTTATATTTTAATGTATATTCTACTGTGATAGTTAATTTTGATATATATATAGTTGTTTTTGATAAATAATGTGTCATTAATAATGTTCGTTTATTAATAATCATCTTTTATTTTAAGTACTTGTTTGGATGCCATTAAGTTGATAAAAAAATTAAATAAAAAAAAAAATTTTTAGCGTATTTAACAAATTTTTAATAATAAAAATAAAAATACTAGAAAAATAAAAAAAATTTAAAAGCTACAATTTATAATTTTTTTAAAAAATATATATTTTTTAAAAAAGATATTTTTTACATAATAAATAAACAAAAAGTATTTTTGTATTATTATATCCAACCATAATTAATAAATAAAAATATCTTTTTATGAGATATTCAAATATAAAATTATTTTTATTTTTTAATTTTTTTTTTAAAAAAATAACTCATCAAAAAATAAATTTTTTTAGAAACTCATTCAAATACACTTTAAATAATATTATAACACATTCATCTAATTAAATATATTTAATAATACAAAGTAAGAGCAGTAATAATTAATACAAAATTATACCAGCCTAACATGAAGTATTCCTTGCTTTCAATTATACTTAATAAATCTTGATCAACTGAATTTTGATAGACTCAAACTCAATTAAGGAATATCATTTGTGTCAATTTATATAAAAATTTTACGTGTATTATTATTTTTAAACGGATAATACTAGGTAGACAAAAAAACAGCCAGAACTTACCTTATTTAACATTAATTAATTATCACAACAATTAATGAATATTAAATAAAATAAGTTATGACTATTTTTGGCTGATTTTCTTTGGTTACCAAATATTTCCATTTCTAAACACATTATGTATGTATAATATTTTGTTGTTAGGTATTGATGACTGATGACTCAGTGAATTAGAACAAAAGAAGATGAAATATCTAGAATTATATATTCAATGATGGATAGAGCAGATGACTGTTTCAATATTCTACTGGTGTCTCTAGGTCGTTGTGGAGTTTAACAGCTGAATGGACCATCAAGGCATTAACACAGAAAATCAATGGAATCAAATAGCATGGATGGATGAATTTGATTCATCCTATCATCTAAAAAGATCCCCTATATTGAACATTATCGATGTGCAACATCAGATAGACATAGTAGATTATTACGTTTATACTTTATAGTCTCTTTAAAGCTCGTAACGTTAAACACAATTACTTTCAAACTCAGGTATATTTAAGTCTTTATATTTTTTTTTAATTGACTCTCTAAAATATTTTAAATTTTATAATTAGATCATTATTATATAAAAAAAATGTTTAAATTAATAGAATATTCTATTTTCAAATTAAAAATATCTTCAGTATTTGTTAATTTTTTAAACGTGAGTCTCTCTCTTTTTTTTTAGAATGACACAAAATAATATTTTTTCTTTTTATTTTCTCACCCTTCGACGAAAAACTCTTTTTTTCCTTCCCTTCTCTGTTTCTCGCTATATCATAAAAAACTCAACTTCATCACTCATTATGTGCTCCACGCTCTCGTTTCTCCATCATGATCGCCGCAAAGAATAAATATAATAGAAAATTAACACTTTATAAATATTTTTTAATGTTTATTATTAATAAGGCTTAATTCAAAATTTAAATTGGTTTAACAATTCAATAATTAAAAAAATATATAAAAATTTAATTACAATTTTAATAAAATTATAGAGACTAACAGAATATTCAATTTTAATAATATAATAATAACCTTAGTATAATGATCAATATTAATATTATTTATCTTTTTTACGACAGTGTGATCAACTGTTTTATTTGGCCATGGATTTCTTACTCCTACATTTTTGTGGGAGTATCATTAACCTACATTAAAATAATTACAAAATATACCCCATTTTTTTTTTGTAAAAATCATTAATTACATTTTGATCTCTCTAATTATTGATTTTTTAATTTTGTTCCTTTTCCTTTCATTCTCACGTTAGAAGCATTCAGAGAAGAGAAGAGAAGGTCTGCTAGGGTTTTCATACAATTTCAATTCCTGCATTTCTCTCTTCCTCTTCCTCTGCTGCAAATCTCATTAGCATATCTTCGCCGCCGCAACACGCCTCCGCCGCCACCGCAACCTACTGCCGCCGCCGCGCGCAACCTGCCGCCGCGCACCTGCTGCTGCCGCCGCCGCGCAAGACGCTTCCGCCTCCGTCGCGCAAGACGCTGCTTCAACGCTTGGAGGTTAGTTAATCATTATGCCTTTTCAATTCATGGATCCCTTTTCTTCCTCTCCCTCTGTCATTAAAAAATCTAAATGTGTGTTTATTGGTTATGACTCTCAATATAAAGGATGAAGGATACAAGTGTTTATCTTTTAATAACAAAATTTGTTTCTAGAAATGTGTTTGATGAAAATTGCTTTCTATATTCTGAATTAGTTTCCTAACATCAAATTGATTCTAAAACAAATACTGATAAGATTATTCCTTCTATTAGTTTACAGATTCCTGCATTAAAATCTAACTCTTACAAGTTACAATAAATCTATCATTAACAATGACAAGAATAAGCATTATGATTCTACTATTGAAATTAATATGGATTCACAGGTCAAAGAATGATGCCTATTTGAAGAATTAAAATTCAACTCCCTATACACACAGCATCAGAATTACGAACTGCAACTACACAACCTGGTAATATTGTGCCCAAGAACACTCACAACATGCTTACTCGCTCTAAAACAGTTGCAATCACTTCTAAACTCTTTCACACTCCTTTTCATAAAGAATTCACAGATGAACAACCTCCTAAAACTGCTAAACTTGCTTTACAAATACCACACTGGCATAAGGCTATGCTTGATGAGTATCATGCCTTAATAAAAAATCAAACTTGGACTTTGGTTCCAACATCTGAGCATGCTAAGATAATAGGTTATAAGTGGGTTTTTGCTATAAAAAGACATTTTAATGGTAGTGTTCAAAAGTATAAAGTTATGCTTGTTGCTCAAGGATTCTATTAAGAAGAGGGGTTTGATTTCAAGCATGTTGTTAGTCCAGTTATTAGACCTACAACAATTAGAGTTGTGTTAAGTCTTGCTCTCTCTAGAAACTTCACTATAAGGCAATTTGACTTTAGCAATGCCTTCTGAAATGGAGATTTTTAATCTTATTGGAATTCAGCTTTTGCGATGGTTGTTGTTGTTCGTGTTTATGACTAAAGGTTGAGGTTTGTACTCTTGTTATGGCTTGATGCTAGTTTATGGCGAATCCTTTCATGGTTCTTACCTTCTTTTCCTGTAACAATTCTTCTAGGACTGTGATGCAATTTCGGTAATGAAGGCTGGCAAGCTAAGGTTCTCGAAACCTAATAAATATTGGGTTGAAAGTTCTCAGAAAAGGGTGAGTGTGATCTTGTTGTTTGATGTTATATATGTATCTGTAAAGGCATGCCTTTTGATTTTCATGTTTAATCCTTAGAATGATGATTGCCCAGTATTATCTGTTCACTTCATTGCATTGTTTTTATTTTATATACTTTCTCTATTTTTGTCAAACATTACTATACTTTATGGCAGAAAATCAAGCATGTGTTTCTTTAGTTACAGCGATTTGTTTATCTTGCTTCTTTTAATAGCTAGGTAAATCTGATTTGCAGAAAGAGTATTAAGCCGGTTCATCTATTGTGGTTGTAATTCCATTTATCAGTGTTAAATTTTATTTTTGTTGCGTTTGAAGTTCATTAACTTGTATGAAATTTGCGTACAACTTTCTGTCCTGCTTGCTTTGGATATCTTTTATCATGCTTTTATAATGACTAGCTTCCACCCACAAAATTTGGTTATGCTTTTATAATTCTGTTATGCGTAATCCCTCTCTCTAGCTTTGATAGAATTATAGTTTAATCTGTTAAAACTTTACAACCTTTGGAGTTTCACGTGTTTTGGTTTCATTTGAATCATGCTTAATTGTGGCTAGATGTCTTTTTAAATTAACTGATCCAATTCCATGCTTGCTGATTGCAGTAACATTTCCTCTTAAGAGGACTAGTGTCAAAGGTCCTATTGAGACGAAGCATCAAGCTGAAGAAGTAATATTGTTGTCCAAATAAAAGTGAGCCAAAACAGAATTTGCAACTAATTGATTTTGCAGCACAGCTCAGAGACTGAGTAGGGAGTAAAATTGTACAACTTTAATAGAATTATATTTGTCCCAAAACTATAGGAGAGTACCCTCTTGAATAGTACATGACAGTATGATAGGATTACTTGCCATTTCTTATTTTGGTGAGGCAGAAAAACTACAGACGGACTCAAATTCTATAACAAGGGCATTAGTCCAACGAATTCGGTGCATGCCAAAAAGGTGCTTTTAATAAAATTAACGCTGGGAGAGTATTTCTTTATCAAGTTGTATCTTATTTATTTTTTTTTATACAACACAATAAATAAATATAATATTATAATTCAATGATTAAATATAAGAGATAAATATAAAAAAGAAAAAAAATAGCTAAAGTATTCTAATTCTTTTTATGTATAAGTATATATTATCTTTTTCTTTTCCCAAAAAATTATTTTAGACTTAGGATAAATAAAATTTTAACATGAAAATAAGGGGGTAAGTGGAAAGAAACATAGCATTAGCAACAACATTGACGATGACTTCCACCACATCAAACTCCTGTATAAATTAGTAATAGATTATGGACAAATTTTGTATTTTTCCCAATTAATATGAATATGAAAGTATAAAAACATGTTTAAAATATAGTTGCTTGGCATGTAGCTTTTACTTGATAACTACGATTCATTTGGTATATTGAACCCTGGACTACCCTTTTCCCTTTTAGGACATTAAGCATGTATTGATGTAGCAGGTATATGTATATCTAAATAACAAAAGTAGAGTTTATCAACATCCGATAAATAATAGAACATCGTTTTCACTTTTCACGCAAGATATATATATATATTAATAATAGACAACACTCTTTATTTTTTTGACATGTGTATATAGATGTTTTATTTTATGACTGTATTTTAAATAAAAGTTATATAATAATAAAGTGATAAATGTAACATGAGAGAAAGAAATGTTTGTTTTGAATAATAAAATGAGTACTAGTGTATGTAAGTGTAAGGAAGAGTGGAACAGTGTATCAACATAACTTCTGCAGAACTCATACACAAATTTAAAGATGACGAAGTACAATGAGCAATAAATTAAGAACACAATTACATGTGAAGGCCTTAAAGTTGGTTACAGCTGGAGCAATAAACACATTTAAGATTTGAAATAAGAGACAGCTTAAGCTAAGTGCATTACCAGGAAAAAGCATATAGCTCAAACACCAAACCTGTTCTCAAAGTATTAGCATGAATTCACTGGTATATGCATTGATTATAAATATGGATTTCATCAACATTTCCAACAATAATAAAATGCATCAACAACAAAACAGAAAAACAATAAGCATAGGGATTCAACTTAAAAGCTCATTATTATTCATGCAAAGAATAATTTGAATATAACTTTCAAAAACAACAATAAACTTAGATATTTGATAGTATCAGAAAAAAGAAATTTAACAAAAAAAATAAATAATTGTTTTGATTAATTTCAATGCAAGCTTCAAATATTTTCATACAATCAACAAATCATAAATCTTTACATTAGCAGAAATATTGTTTGCAGAATAGACTAGAGCAGCTTCTGTAAAGCCAAAAGGGCTTGTCCCTGCAGCAAGGAGCTTTTAATTAATGTCAGAGCTTGAGGAAGAACTTTGTTTCTGACAGCCAGACCAACACTAGGACTGGACCTCTTGTCACTCATTAACGTGCAGCAGAGTTCAAGGGCAAGAGCTGTCATATGTAAATCAGAATCACTAATTAGTCCCGAGAGTTCTACAATAATAACTTCATATGCAGAAGAACCAATCTTATCACCATATGCAACTATAAGTGAATTTAAGGTTCCTAAGGTTGTCTGCCTTACTGCTCGATTAGCTTTACGTAGAAATGCAGCCAACTCTGCTATTACATGCTCCAGAACACGAAAGATCCATCCGAAGTGAAGAAGCAGCAATGACAGCAAATGCCTTGACAGCTGTAAGACGAGTTATCTCATTTCCCATTCGTTCAACAAGTACAGGAAGGCATGCTGGTAGTTCTTCATTTAAAGATGATCACCAAATGTTGACACAATGAGGCCAATGCAGGAGATGGCACACTCCTTAACCTCCTGATCCTGATCTTGGTTTATTATGCGCGACATAATGCCGTTATAAATGGGATGGACGGTCTGAAATCAAATCCAGATCCCTCAATGCTTGGGGGAACAACACGTACGAGTACTCCGCGTACCCTCAAGGCCTCAGCAGTGAGCTTATAATATCGCTCACCAACAGCTGATAGAACAGGAGCAGAAAGAGAAGTAATGAGTTAATAATCTGTACAAAGAAAGTAGAGAAGTGAAAGAAATTGATACCCATCTCTGGTGCACAAAGGGCAACGTCATTGTTCTGCTTTATGTACCTCTGCATCAGTAAGAAAATTAAAATTCCATGGAACCAAAACCAAAATTAACAATCAAGTAGTGGCACAATCACAAAATTAACAATCGCAGGGAGTGGACCAAAATCAGAATTCGATGGAACCAATAAACACTTGTATCCTTCATCCTTTATATTGAGAGTCATAACCAATAAACACACATTTAGGTTTTTTAATGACAGAGGGAGAGAGGAAGAAAAAGGGATCCATGAATTGAAAAGGCATAATGATTAACTAACCTCCAAGCGTTGAAGCAGCGTCTTGCGCGACGGAGGCGGAAGCGTCTTGCGCGGCGGCGGCAACGTCTTGCGCGGCGGGGGCAGCGTCGTGCGCGGCGGCAACACAGGCGCGGCGGCGGCAGGTTGCGGTGGCAGCGGAGGCGTGTTGCGGCGGCGAGGATATGCTAATGAAGATTTGCAGCAGAGGAAAAGGAAGAGAGAAATGCATGAATTGAAATTGTATGAAAACCCTAGCAGAACTTCTCCTCTCTTCTCTGAATGCTTCTAATGTGAGAATGAAAGGAAAAGGAACAAAATTAAAAAACCAATAATTAGAGAGATTAAAATGTAATTAATGATTTTTACAAAAAAAAAAACGGGGTATATTTTATAATTATTTTAATGCAGGTTAATGATACTCCTACAAAAATGTAGGAGTAAGGAATCCACGGCCGTTTTATTTATGCATTGTTTTCTATAATACGTTTTAAAATAAATAATTTATAATTGTTTCATCCTGCCACTGGGGTGGCCGAGTTTAGTGACTCCGAGCAAATAGTCGTCGGAGAGGAAGAGTTATACGTCGGCTTGGAACGAACACCGCGGCGGGAATACCTGCAAAAGATACTCCGATGCTCAAGTTAGTGATAATCTCGAGTGAGAGTAATTAAGTAAATATGAAGACTGAGAATGGAACCTGATCCTTAACCGAGGATATTAGCTCGGTCTTATAGGGGTTGTTTTTACCCGTTGGTGGATAAGTCCTAGTTTGTAGGTTGGTTATGATATTCTGTTTTGGTGATTAAGTTTGTTAAACACGTTTCCTATTTTTTCGAATGGGTGAGGCCGATCTTAGCTGCTCACGTGCCGAGTTTCTCGGGCGGCCGAAGTTTGAGGTAACGTATCAATAATAATGATTAAGATGAATTACAATAGTAGGTTCTTTAGTCTTATGCAATTATAATGTTCTTGAGTTTAATTTAAATTCTAAAAATATATTATTTAAAAAAACAAATAAAAAATTTTAAATAGGAATGATATACCAATAAAACTAAAACCTTTCTATGCCAGTTGGATTAGACCAGGAATTGGTTGGTTTAAAAAAAAACATCATTTTAGGTTTGTTAAGTGTCTGAAAGCGGAAGCTCACTTTGTTAGTTCGCTTCTCATTCCTCACTCTCCCTTCTCCAATCCTAGTCTCTTTGAGCCATTGTCGCTGCCTCCCTCCCAAAACTCCAACTCTTGCTCTCTTCTTTTTCACACCTTTTTATCTTCTTCTTCTTGAATTGTTGAAGAAGCCAAAAAACAAAAACGAAAAACAAAAGAAAAAAGAAAGAAACAAGCTAAGGGACAAAGGAAAGAAAGGGAATAAGAAGCATGGTTTCAATGAGATGCAACAATGGATCTCTCTCCGCAAAATGAAATTCTTCTTCTTCTCACGACAAGCCTCATTTTTCTTCTTCTATACTCCAAAAGGTTTGTCTTATTCTCTTATCTTTTTCTTCTAAATTCCAATTCCTCAAACGCATGCCGTTTATATCCTTTTTTTTTTGGTTAAAACCCTCTTAAAGTTCATCGGTTTATGATATTAGGGTTTATTGAGTTTGGAAAACTAAAACATGATTAAAGTGATTATCAAACATTATTGAGATTAATGATACATTGTTTGTGTTATATATTTTGCCAAGTGAGCAAAAATTTGATTTGATCATCTTGATCCAAGAAGAATGCTCAAGCCCACACGTACAAACACTCGCCCAGTATCATAATACAACCAAACTTTGCTCCATGATAAGCTACTGAACCTTGTGAAAAAAAGAAGAAAGAAAGTGAGCCCATATCCACTTCAAGCCCAATTTGGTGACCACACCCAAATTCATCTCCCTCCAACTAGATTACTAATCGGATAAACAAAGTTCAATTAAATTGAATCGCTTTTTACTTCTACCGAACACAAACTCTCTCTTCTCTTTCTTCCTTTTCTTTCTTATCACATCGAATCTCTGAACCAAGAAAGAAGAAAGAGGAAAGATCCGAAGTTAGGGCACGGTGAAGAACAAAAAACTTGTTTCCATATTCAAGTAAGAAAAGAAAGTAAAAAAGGATACAATAAAGGGAAGATATCAATGCAACAGAGAATCACAAAAAGGTGATTTCCCCATTCATGTTTCAACAAGAAACCTTGAAGAAATATTCTGATCTACAAGCACCGATCAAGCAACTATGAAGACAATAAAGTCAAAGGTGCTTAGTGGCTCATCAACGGTCAAGAATCAAACTTAGGGCCAAAGCAACGATACACGGCCTAGATTCAAGAAGCTTGAAGAAAAAGGATGAAAGAGAATGGTAAGGTTGCATGTCACTGCTTCAACCTTCTCTCTCTCCTCTGACCATGCCGCTGCTTGTTCTGATGTTGAAGAAGAAGACAACTCAAGTGTTGGACTTGGTTCGAACCTTGAAAACTTCACTACTCTATAATAGGAGTGAACGACTAAGGATTAAGCAAGAGAGAAAGAGCACTTGTTTTTAGTTTCCATAGCTCCCTGAGCTAATTTTGTTCTTCTCCTTCATAGTTTTTATTTTGTAATTTTTTAAGTTTAGTCTATCTAAGTTTCATTGGTAAAAGATAAACATGGTGAGGTTTGTAAGAAAAATCCAATGAATGGAAAAAGGCAGAGAGGTAGACTTGGAGAAAAAGTCTAAGTTATTTTAGAAATTCTTTGTTAGTATTTCTGTTTTGTGTCATGATCCTGAGAGGATTCTCTTGAAAGTTGGGTTAGCACTTTGTTGTTGAAAGTTAGGGTGAGTCCTAATCAAGTTCAGGTTGAGTTAGAATCTGGACTTGTCCCAAATAGGATTGGGTAGATCATAGGGAGAATTTGTGATTGTAATCTATTGAAAAGATAGTAAAATTTCATCATTATTGTGATAAAGACTGGATGTAGGCTATATTGCACTGAGTAGCCGAACCATGATACATTTGGGTGACATTCTCTACTCTTCTCTATTTTGACTCGTACCGCGTCAAGAGACAAAACTAAAATATCTTCTATATTTTCTCAACAGAAAGTAAGTTTACACGAAAAGCAAAAAGGAGATCAGACCAAGATTCTACCTTCTCTACTCTTAGCCGCTGATTACCATAAAGATTTTTGAAGTTTTTAATCTGAGTAATTTCCTTAATTTTTGTTACAGCCTTCTGGAATCAAAATCAACCAACAAGATCAGGCAGCAGGAGCAGGGCAAGCGGCATCAAAGTCGATGTGCTGTGGTTGAACAAAGAGCACTATCATTCTAGAACAAGAAGCTAAGAGTGAAAATATTTGTATGATGATGATTCATGTCTTGTGCTTCCTATAGTCATTCTTTCATAGTTTCCAACTTGTTAAGAAGTTATATTAATCCAAAACTAGATATATTTTTGTGCAATTACTCCTTAAGTTATTTGGTTGGGACATGATAATTGATCATTATTTTTATTTTTATTTTTTATTTTTTAGGGTAAAGTATATTTTTTGTCCCTAAAGTTTGGCAAAAATTTTAAAAATACCCATAAGTTTTATTTTGTTTCAATTTTGTCCCAAAAGTTTTCGATTTGCATCAAATATACCCTCGATGGGTAAATTTTCAAAAAATTTAAGACCAATCTAACAATAATGCATGAAAATTATGCTTGATTTGCTTATGTTGAGGGTTGTTCTTATGAAATTGTTGTTGAATTGGTCTTAAATTTTTTGAAAAATTAGCCGTCAAGGGTATATTTGATGCAAATCGAAAACTTCTAGGACAAAAATGAAACAAAATAAAACTTAGAGATATTTTTAAAATTTTTGTCAAACTTCAGGGACAAAAAATATACTTTACCCTATTTTTTATTTTTGAGTTGTTAATTGTACTAACTATATTCTTTAAGATTTGAAACTATGTTGATTATTAATTTAGAAGATAACATTTCATGTGGTGTTTTAAATTTAGAAGGTATTTTAAGATTTATATTAGATTATAATTATATTTTAAAATATTTATTTATAATTTATTTATTATTTTATTTTAAAATAATTTTTTTGATGAAATCACGATTAGATCAATTAGACCAGTAAATTAATAACTAAAGCGATTCAATAGCCGATTCAATTATCAAAACCTTGCTTACAAAAATATTTTAGGTATGTTTAACTTTGGTAGCCTTTCATATATTGTTTGTTTAAATAAAAATATTATTTATATACTAAAATTAATCACTAATATTAATTATTATGTATTTATATATAAATACATGTATTATAAAATACTTTAACTTATTTTTTATATATTTTATATTTTAATATATATTTTATATTAATAATAAATGATATTGGTAACTGATTTTTGTCTAAATAGTAAATATACATCTTTTAAATAGTAAATATACATCTTTTAATTTATAGCAGTACTTAAATTATTTTATTTTAAAAATTATTTCTAGTTATAATTGATATTTTTTGATATAAAATATCTTCGCTAATGTAAAAAATATAAAATGTAAATTTAAAACAAACCTATGCATATAGCCGGACTCCCCAAAAATAATATGGGTGAATATAATACACATTTTGTCGTCCCATAATTTTTTTAAAGGAGTACAAAGTTTTTAATAAAAAAATATCAATTTTAATTTTTTATATTTAATTTTATAAGATTGATTAGTTTTTTTGTTAATAATTTTTTTAGAATATACTTATATGACACATTAATCATTAATATTTCTTAGTTTTACTTAATAAATTTAGATAATGTATTTAAAAAAATAATACAAAAAATTAAACAATCTTGACAATACTCTTAAAAGACAATGAAACTCCTAACAAAAAAAAAACTGATCAACATACACTAATTAATTTTTAATAAATAAATTAACAGTTTAACATAATTTAATATATTATTATGTAAATTTATTCATTAATATAAAAAAATATTAATTCAGTTTTATACAAACAAAAATCAATAACAAAAAATGATATTTTTTATTAAAATATTAATTGTTTTTTGAAATAATTATAAAAAATTATTTAAAACTTTTACTTTAATATAATATCGGATTTGTCATTTGTGCATTCAAGGTGCAACATGAGCTCGACACGCAATAAATGTGCCAAAACCCAAAATGCATGCCTTTTTTTTTTCAGAAATAATGAATTTGCCTTTTTAATTTACATAGTCCTTCTATTTAGTAGGATAAAATTTTGTTAATATTTTTAATAATATTTAAATTTTTTAAAATATTTATTATTATTTTTTATTATATTAAAATTTTTATTTTTTTCATTTCTTAACTTTTATCGATCATTTTTAAAAATAAAAATATGTAAAGATAATATATAATATTCAATAATTAATGTGGTGGCATGGCAATGTACGCTCATTGTTGTCGTTTATCCTTCGGAATATGCACCGCTGACGATATTCCCTCCTATATGGCTACAACAACCCCTATACTTTTAACTCGTTCTTATGTGTGTTTAAACTTTAAACTAAGAATATAACTGCAATAATAGCGCACTTATATCGATAAACAATGCAACCTATCCTAATCATGGACTCATCATGGTGTTTATTAACAAATTTTAAAATAATGGATAGGAAAATAAACTTTAATAAATTTATACTTTAAAGAACATAACCACCTCTTAATAAACTTTAATTAATCCGTCCTTAATATTATCCATCTGATTGTGTATGTATTTTGATATTTTTTTGTTTTTAGTTTGATTAAACACCCTTTCGAGTCCCGACACTTATTTGAGTGGATGAGTAAACTGACTATTCGACTAATTTAAGTTGGTGTCAATTTAGGTTGGTATCTTTCTACTATTTATTAGTGTATTGTGTATCTCTCAAATTTTTATAAATAAAGAAATAAAACTACGAAAATAAATTGTCACTCTAATTTTAGTAACATTATTTTTTTTTTTTATAAATTTATGAAGGAAAAGTATAGGGAGCCAATTGAATATTTGTATAATACGTATAATGAAGGTTTAGAGAGTATTAGAGATATAACTATTAGTGTTACATTTTTTCATCAGCGTAAGCTTCTGGGATGAGTGGTATCATGACATGGTATTAGAACTCTAGATGTCAAAGATCAAGAGTTTGATTTTTGGTGAACCCAAAATCATCTTAAATTTTTGGAATAAGTGGTTTTATGACATGAGATGTTTATTATCCTAGTACCCAGATGGTTATTCTGAATATTATGGATGATGTTCATTTTGTAACTCATATAATCTATTGTACATATTGTACAAATAAATCATTGGCTCCCTAACGAAACTTATTTATGAAATATATCATATATAAAAACATTATATATATGTAGTGTAACGTTATAAAAAATAAAAGTAAAATTACCATTTTTCTAAAACTATTACACATATGCACTTACAAGTTAGAACAACGATTAAAAATTGCAGTTGGAACTTTAGAAGCTGCACGACTAGGTATCTTAACCTTATCATTTGTAATATGTTTATATAAATGTTACTTTCAACACATATTATTATACTCCACTGCAATTATAATAATATATCATCACGTGTTAATCTCAAACAATGCTTTACTCATTTATCCCCCCGCCCCAAAACAAAAAAATTCGTATTTTATATCAATAATCCAATGCCTATCTCAAGCATTATCATATGGCACGAGCTCTATATATAGGCTTGATCCTTAAGCTTACATTCACGCCTTCCTTCGTTTGTTTGAGTACTCTTCTATAGACTCAATCTTTCTCTACTTTCTTAAGTGCTTAATTAGTGTCCTAATAAACCATAATGGCCGGACTAAACTCATCAACGAAGCTACCACCTCCATCAGTGGGAAAGTTACTCACTGTCCTCAGCATTGATGGAGGTGGCATAAAAGGACTCATCCCTGCTGTTGTTCTTCACTTCCTTGAGGGAGAGCTTAAGGTTAGATATACATATTCATATTTTATGTAGTTAAAAAAAAATACATTTTTCATTTCCATAAAATTATTTATATGCTTTTATTTTACAGCAATTTAAAAAAATAATAATTTAAAATTATTTTATTTAATTTAAATAATTTTATACGTACAATATTTATAATTATAAACTTATTACCTTTAATATTATTCGATTATTTTGATAATAATTAAGGTACAAAATAAAATAAGTAATAACCAAAAATATAAAATAAAATAACCACCGCCGCATGATGACAAAATTCAAAAATAATTTTAAATATGTTATTGCTAAAATTGACAAGACAAAATTTAACGTTAACAACTTAACATTATTATAAAAGTTATGATCAATTAATAAGAAAGTCTAAGGCCAGCACTTATATTTTTTGTCAGCATTTAACCATAAAAAAAAAATAATTAATCTTACATCATTAGATATCATCTCACACCATTAAAAATATTAATAATAATTAATTAATGGCCAAACATCACAAATTCTGTTAGCCTCTAACACTCCTCGTTATAAAAATTAGCTACTCTAATATTTTTATCGCTTACTACTTGGCTATATTTCTTATTTTCTTTTCCTGTTTTAGATAACAACATACTGATCTAGATCTCTGTAATTTATGTATAGAAACTTGATGGAGAGCAAGCAAGAATTGCAGACTATTTTGATGTGATTGCGGGAACAAGCACTGGTGGCCTCATTACAGCAATGTTGGGTGCCCCAGATGCCAATGCAAACAACCCTCGTCCAAAATATACTACTGATGATATAAAAAATTTCTATATCGACGACGGTGCCAAAATTTTCCCTCCTAACACTCCTACTCCTAATTCTGGGCCCAAATATGATGGAAAATTTTTACACGACACTTTGAAAGCAGAATTGGGATCAACCCGATTGGTTCAATCATTCACCAATCTTGTGATTCCAACCTTTGATATATTACGACTTAGGCCTACTATTTTCTCAAAGTTTAAGGTACCGGGCGATCATATATATATAATCTATATTTTTCTAATAATTTAGAAAGAAAAAATAAAATTAAAAATAATATGTTGGTGGCTGGTGATGCATGTAGGCTCAAGAAGATGAATTCAAATACTTGAATGGACTCCTCTCAGATATAAGCATAGCAACTTCAGCTGCACCTGTTTATCTCCCAGCACATTGTTTTACCTCTGAAGATGGTAACACAGAATTTAATATGATTGATGGTGGTGCAGCTGCCGGTAATCCGGTAAATTAAACCGTTATAATTTATATTTTTTAAATTATATAGCTTAAAATTAATTCTCATGAATAAACTAAAATCATTTTATAATCATTCATCTATTTTTTTTACTAACTTAAGTTTTTGAAAAAAAGTAGTATATATCATAATATGATATCAAATTTTGTATGTTCACAAAATTTAGAATTTCATAGTTGGTGAACTCAAAAAAAAAAAAAAAAAGAGAACAATATAAGTTAAATAAAAAAAAGAAAAAAAATCTATGTAAAAATACAAACAAATCTAAAAGAGATTTTTGTTTAAAAAAATATATTACAAATATAATTATTCATATATCTCATTTTTATTTTTTACCACCGTTGAAATAAAGAAGTAATATCATGACATATTTATATTTATCTAATTAATTAAATACATCTAACAATATGAACTAAGAGTAGTAGTTAGTATAAAATTATACTAGCTTATAACATTAATTAGTCATTAAGTCTTCCTTGCTTTTAATATGGTGAAAATTCAGGTTAGACAACTTATTAACTAAGAACAGTCAAAGACTAATTTTTATCTAACCATTCTCAGTTATTAATTTTCATAAAATTAACTACATATGAATTTTCACCTTTAATTTCAATGTACTTAATAAACCTTGATAAACTGAATTTTGATAGACTCAATTAAAGAATATCATTTGTGCCAATTTATATAAAAACTTTAGGTGCTTTATTATTTCTAAACACAATGTTATGTATGTATAATTTTTTCTCGTCAGGTATTGGTGTCTCTGAGTGAATTAGGACAAGAGAAGATGAAGCATCCAGAATTATACCCAATGATGGACAGAGCAGACGACTGCTCCAATATCCTGCTGCTGTCTCTGGGTTGTGGAGTTCAACCGCCGGTGGCTGCGCCGGGATGGGACGTTGCCACAGTAAATCAATGGAATCTAATAGCATGGATGGCTGAATTTGATGCATCGTTTAACCTAAAAACATCTCCTATGTTGGAGATTATCGGTGCTGCATCAACAGACGTAGTGGAGTATTATGCTTATAGTCTCTTTAAAGCTCGTAACGCTGAGCGCAATTACCTTCGAGTTCAGGTACATTCAGTTTTATGAATTTAAATGAAAAAAGAAAATTAGGAACCAACTTAAAACTAATTTTATAATCTATTGCTTTTATAATTAGATCAACAATAACATTACATATTATTGCAGACGGATGCTCTGACCCCCGATATGGATAAGATGGACAATGCAGACCCGGATAACTTGAACAATCTGGTGGATATTGCGAATAAGATGATAGATGGAAACGTTAAAAAGATCAATCCAGTAACTTTCCAACTCGAACCCATCGATGATACTACTACGTATCAACAGGAGCTTATACGGTAATTAACTATACATACATACATAAAGATAGTTGTTTTTGAATATGAATAATACTAATTATTCTTAATTTATTGCATGTAGCTATGCTAAGATTCTGTCCGAAGAGAGGAAGGGTCGAATCGCTAAATTGGGATCCAAGAAATATTAGTGTTGAATTCATGGAAAGTACTGTCGCAGCAACGTCAATAATCATCATCGTCTTGTTTCAATTATCCTTTAAATTTGTGTGTGCAAGCAGTTAGATATGTCTTCCGTATCTTTTGTGCTTTGTTTTCAATAAATGATGTTGCTTTACTATTCTAAGACCGATCAATAAAAGTGATGACGAGTTAATCTGGTATCTCAATTGAATTTTTAGAACAATTTTTTACTTTCTTCCAAAAGAGAAATTTTTATTCTATTATTCAGAGAGTTGGGTGTTTGCTGTGTGGTTTGATTCGGTTTTAAGAAAAAAAGTCATTCGAACCGAACATTTAATTTAAGTACCATATGGTTTGGATTCGATGAACTTTTTTTAAAAATTCGATCTGATCCGATCCGATTACAAGCGGTTTGGATCGGTTTAAATTTGTGGTTTTTAAATAAAAAATTAAATACATATAACAAATCTCAACTAAGGATGTCAATGGGGTAGGGCGGGGCCGGGGGATGCCTCCCTGCTCCCCATCTCCGCCCTCAGATTTACTCCACATCCCCACCCCATTTCCCGCTGTGGGGGAAAATTGCTCCCCATCCCCATTCCCCATGGAACCCCATTCTCCGCGGGGACCCCATTCCCCATCTACATAATAGTTCTAATTAATTATTAATTTTCATATGAATAGAGCTACAAGTATCTATCTTATATAAAAACTGCAAGATTTTATACAAAAAGTCTAAATAACACGATGGTGACTTCTTTTGAAATAACGCAATGAGGAGACGCAACGACGAGCCAAAGAAAAAAACAGTGGACGAGGTGGGAGACGCGACAACAGAGAGGAGAATGGACACGACGGCAGAGTTACGAAAAGGAACGCCGCAAATAGAAATTACGACACGGTAAGGGTGATGGCACGGTGAGGTGTGACGATGCGGTGAGAAGGGTGACGAGGGGTGGCTACAGAGAGGTTGGATGGAGTATGGACAGCCTTAGGGATCTCTGAATTGAAGAGAGGTTATGCAAATAAAGATTAGGAGTTTTGGGTTTCTATATATATGTGTGTGTGAGAAATGACTAAAAAACATATATGAGAAATAAACTATTAAGGATAATTCAAAGAATTCATAAATTTTGGGGAATAGCGGGGACGGGACGGGGATCCCCGCTCGGGTCCCTGCGCCTGCTTCGGGGGAATTTTGTCCCCCATCCCCATCCCCGCGGGAAAAATTTCCCACAATCGGATCCCCATTCGAAGCAGTTCCCGCAGGGATCCCCACGTCTCGTGGAATTTTGCCATCCCTAATCTCAACATCAAATTTTAAATAATTAACAATAACATAACAAGTCTTAATAATATCTTAAAAAGCCAACGATAACATAACAATAGAAATAAAATTATAGGTTAGTTAAAATAAATAAATAAATATTTTGAACATAAAAGATTTATTAAATAATAATAATATATGACTAATAGAAAAATGTATAACAAATTGAACATGTTATAAGTATAATCGTAAATATAATAATAAAATAATAATATTATAGCACATTGTACGGTTTGGATTGGATTGGATCGATTATGAAGAGTATATTCGAAATCTGATCTAATTCAGCGGTTTGCAAAAAATAGAATCCAATCAAATCTGAATTAGTACAGTTTTAATCGATTTTCAGTTTAGATTGGATTGGACGAGTGGTTTAATTTAAATTGGTTTAAATTTAAATCCCTAATTCAGATTACGAAAAAGAACGATTCTTTTTTCACATCAACTACTACTCAAAGTAATTTATAAATGATAAGATAACATATATAATTAAGAAAACGAATGAGATTATAATCAAATATGGAATAAGAATCTTTTACATTATAAAATCTCTCACCTACTTGACTTCCATGTGCTAAAGCGATGTTACATACACAAACATTTATTTGTGTAGTTACTATCACATTCTTATATAATATGTGAATATTAAATATAGAATATAAAAAAAAACTAATTATACTTTTACCAAGGAAAAAAGTACGAACACGATCATCTATGAAAGAAGTTTATAAATTTTTAAACTATAAACACTTAGTTAAAAGGTTGATAAAACTGTACAGAAATACAAAGTAATTAAATCTTACTGAAAGCACGAAGTTAATTTTTTTTTTTTGGTAAAAATGACAATTAAATCTTTGAGGATTTTCTTCGACTTCAGATTTATTAGTCTTTAAATAAAAAAAAATATATCAATTAGGTCTTCTACAATAACAAATGGTAGATATGTATATGTTAGTGGATAGTGCAAAACGAAATAGAATTTACTCATAGATTTTATTATCTACAGTGGTGTATATTCTATTGTTGTTACATGAGTATAGAAACATATAATTTTGATGGTGAAGCATTTATTATATTCTGAATTTTCATATAATATTTATCAACTACTCTTTATTTATCACTAATTTTATTAAAATAGATGAAATTTCACTCCAAAAATTATTATCTACATGATAATCTTTTATGAATAAATACGTCACAGTAATAATAGTACATATAAACACCACCGTTAAATTTTATGTGATCCATTGATAGAAAAACATAATGTGTCTACTATTTGTCATTGATGAGGACTAAATTAGTACTTTTTTTTATGAATTAATTAATCCAAATTAAAATATTAAAAAATTTAATTATATTTTACTCTCTTATTTTTTTCTGATATACAAGAATACATGCACACAGTAATTATAAATAGTCTACAATGGTTAAAACTTTTTTGAATATAGATTATATGTGTGTTATGCTACAATACAGAAGTAGAGTGTGTTTACAGTGATGTAGTAGCTATTTTTTTTTTTTAATTTATAGAAAAAAAATCTGACTGTTTCATTTTTTTGGTGTAGAAAATTTTTAAATTGTGAAGCATTTAAATTGATAGGTCCGATTTTGATGTTTTTATTTATTTAAACAAAAAAAACTCAATTTGAATTATCTGATTTGTATTATTAAAAAAAATTGAAATGATTAAAAGTAAATTGGACCGATTTGTATGTTTATATATACCTCATGCCTAAATTACTCATTAGAACTCTCATCTTTTTTTTCTTCTTCATTCCTCAACTTTTCAAAACTCTCCATATACTTTATTCCTTTGTTTTGAAAAATTGCAATGAGAATTGAGTATTTTCAATGTGAGTCAAAAAAATAAAATAGATGATAGAATTATGTTAAAAATATATTATCAAAGTTAAATTTTATTATAAATATATAAAGGAGTAAAATTTGTATGTGAGAATCTATTTGATATTTGAAGGTTAGATTTTATAGTGCACAAATTGGTGAAGAGTCCAATTTGTATTGAGATAAATATTTTTTTATCTTGAAATAAATCAAAGAGTCCGATTTATACATTTAATTTTTTTTAATATTAAAATACAAATAAAAAATCTAAATCTAATACTCAGAATTGGACATTTTTTTTAAAACCATGAATCTGTCTCTTAAATTTGTGTGCTCCGCATAAAATATCTTTTTGTAAAGACACTTTGTTGCATTATTATTGGACGTATTAATGAACATATTATATTTGAATTTTTTAACAAATTAGAATAAAATCAATTTTTTTATAACAATAACAATAAATCCAATTGTTATTAGATTCGATCGAACCAGCCAATTTATATAACCCACTGGATCATGATTTTTTTTTATTTTTTGTTTTTAAAAATTAGGATATATTTGTCTTTTTATCAAAATTTTAAACATGATTCGGTTTAGATCGTGTAAATCGATCGGATCAAATCGGGTCTAATAATTATAATACCAGTAATTGGATTTACTATTGTTGCTATAATAAACTGATTTTGTTCTAGTTTATTAAAAATAAATTATTAATCGATTTAATAAAAATGTTCAATAATATCATGACATATGTAAATTTAAAAAAAAAATATTTTTAGTGTCTTTATCAAAATAATCTCTTATTTAAAAACATTAATAAAAACCCAATAACAAAAATAAAAAGAGTCTAGGAGCAACGTGAGGTCAACATACAATAAATGTGCCAAAATGTACGCCTTTTAATATATTTTTTTATAATTTTTTTATAGTATTAAAAGTAATTTTTTATTTTTTTTTATTTCTTAACTTTTATTAATCATTTTTTAAAATAAAAGCATTGCACTTGGCAATGTACGTTTATTATTGTCGTTTATGCTCCGGAATATGCACTGCTGACGATAATTCCCTCCTATATGGCTACATTGCTACAACAACCCCTATACTTTGAACTCGTTTATATATGTGTGTTTAAAGTTTAAACTAAGAATATAACTGCAATAATAACGCATATATATGGATAAACAATGCAACCTATCGTAATCATGGTGTATATTAACAAATTTTAAAATAATAAATAAAAAAATAATAACATAAAATTATTATATTTAATTTAATATTTATAATAATATATATAATTATACATGTATTCTATTTAATGACTAATATTGTTTAATTATTTCAGTTGTAATTAAAGAATATAAATAAAGTAGGCAAAAATTAAAAAATATAAAATAATATAATTTTAAACTATTTATGATTATTTTTTGAGTTAATAGTTAAAATCGTCCCTAAAAGATACCTTAATTTATATTTTTATCATCGAAAGATAAATTTAATCAAAATCGTCATCGAAAGATTTAAAATTAATCACGTTAGTTCCTTCTTCCATTCTATCTCTAACGACGTTAAGTTTGCTGACGTGGCAGTTAGCTTGACAACCCAACCCAAACCAGATCCGGATCATACCCGCTTCCAATCCAACCCAAACCCAGCAAGAAACAGCGTTCATTCTTCCCACATTCAACAGCTTCTTCATCTTCTACCTGAAGCTCCACCACGCCGCCGCCCTGCAAGGTGTTCCACGTCGCCGTCAATCCCTGTACGTTCCTCTACCACGATGCTGCCGGTCCTTACCCGCAGTTCTTCTCTTTGTTCCAATCCTAGAATTCCTTTTCTCCTCCTCTTTCCTCCCTTCCTATTATTCTTTTCGTCACCAACACTGAAACCCTTATTCTCTATTGATTCCTAATTTAGATGAACATACATACTTGCTACTCTATACCCATTTCTTGTTTTTCGGGATTTTAATCCTAAAACCCAGTTGCTCAAAGATTGAAAATTTGATATAATATATGGGGGTCTTTGTTCCAAGTCTCCCAAGGGTGGTGACAGGGTGGTTGCCACCACATATGGAACCAAAGAAAATCATAAGAGCTACAAGACCACCGTGCCTTCTGATTTGGCACCTGTACCTCACACAAAGGAGGACATTAACAAGCAGAAACGTGGTGCTGAGAATGCTGCAGGAACTGGTGCTGAGAATGTTGCAGGAACTGGTGTTGCTGGTAATCAAAATATTGGTTAGTTTTACATTAAGCATTTGATTCCGATTGAGAGGTTATCATTTTGGGAATAGGTAGCTGCTGCTTTGTAGAACACCCTCCGCCCAATGATGCAGAGATCGCCGTTGCTGCGCCCTCTAACTCCTCTCTGTTCTATTCCTCAATCATCACTGCTGGCTTTTGGTGGAACGTGGTCTCTTCCTCCACTGCAACCTGCACCGATTTGCTCTGCTTGTGTCGGTCTTCCTCTATGCTCTTCCATGGACACTGCCAAGTTGGAATAAAGACCATTATTGAAAGAACGACATCGACGAAGAGGCAGCAGCTGTTGGAACTGGCATGGAGGCTAAGACGCGTAGAAGAGAAGGAAAGTTGTTGGATCGTTGGGTTTGGGCTCTAATTTAACGCCATTAGTGATAGAATGGACGGAGGGATTAACGTGATTAATTTTAAATCCTTCGAAGACAATTTTGATTAAATTTATCTTTCGAGGATAAAAATGAAGATCAAAATATTTTTTAGGGACGATTTTGACTATTAACTCATTATTTTTTATTATCTTTCAAATATTTTATTAAAATATGTTATATCTTTTAAAAATAATTTATCGTTTTCAAAATAATATTTTAAAAGTTATGATACTTATATTTGATAATTAAAACAAAAAGTAAAAGTAGTTTTTAATAAGTATAGGTTACAATAATAATAGTATTTGTTGAAATTACTTTTAAAATTTAAAATGATTTTTAAAAGTAGTTTCTAATTGTGTATGTGTTTTGATTTCTTTTGGCCTATTCCTTCCTAATATTTTTTAGTGTATTGTGTATCACTTAAATTTTCATAAATAAAGAAATAAGACTACGGAAATAAATTATCTCTCTAATTTTAATAATATCATTTTTTTTATAACTTTATGAAATATATAATATATAAAAACATTATATGTAGAGTAACATTATAAAACAAAAGTGAAATCACCATTTTTTAAAAGGAGGATGCTCTCGTAAAGACGCAGAAAACGTCTTTTTTTAAAGATACTTTTTAATAATTAAAATTTAACACATATAATCACTTAAATTATGTTATTTTTGTCAAAATTAGGACAGACAAATTAATTTAACCGAAAAATAGTAAATCAAATTTTGAATCTGTCTAAATTAATATTATTTTTTATAAAAAATGACTACAATACTTCTATTATATAAAATGACTAAAATACTCTTATTTTATATATTAATTTTGAGAATCCTAAATTCTAGCTCTTTTCTTCTCTATCGTATATATATAATAGGAATATTTTAGTTGTATTTTTATAATAGGGATATTGTAGTAATTCTTTATAAAAATATTAACTTATATCGGTTCAAAATTTAATTTATTAATTTTTTTGCTAAACTGATTTATCCGATCTAATTTTAATAAAAAAAATACAATTTAATTGATTATATGTGTTAAATTTTAATTTTTAAAAAACATCTTAAAAAAAAGACGTTTTTAACATCTTTATCTAAATGCTCTCTTTTCTAAAACTATTACACATTATATGCATTTACAAGTTAGAAAACAACGATTAAAAATTGCAATTGGAACTTTAGAAGTTGCTAGACTACGTACGTTAACCTTATCATTTGTAATATGTTTATATAAATGTTACTTTCAACACATATTATTATACTCCGCTGCAATTATAATAATGTATCATCACGTGTTAATCTCAAACAATGCTTTATTCATTTATTCCCCTGCCCCAAAACAAAAAATTCATATTTTATTTCAATAATCCAATGCCTATCTCAAGCATGCATTATCGTATGACACGAGCTCTATATATAGGCTTGATTGTTAAGCTTACACTCACGCCTTCCTTCGTTTGTTTTGAGTACTCTTCTATAGACTCAATCTTTCTCTACTTCCTTAAGTGCTTAATTAGTGTCCTAATAAACCATAATGGCTGGACTAAACTCGTCATCGAAGCTACCACCTCCATCAGTGGGAAAGTTACTCACTGTCCTCAGCATTGATGGAGGTGGCATAAAAGGACTCATTCCTGCTGTTGTTCTTCAATTCCTAGAGGGAGAGCTTAAGGTTAGATATACATATTCATATTTTATTTAGTTAAAAAAAAATACATTTTTCATTTTCATAAAATTATTTATATGCTTTTATTTTACAACAATTTTAAAAAAATAATTTAAATAAAATTATTTTATTTATTTAATATTCATAGTTTTATGCGTACAATATTTATAATTACAAATTTATTATATTTAATGTTACTCAATTATTTTGATAATAATTAAGGTACAAAATAAAATAAGTGATAATTAAAAATATAAAAATTGACATGATGACAAAATTCAACGTTAACAAGTAACAACTTAACATTATTATAAAAGCGAGCTGTAATTAATTAATTGCTGGTATTAAAATTATCAATCTCGCTATGTTATCAACAGTATTTCTGCCGACTTCTACCAACTCTTGTTCATAATTGTATTTAATAAAAGTGTCTTTGTAGATGTGTCTAATAAAAATATCTTTTTTATGGCGGTGTCTAATAGAAGTATCTTTATAGATATATTTTTTGAATGTATTTCTTTATACATGTATTTAAAATATAATAATTAATTATTATTGATAATAAGTTGGCAAATAGTAGATTAATACTCTATACTTTTCTTAAAATTATAGAAATTAACTACTCCAATATTTTTAACTGTTTACTGCTTAGCTATATTTTTTTGTTTTGTTTTAGATAACAACATACTGACCTAGATCTCTGTAATTTATGTATAGAAACTTGATGGAGAGCAGGCAAGAATTGCAGACTATTTTGATGTGATTGCAGGAACAAGCACTGGTGGTCTTATTGCAGCAATGTTGGGTGCTCCAGATGACAATGCAACCAACCCTCGTCCAAAATATAATACTGATGATATAAAAAAATTTTATATCAACGATGGTCCCATAATTTTCACTCCTCCTGAAAAGCCTCATGATATCACCACGCCTGGGCCAATATATGATGGGAAAGTTTTACACGAAATTGTGAAAGAAGGATTAGGGTCAACTCGATTAGTTCAAGCGTGGACCAATCTTGTGATCCCAACCTTTGATATATTACGACTTAGTCCTGTTATTTCTCAAAGTATAAGGTGCTGATTATATATAATCTATGTTTTTCTAAGATTAACGTATGTTTTTGTTCCAAACGTTTGGGGTAAGTCACAAAGTTATCCTAATGTTTTAATCGTCCTATTTAAGTTCTTAACGTTTTAAAACTGACTTAATGTTGTTCTGTCGTTAGAGATTCGTTAACAGAATTGACGGCGGGACAAAATTGAGACGATTTTGAAACGTTAAGGACTTAAATAGGACAAAAACGTTGGAACAAAAATGATAAATAGAAATAAATTTTAATTTTATCTTTTAATAATATCAATTTTTTACCATACGTAGTATTCAATTATTTTTTAATCACATTATTAAACTACTCTTCTATATTAGCCCATGACAACAATAAAGAAGTCTTGTGGCCCACAAATTCAACCCAACAGAATACATAAATTCAGTTCTAATTTCAGTCTTTATTAATTTATCTTATCTTATCTTTATGTTATCTTCTCTTCTTATCTTATCTTTACTTTTATCTTTCATAGGACAATGCTCTATATATATTTAGTTTTACCCTCATAGTTTACAACACACTTCAGTACAATTCAATCAATCAACAATCAATAAAATTTCTTCATCTTTTATTTTCTTATTCTTTCACAATTTTATCATGGTATCAGAGCCATGGTATCCTCCTTGAGGAGGATATATAAGTTATCATCTTTTCGGTGAGAAATCACCATACTTCTTTTTCAACATCCTCCCACAATAAATAATCATAGATTTAGTTACATGCATCCAAGTGAAAATCTTACCACAAAGTTGGTTATCCCGGTTCTTTACCAACAATTTCGTCTGCGCCTCCTTTCTTCCGGTAGTTCCGTCTGCATTCTGTTTCAGCGGTTTAATCTGCATTCTGTATTAGCAGTTCCATCTGCACTCTTATCGCGCTCTATGCGCCCTCTTTCTTATTGCGCCATACGCGCCCTCTAAAGATCAATTTTATTGTGCTCTACGCGCTTATTTTTTTATTTTTTATTTTTTCATTCTTTTTTTTTTATGAAGATCGCTGCTTGCTCTCTCTCCCTCAAGCACAGCATCTCCTTTTATGTATTTTTGCCGTCGGCAGCTCAAGCTCCGCCGCACGCTATTGTTTAAAGATCGCTGCTCAAGCACAGCATCTCCTTTTATGTATTTTTGTCGTCGGCAGCTCAAGCTCCGCCGCACGCAATTGTTTAAAGATCGCTGCTCAAGCACAGCATCTCCTTTTATATTTTTGCAGTAGGCAGCTCAAGCTCTGCCGCACGCATCTTCCTCCGCGTCACCAAGTCAGACGCGCTTTTCTCAACAATTTCATCGGAACTTATCCAAGCTGTGGATTATTGACATCTTCCATCCACCAGCTTGTGGGGGCGTATTAAACTACTCTTCTATATTAGCCCATGACAACAATAAAGAAGTCTTGTGGCCCACAAATTCAGCCCAACAGAATACATAAATTCAGTTCTAATTTCAGTCTTTATTAATTTATCTTATCTTATCTTTATGTTATCTTCTCTTCTTATCTTATCTTTACTTTTATCTTTCATAGGACAATGCTCTATATATATTTAGTTTTACCCTCATAGTTTACAACACACTTCAGTACAATTCAATCAATCAACAATCAATAAAATTTCTTCATCTTTTATTTTCTTATTCTTTCACAATTTTATTATGTAAGTAAATTACACTTAATCATATTACTTTTATTTTAAATAAATTTTGTCCCGCCGTCTGTTAACAAAAAGGGACAAAATTAATACTTTACTCTTTTTCTAATAATCTAGAAAGAGAAAATAAAATTAAAAATAATGTTAAATATATAGAGTTTGTTGATGAATCGTGATACATGCAGGCTCAAGAAGATGAATTCAAATACTTGAATGGACTTCTGTCAGATATAAGCATATCAACTTCAGCTGCAACTGTTTATTTTCCAGCACATTGTTTTACCTCTGAAGATGGTAACACAGAATTCAATATGATTGACGGTGCTGCAGCGGCCGGTAGTCCGGTAAATTAAATCATTATAATTTATATTTTCTAAATTATATAGCTTAAAATTAATTCTCAGGAATAAATTAAAATCATTCTATACTCATTCGTATATTTTTTTCTATTGGCTTAAGTTTATGAAAATAGTGATATTATTATCAAAATTTTTATATTCGAAAAATTTAGAGTTTGAGATAAACTCCAAAAAAAAAAAGCACAAGCCAAATAAAAAAAATAAGAGGTATGCAAAAATAAGAACAAACCTAAAAATATTATTTTTATTTAAAAGAGTGTACTAAAAATATATAATCATTTATATAATCTCTTCTCTTAATTTAAATTTTTAGAAGAAGTAATATTATAATGGGTATCACTTAAATAAAGATGTCAAAAATATTTTTTTTTTAAAGATGTTTTTTAAAAATTAAAATTTAACACATATAATCAATTAAACTGTGTTTTTTTATTAAAATTAGACCGGACAAATCAGTTTAGGCAAAAAATTAATAAATTAAATTTTGAACTGGTATAAATTAATACTTTTTTATAAAAAAATAACTACAATATCCTTATTATAAAAATAACTAAAATACTCGTTTATATATGTGTGTTTAAAGTTTAAACTAAGAATATAACTGCAATAATAACGCATATATATCGATAAACAATGCAACCTATCGTAATCATGGTGTATATTAACAAATTTTAAAATAATGAATAAAAAAAATAATAACATAAAATTATTATATTTAATTTAATATTTATAATAATATATATAATTATACATGTATTCTATTTAATGACTAATATTGTTTAATTATTTCAGTCGTAATTAAAGAATATAAATAAAACAGGCAAAAATTAAAAAATATAAAATAATAAAATTTTAAACTATTTAAGATTATTTTTTATTATCTTTCAAATATTTTATTAAAATATGTTATATTTTCTAAAAGTAATTTATTGTTTTCAAAATAATATTTTAAAAGTTATGACACTTATATTTGATAATTAAAACAAAAAATAAAAGTAATTTTTAACAAGTATAGGTTACAATAATAGTAGTATTTGTTGAAATTACTTTTAAAATTTAAAATAATTTTTAAATAAAAAATTTAGAGATCAACAATTTTATTAAAATTTGGCTAGCACTTAACCAGCAAAAAAAAGTGAGTAATTTCACACTATTAGATGAAATCTCACACCATTAAAAACATCAATAATAGCTAATTAATTGCTACAAATCATAAAACTTGTTGGCCCTTAACACTAATTTAAAAGTAATTATTTCTAATTGTGTATGTGTTTTGATTTCTTTTGGCCTTTTCCTTCCTAATATTTTTTAGTGTATTGTGTATTATCACTTAAATTTTCATAAATAAAGAACAAAAATCACCCACTAAAATCAGGCATTGATGTATTTATATATAAATACATGTGTGATTTAATTTATTTTTAACGTGTATTTATATTTTGGCATATATTTTATACTGGTGGCTGATTTTGGTGGCTGATTTTAATGTACACGTAGCATAACTCAAAAAAAAAAAAAGACTACGGAAATAAATTATCATTTTAATTTTGATAATATCATTTTTTTTATAAATTTATAAAATATATAATATATAAAAACATTATATGTAGAGTAACATTATAAAAGAAAAGTGAAATCACCATTTTTCTAAAACTATTACACATATGCATTATTTACAAGTTAGAAAACAACGATTAAAAATTGCAGTTGGAACTTTAGAAGTTGCTAGACTACGTACCCTAACCTTATCATTTGTAATATGTTTATATAAATGTTACTTTCAATACATATTATTATACTCCACTGCGATTATAATAATACATCATCACGTGTTAATCTCAAACAATGCTTTATTCATTTATTCCCCGCCCCAAAACAAAAAATTCATATTTTATTTCAATAATCCAATGCCTATCTGAACTCTGAAGCATTATCATATGACACGAGCTCTATATATAGGCTTGATTGTTAAGCTTACACTCACGCCTTCCTTCGTTTGTTTTAGTACTCTTCTATAGACTCAATCTTTCTCTACTTTCTTAAGTGCTTAATTAGTGTCCTAATAAACCATAATGGCTGGACTAAACTCACCATCGAAGCTACCACCTCCATCAGTGGGAAAGTTACTCACTGTCCTCAGCATTGATGGAGGTGGCATAAAAGGACTCATCCCTGCTGTTGTTCTTCACTTCCTTGAGGGAGAGCTTAAGGTTAGATATACATACATATATATATATATATATATATATATATATATATATATATATTTTACCAAAGATAGGAGATTCGAACCCGCAACCTCTTAATCCATTTGAGCTATTATTCATTGGCATATTCATATTTTATTTAGTTAAAAAAAAACATTTTTCATTTTCATAAAATTATTTATATGCTTTTACTTTACAGCAATTTAAAAAATAATAATTTAATATTCATAATTTTATAAATACAATATTTATATTTACAAACTTATTATATTTAATGTTATTCAATTATTTTGATAATAATTAAGGTACAAAATAAAATAAAATAAAGAGAAAAAATATTAAACAGTCTTGATAATTATTTTAAAAGACAATGAGACTCTCAATAAAAAAAATATTTTTTTTGTTTCTGATCTTTATCTTTATGAGACTAGTTGTCAATAATTTTTAGGGGCTAATCAGTCTCATAAAAATAAAAATCAAAAGTTGAAAATGATTTATTTTTTTTGTTTGAGAATCTCGTAACCCTTCAAAAAAAATTATCAGGAGTTAGACTGAGTATTCATTCTAAAATAAACGATGGAAAAAATTCAACGTTGATAACTTAACGTTATCATAAAAGCTATGATTAATTAATTGTGGTATTAAAATTATAGAAACTGGCTACTCTAATATTTTTAACTACTTACTACTTAGCTATATATATTTCTTTTTTTGTTTTAGATAACAACGTACTGACCTAGATATCCTGTAATTTATGTGTAGAAACTTGATGGAGAGCAGGCAAGAATTGCAGACTATTTTGATGTGGTTGCAGGAACAAGCACTGGTGGCCTTATTGCAGCAATGTTGGGTGCCCCAGATGGCAATGCAAACAATCCTCGTCCAAAATATAATACTGATGATATAAAAAAATTCTATATCAATGATGGTCCCATAATTTTCACTCCTCCTGAAAAGCCTCATGATATCACCACTCCTGGGCCCAAATATGATGGAAAATTTTTACACGAAATTTTAAAACAAGAATTAGGATCAACTCGATTGGTTCAATCGTTTACCAATCTTGTGATCCCAACCTTTGATATATTACGACTTAGTCCTGTTATTTTCTCAAAGTATAAGGTGCAGATTATATATAATCTATATTTTTCTAATGATCTACAAAAGAGAAAATAAAATTAAAAATAATATGTTAAATAGAGTTTGTTGGTGGCTGGTGATGCATGCAGGCTCAAGAAGATGAATTCAAATACTTGAATGGACTCCTCTCAGATATAACCATTTCAACTTCAGCTGCACCTACATATCTTCCAGCACATTGTTTTACCTCTGAAGATGGTGACACAGAATTCAATATGATTGACGGTGGTGCAGCTGCCGGTAATCCGGTAAATTAAACTGTTATAATTTATGTTTTCTAAATTATATACTTTAAAATTAATTCTCATGAATAAATTAAAATTATTGATGCACTTCTTTCTGTTATCAGTAATAAACTTAAAAAAAGAATTCTTACCTAGAAAAATATATTAAAAAAATAATCATTCATATTCCTCTTTCTCTAATTAGTATAAACTTTTGAATAATATAAACTATTAGAAAAAATAATATCATGACACATATTCATCTAATCATATGAGCCATTTATTTAAGAGTAGTAGTAGTTATATAGTACAAACATTAAGTATTTCTTTCAATATTCTTAATAAACATTCGGATACTAGGGATAATAATCATCTCATGTTATAAAAAACTGATTTTGGGGTTCACCAAAATTCGAACTTTTGACCTTCCGGATCTAGAACTTTAATACCATGTCATGAAATCACTCATTCCAAAAGCATAACCTGATAGGACAATATAACACTAATAGTCATATCTCTAATATTTTCTAAACCTCCATTGTACACATTATACGCTTAGGCCGTTGGCTCCCTATACTTTCTCTTTATATAAAAGCTTTACGTGCATTATTATTTCTAAAGACAACATTATGTATTATAATATATTATTGTCAGGTATTGGTGGCACTGAGTGAATTAGGACAAGAGAAGATGAAGCATCCCGAGTTATACCCAATGATGGATAGAGCAGACGACTGCTCCAATATTCTACTGCTGTCTTTGGGTTGTGGACTTCAACCACCGGTCGCTGCGCCGGGATGGACGGTTGGCGCAGTAAATCAATTTAGTCAAGTAGGATGGATGATTCAACTTGAGACTCAAAGATCCCCTGTATTGGAAATTATTGGTGCTGCATCAACAGACATAGTGGATTATTACGCTTATAGTCTCTTTAAAGCTCGTAACGCTGAGCGCAATTACCTTCGAGTTCAGGTACATTCCTATCAGTTGGATTTAAATGAAAGAAGAAAATTAGGAATCAACTTAAAAATAATTTTATAATCTTTTGCTTTTAACATTACATATTATTGCAGACGGATGCTCTGACCCCCGATATGGATAAGATGGACAATGCAGACCCGGATAACTTGAACAATCTGGTGGATATTGCGAATAAGATGATAGATGGAAACGTTAAAAAGATCAATCCAGTAACTTTCCAACTCGAACCCATCGATGATACTACTACGTATCAACAGGAGCTTATACGGTAATTAACTATACATACATACATAAAGATAGTTGTTTTTGAATATGAATAATACTAATTATTCTTAATTTATTGCATGTAGCTATGCTAAGATTCTGTCCGACGAGAGAAAGGGTCGAATCGCTAAATTGGGATCCAAGAAATATTAGTGTTGAATTCATGGAACTACTGTGGCAGCAACGTCAATAATAAGATGGAAATTCAGGTGCAGTTAACTTCACGTGAAATTGATAACTGAGAGCAGTTAGATAAAAATTTAGTCAAATTCAAATCATTTAACAGTTCTCAACAGTCAACTTCACCGTGAAATTGACTGCACCTGAGTTTTCACCCAATAATAATCATCATCGTGTTGTTTGAATTATATTTCCTTTCAATTTGTGTGTGCATGCAGTTAGATATATATGCCTTCCCTATGTAGAAGAGTATAAGGGTATAAGGTCAAGAATAAATAACCAACGGGATTTGGGTTTCTACAACCCCTTGGGTAATGGGTCTTGTATGTGTGCTATATATAATAATTCATCCTTCTCTGTGTTGTAATCATCTTTGTGCTTTGTTTTCAATTAATGAATAATGTTGCTTTACTATTCTAAGAATCAATAAAAGTGATGATGAGTTAATCTTTATCTTAAATTGAATTTTTAGATCAATTTTTTACTTTCTTCCAAAAGAGAAATTTTTATTCTATTATTCAGAGGAGGAGTGCTAGAGACCAGCAACTTTTGTGTTTTGTAACTATTAATTGGCTATCAATAATGTTTTTAATGGTGTGAGACTACATCTAATAATAGAATATCACTTACTTTTCTTTTGATGGTTAAGTGCTAGCCACAAAACACAAAAGTTGCTGGCCCATTAGACTTTCTTTTATATTTTAGAGTACGAAAAGGAACGATTCTTTTTTCACATCAACTACTATTACAAAATAATTTGATAAACGATAAGATAACATAATTAAAAGCGATGTTGCACAAACATTTATTTGCGCAATTACTAACACATTTTTATATAATATGTGAATATTAAATATAGTATATCAGAAAAACCAATTATACTTTTAGCTAGAAAAAAAAGGTATGGACACAATCATCTATAAAAGAAGCTTAGCGTAGTTTTAAAAAGAAGTCGTAAGAAGCAAAGTTACAAAATTTGATTGACAACTATTAGTAAAGACTTAATTAAAATTTGATTACAAATTACAAATTTTTAGACGATAAAAACTTAGTTAAAAGTTTGATAAAACTATAAAGAAATACAAAGTAATTAAACCTTACTGAAAGCACCAAGTTAATATTTTACTTTTCTCATAGATATGAGAATACATGCACACAGAAAATAGTCTACAATAGTTAAAATTAAAGACTGTAAATGCTTGCTCTATCCAAAATCAGGGGAGAAGAAGATAGACTCAATATATTAGAAGGACAAAACATATAGAATAGAGAATAATTGATCATTCAGAAAAAGAATAACAGGAAACAAAATTGTGTGAGACACAGAGATATAATACAATTGAAACTTGGAAGACGTATATAACATAGTTTCCATGTTTTGCACGCAGCTCCCTAATCTGGAATCACCTAATGACCTGTTTTATAATGTTGCTAAACAAAGATTATCCCTCAGTGTGCTGTTTGCAGCCCTTTGGACCATAATGCTTAGACCCGCGCCTCACAATTTCGTTGCACAAGTAGCAGTAATGGCTTTGGCATGCCCAGCAAAACATGTGATTATTGTTTCCAACCTGTTGATCAATCCGGAAAAGGATAACAGAAAGTTGTCAAGTGTTGATAGAAGCACAGTTTTTCAACATAGGAGTTGGATTCATCTACTTTGGAGCTCCAAAAGTAGGAGTTTGCATGATTTCAAGTAATATTTTTGTAAGAAACCAACAGAAAGCTTTGCTTGCATACCTTTGCATTGAACTGACGACAGTTAGGACAGGGCAGGCCGCGTTCCCGAAAGAGTTCAGCCTGTAGTTGTCCTACGACCTGGCGATGGTTAATGCGCTCTTGCCAGTTCTCAATCATTTCTTGTGGGAACAATTCACAGGATCCATCCCTAAAAGAGAAAATAGAATTTGAATATTCCGCAAATGCAAACTATGCAGAAGAAATATTTTATATGATTTTAACAAAACCATATACCTGAAATGCCCATATGGGTCTGATGGATCAATTAATTTGTTGCAGCGGTAACAAAAGTATGCTCCACAGTTACTGCACTTCATTTTGTTACAACCTTCGGTTCGGTTGATTGCCATGCTACAAGAAGGGCACAACTTGGAATCTCGATGAATTTCTTTCATACTAAGCATTTCATTGATCTTCTCCCGTTCCCGTAGCTTTTGATCTTCCTTTAATTGGGACGAATTTTGACGGTCCTATAACAAGAGAGAGCAGGGGGGGATCAGAAAACTATAACTACTGTTTGATTTTAAGATCATTGTTGGCAAAAACCATGATTAGAACATCTCAAAGTGCGTGCCAACATCCAGGGCAGTAGTAACTAGTGAAGGACTCAACTCACATAAAAAATTAAACAAGCTACAACACATTTCATGCAATCATTTATACTCTTTTGATGGAATCAGTTACATGGATCAAACGACCCTATAGCACTTTCTGTCATAGATCATATCAGTTTGAATAACAAAAAGCAATGAAATCAAACAGATTACTGCACAATCCAACTCAAAACATTAGGAAATGTATGAAGGTGTTAGTATCAGGAAACTGGAAGCAATCAAGGAAGGACGTTGATGAACACCAGAAAATGTATGGTCACTTGACCATTCTAATTATGACATGAGAAGAAGCATATAAGTTTTATTGAATCAAAGAATATTACTGGTTACTTACATTCTAACTTCCTCTAGAAAGAAAAAGCTCTATGGATCTCCAAAAACAAAAGGAAAGATACCAAGATCGAAATAACTAGCCAAACTATATAACTAAAAATTAATCCAAATATCATACCTGCAAAATTTGAAGTTTCATATCTAGTGTCATGCATGCTATGCCAACATGGCGTCGTTCCCGACAAAGAGTACAAAAGCTAAAAAAGCATTTTGAGCATTGAGCATGCTGATCTTCATCCTCTATGCAAGGTGTTTCACACCTTGGGCAATAAACAACATCAGACATTGATGCAAGTGTTCTCTCCAGCATCATGGATTCCCAGCGCTCATACTCTTCATCACCAAGCAAGTGTTTCAAAAGGCCAGGTGGAATCATAACCTTACATTTTGAATCAGGACATTGAAGATTACTAATGGTGCCTTCTTTTACATGCATCTGAGTGAAGGTCTGCAAGCATTTCAAGCAAAAGAAATGCTGACATGGTAACCGGACAAACTCGGTACCTGTTAAATGACAAAAAAATAAATAAAACTAAAATGATAACTTCTCAATTTTAGTAGACGAAGTCACAAACATCTATTCCTCTTTGAGCGAGCATATAGAAAATGGTGGAGAAAGATAGAATAGAGAAGGGGTAAAAGAACCCTTCACAGCAATTAGGGCCAAGAATGTAGATAAAATATAATAATATATATGATTCATCAAGAGCAGTATCAATATTTGAATACCATGAACTTATTTAAGAAGGCAACAAGCATAATAAATAACTTCATTTTAACAAAATGAACAATGATTCCCAACTCATAAACTACTCTGTCTAGTTAAAATCATGGAAAGCATGGACATAGTGCATAAAAGTTGCATTCTTCAAGTGTATGAAAGACTAACTACAGAAAGAAATTTATTGATGTTGTACATGAACTATGTCAAGAACAGATTAGAAATCACCTGGATATTCGCTAAAGCAAATGCTACACTCATGTAATTCTTTGAGGAAGTTCTCATTATGCCGCTCTTTATTGTAACCTCGCAAGAAAGGAATAGCAGCATCAAGGGATATGGAACCTGAAACAACACGCTCATCTCCAACACAATTCACGCCATTCCGACCAAGGATAATTTCCTTATCAAATCCCAGGTGAGAAAGAGAAGAACTTTGTAACCAATCAACCCACTGGTATATTACTTCTTGCCCTTGCTGCTCTGCCCATATAGAATCCAACTGGGAGCATAGACTTAAAATATCTAAAGATTCCAACCATTGAACAGAGACTGTAAATAAAGGTGGTTGGTGGCTTGGATATGACTTGGGCAATAAGCAGGTCAAAACGATTGGTGGAAGATACTGAACTTTGAAAGAGTAAAAGAAGTCATCCGAATTGCCGCTTGCAACATCAAGTTCATTAGAAGAGTTCAGCTTAGCAATAATGGCAATTTCACCCAAAACTTCGATGTGTATTTGGATCTGAGAATTAATAAAAGTTTTAAAAGATCAAGTTAAGCTTTAAAGATAAATATACATGGCAAAACTATGTTACTGGCTGATTGCTAAACCTGAAAACAACGGAGGCCTTTCCAGCTTTCAAGCTTGTTAACATTTTCTCCGTATATCGACTCCACCACAAGTAACTGCAAAAGAGAAATTAGGGAAAAAAACAAACATCAACTTAGAAATTGCAAGTCACCAGCAAAATGAACAAATAACAACAGAAGCATTAAGAACATGTTCAAAATTGAATGCATATAGTATTGAATTTGGAGCAGAACATTGAAATAACCTCATCTTCCTGCAATTGGTCATTGGTACTGAGCTGCTCCTCCATTAACGCAGGCTCTTCCACAGCATCCAATAACCTACGAAGCCTATTCACAACATAATCATCGGCATCGTCGTCATCCACCTCCTTGCTGTTGCTCGAACAAGCCTTGTGATCTACCTCTCTTGTTACTGTCACGGCATCAGTGACACTGATGTTGTTGTTGTTGTTGTTGTTCTCGTTCTCTTCTTCTTTGTGGTTCTCGTGTGGTGGCGGTGTCACGTGATCAGCAGCAGGCACCGCCACAGGATCGGAGGTAAGGAGGGAATCAGAAGCAGAAGAATCAAGTTCGGATTTCTTGACGAAACGCAATTTTGGTTGTTGATAATGGTTGTGGTGGCCGCGGCGGTGGTGAGTCGGAGGAGTGGAATGCTGCTGCTGACGATGATGTTGTTGGTGGAGAGGCTTCGGAGTGAAGGAGTCATCGTCGTCGTCGTGGTGAGGGGTACGGTGGTGATTACGGTGGTTTCTGCCTCCTCTGGTCTTTCTGGTTGACATCGGAGACAGAATGGTCGTTTGTGGCTGCAGCGTGCGATTCTTTTTATTACAATTACTAATTTTTCTGCGCCTAAAAGTTATTGCTTTCTGTCTTAATTCTTAAATCTTATGCCGCCTTCTCCTCGTAAAATATCTAACTAACTAGGCAAGGTAGATAAAAATGGAATAAATGATTAAAAAATTGAGGAAAATATAAAATAAGAGATTAATTAATATTAATATTTTTTATTTTATTAATCTTTTTTTTTTGTAATTATTTTATTAGTTCTTTACAAAGGAACTTGATTCAATGAAATATACAATAAAAAATATTAAAAAATTATTAAAATTTATTTTTTTTTATCATAAATCAACCGTAAATAGCATTTTTCGTATATATATTACTTGTTTCTAAGGATAGCATTATGATGCAAAACTAAGTTTCTCCACCTATGAAAAAATTCCATTTGGTTGGACTGGATCGGAAGCTCATCTAGATCAAATAACACTCGAAGTCCACAATATTATTTTAATTTCGATTTTAATATTGTGGTGTAATTTATACGGAATGCTTCAGATTTGAATCTGCTTTGTCAAGAACGGGCAAAGATAGACGCAGTTCATGTATTTGACAGTGAGCAAATTGATGCATCTTCTGCATAGAATAAGCATGAGTTTGAAGGGATGTATAGAATAAGGATTAGTTTCAAAAGTTTGTTAGAATTAGTTATTATACAAAGAATCTCTTATGCAGTTGAGCTAGCTACTATACTACGTTGAGAGTGTATTAATGTAACAATTCATAGATATATTGTTTATAGTCATATTCTACTATATCAATCTTTCTGTTTTTCATCTTTTACATTCTGCACAAATTCCCATCCTTTCTAGGTTTATTCAGTTTAATTAAAACTTAAAAGTGTGTATTGGCACACCTCTATTTAAAATGGTTTAAGAAATTATCCAAACATATTAAAAATCATGAAAAGACATATTCTTTTTTCAAAAGATAGTTTTTGAATATATATTGTTATTTTTATAAAAATATGATTTTAATTTTGATCTTTTGGTCTGTATACTGGATCAATTTTTTTTTTCTTTTGGTCTATTTAGTCTCGGACCAGAGGCAATTAAATTTCCATTGCATCAAGGCTTCGACCTCGTCATGTTTTTTTGTTGGACCATTATCACACGATTGATGTGCTTGAAGGGGATAGAAACTCTGGATTTGGGCTTAAAGGTGTTGGACTCTTGTGGGCTTATGGCTTCACAGATCGCGCCTTAGGGCCCAGTTCTATATTATATATGATGGAAGCAGACTTTGGTTGAAAACTTTACATGTTTTAAGGGTAAGGGTCACCTTTTGAAAACAAAAAGAAAAAAAGCAAAAAATAGATAATAACGAAAAAAATAGGTTTGGCCCATTCCAATTTTCACAAGAAACAAAAAAATAAATCTAAAACCTTACATTATATGTCAAATGACCGTGCTTGTAAGCAGTCAGCTCACTCGTCCGCTTAAGTAAGTGTCGAGAGTTCGAACCCCGCCTTGTGTATGCAGCAATTCATTGGCCAGCAGCAGACCCAATATATATCCACATAAAAATATATTAATTGAAAATAATAAAATATTAATACATATTTGTTATTAAAGAATATATATATTAGTTAGTAGTGTATGTCACCAAAAAAATATACTAGTTATTAGTTCATTTCTTCTTTATATCTTGAAAATATCATTCTCTTTTTTATATTTTAAAAATATTAAATAATTTTTTTATTATTAACACCAGTATATGCCTCTCTTTTTATTATATATAATAACCAAACAATATTCCTTTAATTTAACTGATTAAAGTCGATTATTTATAATATTTATAATAGAATTTTTTTTTAATTTTAACTTATTCAGTTGCTATAAGCAAAATTAAAATTAATAATTTTAATGAAAATTGATGATCAAGATACATATTCAATATATATAAAATTTTCAAGGTGATTATCAAAATCCATAAAACAAAGAATAGATAAAATTTAACTATGTAAATAAACTTCTTCTCCTACCAATTACAAAAAATAATATATATATATATATACTAAAAATACTATGGGGGCAAGTGTATCCCAAACTTGTCTCTAGGTCAATCCCTACTTGTTCCGACTCCTGCAATAACAACCCAAAAAAGAAAAAACAAAAATAAAAGACAAAAAAGTTGAATTTCATTAATCAAAAGATGATAAATATAAAGTAATAATATCTATAGTATCACAAAAGAAGTGTTGTGAGTATATTGTTTTTAGAAACGAAAACAAAAAAGGTTTATGATTTTATTTGTTGCTTAAGATTTGGTCTCTGCTCGTGCAATATTTAGAAACAAAAAATGAATATAGAGCTATGATGCACGGACACTGATACAGACACGGGATACGATACGATACGGGACACGTCGACACGCGAATTTTAAAATCTTATATGACACGGGGACATATATACCTATAAAATATAAAGTATTTTTTAGATAAATCGTAATGATATTTTGATATTTTATTGATATTAAAATATAAATTAAAATTTTTAATGTCTTATTTTAATTATATAAAATATTTAAAATATATTTTGTTTTAATAAATAATAATATATACTATATCTAAATTTATTTTAAGAATATATGTTAAGAATAAGACTGGACACGCTGACACGTGATGGTATTTAGGTGTGTTCAGGCGTGTCTGAAAAAGAATTTTTTATTTTTTATTAAGACAACCGCAGACACGCGTGTCGGACGAGTGTCTGTAAGTATCATGTCCGTTAATAGCTATATATAGAGGGTTAGAAAACGTGCTAGCATTATACTTATTTGCGGGATGGGAAAAGTTTTATTGAAAACTACTACTAGCTACTAAACACTTTGCAGATAGAGACATTTATGTTATGATCAAATCGCTGTCTTTGGTTGTATTTTCAGTTTAGAGACTCTCTCTTTGGAGTTAAGTTTGTAGACTCATAACCTACTTAATTAATTGTTAGGTATTAGTTTCAAATAAACGAAGATAAAAACAAAATTAAACCAAAGTGGTAAATGAACTAATAATTAAGGCATGTGCTCCTGTTTTTTCTTTCTTATAAAAAGAAGATAACAATTAAGAAGGACCAAGCATTACACCCATATTGTTTCTGCTTTCAAATCTGTATCGGTTTGGGTTTAAGTAAACCATGACCTACAATAATTAATTGATAAAGAACAATAATATGTAGATTTATATATCTTTTTTTATAATATGTTCTCTTTTTGAAAATTCTTTCTAAACTCGAATGAACAAGCTAAGTGTTGGGTCTATTATTCATAAATGATTTTTTTGGGGGTCATCATAATTAAAAAAAATTATTTAAAAGAATACATCATTACTCGCAAACAATTATATATGCCTTACCATGTGAATGTTTTTATCGTTACCTAATAATAAGATGTGGAACGTGACTAGAGACGTGAAAAAGAGTAAAAATCGAAAGTTTAAACAACGATAAAGATTTAAATACATAAATTATAATTAAAAAATATTATATGTATTACTTTTATATATTTTTATTCTTTATTTACATTTAAAATATTAGATATATACATAATAATATTTTGCTTATAAAATTCAAGTAAAGATAATTTGTTCTTCTGTGTATAATAAATTAAGATTTGAAAGGAGATAAGAACGTTAACAATTTTGACTTTTTGAGGTCTTATTCTAGTACTTGATTTTTTCCCCTGCATTCGGGATTGCATTGACCAAAAACTGCGACCTGAAGCCTTTTTCTCTGATCCAGATCCATATTTGTGATGTCCGAGGTGAGTTTCCTTTCCAAGAAAGGTTAATAAAAAAAAAAAAAAACTATTATCTCTATTCACGAAAGTTGAAAATACTAATAGATCTATTCATAAAAAATATTATTATTTGTATCTATAAAATATAGGTTCATACAATAAAATTATTCAAACACTAAAAGTTCACATAAAAAATTTTAAATTACCCTTATTATCATTCGCATTATTTTTTTCCTCCTCACTAATCACTCCATCATTCTCGTCTGTTCATTACCTTACCACCATCACTACCACTAACCCCATCCTTTATCTCTCACCAATAACCAATTGATTTTCAAACAATCCTAGCAACAATCTTTTCGGCCGCGAGCCACCTCTCTTCTTCCTCTGTGACAAATGTTGCGGCCTCTGTTTTCGTTCCTGCAGGTTCCAACGTCAGCGACCACCATTGCCGTCCTCCTTTCACTGTGGCCATCCCTCCTTCTCTCTTTCCATGTCTCGCCTTCACCAACCAGAAGACCTTCGCACTAGCCCTTGCTTCGCCGCTGCCAGCAACTCTAGAGTCGCAGTGCCCCACCTCTCCTCTTTTTACCGGCGACTACCCTCACCGACCGGGTTACCTTCTCCTCATCACCGAACCAATGCCGCCGACGGGTCACTGCGCCAGCCGCCACCACCGCGGTTCCCTTTGCGAACCAAAACCGCAACGAGCTTTCTCTCACTCTCTCTCTCTCTTTTGCCATTTGTTTTAAACCACCGAACCCTAATTCACTTCTCATTCTCCTCTTCTTCTCCTTCTTCTTTCCTCTTTAAGAATCAGAGACTTCCGAACCACCATCACAGTCCTGCCATCATCGGCGTCTGCACTTTCAGCCGCCAGAACCGCCACGAATTACTATCGTCTCCACCATCTGCGACGAACTGGAGCCACCCTCACCGTCCTAGTCATTCTTTCTCTCGGTCCAAACCATTGCCAGCGAGCCACTCACGAGTCTCGCACCTCCTCCACCGAACCCTAATTCAGCCCATGTTTTCACTCTCTCTTCTACTCCAATGAGCTGTCGGCGACGTCATCATCATCATCAGCTTTTCAGTCGCCAAACCTTCAGAGTAACTACCGTAGCTAGCGTCTTTCTCGCTGAAACAGAACTGAAACAGAATAAATTCACCCCTGCTTCTTAGAGTTTGGCTCAGGTGAAGATTACCCAATTCGTTCAATTCTCCATATAACCTGTTTGAGTTTGGCAATTGATTTGTTATAGGGGCATTAGGTGGTAACACTCTATTATGAGTTTAATGAAAAGTTGAAAACGATGATGATAAGGGTAATTTAAAATTTTTATGTAATTTTTTAGTGTTTGAATAATTTTATTGTGTGAAATCCATATTTTATCGATACAAATGATAATTTTTTTTTATGAATAAATCTGTCAATATTTTTAACTTTCATGAATAAAAATAATAGTTTACTCAGTACAAAATTACAACATTAAAACCTGTCTTTCAAATCTTTTATTGTGGGTTTCATGAGGATATGCTTCTAGCACTTATTGATGTTATTAAATGTAATATTTTAATGTAAAATTAGATATTTTTAAACTTTAATAATTAAAAAAAAAGGTTTCATTCTCTTAAGATATTTAGAGCCGAGGGAACCCTCAAACTTCATCTTTGTCTAAATATGATATGCGCACTACTTTCCGTGTTTGAGAAATTATGATATCTATCCTCTTAAAATATGTATAATTTATATTTTAAAAATAATTATATTTTATTATTGTTTTTCATTTATAATATATTTTTAAAAAAAATTATAAAAAAATCCTTTAATAAAAATGATCAAATTTTAAGTTTTAATATATCAAATATATAAAAGTATTAGAAATATAATAATATATATTTTATATATTTTCTCTTATCAGTTTGAATTTTTTAGAAAGTTTTATAATAGGGTATTAGAATTTTTTTTATGACCAAAAGAGCGTGTTAGAGATGTGACTATTTATATATTTCTTTTTATTAATTTAAATTTTTAAAAAAAATGATTTCATGATATAAAAAAAATAATCTTTTTATTTTAATTTTATCTAAACAATATTTTATAATACTTTTTATCTAAATTTATTTAAAAATAGTTAAAGAAACAAAAAATAATTAATGTATGTGTCAACTACATTTTTAATTTTAACGATTTAAGTACTGCATAAATATTTATTGTATAATATAAAGTTTTATACAACATATATAGTACTTATTAGAAGAACAACCACCTTGGGTGGTGGAATGCATTATTATTACTCACAAATTAAAGGGCATATAGTTATGTGGGGGTATTATTGTAGCTCTTAGTCATTTCAATTCACATGGCTATGGAGACGGGTTTCTCATGTTGCTCAACTCAACTCTCTCTACGGTTCAAGGCGTCGGTAATCATCAATCATCATATAACTGTTTAATTGTTCATCGGTGCTGGCAGCCATTAAAGTTCCCCTTCGTCATTATCATGTGCCAATGCTTCTTGAATGAAAAAGGGTCATCAAAAGCCCTTAATTTTTATATGTGTTGGTTTTCATTAATCATCAGTTTAATGGTGTCCAACTAGGTTTCACAAATTCTAGTATATAATGTAAATATACTGGAAGTGATGAGTAATGTTATACATCCAAATTTTTTTACGAACTAAATCTAACCAAGTTAAATAATAAGATTTAGAATAATATTATTTAAAATTGATTTTTGTTGATGTTAGACCAACTTAATTAGACTTGATTAACAAAAATACTTAAATATATAGCATTATACAAAATTAAAATATTAATTTTGGGACTTAAAAATTAAGGACTCCAAATTTTAGTGTTTTTCGTACCTCCAGAAAATAGAGACACTAAAAAATAAAATTTTTTAAGACGAAAACAAAAATTTTAATATTTTTTAAAAAAAATATCTTCATTTAACTTTTGAAATTTTAAATCTACCCTCAATTTTTATATTTATCTTAAATTAAATATAATATAAAGATATAACTCAATCTAATATATTTTATACCAAATACAGTATAAAAAGTTAATTTAATTTTTGTTTCTTAATTTTCGTCTCCCAATATTAATCTCTCTATTTCTGTCTTTCTTTTAAATACAACCTAAAAAATGTCTAAAGTCAGAGGCTCCACCTATTATAGTCTATTATAAATATTAATAAAGCTTTTAAATAAGAATTTGAATCCTCTAAATTTTAAATTTTACTTTATAATATAAAATATGATCTCTCATTATTTATTTTATAAATAAGATTAAAAAAAAATTCAATAATAAAAAATTATACTTTATCTTCTAAAATAAAAATCCAAAACTTAAAAAATCCTAATTCTTTAAACAAAGATCACACAGATATGAAGAGTATGCTTTGTATAAGTTCACCAAAATTAAATTATTAACCTAAATATGTGACCCACTTAACATTCATAAATTCATGACGGTTGAGTCAATTCACACAATACAGTGTATCGATCATTACTTAATAGGTTTCGGTGTTGGATATTTGTATTGGACATGACTTTTATCTGTCGCTATTCTCTACTCTTTGACTTATATGCGATCAAATGATGGTGTGTCACACAATGACCACACCAATAATTTCGATTAAGAATAATGAAATAAAAATATACCATTTATATATATATTGAATTTCGGTTATAATTATGATCTGAACCGCAAGAAAGGATGATGATGCTACTGCATACATTCTCTGCAAGGAAAATTCTCGCAGGCCAATTAATGGCGAGTATGGGAGCCACTGCTTCTCTTTTTCTTAGCACTACTTAACCATTATGCTTTCTTATCTCTTAGTTTTGACATGGATATGGTCTATTCAATCTTAATGTGAATATGATATGGAAGTTTATAATAATTATTTACTGAATGCAATAAATTTATAAGATGAGATATTCTTTATTTTAAAAATTAATTTTTGAAATTGAGTCGAGATAATATTCAATTTGGTCTCTGAAGTTACACTCGAACCTCAATTTAGTCCTTAAAGTTTTAATTATTTTAATTTAGTCCCCAAACTTTTCAATTGACTCTGTGACGGAAATCACTGTAGGAACTAACGTGATTAAAATTTAAAAAGTTTAGGAACTAAATTGAGACAATTGAAACTTTAAAGACTAAATTGAGACTCGAATGTAACTTCAGGGACCAAACTGAGTATTTTCTCAATTGAGTTAGATACTCTTAATTTCAATTCTAATAAATATAGCTTCTAGATTAATACTATATATTAGTTCATAATTTACATTAGGTTCAGCATATAACAAGATATTTTTGTTTTTTAGGTAGCGTTTGGTGGAGAGATAGAGACGGAAAGACTGAGATTGAGAGACAGAGACTAAGAGACAGAGATTGAAATAAATCTCAGTATTCTGTTTGGTGCAAAATAGGAAACAGAAATTGAAACAAGAATAAAACTCTAATTTAATTTGCACAAAGGATAAAATTAGAATTAATTAATTAAAATAAGGGTATTTTAGGTATAAAATGTCATTAAAGTTTCAGTTTCCATTTTTAAAAATTTTAGTCCCCTATGTCTTTACTTTTTGGAGGTACTAAAATACTAAAATTTTGGAGACAGGGACAAAAATTTTAGTAGCAGTCTCTAAACCAACAAACATAATACTGAATTCCAGTCTTTCGTCTCTGTCTCAATACCTCAAAACAAACGCTACCTTAGAGTTAGATAGAGACGCGGTATATATACCACTTAACAAAATGAAATAATCGTGAGTCTAATCTAAGAACACGTTTGAGTTTACATTTTTATTTATATTTTTATTTTTATATTTAATATTTGTTTTAGAATTTTATAAAAATAAATAAAGAAAACGAAAAAAAAGTATAATTCTATTGTGACTTTCCTTTTTTACAGAAATTCTAAAAATAAAAAAAAATTAAAAATAATAATAAAAACACAAAGCAAATAGTTATATCATCTCATTTTCATTTTCATCTTCAATAATAGAATACATGGGGCTTGCTACTTTTTAATTTTGTCCCCAAATAAAGAAGACAATAGAGAAAACAAAAGAACGTATGAGTAGTCTGTGATCTCTTGTCCCACAAGTTATACGTGATCTATATATATTTCATGAATATAGATGCTCCATGCCTCCATCTGTTGTTGAATTTAAATAAAATAAAAAACAAAGAAAATAATATATAGTTCTCATTCACTTCCCGAACGAGGAATATATTGTCACCAAAAAAAAGAACGAGGAATATATTATTCAACATCACCATTTTATATGTTTCGTTTTTTACTCCTCAAATAAAAAATCATTTTTGCTAGAACGTGATCGACAGACCTTAATTTGTACCTGAAGTCCTAAACAATAATAAATGCTATTGACAGATGATTAGATTGTATTATTATATATGCATGTATTATTACACACAATAGTAGATAATTTTTTGGTTTTTATGATATCTCCCAATCTGAACAAGTCATAAAATAAGAAAAATTTTTTACATATAAGTATTTTCTCATATAAATCATATAAATTATTTATTTAATTTTTTTTTATGCCTTCTCTTTTTTTCCTCCTTCGTTTTTAAAGTGTTTCATCTTCATAGTCGTATTTCTCCTCGTTCTTCTTTTGATTTTGTAACATTATATATATTTTTTTGTTTGATTTTTTCCTCCCAAAAAGAATTATGAGAATATGAAATAAGAAAATGAAGAAAAAGAAGCAGTAGAAGATGAGGAGGAGAAAGAGGAAGAGTTCTGAATTATGTATAAGGTGTACTTCAACGAATTTTGGGTGTATTTTTTAAATTCTTTGGGTGTATTTTTGTAATCCTTTTGGTGTATTTCTGTAATCCTTTGAGTGTATTTATGTAATCCTTTGGTATATTTTTATAATCGTTTGGGTGAATTTCTGTAACCGTTTGAGTGTATTTCTGAAGTTCCATTATCTTCAAAACGATTTCAAAGCTTGGTTTCAGAAACCATGAAAATCGAAAAAAAATGAAGCAAGAATACCAATGATAAACGCAGATAAAACAACGAATGAAAAGGCAAAGAGAGAACGCACGAATGAGATCAAATTTGGCAAGAAACTCGTTTTCATTGAGGAAGAAGAAGAAAAGTAGGAGAAGAAGAAGGAGAAGAAGAAGAAAGAGGAGGAGGAGAAGGAGGAACGCGAAGCACGCCATGAAAATTGTATATGGGTCAATGTGCTTTTTGTTAAGTTTCTCCCAACTTGTATGACTTGTAAACTAAATGACTTGTATGTGTATCACTCCTCAAAAACTAATTCGTCATAAATTAAAATTTTATTTAAAAATTTATTGTTAACCAATGAATTGTTACATGTACCAGTCGAATTCAAACCTATATTTATTTAAATAGATAATGAACTAACGACTGAAATAATCAAACTTTAGTTACGCACAATAGTAGATAATGAATAGTAGCTAGTAGTAAGTTTATAATTGTTTTAATTAAAATTTCGTCTCAATCAGTTTCCATCTGCATTTAATTAGCATCAATTTCTTGTTGCCTCTCCGCTATTAAAGCTTCCCAACCACTATTGTTTGCCCAATTTTCCAATCGTCTCAACTGTTTTCATACAGATTCATAATTCATTACTTCTCAGTACTTTATAATATTATCATATTTTCCCAAACTTTACAATATATGTATACAAATACATATCAGTAAGACCGCTAAGGACATCAATATTATTCTTCCAAACGAGTCTTGTCAGTCTTTGAATAACCAAACATTCAATTCCATATGATCATGATTTTAGCCCCACACTACGGACTTCAAGAGAGTTTAATTTACTATGATATATTCATATATAATCTATTTGCTACAATATAGTAGTATAATTTTATGAATATTAATACATTCTTTGGTTATTCTAGATAGATAGTGTTTTAGAAAATTTTATTTTCTTAATTAATGTATTTTGTGTGCGATATATAAAATACCTTGTACTTTGATTTATATATAAGGTGCTCTTATTATTTGTTTAAATAATAATAAATTTATCAATATTATTTATTGATCTGAATATTAATAAGAATAAAATTAAATAATAGCATTTTATTTGATTTGAGTCTTCAAAATTTAATAAGAACCAATAACTAAATATATCTATAAGATTTTAGTCTCTAACATGTCAAAAATAATTCTATAATTTTTTATTCATAAAAAAGTTGCTGTTCAACTCTAATAGGAATGAAGTTTAACCTATTTTGGTTGAGGAAAAAAAAACACTCATTAAAATTAAGAACAATAAATTAATATTATGATAAGAAATTGAGTCTAAATCAAAAATTAAAATCTCTTAGTTATACTTATAAATAAAAATACACTTTTATTTTTTTAATAATTTAACATAAATAATCTTAAAATTAAGGAATTCAAAAATTTTGACATAACATATATAATGCATCGATCAGTAATTTTAATCTTTGATTAAGACCAGGGTGTATGTGGTTCGACAAGAGAAATAATAAATAATAATTAGTTCAAGCGTAACTAATTGATGTGATGCTTAGCTATATATCTACTACGTGGCATGAAGATATTATTAAATATTTATAGAATGTTAATTAGATTGTGTTCTACCAAGTACTAAAAACAGAGTACTATTTTTCAGAATAAGATATAAACTAATAAACTAATATAATATAGATTTCGTCTTAAAATAGCATTTTATTTGTCCAATAAATTAATACTTCATAAATATCTAATGGTTCCAGTGTAGGTTGAAGGTGATGCACTAATGATCCCTCCTTCACAAGGATTGCATGGAGCTTCGGAACAAAGTGACAAATTAAAGTAAATCAATCAATAATAAAGCAAAAAATTGCTGGTAAAATAGTTGGGGGAAGAAGCAATCAAGATTGGTTTTTTGTTATACAAAGTAGGGACAAATAGAACTTCTAAACTTGAAAATTTTCCAGCTACGTATGTATCAACCAATAAAACATTGTATTTTTTATAAAAAATAAATAAATAACGTAATTAAATAAATGTTGAATAAGTATAACTAATTTTTAATTTGTCAGTATTAACTAATTTTTTAGAATGTTTAAAATTTATTATTTAAATTTTATAGTTTAGAATTTAGATATTAAAATTGAAAAAAAAATACTTTAAAAATGTGAGTAATATTATCTGGAACGAAAAAAATAATTTTATAATTGAATTCATAAATGTTATCCAATAATTAATAAGAAAAGCACATGATGAAAGAAAAGGAAAAGAATAATAACTATTCAGGTGGTTTTTCTACAAACACATATATATCAGTATTGAAGAAAGATAAATAAATTGAATAAACAAAGTTTAGCTGGCATGTGTGTGTATGTATGTGTGTATGGTATACCGTATACGTACGTCACGTACCTGAATTGACGGTGTGAACACTCTACTTTCCATATGATTTCTCCATTTTCATGCAATAAATCAATATGGTATATTATGGAGTGATTTACAAGAATTTCAGTTAAACTCTAAATGGCAATTTTCCCCTACATGCACAAACAGATTTAAAAGAGGACGTGTATCGGATATGTATCGTTTTCCTAATAATGATTTAATTTAACTGGACATATAACTGTTTTGTCGATTTTTAGCAAATTGACGGTGGTTTGATTCTAATGGTCTGGGAGCGAAACGAATTTTTCTTTTGCAAAAATCAATTTTTTATAAGTGCATCAAAGGGTGCTCAAATTAGACAAGTATTATTAGAACGAGAAATAAGTTCAAAAAGTACAAAAAGATAAAAGAAGTATAAAACAAAGGATTCGAAAAATAAAATTGATTGAAATCAAAAAGTTTTGCATTGAAATTTAAAGAAAGCAATAAAAATGCTTTCGATTGGACTAAAGAACTTTACATATGGAAATTAAAGGTACTGAAACGTAAATTAAACATGAAAATTAGACAATGCTTGAAACATAAATTTGCTTAAAAGATAAAATTTTGCAAGAATCATAAATGAAAAGTAAAGACAGTGAAAAGAATCCTACAAAAATCAAACTCGAACGCAAATTCAGAAATTCTTTAGAATATGAGTGTGTTTGAGTATATTTCTGAATAGAAAATCTAACCTTTATTCCCTAAAACTTATTAATATCTATAACCTACTTCTATAACCAACCATTAATTACACGACGTTGTTTTGTATGCGAACTCTTAGGTAACTGTTCCTGCTCTTTTACCCACAAACATTACCAATAAATTCCTCACTCAGAAAAAACTTTCGACTTCTCTACTCATGTAACTGCTCGATTTTCTTTTCGAAAATCAGTTCGATCCTTCATTCAAGTACTTGTTCGATTTATCAAAGTTTCTAAATCGAGTCTATGTCACATAACTTTCAATTAATGCTTGCACGTACTTCTTTTCGGTTTCTACCTCCTTCTTGACATTTCACTAGCATTTCGAATAAGTTTGATCTTTTAAAAATAATTATTTTGACTAACAATAACATTCTTATAAAAATTTATTGAATAAAAAAGACATGAATAAAAATATGAATCTTATCTGGATAATTTCTTGCATATTTCAACGGCAAATAAAAATTGTTATTCTATTCCATTATATTCATGTTTGTGACATATCATTGGTTCATTTTTACTGATTAAAAATAAAATTTCAAAATTTAAAAGGCTTAGAATCCTCGGATTAACTCCTCTCTCTTTTTATCATTTCCGACATTTTAAGATATTCTGATTTTAAAGTATTTAAAATATTCTCGTTTTATCTTCAAATAACACACTACAAAAAAAAAAGTTATTTTAACACTTTATTTTTTAACATCATAATTAAATGTCAAAATTAATATATATTTTTGACAAATATCACAAATGTCAAATTCTCTATATTTTTTTGATGAATAATTTGACCGTAGAAAATTACTTCTTAATTTTAACACTCATTTGTTTTCAATTTACTCTAATATTTCTCTTTTTCTTCGAACTCTGTCAATTTTGACATCACACTGCTCTCAGTTTGGAATTATACTACCCATTCTTTATCTTCAAAATCTCAATTTATTATTCAATTTCAAAATCTCATTTCATTCTTTGTTAAAAATTTTTGTTGAAAATATTTTATGGTCAATAAGTATCAAAATAAATAGTATTTTTGACGGTTAATAAATATTACAGAAAATATATTCTCAAATTTTTCTAACAAATTATTTTTAACAGCTAATATTTATCAAAATAAGATTTAAACTTTTTTCACAATTACTTATATGTTAAAAATACTATTTTTGACAAAATTTTTATTAACATATTTTCTTAGTTAAAATAGTGTCAAAATTTATTTTTTTTGACAAATTTTAATTCTTTTTTTACACATATAACCCTAAAAAATAATTTATATTGTTGCAGTGACAATATCAAACATAAATACGTAACTATTTTTTTTTTTTCATTCTCCTTTGTTTGCAATGCAAGTTGCTTTGTTCCTATCGTCATCCATCTTCTTCATGGATCTCATCCAATAAGGGTGATGACTTCTTTGCGGCAATCAAGCTGGTGGCAAAAACTAACATCTCTCCGATCCAACTTCAGAAAGAAGCGAGATACAACCACGATATGGTATGGTGGTTATTATATATTGACTTCCGAATCCAAAGTTGGAAACGAAAAGGCATGTAGAGATGATGGTGCATGCTAGTGGTATAGTCTTTATATTATTGGTAGAAACTCAAGTGTAAGTGGTCTTTATATAAAATTGTTAGTAAAAAATGGTTAAATAATTTTAATATATTTGACTAAATTATTATCTAATCAATTTTTATTTTTAATGTACAATTTACAACTGCATGAAAATATTTACCTGCCATGAATCACTTTCAAACAAGATGTAAAAACATTTACTTTTGTGTTTGTTAGAAACAAGAGACTAAACTAGAGAAAGGATTTGTATGTTTATTCAAGTTGTCTAAAATGATACAATATAAAAGGGTATTTATAGGTACTAAGAGAATCGTAATAATAAAGACGTAATCTTTTATAATAAATAAATATTCAGATATACTAAATAATACTAATTGATCCTAATTATATTCTAACATCCCCTCAAACTCAAGTGACAAATTGAATTTGAAATTTATTTAAAACAACGAAATAAAGAGAAAAAAAAACTGCATAAACTGATAAAACGGGTGCAGACAGAACTGCTGGAAGAAAGCGCAGATGGAACTGCTGCTTGTCTCTGAAGGAAGTGCAGACGGAACTGTCAGAAAGAAACGCAGATGGAACTGCCACGAGAGAACGCAGACGGAACTGCCGAAAGAGAGCGAAAACTATATGATTTCTTCATGAGAATATGTAAGCAGCGGATGACAATGGTGTTTGATCATTGGACTCGAAAAAACACAAGACAGAGAAAATAGAAAAAAAAAACGCAAAAACTACGTGATTTCACCGCAAGGAAAACAACCTATCCTCTTAAAGGAAGATATCATGGCTCTGATACCATGTTAGAAACAAGAGATTAAACTGGAGAAATGATTTGTTTGTCTATTCAAGTTATCTAGAATGATACAATATAAAAAAATATTTATAGGTACTAAGAGAATCATAATAATAAAAATATAATCTCCTATATATATAATAAATATTCAAATATACTAAATAATACTAATTGATCCTAATTATATTCTAGTGTTTATGTGCCTATTGTTTTTTAATATTTAGAGGTAGTTCTCAAACACTTTTCTAGTTTAAGCGTGCAAGTTTTCAAACACAATTACTTTCATGTGCTTTTTAGTCTTCTTTTTTTTATATATTTTGTTAAGGATAAAAAATTCAAGTAGCCAGACTTTGAACATTTTAGTATATAGCACGTGGCATCTTATGATGGCAATACGCCAATATTATTCTTGTTTGGATATATGTTGAGATATGTAATTAAGATGAATATCAAATTCTATATAGATATTATGAAGGACCATGTGTATGTGTTAACAATATATGTTCAAAGTGTTAAGTGTATATATGATATATGTGGATCAAATTAAATAAAATTTTAAAACTTTTCAAATTAAAGATTAAAAAGAAAAAAAAAAGTCAAAAGTGGACCATAGTTCTATATACATGTATCTCTAGCAACGTATATATCATTGTAGTTGTGGATAAATCCATATTAATAATAAGGTTGCATTCCTGAGTTAGCTGGTTAGGTTGTGGATAAAATGGCCATAATGTGTAATTAATTACCTATAATTTATAGGTAATTTTGTTTATTAGTAGGTGGAAATTATATCATACCGATTTTATCTTTTACAATATAATTACACAAAGTATTCATTCTCACATGCTCAGCTACATTATTAATTAGTGATAAATATTATATGATTACTAAATATTATTATTTTTTGTTAATATTTAATTAACAATAATTTTTATTTATATTTAATTTATAGATATTTTGTATATAAAAAATATATAATTTATATCTATATTCACTAAGAGTTATATATATATATAAAATAATATAATTTATATCTAAATTTTTAAAAATTTATTATACATATAAATTAATAAAATTTATTTATTAAAAATAATCTAATATTTATACTAACTAACCAAATAATAATCAAACATACTAAAAATTACTAATTCTCAAATATTTCTCTTAATTATTAACATATGTTTCAAATTTCATATATGTAGAAAACAGAAAAATCCCTATTTCTCTTAATTATTAACATATTTTTCTCAATATATTGTTACTTTTTTTTTTTTTGTTTATGAACTCTACATTTCTTTTTTATTTTTTTCTCTTGAAACTCATATATATTCTTCTTATGATTATTAGGGAATAATAATAGCTAAAATCTTATTTATTTATTTCTTTTAACAAAAAGCTAGCACTAGTTTTTGTAGATAGTAATTTTGTATTACGTACAGACATCGATAATACAAAATAACTGAACTGAAAACTAAAAATAATAAATAATGACCATATATATTATATTTAAAATATAATATAAAAAAGGTTTAATTAATTTATTAGTTCTTTTAATTTTACAAATATTTTAAATAAAATTTTAAAGTTTAAATATTTTTAATTAGTTTTCTATACTAGATTTTTTTTTAATTTTAATTAAGTTATAACTTATTAGTAGTTATTATCTATAGAGAAACCATATAGTAACTGATGTAACAGAGTCTTGATATATTAGTGAATTAGTAAAAAATGCTAGCTTAGCTTTTTTTTACTGGTTTAGCTTTTAATTGTGGTAGCTAGAAGGCTTGTAATCTCTTCTTCTCTTAGGCTCATCCGTATATAAATACGCACTGCAGAAGATAAATACAATAATAGAATTTATACTCATTCATATCAAAGCTAAATTTTTATTTTGTTAAACAAATCAATTCTTATATCGTATTCTTTTTTTTAGATAGACTTATCTACAAATTTAAAAAATTTTAAAAAATTGTGTGAAAAACGGAAGCTGAAAAAGGGTTGTGAAGCTTGAATGATAGAGAATAATGGAAAGGGAAGTAGAGAGAGAAGGTTCTAAAATCTGTTTAGTAGAAAAAAAAGTGATTTGGGTAAAATGGCAAGTTAACAGAATCAGTTAGCAAATCCTACTTTATATACCAACTTACATGATAAATATCTTAGGTTAATTAAATACAATAACTAGTAACTAACTATTAATCATAAATGCTAACTAAGCTAAGTATGCCAATCTATTATAATTAATACATTCAGGTAACATGTCCCCTCAAGCTGGCAGTGCTTGGTTGATGAAAATCAAGCATGCCAAGTTTGGACACACAAGAATCAAAAGGAGCACGAGATAAAGGTTTGAAGAACAGATCCGCCACTTGATCTGTAGTGATGATTGGTAGGAGATGAAGCAGGCCACTAAGAAGCTTGTCTGAACAATGTGACAGTCGATTTCGATATGTTTGGTACGTCCGTAAAATACAGAATTAGCTGCGATATGTCTGGCTGACTGACTATCACAGTACAGAAAAATTGGGAGTTTGTAATCGATGCGGAGGTCCTTCAACAAGTAGCTGAGCCATTGAGCCTCACAGGTGGCCACAGCTAGTGACTTATATTCGGCCTCAGAAGATGACCTGGAAACAGTAAATTGCTTCTTACTTTTCCATGAAATGAGCGAAGAGCCTAAGAAGAAACAAAAACCAGTAAGGGAGGGTCGCGTGTCAGGGCATTGTGCCCAATCTGAGTCAGCGAAACCAGAAAGGCGAAGCTCAGAATCTGCTGCAAAGAATAGCTCCGAGACCGGAGCTGTTTTGATATAATGAAGGACATGATATGCTGCTTGAAGGTGAATATTAGATGGTTTGCTGAGAAATCCACTAAGTTTACCCACTGCGAACTGATATCTGGACGCGTGTTAGTAAGATACACTAATCTACCAACCAATCTACAGTATTGTGAGACGTCAGAGAGTGGCGTTCCTCAGCTCTTAGAAAGCTTGAGACTATACTCCATTGGCATACTCGCTGGTCTTATGCCCAATAGGCCACACTCATCCAAGAGATTTAGAGCATACTTCCTTTGATAAAGAGCAATTCCTTTGGCAGTTATTGCAACTTCAAAGCCAAGGAAATATTTCAAATTTCCCAAGTCTTTAATCTTGAATTGGTGATCAATGATGGTCTTGATGGATTGAATCTCAGCGATATCATTTCCATCCAGGACGAGATCATCAACATAAGCGAGGATCACAGTAAAGGAGGACTCGAATTTGTGTTTTGTAAACAAATAAAGAATAATCATTCTTCAACTGTTGGTAGTCGTGAGCACGGAGAACAGAACAAAGCTTAAGGTTTCACTGCCTACTAGCTTGCTTGAGTCCATAGAGGGACTTGTCAAATTTGCAAACCAAATCGGGAGAGGAAAGCAGTAATCCTGGAGGAGGCTTCATATACACTGTTTCCTTCAACTCATCATGAAGGAATGCGGTATTTACATCCAATTGGTGATAATGCCAACCCTTGATTGCAGTGAGAGCAAGAACCAATCGCACAGTAGTGATCTTAACAACTGGACTGAATGTGTCCATGTAGTCTAAACCATATCGTTGTGTATAGCTCTTTGCAACTAAGCGTGCTTTGTGCCTCTCCACTGATCTATCAGGATTAAACTTGACTTTGAACACCCAACGACAGCCAATAGTTTTCTTCCCTGGTGGTAACAAGTTTTAGTTTGCTCAAGTGTCAAAAGTTCGGCGTTAATGATATTTTTCCAACAGTCTTCTTCGACGGCTTCTTCATAGGTTTTTGGCTTATTGTGTGTGGAAACAGCAAGAGAAAAATTCAATTGGTTAGTGGACAGAGAAGAGTAAGACACTGAATTTGAAATTGGATATTTACATTTTAAAATTGGCATAGCTTATTGAGCAGTGATATTATTTGCACAATGAAAATCATTTAGATATGTTGGTGCTCGCCTAGTCCTACTAGACTTCCTAAGAGGTGCAAGGTGAGGTAATGCATGAACGTCTATGTGAGTATGTGCATGAGACAAGGATGAGGCTTGTGCATTAGAAATTGAGCTTGCAGTGTTATGAGGAGTAGAATCTGTGACGGAAGTTGGTTGATGCTGATGCAAATTTGGAGTTGAATGCACATGTTGGTAAAATGAAGGATGATCATGATATGCAAAGGGGTCTGTCCATGAGACAGGTGATGTAGTTATGACAGCAGCAGGGTTGACATTTGAAGAGGCAGTGTTGGTTTTGAATGGAAATTCAAACTCATAAATATGACATTTCTAGAAAGAAAAATTTGCCTTGTTTTTAGATCATAAAGAAGAAATCCTTTGATCCCTTCTTTATATCCTAGAAAATAACATTTTTGAGCTCGTGAATCCAACTTCTTCCTAATTTAAGTTAAAGTGGATGCAAAGACAAGATAACTAAAAAATTTGATGTAGTTTAAATCAGATAATTTGTCATGCAATTTTTGAAAAGGGATAGATTTTGTAAAATGGGACTAGGGATTCTATTGATGAGATGCACAGCGTGTGTCACTGCTAAATTCCAAAAAATTTTTGGAACATTTGATTGAAAAAGTAGAGTCCTAGTCACTGTAAGAATGTGTTGGTGCTTCCTCTCAACTATTCCATTTTGTTGAGAGGTTTTCATACATGACTTTTGCTGTAAAATTCGTCTAGAAACAAAGAGATTATGCAAGTTGAATTCCGGACCATTATCTGATCTGACACACTTGATGATTTTTGAAAATTGAGTTTCAACCATTTTGATGAAGTTGGGCAGAATTAATGAAACCTCAGATTTATTTTTCATGAACTTAATCCAAGTAAAACGGCTATTGTCATCAACGATAGTAAGAAAGTACTTAAAACCAGAGGTAGATACAATTAATAGAGGGCCCCAAATATCAACATGTATTAAATCAAAAGGCGAGTCAGCTACTGAACTACTAATAGGAAAAGATTTTTTTTTTTATTTTGCAAAATGACAAGGTTCACAAACTACAGCATTATTGTTACATTTAATGAAAGAAAAATCTTTTTGCAGTGTTTGCAAAACTGAATTATTCAAGTGCCATAGTCTGCTGTGCCATAGTTGTGACTGTTGTGTAGACAAGACAGTATTTTTGGATGTGTGATGCAGTGTTTATGATTAATGTTATGCAATACAATGAGCTACAGTGTGATCATTTGAGTGATCTAGGACATATAAATCAGTGCTGCTTTTAGCTGTGCCAATCATCTTCAATAGATGGTGATCCCAAATCTGACACCATGTATATGAAAACAAAAATAGACAATTCAATCCCTTTGTAACTCGTGAAACTGACACCAAATTGAATTTAAAGACAGGAATTAGAGAACATTCTCTAAGTAAAAAATTTGTATTAAAAATCACTGTGCTAGCAATAATAGTAGTAGCAATTGAGCCATCAGGCATGTGCACAGTAACGGGTTCAATATTTTTGAAAGACTGAAAAAACATTTAGAGAAAAACAAACGTGATCAGTAGCACCTGTGTCCACTACCCAAGTATCTGATCTAAGAAATTTTTTATTAACAGATAAAGATGCAGCTAAAAGGATACTTTTGGTGATCTGTAAGTCTTTTGGCTCAGTTGATATAGTGATTTGGTTGATAGTGTGATTAGATTGAGTTGACTGTTGTAGGATGGACATTAAAGCAATCCGTTGATCATTGGTTAAGCTATAACTTGGATTCTCGCCATTTTTAACAGCAATGGAAGGTAATCCACTAATTTCATTATTTTTATCAGTGAAAGATGCTTCCACGTTTCTGCAAATGCAGGGGAAGGCCATGCTTCTTGTAGCATGTATCAATAATGTGTCTTGTTCTGCCACAAAAGGAGCACTGCTTTGTACTCTGATACTATGTGAAAAATGGAAGCTAAAAAAGAGTTGTGAAGCTTGAATGATAGAGAAGAATGAAAAGGAAGTAGAAAGAGAAAGTTCTAAAATCTGTTTGGTAGAAAAAGAAAGTAATGTGGGTAAAATGACAATGTTACAGAATTAGTTAACGAACCCTACTTTATATACCATCTTACATAATAAATATTTTAGGCTTATTGAATACACTAACTAATAATTAACTATTAATCACAAATGCTAACTAAACTAAGTATGTCAATTTGTTATAACTAATACATTTAGATAACAAATTGTTATATCTTTTATTAAATAATGATAGAGATTAATTTTTTTTTCAAAATTTGACAAAAAAATTGATTTATCTAACAAAATAGAATTAAAAAATCACTTAATGATTAAAATTTATTAAAAATTAAATTGTTTAACTAAAAATTTTCAAACATCCGATTTAGCTCTAAAATATAATTCTATTAGTAACATATACTTACGGGGCACTTCTTGATGTAGTGAATTAGTTCTTGTTTCAATTAATGTTATGTTCAATGTATAGATGAATTATTGGTTTTTCATCTTTTTTTTTTGTTTTTTGTTTTATATAGATGAATGATTAATTGACAAATTTAAACTCTATTTAAACTAAAGCGAAATATTTGCAATCTGAACGGTATAAAAAAAGCCATTACTGCACAAACATGTGTTTTTTTATTTTTTTAAAATTAAAAACAAATTATGCAATTGCAAATTAAAGCGTGTTATAACCAAATATAACTTATATCAATGAGTTATAATTCAAATGGCATAATCTTCTCATACTTAATTAGAGATCGTAAGTTTGAGTCTTCCTATCTATAATTAAAAAAAAAAAAACAAGTACAACTGATTACTACTTGTTTATAATCTTATGAAAATGAAACGAGTAGCGCCATATTTTTCCTATCAATTATATTAATAAATCGTGAAATAGAATCTATGAATTTTTAAGTTATATCTTTCCTATCAATTATATAATGGTTGATAGTTAATAAATAAAAAAGAAGAGAAAAATCATAATTGAGAAACATGTTTGATAAAATATAAAGTCAATATATAGTATAAATTAAAGGCACATACGGGGTAGGAATTAAGAAAGCTAACATCTTAATGGTTAAGGAAAAGTTTCCTGCTACAAGTATCCGTACCATACATCTTATCTTATTTTTCCATGTAAAATATAGTAGTATAGTATAGCATAAGGTGGAATCTTATCTAATTTTACACAAACAAGAAAAATTGAACCACAACAACCCCGGAACCTTCATATTTTGATCGATATTACTCCCCTTCCCCATGTCTAAAGTTATTTCCCTCTCATGAGTTGTAGCCACAGCGCAACCAAGTTGTCACTAATTCAACTTATTGGAGCCTACATGCATATAGCAAAGTCCAACAACTCATTCTCAATGTAATTTAATGCACTATGAGAGATAAAGAAAGAGTGAAAGAGAGAGTAGATTCATGTGTGTGCTTTTTTCTGGGATATCTATATTATTATGCTGTACTTGTTTATTATATTTTAAATATACATATATGTATACATCTACTTTATTAGTTATTAAGATACTAATTATAAGAAGGCAATAAAAATACATTTGTCACAAAAAAAAAAACCAATTTTACTCTTATTATTATTGGTGACCTACGTGATGAGGGTTGAAAATAATTTTTTTTTAGATTCTTGAGAGAATAAAATTATAATAACAATTTATATTATTAAATATATAATTATTTATATTAATTTCTTCTATCAACTTAAATTTTTAGAACGAAAAAATAATTTTTGACAATATGTATGAGTATCTCAATTTTTTTATAAAATACTAAATTTATGTATTTTGTCACTCGTTATATGTCAAATTGTCAATATATATTTAATTTTTTTTATCTCATTAAACAAATAAATACACCATATCTATATCTCTAATGAACATAGACAACATCCAAACTGACCTAATATATATAACAAGTCACATTTTATGTGTTCTGAAAGTTGTAATTTAATTTAAATTAAGTGAAAATTTAATATGACGGCGTGTCTAGTTAAAAGTTTGGCATCCATCTTATCTAATTATTTTAAAAGATTAACTAACATGTTTCCTAAAATCACATGTTAACATTATTAATATTATCTTTTATATATACAAAATTCAAAAATTTATATTTATGATAATCTTAATATTTATTTTTATAACACATATTACCTAAAATTTGATATATCACTTAACTTATTAGTAATTTAAATCTATCTGGTGTTGCCAATAAGTTATAACTCAAATGACATAGTCTCCACATACTTAATTAAGAGGATGCGGGTTCGAGTCTCCTATTTTTGGTAAAAAAAAAAAAACTATTTGGCTTTCGCAAGAGAGAAATTAATAATCTCTCATAAACACTTTCATAAATCATAATAATATAACACAAAATTAAAATAGAAATAGATTTTTTTAATTTTTTATTCTCAATTATTATTATGATAAAGTATAATTTTTCATCATATATTTTTCAAACAAAATTAAAAATAAATGAAAAAAAAAGATTAAATGGTATAAAATCAATCCTGACAATATCCGCTGAAATAAAAAATTGATAGTATCAATTCTTAATCTGGTGAATGAAGCCACAATTTTCTTAATATATGCTTATTATTATTATTATTATTATTAATATTATTTTAATATTATGTTGAAAGGTGCATACTATATACTACTCTCTATCTTCTTTTCTAGCTACTAATAAATATTCCATCTTCTTTTTTTCACCATATATTATGGCACATCCACCACCTCCTACCCCATTATTCCTCACTTGTTAGTTCCTTCAATACAAATCACAATCACAACAACGAACGTGACCACCTTCCTTATCTTTCTTCTTCTTCTTCTTCAATACAGCTACAACTACAACTCCTTCATCATCATCATCATCATCATTATCACTTTTTCTTATTACCCTTTTTCAGCACTTTTGAAGGGTCATATTCTTGTTAGTTTTGCTCTCTTTTTGAGGCCAAAAATGTCAGAACGGGGTGCATTCTCCGTTGATTCTGCCATGGATGCTTCTAACAGTAAAGGAGGAGAAGAGAATAAGAAGAAGAAGGAGCATAAGATTCCTTTTATGAAGCTGTTCTCTTTTGCTGACACTTATGATTTTGTGTTAATGGCCATTGGATCTGTTGGGGCGTGTATTCATGGTGCCTCTGTTCCTGTTTTCTTCATCTTCTTTGGCAAGTTGATCAATGTCATAGGTTTGGCTTATCTGTTTCCTAAGGAAGCTTCTCACAAAGTTGCTAAGGTACCTTTTTCTTAGTTTCTCTTCTCTTGTCTTCTTCTTCTTCCTCCTTCTTTTTCTCCATGCATTCACCTATCCGCCCATAAAAAAAAAAAAAATCATATTTTTTCATTTCTTTCTTGTCCTAAGCTATAGCTAGCTAGTGAGATCATTAGATGTGAATATACCAACATGTCCTCATGTAGTTCAAAATATTTCAAGGGTATTTTGGGGTTTTACGGACCTGAAATTTCGATCAAGAAATTCTTAATTTTCTATCCTGTAGTGTTTTTTTGAGGTACGGAGATTGAGACTCAGTATCATATTTGTTGGTTAAGAGATTGGTATTAAAATTTTTGTCTCTATCCCTAAAATTTTAATATTTCAGTACCTAAAAAAAAGTAGAAACACAGGAGACTAAAATTTTTAGAGATGAAGACTGAAATTTTAATAACATTTTAATTTTACCCTTTGTACAAATTAAATTAGAATTTCATTCTTGTTTCAATTTCTGTCTCTCACTTTGTACCAAACAAAATACTAAAATTTATTTCAATCTCTATTTCTTAGTCTCTGTTTTTCAATCTCAATTTTTTTTTATTTCTGTCTCTCCACCAAACAGTAGCTTTAAGTTTTAATATTATATAACTTTTTTGGAATTTTGCAGTACTCGTTGGATTTTGTGTATCTAAGTATAGCAATACTATTTTCATCTTGGACAGGTATGAAATTATTCATTTTTGCCGTCAATTTATTAACGTTTTAATATATGATCACTATATAATTATTATTGGTAAAATAATAATAATAATAATAATAATAATAATAATAATAATAATAATAATAATAATAATAATAATACAGAGGTGGCTTGTTGGATGCATACCGGAGAACGGCAAGCAGCAAAGATGAGATTGGCATATTTAAAATCAATGTTGAATCAAGACATAAGTCTCTTTGATACTGAGTCTTCCACAGGCGAGGTTATTTCTGCCATTACAAGTGACATTATCATAGTTCAAGATGCACTATCTGAAAAGGTATGCATGCTCCATTTCAAGCAATTGCAAGATTAATAAATGGTCTTTTTGCTCCGAAATTATTCCTACTACTAGTACTACTTTTATGCAATTTATTTATTTTTTTTAATTTTTTGGGGGAGGTGAAAATGAAATTCACTATATAATATGGAAAAGACAAATTAGTCCTTTTAAGCCTTTAACTCACTAATAAGTAATAATCTTCACTCTAACTCTCTAAGTCGGTTTCACCTTCACCCTCTTCAATTCCAAATCTTGTACAATTTTAGTAGCTAGTAACAATTATTGTTTTAATTATGAATGGTTTTCATTAATTGAATTCCAAAGGCAGAAAACAATAAAAATTGAAGCGGTTAGAAAGATTATTACTAATAATTACTAGTCTACAGTAGTAGGTATAGTTGACAAATGAAGGTTGTGTTGTTGTTTGTTAAGAGAGTTGAAGCGAAAGTGGTCTGTGTCTGACACCATCTTTAAATCTAGTGAGTGAGTAGAACAGCTGTGGATTTAATGGGGCATTGAATGGTTATTTGGTGGCATTAATAGGGTCGGGTGGGGATTGGGGAAAGATAGCGGGGGATAGATAGAGAGTTGCCTTGTTTTTAAGGTTTTTACGTTTTGACCAGAGATCCATGTGCCTAACTATAACTCCATTGGTTCATGCATCTTAGCAGTTACTTTCTTCATGTCACAAATCTTTTTATGATCTTTAGCTTTTACCAATTCACAGGCCCAATTTTATTTTATAAAAAAAGAAGAAACTATTTATAGTTTTTAACTAAATCTAAAAATTAGAAAATAAAAGAGTTATACTTAATCTCAATAAATGATAACCACTTTAAGCTCCCCCCCCCTCTCTCTTTTATTTATTTATTATTTATTTTTGTTTTTCCCTCTCTATTTTCTTTGTGTCCAAATATTATTATTGTAAAAGTTCATCTAATCCAAATAATTTATAATAAGTAAAAGTATTCAAATTTCTTCTTTTAATAAATATATAACAGTTGTATAAAAAACTAAAATTTTGTATATATTTTATAAAACTTTTATCTATAACTTTCATTTAGCTCTTCTTAAACCCAAAATCCAATTTAGCTATCACTGGTCATGACATGTTGGCATGGCCCCACCAAGGACAACGTTCTGAGAGAGTCAAAAGAAACATTTTAAGCAATATAAAAAAATCAACTACTAAAATTAGTCGCTAATGTATTTGTGTATAAATACATGTGTGATTTAATTTATTTTTAATATATATTTGTATTCCAACATATATTTTATATTAATGACTGACTTTAGTGGCTGATTTTAGTGTACATGTGGCATTACTAAAAAAATATGATATGCATGCTAAAAAATTTACTATGAATATATAAAAATTGAAAGTAAATTTTGTAGAATAGTATGGTTGAAGTAGTATAGGAAGGCAATTGTGAAGAATGCATGGAATTTGAGTGAAAAATAGAATGATAATGGAAGATTAACGTGATTTACTGCAGGTAGGGAACTTCATGCACTACATAAGCAGATTCATAGCTGGGTTCACCATTGGGTTTGTGAGAGTGTGGCAGATTAGTCTTGTGACACTTTCAATAGTGCCGTTGATTGCACTTGCCGGAGGACTATATGCATATGTCACAATTGGGCTTATTGCAAAGGTTCGTAAAGCGTATGTGAGAGCTGGTGAAATTGCAGAAGAGGTAATAGGGAATGTTAGAACGGTTCAAGCATTTGCAGGAGAAGAAAGGGCAGTGAAATCATACAAAACGGCTCTAATGAACACTTACAAAAACGGTAGAAAAGCAGGATTAGCAAAGGGACTTGGACTGGGGTCAATGCACTGTGTCCTTTTTCTTTCATGGGCTTTGCTTGTTTGGTTCACAAGCGTTGTTGTTCACAAGAGTATTGCCAATGGTGGTGAGTCTTTCACCACCATGCTCAATGTTGTCATCGCTGGCCTGTAAGCCCTGCCTCTTCTTCCCCCTTTGATATGAAAATAGTTGGTTTATACGAGGTTGAGTTTTGTTTGTTTATCAGGTCACTTGGGCAGGCAGCACCTGATATCTCCGCATTTATCCGGGCAAAGGCAGCAGCATATCCAATCTTTGAGATGATAGAGAGGGACACAATCAGCAAAAGAAGCTCAGGTCGAAAGCTAAGCAAATTGGAGGGCCGTATCCAATTCAGGGATGTTTGTTTCAGCTATCCGTCTCGGCCGGACGTAACTGTCTTCAACCACCTCTGTCTTGACATTCCTGCAGGGAAGATTGTAGCCCTTGTGGGAGGAAGTGGTTCTGGAAAGAGCACTGTTATATCGTTGGTCGAACGCTTCTATGAACCACTTTCAGGTCAGATACTATTGGACAGGAATGATATCAGGGAACTTGATCTCAAATGGCTTAGGCAGCAAATTGGACTCGTTAATCAGGAACCTGCACTCTTTGCTACAAGCATCAAGGAGAACATTCTCTATGGAAAAGATGATGCCACTCTTGAAGAATTAAAACGTGCTGTCAAGCTTTCAGATGCTCAGTCTTTCATTAACAATCTTCCTGAAAGATTAGAAACTCAGGTGTATATACATATATGTATATATATGCATGATGTAATTCATCTTGATGCTAATTAAGCATGTTTTATAGGTTGGTGAGAGAGGGATACAGCTATCAGGTGGACAGAAGCAAAGAATTGCGATATCTCGAGCCATAGTGAAGAATCCATCAATCCTGTTGCTGGATGAAGCAACCAGTGCTCTGGATGCTGAGTCAGAGAAGAGTGTGCAGGAGGCTCTTGATCGGGTTATGGTGGGCCGGACAACTGTGATAGTAGCACACAGACTTTCTACTATTAGGAATGCAGATATGATAGCTGTTGTTCAAGGAGGGAAGATTGTGGAAACTGGAAACCATGAGGAGCTAATGTCCAATCCTACTAGTGTGTATGCCTCTCTTGTTCAACTCCAAGAGGCAAGTTCTCTGCAGCGCCTCCCCTCGGTCGGGCCTAGCCTGGGCCGCCAATCAAGGTACTTGTAGTAACTTGCAGCTCAAGTTAACAGAAGCATCTCTGTTTCCATTGGAATTTATACCTTATATTGCTTATGATTGTAGCATAAAGTACTCAAGGGAATTGTCCCGGACAACAACAAGCTTTGGAGGTAGTTTTCGATCCGATAAGGATTCTATTGGGCGGATCTGTGATGAAGAAAATGCAAGCAAGCCAAAGCATGTTTCAGCAAGAAGGCTATATTCTATGATTGGTCCTGACTGGGTTTATGGGGTTTTTGGGACATTGTGTGCATTTGTTGCTGGAGCACAGATGCCACTCTTTGCACTTGGAATCTCGCATGCTCTTGTATCATACTATATGGATTGGGATACCACCAAACATGAAGTCAAGAAAATTGCTTTCCTCTTCTGTGGAGGAGCAGTCATAACTATCACTGTCCATGCCATTGAGCATCTTTGTTTTGGAATCATGGGAGAGCGCCTCACCCTTCGTGTCCGTGAAAGGATGTTTTCGGGTAAGTTTCATCAGCTAACTATCTATCCAATTCTCTGCCTTTTAAACAGCATGTATGCATCAGAGAAATTTATATGCACCTTAAGTAAAATTTCTTCTTCTGTTGAATTCTTTTACAAAGTTGTATGCTGCAGATTCAGGATTGAACACTGTCTTGTTGGCTTGTGTAATTTATAAAGCTGAAGAACAACTTTTTCCAATTTATGTGGCTGCAGCTATTTTGAAGAATGAAATTGGCTGGTTTGATGATACAAGCAACACAAGTTCTATGCTTTCATCACGTTTAGAGACCGATGCAACTTTGTTGAGGACCATAGTTGTTGATCGTTCCACAATTCTGTTACAGAATGTTGCCCTGGTTGTTGCTTCATTCATTATTGCCTTCATGTTGAATTGGAGAATAACTCTTGTTGTCTTGGCCACATATCCTTTGATCATTTGTGGTCACATCAGTGAGGTTCCTTCTTGCTCCATTTTTTCCAACATTAATTTATCTCACATTGTGTCTGTTTTCTAGCTCTTGTTATTTATTATCTTTCAATGATTATTTCAGAAACTTTTTATGAAAGGCTATGGTGGCAACTTGAGCAAAGCATATCTAAAAGCCAACATGTTGGCCGGGGAAGCTGTTAGCAATATTCGCACGGTCGCTGCGTTTTGTTCTGAAGAAAAGGTCCTTGATCTCTATGCTAATGAGCTTGTTGATCCTTCGAAACGTTCGTTTCAAAGAGGCCAAATCGCTGGCATATTTTATGGGATTTCCCAGTTCTTTATTTTCTCATCTTATGGCCTTGCCTTGTGGTACAAGCTTCAGCTTCATACTTTCCTCCTTAACATGTCAATAGGCTAATTTTCTATCTTGGTATTGAGATTTGTTATCTTTTCCAGGTATGGATCCGTCTTAATGGAGAAGGAGCTTGCAAGCTTTAAATCAGTGATGAAGTCATTTATGGTTTTAATAGTAACAGCGCTGGCTATGGGCGAGACTTTGGCGCTCGCCCCAGACCTTTTGAAAGGGAATCAAATGGTTGCGTCCGTTTTCGAAGTGATGGATAGGAAGACAGGCATAATAGGTGATGTTGGAGAAGAGTTGAAGACAGTGGAAGGAACAATTGAGCTCAAGGGAATCCATTTCAGCTACCCTTCAAGGCCAGATGTGATTATTTTCAAGGATTTCAATCTACTTGTTCCTTCAGGCAAGAGTATTGCCTTGGTTGGACAAAGTGGTTCTGGAAAAAGCTCTGTTATCTCCCTCATACTAAGATTTTATGATCCAACTTCTGGGAAAGTGCTGATTGATGGTGAGTTTTCTAAACTATATAGGATCATACATGTTACTTGAGGAACAAGTAACCTTGGTATCTCTAGATTGTGACAAAATTGATTCTGAAATGCAGGAAAAGATATAAGGAGACTCAATTTGAAATCTCTTAGGAAACACATTGGGCTTGTGCAGCAAGAACCGGCGCTTTTCGCGACATCAATTTACGAAAACATCCTTTATGGGAAAGAAGGAGCCTCTGATTCAGAAGTAATAGAGGCAGCGAAGCTTGCCAATGCTCATAACTTCATAAGTGGCCTTCCGGAGGGATACTCAACCAAGGTTGGGGAGCGAGGAGTTCAACTATCAGGCGGTCAGCGACAAAGAGTGGCCATTGCCAGAGCTGTCCTAAAGAACCCTGAAATCCTGCTCTTGGATGAAGCCACCAGCGCGCTCGATGTTGAATCCGAGCGCGTGGTTCAACAAGCTTTGGACCGGTTGATGCAGAACAGAACAACGGTTATTGTGGCACATAGGCTCTCCACAATAAGGAATGCTGATCAAATCTCAGTTTTGCAAGATGGCAAAATAATTGAGCATGGGACTCATTCCACTCTTATAGAAAATAAAAATGGATCTTACTTCAAATTAGTCAACCTTCAACAACAACAGCATCAACTATAGCCACATTTATATAACCACAATTAATGATCATGAATTTTTTATACAGTAATTTTATATTATTTGTTTTCCCCCCTGGGATTTACAGAGAATTATTATGTGAATTGGGGTGGTGGTGTTTCGCCCGGAATAATAGTTTCCTATATATATATATATAATGGTAAGTTCTGGCATTGAATCATGACTCTCATTTTTATAGTTCATCATCTGATAATAGCATAAAACAAATGGGTGCTGAATAGTCTGTATATAAAAGGAATCAAAGCAAGTACAGAAATCATTATTTCTCTCTCTGCAGAAACTCTGCTGCTATGATGAGACTTTAATTTCCATCACATGATCCATGTTAATGAATTAAATACACGGTATGTATTTCAAAATAGTAATGCCATTTCAATATTCTTAATTGGTGAAAACTCAGGTGCAGTCGACTTCAGGTGAAGTTGATAGTCAAAAACTGTTAAATGAAAATTTAGTCAAATTAGTTAAATCATCTAACAGCTTTTAGTTATCAACTTCACGTGAAATGAAATCGACTGTACTTGAGTTTCCACCTTCTTATTTCTTAATTTCTTCCCTACACCTTTCGCAAATTCCGGTTTATTGTGCTTATAGTATACGCAACACGATAAATAAGTTGTATCTGTACATTTCGTACTTCAAAAATTATAGACACAGTAGCATGGTTGCTCTTACTTAAACTAGAAGGCACAGTTACCCATGCCAACTAGATGAGAGCAACCTCTAACTGAAAATGAATGGTCCATACAGTTGGGTTGTCCTTAATGGGAAAAACACTTTCTTCATGGCCTGCTCGCTGTTCACATGCACACCCCAAATAACAATACCTTATGATTAGGTATGAATATGATATACCAAGCTGATTCAGTTATTGCTGACTCAGCAGGGTGGTTAGGCTGTTATTACAATTTACAGCACCGGGTATTCAGTTAGGAACTCTCTCATCTTGTGCACTCCTCATCAATATTTCATAATGTAACTACTTATTCATATAGAAAACTAAGAAGTTACAACTCTTTTTGTCAACATCGCATGAAAACTAACGAGTTACATTATTGTGCTATGAGCTTGCATATAAACAAATTTGACAAGTCAAACGTTATTATAATATAACTAGAGTGAGACCCGCACAATGTGCGAAGAAGTAGATTATTTATACTATATAGTATATTTTAATAAATGTTATATTAAAAATAGTTTAGAGAACATATTATAAATAGATTTTGAATTTATTTATTTTTAAAAAAGACATAGGTTATTTATATTAGAGTTATACAAAACTGTATTTTTATTTTTTTTTATTTTTCGATTTGCATTAATGGATACACTTTGTCTTTTTTGTAGTTTTTTGTTTGTAAATAATTTAAAAAATAAATGAATGAGAATGAAAAATATATAAAAATGTTATATTAAATTTAAGGAATTTTTGACAATTAGTATGAGAGATTAAGAAATGAAGAGTAGTAAGAGTCTTAATATGTATAAGTTGTAGAATTTGAATATTCTAAAATTTTTTATAATTATTATTATGACATTTTTAATATATATTTATTGCATTTAATTAGTACTTGATGTTTCAATATAATTGAATAATAATAGATAAGAGTTTTTTGTTTTAATTTTTTTAAAATATTTTACTAAATAATGATTGGTTGTTTTTCATCTTTTGCCAAGTCATTAGAATTACTGATGTGACATCATTAGTAAAAAAAATGACTTAAATTCATTGTGAAAAAAGTTGGTATCAACTTTTATATATTATAAATTGATGCTTTAAATTTGATATGTTATTACCTAAATCTAAACTTCCACTCACCCACCTCTACCCAATAACTATACTTTAAAAGACTAACTATTTCTGTTTTAAGCATATAATCCAAAATTTGTTCAATATTGACAATTTTGTTGCATTAATATATGGACAGTAGTTAGACTCCATTGGTTGGTGTACCTGTTGACAAATATCTAAAAGCTAAGGTGAAGACGATATCAGAGGATATATGAATTATAAAATAAATTTGATTTATACATAATTAAATTGATGAAATTATAAATATAATGTTTACAACAGTCTATCTATATATCTATATATATTAGTTAAAACATGGTTAATTACCTGAATATTCTTATTAGGTAATTATATCAATATACCAAAATTGAACTCGAAATAAAAAAAGGAAAAATCTAGGGGGCTAGCAATTTTTGTGTTTTCTGCCCAACACTTAACCATTAAAACAAAAGTGAGTGATTTTCTATCATTGGATGTAATCTCACACCATTAAAAATACTATTGATGACCAATTAATGGTTACAAAACACCAAAATTGCTGACCCCTAACATTTCTCAAAAAAAAAAAAAAAACATTGCAGTGCTGTACAAAATAATAACATTAGATGAGACATGGAACATAAACAGAGAGGAAGTGTTTTAATTTGTTCATATACTATTAATCAATCATTTTAAGTCTTAAACCTTTAGTTGATTTGGCTGCAGATACATTGTACCTCTAATTCTATTTTCTTCGGTTATATGTCTTGAACTCAAATATTTGACAGCTCATGCGTTGATGTCTTGATGACATATAATAGAACTATAGAAGACTTTGTAGCCTTGGTCAACACCCTAAATCACTAATTAATTATTAATAATTAATCACCTAAATTAAAACTTAGACTGAACATACAGGCCTACGGATCCAATTACACGGTGGCTCTATTATTAATAATTCTGTACTCCATTCTGTTGCATAGCTTCTCTAATCTCTAGTCTATATGCCAAGACCTGCATGTATTGTAACAAACTCAATTCAATAATATTCATTCACTAATAAATCCATATCATCACCTTTGATCAAATTCTCTCTATTTTATCCTTTTATATCCTTGTTCAGTATTCTATTTTATTCTATTTTCAAAATCAAACGTAAATTTTGGCAATCTTATTATGGATTTAAACCATTACAAAATGATTCCTAAGCATTTGGCCAACCACGGCTAGATTAAAAACTGCTAAGTGGTTTAGCGTTTAATTTTCAGTCACTATTGAATCAATCAGATAAAGATACTTAAAATATCTTTTTTAAAGATATTTTTTAGTAATTAAAATTTAATATATATAATCAATTAAATCGTATCAATTTTGTCAAAATTAGATCAAATAAATTGATTTTTTTAAAAAAATTGATAAACCAAACATTGAACCGATCTAAATTAATATTTTTTTTATAAAAAATTACTATAATAACCTCATTATAGAAAATGACTAAAATACTCCTATTATATATATAATTTTGAGAACCATAAATTCTAACATATGACGACAAGAAGAGAAGAGAAGAGAAGGGTTAAGATTTGGAGTTTTTAAAATAATAATAATAATAAGAGTATTTTAGTCATTTTTTTAATAGGAATATTATAGTCATTTTTATAAAAAAATATTAATTTAGACTGGTTTAAAATGTATTTTACTGATTTTTTTGTCAAATCAATTTGTCTGATCTAATTTTAACAAAAATAATACGGTTTAATAATTATATGTATTAAATTTTAATTATTAAAAAATATCTTTAAAAAAATATTTTAAGCATCTTTATCTGAGTGACTTCCTTAAAATAACTGCCATAAAATAAGTAAAACGATTTGAAATAATATAATGTGACAAGTGTACATATTAAATATATAATTATTTATGATCTTTTATTTAACAATTTGATTTTTCAAAATAAATAATTTTAAGACAACATTAAAAAAGAGCATGTAAAGATTAAAAAAACTTTTGAAAGAGTATTGCTAAAAAATATTATTTGCACTCTAAATTAGTTATTATAATCAGTTATTATGTATTTATGGATAAATATATATGTAATTTAATTTATTTTTAATATATATTTTATATTTTAATATGTGTTCTATTCTGATTTTAATGTCCATACAATATAACTGGAAAATTATACACCGGTACCAAGGGAATATGTGTATATATTAAAGTTATTAACAAGTTTTACTTGTATTAACTTTTTTGACGAACTTTGTGTTCATGCGTGAGGGATCACGTTACTACCTAATTTGCCATGCTTTATTTTATTTTTTTATTTTTGACTCCTACACTTTGCTTTGATTTATTGTGTATATGTAGAAACTAGAAAGAGACGTGCGGAGACTCGATTGTTTCTCTTATTTGACGAAACCAATTTCGCTAGGTAAAATGGTTCATACTCATATTAAATACACATTATAATGTTTGGTTAGATTCTATGCTGCACAATATATATTTAGTTCTTTTTGGCTCCTGTCCATGCATATTATCATACCTCTTGACTTATGTTTTGTTGATTAGTATGATTACTACTATTAATTAATTTAATTTAGCTGGTGGGTTATCCAAACAGCGGAAATAGCCCTTAAAAATATATTGGAAGTAAATTAAATGAGGTAAGATGTTGAAAATTTGCCGGCATAAATGCATAATTCACCATCTTCAGTTTCCAATTTGACAAATCGTGGTTATATGATGTCACACCCCTCTTTGAAGAGCATATCAAACCTTGAGCATGTTAAACTGAGATTCTATAAATTGTCAAACATGTGACTTTCAGAAAATTAGAATAAGAAGAATAAAGAAAACGTGTCACCTGTTCCTCCATTAGAGCATTATTATTCTACCTAAGCATATTAGAAATCGCAATACATTAATAAATGGTGCGTGCTGATAGACCTTATGCACTGTAACCAAACTTTCCAAAATTTTAAACAAAAACATATAGAAACAGTGGTAAACTTTCCAAAAATTTAAACAAATAAATATAGAAACAGTGGTGTTCCTATGTAGACAGCCAGTCCAAAGGTATAGTTCGCCCTCCTTGATGTTTGGACTCGTCTTTTTTTGGGTTGGATGAAATATATGGTGGCATTTTTAGAATGACGGCAGTAAATACCTACAACTTCAACCCTAAAATTAGAATGAGTATAAGATGATAAAGAGGATTGGAAAAGTCTAGGAGACTAATAACTTTATTAAATTCTGACCAGCATGTAACCAGTAAAAGAAAAATGAATAATCTCACATCATTGGATGAAATCTCACACCATTAAAAACATAATTATTGATGGCTACAAATCACAAAAGTTGCTGGCCCCTAACACTTCTCAAGAGGATATTCAGAGTGAATAGCCTCCCTCTTTGTGGAGTTAAGGTTTTGTATTTATAGAGTTGTTGTGCTATAAGCGGTTACTCAGTGAGCCTAATATTGCGAAATTGTTGATGATGTTAGCCTGATTTTGTGATAACTTCTCCTGAACGATATTTGATCTTATACAAAAAAGTCTGTTAAAAAAGAAAAACACGTACCTTTGATTTAGTACGTTTTATTTATTTTATTCAAATTTTAATTTATAGATATAATTGGGTAAGGTTATAACTAACGGATCATAGTCCCCAAACTTAATCTGTGATATTTTTCAATAAGATAGGTTGAGCTTTCAACCTATAAATTAGAATCGTAGTAATAGTAGTAGCCCCAACTCCAAGTAGCTCAACTTGTTGGATTGAAAAAAGAAAGAAATAAGAAAAACATTATAATGAGAAAGTTATATTGGAAGATTGTGAATGATCAAATAGATGAAATAGATAAACAAATAAATAAATAAGGATGGATAAAAAAGGTTAGAAAGTGAGAGAATTATGTCTATCTATAAATCGGTTATTCAATGAGTGGTAGCCCCCAAATTTAGTCAATTATTACATCGACACTTGTTGAAAAGAAATTAGCATTTGATAGATGTGGACTAAAAAGTTTGAAAATATATATTTGTTGACGGAATTAATTGTATGATCCAAAAATATAATGATCAATTATCTTGAGAATTGTTTCAAGTCACAACAATTTATCGACGAGTTTTGTACTCAAAGCAATTAATTATTGAAGCAATTAATTATTGAGTATTGAGTGAATAATAAAGATGTAACGTAAATAAAATGTGTTAAAAGTAAAATGCATAAATTATTGTAAAATAGAAAAAATAGAATGGATGAACCAATCACCCATATATCAAGTAACCATAATTGCTAATATGGGTGGCAACGGGACGGGTAGGAGTCAGTTTTTCCTCTATCCGACCCCGTCCCATCCTACAAAAACCCGCATCGAACCCGCTCTGCCCCTACCCGCGGGTAGTAAAATGTTAAATCCTAACCCGCCCTGTCTCTATCATTATTAAATCCAACAAATAAAATAAAATTTTAAAAATTATATAACCATTATTTATATACATAACATAAATTAAAGTAAAACTTTAAATATGATACAATATTATTAATCATTTTACTAATATATATATATATATATATACCGGGGCGGGTTTAACCTAAACCCGACCCCACCCTCGTCTCGCCCCGAACGAGTAGGGGTGGGGTGGGTACCCGCAGGTTCAGGGTAGTGTTGCCACCCCTAATTGCTAACTGAGTTTGTTTTCGGATTGATAAAAAAGTCAAGTTTTTTTTTTTCAAATTGATTAATAGTCAATTTTGTTTTTGAATAGATTGATTGATTGATTTTGATATATGAAATTATAACATAAATAAATAATGTGAAGTAATTCGAGTATATAGAGTAGTAGATATTTCATAAGAAGCTATGATGTATTAAAATTTGACATAAAAAATTTATACGAACAAACTAGATTATACATATATATGATTTTTATCGAGATAGAAATGACTTAGTAATTTAATTTGTTGAGGTCACTTGCTTTTTATTACATTCTGTTGCTGAGCTAATAGGTGGACCATTATCTGAACCTCAACTTATAGCGCAATGTTCATAAGTTATAACTCGGTCTGAGTTGGTGGAGGAGGAGGTGAAGTTTGCTCACCAGCACAATCATGATTGAGGTCCTAAAAAAAGAGGAAATAACAATGAAAAAAGAAAATGTGGGGTAACATTAAAGTTGGTAGGATTTTTCTATTTCACCTCGTCACGTCGGCCGTTTTGTTTCTGGTTTAATAGCTTGCCCATGCGTTGGACTTCTGTCCGCAACAACTCATTGATAATCAAAAGCTCAGCTTGAGTGAGGGGAGGAGGAGGGTTGCTCTGATCTTCTGCCATAGGTCGTGACCTGCAAAAAAGATGCGAAAATAGGGCAGAAGAGATGATAGTGGGGTTAGTTTAAAACTTCAGATCCCACCATGGGAGCCAAATGTTCCTATGTAAATAGCCAGTTCACCAAATGTTCCTATGCAGACAGTCAGTCCCAAAAGGTATAGCTTGCTCTGCTTGATGTTCCCTTAGACTGGATGAAGTATATGTCGACTTCTCTTGAACGGCGTCAGTGGGTACCTGCAAAGGCATTCTAACACTCAAGTTAGAATGAGTATGAGATGATAGAGAGGATATTCAGAGTGAATAGTCTCTCTCTTTGCGTAGTTAAGATTCTGTATTTATAGAGTTATTGTGCTATAGGTAATTATTCAGTGGGCCTAATATTGTGGAACTGTTGAGGATGTTAGCCTAATTTTATGATAATTGCTCTTGAACGATATTTGATCTTATATCAAAAAATCTGTTAAAAATAAAAAACACGTACCTTTGATTTAACACATTTTATTTATTTTATTCAAATTTTGATTTATGAGTATAATTGAGCCGAGTTATAGCTAATGAATCAAATGGTATATAAACTTTCAAAATTTAGATGGTAGATTAAAAATGATACATAAATATAAAATAAAATTTAAATTTAAATATATCCATCTAAAATTATATTAAATAAATCTCAATATTTAATAATTAAAATTAAAATTGATGGAACTGCTTGAACTTGAGAAGGGGGTTGAATCAAGTTAACTTAAAAATGGAGTTCTTATGCTCTGTTTTTGCGAAAGCTAATTATGCAGGAGATATTTTTAATTTTGTCTCTAAAACTAGAAAGAAACAGAGAAGGAAAGAAGGGAATGAGACCAACATGTATCCTAGTTTGATTTCTAGGTGCCATAAAACCTACATCCAGTCTCCACCGTAATTATGGTGGAATTTCCACTATAATTAATTAGATTATACAAACACTAATACTAATGAACTACAACTTAATTCATCTAATATCTTCCACTAAACTTTCTACTCCAAAGCCTATAGCTACCCAAATACTGTCCCAACTTGGAAGAGAAACCCGCAGATTTAATCTACCACCAAGTGCTATCCCAACTTGGTAAGGAAACTAAACTTTAGTTCAACAAAATCAGATTACACATAAATATTTCTTTGGCTGTTTCATGCATCTCTCTTGCTTCTTCTCTTATGACTTTTTTAACTCACTTTTATAAGCCTTTTTCTCAATTACAGAAAGATGAAATTAGATAGTCATAGCAAAAAAAAAATTTAAAATGAAGCACAAATTGAAGAAAAAGAATTCAGCTCAAATATGTTGAGATGATACTTTTGTGTCACTCTTTTTTTCTTGTCTTTCAACTGTGAAGTGAGGCCAGTTTTATAGGATGAAGCTTGCCCTTTAAATTTTAACGTTGCCTCTTTCAATTCCTTTTTTTATTCTGCCCATTGAAGCTGTCTTCATTGGCATGCAATACTTTTTTCATTCTACTCCACTAACTCTACTTATTGAGGAGCTGCTCCATCAATTTTGCTGTCCTTAAATCTGTTGTCTTCCTTGGCATGCACATCATTTCTATTTTCATGCCTTACTAATTACTGTCTATAACTCTACGTTTTTGTTTTGTTCTTTCAAATTTTGTTAGTGATCTTCTGCATTTTGATATTATTTTGTCCTTGTGTCATTGTTGCTTTTCTACAACGTCAACCGTCCTTTAATAGTGCCAAATGTTTTTCTTACTTTTTTAACTCTTGTTCTAAACATGAGCATTCGGTTCTCTCTCTTGGCTCATAGGTTCTTATTTGTTTTTTCATAAACATATAATGAACTAAAACTTTAGAATTGTAATACTTAAAGTTGCTGAAGCAATATTAATTTAGGTTGAAGCAACATGTAAATGAGTCTACATCACTTATTAGCACACACATTAAATAAACTTAAACTTTAACTCAAAATATTTATTATCATTTATATATAAACCCAAAATCAATCTAACTCAACAAATATTAACTAATTATACATGACAAAAATTCAATTTAGGATTATCTTCCCCTTATTTTCATATTATAAAAATATTTAGTGATTCCTTTTACAAATCAAACATATACCAGAAGCTAAGTTTTCTTGCAACTTTCATTATTTTCCAAATTTTTGCAAAACATCTAGTCGTGTTTCATTTCTGCAACGACATAAAGCTCCACATTAAACTAATGTTGAATTTGGTTTCAATTGTGCATTATAATTAAGGTTCTTAATGGCTGCGTTAAAGGACGTTTTGCGGTTGTTAATTTGTTGTATTAATCTGTTATAAAGCTTTCAAACAGTACTGTATCGCATATCCACTTTCTTAACAACCACATCCTGAAACTAGTGTTGATTAAGTGCATAAATATTAATTGCCTAAGAACGGTTAAATTTCTTGTATTCACATATTTTAATTAAATTTTTATATTAAATAATTTTTTTAAATATGTATTTAGTTATTCTTTTTTAGTTAAAGAAAATAAATAATAAGAATTTAATTGAAAATATTTATCTAATATAAAAAAATTTTATTACAAGCTTTTTAATCTATAAATATTTGGTTATAAATTTGATAAAATTATAAGCTCTAATAGAGTAATTAAATTTATATTTTATTTTCTAATGAAATTTTACAATTTTTTTTTACCCTATTATTATAATTAGTTGGTAATACGTTCATCCATTGTTTTTCATATTTGTAATTTAAAGGTATATATGCAATTGAAAGAATTACATATAGATTAATAGATACTAAACTCTCAAATTAATTCATATGCCCTTAAAATGCCATTTAGCTAATAATTTTATATTTAGTAATAGCTAGGTATTTTGATCCGCTTAACCAGAGGTCTTGATTTGAACTTAGATGATAAAATTAAGAGTTAATTTTCTATATTTAGTTTTTATAATAACTTAGGAGATTCAAATAAAGTAGGTACAAAATCTTTGAGGGAAGATATTTATTTTTTTAGAGTTATGCTACGTGTATACTAAAATTAGCCATCAAAATCAGTCATCAGTATAAAATACAAGCTGGAATATAAATACATATTGAAAATAAGTTAAATCACATATGTATTTATACACAAATATATTGGTGACTGATTTTAGTGGCTGATTTTGATGTACAAATAACATTTTTTATTTTTTTAATAAGGATAGAGAATTAATTTTTAATTAGTTAATATTAATTAATTTTTTATTTTAAAATAATTTTTTAATTTTTTTAAATTTAAAGTTTAAAATTAAGATTTAAGATTTAGAATTAAAATTTTAATATAAAAAATTAAAAAAATGAGTGATATTACCTGAAAAATCTCTTTAATTGAACTTATTACCAAATTAGGTTAGTAGACTTTTTAATTCTTAATTATTAGAGATATATAATTATTTACGTATCTTTTTCTATCAGCTTAAATTAAAAAAAAAATATCATGACATAACATAATATTAAAACTTCTATAATTTAAATGTGTAAAGTTTCATCCTTAGCTTGTGACTTCAAATTAAACAAAAGTTTTTTAACATAAAACAAATATAAAATTAAAAAAAAAGCATTTGAAATAATTTACTTAAATCTAAAATAAAACTCTTATATAAAAAAACTTATTAAAGATATAATCATGTATGTGTTATTACTATCATTTCACCAATAATACAGTTTACTAGTAATTCAAATTATTTGACCAGCCACAACACATAATCAACCAAATTATGTGAAAGAAACACGGCATGTATTTGAAATTGAATGAAAAAAGGTGATCAACTTCACAATAAAGGACACCGAGAACATTGATCAATGAGCAGGTGAAGGCCAGGGCCAGGCTGCTACATACAACCATGCATGTCTTCAGATAATATATAATTATTCTCGTAACAACAATCATATATATAATATAATATATAAATCGAAATTTGCAAACAAGAAGAAAATGACAAAGTTAATGACCACATTGATGAGAGAAGCATCAACTCAAATTAATTATATATGCGTTAGCCATGACAACAAAACCAGAAGCATCCTAGCTAGCTGCTAGTTAATAGTTTAGGGTAATTAATGAATGAAATATATGCATCAAGCTAGGCAAATAAGCATCATACAAATAAGACATTTCGGAAGAAATTTCATCCATAGAAAGAAGAAGGTCACACTTACAAAATCCGAGCCTTGTCATCAGTTGCCGTGTTTATTATGCATGAACAAAAAATGATGGTGAAAAATCTGAAAAACAAACTTTAAAAATTATTAAATTATTTAAAATACAAAAATATTATTTATATATTAAAATTAGTTATTAAAATCAGCTATTAATATATAAATATCTGTTGTTCAATTTATTTTTAATATATATTTATATTTCAACATATATTTCAATTTATCTGTTGTTCAATTAATTTTTTTAAAAATTTAAATTAATAAAAAAGATAAATAAATAATTATATTTGTGACAAAAAGAAATAATGAGAAGCACAGATTTTATATCATGCCCTAGACCTTATTAAACTAATAAGCAACCCATATATATCATCAGATTGAAAAGAAGGGAAGCGGAAAAAAAAATATTTCCATGAATCTAGTAGTAATTAAAATATGTCACATATCTTTTATTAATCTATTATTTATTATTAATTTTATAATTAATTAAAATATGTCACATATCTTTTTTTATTATAATTAAAATATATATTTTTTAAATTAAAGAGCCATTTTTTTTTCTTTCTTTATTTCTCTCATTCTTTTATCCATTTTGTTTCTCTATATATTATTATCAATAATTAATTTATTTCTCTCATTCTTTTATCCATTTTGTTTCTCTATATATTATTATCAATAATTAATTATAAATTTGACAATCAAAATATACAATATAATATTATCTCTAATTGTAATTGTAATTAAAATTAAAATTAAATAGCTATATTATATTACTAATTTAACAATCAAAATATGTCACATGACACTCTCTCATTAAATTAAAAGAAAATATTTCTCTCCAAAATTAATAAACTCCATTATTATATATATCCTCTTATCTACCTTTCTCCCCTTAACTTCTCTATTTCTCTCTAACTTTCTCACCCTATATATAATTTATAATTTATATTTTATATTACTAATTTAACAAACTAACATGTGTCATGAAATATTCTTTCATTACAATTAAAATAAAATTTTTCTCTCCAAAATTAACAAACTCTCTCTCCTTCTATATCTTTCTCTCTACCTTTTTATTCTACAAAAAATAAAATTAATAAAATAACATAATTTAAATAAATTCATAAATTATAAAAAAATATATTAAATGTATAATTAAATATTATTAAAAAATAATTTCATAATATTATTCACATAAAAATATTATTACTACATGCATATTTTTTCAAATTTTTTATTAAATTTCAAATTTTCACCGCTTATCTTTTTAATCTATATTTTCACTTTTTTTCATTTTAAATATTTATTTCATATAACTTAGAGATAATACTAATATTGTGATTAAATTAGAATCAAGATTCAATTATTTTTAAAAAAAAGTGAGTTATTTTTATAATTATTAATATAATTTTTTATACTAATATCTAATTATATTTTTATATAGATAAAGAAAAAATATTATTTTTAAATGAAAAGCGTAAAAATTAATTATTTTTATTTGTACAACAAATTTAATACCTAATCAAATATAAAAGTATATACATTAAATTCTTTTAAGTTTTAGATAATAAATGTTAAAATTAATTATTAATAAAAAATTAAATTCTTTTACATAAAAATAATAACTAAAAAATTTATTATTTAATTTTTTTATCTACAAAACCCTTATCTTTTTAGTAGATGGAGACTTTTGTCTCTTATAATTTTATTATAAAAATAGTTTGATTATATAAATTTTTTGTGTCATAATCTATAATGTTAAAATAAAGTTAATGTAGTTTTAAAAAATCTATATTTTTATAATTATTACGAATAAAAATATTAGTTGGTTTATTAAATGTAATTTAAAAATGAAAAGCAAGCAATGGCATTACATGTTGAATCTTGACAACTATATATAAAAGCACCACATATATCATGAAATGCTCAAAGCAACACTAGTGTTCCTAAGAAGAAAATTAATCTGTCTTTTGAAGTTGAAAGATCATAAGTATTATTGTGTAACATCTGAAATCAATCTAGTGGTGGAAGATGGGAAGGTCAGCATGCTGTGATGAGAGTAGTAATGTAAAGAAAGGGCCATGGACGGCAGAAGAAGATGAGAAGCTGATTGATTACATAAAGAAACACGGTCATGGAAGTTGGAGAACACTTTCAAAGCGTGCTGGTCTCAACAGATGCGGTAAGAGCTGCAGACTCAGGTGGGCTAACTACCTTCGTCCCGATATCAAGAGAGGCAAATTCACCCCAGACGAGGAGAGAATCATCATCAACCTTCATTCTCTTCTTGGAAACAAGTCTCTATATCACATTTATACTTCTTTTTTCATTTCATTTCTTTAAGGTAAAAACTCAGGTGCAGTTGACTTCACATAAAGTTGATAGTTGAGAGCCCGTTAGATAAAAATTTAGTCAAATCAGTCAAATCATCTGACCGTTTTTAATTACCAACTTCACGTGAAGTCAACTGCACCTGAGTTTCTACCTTTCTTTAAACTTTTGAAATGAGTGGTTTTAATCAAATTATTTCATTAATTATGTTTGTTATAGGTGGTCAAAGATTGCAAGCCATCTTCCTGGAAGAACTGATAATGAGATAAAGAATTTCTGGAACACTCACATAAGGAAGAAGCTTCTGCAGATGGGTATTGATCCAGACACACACAAGCCAAGGACTGATTTCAATCACCTCATCAATCTCACACACTTGCTAACAGCAGCCATGTCCTCCAATTCGGGGAATCCTATGATGAATATGAACACTCCTACTTGGGGGAGAAACCCTAATATTGCTGTACAAGGAGATGTTACTTCTCAATTAGCCCAACTACAACTGTTGCAAAATCTGTTGCAAATCATGAACGGCAACACAATTGTTAACATGGGGAATAGTAACCCTAATTATAATCCTATCTTCAATAATTCATATCTCAATGAATCAAACACACTCCAAGCTGTTGGATTGAAAAGTGAAGGACATACAAACAACCCTGCCGCCCTATTCTCTCATCAACACGGTGGTGGTGCAGTTAATAACACGCAAGAGATTTCATCACAAGGAAATGAAGAAGAAAATCCATTGTTTCCAGCATTAGTAGCATCCTCTCCAGTAGTCAGTGATGGAACCTGCAGCAGCTTCAACCAGATGGAGAATAATAATAGTAGCTGTTGCAACACAGCTCCAACATCCACAACACAGTCACCCAATAATTCCAACACAATCTTTGATGATTTAGAGATGCTCCTTCAGGATGATCAAACATCTGATTCCTACTGGAAAGATATTCTAAAGTATGTCCTTGTTCCTTGTTATCTTATTCATTCTAGCTTTTGTTCTTCATACATATATATGGTGAAGTTTCACCAAAACCATTTCATGCATTATTTTGATAAATGATGCTTATATTACTCTTCTTGAATATTCCTAAAGATAATTTTTTCCCTCTTTTTTCATTTTTTATCAATTACTTGTAATACTAAAGATAAAAGATATTTAAAAATATTTGTGCATAAAATGATATATATTATTTATTTTTAGACAAATATTTGAGTAACATATTTTATGTCCTATGTCTACTCTACTTTCATCCTTATCCTGTTGAAAAAGAAGGGGGTTATGCCAAATTTAATATTGGTCCATTAAATATACAACAATAAATCAATAATACAAAACAAATATATTTATGGGTTAGAAAGGATAATATGGTTAGAAAGGAATAGCAGGCTACTGTTTCGAAATCACAGTTCTAGTTTGCGAAAAATTATAAACAAATCATTTGCGTCTGCAGAGGAATGGATTGGCGGTGAACCCTTTGGTTGTTGACACAATGTCGAAGTTAATAAGGAGTTGTTTGTAATTTATGTTTTCATAACCTTGTTGCTTCTTTCTTGTTCCACTCTATTGTGTTTAGCTCCCTTTAATTTAAAAAATATATATATATTTATGGGTTTTTTTTTTTTATAACTTAGTTCTGAGTTCTGTATTTTTTGTTCTTTCTTCAGATAACCTGATATTTTCCTTGTTACTGTGTAGCTTCACATCTACATATACATCTGCATCAACAAATTCATGGTAGAAGAGAAGATATCGAATCATGGATTCACTTTCAATACAATCAATTTACGGATCACAATACCACTCACGTATAATGAAGAAATAAATTCTATACATTCTATTCATTCTTTTTTTTTTTTTCCTTAAGAGTTATTTTTAAATTTATGGCAGGTCCAAATAATTGTAGTTTCTGTACAAAACCAAGAGTAGAGACATACACAACATGCATATTTATTTACATGGGGAGTGGTATATTATTTGTCTGGTTTGATAATGTTCTTAGACAAACTTGTACTATATATATACTATTTTTTTTTATTCTTCTCTTCCAAATAAATCATATATACTTTTGTGTTTATAATTATTCAAAATTCTAAGGATTATTTCTTTCAACGTATCTCTTTGAATCTTGGATGCTTTCAGTATTATTTACGAGTCAAGCATGCAAAACTGCTTTGGCTGCTATTTATTGTGTGACAAATCCAAAATCTATCGACTTAGATTCTCTCTCTGAGTGGATATAGGGCATAATTAATTAAAATCAGTGTAACTACCTATCCTTTAAATATTGTGTTTTATTTAATTTTTTTAAAATAAAAGAATAAATAAATTTTTTAATTTTTTAAATAATAAATTCTTGAAAAGACAGACCAAAAGTTAAATTTTAAATCACAAGTAATATTTTTCAATTAAAATACGTAGCTAATTAAGCTTTCGAGTTTTAACCTTTTGTATGTATAATGTTTAAGTCAAACACGTTGCCATTATTTCTCGCCGGCTAAAGAATTTTCAATGTAAGTATCATATCAAATTATGAACATAGAGAGGATAGAGAGAATGATCATATATAGTGGTTATGAAATTTTAACAACACTTAAAAGATATAGTAAAAATTAAGGTCTTATTTGTTTATTATTTAATAATCTTCTTAATTTAAAAATAAAAAAAATAAAAATAAAAAGTATAATCAAACTAAAAAATGTTGTCAAATATAATAAAAAAAACATGACCTTAATTTTAATTATACTTTTTAACTGTGGTCAAAATTTTCTAATAACTATATCCACCATAATAATGATAGCTACCATATAATTCAACATAATCCGGATAAGATGACAAAATCTGAATTTGCCGTTGAAACTTGAAAAACTACAGTAATAATATGCCTAGATATTATAATTGTTAATTAAATGTTAATCTAATTTGATTAGATTTTGGAGTTACATTATTATAACTATGAGCTTGTTAAATTATAATTTTTAGGTGTATTCAAATATGTTTAAAAAATAATTTTTTATTTTTTATTAAGACACATTTTACACACAAAAAACACACATGTTGAACAAATGTTATGTATTTACGTGCGAATACGACAAATCATTGAAATGTCCGTGCTTCATAGTATTTACTATTTAGTGAATAAGGTTTCACCATTTATGCATTGTCCAACACACCAAACTGAAAGACGGTCATCAAGAAAATACTTACGTTCATTACAAGTTTACAACAAAACTTGTATCATTACAACAACTGGATTTAATGTTTTTGAAATGGAATAACTATAGGTTTTTGGATTTTACAAATAAAGATTAATTGATAATCTAGTGTTCTAAAAGTGTATGTCGTAAGAAGTAAAAGTAACACATAATAAGTTTAACGTAAAGTTTTGGCTTCCACACAAACAAAACTTATAATATTACAACAACTACTTAAGAAATTCAAAATGCTTCAAATATAGTCACCAATTATTTATTGTAACAATTAAAGTGTCTGTCTTCTGGTGGTTAATCCAATTCTTCACAGCAAATACAAACATCTCGAACTAAATCTTTATTAATGAAAAATAAAAAGAAATTGTACTATATTCACTATAAAAAAAACCGTTAAAACTTTTAAAATTGTGGTCATATATTGTTCTTCAGTATTATCGTCAGACTTAAATAAAAAATGTCAATATTACGGTCAAATAAAAAAATCTAGCACATAATTGGTCGCTATTTTCACACAAAACTGCATTTAAAATGGTGTGATATTCCCACAAAATCCATATTAATTCGACTATTTGAAAAATTTAGGAATAAATTTAGAGTGGGTGACAAATGACAATCCCACCTAATTTTGGGGGGTTGTTAAAGATATAAAGGAAACCGTAATGATTAATACAGGATTAGTTAGTTTAAGATCACTTAGTGATTATATATGAGTTATTAGTTAGCTTGTCTTTTCCTTTGTGGAAGCCGGGTTAGTTATGTGAGCTATTCTCATTGGCTCTGTTGTTAACTGATTTTTTAGTCAAAGCCCATTATAAGAAAAATTGTGGCATTTTTTTTTCAGTTTAGTGGGTTTAAAACCGCCACAAGATGATAAACTATTTTTATCGCATATAAAGATAAGATATAAATTTATCATAATGATTTTGTGAAAAAGTTATATGCATAAAATGTTACTTAGCTTAAATTATATCGATAAAGGTGGGTGCTTCGATGTGTCAATGTTAATTATTAGGATGCAACTTGTGATGATCAAGAACACAACATCAGTTACATATGGTCCCCTCTAAAGCTATAATTTCTAGAATAATCGTGACTTGATATATATCGTTCAGCTAGATGATTCTAACAAGAAATCTCATGTCTCACATACATGTCATATCCATGAAATTAAAACCGAAAGTTGATTAGTGGAGAGATTAAGAAGGAGATAACTACGTAATTGAAACTAAAGCAGATTATTTTTGCGCATAATAATTGATATGACGCTGTACAAAATCTAAGTGTAGATCTGATAATTTGACTGCAACAAAGTAAATTTGTTTTTTTTTTTTTTTTGGCAATAGCTGAAAAATGATTTCATATTGTTAAAAAAATATTTAATAAACTCTAAGGCAGCCATATTTCTCAATCTCTACTTATATTATCAAAATTAAGTTCTTTATTTTATTGTGTCAATTATGTATCATCCTAAGATTATTGTTAAATATGATTATTTTTATTATCTTAAGTTTTACGGTAATTTTATAATATGATATTAGAGTTTTAATTATCTAAAAGTTTAAACTTTAAAAAAAATATATTATAAATTTCACATCTTTTAAAAATAAAATCTCTAAAAAGTATATAAATATGAGATATTTCTTAGTTCATGAATTAGTTTTTAGTATTGTGAGTTAGACTCATTAATTTTAATTTTAATATGATATCAGAATTAGTTACAAATGTTCATGTTTTAGATGATATTTTTAAACGTAAAAGTATGTGTTATAATTTATAAGTTTTATATCTTTTAAGGATAAAATCTCTAAAAAATTTATAAGTGTGAGTTAAGACATTACTCACATAATAAATTAGTTTCTAAGATAAAGTTAAGCTCACTTACTCTCAATTTTAATATAATATTAGAACTTATGATAAGTTAATTTTTGGGTTATTTTAAAGTTGAATTAAACATATTCCATCTCAATTTTATTAAAAGAAAAATTGATATGTAAAATTAATGGTTTTTAAATTAAGTCATGATTATTCTAGAAATTATAAATGACTGCTGCTGTGTCATTGATTAATCACAAGTTGCATCGTGTTATCTACCTAAAACATTATATATCATCGAATTGAAGCAGCACCTTTTGTGAACCTGAAAACAAAGGAGCAGTTGCAATAATAGATATATATGTGTGGCGCCGTGTTCATATATCTATCTTGTGCAAAACGTAAACAATAATCTGACCTAATTAGGGGACCTGGAATATAGAAATTACCCTAGTTTCAACGACAATTGTAATTTTTGTCATCATGGATTGTAGCATCTACTCTAATCTTCTACGCTCATATAATTTGATGTGATACTTATTAGATAGAAATTTCTTTAGCCGGCGAGAAATAGTAGTCACTTGGTTGACTTAAACATTATTCAAAAAGTCAAAGGCTTAATTATAAGCTTCATAGATTTATTGACTATGTATGCCTATCCCCTTTAGGACTTAGCTTAGCATCTAAGACGATTTTATTCTTAGAATTCAGAATTATAAATAATATATATATAACTATTTTTTGGAATTAATTAAAGGAGAATCAAAAGAACCAATCAAATATATATATTAAATTACAAGTATTTCTAAGGAATACAATTTGCCAAATATGCATGTGTATTTTTCTTGGTTTTGTGCACACAAACTACAATTATTTGGAATAAAAAAAAATAATGAATGAATAAATAAATTATATATGCATAATTTTTTTTTCAAAATTGTAAATTGATTTTTCTGAGACTGAATGGTGATTCCTTCCATATCTACCACGAATTCTCTGAGGCACATATTGATGTCAAGCTGAAAAATAACAAGAAAATATATATCAGATTATTATCTAAAAGAGCCTCTATATTAAAAAATAAAAAATAAAATTAAACAGAAATTTGGTGAAACTGCACTGTATGTACCATAAGCATCTAGTAAGATGAAAGAGTGAAGTTAACTTGACGTGAAGTTGATAGTTGATAATCGTTAAATGATTTGACAGGTTTGACTAAATTATTGTCTTACGATTTTTAACTATCAATTTTATATAAAGTTAACTGCACCTGAGTTTTCACCGAGCAATGTACCAAAAATCAGATAACAAGAACAAGGGCATACTCTAGAATATCTTTCCAGTAGGAGGCAGATGTTTCATCATCCTGAAGGAGCTTCTCCAAATCATCAAAGATTGTGTTGGAATTATTATTAGGTGACTGTGCTGTGGATGTTGGAGCTGTGTTGCAACAGCTACTATTGTTATTCTCCATCTGGTTGAAGCTGCTGCAGGTTCCATCAGTAATTACTGGAGAGGATGCTACTAATGCAGGAAACAGTGGATTAATCTCTGCTTGATTAGTAGTGTTGCTGAGTTTGTTATAGCATTCAAGCTCTTGTGTATTTGTTGACAATCCATGTTGAAAGAAGTCATTACTGTAGTCTGATGGAGATAATAATAGACCAGTAGGGTTTGATTTTGATCCATATTCTTCACTTTTCAAGCCAAAAGGTTCTACAGTTTGAAGGATGTTTGACCCGTTAGGATAAAAATTATTGAAGCTGGGGTTTCCTAAGGGAAAATTAGGGTTATTCCCCATGTTAAGAAATGTGTTGCCGTTCATGATTTGCAACAGATTTTGCAACAGTTGTAGTTGGGCTAATTGAGAAGTAGCATCTCCTTGTAGAGCAATATTAGGGTTTCTCCCCCAAGTAGGAGTGTTCATATTCATCATAGGATTCCCCGAATTGGAGGACATGCCTGCTGCAAGCAACTGTGTGAGATTGATGAGGTGTTTGAAATCAGTCCTTGGCTTGTGTGTCTCTGGATCAATGCCCATCTGCAGAAGCTTCTTCCTGATGTGAGTGTTCCAGAAATTCTTTATCTCATTATCAGTTCTTCCAGGAAGATGGCTTGCAATCTTTGACCACCTATAACAAACATAATTAATGAAATAATTCGATTAAAATCACATGAAGTTTAAAGAAAGGTGGAAACTCAGGTGCAGTTGACTTCACATGAAGTTGGTAATTGAAAACGGTTAGATGATTTGACTGATTTGACTAAATTTTTATCTAACGACTCTCAACTATCAATTTCATGTGAAGTCGACTGCATCTGAGTTTTCACCTTAAAGAAATGAAATGAAAAAAGAAGTATAAATGTGATATACAGACTTGTTTCCAAGAAGAGAATGAAGGTTGATGATGATCCTCTCCTCGTCTGGAGTGAATTTGCCTCTCTTGATATCGGGACGAAGGTAGTTAGCCCACCTGAGTCTGCAGCTCTTACCGCATCTGTTGAGACCAGCACGCTTTGAAAGTGTTCTCCAACTTCCATGACCGTGTTTCTTTATGTAATCAATCAGCTTCTCATCTTCTTCTGCCGTCCATGGCCCTTTCTTTACATTACTACTCTCATCACAGCATGCTGACCTTCCCATCTTCCACCACTAGATTGATTTCAGATGTTATACAATAATACTTATGATGTTTCAACTTCAAAACAGAGATTAATTTTCTTCTTAGGAACACTAGTGTTGCTTTGAGCATTTCATGATATATGTGGTGCTTTTATATATAGTTGTCAAGATTCAACATGTAATGTCATTGCTTGCTTTTCATTTTTAAATTACATTTAATAAACAAATTAATAATCAAATGGAAATATTGAGGAAGCAACCTGCTGGGAATTACTAGAGTCATGGATATATATGGGTTGCTTAGTTTAATAAGGTATAGGGCATGACATAAAGTCTGACGACTGTGTTCCTCATTATTTTTACACTGGTAATGCTAGGAAGACAAAAAAATATAGCAAGAACTTGTCTTATTTAACATTTATTAATTGTCACAATAATTAATAAATACTAAATAAGACAAATTATGACTGTTTTTGACTAATTTTCTTTGGTTACCAAATATTTCTATTTTTACACCATATTTCCAAGTCTAGCATAATAAAAATTAATTAGTCGCGAATGAAACTTCTATTTAAAGGTCTATTGTTGACTAATAAATTATTATATACATAAGATATGATTTAAATTTCTGACATTTAATTAAAAAATTAATCATTAGATGAATTTAAATTGCTTTTATACTCCTCATTATTTCTTTCCTTCATAAATACAATTATAAATTATTCATATATTTTTTTATTAATTTAATTTTTTTTTTAAATATTTCATGACATTTCTATTTGTAAGTGTAAAGAGTAATAGACTTTAATTTTTATGCGTTATATATTAAGAGTTCAATTTTTATATATGTAAAAAAAATTATATAGATATTTAATTATATATTATTATATTATTAAAAATAATTAATTTTTAAATTTTTAAATTTAATTAAATAATTATGTAAAATTATTTACACATTCAATTCATCAAATTAAACTCATAATTAATGTAAGCTTCTATATTGACATTATCATTAAGTTCTTCCATGTAAATAACATTAACTTTTGGAACAAATAATGTATATAAAAATTAATTACTTTTATCTACATATCAAAAGCACATGGAATTGAAATTTAATTAATAAAATAGAAATTCAAACATGAATAACCAATATAAACTCTTTACAATATGCATCTAATAATTCAATCTCACCGTTCAAACAATATATATCCACTAATAAAGTAATAATTCATACCACGCAAATGATAGATAAATATTTTTTTGAATAAGGATTATATTAAAAATATTATTTATATATTAAAAAATAATTACTAAAATTAATCATATATTTTTTATAATATATTTTATATTTTAATATATGATTTATACTAATAATTAATTTTTGTGGTTAATTTTATGATGTCCTGATAATTACTAAAACATTAAAATTTGCTCAAGATCGTATCAAAAGGCAAGTTGCATGATTTAATGGGGCCTCCAATCTTAGTTGCATTGTTGTTTTTGTTTTTAGTAAATTGACTAAATTCTGATTCTGGCTTTGACTCACCAATTCCCTCAACATTTGACGATTTTCGATACAATCGAGACAGACGTGAAGTGGCTACAGTAGAAATGAACGAACGGCGGCGGCTCAAATTTAATATGATCACACGATGGGCTCTGCACATAGATTATTTCAGCTGCATATGTTTTCAAAATTATATGAAACGGGTCTAACTCGAGTTTAAAAATTAATTAAAAAAATAAAAAAAATATTATTAAAGATATAATTATTTTTTAATCTCTTGACCTCTCTCACTTTTTATGTTTATCTTTATAGCTAAATTTTTAAAACTTTACTTCTGTAAAGTCTCAATTTCTGACTCTCTCTCTCTCACTTTATCTCTCTATTCTTTTGAAATTTGAATTTCGCACGACCAAAATTCTCAATTTAGAGTGTCGTTGACTCGCCGTGCAATTTGCCGTCAGCATTTGTCGAATCGGACTGGTAGTGGCTGGACTGTGTGAGCGTCACTTTGTAATTGTAACTTGCGAGATTCTCTAGTTTTAATTATTTGTATCTGGTTCTCTGGTTTTTTGGCTCTGCCTCTCTAACTCTGGAATCTGAATCGCTGCTACTCTTCTCCTTCCCTTCACTGCCAGTTCAGGTGAATTAAGACCTCCTCTTTATCTTCTTTAATGTTCAATATATTGTTGTGATTGTTTATTATTGATTGTATTGTAGGTTGAATTGTTATCGTTTATTTTTGTTGGCTTACTGATTATATTGTTTAATCTAAAATCTGAATTTATGCGAATTATTATAATATCTTTGTGTGCACATAATTATAGTATGCTATTGTCAGATACGTAGAATGAATCTTTTCAATTGAAAAGTCTAATTGATCAAAGTAAATATTTTTAGAGTCCTGCTAGGGAGCCAATGGGATATTTGTACAATATGTACAATGAACTGTTTATTTAGTTCAATATGAGTTAAAAATGAAAATTACCTATGAAATAATAAATTAAAAAACTCTTATTCAATTATTTCACATCAAATTTCAAATTTTAAATTCTCCGATTTCAAATTTTAAATTTTTAAAAAATCCAGTTAGTTATTTCAAAAGATAACCATCTGAAATCCTCAAATACTCTCTTCTTTTTCAACCGGCAGCCACCCCACCTTTATCAATAATCATCCAATTTCACCGTCGTTACTTGGCTTGCCACACACCACTCACCCTTAATAAAAATAACCATCCACTTAAGGATAAAAATAATCATCCGCATACCTAATGAATTGAACATCTAACATATTTAAATTATATATAACTAAACTCAATCAATCAAAATAATCATCTACATAAAAATAAAATAACCATCTGCATACCTACTAAAATGACAATCCTAAATTGATCATTAAAATAGAAGAAAAAGATGAATAAACAGAAGAAACTATTATTGTGGTGAAACATAATTTTGAAGGATTAGTCATAACAAAAGCGGCACTGTTGTGAAGCATATGACTCAAATAATGAAAGAAGCTAACCATGCTTGGATCCGAAGAAGAAGAAGAGCATGGTGGTATCATCGGTGAGAAGAGGCTTGAAGAAATGGGAGAAAGCGAAGCCAGTTCGGGAGAAGGCACGAAAACAGCGGCAACAACGTTAGGCTGAGCGTCGGAGAGTGACGGGGCTGACCGGTGAAGGTGAGGACGGTGTCGGTGGGAGGATGCGGCGGCCTTGGTATGGCCGGCGAAAAATTCAATGATGCGAGGTGAGAACCGGAGAAGATAACGATGAATTTTGGACGTGTATTGGAGGTTACGGTAAGATTAGAAATAACTGTACATAGTGTGAATGAATTTAAATACTAATCTTAATTTTTAAATTTTAAAATTTGAAATTAAATAATTAATTAATGATCTAATTTTTAATTTTAATTTTATCTTTTTTTTTAATTTATTATACACATTGTACACAATAAATATTGGTTCCAAAACTTTCTCATATTTTTATTACTAATTTAATTTTAACATAATATTACTAAAGTATGCAATACAGAGAGATATGGTATTAGTGGCATGATGATACCCATTTTATTTACTACTTGAAAAATTATTTTAGTGTCGTATAAACTTGTAAATTGTGAATTTATATTTTAATTTATGAGTTGAATTATAAATTTATGTTATGAATTATGACTTTTAATTTGTTATGATATATATTAGTTATAATCTTTTAGATAATTTGATTTATTTAAGATTTATTTTATTATTTATGAAATTAATTTTTGCTATCAAATTTTTTATAATTTTTATATTTTACGAGTTACGTTGACATTCTATTTTAAGATTCAATAAATTATAATTCTAAAGTAAATTAGCGAGTCAAAGTAAAACATATAAGTTTACTACCTTAATTAAAATTTATTAAATCTAATATAATCAGACTACTCACGAATGATTATTCTAGCAATTAAACTCTTATAGTTTAGGTATTTATTTATGGACATGAAAAAATTCTTCATCTCTTAAAAAAATTATCTCTAGAATATTTATAAATGTAATTCACTCATAATCCCTTATACTAGTTTTTGGGATAAATTAAAAGCACTCCATTTTAATATATGAAATCTTAAATTATAAATATATGAATTTCAACCATATCTGTATGAATGCTAATATAATGCTACATATATATGTAGGTAAAATTAAGCAAATTAAAGGTAGGTAAAATCAATCTCATTCATCAATTCATTGTTAATGGTTAGAACGAAAACTACGACTGCTCCTTCCACAAATCTGAATTCCCTTCGTTCATATGTTGTATAAGTGAATAAAGGTTTTTATTAGAATTGAGATTGATTGGACTTAAATTATAAAATTAATTTATGATGAGATGAAAGATATTTTTTTATAAACCTAAATTCCCTTTATTCATGAGTCAATTAGTTATATATGCATGTGAATAAAAGTTGTTATTAGAATTGAGATCGAATGGATTTAACTTAAATTCAAAACTATTTTATAAAGTGAGAGATATTTAATAATTATAAAATATTTAGAGATTTAGAGCCTAAATATTTATATATAAATAAAAGATACTATATTATAATTAAAATTTAGTGGGCTATTTTATAGAATAAAAAATATTTCACACTTGTAAATTATCTAAAGACCTTATTTTTGAAAAACATAAAACTCATAATAGTTTTGAAATAAGTCAATATTTTTAGTGAAAAAAATTTAAAAAACAGTTTTTATTAATTTAAATGCAAGGCAACTACAAAAAAAAAAAGTGTTAGAGGGCCAGTAAATTTTGTTATTTGTAGCCATCAATTAGTCATCATTGATACTTTTAATGGTGTGAGATTTCATTCAATAGTGTCGGATTAATCATTTTTTTTAATGGCTAAGTGCTGGTCAAATTTTAATAAAATTGCTGCCCTAAACTTTCTTTATAAAATATATTAATGCTTTCTCTTAAAAACGTATACCATGTATTGAGAAACTTATATATATATATCCACTTTCTTCTTTTTTCTATCATTTTAGTATATATTTGTCATGGCTCACGCATTAACCTTGACATTTTCTTTATATAGATACATATGTATTGTGATTACCAAGATTAATTGAAAATTATTATAACATGCATGCAGCAGTCTCTACCTGCTCTTTGATCATTGTTCTGGGTGTCCTTATCTTCATTCAATTTCAAATATTCTTGGATAGAAATCCGTGTTTCCTCCATCATCATCAGTATAGTGTCATATATTTTAGAGGCGGCTCCCTGGCCTAGGGTCTCATCATCACTCACATATCAAATTTTTTGGAGCCATTCAGATTCAAACCCTAGCCTTCCTCATCTTACTTACCTCGTTGTAAACAAGTGTTAAGCAATTGCTCATACTCTAATTTATTCTTAATTTTGATATTATACTCCTATTATATATTTCTAGCTATATCATCTAGTTGTTATTAAATATATAATTATTTAAGTGTGTTTATCTAAATTTAAATTTTTGGATTAAATGATCTCATAATATAACATATACAAATTAATAAAAAAAATTTAGAATTCGATCCAACTTATTATATTTATAAAGGAATTTAAATATGAGAAAAAAAATTGCAATTGCTTATGTGACGAGTCATATTCTAATAATTTTTCATTACAACTAATAAGTATTTTTGGAAAATAATACTCTTATATTTCAAATATAGAACACAATTTAATACCAAAATTATCAATTAGTCTAGATTAGAAATAAAGCAATGCAATAATTATTAAAAGAAAGGAGATTCTCACGTAATACTAATAATAACTACAAATTATCAAATGATATTCATATATATTTTTACTTCATAGCTTAAGATTATATAGGACGTGAATTCTTTTGTTACATTACAGAACTTGAATTTGTATTTTATTTATATAGAGTGGAAAAAGAAACTGTAAATATTCAATATAAAATAAAAAAACATGAGAATATATTTATAGAGAGAATGGAGTATCCGAGCTAGAATAGTTGTCATGAAATTATTTTTTTTTAAATTTAAATTAATGAAAAAAATATTATGAATTATTATAATTTTTAACATTTTTTTTAAACAAATATTTTTTGAGTTTGTTTAATTTTTGTATAAGTCTTTTTTTCTTTAATTTGTCTAATTTTTTTTTTTTTGAGGTTCACTAATAATCGAATTCTAAATGTTTCATATATAGAGTTTTAATATCATGTTATGAAACAATTTTTTTTAAAATTTAAGCTTTATATCTCTAAGTAGTGTTGGTCATTATTTATATTTTATGCTACAAGCACATTACCAACTTCAAAACGTCATTTAAAGCAAAAATTAAGAAGCCTTAATTATAGGCCTCAATGCACACATGAAACCAAATTCAACGTTCGTTAATCTGGAGCTTCCTGTTATTTTATAACAGAAATATTTGGTAACCAAAAAAATCAGTATTTAGCATTCATTAATTGTTGCGATAATTAATTAATGTTAAATAAGGCAAGTTCTGACTGTTTTTTTTTTTTTTTTTTGTCTATCTAACATTACAAATGGTCTAAGAAAATGGAAGTGGCAAGAAAAATTAGTGAAATGAGCTTACAAATGTGAGTGACTAATCGTGAGCTTTATTGGTGTTAATAAGTTAACTCATGGACGCATATAACATTGTTACGTTCTTGTTCAAGTGATTATAGCTAGGGGTGTGATTTCAAATAATTTTGGGTACAATAATGAAGAAACAATGTGTGGGTATGGCACGTTATTTCCTCTTATTTTACTCGTAATTAAAATCACATGTTTGATTTTTTTTTTTTTTAATAGAATCTCAGTTAGATTGTTCTGACCTCTCAAATGTTAGATTGCTCAAGGTTTAATATATATTGTTCAAAGAGGATGTGACATCACATAACCGCGATTTGTCAAATAGAAGCATGATGATGATGGTGAATTATGCCGGCAAATTTTCAACTTCTTGACTCATTTACATCCAATATTTTTGTGGGTCTATTTGGCTATTTGGATAACCAACCAGATAATTATTTGATTAAACTAATAACAATCAACGAAAACATAAGTCAAAATGTATCAATGTATGATATCTATCGACAGGAGCAAAGAACTAACCTATATAATAATATGGTATAGTATCTAACCAAACATTTCAATGTGTATTTTTTACGAACCATTTTACTTAGCAAAATTGGTTTCGTCAAAATAAGAGAAAAAAGTATAGCTTGATGGGTCTCCGTACGTCTCTTTCGATAATAAGGCGAACTTTAGTTAGCGTTTGTTTTAAGGTATTGAGACAAAGACTAGAAGACTGAGACTCAATATCACGTTTGTTAGTTCAGAGACTGATACTAAAATTTCTGTCTCTGTCTCTAAAATTTTAGTATTTCAGTACCTCCAAAGAGTAGGGACATATGAGACTGAAATTTTTAGAGATAGAAACTGAAACTTTAATAACATTTTATACCTAAAATACCCTCATTTCAATTAATTAATTCCAATTTTATCCTTTGTACAAATTAAATTAGAGCTTCATTCTTGTTTCAATTTCTGTCTCCTACTTTGTACAAAATAGAATACTGAGATTTATTTCAGTCTCTGTCTCTCAGTACCAATCTTTTAATCTCTGTCTCTCTATCAAACACTACTTTAGAGAGCAAAAAAAAATTGTTGTCTAAAAAAAAATTACAAGCAAGGGAAAAGCAAGTTAGTAACGTGTTTCCTCACGCATGAACACAAACTTCTTCGAAAAGGTTACTGCCCTAAAGGTAGGTTAGGTATGCTTTAATGTAATACAAGTAAAACCTATTAATTTACATATCTTATATATAATTTTTCCCTTGTTAACGGTATTCACCTAATATATGAAGAAAGTCAATTTCTTATAATACTCTGTCAGATCTCTAATGGTCTATCTATGACCTCTATTCTGTGTAAAAATTAATGGGTTAATTAATTATGTTGTGTACCTTATTGTTCTGAGATACATATATATGGTATAGATTCATTGATCATAATCTATTGGTGGACTAATATGAACATTAATAAAACTGTGATCCATTTAATATTGAATAATAATTAATATGCAAAGTGTGGTTTTTTATACAAATTAATTCATTAAAAGATTCACAATATATGTTGAAGTGCAGTTTCCACTTGAACACTCGTTAGTTTAGCAGAGTCACCTTACTTGGCAATGCATTAATTAGTATTTAGTGATTAGGGTGATACCACATTGGCCTTCATAAAGTCCTCCCGAAACATATTAGTAAAAGAGAAATGATGATGTTTATATTATATATCTTTTATTTATAATTTTTTTTTGTATATCTTCTATATTGTAATAAAATAAATTGTTTAATTTTGTATGCTTTTTATTAATCACTTTTAATATAAAAAATATAAAAGGCTCATTTTTTTTTATTATTGGAGGCATGTATGTGATGTGCTGTCTTATAGAGTATAGTGGTGTTAAACCAATTTGTGGGGACAGTCTTTTTTTATTTGTGTTATAGACAAGTCGGACCATGGACCATGTGAGTTATGTTTAAAAGAAAATATTATGGACAAATTGGATGGTCTGATTTGCAGGAAAAAATTTTAAAAAATTTACAAGAAGCAAATTGAACCGTCTGTGTTGTATGAATTTTTTTTTTTAATAAAACAAAAATCAAATCGGATGGTCCGAATTGATTATTATATATTTTTTTTGAAATCGGACCGTCCGATTTATCTGGGAGTACTCGCACCGTCTGATTAGTAGCTCTCTAACACCATACGCCTGTAAAGCACGCTGCTTCTCTATATCGCTGTCCTACACCATTACCTTTTCCATAATAAAATTAAAAGGCGAATATAAAATATATTAAAAAGTTTACATTGTGCATCCTTTGTATCAATTCCTAACCTTTCAACTCTATTTATGCGTCAGTCATTCTGTTACTTCTATTATCAGATTTAAATTTTGTTGTATTATCGAATTATAATCATGTCCCAAACTATGTTTTATTTTTTTAAAATTACATTAGTTTATTAGACCTATTCAGTTCTCAACACAGAAATTACTAAAACATTGTCCTCTTTTGGCGATGATAAAAATTTGTTGTGTTAATTGGACAATTAAGCATACAAAAGCAGCATTATTAGTTCTTGGTGAGCAAGAATTGAGTCACCAAGATTTGGGAGGCTTTAAAAAATGAGATAATTAAAGGGATAATTTACCTTCTATTTTAGAGAAGATTAAATAAAATTCACTACAAAATAATTATTAATTAAAAATACAGATTAAAAAAATCCAATTTTTTTCTCTTTTATTCACTTAACGAATTTTCTTGTAAGCTTTTAGATGTTTGTTAATAGGTACACCAACCGGTGGCGTCCACATGTTCACATACTCCTCGAACATTTTTTTTAGGGTTATGCTACGGGTGGAAACTCAGGTGCAGTCGACTTCACGTGAAGTTGATACCTGAGAGCCGTTAGATGAAAATTTAGTCAACTCAATCAAATCATCTAAAGGCTCTCAAGTATCAACTTCACGTGAAGTCAATTGCACCTGAGTTTCCCCCTATGCTACGTGTACATCAAAATCAGTGACCAAAGTCAGCCATTAGTATAAAATACATGTTGGAATACAAATACACATTGAAAATAAATTAAACCACACATGTATTTATACACAAATACATTAATGGCTGATTTTAGTGGCTGATTTTGGTGTACAAATAGCATTTCTCTTTTTTTTAATATTGAACTAAGTTTGGATATACGGTTAAAATAGAAATAATCAATGTCGTAGGCATATACTTTGTTAGAGGTGGGTGAGTGGAAATTTAGATTTAGGTATAGCGTACGTGTATCAAATTTATCAAAAAGCTAAGAGTTGAACAATCAAGTATCGAAACTAAACCAGAATATTATAACTTTAACATTCGTTGACTTTCAAATTTGTTCAATCTTGAGAATAATTCTTGTGTGTTGTGGTTTGATTGTGTGGTGTTCCAAGTATACCAACTATGAAATTAGAATATCATCAAACTACTCCCCACAAAAGAAGAAGATCCCAAACCAATGAAGGCTTCAACACTACTCCAAAAGCTAGACTGTGAAGAAAAGTGGTTTTTTAATAGATAGTTTTAGATACTAAGGAAAACACCATTACGATACTAAGCATAAGACTAGGACTAAACATTGTAGTGAGTGATATTCAAACGATAATGCTTTTGTTATAGCATCTTGTTTCACGGGAATTTTGTTTATTTTATTTTATGTTTGGATTTGTTGGCTTCCTATTGTGTTCTGCTATGGGGTACATTTGTATAAAAATACAATACTTTTGGGTTAATAAGTTTGATTGATTGATTGAAAATCAATGCCAGATAAACATCAACATGACACTAATCTGATGCTTGAATCCTGTTAAAGCATTTGAATGGGTTAATCAACAAAAATTTTGGTTTAGATTTTTCGCAAATTGCTGCCATTTTTCAATTTTTGGTCTGCTATTCAATTGCATGTTTGCAATTAGAGAAAATTGGAAAATAAAAGTGTATTTAGTTTATGGAGTTAATAGTCAAATTAGTCCTAAAAGATAAGATATTCTTTAAATTTATCTCTCGAAGATTTTTTCAATCAAATTGGCCCTTCAAAAACTACGAATTAATTATATTTGTCCTCCAGTCATTCCATTAATAATTTTCTTTAAAGATTGATGTTGTAAAAAATTAATTGACATCTTATAAACCTAATTGGATATTGACCAAATATGTTTATGAAAATTTATTAATTTAGTTATTTTTTCCAATTACAAAAATCATATTCCTAATATAACCTAGTGACTAAATTGATAAATTTTCATAAACATATTTAGACAACGTCTAATTGAACATGTTATGTGTTATGTATGTTATTAGTTAACATTTCACATCATCAATCGTTGACAAAAATTGTGAGTGGAGTAACTGAAAGATAGATATGATTAATTCGTAATTTTTGAATGACCAATTTAATTGAAAAAATCTTTCAGAAACAAATTTAAAGAATGCCTTATCTTTTAGAGAGTAATTTGACTATTAACCCTTAGTTTGTGTTTCCAATTTTAAAATGTTATGGGAAAAAAATAGAAATGGGATCAAAAGTTATTATTTTCACTAGTGTGTTTATAGAAAATTCTAAAAAAAGAAAAACAGAAAATAAAAACAAAAAATAAAATGCAACCAAAGCACTTTCCCACAACAATATTTTTGGTAGACAGATTTGGATTTTCCTTTTCTTTTGGATGCGCTTTGTTTTCGTTTTCATCTCCAGAGCATGTATACAAGCCAATTCTTAATGGGCCTCTATCTTTGGCATCTTGTATTACAAGTCCTAAAACAAAAAAATATATATCTTGTATTGTTGCGTTAATATTTAATTGGAGAGGATTTGGTCCTCTCAACATGTTAATCTCAGCTGAACGGTGAACCACATATACAAGGTTGCTCAGTGTTCTTAGTGACATGCTGGTGGGAAGAAGGAGACTTTTGACTCTTATCAACACCTCGGCGGTGAGACAAGAAATCCATGTCGCATGGCATCCTCCTCCTCAAGGTGTGTTATGGGACGAGCAAGGAAAAAGAGTTGGGTTAATCTTATCCCATTTACTTACAAAAGTGTGTTAGTGGAAGCTGGGTTTCTTAAGTGCTCAGACAAATATTAGAGGATGATTTTAGAGGGGCTATCTTATCCCATTTACTTACAAAAAAGAAATGTTAATCTCAGCTAGAACACTGTGATGCACAGCCAGTTTACATTGTTCTAGTGTAAAACCAAAAAGCAAAGCACAATAAAACGCTATTCTTCAATGCAGTGTGTAGAATTACATTCACTAACCAATACCAACTTCCCTACATATCGAAGGTTAAATAACAAAAAGCATTCAAAAGATGACAGAAATAAAGTAAAAATGATAACACAGGAAGAACTACAATGGATCATACTATGAAAGCACATATCATGACACATTGCCACCAGGTCACAGAAAAAATTAGAATCAGGCAAGCACCCATTAGCCTTTAGATTAATATAAATGATCATGTACCTTATTTTTCTGCTTCTTACACTGGACCATAAAAAAGATCAACTACACTCGCATCATTTCAGTACCTAATAACTTCTCCATGGGCACTTCTATCAATCAAGATCATTAGCAATGCAGCAGCACAAACTTTTCCCCCCAGATCTAAAGTTCATGGAGAACAGACCAGTGTTTCACAGAAAAGAAAAAACACAGATAAGCCAAGATTTTCAATTCTTAAGTGAAACTTCACATGGATAAAATGGCAATACACTTGGTGCAACATTAACAGCCAATGCTAATGTGAATGAAGGATTCAATGAAACAACCAATAGTAGAACAGTAAAACCAGTGAAATAGTGTTTAGGAGTGCAAAGAGTAAGCATGGAATAGAACAAACAGAGATCCTCACTTCAATCTCGTGAGTGTACAAGAATTTTAACTCATCAAAACAAGTCAACTGGGTTGTATCATTGAGCAGTGCCTACTTATTGATCAATTGCACAGCATATTAATATGAACGTAGTAAACTTAGTAGTGAAATCAGTATATAATTCCATTTAACTGAGTTGATTCAGTACAGCACAATGCACTAACCCAAAATCCGAAAATATATGTTGTTTGCTAATCTACATAATGCACCACAATAGATGATAAAACTCAAGGTTAAGTATAAGGAAATGATGAAAGGAAAAGAAAATGAAAACCACTGATCATGTGCATCAACAAGAATCTCTTTCCAATATATCAAGCCGAAGAATACCAATAAATAAGCATCACCACAGAGTAGCACTTATTGAGTAGATCTCTTACTCATAGTAGACAAAACTCAATGCTTGCTATCCAAAAATGAAAATAATAATAACTTGGTCAAACAAAAACAACTGGAAAAAAAGGCTTTCTTTGCTAATAATCCATCTCAATTGCACCAAAAAGCCATAAGCCAATAACGCGAATGTCCAATTCAGTTTGTTAATCATATATTCATACCCCAGCACGACACTGGTGCTGAACATATTTGCTTCAATTCCCAATAGATCACAGTTCTTAATCAGGTAATGGCTTTGCATTTTATCAAAGATAGGCAGAAAATAAGAAATTAAGAATTGTAAAAGTAAATCAGATTCAGCCCAAAAATGCATACAAGCTGAGAACACACTACTGGAGTTCTCTTTGAAAATGCACTGTAAACACGGAATAATCAGTATTTCATTTATATATAGAATATGCATTACCCCACATACAACCAATTAAATTGCACCACAACCTTAGACAATATGCATTACCTCAATTGCAGCCGTTGCATCAGCTGCATTTTTCCAGACTTTTTAGCAATAGCAACACAACCACAATTGACAACCGCAATTGACCACATTTTAAGGCATATTCAGTAGCAATCTCATATAATAAGGAACATCATGACTTAGTAAACAAGATAGCTATCAGTCAAGTGTAGGTTATAACAACTAACGATAAAATCACAATCATTGTGAATGCAGAAATCAAGAAATCCAAAATGAGGATAGAATTGATCAAAGGAAGAATTAAGGCATCGAATTAAATCCAAAAACAAACAACGTAAAGCAGTTTCTAGCATGAACTTAAGCCTCAAAATACAACTTTCCTAAAGCTTCAGGTATTTGAGAACTATCTATCTCCAGAGCAATGCTGTAAGGAATATACATGTTAAGAGGTTAAAAAACTAGCACAAACAACCCTACCAATTCCACCACTGTACCAACTGGCTACCCCTAAACAGAATGTGCAGCTCATGTCTAACCACCAACTGGTTAATGGGTCCAGTTTGCAAATTCAGGTTACCCAAAATCACCAGTCAATGACAGAGTGCATTATATGAGAAACACATTATTCGTTTGGGAAAAAAAGTAAAGAAAAAGAAAAAGAAAAAGTAAAATCCTCATACTTGAACAGAACTCTCTTTCTCTTCCATGCCACGACTTGATACTTGAAGGTTACCCTCATCCCCATCTCCACAAAAACTACCGCTCACAATGGACCTTGAATCATCACAACCCTGCCAACACCTTTCCGAACCGGCACTTTCCTCCTCAATGGCACCCCCTGTGCCATCCTCTTCGGTTCTCTTGCACAACACATCACAGAAAAAATCTGTCAAGACAGCCTCATAGCCAGGCATTTTTGCATACCCTGGGAAGTAATTGATGTCAATGATAAGGTACCGATTCCCATACCGGGAATCCCTAATGACATCAAAATTAAAGAGGTTCAGCTTCATCACCTTCCTCAATCCCCGAGCAATGTCCGTGACAAAGCTCAACGGCGGCATCTCCGTATCACCCAAATGCATCATCTCGTAGTAACTGTCATCAATAGTCTGGTTCGCCGCCAAATTCGACACCTGAGAGAACGAGAGGACCTCGTCCGAGACCTTCTTTTCTTCGGAGACGTCAGGGAGGGACTTCCTCTTCACGCACCTCACGCGCTCGCCGACAACATACACCTTGAAGATGACGCCGCCGTGGTTAACGAACTCCTGCAGAACGATCGGTGGCTTCAGCTTGTTGAGGCCATCGTGGCTGAACACCAACGCCATCTTGTGCGACTTGGCGCTGCCGTCGGCGACGAGCGGCTTAGCGATCACCGGAAACTTCAGCGTCTCCCACGCCTGCCGGTCGAACAGTGTTTCTTTGTCGTAGATCACGATCTGCTTCGGGATTCCAAATGTCTCACCGCTGCAGCGGCACTCGATTCTCAGCTCCGAAACCACCTGCAGCATCGAAATCCGGTTGTGGAGCCGCTCGATCGCCTCCGGCGAGTCAAGAACCGCCGCATTAGGGTTCGCCGTCGCAAATTCCCTCAGCTGGCGCTTCCAGTCGTCGCCGTATAGCTTGTGGAGGAGGCAATCGAATGGACCCTGCTCCGACAATGGTAGATTTGTGTCGACCCTTACGAGGTCGATACCGCGCGAGCGGGCGAGGGAAACGAGCGAGTCGCGGATGAAGCTCTGCTGCTTCTTCGGTGCGAGCGCGTAACCTATGCGGAATCTCCTCTTCCCTTCTCCTCCTCGTTCTTCTTCTTCCGCCATTGAAATCCCTTTCAGTGGTGCTGGTGGTGGTGATTCTCAAGAAAGGCAAGAACGCAAGCAAGGCTCATGCGAGCCGAAGAAAGAATCGCATTCGCAAGAAAACGAGAGATAATAGCGCGAGATTTTGGAGATTTGGGGCGAGGGAGGGCTAGGGTTTTCTCTTTTTGTTTCTTTTGATTTTCGACGTCGTTTCGATGGAAGAAAAATTTGCAGAAAAGGCAGTTAGAGAAGAGGAAAATAGAAAGGGGAAAAAGGATAGGTACGAACGAGGGTGTGGATATATATAGCTTATACACTAGGGTTAGAGTGAAGGGTGGGGTGATAACATAACCTGGGTTAGTTAAGAAAAGGAAGAGGATCGGGGTACACGTGGCGTTATTACTTGGTGCGCTGTGTGGATTCGCGCCGCTTTATTATTGAGGGGCGTGTGGGATTAGTGAGTGTGTGTTTCTGTGTGATACTATTACTGTTACACCAGAGTCAAAGTCAGAGCATCCTTGCAATTTGCATTGCTAGGATTAACTCCAATGGAGGAGCAATAATTATTAATTAAAGGGGAATAATTTTATTTGTGCGGAGACTTTTTGACTTTGGTCTTCCCAGCTTAGACTAATTAATAGCGTTAGAGCAAACAAGAAGTTTTTATTTTCTTTGAAATTACTATTATTGAACCATTTTTTCCCGTGATAGGAAATGTAGATGTTCGAGAAGAAAGTGGAAATACAATATTGATTATTGTTTATACAAAATAAATTCAATTGCATAAATATTTTTTAGTATAATTTTCACTTTCAATGCAAGAATTATATTAGTAAGTGATCTACACTTTTTTAAAGGAAAATATTTTTTCCTTTAGAAAAAAAAAGATAAGACCCTTTCTTTTCCAAATAAGTGTTATAAACATTTTAAAAATATCACTAAATTACTCTTAGTAACAATATTTATTTTCTTTAATTAATTTACTATTTTATTCAAATATGACTAAAAAATATAATAATGTCACATAATTTGTTAAAAAATATTAAAAATACAGAATTGATTAATATTTCTATTTTTATAACATCCAATTGCACCAGAAGAAGCTAAAAAATCTTTCATGATAGCTAGGTTGGGTACCCCTACTGTAGGTGGGTCTTCAAAATTCCACACTCTTTGGCCCTCTGCACCATCTTGAATTATCCCATGCCATTCACGGGATGAAAATATGAAATTGAGAGGTTCTCTTTTCCCTCCTCAGAAAAGGTCCTTTCTCTTCCGACACTTTGTCCCCCTTCCTCTATTTTAGGGTCCTACCACTTTCTTAATTTAATTTTAAGTTAAACTATTAAAAATATATTTGAATTATTCTACCGTTAATAAAAATATTTTAAATTTTATTATGGACAAAAATATTATTAAATTATTTTAAAACGTGATAAAAATATACATTTATAAACTGAAACGTTATATATTAACAAAAAAGAGCGATGTAGTAAAGAAATCTTTTTACGTGATAAATAAATTTTTTTCTTTGTAAATAAATCACATCACGATTTTTTATTAACAGAATAGATATTTATCATAAAGTGAATATTTTTTACATATTTTTAAATTATTTAAAAATAATTTTATCGATAACAAAATTTATAAATATTTTTGTCAACGCTTGAATAATTTCGATGCATTTTTTGTGAATCATTCTTAATTTTATATGTTAATGTTAAAAATGGTTCTTAAAAGATAATGTATAAATTAATTTAATTTGTTCAAATATTCAACTATTTAATTTAATCTTTAAAAAAATTAACATGAATTAATTTTATCTTTTTGTTAATTTCTCATTAATATGTCACTAATAAACATGTAAAATAAAATCTATTATATATTATATTTTTAACATGTCACTTGACTTTTAACATTAACACATCATTAAAAAATTATAAAAGAATAATTTGACTCACATCTTTTGTTGGAACAAATTAAAATATTAAATCTATTAATACCAAATTAACTCATACATAATTTTTAGATAATAATTTAAACATCAATCTCTTAATTTTAAAAGTTTAGACGATGATTTGTAATTAAGATTTATCAAATGGAGGGCCAAATTAAATTCTTTGGCTGAAAACAAAGACAAGAATTCTTGGATGATAATTTACAGGGACAAATTATGTTTGCGTTATATATATATATATATATATATATACTAACAAAAAAAGTTCAAAACTTATCTTATTTAATATTTATTAATTATTATGATAATCAATAAATATTAAATCAAATAAGTTCTAGTTATTTTTTATTAATTTTTTTTTATTACTATATATATATATATATCATTTATTGTTCATATATATTCGGAGATAAAGATTGTCTTAAGCTTTGTAAATGCAGCGAGCAATATAGTGATGTACATGAAAATGAGCTTAATTAATCTTAGGAATTTTAATTTTAATACACTTATAATATAAAAATTTTTAGATGATCATCTAATAAAATTCACATATTTAAATGATTTTTTAAATAATAAATTTAATAATTAAGTATTTTTAATAATATAATAATATACTATTAAATGTGTATGCATATATACATTTGTTTAAGTCACCAAAAAAAAAATATATATATATATACATTTGTTTCTTTCAGTTAAGCTTAATGTATATATACACAAAAAAGGTTAAAACGGAGGGAAAAGAAATCTTGCTTCAAAAATGTAGCGAAGAATCGAGTTTTCATTGTTATAAAAATCACAATGCAGTTTATTCTTTCAAATAATTTTCAATTGTTTATATTTTTAATGCACTTTTAATATATTAAACACATTAAACATATTAAAACATTAAAAGTAGTTAACTTTTTTCGGTATCCTTGACAATAGTTAGAAAGTTAATTAAGAGAGAATAGTAAAAAAAAGTTTGCGTGTATGTTCAAGTTATATAGAATAATATAATATAAAAGAATATTTATAGGTGTTAAAAGAATTAGAATAATAAAGACGTAATATCATATAATAAATATTTAGTTATATTAAATAATTTTAATAAAATTTAATTAATCTAAATATATTCTAATATCTCTTCTCAAATTCAAGTAACAATTTGAGTTTGAAACTTTTTTAAATTTACAAAATAAAAAAACACTTTAAAAACTGATGGAACGGGTGTAGACGAAACTGTCGAAAGAAAGCGCAGACGGAACTGTCAAAAGAAAACGCAGACAGAACTGTTGAAAAAAAGTGTAAATAGAACTGCCGCAAATAATTATATTAAATGATATAATATATATGAATATTTATAAGTGATAAAAAATTCAAAAATAATAAAAATATAATAATATCTTATAATAAATATTTAGATATACTAAATAATTATAATAAAAACTAATTTATCCTAATATATTATAACAACAAGTGCTTAGTTAATTAATTCCACATTTAAATAGTGTATATTAATTTCATTCACAACAAATGTATATGTTACTTGACTTTTGGAGGCTTGAAAGGACCAAACATCAAATATGCATGGCTGCTACTTTCTGCTTTAATTTGGCAAGAGATCCAAGCATATGCTATAAGAATAAAGTATGATATATGCTTAAATTCCCATCAATTGCATATATAGTTGTATGTTCCTACTAAAATTCTACAGAGAATGAAATGAAATTGATCCTTCTAATCTTTGTAGCCATATGCTTAAATCCCTCATTGCTGGCTACCATTAAAGTCACCATCATTAGGACCATTCTATGTCTCACAAAGCAATTGATCAAACTCACTGGAGATTCTTTGTTTTATAAATTTCGGTTTAATTACTCTGTTGCACCTATAATTTCGTGAAATTTTTAATTAAGTTTTTATATTTTTTTTTAATTGGGTCCTTATACCAATTTTTTTTTTCAATTAAGTCCCTTTTAGTAGTAATTGACTTAATTTTATAGGGACCCAACTAAAAAAAAAAGAATTGGTACAAGGACCTAAATAAAAGGGAAAAAAAGTATAGGGATCCAATTAAAAAAAATTAGTGCAAGGACTCAATTAAAAGAAAAAAAAATATAAGGACCTAATTAAAAATTTTACGAAACTATAGGACCAGCAGAATAATTAAACCATGAATTCCTATTTCCTAAGACACTCTTTGTTGCTTAAATTAGGTTGTGATATTTAAAAATATTAATAGAATATTTAGAAAATATGTATATATAACACTGACAACAAAAATAATCAATATAAACTAAATATATTTTAAATTACTTATTTATAATATTAAAAAATAGTTTTAATAAATAAATTAAAAATACTTTTAAAGAATACCAAAATAAATTTCTTTTGTAGAGCTCAAATCTAAAACAACAATTTTATAATAATCACTTTTTGTTGATATCCTTAAGCTAATAACATCATTTTAGCAAATCAGTTAGATTGGCTATGCTTTAAGTTAGCTGTAACTAACTGTAACATTATTTTTGCAAATTAGTTAGGTTAGCTATGCTGAGTTAATTTTACTATATAACAGCAACCTCCCATTCCTGATTTGTGAGGTTCACCACTTAAATTTGTGTACCAAACCTTTTCTTTAATCTGAATCTCTTCTTTTTCTCTGAGCTCGAGTCACAAGTTTCCCGAATTTGAACATGGTGCGGTGAGCGTCTTGTGACTCCATTCGTGTTCCTTCATCTTCTCAACCCCAAATTCTTTCTTCTCTCTTCTTAAACAACCATGGCACACCCTCAAGAGCCTCCAATTGTGGTGAATTCAGGGTCCAACAATGAAAATCCGAATTCAAATTTTTCAGTTTCTGATCTTCAAAACCTAGCTCGTTTATTATCTCAAATATCCAACCTTCAATCACATATGCCAAGAACTCAAGTCCATTCCATCTCTGACCCATCAAGCCCTTATTTCTTGCATCATGAAAAAAATTCTGGCATCTCTATCATTAATGTTGTGTTAACCACTCATAATTACAGCTCATGGTCAAGAGCCATGACATTGGCGCTAAAAGGAAAGAACAAGCTCTATTTTGTGGATGGAAGTCTCCCGAAACCTCAAGAAAATGACCCCAATTTCATGGCTTGGGAGAAGTGCAATACTCATGTAGTGTCTTGGCTAGCTTCTTCGATCAGTGAAGAAATTCTTCATAGTGTAATCTGGAATGACAATGCTGGTGATATTTGGCGTGATCTCCAACATCGATATTCTCAGGGGGACGTGTTTAGAATAGCTGCACTTGAGGAAGAGTTGTTCTCCATCAAACAAGGTGAGTTGAGTATTACTTCATACTTCACTAAATTGAAAGCTATATGGCAAGAATTAGACATCTTTCAGCCAATTCCTCATTGCAATTGTGGAGAATCTTGTACTTGTGGACTCAGTGTTGTTAGAAATTATAGAAAAGACAGCTACTTAGTTAGGTTTTTAAGGGGTCTCAATGAACAATATGCTGTAGCGAGATCACATATCATGTTAATGAAGTCACTCCCAACAATCAATGGTGCCTTTGCACTCTTGACCCAGCAAGAACGACAATTCACCACTCCTGACATTCTTGAATCAAAAACAATTCTAACTACTCAATCCAGTTTTGACTCTCTTGGATTTCAGCATATGGCTACTCGAGGGCGAGGTAGAGGGGTTAGAGGAAGAGGTGGTCGATTTGGAAGGCCACCATCCAAAACTTGCTCCTACTGTCACAAGACTGGTCATCTTGTAGACACCTGCTACAAAAAGCATGGTTTACCATCCCATCTCAAGCAACAACAAAAGCACAACACATTAACAATGAATGTGATGACCACTGCAGAACCTGATGAAAGTAGAGGTCAAATCCTTGTTCCACAACAAGAAGGTAGTAGTGCTGAGCTCTCTTTCACTCAAGATCAAAAACAAGCACTCATAGCTTTACTGCAACAATCCCCTTTCTCAGTCTCTTGGTGCCACAATCAATTCTTCAGAGTCAGGTATTCATACTCACACCCTACACATGAGCACACACATATCACACCTCTTGTCATTGAAATCATTTTATTCCAACTCTTGGATACTTGATTCAGGAGCCACTGATCATGTCTGTCACACACTTACTGATTTTGTCAACTACACTCATATAAAACCAATTTTAGTCAAATTACCTAGTGGTTCTCATACTACCACTTCTATTTCTGGAACCATTCTTTTTTCAAAAGATCTTTATCTTACAAACGTTTTATACATTGCTAATTTCAATTTCAATCTTATTTCAATTTCTCAAATAACTAAAAACTTACACTGCAAAGCTTCTTTCACTGACAAGAGCTGTGAGATACAGGATTTGAATACATGGAGGACGATTGGCACAGCTGAGGAAAATGGAGGATTATACTCTTTGACTATTCAACCCAACACTAAACTGGTTTAAAATTCTGCCTCATCTCTCATTCAACAATCACAAATTCCACATACCACACATGATGGAGCATGTCGCAATGACACTTCTCTTTCCAATAGCACAATAAGTTGCACTAGCAATATTAATAATCTGTGGCACCTTAGACTAGGTCATATACCAAAAGATACATTACAATTGATGCATGACATTTATCCATTTGTAGATGGTAAAGGATTTAAACAACCATGTGATATTTGCCATTTCTCTAAACAAAAGAGACTTCCCTTTCCTGTTAGTTCTACTACATCTAATGAATTTTTTGATTTAGTGCATTTTGATATATGGGGACCAATTTCCATTCCTTCAACCAACGGTTTCAAATATTTTTTGACAATAGTTAAGATAAGAGTAGATATACATGGGTACACTTCCTCAAACTGAAATCTGAAGTTTCAAATTTGGTTAAAAACTTTATTTCTTGATAGAAACTCAATTCGGCAAAACAATAAAGGCCATTCGATCCGACAATGGTCCAGAATTTAATCTCACCTCTTTTTACCAATCTAAAGGTATCATTCATCAAACTTCATGTGTGAAAACTCCACAACAAAATGGCGTTGCGGAAAGGAAGCACCAGCACATTCTTAACATTGCTAGAGGTCTTATTTTTCAATCAAACCTTCACAAATGTCTTTGGCCTCATGCAATACATCATGCTGTGCACTTGATGAATAGAATACCTAGCATTAAGCTAAAGAAGAACTCACCATTTAGCATTTTATATGGAAAGGTACCTGACATTAGCTCCTTAAAAGTGTTTGGCTGCCTTGCTTTTGCTTGTACATTGATAGCAAATAGGAAGAAGCTTGACAGTAGGGCCAGGAAATGTCTGTTCCTCGGATTCAAATCAAACACTAAAGGATGCATTTTGATGGATTTATCAAATAAAGAGGTTTTCATTTCAAGGAACGTTGTGTTTTATGAGTCTAATTTTCCTCTTATCACAAAGAGCACTAACACTCAAATTGAGAACCCAATACTTTTGCAGTCATCTTTACCCATTTTTGATGAAATAGATCCTTTTACTATTACATCTCATGCTTCACATATATATCATGCACTAGACACTCTCACTCATAATCATGCACCACCACATAGTTCATCATCTCATGATCAAACATTAGCATCTAATACACCGTCCGATCACACACCCACACCGAATTCCTCAAATTCACTAAATCAACAAGCTTTTGATCATGCATCATCATCTCCTCCTTCACAAACACCATTACCTCATACAGAGATACACACACAATCACAATTGAATGAGAGACATGCAGAACAAGAAAGCCACCAAATTACTTAAAGGATTATCATTGCATGCAAACTTCATCTTCTAAAGCTATTGCCAATAGTCCTTGCAGGTATTCAATTTCTGCTCACTTATCATATGATGCACTCTCACCATCGCAGAGACATTTTTCCCTCACTATATCATCCAACACCGAACCCAAGTCTTTTGAAGAAGCTGTGAAGGAAGATTGTTGGAATAAAGCTATCAGTGATGAACTTTTGGCCCTTGAAAGCAATAGAACTTGGTCTCTCACAACCCTCCCTGTTGGGAAAAAGGCAATAGGTTGCAAATGGGTCTTCAAAACAAAGTACAAGTCTGATGGAACCATCGAAAGACACAAAGCAAGACTTGTCGCAAAAGAATTTACTCAAACCGTGGGATTTGACTACTTCGATACATTTAGTCCGGTGGTTAAAATGACAACATTCAGACTCATCTTGGCTCTTGCAGCAGTAAAGGACTGGCACCTCCACCAATTGGATGTCAATACAGCATTTTTACATGGCGATTTATCCGAAGAAGTCTATATGAAGGCACCACCAGGACTACAAGTCCCTTCCAATACTGTTTGCAAACTTGAAAGGTCCCTTTATGGACTCAAACAAGCGAGCAGGCAGTGGAATTCGAAGCTCAGCTCTGTCCTCACAGCAGCGGGTTATGTGCAGTCTAAGCATGACTATTCATTGTTTACTAAACAAACTAGCAACAAATTCACAGCAGTTTTAGTATACGTTGATGATATCGTCATGGCTGGGGATGACATGCAACAAATTAACAACCTGAAGACACTTCTCGACAAGAAATTCACCATTAAGGACCTTGGTCAACTCAAGTTCTTTCTTGGCATGGAAATTACTCGAAATGGTAAGGGAATTGCTCTCTATCAACGGAAATATACCCTTGATCTCCTCATGGATTTTGGTATGTTAACATCCAAACCTGTTTCCACTCCCATGTGTTACAACTCTCAACTTACAAAGACTTCAGGCACTAGACTCGAAGATACAACCAAGTATAGGCAACTCATTGGGCGCCTCATCTACCTTACCAACACACGTCCGGACATCTCTTTCGCGGTTAGCAAACTTAGTCAATATCTAGATTGTCCTACTAATGATCATTATAGAGCTGGCATGCATCTTCTTCGCTATCTCAAAGCCTCTCCAGCAGCTGGTCTTTTCTTCAGCAACGACTCTAACCTCTCTTTATCTGGCTACACAGATTCTGATTGGGCGACCTGTGCCGATACACGTCGTTCTATCTCTGGACAATGCTTCTTTCTTGGCACTTCCCTCATCTCTTGGAAGAGCAAGAAACAAGCCACGGTGGCTCGCTCCTCATCCGAGGCTGAATACAGGGCAATGGCCCTTGGTTCCATCGAAGGACAATGGCTCCTTTATCTCCTCAAGGACCTCAATGTCGATCATCCAAAGCCTTTCACAATGTACTGCGACAATCAATCCGCACTCCATATCGCTGCCAATCCCGTCTTTCATGAGCGAACCAAACATATAGAAGTGGATTGCCATATCACAAGAAAAAAGGTTCAAGTTGGGATACTCAAGCTACTGCCAATCTCTTCAGCTCACCAAACAGCTGATGTATTCACCAAAGCTTTGCCTCCTGGACCCTTCAAGCAGATGTATTCCAAGCTTGGATTAGTGAATTTTCACTATCCAGCTTGAGGGGGGATGTTGATACCCTTAAGCTAATAACATCATTTTAGCAAATCAGTTAGATTGGCTATGCTTTAAGTTAGCTGTAACTAGCTGTAACATTATTTTAGCAAATTAGTTAGGTTAGCTATGCTGAGTTAACTTTACTATATAACAGCAACCTCCCACTCCTGATTTGTGAGGTTCACCACTTAAATTTGTGTACCAAACCTTTTCTTTAATCTGAATCTCTTCTTTTTCTCTGAGCTCGAGTCACAAGTTTCCCGAATTTGAACACTTTTTAAAATATTTAATAATTTTATAGTAATAATTTTTTTTTTTTGTGATCTACAATATTGCTTGAGAGGATAATTAAGGACTAATCTCTCACAAAACTAAACTCTATTTATTAAGGGGTTTAACCCTAGCTAATGTTAATTGTTACGTATATAAGGGAGAATTCGAACACTAATCATATTTATAATTAAAGACCAAAAACATGTTCAACCCATCCATGCATATATACGATTAAGCTGAAATATAAACTGATTTATTTTAAATATTTATTTCTTTTTTAACCCCGTGCCAAACGGAACCATACCGGAATCAAAGAAAGCAGAAGCATAAGTATATTATACGAAAGTTATAATAACAAATTAAAACAATGAGAGAATTTGAATATCGTTGCCAACTTGGCTTTAAATCCACTTGTGATTTGTAAAGAATAAAGTTAGCCCAGAAAGAAAGAAAGAAAAAAAAAATATCTCAAATATTACTTGAAAGGTACATAAAAGATGCTTATTACGTTTCATTCTATTATATTGGAGGAAAAATTAGATTAAAAAACTTTTTTTAATATATTTTTATAAAACTTTTTAAACAATTATAATCATAGAACATTATTTTCATGATTTTGGAAAATTTTAACAAGCATAAACTAAAACAGAAAAAATCTATATTCAAAATTTTTAAAATTCAAAACAAAACACAAACAAAATTTTAAGAGAAGGAAAACCAAAAGTGATTCCACAAGAGAAAATAGATAGTTAAAAATATTATTTGAATATACAAAATTAACTACTAAACTAATTATCTTATATTTGTGTATAACTATATGTATTGTGTATCTTATTTTTAATTTTTATTTTATATTTTAATATATATTTTATATTAATAATTGAATTTTTTTTATGTACCATAGTTGATATATAATATTTCACAATATCTTCAGGACAATAATTTGAAGAGGATAGCCAATGAGTTATAATTCAAATGGCATAGTCTCCCCATACTCAATTAAAAAGTTGCATATTCGAGTCTTCTATTTTTGGTAAAAAAAAAATTATTTGAAGAGGATAAGGCAGACAATCTAGAGGACTTTATTTTTATATGTCCAAGAAAAAAATTCCTCTATTCTAAACTTTTGTGAAAAAAGAATACCTAACCTTAGGAAAATCTTTATTATTTTATTTTTTTACCAAAGATAAGGAGATTCAAACTCGCGACCTCTTAAGTAAGTATAGAAAGATTATGTTATTTGAGTTATAACTAATTGACATTTTCCTTTGTTCACTTTCTCTGAACATTTTGGTGATAGAGATATTATTACTCGTGCATAAGATAAGAAGGCACATTCCATTCAAATTAAAGTAAATATTCTCTATACTACATGGTATATGCAACTTTTTTTTTTCTCATAAACGGTCAATTTGGTATTGTCTCCATTGCCAATAATCTAATCAAGTTTTAGGAAAATTTTATATAGTATTTATACAGTTTGAATCTGGCACTTCGGTTTCATTAATCATTTGACTATGTAAAGAGATCAATTTTCTTAAAGTACGAGTAATAAAAGTATAAACAAAATAGCCATTGAGGGGCCAAATAACAAACAAGTAAAGATTTTGTCCTACATGCAAATAATTGTATGTGATTATGTAAGCCATGTATCTAGGTGATATGTCTTCCGTTTAAAATTTAAGTTACTTTTTTTTTGGTTAAATTAAATTGTTCAAGATATATATATAAAATAAAGTTAAATATGAAGACACGTCAAACTCAAATGCAATTGGAAAAAATTACTCAAAGATATGAACTCAAGTGTACAAGTTGGGATCTCACTAAAATTCTGTTAAATAGTAATAAAAATTAGTTTGGGAGATTTATAATTTATAGAGTTTTAAATTTCTATAAATTATTAATAATTTTATTTTTAAAAAATTCTTTAATCTGTGATGGTTAAGTAAAAAAAGATTATTACTGAAAATGATGTCGTAAGAAAAAAAAAATAATTACAGTGCGAATATCTTAAAAAAAAATAACGTCAAACAATAAACGAAATAATAGAACGTTAATGGTAATGATGATGACTATAGACGAGATAATGATGATGATAAAGTATGGTTACATAATAGTAGAGGTAGAAGTGATAATTATGAGAATGAAGAATATAGTAATAATAATGATCATAATTAGTTATATTGTTGAAAAGAATTTTGTAGGGTTTAAAATTTTCACAAAATACAAATGGTTCCCCCACAAAAATAATTACCATTACTATTTTATAGATTTTTTAATAAAAGAATCATATTGTTCCAAAATGAAAAAATTGAAAATCAAAGTATTTTTTTTTTTGTACAGAAATCGTCTTGTTCTTTGTGAAAATAGACAAGGATAGGGTTAGTTTTTTTTTTTTTCTCGGCCTTGTTGGGCTCTTTTTATTGGGTTCCTTAAGTAGTAGCATACTCATTAGCGAAACTCTCAAAAATTAGATTTGGTGCTCCATATCTTTTTGGTCAGAAGAATTTTTTGGTGCATGGTATATTTTTTGGGAATAAACCATGGAAGTTTAAGATTTACATAATTTATTTTTCTTTTGGTAGATTTTATGAACACAATTACTATATTTTGGGGGCAAACTAGGGGTACTCCTTTTTGTTATTGACCCAAGAGAGGGACAAAGTTCTCAAATGCAGCCCAATCAAGTTTTAGACTCTTAGCAATGAAGGAGGCTCCTTATTTGGACTAGAGTTCGGTTATGGATCATAAATTTGAACCCTAAATCTTCTAACCATATCTGACGCAAAAAATAAAAAATTCTGATGATTTGTTTCTTAGTTATATAATATAATATTTTTTATATGTTAATTATTCATATCGACATGTATTATATTAAATAATTTAATTAAATATATCAAATTATTTAATAATTATTAAATATTATCTTCACATAAAAGCATCTCTATATAATATAAGACGGTTAGCTCACAAAATCAATAGACTTATTTTCACATTCAACTAGTAATTATAAAAATCTTTATAAATGGATATAATAAAAAACTTCACAACAGCAAAAAATACTTATGTCTTTTTAAAATATGCACTAATTTTTGTTATTTGTGCCAACTCTCTTTTGCTCTTGTCTATAATTTTTCCATAGATAGTAATAACAAGTTTAACTTCATAAGTTAATTGATTATGCTCAACTATATATTGTAGCTTAATGAACTAGGGTACATAATAATTCAACACGTGAGATGTCTACGATATTGCAAATGAGCATGTGCGCAAAATAAAAGGAATCAAATAATATGCTATTTTTTTGGGAGAGAATCAAATAATATGCTAGGAATTATAAAAGAACAAGAAAGTAATTGTCTAATTGACCTGTATATCAAACAATAGTTATTGGCATTCAGCGAGCTTACTCCTCAAGTTATTATTATTTGGGTGGGGCTCAATCATCGTATTTTAAGCAACCTTTATCATTTTCTTTTTCCTTTAAACAAGATACAATGTAAGCGAATTTTTTATTTTAATACGGAAGATTGAATAAAGTTTTACATTAATGTTATAAAAAATAGAGTTTTACAATATTATGGAGACCTTATTTTATGCGAGTACAATACGCAGAATACATATTGCACTGATAATACGCAGTCTATGTATTTACAATATGCAGATTGTGTATTGTAATTTAATATTAAAATAATACAATACGCAGACTGTGTATTATCTTTATAAATTAAAAAAAAATTAATCTGACAATTCGCACTCTGCGAATTCTATAGCCCCATAATTTTGTAAAACACTATAATTTCTAATATTAAAGGATTACACCCATTTTTATCCAATATCCAAAAAAATTAACCAATGTAAGCTTCTTTGGTGTTTTTTTTTTTTAAATGTTTATCATGGATTCCAAAATACCAGTACACTTAACACTTTGTTTCTTCCAATTTTATAATTTAGTATTAATTTGAAGGAGAGCGATTTTACCAACTTTTAATTAATAGAGTCACTTATTTATTATATGCTATTTTCAACTTACTCTTAATAAAAAAATTTATGAAAAATAAAACAATGAAATAAAAAGGTTTCATTATCAATTTTAAGAATAATAAAATTTCAATATTCGATTTATATTCTCATGTAGCATTATTTTAAGATTCTAATATTGAACTACTAATTAATTTTATATTAGGTGACTTATGTTTGATTCTCTTAATTTTTAATAAAATTAATTAAATAAATTATATAATTTTGTGGAATTATCCCAATTATATTACTACTTAAAAAGTTTTCTTTTTTTCTGTTGGTAAAAACTCTCTTCTTTCTCTTGGAAACACACATCTCTCTCCTTTAAGATCGAGATTTAGAGAGAAATTTTATTTATGAAGATGTTTAGAGATTAAAAAGATATTTAAATTTATTCTTAAAAAAAAGATAAATATCCAATTATGTTACAACACATCTTATAGTTTTATAAACAAGAAAGATTTAGATTTGTCTCAATTTTTTATTTCCTCTTAATTTATAGTTTAACCTAGAGAATATTTATTTTATTTTTTAGTTGTAGAACTTTTTTTTTTAATTATTTATAGGTACTATTTTACTAGTTTATGAATGAAAGTTTGTTTCTCCTGTAAAAAAAAAAAAAATTATATAACCTATACTATAAATTAAAACATCACTTCTTATTAGCCCAATTTTACACGCAAATTCAGGTTAGAATAGATTTTGTGTGTTCTTTATTGTGAAGTTTAGTTGGGAGAAGGGTGTTGGGAAAGAGACAAAAAAGGAAAAGGGAGAGGATTTCAAGGGTTTTTGTTTGTTTGGATATGAATGGAAATGGAGATGAAGAAAAGGAGAAAGTGAGAAAGATAAATAGTAATGGAGGAAGCGGTGAAGTGGAACACTGCAAAACGCACATGGCCGCATTGGAAGCTCCGCACTGATTCCTCGTTCACACTCACTCCCAATACCACGTGTTTTATTCCTTCTAATCTTTCTACCCACGTGCCACTCCAACCACCGCTGTTAATTAAAACGCACCAAAACACATTAATAAATAGGGTAACTAACCCATTTCAAAGGATGGAGTTTTAGTATTATTGTTTACGAAAAAGTATTGGAAATTAATATTAATTGTGTACAATGTGTATAATGAATTAAAAAAAAATAAAATTAAAATTAAAAATTAGATAATTAATTAATTATTTAATTTTAAATTTTAAAATTTAAAAATTAAGATTAGTATTTAAATCCATTTACATTATGTACGGTTATTATCGTAATCTCTAATACACGTCCAAAACTCACCGTCATCTTCTCTGATTCTCATCTTGCGTTACTGAATTTTTTGTTGGCCATACCGAGGCCGCTGCATCCTCCTACCGGCACCGTCCTCACCTTCGCCGGTCAGCCCGATGCGCCTCGCCTCTCTTCCGAACGGCTTCGCTTTCTCCCATTCCTTCAAACCTCTTCTCACCGATGATACCACTATGCTCTTCTTCTTCTTCGGATCCAAGCATGGTTAGCTTCTTTCATGATTTGAGCCCTATGCTTCACAATAGTGCTGCTTTTGTCATAACTAGTCCTTTAAAATTATGTTTCACCACAATAATAGTTTCTTCTGTTTATTCATCTTCTTTTTCTATTTTAATGGTCAATTTAGGATGGACATTTTAGTAGATATGCGGATGATTGTTTTATTTTTATGTAGATGATTATTTTGATTGGATTGAGTTTAGTTATATATAATTAAAATATGTTAGATGTTCAATTCATTAGGTATGCGAATGATTATTTTTATCCTTAAGTGGATGATTATTTTTATTAAGGGTGAGTGGCGTGTGGCAAGACAAATAGCGACAGTGAAATGGGATGATTATTGAGGATGGTTATTTTTTTGAAATAACTAACTGGATTTTTTTAAAATTTGAAATTTGAAATTAGAGAATTTAAAATTTAAAATTTGATGTGAAATAACTTAATAAGAGTTTTTAAATTTATTATTTCGTGGATAATTTTTATTTTTAACTCATATTGGGTTAAATAAGCAGTCCATTGTACACATTGTACAAATACTCTATTGGCTCCCTAGCGGAACTCTTTGTTTATTCTAATTTGGCTTTTGTTAATAATCCATCACATTATAACTCGATCTTTATTGTGTATTATGAGTCATAATTTAGCCTTAATTATTATTCATTCTTTGTTTGTAACTGACACCTTTATTACCAACTTAATTACTATTATTTCCATCTTAATGACGAGACGGTCATAACATGAATATCATTTATCAATTCTATGCCTATAAAAGAGACTTTCTATATCTAATATAAAAAACAAACACATGATAAATTCTATTTCATGTCTTACATTTTATATTCATAGAATTATTATAAGGACACACACGTGATAAGTTCTATTTCACGTCGAATATTCTATAATCATAGAATTCTTATACCTCTTAAATACTTACTGACTTGAGCGTGAGAGTGTCTTTTGCATGTACCCATCCCATTATTTTCTCATTGCCGACGTATACCTCATATTGATAAAGAACTTACAAATATTCACTACTCCAGCTTGGTAGTTTCCACCGCCTGTCCAGGTTGAGCCCTGGGATTTGACGACGAACTTAAAAAGCCACCTACAAACGCTTTACGCCCAATCATTCCGGATAACTCTTGCATCCTGGCGCCGAGCTATTTTTTCGCAGGACCTCCCCTACAGTATCGTCACCGCAGTAGAGTTTAACCACCAAGTTCGGGATGGATTGGTGTGGTTCCTCTACGCCTAGGACACCAGAATATCGAACCATAAACGAAGAAAGGCATGAGATAAAAGCATATTGGCTATTCATTGTGAGGCCCTAATTATTGACTGGAGGGGACACTAAAGGCCTCTGCCCTTCCATCCCTTGGATAGATAGAGGGGGGGCAGAGACAGAAAGACCCTATGAAGCTTCACTGTTTTCTGGGATTGGCTTTGAGCTTTTCCTGCGCAGCTTAGGTGGAAGGCGAAAAAGGCCTCCTTCCGGAGGGCCCGAGCCATCAGTGAGATACCACTCTGGAAGAGCTAAAATTCTAACCTTGTGCCAGGACTTATGGGCCAAGGGACAGGCGGGATCCCTTAACTCTTAAGGGGTCCGTAGAACGAATCGCACTTTTACTATTAAACTATACCCACTGCTGCTACAATGCTATTATTACACATAATTAGACCTTTTGTCAAACCGGAGACTGGGTCTATATATATAGAAACATACGTTTCTACAAATTATAGCATTTTCGTGAGTCGTAAGGGGACCAACCCCCTAAAATGAACAAATTATACATCGACTAACTTCAGCAAAAATAGTTACAATTATGTTTCATCCAAATTATTCTGAATCAGAATGATTTAGTATAGAACCATCGTGAATTATTTTAAGGACAATTTAGTATGATTATGCAAATATACATAATTCGATCCAAGGTAAACTGATTTATTAGAAGAAAATACACTACATAAAATGATTTGAACCAGGATGATTTACCAAAAACAAGAGAAATGAATAAATTAATTTCACTCAAATCGATTTAGTAGGAAGGTGTTATCTACACAAACCAATTTCACTTAAATCGACTTATTGTGAGAAAAGTCTATAATTTAGATAATGATTTATTTTACACGTCTTTTGCTTTTTTAAAAAGAATCCCTCAATTTATGTACGAATAAAGTGTTCGTAATGGATAATAAAAATTAAAAAAATTATCTATATCAATAAAGAGATTTAAACAAAAAAAAATAGTGTATACAATTTTTATTGATTTCATACTAGAGTAAAAATAAATTTTTAATTTATTAATTTTAAAATGATTGTAATAATGTTAATGTAGTTATAGATAAAGTTATAATATGATTTTATGATATATGTTGTATAAAATTATTGATATTAATAAAGTTATAGATAAGATTACGAACGATTATTATAATTTGATTCAATTACATATAGCATACTGAATGTAAAAATATTATTCTGTGATGTAGTTAATTCATTATATAATGGAGTATTTGTATAATGAATTAAGAACCACAATAATGACCAAAAACTTAATCTTAAAAATTACTATAGTACAATTAGAATTTAAGAGGCTAAATTAGTAAAAGTCTTAAATCTAAAAAAATACTAAGGAGTAATGCTCTCGGATAATGTTTTCAATTTTTTTTAAAGTCATTCATGTTGTGAAATAAAAGATATATATAATAGAGATGTACAAATAGAAGACTTTAGTATTAAAATAATTAGTCCAATAATAATTTATATATATATAATAATATTATATGTTGTAATGTATATATATATACAAAGATAGAAAGAAGTATTAAAAATAAAGAGAGAGAGAATCGCATCTGTTTATTGTTGCAATCTCAATATAATAAAGATGGTTAATATTGCTATTAATATTATATGTAAAGAGTAATAGAAAATAGAATTTAAAATACTTATAAAATAAAAGAAGAGAAAGAATTGTAGTAGAAATATAAAGAGAAGAGTATTTGATTGTAACATAAAGAGAGAAGTGATTTTATTATTTGCTTGTGTTTCTCTCGGAGGCAAAGGCCTCTATTTATACATGTACGAGGGGGATCAATTTCAACATTCATTAATTATTATTCCTTCTTTGAGAATGTGAGTACTGCATGGGAATGGGCATCCACGTCCCATTCTTATCTCAACACTCTCCCTTGGATGCCCATTTAGGATTATTGCCTCATTAAAACCTTACTAAAGGAAAACCCTGTGGGAAAAACCTTAGTGAAGGAAAAAGAGTACAATATCCCTTGTGATGGGGACTGCCTCATTAAAAACCTTGTCAAGAAAAACCCAATGGGAAAAAACCTGACCAAGAGAAAAAGAGTACAGTCTCCCCCTCTTGCCGACATCATTTAAAGTCTCGAAATCGGCGCATTCCAATCTCATGTACCAATCTTTCAAAGGAGGATTTTGGAAGTGACTTTGTAAATAAATCTGTCAGATTGTCGCTTGAGCGGATCTGTTGCACATCAATTGTCCCTTGATTTTGAAGATCATGAGTGAAGAAGAATTTGGGGGAAATATGCTTTGTTCTATCGCCTTTGATGTATCCGCCTTTAAGTTGAGCAATACATGCTGCATTATCTTCAAACAGGATAGTTGGAGCTATCTTATGATCAATCAGTCCACATGATGACAGAATATATTGAATCAGACTCTTCAGCCAAAAACATTCGCGACTAGCTTCATGAATCGCCAGTATTTCAGCATGATTAGAGGAGGTTGCTGCTATCGTCTGTTTCGTGGACCTCCATGATATAGCTGTACCACCATATGTGAACAGGTATCCTGTTTGAGATCTCCCTTTATGTGGATCAGACAGGTATCCGGCATCTGCATAGCCAACTAGTTGTGACTTGGATCCATAGGGATAAAACAATCCCATATCAACCGTTCCATGAAGATATCGAAAAATTTGTTTGATTCCACTCCAATGTCTTCTGGTTGGAGAGGAACTATACCTTGCTAGTAAATTCACCGCGAATGATATGTCAGGTCGCGTATTATTAGCAAGATACATTAGCGCTCCAATGGCACTAAGATATGGTACTTCAGGACCAAGGATATCTTCATTTTCTTCTTTAGGACGAAATTGATCCTTTTTCACATCCAAGGATCTTACGATCATTGGTGTACTTAATGGATGTGACTTATCCATATAAAATCTTTTCAAGATCCTTTCTGTGTATGTTGTTTGATGAATAAAGATCCCACTTTTTATATGCTCGATCTGCAGGCCGAGACAAAATTTAGTCTTTCCAAGATCTTTCATCTCAAACTCTTCTTTTAGAATTTTTATAATTGTTGGAATCTCTTCAGGAGTCCCAATGATATTTAAATCATCAACGTACACAGCAATTATAATGAACCCAGATGTAATTTTCTTTATGAAAACACACGGGCAGATATCATCATTCTTGAATCCGTTTTTGGCCAGATACTCAGTAAGACGATTATACCACATTCGTCCAGATTGCTTTAGACCATATAAAGATCTTTGCAATTTGACTGAGTATAACCCTTGCGAATATTCATTGGATGGTTTGGATATCTTTAGTCCTTCAGGGACTTTCATATAGATATCCCGATCTAATGAGCCGTACAAATAGGCTGTTACCACATCCATTAAATGCATATGCAGTTTATGATATGCGGATAAACTGACCAAATAACGCAATGTTATCGCATCCACTACAGGGGAATACGTTTCTTCATAATCTATACCGGGCCTTTGTGAAAAACCTTGTGCCACAAGTCGGGCTTTGTAGCGCACAACTTCATTTTTCTCATTTCGTTTTCTCACAAATACCCATTTGTATCCAACAAGTTTTACATCTGCAGGTGTACGGACTACAGGTCCAAAGACTTCACGTTTTGCAAGTGAGTCTAATTCAGCCTTCATGGCTGCTTCCCATTTTGGCCAATCATTTCTTTGTCGACATTCTTCGACTGATCTTGGCTCAAGATCCTTACTTTCATGCATGATATCTAATGCCACATTATATGCAAATATTTCATTGACAATTGTCTTATTTCGGTCCCATTTCTCTCCTGTAAAGACATAATTTATCGAGATCTCGTCATTTTCACAATTTTCAGGTACCTGAACGTCTTCTGGCGTTATATCAGAATTTTGGACAACTGCAGGTGTCTTTACTATGTCTTTTTCAACAGGAATCATATTTACCTCTTTTCTCTTTCGAGGATTTTTGTCTTTGGAACCGACAGGCCTGCCACGCTTCTGGCGTGTATTTGCTTCAGTGGCTATTTGTCCTACTGGGACATCAATTCGAATTGGGACATTTTCCGTCCTGCCACGCTTCTGGCGTGAATTCGCTTCAGTAGCTACTTGTCCTACTGGGCATCAATTCGAATTGGGGCATTTTCCGCTGGTATATAAGATTTGGTTATCCTCTTTGTATCGGAAAATGCATCAGGCAATTCATTTGCTATTCTTTGCAAATGTATAATCTTTTGAACTTCTAGTTCACATTGCGCTGATCGAGGATCTAAATGCATCAACGATGATGCATTCCAATTAAGTTCCTTTTCAGGAAGCTTATTCTCTCCCCCTAATGTTGGAAATTTTGATTCATCAAAATGACAATCCGCAAACCGGGCTTTAAACACATCACCAGTTTGTATCTCAAGATACCTCACTATAGAGGGAGAATCATATCCAACATATATCCCCAATTTTCTTTGGGGTCCCATTTTGGTGCGATTAGGTGGTGCAATGGGAACATATATCGCACACCCAAATATTCTTAAATGGGAAACATTTGGCTGCTGGCCAAAAGCTAATTGCATAGGAGAGAACTGATGGTAACTCGTTGGCCTCAAACGAATAAGTCCTGCAGCATGTAAAACTGCATGCCCCCAAACCGAGGTTGAGAGATTTGTTCTCATAAGCAAGGGTCTAGCAATTAATTGGAGGCGCTTAATAAGTGATTCTGCTAACCCATTTTGTGTGTGAACATAAGCTACTGGATGTTCAACACTTATTCCATTAGCCATACAATAAGCATCAAAAGCTTGGGAAGTAAATTCACCAGCATTATCAAGACGAATTGCTTTAATTGGATTTTCTGAAAATTGTGCTTTTAATCGAATAATTTGAGCCAGTAATCTCGCAAACGCCAGGTTGCGAGAAGATAATAAGCACACATGTGACCATCTCGAAGATGCGTCTATCAGGACCACAAAGTATCTAAAAGATCCACATGGTGGATGAATAGGTCCACATATATCACCTTGAATCCTTTCTAGGAATTCAGGGGACTCAAATTCAATCTTTACTGGTGATGGCCTTAAAATTAATTTCCCTTGAGAACATGCAGCACAACAAAATTCACTAGATTTAAGAATCTTCTGGTTCTTTAGTGAATGTCCATGAGAGTTTTCAATAATTCTTCTCATCATGGTTATTCCCGGATGACCCAATCGGTCGTGCCAAGTTATGAACTCATTTGAGTTAGTAAACTTCTGGTTTACAGTGGCATGTGATTCAATTGCACTAATCTTGGTATAATACAACCCAGACAAAAGTGAGGGTAATTTTTCTAATATAACTTTCTTATTTGAATCATGAGTTGTTATACATAAATATTCATGATTTCTCTCATTCATCGTCTCAACATGATATCCATTTCGGCGAATATCTTTGAAACTCAACAAGTTTCTCAGAGACTTGGTAGATAATAGTGCATTATTTATTATAAATTTTGTTCCTCCAGGAAACAAAATTATAGCTCTTCCGGAGCCTTCTATCACATTGCCTGAGCCAATAATAGTGTTAACATATTCCTCTTTTGGCACAAGATGGGTAAAATATATATCACTTTTGAGAATAGTGTGCGAACTTGCACTATCCGCAAGGCATACATCTTCATTACATATCCTTGCCATTCTCTTCAAAAACAAATAATAATAAAATGAGTAGTATGCACAGTTAAATTGAATACTTGATCAGAATTATTTTCTAAGAAACACTGTACATAAAATAATGTCATATACCAAAATTTTATTTTAAAATTTGACACAATTAATAATTTCAAAATTCATAAATATTAATATTTCATTATTTATGTACATCACATTTGAAACTTAAATACATAGAAAATAAAACTTTAACAATAAATTTTTTACATTATTTATTTACATAGATACTTCACAATTTCACATATTAAACTATTCCATCATTGATCAAATGGCCAATATTTCCTTCAGGGTCCTCAAAGAAATCAGATACATCATAATGAGTGGTGGAGTTCTCAGCATCATTTGAAACAAAATTTGTTTCCTTTCCTTTGTCGTTCTTTTTCAAAGATGCCTGGTAAAGATCGACTAGGTGCCTTGGGGTACGACAGGTACGTGACCAATGGCCCTTTCCACCACAGCGGAAACACTTCTCCTCGGTTGATTTATTCTGCCCGATATTCTTTTCTTTGTCCCACTTCTGGTGAGATCCCCTCTTTTGAACATAATTCTTTTTCCTTCCATAATTTTTCTTGTTATTAAAAGCTTGCCATTTACCTCTTCTGGGGTAATGATTTGCCGCATTTACTTCAGGAAATGGGGCGGCGCCAGCTGGGCGCGCTTCATGATTTTTCAATAACAACTCATTGTTGCGTTCGGCAACAAGAAGGCAAGAAATTAACTCAGAATATTTCTTAAACCCTTTCTCTCGATACTGCTGCTGCAGGAGCACATTCGAGGCATGGAAGGTTGAGAAAGTTTTCTCCAACATATCATGATCAGTTATTTTTTCCCCACACAATTTCATTCGTGAGGTGATCCGAAACATTGCAGAATTATATTCATTTATAGATTTAAAATCTTGTAAACGCAAATGCGTCCATTCATACCGGGCTTCAGGAAGTATCACCGTTTTCTGATGATTGTACCTTTCTTCAAGGTCTTTCCAAAGATCTGCAGGATCTTTTAATGTAAGATATTCATTTTTCAATCCTTCGTCAAGATGACGACGGAGAAAAATCATGGCTTTGGCTTTATCCTTTTGGGATGCATTATTTTCAGCCTTAATGGTATCTCCAAGATCCATTGAATCAAGATGGATTTCAACATCTAGTATCCATGATAAATAATTATTTCCAGATATGTCAAGAGCATTGAATTCAAGATGAGAGAGTTTTGACATAATGAAAATTTGTTACCTGAGTCTTCCTAAAAATTTGATCAGAGTCTCGTGCTGATAACGTGTTGTGAAATAAAAGATATATATAATAGAGATGTACAAATAGAAGACTCTAGTATTAAAATAATTAGCCCAATAATAATTTATATATATATAATAATATTATATGTTGTAATGTATATATATATACAAAGATAGAAAGAAGTATTAAAAATAAAGAGAGAGAGAATCGCATCTGTTTATTGTTGCAATCTCAATATAATAAAGATGGTTAATATTGCTATTAATATTATATGTAAAGAGTAATAGAAAATAGAATTTAAAATACTTATAAAATAAAAGAAGAGAAAGAATTGTAGTAGAAATATAAAGAGAAGAGTATTTGATTGTAACATAAAGAGAGAAGTGATTTTATTATTTGCTTGTGTTTCTCTCGGAGGCAAAGGCCTCTATTTATACATGTACGAGGGGGATCAATTTCAACATTCATTAATTATTATTCCTTTTTTGAGAATGTGAGTACTGCATGGGAATGGGCATCCACGTCCCATTCTTATCTCAACAATTCACATCTTAAAAGTTTCTCTAAGTCATTTTTTGATTTGCTCCTCATTCTGGTCAAACACCAAAATTAATCATAAGCAGAAAATTTTTTTAGCCATTTAAAAAAATTATTGATCTATCTTAACTCAACTTATTTACAAGCATTTATAGTTTTTAAGTAATAACATATATCTTTTAAAAATATATTAATTAGATCCTTAAATAAAAATCAGTAACATCGAAAAATATATAGAATCAATATTTGGGTCGTCTTAAGACTCACACAATTCAATCAAATTTTATCTAGGTCTATTATCTTATAAATTTCCTTTTCAATCTGCAGTTTCAATTTCTTATAAAAAACAAGTGTGAAAAAAAATGTCTTATTCTCAATTCAACCTTCTTATTCTTGTTAAATGCAAAGCATTTGTTGGGGCCATGTGAAAAAAAATTCTCAATACTTTAAAGTGGATTAACAAATATTTCTAAAACTGTCAGAGATAGTTGTGTTTATAGTTATACAACTTCTTTTACAAGCAAAATAAGGGAAAAGAGTAAAATTTATAGGAAAAATTTTTAAGTGTATCAAAAACACCACCGATATTCTAATTGTTTTAACTGTTGATTTCAATTAATATATATTATATATATTTTTTATAATTCATATCAACGGTTAAAATAACTGAAACACCGGTATTTTCAATATACTTAAAACTCTTCCAAATTTATATTCGTTGTTCATGTAAATTTTTGGGTAAATATATTTGTTTTAAATTTTAAAAAGTTGTTAAAATATTATAAAATCTAATTTAATTCAACTTATTCTTGATATTTAAAATATATTTAATTTTATCTTTTGATCAAATTAGACGAGCTATTTTTTCTCATGTTAAATTTATTTTCCTACTTATATTACATCATCCTTATTTAAATTAACTACAAGTGACAAATTTACACCATAATTTATGATTACCCCTAAATTATGAAATAAAACCACGATTTGTTTTGTAATTCTAGTCACAATAAAATGTGGATAAGAACTACAATTTTTCTTTTATTCATAAAGTAAATAAAAATAATTTTTTTATTTTTTATTTCGAAAACAAATAAATTTTTGATTAATTAAAAATATAAAAACGTCTTTTATTTTTTAAAAGTAGATATTTAAGTCATTTCAGATAATTAATTTATCTTTATATTTTTTTTTGAAGGCAAATAGCTCAACACAATAGTAGTAGAGCAAACAGAACCATATAAACTAACAACTATGGTAACAGAAACCACAACAACACGAAAATAGTCCCCATGTCATATCCAGCATAGCCATCAACAACCAAAGGAATCTACACTACTCCAATCATTAGTATTGTTCGAAGTCATATTGATAATTTCTTCAACATCTTTACTTGTGTGTTGGAAGATCCTCCTATTTCTTTCTAGCCATATGTTCCAGACAATCGCACAGAAACACCTCAACCGCTGATTACGCTCCTCCCTCCTTCTCGGTTCTTTTGTCCAACTGAGAAAATGTTCTTTTATTAATTCCGGATAAGACCATTGTCGGCCAAAGGCTGAAGTCCAAGCACTCTACACCTGTCAAGCAAATGCACAGTCTAGAAAACAAGTGATGCACATGTTCCACATCATTATTACAAAAAACACAAATAATATCTTCCTAACTAATGATCCCAAACCGGCTCAGCTTGTCATTTGTATTCACTCTTCCTATCAGAACAAACAGCTCCACTCTTGGTGGAACCAGTCCTTTCCAAACAGTCCTAGTGAAGCTGTAGCTGTAGCTGGTTAATTTATCTTTATATATTTTGGACAGAGAGATTTAAGGCTGCGTTTGTGAAGAGAATAAGACAAGACACTGAGAATAAGACACAAAAGATAGAGACATAAAATTTTGTGTTCTTGTATTTAATTTGGTGATAAATTAGAACAAATTATAAAAATTCAATTTATTCTCATTTTTTCATTTAAAAAATTTGAGAAAAAAATATAATAATAAAAATATAATTATAAAAAATCAACAAAAATAATAAAAAAATAAAAAATAAGTTGTGTCTTTTATCAATGTCTCTATGTTCTTCCTGTTAGGATAGACATAAATATACTAGTTTAATGTCCTCGACATAATGTCTCTGCATCTTGTGTCTCCATATTCCTGTCTTAATGTCCTATCTCTCAAAATAAATACAACCTAAATGTCTCGTATTTTAAAGGTCAGGAATCATTTTATATTTTTAATTAGTAAAAAATTTATATGTTTTCGAATTAAAAAATTAAAGACCTATTTATTTTTTTTACTTATTTATATAAAAAAACCTTGAATTAAAAAAATAAATAAATAAAGAGTGGAGTTTGTTATTTCGTTATAGTGGCCTTTTCGGATTCATAAATAAAAACCTTAACCACCAATATTGTTCCTATTAGCTCATTCTTTCTATTTCTTCTTTCTTCTTTCTTCTTTCTTTTTTTCTCTCTCTCTTTCATAGGATAAGGCACAAAGAGGAGAGAAGGAAGGAACAGCAATTCCATTTTTTGTCTTTTCCCTCCTTCGACCGTAAGCCACCCTCAAAAGAAAAGCCACACCATGGGGAAGGAGGGTGGCGACACCGTTGGGGAGGTAGTGCCGCCGCCGTCGCCGTCGTCGAAGTTCCCATTGAGCGCCTGGGAAACTGCGGTGGCTTCATCGGTGGTTTTGGGATTCGCGGCGGGTATATGCGGCGTATACCTAACGATGCCGGATTCCGATTACAGCTTCCTTAAGCTCCCTCGCACCCTTGAAGATCTTCAACTCCTTAGGTAAAAAATTTATTCATCATTTTTTCTTAACCTTAAACATTACATGTAAGTTTAAACATTTAAACACAGAAGAGAGAAAAAAAAAAATCTTTGACCTACTGACTATTTTTTTATCCTAAATTTTTTTAATACCATTTAAAAAAAAAAAATCGGTTCAAGCTGGATTTATAACTTCCTTGATTATTAATAATTTGCTGTAGTTTTTTTTTTCGGATTAAGTATTCTTAGAAAACAATTATGAATCTGACCAAAGTGCGTTAATTTATGTCAAATAATGATTCACGCACAATATTTTGGGGTAAATGCTTTGAGGTTTGATTTTCAGCTGATTCTGATATAGTGGTATCATCCAGTCCGTGAAGAGAATGTGATGATGGCAAATAATGAACTTTTTGTAGGCTTCATAATTCTATCAAAGAAAAAAAAATATTTATTGTGAATATAAGCTTCTTCCTTTCCTAATAGATCTGGAGATTATGGGGGTAGATTCTAGTGACTAAAGAGGTTGATTTTGAGTTTAGGTATATTGTAATATTTAGTTTTGTTATTATTGATGGATGCTAGTGTTGCCGATAAAATTTATTGAAGGGTTATGATATGGACCCAAAAGATGCCACTTTTACTTGCAAGAATATTCCAGTTGAAGGTTCACGGACTAAGCATGAATTTTAATTATAGTTGTTGCTCTGATCCCTTGAAGAGAATTAATATTTTCTCAATATCAATATCTACCACCAATAACCTAAAGAAGGTGGTAGGTTTAGATATATATATATATATATATGTATCATCATCAGCAGCATCATCATCATTATTATAACTAAATAACAAACTGTGCATCAAGCTACTTGAAATGTGGTTCCATTGTGATGGCTTCCATCTTATTGAATAAGGTTCAAGAGTAATAATGTTGCTTTGCCGAGAATAACACACATCATCTAATTTTACCAAAAACGCATTCCCATAGCTTGACACTGCTCCTAGCTTTGTCTGCATATGTAATGGATAAATGGAGGAGAATGCTGATTATTTTATGCAGAGTGTTGAAAATTTCAACTACATATAGCAAAACCTATATGCTATATTTTACTGAAAAGTTGAACTACAATAGTAACCTTGATTATTAATTCAAATTCATTATGCAATGCTCTTGTACATTTTCCCATCAACTTTCATCTTTGCTCTAAAGATCAAGATGCATCAAAATGATGGTATTGGTATTTATTCTATTGAGAGCAACAACATTTGACTCTGCCTTTCTTGACTTGGATTGGTTTCAACTTGCTTTTCTTTTTTCGGGTGGGGAACATTGATTTATCTTATATTTATGTTAATGCATATGTGGGAAGGGATATGCAGAAAGGGAAGTGTTGATAACGTCAGTTTTTCATCTTTGTAGAGATAACCTTGAGAACTATACAAGTGACTACACTGCACAAGTCCTGGTGGGATACTGCGTGGTATATATTTTCATGCAGACTTTCATGATTCCAGGGACTGTGTTCATGTCGTTGCTTGCTGGAGCTCTTTTTGGAGTCTTAAAAGGCGTAGCTCTGGTTGTGTTCACTGCCACAGCAGGAGCTTCTTCATGCTATTTCCTGTCAAAATTGATTGGGCGACCCCTTCTCTCCTCTCTTGCACCAGAAAAGTTGAAATTCTTTCAAAATGAGGCATGGTTTCCCTTCTTTGTTTCTCTATATAGCGGATTTAATCCTATCAACTATCTGAAATAACATGCTTGTTTTTAAAACTTCCAGGTGGCTAAAAGAAGAAAAAGTTTGTTGAACTACATGCTTTTCCTGAGACTGACTCCCACCTTGCCTAATACATTCATTAACTTTGCTTCACCAATTGTTGATGTTCCTTATCATATTTTCTTTCTGGCAACTGTTATTGGACTCATACCTGCTGCATATGTCACTGTCAGGGTATGTAACTATAGACACTACCACTCGTTTATACTGATGTTGTAGCAAACTTGTGGTTTTCCAAAGTATTCGTTCCATTCCATATTCATAGGTTGTTTTAGCTTTGGTGCTTCCATACATGAATATATCTGAAAACAAAGACGAGAAAAGAACTATCGTAACCTAGAAACTGAAATAAAGCTCTTGTTATACTTGTACTTAATAATTTCACATGTTAATTTATATTTGTGTTTTGGTTATGCAGGCTGGGTTGGCTCTTGGAGAGCTGCAATCAGTGGGGGATCTCTATGATTTCAACTCAATTGCTACCTTGTTCTTCATAGGTCTTGTCTCAGTTACACCCACGCTAATTAGCAAGAACGAGTCATAGCCATTGACGAAGCGAAGAAGCTTGTGCTGCGAGCCCCTGGGTATTCTGATAAGCTAATGCAAGTAGTTCAGTACTGTACATATTTGATTCATAAAAGAGGAAGTTGCAATTGCAATGAAGTTCTTTGCTAATAAGGATTTTTATTGTAAAGTACTGAGATTGTTTGATGATGGCTCTCAGTGTCAGTGTGGCAAGAAACAAGCGTTTGTCTGACTTAGTTATGGTACATTGTTCATAAGTTTGTTTATGTGTAAAACATACGATTATGGCTAGTTTTTAATGTTATCATGTTCGCATTGTACAGTAATTTGGACAAAATGCTCATTTCCGAATCACTATCTTCCCCCATCATTCAGGTTGCGGATTGTCATTAGTTTCATCAATGAATTTTAGAGCTTACAATAATAGCACACTCTTTTTTCTGCATTTTGAAAATACGGAGTAATTAAAAAATATAGAATACATGTCGCTGAGAGTAACATAATACTTCCTTAACAGACTTATCGGGACAAGTTCTCTAACGCTGTTACCTTTATTATTTGTAGAAACTTTCCATATAATTATCATAGAATTTCAAGGATAAAAGAGAGCAAAAATTAAAGAGAATTCTGTAGTTAATGCGGTTAGGCTTGGCTTGCAAAACACGAGATTAAGCTGGCAGCTACTTGTAGGCTTCTTGTAAATTGCCCGAAACTTTGGACAACATTCATTAAGAAAAGTCGGCAATTAAGCACCCATTAATGATTGAGAAGCATTTTTCAACAAAGAATTTGGCACACAAATTCAAGCATTATATGGCAGGGTCCATTCTAACGTTTGCTTTAAAACAAGGACTTAAAGTGATATCACATTAATTAATGAAAACATTCTAGAAAGTTGAATTACATATCCAATTTTAAATGAAATGAACGAAGAGGAGGGAGGGGGAAGGGGTTGAAAATACTGTTAAAAATGGATTATAGAAGACAATATAGTTAAGCTTTCATCCTTTTATCTCTATCTACTGATTTTTTTTTTTCTTATCCGAAAACCCTTTTGCTATAAAATAAATGAACCTTCAAGCCCACTGCGTGGTTATTAACTGGGAAAGTGACTTTTCTCCCAGCGCACGCATGTTTGCTCATCAGCCATTAGAGCCAGGGAGGGCTAACAAGTTTTGCAATCTAAAATCCCTTATAATACTGGAAACGTGCTACCTATTCTTCTTCACCTTCTTACTTCTGAAGGAGCTATCTGGAGTACGACTATCAAGCTTGCGTTTCATCCCAGCTTGTTTTGATGAACCACTTTCTTTGAGCATTTTGGCTTTGGCTTTTCTGGCAGCAACTGATGGTCGTTTCCCCGAGTGTCCTTTTGATTTTTCTACTCCATGAGCTTTCTTCTTGAAATCAGATTTTGTTGCACGCAGACCCTGGTAAGATGCATTGGATTTTTTGTTTGACCTGTTGATGCTGCTTGAAGGAGACGTTGTAGCCAGAGACTTTCTCTTGGCTGGGGTGCCAGGAGCTTGTGCTGGTGATGGCTTTGGCTTTGGCTTTTTCGATGGAGTGGAATCAGCCTTGGCATGACTGAGTCGTAATTCTCGGTCTCGAAGCTCCAAGTTCCGTTTCTTGAGTGCAGAATTAGCAGCTTCCTGCAGTTACACAACCCAATTTTAGTTAAAATTTATGGACATGGTTCTAGAGGGCAATACTGGAAACAATTTTTGCTGCTCTTTACATGCAATATCATCTCATTCAATACTAACCTAATTACACCTTAACTGTTACAGCACTGATGCATATTACATATCACCAGAACTATGCACCTAATTACAACACCCCCCCCCCCCCCCCCCAAAAAAACACACACACACACACACACACAAAACAAAAGAAAAAAAAAACCAAAAGAACAAATAAAAAACAAATACAGATAAAAAATCCTGATATATTTGGGTTCAAAATGGCATCTAAAAAATTTTTCAAAACAGCTAACCCATATGAAAATAAGGAAACAAAGCCTCAGGACAAACAATAGTCCAATGCAATTACAATGACCTATGTTCCGGATTAAATGACGGAAAACCTCTACTCAGAAACAGATAACACGAAAAAGCAATCACATAATATGATGGTTTCTCACAGAAACATCAAGTCACAGACAGCTCTGAATTTAACTAGTTATAACATGGTTATTAGCCTAAGCTTTAAGAGCACAAAGTGAGCATACTTGATAAAAAAACATATAGCTATTTGAGCAGCAAAACAGCCTACCTTTGTTTTAAACAGCACATAGGCAATACCCTTTCCAACATTAAGATGAGGATCTCTAACAACTCTTACAGCTTCTACACTGGTTCCCAGGTTAGGTATGCTACAAAATAACTGATATAGTTCTTCATCCTGGAGAGAAGGATCACATGTTATATCTATTAGCCTCTGTAGACCCTCAGACATGATGTAATTGTGAGACTTCAATCATAATGAAAATTATTGACAAGAAATATACCTTCACATCAAATGGAAGGTTGCCCACAAACAAAGTTCTCTTGTTATCATAAAGTGGAGTAATCTCCCCTTTAAGTTTCTTGCGGGGCGGGCATGCCCTATCAACACGAATATGATTCCCTTCAACCTACATCCAGATAAATAAACAACATTATAACTTATAAGCAAGCCATCACCAAAATATACAAGGTAAAAACAATACTAGATACAATCCCAATTAAGTGGGACAAGGACATACCACTGCCATGTTGTGGGACAAAGATGCCTGAGCAGATTCTTCCGTTTTGAAAACAATGTAGGCATGAACACTTGCAAAAAGTAAAAAAACATTCATCAATTAGAATCCCTAAAAATGAGCCCTCCTTAGCAAAGCATTAAACCAAAACAATAATTCTTTATGCACAAGGGGGAAGAAGAAAGAGGGGGGGGGGGGGGGATAATAAAAAAGCATGTCCTATATTCCTATTCAATTGAAACTTATAAAAGATCTGCATTTTCTACAAATTAGCACCAATACAATATTGCAATTGAAATTGCAGCTTGGTAAATTGTTCAGTTTAGTCCAGCTCGAATACCTATCAGCAGCATCATTGATTTTCTTCGCAAGGATAGCACCCTTCCTAGGCTTTTTAGTCTGTTCAATACAAAATAGTACAACGTTAACTCAGATACCAAATTGAAAAAGGATAAAAAAAAAAAGCATTTAAATCTTGAAAGAACACCCAAAAGATAAGAAAACCTACGTCTTGTATCGGAACAGAACGAATCCTCACGGATTCAACCTCACCGAACTTCTTGAACTCTTTGAGCAGGGTCTTCTTCTTCACCTTGAGAGGCAAATTTCCAACGAATACCGTTCTCAAGAGCTTCTCCTCATCATCAAACCCTTCCTTCGATACCATCATATCAGCAGGGTCATGCAGCAACTTCCTCTTGTTCCCAACTTTTCCGTTCTCCAACAAAGACGCTTCTTTTTCTTCATCCACCACCGCACCGTACTTCCTCTCCTCCCACTCCTTCTCAAGCTCCTCTCTTTTCCTCTTCTTCTTCTTCTTCTTCTCCTTCCCCGCATCGTTCTTTTCAATTGCCAAGTCAGAGCCTTTGGCCTCTTCAATTGACTCGTGGTACTTCCTCTTCTTCCCAGAAGCTTCGATTGCGGAATCGGCGGAGGGATTCTCCTCTAAGGTTTTCCTTTTCCTCTTCTCCTCGCCGGTGTCGTGTTGTGCGGATCCGACATTGTTAGGGATTCGAGTTTGTTCGTTTGATTCCTGAGAAGGTTGAGTGGGCTTTCTCCGAAAGGGGTTGTCGTCGGAGAATAAGGAAGCGAGGGCGGTGCTTGCTTCCGGTGCGTCGGCAAAGAGCGAGGAGAAAATGCCGGCGGCGGCATGGGGCGAAGCTAAGTCGGTTTGTGGAGGGTCCTTTGGTTTCTTTTTGCCCATTGTTTGAATTGGAGAATACACTGAGTCGAAATTCGGGTTTGGGTGGCAGAAAGAAACCCTAGAACTGGACTCTAATTTAACAAGGAGAAAGGTGTAAAAACTAGTCTTAGAAAAAAAATATATATATAACAAAAAATAACTGCTAGTTTACTGGCTACTATTATAGAATTATTAATTCTTAATGGTTAATTAGTTATTAACAGTTTATACACAAATAGGAAAAGCCAGCTCAAAAAATGTATTGTAGTAGAAGTCATGGATTATATATTATATGTGAACTAATAATTAGGGTTGAGCACGGGTCAGTTTGGTTTGGATTTATGATTAAAATAGAACTGAACTGATCAGAATATAATTGGTTTGATTTGGTTTGAATTTGTATTTTTTGGTACATGTACCCGAATCAAACCAAACCGATTAAGAACGGATTGGTTCGGTTCGGGTAATTGGGTCAGATGATTTTGAACTTCATAAAAAAAACTAAATTTTTATCTTAAAAATTCAACAAGTACAATAAACATGTAACATCAATAGAAATAATCCAAACATGTTAAATACCAAATACATTAAAAACTAAACTCATTAAAATCCAAACATATTAATAGTGATTATTTTTGTCTAATAAAAAAGTCATATATATATTTTTTTTTTATTTAATTAATATATGATCGGGTTCGCGGGTTGGTTCGGATTCTGCACCCCCAGAATCGATACCCGAACCAATCACTAACAAAAATCATCGGTTTAGTTCGGGTTGGACCCGATTACCCGTTAATTCCAGAACCAATTTAATTGATTCGATTCGAATTCGGACGAATCAGGTACCCGCTACTCGTGCTCACCCCTACTAATAATAAGTTCAGCTTAATTTTTTCTTGATTCCAATTTAACTTTGTGTCACTATTATAACTTATAAGTTTGTTTTCAAAATGAATAGTTCAGACGCTGATCTAATCATCCTACTAAACTCATGTTTTTTTTAGTCAGCTTCTTAAACAACATGAAGATTTAAGAATTAATTCCTCACAAATAATCAATGAGTAAAAATTATTCAAAACATAATTTGTAACTATTTAAATAAAAATTTAATTTGAATGTACCATGAAGAGTACTCTTTCAACTATAAAATTATGGCACTTCAAAAGATACTTCATAAACTTACATGTGTGATGTATTCAAATGCAGGAGATCAATCACCAATGTTTTTGCACAAAAGGATATATGTTGTGATTAAAATGTAAGTGTATATCTCTGAAGTGTTGGTGAGTTTGCATATAGGGGTCCTCTTATAACTTTTGTTTTACACTATGCTAGAAAGTGGAAAATTGACAAAAGAGAATTAACTATGTATGAACAAGATATATCACACAAGTATTAATAGGGTTGAAGGAGACACTCTTAAAAGGGTATTACAAGGAGTTGGAATATGCCAAGATTGAGAATTAAATCATTAATGGTAAAAAAGTTCTTAGATTATCTCTTGACTTCAGGTTGAAGAGGTTGGACTTGGATGCTTATTTGTTGGCAATGTGTAAGGTTTGTAGAAAGAATGGTAACATGATCAACATATACTTTGAACATTTTGTTTTACAACCACACATGGTGGAGACTGAAAAAAGTAACTCTTAACAACCTTCTTCGGGATAATGCCCAATCTAGTAAGTAGTAACAATTACTCTCAATCCACAAGTAAATTCTCATAGTAGTCATTGAGATTCGCGTGAATACTCAATGTAGTTCTCAAGATCCCGATTTTTTTATTGTAGTCTTTCAGATAGAGCTCCGAGTACTCATAATAGTCCTGGGCATATTTCTGGTGATGAGTCATTACCGGAGCGCTGACGTGGCCATATTTTGCCACGCTGGAGGGCTCCAAAACGTCGTCGTTTTGGTTTGGCGCTCTTGAGTACAAATAACGACGCCGTTTAGATGTTATTTAGAAAAACGGTTGTCTCTAATATAAACACTTCATCTTCGTCACTTCTTCTTCTACCCTCTCACTTCATCTTCATCTCTTCATCAATGGCGCTACCGTAAGATTCTATTTGCTGGGTTGAAAAAGTTGAGAGAAGAAGTAATCCAATTGAAAACTCTTTTCGTTCTTCCCTCCTCTACCAAAAGCACGAGGTTTTGACTTTGTGATCAGACTCAAAGTAACATTTTCTTTTTACCTTGGGTTTTTAATATAGTGTTGGTTCTTCATGATATGCAAGTTGTTAGTGTGGTTGAGGTTTTCTCATTTTTCCAGAACGGGGGATGTTTCCCAAGATGCCCTCAACAACCTCAAATCTCTCATGGATCAAGGTCTCACCTTTTTCATCTCTCTCTTAATCCTTGCTCTTTTTTCTCATCTGGGTCTCACCTTTTTCCCCTTTTTTTTTATGCTCATGTTAAAAAATTGCTTCTTTTCTCTTTTTGTAATTATGCTTAGTTAAGGAGCCATTGCAGAAAACCTTTTAGGTAATCCATTTTTTTTTATCTTTTTTTATCTATTGTTTCTAGATACTTATTCTGATATGATTTTAACATTTTGAATTATTCATTATATACTGTGTGGCTGTGTAAATTATTCTCTATTAGTTCCTTTTCGGTGGATTGTGTCTAGTGTAGCCATTTGGAATCATGATAGTTAAAGTAATTTTGAATGTTTCATTCATGTTGTTAACTAATTAGTGTTGCTATTCTCCTGCATGCTTTTTGGTGAGATTTATAATTTGTATTGATTTAGTAGGAAAGGGTTCAATCAATGCTTGAAGGATTATTTTTTAACAAATAGCTATGAATTTTTACTTGGTTATTATTCTCGATGATGTTTCATTTTCAGAAACCAATAGTCCCGCCTGATTTATACAGATCAATTCGCGAGTCACAACTAATATGATTGTCAGGTTACTCAAGAGAGGTGTTCATTTTGAAACAATCTTTTTTTTGTTGGTATCCCATGTCATCTCGGTCACTTCTGAATGTATTTTCTTGTCAACATGTGCAAGTTATGTTATATATAATTGTCTTGTTTCTGTTTCTTTTTTTTTCCTTTCTCTTTTTTTGTGATTAATTTCAGGATCTTCCTATCTTTGCAATTGGTGTTGGGCTTAGCACATTTGACAAATCATCTTGTAAGTTAAATTTATTAGAGAAAGGAAGAGAAATATTGGTCTGTTGGGGGGTACTATTTGACTTCTAACTGTGTATCCTGATCTTGTATGATCCGCAGGTTCATTATTATGGTCAATCTCACATTCAAATCAATGAATATTGTGATCGTGTGGTCTTGGTGAGTATTATTCTTTGGATTCTTCTAAGATTAATTTGGTAGTTTAGCTTCTGCCATTTTATTCTGAGTTTTTAACCATATTTGTCTGTAGCCTTCTTCATCAAAGAAACATGGAGAACCTATCACCACATGTGTAAAGGTTTTGGATATGACTGGTCTGAAGTTCTCGGCCTTGAACCAAATTAAAGTACATTTACTTCATGTAGCTACTTGGTCCGGTACAGTTGTTCTACTTGTGAATTTAATGTATTAACAATAAATTTTGATGTTAAAATAAGAAGCGTGATGGTTTGATGTGAATGGTACATATTTAATATAGTAACCTTAAAAGAGAAAAAGAAAAAGAGAGTAAATATTTGAATAGTAAGTTTGTAAAAGCAATTCAGAATTGGTATACTGAATAAATATGAGAACATATAGAATTTATTTATTTATTTATTATAATTAAGATAGGGAGAAAGAATTGAATATTCACATGTCACTGTTAATAACCTTTGGCGTTACTGAAATGACATGCTCAATTGCATTTCAAGATTCTGACTTCAGGGCAAAAAACCTTTGTCAACTGATTTTATTTGTTTTTGGATATTTCTAATATTGTTGAGCTATGCTTTTCTTTTTTATTGAGGACTCGAGGCCTATTGCAATATCCTTTCCTCCTTGTTAATAACATTTCTCTTTATATATAACACTGTTACTAAATTATCATTTATGTCATTGCTGTTGTTAATAATAATATCATCCATCGATGATTTAAACTACTATGAGAAGACAAATAGATATTACATTGTAAATGCCCAATACATATTTTTTGCATGTTGGAAGGTGAGAAGTAGAAATGAGTAAGAGCCTCAGACGGAAGAATGAGAAGAGAGCGATAAACAAGAAGAAGAGATAAAATTTATGAAAATTTAGGGATTTAGGATTAAATATAGTAGGAGGGACCAACATAGGTATAAATTAGAAATGAGCTAGCTCAGCTAGCCGTTGGAACCCTCCAGCGTGGTAAAATGTGGCCACGTCAGCGCTCCGGTGATGACTCATCACCAGAAATATGTCTAGGAATCATTATGAATACTCGGAGCTCTATCTGGAGGACTACAATAGAAAAATCGAGATCTTGAGAACTACATTGAGTATTTACGCAAATCTCAGGGACTATTATGAGGATTTACTCTTCAATCCACAAATGGTAACTCTCTGCCACTAATAGTTGAATAGCTGGATTTTTTAAAATAAGTATAAAAAAAAGTACGACTAGATATCCCTTAAAAGTGATACTTTATTCAGTTTTTTATTACAATAATTAAAAAAATTGAAACAAACATATTTAAATAGATTTAGTGTCTTTTAAAATTAAATATATATTTAAAATACAAATTAAATAAAACTGAAATTTAAAATTTTTGTTTCAGTTTTAGCATTTTTAATTATTAATAGATTATCATTTAACTATACATCCAAAAATTAAATTCAGTAAAATTAAAGATTTTAATTTTAAAATTCAAAAAGTAAATCTTAAGGGCTTTAATTATTAACCCACACATCTAAAACCCTACAAAATATCATATTTTGAACTAATATGTTAGATATGTTTTTATTGAATAAGATCTAAAAAAATTAGCTTAATTATTCATTTTAATAATCTAAAAAAATTAATAAAAAAAATAAGAATATTAGATACGTTTTTATCGAATAAGCTATAAAAAAACTTAATTTTATTTTTAACGTTTAAATTTAAATTTTAGATTTATAATTTTGGATGTGTTTCAAACATATTTTGTATATAAGTCAATAATTTTAAATGTCTAATAATTGAAAAAATTAATCAATTTTTACAAATATACATTTTAATCATTTTAAAAGCGTTAATGTTCAAATAAGTAACCATAAAATTCAACTAATAATAAAAAAATAAGAAATATTAGATTAATTTTATCGAATAAGATATAAAAAATATTAATTTTATATTCAACGTTTAAATTTAAATTTTTTATTTATGATTTTGGATGTGTTTCATAAATATTTTGTGTATCACTTAATAATTTTAGATGTGTTACAATTGAAAACAAAAATAAATTTTTATATACGTTTTAATAATTTTTAAAGCGTTAATATTCAAATAAGTAACAAAAAATTCTAACTATTAAAAAAAAGAAATATTAGATGAGTTTTAATCGAATAAGATATAAAAAATTAATTTTATTTTTAATGTTTAAATTTAAATTTTAGATTTATGATTTTGGATGTGTTTTAAAAATATTTTTTGGATAACTTAATAATTTTAGATGTGTAATTACTTTTTTATTTATCTTTAATTCGGTTAAATAATTTTTTGTTGGTAGTCTTCTCTAATCATTCTAGAGATAAATATTAAAAGAACAAAAGAAAGAAAGAAAAAAGAAAGGGAAAAAGAAGAAAAGAATATTGATGTATAGACTGATAATTCATTTATTGTTTAATTCAAATATTGATATAATTTTTTTAAAATTTCATTCAACATTGATGATGAATGAGTTTTGAGTTAGCATGCATAATTACTCGAGTCAAATAGAAACAAAATAGTACGACTCATCTAATAATAATAATAAAATATTAAGTATGAACTAGTAAATTTACTAGCAAAGGAGTAGTATTCTTTTATGAAAAATTTTGTGAAAAACACGAACGTAAAAGAGAGAAGAAAAAAAGAATGTACGAGAGAGAAGAACGTACACGGAGAGTGAAAAAATGTTAAAGTAACTACTTTATAAAGTAGGTAGAAAATTAGAGAAATTATAGTATTTAAAATTTAAATTAATTTTAATTACTAACATGTTTAGCTATAGAAATATATTTTAATTAAAATTTAATTAAATAATATTATTTGAATTAAAAGATTGATTAAAGATGAATTTTAAACGTAGCATTTTCCAAAACCAGAAATAAAAACTCAAACTAAATAAATTACTTTTTCAAAATCACTCCAACCTTTAAACACTAGTAAGATTGTCGAAATAACATTACGACTCACAATGTTGCCTAATCCAAAAGAAGTTGCAACCATAAGCCTCTAAATAGAGGTCCTTAATCCGGTTAATCATTTTGAAATTAAAACATCACACAAGGACAATGATCCTACAAATCTCCAACTAGATAATAATCATGTGAATTTGGTGACCTAATCTGTAAACCGGATTTTGTTGGATTTTATCGAATATTATCCGACAATCCAATTCAATGAAAAAAAAAAAATTACGAGTTTAATAAATTGGACAATCCTCTCTGCCTCCTTCTTGCTTCTTGCTCTGATTGTCTGCGGTGGCTAATTCAAATTTGATAAGTATTAGAAATATAAATTGGATTAGAATTTGATCAACGAATAACGAGTACTTCAATATATTGGTATAAAAACATCTTCAAATCAATACCAAGAGTACGACTTAAGAGAGGAATCAACAAACAGTAGTTCAGGAAAAAAAATAGTGGTCCTTCATAATGAAATTGTGGTACAATTAGGCCAGCTGTGTATCAAAATTGAGTAAACAAGAGCATTAAACAACTAGATTAAGACATAACAAAGTTCGTGCATGTTTGATGTGATGAGTGGTATGTTAAAAGAAAGACATAATTTTATAAACTTAGCTTACTTCATTTAAACTTAGCCTACATAATTTATATACTATTCCGTCATTTTTTTATTTTTCTTTTATTTTTATATATTTTCGGCAATATTTAAACAAACTTGTAATGAGTGATTACATCAATATTCATTGTTCGTGTTATATAAAATTAAGAGTTTCATTCAACCGGAGAGCGATGGTGCTTTTAATGTATCTAGCATGTAAAAGAAGGTAGCTTTCATCCTCCAGCAGGGATCATAAATGGGAGCTAAATGATTGCATGTAATCAAAATTGATATTTTTGACATTTTTTTCTTTTCTGTGGCCTCCATAAATTTGTCTTCTCATTCGCTGAAGCAGGTGTGATATTATCACATTATAAAACAAAAACAAAATAAGATCTTAGTGTAATCAATAGAAGTAGATATTATCACATTGAAGCATATGGTTTTTTTATTTTTTATTTTCCTTCAATTATGTGTTTAAATTGTTAATCATATAGCGTATAAGAGAAAACCAGGTGCGTTGTCGTCCATTACATTAAGTAGATTATGATATTCCTCTTCCCCACATGAAATGACATGTTGCAAATCCAATTGAAGGATTGAACAACAATACTTTGTTTGTTTGTAGAACAAGAGTTCACTCTAATTCATAAACCCACTTAAGATATTTTTCTAATGGAACAGTGAAAGTGAGCATGATGTATAGTTAGTTGTGATGAGATTGCTTACTGTGCAATTAACAAAAAGATAATCCCTGATTGGATTGTGCTAATTTTAATTAGCCGGCATGTGGTTATCTCTATCAGTCTATCGGTGAGATAAGCGGCTTAACACTAATCTAAATATACTTTTGGAGACTGTAGTTTAATCGGGGAATTGATTAATATTGACGAATTGAGCTTTAATCTTAATATTAAAACTTAAAAGGAGGAGTGAATAAAGTGAAGCAAATTGAAAAGTAACAACGGATAAAGAAACTCAAAACCAATTTTGGTACAAAAAGGTTAAGGTATCTCTCTCTGTTTGTTTTAGAAGAGTAATGGCCTAATAGCGGATGAGTTTACCAACTAATTTATTCAGTATCCATTTTATACTAATTTTCAGATCTAAAGCTACATAGTAAACGAGTACTATAAACGTAGAGTCCACAACTAATCTAAGATTTAGCTAAAAATTATCTCAGAAGAAGATAAAAGATCTGCGTTACTATTGATTATGAAGATATGGAAAGATAATGCTGGGTAAAAACGATTAGCACTATTATTAATTGCATTAACAAAATTTTACAAGTCTATGTCTATCCCAATAATATCTATCATACATAATTTAAGCGGGATCTACAAAGTTATATTAGAATGTTACAGTCTCCGGAAGTGGCAAGAACGGAGGAGAAGGGTGAAGGGACAGAGGCAGCCATTTACTTTTCAGTCTCTGATATTCTATAACTTGGAGCTATTTCCGGTTAGACATATCAAACAACAACGATCCTTATTCTGTAACTTTCAGATTCAAATGCCATTTATAGAAAATATAGCACTCTCTACAACCTCTAAATACCAAAAATCACTTTAAAACACAGCCATTAACTTCCTCCTCCTCCTCCTCTTCTTCCTCTGCTTCCCACATGAAGTGCGCATAGGATCCCAGCACCGTGCTGCACATAAAAAAATATCAATTATTGTTGTAATTACTAATTACTTTACTATGTGATTTATTATTATTATTAAGAAAAGATGGAGGAAGTACCAATCATCAGGAGCAGCGTAAACGGCCTGGTCAAAGTAAGATTTGGCTCTCTCTTCATCTCGCTGCGTCTCCCAAATCAGCGTTCCGTACAAAGAAAGAAGTTCGCCGTCGCCGGGATTAGCGAGGATCGCTCTTCCGTAATATTCCTCCGCTTTCGCCGTGTCTTTCTCAACCTGCAATTTCATCATCCATCATCAGATCCATGAAATTTTCCTCTTACACCTTTTTAGGTGAAAAGATTCATTAAACGAGTGCATTAGAAATTGAGTTTTCATTTTTCAATCACCTCGTGCAGGAATTTCCCGTAGTTTCTAAGCAAAAGAGCGTCCGTAGGGTTTGACTTCAGCATTTCCTCGTAGTATGCGCCAATCTTCATCCTATCGCCGCCGTTTCCTCCGGTCGCCGTCGCGATTCTTCTATCGCCGCCGCCGTAGCCGGATCCGCCACCGACTTCTTCATCTTCGTCCTCTCGCACGATCACCGGGAAAGGCCGCGTTCCTCTTCGTTTCAGATCCTGGATAGCGCCGAATCCTTCGCTCGCGGACCGAATCGATGACTCCGACATCACTCGGCGGATTCCGCTTGGCGGAAGGTCTCTGCGGCCGTCGGAGTCTAAATGTATCGAGAGGCTCGGCGACTGAACACGGCTGTTGTCACCGGAGAAGGACGCTTGGCGCGGGAGAGAGAGGCGAGGTGAACAGTTCCGGACCGGATTCAGGACCGGCACGGATCCGGTTCTTATGAGAGAAGCTCTCATAGCTCTTATGAGAAGTTTCGAGTGTTTGATTTTTTGGTATTGTGCGTAAGATAAGAGGCGATCACCCCCACCTACTAGAAGAGTTCAAAGGACCCCCTTTATTAAGGGGATTTAATGGAGGGGCAAAAGGGGTATTTAATCTTATAGTGTATGATTGTATTGCATCTGAACCATTAGCAGTTTAGCACCGCTGAAAGGGTTGACCCCCTGATTCTACTAGATTATGACACGTTTTTGTGGTCACACGTGTACCCCCCCAAATAGCAGGCTTGTTTTCTAATTATTGTGTGAATAAAAAATAATACGAGAATATTTTAGTATTGAAAAAATTTTAAGTGTACCGGAGAACATTAATATTCCAGTTGTATTAACTGTTGATTTCAATTAATAAATATTATACATATTTTTTATAATTCAGATGAACGGTTAAAACAATTGAAATACCGATATTTTCGGTATACTTAAAATTCTTTCTTTAGTATTATTTTACATAAAGTTTACTTATATCAAATCAAATGTATCCTTTAAGATTATTTAAGCATGGTACTTTATTTGATTTGCTTTATCATATTTTGAAGGAAATACTAAAGCCAATTTAATTATTATAGTAAAAATGTTACATGTATATTAAAAAATTATTTATCAAAATAACTATTATATTTTTAATGTACATTTTATATTAATAATTGATTTAATTGTTAATTTTGAATGTATACTTAAGATTAACACTATTATGGTGTTGAGTACAAGTTAATTATGGAAAGTTCTAAAGGAGCAGAGACTTTTCTGTGGGAGGGAGGCGCAAGAAAATTGATTCACGGGCGGTTTGTGAAATGGTTTGATGGAGTCCAAACTCTAAATAGTAAATATTACGCCACGTAGAAAAAGATCACGTGATGGAGTATTGAAAAGTAGTGAAGTGAAACTTACATAAAGAAGAATGTGAAGTGAAACTGATGTGGTGAAATACTTTCATGTAGATGTAATATTGTCTTTGGTTGATTGTTCTTACTATTATCATAATTGGTGGGTAACTTATGTGATCAATGCAAGGGGCAATGTGAAAGTGTGTGCTAATGGTTCCTGTTGTGTGGGGTTTAACAAGAATGTCATACTACTCTGCAATTAAAATCATGAATCAATGTGTTAGAAGAGCTGATTAAATGGAATGAACAATCGGGTATTACGCAACCAACTTGGGTTGGTCGAGTGGTTAGCTCACTCGTCCGTTTAAGTAAGTATCGGGAGTTTGAATCTCGCATTGTGTATACAGCAATTCATTGGCCAGCGGTAGATCCTTAAATGGAGTTCCGATCCACGACGGATTAGTCTTTGACCTATCGGACTGAAGGATACCGTAGACAACAAAAAAAAATGGATACATATTAGGTGAAAGCTTATTTGCTTGTTTGATCTAGGATTATCAATTTATCACGTTGAGTTATTTTCTAAAATAATAAAAAAATAGATAAAAAAACGTTGTCTTTCTCTCAAATTAAATTCAAATTAAACAAAAAACTCAAAAAGAGTCATGCTCTCAAATACAGCTACTCACTACGAATAATAAATATATAATATAACAATTAAATCATATGCATATTTCTTTTTGGGTGACAACACTTTTGTTTCTTCCTATTAGTTAGGAAGTAAATTTTGATATTATATCTTTAATTTACAATCATGGAGTCGCCATATATAAAAGATTCAAGTCCTCCTCCTAAGAAATAATTGGTAGGGACATTAAAATGTGTTTGAAGAAGAAGGGAAGAAAATTCCAAGACTCATCACGTCATTATTATTGTAAAATCTCCCGTCAACGGAATGGGCAAACGGTATGGTAAGGGTGCTTGCTGTGGTTTTCGTGCGAAAATGGTTTTGCATTGCATGGAGATTGGAGAATACAGACAAAATGGTTGAAAAAGAATCTTGAAAAAGGAGAGGACATTGGATAGTAAACACTAGGATAAGGTTCATCTCCTTTGTTCCATTTTTGGCACTCTCCCATTTCGATTGACTTCACAAGATAAGATTGATTATTGAATTTCTATGCTACAATTTATATTTTTTAACTTTTCAACTTAAAATTGAAAAGAAAAAGAGTAAATATCGTTTTTGTCTCCAACGTTTTGGGTAAATCTTATTTGTGTCCCTAACGTTTAAATTGTCTTATTTGTATCCCTAACATTTGTAAAAGTGATTCAATGTTATCCTGCTGTAAATTACACATCATGAACGCTTTAGTTTGAGTTTTAAAAATCTCTTCTTGAAGTTAGAATACAAATGTCTGGGATAGAATCGATGATCTACTCCGAAAAATAGCTTATCAAAAGTTGAAACTAATTCCTACAACATTTACATAATTCACTTTTTTAGGGACATAATTGAATCTAACACAAATAGTGGGTATAATATTAAAATCGAACACATTCAAATTAGACATAATTGAGAATGAATGCATCCAAGTTAGAATAATTGAAAAATATAATCTGATTTGTTAGTATAATTGATAATAGAATATCATTGAATCACTTTTATAAACATTAGGGATACAAATAGAACGATTTAAACGTTAGAGACACAAATAAGACTTACCCCAAACGTTAGGGACAAAAACAATACTTTACTCAAAGAAAAATTATTGAATTTCTTAAAATTTATTGATTTTCAAGAATTTGTTTGAATTAAAAGGAAAAGAAATATTTTACAATCACAATATTTAAACTTTTAGAAAATATGCATATACCAACCGAAAAATCCAAACATATGATTTTGTCAAAATTTTTATACAATTCTTGTAATAGTTGAAAAAAAAAAAGAAGAATGCCTTCCATAATATATATAATAGAATGCTTTTCATTGTTTGTTTATTTTCGTCATAGATGCTTATTTATCAGTTTTTTTGGAGATGACAGATCTTTGTGAATATCAGTAAATATTAATTGCAAAAAAGTTTTAAAATATATAACAGAAAATAATAAATATAACACAATTAACCCTAAAGTTAAAATATAATATAAAAATCCATTCGTATCATTTTAAGGTTATTTTTATTAAATACACAATAAATATATTGAAATTTTAAAATATTTATTTTTTATTACAGACTTATTATATTGATGCCCTTAACAAGTGGTTTTAGAACACTTATTAATAATTTCTTAAAATATTTAACTTTTCTATTTTTTAGATTCATTGACAATTTAATGTATTTATGTACAAATTTTGTGGATATACTAAATTACTAATGAACCTAAAAGTAGTGTGTAAAGAAGAGAAATATTATGAGAATGATGGATCTTTCAATTTTCATTAATGTCCAATACAAACAGGATTTTAGCAATGCAAACCATCAAAAACTTTGTATAGACTTCCACACACAAAATTTTGGGCTCTTGGTCAATATGATATTTGTGCATCAGCTACCCCAACAAAAAATAATGACTCTTTTGGATCAGAGGGTTTACCAATAGGTTTGGATGATGGACATATATGTATTAAACACCCAATTAATGAATTATCGATATACCGGATCTCTTTAAGTTGGGCTCAACATCTGTTGGGTTTTATCAAACTCTTGATATTACAGAAATGGAATTCAAATAATTAATTAATTAATAGACGGACGTCCAAAAAAAAAAAAAAGTGAATACCCAATTTAACTCTTGACAATTTTTTCGAAAGACAACGAGGTCCTTAGAAAAAAAAAAAAAACACTTTCCGGCTCCTGATATTTTTTTTCCGTGAGACAAATTAGCCCCTACGTCAATAGTATGTTTCTGGGGTTAACGGAACGTGAATATATGGCAAGTTAAGATGGTGATATGTCCGTTAAGTGCTAGCTTGGATTGGCATATTAATGAATCACCCAATCCGACCTTTGACAATTTTTGAAAAATATAATTTCGTGTTTTATCTGCACAGAACATGACCAACCCTAAACGCCTCTTCTTCCTTCCTTCTTTTGTAGAATCCTAACTGTCTACCACCATGAGCCATGAAGATCATTTTTCAGAAACTAGGGGTTGCACGCTGCGTGGTTATGATGTTGGCAAAGAGAGTAAGTGCTGCACCTTTTGGAAAACACATAACATCATAATTAAACTTTAAATTTTAATAGATAGATAGACAGATTTTAATGTAGATTATTCATTAAACATGTCAATATGAATTATATATTAATTTATCTAAAATTCAGATAGATTAGTTCATACCAAATAATTTCAAGGTATACTTGTTTAAACTCTTGCAAAAATTTAAATAAAACTATGTAACAAGTTAATGAAAATCTATGACCAATGGAACATTTTTGTGTATGCGTATATGTGGTGGAACAAAGACAAATATCATTTTTAAGAAGAGCATGTAAGATTCAAAACAGACATAATATTGCATTGCATTAGACTAAAATGCAAACTTATGAACAATAAGGAATCGAAGCATCAACCTCAATAAAACACCTAAGTTTTTTGGTCAAAATATACAGAGCATATTTGTTGTTATTGAATCCTAAGCCATGATCTAATTCAGCCCTTCATGCAAAATTTGAATATAAACTATACTCCAAATCATAAGTTTCAAAGCATGTTCAATAGCAGAGAGTGTGAATAAAACCAGCTTCAACTTGATCATACACATGCAATGGCAAAGAAAGTGAGTAACAAAGCTTACTTCTCAACAGACAATTTTTTCGTCACGGTACCGTCAAAACGCCGTCAATAATTCCGTCGGGAGCACTGTCTTCCTCCAAGTGAAGGGTCTTCAACGAATTTTGGAAGGGAGAGAATTAGGATTTTTGTAATTTTAGAGAGTGAAAGAGGGTTTTGTGTTATCACATATGGATCTTCTTTTTTTAATAAAATTGTTAGGGACCAGATTAAGTGGCCCATTAATCTGTGCATCCAGGTTGGCATTTAACTGACATATCATTAACGTAAACGTGTTACGTAGACATGGTCAATTAACTCTAGAGACAAATTATTAATGGAAGGACTAACTTATTTAACGGAGTTAAAAAATAGGAGCTGAAAAAGAGTTTTTTTTTTTTTAAGGGATCTCGTTATCTTTTAATGTTATTATCAGGGCAGAATTTTTCCTCAAAAAAGAATAATTAATAGACACCAAACAATAAAAAAAGAAAAAATTTGAGTGTTCGGTGTTCCAGATACGATGGTATATTAAAAAAATGATAAAATAGACATTAATTTGTAGGATGAAATCTTAACGTCAACATATTAGTCATATAAAAATTCCATAAATGGAATGTGTGTATATTTCAAATTAGCTTTTGAGTTTGTTAGTATTGAGTTTATGATTATTTCTTTTTTGGTTAATATTTTTCGATCATATTTAGTTTCCAAGTTTTTATGATTTGGATAAAGTCAAAGTGTTTCGCCTATGAATTATATATGTTGTAATTTGCAGACTTTTCCAACTCCGGGACCAACTAAGTTTGCCGTTGTCGCAGTTGTCGTTTTCAAAACCAAAGCCACAACTTTGGACTGAGTCATTGTGTACTTGGCAATTAATTAAAGCGGCAGATAATTAAGCTCTCTATACAATTAGGATTAAAAAAAAAAAAAAAAAAGAAATCTTGTGTTTGTTTGGAATCTTTACATGGACATTGTAAAATTTATTTTATGGTGTGTCAACTTTTTTTTTTCTTTTTATCCTTTGCAAATCAAAATTATTAGAACATATTTAAAAATTTTGCTAGGTAAATAATAACACCACAAAACTCAGCCTTGTGTGCAATGTCTTTTTCTTTCTTGTAATGTTAGTTTAAACAGCAAGTACTCAAGGTACATACACATGTCCTGTTTTCCTTTCAAATGTTCATTATTAATATTCCCTTCAATGCATACAAATATATCCAGACTATGAACCTTTCAAAACTTGCTTATCGTCATTCTTCTTCCCTACTTTCACTCCAATTTCCTTTTTTTGTTTTCTCCCAAAAATCCGATCCCTTCGTACATTTTTCTTGTTACAAGCGAAAAATCAGGAGTTAATACTCAAATAAATTTTTTAAATTTAAATTTTGAGGTCGGATTCAATTTGATCATATTCTCAAAATTTTAATTGAATTAAATTGAATTTTAAAATGTATAATCATAATTCGGTATTAACTCTTGAGCTGATTTTTATTAACGACGTGTTGATTTGATATATTAACTTGCTGTTAGGGGTGTCCATGGATCGGATCCGATCCGCATATCCGCGGTGTTTATCCGAATCCGATCCGAAAATTGCGGATATGGATCCGATCCGCAAGGCTTTCGGATCGGATCGGATCGGATCCACACACTAATCGGATCAGATTGCGGATTTTGTGTTGGTATCCGCATATCCGCGTATCCGCAAAAATAAAGAAATAAATAAGTAAAATATTCTTTTTATGTTTTATTTTAACTAATAATTATCATATATGTTAAATTATTTTAATTTATTATTCAAAAAAAGTATGTTTAATATTATTTTAAGAGTAAACATATTTAAAAGAATAGAAAAAATAAATTTTATTGATATTTTTTTAATAAAAATAAGTTTTTAAAAATATTTTTGTGTTTTGCGGATATATCCGATATCCAATCCGATCCGATCCGCAAATGTGCGGATCGGATCGGATCCAACCTTAAAAACTGCGGATATTGGATCCGATCCGATCCGATGATTTTAGTGCGGATCGGATTGAAATTTTAGTCATATCCGATCCGATCCGATCCGCGGACACCCCTACTTGCTGTAATTTAAATTCCTCGTTCAAGTTTCATGTGATCTAGACCTATGAACTTTCAGAAGCTTAGCCATTACTTGTAGAACCCCAAAATTTTCAAACTGAACTTGTTATTGTCGTCTTCGTAAGGATATTAGCGAACCAATCAAATTTATAGAAGGTCTACTACATCTCAGTCACTTGAAATCTAGATAATAAGTCTAAATCTTGATAAATTAACGTGTAAAATTAACACGCCGTTCACGTAAATTAGTTCAGAGACTAACGCGAGTTACTGTTATAAATTTTGGGATCCAAACTGAGTCAATTATAATTTTAAGGATTAATTTGAGTTCAACCTAAAATTTCAGAGACAAATTGAATATTAACTCAAAAAGTAAGTGTGTTTCACACCAATTAATTAGTTTATTAACATTAAAAATAATAATATGTATTTCTTTGAGCTTAATCACTACAAAAAATTATCGAAATATCGACCAATTATGATGATTTTTAAAACCTTGGTCGCTAATTAGAAAATAGCAACCAACTTCGGTCGCTAACCGTTAGCGACCGATCTTCAACCAATGCTACCAAACTAGTACAAAACGATATTGGTTGCTAATAAAATCGGCGACCAATTTTTCGGTTACTAAATTGGTCGGTGAAAAAATCGGTTGGTAAATAGTGTTGAGTTAAGAAATTAACAAAATTAATCAGTGATGACAAACATTATTTTTGGCAAAATAAATAATTAGAGTTGTTTAACTAATAAATATACATTGCTAATTATTTATGTTATGCTGCAGGCCATAATTCAATTTAAGCAGCCCAAGTTGAATGAATGACAAAACAAGGCTAATGGGCTGAATGGTAAGTATAAATAGATCAAACCCAAGCCATTCATCTCAAACAAATTCATCAAAGAAGCATAGCAAGGCACCACGGGCTAAAGAGAGAAGAACCCGATCCAAGCCCAATTTTGTTTCAGCAAACAATTCCCTCCATCTTGCTCCAACTAAAGCAACGTTCCTCTCCTCTCTAATCAAGTCAAATCAAGAGTTCAGAAAAGTAAGAAAGAGAAAGAGAGAAAAAGCTTCCTCCATAAGCTAATAACCAAAGAAGCAAGAGAGAGAGAGTTGAAGCTTGAAGCACAGAAGCTAAAACAGAAATCTCAAGCTAAATCAAGCTTAAGAAAGGTAATCCATCTCATCTTGCATGCATCAAATCCTCATCTCTTCTTCCCAACTCTCTGCACTACCCGAAAATGGCATTGAAGGGAAAGTTGTTCGCTGCCCTATTCTGCTGTGTATCTACGGTCTTAATCAAGACTTGGGGACCAAGTTGGTGTTCAATGGTTCAGATTTGGTTGACCATGAGAAGATTTCCATGGTTACTGCTTTGTGGCTTTCGGTCAAGTTGGAAAAGTCAGAAGCAAAAGTTCTACTTTGATGCTTGAGAAGAAAAAGTAAGCTTGTGGGTTGGTGAAGCTCAAGCCTCAAGGTGTTGACATTGGAAGATGAACTCAGCCACATGCAAGGAGATATAAGGAGTTTGCTGTTCATTCAGAAACTAAGGAGAGAAAACCAGTGAACCTGAGGTGTTTGTTCTAAGAGAGTTCTTTGAAGAAGTTCAACTAACTGGACAGTGTAACCTAATCAAAGGTGCATTCCGCCAGTATGAAGAACTAAATCAGAGGCTTGCTAATCTGGTTTTTCGCATAGCACAGAGGCTGTTGATGAAGTCAATCTCCTTCATGTTTTACTGATTGTAATGTACTTTTCTAAGCTTATCTTTCTGTAATTTCTTGAGAGAAAAGGCATTGTGAGAAAGCTTGAGAAAAAGCCATGAGTGGAAAAAGGCTGAGAGAAACACTTGAGAGAAAAGCCTAGAGTTATTTTCTGATTTCTTTAGGTTGATTAAGTGTTTTGTATCTAGTATCTGAATGGTATCCCTTTCTTAGTTGGGTTAGCACTAAGAGGTATAGTTAGGTATTAGCATAGCCAATGTCAAGTTAGGTTAGAACTTGAGTGTGAAAGGATTGGGTCAATCCTGTGTTATTGGTGTATGTAATACTGTTTACTATAGTGAAATTCTTCCACAGTTGTGGAGGAGACTGGATGTAGGTTGCATAGCACAAGGCAACCGAACCAGGATACATGCTGGTGTTAGCCTTTCTCTTCTCTGCTGTGTTCTGTTTTCTGATATTCATGAGACAAAAATAAATTGTCTCATAAATTTCCGCTGCTAAGTTACAACAGAATTAGAATTGCAAATCTGTTTTAAAAGGGGTAACAACAGTAATTAAAAGGAAGGCATAGATTCAACCCCCCCTTCTCTAAGCCTACCACAACCTTCAATTGGTATCAGGAGCTAAGGTCTCAAGAATCAAGCTTAACCGCTTGGAGCAAAGATCCAATGGCGAACAATCTGGGCACAACCACAATTGCCTACACCCTCACTGAAGGCCAGTCAAACAACCGGCCACCTTTCTTTAACGGAAAGAACTATTCCTACTGGAAAGAAAGGATAAGGATCTTCATCCAATCCATTGACTACAACTTATGGAAGATCGTTGTGAGTGGTCCCAAGATCCCAACAAAAACAAGTGCTGATGGAGTGGTGACTCCGAAAGAAGAAGCTGAATGGAATGAAGATGACAAGAAGAAGATAGAGCTGAACGCTAAAGCAATCAACCTTCTTCACTGTGCGATCAGCTTTGAAGAGTACCGGAAGGTGTCTAGATGCAAGACAGCCAAAGAAATCTGGGAAAAACTTCAGGTTACACACGAAGGCACTAAACAAGTCAAAGAAACGAGGATTGATATGCTGCGAAAAGAGTATGAGATGTTTAGCATGAAGGATGGAGAAAGCATTGATGAAGCATTTGAGAGATTCTCAATCATAATCAACAACCTAGATGCTATGGGTACAAACTATGCAGAACAAACCTTGGTGAGAAAACTCCTCAGAAGCCTCACAAAAGAGTGGGAAAACACTGCCACTGTCCTAACCGAGAGTAACAACATAAGTCCCATAACCTATGATGAGCTGAGAGGAAAACTCCTTGCCTATGAAGCCACACACACAAACACATACTCAAAGAAAAAGGGAATAGCCCTCAAGTCACAAATAGAACCAAAAGAGAGTGAGTCTAGTGATGGTATTTCAGATGACGAACTTTTGTTTTTTGCTAGGAAATTTAGAAGGATGATGAAAAGCAAGAGCAAATACAAGGGTTCAAGTTCAAAGGAGCAAAAGATGGACTTGAGCAAGGTGACATGCCATCATTGCAAGGAGGCTGGACACTTCAAGTCAAACTGTCCAAAGCTCAAAAAGGAGGACAAAGACAAGAGGGAAAGGAAGAGAGTACTCATGGCAGCTTGGGAGGATCTTGAGAATGACTCAAATGAAGAAGATGAATCTGAAGGAGATGACAAAGACTGCTTCATGGCTGGAAACAACAATCTTGATGAGATTTGCCTAGCATCCAAGAACAAAAAGGACTTGTGGTACATGGATAGTGGATGTTCAAGGCACATGACTGGAAGGTCAACCTACTTCATCAAACTAAATAAGTATGATGGAGGTTTTGTGACCTTTGGAGATGATGGTAAAGGTAAAATCATTGCTGTTGGAAAAGTAGGTAATGAGCAATCTACTTTCATTGATGATGTACTTTTAGTTTGTGGTTTAAAGCACAATCTTTTAAGTATAAGTCAGCTGTGTGACTTGGGATATTTAGTTGTTTTCAAAAGGCTTGAATGCTGTGTTGTTAATGAAAAGACAAATGAAGTGATGTTTGTTGCCAAGCGTTTCAATAATATGTATGGACTTACTCTTGATGAACTAAAGAATCAAAATGTAGCTTGTCTTCACTCTAAAGAATCTGAAAAGTGGTTATGGCACAAGAGATTGGGCCATGCAAGTATGTTTCAAATAAACAAACTTGTAAAGAAAGAATTAGTAAGAGGTCTTCCTTTGATAAAGTTTGACAAAGACATCACTTGTGATGCTTGCCAAATGGGAAAACAAACAAAAAGTTCTTTTAAACCAAAGGAAGACATCTCTACTAAAAGACCACTTGAGTTGCTACACATTGATTTATTTGGTCCAACAAGAACTCAAAGCCTAGGTGGTAAATATTATGGTTTAGTAATTGTGGATGACTACACTAGGTTTGGTTGGGTTTTATTTCTTGCACACAAAAATGAAGCCTTTTCGGCCTTTGAACCTTTTTGCAAGAAAATTCAAAATGAAAAGGATTTGAAAATCTCTTCTATAAGAAGTGATCATGGAACTGAATTTGAAAATAATTTGTTTGAATCCTTTTGTGAGGAATTTGGAATATCTCACAACTTCTCTTGTCCAAGAACACCACAACAAAATGGTGTTGTGGAAAGAAGAAATAGAAGCATACAAGAAATGACAAGAGCCATGCTTTGTGAGAGCAATGTTCCAAAATTCCTTTGGGCTGAAGCGGTTAACACAGCTTGCCACATTTTAAATAGAACAATCATAAGGAAATTTTTGAAGAAAACCCCTTATGAACTTTGGAAAGGCTACCCACCAAACTTAGATTACTTGCACATCTTTGGATGCAAATGTTTTGTTTTAAATAACAAAGAAAATTTGGGAAAATTTGATCCAAAGGCTTATGAGTGTTTGTTTGTTGGATATTCCACAACTAGTAAAGCATATAGGGTTTATCATCAAGATGCTAGAATTATTGAAGAGTCCATACATGTTACATTCTGTGATACTAACTTGGTGCAAAGCATTTTGGAAGATGTTGATGCAGGAAATCAAGCTCAAAAGGAGGATGAGAATGCTCAGAATCATGGAAAAGAGAATTCTGGACAAGCTGAACCAGAAACAGCAAATGATGAAAATTCAAGAGACAATTCCATTTTGTCTCATGAATCTGAAGGAAATTCTGCAGACAGCAGCACACAGAATCCCTTGGTGACTGAATCTGCCTCCAAGTCCACCAGACCTCGTGAATGGAGATTCTTGAAGAATTATCCTGAGGAATTTGTCATTGGGGACGTCTCTCATGGGGTGCAAACAAGGTCCTCCACTAGAAAGGCAAATGAAGGTTCAAACATTGCCCTTCTTTCACAAATAGAGCCTCAAAACGTCAAGGAAGCACTTAGTGACCCTTCTTGGGTTAAAGCTATGGAGGATGAACTTCTTGAGTTTGAAAAGAACCAAGTGTGGACGTTGGTTCCAAGGCCAAGTGGAAAGAAAGTGACCGGCACCAAGTGGATATTCCGGAACAAATTGGGAGAAGATGGTAGCATTGCAAGGAACAAGGCAAGGCTGGTGGCACAAGGATATGACCAAGAAGAAGGAATCGACTTTGATGAATCCTTTGCCCCTGTTGCCCGAATGGAAGCCATAAGACTTCTCTTAGCCTATGCTGCATTTTGTGGTTTTAAATTATACCAAATGGATGTGAAATGTGCATTTTTGAATGGAGTGATAGATAGAGAAGTGTATGTGGAGCAGCCTCCTGGTTTTGAAAATAAAGAGCATTTTGATCATGTTTTCAAACTTTCTAAAGCTCTCTATGGTTTAAGACAAGCTCCTAGAGCTTGGTATGAGAGACTTAGCTCTTTTCTTTTGAAAAATGGTTTTCAAAGAGGCACCACTGATACAACTCTATTTATCAAGAATTCTAATGATTCTTTTATCCTAGTCCAAATATATGTTGATGACATTATTTTTGGATCAGCTAATGAATCCCTTTGTTCTGAATTTGGAAAACTCATGACAAGTGAATTTGACATGAGTATGATGGGTGAACTTAATTTCTTCCTTGGGATGCAAATTAAACAAACTGAAAAAGGTATTTTCATTCATCAAGAGAAGTATGCCAAGGAATTAGTTAAGAAATTTGGTATGGAAAATGCCAAACCCATGGGAACTCCCATGCATCCTAATTCTAAATTAGATAAGGGAGAAACTGAGAAAGATGTTGATGAGACTAGGTATAGAGGAATGATTGGCTCTCTTATGTACTTAACTTCCTCTAGACCCGATATTGTGCAAAGCGTTGGATTGTGTTCTAGGTTCCAATCCAAACCAAAAGAGTCACATCTTTCTGCAGCTAAAAGGATCATTAGATATGTTCATGGCACATCCAATTTTGGTCTTTGGTATCCTAAGATTGATGATTTTTCTGCAGTTGGTTACTGTGATGCAGATTTTGCTGGTGATAGAGTTGATAGAAGGAGCACTTCTGGTTTATGTTGCTTCCTTGGGAAGTCCTTAAATGTATGGTCAAGTAAGAAGCAACCAACAGTGGCTCTTTCCACTGCAGAGGCTGAGTATATAGCTGCTTCTTCTTGTTGTTCTCAGCTTTTATGGTTAAAAACACAGCTTGCTGATTACAAATTAAAGGCTGAAAATATTCCCCTGCTGTGTGATAATATGAGTGCCATTAATATTTCTAAAAATCCAGTTTTGCACTCTAGGACTAAACATATTGAAGTGAAATTTCACTCAATAAGGGAACATGTCCAAAAGGGGGATATTAGTATTCAATTTGTTAAATCAGAGGAGCAATTAGCAGATATTTTTACAAAACCATTAGCTGAGGATAGATTCTGCATGCTTAGGACTTGTTTAGGAATTTTGAGTTATGATTCCTTGTTTGAAAAATGCTAATGTATTTGCTGGAGCTTTTTGTCTCATAAACAGGTATGAGACAATTCTGGGCAGGTGATGAATGTTTCCCTCATGTCAACGTGTTCTGGGCTTGCTTCAAGAAAAAAATTGATCTGGACCAACCTCAATTCAGATCTGGGTTGTCCTATATGTTTCATTTAATCTAAATCACCTCAAGGCCCTAACATGAATGTTACAATCTTGTTTGTTATTTTTTTTGATGACTTGTGTGTTTCTTAAAAGGTTTTCAATAAATGTTTTGTGGCCCAAATAGATTTCAAGAGGATTTAATTTTGGCCCAAAAAGGTGTTTCAGGTTAATAGTGTTGTTTTTTTTTTAAATTTTAAAATTAATTTTTGAAATCAAATAAAATCTTTCTTGAATGAGGTCATGTCTTTTCAAGTCTTTTCAAATGGTGATGCAGTTGCATGGTTTAGGAAACTTGCTTTTGGGTACGGTTACCAACACTCCCTCTCTTCCCTCCATAACTCCTTCTCCATCACTTCGGTTTTCACCACTACCCTTACTACTCTCTCTACTTCTTAAATTGAAACTAACCAAATGAGGAAGAAAACCATTGCAAAAAGGGCTCCTCGAGAGAAGGTTTTCAAGCTACCCACAAAGCCATCCACTCGCTCTCAAGACCACACCTTTACCCCTTCTCCTTCTCCTCCTACCTCTCCTCATCGCTGTGACCCCATGGCTCGGACCAAAAACACTCCCAGGTTTCCTGCCTCTGCCAAGCCGACGCCACCACCAAAGGCCACACCTTCCAAGCCTGGCTCCTCAAAACCAAGTTCAGCAAAGCCTGGCTCCTCCAAAGGCAAACGTCAGGCGACTGAGGAACCCATACCCGAACCAACACAACCAAAATCCAGGTCGGTTCCAATGCGATCTCAACGAGGTAACACTCAAGTCCCTCTCCAGAATGTTAAAGAACCAGACATTGGACCTTTTGATCACAAAGCTCATTTTTTGACTTCTCATTCGAACTATAACCCTTATAGATTCAAATCTGCCATGAACAATGATTTTTATGAGAAGGTTATCCAGTATCGTACCCTTTGTCCCTCTTTTCTTGCTGATTTGCCATCTTTGAAAAGAAAAGGTTTTCCTTTTGTTGATAACTTGATTTTTCTGGACTGGAATCACCTTTTTGATATCAAAAAACCTGTTTATCCCTTGTTGGTTAAAGAGTTTTATGCAAACATGACTTATCATGAGGGCACTGCTCATTCGTATGTCAAGGGTCGAGATATCGTTTTAAACAATGAGACCATCAGTGATGCTTTGAAGTATACTGATGTTGGGCCCTGTGCCTACACGTCAGTTAAGTGGGATGAAGGAGTTGGTGTCTCTTACAATGATGCCCTGGCTAGTATTTGTGAACATATCTCCTTGATAAATGGTATTACACCCACACACAAAGCCCTAGGATATGAACGTGCTCAGTTGCACCGCATGGTCAACCACATTATACTTCCTCAAAGTGGTTCATATCAAAGGGTTTCATACACTGACACTCTTGTTTTATATGCCCTTCTCACCAAAACTGAAATTTCATTTGCATATTTGATGGTAAGATACATGTTTGATTCGGTTAGAAGTGAAAAGGACAAAGCTCTACCTTATGGCATGTTTCTAACTTGTATTTTTGAGTATTTTGGTGTTGACTTGACCAATGAGAAATATGAGAATAGACATTCATACCTAAAGGGGGGTGGTTCAGTGAAACAGAACAAAGGACCCACTCGATCTGAACGAGTCGTCCTAGATGATGAAGATGAGGATTTTGTCCCTGAGGATTCCACTGCTCCTTCCACTGAGGGTACTTCCATTTCCACTGGGAAGAAATCCACTCTGCTGAATGTAGTCAGGGATGTTGCTCAAGAGTTTGTCTCTCAATCGAACCACTTGATTGAATTGAGCAAAGAGAAAAGGAAGCTGGCTAGCAAGCATGAGAACTTCCTGAAGAAGTCAAGGGATAGGGTGGCTGTACTGATGACCTTCATTGATAACCTTCAAAATGATGAAGATGCTGCCACTGATGTTGAAGAGGATGCTGTTTCGGAAGGGAATGGTTCTGATGCCTAGGATTTGTCTCATAAAAACTGCTGCTGCTCTCTTTTTGTCTCATGATTTCTGCTTCTTTTGCTACTTTTGAACTATTTCCTTTTGGATGACTGTAATAACTCTTACTACTGATGCTCTTTAGACAGCTTAATTAGTACATTGATCTGTGCTCTAACTCTTTTCTGCAGGATGCAAGACTTTGTTTTTATTGCTCTTATCCGCCCTTGATGACAAAAGGGGGAGTAAAATAGCAATAAAATAGCAATAGCAACAGGATAGGATAGTAGACTTGTTACTTATTTTTGCTGCATTAATACTTGTTTCTCACATGCTGAATCCGTTTGCTGATGGTAATAGCTTGATGTTGAGCTGATTATGTGATGTTGCTCATTTGATATCCATTGTACAAGATATACTGTACATAACTCTTTATTGTGCTTCCTTTAAGTACAATGTGAAACAGGGACAAAGAGGAAAGCATAGATTCAGGGGGAGCAACATAAAATCAAAGGGAGTTTTCTAAACCTAACTCAAACTTACTTCCTTTTGATTATTGCTTAAATCATGTTTGTCATCAAGGGGGAGATTGTTGAGTTAAGAAATTAACAAAATTAATCAGTGATGACAAACATTATTTTTGGCAAAATAAATAATTAGAGTTGTTTAACTAATAAATATACATTGCTAATTATTTATGTTATGCTGCAGGCCATAATTCAATTTAAGCAGCCCAAGTTGAATGAATGACAAAACAAGGCTAATGGGCTGAATGGTAAGTATAAATAGATCAAACCCAAGCCATTCATCTCAAACAAATTCATCAAAGAAGCATAGCAAGGCACCACGGGCTAAAGAGAGAAGAACCCAATCCAAGCCCAATTTTGTTTCAGCAAACAATTCCCTCCATCTTGCTCCAACTAAAGCAACGTTCTTCTCCTCTCTAATCAAGTCAAATCAAGAGTTCAGAAAAGTAAGAAAGAGAAAGAGAGAAAAAGCTTCCTCCATAAGCTAATAACCAAAGAAGCAAGAGAGAGAGAGTTGAAGCTTGAAGCACAGAAGCTAAAACAGAAATCCCAAGCTAAATCAAGCTTAAGAAAGGTAATCCATCTCATCTTGCATGCATCAAATCCTCATCTCTTCTTCCCAACTCTCTGCACTACCCGAAAATGGCATTGAAGGGAAAGTTGTTCGCTGCCCTATTCTGCTGTGTATCTACGGTCTTAATCAAGACTTGGGGACCAAGTTGGTGTTCAATGGTTCAGATTTGGTTGACCATGAGAAGATTTCCATGGTTACTGCTTTGTGGCTTTCGGTCAAGTTGGAAAAGTCAGAAGCAAAAGTTCTACTTTGATGCTTGAGAAGAAAAAGTAAGCTTGTGGGTTGGTGAAGCTCAAGGCTCAAGGTGTTGACATTGGAAGATGAACTCAGCCACATGCAAGGAGATATAAGGAGTTTGCTGTTCATTCAGAAACTAAGGAGAGAAAACCAGTGAACCTGAGGTGTTTGTTCTAAGAGAGTTCTTTGAAGAAGTTCAACTAACTGGACAGTGTAACCTAATCAAAGGTGCATTCCGCCAGTATGAAGAACTAAATCAGAGGCTTGCTAATCTGGTTTTTCGCATAGCACAGAGGCTGTTGATGAAGTCAATCTCCTTCATGTTTTACTGATTGTAATGTACTTTTCTAAGCTTATCTTTCTGTAATTTCTTGAGAGAAAAGGCATTGTGAGAAAGCTTGAGAAAAAGCCATGGGTGGAAAAAGGCTGAGAGAAACACTTGAGAGAAAAGCCTAGAGTTATTTTCTGATTTCTTTAGGTTGATTAAGTGTTTTGTATCTAGTATCTGAATGGTATCCCTTTCTTAGTTGGGTTAGCACTAAGAGGTATAGTTAGGTATTAGCATAGCCAATGTCAAGTTAGGTTAGAACTTGAGTGTGAAAGGATTGGGTCAATCCTGTGTTATTGGTGTATGTAATACTGTTTACTATAGTGAAATTCTTCCACAGTTGTGGAGGAGACTGGATGTAGGTTGCATAGCACAAGGCAACCGAACCAGGATACATGCTGGTGTTAGCCTTTCTCTTCTCTGCTGTGTTCTGTTTTCTGATATTCATGAGACAAAAATAAATTGTCTCATAAATTTCCGCTGCTAAGTTACAACAGAATTAGAATTGCAAATCTGTTTTAAAAGGGGTAACAACAGTAATTAAAAGGAAGGCATAGATTCAACCCCCCTTCTCTAAGCCTACCACAACCTTCAAATAGCAACCAACTATTCAGTCGCTAAATCAGTCGCTGATGTCTCATTATAAAATCTAAAATTAATCGCTGTTACTGATTTTTTAATTATAGATTTTTACTAATTTCACATATACCATTATTAAAATTCGATTTTCATAAATAATTATATTTCAACAAAATATAAAAAATATCAAATAGAGATCAATTTTTTAAATAAATATCTTGTAAGTACCTACAACCAAACGTGTTGGAAGAGGATGCCATCGAGTGTGTAACTGCTTTGAGAGTGATTTGGAACCTCATGCGCGTGCTTCAGCTATAGTTGCAAATTGAAACAAGGTGAACAAACAGTAAGAAAACAAATCAAGAACATACAAATTAAGAAATCGAGGCGTTTCTTGGTTTTGGAAACCTGATTCTCTTTCGTTGGATGTTCGAGATTGAGAACGGAAAGTGATGGCTCGCTGGAAAATCTTGTTATTTGTTGACATGTGTATAAACCTTAACTACCAGATCTGGATGGTGATAAGACGATCTGCGAACTCAGATGACGCCAACACCGCCGGAATCTCAAAGAAGAAGGCGACGACGCCAAGACCTCAGAAAACGACACTGCAATCAGAAGATGATAAAGACGGCGCTGCGACGAAGAGACGACAATGGTGTGAGTAACTCAGAAGACGAAGAAGACGGTGCTGTGCTTCTGGCGTGTAACTCAGTAACTGAAGGGAGAATATGAGAATGGTGTGGTGAATTAGGGTTGGTGACGGTAATTTAGTAACTATTTTATTTTTCTAAATTAGCGACTAATTTAGTGACTGATGAGTTTATAGCGACCAAATAATTTTTCATCATATTTTTTTATCGGTTGCAAAATCGGTCGCTAAATTAAAAATTAGTGATCGATTTTGTGACCAAGAGTCCCAAAGATGGTACTTCTTTATTTTGGTTGCTAATTCGGTCACTAAATTAAAAAATAGCGACCGATTTTAGCGACCAACTTTATCCTGATTGTATAAAAAAGTAATCGGTCGCTAATTCGATTGCTATTAGTGACCGATTTAACGACCACTGCCTTAATGACCAAATAAATTTTTACTAATTCTCTATTGGTTGCAAAATCGATCGCTAAATTAAAAATAGCGACCGATTTTGTGACCAAGAACCCCAAAGACGTTATTTCTCTTGTTTTGGTTGCTAATTCGATTGTTAACTTAAAAAAATAGCGACCGATTTAACGATCAATTTTATTTTAGTTATATAAAAAACTTATCGGTCGCTGAATGTAATTAGCAACCGATTTAGCGACTAACTTTTCTCTAGTCCTAAAAATTTTATATCGATCACTAAATCAGTTGTTATTAGCAATCAATTTTTTAAGTCGTTAAAATTGGTTGCTATTTTAATAATTTTTTGTAGTGAATGAATATTTATGAGGATATTTATTCATTGTTTACTGAAAATTTTCTTATAACGACTAAAAATAACTAAAGTCTACGTCGTTAATTATAAAAGAAAGTTATCGCATGGGTTAACTTCCTTTGAATTAAATTTATTAAGTTGCATATTCAAATATGGTGTTCTATTATGGATTGATTCCATGTGCTAGCTAGCTAGGTACATGTAGGGAGACAAATACCACTAAAAATAATCTAAAAATACATGAGACACCATGTCATCACCATGAATTACGTACTTGCATACATTATCATTTATTCATTTAATACCGTTTTCTCGAAGAGTACATAAATGTGACTATTCAAATATTTTGTTACGAGGAAAATAGAACTTGGGATGAAAAATTGAAAAGAAATCGCAGAAAGAGTAGTCATGGAGATTATCTATTACAAATGTGATCCACCATAAGCCCATATGAAGATGAAGACTTGCCGGCACAAACAAATTGGGATGGAATAGGGAGAGAGTGAGTATTCTAGTTATTATTGTTTAATTTTGTTAATATAAAAATCTAATTTTATTATAAAAGTATAATTGATACAATACATGAAAATTTTTATATGTTAATTTTTTTTTTTACTTTAGAATAGTATGGATAGATAATATTTTAAATTTTTTAACTTTACAAAATGTGATAACTATAATGAAAAATTTTAAACTTTATAAAAATGCATTGTGTACATGCCCAAAATTTATATTAAATTGTGTGTCGAGCACGAATTATAACAATTGTTTGCTACACTAAATCATTGGCATCCATTCTTGTGGCATGGACGCATGGTAAACCGTTGTAACATGACACAATTTAGTATACAAAAATGTTTGGTAATAAAAAAAAAATCAACAAAAAACAGTCATAACTTGCCTTATTTAGCATTCATTAATTGTTGCGACAATTAATTAATGTTAAATAAAGTAAGTTTTGGCTGTTTTTTTTTGTTTAGCTAGCATTAGTGAAGGAATGTACTTTCCTATTACATCGTTGATTTACTCAAATGACACCACCTACTAAATTGTGGTAAAATACAACGATGTACATGCATGAAAGAAAAATATAAAAATACAATGTAATTAATTTGAAATAATGAGGACATTCACCTAAAATTTTATTCTAAACAATTTATTTAGGTGATTTATCCAAATTTTTAACTACTAAAAATAAGAGATTTCAATTTCCACCTATAACGAAAGAATTTTAATTTTTTCCTCTGATCTCTCAACCTCATAAAATGCATTTGATAGGATATTTTAAAAATACAACTAATATTGATAGTTCAACCAAATAAAATATTCTTAAATTAAATGAAATATAGTTACAATGTTTAAGTTTTCTTATATTAAAAATACATGAAATTTAAAAATATCCCATCGAAAGATATCTTAAATTTTATTATTTTACTCTTAAAATATACTATTAACTATTTTTTTAATAAAAGACAAATTAGTTTACCTTAGTCATGCAACACCTTAAAATTAATTGATTATGTTATGTGTACACTAAAATTAGTTATTAGTATAAAATATAAATATACATTAAAAATAAAATTAAATCACACATATATTTATATACAAATTTATCGGTGTCTAATTTTAATGTAAGAATAATAGTTTTGAAAATCAATACATAGTCAAAGACGTAGTAATTGACTAAGAGTGAGAGCATAACAATTTAATAATTTAAGAAGGCCACTTAGCTTGTTAATTCTTAAAAAAATTTAATTAATATGTACCTTTTAAGAAAACACATTAAGATTATTATTAATAAAAAATTAACATTTCTTATTGAATAAATACATAATAAGTATATTTTTGAATTAATAATATTAAGAGAGTGTTAAAAGCTTTGTGAAATTAGAAGAGAAGAGATGGTAAGATGGTGAGTTAGGTGCATATAACTAGGCACGCACATTCCCACCAAACTACATTTATAATGGGTTGAAAGTTGAAGAAACTCCAATACGTTCCCCCTTTGTTTTGACCCTTTGACCCCATGAGCCTCCTCTTTTTATATTAAGAGCTTAATATTGTGTGAATAATAAATGAAATTAGAGAGAGAAAGGTGCGTGCGCGTGTCAATCTCCTAAACGACAACTACCTCCTTCCTACCTATCTACCCTCCACACTCTTTGAATGCCCTTCTCTCTCTCTATAAATCAATCTACACCTTCTTCACATAACCCCCTCTTTTATTTTCCACTCAATCGCCGATTAAGATCATAAGATGGCACCCTCATTCGACCACACCGCTCAAACCGTTTGTGTAATGGACGCTTCGGCCCATTTGGGCTTCGCCCTTGTCCACACACTCCTTCATAGGGGCTACACCGTTCATGCCTCCTTTCAAACACAAGGTATGTAAATGGGATTATTCTTACTATATATTTCCTCTTTTTATCTTAATTAATTACTTGTTAATTAGGGGAAGATATGTTGAAGGGGATTTCTACTGACCCAAACAAGCTTAAGATATTCCGCTCAGACCCATTTGATTATCAAAGCATCATGGATTCCCTTAAAGGCTGCTCTGCTTTGTTCTACTCTTTTCAACCTCCTTCTGATCAACCTGATTATGATGTAAGCAAGCAAGCAACCTCCTTTTTAATTACCCTTCCTTGGAATTGTTCCACTCACAAATATTATATTATATTATATTATTTTTTTTCATTTATTTATAAGATAGAGTTAATGCATGCAGTTTCTGTTGGGGAGGTTGTGGTTGGGTGAAAATACCAGCAGTGTTTGTTTGCGTTAGTCTTTAAACTTTGAGATATAATATAGCTTCCATTTATTGTGGTAGGCATCATTTGCCTGAATTTTCCCAACTTACTTCTTCTTCTATTCCATCGCAACTCTAATTTCCCCACCCAACGCTTAAGATTATGACAACTAAGCACTTCATACTTGATTCACAGTTTTAGTTAATCATAATAATAATGTAGCTAACCCATATGTCATTGTCGTCCATTCAGTTGGTTAATCCCCCACTTTTTTTTTTTTTTTTAAATTTTTCTTTTCGGGTAAGGATATAGGAGTAATATCCTTACTCCAATAACTATCCAATCATATCATTGCCTCTTATACTAAAATATTAGTAATCATGATGGAAAATTTGGTAGGCTCCCGCGCAATATGGAACACATGCAATGGCTCTAATCTCATTAAAACATGACTGCTTGATCATCTCTATTTAAATCGTATAGGTATTATGATTCTTTTTGGTGGTGCTAGTTTTTGTAAATTTTAAATAGTAACCAGTGGATTAATTAAGAGAAAATTAAACCACATTAATATTCTTTAAAATATTTTTACTTCCTTCCAAGTTTGAAAGTAAGCAATAAACGAATGAGTCGACCATCCAACCAAATTAATTTGGCAAAAGAAAGTTGTCAAAAATTGTAAAAAAAAAGAAGCTGTAAATACGGTAGAAATTGAATTGAATTGATGAGTTGTCATGTACGCAGGAATACATGGCTGACGTGGAGGTAAGGGCTGCACACAACGTGCTTGAAGCTTGTGCACAAACAGAAAGCATTGAGAAAGTTGTTTTTACATCCTCAGCCACCGCTGTTGTTTGGAGAGAGGATCGTAAAAGCATGGAACTTGACTTGGACGAGAGGCATTGGAGCGATGTCAATTTCTGTCGTAAATTCAAGGTATGTATAGTGTCTACACCTTAGCTTCTAGACAAAAGAGAATTATTTTCCATCTAGAAGCAAAACTACATGACTACGGTTTAAAGAGTATAAAAAATATTTCTACAATCCCGCTAGTTGTATCAACAGTATTTCTATCAATTTCTGTCAATTTTTAGTTATAACTATGTTTAATGAAAGTATTTTTATAGATGTATCTAATAAATTATGGCTGTATTTAATAAAAGTGTCTTTAACTCTTTATAAATATATTTTTTAGATATCTCTTTATATATATATTTAAAATATAATAATTAATTATTGTTGACAGTAAATTAGTAGATAATTCAAAAATTTTGGACAAATAATTAAAAAGCAGAAAATACATTTTAGTCAGTTGGTGTAAAAAAACGTAAATTAGGAATTGTACAAAGTTGAAAAGTAGGGAAGTGAGGAATTGAAAAGATGGAAAAAGAAAAGTGATAATTAATTAATTAATGAATAGTTGATATCTGTGAAACAGTTGTGGCATGCAATGTCAAAGACGATGGCAGAGAAGACAGCGTGGGCCCTAGCAATGGACAGAGGGATGAATATGGTGTCAATCAACGCAGGTCTTTTGATGTCTCCTGATCTCTCCATCAGCAATCCTTACCTCAGAGGAGCCGCTGAGATGTACGAGGATGGTGTCTTTGTAACCGTTGATCTTCCTTTTCTCGTCGACGCACACATCTGCGTCTACGAGGATGTCTCATCCTACGGTCGTTATTTGTGCTTCAATCATATTATTAACACCCAAGACGATGCCCTTCGCCTCGCCCGCATCTTGACCCCTGATGCTGCTTCTTCCTTGCCTCAAAGGTTACTCACTTTTTCATTTATAAAATATTTTATTTAATTTGCCTTTTACGTTTTTGGTCACTTTGACTTTTGTATTTTAGTGTAGCATCTCAGGTGACATATTTGACTAAATTTTTTTTTGTGCAGAGAGGAGTGTGGGAAGAGTTTTATAGAGCAGAGAATAAGCAACAAGAAGCTGAACAAGTTGATGGTCGACTTTGAGGCTTGAATTATGAATGATTTTTGTTGGAAACCAAAGAGAAAATACATACTGTGTGTACAATGTTACCATGTTAATTATTAGTAGAATTATTTGTTTGTATGTATGCCCCCATGTCCCCATGAGTCACAAAATGAATTTATCTCATTTTTAAACTAAATAATTATAATTATTTCTTTATTATTTATATTTATTTATTTATTTGTGCCACATAATTGTCTGCAGTTTTCAATTCTTTTGTTTATGGCTTTATATTTTCTTATTTTTGGAAGAAAAAAGTAAAAAATTGTGTTAAATAATTGGAAATCATCAACTTAATTAATGATTAAATTATTTATAGTTAATTAAAAGACGAAGTTAATTTGTGTATATATACTGATGGTATAAAAATATTTACACTACAAACTAATAGATTAAAGAAAAATATTATCAAACCAATGAGCTATACCTCAAATTAGGGCTGGAAATGAGTCAAGCCAGCTCATGAGTCAGCTCGAGCTCGACTCGTTAACAGCTCGATAAGCTAAGCTCGTGAGCTGGTGAGTCAAGCTTGAGCCTGAAATTGAGCTCATAAATTAAATGAGTCGAGCTTGAACTTGGATAAGCTCAGCTCATTAGCTCGTGAGCTGGCTCGATTATATATATATTATAACAATTTTAATTATTTAATATTTATATTTATTTTTTACATATAATTTTAATATAGGACATAAATAAAAAATTTATAATTTATTGATAGATAAACAATATATAAAATTGATATTTTCAAATATTTTTAAAAATATATAAGTTATAATTTATTGATATAAAATTATAGATTATGTATTTATGTTTCTCTTATTTGAGCCAGCTCGTGAGCTCGAGCCAGTTCGTGAGCTTTTGGTGAGCCGAGCTTGAACTTAAGAAATAAGTTCGATTGTTAATGAGTCGAGCCGTGAGTCAAGCTCAATTTTCGTGAGCCGAGCTTGAGCTTGGTCTAGCTCGGCTCACTTCCAGCCCTACCTCAAATGGTATACTCTCTAAAGTGGTCGGATTCAACGACAGATGACACTTATTCAAATAAGTAACTGTCTCCTTAAATCTCTCACCCACTTCTAGAAGAGTGATTTTAACTGTCTTAAGATAAATGAACAGTTATTCACAATTAGAAGTGAAACTATCTCAACGGTGGTAACTTAGCCTTCGGAGTGCTTTGCAGATATCATCTCCCATTTCTTGAAACACACAACTCGAACGGGACTCTTTGACGCAGATTAAGTCGAAAACCACCTTTTATTTAGATTTGGGCCTTCCTTTTTAGCCTAATTTACATCCGATTTCAGGTAACCCACGGAATAATATATATGCACAACCCTCGTTATAAAAAAATCAATCTGTTAAATAGTGATAGTACACCATCATATTCATTGGACATTCATCCTGTAAGAGAAATATTAGAAAACTAATAGAAATTATTTTTAATTGGTAGTTAACAAATAATATAAAAAATGTAAACTAAAAATATATTATTGGATTGCTAAATTAAAGGTATTAGACTAATAGTTAAATATACTCATCAACAATAATAAATTCAGCTCGTACTCAATTTTTTTTCATCTTCCAATTACTACTCGTCCAAAAAGTATACTTTAAAAACATAATAAAAAGGAATATTTGATTAACAATTATTAAAAGAGTAACTCCTTTTACCTTTTTTTTAACATGTACCCCATATAAAGGGAAAAATTAAGTAAATCTTAAATAGAAATAGCATGCGAGTTATTTTGTTGGGCCCAATTAAGTTGAATTTTGATGTGGCTACTAGGGTAACATTAAACTAAAATAAAATAAAACAAGTTGATGGCGTGACATAATAGAATGTGTTGGTGGAGCAAGCACATGTGGTTGAGTATGAGAAAATTAAATGACCCATCAAAATGCATGGTAGAGCAGAAAGCAACTGCAACCAGGAGACTCTCGAGTGGACCAACACAAAGAACCTTAGCTGGCTTATAAATTCATAAGTCGGATCGGTCGGTGGTGGAAAGCAGAAAATCTAGAAGATGAAGAAGAAGAAGAAGAAGGACTACTAGCTAGTTCCTATGGTTAAATTAAATATAGTTGGCAAAATGAAAGCTAAGACCGTGGTGGCATTGCCATTATTATTGCATAAATGCGAATGCAATTAAACCAAAAATTAAAGCCCTTTGCTATTTATTATTGGCTACATAACTTGCCTCAACACTTCGCAAAGTAAAATAAAGATAATGGCAATTAACACTACCCCAGCTAAATCCAGATAATAATAATAATAAGAAAAAATATAGGTAACCAACTTTAAATCAGCCAAAAATAAAATAACTTAATTAATTATAAATATAGTAATTAATTTTATTTAGTTATGATTTAAAATATTGGTTATTAAATGTTTTACCACATTCAAATTAGGAAGAGATACGTTCAGTATCATTGCAACTTGAATCACAGAAACTGATTTAATTAACTTCCGTCTCTTCATCCTCCTTCTCTCTCCAAATGCCTAAAACATGATAAATCAGAAAATAGATTCATAACCATCCAATTTACAAAGAAAAGAAACATCCTAATACCTAGCATAAACACCATCCACGTAGAGGTTTTGGATTCATCTAAAGGTATTTGGCTGGTTTTTGGCTGAAACTATCTTAGTTCCAGGCATTATTGTAATAATAATAATAATAAAAATACAAATAAAATAGTATGTAGAATGATTTTATCTAAGTTATTTTTATGATCAAGTAAAAGTTGTGTATGAGTGTCTCACATATTGATTTGAGGCATAGTTTTCATCGTTATTAGATAAAATATAAAATCAAATATGTCCATGCAAAAAATATATTTCTTAAAATATATAGTGGAATCGAAGAACATGATTAAATTGAGTTGTGCAAAATGCGATGAATGTTGGTAGGTTGACCATATACCATTTTTTTTCAATCAGCATTTGCTGCGAGCTTCTTCTGCCAAAAGTAGTTTATCAAATGTTTTTTCTTTTAAACAATACGTAGTTGGGTTTAATTTTCAGCCACCTAATAAATTTGTTCCGCGTTGAATGATCGACTTTTCTCTTAGCTTCTTCCTAAAATTGAATGATGTATTTATTGAAAAAGGTCAACTAATGAAACTACAGCATGGCATACTTCATGATTGTTGCTGGAAGCAGAGATGCAGATCTTACGTTGCTGTTTCATTTAATTTTCCTTCAGCCAAGTAGTTAATTAGTCGTTTCATTTCTTTATCATACATCTTAATTTGATGAGAATAATGTGAATCGGAATATTCCCTAATAATACTATACTGTTTTTCATTAATTTGTAGTTCGTTGATAACTGAGAATTATATAATGTAAGATTGTGCTATTTTTTTCCGTTTTTCTTTTCTGCTTAGTCATGTTTTGAAAATAATACTTACGATTTGAAGTGTTTAACTATTTTTCTGGGGTACATATTAATCATCTGAACCATTAATTCTTCGGTTCTTCCCCCTAAACACATCAACAACACTGTTCAGCTAATTCTCTACATATGTTCATTGAGTTGACTTCCAGCTGCAATTATATTAGGAATAGATTCACATGGAAAAAAAAATACATCTTTTGAAGAGAATTGATACTCATTTAAGAAAAACAATACATCTTATGAAGGTTGCTTTGTCTTTTTTTTTTTTTCATGATATTTCTTAACTTGGTATGTTAAGGAATAATCAGTGGTAAATCAGAGTTTTATTTAATAGTTTGTAGTTGACTAATGAACTGCCGCATATTAAAGACGTGTTCACTTACTTATAATCCCACAAGTTTTTTTTTATGGAAAAGTATAGGGTACCAACATATTATCTGTCAATTTATTGTCAATAATAATTAATTATTATATTTTAAACACATATATAAAGAGACACATCCAAAAAATATATTTATAAAGACACTTCTATTAAACACAGCTATAAAAAAGACACTTTTATTAGACACTTCCATTAGATACAGCTATAAATAAGAGTTGGCAGAAGTTGACAGAAATATTGTTGGTAATGTAGCGGGATTGTTTTTTTATTCATATGGGGCCTAGGCCCGTTAAGCTGACAAGTTATTTACTAAAACATAGCTCAAGGTTTTGCAAGTTCTGACGGATCTTACATTGGGCTATGTCTGTAGGACACTCGAAGAACCATGGGCCATTAAAGTATTTTAAAGAAAATTGGGCCGAGGGCTTTGACCAATCTCTAAGATGGACTGAACCCATTCCAGCGTTTTTGTTACCGTGGTAAAGAAAAGAAAAGAGAAGCCTCTACGAACCATGATGAAAAAATGATTTTCTGTTTTCGTTTGCTTTTGGTCATATGATTTTTCTGCTCTTAAAACCCAAAAAAGAAAAGAAAATAGAAATAAAAAGCAGAAAATCATATGACAGGAAAAAAAAAAGGAAAATCATCAACAAATTGTTCATGGCAGAGGGAGCAAGGAGTTAGTACTACAGCACTCCTAAATAAATCCTAATACACTATAATTGCCATTTGCCATCCTCGAAAAAAGATATAAAAAAAAAATTTTTTTTTGTCGCACTAAAAATGCTAGTAATAAATAGTTCGTCATGTAATGTAGTTACTAGTTAGTTACATTTGTATCTGAAATTCCTATGAAAATAAAAATCTAAGAAGAGGTTGTGTAAGTAATAATATCTGTTATGTCTTGGTCATTACAAGACAATGCCATTATTTCGGCAAATCTTACTAACACATGCCTTTGAAATTCAATCCATTTTGGGATTTGAGAAGCAAGCTACTTCTGTCCCTAGATCTAATCCAATTCATACCATCTTCTTCTTCTTCTTCTTCGTCATTCATAAAATTCTTAAATTTCATCTCTTTCGGATACTCCTAGGACTATCACTAACACTAGAATCATTTCTCTCACCTAACACACACTAAACTCAACCCACTTCTCAGCTTGTCCTCGTTTTCCGTGAAATTAGGGTTTTCCGATCCCCATTCCCGGCGATGGATTACAGCCGAGACGGCGACGTCGTTCAAATCATCGCCGGCGCCGCTAATGACCCTTCCGTCTGGGCAACCGAAGAGGACTACAAATTCTGGAACAACGACGGTGACAGCACGCCTTCCAATTCCGGCGGAGGAAGCGGGTACGACCAGAGGAAGAAGGCAAGAAGCTCTCAGGACAACAACGCAACGACGTCGTCGAGCAACAACAATAGCAACAGGGCGAAGGCCATAGGGAAGATGTTCTTCAAGACCAAACTGTGCTGCAAGTTCCGTGCCGGAACCTGCCCTTACGTCACCAACTGCAACTTCGCCCACTCCGTCGAAGAGCTCCGCCGCCCTCCACCCAACTGGCAGGAGATCGTCGCGGCTCACGAGGAGGAGAGGGCCAACGCTGGCTCCGACACTGTTGTTCCCGCCAGGGAGGAGTTCCAGATTCCCATTTTGGGGTCTTCCAATTACTCCGGCGAGTCGCAGCGGTCTTACAAGGGTAGGCATTGCAAGAAGTTCTATACAGAAGAAGGGTGTCCCTATGGGGATAGTTGCACTTTTCTTCATGATGAGCAATCCAAGTATAGAGAGAGTGTGGCTATAAGCTTGGGCCCTGGTGGCTATGGTGGTGGAGGGGGTGGTGCCGGTGGAGGAGGGGGTGGTGGAGGTACTGGAAGTGGCGGTGGTGCCAGTGCTGGTGCTGCTGCTGGTGCTGGTGGAGGTGGGAATGGGAATGGGCCTAATTCGAAGCCTTCGAATTGGAAGACGAGGATTTGTAACAAGTGGGAGATGACAGGGTATTGTCCCTTCGGAAACAAGTGCCATTTTGCTCATGGTGCAGCAGGTATGGTTTCAATTCCCTTCTTTTCATTTGCAAACTAGGACTTGAATAATGGCTATTTAGTGCAGTGGAAGTTTGGAATAATCGTTTTATTTAATTTGTCTTAGAATTGGAAACTCATAAATGCTGTGTGTTGTGGTGGTCACATATCTCCGTAGGTTTTCTTTCAATTGACATGCTTATTATCAGAGACTAAAGCTTATGTTAGGTTCCTTCTAAAATGAAAACAGGGTAGTATGTGACATCCTTATAGCTCTTAGGTAGATGTTCAGTAGTAGAAATTGATCGAAACTAAACACTTTTGGCAACTTCTGCATACATAGTGGAAGCAAAGTCGATGAAAAGCGAAACTTCATAAAAATATATGCATGCTTTCTTGTCTGTTCCTTTCAACTCTTCATAAGTGAAGTTGAACCTATACAAGAAGAAACTGATTCGGTTTAGAACCATGCACTAGGTTTCTTTCAACCATGACAATAGCCTCTTTCAAGTTGCATATTATGCTTGGAGAATGCAACAATAACTTCAAGAAACAGGAAATGAAGTAGATAAACTATTTTGAGAAACCTATTTTCTACCTTCCTTACATAAGGGATATTTTTCATGATACTGAGAATGGGGATTAAATTTAAACAAGGTACCACAATTATTAATAATTAGATGGCATAAAATGTTTTCAACTTCACATTTTGGAATTAGCAATAAATAAATAAGAGAGTCAAAATCAGCAGTCTGAATCAAAAGCTAACATTTTGCTAAAGCTAGGCAAGTTTCAGGAAAAAATGCAAATGTGTGTGAATAACTGTTGGAAAAGACAGTATTTTGCCCAAGTTTTGCTCCCTTCAATATATATTCTATCATCTGATGGCTTTCCCTGAGTCTTTGTCCCTGTTAAGTTCTGTGATTGCTTGTGTGTGGAATTGGTTAGAGAATGAAATTTGCAGCAATTAACTTGAGGGTAGGATGAGTCTTGAGCTCATCCTTAAGGTTAGTGTTGTTATGTTGAGGCCTGGGTTCATGAATATGCTAGTTATCGTCTTCTACGCACAAATTCAACGAATGCCTGCAGTAACTTTTTGTGGCACTGAAATGCTCCTCTGTATTATTAATGGTTGCAATAGAATTTCTCAATTTCAGTGTCAATCACACTACTTGTCCTTGAGTGTAACTACATTGCATTTAAGAACATTTTGTCTGATGCTGGCACATAGCAACTTAATTACTCTCTAACACTGGTTCTGTCAAAATTGTATCTAGCAAGCCACCTACATGGAAAAAAGTTTGACTCTGGTGTTATGACCGCAGAATTGCATCGGTATGGAGGTGGGCTTGTAGAGGGAGAAAGTAGAGACCCTGCTTCTGCTGCTGCTCCCGACGCGAAGCAGGGAGGCGTACCTTCAAAATCTCCTGCTGATAATGTGGTTGCATCAGTTACCCCGGTTGCGCATTCGGATTCGATGTATCACATGGGAGTTCCTTCACAAAGGCCTACGATTGTGCTTCAGAGGCCTGGACAGAGAGCGCACCAGAAGTGGAAAGGTCCTGATAAAATCAGTAGAATATATGGTGATTGGATTGACGACATTGAATAGAGTAGAGTGGCAATCCATGCCTTTGTAACGTGAAAAATAATGGAACAGGACTCGAATGATCCTATGTATTACCATGAAACCGAGTATGTAATGTGATGTGATAATGTATGTTTATGTTCTTGTTGGAAGAGGAAAGAAAAGAAAGAAAAGTGAAAGAACCTTGTTTATGCAAGGATTTCCATTCGTATAATTTTTTCGTTCAACTAAACATATTCGAGAAATCACATGTAGGGGGACCCTGCCTAACGGGTTTATACAAGGGAAAATCTTCTCAAAAGGTCTTTCACTGTCACCAAACAATGGTTATAGGACCCCTTATGGTATAAAATATAATATATGTACACGTATTATTTTTAACAGGTAGATACTCTAATAAAAATTTTATAATTATTTTTATGTGAAAAATTTTTTTTTTTACTCTTAGACAATGAATTATAGAGTTAGATTTTAATATTATAAAAGTGTTATTTTTAGTTAAAATGTAGGTAAATAATAAATTATATTTTTATATAAAATATTTTTGGTATTTTTTTTTGAGTAGCTCTTTTTTTAATATGGTGACTAGTTCTAGGGGTGTTTAAATCTAAACCGATCCAAATTAAACCGTTCATTCAATCCGATTCAAATTGAAAAATAATTAAAACCGCACTAATTCGGATTTGGTTGGATTATATTTTTTGTAAACCGCTGGATTGGATCGGATTTCGGATCTACTTTTCATAACCGATTCGATCCAATCCAATCCAAACCGCACAATGTGTTATAATATTATTATTTTATTATTATATTTACAATTATACTTGTAACATGTTCAATTTGTTATACATTTTTCTATTATTCATGTATTATTATTATTTAATAAATATTTTATATTCAAAATGTTATTTATTTATTTATTTTAACTAACATATAATTTTATTTCTATTGTTATTTCTATTGTTATGTTATCATTGTGTTTTTAAGATATTGTTAAGACTTGTTATGTGATTGTTGATTATTTAAAATTTGATGTTGAGACTTGATATATGTATTTAATTTTTTTATTTAAAAAACCGCAAATCCAAACCGCTTGTAATCGGATCGGATCGAATTGAATTTTCAAAAAGATTTCATCCAATCCAAACCACACTGCACATAAATTAAGTGTTCGAATCGGATGACTTTTTTTCTTAAAACCGAACCAAACCGCACCGCAAACACCGAGTGACTACTCCGGCGTATGTTATAAAAGAGTTATTTTATTTAAAGTGTGATTATATATATAAAAGAGTTATCATGAAAAGATATTTTTTGACATCTTCAGCAGACTAGTTCCTTTTAATACGTGTGTTGAGACATGGAGGCAAAAAGTGTTGTTATTTTATATCCTAAATTAGTTATGGAACATTAAGGGTTGTGGTTGTTACAGGTGAGAAAAGTAATGGTGCATATATTAAATGAAAATAAAATAAAATAAAAGGAAAGAAGGTTGATCATATTCCACGTTTGCAGTGCTGAAAGTACTCTCATCCATGCAAGAGAGGAGAAGGAGAAAGAGCATAACAAAGCAACATCATTCATTCCTTTTGATTTCTTTTCATCCATCCATGCAAATAATGCAAATGTTACTATGTCGTCTTCTTCGTCTTCACCATCATCAGAATCAGATCACAGAGGAGGAACAGCAGCATCAACAGCATACAACACACCACCAATACTCGTAGCTCTCGTCCTCATCGTCCTCGTCATCTGCTTCGTCTGCTTCACCCTCCTCTACTTCTGCCGCTGCTACTTCGTCAGCATCATCCACACCCTCGCCTTCCACCGCTCCCCCTCTGCCAACGCAGCCACCACCACCACCGCCTCCGCCACCGCCAACACCATCAACAACGCTCCTAATTCCCCCTTCATGGGCCTCGACGCTTCCCTCCTCCACGAATTCCCCACCTTCCCTTATTCCTCCGTCAAGGATCTCCGCAAGGAGAAGAAGTACGCCCTTGAATGCGCCATCTGTCTCTTGGAGTTCGAGGACGACACCGTTCTCCGCTTGCTCACCGTTTGCCGCCACGTGTTCCACCAAGAGTGCGTTGATCTCTGGCTTCAACGACACAAGACCTGCCCCGTTTGCCGCACTGATCTTGAAACCAGAAAGTCTTCTGCTTCTTCGATTACTCACGATCACGACAGGCAGAGTGCTGCTGTTGGAGACGACGGTAATGGTGATGATGACGTCTGCATTGACGTCAAAGAAGGCGACGACGACGGTATTAACAGATTCTTGCGGTCGCATTCGACGGGGCATTCAATAGTTATGGTTAGAGAAGAAGGAAGAAACGACGAAGATGATGATAGGTATAGGTTGAGGTTGCAGGAGGATGCAGAGTTGAGAGTTGTTAACAATGATATGAAGAAGAAGAAGAATCACCAATACTCGAGAAGCTGCGAGAGTTACAAGGAGATGATGATGATGATGGCGGCGGCTAAGCCCCTTGTTCCGCCTTGTACTAACTGTGGTTATGTTGATCATCACACTCTCTCCGCTCCTTCTTCTTCTTCGCGTGTTGGTGCTAACTGATACTTGATTTAATTAATTTCTTAGTATATATGTAGCTATTTATGTATATTAGAATATTTTTCTTGTTAATCCGGTAATAAAGCCTTTAGGAGAATCATTTTTACTTAGCAATAGCAACTCATATTTATGTATACTCAATTTCAATCTTGTTCTTTTGCTTTTCAAGGTGGAATTGGAACATTTATGTTAATGTTGCAAATGTGAGAAGTGTTGAAGTTAGTCTCACATAAAAAAAAGCAAAAAAGAGTGAAGAGTTTATAAGATAAGAAATCCATTAACTTATTACCTTAAGATTTTGAGTTGGATGTGGTGTTTTATAAAGATAACAACATTATTAGATAGTTTCAATTACTATCAAAACATAATTCATCCACTTATTAGGATCATTTTTTAGACTAAATATATGGATAAAAGATGAAATGATAGGGGATTTCACTTCAGTCTTATAACACTAATTTCATTATCAGCATTAGGGTCTGTCACTGCCAATGTTTTTTCCAATTATTGATGTTATAAGAGATTGCTTTGACTATTTGAATGACACCATTTTTTAGCTGTATTTGTACTTCTGATGCAGTCTGATACCATTCGTGGAATTAAAGCTGTCACTACTTTGAAGAAGCATTTAATTGAGGATTCAAACTTGATATATGCTTTATCTCCATCTTTAATTATAAATTATAATTTCTTTCAATAAATTTTATGCAGGAAATATATCCTGACAAAATTGGTAAACTTGTTTGCTGATATCCGATCCTCTGTGCATGCATTTTTGTTAGTCTTTCTATCTTTGCTTGTATTATTTATGTCCATATCTACCAACTACCGTTGGATATTAACAGTATTTCATATGTTGATGTTAATTTTGTTGCAAGCCATTGGCAGCTATAGAAATACTTTTTTGCCCCTCTGTGTTGATCAATTCAACTGATTTGGCAATTTCAATTTCATGGTATATTTTTAAGGTGATAGATTAATAATTGTTATTGTATAAAAATATTTTATTTTGACTATTAGATGATAGATTTTAAAATTTGATTTTCATATGATATAAAAATATTATTTTTGTTTAAAATGTAACAAAATAAATAAATTATACTTTTTAAATTAAGATCATCGTAGCAAAATATTTTGACATCTTTATTGAAAGGGAGCCACTCAAATAAAAACGACTAAAATGTCTTTTTTTAAAGATGTTTTTTATTAATTAAAATTTAACATATATAATCGATCAAACCGTGTTATTTTTGTTAAAATTAGGCCCGCCAAATTAATTTGACCGAAAAATAGTGAATCAAATCTTGAACTGATCTAAATTAATATTATTTTTTTATATAAAAGATGACTACAATATTCTTATTATAAAAAATGACTAAAATACTCCTATTTTATATATATATATATATATATATATATATATATATATTAATTTTAAGAATCTTAAATTCTAACTCTTTACTTTTCTACTATTATAGGGTTAGAATTTATAATTTTTAAATATATATATATATATAAATAAATAAAAGTAATGTTATATATCCAAATCTTTTTATGAACCAAGTCTAATCAAACTAAACAATAAAATTTAGAATAATGTTAGCTATAACTGATTTTTGTTATGTTAAACCAACTTGGTTGGACTTGGTTAATAGAAAAATTTGGATGTGTAGTATTATTCTATATATGTATATATATATATATATAATAGGAGTATTTTAGTCATTTTCTATAATAAAAATATTATAGTTATTTTTATAAAAAATAATATTAATTTAGACTGATTTAAGATTTATTTCACTATTTTTTTAGTCAAATTAATTTTTCTACCATAATTTTAATAAAAATAACACAATTTAATTAATTATATATATTAAATTTTAATTATTAAAAAATATTTAAAAAAAAAAACGTTTTAGACGTCTTTATTATTGAAATAGTTGTCTATTTCTAATGCCTTGTAATAGTGTGATACCGGTTATTATAAACTATAAAGTGAATAATACAGGGTTTATTAACGTTGTTGATAGAACATAAATATCAAAGAGTAGCGGTCTACTTGCACATGCAATGATTCAATTGCATGTTATGATTAATTCAATTAAACTGTTACGGTAGAACTTTAAAATTAGGTCTAAGCTATGGTCGCTTCAATAATATCCTTTCTAGAGGCATATCAATCCATACAGATCGTAAACTAGATCATATCCACCAAATATCTATTCGAATTTTTTTTTAGTTCACCTTTTAAATACTATAAAAAAAACTTAATACGTATGTGTACAATGGGCTAGAGTTAAAAAATAAACATCACCTATATTATTCAAAATAACCATCCGGGTAACTAATTTTAGAGTTCACCAAGGATCGAACTCTTGACATTTCAAATTTAGAGCTCTAATACCAATTAATAACACCACTCATCCCAAAAACTTCAGCTGATGGGAAAAGATAACACTAATAGTTATATCTCTAATACTGAATCAGACATCCTTAAACCTCTATTGTATACATTGTACAAATATTTCATTGACTCCCTATACTTTCTCAAATATCAATCATGAGTAAAAAATCATCAACTATTGTTACAAATTTATATTTAACTGGTGAGTTCTAATCTCACCTGTGAAGCATAATCCAATTGAATTCGACTCAGGATTTACGAAGGAGTAGTTATAAGGTGGTATTATCTAGTATATAATATGAGCTAGTGAATTGGCAATTTCAAATTCTGACATACATTAGAAATTGTGAGTTATATATATAAGCTTGACGGCACATAAAAATTAACGATAGGCATGGATGTGGTTGCACATGCAATTGCATGTTATGGTCTGTGCACGGACATTGATAGATCATGAAAGAAACTCACAACTCATTGTTTGATAGTTGATAAAAACTTCATTTTCAAGAAAGTAGAAAGAGTAATATATTTATATTTATATATATAGAATGGGAGAAGAAGAATGTGGAAAATTGAATGACATGATTTCAAAATGTGAGTGCTTGCAGTTGCAGAGGTGAGAGAGATGTACTTTTTCCGTGAAGGGAAGGCTTTGCAAACCAGATTCACATGGTGAGATCGAGGGGTTCTGACACATTGGACCGTGGTCCAACCTCTCCTCTCAAAACTTCTCTCTCCTTCATATGTCTTCATCACCCACAAAACGCTATAAAAAGGGTATCTTGTTTTTCTACCATTTCTCTTTCCTTTCTTCTCTCTTCCTATCAAACCCTATCATTCTCATGCATCTTGTTAATTTCAATTACTTACTTTTGAAATTAAAACTTTCGATAACTAATATTATACTATTAATTAGGTAAGAAATAATGTTAATAAGTACACAATAACACAAAGTTACTTTATTTAACTTAGTACTTATAATTTCATATATGTAATATTTATATTTATATGTTCATTATATCTAAAATTACTTATTTATTTTAGTAATAATTAATAAATACAAAATTTAAAAGTTTGAATTATTTTAGATTAATTTTTATTATTTCTCAATTATTTTAAACTAAATAATAAGGATTCTGCAATAATTTTCTAACAATATAATAATTACATTCAGGTTTATATATAAATTCAGTCAACAAATCAGTTATCAATCTAAAATATATTTTAGAATACGAAATATACAATAAAAATATGTGAAATAACATGTATATATATACATAATTTTTTTTATGAGAAAGTATGGAGAGCTAATGGAATATTTGTATAATGCGTACAATGGAAGTTTAGGGAGTATTAGAGATATAACCATTAGTGTTACATTTTTTTATCAGTATAAACTTCCGGGATGAGTGGTATCATGACATGTTATTAGAGCTCTAGATCCAAAAAGTCAAGAGTTTGATCATTGATAACCCCATCCTTAATGAACTCCAAAATCAACTTAAGCTTTTATTATCCTATAGTATCCGGATGGTTATTCTGAATATTATAGGTGATGTTCATTTTGTAACTCATATAACCCATTGTACAAATTATACAAATAAGCCATTCCCTAACTTATAACTCGGTTGTAACTACGAAATAATAACTTAATCATTAAATTAATTATTCATTTATTTCAATTCGGTAACTTTAAAATAATTCATCTAATTATAAATAGTAAAAATTTATATACAATTATTTTTAGAAGAGTGCTAGGGGCCAGCAACTTTTGTGATTTTGTAGCCATCAATAATAATTTTAATGGTGTGAAATTATTGTGAGATTTCATCCAATAACTCACTTTTCTTTGCTGATTATATGCTAGTCAGAATTTAAAAAAATTGCTGACCCCTAGACTTTTCTTTATTTTTATATAAAATTAATATTTAAAAATTATTAAATAATAATTTAAATAAATTTATTAAATCATCTAATAATTTTTAAATATCAATTTTTCATAAATATAACCATAAGTGACTTTTTACTATTATGAATACCTATATTTCAAAAGTCATTTCTATATTCTACTTGACGGAAGTATAACTGGTTGGACGAAGAAGAATCGAACTTCTCTTCACAAAAAAACGAAATATACCTCGAAATGCTCAACAATACTGAAACAATACACAAATATATAATATGTATATCTAATTTAATAATTAGTTTTTGTATACACATTATATTTTATAATAGTTCAATGATGCACGTCAAGTCTTTATTTTCCATCAAACGAGGCCTTAATTGCATTCAGTTACATGCATTTGTCTGTTTTAGATGATACGCATTACATTAACAAAGGTGATTGACTTAGCTTGAAAGATTATTTTCCTAATTGTGAAGTACATGGTGGTCCTGACGATCATTAATGTGATTACAATCTAGCATACCAAAGGTATAAGAAGTTCTTAAAAAGATCAGAAATAAAGCACACTATTCACTTGAAAATCAAAGTAACAACGGGTCGGGAAGTACGCACCATGTAGTAGGGGACAGATGCGTTTGTCATAACTCATAATAGAAATGAAGTTGCATCCATATATACATGACACATCAAAATGACTAAGCTTGAGGAAGAGGAAAATGTTGATATATGCAATTGACATGTGGAATGTAAACTGTATTGTCAAATTAGGAAGCCATAATAATAATTTTTGGGAGGAATCTCTACTTGGGCAGTCCTATTTGTGTCCTTAACGTTTAAATCGTTCTATTTGTATTCCTAACGTTTATAAAAGTGATTCAATGTTATCCTATTATCAATTTTACTAACAAATCAGATTATATTTTTCAATTATTCTCATTTGGATGTGTTACGGCCTGGCCCAAACCCTCTGCTAGCTTGGGCCGACCCGAACTCCACCCGACCCGGGCGGTCAGGGATAGGATGCTCCATCGCCGACCCGGACACGCGTCCACAACAACTCACCCACAGCTGTGAAAGGAGCGTCTCGGGAATAGTGGGCCTGCCTACGCAGGGCCCACCTCTGACAGTATATAAGGGGAAGATTTGCTCTTCTCCAGGAGGTACGTCACATATCACATTACCCCTTTCGCCTGCACATTTATTGACAAGAGCGTCGGAGTGTCTTTGCAGGTGGCACCCCCCTTTCACACGAAGTACCCGGGACCTCGCACACCCTTGACCGGAAATCCGCGACTTGACGAGCCCCTACCATCATCCAGGAGTTCAGCCCGAACCGTCCGATAACCGACTTACCGAACAGGATGTATTCATTTTCAATTAGGTCTCATTTGGATGTATTTGATTTTAATATTATACCTACTATTTGTGTTTAGATTCAATTATGTCCATAGAAAAGTGAATTATGTAAATATTGTAGGAATTAGTTTCAACTTTTGATGAGCTATTTTTCGGAGTAGATCATCGATTCTATCATAGACATTTGTATTCTAACTTCAAGAAGAGATTTTTAAAACTCAAACTAAAGCGTTCATGATGTGTAATTGACGGCAGGATAACATTGAATCACTTTTACAAACTTTAGGATACGAATAAGACGATTTAAACGTTAGGGACACAAATATGATTTACCACAAACATTGGGATAAAAACGATACTTTACTCATAATATTAATATGTGAATGTGATGTATGTATGTATGTATATGCATGCATTATGCATATATATATACACTTTCCATATCGATTTGGGTCCCTCACCTCACTCTCTCATTGCAGATTCTCTGCACTCTTTCACAGCATCTATCCAATTAGGGAGCCAACCAAAGCAAATTGCAATTGCAATTGCAATTACAAATTTTCTAATTTACTAACTTTGTTATTGCTGAAAAGTGTAACTCCTTTTCTGTGCAGGTCACGTGCTGCATAACCTCATATCTAAATTTACCCTTTTCTCAATTTTTTTTTTCTTTCTCTAAGGGCAGAGTCATATATAATCATCAAGTTAGATTCTGATATAAAAGATTGTGGTGGTGTGTTATGTTACATTGAGAAACCTTATTATTATTGAGAGCAAAAAAGCAATGGCCTTATTAGAAGATCATCATCTTTCATCATCAAATGATTTTTCCAACTTCGTTGTGTATGATACTATTTCTGCAACCCCTTTTAGCAGCCATGGAAGTTCATCTACTTCTTTCTTGGTAGAAGAAAACAAGGTTGAAGAGTATGGAGAGAGGACAACAACAACAACACGAAAACGGCAATCGGGTGAAGCTGGGCAAGGGAAGAAGAAGAGAAGGAGAAAGCCAAGGGTATGCAAGAACAAGGAAGAAGCTGAGAATCAAAGAATGATCCACATTACTGTTGAAAGGAACAGAAGGAAGCTGATGAATGAGCATCTTGCTGTTCTTCGCTCACTCATGCCTGAATCCTATGTCCAAAGGGTTTCTTTCAAAACCTCATTCTCTTCTCAAAATTTTTTCTCAGAAATATAACCTGCTTTCTCTGATGAGTTCATGCATATATACTAATTGAAGATTGAATGATTTAAAATGTTAATTAGGGTGATCAAGCATCAATAGTAGGTGGAGCTATAGAATTTGTGAAGGAGCTAGAGCAGCTGTTGCAGTGTCTTGAGGCTCAAAAGTTGAAGCTTGTACATCAAGGAATGGCAGCACAACAATCCAACAAGAATAACAATGAAGATGCTTCTTCTTCTTCCAATGAGTTGATGATGATGATGATGATGGTGATGGGATCAGCCCCTTTTTCCCATTTCTTTGTGCATCCTCAGTTCACTTGGTCTCAGGCTCCAAACAAATATGCTTCCCACCACAACAAGACTAACAATAATAATAATAATCAAGCAGCCATGGCTGACATTGAGGTTACTTTGATTGAAACCCATGCAAACCTCAGAATCCTCTCAAGGAAAAGCCCCAAGCAACTTTCAAAGTTGCTTTCTGGTTTTCAGAATCTCTCTCTCACCATTTTGCATCTCAATGTCACCTCCATGGACCCCTTAGTACTCTATTCCATTAGCGCCAAGGTATGTTAATATAATTAACACCAACATTTTTGTTCATCTATTAGACTTACTATTTGATTAATGAATAATTCATTGTTTAATTCAAATGAAGGTTGAAGAAGAATGCCAACTTGGTTCTGTAGATGACATTGCAAGTGCAGTTCACAACTTGCTTAAAATGATTGAAGAAGAAGATTCCCTTTGCAGTTTATACGGTGAAGTTACCAAATCAACCCCCTCTCCCCTTCAAGACTCACTAGAGAATTCAAACACAGAATATTCTCTCAGCTAGCTGCTTTTTCTTTTTAAAATTTATTGTCTGTTTTAATTAATTTCTCAAAATCAGGTGTGCATAGTTTTAAGTGTTAATTATTCTAAGAACTAAGGTAGTTTAATTCACGGTTAATGTTGTTTATTAGGGTCCTTCTAAGTACATGTTTTGAGAACATTTTGCACCAAACTTGAGAGTGGTTTAATTTTGGTTAAAATGTAAAAAAGCAAAGGGGAAAAAAAATAAAAGTACTGACAAGGTTTTATCTTGTTTGCAGTGCTGAATGGATGTATTGTCCTACATTGCCTTAACACTAATAAGTACTTCACTTAGCTTCCTTTGTTTTCTTTCTCAATAAGGTTCATATGATTATTATAATATTAATCTCAATTTATTTATTAATATATAAACAAGAATGGTTTTCATTAATTGTCTAGCTATTTGGATGAAACTATAATAACAACAAATGCAAACCAAAATAGGCATTTTAATTTCCACCGTATGATGGTACATTAGAAACTTTGTGTTTAAAATAATTTATAATATATAATGTACTTGTTAGTTGACTTACTCACTTACCCATGAAAAAGCTCTCTATTATTATACAGCAGGAAGATGAAGTAGAAAACAAAACTGGCCAGGTATCTAGGTTGTGACCACACTCAATATTTTTTTTTTTTTTAATTATTTGAGTTGTGGACCGAAGGGATAGTAAATATTTTAGATAAGTCACCAGCCATTACTTTGTCGAGAAAGGTATAATATAAGTAATAAAAAGAAAGAATCAGCTTAGAACATTTAAAGATACATTTTGGACTCATTTGAGTTTGCTATCTATCAGTGGTTATTGTCTTTGATAGAAACTAGATGTGGGTACAAATACATTGAATCATGAAAAAATGTAACACTTTTTTTTTTTTTTTTACATTTTAATAAAGTCAAATTTAACCAATGTTGCTATATATCTTATATATTAATTAAATTTAGAGTAAAGTATCGTTTTTGTCCCAAATGTTTGGGGTAAATCCTATTTGTATCCCTAACGTTTGTAAAAGTGATTTAATATTATCCTGCCGTCAATTACACATAATGAGCGCTTTAGTTTTAGTTTTAAAAATCTCTTCTTGAAGTTCTATTCCGAAAAATAACTCATCAAATATTGAAACTAATTCCTACAACATTTACATAATTCACTTTTCTAGGGACATAATTGAATCTAAACACAAATAGTGGGTATAATATTAAAATCGAACACATCCAAGTGAGACCTAATTGAGAATGAATACATCCAAGTGAGAATAATTGAAAAATATAATTTGATTTGTTAGTATAATTGATAGTAGGATAACATTAAATTACTTTTATAAATGTTAAGGATACAAATAGGACGATTTAAACGTTAGGAACACAAACAGGACTTACCACAAACATTGAGAATAAAAACAATACTTTACTCTTAAATTTATTTTGTCAATCTATATATAGAAGCGTGAATCATGATTACTCATTCGTAAAAGTTCTATTAAGCTCAATTAAGGAAACAAGGGATTAAGATTTTAATTTAGCGCGATACTATATATTCTCATATTGTTGGCAAAGAGAAACAAAATGAGAATAATGTATGGATGTAAATTAATTTCATTTTGAGGCTCTACGACATGGTGTTGGTACATTGGGATAAGTGATACGTTTTTTTAATAATTTTGAAAAGAATGCAAAACTTTGGTTTGTTTTAATTCTTAGCTTCCAAATTTGTTTCTTTGTTTGCAATTGATGTGTTCATTAAGACAGAGTGTCGAGTAGTGAAAGCTAGAAGCAGATACAGACATGCATGGATGATTCCCTACATAACTTTGTTGTAGTGGGGATAGATTTCTTTGCAGTGTGGTCTTAGCTTGCAAACTGCCAAACAATCAAATCATTATTATCGTCTATACGTATATTTTTTTTCTTTGTTCTTTTATATATATTATTCCCTATATATTCTTATTACTATAAATTAACTAGATAAAAAATAGGTCCTAAAATTTTTTACAAGATATTTGAGCCGATGAAATTCATTGACAAATTCAAAATTAAATATACTCTAAAAATATGTAGTTTTAAGCTTTTGTTTATTGTTCTATGAAAATACAAATAATTAATGGCTTCTTCTTTTTTGAGTCCCCCTCCCCAACTAATCATATGACAAAATTTGGTTACTGTTAGCATTTGGGTTTTTCTATGGATTGATAAAATTGTTCGTTGATGTAAGAATAATGTTTTTATTGTTGCATAATATATATTAATTTTAATGTTTAAATAAATTGTAAAAATTAAATAGGTTTTAGTTTTTGTGACGGTTTTTTGTCACTAAAAATAATTCAAAAAGTTGTCATGAAAATTATCGTCACAAAAAATTATATTTCTTGCAGTGATAATCATTAATGTCTAGAAGAGTGAAAGAAAAGAAAGCTCATTCAGAATAATAAAGGCCACAGAATTGGTTAACAACCTTTTAAGCACGATATTATAATGCGATAGCCCTTTTTTTTCAAAACTACTCTAATTTTATGGAACACTTTCATTATCCACTAGTATAGTTTTTTCTGCAATATCAAAGCGTGGTTCGGCATTGTGAGTTTGTGACCTACCTAATTTCATAATGTTTTGAGTGCAATGCAATCATTCTTGAACTTCTTATGATAACAAGACCTGAGAAAGTGTTAAATCAAGTCCTGATGGTGGAGTACACAACGTATAATATATATGTTTGCAAGGAAAAATAACAAAAAATAGTTAATTATATATAAGCCAAAAATTCGCACATTCAACAATTTAAAAACCGCATGCATGTGCAAAATTCATATTAATTAGTTGTTGACTACTGTTTTTTTATTTATTGTTTAATTTTTTCTCGTATTTATCCAAATATAAATAAGAGATACATAGAGAACAAAAGATGAGCAGTAACTAAGTCTACATACAATCTGACCACCCACGAGATTTTCTTGATTATTTTGAGCAGTTTAACTTTCAGAAACTAATTATAGCATCTAACTAATTTAGATTTATTGAATGAGCTACTCGTCTACTTAAGCAAATATAGACAAATCGAACTTCGTTTTTGTTAATGTTTCAAGTGTGAGGAGTGCATGAAGTTAGTCGCACATCAAAAAAAGTAAGGAAGAGTGAAGAGTTTATAAGATGAGAGATCCATTAACTTGACACCTTAAGGTTTTGAATTGGACGTGGTGTTTTCTCATCTTATGTAGTCACAACCTAGTAACCCGAACAAAGAACGAACCAATTCATTCCCCCTTATTCACCATGAATCCAACTATATGTCTCTTTCATATTACTAAACAGGTTCCTATCACAGTTTAACACAAAAGTCTTGTAACATAAGTACTACATGAATACACATGAATGTAATTTTACATTGTAAACTGAAATATCGTCTGATAAAGATTTTTCTGTTCCAAAAGATACATATATGATTTCGTAGTTTGATTGAAATTAGAAAGAAAAATGAAAGGGAATCTAAAGATTGATCATCCTCATGGCCCAATTGGAGTGACAAGCAGACACAATAATTTAAGGGCTCGTTGTTCAATAATGAAGATTGGAGAGGACTATGGTCCTTAATACCAACCCTGTGTGTCACCACCTTATGGCCACATCATAAATCAACATCATGCACACATTCATGGTCTACTAATTGGATAGCACAACCAGCACATTATGAAAGAGAAACCTTCAATGTGCCTTCTCCATCCTTATATAGTATACATCATTTTCATCTCCACAATGTTTTAAATGATTCAACTAATATATATTTTTGATGATATAGCAATCAAAATTAATATTGTAATAGTAGTACTTTTATTGTTAATATAGTTTAATACTGTATTGTTATTGAGAACTAGAAATTACCACTGATGATTCATTTGATGATAGAGAAATTCTTGGATGAACCACTCTCTAGTACACATTTTAAATAATTCATTTAATGTATAAATGCATTGTTTAAGAAATTGAGGTTAAGATTCTATTACTAGAATGAGACTTGATAGAGAAATCATGTGAAAACTGAAAACAGAATTATGAGAAAGAAAGTGCCAATACTTTCAGTTACCGGGGTGATAGTTCGATGCATAGATTTGGAGCATCATCATAGCGAGAAGAAGAAGAACATGTGACTTCCAAGTTCCAAGAATATTGCTACAACAAAGATAAACATAATAATCATCACACTGGTTAATGTACATATAAAGATTCAATCATATCTAGCATTAAGATCTTCACACACAAAATTGGTCAATCTCCTCTTCAATCATCATCATATACTATATCAGAAAGAGAATTGAAATTTAACATAAAAAACAAAAAATTAAAATGAGACACTTCTCATCATAAAGGTAAAATCCCCTGCCTTCCCCTGCCATTTCTTCCACTAAGAGAGAATCTTCCACTTGAGAATGATCTCTTCATTGAAATTGGACTCAGAACACAATGCAACACCCTTCTTCTATAGCTTGATTTGCTACTTTCACCCATTGATGATGATGATCTCTTTGAAGTGCCAACTTCTTCATTTGAATCTTGATCATGATTCATGTGAAGAACATCAGCTACTGAAAGTGTAACACCATTTTGAAAGGAATGGTCCATAGACACTGATCTTCTTATTGATTCATAGTAATCCTCATCTCTAATCTCAACATGCCTTCCCCTCAAATTCCCCAAGTCACTGAGAGCTCTGAATGCATTATTAGTCTTTGGAACTTCTCTGTTACCATTCAGTACACCTTCGTCCAACACCACATCCAATAACTCATCACTCTCCCTTGTTCCATTATACACATTTTCATCTACATGAACCACATTCTCAGAAGAACCTTCATTTCTTGCTGAAGAAGGTAGTTCCAACACTTGGGATGCCGGCGGCAGCGGATGAAATGGCACTGCAGCATTGAAGGTGAAAAGCGTGGCGCGGCAAAGAGGGCAATTGGAGTGAGACTTGAGCCATGTATCAATGCAAAGAATGTGAAAAGCATGGCTACACTTTGGCAAGAGCCGAATGCTCTCGCCATCTTGGAACTCGCTGAGGCAAACGGAACAATCCGTTACCTCAACGAGTCCTTCGCCTTTCTTGTACTTGCAAACAGTTATGGTCTTGATGAGTGCCTCATCTAGACCTGTTGTTGAGGCATGCCATGGCTCATGGAGTGAAGGGTTGTGGTTGTCTTCCAAAATCTCAACATTTGTTACTTCTTCTTCATGTTCTGCTGAGGATGATTCTCTTCTGCCACAGTACTTGGAAATTATGGTGTAGTAACTCACAAGGAGAAAAGCACTTGCCAACACTCCAATGATTGCAATAACAAGAGGTGAGAAATTCGGACCTGAATCTTCATCAGGGAATTCAAATGGAGGAGGAGGAGGTGGAGGGTACACTGTATAACACCACTGTGGACAGTACAAGCTGCAAAATCCTTGAGAACAGTCTTTGCTGTTCACATATGGAACCCAAGTTCTTGGGTTGCCAAGAGATGCCATGGCATCAGAACCTTACAACAAAAAATAACTATATACTAATATTTAGTACTAGTATAAGCCATCTAATAATCATGGGGTTTTAGAGGAGAAGAAGAAGAAGAATATGCTATGAATTATAAAACATTAATTACCACTGAGAACAATTGAAATGGAACTTAAGATACAAGAGAATAGGAGGAGCTTTTCTTGTTCAGTGAAGCAAAAACACAAACAGAAGATGGGCATGAGATATGTTATCATGACATGAAATCTAACTGGTGGCTGATATTGTTATGAGAAGTTTTTTATCTGATAAGAATTATTAACTAGCACACAAGCAAAAGATAAGAGGGGTAATGTTGTTTCTTATAAGATTATATGTTTGCAAGTGAAAGGGGCAAGAAGACAGTGAGAATGTGTGTTTTCTATGAAAGGGGAAAAAGATAGCGTGGAAAAGGGGCCAAAGACAATGAAAATGGGAATACTTTAACTTTTTTTATTTCCCCTTTTTCTTTTTTCTGTTCATAGCTTTCTCTGCTCTCTAGTTTTTATCTCTTTTGGTTAACTTACAATGGTGCTCAAGGTCATGTTGGTTGAGAATTTATTAACAATAATCATTTCATTATTTATCTTTTATTGATGAATTGAATGAGTGCTTTATAAAGTGAAATCTAAAATTAGCTCCAAGAAGTTCATTAATGTGTGTTTGTGGAGCCAATTTTGGCCGTCACGTTAGCTTTATCATTGTGCTTTGACACAAAAGTGTTAAGACTTAAGAGTCATGCTTTTGTTGCTATGAATTCATTCACCTGCTAACTACATTTTTATGTTATGTACCACTTTAGAACTTATTAATTTTAATATGGAGGAAGGGTTGGTGTATAGCAGAATTATGAAGGTATATGGTGTTTTACCAGGGTATGAGAATTGTGCAGAAAACCCTAGGTCCGATTTGTGTACTGTGCAGAAAATCCTGGGTCCTATTTGTGTACTGTGCAGAAAACCCTAAGTCCGATTTGTGTACTGGCAGAAAATCTTGGGTCTAATTTGTGAAAACCCTGGGTCCGATTTGTGTACTGGCAAAAAATTCTGGGTCCGATTTCTTCCTACTAAAACAAAAAATTGAAAGCCGTCACAATCGTGTATATCTCCCCAATACTCTATAACTCAGCATAACTCACATGTTAATCTCATATAAAAAAAATTAGCCACCACTTTAATGTTGATATTTTGGATATAAATAATTCAAAATGAAATGTCCTAATAACTTGTGCAACTTGGTTAATACTTGAGTTGAGTGAAAGTAGATTGTACTCTCTTGAAAGAAAAATAAAAGATCTCAAGAACAGAATAGCAGGGAATTGATATGTTTTGGGAACACAATGACAAGGTACCATTTTTATTATTTTTTTTTAATTTTTGGGTGGGCCTTCAACATATGACTATTCTGTGTTATTCTACTTTGCATATATTCTCCTCATGATTCCAAGCTCCAATGTGGGACTAACTTGTTCCTAAAGAAATACAAGTTAGATTATCATTTTTCCTCTTTTTATATGAAAAAAAAGTACGAGATTATATTTGCTAAGTTACACTAAACTATATTTGCTAGTCAACTTTAGATTACGAGAATATATGCTCGGAGAAATAAAGTTACAGTTAAAAATTAAATACTTGGTTTGTGTCTTAAATCAAGTTAGAGTCAGATATAGTTGTGACTTGTCACCTAAAACCTAACCAACCATTTTGCTCAAAAGTTGGGACCATCATCATCTTCACTTGCTAGTTGCTATCTATGTAGGAGGGTTTCCCTCTCTCAGAAGCTACCCATTTAATGCACTTCTTGTTCTCATCTAGGAAGTGCCATATCCAATGATATATAACTTGCATAGGATATAATATATATGTAATTAATAAGAGTCTGTGGGTCTAGCTACCCTTGTTGTGATCACAAGAAGCAAAATAAATTAAAATAGGTTGTGAATTGTGAAATTGTGACTTTATATTTTGTTTTTCCTTCCTTTGATGCACTTCCATTTTCAACCATTCCGTCACAAAATAGGCTCAAATTTATGGATATGGAAGGCTTGGGTGTGATCTGCCTAGATATGGAGTTATGGCGTACAAGACAAAAATGTGAGACAACTTTTTCTAAGCCAAAGGGAGAACAATTCGGACCATGCGAGTTTTTTGGTAATAAAATTTTGCTTCACAAATCGCATGGTCCGATTTGCAGCTGATGGAATTTGAAATCTGAAACATGGGATTCGGACCCTCCGTGTTTTATGTTCTGGATATTTTTTTTTTTACGTTTTGAGGGACACAACTCGCAGGGTCAGATTTCTGCTTCCTCTGATCCCACAACGAGGTGAAGCACCCCTCCTTCCCATACGCGAGTCCAACACTTCCTTTACTTCCATATTCAAATTAAAAAGCGCACAAAATAATAATAATAATAATAATAATAATAATAATAATAATAATAATAATAATAATAATAATAATCGTACTTCAAGTGGTTTATATATTGAGTTATTTTTTCTTCAGATAGAGGAGAAAAGTATATGTTCTTATAAGTGGGAGAATATTATTTTTCAAAAAGATAACGAGAAAAAAATAGAATCATTTAAAAGAATGTCCGGTTCTTATCTTATCAGAGTATCAAATTATAATGTAGTTAAGAAGAATCTAAAGCTATAGATTCATTTTGACACTAACAAGCAATAACTTAAAACACATTAACAAATTTTTTGCAACGAACTAAAATGTATGTTAAACCTGATACTGTTATTTGTAATAAAAGTCGCTGAAAAACATGATTAGGGCCCAATTCTTCTACTAGGGCCATGCAAAGACATAATCATATGCACAAAATCCAATGCATTATTGATCCAAGTCCTTTTGAGTCTTTTGACAAACAGCAAGACGAAAGAATAAAGATGACCTTCATGGAGCCCCTTTTACCTTTTTTGGTTTTCAGGGAAATTTTACTTGTATTTAACTATTTATGGTATTAATAAATGAAAAGAAAACTCGTAATTGGGTTTGAGTTGGTTTTAAGAAGCTATAAAATTACATATGAATTTGTTTACAAAATTCTCAATATATTCTAAGTGAAAAATGATGATTATATAATTTTTTTAAGTTGCAGCCAAAACTTGGAGCTAGTGGCAGAATCTGCTGTCTTATAAGAAGCTGCACTCGAATTCAAGTCTTATGAGAAGAAAATGAACCCTTAAATGAACTCGTGTAGTGTGTGTGAGTGTGTTGTATGGGTGTATAATACATAAATAATGCCTAGGATTAGAGGCTGTCTAATCTATTTGACAAAAAAAAAATTTCTTACGTCTAATTTTTATAATATAAAAATATATTTTTTATTTTTTATCTAGAATTCTTAATTCTAAAAATTGTGCCTATATCATTTCTCAGCAAAGGAAAGCTCTTGATTGAAGCATGATTTGACGTTGTAACCCAACTTCAAAGTTTTACTAGCTCTTAGATCTTATTGTTATTTATGTGGTCAAAAACGAATCTTTTTTACTAAAGAAAGCTAGGAGCACATGCATAGCTTGAATCCAAATGACAATCATTATGGTAACAATTGTGGCTTTGTTACTCAATAAAAATATTGGCAGATCGATGAGTCAAGATTCAGATTAATAATGTTTATTGAGATCGAGAGAAAGGTTCGATTGATAGATTTGGCATGTTTGTTTATAAAATTTCGACAGTAAGAAAGACTTAAATTGATTTTGAGAGTTATAATTCAATTTGGGATTGAAGTCGACTTGATGGTAGAATAGTTTTTGTAGAGTAATGAACATAGCTAAGGCAGTATTTGGTTGTTGTCTCAAAAAAATAGAGACATAGACACAAAGATACAAATATACATGAATACAAAGATACATAAATTTTATAACATGTTTGGTGATAATACACAAGATACATGTATTTAATTCAAAAGTCCATTTTATTCCCAAACTAAAACAACTTAAGTGTTAAAGATAAAGGACAATGGTTGAAATTTTAAAAAATAATTAGGGATAGAATTGGAAAAATTTGTGTCTTATGGGTTGTGTCTTAGTGTCACAATTTGAAAGAGATACACTAAATATATGTCTTTTATGTGTATCTGTGTATAACCGTGTCTTTTAAAATTTTATGTCTCAACAAACAAATAGTATACATGTACCACTGTGTCCATGTCTCTGATGAACGTATATATTAACCAAACGGAGCATAGGGAGCAGTTATTATGACATGTTTGGCGAAAACGGTTACTTTATTAAGCCATCGTCAGATTAACAAGTCTCACTAGAGAATTAGTGAAAGATGTTTATAAATAGGATAGCACAACAACACTTTAAAGATTGGAATTCTTTTTCATAAAAAGTTCTAACACACTCACATATTTAACAATTGAGTCTGATAAGAGTTCTTTCTTTATAGGATTTCTTCTATGTGTTTATACTTTTTTCTTTACAATTTGTGTAATTTCAATTAATGCAATTTATTTTTTTCAGCAAATTTAAAGTTCAATTATTTTACATTTCTAAATTTGTTATTATTTTTTTTATTTACATTTACAACAAACTTTACATTCAGTTATTTCAATTTGCGAGTTTTATTAATTTTTATTTTAGTCCATTTTTAAAAAAATCAACAAAAATCTTTTCTTCTTTATTATGACAAAAATGAAAGACTTTAATGCATGGTAAATTAGTATCCACGAAAAAAGAGTAGATTTTGCTCCTAAATATTAGATTTCAAACCAACCTAAAAACTTCTTACAAAAATCCTTTTAATTCTGATTTGTAGAAAATCTGTTAAACAGTCTTAAACTTTTAAATCAAAGTGTTTTGTAATATTGAACAAGACGTGAATCAAGACTGGTTGTCATTGTTTTTGCATGAATTTTTTGGGGGGATGGAAGCAATAGCACTTTTCCTTCAGAAATAAATTTATACGTACGTTCACTTTATGATTATTTGGTAATTATATTCACAAAATTAGAGGAATATATATATCTTCTCTTGGTTTCGAACTAGGTAACACGATAAGAATTGTTGGCAAAGAGAAAGAGTTGAGTTGAGTTTTGATAAATATATAAAAATGTGTGTTTTCAAGTCTATTTGTGTCTTATTCAGTTGCAAGCATGTTTTGTGAATGTAAGCTTTATTATTTTTTTTTTTGCCCATAATATTTCTCAACCCAACGGGTTAAGGATTAATCCGTCGTGGATCTGAGCTCTATTTAAGGGTTTACTGCTGGCCAAACGAACAAGTGAACTGATCACTCGACCAACCCAAGTTAGTTAATGTAAGGTTTATTTATGTGCCACTTCTTGCGTGTCTCTATGATTTTGGCATAGCCCAAGCATAAATGCGTTCAATAAAAGGAAAAACCTATTTATACATACACCAAAGTCTTATCGTATAATGATTTATGGTTGAACTTATTAGTTTCAAACTCAAATGTACATTGTTTGCAACTTCATTAATTCGCAAGATTATTGAGTTACACCCTTAAAAATGTGAGTGGAAAACTTGCTTAGAAATAAAGATACTATATATGAAGATTTATGTCGAAAATTGATTTCTTAAAAGCTTTTCAACCACATTTTTAAGGGTATTAGAAAAAGTGAACATGAGTGAAAAAGGAGTTATCCATCGAAGTTGTGTATAAATGAGGCAATCCAGCTCCAAGAATCAATTATAAGAAAAAGGGTTAGGATTTATGATTGTTCCAGCTGAGCATCAGAATCATGGATTTCCTCCTTTTCAGTTTCAGCTTCTTTGAGCTTCTCTTGATCCAATTCAGGAGCTTGGTCTTCATCCCTTTCAGTTGGAGCTGCTTTGACTTTCTTTTCACTCAACTTAAGACGAAGTGGTCGCTCCATTAATTCCTGCAAAAGGAAAACACAACCAAAAGCTCAATCAAGTAGACAATGAAACTCAAAATAACACATAGAGTTCATAAATAACTTAAAACATAAAGAACTTATATTAAAAATAGCTTATAAATAAGTTATTTTGTATTTAGATTTTTATCATAAAAATATTTATTTTCAAATTATTTTAATAAATAAGAGTGATTTATAGTTTTTGAAAAGGAAAAAGTCAAATTATTTTGACTTCTTCAAAAACTTTGAAACAATTTCTTAGAAAATTAAAGACATTTAAAAAATTGTACCAAACAATATTAATATAACTTTTTATAAGTAAAAAGCAAAAAAAAAAAAAATAGCAATTCTAAGTCCATGACAAAGATTAGTTATATTTTGCTTATTCTAAAAACAAAAGACCATAGAATCATGACATGTTAAATTTATGATAATAATTTAAGAATAAACTTCAAATTCATATACTATTGTGAGAATGTACAATAAGAAGTATTTAATAATGGGCCAAGAATGTAATTTAATCACAATGACAAAATCAACCTAAATAAACATAAAAATTCAGGCTAATTTTTTTTATATTGATTAAATATATGTGTAATATATTGTTATTGAAATATTAGATTTTTTTTGATATAGCATTTTTTTTAATTGATATTATTCAAATAAGACGGTTCGATTTGTTTGAAGAAAAAAATAAATTACAAATTGGAGGGTTCGATTTGTACTTTTAAATTTTTTTTATTTTGAAAATAAAAATTGGACGGTCCGATTTGTAATCGTTTGTTTAAAAAATGTTTAATTACTCTATTAGTTTCTATAGTTTTGCGAAATTTTCAATTAGGTCTCTATACTTTTTTTTTTTTTCTTTTAATTGGGTCCCTGCACCATTTTTTTTCAATTAGGTCTCTTTTGGCAATAATTAGCTTAATTTTATAAGGATCCAGCTAAAAAAATAGTGGTGCAGGGAATCCAAATAAAAAGAAAAAAAAAGTGTAAAGATTCAATTAAAAAAAATTTTGGTGCAAGAACTCAGTTAAAAAGAAAAAAAGTACAAAGACCTAATTAAAAATTTCACAAAACTATAGAAACTAACAGAGTAACTAAACCTTTAAAAGACAAAACAATATAAAAAAATCGAAAGCACTAATTTGTGTAAACTATAGCAATATAAATCACTTCTTTTCTCACAACATTATGTGATACATTGTTACACAATACCCTAAATAGATTCCAACAATAACATAGAAGTATTTCTTCTGATGAACAATAATTTCAGCTAAAGTTGCTCTCTATATTTAGCATTAAGGACTAAACACAATTAATCATCAAAATCATGAAATTGCAAAATTGAGAAGTACCTTCCCATCCAAAGCAGAAATTGCAGCCTCTGCATCCTCTTTTGTGAGGAAAGAAACAAATCCATACCCTGCAGATCTTCCGGCAGGGCTGTCAAAGACAACCCTGGACGAAACTGGGGTTTTGAAATTATCAGTGAAGAATTGTCTGAGAACGGGTGATCTTACTTTCCATGCAAGGTTGGCTACATATACCACGTGACGTGTCTCGCTGGCAGGGGGACTCGGAGACGGTGGAGGAGGAGGCGGCGGCTTCTTGAATCTCTTGGCAAGCTCTATCCTTATTTCCCTTCCTGATATTTGCTGAATCACAAAACACTTAATGAGCCTCAATGCAAGTCATACATAGATACATTGATTTTCTAAATTACCAATTTAATTAAGGTAAAAACTCATATGTAGTAGACTTCACGTAAAATTGATAACTGAGTTGTTAGATGAAAATTTAGTCAAATCAGTCAAATTATTTAAGGACTACTCTCAGATATCAACTTCACGTGAAGTCGAATGCACTGAGTTTTTACCTGACTCTATCAACAATGTGACAAGAAGAGAAAACTATATATTAAATTGTGGATGAATAAAACTTACATGAGAATTGAACTTGTGAACGACAGCAAGAGCCTCTTCCCCTGAAGCCATAGTAACGAAGGCAAAACCCCTGCTCTTGCCTTGTTTGTTCTTTATGATCTACTATAATACTTATTTAAATTAGAGGCAAAAGCATAACTTAACGGGTAATAATAAAAGAATGTTGGGCAAACAAACCTCGACGTCTGTTACAGTCCCGCATTGGCCAAACAGGTCTTTGATGTCAGCAACGGACATAGACCAAGGTAAGTTGAAGACATAGAGCTTCTTCTTGACGTTCTTGGGTTGTTCCTGAGTTGTAGGTGTGTGTGGTTGTGCTTCTTGCAATGTGGAGCAGAGGAAGGAGAATGATCTTGGTGTGGAGGCATTGAAAGAGAAGGAGAGAGAAGAGAGGTTTGGAGAGAGACGAGTGTTGTTGTTGGAGAAACGGTGAGAGTGAGATGCGAATATGGAGAGTGCTGATTCTAATGTTGCTGCCATTGAGAATGGAACACAAGAGAAGAGAGAAGAGAGCAGAAAGAAAGAGATAAGAGGTTTTGTGAGGATACAATGTGTCCAAGTATCACCATTTTGCTGCTCTCATCTCTCATACGTCAATTTCATTACAACTGGATAACCTTATTCAGAAACATGGTAAATATAGATTAACCACTAGTATATTTTATTCAGATAAATAAATATATATTTTTGCAAATACAATTAAAAACAGTAGAAGTTTTCATAATTTCTATACTCCAAATTTTTAAATTTTTTTAAATAAAAAATAGAAGAGTGCTACACTTTTGTTAAATTTTGATCAGCACTTATCCATCAAAAGAAAATTGAATGATTCTACACAATTAGATACAATCTTACACCATTAAAAACATTATTGATGGCTAATTAATGGTTAAAAACTACAAAATCTGCTAGCTCCTTAGACTTTCTCTAAAAAATAAAAAGTTTAATTTCAAAAATTAAAAAATTTAACTTTTATATCCCAAAAATTAGAGAATTTGATTTTTATATTTTAATTTAAATAATAACATATTTAAAATTAACACTCTAACAATTCATAATCCGGATAAACACTATTGTAAACCCAGTATAAAAAAATAAAGTGTTAAAAACAGTCCATAGTTTACAATAAGTATACATACTAAACAAATAAACTACTGAAAATGTAATTTGTAATTTGTGTAACATGTTTGGAAGGCAATCCCAATTTATTTAGGGGCTACTTTGAAGGAGAAGATGACAAAGCATGAGGAGGGAATCATAAACAGTTGTATGGAAGGAATGTCAAAATAGTCAACAAAGAAGCTGACAAGGCATGAGGAGGGTGATTTTGTTCCAATTTTACCCCTGTAGCTTACCCCTGCCCCTTATGTGGATATTGCTGGCAACCACTTCCTCTCTTTCCCGCCAAAATTTCCCTCTCCCTCTCGTCTCATCCCCCAACGTCACTGTTACTGTACAAGGTACACCTTTTCAGAAAGGAAAGCGCTCCTCACATATATAATCCCTCCAAAGACCAAATCCCATATTCTATTATATTATTGACCAATTATATGCTGTTCATTATTTCATGATTATTTTTTTCTTAATTTATTTTTTATATAAAATTTTAAAAATTTAAAAATTATTTTTTATATTTTTTAAATTAAATATTAATTTTATTTTTAATAAATTAAGCATCCTTTTTAAATACTATAATTATCACTTATATTATTATTATATTTTAGCACTTGTAAATATTTATATAGAAAATTTACTAAGAATGAAAACATTAAATACGTGATATGGTCATGGTGATCTCCCTGCATGTATTTTAGATCAGAGCAATTCCATTTAATCATTAATTCATTACCGTTAATACGCGATAAGCTTCTTATAATATTATTATTGTCTCAATTATTAACTTTAGGTGAAATTGATTATACTTAAATTTTTTACATAAAAATAATAAGAAATGAACAGGAGTAGTATGTTGGTGCAAGCATCCAAGGTGAGTAATTAATTATGTGTAGGGCTGCCTAGCCTAACAAAGAAAAAACAAAATCACACAGCATCCAATTTTATTCACACTTGAAAGCCACTCTTCCCAAAGAAGCAAAGCAAAATGGCACTCAGCAACAATGTGATCGGAGGCATAAACCTAGTGGCGGTGATACTCTCAATCCCCATAATCGGCGCCGGCATATGGCTAACAAACGAGCCAGCAGACTCGTGCGTGAAGTTCCTCCAATGGCCGGTCATAATCCTCGGCATTCTCGTGCTTGTCGTGGCTTTGGCAGGTCTGGTCGGAGCCTTCTTCAGGATCCCCTGCCTCCTTATATCGTACCTGGTAGCCATGCTCGTGCTCATAGTGTTGCTGGTCATCATGGTGGTGTTTGTGTACATGGTCACCATTCGTGGCCATGGAGTGATAGAACCCAACCGTGCTTACTTGGAGTACCATCTGGACGATTTCTCTTCGTTCCTAAGAAGACGGGTGAGAAGCTCCTTCAAATGGGACCAGATCAGAGCCTGCCTTAGCTCCAGTAACATGTGTGCCGACCTCAATCAGAGATTCCGAATGCCTCAGGATTTCTTCAACGCACATCTTACACCAATGCAGGTACCAACTTCCATATAATTATTTAAGAGGAGTGGTAGGGGCAGCAACTTTTGTGTTTTGTAACCATCAATTAGCCATTAATAGTCTTTTTAACGGTGTGATATTACATTCAATGGTAAAAGATCACTTATTTTTCTTTTGATGATTAAGTGCTGGCTACAAAACACAAAAATTGCTGGTCACTAGACTTTTCTATTATTTAATAGCTTTAAGATTTTAATGAATCAATTAATGGTGGTGTGGTGTGTGTTGTAGTCAGGGTGTTGTAAGCCCCCAACACTATGTGGGTACACGTTTGTGAATCCAACGTATTGGATAAGCCCGATAAACAGTGCGGAGGACATGGATTGCCTTCAGTGGAGCAACGACCAAACACAACTTTGCTATGCGTGTGACTCCTGCAAGGCTGGTTTGTTGGCTCATCTCAGGAAGGAGTGGAAGAGGGCCAATGTCATTTTGATCATCTCCATCGTTGCATTAATCATCATATATTTGGTTGGCTTTTGTGCTTTTAGAAATGCTAACACTGAGGATCTCTTCCGCAGATACAAACAAGGCTACACTTAGAACATCATGTTACTATTTACTCTTTCTATTAGTTGCTAGCATTTGTGTTGATTCGAACTTGAGAGTTGAAAACTGATGCAAAAGGTTTCAAGGGCTCGGCTAGATTTGCGGAGAGCACCGAAAGCTTCATGTCTCGGGATTCCCAATATGTCTATCATTATTAGCAAGTAACTTTTAATGGAGCTTCTTCACGTGTTGTCCTAAGCTTTATCCAAGCCATTAACTGTTTTAAGTCTGATAATCTTATAGATTTATGAACCTTTAGATATTACCATGTATTATTAGATCTTCATTCTCGGGAAACTCTTATGTGGCATAAGTCTTTTATGCTTAAAATCAATTAGAAAATGATTGAAAATTTTTGTTCTCAATAATTAGTTAATATTTATTTTTGTGTTTAAAATTTTTCTTTTTTCTCTTACTTTTATTGGACTTTATTAAATCTTGTCCTCGTGATCAATGTACTAGATAATAGTAAAACTCTTATGTTGCATAAATCTTTTATGGTTAAAATCAATTAGAAAACGATTGAAATTTTTTTCTCTCAATAATTAGTTAATATTTATTCGTTGTGTTTAAAATTTTTCTTTTTTTTTATCTTAACTTTATGCGTTCACCGCTTTATTAGCCGATTACTCGTTAAAAATAAGCATGTTATATGTATATTAAAATTAACTACTAAAATTAATTACTAATCTAAAATATATATTTAGATATAAATAAATATTAAAAGTAAATTAAATCATAATATATTTATACACATTGGTGGTTGATTTTAATAATTGATTTTAGTAGACGAATAATATTTTTAAATTAAAAAATAATAATTTTTATTAAATTATTCTTTCATTTTAACACATGACAACAATAAAGGAGTCTCCCATTGAGACATAATTCAGCTTTATAGAATATATAAATATAATTACAATTTCAGTTTATATATTTTTAGTTTTATCTTTATAATTACCATTATCTCTCATGTACTTTTTATGTACTCTTTCAGTTTTATTAATTTTCTAACAAAATTGCTTAGTAAAAATAGATATTAGGAGCGCTGGATCTACCTTCCAATCTAATCTTGACCATAGAAAGATCCATCAATTACTTTTTCGTTTTTTGGTCATGATCCATCCCCTACTCCTTTTTTTTTTTTTGTTCTTTTACACAACACACATAACACTCACACACACCACAATTACTATAATTTTTTAGCTTATTTAGGATTGGAACCCTTTGTAGTTTGTTCGAGATGAGATGGGCCTAAATATACCAACAAAAATTGGTGGGTATGTGCACACATTAGGATCCACTGGGCCTTCAATTATTTTCTTTTTATTTGTATGTTGGGTCATCCTGTCTTTCTAAGACCAAGTCTAGGTGTTGCGATATAAGAACAAGAACTTTTTTTTGTAATTTACCTTAAAAGCCCTATTTTGTTTGCTTCTAACAGGTTAAGATTATTCATTACTTACAAACGGCCATCATTTATATAAAGGTTATTGTTTTCATGGCCCAAAATAAGACAAACCAAAATTAAAATAATTCGACAAGGTAAATAAATAACATACCATCAAAAAAAGAAAAAATATGGCAGATAAAATGAAATTCCTGAATTCAACCCCGCCAAAATACAGTATAATTTAACTTGAATGAGATATATGTTGATAATAACGTCTTAATATTAGGTACGGTGCATTGTATTATTTATTTAATGAAAGCATTGTATGTATGATGAGTTACATTATTAGGAAGGTGAATAGAAAGAGAGTGAGATGAGGAAGAAGAAGAAGAATTGGTATTGGGTAGGTTGTGTCAGGGCAAGAAGGCCTACCACACTCAAAAATTGAAGAGCATAGCATGTGTGGTGTGTACGGCCAGTCTGACAAATAAGCATAAGCAGAGGAATTAGCATTTAGCACCTTATGTGGTCGTTTATGTATGTATGTGTCGCCACTCACCACTTAGACATTGATTCCCATATCCACAAACATATAACAACAACGCATCACTGCCCATTACAAAACAACACTAAATACCCATCCCTACTTCTCTATTACTTCCCTTTAATTCTTCCCATTCCATTCCCATGCTTTTCCCACCTCACACTACAATAATCTTCTCTTCTTAAGCTTAATACAATCTTCATATGCTAATTTGACCAAATTATTTCAGAAAATATGTGTTCAATACATCTTAATTATTTTTTTATAAAGATATTTTCATATGAATAGAGTAATGTTGATGAATTAGAGAAACTTGTTACATGTTAATTGTTAATGTTCTTGCAAGGATACTGTACGTCGGTCTGGTTGTCTATCTAATACACCTGATCCGACGTTATCCTTGTGAACTTGAACCCGAGCATGGTACCTGCAAAAGGGACTCCGACGCTCAAGTTAATAATAGAATAAACGAAACTAAAGCCGAATATACAAGGTCGGAGATAAGTAATTTTGAGTGGACTTAGAGATGGAATAGCCTCGTCTAGTAGAGGTATTTTGTGCTATATGTTATTCAACTCTCCACTTCGGATATATAGGTTCAGCGTGTAGCCTAAACGGTCAGTGAGATCTGAGATTTTGGTGAGTGGATTAGCCGGATATGCTGGCGTGCATGCTGATTCCGAGATTCGAGCATATGAACAGTTGAGAAACAACCGTTGCGTCGAGGTATAGCTCAGATGAAGCCGAAATTCTTGGGTACAGTATAGTTAATATAGAGTATTTATGAATTAATGATGATTTGAGAGTGAAGCAAAATTTGGATGTTTCACATGTCCAAGTCTGTTTTCAATTGATTTAATGAACAAATGGAGAATTAGGTAAAAAATATAGGAGCCGTGAGGCAAATGGTTTTCTACTTACGTGTCTTGTTATATATGTGTTTTCTCTTCGCATTGAACTGAGAAATGATTTATGAGCAAAATAGGCAACAGAAAAGGACATAATATTGTAATCCATTAGGGATTGTCTACCCCAAAATCATCCAACCATGATGATAAAGACCCATGTTCTTGGAGCAGCTGGAGGAATATAATTTCCTAACAACGTTTCATTATAGACCTTTCTATCACCAATGCGTCATTCTTGATATTACTATATGGTAATTATGTTGTATCTCATGAATTGAAGTTGATGTAAACAATAAATAAATAAATTGAACTACAAATATGTGTGACACCAAAAATATTTATCTATTTAAAACCTGAACCACGTATCGAATGCAATGTGTATAAGATGATTATGCATGTATTTTGGGTGCACTCAATTTAGTGAATTTACCAAATAAATTAGATCTCAGGTGTACTCGAGATCAATGCATTCAAATTCTTTCTATATTTCGGATACAGTATATTCGAAACATATGTATAATCATTTTATATCCACTAGCTACATCCGATATATATTTTAAATTTTAAATAGATAAATGTTTAAAAAATTACGAATATTGATTTATTTTATTTACATATAAAAAGAAATTCTAAATAAAGAGGAATTTCTCAACAAAAAGTTACCGGGGAATAGTTTTTTTTTTTTAACTAACTTCTGACAGAATTCAGAAAAGAAAATCTCGTGAAGGCTAGTTTTGAGGCCTAAAATGTAGTTGATCCTCATCTACTACAATTGTTACAATTTCAGATCAGATGAGGGATCTGATGTTTTTTCCATTTTTTTCATGTTTTTTATAACACTAAAGATAAATATTCTGTTTTTTATTTTTTATTAATTATTTTAAAAAGAAATGTATATAAAAATGGTGTATATAAATTTAACAAAAAATCCAGGTGGAGTGTGTGATGATGTCACTAGCACTGACCACTGTCCAACTCCTCATTTTTCCTTAAGATACTAAGTTAATGGATCTCTCATCTTATAAACTTCTCATTCTTTCTTGTTTTTTATGATATGAGACTAACTTTAACACTTCTCACACTTGCAACATTAACACAACTTCCATCGAAGACCAACCATGTTGATTATGATTTTGATATTTAGAAGGCGTGAAAATGAGCGAGTAATCTAGTGACCCCTCCAAAAAAAATTCTCATCATTGATTGGAATCTCAGTACCATAGAAACTTGTAAAAAGCATCAACACTACCAATAATAATAATAATAATAAAAATGTTCATCATTGATTGAAAGAGTTGACTTGTAGCTTGTAGGAATGGCCAAACCTTTCCTTGCTCCTTTTCTTCTACGTTACATATTTTTTTAGGTTCAGAATAATTGTGGCCATGACTTTTATGATATTAATTAATTAATATTGTTAAGATGAAGAAGCGACTCTTTCAGCCTTAGGAGGGTATCTTCAATGGGCAAACGCCTTGGACCATGCCTTAGACCTTTTCTTTGTAAAATATATTTTTTTATACCTAAACAAAATATCTTAAATAGTGTATGTAGACATGGAAAGAGTCAAGGCTTCAAACATGTTTATAGTCCTCTACCTTATGAACCTCAATATATAAAGTTATACAGGACTTGATAGGTATTATTAGTAATTACTGTTGCACTATGGTGTCATAGGCAAAAAGGTATGGAACATTATTTCTCAAAGTGTTCCATTTTATTAGTACAAAATGAAGCAACATTAGAGAAAATATAGTAGAATAGTCTCTGCTTTAAAGACTAAAGAGACTAACGTGGATACTATTATTGTCACAAAGGCCAAACCAAATAATGGAGGGCTATGTCAAAATCTGTGATCCTCTCTTCTCTCTTTAATTCTTCCCTAACCATGCCAATCAAAATTACAAAGGGAATGTGACTCGGATATATATATATATATATATATATATATATATATATATATATATATATATATATATATATATATAGATGCCACCCGTGTGTAGGTAGTTCCCTCTTTAAATTTACTTATTTTATATATAAGTTTTTTAATGGTTTAATTATTCTGTTGGTCCTTATATTTTCACCAAATTTTTAATTAGGTCCCTATATTTTTTTTCCTTTCAATTGGATCCTTACACTGCTTTAATTTTGTAATTAAGTCCTTCCTAGTGTAAAAAATATTAGAGTTAACTGAACATTTCTTCGCAAATTGAAGGTATTTATAATTAAAAACTTAATTAAATCTTTAACCGCATGTATTTTGGTAAAAATATTATGTTAATTTTAACATTTTTAACATGAAAATGATGTAATTACAAAATTAAAAGCAGTGTAGAGACCCAATTAAAAGGAAAAAAGTATAAGGATCTAATTAAAAATTTGGTGAAATTATAAGACCAACAGAATAATTAAACCTATTTTAATCAAATTTTATATATAGTTTCATGCATTATGTGTTCCAATAACATTTAATTAATTAGAGGAAGGAGACAAGAAAATAGCTAGGACTACCAGAAATGAACCACATGGGGATGTACATTGATACATTACACCATTGTGGATTATGGGACTTGGATCTGTCGAAATTAATGCAAGAACGAGAACTAATAACCAAATAATTCTTTTTTAATTTGTAAAAAGAACATCGTTGCATAATTAGAAAAAGAAAATGCAGGGATAGTTAAAAGTTAAAACACGTGATATGGGTTGAAGTCCCTAATAATGTTATTTTATTGACGCTATGAAAACAAAATTAAATATGACTAACAATAGGATGATGAATGAGATTGCGCAGATAGATATTATTGTATGTCACTTGTCAATACTCTAAAGCAACCTCAAAACACAAAACTAAATTAGGAAGGAGATGGGATATGTTGGAGAAATTAATAAAATAAGAGTAATAGTATTTCTAACTTCTAAGGCAACTATATTTATTGGACAATAATTAATGTTGGTCCAATTAATCAAATACAATAATTATAAGCCAATTATATGATTATTTGTCAATTGTATGAATAGTTAATCCAAGTATAGGCATTATCATGAGCAGGTCTTTCAAGTTGGCGCTTAATCACAAAGATATTTTGCGACCCCATCATCCCTGCGACTATAAGGAATTAGGATTTAGGAAAGGACAACGAACTTTTCTGGCCTCACAGCTTTAATTTTCAAATATATTTTGTCATTTTCATATATACTATATCTTATATATGAGATACTTTTCAAAATTATTATTATTTAATTACATCGACTTATGTGAACAAGTGTAGACTAATATATCAGGTTGCAACAATACTTCAAAAAAGGACGAAGATTGAATAGTTATAAATCTTGTTCTTAAGAATCTTATCATCAATTCTGGCTGCTTTAATTAATTAATTAGTTAAAGACGTAGAATTGTTATATATGTAACTGTACTGACTACTACGTACTGTATGTATGTTCATATATTAAAATATATATAATATTATTACATAGATATCTACAGTGCAAGTAGCGAGTTGTTTATATACACAAATAATAACATAACATTTGGCTACGAGAACACTTGCTGTTGTTGTCACACGAAAGGTAATAAATAAACAATGACATTATTAATTTTAATATATAGTTTGATAATATAACATATTTTATATATTTATTCAGTTATATTTATATTTTTACATAATTATTTATATAATTATTTAAGAGACGATAGTTATATTTATTAATGTAATATTATATAATTGTATAGAATATGTATGAAAAATTGTTTTATATTAAGAGTGTATTAAAATTAAATAGTGGAAACTTAGGTGTAGTCTATTTCACGTGAAGTTGATAATTGAGAGTCGTTATATGATTTGACTGATTTGACTAAATTTTCATCTAACGACTCTCAACTATCAATTTCACGTGAAGTGGACAGGACCTAAATTTTCACCAAATTAAATACTTCTCCTTATTATTATTATTATTATAGTGAGATAGAATTTTTTTTTTTTTTTTTTTTTTGGTATTTGGACATAAAATTAATTTTGATGAGTTGAAATTGTCGTGATGTGTTTAGGGGCCAGGTATGTGGGTGGCTAATTAAAGTTGTTTGGAGGATGTGAATGTGGATAGCTACTTCCATCGCCCTTCTTATCCACTTCTGGTTGAGACTACGAGGTCTGTTTCTTCGGATTGAGATCAATCCTCTTTCTTTTTTCTTTTTTTGGTTTGTAGTAATAATATTTTATTTTTTTTATTTTTTGCATTATCCTTGGTGTAAAGTTATTTTCATGGGTTGTTTGATTGCTTCCGGAAATAAATGATTCTACTGTAGGACTTCAATTGACCTCTATAACATTCAAGGAAACCTTATATGCCTATGCCACAACCCTTTACTGTTTCTTGTCTATGCTTGGTTTCGATTAGGGTAACAATACAATCAAATTTCTCATCGTCTTTCAAATTATATGTATTATTATTATTATTATTATTATTATTTGTTCGGTTGGTCGGAAAAATGACGGATCGGATGCTGTCGGATCAAGAGCATTGGGTTATGTGATGAAAGATCTGGACCTGGACGCGAGTTCTTTGAATTGACAAGTTGTCTTGGTCGTTGGTGGGCTATAAAGATATTCCGATGCTAAAGTTAGTATCTATACAATGAAATGGTTAATTAAAGTAAAAATGACATATCTTTGAAGAGAGATAGGTCCCTCTCTATTTATAATCTATACTCGAGTGAATCTTTTGCTTTATTATTATTATTATTGATTCGTCCTGGTATTGGGTTGGCCGAGTTTTAGTAATTTCGAACAGGCGGCTGTCAAAGAAGAAGAGCTATATGTCGACCTGGATCGAACACCGCGGTGAAAATACCTGCAAAAGATACTCCGACGCTCAAGTCAATAGTGATCTTTAGTGAATGAGTTAAGTAAAGAATAAAAGATTGAGAATGGAACCTGATCCTTAACCGAGAATATTAGTTCGGCTTTATAGACGTTATTTTATCCGTTTTCTCTGGATCAATCCGAGTTTATGGGTTAGTTATCATATTATGTTTTAGTGATCTACTTTGTTTAAGCATGTTTCTTATTTTTTGGATAAGTGATTCCGAACTTATCTGATTACGTTATGAGCTTTGCGGGTGACCGAGGTATGTGGTGACGTATCAATTATTATTATTATTATTATTATTATTATTATTATAGAAAATCGGCTCAGTAGAGTTGTCCCACCATAAGATTGTTTTCCTGTTCTAAGCACTCCTCATAATTAACAACTAAGTACATTATTAAAATGATTCTTTGATGTTTAATTATTAATTGTTGAATTAATTAAAATGTCTTTTTTTTTCCTTTCTTTTTTCACACATGCATCCAACAAAAGAAAGTAGTATTATAATTAACACTTCTCACACATAATAAAAAAGTTGTACCTGATTTCCATAATTTCAAGTACATTTTAATCATACAAATTAAAGCAAAAAGGTAAAAAGGTGGCCATTTTTTTATACGCAAGCTTGTCATCAAGAGATATGTATAATCAAAGTTGAATTTTCTGCTTTAGAAAGTCAAGAGTTTGATATATATTGGTTATTAATCTTTTGTGTTAAACAACAATAGAACTATTTGAGTTGCATTATTAGTAGTTTGGGACCATCATCTAACTGCAAGGGTCAAACAAGAAGAAAAAGGTTAACATAAATTTCTGACTCATCACATATATTATTATTATTATTAGGGTTTATCTAATATATATCTTTAAAATACATAATAAATTTATTATTAATAAAAATTTTAAATATTTTTATTTAATGAATACAAAATAATATATCAAAAAATAATTTTTTATATTTTCAATAAAAGAATTTTTAATTTATAAATTTATTATTGCTCTTATAACACAAAATAAATAAACCCGTATTATTATTTCGTGCGTTTCTGTAAAAAAAAAGGAAAAGTATAGGGTACCAACATATTATCTGCCAACTTATTATCAACAATAATTAATTATTATATTTTAAATACATATATAAAGAGACACATCTAGAAAATATATCTATAAAGACACTTCTATTAAACACAGCCATAAAAAAGATATTTTTATTAGACACATCCACAAAGACACTTTCATAAAACACAATTATAAATAAGAATTGGCAAAAATTGACAGAAATTGACAAATATGCTGTTGGTAACGTAGCGGGACTGAAAAAAAAAATACAAACACGTAGGGTTATGTAGAGTGTCATATGTGAGTATTGTGTGTATGAGCAATATAAAATCCTACATAGTTGTTGTGAGCCTCAATGATGATGAAAATGAGCATGAATGGTGAGAGTGTGGGCTTGAAGGAGGCTACCACTTTAATTTCTTTTGCTACTTTAATTTATTACCTATATATATATATGATTAAATCATTCACCATCATCATCTTCATCCGATCCTATTTTTTAGGGTTAGTAAATCAAATGACATCACGGCTTCGGCAATTTGATTAACAAGTGGGTACCACTTTTACTTGTACCTATATGAATGTGGCTCTCTCTTTCACCCAAGGGTTTAAATATTATTATATTATTATACATGATGATCATGATGAGTAGTTGAGCACCATGCCACACAAATGCAATTCTATCCCACTTTATACTTAATTGATTCATGTTTTATTTACCAAGAAAAATTATATATAAAACAAAACAAAATGGGAATAACTTGTACTTTAGGGCGAGTCATAAATAAGTTAAATAAATTAATAATATTAGGGGATCATATTATGACGATTGAGCATGTCACTAAAAATAAGAATGCAAACCCTCTCTCTAGCAAAGTAAATAATGGAAATTAAAGTAATTGAGATGTGTGTGTTTACATACATATATTATATTAATTTATATCTCCACTAACTATAGCAGTCTAATAATGTGCTCTGTATCAAAAGAAAAAGTCTACTAATGTGCTCCTATATGGCTACCACCATTTAAAAAAAATATATATATTGCTGCTTCTAATTATTCAGGCTGATTTTTTTGGTTACGAAAGAGCTGGGTATACTTTGTCGGGTTATGGGATGAGGATGAGCTATACCAATATGTGGGACAGATTTTTTGTTCAGAGATGGTGAGAAGAAATCAGACCCAACGATTTACTTTTTGAAATTTTTTTGAGCAAATCGGAGGGTCCGTTTTGCATGTAGAGGAGGAACGAAAATAACATTAAGCAAATCGGACCCTGCGACTTGTACGTGAACAAAATTTTTTTATATAACTTTAAGGTAATCACATGGTCCGTTTTCTTTGTTAACGAAGTTTTGGATATAGGCTGAGCAACTCGCACGGTCCGATTTGGCCAAGACAACTCCCTCGGTCCGATTTGTATGTGAACTGACACCATACGAATGTAAAGCTCTCATCCTCTCCATAACGCCGTCCAGCACCAACCTTGATTCCATATTAAAATTAATTTGCGAATTATTCATGTATAAATTAAACCACTTTGGATGGCCACAACGTGGAATAAATGCTTTAAATTTAAAAAAAAAATGATAAATAGGTCCTGACATTTTGTCTCGTGGATATTTTTGTTTCTAACTATTGAAAAATACTTTTAAGTCTCTGATCTTCACAAAACTTGGACGGATCAGTCCCTCCGTTCAAATGCCTCCGTCAAGGACTAATCCGTCCAAGTTTTGTGAAGGTCAGAGACTTTAAAGTATTTTTCAATGGTCAGAAACGAAAATGTCTGCGGGACAAAAAGTCAGGAACCTATTTGTCTTTTTCTCAAAAAAAATGATATTCGTACTATTTTTGTAGTTTTTATAATATAAAAAATAATTTTTCATTTTTCTCATTTTTATTAATAATTTAAATAAAAAAATATGCACAAAAATAATATATAATATTCTTTTTAATTTTTTGCGGCCGTATGTTTTGGGGCGCATTATGAGGGAATCTAATCTCTTTCAATAATCTGGAACCTTTTTTTTTTGAAAAAAAAAAAACGGTGATACTACATGTAACCAAAAATAAGTAATAACTAATAAGTGATGCTTTGCGTATTAAAACTCTTACATAAGTCACTGTCTACTTTAGAATTTCTTAAGGAATCATACAAATATCTAATAAAGATTGGACTACGCAAGTTGTAATTTGAATAGGCTTAATATATAAACGCATTAATCATAATTCATAAGTTCCTAACTATATAGAGCTACAAACCATGGGTTATTTTAGTACAAGTTGGTGAAATGACACAATACAAAGAGTCATGATTCCATAGTTTCTTTATTTGGGATGCATATTCATGATTGCATGTTGCTTTCTAAGCATAAGTTAAGAACTTGGGTAATTTTATTTTCCCTCTTCCACAGTGGGGCACTTGTGTTTTTTTCCCTTCATCAATTAAGTTAGTGATGTGCACGATTTAGGAAAAGCAAAGATAGAGAGATATGAAATTGTCGTCACTAGTTATTTTGTTTATAAATAACTAAATGTTTAATTTGCCTATCTTAGACTTAGATAGTTATTTCTAGGAATGCAGTGGGAAGGTTCTTATGATAAAGAAGGCAATCAATAAGACAGAGACAAGATATATATAGTTTGGCATAAGGTTATTTTCACAACTCCGGTGGACTCTTATTCAGATCAATTCAAGTACTCCAATCCCTTTCATCAAACTAACATATGGATATATATGATGAATATGAAAATAATAATTAAGATTATTCAAATATTACCGGGACACTTAATTAATGAATAACCTCTTGTTACTATAAAACTAAAACTCGAGTTTACCAAGAATCGAACTCTTGACATTTCGGATCTAAAGCTCTAATATCATGTCATGATACCACTCATCCCAAAAACTTCAGCTAATGGAAAAAGGTAACACTAATGATTATATCTCCAATATTTTCTTAACTTTCATTTTGTACAAATATTCCATTAGTTCTTCATACTTTCCCTAACGTTAAATACAACATAACAGTTTTACACTATTAAGTCACGAAACTTCCAAATCATAGCATTAAGAGCATGACATAAAAACGCTAAATACTGAAAAAATGGCAATCTCATGATATGGGAATAAAAGGAGAAGAAACCCAACAAATAAAACTCAAGTCTAAAAATATTATAAAAAAAATACTTAATTAATTTAAATATCAGAATGTCTTTTTTTTATATATATATATATTTTGTCTAATTCCATACTCACTGAAATTAGAATCTTCGATCTTCTCACTCTCCGTTCGTGATCTCTACTCTGAAAAGATAGATAAATTTAATAGAGACTTAGAGACTGAGACTCAGTATCATGTTTGTTGGCTCAGAGACTGGTACTAAAATTTCTGTCTCTATCCCTAAAATTTCAGTATTTTAGTACTTCCAAAAAGTGAGGACACAGGAAACTGAAATTTTTAGAGACAGAGACTGAAACTTTAATAACATCTTATATCTAAAATACTCTCATTTCAACTAATTAATTTCAATTTTATTTTTTGTATAAATTAAATTAGAATTTCATTCTTGTTTTAATTTCTGTCTCCCATTTTCCACCAAACAGAATACTAAAATTTATTTCTGTCTTTGTCTCTTAGTCTCTATCTTTCAGTCTCTATCTCTCCACCAAACGCTAAATGTCAAATTGGATTTGGTTAAGAGTCACACACCTAATTTAAAGAGGAGAGATAGATTGTGATGGCTATTTTATTATTGAATGCTTTGGGTAAGGTTTGTCTCACATATGCTAATTAGTTGGGGGAAGAGAAAAACCGTATGAACTCATATATGATGTAACACTAGGGACCCTTTTTTTAGTTAAGATTTTGCCATTTGGTTACTCCCACTATGCCCTCATCACCTCAACTCTCTTCAACAATTCCCTTTGGTTTTCTCTCCTCTCTTTTGCTACCACCTACATCTTATCTTATTTTTCTCCTCCCCTAATTTTACCATGTGTGTATTTATTTTATAAGGATCCAGTTAAAGTGTGGTGACAGTATGTGATTAGTTTATATTTAATCCTATAAATAATTATAATGTGACCTATTTCAATTTGAGTTAAAATCTTAACTAAAAAATATATCAGTTAATTATATTTATTAAAAATATAATTTTTATATATTAAATACATTGTTAATATATATATATATATATATATATATTAGAACAAAAAGAATTACTTTTAATTTATTATCCAATGTATTTAGAGCATTTATTATTAGATAACTCATATATTTATTTCATTCTAATGATTGTTTTCATTGTATACTCATATTTTCTAATTAATGAGTTCAAATACATTAATTTTAAATATAGCCAAAAAATAAAATAAATAGAAAGCACCCTGAACACAAGATAAAGAGAGTATTTATTCAAACTTAATTGACTAAGGACCTTATTTAAGTCGCATCAAACCCACCCATTAAATCATAATGAAAGAGCTGCTTCTTATCAATTGAAAACTATATACAATCGCAATGAAACAAAGATAAAAAAAATTTATATTAAAATTAATCATAAATATATATATATATATATATATATATATATATTATTTGATTTATTTTTAATATATATTTATATTAATAATTTATTTTAATATATATTCAATATAATTAATAAAAATAAGAATAATTTACTTAAATAAAACAATTGAGATTTATATTTACACCAATACAACAATCTAAAACTTATTATATGCATGTTCTATTTGATTTTTATATAAATTATAATTGCTAACCATGATTTAACCATTGTATATAAATTATCGTAGTTTATAAAGAGTATTGTTTGTGCATAAACTGCGAAATTTCTATGGTGTCACATGCCATTGTAAGTTAGACAAGAAAAAAGATCACCGGCCTTCACACATGCAACATTCACAAGTAGTGCGTTTTGACCTTTTTTTTTTGTCGGTGAATTGGACAACCCTCAATCCTAGGTACATAATACACACCCACACACTCCTCACATACTTACCAATTTTTTCTTCTCGGTTGCAGCTAGTAGGATTCGAACCTAAGACTTTTGAGACGGGGAGGGGGCGGAATGCCGTGTGAGCTATGGCTCATTGGCCGTCTTGACCTTTAAAACTCAATAAAAAATTTGCCGCCACATGACAAATGTAAAATACCCGATAAGCACACGGTAGTAGTCAACCACTGTCAGTTGTCTTCAGAAAAGTCTTGATGCCATTGTACCTGTTAGAGATAACAAGAATATCCTCTCGTGGTGTCACATGTTGCCGTAAGTTAAACAAGAAAAAAGACCACGAATCCGCATTTTCTTCCTCCACACCTCCATATTTTTCACATAAGTGAGTACTGTTAATGCTCATTAGTGGCTTGCAATGTCGAAAGACCTCAATACAAGGAGAAAATATCCAGAAAAGATGATGAAAGTACATTGTAGATTCATTAATTTGATCCCAACTCTAATCGGAGAAGTCTTTAACACTGCAATAGTGTCGAGCATGGTGGATTGGACTCAAAGCATCCAATATGGTAACTCGCCGTATGACTCCTCTCAATCTCCACATATCTATGCTATTGCCTTATACTTTATCATCCAAACCTTCTTGTAACTAGGTTTGAAATCATAAGTTGCTTTTGTTGCTTCCTGCAATACTTTTATCGTAACTGCAGCATTTGCTCTAAACAATGAAAATATTCTCGCATAAATAATGTGGTAATCAAGTTGTCGATGATCGCTTGAAATCGATGTAGCTAAGCAAGTGTGCGGATCATTATACCTTCTAACCTTTCAGGTATCTTTTCGTTGACGAAGTGAGATACGAATCAACCAAGTGCAACCTTTGTCGAATTCTTTGCATTTTCTATGATACTTAAGATGATCTGATTCTAACACCCTGTACTCAACTCCTCGACGGATGCTATAATCCTTCACACGCAACACAACTTTCTCTTTATTTTGGAATGATTGCATAATCTAAAATTTTGTAGAAGCAGTTTCATGACGTAATTCTTGACCCCCTTCCGAAGGCAACATCTACGTCCAGCTGTTATCCTATAGCTTCCAAGTCAAAGGTTGAAAAGTGTGGAGGATATTATTGTGTGCCGAAACTTGATGGACCCTACTGTATACGTGGATTGTTCCTTGTATCTTCATCGCTGTCTCAAACTATATCGACGGACTCTTCGTCCAAATCATCCTCTCTCATTGCATTTTCAACTCGATTAAGTTCGCCATCACCTACACAATCAGGAATCATGATAGGAGAACTAGCAATCTCAACTTTCAGCTGTCGGAACAAATAGTTCTCCAATACTACACAACCATCTTCATCCACACAGTTCAAATCAACCGCAAGGGATGGAGATGCAACGATCAGACAAGTTAGTGCAACCACAGGCATCGAATTGGATTATTGGAAGCAGCCCAAGCTAGACGATTGAAGATTCAGAACTGTCGACACATCCTCCAACTTCGCGTACAACTTGTATATCCTGACTTCCAAAAAAATTTTTCGACAATAAAACAGAACCTGCAGATCTTCATCAGACCCTATCACAAATGTATTATACTTCACACCGATTGATACAACTGTAATAGATATCTTATAAAATAACTTCTTCATCTACTTGGTCCCAAACACTCTAAATTTCTACAACATATTAGTTTTTAGATCTGACAAGATATTCGACAAACAAAAAAAATACATTCAAGAATTCCATGTCAATAAATTTCACATCCTTTCTTTTGCTTTAATAAATTTTTCCAAAAAAATATATCAGTGCTAAAAAACTATCCTCTTTATTAGATATTGTAAAAATAACTCTCTCCTTGATAATTATCTTCAATTAGTATATATAGAATCTATAATCTTCATAAATTACAACAGAAATCTCACAGTGTATGTACAATCTTCGATCTTTATAATAGCGGTAGAAATTTCACAGTATATGTACAAATGTTACATCACAGTTAGCTGTTATTATATAAAATTTAAAAAGGACACCGATATAATGAGTTTCAGATTGTTGTATATATCGAGGTAAATTGCCCTAAACATAATAATGAATAAACTCCACAACTATTATGTCCATAGGTTAATTAATTGACACATGCTAGTTTTAGCACATATATTGTGTCATGTGTTATCTTCTAGCACATGTTGGATAACATATATATAGGGATATATAGTGTAGGGCCTTAAGCATAGGTGACACCCTAAGTACGTAATCACATGAAATGTATAAATTAACGGATAAATTAACAAATTCGTATTAATAAAACTAAAATGATAATTGCAAATTGCAACTTAAAAAAAATGATAATAATTGGTGGAAAAATTTGAATTACATTCATTACTTTTATTCTGTTGTAATTATTAAGAAAATATAAACTACTATTAAACTATTCTTCTATTTAGTCCATGATAATAATTAAGGTTGTAAATCGAACCGATTACAAAACCGATAAAATGACTGATTCAATGGTTCAAAAGTTCAACTAAAATTTAACCGGGATTCAATCGGTATAATTAAATATAAAATCAATTTAGTAAAAATTTAATATATAATTTTAAATATTTAAATTCAATAATTTTTATACTAATAAAATTTAAAATTTTATAATTTTATATAATAAATTGTCTATAATTTATAATTAAAAATTTACAAACAAGTTCAAACATCAATCTTTATAACTAATAAAAATCAAAATGCTTCTAAATGACAGAAATAATGTTCAACCACAAACAATTATTCCAATTTTATAAAAATTATAAAAACAAAAAAATAACAGTAGAATCAGAAAAATTAACAATAAGAATTATAATGTTCTACAATAGTAATATTATATTGTTGAATAGTAAAAACTCTAGCAGAGAAAGAGTACGTATTTCGTACTCACGGAGAATTAGAGAAGGAGAGAGCAGGAGAGAGCGATTGAGGGTGAAACACGGTGAGGAAGATGACCATGCCATGTGGGAGGTAGAGTAGGAGGGTTTGCATCAGGTGTAATGGAGGGATCAAGTAAGGGCGACCTTAGTTCTAGGGAGACCTCCAAGATTTCTTTTCGTGACAAGGTTATTGGTTCTACGATAGCCTGAGGGATAAACCGGGTTGAAGCTCTAGATGAGGATTCCATGGCAGTCGTCACCGAAAAACAAGGAGATCCTATGCCTCCGAGAGTTTGCTTCTCTGAAGAGGCTAGAAACATCCTTTCTGAACGATACAACGAGGCAATTGTGATTAAGGTTCTTGGAAAAAATCTTAGTTACACGGCCATGTTTCACAAACTGAAAGGGGTATGGAGGATCACCGGTGGATATGAAATCTTGGATGTGGGTTTGGGATACTTTCTCGTCAAATTTGATCGTATGGACGATCGAGAGAAGGTTTTATTAGGGGGGCCATGGATGATCTTCGGTCACTATATTGCGGCAAGCCGTGGTCACCAGATTTTAAACTTTGTGAGGACACTTTCGGGGAGACTATGGTTTGGATTCGAATCGCTGCTTTGAGCATATGGTACTATCAGGATAAATCCATGATGAGAATTGCTTCTGCTGTGGGGAGACCAGTCAAGGTGGATTTGGATACTAAGTCGGTGGAGGGGGAAATTTGATCGGGCCTGCGTGCAAATTAATCTTGGTTTTCCGGTGGTCCGGAATGTGATTGTCGATGAGTTTGAATATAAGGTGGAGCATGAATGTTTACACGTTATTTTTGACAAGTGCAATTGTTTAGGGCATCCAACAAGTGACTGCAGAGTGACCCCGATAGAGCCAAAAGAAGTAGATCGAAAGGAAACATCAGTGACCGAGACGGCGGCCCGGGAGGTGCAGCCACAGGAAGCCTCAAAGGAGAAAATTTTTGAATTTAGATGCAATCCCGAAGATTCAGTGACAGTTGTAGATATTGGAAAGGAATTGAGTGATACGTTGCATGGGAAGGAAGTGGGGTCCCAATATTTGGGAGATGAGACTGGCTGGACCAAAGTCAGCGGTAAAAGGAGAGAAAAATTGAGCCAATCAAACAAAGCCCAACAAACCTCTAAAGACAAAGTGCCGTTGCACTCAAATCAGAAATTGGTCCAGAACCGTGACTTTCGGCTGCATGTGAGAGGAGCCGAATTAGGGGTGAAGACCGAGTCGGTTGGCGGATCTCAAGCACGCATGGTGTCTTCCAAACAGCAAGGGGTGAAGGGAAAAGTTGTCTCCGTTGCAGAGCCGAATTTTACTTACACTATCAAAAATGGACACAAGAGGTTGCGCGCTTTTTCTTTGCAGAATTCGCCGTCGACTCCGGACTGCTTTGGCGATGCCAGCAAGCATCAAATCAGTGAATTGGAAGGGTTGCCGGTGGAGGGACACAGACAAACCGGACAACAACCGGGTAAGGACAAGCAAGTCTCAGGGGGATATGATGGTGCATCTTCATCATCTCGTTAGGGACTTCGGCTGAGGTTGGTCCTTTTTACAGTACAACTATTTTATGGATTATTTAGATTTAAGCTTTCTATTTTGGAATATTAGAGGGGCCTCTAATAAATTGGCCCTTGTTCATAGTAAAGAGTTAGTGAATAAATTTTACCCTAATTTTTTCATTTTGTTTGAAACCCATATTCTTTTTTGAGAGGATGAAATCTTTTTGGAGCAACATAGGTTATCAGGGTGTTGGTGTTGTTAAGGCTAATGCTCATAGTGGGGATATCTGGGTTCTATGTTCTAATTCAAATATTTTTGTGAGAGTGTTGGATGTAGTTGATCAATGTATCAGTTTTGAAATCTCTATAGGCAATACTTCTAGTTACTGCAGTGTGATGTATGCTAATCCACATATACATCGGCGTAAAGAATTGTGGAGTGACTTGACAAGGATTGCTAATATGATCCACAGACCTTGGATCGTGTTAGGGGACTTTAATGATGTTCTGTTGCAGAGTAAAGTTAGAGGGAGACAGTTTAGACTTGCCAGAGCAGAACAATTTATGGAAACATTGGAGGATTGTGGGCTGTTTGATATGGGGCCTATTGGGAGAAGATTCACTTGGTACAAGAGGGTGAAAGGTGGGGTGCAGGTGGCTAAGAAGCTTGATAGAGCAGTCATCAACCAGAACTAACGACTAATGTTTCCGGAGGCTTATACTGAGGTGCTGGCACGTCTTCACTCTGATCATTGCCCGTTGTTCACTAGGTGTAAGATGGCAGAGAGGGCTACAAAGGGCCATCATCCGTTCAGATTCCAGACTGCATAGATGACTCATCCTTTTTTTAGGAATGTTGTTCATACAGCTTGGAATAAAGGAGCTCCAGATGTGGTCAAAAGTTTGTTGGAGGTTCAAAAAGATGCAACAGGCTTCAATAAAAAGGTTTTTGGCAATATTTTTGTTAAGAAAATGGAGCTAGAGAAGCTTTTGAATGACATTTAGATTACTCTGGAGAGTCAGAAGGATCAACAGCTTAGGATCAAAGAGCAAATTTTGCATCAGAAACTGAATGCTGTCCTGCTTCAAGAAGAGCTGTTGTGGTACCAAAAATCTAGAGAACAATGGGTGAGATGTGAAGATAGAAATACAAAATTTTTTATCTGCAGACGGTTATCAGGCAAAAAAGGAACAAAATTCATGGGTTGTTTTTGGAGGATGGTCTTGGGACACAGAAACTTTGACTCTAGAAATGGCTGCAAATTCTTTCTTTAAAAAACTCTTTTCTACAAGGGAGGATATTGACCTGGACGCCATGGGGCCTTTTTCTTGCCCGTCTCTTAGTACTAAGGCTTGTCAAAAGCTAGTGGAACCAGTGACGTCTGAAGAGGTTAAAAGAGCTGTGATGACCATGAGTTCGTTTAAAGCGCCATGGTCAGATGGATTTCAAGCAATTTTCTACAAAGAGTTCTGGGACTCTCTTAGCAATGATGTGTATGGGCTGGTCAAGCGAGCCTTTGAGGGTGAGCCAATGAATGCGGCTATTTTCGATACTCTCAATAGGTTCAGACCTTTTTTCTGTCGAAGATTTTTGGTCCTTTGCAAGGAGGGTTCATTCCAGGAAGATGAACCACAGAGAATATTATCATTGCTCAGGAGATTATGCACTTCATGAGGAACACCAAGAGTGGTTGTCCCGGAAAGCAAATAGAGCTGCAGATTGGATAGCTAGATATGGTGCCAAGAGTAACTCTAATCATGTTATTTGGTTTGAGTCTTGTGTTGATCTTTAGCAAATCATCCGCTCGAATATAGGATAGAGTTTGCTTTGTTTTTTTCATGTTTAGTCACAAAAAAAAATATTGTTGAATAGTATCGCTTGTGATGTTCTCCTCATTCTCCTACAAATTTTTAAACCACATCAATTGGGAAAATCAGCACAAAAACAAAGAATAACAAATAAACTAAATATTCATAATCATAAATGATATAAACCAAGAGTTATTATTATTATTATCCACTTACATTGAGAATTTCACCAACATTGAAACCAGAAACTTTGACAAACCTAATACAAAAAAAATTTGAATCACTCTTTCCAGCATTCTTCAAAGTTCAAAGAAGTGTATAAATCTCAACAAAAAAAGAAATGTAATTTCTGCTATGGAAAGATTAGAAATTATGAAAAATAATTTTACCATACCACCATCAACAATTCAGAATCAGACAAAATTAGCAACCAAAACTAACAACTCAGAATAAGAAAAACCAGCATAAACAACTCATAATTAACATAAACAACTCATAATCAAAAAAATTTCTAGCATTAACAATGTTCATCAACAACGCAGTCGCAGAAAAATCAGCGGTCAACAACTCAAAAATCAAAATAAATAAAATTAACAAAATAACCAAAAATAAATTGAGGCAGTAGTGCTTATCGGCGGCGAGGAATGAAGGAAGGTGACGGCGCGGCGAATACTCCACAGCCGATCAGAGAGAGACGTCGCAGTGAGAGAGAGACAGAGAGATCTCGGATAGAGAGAACTTGAAAAGAGAGATGGGCACCAACAAATCGAGCAAGCACTCGACGTCAAGGAGAAGAGGATCGAGAAGCGGGCAGACTTTCCACGAGTGACGACGGCACCCAAGTATGTCTCTGCCGGCGGCGACAACACCGTCTATCGGAAGAGAAGAGCTCGACGATGGGATGTGGCTGGGTTCCTACCGTCGTTAGGGTTTGCCCAGCGAGAGAGAGAGTGAGAGAGAAATGGGCAAGGGTGGGTGAGGGGTTCTGAAGTCTGAACGTTTGATTTTTTTTCCATATATATAAATACCACTGAACCGGAAAAAAAACGGATCGTTCTCATGGATCGTCGATTAACTGCCGGTTTGGCCGGTTTTTATGCCGGTTTTTGGCTAGACGGTTCTTTACATCAACCGAAGCAGACAGATGATCGATTTTTGGTTAACCCGGTCAAACCGATCAGTCCGGTTCAGTTTTCAGAACAATGATAATAATAAAGAAGTCTCGTGACCCACAAATTCAGCCCAACATAATACATAAATTCAGTTTTAATTTTAGCCTTTATCATCTTATCTTATCTTTATCCTATATTTACTTGTTCTTATCTTATCTTTATTTGTTTTTATCTTTTTTAGGCCAATGCTCTATATATATTTTGTTTTACCTTCACAATTCAATTCAAATCAATCAATCAACAATCAATGCAAATTTCTTTATTTTTTTTTCCTATTCTTTTAGGATTTTATCAACTAGGTCTTATAATGTACAAAATTGACGTGAATGAACCTTAGAAGTAGACACTAGAAGTAATATTAAATCTTTTTTTTATTTTAGTCCATGACAATAATAAAGAAGTCTTATGGCCCATAAGTTTAGTTTAACAAAATACATAAATTCAGTCAAAATTTTAACTTTTATCGTCTTATCTTATTTTCATGTTACTTGGCACAGAATTCGGTGGTCCAGGAACCTTTGGACCACTTAGTGGTCCAAGTAGAAAACATGTTTTTAGAGTTTTTTTTATCAATTACTACGTAGTCCTTGAACTAATTTTAATTACAAATTAACCCCATATATTTTATTTAATTATAAAAATAATTTTTTATTTTATAAATTATTATTTTATCAATTATCTATTATATTTATTAACAATCAAATACAAAAATAACAACCAATTATATCCTCCATTCATCCTAATAATTTCAATTGATTAAAAAATTAACTTTGATCTCGTTACGTTCGTCCATGGCTTTAATTTCATCATGTAGTATCACGGATTTAATTAATACTAGTAGAAATACATTTCCTTCGTCCAAACTAGACCAAACTACAGGATCAATGATTTAAGTTAAGTGATAAAAATTGTTCTTATGTTAATACATTGATATTGGTGCAAGAAGATAATAAGATCCTGATCATGGTGATTGAAAAAAAAACTGGATTATGAAAGTAGAATAGAATAAATTGTGCAAAATCCTACAGAATTCTGAAAAATGAGAACATTACTAATTGATTGAGTAGATGGATATTCCATTACCAATCGATTGAAATTGGCAAAACATTCAACTTCATCACCTTCCAATCGATTGGATTACATTACCAATCGATTGAATTTGGCTAAAACTTCAATGTCATCACTTTCCAATCGATTGTATTTGACAAATCCATGTTGTTTTCGTGAATTCAATCAATTGAGTAACAACAACAATCGATTGTTTTGAGGCATTCATTCGATTGGAAAGTATAAACAATCGATTGGTTTAAGCTTTTCACCATTCTACCTTACAACTTTCAATCGATTTTTTTGTGATATAGTGTAAACCAATCGATTGAGTTATCATTCGATTGTTTTGAAAAACCAATCATTGAATTTCAAGGAAACACGATTTGGAAGCCATGGACGAAGGTAACGAGATCAAAGTTAATTTTTTAATCAATTGAAATTATTAGGATGAATGGAGGATATAATTGGTTGTTATTTTTGTATTTGATTGTTAATAAATATAATAGATAATTGATAAAATAATAATTTATAAAATAAAAAATTATTTTTATAATTAAATAAAATATATGGGGTTGATTTGTAATTAAAATTAGTTCAAGGACTACGTAACAATTGATAAAAAAAACTCCAAAAACATGTTTTCTACTTAGACCACTAAGTGGTCCAAAGATTCTTGGACCACCAAATCCTGAGCCATGTTCTTTTTTATCTTATCTTTATCTTTCATAAGTAATACTCTATATATGTTTAGTTTTACTTTCATAATTCAATCAATTAAAAAATAGATAACAAAGCGTTTTTTATCTTTGCGTATTCTTTACGTACTTTTTCAATTTTATTGAGTAATATCAGCCAAGAAGAGTGGGAGAGTAAAATGTCCTCGAAAAAGAGTAAGAAAAAAAAGAAGAGAAATGTGATTATTGACAAGATTTTTTTTATAAGGATAATAATTAAAATAAATATATGTTATATTAAGTAAATTAGTTAAATATGATTAAATTATTTTATTATTTTTTATAATTCTATTAAATTTATAATTGAATTTTTATAATTTAAAAATTTCTAATTAGGTCTCACAACGTTTTAAACTTGATATTTAAAATTTTATCATACTAAAAATATTAAAATTATTAATAGAATATTTTAAAAGTAAAAATACGTTCATATTTAAGAATTCAGTCTTTAAATATAAATATTTTAATTTTAAAAAAGTTCTATTAATTTTCTTTTTTTAACACAATAATATTCTAATCATAAAATTTAAAATAATATAAAAATTTAATAAAATTATATATAAATAAATTATTAGATAATTGACTATTATTTTTACACAAGAACATGACATGATAAATGTATTGATCGAGGATGGATGGCCGTGTGATTTTACGTAACAGTTAGCAGATGTAGCGGTCACATTAAGACCAAAGAGAATGTTCTAGCGTACGACTTAGGCAGCTACCGATGATGCGTTGTAACATCCTCTGCCGCGTGTCGCACACCATGTCGCTCCATCAACCACAAACCTCTGCTTCCTTCCCACGCGTCATTCTCACTCTCATTCTCCACCACTCTTTCTCTTCTTTCTATTTTATTCATAATCACTTTTACTCTCTTTCTATATTCATTATTTTTCTTTATGGAAATTTAAAATTTGTGTACTACTCTATATACGTGTTGATTATGGACTTTAGAAGAATCTACACATGTAGCACCCTCTGCACACACACCATTACAGAAATAAAAAGGTTGCTTTCTTCTTTTATTGTTTATATAAATGAACATATAATTTTTCAGGATTCGTTCTTATCTCTTCTTGCACTACTAAGCACATCTTTCCTTTCAAATTAATCTTTTTTATTTAAATAAAACTAAGCTGAATCCCAACAAAATACAAAAAAAATTATTTAAGTCATGTGCCTAGAGCTAAACATATTTACTGCCCCAATAGACACAATAGACAGTCGCTGAAAAGCATAAACATATGAATCGATAAATTAAACAGTATAATCTTTTCTTAATAATTAGTTGTGGCTAGTAGTATGTACATATACTAAATATAATTCTCAGAAATAGAATGCATTTCCACTGTTTACGTAAAAATTTGTTTCTTAAATTATACCGAATATCATAATTTACCTAAAAGAACCGTATAACAAATAGAAAAAAAGTGGAGTGAAAAGAACAGAAAAATTTAAGTCAAAATTAGAACGAAGTTGTGTTAAGATGTGATTTATAATATTTTGGTAATTGGAGCAGGGTAAATTGAGAAACAAAATTAAGAAAGAGAGAAACACGGAAGAGGTAAGAAGTGACGTGTTGAAGAGGCATTTTCCACGTTAAACGTGTGACGGTGGCACGTGACTGATAAAAGCATAGTGGAGTCGGTCTAAAAGCAATAAAGTTTAAAAACCCCCTAACAAAGGTAAGGTGAAGTAATTCCACTTATGTGGTTGGATTATAGTTTACAGATAGAAGTTTATATAAAATTAATTTTATAAATTTAATTTTGATAAAAAATAAGTTTGTGTTAAAGTGATTTATATTTAATAATTTTTATATTAAAATAGATTATAATAAAATAAATATTGTTTAAATTATACTACTTAAAATTACTTTTAAATAAAAATTTTTTAAAATATACGTCAACTTAAATAATTTTTTTGTATATTATCTTATCATCTTAATTTAAAAATAGATTTTATTAATTAATTTTATAATAAAAATAATATTTATATACTAAAATAAAAATAACATATAAAAATTAACAAAATATATTTTTAATTAAAATTAATAAAATATAAATTTTAGAGAGTACTAAGAATTATAAAAAATTAAATATTTATTTTAGTAGTGATTGAAATAAATCAAAAAAATTTTGATGATATTTTTTATTCAGTATACTTTTAGTACTCTTAGTACTTTTTTTAGTATGTTATAATTTTTATTATTATTATTTACAATTAATTTTTATTTAATTTATTTTACTTAATAGAATCAATAAATCATATTATAAAAAGATGATAAAAAATAATATAAAAAATTATTATAATAAAAGTGTATAATGTCAAATAAATAATTAATAAAAAATAAAAATAATAAAAAAGAGAGTTCATATAAATAAAAATAATAAAAATTTTATAAATAATACAATAATATGCATAAAGAATAAAGTTAGTAAAAACTAAATAAAGATTGAATATTAATGACTAAAAATTCGTTAGTGAAACGCAAAAATTTAAAATTATTGCTTTTTGTAATCAAAATTTTATGAATAAAAAATTTATCAAACTTAAAATAAAAACTTTCAAAAAACCTAAACATATTTCTTCTCTTCTAACATATTTACCAAACATACTCTTGATCACTCAAATAATCGTATCCTAAATATTACAGCAAGTAAATAAAAACATCAACTCACCGCATGTAGGCCTAACTTAAACCGAGAACATCACTAATGATTTGCTGACAAATGGTCAGATATTAAGCCACCGTTCACTTTTATGTTACCAACATTTTCATTTTTTTTAAAATTAAATTATAATGAAATCCTATGAATCTTTTTTTTTTGTAGTTTATTTAGGGTGAAATTTATATATAATTATTTTTATATAAAATTATTAATTAAAATTATTAAAAAATTTGACATATTTGACTAAATTATTATTTAATAATTTTAAATTAACAATTTTATATAAAATTAATTGTATATAAATTTGTACCTACCTGTATTTATTTATTTCTATAGAATTGAATTAGGATCTATCAGATTTGAAACTATTTTCACAAAATAGCAACAAATTCTGACTTATTTGAATTGACAATTTTTGCAAAAAAATAAATTAAATATCAACTATGTTAATTATATACTAAAATTAATCATTAAAATTAATTGTCACTTTAAATATATATTAAAATATAATATATATTGATATGTCACCACATACTTTGACCGATCAAAAAACTCGGAACGAAAACAGATAAAATTCGGCCCACTTATTTAAAAATAAAGAAACATGTTCAACAAATCTGATCACTAAACAGAATACGATAACCAACCTATAAATTCGGACTTATCCACAGCAAACGAGTAAAACAACGTCTATAAAGTCAAACTGGCATCCTCAGCTAAAGATCAGGTTCTATTCTCAGTCTTCATATTTACTTGATATACTCACTAAAGATTATTATTGACTTGAGCGTCGGAGTATTTTTTGCAGGTATTTCCGCCGCGGTGTTCGGTCCTAGCCGACGCATAACTCTTCTTCGGCCACCCAAATACTCGGACGAAACATATATTAAAAATAAAATAAATTATATATATTTATACATAAATATACAATAATTAATTTGTAATGTACATCTAAGCAAGTATTTTCTATCAAACATTAAACCCCGTGATTAATTGATGAGTAGCTAGTATTTTAGATGATTTAACATTAATATATTAACACTCCGTGACTAGAGTAACTAACTTTCATGTAAGTTGATCGTACCACTGTTAACTCTTACGAGTCATGTCATATCACACTCGGTCAAACATAGCAAGGAATAATACTCGGGAAACACACACTTCTCTTTAGATATCTGAAATCTTAAACACGAAGGAAATATTAACCAATTTGAGCAAATCACAACATTTTCCATACAATCTCAAGACATTCTTTAGAGGGAAATATTTCCAGTTGATGTTCCAATAGATTAAGCTTTCTATTTTTCTGTGTTTCTAATTAGGAAAATTAATCTTTGTTCTAATTTTATCCCAAATAATGCACAATTCCAGTCAGACCCAACTGAGGGAAATAAAGAATGAAAGAGCACACTTATAATGAGCTCATTAAGCACTTGCAACTTTATCATCCCACGGTGATTAGACCCCTCAACAAAATTGCCAAAGCTAAAACACAATGTTCCCGATTAGTGCCACTAACCTGTTCCATTTTTGCGACAAATCCATGTACCCTTTTCGCCAATATGCTTTTTACCTATACACCCACTAAACAAAAGCCCTCCCATTTCTTGCATTCGGGAATCTACCACATAATTGGGGTTATATCATCAAAGAGAGATCACAGCCACCAAATGAAAATCAATATCAGCCCTCCGATTTCAAGGGTGGGACCTGCACAAGCCTCAGGTACTACGGAACCGCCCACGGGGTAATTTAGTATTTTTAAATTCAGGGCGGCTGACCTACTCTTCCTGTTTTCGAGAACCAATACAACTCGCTTTCACCGCCACTAATGAGGGGCTGACACGTGTAAACGATGACGGCCCGAACTACGACCCGCCCCATATAAGCCGGCTTCTGCGGGTCCCACCGTATTGGAAGCTTACACTGCTTTTCACCACCACCATCCACTCAAGCACAAGTTGCAAGATCTCTCTTTCAAAATTTTAAAGAGGAGGAAAAGATCAAGATAATCTCGTTAAATAAAATGAATAATTGCAGTGCAAGTAAGAAAGGGAAAAGGGAAAAAAAAGTAATAAAATCTATTTTTATTTCAACATTTTTTCCATATATAGACATCCCACCTTTTTTTTTTTTTTTCAAGAGTAGTACATTGTCATTTGTCTTCTTCCCCTTTCCACCATTCACTAGGCCAGCCCTATTTAAGTATATTTACAACTCAACCCCAAAACTTAAGTATAATTACTCTAGAAAACAAACCCTATATTTCCCCATTTTTACTAAAAAGGCCTTACTTATTTTGCTACATGCACGGTACACCCTGCACCCTTAGCTATTTCACAGGTGTCTTATTTTTTTCTTTTTCTTCTACTTTCTCAAACTTTTACCACTTCTATTGGGATTTTTCTATATATACACAGGACACTAGAAACCACTACAGAAAAGCAGAGATAGCTGACTGGAACTGGAACACCTCCAACAGCGACGACCCCTTCTTGTTTTGCAAAAAAGGGTTTGGCATTGGAAGTGTGATGCAAACTAAGCTGCTGAGACACTTGCCATTAGTGTATATATGACATATATGAGGGGCATTATAGCAAATAAACCTAAAAATACCAAACGAACTTATATTCTTAGTATTCTATGATTAGTCCTCCTCCCATTGGGGCTCGGTGTGGTATTCCCTTTCTTCTCTTGGCCGTTCTGTAATTAACCGAAGTTGGGGGCGGTGTGGACGGTGTGAAACTCTGGACTTGGTTACTGTTGTTGTGGCGGCCATGGCTGCTGTTGCTGCTGTATGAATCCTCTGAATCTGATGCCATTGCCGCTGAATGTTTCTTCCTCTTCTGGAAGTTCTTCGATGTTCCAACAATCTGCAATATCGTAGTGTATAAAGTCACACATTGATTAACCAATAAAGAAAACCAAAATACACATACACTAGAAGGCTGTTCTGTTTTGAAAGAACAAAATAAAAGTCAATGTTGAGAATTTCAAAATTAAGGCAAGAGTGGCGTGAATTTGAGAGATTTTGAAAGGGGGACATTGTGTTGGTGTGAAAATACCTTGCAACCGAGAGAACAGAAGCGGTAGGAATCAAGGAGGCTGCGTTCACAGACTTCACAGGTGTTAGTGACACCTTTTCCAGGCCTTGGCTGAGGCCTCTCGTTGAGGAAGACAACCCTTGCGCTGTTGATAATGTAGGTCTGAACACCAGTGATGTCCAACACCTTCTGGATCTCATTCACCCTTATCACATCATGATATGAAGACCTCCTTATCTGTTTGTTAACACATTTGATGAAAACAGTTAATTAAAGGTGTTATAGAGCATTTCATTTGTACAGACACAAGAGATATGAAAGGAACCTGAATAGCACGATGATCCTTGTGGTAAGCGAGACACAGAGAGCAGAGAGCGCCGTTCATACAGTCCAAGCAATACATGTTGCATTCGCTCTTGTGGGAATCAGCGTGTAGCTTGCATTGAACAAAGAAGCTCTCCTTCAGCAGTGGCTTCAACCATGGTGGCCACCTGTTATCCTCTTCATCTGGACCCCCAGCACCCTGCACAATTAACCAAAAACGTAAATCATCAAATCAATCCAAATCCAATGTCTCTTTACACAAGACTAGTATAGTACCATGATTCTCCTGTTCTTGGGTTTGATTTCCCGGGGGACAGTAGAGTCTTGATTTTCAATCGCCAGCTTGAAGGAAGGAAGGAAGGAGTAGAGAGTGTTTGCTGAGTTGATGCAGGGAATGTGTTTGTGTTAATGTCTGAGAGAAAGAGAAGAAGGAGGGAATGGGTTCTTGTAGAACTTGGAGGCGGTATAGAAAGAGAAAGAGAGGGTATTTTAGACAAAGTTATATAAAAGATGAACAAAACAGGCTAGGGGTCGTTCTTATCCGCACAAAGTCTTCTTCCGAACCTACTTCCGAACCCGAACCTACTTAAGATACGTTCTCTCTAAGGAACCCACCTCCTTCTTTCCTTTTAATTACTTTCTAAATACATATAAATATTTCTTTTTCTTTCATTTAATCATGCCTTTTCTAACCACACATGCTCAGGTAATTTTTTATTTTTATTATTTTCCAGTTAATACAATATTCCAATAAATATACATTATTGGGAAAATATTTACTCTTATTTAATCTAATCGCTCGAGAATAGATAGGGTACACACATTGTGACTCCTTTTTAAAATGTAGCATTTAACCATTTACCATGTTTTAGTTGATCAGTAAATAATTTGTAACTAGTATAAATCTTTAAGAAATCACATTTGACGAAACTAGTTATATATTCATCATCATGTGATGTAATGATAGATCCTAATGCCTTTAAATACTCTTTCATTTAACATAATTTTTACCAAGTGAGACTTATTGCATGATGAAGTTCAAAGCCCTGCTTGATAAGTAATTTAAAGGAAAAATAAAGAAATATTAAAAGAAGATACAAACATATTTTTTAAATAAATAGATAATAAAAAAATAAAAAAATTATTTGTACACCAAAATCAGCCACTAAAATCAACCACCAATATATTTGTGTATATATATATATATATATATATATATATATATATATATATAGTTTAATTTATTTTTAATATATATTTATATTCTAATATATATTTTATACTGGTGGCTGATTTTGGTGGCTAATTTTATGTATGCTATTTTAAAAAAACGATATAACTAAATACATAAAATGGAAAATGCTATTTGTATACCAAAATTAGCCACTAAAAGCAGCTACCAATATACTTATATATAAATATATGTATAGTTTAATTTATTTTCAATGTGTATTTGTATTCTGGCATGAATTTTATACCAGTAGCTGATTTTGGTAGCTGATTTTGGTGTACACGTAGCATAACCCTACATAAAAATTGTACGGTTGGTCGGTTACCGGATGGTTCGAAGGTGTTTGCTGGGTGTGAACGTATGTGCTAGCCTCAATCTGGGTTTGGGGCGTGAAAGGCGGGGGCAGCCGACTTCCCGAGCTCTTCGTGAGGTGAGGGGGGTGCCACCTGCAAGGACATTCCGACGCTCAAGTTAGAAAATGTGCAGGTGATATGGAAGTGAAAGATATGATGACGTACCTTAGGGGAGGGGTAGGACGACCCTCCCCCTAAGAGTAGGGCGGGCCCCACAGGAGAAGGCCCATTCCAAAATACTTTTTTTCCTACAGCTGTCACGTAATTGGCAGCAGGAATGCATGTCCGGATTACAGATCAGATGAGTTATGCGCGATAATCCAACCGCGCAGATCGGGTTATCCGCGGATCGGATCGGCCAACGTGCCAACTGGGCTGCACCGTAACAAAAATCATATCATTATATCACTTCCATTTTTTAAATTTCTGCTCTGTCGTGCTCCTTGCTATAGTGATTAACGCAATCTTTTAAAATACCTCTAATTATTCGTCAGTGGCATGGGTTTGGGCACTCCTATTTCGTCTTCTTGTATTAATTATTACTTAACTAACTAATTGGCATTGTATTTTTAAAATGGTGTAGTAGTATAATAATGTCTGATTTTTTAAGGGCTGCTTATGTCCTAGTCCAACTTGTATTGGCTATTAATTATTTATTAATATGGTATGAACAATGTTTTAATTCAAGAGCTCGAACCCCTTCCCTATTTCTGAGTCCTAATTATCGGTCTTGTCAAAATGTGAAATGTTGATAAAATAAAACAAGCCCCCCAATAAACACAAACATTTATTGTGTAGAGGATGTTTGATTCATGTTAACATTGTAGCAAATACCAAGTTAAGAATTAAGATTTTAATTTGTGTGGTGTTTGAGGCAACTCCATGAATGAATTAACAATAATGTGAAACCTAATTGAGATAGTAGGAAGTGGAAACATCAGGTCCTAATCATGTGGGTTAGGTCTTAGTTGGCCATCCTTAATTAGTATCTACAACAACAGAACCAATTATATGATCGACGAGTATTTTTTTAATATATATAGAGAAATAATTGCTGTTCCAACAAATCAAATAAAATAGAAATTATTGTCCAGTTGGTGATTTGATTAGGTCAAAATATTTTCTTTCTTTTTGGCCGTAACTGTGTATAAACTTGATAAACCGATTTACGAAAATATTCGATAACAAAAAAATATTAGTAAAAAATAGTCAAATTTTATTTTATTTAATATCTATTAATTATTATATAAAATAAGTTCTGATATTTTTTTTATTTTTTTAGCATTACCACCGATTTAAATGCTCATTATCCACTTAATTAATAATTAGCTTACAGTTAATTATATGGTTAAAATCAAGGTTCTGAAAACCGGACCGGACCGGTCGGTTCGACCGGTTTAACCGCGAACCGACAATGCATGCGGTCCGGTCCTCCTGTATTAACCGGCGGGGAGAAAACCGTGAAAAAACCGGTGAACCGGTTAAAAACCGGCCGGTTGGACCGAACCGGTGACCGGCCGGTTCTTCTAAAAAACTTAAACGGCGCCGTTTTTAATGGTTTTTTAAATAATTGAAAAACTGAAACCCAACCCGCCCGACTCGCCCGACCCGTTACCACTCGGAACCCCCTTCTTCCCCATTCCCAAATTGCAGTCTCACGCTCTCACTCTCTCTTACTCTTACACCCTACCCTAGCTCTCTGAAGCATTCGAAAACCCCAGCCCAGTCGCCACCGCCGTCGCCGGGGTTTGCAGGTCGTGATCGCCACCACTGTCGCGTGGTCTCTTCTTCCGTTCATTCATCTCAGTCTCACTCCAGATTCTAGGCGTGAACGGTGAACCCTAGCCCCTTCTGAAGCATTCGAAAACCCCAGCCCAGTCGCCACCGCCGTCGCCGGGGTTTGCTGGTCGTGACTGCCACCACCGTCGCGTGGTCTCTTCCCCAGTTCGCCCGTTCATTCATCTCAGCCTAGCCCCTTCTGAAGCATTCCCAGGCTCCCAGCGTCCCCGTGGTCCTCAGGCTGCCATTGCTGTTGCCTGCTCCTCAGCACCGCCGTTTCGTCTTCGCTGGCCTCTCCCTTCGTCGTCGCTGGTCTTAGCTTCGTCAGCACCCAGGTGAGTGAATCCTCTATTTCATCTTCTCTGTTTCAACTTTCAATCTTTCATCCTCAGCGGCGGACCTCTGTGCCGCTGCACCCCTCTCTGCCTCGCCTTCACCTTCCTTCCCCCATTCTTCTTCTGCAACGCAGGTTCTACCCTCATGCTCCCTGCCCTGTTCCCTTTTTACTGCCTTATTTTACTTGCTTTCAATTCTGTTCTGGATTTTTGTTCGAGTCACTAGGAGGCTTTAGGTTAGCTTAGCTGACTTCTGTTTTCTGGTTTGAATGTTATTGTTGATTGGCTGAGTATTTTGGATTTTTCTGGATTGAATGCTGCAATGTCTGAACTGTGAATGCTGCTGTGATTGAACTGTGACTGCTGTTTCTATATTCTGCACAAAACCTGCCTGATGAAATGCCTGAATGGAATTTTTGATTTAATTTTTGATTTAATTTTTTGATTTGATTATGCACCTTAATGTAATTTTTGCTGCAACACCAAACTGAGCTTGGAATGTGCCACTGTGGTTGTTTTGTTTGGCGTTACCTTAGCTGTGCATATTTTCCTTTGGCATGATAATCTCCTGAGTTATGTACCTGTTAAACTCTAAACTAGTTTCAAACTTACAAACTTTGAAATCTGTTTACTGTATTTTTCAACAGTACATACAATGTTTGTTTGGGGAATTGACTATAATTTTTCAGCAGTACCCACTCAGTTTTTAAGATTTATATTAGACTATAATTATATTTTAAGATGTGTATTTATAATTTTTATTATTTCTATTCTAAAACGGTTTTTCCGGTTGAACCACCGGTTGGACCAGTTAAACCAGTGAACCAGTGAACCAGTAATTAGAACGGTTTGATGACCGGTCCGGTTTTCTGAACCTTGGTTAAAATCGAATAAGAATCGAAAAAAAAAAAAACTTGAATTGAAATTCTTGGAATTATAATATAAATCCCGTTACACATTCAAATAAATTTATATTTAAATTCATTCAATTTATTTAGTTTGTACTGTGGGATTTCGTCGTCTTCTTCTTCTTTTTCCTCCTCCTCCTGTTTCTTCTTCTTCTCCTTTTTTTTTCATCTTTTTTTCATTATCGTCATTGCCACCACTATCATACCACCACATCTATCTCCCTTTCCTCCTCCTCCTGTTTATTTTTTATTTGAATTTTTTTATCTTCTCCTTCATTTTCTTCTTCCTCCTCCATCATCATTATTGACACCACCAACAATACCAACAATTTATTAACATCTTTATTGATTCTGATTCTCTGTAGTGATCGAATGAACCAAAAATATTACCAAAACGAAACCATTGTATAGTACCAAATGAATCGAAAATGATCCATTATATAAATTCGAATTCAGAAACATTTGTGTCTCGAATGAACCGAAATTTAGCTCAAAACAAAACCATTGTATAATACCAAATGAACCGAAAATTGTCCATTATATAAATTCGAATTCGATAATAACGATAATGACGATAGTACTAGAAGAAGACAATGACGATAACGATGATGATTATGATGATGATGATGGTGATGGAGAAGGAGAAGGAGAAGGATGAAAAAGAAGGAAGAGATGAAATTCCAATAGGAGGAGGAGGAGGAAGAGGAAGAGGTGTTGTTGGTGACGACGGTAACAAAATTAAAAAATAAAAATAAAAAAAAGGAGAAAAAGAAGACGTAGTATTACTTAAATTACTTGATGAACTTGGATGTAAAATTGTTTAAATATAAAGAATTACTCCTATAATATATGAATATGGATTTTCTAACAATTGATTTAATGCTCAACATACTGTTAATTTTACGATTCCTTTTTTATGAATAAAAATTTAAGTTTGACACTAATTATTTTACTAGCTAAGATTCACATATGTTTTTAGATTCTTTAAACGCGTATATAAATGGTTATAAGGTTTAATAATGGAATCAAATTTTTTTAGCTCATATCAATTAATGTTTAAAATTATTTTTATTTTTAATTTTAAATCCTCAAAAAATTGCAATAAAAAAATAACTAATATTAATTAATTAAAAATTAATTTTCTATACTTATTCTAGTTATAACATCGTACTAGAATAGTCTGCACATTAATTATGAAAATGAAACTCAAATACTTGTGAGATTGAAATCTCATTATTTACAAATAATTAAATCAATCATGGTTAGCCAGCTAGTTTTTCGCTTTTTCCCGTCCTAATGCTTATATATGATACACACGAATACATAACACCATAAATCTCAAAAGTAGTGTGAGGAAAAGAGGCATCTCAATTCAATTTTTGTGTTCTGTATATTAGATTTTAGTATATATGTTACTTCTACACTATAGGTTTATAGCTCTTATTACTCATTAGTGCTCATTGTCATCATACTTTATTGTATACCATGATGATGATCAAGTAATAAAGTCAGAAATTCAATCACTACTATGATGCACAGAGACGGACACCGACACGGGACACAATACGATATGAGACACGCTGATACATAAATTTTAAAATTTTATAGGATATGGAGACACGCATACATATAAAATATAAAGTATTTTTTAGATAAACTATAATGATATTTTGATATTTTATTGAATACTAAAATATAAATTAATTTTTTAATTATTTATAATATCTTATTTTAATTATATCAAATATTTAAAATATTTTTGTTTTAATAAATAATAAATATATATTATATCTAAATTTATTTTAAAAATATATGTTAAGAATAAGATTAGACACGCCGACACATATTGGTATTTAGGTGTGTCCAAGCGTGTCGGTGAATAATTTTTTATTTTTTATTAAGACACGGTTTAGACACAGCAGACACGTGTGTCGGACGAATGTCGGTAAATATCGTATCCAAAATGTGTCTGACACGCGGACACGGCAATTCAGTGAACTTTTTCAGTATATTTAGCTGAAAATTGAAAATTGAAAATTGAAATAGTGACAAGGTAAAGTCACTTGCAATGCCTTGCTCTGCTCTGTCGTTGGAAGTTGTTTCCCAGACATCACGCTCACCACATCTAGCACGCTACAATTTTTCTTTTTAATTAAAAAACGTTTAGTTATTATTTTATTTTTTGAACTTCTTATATGTATTGTTTTTTTTCTCTCTTTTATCTAAAGAAACTGCTGAGGATTAATATCAATCTAAAGGCTAGAATTCTAAGTGATTAGGATGTGTCACCAATTCTGCCTCTAATTTGTAGTACTTTCTTTTTTGATTAATTAGTTTGCACTTTCTTTAATGATTTAACTCGATACGAAATTCGTTGTTTTTTTTTTTTCTTGGTGATTCTCTATACTTTCTTTCTATTTTCATCCTTTGTTTTTTTAACTCGTGGATTTGGAAAACGACAAAATGGGCACTAGCGTGACTGTGTGAGTAATGGCTTTTGGTCAAAGAATAAAAGAATCCATAAATTTTGAAGCATGTAAATTTGGTGTATCTTTAGACTTAAGAGAGAGTGAAGAGAGAAAAAAAATTGATAGATAATTAGATATTTATTATATTGGAAAATCTATTATTTTATTTTTATTATTTTTTAAAATAGATTACACTCTAATATTTATTCCATGCAAATAAAAACTTCTTCATTATAAAAAAATTAGCAAAATTTAGGAATTAGATAAGGACTATTTTCTGAAAAAAAAATATTTTAAATAAATTGATTAATTAATATATAGTATTTTAGTCTCTTTATGATAATCCAATACATATTTCTGAATTCTAATACCATTGCAATTTAAATCTTAAAATGACATTTTAGTCTTTTTTAAATGTGATATTTTGGTTGTTTTAATATAAACTAATAAAAAAATATTTTATTACTTTTAATATTGAATTAACTTTCAAATTTCTAATGCATTTAAGAAACCTTAATTCTAAAATATATTTTAGTCCTTTGTTGATATTAGTTATATAGTTCATATGTAAATTTCTCATTAAGCCAAATATTCATTATATTGATACGTACTTATTTTTCTATATGCCAGAACAAACAATTTTTTGAAAAAAAAAATTATGATCACAAAAGCAGTCACAACAAGATGTTATGAACCTTTCTATAATATTTTTAAGATTTTTATCATATATAATTATATTACAAAATAAAATACAACTTTATACTTCATACAAATAGGTTTAAAATAAGCCAAGTTAAATCAAAGTAGACTAAATTTAAGATTTGACTCATTTAAATTGAACTTACCAAAAGTTTACGAATTAGTTCAAATAACATAAATATAATTTAGGTATAATTCTATATAAATAAATTATAACTTATATATAAATAAAATATTTATTATATATATTATTTATTTATTAATTATAATTTATATCTTCAATCATAATTATATACAAAATTATGTGTGTCTATAAAAATATATATTATAATTATTAATTAAAAATATAAGATAGTTATTTGTTAATATAGAGAGAAGAGAGAGAACTGAATTTATCCTAATTCAAGCTCGATTTATTTCATATACAAGTTTAAATCTAAGTTATAAAAGCTTGACCGACTATACCGAAAGTGGCAGATGGCGGCGGTTGCTAGAAACCGCCACAAATTCTAATTTCGACGCATTAAAAAATGGCGGTCTTGTAAACGCTACTAATTCGTTTTGTAGTTGTTTGAAATAGTCACAAATCCCTAAACAAAACTTTCGCTAAATTTTGTGCACCTTGTGACCGGTTCGCATGCTCATTAATTCAGTTTATTGAGTCAACAAATCAAATTCAAATTGATTCACAAATCTTCTTAACTCGTTTCGGAGCAAAACGTCATGCACTAGTTATAAATTAAAGCTCGTCTTTTTCATTTTAAACAATTGGGACACGAAAATGTAAAGCATTGTGTCTGTGATCCTTTTATAATTTAGATTTAACTAATTTGTGTCATAAAAATATATTTTTAAAATATAATAATAAAATTTTTGTAATATTTTTGATGTACTTAATGCATTGAAAATGTAAAAAAAATTGAATTTTTATAAAATATTCTTTTATATAATATGCTTAATCTATATTTTAGGGCACACATTTTTTGTAATTTTTAATGCTGTTTAGTATTTCCATTTCTATTGCTGAAGACAAATTATTGACTAAGGAAAGAAATACGAGAGAGACTCTCAAATCAAATCAAATGATTCCTTGTATGGCCGTGCTCCTTAAGTTCAAATAAGTTAGTACTAAAATAGCAGTGATTATTGGTTTGATGGCATTTTAGGATTAGGATTAAAAAGTCTGTTTTCTCTGAAAATGAGGAAAAAGTCTAATGAAAGAAATGACGGGGCTAACAATTCTGGCCCCTTTACACACTCTAGAGAAAAAAGAGTGAATATTGAATGTAATGGTAGTATCTATTTATTGTTGAAACAAAAGTGTTTAGAGAAAATATTAATAAATAATAAAATAAAAATGCTAGACTAATGAAGTTATATATGACCTTTACTTCTTTCAATTTATGTATATTTATGTTGTGACTATTAGCATTCTTCTCCCTAATGTTCCCTTATAAGTTATTTTTGTGTTTTTTTCTATATGTTGAAAGCTTACCTAATACGTGTTTCAAATGTTTGTGATATAAAGAGTTTAAGTGTTATTTAAAAGATATTAATTTATATTTTTCGAATATTTTAATTTAATATATTTTAATTTTATTTATTTAATTACTAAATTGGGCCTTATGTTTATGGGTTTTAGGGTTTTTCTTTGTTTTAACCTAATAAAAGGTTATAAATACCTCCTTAACTATTATAGTCGCAGTATAGAATTTTTAGAGGTTTTAAAACACTTTTTTTGGTTTCGTGATGAAACCATGGTGTGGACAATTGAGGTTGAGGAGTCCCTCTCTTGTTGCATCGGGGAATCGAGTAGAAGGTTGATGAGTCCTTTCGATTCAATTCCCAAACTATGGCATTGGCAAGTTAGGTTGAGGAGTTCATTTCTTGTTGCGTCAAGAAATTGGGTAGAAGTAGAGTAATTCTCTTCGTATTTAATTTCAATCTATCCATTTTATTTCTATTTTCAATTTCAATATATCTTTTTATTTAGTTTGAATTCTCGTCTTCTTGTTCATCTTTTATTTCTTTATCATTGCCGTTCGATCCATGAACAAGAGAAACTAGCAAAAATGAAACCGAGCAAAATGTGGAAAACTATAATTTTTTTTGTGGTAAAATGTGGCTAACACCCAAGCAAAATTGAATTAAACAATCAAACTGGAAAAAAGAGTACTCCTCTCATCATATAAAAATTGGTAGTGAGTCTAAGTCAACTTAAAAGATATTTGTAAAATTTATAAAGTCTACTTCAAAATTTCCAAAAATAATATATTGACGAAATAACCACCTAAAAATACAAGAAATTTCACCAAGGTTTCGGTAGGGCACCCTTCTCGGATAGCTATGATAAGAGTGAATGGAAAGTGCAACAAAGTCTCAATCGGTCAACTATATATTATTATTCAACAATTGCGAAGAAACTTACTTGTTAGTGTGGTGTCAAAAAGAACCCTAACTTAACCTTCTCCATTTCACACCATTCTTCCAAATTAGGCTGTTCCCTTAATTAGTGAATTATGTTGCTCCTGCAATTAATACTTTTTTCTTTTTTTTTAATTTCTTAATATGTTTCTGTGTTTTGGGGGAACCGTATCTTAGATACGATTAATGAATAATAATGGATAAGCACTAACCCCGTCTTTTCATATAAACCCTTCATTGAGTTTAGTTTAGGTGGACATTATTATCATATTATTTTCTTCTGTATTATTGTGGTGTTACTTTGGATTATTTGATGAGTGGCAAAGATATTTCATATTTGTCTATTAGCTATTATTCTGTTTCAACAAAGTATGTGGACCATCCCCAATTGCTAATATATATACTTCTCCTGTTTGCTTCCTCATCAACTTACGCCAATAACCTATGGACACGTGTTCATTAAATTTCCAAAAAGCTCTTAATTTTAAATATATAAAACAACAACCATCTTGTTACATGTAAGAAAAAAAAAACTATTGAATTAGTTATTAGCATGAAATATATTTTAAAATATAAAATATATATTAAAAATAAATTAAATAATACATATATTTATATATAATATTATGATAATTAATTTAATAATTTATTTTTAGTGTGTATATAATATTTTTTATTAAATAATAACAATAAACCATTATTATATGTAAATATATGTATTATTTAGACTAAAAAAATTAAATTTTATCAATATTATAATTAAATTAAAAAATTTTATGTATACACAAAAATAGATCATTATTGTATTATATATATATTGTTTAATTTATTTGTAATATATATTTTATATTTTAACATATATTTTATATAAATAGTTGATTTAGTAATTATTTTCTAACATTACATGTAATGTTAGTTTGAATTGATTTATTTTAATAAAAATTTTTTTATCAAATATAAAATATTTTTATTAAGTTTTAAATATATTTAAATATATCTTTTAAAAATTATTAAAAAATAAATTATTTGTTTTTTCACAAAAGTTAACAATATTTTGCTTTTAAAAAAATATTTTACTATTTAAAAACTTTTTTTTTAAATTTATCTAAATATAAAATAATTTTGTCTATTAAAAGATTAAAAAATATACAAAAATAAATTTTTTTTTTTAAAACTCAATCTAAATTAAACTAACCTGTAATATGATTGAATTAGATTTTAGAATAAATATAATTTGTTAAACTCAATAAATATTAATTAATAATGACAAAGGAATTATGGGATATGACTTAATTAGTTGCCATTAAAAATATTGAATACACCTTAAAATATTAAGCGTGACAAGTCACAAGTACAGAAGCCCATGCTTTCACGAGGGTGAGTTGAGAGGTTTACAAATATAAGCAAGCTCAATTTTTTTTAATTTACTACTGATAGTAAGTTCTATACTAACTAAAATTAAAAACTTGATCATTTTTATAAGTATGAAATAATTTTTATTTTTTGAATTAAATTTTAGAATATGTTAGAGTCACTTAATTTCTTATATAATATCAAAATAAAATTAAAAATTGTTGTTGAACCACTTTTATATCACAATAAATTTAAATCGATCCCAAATTTCACGTTTCAAATCTTTGTCCAGTCTTCTTGTACTTCTATACTATGAGAAAATAGTTTTCTATGTATTTTTGTCCTTATTTTCCATCGCCCTTTGTTTTGTTTGATGTTTTTATTCGTACGCCGTATGTTGCTCGTATGTATACGATTGATATTACTAGTTTACTACAACTATTAAGAAATTGTGAGAAATTGGTATCACTATGATTTTATTTGTTTATTGATATTATTATAACAAGGAAAGCATATACGAAGCAAACAAATAGAAAGCAGCAAGATAGTAATAGTAGTTATAAGTAGTGAAACTTTAGGTGTAGTCGACTTTACGTGAAGTTGATATCTGAGAGTCGTTAAATAAAAATTTAGTCAAATCAGTTAAATCATCTAACAACTCTCAGGTATCAACTTCACATAAAATCGATTGACCTGAGTTTCCACCAAAATAAAATTGTCAGATTCTTATTTTCTCTTATATTATTATTATTATTAGATTATTTAGTTTTAGAATGTACCTCCTTAATAAGAATTTAGAAAAATTGTTAACGGTTTTTTATGAATTAATTTTTTTATCAACAATCACTAAACAAATTAATTAGTAAATGAGTAAACATTATTAAAAAAAAAAACATTTAAAAAAATATTGGCATAGAAAAAAAAAGTAATTTTTAACCTTTTTTTTCAATTATTAAATGATATTAAATAGTAGTAGTTACGAAGGACTTGTTATTTTCAGGAAGAATTTGTGAGTGAGACTATAATACTAAAAGGCAACTAATAAAGTCAAGATTAATAATAAAATTTTATTTAATGTGTTTTAAGATTAGTATTAATAAAAATTTTAAACTTATTTATTTTAAAAAAAAGTATTAACATTTAACTTTTTATATCTTTTTTTATAAAAAAATCAGTTTATACTTTGAATTTGATTTATGTCCTGAATATATATTAGTTAAATTCCAATAATAAATATAAGTTACTTGCTTATTACTATTTAATGGACACCATGGACGGTAATTAAACCATACTATGGAGTGTGTTTGGGTCAAAAAAGGAGCACAGTCAATGGTTCCGGAAAGCACACCAGCATTGACACCGCAAGTGTGTTTCACACGTGCGTTGACCACCAAAACTCTACCTAGGTTACACGTTCTTTTACGGTTTTACCCTCGAACTTCCCGCGCTTGACCGTAGACTCCTTATTAGACCTTTAAGCTCCAAGAAAAGATCACCTAACTCAACCTTGCATATGTTTTCCACGGATCTGACCTTTAAAGTTTAAATTTTATTTTAAAGAAGAAAGTGTGATTTTTTATTATTTATTTTATAGGTAAGATTAAAAATAAATATAAAAAAATTTATTCAAGGATAAAAAATTATACTTTACTTTTTAAAATAAAATTTAAACTTTAGAGAATCCGTTTCCTACCAAAATTATTCTTAGCTTATATTAAATACATTTCTAAAATATAATTTGTTCCTATGTGAAAATAGACTTCGAAGTATAGCTTGTTTTCGTGATATTCGAACTGACTTTCCTTGGAGCAAGGAGAGTGAAACGTCATTTTTTTGTGGGGAGGCATTGTTGGATACCTGCAAAGGGACTCCAACGCTCAAATTAGTAAGAGTAAAAGATGAATATTAAATTACTCAGAATGAATAGTGTACTTCGCTAGCTGCATGCTAGTATATATATTTGATTGTTTGTTGTGTGTTCCGTTATTCGTATCAGGTTTGTTATTGGTTTGACGGAGTCTATGTTGGTTGTTATCCGAGTTTATTGAGATAGTAATAGTTTGAGCGGAACAGTTATTTTAGAGAAGTTATCTCTGCCAGCTATTTTCGGTTCCGAGATTGTTGTTGTGGGCGGTTCATAATTAATTTGTTGTTTATACATTATTTTATTAAATGATTATAAGTTAAAAGAAAGCTAATTTCCTGAAAAAAATGGTAGCAAGTATAGGGTGGTAAATGTAGCAACCGTCCGTGAAATAAGTGAATCATGAACTCGAAACAATGACGCATAGCAACGCTTGAAAGTCAGTGGTAAATTAATTGAACTTTTATCGGGTGGCATAATAATTATGATGAGGTTTTTCCTTTTTTTTCTTTGCCTTGTGACTATAAATATTGAAAGCGACCACTTACAATAATCTTGATGCAAAATCCACAATCCAGAACAGTAGCAGTAGCGGTCAATGTAAAAAGAAGCGCAATTTGGATAACTACGATGCCTAGTGCGTGTCACTAAAGATATCTACATGAAAAAATAAGATGCATTAAGAGATAAGAGATTCATTAATTGTGCAAAGAAATTGAAACACCGAAAATAAAAAAGAGAGAGATGAAATGGTTGTATCTGTTCACAAATAAACAACACGTGTATTCCGAAGGCGACAGATGCATTCATATGGACGAAATACTCACTTTGAATATCGTCGTTGTATGAAAAGAATATATATATATAAATAATAAGTTCAATAGAATAATAATTTTTGCATGAGTAATGGTAGTTACTTACATGATCTATATAGTGTGGTGAAAATAATTAAGATTCTGCTCCCATTAACCTGAATGTGAATACTACGTTCAGCGAATGTAGATAGTTTTTAGTTAGGACATAGATTTCAAGAGGGATGGGTAGGACCATGCAAGTTGCAAGACCTTTTTAGTTCAGAGAGCATGGTCCAATTGAAATTTGAAACCTATAGAAAATTAAAAAAAAAGTTTTTATTGTTGGGCCCGTCAACAACACTGCGTAATAATCGTTACTATTGGATTTGCTGCCAAACTACTTGTTGGTTGGTTTCTTGCCCCAGGGACCCTCTTCTATTCATCAATGTATATATATACAACTTTTGTCTTCCACCATAGTAGTAGTAATCAAACAATATACCATTATCTTTTTCACTCATTATGTCAAATTAATTTATTAAGTAATGCTATAGTTTATTTATGTTAATGTTGCAAGTGTAAGGAGTGTTGAAGTTAGTCTCACATCAAAGAAAGTAAGAAAGAGTGTGGAGTTTATAAGATGAGAAACCCATTAATTTGACACTTTAAGATTTTGAGTTGGATGTGGTGTCTTCTCATCTTATGTTCTCTCACTTGATTCCTTCCCGAAGTCTCTCCGATTGTCGAGAATTCTCCACACTTGGCCCACCAATTTACAACCGAAATAAAGTAGGTTAATTTCTCAATCAAGAAGGACTCTATTATATTCTATATGGAATAATGTGGATAAATTAGTAGGCCGGCATTGTAAGTCTTGTACTAGTATAGTTTACAAGAAAGTAGAGAGTAAAATAAATAATGCCATCATTATATATATAGTACAACGACAATCTATATATTATTGATGCGATTTGATCATTTGAATAGTAGATAATACCAAAAGCAATAAGAGCTCTATCCACTGATTAGAAATTTCAGCTTTTTATATTTGACTTTGACCCTAAATTATATTTTGGATTGGTCGAACTACGCGCATTATAAATTTCATTTTAACACATTCGTTTCAAAACAAAACCTTCCTCCACAAACACCCCCCTCTCCCCCACCAAAAAAGAAAAAAAAAATCTTTTCAATCATAGTTGAAGTTAAAAGTTTTACATACATTTAATATTAGTCATTCTACTAAGATTAGAATATATCTTTATACTCTTTATTAAATAGATTCTACCCAAATAACTCTCAATTCTTGTTGAAATAATTATTTATTAACTTTATTTTTTCTGAAAATAATTAATAATAACTAATTTTGCAATAATTTTACAATGTGTATATTTGATAAAATAGTAACATACATAATTAGGATTATTTATTAACATACATAATTAGGATTATTATCTATCTTAAAATAATTATAATTTTGGTTAAATTAATATATTTGTATATTATTATCCAACATAAGTCTTTAGATTTATTAACATTTTAATGTACTACTTTTTTTGGTAACATCAAATTAACAGTTGTTTTTAGAAAAAATTACTGGTAATTAAAAAAAAAAAAGAAGAAGAAGAGTAAAGCCACTTTTTATTTTATTTTTTCTAATATAATAGGTAGACTAACTTTTATGGATTTGTAGATGACGACTCTTTCTTTGCAATAGAAACAGGAGGATTTTGATTGAAGTCACTGCTGAGCCACAAAATCATGAGTAAAGTATGACTCAAACCTAGTATACTTATTATTATTATTATTATTAGGGGTAGGGTAATTATTATGTGCCTTCATGTGAAACGAGGACCATCCATCAAGTGCAAATGGCAAACTCAACACTGCACGTTCCTTTGGTTATGCCTCCTCCAAAGTGGCTTGGAAATAGGAGCCACTATTAATAATGAGGGACACTCAAAATACTTTAAGTTGGTTTCTAATTAATAATTTTGTTTTTTGAATAAATTAATCTTTAACTAAAAAAATAAAAAATATAAATTGGTTCATAATTTAAAAAATATTAGATAATAATTTTAATTATTGATTCTTCTTTAAAATTTTATGCAATTAAATCTAACTACTACTATATGCTAATGTTTTAGTGGGTGTATGGTTTTACTTTGGATCACGTGCAGCGAGTAGACATGGTAATAATGAGAGGGTTGAACTTTTGTAATCGTTGTCAGGAACTGATTAATGCAGATTTGAGGGCATCAAGGGTGACAAGTGCATAACTTATAGACCATCAACTTTACTTCCTCTATGAAAATAAAAGATAGAAATAGCATACACATGTTATATTTCTATTTTTGTATTTATATTTTAAAATTGTTTAATTGAATATAATTACACAACTTTTGTCCTAAAATAATATTCTCTTTTCTTATCTTTGATTTCTTCAAACACATTTAAATACTTTTTTTTCAAGGACATTAACATTAGCAAAAGTTAATGCATAAAATATGTTTTTGGTAAATCCACAAGGTTTTTGTTATTTAATATTTTTCTTTGGACATGGTTATTTAATATTTCAAGTGTCCTTGTTTTAGAATTTCTTTTTCTCTTTTCGGTTGAACTTGTTGTACAAAAAAAATTATAATAAAGGACTTTTAACAAAGCCTGGTGATAGTGCTGATTTAACTGAAAGTCTAAAGCCCAAAGTCATCCCTTATTTGTTTCTTTTAAAGGCCCATTTCTAAGAGAGGGCTTTTCTTTTTCTTTGTCTCAAAATGATTCTGTTTCTAATCTGTTATTTAGTCGCAAGCAGAATCTTTTCTAGTTTTTGGTAAGCAAATCTCTACCCGGATTGACCTGGTACCAAATTTTTTTTTTCTGCTAGACCCGTTTATAAAAACACTACACCACCAAAACCTCATATGCTGGACCTTTTGGTTAATTATAACAAATGTGTACGAGTGGACCTCACATATGAATCAGAGTCCAATGTCATTTTGTTTATATATTCTTCAATTGTTTTTTTTTTTTTTCCCCGTAGTGAAAATTATATAATGGCTTTAAGCCATTATTATTCATGTAAAGAAAAAAGACATTATTATTGATTTTTTTTTATTTACATAAAATGGAGAGAATAAGGTTCAGTTTGGGTAAACAACTTAATTAAACTCCTTTTGAAAAAATAACTTAAATAATAAATGACTATATTAAAAGTAACTGATAAATAAATTATTTTGTGTTTGAATTTTTAATTCTAAAAATGCTTATATTTTATAAAAATGTGGTAAAAAGTAGTAGTATTATGAGAGAAGTCATTTTTTTTAACTTCTTTATAAGTTTCTAAATAACTTCTTAAAAAGTCGCAATTTGATTTTAAACATTGTACCAGACATTAATACTACTACTTTTCATAAATCAAAAGCTCAAAAAAGTTACTTTTGAAGCTTCCCAAAAGAGCCCTAAGAACTCTTATTTTGCACCTTTCTACTTTTTGAAACAAAGTACTATAGTTAAGCAACATTAACATTGAGGTTGTGGGTTGTTCTCCTTTTTTCTTTTTTATTTTTTTGTAGTATTTTTCAATTCAATAGATTAAAAATTAATTTATTACAAATTTATGCTCCATTCAAAAATTTATTGTTGATTAATAACATACAACATTTAAACCTATAAATATTTATTTAAACGGGTTAGTGATAAGATTACTTTACTACCTTATGTTAGTTTGATTTTTTCTGCTTCTAATATATGGCATTTTATTCATTAATAATAATAATAAATTTTGACCTATATTAGTCAACTAATTTTCCCTTCTCCCTCTAAGACATGATGTTTTTCTCTGTTTTCTTATTTTAATTTAATGACGTGAAGACAAACAATTTATTCCATGTAAGAAAAAGGGCGTATCAGACAAGTTGCAAAGTTAAGCAGGAGACACAGCGAAAGAGAGCACATATTAGTGTTGAATATCATCAACTACTAATCTTTTTGTCAAAAGCTATGTCATTACACAAACAAGACAAACACTCCTATTACAAGTATAGGTAAGGTTAAATTTATTGATTTGTGCCCTTGGTGACTTTGGTGGATACTTATTTTCTATTGATCTATTGGACAGAGATATTATTATGGATAAAGTATTATTTTGGCTTCTAAATTTTAATTTGGTTTCTAACGTTTTAAACTTTTATTTCAGTCTCAAAAAATTTTAAACGCCTTTAATATTATCTCACTATTAAATTTGACGGTAATGTTAGGGAGACAAAAAAAAAGCCAGAACTTACCTTAATGAATACTAAATAAGACAAATTATAACTGTATTTATCTAATTTTCTTTGTTATCAAATATTTCTGTAAATTTGACACGAACAATTAACATATTAAAGATACAATAACGTTCTATTTAAATAAAATCGACCTTAACGATTGATGTTTTGTTGATTCTTAACTTTGATTTGGTTCCTTACTATTTTAAATGAATATTAATCTAGGATTCAAATATATATTCACGATCAATTTAATTAATTATTAAATTGGTGTTTGTCAATATAGCTTAGAATACAAAACGGAAGAAATGGGTATGCACAATTTTCAAAAGAGTAATTTGATGTTTCAGACTTTTTAGTTTTTCTGTTTTGGTTGGGTGATTGATGCATCTTTAAATGACTATTTGATTCATGCACCCAAATTACTATTATATACCTTGCTATCCTATTTTGACCTTTGAAAGAATTATATCTATATGTATATGTTATTATAGATTGAATGATAATAATTGACTACGCAGCTATTTCGAATGTCAAAAGTAGATACCCATTGACAAATCATATGAATTTTATATCTCAGTTTGAAATTGGGATTCACTTTAAGCATGCATGTTTTGTGTGAAGTAGAGATTACATCACTGTAGTAAAAGTACTAACTCAACCTATCGTCGAATCAATTCTCACTATTCATGTCTTTTCAAGAAATCTTTGCTGTGAAAAAAAATTAGTTATTTACCAAAAAATAGTCTCGGTGATGTTGAGAAATAGGTTACCGTATAGTATTTGATGAAAACGTTGTTTTGACTTTTGACAGATGGTAACTACTTATCTAGCGTTTGGTGGAGAGATAGAGACGAAAAGACTGAGACTGAAAGACAGAGACTAAGAGACAGAGATTGAAATAAATTTTGTTTGGTGCAAAATAGAAGATGGAAATTGAAACAAAAATGAAACTCTAATTTAATTTATACAAAGAGTAAAATTGGAATTAATTAATTGAAATGAAGATATTTTAGGTATAAAATGTTATTAAAGTTTTAGTCTCCATCTCTAAAAATTTTAGTCCCCTATATCCTTATTTTTTGAAAATACTGAAATATTGAAATTTTGGAGACAGGGACAAAAATTTTAGTACCAATTTCTAAACCAAAAAACATGATACTGAATCTCAGACTTTGTCTCAATACCTCAAAACAAACGTGTTGCCTCATAGTTTGTTGACATGTTATACATTGAAATCCTTAGATTCACAGTCTGAGTAATATTATAACCATTTTAATTCCAACATTTTGATATGCATTTGATATCAACTCGTTTTCGACGTCACACGTTGGACTCATTATAATAAAAAAATGATTTACTATATATATATAGAAATCAAGTGAAAGTATTTATTTTTCGTCTAATTTTATTTTTTACCAAATAATTTTTCTTAATAATTTCATCTCTTCTTGTTAACATGGTCAATTTCATGACTTTGTATGAGTCTTTTTTTTTTTTTTATAAATATTAGTGTGTCAAGATTCTAACATATGATTTTGCATTCGTCAAATTTGTTCAGAACATTGTTTAATGTTCACATCTAACACGATGGGGGCTTTATATAATTGTATTTGACAAAATCAATTCTAGTCAGGTCAAATACTTGACTCAGTATGAGCCAATATCAAGGGCAATATGGTTATTTTGAGTTGCCATGTAATTAAATCACCCATGAACTCTATCACCACAAGTCCACAATATCATCACATGTGTTAATTTTTTAGCCTAGACACATAGTAGACTACTGACCTTCAAACATGTTATGCCTTATAAATTGGTTCACTTTTTTTTTTATAGCTAGCCTAGATAGTAGGGCGTACCCAACAGAAATTAAATTCCTCCTCTACAAGAACCTAGCTACAGGATCTAGACGCCACTTATTGTACTCGCAACCTGCAGCTAACAACATCTATTAATTAAAGCTTCCCAATTTAAAAGCATTAATTCGTAATGCCATTACTGGTGTCCCTCCGAAAAGACCTTCCAACAAAACTTGAAGGAAAACCTTGTCATATAAAAATAGACAAAACAAATTGCTTTCTTCTTGACAATTAATTCCTATCTCTTGTCTCTTCATATACATGTTGCTTCCCAAATTACGTTTTTAGTACATGACTGTTACATACTTATTATTACTTTATTGTTCTGTATTTTACAAATTCATTGGTACATACATGACTAATTACTTTTCTAGTCCCGCGTTTGACAATCGTTACGGCAAATTAAAAATATTATATAGAAGGCAAAATGAAGTATAGAATGATTTATCAAAAGATGAGAGCTACCAGGATTTTGTCAAAAGGTGCTAACAACTCAAAGGCTCAAAGCCTGTATTTTCTGTTGTCTTTGCACGTGGCATCCTCGACCAATCAAATGATTCAATCTCTTTGACTTTTGAACATGCTACACCTTTTAATTTATTTCTTAAAGTCTACGTCGGAATGGTTTTACACTTCTCCACTACTAAACAAGATGATTTTTCCATGTCGACTTTTTTGTTAAAATAAAATGAGTTACTCTTTTGTAGTTTATAATTTTATTAAATTTATGATTAAATTTTTATATTTTTTATTGAATTAAATTTTTATATTATTTTTATTTAAAAAAAATATGTAATTAAAGATCTAATTAAATTTTTAATTATAAATATTTTTAATTTAAAAAAAATATTTAGCTAATTTTAATATTTTTTATACTAGACAAGACTTAATTACAAGATTAAATGTATTGTAGAGACTTAACTAAAAAAAATTATAAAAATCTAATTATAAATTTAATAAAATTTTAAAGACAAAGAGAGTAATTAAAAAAAAAAAAAGACTTTATGACTCAATCTGATTTTAAAAGCACCCTTCTCCATAATATTTTTTCTTCAACTTACTTTTTTGCCCCTTAAACTAAAGAATCAAAATTACAGTGATTCAAACTTATAAACTTTTAAACCGATTTATATAAAGCTAATATATACGTCTGAATAATTGAAATGTTATAATAAGTAGTTAATATTAAAATTATACAAATCATACTCAAATACAAATCTAAAAATGTATCAATTTTTAAAATAAAATAAAATAAATAATGTATTACTTTTACATAAAGGTTCAAGAAAACTGTAGTATAATTAATTCTAGATAAATGTAATATTTTATGTAACACTTTGGTATACACATGTGTTGTACATTTTCTATTTTTGGTATTAAAAATGATTAAAAATTAGAAAAAATGTTTTTTATATTATAAAAATATATAAATAAAATGATACGAATATTATTTGTCTCAATTTTAGTGTCCATTAATGGGTAAATAATGTTGTTGGGAGTGGGACCTTATCTATAGTTGTTGGGTTGCTTTGAAGTCGCATCCACAGTTGTGAAAATGCATGTGCATGCAAACCCCAAATTTATTTGCCTGCATTGGCTTCTCTTTTTTGTTTGTATAGAATTAAGATTATCGAGTTTTTAGTAGTGATAAAAATTTAAAAATAAAAATGATAAAAAATGAATACTACTAGTAAACTAAATAGGACGGTGTAATGCAAAGCATTAATCAGCGTCAACACACAACAACTCCCAACAATGAGATTGAGCTTTTTTCAACTCAAAATTCCGTAAAAAGTGAGCGAATGGCAATCCCCGTAAATAAAAGAAACCCACTACTCCACTAAGGTATTGGCCCAAAACCGTTACCCAAAACGCGGCGTTCTGTTCCCCCTTTTAACCATGGTTAACTAAGCACCCTCACCCTTAACCATGGTTAACTTGTCTCCTCCCCCACTCAATCACCCCTTTAAAATTCCTCACCCCCACACAAACTCACAAACAAACAGAGAGAAAGAAATCAATTCCATCGGAAACAAAACAGAAAAGGAAAGGAAAGGAAAGGAAAGACTTCTGTTTCAGCGGAAGGTGAAAGAAAATGGCGTTGTACCTGGATGAAGAAGAGGTATGGAAATGTCCAAAGCACCCTTCCAAGCGACGGAGGAGCGGGATTTGTCCAATTTGCCTCCGCGATCGACTCGTCACTCTCTGCCCTGACTGCGCTAACGTGCGACCGTGCTCCTGCTGCGCAACCAGCTCGTCTTCTTCCTCCTCCTCCTCTTCGTCCTTCCATCGTTTCTCCGTCACCGGCGACGCCTCTACCGTCGGTCGCGTCTACAACCTCATCGAGCGTGAGCCCTCGCTCCGCCGCTCGCGCTCCCTGGCGATTCCGTTTCTCCGCTCAAGATCGAGGTTCTCCGGCGCGGATTCGGATCTCGACGGCGCGAGAGATTCACCGGCTATGAACGGGAGCCGGTCGGCGAGGTCGTTCTGGTCTTTGTTCAGGTCGCACAAGAACTACAGGGAGCACGAGAGCGAGGCGACGGCGGCGTTGGCCGTCGGAGACTGCGACGGCGGCATAGATGCAAGTAGGAAGACGATGATGCAGAAGTCGAGGTCGGTGGCGGCGGCTCCCAGCGGAGATAGAGAATTGAGGCCGCGGTCAAAGGGAAAGGGATGGTTCTTTCCGAGCCCTATGAAGGCTTTCCGGCAATCCAAGGTGTCTAAAGTGGTTCAGGAGCGTTCTCCTTTGTACAGAGGTTGAAATTTTTGTATATTAAAAAAATAATAATAATAATAACAATACTTACTTTATATTTACTCAAAAATAATTCTCCTTTTCTCTTTTCTGTTTAGTTCAGCATTTATTTTAAAATCATAATCTCAATCCTGCCCTTAGTGTCAGGCCTCAAGGTTTGGCCGGAAATGTTGAAATTCCTATACAAATTAGAGATACAGAATATTCGAATGAGTATTGTTGTTTACAATTTCTTCATTTCATTAAATTTCATGGGAGATTAATAGCTTTTATTTGCCATGTGAAAGTAAACCGTAAACCTTTATCTTTTCCTTGGAAGTTGTACCTTTTTTTTTACGGTTACTTTATTGATTGATGTTTAGTGTTTATTTAATTAGGGCACTAGTGGTAGTACTAGTGCATAATTTCTCTCTCTTTACTGTGTAATATTAAGATTATTGATATGATTTGCGCATTATATGAAGTTAGCAAGTGGAAGTTAGTGGCAATGATTAGGGTGTAGAGTGGTATTATGTGGTTGCGAGTGTTAACCGCCTTTCATTTCATGCAAATGATCGTTTTTTGATATGTTTGGTCCCACGTAACATGTGGCTCCCTGCTCATTAATCATACAATAGTTATCTACTTTTTTGAGCTCTTTCTCTTTGTTTTTGAATATTAGAGTAGTGAGTGAATTGGCCATGAGTTTCAAGAATGATGTGTGAGCATTAACTAGGAATTTGATGAGAATAAGAGGAGCTTATTGTTTGTTGGTATTTGGACCTACAAGCGTTCCTCAAATTCAGTACAATAGTACTACAATAGATTTTGCTTGTGTTAGGCGTTATCTCTGAATGTTTACAAGAAGGGAACAATGGTGTATGACTTTATTCTCTGCAATGCAGCCATTAATAATTACTCCTGTCTTAACACCAATGCATCACTTCTGAAGAGATGAGGTTTTTTTTCAGGCAAAATGAATTTTCACACGGAATATAGATGTATATTTTATATCATTGCGTTTTAAAAATTTTAATCTAAACATAGAGAATATGGTGAAGTAGTTAGAATTTTTTATTTTTTTAAACAAAGTATTGAAATTACTAATAATGACAACTACCCAAAAAATTTTTCCAAAATTGACTGAAAATCGCCCGCGACCATTTCAAAAGAAGCTATGGTATGAATTTTTCATATTAATAATGTGTCAAAATTCACTATTAAACAAAACTCAAAATTACATTCCACACAAAAATTAATGAGCCGCATTTTATTTATTTTACATTTTTTAATAAACAGAATCAGGGTGGATTCATTTTTTCAAACAGAAAATGCTTACACAAAATCTGAAAACACTAGATATATATTGTTAGGGAAGAATCCATTCTCAACATAATTCTCACATCCACCGTATCTAAGAAAATAACAAAATTGCATCATTTTTGTGTAATACACCTCAAACAGAATTATATACAAATTAAACAAAAAATCTAAAAATACATTAAGAATTTAACTTATATGAATTTTGAAAACAATTAAAATTTTCAATAGATAAGAATTTAATTATTAGAAAACTTACCTAAATAAATAAATTGGTGTAATATTATTGATTTGTCCTAAATTAATTTATCTCCCTTTTTTATGCGTAAATGGTGAGGATGATAGGATATCATATTTTAATATAAAATCCATATATTTTTCACGATTTAGTAAGAAAAACGTAAAGTTATTAATTTATATCCAATTTAAGAATTTAACTTATAAAAAAAATCAATATCTACAAAAAATAAATTAAATTCAATGATATTCCGAATGCCGATGATAGGCTTGCTAAAGTCACTACTGAGAATTCAAGAAAAAAGGTTTTCAAACTTTTACTATAGTCAAGGTATTCAAAATCTAAGTGTATATATAATATATTATCAAATTAAAAGTCTAAACGTTTTGATTTTGAATGTAAGTTTTTCTTTTATTAAATTCTTAGTCAATGGTCTTAAATAAATTAGTTAAAGCATTTAATTTTATCCAATCACGCATCTACTTTGAGAATTTATAAATAGTAGTATGCATAATTGACAAATTTTAGTCTATTTCGAATATAATAGAGTATTATATTCTTTAAACTTCAAATCTCAAATCTCAAATTTTAAATTCTAAATTCTAAATCACAAATCTCAAATTCTAATTCTAAATTTTAAATTTAAATTATTAATATAAAATATAATAAATAAATAATTAAAATTTATTTAATTAACAAAAAATGTATAAATAATTAAATATCATACATGAGATATTGACTAATAACTAAGTTATCATATATTATTAAACAAAACGAACTTGAGTTGATCAAGTGATTAGCTTATTTGTTTACTTAAATAAATGGGAGTTTAAATTTCGTTTTATACATATAGCCACTTATTATTAACTAACAGTAAATCTTTAAATAAAATTCAGATTACATTAGATTAATTTTTGATTTGTCAGACTAAAAAATACCTAAAGGTGATAACACTACTCAAACCTGTGGATATTTACCCCGCCCCTACCCGTTTGGAAAGAGTAATTACCCGTCCCGCATTTTAGACGGTTATTTTACGGGACGGGTTCTTGGGTTGGGGCAAGTCGGGTTTAGGTTAAACCCACCCCTACTCGCCTCAATATATATATATATATAATAATTAATAATATTGTATCATATTTAAATTTTTACTTTAATTTATGTTATATATATAATGATGGCTATATAAATTTTAAAGTTTAATTTTGTTAGATTTTAATAATTATAGGGAAGGAGCAAGTACCTGCAGGAGTGGGTTAGGGTTTAACTTTTTACTACACGTAGATAAAAGTGGGACGGATACGATGCGGGTTATTTTAGGGCGGAACGGTAATTGAATAGGGCAAAAACCCGCCCTTACCCATCCTATTGTCACCCCTAAAAATACCATAAAAAATTAAACAAAATATAAAGAATTGCATTTACATCTCATTTTATAATTGACTAAGTTTGTGTTAATTATAATTACATATTTATACATTATATGTTATTGTTAATGAATTTAGTGAAGTAATTTTGCAATTTATAATTTAATACAATCCCAAATTAATTCTTAAGGAATTTTGTCTGGAACAAATTTTTAGACAAAAATAATTGACAAATTAATCTTTAATTATTTAGGGCTGATAATATTAATTCTATCACGGTATTTAATTCGATTCAATTTATTCGAATATAATTGGCAATTTAACCTACACAAAAACGGATTGGGAGTAAAGTAGGTTGAACTTTGAATATAGTCGGGTGTGGATATTAGACCTAACTGTATCCTATCTATTCGTATTCTTAATATATTATAATATGTAGTAAAAATTATTATTATTATTATTATTATTATTATTATTATTATTATTATTATTATTATTATTGTGAAGTTGATAGAGAGCGAATCCATATTTTCTCACTTTTATAATTTAACATGAATTTCATTATGATTTTGTTACTTTTAATTTAAATATGGACATAATTTTGTATTTTATATTTTATTAGTATATTTATAAAATATAAAATGTTTAAATATTGTGTTTGATTAAAAAAAATTAATTTGTTGTCAGTAGAAAAATCAAGTAGGGTTGAGTGTCGAACTTTAGGGTGCGAGTAAAGTTATATGAGAGATTCTCAACCCGTAAATAAAATTGAATATGGTTGAATTTTGAAAAGAATTTAAACCTGTAAATAAGATTAAAGTGGAGTACACTAGTCTGATATTTTAAAATATTAAATAAATTAATTTATAATAAATTAACTCCAAATACTTTTTAAACTTACATATTAGTCTTCACTTTTATTTAAAAGATAGTATGATTAAAAGATTAAGATGTCTAAATTTTAAAACAAAAATAGACAATTTAAAACAAAATTTGACTAAATTTTCTATTTTTGTAAGAATATAATTTATTAAAAGTTTTAACATAACAAAAACCAAAAGTCAAAATTTTTATTAGAAACTAATTTATTGTGTACAAAAATGATTAAGAACCAATCTAGAATTTCACCTTTTATCGTAGATTAATGGTCGGTAAAGACTTTTGCCATAGCAAGTTTGTCGAGGTGCTAGATAATATCTAATTAGCTTTAGCTCTTGTTTCAATGACAACTTTGGTTTTTAGTAACAAAAGAAATTAAATCTTGTTGTTTGTGGGTACAAGATTGATTGATATACTTTGATTTCTCAAGTATATGCCAAATGAAATGTCGTTCACGTTCTTATAATTGATTGTCACTTTTTTCCCTAATCCGTATCCTCTGCTAAAATATCAATCTGTGTTGTTTTCAACAAATTTATGATCAAAATACAAATGCATTTTAAACTATTAAAATATCCTAAACCCTTTTAAATGGTGACAATCTTTTTTCTCTAGCTAATTTTGAAGTGTCAAAGTTCTTTGAGCAATAGATTGACCCGCTTAATGCCTTTCTAGCCCCCTGCCTCTTGCTACATGGGGTTGACCCATTTTTCTAGCCAATTAGAAACAAGTTAGTGAAAAATAATACTTGCACCTTTTTTCGTATATCTTAAATTGCATATTTATTTTTGAGATAATGCATATATATTGTTTCAAAAATATTATTTATATATTAAAATTAGTTATTAAAATAAATTATTAAATTTATATATATATATATATATATATATATATATATATATAGTTTAACCTATTTTTAATATGTATTTTATATTTTAAATTAATAATTAATTTTAGCGACTGATGACTGATTTTAGCATATAGTTAATATAATTAATACTACTTTATTTTAATTCTTGTCATTATATTTACTTTTATGAGGCCAAAATCACATAACAAAATCATTCAATATATTTTTGGGTTGAATTATACTAGGTAACTAATTAAGGTAGCGGCCAATTATTAGTTGGACTGCAAAAAAGTCAATTAAAAAAAATAAAAAATCATCCAAATTCATTATCTAAAGTTATTTTGACACTTTTCTCATGGAAAAAAGTATGCAATAAATTCTCTCTTCTTTTTCCTATCTCATCGTTAGAAAAACAACATTTGAAATCTAACAAAAAAAATATATAAAGCTTAATAAAAAGAAACATTTAAAATATTAAAAAAAAATTAAAGCCAAATAAAATAAAAAAAAATCAAAATTATTGAGAAACGAATATCTGAAACTTAAAAAAAGGATATTCAAAGTCTAAGAAAAAGGAGATATTTAAAATTGTTTAAAAAAATCCAAAATCTAATAAAAGAAAACATAAAAAAATATAAAAAAACATCTAAAATTAAAAAAATCATCTAAAACTTAAAAAAAAATTAAAAAAAGCATATGAAACTTAATAAAAAGCAAGGTTGCGAGAACCGGATCGATCAATAAATCGGTGAGGTTATTAGTTCAATGGTTTATTAGTTCGATTGGGGTTCAACCGGTTTAATTAAATATTAAATAAAATTATTAAAAAACCTAAAAATAATTTAAAATATATAAATTCAATAATTTCTAACTTAATAAAATTTAAAATTTCACATAATAAATTATTCATAACTTAATATTAGAGGTTCATAAACAACTTCAAACATCAAAGTTTGTAACTAAAACAAAAAAAACGCACATAATGACAAACCCATAATGGTCTATGTTCAAAAGAAATAATTACTAGCAAGTTTTCAACTAATCAAAGGTGCAACTCACCAAAAATCATAATCATCATTAAGTGTTCCAATATCTCCATCATAAACAGGTAATTCAAAGCCACCATCTTCAGAAGTACCACCAAAAGAAGCTTAATTTACAAACAAATTTGAGAATCTTGAACAACATTATCTTGTGGTTGTGGGTTACTTTGTGATTGTTCAATCTGTAACATACAAATTTACAAACAAATAAATTCAGCAACCAAAATAACCTCAGAAAACAGCAAATCATGAATCCAAAATAACCTCAGAAAATCATGAATTCAGCAACCAAAATCATGAAGTCCAGCAAACAAATAAATCATGAATAAATAACCTCAGAAAATCAAAAACAAATAAATAACCTCAGAAAACAGCAAATCATGAATCCAAAATAACCTCAGAAAATCATGAATTCAGCAACCAAAATCATGAAGTCCAGCAAACAAGTAAATCATGAACAAATAACAAATAAATCAAATCATGAATCCAGCAAATAAATAAATCAAAAAATCATGAAACAAAAAATCAGAAGGCGGCGAGGAGGAATAGAATAATAGAGTATATTACTTACCGGCTGCAGGACGCGGTGGAGGCTGCGGTGGTCAAACCCGTCGCTGCTGTGGCTGCGGGCTGCTCAATTGGTGGTGGTGGCTGCAATGGTTCTCACTTCTCAGAGAAGAGAGGAGAGATGAGTGGCTTGAATTGGTGATTTAGGGTTTAGACTTCACTTCAGCACTTGCCTTTCTTTAAAAAAAAAAAATTATACACAAAATGGCGACGTTTTATAGGGTGTATTTCCGAATCGGAAACCCTCTAAAAAATCGGACAATTCTACTGATTCACTGATTAACTGTCGGTTCAACCGATTTTTTACCAGTTTTTTGCCAGGCGTTTTTAAGCTTATCCAGACTGGCTAACTGACTGGTTCCCAATTAATTCGGTTGAACCGGTCGGTCCGGTTCGATTTTCAGAACCATGATAAAAAGAGACATCCAAAAAGAATAGAATATAGACAGAAAAAAAAGAGATACGAACATCGTCGTTGGAAGAGAGAAAGGAGACGCCGAAAGATTGGAAGGCGTCACAGTAAAGGGGAGTGGCCCGATGTCGCAACGAAAAGAGTTGCAAGCAGGGGCGGCACCAACGTGTCAGAGGAGTCAGAGAGGAGTTGGCATAGCGTCGTGATGAGAGGAACTGGACACAGAGAGTGCAGAGGCGCTGCGAGAGGAGTTAAAAGGGTAGGACGTAGCGTGAAGAATTGGAGTGAAAAGACGCGTATTTTTTGAATGCAAACATAATTTTTTAAAATTTTAAAATTGTTTTTTTAAAAAAAAATTGGCTAATAAATTAACTGATTGGCTCCGTATAAAGTTCGTTATCTATTATTTCTCTTTTGGTTAGACATTCAACTTATGACATTATTTAAAACTTTGTAAGTTCTTTGGTACGGTCCCTAACAATGATAATTTGCCCAATATATAGAACAATGTAAAAACCTTTCTCCTCACAAGATGCGTGCAGTTACATAACATTTCCATATCCACACATACCAATACGACATTCTATCACACGCCAATACGACATTCATTCTATTCACTTTCCGTGTGAAAGCCTCAAAGCAGCATCATTTTGATATACTTTATGAATCAGTCTCCTGAATCTGAAGGCTAAACTAAAACCACCAGAGAAAAAATAAAAAAAAAATATTATCTACACAAAAATATTAATTATCAAATTAGTTATTATATATATATATATATATATATATATTATTTTATATATTTTTATATTTTGATATATATTTTATATAAATAATTAATTAATTTTTAATATATATACATATATATTAAGTAAAAATATTACGTATATACTAAAATATTAGCTGAAAAATATATTTTAACCTTAACCACGTGGTTGCAATTTTCTTTGATGTGGCTTGATGAGACTTGCGAATCCTCAAGTTGATTTACAACCACAACGGCGACAGTATTTTATGCAATTAGTTGGAAGATCAGCACGTGGAATTGATCCAAAAGGTACTTCACGACTTCTTTTTCTTCTTGTGTTATGTGCTCTTATGCTTTTAGTCTTGAGCTAATATAATACGACTTCATGTAATTGATTAGTTGATTGATTTCCTTGTTTCAAAATTATACAGATTTGGGGAATATTAAATCCTAGGTTAATTAGGAAGATATATATAATTATAGTTTTGCTCAGGGCTCATTATTATTTTAATTAAGGGGTTATTAATTATTTGTTGTGACATTAGATTGGAATTTATGAGTTGGGTGAGTTGAAGATTTTCTAACAAATTCATTCATTTAATTACTACATTATTAGATTGGATTCATTCTGTACTTTTATTTTCTTTTTCTACTCCAAATAATCAACCCGGTTCCTTTTTTGGTGGGTTAGTTTGCTGAAACCGGGTGTAATATTTTTTATATTTAAATTAATATTAACTCATTTTTATCTTTTATTAAAATTGTTAGTTCCTGATATTTTTTTTTCTCTAAAAAGGGAAAAAGAAGAACTAACACACGCAACTATATATATATATAAAATATTGAGTGATGAAATTATACAAAAAGAACATTTTAATGGATAATTGACATTTGACAGATCAAGTGCTTCTTTTCTCTATACGTAATCTCTAGTGTTTTTCTAATAATTAAGCAACCAAAACTACTTGAATAATCCAAGTTTTTTTGGCTATTGTCCGGGGTATATAGCTTGAGATATTTTAGCAAAGAGGAACATGATTGTGGGAGTGGAGATCAGAGTATAGGATTATATATGGAATGGGTTATGCTGCGTGTACACTAAAATTATCCACTAAAGTTAGCCATCGGTATAAAATACATAATAAAATATAAATACACATTGAAAATAAATTAAATTACACATACATATATTTATACATAAATACATTAGTAACTGATTTTAGTGTACAAATAATATTTTATTTATGTAATATATATAAGAGTTAATTATCAAAAGATCAATTTTCATTCTATTTACATTAAAAAAAAGGATGAAAGAAGTCATAGTTATTTAATAATGATATAATTTTAATATATTTTATTTAAAAGCTCCAGCTTTTAAGTTGCTAGCAAGAGATTATTATTAGACAAGAAAGCGATACGGCTGCGAAAAAATAAATACGCAAGAAAGCAACTTCATGAAAAGGAAACTCGTTTTCATCACTTTCGGTGCAATAACAGAAGTTTCTTCTAATCCTAATAATGATTATTATTTTTTTTTCCCACACGAACAAGCATAAATTAAAATTGGACAGAATGTCACGCACACTAATTTTTTTGTTCCCTTTTTCTTTAATTAATTTATCCTCTACATTCCATTTTTTAGCCGTTCAGAATAATAGAAATATTAGGAAGAGAATATTTTTTATTAATTTTGATCAATATTTTAGACAAGCATATTATTTTTATATTACTAGAATTTAGGATTTAAAATATAAAATTAAATGAGTGTTAGTAAAAAATGATAAATCTTATTAATTATATAATATTATTTTTACCGCTATTGAAATTAAAGAACATATTAAAAGGCGAACTTGATACACTAGCACAATATTAAAATAAAGAATATGTATGTGGATATATAGGTGGAAATTCAAGTGCAGTCGACTTCATGTAAAATTGATAGTTGAGAGCCGTTAGATGAAAATTTAGTCAAATCAGTCAAACCATCTAACGACTCTCAACTATCAACTTTATGTAAAGTCGACTGCACCTGAGTTTTCACCGGATATATAAGAAAGTGTGGTACCCTAGAATGTTCCCAAGGGAACACTAAATTCAAATCTGTGGTGTTGCAACTGCACATAATTATTATGCAGCATTATGTAATATGTATAGAGATAGCAATGAGTAAAGGGACCTGAATGAAGGTTAAAGGGAGGAGAAACTAAAGAGTTTGTGAGTGAAGCGAATCTTTGATCATTGACAAAGTGTTTGTGGCATGATATACTTACAAATGCGTATCGACGCGAAAATATTGGAGTCTTGAATATGATAGCTTATGCCCCAATTTTACCAAACAGCCAAATAAAAATGCATATTCCACACCCAACATACCTACATGCATATACATATAATGCCCCCAAAACCCCAGCTTCATGTATGTGCTGTGTGTGGGGATTGCTTATATATCCAAATACCAGGAACTACTCATAATATTTTATGAGTACTGCTAGGGAGTCAATGGTCTAAGCGTACAATGGACTAAATCTTTGGTCCATGAATAAAATGAACATCACCTATACTATCCAGAATAACCATCCGGATACTAGAATTAATAAACAAGGATCGAACTCTTGACCTTTCGGATCTAAAATTCTAATATCATGTCATGAAACCACTCATCCCAAAAGTGTAACCTGATAGGACCATGTAACACTAATGGTCATATCTCTAATACTTTCTAAACCTCCATTGTACACATTGTACGTTTAGGTCATTGGTTCCCTATACTTTCTCATATTTTATATTAGAAAATTTGTGAATTTTATATATATTTGATTTAATGATAGAAAGTGCATGCAGATTATTCATCTTTTATACGAGATAAAATATAAATTATAACAAAAATTTTAGATATTTTAAGAATATCAGTATTATAGTAATTTTAATTATTGATTTAAAATATAAATATTTTATAATTGAGATTAACAGTTAAAATGATTGAAACACATTTAAATTTTTTTTTGAATTATATATCTCTTTGCACCGTTTATAATTTCTTTTTTTTTTTTTTTTTGGTATGCGAAAAGCTCATCATTTGGTTAGGTCACTTCACCCTTCTTTGAGCATTATTTCACTTTGACTATATCAAGTTTCGCTTTCCATGAACTAATTAGTGCCTCTGATGCATATCTTGATCATGGTGATGGTTTATACATGAACACGTGACTCAAACACTTCATGTGCGCCTGTTTTAAAATTCTAAAGGCTCGTGCATGAAGGAGTGAACATCCATTGGAGGAGACATAGATATCATAATCGAATCAGTCAAATTATCGACGAGTCATCGAATTATCTAGTTTAACTCATAGCTCAATGATAGAATCGATTGATGTAGTTATAATTGTTAGAAATAAGAGACTAAACTGAAAGAATGATTTGTATATTATTGAGTGTAATTAAATTGTCTATTCTAATTGTGTCGAAATGATACAATATAGAAGGATATTTATAGGGGCTAAGAGAATCGTAATAATAAAGACGTAATCTCCTATAATAAACATTCAGATATACTAAATAATACTAATTGATCCTAATTGATCCTAATTATATTCTAACAATAATTAAATAAGTATATATAAATTATAATAAAATATAAATTAAAAAATATATGATAAAATACAATTTAAAATTATCTGTAATAATAATGAATAAACCCTAATTTCAAAGGCTAATGTGGGAATATAATACTAACCCGGAAGTATAATGTCCCAACAACGTTTCCAAAACAAATCACTTGATGATTCGATGTAATAATCAAAGGTTTATTTAGAAATATACAAAAATAGGCAAGAATTTATAAAGATTCACACAAATAGCAATTGATCCCGTATGCACGCTATATATAGACCTCTATTATTGGCCATAGCTTGAATGCATTGGGTGCAGGATAAGTATGTGCAGAATTTTTTTTTTTTCAAAGTTATGAGTGAGATTCGAATTCAGGATCTGTAGGTAAATATGGAGAGTGAATGTAAATAATTCGAGATATGATTCTTCACGTATTTCGGATATACAAGAAATCAGAAAAAATATTGTGCTTACTTATCCTAGGATCAATCCTTTTTTTGTCAAAGATCCATTGTATTCAACAGTAATCATTATTATCATTGGATTTATATATATATAAAAAAAATCCGATGGTATGAAGTGATTTTTTTTTTTTTTTTGGTTAATGATTGGTGATATAGAGAGTTAGTTGTTGCCAAATTGTGCAGTTATCCTCATTGTGTTTTTTTTTTTTTTTTAAATGTCACGAGAGAGATTACTATTTTTTGTGGTGATGGGAAGCTTGCTCTAAATAGCATGAAAGAACGGAAAGAATCAAATTTAAATGTAACAAAAAAGATTAGCATACAATGAAATTGATTGAATCTGAGTCAATTATACTTAGTGAAGAGAATTATATATGCATGGTAGATATACATCGATCAAGGCTCTACATCAGCAACAAAATAACATAATTAAAAAACAATCATGAGAGTTACAATAATGTATGTGATGACTTACTGATCAAATAATTGAACTAGTTTTTTTTTTATTCTTTTAGTATAGTGGAGTTTTTTTTAGTAGGTTCTTTGACCAATTTGTTCCATGGATGAGTAAAAGCAGAACAATTATGTCGTCTCTCCCTATTTTTCCTAAATGATATATAAACAAAGAACATTTTCAAAATTAAATAATAATGCGTTTTCGGTACTTGAAACTTTTTATTTTATCATAAAACACTTGCACCATGCATGTATTGTTAATTTCAGTGATGAGGCTCATTATTGAATGCTCTTTGAATTGACACATTCTTTGGTTTGATGAGCTGAACTTCAAAGTGATGTTTCCCTTTCAACCTTGTACAATAGGACTCAGTTGGAACTTGGAAATGATAATGAACACTTGAACAGTAAATTGTACCCTTCTAAGTTTCAAAAATATTTTTTATATATTCATTATAATAAAATCCAATAAATTAATTGTTAATCATATAAAGCAGAAATTAGCAACTAGTTACTTCACTAATCATTATTGTTAAGTACCATTAGTAGTGTTTTTTTTTTTTTTTTACTTTATTAGGTAGATAGTGATTTTTGTGAATAATATGAACAATAAATTCTAAAATTGACTCAATAAAATAAAAATACACTATATCCCAAAGGAAAAGTATGAGAAGACAATATTCTTATTGTACAATACATACAATGGAGTTTAATTGAAATTAAAATTAAATTATGGGTAATTAATTAATTTTGATTTCTTTCTAATTTGAAATTTGAAACAAATTAGGATTACCGTCAGTTATAGAATCAGAACAACAAAGTGACCTCCATTCTCTCGATTAATCCGAGAATCTCGTCGCTTCAGTCCTCCGTCCGACACCACCGCTATCACCACCGGCAACCACCGTTGCCTACCCCCTCTCTCTTTCCTCTTTTCTCTTTTTCTTCCCTCTTTTTCCATTTCTCCTCAATTTCCTGTACATTACCCCTGGTCTCTGTGCAAAGCCCAATCCCAGCAAGAAACCTCAGTGCAACCCAGCGGTGGCTGAGCTCTGTGCCGCTGCAACACCGCCTCTACTACCCCTCTCTTTTCATTCTTCCCCTTTCACCAACGCAGGTTCCATGCTTCCTCCTGTCTGTGTTCTTTCGTTTATTTATTTTAACTAATTTTTAATTCTGCTTTTAGTGTTTAGATTAGGCTTAGATTAATGGATTGATACTTTTTGAATTCCAAAATGTTTGATGGCCGATTTTTCTGGATTGATTGCTGTTTAAATTGAGTTTAAAATCCCTGTTTACATATTGTGCACACCACATGCTCGATGAAATGCCTAAGTGAAACTTTTTGTTTAATTCTTATATTTGGCCAGCATTTGCCTTAAATTTTGTTATCTTTACGCATTATAATTCAGAATTGTGTAATGTTATGCTATTTTTAATGATGTTTAGATTGAGTTTTGACATGACACTTGATTATTAGTTTTATTTAAACATCAAATTGGTTTAAAATTTTAAATTTGGGGTTGCCTTTTGAGTACATGGTGATTGATTATTAGTTTTAAATTTTAAGTACATGGTGATTGTATGTGTTGCCTTTTGATATCAGTGGTACACAGTGTGATGTAGCACAGAGAATAGGGGTAGTTAAAATGCTTATATAATAGGTAAAATAAAATAAGTAATTTAGTTACTATCAATAGGTGATGTTGATGCATTTTTTTCCAAGTTAATATGGGTAGGATGATGTGGTTCAGTTATATTTGTGTATCTTTCTCTATGAAATTTAGAGAGAATTTTTTTGCATCTCATTTATTAGTTGTTTATCTAAATAGTTTTCATTATTTGATTTGGGTGTTTATTTCGTGATTATAGGTCATGCCACTATTGAATGTTACTGAGGTTGAAAGTGAAGAGATGAATTTTGGCTACATGGTTATCTTCAAACAGACACGTGAGATGTTCATTTCTGTAGGCGATCAGATGTTCAATTTACTTGTGAATGCGGATGGTTATTATTGGCTCTCTATTTCTATGTGATGAATGTTATATATGACTTAACTGACTATCGTGGTTTACAAAAGCTTTTTCATTAACACGTTAATTTAGTGGGTATCTGGTCGTGATAGGGAAAAAAATAACGCTACGGTATTTTCAGAGTCAATCTGGATGTTCATTTCTGCTTGATTTTGGATGTTCATTTTTCTCATATAATCAGATGTTTATTATCATAGAACAAAGGATTGTCAGGTTTCACATTCATTCATTAGCTCACTGTTATATCTGTTCAAAATGAATCAAACTAACTAGTCTCAGGGTCAAATATCATGAGGGCAATGCTTCACCAATTCAACTCATTCAAAATAGAAAAATGAAAAACATGTATCCTTGAATACATTCATAATTAAAAAATGTCATAATATCTCTCTAGATGGTAACTTTCACTTTCAATCATTATGCCTAAGAGAATCTAAAAAAACACAATCACAACAACTTAACAATAGTTATATAGGATCCACGGTTACGTCCCTCTAATTGCACAGGAAAAAAAATAGAAACCAATCTGATGTCACGCCGCTGACACCTGCAATACATTGCAATGTGTTTTTAAATTAATAACCAATAAACAAGATAGATAAACGACAATGTAACATTTAAAGAATCCAGTCAATATTTAGCTAATCCAGTCAATATTTTGTTGTTGTGTTGCTTTATAGGCGTTTAGACTTCGACTAATATAGGACAGCAAAAAGGCTTGGTATTTTATGGCTTAGATTTTGACTTGCGTTGTGACGTAACTAAGGGTAGCAAACTGAGTTAAGTGGGGTTATTGTTATATTTGTGCAAGTATGGTCTGAACTCTAAAATTACAAAATGGGCTCGAAGCTTTACATGTTTAAATAAAGCCAAAATATAATGACATATATACTACCATAACTGGATTAAGAGTAGCTGAGTCCAAAATTAAAACTGAATCCATCAACATCTGGTTTTTCTAACCCTATACAGTTAAACACTTAAACCTGTTATTATATAGTAAACCTGGAAATGGCAGAAACTTGCTTAGCCAAAATATTGCTCACGTAATCATCTATTAGGCACTTCCTTCAGCAATATTTATTCATTTTTGGAGATTGGTGCATTAATATTGGTCTCACTATCTTGTACTGTTTAATATTGGATGCTGTTGGTAACTAGTAAGTAGTACCTATATCATTTAAAATTAGTATTTGATATCTCATATCAGAAGCCAGTATTCGTATCATACATCCATTATTTTACAAAAAAAAAATACAAACCATGAAAGAATTAACAAAAAAACAAACATCTAAATAAAATAAAAGCTATAATAAGCATGGATACATGTGAATGTGAAAACCAACAATCTGATTACCTACTACAGTTTTCATCTAATTAAAGAGGCAAAAAAAATCTATCATGAACACCAAACATCCAGTACCCTGGCGGCAGTTCTGATCGGCGGCGTCTCGCCTGACGACTGGGTTGCAGTGAAGGCCAGATGTTCAGTGACGGCGTCGAGCTTGAGGGCAACGCACAGGTTGCTTGCGTTCACCTATGACCTTCCTCAGTTGCAGGTTGCGGGGCTCAGGGTTCTAGCGCCGTCAAGGGGCTCTGTAACGAATTGGGAGGGTTTGAGTGGGGAGAGGAGAAACAACGTAACAAAAGGGATTGGAGATTTGAGAAAAAAGTGGAAATAGTAAAAATCTGGTGGTGTATTAAAGTAAACAGCCATAATAGAATTAGGGTTAATTTTCAGCTTTAATTTCAATTTGGGCCTAATAAAAAGTCCATTGTAGGCATTGTATGCATATTTCATTGTCTCCTTAGCGGGATCCTATCCCAAATTACCTACCTAAATCTTAATATTAAAATAATCATTTATATACCTAGTGAATTAAATATTCAATGTAGCTATTGTTTATATTATTTAGTATTTTTATTATCTATTTTTTTTTTTAACAAAAGAAGTTTTTCTAGGGCATTGACCTACATTATTGTATTATACATTCATATCCATACATCCCCATCATCATTAATTAAGTGAGAATAGTAAAACTCCAATGTCTAAAAGCTTTATCATTCTAATATTTAGTCTTCATGGTGAATTAAATTTTGAAAAAGATGTATACGTACCTTGCCATATAGACTCTCTCATCTAACAAATCCCTTAATTTCTCGCTGTGGGGAAGTTAATGGTTTGAATTTCATCATATTCAAGCTAACAAATTAGTTAAGGTACTTATTAGTGGATCCCAATATCCATATGGGTTACTTTTTCGATTTGTGTTATGTTAAGTAACCAATAATTTTTTTGAATAACATGAATAATTATTAATTAAATTAAAATATATTATACTTTTATATTATTCACCTAAATCTTAATATTAGAATAATTATCTGTATACCTAATAAAATAAACATCTAATATATCTATTATTAACATTATTTAATATTTTTATTATCTACATATACTTTTTCTATTTATATAATAAAGTACTCATGAGGAAGTAATTGGCAATCATTTTCTTTGGGAAGGGTTACCAAATTAATTAATTAAAGACCTTGTCCAAGCTACCTTCACCTTTAGTTGAAAAGCAAAGATTGTACCTACAGCTTTTCTCTTATGGGGATAAAGTTTAGAGATCAATATTTTTATTAAAATTTGATTAGTATTTAACTAATAAAAAAAAATAAATAATCTCATATTATTAGATGTAATTTTATATTATTAAAAATATTAATGATAACTAATTGATAATTATAAATTATAAAATCTGTTAACTCTCTAACATTCTTTATATCTAAATATAAGGGATAACAAATAATAACGATAATAATGAGAGACATTTGAAATTGGGTTTTACTCTCTTTAGTAATCATAAATTTGAATAAAAAAGAAAAATAAAAAGAAAATAGAAAAAACTAATAAAAGATGGTAGAGATAATAGAGACTCATGTACAATTATATATATATTTTATCAAAGATAGGAGACTCGAACCCGTAACCTCTTAATTGAGTATGAGGAGATTATGCCATTTGAACTATAACTTATTGGTCATGTACAATTATATTTATATAAAGTTGATAATTAAAATTTAATAGATAATTTAATATTATTAATTAACTAAGTTATTATTTAATGATTTTTAACTACCAACTTTATATAAAAATAAATGCGTGTAAGTTTCTACATAAAAGATAAATAGAAAAATGGTAAATGCTACTATTCATGTTTACATACTATTAAATTGTTACCGTCCGCACCTTCAACTAAGGCTAGTAGATAGACTTCATTGCATTTTCAGGCACAAGCGCGAACAGTTTTACCTGGACAACTTGGCCATTTTACATACTTAGCTTTACGTCTCTGATGAATATTATTTATAAATTCTTTTATTACTAAATTATACTATTTATATAAAATAAATATTATTGAGAATAAATTAATTATAATATATATATTTATACACAAATGTATATGATATCTGATTTGGTATAGAATTGTTTATTATCGAAATGTAATGTATAATAATGTACGGAATAGATGCATATTTTTGTTGAGGTGGATGATGCAAAGCAAATTACAGAAGCACCCCTCCCCTGGAAATTGATGAATTATGATTTGTTACTATCGAGGGTGAAATCCGGCAAAGTGAGGGGCCAAAGATGAACGATGAATCTGAAATCCAAGTTAAGTTGCGTGGTTTAGGGCCACAAGCTATGCTAACTCAACCACGACATCTCATGTGCTAACTGGCCCATTCACCACGTGAATCCTTTCCACTCAGTCCATACTCACCTCAACAATTCCTCCCGCTTCATGATTTAACCAATAAAAAATTAATACTTCACATCATGTTATTCTTTTTGTTACTTTATAACCATGTTTTACTATAAAGTATCAAAATACTACTTTCAATGTTAAAACTATGACATGTTAAATTTTAAAGTTTTTGTGTTAAAACCGTAAAGAGCATTCTGCATTCGTTCCTCTAATTATTGAAGTGGGATCGCGTTTATAGGAGAATGAAATCCGTGCGTGCCAGTGGGTACGACAGACATGCGCACACGAATGACGAATACGCACTACTTTTAAGTTTTATACCATTTTAATGAATTTGAAAAAAGGAAGAAGCTAAATTCAAAGTCTAAAATAAATAAATATTTTGGTAGGTCAATAGAGGCATTATTACATACATGTATTGTTAATATAATACATGATATCCGTCTATGTTCGACAGTTAGAACTTAGAAGAGAAGTAAGCCTTTCAATTAAACGTGCATGGGTCAGTGATGGTAGTATCATGGTACAAATAACGCCCATAGCTTCGACATTTCAAACTATCATATTCTTTGAAAGTTCTCATGTAATTAATGATGAGGAAAAATTAGACGGTGAATCATGTAATTAATGATGATGTTGAGAGTCTTTGGCTCATCACTATTTAGTTTCTTAATATATATATTGGTACATTGACAATATAAAAAACGTCTAATAACATTTAATGTTACTTACATAAATATAGTGGTTAGTATACGTTACGTGATTGAAAGACCGCTCATCAGTAATTAACGGAAACATTTCAAGTGCACCAGAAGTACCGGTGCTTCAATTGTTTTAACCGTTGATCTAAATTATAAAAAATATATATAATATATATTAATTAAAATCAACAATTAAAATAACCGGTGCACCAGTACTTCCCGATGCACTTGAAATGTTTCCTAAACTATATATAGTAGCTTAGCTTAGTGTACGATAGATATGGCATCCAATATTATTATTTCACCCTAACTTTTTTTTCAACGAAAAGGAAAACCACAAAACCCAATTGCCTGCAAATTAACGGTAACATCAGAGATCTATCCCTCAATAATTGAATTGTTCTGCCATGCAATCAAATCAAATCAACATAAAAAAAGAAAAGAAAAGAAAGAAATTGGTTGGTGTTGTTGAAGGGTTATTATCTGCATCATTTCCTCTATCTATCTATCTATCTATCATCTCCAAGAAAAGTTTTTGCATTCCTTTCTAATTTCTGACTACATTTGTGTACGCGTGTGATGGCCTAAACCACCACGTACAAGTTTGGAACAGTAGATTTTAATTTCCAAGCTCTCGTGCTCATATATAGTACCGCTATTTTATGGGGTCCCTTCTCCATCTATCATATCATATCATATATTTTATTTCACCAAAGCAACTTCGTCCACGCAAAATCTCCCTACCCATGCCTGGTCACCATCCTTAATTGCCTTATTTGACAGTACCACTCGATACAACAATATGCGTCGATTAATCAAGTTCGTTATACTTGCTGATTTTTTTTCCCCACTTATATATGGCTACATGGCATCGCGGTGGGGCTTAATTTTGCTGACTGAAGACTATGCTATTCAATTACTATAGTCTCATGATGCATGTGCTACATAACGTAACAAATTTTCAGTGGTTAGATCGAAATGATGTGTATTATAAAATCAATTACATTAGCTTTTTGTTATTTGGGTGCATTGTTAATCTTGAAACCCAATGGGCATAACGTTTTCGGCCCAAAATTTATTATCTTCAAAAGATTCTTAATAATACTCTAGTTAACAAGCAAAATCTTGGGCCGGAACGTCAGTGTTATATGGGCTCCTTTTTCCGAAAAGGCCTAGTTTCTTTTGGGCTTCAAAAAGCCCATAGAAAGAAGAAACGGACCTAATCGATTCTGAATATAAACAAGAAGAATGTATGTCCTTTGACTTGGGTAGTTCACTGCAATCAATCATGGTGGTGGGGGAGGAAGAGAGAGAGCACTTGATATTCGTGTATGGAACCCTAAAGCGAGGTTTACCAAACTACCCCCTGATGGAGGGACTGATGGCTGGAAACGACGCCGTTTTAGTTGGATCATACTCAACCAAAGAGCCGCACCCACTCGTTTTGGGTCCCAACGGAATCCCCTACCTGATCAACCTTCCCGGGTCGGGACAGCGGGTAAAGGGCGAGGTGTATTCAGTTTCCGATCGCGCTCTCTCTCTTCTGGATGATTTCGAAGGGTTGAGTGTGGGACACTACGAGAGGCTGCCGGTTCGGGTGGCGGAGATCGGCGGAGACGCGGTGGAGGCAGAGGCGTATTTCGTGCAGAGAGGGTTTGGGGAAGGGTTGTGGAAGAAGAAGGGGGAGGTGGGGCTGAAGGAGTATGGGGTTGAAGAAGCGAAGGAGTATGTGAGGAAAGAGAACAGAAAACCTGGTAGCAATGCCGTTGACGAGGTTCGTGAATTTGTTCTTAGTTGTTAATTATGATGTGTAAATGAAAAAGAATGCATTAAGCAGTTTAAGTGCACATTTTATTAAAGTTGATTTCTGAGACACATGTCGTAATTAAATGGATTTATTAGTAGAGCAAGAGCATTTTGCAGCGCATTCAGCAAAGCCTTTGCCGGAGCCAGTCTCAGGGCCTTGAGTGTTGTTGTATATGACACAGCTCCACCCTTCGCCGCACTTGCAAAATGCTTGGTTGCCGCTCCCAATCTCAACTTCCTTAGAAACTGTTTCACCATCACTGCACGCCAAATTTAATTGGTCACACTCACACACATGCAAACAACTATATATAAGATTTTAGTTAGAGAATTGATTTTACATTGTGCATGAGCAATTTTCACCGCATTTAAGGAAAACTTTGCCAGCATCAGGGCCCTCAGTCTTGGTTATCACGCATGTCCATCCCTCTCCCATCTTGCAGTACACATTCCCTAACCCCAATTTCTTATCTGTTGGACCTTCCCCTTCCCCTTCCCTGCACATTGAACAATTTTTATTTATAAACTATAACTTTGCCTAAATGGTTTCTACTTAAGACATCCAACAACAATAACAAGGTTCTCTATAGTCTATACGCTATTAAACACACGGAATAGCCAATGAGTTATAGCTCAAATGACATAATCTCTCCATACTCAATTAAGAAGTTGCGGGTTCGAGTCTCCTATTTTTTGTAAAAAAATAAAAATAAACACACGGTATAAAGATAAAACCAAATATATTATTTCAAATACACTGCCAATACATCAAAATTAAATTTATTTTAAAAAAAATTAGACAAGGTAAAATAGAAAAATCATTTGCAGCTAGAGCAAGGAAACCTGAGACTACTCTGCTGTTCCTTGATGGCCTCCATGCTCTGCATTCCCTAAGTTATCAACTTTGTTTTTTGTGGGCTTTAGTTTCAATTTCCCGTATATATGCTATTGCAATTGGGATTTGGGGGTGAGTAAATGTGTAAAACATTGTAAACCCAAAAATACCCTCCGTTGCTCAATAATTGAAGCTCGTGAAAGGGATATTTGGCTGTCCATACTAGATGTAGAAAAAGAACAAAGGCAAAATGTTTTTCCTCTCTGCCGTCTATGGCTACAATACAATTCTGAGCCACTAATTCTGGTGAACCTATCAAAGATTAGAAAATAGAAATATATTTATTTAATAATATAATAATATATTCTCTATTTAATTTGTTAAATTCTATTACTACTTTTTTTTATTGCATCATTTGTTCTTTATTAAATGAGATTCAATGGTTCATAGAAGTGGTTAGAAAAAAAATTCTCTAAAACAAGGAGATCAAGAGAGTAAATTAATAGTGAGAAGTTACTTAGGGTTAAATTTGTAACTTTAATTATATATATATGGTATAATTTTCACTACTTTAATTTAAAAGTAATTTAAAAAAGGGAATGCTTTAAAGAGTGGTCTTTATGCCGCATCACAGATAATTGGGAAAAATATAAAGCGGCTAAGAAAGAGATAAAAGTGGCTGTAAGCGAAGCAAGACCAAGAGCATATGAGGGTCTCTACCAGTCTTTGGGCACGAAAGAAGGAGAAAAATGTATATATAGAATCGCAAAGATCCGTGAAAGAAGAACGAGAGATTTGGATCAGGTTAAGTGTATAAAGGATAAGGATGGAGAGGTGTTGGCTCAAGATGAGAAGATTAATGAAAGGTAGAAGAGTTACTTCTATGAGTTATTCAATGAGGGACAGAAGACTCTTCCGAGCCTTGGTCGGTTATGTACAAGGGAAGAAGATCAAAATTTTGACTACTATCGAAGGATTCGAGACTTCGAGGTAAAAGGGGCTCTAAAGCAGATGAAAAATGGCAGGACAGTAGGACCTGATAATATCCCGATTGAGGTTTGGAAGGGTCTTGGAGAAAAAGGCATCAACTGGTTAACCAAGCTTTTTAATGAAATTTTAAAGTTAAAGAAGATGCCTGATGAGTGGAGAAAGAGCACCTTGGTACCTATTTACAAGAATAAGGGGGATATACAAAGTTGTGGAAACTATAGAAGGATCAAGCTTATGAGTCATACCATAAAGTTATGGGAAAGAGTGATAGAACGGAGGTTGAGAAAAGAGACACAAGTAACAGAGAACCAATTTAGATTTATGCCAAGCAGGTCTACCACTGAAGCGATATACCTATTAAGAAGGATGATGGAGAGGTATCATAATAATACAAGGGATCTACATATGCTGTTTATTGATTTGGAAAAAGCGTATGATAGAGTACCAAGGGAGGTCTTATGGAAGGTTTCAGAAAAGATGAGAGTAAAGACATGTATGATGGGGCCACAACTAGTGTGAAGACTCAAGGTGGTGTGATAGAGGAATTTCCTATTGGTATAGGATTACACCAGGGATCATCCTTAAGTCCATACCTTTTCACATTAGTCTTGGAAGTACTCACAGAGGACATCCAAGAGCCTGTGCCATGGTGCATGCTTTTTGCCGATGATATCGTCCTTTTGGGAGAGTCAAGGGAAGACCTAAATAAGAAGTTGGAGTTATGGAGAGAAGCTTTAGAAGTGTATGGTCTGCACATAAGCCGTAGCAAGACGGAATATATGGAATGTAAGTTCAGTCTGAGAAGGAAAAACTTTAATATAGAGGTGAAGATTGGAGAAAATATCCTACAAAAAGTTAAAAGTTTTAAATATCTTGGGTGCATCATACAGGATAATGGAGAGATTGAACATGATGTAAATCATAGTATCCAAGCAGGTTGGTCAAAATGGCGGAGTGCATCTGGTTTTATATGCGACAAAAAAGTGCCTTTAAAATTTAATGGTAAATTCTATCGCACCGCTATAAAACCGGCTATGCTTTATGGTACGGAGTGTTGGGCGGCTAAAAGAGAGCACAAACATAAATTGAGTGTGACAAAGATGAAGATGTTGAGATGGATGAATGGTCATACGCGATTGGATAAAATAAGGAACGAAGATATAAGGGAGAGAGTTGGAGTTGCACCCATTATGAAAAAGATGGTTGAATCGCGTCTCAGGTGGTAGTCAGGAGTGTGGATGAGATGAAAGATGGATAAGGTGTGAAAGGCAGAGGAAGACCTAAGAAGACTATCCATGAGGTGGTCAAATGAGATCTACATGTAAACGGTCTTTCTGTAGACATGATACATGACAGAGTATAATAACGTTATTTGATTCATGTAGCCGACCTCATTTAGTGGGACAGGACTTTGTTGTTGTTGTTGATTTTTTACTTTCTCATTTTATCAATTCTTTCATTAGACGAACTTGACTTGTTTGAATTCCTCTTAGACACACTCCTTTATTTGATCTCACTTTAATTTAGTCTCCTTACTTATAAGTGGTGTGTTATTTAACTTTTAAAAATTGACTCTTTTTTCTCTTTTTCTTTCCCGTGCACTTTATTTCATTTTATTATTTTCATTTATTATTAACGAAAAATGTGTTATTACACAGGGTTAATTTGCACAATAAAAAATGTTAACGATTGATTTTGTTTTCCTTGTATTCTCATCCCGAACAACTGTTATGTTCTTATATATATATATATATATATATATATATATATATATAACTCTAACGCTATGCACCAAGTATATGGTTTTCTTGTTACACTACCTTAGTGCATCGTATACATATTAATAGCCATTATTATTGAATTCTCTTTGAAAGGAACTTTCTCGTCTATACATGTGACAAATAATATAGAAATTATTAAAAACACCAAGTTTTCTTCTTAACTCATCTATTAGATGCGTCTGATCTTCTTATTCTTTTCATATAATATTATAATATACGATTCACCCAAAATACAATACTGCCATTATAATTATATATTATTATTAACAGATGTGTACGATTAACAAATTCTGCATGCGCATCTAGAAATTATTAGTAAGCTAGCTAACGAACTAAGTGTTGTGGAAGAAACTCGCATCAGTTTCTAAATAGAGTTATAAAAAAGCGTGTTGAAATATGATTTCTAAAATCCTTTCTTGAGTATATATATATTTGATACATTTTGTCAAATTGAAATTATTTTTGGAATGCCAAAATGTCATTCATTCTTTTTTAGGGTCATTTTATCAAAAAAATGAATTTTTTCTAAGAGCCAAAATGATATACTCTTTATTATTTATTTGAATTTTGGCATATTTGGACTTCTATTTATTTACTTGTTTTTGGATGGGATGTTTTTACTTGCATGTTTAAAGACCAAATACTATTTACGTGGTATATAATTGTGATATATATTGTGGGCTAAGTTATAGGTTAGTTCAATCTTTTTTTTAACTTCTTTAACTTTTTTCCTTTTTTATTTTTTACTCCGATTATGGGCTCAAAAATTTTAATATGGAAAGTAAATTGGTGTTTTGGTTAGAAATGGAGGAATATTGTGTTTTACCCAATGGTGGATGTATGTTCAACACGCAGGGACGTGGTGGCTGCGACGAGTGTCAGGTGAGATGACGTGGCGCAAGATGAGTGAGACACGGTGGTAAAACGTGGGGGTGTGCTAACTCAAAACGTGGGAGCGTGATGATGACGTGGCGGAGCAAGAACAGGCCACGCAGGCATCACGTGGGGGCGTGATGATGACGTGGCGGAATATGAATTAGCCACGCAAGCACCATGTGGGAGCATGATGATGATGTGGTGGAGCTTGGTCTGTACACATATGCATCACGTGGGGGCGTGATGACGTGGCACGTGGGGGCGTGCTGACACGTGGCAGTACGTGATTCGCCTGAGGCAATCAAAACGTGGGGCGTAGTGAATGCTACCCTCTATATAAGGCAGTGCACGGGTTCATTTTCATTCTGAGGAAGTGTGTGAGTGTTCTTTGAGTGTGTTTCTGGTGTAATGGAGGGTACCACAAACTTGGTAGTGTATCGCGACGGTGAGATAATACGTAATACTCATGAGGGAGTGAGGTTTGTGTGCCAGAATCCATTTTCGTTTGTGGTTCCATGCACCATGACGTTTATGGAACTTCAGAATGGTCTCTGTCAAAGCATGGAGAACGGTACATTAATGAGAGTGAGCAGAATTCTGTACCGGAATCCGGTTGTAGTTTTCGGTGGTCTAATACAGTTTGATACCATGCCAATCACTGACGAAGTGACTATGCATAATATGTTTCAAATTCACCGGCAGACTCAGATGCGACAGCCACATATTGAGCTGTATGTTGAGTTTGAAACCGTAGAGGCGGAAGAGATTCAAAATGACTTAGAGGTGGAGGATGATATAGCTGCAGTGTACGATGGAATGAATAGTGACAGCGAAGAGGACTTTGAAGCCACTTATGAAACCGGCGACGAAGACGAGGATGGTGATGTGGGAGTTGAGACAGCAGCTGATAATGTAGTGGTTCACCCATCGATCAGTCAACCGATGAACGTGCCACCTTTTATGTGTGAGTTGGATCTCGACGCCATGCATGCACCGGAGTTTCCGGAATATTCAAACATAGGTACGTGATGACCGAATAATATGTTATCTTTAATATATACTTTGGATTGATTAATAAACGATGATGGGCACTTTCTGTAGGCGTTGCTGATCCCGAGGACGGAGAGTTTCGGATTGGAGTGGAATACAGTTATAGAAAGTTGGTCGTGGCAGCAATTAGAAGTTACACTATCGCTAGAGGAGTTGACTACGACGTGTACGAGTTTGAGCCACAGACGTTCTATGCAAAATGCAAGATGTATGGGCGTTGGTGCGACTGGCTTATCCGAGCCAGCTTGATACGGAAAAAAAGGTTGTTGGGAGATACGCAGATACAACGGTAGGCACACGTGCACAACGGGAGTGATTTCACAGGATCATTCCAAGTTGGACTCGGACACAGTTGCTGAGGCTATAAGGCCATTGGTCGAGACTGACCCGTTCATAAAGGTGAAAACTATAATAGCCGAAGTCCAGTCAAGGTTCAACTATACCATCAGTTACCGAAAGGCTTGGTTGGCAAAGCAGAAGTCCATAGCGAAAGTTTTCGGTGATTGGGAGGAGAGTTACCAAGCCTTGCCGTGGTGGCTCTTGGTTATGGTTCAGAAGATGCCTGGGTCAGTTGTCCAGATAGAAACACGCCCACTCTACAATGGGAATGAAGAGGCGCAAGGGGTAAAAATACTTCATCGCGTATTTTGGAGTTTCAATCCATGCGTTAGGGCATTCAGGCATTACAAGCCCATAGTTCAGGTTGACGGAACACACCTATATGGAAAGTACAAAGGTACACTTCTGGTCGCTGTTGCACAGGATGGGAACCAGAACATTGTGCCTATTACTTTTGCCTTGGTGGAAGGGGAGACAGCTGATGCGTGGCACTTCTTTCTAAGGAATCTGCGAATGTATGTAGTCTATATCATGCCTAAATGTCACAACAGTCTTCTCTAACCACGCTGTACTCCGTTCCGAATGACTCCACCTGAAACATGATACAGTGAAAAAATTTATGTCAGTAACCGTAACTGAAACATGCATAATGAATATATTCTCCGACAAGAACCATAAATATTTACCTCATGGCAACTGGTATCTCAGCAGGTGGAAAGATATGCCTCGGTACGGGCGAAATACACGGCATTCGCTCCCATGCCCAAACAAACAACAGATTAAGAGGACCATCCATCTCCTTTGTATCATATCGTGATGCACGGCATAGTGCTCTGTAAAGATGAGCAAGACATGCTGAACCCCAACTATAAGTATGGATCCGCTCGAAATCGCGAAGCAATGGTAGATACTTCGCATGGGCGTATGCGGTCGACTTATCTGTGAATAGGGTCGACCCTAACAGACAGAAAATCTGACATCTCACGTATCTCCTTATGGACTCTTCAGTGTCCAACGGCTCCTCATCTCTGACACTTCGAACCCAACCAAGCTTTATATAGGATTTCGAATTACGACTGAGCACCGGTTCACGGCCGAATATTGCCATGCTCTGACTCTGAACGAAATCACTACTACTGTCAGTCCATCCACTCACAGGCTCTCCATCAATTGGTAAGCCAAATATATGTGCGACATCCTCCAATGTCACTGTAACCTCACCCACCGGCAACACAAAAGTGTGAGTCTCCGGCCTCCACCTTTCAACCAGAGCAGCTAACAACGGGTGAGATCCTCTTATCATCCCAATCATAGATACATGGTAGAATCCGGTGGCACGTAAGTAGTTTTTGACCCTCGGGTTTCAACTCTGTGGCGGATCCAGTTTACGCACCAACAAATTTCTGTTGGACTGCATCAACAAAATTATATTTGTTATAATACTTATAAATATTCATTTATTAATAAACAAACATTAATAAATAAATTTATAAAATGTATGTGATCACTTCAATTAATAATAATATTTAGATATTTATTTATTTCAATAGTTACAAGTGCATTACCATAGCTAAATAATTTTTTTTTTCGTGCATCGACATATATTTCTCTAACATTATTAATAACAACCTATATATATTTTTCTAATATTTATTTATTTATTACTTTAACAATTATGTATTAAACTTTTGAATATGTTCAATATTTATTTACAGAATGTATATTATTTATTTATTTTACTATAGTATTATTTTCATATTTTTATCGTTAAAAAATATATTTTTTTAAAAAAATTTTAGTTTCTCGTATAGAAAACTATAATATAATATATATTCTATTTTAATATTTTTATAACAGCAAATTAATTTAAAATTAACAAAAAAAGTTATATTTAAACAAATTAAATAACAAAAAAAACAAAAATAAAAATACACAATAAAATTATAATATGTTCCTTCGGAGCTTATAATTTACCAACTTACATAGATTGGATGATCCAAATAATTTATAATATGTTCTTCCGGAGCTTTATAATCACAAACCATTCTTTAAAGTAAAAATAAAATAATATTTTTTTCCTTCCTATTTTTTTCACCCTTTCTCCACGGTGAAGCAGCAGCCAGCAAGCTCTCCTTAAAAGAACGCTTCTGTTTATATAGAGCAAGCCCTCCTTCCTCTCACTAACACTCTTTTTATCTCATTGTAACAAAGGCTTCCGTTTATATAGAGCTAGGAATGCCCTGCACGCTGCCAGGGTGAGACATGTCCCCTGCATGCCAGCAGCTTCAGCACGCCATCCCGTGGTGCATCGGGACTCTGTCACGCCAGCTCCACCACGCCCTTGCGTGGTGCCAGAAGCTGCATGCTGGCCACATCATCTCATCCCTGCGTGGTGGTACACGTTGCACCGTAGCAGGGTCACCACGTCCCTGCGTGTTGACCGGCAGCTCCACCACCCGGTAAATTCTCCCATCCTCCAATATTCTTCCAAAACACCAACTACTTTTCCATAAGAAAAATAATTTCCACCGATTATGATACAAAAATATTTTAATATATATTTGTTCATTTTTTGACGGGTTATTATTCATTTTTTGATGGGTTTGGAGGACCAGTCTAGTCAATTTAACTCGTTTTAATATCCCAACGTTTTAATGGTCGAGTGGTCCGCTTAAGCAAGTGTTGGGGGTTCGAATCCCGCTTTGTGCATGCAGCAAACCATTACCCTTAAATGGAATTTAAATCTGCAACGAATTAATCATTTATCTGTCGGGTTGGGAGATACCGTGTGAAACAAAAAAAAAAATATCCCAACTTAGTGCTATAGTTCATTTTGCTAATATTACATAACCATTATTTGATATTATAAAAGGTGAAATGATTAGAGATTGTATTTGAGTGAAAATAAATTTGTATTTTTTTAGATGAATCCAATAAGATTGGGTTTGAGGTTTAAAGTGGGGATAGAATTCGGATGAAAAGGAAATTAAACTCATAGATAAAATTAGGATAAGACTTAAACCCTATTATGTCCTACTTATTCTAAAGGGGAATGCTAGGGATACGTCGATTCCTCTAATTCTTTCTCTTTTCCTTTTTCGTATCTTTTCTTCTTCTCTTCTAATCTATTTTTCTCTTTATAATTCTTACCATTTTCCCTCTTTTCTTCATTTGTTTATGTATATCATGTTTTTATGGATTAAAAAAAACAACTAATTAGTATTTGTTCAAATATAAAATATTAATGAATAAAAAAGTATTGATCATCTAATCCTTTTTTGTTTACTTCTTTCTCTTTCTCTGTATGGCTAATTAAATTACGGTGTATAATGTATTAAAAGTCTTAAGACTCTCAAGATTAGGTGGTATGCTGTAATTTTGGGTGCATGGCAATCTCGGACATCGGAAATTAACAATATAGGGGCAGTGCCAGCAGCGGTGTCCATATATATATGGAATATATATATATAGAGTAATGGTACATGTACATTAAAATTAACCACTAAATATAAAATATATATTAAAATATAAATATATATTAAAAATAAATTAAATTACACATATTTTTTTTTTTGGTGACTATTAAATTACACATATATTTATATATAAATACATTGATAATTAATTTTAGCAGTTAATTTTAATATACGTATATATATATATATATATATATATATATAATATACGCGCTCTTTTCCATAGTCAACAAATGCTGCACATGAACATAGATAGGGGAAAACGAAATGAAGAACAATAATCCATCAAATCACGATAATTTGAGGTTATAAATGATCTTTATACTATTTTTTTTATTTTGTTGTATATCTTTTAATCTTAAGAAATAAAATTTTACAATCTCTAATGTATATATAGTTAAATTTCATTCTTTTCTTAAAAATATATAACACCATATAAAAAGAATAAAGATTGATTGATATTTGAGTCAACAAGTAAAGTCTATGAATAGAGAAGAAAAAGTTATTTTGTCTAAGTTATAGCTCTTTTTGACAACTATTTCCAGCTGATATGTGTAGTAGTGCGGTTTTCCAGGAAAGGTGGGCTTTCTTAGTGTATGTTTGAACTTTGAATTTGAAGTGAATGCAGTTCACTAGAATTGAATTTCGGGTGCAAGCTGATGTCACCTTTTACTACTATCATTCTCATCCTTAGCTCTTTCTTTCTTTGAATCAGGCCATATATATGTCTTGCCTTAAATACTTTATTCTCGTATATATAAACATTCACTTATATACTTCTATTACTTAATAGGTTAATAAAACAAATAATTTCTATATTACGTATAGAATAAAAAATTAAGAGTACTGCTAAAATGGTCTAAGCGTACAATGTGTGTACAATGGACTAAATCTTTGGTTTATAAATAAAATGAACATCACCCATACTATCCAGAATGAACATTAAGGATCGAACTCTTAATTTTTCGGATCTATAACTCTAATACTATATCATGAAACCACTCATCCTAAAAACGTAACACTAATGGTCATATCTCTAATACTTCTTAGACCTCCATTGTACACATTGTACGCTTAGGCCATTGACTCTCCATACTTATTCAAAAAGTAATTATTAAAATTAAAAATAAATTAAATAATTTATATTTATACATAAATAGATAATAATTAATTTTTGTAGTTATAGCTAGCATTGACTGGAGCAATATGTTGAATAGAATAAGAGTAAGAAGTGTTGAGTAATTTAGGGGTGAGTCCATAACAATTAACATGGATTTGGTTTGGCACACAGAGAAGTTGGATGAAGGAAATGGTTAGTAGTAAATATTATTTGCAGTGTGCTTGATAGTCAACTCTACCCAGAATGAGTACGCGCTTTTGGAGTCTTACACAGTTACATGATTCCTATATATACCCCATTTCATTCTTTGAAACATCAAACACTTTCCAATATGAAAACTTCAAAGATTGTGAATATTGTTTTGTTTGGGTTACTCGGTGTGGCAGTGTATTCCTGTGCTGCCAGAACTCTCCTCGACAAAGAGGTCAGCGTTGACACTTTAGACGACAATGGCGTTGGTGGTGTCGCTTATGCTGCTGTAGGACGAGGCTATGGTGGTGGTGAAGGTGGTGGAGGTGGCTATGGAGGAGTAGGAGGAGGATATGGCAAAGGTGGAGGATATGGAGAAGGGGGTGCTGCCGGGGGAGGGAGTGGTGGTGGTGGTGGTGGAGGCAGTGGTGGCGGTGGAGGGGGTGCTCAAGGTGGTGGTTATGGAGGAGGATATGGTAAAGGAGGTGGTGAAGGATATGGACACGGTGGGGGACCTGGGGGTGGTTATGGTGGTGGTGGTGGAAGTGGAGGAGGAGGAGGGGGTGGTCATGGTGGTGCAGCCGGTGGGGGGTATGGAGAAGGTTCTGGACACGGAGGTGGTGAAGGATATGGACAAGGGGAAGCACATGGCAGTGGTGGAGGAGGAGGCGAAGGAGGTGGTGGCGGCGGCGGAGATGGTGCAGATGGATCTGGTGGTGGTTACGGTGGGGGGCAAGGGAGTGGATACGGTGGTGGATATGGTGGAGCTAGTGTAGGAGGGTACGGTGGAGGAGGTGGGAGTGGTGGGGGTGGTGGAGGTGGTTCCGGTGGAGCACATGGAGGTGGATATGGTGAAGGATCAGGTGGAGGAGGTGGGGAAGGATATGGTGGTGGAGCAGCTGGTGGCGGTGGCGGTGGCGGCGGAGGTGGCGGTGGTGGCGGAGGTGCTAATGGCGGTGGATATGGATACGGTGGAGGGAGTGGCGAAGGCGGTGGGCATGGTGGATACCTCCCTTAATGAGTTAACCTTAACAAGTCACTTGATTAAAGATCACTAATCAGCTCCCTATATATATATGTTACAATAAATAATCCCAAATAAGAATTGATGCATGTACAATGATGCTAATAAACCACTCCTTGGGGAAGTTCAATTAATGTCTAATGCACGCATGATATTTCTTGTTTTATACGCCATATGTATGTATGATTATATTAGAGGTTATGCAAGTAGTGCTTCAAGACACTTAAGCCTTATTCTCAAGTAACAGAATTAACAAACTTAGTTTTTATGAGAAACTGATACAACAAGAACTAAAAACTGGATGCCTTGAATACCATGATTGATAACTCCAGAGAAATATCTCAAAAAGCAATTTTAAAATGACTTAAAGTGGCTTATAAGGTAAGATCCTCAAAATAGTATAACATGCGAGTTGGCATTGGATTAGAATTGTTCATACCTCGTTCTATCAAGAAGATCTTTATCATATTTTTTGCTAAACCAGATATAGATAGAGATCATTTTATGAGCTTCTTTGGGTAATGTACACCTCAAGTTAAATTAATGGGTAATGCATACATGCATGATTGGAAGAATACATTTTTTTTCATTTAACATTTCACGTTTCACATTTTACAAGTTGACTAGTATTGTATAGGAAGGAATCCGAAAGCAGGTAGGATTTTATGACTGTTGCAAGATGCACACAATGTCTCTCAGATTTCGTTGTTTCTAATTTTCTCCTAGTTTTATTTTGATTTATCGAAGAGAATAAAAAAAGTGGAATGAAAATCAAATACACAATTATTTCAAACTCAAACAACAAGAAAAGACAATATCTAAACATACCTTATATAAGATAACATATTATAAATATAAAATCTATAATTACATATTTACTATATTTAAAATTACACATATTTTAGTAATAATTTATAAATATTAAATAAGATAATTTTAAATTATCTAGACTAACTTTTTATTGTTTTTCAAATATTATTATTCAAATAATATGTTAGTTGAGATGAAATTAAAGGCTTTTGATGGGTCTGAAGATGATAACCACCTTTCTGATCATAGGCTTTTTTTTTTTTTTTTTAAGAAAAACAATATTCTTAATATATATAGAAATATAAATGTTGTCTTGCTAATCTAGAACTGAAATTATTAAGGTCGTTCTATCGTACAAATTTAAGTTCTATATAGATATGGGCTAAATCTTTGGTTTATGAATAAAATGAACATCATCTATACTATTTAGAATAACCATCCGAATACTAGGGATAATAAACATTTCATGTTATAAAAAGCTAATTTTGGGTGGCCAAGGTTCGAACTCTTAACCTTCTAAATCTGGAACTCTAATACCATATCCTGAAACCACTCATCCCAAAAGCACAACCTGACAAGATAATGTAACACTAATAATCATATCTCTAATACTTTCTAAATCTTCATTGTACACATTGTACGCTTAGGTCATTAGCTCCCTATACTTTCTCTTATTTTTTTCTGCGATATGTCAGACTGTCTCCGTTTAGTAATAGGAAGAGTGTTATAAGGGCCTCTTTTAGCAATAGAAAGTAGAAACGTGTTAGGAACTTGATTTGAGCCAAATCGCAATTGAGAAATTAGACTGAGTCTGTTTTAATTGGGTCTGTATTAGGCTGAAATGCGCGTTGAATCAAATGAATTGTTTGATGATGATAGCAAATGGGTTGTTTTCTGTTGTTAGACTCCACGGATAAAGTATTTTTCAAGAGACAATTTGCCTGCGATTTGAACGGGCATGGATTGGAATGAATTTTGGGTCGGGACATCATAAATTATTTGGAGAATTTAATGGGAACTAAATTGAATGAGGGAAATCAAGAAGGATTGAGTGGTTAATAAAGTGGTCTCTCGAATTGACGACGTGCATTAAAATTATTCCTGAAATTTCAATTGCACTCATTACGTTTTTTAGATTGGAAAATTTGTACCATATTAATCTCTGACTCATTATCCGTTAACGACGCGCTGACATGGTTTGATGACGTCAGCGACACGTGTCACATTGACGTGGATGGTTATACCACGTGTCACAATGATATTTTGTCACGTGTCGGATTATAGCACGTGTCACAATGTTATTTGTCTATGTGTCATTCACTATGTCATCATTATATATGTACTAAGTTAGTCCCTTACTTTATATCAAATAACTCATTTTAGTCTCTAAAATTAAATATCGTATACTAAATTAGTCCCTTTATTAGTTTGTTGACTACTTTGTTCTCTTTTTTTTTACAAATTTAAAATTTTTAATATTTTTTTATACTAAAATTCTCAATATTTTTTTATGTACACTAATTCTAAAATTCTCGGTTACCACTTACTCTTTGTAAACCAATACACACTACATTTTTATGTATCATTGCACAGATCCATTGAAATTAGAGCATTTCTTGAATCAAAACAATCAATTATTATTCAAATAAAAAAAATTACTATAAACATGCATCATGAATGTTCCTTATAATAGATTTAGATGTATTAACATTAGATGTTTTAGATGTTTCTTTTCTAAGAATGAAGGAGACAATTTGAGATTATCAACCGGACTGTATGCATCATTCACCATCTACATTATCTAGTTAGTATGATATTAATCTACATTATCTAGTTAGTATGATATTAAACTTGCTAATACTAAAAACATAAAAAGATCAATAGAAGTCTTCAACGATAAATGTATTGAGAATTCAAATCAAACTTAAAATTACATAGTTTTTTAACATGCTCGTCGTGCATGAATTCTTATTGTTGATATTATTAGGGTTACAAGGAACATGTATTTCATCCTTTTTAGGGGTAGTATCCACCATGTCCACCACCTTCGCCGCTGCCACTACCGCCTCCATATCCACCCCCATGAGCACTTCCAGCACCGCCACCACCACCGCCACTACCAGAGCCGCCTCCACCACCACCACCAGCTGCTCCACCACCATATCCTCCTCCAGCTCCACCACCCTCTCCACCACCATATCCACCTCCGTGTGCTCCACCGCCACCACCTCCTCCACCACCCCCACCTCCACCTCCTCCGCCTTGCCCCCCACCACCGGCTCCACCATATCCACCACCAGCTCCTCCTCCTTCCCCACCACCATAACCACCTCCAGCTCCACCTGCACCGCCACCACCTCCTCCTCCATTACCACCACCACCACCACCCCCATGTGCTCCACCTTCACCATATCCCTCACCTCCTCCTTTACCAGCACCACCTCCATATCCACCAGCTGCACCTCCTGCACCACCACCACCTCCTCCTCCACTACCACCGCCGCCACCACCCCCATGTGCTCCACCTTCACCATAGCCCTCACCTCCACCTTTACCGGCACCTTCTCCATAACCACCAGCTGCACCTCCTGCACCACCACCTCCTCCTCCTCCACTTCCACCTCCTCCACCACCAGCATAGCCACCCCCATGTACCCCACCTTCACCACCTCCTTTGCCTGCCCCTCCTCCATAACCACCATCAGCTACACCTCCACCTCCGCCTTCACCTCCTCCACCACCCCCAGCATGGATAACACCACCAATGCTTACATCAGCATCTAGAGTAAGGAGTGTTCTAGCAGCACAACACACTCCCAAACCTACTAACACTAAGAAAACGGTATTCAGAACATTAGAAGAAGTAGTTTTCATATTGGAAACCGTTTGAAATCCCACAATGAGAGTTTAAGGGATTGAAGGTGGAAATATATAGGAATTTATGAAGCATCTAAAGCGCGTTTGGGATTGTGGGGAATGTAGTGGCCCATGCAAAGGCACATGCAGAATGTTTGAAATCAATAAGTACAAACTGGAACAAACTATTACACCAACTATTTCTAATGTGCTTTTGCTGTCACCCATTACATTCACCTTCTTCATTTTCTCATTATCTTGTGCTTGCTTCATGCCATCTTATTATTAATCAATCTTCTCCTATCCAATACATCTTATCTATCTCAATTTCTTTTATTGGTGTCCGACTCATAAACTCACTACTTCCATTTAATATTCATTACATGCACTTTGCATTATTATTTTCAGCATGTTTGGCAACTATAGAAAAAATGTATATATTTTACCAAACAATACTTAAAAATATGAAAATAGATTATAATCAAAACTAATAAGCTTGTACTGCAAAAATAATACTTTTGAAGCATATGATTATAAGCAAAAGTTTAATATTTTTGGATTGTAATAATATAACTAATATAAATAATCATTCCATACATATTTTTATAATTATGTTATTTATAAGTAGATTTTATTGCATTTCAAACACATTATTCTAATTAAAATCACCTTTTATTTATTAAAATATTCAAACATAAATCAACTATCACATAATCATTATTTTAAAAAGCAATTATACAAATAAGAATTTTTTAAATAATTCTAATTTTTCAATGTTCCCAAGCACACTCCTAATCCAAAAATAAAATGATTTTTATCCTTATTATTCTGTTATAAGATAATGCGATCTCTCTCAATAAAAATTAAAATGGCAAGATACATACATCACAACACGGACAATTAAAAATCGCTTTTGTCGTTTTCTTTTTGTTAAATATATACATTTTTTTCAAGATAATACTAAACTAAATTAGATATTTATTCCCAAATATGTGATTCTCTTTGAATTTTTCAATGTGTAGTATAATTGATCCCTATAAATTTACACGCATAAACAAATTTCAGTGCAACTCTGATCTTAACGTAACAATAACATGTTATATATATCATTGGACATTATATTCATCATCTTATCAATGATATCGTGGAATAATAATAATAATAATAATAATAATAATAATAATAATCTATTTTTATATTACTGAAATGATGAAATCAAATAAATTATAAAAAAAATAGAAACATTTTTCTATTCTATATTTGTAGCATCTCTCACATATAAGTACAACTATATGATGTGTAGAGATGAGTCATAATATATACAAGTCTTTGTTAAAAAATTAGTGTATTATTAATGGAATATGAAGTGAAACAACTAAATGAGAGGCACTTAAAGAAATAGATAAATCAGGAAAGGATTGGATCTCATAATCAGTATGAATGGAAGACATTGTGTCTAAAAATACTAAATTTGTGTATTTTACGTCTAACATAAATGACACAGAAATTATAACAAGGAATACAGATGTAGTAATGATAATGTTGCAAATCATAATATCTTCGAAATATTGTCTAAATGGGTAAAAAGGATTACCATTTCTCTAAAGGCCAGGTTACTCATCAGCAATGAAACAAATTTGAAGACTTTGCCAAATGTATGATGATGGCTTGGCTGGAAATTTATGTCCAAAAAAAAAAAAGAATATAAAATATAAGAAAGAAGCAAATGGGCAGAGTGGAAAGTCGTAGTTGGCGGTGTGAATGATGAAACATATAGATCATAGTATTGGCAATTTGCCATAGAAGCTAAGGGACAAGAATATATATTGCGTTAGGTTTTTAGGTCTTATTTTTAGCGAAAGCTTTGGCTTTTAGAGCTACTTGAGACTTGAATGTGGAGTACAGCAGAAGCACACAATGGCATGGCATTAATTGTGAGTAATTAATAGAGTGAAGAGAATATGTATTGAATAGGATGTGGTTAGTTGAGAATGTTGGCACAAAGTGGGGACAAGGATCCACTATGTTGTGAAGGCATGTGCAGAGTGATTTGCTCTCAACGCGCCTTAGCTTCTTCCAATCACTATAAATACCCTTTTCACCTTCTCCATTTTCATATCAACCAAAGCTTTTGGGAATATTGTTACATTATGGCTACTGTAAACAAAACACTTCACACTCTTGTTTTCTTAGTACTCTTGGCTCTTGGGATAGGCTCTGCCACAAGTAGGGTTTTGCTTACTTATGATGGCATTGGAGGTGGTAGTGGTGGCGGCTCCGGTGGTGGTGGTGGTTATGGACTTGGTGGGGATCATGCTGGTGTTGTTGGTTATGGAGGTGGGAGTGGTGGTGGAGAAGGTGGAGGAGTAGGATATGGTGGTGCTGGTGGTGGACATGGTGGCGGTGGAGGAGGCGGAGCTGGGTATGGTGCTGGGGGTGATCATGGTATTGTATATGGCAGTGGTGGTGGTGAATATGAGGGACAGCCAGGTGGTGGGTACGGAGGAGGAGAAGGAGGTGGGGCCGGTGGTGGTTATGGTGGCGGTGCAGAACATGGATATGGAGGAGGTGGTGGTAGTGGTGGTGGTGGTGGAGCTGGGTATGGTGCAGGTGGAGCTCATGGGGCAGGATATGGTTCTGGAGGAGGAGCTGGTGGAGGATATGGTGGTGCAGGTGAGGAACATGATAGTGGTTATGGGAGCGGCGGCGGCGGAGGGTCAGGAGGAGGTTATGGTGCTGGTGGAGACCATGGTGCAGGTGGTTATGGGGGTGGTGAAGGAGGAGGATCAGGGGGAGGCTATGGTGGTGGTGCTGGTGGAGAGCATGGCATTGGTTATGGAGGCGGTTCAGGTGGTGGATCCGGTGGAGGATATGGTGGTGCTGCTGGAGAACATGGCATTGGCTATGGAGGAGGTGGCGGAAGTGGTGGTGGGGGTGGTGTAGGGTACGGTGGTGCTGGAGGAGCACATGGAGGTGGCTATGGAAGTGGTGGCGGAGCTGGTGGAGGCGGTGGAGCATACGGTGGTGGTGCTTATGGTGGCGGCGCTGGTGGTGGCTCTGGTGGAGGTGGTAGTTATGGGGCAGGCGGTGCACATGGTGGTGGTTATGGAGGAGGTGGTGGAAGTGGGGGTGGTCATGGTGGTTATTATATTCCCTAGGAAATTCTAAACATGAAAGTATCCCCTTTGATCTGTCCACATTATTAGTAAGAGTATCATAATAATCACAATCATAATTATATTAAACCATTATAATTTATAACTGCCAGATTATCAACTATTGAATTATATGAAGCAAAAATATTTATTTGTTCATTTTATATATTTATTTATTTTATTCTCGCATCTAATATCGACAAAAATACATACTAATTTGACAATTTCTTTTTTAAAAAGAAAATGAAAACTCATGTTAGAACTTAGACACATGCTGCTAAATTCTTGTATCAGCCTCTATTCAAATTTTAGTTAAATGCCAAAACAATAATATAATAATAAGGTTTGCTATGTGTCTAATTTGTTAAAAAATAAAAAACTTAATATTTAATTTAAAAAAATATAATATTTGATATTTACCTTATAATAATTTCCGCTTGAAAATCAAAGTCACTTGAGAATTTTTCCAAGGAAAAGTCTAGAGGGCCGACAACTTTTGTATTTTTTGGCCAGCACTTAACCATCAAAATAAAAGTGAGTGATTTTTTACCATTAGACGTAATCTCACACCATTAAAAACACTATTTATAGCCAATTGATGGTTACAAAACACCAAAATTACTGCCCCTAACATTCTTCTTTGCCTAATATGAAATAATAACAAGTGAAGAGAACATGAGGAGTTGGATGTCCAAGAAGGGAGTCCCAAAGCCAGTGAAGATAACCGATGTCAAAAGTTGCAATTTCTGCCACAGCAACAAGAAGATCACCAGAATTCTAGAGTTCAATACATAATCAAATCCAAATCATAGCGTTAGCAAACTAGTACACAATAAATGATTTCATCTTTAATATATCAACAATAAAATAATATCCCTTAAGAAAAATTCTAAGAATTTGTATCAGTATTTAGTATGTGGAATTAGTTTAACTTAGTTTTAAGGATACAGTCAGAAAGTTAATAATCATCATAACAATTTGTAACTGTAGCTGAATAAATATTAAAGATTTGGTTTACTATCACCAACAGAAGAATTTTGGAAGAACAAATTATGCACCATTTTAAACCATGCAAATCAACTGTTCTTGTTCAGTTTTAAATTAGAAGACAAGCATGACATAATTCACTACAGATGCAAGTTTATTTAAAAAATAAAAACAAACAAACAAAAGCAACCCACTAGGAAGCATTTCTCTCTGGTCGAAGAGATGGGTCCAAGACATGGTCATTTTTTTTGGTAAGAACCAGAGATATCTTTTTAAAATGAGTAAATGTCATTTTCGATTCCTAACCATTTGTTCGATGGACTTCGCACTCCCTAAGAAATATAAAAATTCAAATCGGTCTCTATTTACTTTGATATATGTACGTTCCAGTCCCTACAACTGGTTTCGAGCAGGTCACTTGCTGATGTGTCAGTAACTTGTCCACGTGAGTTTCTCTCCTTCATAATTGAGACAAATCGCCCCCTGAACCTTTGTTGAAACGTTGCGTTTCATAAAAAGGGTTATTCCATAAAACATCTTCTCCCTCATCATTTACATTTGGCCCTAAATCTGAAAACATTTCTCCTTCCCTCTAAAAGAGCGTTACGTTAAGGACGTGCGAGCGGGTTGCACCACTATGTGAAAAGTCATTGACTGCATTTGGCAAGTTTCTTTGAAACGATAAAGAATGCTTCGTTCTCTTATACTTACTTTATCTTTTACTGTAGTCAAGTTGAGGAGTGTGTCAGATAATGGGAGTGAAATTAGCTTTGATAATTCGGTTCTCTTCTACATGGTGATTATAGGTGGATGGGGTGAAGCACTGGCTTTGTTTGATGAGTTAGAGTTGTTGCGAAGTTATAATAGTGATGTTAACTTTAAAAGTTTCTATCTTTGTGTTTACTGATGAGTTAAAAATTCTTAACTGATAGACATTATAATCTACTTGCTGTTGATTGAGTTTGAAGTTTAGCTCTGTTACTGAGTTGTGGTTTGGATTTTTGCAGATGTCTGTGTTTATTATCCCTGTTTTTTATCGTGGTGGGAGACTCAATAAAGATTCAAATGGAGTGTTACGGTACGTAGATGGAAAGATTGAGAAATTTTCATCTATGGATGTTGATTTTGTCAACAAGAAGGATTTGGAAGAACTCTTCAGAGAATTAGGTTATCCAGAATACAAAGAAATTTACTGACTTGATCCAACAGCAAGAAACTTGGAATTTGGGCTTCATATCCTTCAAGGTGACCAGGATATTAATGACATGTGTGAAGCCACCCTAAGTTGTCCAGACAGAAATGACTTCTACATCTACTTTGGGCACCCGATAAGTCAACCAATGGAAGTCGAACCAGAGCCACAAGCAGAGCCAGAACCAGAGGAAGAACCCGTTGTAGTCACAGATGATTCTTCATCGGATGACGGATATGAGAGTGCCGAGGATGAGGCCTACAAGCCTCCTTCTCCTGGTTATGAGACTGATAGTAGTGATATTGAGTCACCAAAAAGACGTGAAAAAAAATAAAGAGAAAAACATCGGTGTCTCCATCAAGTAAGAAGAAGGTGTCACCCGAGAAAAATGATAAGAATTTGTCAAAGAGGTATACCGGGAGGAGGAGGAAGAGACATATGCTATATGGTGAATCTAGTAAAGGAAATCGAACTGAGAACCTCCTAGTGGGTTAGGTTCTGCTCAAGGGCCAGTAGAAGATGAATTGGGAGGCCCAACAGTGGTTAATGAAAAGACTAAAGAGTGACAGTGATGACTACAACTATAAATATGCTTCTGAAGAATGTCATACCCCGGTATCTTCTAAGGATGAGAGGACAATGCATGGACTTGATTTCAATGAAGAAAATGAATATGGAGAGGTTCAATTTGAGCTTGGAATGCAATTTTCGAGTATAGAGAGATTTAAGAAGGCCTTTAAGAATATATTTGTCTGGAATGGAAGAGATTGCATGTTATCAAGAATGAGAAGGAGAGGGTCAGGGCTAGATGTGCAAAGGAAAACTGCCCATGGTTGATATACGTGGCAAGGAACTCAAAAACAATGGCATTTGAAATAAAAACATTTCACAACAAGCAGACATGTGGAAGGGATTATGGAAGCAACTTGGCCGATAGGGCATGGGTCACAGATAAGCTGGAAAAAAGGTTGGCAACACAGCCTAAGCTGACACCGAGGGAAGCAACGGAGCATATGAAACAGGACTACAATGTTCAGGTCCATCCAAAAATGATCCAGAGGGATTTGAAAGCAGCTAGGAAAATTGTTGTTGGAAACGACAAGGCACAGTATGAAAAATTGTGGGATTATTTACAAGAGTTGCATAGGAGTAACTCAAGCAACACGGCTGACATGTGTGTTGACCCAATTTCGCAGTCTCTACCGCTGTTTGACAAAATTTACATATGCTTAGATGCGTGTAGAAATGGGTTCGTTAAGGGTTGTAGACCACTAATAGGCCTAGATGGATGCTTTTTAAAGGGGTATTATGGAGGCCAACTCCTAACTGCAATGTCACTTGATGCGAACAACCATGTATTCGTTATTGCATATACTGTGACAAAAGCAAAAAATACAGAAAACTGGATGTGGTTCTTAACTCGGATTCAGGATGATTTGGGAGACCATCAGATGTGTCGATGGAATCTCATGTCCCACCAACAGAAGATAACAACATATAAGCATATAATTAGGTTATATCAAGTCATAGTTAGACTTCGGTTGCATATATTGGATTATAATTAGATGTTTGTAGCAATTATAATTGGCATATAATTTTTGGTTTTATAAATACAATTCTGCACGATATAGTTGACTTATAATTAGTTTATAGTGACAGACTTCTATTGCATATATTGGATTATAATTTGATGTTATGATTAGGTTCTGATTTGAAGTCTACATAATACTCATGGTTGATTTAGAGATATTATCAACTCTTTTAGTATTTGTTTTAGTATCAAGTTGCAAAAATACACATGGTCTTGTGAGTGAAATTTTAGAACTGTTCATATTTTAGAGTGAACTTTTTGTGAAACACTCATACTTTAGTTTGTGAATCACTGAATCGCTTTATATATTGGTTTCAACTTTTATGAAACACTCATGCTTTGATTTGTGAATCACTTATTCACTTTATATATTGGTTTATTTTTATAGACATGTGTTTCACAATTATATAATAATACAATATGATAATATATCTCAATACATTATTTTAAATTTTAATAACTACATGAAATGAAATAAATTAAGTATCACTAAATTAGAGTAAATAACCATAACATGAGTTATTGTCTTCATACAAGCCATGAATTTCAACCATGATACATTAAGTAGTTGTATTACATAACTTTGCACACCAAATCAAATTCACATTTTTTTCAATTAATCCACTAAAAATTGATGAAATTATAAGTGTAACTGCAATTCCAATTAAAAAAGTGGTTGAGGTTTTGTATTTAGTGTTGCCTCCAAATGTTTTTTCAATTCCCTGCTTCACCATCATTACTTCTAGTGCTTCCAATCTTTCCTCCATCTTCAAACTTTCAACCACTCCATTCTGATTGACATCAGCTTTATGTGTATATGACTCAACATATTCATCAAGCCAGGCAAAGTATTTACAATGTAGAGCTGCAGTCTGCAACAAATAATACTCCTTGGTAATGATAACGAATTTTGAAACAAAACTAAAATTGAAAAATGATTACCTTAAAATAAGAGCAACAAAAAAAAGTCTGTTCGGATTTCCTATAGTGCTAGATTGAAATAATATTGCATTTGTGCCATAATGACATTTGGATGCTACAAATCTTTTCTTGCCTACAAATCTTTTCTTGCATTGGTTCCCAACTCCACTGCTTTCCTCCACGATTTGTGAAGAGTCTCTGAGTTCCGTAGTCATATTCTTCTTCAGCAGAAAAGTCCTTATTTTTACTCTACACACAGCAAAGACAATGAAGAATATATAAAATAGAAATAAAAATAAAAAAAAACCTAAACTATAAACACTCGGAAGATAACGCTTCTTTATGAAACGCAACGTTTCAACAAAAATTCACAGGGCGATTTGTCTCAATTATGAAGGAGAAAAATCCATGTGAACAAGTTACTAACACATCAGAGGAACTGAAACGTACGTATATCAAAATAAATAAAAACCGATTTGAATTTTTATATTTCTTAAGTGAAAAATCTATCGGACAAATGGTTAGAGATCGAAAAGAACATTTACTCTTACAAAAACAATCCTAATATTTATAAGCACGTTTAAATTACAGATGCCAACATTCACTAGTTATGCTCTTCCCTTAATGTGTGGTTTCATTCACCCATTATTGAATTAGCACTGGATCACTGAGCTGAATTGCAAAACAGAGAAAACCAATACAAACGAATGAACGATGTTTCTTACATCCGGATGTTTATCTATACATTTTCCATAGTATGTATTGGCTTAGTTTCAGCATAACAAGAACCCTCAGGGTTTTACACCGAAAAAAAGTAAGGAAAAAAAAATTAAGTACATCCTCAAAATGCCAAAAGCCGGAGTATTCACCGAGAAATTCCTGCAGCCACGGGGCGCAAATGGTTTGATTTTGAGGAAGCACTATGAGGGCTGCGTTTCTTACACAGTGAAGAATCAATCTTCCTTTTCCTTTTGTTGGAGGGTTCACTGATTGGACTAACAAACTGCAGCAATGCTTCTTTCCTTGAACCAGACATCTTCTTAACACATTTCAGAGCTTCTTGTCTCTCAGAATCCAACACTAGTGTATTTAATGATCTTTTACATCTGATGCGATTCTCTGACTTCAAATGATCACGTGGAATATAGTAACTCTGATCTGAAATGCTCAACTAAATAATGTTAATACAAACAAACCAAAACATCAAATTCACTGAATTGTATATGTATAATAATGCAAAAAGAATCATTAGAAATAAAACAAATTACCTGGAGTATATAGAGGTGAGCTGGGTGGTGTTAAGGGATGAAAACTGTCATTCACAGCAATATCAACAGCTTCCCCGCTGTGCTTGTTTTTATCAGGACTACCATCAATAGGTGAATTTCCATTGAAAGATGAACCACCAACATTTGGGATGGCATTATTTGGAAGTGGCATTTGGGTATTAAGGGAAACATTAGAGCCACTAAAACCAACACAATTTGGCCTAGGAGGAGATTGCTTGCAGTCATGAGAAGTATCACCAACATCACTGATCTCATGCAACTCGTGTCCTTTTTGACAAGAATAATGAAATTGCTGCTCCAAAAATCTGCCAGGCTCACTAACCTTGCTCCTTTCAGTATTTGCAGTTATAACAGGATTTGCTGTATATTTGTTGTCAATGGTATCTAGAACAGACTTTGGAGATGTATTCAAAGTACTTGGACCTGTGCACGGCATTAGTTCCATAATACTTGAAAACCATGGTGTACCCTGTCGCGCATAAAACAGTATGTATGCCTCTTCAGACAAGACAGATTCTTCTGAGACCATCGTGACCTGAAGTAAATTAGCAAAATCAATTACTGAAATATTCTCATGCAATATGACTGAACCATATCATTGAGGAAATAAAATCAATCATAACTTGCCCAAATATCTATATAACCAATACCACAGAAAAAGAAATGCTATCAAATAATTGTTGTATATGCACTATGTAATAGACTTTGCTTCAGAGAACATAATACACTGTCATGCACAATATTTGTTTAAGACTCAATAATAGTGTAGACTAACTGTTAACCCACTCGCACAACATTAATAGCAACCAATTAATCATTTCAAATCACAATAAACATTGGGAAGAGATTGCTAGTAATTGTCATCAATCATGTATTTATAATATAAAAAAGTTCATCTAGAGGGAATAAGTTCTTGAGATGCTGCTACCTTTGAATCATCCAACTTATGCCATGTATCTGGTGCAGAGCGAACAAAGGAAAAGTAATGTCCTGAAGTAGATGAAAACCCAATATGCACAACAACTGCATACAGTTCATATTTCAATGGCACCTATTACCATGAAAAAGAGTCAGAACAAGGAATCAACAGTGGAAACAATATACTAAAATACCACAGAAAAAATATATAATAGAATGTAGGTGGGGAAACGACAAAACTTACATTATTGTTTTGATGAGAAATGGTGTAAGGCTGTAAGTCCAACTCCAGTGGGAAATTTACATGCTTATCAATCTTTTCAACATAGGTTCCATCTGTCTTAAATCTCTTTAAATGAAAAGTTGCAATTGAAGGAGCCTGATCCAGCATAATTTGCTTCTCCATTGACACTTCTTCCTTGCAGCTATCACATTTAAACTTAGCATCAATGTTCTCCACCATAGTGAATGACTCCAGAGCACTTGAAAGTGTATCTACATTATCTATCTCCAAACTCAGGTCAATCAGTGGCTCATAAGTGTCAGAAGAATGGCCACAGTTACAGCAACGCAGCTGAAACACAAAATACCAAGAAATCATAAGAATGAGCAACATAACAATCTACACCAGTCTAGAAGACTAAATCATTAAAGGAGCCAAAAACCAGTTATGCAATGTGAACATATTCCAACATACCTTACTAAGGGATCGACCTCCAAATACCTTCTCTACTAGATTATCATCTTCAAAACTCTTACTATTCTTTTTCAAATCTTTAAAACACATTTCAAGCTTATCTAAGACACACTGCATAAATTCATGGGCATCCTCCTGCTGGTATCTTCTAAACATGGATGAAAAATCTGTAACATGGTTATGGATAACAACATACCAAAAGAATAGGGAAAAGGCAATAAAAATTACAATCATCTAAGGCTCAATCTAATAAACCAATTACATAACACCCACTACTAACAGCTCTCAACTTTTCCATTCAAAACTTGGCTACAACTGACTGGCCCACAGTAGATATGCAAGTTAGTATACTACGTCCCAACAAGTGTAATGAGACAGAAGGATACGGTTCAAATTATCAACAAGCTTTGAAGGTGAAAGAACTCCTCCTGAAGCTCCTAATGAGCTTTCAATCTGCTCACGGAGGGCACAAATGACGCAAAACCTATCACCATCACCTGAATTTTCCAATTCCAATAAACAAAATCTTGAATTAGCATATCAAATAGATAGAAACATCATACCACATTAAAACTGCTGCCTAGTTATAAAATATTTAACAGCAAAATAAAGTAATAAATAAACCATATTTGCATCTAACCATATCCAAAATTCCTACTGCCACAACCTGTTTTGTTGAATAGGCTAAGACACCAAACAAGTACAAAGAATAAATAGCATTATCAAATCCAAATAAGGGCAATTATTAACTAACCGTCGCAAGGTGCAGAATGAATGCATGATCGAAGACCCTGGACTAGCGGCACTGTGTGCGTAAAGCACTGCACAATCGCATTTAGAAAGCATGTGTTACCAAGATTCCAAAGCCCCGCTCCCTGTTCAACGAACAAATCAACAAAAACGTAAAGAAAAAGTGACAAAAACATTATCTAACGGATTTTAAGAAATACAATAAAATTTGAACGTACCACTCTAGAAGGTACAACCGCGGAACCAGAGTCCTCGTTCATCGAAGGCTCATCACCAGCGTCTCCAGAGAACAGCCAAGAATCGGAATCTTTCGAAGACGACAACGGCGCCGGCGCCGCCGTGAACGACGAAGACAAATCGTCGTCAAAGATGCGAAACGAGGAAGACGGGTCCAGATCCTCGAGCGGATCTTCCTTACCTATAATGGCGGAATAGATATCATCGCCGGTGGCAGGTGTCGCCGCCGCGGCCGACGGACGAGCGTTGTCGGAGGCTAGGGTTTCTACGGAGAAGGAGTCGTTCGGATTAGGGAACGGAGGAACCAATTGTGCGGAATCTAGGGTGTTGGAAAGAGTACTCGGTGGTTCCAAAAGAGCGTCCATCTCGTCCCGCCGGGGCTCAGCGGGTGCAGGGAGTAAGACACACATGCTGATTGCGTAATTAGGAGCAAGAATTAGGGGTTTAGGGTTTCAAAACACAGATGGAGGGAATGAAACCAAAGAAAAAGAGAGGCATCAAGATTTGAAGGTTTTGGAACGGCGAAGAGTGAAATTTCGAGGGAAAATTTTGGTGGGATGGAAGGAATTTTAAGTTAACGGGGAGAAAATGGATGAAATTTTTGGGGGTTAGGGTTTTGGAGAAAGGAGGGAAACGAGGGTTTGAAAAGAGAGGGAAAAAGGGTTTGTCGTTGTGGAACCAAAAATTTTCAGTGAAAATGACCTCGCGCCCTTTCTTTGTTTCTCACCGACACTTGCCCCTTCTGTATTTCACTGATCTCACCTCATTACTAATAATCTTCCATTAATAGTAATCCTCTCTTACAATGAGTGACTTAATCATGAAGCCACTTAAAAATTAAAATTACCTTATGCGATGATGGAGATAAGATTATTTTTTTATCTTTTGGATCAGTGATGATGGTAAGATAAGCATTTAAATTTTAATTTACTGTTTTCTTTTTCAATGATACATGCTACGAATATGCAAATTGAAAGCTAATTAAATATTTAGTATTTAGATAGATATCCAAAATATAAGATATTTGACATTTTTTTTTTTATCAAAGATAACATTTGTTTTTTTTTTCAATGATACATGCTACAAATATGCGAATTAAAAGCTAATTAAATGTTTAGTATTTAGATAGATATCCAAAATATAAGATATTTGACATGTTTGTTAAACCAAAAAAATACGGTAGTTTAATGAAAGATAACTCATTCTTATATTTTAAATAAAGATAAATACATTTAAATATGTGAATTGAAAGATAAATACATTCTACCGTTTTAAATTTAAAGTAATTTATCTAGTCCTAATTCAGATATTTCTGTTTTAAAATATAAATTGCTGGATTGCTTAAAACAAAAACATTATTTACACACAAAAGATAACTACAAAAATCAGTCATATATTTATCTATAATTATATTATTTTATACAATTTCAATATGTATTTTATATTCTAACATATATATTTTAATAATTCAATTTTTATATACACATAACATAATTATTAAATTATTAAATTCCTTTTAAAACATACAAGATTACAAATTAAATTACTATCTCCATACTCTAATAACTAATAAGGTCCAGGCTAAAAATAAACCTAATAAGTCGATAATATTTTTACATCTAAATCTAATATATTTAGTTATCTATATACAAATTATGCCCAATTGCATTAACCCAATCATGTCAAACTAATGGTTAACAATGAACAGAGATAAAAATTAGAGAAAATGACAAATAGATCCCTGACCTTTTGTCCGCGGACATTTTCGTCCCTAATTATTGAAAAATACTTCTAAGTCCCTGACCTTCACAAAACTTGGACAGATCAGTCGCTCCGTACAAATGCCTCCGTCAAGGACTGATCCGTCCAAATGCTTCCGTCAGGGACTGATCCGTCCAAGTTTTGTGAAGGTCAGGAACTTAAAAGTATTTTTCAATTGTCAGGGACAAAAATGTCCGCCGGACAAAAGGTCAGAGACCTATTTGTCCTTTTCTCTAAAAAAATTAATATCTTATAAACACTCAACAGGCAAACCTTGTCTCAGTCCAAGTTACTAATCACTTACTAACATGCATAATTCTCTAATCAACTGCATAAACTTCTCATAATTATTTAACTCTGTCATCTATTGACAAACAATAATGTTATTTGGAGAACCAAAAGTTGGTACATTACACAATGAACATGAAGGGAATCTTGTTACAAAAGTAAAGGAGTGTCATTTTCAAATTGATACAAGATGACACTGTTGAGTTCATTACAAAGAGGCATAAACTTGACTAACCCAAAAAAAAAAAAAAAAGAAACATCTAACACAATATCATCAAATAATAATACATGTGATACAAAATATAAACAACAATCTAGCACAACCCTGAAAATTAATATCTTATTTTTGTATCGCAAAGAATCGTATAAATTGCACTCTTGAATTACATTCGAAGCAAAAGTTGCAGAGTTGAAGGAGTTTTTTGCATTGATACAAAAACATACAGTTTTTAGAGTATCCGGTCCTGAAGATCTGTCATCAATGTATTGGCCAAGGAGCTTAGCTTCTTCCCAGTCTCACCAGCAATGTTTTTAAGGGAAGAGATATCCTGTTGTGCCTGTAAAACAAAAGAGAGTAATATATCCATTTAAAAGGCTTGAAATCCGTAGCGATGTGCGAGGAACCCTATACATTGGGGGAAATACAAGTAAAGAGCGTGTATGGAAGAGTTAGAGCTCCGAGAGTCGAGAGACAACTCTCAAAATGATCAATCATGCAAACAAATCTCTTCTACCCATACTTATATGGTAACTAACTCCCCCAACCAACTTACAAGTGATGAGCAACATGAAATTGTGGACATGAACATAGTCAAGTTTCTAAATCCAAAAGCATACCTGGAAAGATAGTCGGTTGATGAGGTCACTGGCAGCAAGATCAATGGAGCTGTCTGATGAGTCGCCAAAAAGATCAGCACTGGAGATGGCAGATGAACCCTGAAAATAGAAGACGATGAACTCTGTCAAACATCAACTTTTAAAGGCCCCGGTTTTGAAGGGATAATATAAGATATTGAATTTGCCAATGTTAATATATGATTGGATAACAGTGTTACACCCTTTTATATTATTAGTGTACCAAAATTCAAAAATCAAAAGTAAATATCTCCTAAAAAATATCAGGTTAAGAATTTGATAATCCATGGGACAAGTAAAACCTCATCTTAACTATATTAAACAATAATGCACTTTGATAAAGCATAAAAGCTATTCAGGCCTCTTAGTTAGCCATCGTTGTCCTTTTTATGACATGATTAAGGGTTTCTAGTACTATATGTCAAAATCCATCATTTCAATGTATTAACTTGATGCCTTGCTTCTCAGTATTGATAGCAAATGGCTTAACTAATTGAACATAAAACACAAACACATGGATTCCAACTTATTCAATTTACACTGGGGCGGGGGATTTCAACACTAAAAACAGTGGAAAGTTTTAGCAAGAGGCTGCTGAGAAATTATTTTTTGTCCTGCCTTGTTTTTATCTGACTAATGATTTTCGTGCCTACAAAAAACGGAATGGAGAACTATAGTTGCAATGGCCATAAAGAAATTGAAAAGAAAACTGTGCTCCCTAGAACACAATTGTGTCTACAAGGTGCATGTCTTATTATTATCTACCTAAATGTGCATATTCAGAGAATTTGAGTAATTAATTAATGGAAAAGATACATACTGAAAACTTTGACAAAGTAGCTTGCGTAGCCATGTCTGCAGCTTTGTTCTGATCTCCAAAAAATTGGGAGGAAGAAATAGATTTAGCATTTGAGAACTTCTTTCTTGCTTCGTCAGATTCTTGAATCTGATAAAGGACAGGCACCAAAACACAATATGAATCAACATGACATAAATCCATCAAAGAAGCTTAGATACATATTTTACAGATGAAGCTATAGTTAAAGAAGTCAGCTGAGACAATAGTTAAATAAAGTCAACACATATTTGGACACATGATAAAGAAGTGAGCAATATGAAGCAAAAAAATTAATTTCCAAAACAACTCAAAACTAAATGGTCAATGAGGACATTAAAAATTAATTTCACTGAAGATAAAGTCTCTCACCTAAAAGTAGGTTATACTAAGAGTGTTGTAGAAGTGCTGCAAAAGTTTACGCAAAAACTAACACTGAGCACAAAATTTAATGAACTTGATGTGACAAAAGGTTAGTTTAGTACAAAAAGGCTCTGTTGGGTAATTGTCCCAGGACAAAATTCATACACAAGGAGGCAAATATCTATTTAGAGATGGGGAGATAAGAATAAGGATACAACTTTTCTGCTCTTTACCTTGGTGTCTCAGTATTTTACGTCCATAGACACTTATAAAACACAGCTAAACAGTTCATAAGTACACATCCAGAATAGGTACAAAATCTACTAAGCAACTAGGACAGACACTAATCAATCAAATCCTCAGTATGTACCTAGTATCTAGTTAAAGTGGTTGAGTTTTGTATATGAAGAAAGAGAAAAAAAATATTAATAGAGTGTTTAACCTAAGAGAAATCGGAAAATTAAAAATAAAAAAGTGCAGAAAAACATGTTAAATATGTAAGTAAGCCGATTTTCCTTACGGATAAAAATTTTTAGGCATGGGGCTTACTTGCACTTTAGTTGGACTTGGCCCAGATTTCCTAGGAAAACCATTGTCCATCCCGAAGTCTGCAAAGAAGCTTGATGACTTTGGTGGAGCAACATGACCATGCATATTTGTAGCCAGACCTCCAGAATTCATCTCAGGTGCTTGGACATGTTCTACATACTCAAACCGAGATGTTGATGGCCCGGCAGGAAAACTGCTTTTTGTTGAGGTGGGTACTGGAGCAGGTGGTTCTTCAGGCTTCTGGTCATAAAGAGACTCACTTGGCTGCATTTCATAATAATAATTCATAAATAATCAATTTTCTAAAAAATGATCAACCGCCACTAAAATATGAGTATACACACATGCCCCACGCCCACGCATATATTTGCATACCTTTGTTGTGAGCTTCCGGGCACCAAGTCCACTAGTCTTGCCAGGTTTTTTGGTACCAATAGGCTTCTTGACAGTGCTGGAGACGACTGTATGTGAAGCTCTTGGGGAAGTGGTCTTCTCAGGAATTTCAGGCTTTCCTAGATTCTTTTCCTTTGGTAATCCATTGGTCTTTATTTCAGGAAGTCCATTAGGTGCTTGGGAAGAGTGAGAATCAACAGGTGATGACGATGAACCTGCTTCCTCAGCCATACTCTTAGCAACTTCCTTAGAAAGAAGTTGTTTATATAACTCTGCAGCTCTTGACGTATACTTGGCCTCTATTTTACCACCATCAGTCCATCCATGCTGCTTAAAGAAAACCTGTGCACGATTGTTTCCTCCAAAGCTCATCATTTTTAGCTGTTCAGGACTCCACGAGTCTAAATTTGTAGATCTATATGCAAAAAGAAAGCACATTTAATTCACAAGAGATTCATCTATCTCTCCTATCCTTCTATTGTGCTTCACCCTCCCTTTTAATAGAATATATTTAACAAAACAAACAACCAACTAAAAAGAGAAGAGGGGGATCGACTGGGGTGAAACTCAGAATTGAAGATGTGGACGGGAATAATCTCCTCTTAAAAATTTGTCTACACAATTATAGGTAAACATAAGTTTTGGTTGTTCCAGTTTGACTTCATTTAGTGTCAATTGTCTATTTAGTCTCTCCACTCAAGAATCTAGATTCTCATTTCACTGACAACTTGAGGAACCTAAGAAAATAATACCCATCCATTCAATAATGAGGAAAGGCAACACGAGAAAAGGAAAAAAAAAAATCAGAAATGCTAACCTCAGAATTCTAAATGCAATGAATATCAAATTTGAACAAACAATAATAATATGGAAATATTTCCAAATCACATCAAAAAGCTTGCCAAATACCGATTCATCATGATTCCATTAAATGAGGCATGCCAACTAGTTGCAAAAACCAGGAACACATGCAGCCATATACCGACATCCACTATTTGCTCCCACCATGCCTTTCATTGCACAGAACTAACCACCCCAATTTACTAATTCCGCAAGGGAAACATGGATCTACTAAAAGCCCAATATTTTGGAGACGAAAAGCCTAAAGGATGAAGATTTACAATGGGATTATAGATCACCTACCAACAAAGGAACACTAGATTTGCATCCAACTCAACCAGTTGCTGCAAGCAGAGCATCAACCTGGAGACCCAATACCTCATTGGCTAATGCACAATGAGATTGACATCTTCATTATTGGTCAACAATAAAACCTTGTAACTACCTTCTAATAAACCCACATATACCACAAATCACATAATAATCTCCCCATTACCAAGTCTAGGACTCTGATGCCACACTTAGGAGCACAATCACAATTTCTTCAGCTGGTCAATTGTTAAAAAACCAATTGGCCCATCTCCTTGAGTTTTAAAAGGTAGCAACATGCATACCCCACAATTTGCACATCCATTAACAAGTTTACCTCATATATATAATATTATTAATGAAAAAACAAAAACAAAAGCACATTCAGCTCCAAGTTCTTCTAGCCAATGCAGATTGCGCCAGCCCAAAATCCCAACACAAGAGAACAGCCACTACACCACACGAACAAGAATTAAACAAAACCAATATAACTTGCCTGACGAAGCTGATGTGCACACCAAGACTCCGGTGAGTAGCGGAGCAATCGATGCAGAGGAAGATCCCGTAGGTAACGGAGGCCCAAGTTGGGTTCTTAGCATTGCAATCAAAACACATCTGAAAGTAACAGATCAAACAAAAACACGCACACAAATAGACAAGAGTTACCAGATCTGAATCTGAATACCCCAAATCTCAAAAAACACAAAATGAAGAATGAAAAGGAGTTGGGGGAGGAATGAGGGACCTTGTTTTCGGGCTTGGACTTGAGTTTACGGAACACTGCATTCTTGTCGGTGAAGCCTTCGGAAGCCATTGGAGAAGAAAGGAGGGAGAATGAAATGAAAGGAGGTGGGGAATGGAGAAAGGGGGGAAATGGGGAAATGGGTATTGAAGAAAGTTTGGTTATTTATGGGAAATGGGAAATGGGGTTTGAGGGGGGTGGTGTGCTTGGTTTAGAACAGAAGCACCCTCCTCCTCCTCACAAACACACCAAAATCAAATCACCAAACTGGAGAAGTGCCTGTAAATGGCAAAATTTCTATTCCATCTATTATTGTCTCTCCTATAATAAAAATTAAATTCCTTTTTTATTTTAAAATTCTTTTCTATTCACTCATTAACTAAATATCTCAATTAGTAAAATATAATTATAAATATATATCATTTATGTTAAATACATATTAAAATCAATCCCAAAAATTAATTATTAATATAAAATATATATTAAAAATGAATTAAATAGTATTTATATATATATGAGTTAGATTAGAGTGTATATTGTTTTTCTTAACTAGAGTTATTGGGTTTGGGGCTTTGAGCAATAAATAAAGACTAAGCAATTCTTTTTTTTATTATTTTAGACTAATCAATGGTAAAAGAATCATGTTCCTATCAGATCTCCAACCAAAAAAAAAAAGGGTTAAAAATTATAAAAAAGAAAGCCATGCAGGATGGCCTAACGGAAATGGGTGTTGGGATGTCGAGTTTGGGCTTTTCCTAAGTGGTTGACTGGTTGCTGTCCCTGACCAACACCACAAGAGTCTTGAAATATATAAATTTTGAAAAATAATCGTGTAAAATGAAAAAGTGAATGTTAAATTTATAATTTTATCATATATAAATCATACTATTTTAGTTTAAGAATAATTAGATTATCATTTTCTTATTTTATCATCGGCCTATTTATTTATTCATCTCTTGTTGCCTGTAATTTGAAGCTGGTTTGAGTTGCATTTACATCATTAGAGTCGTTGCAGATTAGACCAAAGGCTTAGTATATTACCAAACTAGATTACCTATTACACCTTCCTTTTGGATCTTGGACGGTTGGACCTTTACATATACTTTGCGTTTACTCTTTCAATAACACATTGCTTATAATCAAAAGGTCAACTTACACTTATAGTTTCTCTTTTCCTTTGATAGCGGATAATATTCTTTTTTATTGTTCATTCGTTCCTCGTAACTAACTTCAGTAATACCCAACCAAACTACCAGTCGAAATTGCAAATTCAGTAATCCAAATTAAGTTGGTCTAGCGATTAATTCACTAATCTGTTTAAACAAGTGTTACGAATTTAAATTCTATCTAGCGTATACAGCTATCTATTAGCCAGTAATAAACCTTTAAAATGGAGCTGTGATCTATGAATTAATAATTAGTTTGTCAGGATGAAATATGTTGTGAAAAATAAAAATAAAAAAAATTGCAGAAATTCAGCTTTACGTTGTTTTTTTTTTTTTTGGTCCGGGCATCTTTACTTGATATTTTCTCATCATTTGGACTTTGAGTTTTTCTGGCAGTATATTATTTGGAGGATTGGGCTTACCAAACTGTGTTGTATCCATCAAAACTTTTCTTGGCCAAAAAGGCAAAAACAAATGGTTTCTTCGACTTCCAATATGTTGGGCTTCCAACGGCCCATCCCTTCCAGTTCAAATAAACAAAGCCCAAAATAAGATTGGGCTAGTTGCCCACATCATGTTTTGTCAGGCGTTGTAGAGGGTCCATCCCCTATTTTTGTGAAACAAATCAAATAATTAGTGTAGCAAATAAATGATATAATTAATAAATATGTTCATTAATTGAATATTTGGTCGTTATCTAGTTGTTTAAGTCTTTTTTTTTTTGGTATAATAGTTTCTTCGTGTGTGTGATTGTTTTCACATGGTTCAGAATTAGACCAACGTAAAATTAATCTAATAGAAATATAGAACAATACACTACTACTTAGAAGTATCACGTGTTAACGTTCATTAAGAGCATGCTAATGATAATAACTTATTTTCTTGCTCCAAATTAAATATATAATGCATGCAACCACTATTTAGAAAATGAATCGGTAAGACCTAGAGGAAAAGGCATAACATTGTGGATTGTATTTAATTTTAAGAGTAATACTCAAAATCATTTCTTAAAAAATTTTAGTCAAACATTGTTTTAATTTTTGACAAATTTTAATTATCAAATTATCAATTTTTAAAACTTTATTTCTTTAAATATATTATTCCTCATATCATATTATTTGTTTATATGTAGAAATTAATTCAAAAATTTTAAAATGTTTTAGAAATTGACATATCTTTATTAAATAAAAATAAAAGTTAACTTATCTAATTTTTAATTAAAATTTAATGTGAAAATCGATGGATCAATAAAAAAAAAAAGATTAAAAACTGATGCATTAATTAAAATCTATTAGAAATTAAATTATCCAACTACAAAATATTTAAGAACTGATTTAAAAAATTATTCCTATTCCACAAAAGAAAAAATATAGTGTGACTTAAATAAGTCTTGAAACAAAAAAAATATACATAATAAATAAAGAGCAATGCTAGGGCCAACAACATTTGTGATTGGTAGCCATCAACTAGTCATCAATGATGATTTGATGGTGTGAGATTTTATCTAATGGCTCACCTTTTTCTGCTGGTTACATGCTGGCCAAAATACAATAAAATTACTGGCTCCTAGACTTTTTCATAAATAAAATTACTAAAATATCTATAATAATATCTAAAATATTAAGAATAATTAATAAATTTATATTATTCGAAAATCATTGAGGATGAGATGGAGATCTTCGTTAGAGTTCTCGCAATTGTCTTAGAAAAATTTCTCTCTTCATGTCTGTTCTTGCAAAAAAAATCTTCATCTCTAAATTCTCATTTGAAATAATAGCTGCGAAAATGCCCACGTGTCAGGGAGATTTGCCACCGTAGTTATGACGAGCAATTTCAGTGACACTTCTCCTACTCATTATAATTAGGGATGTCTCCGAAATTGCACCAAATTAAAATACATACGATGCCACACAATTCCTCTGAGCAAGCACATGCTTGATAATTAATTACAGGTCTTGTCCTCTTATGCCCTATAAAATAACATGCGTTATACGTGTTTCCTCTAAATCACACACCATATCCTCATACTCATATTGCTTTAACTAGAATAGAAAATATCAAACCAAATCAAATATAATAACAAAAATAAACATCCCAAAAATAAAATTGTCATTCTCACTGCTGCTTCCGTTACTCTTGACTCCTGTCTTGGCTGGTAAATCAAATAATCAATAATTAATATAGTCCACTTTTAAAAAAAAAAAATAAGAGAAAAAGATAAATAGGTTTCTAACTTTTTGTCCTGCAGATATTTTTGTTTCTAATCATTGAAAAATATTTTTAAATTTCTGACCTTCACAAAATTTGGACGGATCAATCCCTGACGGAGGCATTTGGACGAATCAGTCCTTGACGGAGGCATTTGGACGGAGGGACTGATCCGTCCAAGTTTTGTAAAGGTCAGAGACTTAAAAATATTTTTCAATGGTCAGAAATAAAAATATTCGCGGGTGAAAAGGTTAGAGACCTATTTATCTTTTTTTTAAAAATTATTTTATTTTATTTTTTTGGAGGGAGGGGGGAGGTGAGGGTGAAAAATCATTTTTATTTAGTGGATAATATAAATTGCTTGGTGTAAAAAGGATGCATTATTGAGTAGTCGGGGTTGTATTCATTGATTCGTCCATATTATGGTTTTAATTTTGATTCTCTCGATTATGAAGAAATGATAACCATATAAGTGTGGCCCCTGAATTTGATAACTCATTATCATTCAGTAACGTAACTTCAACTTTATGCCAACTGGACCAATATGCCACCCATGTAACTGTGGAAGGACCCTAAAAATTGATTATGTACAAAAAAAAAGGGAAATATTATACGTGCTTAAAAATTTAAATTTTTAACAGGAATTCTTTATGAGGCACAAACCACCAGATAGAGTAGTATTTTATGTGAATTAATATTAGAGAAAGTTTAGGGAGTTGTGTGTTTTGTGACCAGCACTTAACCATTAAAAGAAAAGTAAGTGATCTCCTACAATTAGATGTAATCTCACACCATTAAAAACACTATTGATAGCCAATTAATGGTTACAAAACACAAAAGTTGTTGGCTCCCTAGCACTCCTCTTAATATTAATCACTCGCTTTGTCTATATATATAATAAAAAAAAAAGGTTGAATACGATGATATATGTATTCGATTTTCTAAATTAGCCAAAATGTTTTACATTGACATGTATTATTTTAATAAAATCACAATATATGCATAATCAAACTTATTCATATATAGCAATCAAACTCTCCTCATAGATTATTTAAACTCCTTTACCACATACATATAATCAAATAAGTAATTAACGTTATAGCTAGTAAGTTAATTGGTGGTTGTTTTTTTTTTTTTTAATGTAAATTACGAATCATATAATATATTAAATTAAGGGATGTGCTAACATATATACGCAAATTCATGAGTATGTTAGCAATATACAGTTATACACATATTAATTTAGACATAAAAATCACACTCTTTCAATTATTCTACATTAAATTATATTTTTTGGTTAAATTTGTAATTTTATATATACACATTGATTACTTTATTAGTCTTTTTTTGTCTTATTTAATGTTTTCTCTCTATTACTTTATTGTACTAATACAACTTAATCATATATCAGTATTAATATATATCAATAATTTTATTTATATATTTATTTGTGTTACAAAAAATATGTATTTTATTAACGTAAGTAAAACAAAAAAAAAAAGTAAAACAAAACGTTTTAAGTTAAAATTGTGTGTGTGAACGAAAAACTGAAAAAACAAAAGAAAACATTAACCCTAACGTGTTTATTTAATGTTAAAATTTTAGTAAATTATTATTATTATTATTATATATATATATATATATATATATATATATTTAAAAATATTTTGTTTTAGAAAGAGAAAATTAGATAGTAATATTATTTAAGATAAAAAGAACCATAAAAAAATATCATTAATCAAGTAGAGAAAAATATTAGTAAAATAATTACTATAAGTAATATAAAATTATAATTACATTTAACTAAAAATTATAATTTGATGTGAAACTATAAATGTACTGAGCTCCATTTAAGAGTTTGTCACTACATGCAGTAGGCGGGATTTGAATTTTCGACACTTATTTAAGCGGACTAGTGAGTTAACCACTAAATCAATCCAATTTAATTATACAGAATGAAATTTTATTTAAAACTCGACCATAGCTCAAGAATTTATACTTAATTTCCCTATCATTAGCAGCAAGTTGCATGGGCTGTCACCAATTTAGTATAATGATGTGTGGTAAAGGCATGAAGAACGTGCGCGTTTGTCCTTATTGGGCCCATGCAGGCCACGCCTATCATCCATTATTGACTGTCTTCCTCACACTTCCCTTTCATATATCCCCTTCCCTTTTCTTGAATCTTCTCTTATCTCTATTCTATAATATGCATATATTCAATGAATTTCTATTATTTTAGCGGTTAATTTAATAGTTTAATTAAATAAACATCAAAATTCGAATAATTTTGTTTAATATATATAATTTATTAATTAACGATAAATTTTTAAATAAAGTTTAAAATTATGACAGATTAATTATTAATCTACCAAACTAAAAGATACAGCAAAAACAAAAATATACTATGCATATACTCCTCATCAATTTTTGTTATGCAAAGTTCATAATATACAACACTTTTTGGACTACTTCATTTGACAAAAGAATAAGTATAGAGAGTTACTGGCCTAAGTGTACAATGTGTACAATAGAAGTTTAAGAAGTATTAAAGATATGACCATTAGTGTTACATTATCCTGTCAGGTTACGTTTTTGGGATGAATAATTTCATGATATGGTATTATGGGTGATGTTCATTTTATTCATAAACCAAAAATTTAGTCTATTGTACACATTGTATACTTAGGTCATTGGTTCCTAGCAGTACTCTTGACAAAATTATCTATATGAGAACTTTTGTTGAATATGTATGCAAGTAAGCTTACATGTTCTATCTTGAGATATAAACACTACTTATTATGCTGCATGCACAATTGCACACCACCCATGTGTTTCACACCATTAATTATTGTCTTTATATCAATAATTAATCTTCTACTCCTGTTACATGTTAGAAATTAATGATTATTCATTATTTCTTCAAACATATTAATCTCTTAGCTTGCTAATTAGAGCTATCAATAACTTTTCAATGATAACATACCATAAATGCTTAAAGTTTATCATGCCACTCTGGATTATATTGAATTATTTTATACAGAAATAAATAAACCCTAATTAAATTCTAAGGTTTTAAATGTTTAAGAATTAGAACCTAAATTAACAAAAAATGAAAAAGAAAAAATTTTTAAAATAAAAAATAGTTTGGTTTATATTTTTATTTTCAGTTTTTTTTTTTAGGATTTTTAAAATAAAAAATAGAATACAGTAATATTACATAAACAAAACCTCTTATTTTCTATTTTCATCTCTTCTAAAAATTATAAAAACTGAAAACAACGAAAATAAAAATAAAAAAGGGTAAATTAATAAAGTACTAAACGCATTATTTTTTTCATACAAAGTTCAAAGAAATCCCACCGGCCAATCATTGAACACAAGAAGACCAATTAAGGTGTATGTTACGAAAGCTAAAAGGGGGGTTTAAACTTTAAGCTAGGAACATGTCTTCGCCTAACTCTACGCGGATTATTATTAATTAATTAATTCTTTCAAAAGTTGTTGACATATGTTCTTTCAGGACTCAAGAATATCATTCATAGCTGAATGTATTTCTTGGTAGTAAAACGTGTTAAGTCTTTAAAATACCTCTAGTCATATTATATTTTATAGACTTAATTTTAAAATTTAAAGTTTTAGATAAGTGATACTTTTTTATTTTTTTTATAGAAGCTAAACTTTATCCTTAAGAAATATAGGTAGCTAGGGTTCAAATATAGCTTCTTCTTTTTTTTTACATTCAGAAGTAGGGTTGGAAGTGAGTCGAGTTGAGTCGAGCTAGACCAAGTTTAAGCTCGGCTCACAAAAATTGAGCTTGACTCACGGCTCGACTCATTAACAATCGAGCCTATTTCTTAAGCTTAAACTCGACTCACCGAAAGCTTACGAGCTGGCTCAAATAATAGAAATATAAATACATAATCTATAATTCTATATCAATAAATTATAACTTATATTTTTTAAAAAATATTTAAAAAGATCAATTTTATATATTATGTTCAAACTCGACTCATTTAATTTATGAGCTCAATTCCAAGCTAAAATTTGGCTCACTAGCTCACGAGCTTAGCTTATTGAGCTATTAACGAGTCGAGTTCGAACTAGCTCATGAATTGGCTTGACTCACTTCCAACCCTACTCAGAAGTAGATATTCGCTACATAAAATTTGCAAAACTAATCATGTGTAGATGATCAATTAACAATTATGTATAAAATTACACTATGTAACATACTAAAAATTGAGGGGATAAAACTTAATTTATTTTATGAGTTTTTACCTAATAATCAATTAAGTTTAAACATATTCTGTTTGGTTCTTATTGATTTTATAATCATAAATTAAGTTAATTATTTTGTTACAATCTAATTCATATAATATTTATGTGTGTAGTTAAGTGTGCTATTATGTCAGCCTAATAACTAAGTGACGTTGTATTAAAGTGTTATAGTCAATTTGCTACCTCAATGAACAAAATTATAATAAATCACTTGCATTTCTAAATTTATCTATTATTGATGATGGATCAAATTAAACTTTTTAAAGGACCAAATTGAATCTCACACCTTGAGTACAATGTGAGCTAGCCATTGGACTACTATTCTATAAAAGTCACTAGAACAAAAATTAATTTTAGTGATAATAATATAATAGTCATTATATGTCATATTTAACTTATATTTCTATGATAATTATATATTTGTTGTTATTATTAAATTTTATAATGACAATTATATATTTTTTACAATTATTAAAAAAATATTACTGACAATTATATATATAATTAATACTAAAATTTTTTAAAAATAAAATATAAGATAATTAATATCTAATTATTAGTAAAAATATTAGTAATTATTTTTATTATTATTAAAAATAAAATAAATAATCACTAAAAATAATTTTTCTAATCGTGAGTTAACTTTATCTAATAAATTAGTGAAAAAATAAACTAAATTCATGGTTATAAAACTCAAATAGAAAAATCGATTATCAAATAAAAACTTGAGAACCAAACTAATTACTTCTTCTATTTTAATCTTTTACTTTTAAAAATTAATATATTTATCGCTTTTATTTGTTGAGTTCATTAAGACTACGAATACATTATTTTTTTTTAGTGAATCCCATAAATAAAAACAACAGTTATTTTAAAATAGAAAAAATATTATATAAAAATTGAACCTAGCTATTTCGGTCTGATCCAACAAAGATTATGGGTCTAATTACGAATCATTGACTCACCGGATATTCGACCTAAATTTAGAAGTGATCCATATGTCATTTAATGTTTTATTGAAAAGACCTGAACAGCTAGGGTAAGCTTTTAGACAAATAAATTTTAGATGAGAGATTCATCCGAATTCAAAATATAAATGGGGAGGGACCTACCCCTCTCCAAAAATACGTCATTTTTTTATCCTAATTAGTCGTCTTATCGTACAGATATTGACTTTAATATCGAAATATTCTTGCAGGTGACTCCATCCGCTAACTCACCGACGACTCAGATAATCATCTTACTCACGAAACTCATGCTCAAGCTCAGATCCTCCATCTCAACTAATTGCTCTAACTCTAATACCACCCGAACCGCCATTCACCCGAACAATAACCGAACACTAGCCTTTAGATTATCTTTAAAAGAGACGTAGTTTAACAAATCATGCATATGTTTCACATTACTAATATGATATTAGGACAGCGCGTGTATTATATAAATAGAAATAAGGTGTTCCACTACAATACAACAATAGCCTCTTTAATGTCCTTTGCTGACTTAGTTTGTATTTTGTAATGATGCATCCTTCGATGATGAGTTACGGACACAACAAGTACCATTGATTGCGAGTTTCATTTTTCAATTGCTTTGCACTAATTTTTAAGTATTATTAGAAATAAATTCTATCGTGAGGTTTAAAAGACTTTATTTTATATGCGATATATTTTCTTCAAAAAAAACTATTTACAAGTACAAAGTCAAATAAACAGATAGAAAGATTCGAATTAACTCGTCCCCAAGTTAAAATTGAAAAAAAATGGGTTAATGAATTTGTTGAGTCAAGAAAATGTAATTTCGACTCAATTTGTCCAAGCTGATAAATTAAGCGGGTTAGCTTGTTAATTTGGTTCGTTTTTTTTTTTATTTATAAAAAAAAAAAACTAAACTAGAAAAACTAGATTGATAATTTTAGTATTTTAAACTTAATTAATATACATATAACTATAAGTTAAATTTTTTTATCAAATATTCATATATATTTATTTTAATGCATTGACAATATAAAATATTTTACACAATCGTGCAATCATATACGTTTTTTTAGATGACCATTTATGCGGTTAATTAATATAAAAAGTACTTTAACTAATGTGATATTACGTAATTGAATATATATGTAATTTTACACTAACAGCAGTACATCAAAATTAAATTTATATTTTATACTAAACTAATAAAAGTTTAAAAACATAATTAAAAATATTAATATTACAATAACAAGAATATTAAAAAAAAATCAAACGAGTCCATTTATGGCTGTTGAACTTGAATCCACTTAACTCACTAGTTATTTAAATCCACAACAATAATCCGCTTATAAACAAATCATATTTTTCATGAGTCAATTTACTTTTAATATGGTATTAAGTATCAAGTAACTAAGGTTGAAAGTCAATATCTCTAACATCAATAATTGACTCTTACGCGGACTCGTTGACTGTAGACAGTGTCTACATGCATGTGGTGGGAGTTTCCTATTAAGATGTATTGCTTAATCTTTGGGACAGGTACCGTTTAAGGGCCTTGTGTACCTAATTTTTAAGGCACATTTTAAGCATAGTATAGCAGACCAATCACATGGACATGGGTGCCCCCATTTTTGTGTCACGAGAGAGTAACATTTAATTAATTTCATCTACAATACTATTTCAAGGCTAGTATACTTCCCTATTCCATTGCACTTTATAGATTGGCCATATCTTGCAATAACTCTAACGTGGGGGACATCTCCATCACCCTTCATTCCTCAATAATCAATTATCCATCTACTTTTAACTCCCACCGTCCATGTGAAATGGTGAAATCAATCCATCATTTTTTCTCTCTTTTCTTTTTTTGTTATATGCTCAATCAATCAATCATTTACCTTATCTTTTTAATATTACCATTTTCATGCAATTATTAAACTAAGAAAAAAAAGACAAATAAGTCCTTGACGTTTTGATATACAAACATTTAAGTCTTTGAGAATTTGAAAATATATTTAAGTCTGTGACCTTTTTAAAATCTAGACATATTGATCTTTCATGTTCTCTTGGGTCCGTCGGACTCAATGAAAAAATCAAACGTAATTTTCATTGTACTGACATGGTTGATATGGATGCACACATGAGAGAATTTTTAAAATTGGACAAATTAGACTCAGTGATCGATATATCTAGATTTTGAAGAGGTCAAGGACTTAAATATATTTTTAAATTCTCAGGGACTTAAATGTCCGTAGACCAAAAAGTCAGAGATCGATTTGTCATTTTCTCTTAAACTAATCACTGATCCTCACTTTACCTAATTCAATATATTTCACTAGTTATTCGTATGAAAATATCTTCGTATATTTTCATACGAAGATACAGTCAAAATATAGATAAATGTTACCTTAAATAATTTAGTTAAATATGTTAATATATAAATTTAATAATTCTTAACTTTTTTTTTTACTAAAGATATGAGACTCGAACCCGCAACTTCTTAAATGAGTATGGGGAGACTATGCCATTTGAATTATTACTCATTGGCCAATATTATTATTTTTATATAAAAATGTTTTTGTATAAGTAATTATCATATATTTTAATTAATTCAAAATTATATGATAATTTCATTTTTTAAAAAATCAAGTGAATTCAAAATGATAAGTAACTCTAAAATTAGAAATCTTAAATTCAAATTTTAAAAGTAGAAAAGTAAAAACTTAATGACAAATCTAAACTCTTTGTCGTTCTTTCTAAAGTAATTTTTAATAGATTATTTTGCAAGGGAGATCTGATTTTATTTAGATAGATATTACTTTCAACTAACCAAGACTTTAAGTTGTTTTAAGTTTTTATTAAAATTTGATGCAGACAGTGATTTATCTAACAATTCAAATTAGGGACAAATTTGATGGCAAAAGTTTGTTGAGATTAAAATATCTAACAAAAAGTTACTCAAAAATTGATTTGAAATATTGCTCAAATTCAAAAGGATTTTATTTAAGCGCTATCCTTAGTTCAAGATATATATTAAGTGGTTGATTATATTCGAAATGTAAATAAAAAGTTAAAAGCTACTACTGTACGGACAAAGTCCACATTCAGTGGCCACCGCCAATGTGGAACGCTTTGATTTTTCACTCCGTGGCGGCTATAAACAACAATTTAATTACTATTAGTATTAAAATATAAAAATTTGTCTTTTCTTAACGAGTGCACAACACTCATTATCAACAAATATTATTTGTAGGTAAATATATATTTTATTTTTAATATATATTTTATACTGATAATTAATTTTAATGTCTAATTTTAGTATATATGTAATATAGTCAAAAAAATAACACAATGTTATGATTATGATAATAATAATTTAACGAAAATGTATTTTTTTAAATTTTTTTCATTTAAAAAAATAAAGTATAATTTTTTATTATTAATTTTATAAATAAAATCAAAATAAAATATTAAAATATTAAAAAATTAAAAATTATACTTTAATCTTTCAATTTAAAAAAATTAAGACGATCTGTTTCCCAATTTAACAGAGTAAAAATTAAAAACAGAAGTTATGATGAAGAGATAAGGAGAATTAGCAAGTGAGGGAGTGGGATCAAAATATGAATCACGTGGTGATGTGTGCATGTGTGTGTGTGGGGGTGAAAGCAAGAAATGATTGGCTTCTTTTGGCAACGATGTGTGACACTGTGACTCTCACTTTTTGTCACGCCCAGTTTTCTTTTTTCTTTTCCTCCCATTACACTCCGCGTTCGCCACTAAATAATTTTGCATTAACCTACTTAACAATTATTTAACTCCAGTTAACTTATAAATTTTTAAATCTTTAATTTTATCGATTTAATGATGAATTTGATTTTTAAAATCTTGGTTTTACGTGTTTGTGTTATATTACAAGTAATGACAGACTAAAAAATTTGAAGAACAAGAACAAAAATATATATACTAAAATAAATTTTGTTGAATATTATTAATTATATTAAAATATAATATAAATATAAAATTAAAATGAGTTAATGAACATTTTTATTTTTAAAATATTATTTATTATATATAATTTATAAAAATATCTTTTTTTAATTCCTAAAATTTAAATTTATAACATTTTAATTAAATTATAAATAATTTGTTATCCAAAATAATTTTATTTTTATATATTTTTATACACATTTGATAATAAAAGATTCAATAAATTAGCATATTAGCACATAATGATATACTAGTTTTTATAATTTGAAATTAGAATCGTATATAAATATAAAAAAAATTAAACTTGTTTATTTAAAGTATGTTTATATAAAATAATAAAAATTTAATTCACAATTTTTTCCTTTTTTTAAATAATTAAATTTTTATATAATTTTTAATTTAATTTTGATATAATGTCAAGATTAAAGATTTTATACATCTATTTAATTATATATTATAAAAATATTTTTTATTACTATTTTTAGAAAAAAATATATCTTAAATTAGTAAATTGATCAATTCACTTTAGAAATTTATATGCATCATAAATTATATATATATATATATATATATATATATATAAAATAGAACGGAAAAATAAATAATAAATAATAAAGATCAATAAATTGAGAATAAAATAAAATATATAAAGTCATAAAAAAATAAAAAATTATATTAATACTTAAATTATAATTAATTGAATTAAAATTTACAATTGAAAATATCAAAAAGAGAAATAATAAAATTGGAAGATATATAGAGTCATAGAAAATTATATAGAAAAAAATATAAAAAATTTATAATTTACCTTATGATGAAGAAAAAATGATCACTAGATAAAAAATTTTAAAAACAAAGTTGAAAATACGAAATCAATAAATAATGAGAGATTTGGTGTCTCACTATTTTATTTTCTCTTCACTTCAATATTGATAATAATTTAAAAAAAAATTTAAGAAGAGGATTTAAGGGAATAAAGAAGTAATGACTGAGATTTAAAAATAGGAAAATATTAAATTTAAATAGGTTAACCAATAATCAAAATACTGGAGAAATAAAAAAGTGAATTTGAAATTTTGAGTAACTAGACTTAGTCTATTTATAGTAGAGTGATTTAAATCTTGAATTGAAAATATATTATATATAGATATAATTTTAAAAAAAAAAATAAAATTTCAGTGGAGGCAAGTAGGGTTGGAAGTGAGTCAAGTCAACTCATGAGCCAATTCGAGCTCGACTCGTTAATAGTTTGATAAGCTAAACTCGTGAGCTGGTGAGCCAAGTTTGAGCCTAGAATTGAGTTCATAAATTAAATAATGAGTCGATCTTGAGTTTGGATAAACTCAATTCATTAGCTCGTGAGGTTGCTCGATTATATATATATATATATATATATATAATTATTAATACATATATCCTATATGCATTTAATCTGTATTTTTAATATTATATATATTAGTTATTTTATTTATTTAAAATTTTATATTTATATTTTATATATAATTTTGATGTAGGACATAAATAAAAAATTTACAATTTATTGATAGATAAACTGATAAACAATATATAAAATTGATCTTTTTAAATATTTTTAAAATATACAAGTTATAATTTATTGATATAGAATTATAGATTATGTTTTTATTATTTGAGTCAGCTCGTGAGTTCGAACCAGCACATGAGCTTTTCGGCTGAGCCGATCTTGAACTTAAGAAACAGGCTCGATTGTTAATGAATCAAACCGTAAAACAAACTCAATTTTTATGAACCGAACTTAAACTTGGTCTAACTCAACTCAACTCGACTCACTTCCGGCCTAGAAGCAAATGTCCTCCTTTCTTACGTTGGTCTGTGCAAAAAGAAATACTAGCACTTATTTATAACAAAAATAAAACCCTAATACTAATGAAAATAATAAATATCAATACTGATACTAAGAAATCATATTTAACAATTTTTTTACTATGATATAATTTATCCTGATTTCTGAAAAAATAAGTTTGAGATTAAATAGAAAATATATATTAAAAATATATAAAATAATTTATGTTTATATACATAAAATATATATAATAGCGAATTTTGTGCTAGTTTTTTTTTTTTTTTTTTTTGTACACATCACTTTTTATATATATAAAATATTAATCACACAATATCAAATAATAAAAAAAGGAAAAAATTACGGCTATAAATTTCTCTGATATAAAATATCTTACTTCATAAAAGAGAAAAGAATACAAATTAAAAGATGCATCCAAAAGATTCAATTTGGGGGTGGGGGTGGGAATAACCATAAAAAATGAAAACTTGGTAATTTTATTCTGAGTTTGTTTACAATTTTATTTCTATGTTAATGATCCGAAATTGAAGGGAAAAAATTGAAAAATGAGTTTAGAAATTGATTCTTGGTATGCACCTTTTAAATAATTTTTCAAATATTATCATAAAATATATTTGTCAAAAAACAATGATTACATTTAATACATACACTTCGTTATGTAAAGATTTTTCTTTCTCTTAATTTGTAAAGAAGTCAATAAAAATTTAAATTAAAAAATTTTAATTATGTAAATTTTAATATTATATCATAAAACCGTTGAAATAAGTTGATAGATCAAATGCTAATTAGATATTAAAATACCAAAAGTAAATTAACAATACTAATTTATGAGTAAACCCTAAATTCTAAATCTATATAAGATAAGTATACAATATTAAAGACTAGTTACATCAATTTGTCCTTAAACCCTTTGGTAATGGTGTAGTCACTGTTGAGCTCAAACTCAATCAATCATTCAAGTTATCCAACCAGTTAGGTTTAGCAAACCAAAAAGAATTCACACTCAATAATAGAAATCTAATATAAAAAAACTTTTAATATGAATAACTTATCACAAAAATTTAAAGTATTAAATAAAAATATATAAATGATCAGGTCTAAGATTGTTGTTAATACATTAATTTTTCAAATATATATTTAGTAGCATTTAATAATTTTTCTACACAACTAGAGCTATAAGTGAGTCGAGTTGAATCGAGCTAAGCTAAATTTAAGTTCGACTCATAAAAATTAAGCTTTACTCACGGTTTGACTAATTAATAATCAAACTTATTTCTTAAACTCAAACTCGACTTTATTTCTAAAAACTCACAAACGGATTCAAATAATAGGAGCATAATTTATAATTCTATATTAATAAATAATAACTTATATATATTGAAAAATAAAAAAAATTAATTTTATATATTGTCTATCTATTAATTATAAATTTTTTATCTATATTTTACATTAAAATTATATATAAAAAATGACTATAAGATTTTAAATAATTAAGAACATTAATATATAACTCTGTTATTCTCTTTTATTCTGAATAATTTAAATAAATTTGTTATGTTCTATTTCATCATCTATTTAATCTATAATAAAATAAACAAAATATTATAACTTAAATATAACAAAAAAAAACATACATCTATATATATATATATATATATATATATATAAAATTTAAAATGTTATAACTTAAATATATATAATCAAGTCGACTTATAAACTAATCAGACTCAAATTTAACTCATTTAATTTATAAATTTAATTTAATTTTAAGTTCAAATTTTGAGTTGATATATATATATATATATATATATATATATATATATATATATATATATATATATATAAGCGCTTATTCCCTCATCAGCTTACACAATCCGACAAAAACTACCGAAATCCCAATCTATGAAGTGCTAACACGTTAGACCACAAAAATCCATATTAGTGATGTATTATAGTTCTTGAAATAATAATTCACAAGAAAAGATTTTTGAGGTACACAACATTGCACAAAATAAAACATTAGAGACTGGGCCAGGCCAAAATTGTATTTATATCTCTATATATACTAGGGAGTGGGGGTGGTTTTATCACATGGGCAAGTGGAATATACACGTGATTATAAAGAGGGAAACCAGTAAAATAAAATATAAGTTTATACACACGACACGCATGAACCAAAACGTGACAAAATAGTTAAAATAAAATTGCTTAACAATAGTTTAAGACAAAAGTGGTTCATTTGTCAAGCAAGTTGCTGTTTATTGAATTAACCAAAATAATAGACAATAGAATCATAATAACGACCTAGTAAAGCATCGTGAATATCTCTCCCTATGACAACTCACTCTCTTCTTTTGCTTTATCCAATTCCTTCTAGAATTTAATTCAATTTTTACACTGTCACTCTCACATGATAATATACACCTATAGCAGTACATAAAAAATAAAGTAATTTCACATCCTTTTAAATTTTGATATAATTATTGTAATTTGAATTGGTTCGTCCGAACACTAGGGAGGCCGAGCTTAAGCGCTTCCGAGTGAGTTGACACCGAGGAGAAAGAGCTTGACGTCGGCCGGAAGTCAAACACCGCGGCGGAAATACCTGCACAAGATACTCCGACGCTCAAGTCAGCAGTGATTCACAGTGAGTAAGTTAAGAGAAAAGAGTGAGAGAGTAAGAGAGTGGTAGAACCTGAGACCTAGCCAAGCATATTAGCTAGGTTTTATAGAAGTTGTCTTCTGCCCGTTAGTGGATAAGTCCTAGTTTATAGGTTAGTTGAGATATTCTGTTTTGGTGCTATAAACTAGTTGAGCACGTTTCCTATTTTCAGTTGAGTGATGCTGTTTCGGTCCTGATCACGTGCCGAGATTTTCGGACGCCTGATACGGGACCGAGCTTTATGATGCACGTGTCTTTTTATTTGAATGGGTGAGGCCGAGTTTATCTGCTTTTGTTCCGAGCTTGTTTAACATGACGTCAGCCTCGGATATTTGTGTGCCGAGTATTTCGGGCGACCGAGGATACAGGTAACGTATCATAGCCCCCAAGCTTGCCTTGGTTTGGACAAGACTAAGGCGAGCTTTGTATACTTCGGATGGCAAAATCCTCGGTCGCTTGGTTTATTATGTGTGCTCCTTACAGCCCCCGAGCTTGTCTTAGTTTTGGCGCATTGGTGTTTTGAAATGGTTTGTGGCATTTATTGCCTGCGTTGTTCTTCGTGTGGTAATGAATGATTGATTTGATTGCATTGTAAGTTTCGAGGAGCCCCTGACCGTTTGATCTGCTGAGCGTTGATCGTGGGCTTTCTAAGGGTGTAGATCAGAGGGAAACGTTTCATATGTAACTTCCTTTCCACTATGTAATAAACGTGCTCCCCTTCTCTAATATTTTTCCTTTTTGTGCTCGGTGCTTCTGCGTTTTCGGAGAAAATGAGTAAGAAAGGTGAGTGTTGATTCATCTTCTTGCTGCTTCTCTCTTCTTCTCTTACTTTTGATTTTCTGCTCCCTGTTCTTTTAAAATGTCTAATGAGGGTGAGGGGGGTTTATATAGTTGGGTTGATTCTAGGGTTAAGGAGTATGTGTCTCAGTTCAGTGATAAAGAGTCTGTTAATATGCTGGGTTCGAATGTTTGGGTTAGGCGTGGTAGTGATATAAGGATAGAGATACTTCCCTGTGGTGTTGATGATCGGGTTTTTCATTCTCGTGATGATTGGGCTTACTTTTATATGTACAACTGCCTTTTTACTGAATTGGGAGTTAGGGTCCCTTTTACTGATTTTGAATGTGGCGTGCTTTATTGGTTGAATTGTGCTCCGAGTCAACTTCACCCAAACTCCTGGGGGTTCGTTAGGGCTTTTGAGGTGTTGATGGAATTCCTTGAGCAGCCGCCCTCTCTTCGGTTGTTTTTCTCCTTGTTTCAAGCTAAAGGGGTTAACCGAGGTCTCTGGGTTAATCTAAGTAGTTACCCCCGTCGCGCTATTTTTGGCCTCTACAAGTCTTCTTTTAAGGATTTTAAAACCATGTATGTTAAAGTGAGGAGTGTACCCGAGGAGTTTCCTTTTTATTTAACTGAGTTTCTTGTTGAGAAGTTCCCTTTGTCTTGGTGTTCCGAGCCTGTGCAAGCTTTAGACGTGGATGATAGGTCAGTTGATGATCAACTTGTGATGGAGTTTCTGTTTGAGAAGTTGGGCCCAAAGGGGTTGCTATCTGTGTCTGAATTGTTAAAATGGGATTCTGATAGAGAGGCGGTTCTGAGATATCTAGGTAAATTAGTTGTTTTTTTGCTTAGTTTGTTGTTTTGTCCTTGTCTGTTCTTACCTTGTTGGCTTTTTGGTGCAGGTGAGAAGGTGCCTACGATTACTACTGCTGGCTTGAAATCATTCTTCAATCAGCGGAAGAAGGCTGAGAAGGAGAGCTCGGCTACTAATGCTGATAAAGGCCCTGTGATTCAGTCCGAGGCTGCTCTTAAGTCTAAACGAAAGAGGGGTTTTGCAAAAGAAAAAATTGCTGAGGCTTTCCTGAAGGAAGGGGAGTCTTTTGTGGAGCTTCAGCGAGTGGAGTCTGCTTATGAGTCTCAAAAAAGACTGCATGGCTATTCAGAAAATGTTCATTGTCGTTCATTATGGGGAAAATTGTATCCTTTTTCTGTCATGGCTGATGAGCTTTGTTGCTTCCCGGATGATATGAAGATGATCGAGGATGTCGGCCATGTAGGAGTGAGCCGTTTTATGCAGGTGAGGGTTGTATTTTGTCTTGGTGTGCGTTTGTTATATTGTGTTTGATGTTCTTTGTTTTTGTTTCTAGGTGATTGGTGCACGTATGGTAGCTGTTGGTCGTGCTCAAGAGCTGATTTTTGAGAGAGAACACAAGTCTGCTCTGGATGTTGCTGAGCTATCTTCAGCTTTGGAGAAGAAGGAGAAAGTTATTACGGAATTGTCCTCCTCATTAAAGTTGAAAGAGTCCGAGCTTGCTGAGGAAAAACGTCTTCACCTCTCTTGTGCAGAGGAGATGAAGACTGTTCAGGCTGACAATGATCGCTTGGGGTCAAGGGTGAAGGAGTTGCAGACTGAGGTTTATGAGTCATATGCACAAGGCTTTGAGTGCGCTGTTTCTCAAGTGCGGGTGTTGTTTCCTGGATCAGATGCGAACATGCTTGATGCAACTAAAGTGGTTGTGAACGGGCAGCTTGTGGATGATGGTGCTGCTGCTTCAGATGATAGCGGGGAGTCTAGTATTGGCGATAAGGCAGACTAGGCTTTTAGTATTTGATTATTTTGTACATTTGTAGCCTCTTTTGAACTTTGTGGCTGTCTATCTTGAATTTTGTTTTTGAATATTTGGCGGTAATGTTTTGGTTACCAAGTGTATAACTTGGTTGTGATACTTTTTGTTTTCCGAGCCTATAGCTCGGCTTGGTGATGACTTATCTTATAAAATTTGATTTTTTGGATAAACTCATGATTGTGTGTTGGAAGTAATCGTATGTATCGAAGATGGCCAAAGCCATTCTCTATTTAAGTGAGCTTGTTGGAAATGAGAGTAGATGTTCTAGTGTAGAACTTGTATTTTTGAATAGAAGCGCGTTAGGTTTTGTTTAAGTGACTTGGTGATGTTGTTTGTTTGTACTTCCTCCGAGCAGTATGCTCGGCATGCGCATGTTGTATTCCGAGTATGAAGCTCGGATCAGTTTAATTAGATAAACTTTGACTTATTCTTATGCTGGTAATTTTCCGAGGAATATGCTCGGCTCGTGATGTTTAGGGTTCCGAGGCTTATGCTCGGATAGTTTGAAGTGTTTTCTAACCGAAATGTATGCTAACTGTCAAAATGAGAACATTAAGTTGTATGGATACAATGATTTGTTGCGTCCGGCCTCGTTAAAACCCTTTCCGAGTAAAACCCTTGTGTTTTGGGAAAAAACCATCGGAGGGAAAAAGAGTACCATCATTCGCTTATTACACAGGCTATGTCACGATTGATATTCCCTTAGAGAGGAGATGTTCCATGTTCCCGGGAGTTGCTCTCCTCTAAGGGTCTTTAATTTGTAAGCTCCCTTTCCGAGGTTTTGGAGAACTCGGAAGGGACCTTCCCAATTTGCCGCTAATTTGCCATGTGCTGGTGGTTTCCGTGCATCCTCTGTTCGTCTGAGTACAAGGTCTCCATTGTTGAAAGACCTGTGGACTACTCTTTTGTGGTGTCTTTACTCTAGGTATCGTTTTCTGGCTTGCTGCTTTATGGCGGAGATGTCTCTGTCTTCTTCTACGAGGTCCAGTTCAGCTGACCGAGCTTGTTGATTGTTTGGTTGGTTATAGAGCTCGGTCCTTAACGTTGGGACGCTGACCTCTACTGGAATGAGCGCTTCTGCGCCATATACCAATTTGAAGGGAGTTTCTCCTGTAGCAGATTGGATGCTGGTGTTGTAACTCCATAGGATTTCTGGAATGAGGCCGGCCCACTCCCCTTTAGCTTCGCCGAGTTTTTTCTTTAATCCCTGCAAGATAATTCTGTTAGCTGATTCAACTTGTCCGTTAGTTTGCGGGTGCTCTACTGAGCTGAAGTGATGTTTGATGTTAAAATTTGTCAGAAAAGTGGCGAGCTTATGATCTGTAAATTGTCTCCCGTTGTCCGAGATTATCTCTCGTGGGATACCGTATCTGCATATGATATTTTTCCATATAAAGGATCGCACTTTTTCTGCTGTTATGTGTGCTAGTGGTTGTGCTTCTATCCACTTGGAGAAATAATCGATTGACACTAAGAGGAACTTTACCTGGCCTGGCGCTTTCGGAAAGGGTCCGAGGATATCCAACCCCCACCTATCGAAAGGCCAGCTTACCTCTATGGTATGGAGCTCCTCGGCTGGGGTCTCTGAGAGGGTGGCATGCTTTTGACAATTGTCACATGTTTTGACTTTTGTGATGCAGTCTCGTTTTATCGTCGGCCAATAGTATCCTGTTCGCAAGATCTTTGCTGCTAATGCTCGGCCGCCGATATGGTTACCACAGACTCCTTCATGCGTTTCAGCCATGACCTCCTCGGCTTCCTCTTTGCTGATGCACTTGAGTAATGGTTGTGAATGTCCTCGCCTGTATAAGGTGTTTCCGAGCACTGTGTAGAAGCTTGCTCTTCTTCTGAAGAGCGGAAAGTTCGACTCACCTTTTGGAATGGTGCCTGTATTGATGTAATCGAAAAAAGGTGTTCGCCAATCTGGGACCTGTGTAATACTTAAAATTGTTTCTTGCTCAAAACTTGGTTTGTCAAGTGTTAGTTGGGACAGTGCCGATGTGTTTTCGGCTTGCCGTGTGGTGGCTAACTTAGATAACACATCGGCCCTGGTGTTTTGTTCTCGGTTTACATGGATAATATCAAATTCTTTAAATTTTGAAATTAGATCCTTTGTCATGAGCCAGTATTTCTCTAACAAAGGATCTTTTACCTGAAATTCGCCCTTTATTTGATGTACCACCAAGGAAGAGTCGCAGTAGGCTGTTATTCGGGGTATTTGTAGTTGTAGGGCGAGCTTTAGCCCAGCAAGTAGAGCCTCATATTCTGCCTGATTGTTGCTTGCGTTGAAGCGGAACTGTAGTGACTGTTCGGCCACCACTTTATCTCCTTCTTTTAGTAGTATCCCTGCCCCACTGCCTTCTTTGTTTGACGCTCCGTCCACATGTATGCTCCACCTGACCTCTGTATTATGTGTGTCATTAGTCATCTCCGATATAAAGTCGGCCAGCACCTGTGACTTCAGTGTTTTCCTTGATTCGTACTGGATGTCGAACTCGGAGAGCTCGACCGACCATTTTATCAATCTGCCGGCGAGCTCGGGTCTGGTTAATATCTGCCTTAGCGGTTGGTTCGTTCGTACTATGATTGTGTGGCTCTGAAAATAGTGCCGCAGTCTTCTTGCTGTGGTGATTAGTGCTAGCGCCAGTTGTTCTATCTTTGGGTACCTTGTTTCTGTTGGTTGTAGCATCCTACTGATGAAGTATACTGGGCTTTGCTTTCTTCCTGTTTCTGTTACTAAAACCGAGCTTATAGCATGGTTAGATACTGATAGGTATAAATACAGTGGGTTACCTGTCTCTGGTCTTTGGAGGATTGGTGGTGATGTTAAGTGTTGTTTAAGTTCGGTAAAAGCATTTTCGCATTCGTCTGTCCAGTTGAACTTCCTGTCTTTAGAGAATGTCTGGAAGAAGTGATAAGATCGGTTTGCCACTGCAGGTAGGAAACGTGACAGGGCAGCTATTCGTCCTGCAAGTTGCTGGACTTCCTTTACCGTTTTTGGGCTTGTCATGTTCAGCACGGCCCTGCACTTTTCTGGGTTGGCCTCGATGCCTCGAGATGTTAACATGAATCCCAGGAACTTCCCCCCTTGTACTCCGAACGCACATTTGTCTGGATTGAGTCTCATGTTATATGCTCGGAGTTGTCTGAAGATTTCTACTAGGTCGTCACAGTGTGACCCCTGCATAGGTGTTTTTGTTACCATGTCATCTACGTATACCTCCATATTGCGGCCTATCTGTTGTTGGAACACTTTGTCCATTAGCCTTTGATATGTCGCACCTGCATTCTTTAGGCCAAAGGGCATTACCTTGTAACAAAAATTCCCATGTTCTGTTATAAAAGCTGTTTTGCTTTGGTCTTCTGGGTGCATTAGAATCTGGTTATAGCCAGAGTATGCATCCATAAAACTCAAAGCTTTATAACCAGAGGCGTTATCAACTAATTTATCAATGCAAGGCAGTGGATATGCATCTTTGGGGCAAGCTTTATTTAAATTTGTAAAGTCGACGCACATGCGCCATTTACCTGAGCTCTTCCTTACCATTACCACATTGGATAACCATGTGGTGAAGCGAATCTCTCTGATGAAACCTGCATTGAGGAGCTTCTGGGTTTCTTCGAGTGCTGCTTGTTTTTTCTCTTCTCCAAGGTTCCTTTTCTTTTGTGCAACTGGTCGAATTGTTTTGTCGATTGCTAGCTTGTGGCAGATGACTTCTGGGTTGATTCCGGGCATGTCATCTGGTGTCCATGCAAAAAGGTCGGCGTTTTGACGCAGTATGTGAATGAGTCTTGCTCGGTCTGCTCCTTCTAATGCCTCTCCCACATATGTACATTGTTTGTCGTCTGTTGTTAGTGTTATTTGTTGAAGATTGTCCATTGGCCGAGGTCTTTCGCCGAGGTCTTCCCTTGGGTCTAGATCGGCTAGTGTTGCTGAGTTGGCCGTCGTGTGGATTGCTTGAACCTGGGGCCGAGCTTCCTGTTCTGTTTGGACTGGTTTTAGACCAGCGTTGTAACACTGCCGAGCTTCTTGATGGTCGGCGTACACCGTAGCGATCTTGTTTTCCTGCACTGGAAACTTGACACACAGGTGTAATGTGGACACCACTGCCCTGAATATGTTCAGTGCGGGTCTCCCAAGTATAATATTATAAGGGCTGTAACAGTTTACTATTAAATATTGAATATCAATTGATTTTGACATAGGGATCTCTCCCATTGTGGTCTTTAGCCATATGTGCCCCATGATGGGGACTCTCTCTCCGGAGAACCCAATTAGCTCTCCAGAGGAGGGTTGTATCAATTTCTCTGATAATTTCATTTTTGTAAAGGTAGAGTAAAATAGAACGTCAGCACTACTACCTAAATCTAACAATGTTTTTCTTACCAACAGCTCTCCGACCTGGATGGAAATTACCACGGGGTCGTCGAGGTTAGGGGTTGCCGATTTGAAGTCTGTTTGGTTGAAGGATATTGTGACGTCTGGTTCTTTGTCCTTCCTTGGTTGTATGGTTCCTTCGATTGCCAGCATTGCTCTATAGCTTCGCTTCCTGGCCGAGCTTGTTCCTCCTCCGCCTGCGAATCCTCCCGTTATGTGGTTGATGACTCCTCTTGGTGGATCAGGAGCCGCCTTCTCTTTTTTGTCGTCGGTGACTGCTCGCTCATATTCTACTCTGTCCGAGTTTCTGCCCTTCCGGGTCTCAATGTATTTGTCCAGGAGCCCTTGGCGTGCTAGCCTTTCCAGGAGGTCCTTTGCCACGATGCAGTCATCCGTGGTATGACCGAACTTCCGGTGGAAGGCACAATGTTTTGTCTTGTCGACGAACCGTTGATCATGGTAGTTTCCTGCTCGGGCTGGTGGCTTTATGATTTTGGCGTTGAGGATTTCTCTGATAATGTTCTCTCTTCTGGTGTTGAATCTGGTGTATGCGTTGTATTTTGACGTGGGCTTGGGAGGTTTCTTGGTGTCCCGGTTGCCTGGCGATCTGAAAGTCCTTTCCTCATCTCTCCGATGTGGCTGTTTGTCTGATTTCTGGGCTTCTCGGAGTTCTTCAATCTCCATTTGCCCAGCCGCCCTTTCTCGGAATTCCTCTAGCGTCTTTGGTTTTGTTATGGCAATGGTCTCCCGAAATTTGCCAGGCCTGAGGCCGGCCTTGAGAGCATGCAGGTGAACGGCCGGGTCCAAGTCTTGGATCTCCATAGTGGCGTCAGCGAATCTGGTCATGTAGTCTTTCAAACTCTCGTGCTGACCTTGTTTGATGGTGCCGAGAAAGTCCGAGCCATGTACATATATTCTTGACGCAGCGAAGTAATCAATAAATGATCTGGCGAGGTCTTCAAAGGAGGAGATCGAACCTGCAGAAAGTTTAGAAAACCAGAGTAACGCTGCACCATCTAGGTAAGTGGGAAATGCTCGACAGAGGACGGGCTCATTGTTCGGGCCGTTGAAGAACATCATCGATTGGAACTTCTTCACATGGGCTCGGGGGTCGCCGAACCCCTTGTACGGCTCCAGCGCGGTGGGCAGCGTAAAGTTTTTTGGCATCTGGTAATTCGTGATCTCCTCGGAGAAGGGGTTGTCGAGGGTGAGCTTTTCCTTTGGCGGGACGATGTTTAAAGGGTCCGCCGTACTTTGAGCCGAGCCTTTGGAGTTCTCTCCATTATTTTGTGTTGAGAACTCGGCTATCCTTCGTACCTCCGCCTGAAGTTCAGCGATCTGAGCCAGGAGGTCATCCTGTGAAAGTTGTGGATTTTCCTTGTCAGCCATGTCCGAGGATCGGGGATCCTGCAAAATAAGGTAAAAGACTAAACGAAGGAAACAGTGGGGTTAGATGTACTCCGGCCCCACGGTGGGCGCCAAGTGGTTCGTCCGAACACTAGGGAGGCCGAGCTTAAGCGCTTCCGAGTGAGTTGACACCGAGGAGGAAGAGCTTGACGTCGGCCGGAAGTCAAACACCGCGGCGGGAATACCTGCACAAGATACTCCGACGCTCAAGTCAGCAGTGATTCACAGTGAGTAAGTTAAGAGAAAAGAGTGAGAGAGTAAGAGAGTGGTAGAACCTGATACCTAGCCAAGCATATTAGCTAGGTTTTATAGAAGTTGTCTTCTGCCCGTTAGTGGATAAGTCCTAGTTTATAGGTTAGTTGAGATATTCTGTTTTGGTGCTATAAACTAGTTGAGCACGTTTCCTATTTTCAGTTGAGTGATGCTGTTTCGGTCCTGATCACGTGCCGAGATTTTCGGACGCCTGATACGGGACCGAGCTTTATGATGCACGTGTCTTTTTATTTGAATGGGTGAGGCCGAGTTTATCTGCTTTTGTTCCGAGCTTGTTTAACATGACGTCAGCCTCGGATATTTGTGTGCCGAGTATTTCGGGCGACCGAGGATACAGGTAACGTATCATGAATAATTTAATATGATTCATAAATACTTCAGAAAAATATAAAAATACTACAAATTAATAGATTTTTATCTTATAAATTCTTTATTTTTTTTTATTTTATTTGATATAAAACTATCTTCTTACCCTCTTTATTCTTGTAATAACATTAACAAATCTCTTAAAAAAATTTAATTTTTAAAAGCACGTAAGAATTATTCATAAGAAAAGTCTTAGAGTCAGTAATTTTTTAAAGAGTTAACCAGTATTTAATTATTAAAAGAGAATTGAATGATCTCACATCATAAAAAATATTATTAATAGTCAATTGATAGTTATAAAACATAAAAGTTTCTGACCTCTAACATTCTTTTTATCCAAATACTTAACTAAAATATGACAAAAATCAAAGCGAATAGAGAGTGAATTTTTTCTAGTAGAAAAAAAAATTGAATGCTATCCAATATTTAATCTAACTATTCATTATTTTCTTTTTTCTATTTAATTTTGATCCCACTTAAAAAATAAAAAATAAAAAATCACACTTTATTTTTTTAAGTATTTTTTTCATTGCAAAAGTCCATTTCCAAGTGAATAGACATCAAAGTTATTTTTCATTATCCTTAAAATAAGAAAAGAAAATGATGAGGTGGAGCTGATGAAAGCAAAAGGCTAAGATCAGTGAAAAAGTGGAGTCAAAATGAAAAAATGACATGGCGATATTTTGAACATTGAAACGCGTGGGCCGAGTTTTTGACGAATTTCATTCACTGCGGGAGTGGGGGCCCTTCGCGGAAGCCTACACGGATTCAACGACCCGCATGCCCAAATTCTATTTGAAGGGAATGGATTCTCTCCAATGATAAAAAAATTAGATGATATTCAGTATTTAATCTAACCATTTATTATTCTCTCTTATTTATTTTTAATTTCACTCATAAAATTAAAGGTGAGAGATCACAGTATATTTTATTAATTGTTAAAAAAATTGAAGAAGATCCTTTTCCATGTTCGATTGTCTTGTTGCACTTCCATTTCACTGCTTTATTTTTTTCTCTTTTTTTCTCTGCCGTCCATTTTTCTTGCTTTTTGATATCTATCTATTTTTTCACGCATTTCCAAGTTCTCAAGATAAAAAATCTACGGTTATGGATAGAATATATATATTTTAATTTTTGAAAAATTTTATAAAGATATATTTAGTTTAGATCAATTTTATTTTTAAATTGTTTTTATAAATTTTAAATCTATCTTTAAATATAGTTTGTATAATAATACACACAATATTTTATACACTCAAATTTATAATATCATATAACTATATGTTAGATATAAATAAAAAATTAATTTTTTTACCATAAATTAAAAGTAAATTATGAGTTAAACCCAAAATGTTCTTTGAGATTGGCGTTGTGCATAAAATCGTCTCTAAAATTTTAATTGCACTAATTACGTCCATAAGATTAACAAAAATATACCATATTAGTCCCTGACCCATTTTTTATTAACGACGTGATGACATGGTTTGATGACGTGGACTGTAAGTGATACGTGTCACTTCATGATTTGGTCACGTGTAATGATTTGATGATGTGGTGACCAGTGACATGTGGCATGCTGATGTTGATGGTTGTGCTATGTGTCGCAACAGTATTCGTCTACGTGTCATTCATTATGTCATCATTGTAGATGCACCAAATTAATCCCTCACTTTGCATTAAGTGACTCATTTTAGTCCTTGAAATTGAATGTTGTGCACCAAACTAGTCATTTCAACAGTTTTTTCTCATTTTTTTCTATAAATTTAAAATTCTCAATATTTTTGAATGCATTAATTTGAATCTTATGTTAATCAAATAAAAGTGTTTTTATAAAATATTTTTTCTCTTGCGAATACCCTAACCGCCGACTTGGAGTTGACATGAAACCGTGAAGGCATTTCAAGCTTCCCTCATTACCATCTTCGACCTCTTTCATCTACACTGTAGATGTCGGAGATGGTAGTGAGAGTGCTTGAAGTGTCTTCAATCTAGCTCATTTACACATAACGAAAACGTGTATTTTATAAGAACAAAAAAAAATGTTTATTTTAATTATTGATTTCTTGTTAAAACACATATTTTTTTTATGAAAAAAAATGTGTCTAATCAATCATATAATTATTTTTTTATAACATACTTATATATTACAAAATTTACCTATATTAAATTATTTAAAAAATTATATAATTAAAACTAAAATCTTAAAACTTTTTATGAAAGCACATGTATTTAAACGATATATGAAAACATAGAAATGAAATTAGTGCATCCAAGATATTAAAAATTTTAAATTTAAAAAAATGAAAAAAAGTTGGTGAACGGACTAGTTTGGTACACGACATTCAATTTCAGGGACTAAAATGAGTCACTTAATGCAAAGTGATGGACTAATTTGGTGCATCTATAATGATGACATAATAGACGACACGTAGACGAATATTGTTGCGTCACGTGGCACAAACGGACACATGGCTAAATAACATTGTAACACGTGGCACAATTATCCACATCAGCACGCCACGTGTCACTGGTCACCACATTATCATATCATTACACGTGGCCAGATCATGGAGTGACACGTGTCACTTACAGTATACGTTATCAAGCTATGTCATCATGTCGTTAAAGGAAAATGAGTCAAGAAATAATATAGTACACTTTTCTCAATCTGAGGGATGTAATTAGTACAATTAAAATCTCAAAGACGATTTTAGTACACGACGTCAATTTCAGGAACCGTTTTACAGTTTAACTCAGTAAAATATAGTATCTCAATACACAAATCTTAATAAAAATTAAATGACGAAATATTACACCGTTTAAGTTATTTATTTGGGAACAAGCATTGCTACCGGGTCACTTAACGATAATTTCATCTAAAAAACTAAAACTGCACACACAACTCGATGATTAACAAGCTAATAACTGCTATGAAGCTAACAAACTAATTTAAGTTATCAATATCATAAGGTATGAGTGGTTTCCAAAGCTCATTTTACACTAGGTCCATTATTACTATGTAGATGATTAAGGATAAGCTAATTAGGGTTGGAAGTGAGTCGAATTAGATCAAACTTAAGTTCGACTCATAAAAATTGAGTTTGGCTTCGACTTATTAACAATCGAGCCTATTTCTTAAGTTTAAGTTCGATTCACCGAAAGTTCACGAGTTAATTCAAATAATAAAAACATAATCTATAATTTTATATCAATAAATTATAACTTATATATTTTTAAAAATATTTAAAAAAATCAATTTTATATATTGTTTATCTATCAATAAATTATAAATTTTTGTATTTATGTCTTACATTAAAATTATATATAAAAAATAAATATAAAATTTTAAATAATTAAGATCATTAATATATATATATATATATATATATATATAGCTCATGAACTAATGAACTGAGCTTATCCATATTCAAGTTCGACTCATTTAATTTATGAGCTTAATTTCAACTTCAAACTTGACTCACCAACTCGTGAATTTAATTTATCAAACTATTGATGAGTCGAATTCGAGCTGACTCATGAGCTGGATTGATTCACTTCTAGTTCTAAAACTAATTCATGGATTAAGCATATATTTAACAAATAAATTATTACTTGTAATTGATATTATAATAGTATTTGCAATTGAGCTATAGATTAATATTCTTAATATGTTGAAAATGGTTTTTACCCCGAAATTATTTAAGATGAAGTGTCATTCTCTCATTTATCATTGTTCCTTTGAAACAAAGCTTGAAATGATGAATGCTTCCCTTCTTTATTATTTATTTATTTGCTTACTTAATTCGTTTGTTTCTATTATTAATCACTTAGGATTTTAATCGCACTATTTTAGATATTAATTAAATTAGTATGAACAAATCTATAATTATTGTCGTAAATTTATACTTATGATTAATGTTTTGGAAAATAGAATATTCAGAAAAAAAATATTTTTAGTAATAAAATTCATAAATAATTAAATAATTCTTACTTGAGATATTTTGGATCTTACTATCTACAATTTTATTCGTTTGTCTGCAACTTTCAATTTTCATTTTGAGTACAAATTATTTTTGAGTTAATAGTCAAAATCGTCATCGAAAAATACTTCGATCTTCATTTTAGTCTCCGAAAAATAAAATTAATCAAATTCATCCCCAAATGATTATTTTTTAATCACGTTTGTCCTTCCGTTAATTTCTTGACACTGCAGTTAACATAGAACGTGAAGTGACAGCACAGCATAATAAACAGTGTCGTTTTGCATTCTTCTCTAAAGCCACCCCTACACATGATTCTCATTACTCCATCCCTCTCAGTCACTTTCTCTTTTTTTTTTTCACTTACGCATCGGGGAAGAAGGCTAAGTCAGGAGTTGGGTTTCGTGACCCAGTCGCCTTCTTCTTTCTCTGTTTTTGCTGTGTTCAAACACCATCATTCATCTACTTCTATGAGACAAAAAATAATCCACACTAAAACAAATCTCTCCATTCAAAATTTAAATGAATTTCTCTCATGAAAATAATGAAACTAAAAATTACAATAGAATAAAAGCAAAACTACCAACTTTAAATTAGAAACTAACATAGGTTTATATTTGAGAAAAATCACAATAAATTCCACAAATAAAAACAGAAAGATTAAGAGGAAAGGGTGATTCACCATAAAAAATCTCAATTGATCAAAAATCCTCATTGTCCTCTTGACAACCTACAGTAGAAAGACCCGCATGAACAGCTGGTGAGAAAGCGAGTCACTCATAAAGAGTCGCAATCGATCCGAAGAAAACAAAGCATCCAAAGAAGAAAATGAAATCCGAAGAGAAAATACGGCTATAGTAGCTCATGTCACAGTAACCGCCGTTGCCACCATTATTAGAACGTATGCCACCGCCACCATCTCTGTTTATCTAACTCGTACCCATATCACAAATGGGTCGTCGGAAGTCCTCCAAATTAAGGATTTTGAACACCACAAGATCTCGCAGCACCACCACAATACACTACCTCAGATACAAGCATTTCACGCCGAAAAAGAAAGAAAAAAAAAGAGATTTTTGGAGCGAAACAGAAGAATGGCTGTTATGAGAGGTGGTGATGGGAAAAAACGCGATTAAATATCCCATCCTGGATATCAAACAGCGTCGTTTCAATCCTTGGAGGGAAAAAGAACAAAATTATGTCGTTTTAGAGTGCTTTACGCTGTCAATTAACGTTCAACGTCAGCAAACGTTAGTCACAGTTGACGGAAGGACGAATTCCATCAACGCAATTATCATTCAGGGACTAATTTGATTAATTTTATCTTTTAGGGACTAAAATGGAAATTGAATAATCTTTAAAAGGTGATTTTGACTATTAACTCAATTATTTTTCCTCAAACTAACACGAGTAAACATTCGATCGATGATATTATTACACATATAAAAGTATTTATAATATGCACATTACTGATTAATTGGTAGAGAAAATTATAATAAAAATAAGCTGGCTGAGTCGATATATATGATTCTGTAAATTTTATATAACAAGTTAATAAATTTTATCTTAATATTATATAATATTTGTAGTAAAATAAACTTTTTCAAGTAAAAATGATAAATTTAAGCATGATAAAATATACTTTAATTTTGGACAAATTTTAAACCGGATCCAATCTATAATGATTGTCATCTATCACTTAAAAAAAAAAAAAAAAAGCTCCATGTGCGACACCAACTGTTTAGTCTGGTAATTTTATATATTTCATATATTATTTCTTATTGTTAAGAAATTTTAACTTATATAATTAGCACATTCATTTTAATTTAATAAATTATAAATTTCATTCTATTCAGTATATGACACAAATGATTAAGCTAGTAACTAAAATTATTTTCTACAAATTTACATTTTTATTTTAGTAAATCTTGGAAACACACTAAAAAGTTTAAATCATATATATTTCGTTGTTTTCTTTCATCGGTTAAAAATAATGTCTAATTTTAAAGTGTTTAATTAATTAAAAAAAAATACTTACACTGCAGCAAGTATATAAAAGAATTATTCTTTGTAATCCGAAGAAGTAGTTTGCAAAGTTAGATAATTAAGTGAGACTAAGCAGGGGATTAAGAAAATAGAAATGAAGGATCGAAAAGAGTAAGGTACATGATAAAGCAAAAAAAAGAGATAACATGGTAAAAGGAGTAAGATAGCAAGAGGGTGAGGCCGAATCCGATCCTGCGGGTAAATCGGCCCGCGAGTAGGAAGGACAGTTGCACCCCATTTCCTGGAAGCCTAGTTACTCTTTACTCACTCACTCACTCGCTCTCAAATTCAACCCAAATGCACTCCAAATAAATCCCGAACCCAAATGCATCCCCCACCATTCTCATATTCAGACACATACTCGGGCTGTCCATCTCTCTCTCTCTCTCTCTCTCTATCTCTCTGTGTCTCTCACATCTTTTACACTCACACTGCAACCTTCTCTCCTTCTCTATCTTCAATAATCCAAACAAGGAAAAGAAAGATAATAAATACAGAATTTGCTGAATGGGCAGAGAATGAACCTCTGGACAGACGACAACTCCTCCGTTATGGAGGCCTTCATGACCTCCTCCGACCTCTCTTCCCTCTGGCCTCCGCCACCTCCTCCCCCTCAATCCGCCTCCTCTGCCGCCGTATTTAATCAGGACACCCTCCAGCAGCGCCTCCAGGCTCTCATCGAAGGGGCTAGGGAGAGCTGGACATATGCTATTTTCTGGCAGTCTTCCTATGACTACCCCTCCTCCGCCTCCACCGCCGTCCTCGGCTGGGGCGACGGCTATTACAAGGGTGATGAAGACAAGGGAAAGGCCAAATCCACCAAAACCACCACCCCCGCCGAGCAGGATCACCGTAAAAAGGTCCTCCGCGAGCTCAATTCCCTGATTTCCGGCTCCGCCGCCGCCCCCTCCGACGATGTCGAAGAGGAAGTCACCGACACCGAGTGGTTCTTCCTAGTCTCCATGACGCAGTCCTTTGTAAGCGGGACGGGGCTCCCCGGCCAGGCCTTCTACCACTCGAGCCCGGTCTGGCTCACAGGCCCGGACAGACTCGCCGGTTCGTCGTGCGAGCGGGCCAGACAAGGCCAGGTATTCGGGCTCCAAACCCTGGTTTGCATACCTTCCTCAAACGGGGTGGTTGAGCTTGGCTCCACGGAGATGATATTCCAAAATCCCGATCTGATGAACAAGGTTAGGATTCTCTTCAATTTCAATAGCAACAGCATCGACGTGGGCTCATCGTGGCCGTTAACCGGCAGCACAACCACCACAGCCGCAGATCAAGGTGAGAACGATCCTTCTTCATTATGGCTTAACGACTCTGAAATTAGGGATTCTGTTACCACCGTTACTACCGTCACAACGACCACTCCTGCCTCGGTTATTTCCGTTAACCCTGCTTCGAGCGCCTTGGCAGAAACCCCAAGCTCCGTTCACTTGCCGAATAATAACAACAACACGCACGCTGGTGGCGCGTCTCAATCGCAGAACCGGAGCTTCTTCTCAAGGGAGTTGAACTTTTCGGAGTTTGGATTTGACGGTAGTAACGCCGTCAAAACGGGGAACGGTCAGCATCACTCGCTCAAGCCGGAATCTGGTGAGATTCTGAGCTTCGGCGAGAGCAAGAGGAGCTCCTACGGCGGAGGTGTAGGCGGAGGCGGAGGAGGTGGAAACGCGAACTTCTTCTCCGGCCAGTCGCAGTTCGTTGCCGCAGCCGAGGACAACAACGGGAAAAAGAGGAAGTCGCCGAATTCGAGAGGAAGCAACAACGACGACGGCATGCTCTCGTTCACATCCGCTGTGATTCTTCCGCCGTCGAACATGAAATCCAGTGGCGGAGGCGGTGATTCCGACCACTCAGACCTGGAGGCCTCGGTGGTGAAGGAGAACGAAAGCAGCAGAGTGGTGGAGCCGGAGAAGCGGCCAAGAAAAAGAGGGCGGAAGCCGGCGAATGGCAGAGAGGAACCGTTGAACCACGTGGAAGCGGAGAGGCAGAGAAGGGAGAAGCTCAACCAGCGATTCTACGCCCTCCGTGCCGTAGTTCCAAACGTTTCAAAGATGGACAAAGCTTCACTCCTTGGCGACGCCATTTCCTACATCACAGAGCTCAAGTCAAAGCTTCAAACCCTCGAATCAGACAAAGATGGCTTAGAGAAGCAGCTTGATTCACTGAAGAAGGATCTTGATAAGGTCAAAAAGGAAGCTTCTTCAGCTCCTCCTCCTCCTCTTCCAGACAAGGAACTAAGGATGTCCTCCAACAACCTTGTAGGTGGTGGGAAGCTTATTGATTTGGATATAGACGTGAAGATAATTGGCTGGGATGCAATGATAAGAATCCAATGCAGCAAGAAGAACCACCCTGCCGCGAGATTGATGGCGGCCCTGATGGAGCTGGACTTGGACGTCCACCACGCCAGCGTGTCTGTGGTGAATGATTTGATGATACAACAGGCGACAGTGAAGATGGGTAGCCGGTTTTACACGCAGGAGCAGCTCCGGTCGGCGCTAACATCCAAAGTTGGTGGTGATGTACGGTAGATTTTCTCCACAAAATGTGAGGAATCATCATGTGTTTGGTGGTGCTCCTGAATGTGTGTGATGTCATTCACTTGCTCCTGGTCTTTGTGGTGGGCTCTGGGATATTTTAAGGCCTTCCCGGTAGCAATCTCTGTATGATATAAGTTCTACTTCTTTTGGGGTTTCTTCTTTCGTAGCTTAGTATCTGAGTTTTGAGGTAGTTTGATTTGGGAAGCTGGATGTATCACTAGAACTAGCTAGCTAGGGAAGAGGACACTTTTTTTTAAATCAAATCTGTGGGCAACAATAGGTGTAGCGTTGATGAAGTAATTAGTTAAGAAATAGGATATTTTTGTGTTCATATATTGTCTATCTAGATTACATTATGTATATATGCTTTTAATAAAGTGAACCTCATAAAATTTCTGAGTTGTATTGTGGTTTTGTTACTATTATTGTTCTTCTTCAGCTTGCTTATCAGTTCTGTGATTCATTGCTGGTTTCATTGTGCACTATGCAACCTTTTTGAACACTACTATGGCTCAACCAATCATCATCAGATAAAACCTTGCTGCAGGTGTTTTTGCTTCGTTTTGGCTTCCTTTGAACTACACGAGAAAATTTTGGTCTTTTGTGATGAGTTGATCTTGATGTTGGGAACCTCAAATTTTTGGCTTCTTGAGTTGATGGCTTTTTTTTAGCCATGTGAAAAATGCATGTGTCAGCAGAAAATCTGTATATATATATATATACACCATTGGCTGCCAGCACTTTACCTCGGCAAGGCTCATGTATGATGTATGTCAAAGTCAAATTAGACCATTGTTGCTTAGTAGTGGTGAAAATGGTTTAAATAATGTGTTATGTGCTGGTTAACTGTTATTACTTTGATCTAGAGTAAACGCTTGAAGCAACACATACCAACTTTATTCTATACACCTTGCTTTGCACAAGGTAGAGTCAATTTCCTGTTAGGGTACTGTGCTAATTCTGACAATGAACAATGTCTACCGACATGCATGTTATTGTTAGGATTAAGGGTGAAAAAAGGGTGTTCTTTGGAATCCTAACTTTAGTCCAAAGTTGGTTGTGTACGAGCCACTGGCAGTATCACCATTAGAATTTACAATTTAGAAAAGGACCCCAAAAGGGTGCTTCTTTCTCTTTCAGCTTGGGGTGAAATTATAACATTGAATTGGAGGCTGGGTTTCATGGGTTTCCTAATTCCTGTCTGTTTCTGTAATTTTAAATGGTCATAATAAATGTTTTACCATTAGATGCATTTCCAATCCTATCTGTTTCTGTTAATTACTAGTACTATTTTAAATTGTCATAAATATGACACCCTTGTTTGGCTTTAGCAAGAGTATGTACATATATGGACAAAGAATTAAATTCATTTATTGTTTGGATTTGGTTCTTATAGCATTCATAAGTTTTTTACTGAATTTGCAAATGGTTTTAAACAGCTTTCCTAGTAAATCATGTGGATACACATAGTATTAGTGGTGAGCTGTAAAATCAACTTTTGTGAAGCTGCTTTGCTTAATGTTGTGGCAAAGGCAGAGGGTGTTACTATTTAAACACTAAGTTATGTTTGGAGTGGGAGGATGGTGCATGGCCACAATAATAATAATGGAAGGTGTAGCCTTACAGCTGTGAGAAAAAACAGACGCAGCATGCATGACCCAATACTGAGTGATTCAGTGATCCATCTGGACACGGAATAAATGAAATTATCAATTCATGTACGTTGACTTGTATCATCAAAATTGTGCAGTTAGAGTAGCTTGGCTGCTTGCCTCCGGTACTGTTACAAAGAATTCATACTAAAGAGTAACGAGCAATGTTATCAAAATCAAATTCAAAGATTTAATAGCGATTTAAGTTCAACAGTAAATGTAATAAATAATATATTTATAAACAAAATATATTATTTTTTTTAAAATTTTATTATTTTAAATTGATTAACTCTGGTTTGACTAATTTACTAATTTTTTTTATCTTTTTTGTTAATTTTAATTAGTTTGCTTGACAATTAATTTTTTAGGATTGCTACACATACAAGTCTTTTTGGTATACAAGTTCATACAAGTTGGCCCAAATCCAACAAAAACAATTCTCAATTTAGATTGCGTGTAAACATGCGCTTCCCTAACTCTTAAATAACGTAAACGGTTCTTCTCCGTCAATCAAAACCATAATGCTCAAAATTCAAAAAAGGATCAAAATCTCTCAAAATCGTCGCAAAAAGTAAATGAAGTTGCGAAAGCTGAATTCAAAAAGAATTATGAGAAAATGAAATAAGAAGATGATGAAGAAGAAGTAGCAAAAGATGAAGAGAAGGAAGAGGAAGAATTTTGAATTATGCAGAACTTATTAGTATACATACACCGAAAATTCTTAAACAATACACTTAAATATCTTCATGTTACACCGAAATATGCTGCAAATACAGAAACATGCTTTCTCTAATGCTGCATTTTTTTTCTTCTTCTTCTTTTCCTTATTTCTTTCTTTTTTTTAGTTGAATGAATGCAAGTTCATCATCTTCCAAGTAATTTTGCAGCATTATGTGTTCCTTTTTCTTCTTTGTTTAATTTTTTTTGTTTTTATTATTGTTAAGAGAGTAAAACAAGAAGAAACTTGAGAAGATAAAACAAAAAGAAAAAGATGAATAAAAAAAAAGGAAGAAAAAGATGGTGATGATGATGAAAAAAAAGAAGCAGCAGCAAAAAATAAGGAGGAGGAAGAGGAAGAGTTTTGAATTATGCAGAATTTATCAGTACAAAAATACCGAAAATTCTTAAACAATACACTTAAATATTTTCGTGTTACACCGAAATTTGCTGCAAATACAGAAAAGTGTTTCCTCTAATGCTACTTTTTTTTCTTATTTCTTTCTTTTTTTCTTTTAGTTGAATGAATGTAAGTTCATTCTCTTTCAAGTAATTTTTTAGCATTATGTGTTTCTTTTTCTTCTTTATTCTTGTTAAGAGAATAAAACAAGAAAAAACTTGAGAAGATAAAACAAGAAAAAAAAGATGAATAAGAAAAAAAAAAGATGATGATGATGATAAAAAGAAGAAGAAGAAGTACAGAAGATGAAGAGGAGGAAGAAGAAGAGTTTTGAATTATGCAGAATTTATCAGCATACATACACCAAAAATTCTTAAACAATACACTTAAATATCTTCGTGTTACACTGAAATTTGCTGCAAATATAGAAAAGGGTAAAGTATATTTTTTGTCCTTGAAGTTTGTTAAAAGTTTCAAAAATATCCCTAAGTTTTGATTTGTTTCAATTTTGTCCATCAAGTTTTCGATTTGTATCAATTTTACCCTAATTACTAATTTTTTTATAATTAATATTTTTCTTTCCAAATATACCCCTCCCTTTTTACCTATCATCATCACAATTCTTTGTCTCTCTTTTTTTCTCTGTCAACAACCTCCCCCTTCATCGTCGCCGGCCAAACCCCTCATTCTCCATTTTTCTCTTTTCTTCTCCGACTCTCCATCTCCATCACCATCATCTCCGTTAAGCCCCATTCTCAATGACCACCACCCTTTTTCTTCTTCTTCGCGGAAACCAGCACCGTCGAAACCATCACTCTTCCTCCTTCTCTGTTAACAAATCCAGTTTAGGGAAAAAATCATAGCACAAGATCAAAGAACCACAACCACTAATAATAATGAGAAGAAGTTTGAGTGTTAATACTGTTTGAAGAAATTTGCAAATTTACAAGCACTTGGTGGGCACCAAAATGCTCACAAAAAAAAGAGGATGAAGAAGAAAAGGTTGCAGCTTCAAACAAGGAAAGCCACACTATCTTCAACAGCCCAATTTCCCAAACAACAATCATCATGATTTTTCTTACCATAATCATAATCATAATAACAGTAACACACCTTGGTTCTATGATCCTTCTTCTTATAGCTACTATTCTGACTTCACAGTTTGTGAAAAATCCCAAATTAGCTTCAACCCCAATGATCAAGATTCAAACTTTTTAGTCGAGAAAGCATCAAATAGTAATTGGTATTCATCTCTACCATCATCATATCAAGCTGCTGCTTCTTCACACCAAGATTCTTGCATATTCAATTTCTCTAATACTAGTACAGATCATAATAATAATAGGGCTTACAACATCTTCAAGCCTTGCAACTTTCTTGATTCTTCAAATCATCAAATACAAAGCCATAATAGTAATAACAAAGCTTTAGATCTTCAATTAGGCTTCAATTTGCAGTCAAATACAAGAGGGGCTTAATTTATTAGTATTATTATTGATTAGGGTATACAGGATATATACATGCAATGAAAAGATAGGAAGCTGGGTTTGTTAATAGAGAAGGAGGAAGAGCGATGGCTTCGATGGTGCTGGGTTTCCGCGAAGAAGAAGAAAAATGGTGGTGGTCATCGAGAATGGAGCTCAACAGAGATGGTGGTGATGGAGATGGAGGGTCGGAGAAGAAAGGAAAAAGAAGGAGAATGAGGGGTTTGGCCGGCGATGATGAAGGAGGAGGTTGACAGCGTTGCTCAATAATGATGATGGTGGTGGAGGTGACGGTGAGATGAAAAGAGAGAAAGAAGGGGAGACAGAGGATTGTGATGATGATGATGATGATGATGATGATGATAGTATAAGGAAAGGGGTATATTTGGAAAAAAAATATTAATTATCAGAAAATTAGTAATTAGGGTAAAATTGATGCAAATCGAAAACTTGATGGACAAAATTGAAACAAATCAAAACTTAAGGATATTTTTGAAACTTTTAGCAAACTTTAAGGACAAAAAATATACTTTACCCTATAGAAAAATATTTTCTTTAATACAGAACTCCTACATTACATTCAATTCAAATCATCAACCATGAACAACAATTTTCACAAATAAAAACAACATTATTCACCTACAGAATCATAAACTATTAACGAAAACATTAACTAGAATCGAATCACACCTCATTCACTTGATTGAATTCAAAACAATAATCAACTTTGTTCTGGTTCAATTGACAATCTGAATTTGAATTATTCATTATCTTCAACAACGAGATAACTGTTCAAAACTGATTTTAAAGCTTGATTTCAAAAATGTAGAGAACAAACGAAGAGAAACGTAGAGAACGTAAAGATGGAAGAGAACATAGATCGAAAACGTTGAGAAAATTCAAAAACATAAATGAAATCCTTTCAAAAAAAGCAGTTATATATTCGTGCGTTGATTGAAAAGTTAGGTAGATAGTGACGCGTGAGATGAATTAGATTAAAGAGACTTGTATGAATTTGTATAGAATAATAATGACTTATACGTACAAAATATTTGTTAATTTTTATCTTAAATCAGATTGGTCTGGTGGATGGTTTTTGTTAACTTGGATAATTTGACTTATTTGATTTGATTCTTAAAACCATAATAAAGAGTCTACGAAAAAGAATGTACTAATTAATTATTGTATGCTAATACGTGTTTAATATTTATGAAAAATTTTATTATAGTATGATGTTTTATATTGTTATATATTAGATTTGATTATTTTTATAGTTAATTATTTTGTATAAAATATATAAATAGGAACCTACAGTTTTTTCTGAAAGAAAAATGTGAGTTTGATCTTGGTGTTTCAAACAGAAGTAAAACGAAAAAAACGAGGGGTCCTTATTGACTTAAGAGTGAACAAATTGTACTAAGGTATCAATTTTTTAATCCATCACTATAGTCTATCTGGAACATAGTGATTAATTAACTGATTATGATTAATTATTTTTATAACCATGATAGGCAGCCAAAGGAAAACGATTGGATTATATACCAAATTCAAATGTGTGCAGAATTGCAGATAACTTAAAGAGTAGTGATGTCCCCACACAGAACAATATAAATAAATTATATATTAGAAATTAAGAAGGAACAGAACTATATAGTAAAGTAGCAACGAATAGAATTTAGATACGCATAGTTATCATCACTAGGGAGATGATTGATCCCAATCACTCTTCAGTAAAATATTAACAGCATGTTTATCCCACGATTCTTGATCTATAAATTAATGATTATTGTGATTTATGAAGATTATTTATTATAGAGATAAGTTAAATTAATAAAATCCCATGCTGATGCAAAAGATCGCTTGTACATTTAGAAAGATTTGGGAGCGCTTCATTTTTCTTTCCTGATTGAGACATAAAAAATTTATATGATTTGTGTACCTTTTATACTATATCTACAATAAAATCAATCACTAAAATTAATTATCAGTATAAAATACACATATATTTATACATAAATATATTAGTGACTGATTTTAATGACTAATTTTAATATATAAATAGTATTTTTGATTTATTTATATCCAAGCTTCGCATATTTTAATGCATGTTTATGTTTATTTGGAAGTGGTCCATTTCTCGTTTTCTTCCATATTTGTAAGAAGAACCTTAGACCTGTATTGTGTATAGACAAAACATAGGATTATGGTTATTAAGTCAGTTTTTTCTTTAACAAAAGTGTTACTTACCCATCAAACAATAATAGCGAGGTACACGAGTTAATAGTCCTCCCCAAGTAGTATTTATATATAACAATGTTATATAATCAGTATAATTTATTATTTTTGGCCAACTAATTTGTAATTAGTAAGTAATATTAAAAATATTAACTAAAAATATAGTATTAATTTGTTGAACAAAAGATATTGAATTATTTAACTAAAAGTATCCTTGAGTTTTTTCATTGAAGATATTAAAATTTTTAAAAATGAAGATTTTTAATATATATACTAGTATTTTTACCCGTAACTACATTACGAGAATATAAATCTTTTAAAATTATGTCGGTTTTATTTTGATATTATAGATTATAGCACAAAAAATTTATAGAATCAAACTACTTTTACACAAAAATTATAGGGAACAAAAGTCTCTGTCGACTAAGAAGACCAGGATCTTCGTTGATAAAAAATCAAATAATAAGATTTTTAGTTATTATTTTCATGTGAAAGAGTTTGATTTATTACTAATAATTAATTTTAATATTCGTTATCTAAAATTTGAAATGATTTAAGTTGTATACTTTTGATTAGGTATTAAGTCTGTTGCACAAATAAAAATAATTAATTTTTATATTTGTTATTTAAAAATAATATTTTTTCTCTCTATGTATATAAAAATATAATTAGATATTAGTATAAAAAAGTTATATTGATAGTTATAAAATTAACTCAAAATTAATTTTTTTTAAACAATTGAATCTTGATTTTAATTTTTAATCATAACATTAGTATTCTCTCTAAAATATATTTAATAAATATTTAAAAGAAGAAAAATAAAAATATAGATTAGAAAGATAAACAGTGAAAATTTAAAAATAAATAAAAAAACTAAAAAATATGTATATAATAATAATATTTTTTATTTGAATTATATTATTTTGTTAATTTTATTTTTTGTAGAACAAAAGATAGAAAAATAGAGAATAAGAGAAAAGAGAGAGAAAAATAAAGATGAAGACCGAGAGAGAGAGTTTATTAATTTTGAAAGAAAAAATTTTATTTTAATTATAATAAAAAATATCTGATGACACATTTTAATTTGTCAAATTACTAATATAAAATATAAATTATAAATTATATATAGAATGGGAAAAGTAGATAGAAATAGAAGAAGGGAGAGAGATAGATGAGAGAATTTAAGAAAGGAGTTTATTAATTTTAGAAGGAAATATTTTTTTCTCAATTTGAATAAGAGAATGTCATGTGACACATTTGGTTATTAAATTAGATAATAATACATAAATATATCAGAATTATATATAGAGTGAGAATGATAGAAAGAAATAGAAAAAAAGGGAGAGAGGTAGATGAGAGAATTTAGAAAGGGAGTTTATTAATTTAAAAAAAAATATTTTCTCTCAAATTTAATAAAAATATCATATGACACATTTTCTTATTAAATTAGATAATAATATATAATATAATATATACTATAGCTATATTTTAATTTTAATTTTAATATTTTAATTTTAATTTTAATATAATTAAAAAATGTCATGTTCCACATTTTGATTCTCAAATTTATAATTATTCATTGATAATGATATATAAAAGAGATAGAGTGATTGAAGGAATAAGAGGGATAGATAAAGGGAGAGAGAGAAGGGGAGAACTCTTTAATTTTAGAGGGAAAGATTTGATTTCAATTGCAATGAGAGAATGACATGTGTCACATTTTTGTTGCAAAATTAGTAGGGATGAGGGAAGAACTTTTTAATTTTGGAGAGAAAAATTTGATTTTAATTGTAATGAAAGAATGACATGTGGCACATTTTGGTTGTAAAATTAATAGAAAAAAAAATAAAACTCTTTAATTTTAGAAAAAAATAATTTTAATTAAAATAAAAAATAACATGTGACATATTTTAGTTGTAAATTAAAATTAGATATATATAATAAAATATATAATAGATAATAGATATATAATTTTCTTGAACGAAATGCATTTTCAAAAATATAAAAACAGTTGGATATATAGGAATTGATCCTAAATTAAAGAAGTGGACCACAAAGAAGATGCTGCCATCACTTAATTAAATCCTTGCCTTTAAGCCTTTAAGCCTTTAACAACAACCAAAGAAAATCCACATCGACATGATTTTTTATTTTTATGATTTTTTTTATAAGGTAATAGTGACATCCAACAAGACGACAAGGGAAAAATATATAATCTTTATTATTATTTCTTATTCTTAACCTTCCAAGGGCCCGATAATGACCCATTATTGAAAGTGATTAATATCTGTTTTTGTCGTACACAGTTAAGCAATTGTCTTTTTCTGAAATCGCCAAATTAAGAACACATGTTTGCAGTTGCAAATAAAGATTTTTCAAATCTAAACTATATCCATAAACAATAGACTTATATATAGAACTATCCATCTTGAAGATCAACCTAGTCTCGTTTATATGTAAACCCAATTGGGCTGTTTTTTGTCATTAAAATAAATAAAACATACTACAATCATACAATGGTCTTAGATCTAATTTTAAACTAACCAATGGCGATCCACGATTCTAATAAAAAAAAGTTCTGCTAGAGAGCAATGGATTATCTGTACAATATGTATAATGGGCTGTTTATTTGGTCTAACATGAGTTAAAAATAAACATCCAGAGTAAAATACTACTAATTTATCAAACACAATACACTCATACTATCCAGAATAACCATCCGAATATCAGGGATAATAAACATTTGATATTCTACTGAATCGAACACAATACAGCCCATTATACACATTGTACAAATATTCCATTAACTCCCTATACTTTCTCGATAAGAAATAATGAGATTAAAAGAATGCATGCAATCATCTAGTCAAAATGAAACAATTTTATAAAGCAAAGATGTTTAATAAAAAGATAATAAAAAATAACAAGAATTTATCTCATTAAATATTTATTAATTGTTATTAAAATTAATAAATATTAAATAAAATAAATTTGAATTTTTTTATCTTTATAATATTACCATTTATAAAAATAAGAGAAAAGGATAAATAGGTCCTTAACCTTTTGATCCGCAGACATTTAAGTTCTCGAAGATTTAAAAATACATTTAAGTCCTTGACCTTTTCAAAATTTGGACATATCGATTCTTCATGTTCACTTGGGTCTGTCGGACTTATTGGAAAAATCAAACGTGACTCCTGTTGTACTGACCTGGTTGATACGGATGCATACGTGAGAGAAATTTTAAAATTAGACAAATTAGACTCAGGGATCGATATGTTCAGATTTTGAAGAGGTCAATAACTTAAATGTATTTTTAAATCTTCAAGGACTTAAATGTTCGCAGACAAAAAAGTTAAAGATCAATTTATCCTTTTCTCTAAAAATAATAAAAGAGTCTGCTAAAAAACATGCTAGAAACAGTGAAAGAAGGTGGAATTAAAAACTTAATTGAAGTGATATAATTCAAGTAATTTCGTATAGTACTTATATATCTTGTCATTTTAATTACCTAATAAGTCAATGGCTGCGACAAAAAAGTTGTCAGGTTAATAGCATTTGGAAACATGAGATGTTACTAAATACAAGATCATAATCGGATTTCATTTTTATTTTAAGGAAATGATTTCAAACAAAATCAATTATGACCATTCCAATCTCTAAAGATTCTGTAATATTGTCCTAAACGGTTTACCAGACAAATCGTTGTTAATTTGTTTGGTTGTTTATCCAGGTTCATGCATTAACAAGGACATATTCTAATATAATGAGTACTATGATTCTAACGATAAAAGATTCTCTGAAAATTCCAAGTGTTGTCTAAATTAGATGCTTGAGCAGTGTTACGGCCTGGCCCAAACTCACGCGGGTCAACCCGACCCAAGTTCTCGTCGACCCAGTAATGCGCCTTCCACCCGACCCGGACACACGTCCCGTACGGCTTGCACACAGCCGAAGGACAGCGCCCTTGAGGGTATGGGCCTGACCATTGAAGGGGCCCACTACTGACATGTATATAAGGGGGAGACTGGCTCTCCCCCCAAGGTACGTCACATTCTTACACCACCTCCTTTCCGCCTGCACATATTCTGACAAGAGCGTCGGAGTGTCTTTGCAGGTGGCACCCCCCCTCTACATACGAAGTGCTCGGGACCTCGCACACCCGGGACCAGGAAACCACGACCAGACGAGACTCTCCACCATCCCAAGCGTTGACCTCAGGGTCCTAACCCGAACCGTCCGGTACCCGACCTACCGAACATTGGCGCCGTCTGTGGGGATCGTTCATGGATTTCGTGCTGGTCCAGACTGGGACAGGTTCCGAGGTAGCGCCTCCCATACTCGGGGGAGGCGCCGTCGCGACGGAATCCCGGCAACAGCAACGGTCGCCCCCGAGGGATGCGACACAGACTCACGAGAGACGCCCCTTCGGGGGGACGGGTGATAACCACGCCAGGATAATGCAAGAACTACGCCATAGAATGCAGGACTTAGAGCGCCGGCTAGCAGAAAGAGAGCGCGACCAACGCTCCCCAGAACGGAGCCCCACCCGTTCCCGTTCGAGGAGCCGCTCGAGGCGCACGCCGAGCCCCCAGTACGAGTCGGAGAGCACTGGGGGGCGAGTACGCCCCAGAAGGAGAAGTCGCGACCCCATCATCTACGCCCGACACGAAAGGCAGCGCGCGTCGAACAGGGGAGACGAGGAAACCCACCGCGAGAACAATGAGTCGAGAAGAACTACCCGAGGACCCGTCATAATAGGAGCGACCCCTTTCCACCGCTCTGTACTCGAGGTCCGACTACCAAAACACTTCGACAAACCGACAGACATGAAATATGACGGAACGCAAGACCCCCTGGAACACTTGACGGCCTTTGAGGCCAGGATGAACCTAGAAGGGGTGGGAGATGAGGTCAGATGCCGCGCCTTCCCAGTCACCTTAGCGGGCCCAGCAATACGGTGGTTTAACAACCTCCCGCAAGGCTCGGTGACCCAATTTTCCGACATCAGCCACGCCTTCTTGGCTCAGTTCACAACCAGGATTGTCAAAGCCAAACACCCGATTAATTTGCTGGGGGTAACACAGAGACCCGGAGAGCCGACCAGGAAGTACCTGGACCGTTTTAATGACGAGTGCTTGGAAATTGACGGTCTGACGGACTCAGTGGCAAGTTTGTGTCTAACGAACGGACTCTCGAATGAGGACTTCAGGAAACACCTCACCATAAAGCCCGTCTGGACAATGCAAGAGATCCAGTGCGTGGCCAAAGAATACATTAACAACGAGGAAGTCAGCCGGGTTGTGGCTGCCAATAAACGGCAGCCCGCCTACAACCAATCCCGGCACTTCGAAGCCAGAGAAAGACCAAAGGAACACGCCAGGGACGGCGGTCCGAGTAAACCACCCAAACCGTTCCCCCGAGTTGGGAAGTTCACCAACTACACCCCCCTCATGGCATCGATCACTGAAGTTTACCAACAGATAGCAGAAAAGGGGATACTGTCGAAGCCCCGACCACTGAAGGACAGGACGGGAGGAAACAAGAACCTCTACTGCGAGTATCACAAGGGTTACGGGCACAAGACCCAAGACTGCTTTGACCTAAAGGATGCCCTCGAGCAAGCTATCAGGGACGGCAAACTCGCCGACTTCTCCCACCTTATAAGGGAACCAAGGAGACGCAACCGGGACAACGACAACGAAGACAGATCCCGACCAACAAGACGACGACAAGAACCAGAGGGTGACGACCACGGTCTCACGGTGGTAAACATGGTGACGGCCAGGAATACCGCCCCGAGGTCGAAATCGGCGCAGAAGAAAGATGCCAAGGTCCTAGCGGTCTCCACCTCACCTGTTAGAAGTCTTAAAGGTCTCCCACCTATCTCTTTCGGCCCGGAGGACCAATGGTTTGACGAGGTGCCGGAAAGTCCGCCCATGGTCATTACGACTAGGGTCGGAACTGGCCTCGTCAAACGAATCCTGGTAGACACGGGGGCAGACTCAAACATCATGTTCCGAAACGTTTTCGATGCCCTGGGATTGAGAGATTCCGACCTGACGACCCACCAGCAGGGTGTGGTAGGGTTAGGAGATCACTTCATCAAGCCAGACGGAATCATCACACTCCCGACCTCTGTGGGACAAGGGCAAAGACGGAGGACAATCATGGCAGACTTTGTAATATTACGAGATTCGACGGCTTATAACATCATCCTGGGGAGAAAGACTATTAACGACCTGGGGGCAGCTATCAGTACGAAACTACTGGTGATGAAGTTCATCACCGATGACGGATCCGTGGGATCCCTCCGGGGCGACTTGGAAACGGCGGTCGCTTGCGACCACGCCAGCCTTTCTCTCAGGAAAAAATCCAAGGAAGCGTCAGGGGTCTTCCTGGCCGACCTGGACGCTAGGGTAGACGACAAACCCAGACCAGAGCCAGAAGGAGACTTGGAAAAGTTCAGAGTCGGCGAGGAGGACGATAAATTCACATTCATAAACAGAAACCTCCCGCACGGAATAAAGGAGCCTTTGATGGAGATGATTAGGGCTAATGCCGACCTCTTTGCCTGGACACCTGCCGACATGCCAGGAATAGACCCCCAGCTCATGTCGCATCACCTGGCCGTAAAGGCAGGAGCCAAACCAGTGGCCCAGAGAAGGAGGAAAATGTCGCAGGAAAGGGCGGACGAAGTAGCCAAGCAAACGGCCAGCCTCTTAGAAGCGGGATTCATCCGGGAACTGGATTACTCGACCTGGTTGTCAAATGTGGTTCTAGTTAAAAAACAACGGGAGGTGGAGAATGTGCGTGGACTACTCTGACCTCAACAAGGCTTGTCCCAAGGACTGCTACCCCCTACCTAATATTGATGCGCTTGTCGACGCGGCGGCAGGGTACAGATACTTGAGCTTCATGGATGCCTACTCAGGGTACAATCAAATACCGATGCACCGACCCGACGAGGAAAAAACGGCGTTCATAACGCCAGGGGGCATCTATTGTTACAAGGTAATGCCATTTGGTCTAAAAAATGCAGGAGCCACATACCAAAGGTTGATGAATAAGATATTCAGCGAACTCCTGGGAAAAACAGTGGAAGTCTATGTAGATGACATACTCGCAAAGACCGCCCGACCTGACGATCTCCTGAGCGACCTAAACGACGTTTTCTCGTCCCTACGACAACACGGCATGAGGCTTAATCCGCTCAAATGCGCGTTCGCCATGGAGGCCGGAAAGTTCCTGGGCTTCATGATCACTCAAAGAGGAGTGGAAGCCAATCCCGAAAAATGCCAAGCGGTCCTTCAAATGAAGAGTCCGGGTTGCATCAAAGACGTCCAGAGACTTGCTGAGAGATTGACAGCTTTGTCCCGTTTCCTCGGCGCATCGGCAGCAAGAGCCCTGCCTTTCTTCAATTTAATGAGAAAGGGAATGACGTTCGAATGGACACCAGCGTGCGAAGAGGCATTCAACCACTTCAGGCAAATCTTGGCGGCACCACCAGTCCTCGAGAAACCCAGAGCCGGAGAACCGCTCTACCTCTACCTATCAGTAACCGAGGAAGCGCTTGCCGCGGTCCTCGTTACAGAAGAAGCAAGGACACAACAGCCCGTCTACTTCGTGAGCAGGGCACTCCAGGGACCAGAGCTGAGGTATAGCAAACTGGAAAGACTGGCGCTGGCGCTCCTAGTATCCTCCCGAAGGTTAAGACAATACTTCCAGAGTCACCGTATAGTTGTGAGGACAGATCAGGCGATTCGGCAAATACTGCAAAAACCTGATTTGGCTGGTAGGATGATGACCTGGGCCATCGAGCTCTCACAATATGACCTACAGTATGAGCCTCGACACGCAATCAAGGCCCAGGCAATGGCAGACTTCTTGGTGGAGGTAACGGGCGACCCTCCCGAGGAAACGGGTACACGGTGGAGGCTTCATGTGGACGGAGCCTCCAACCAAACGTCCGGAGGAGCAGGGGTCATCTTGGAAAGCCCAGCAGGGGTCATCTATGAGCAATCGACCAAGTTCGAGTTCCCCGTGTCGAACAACCAAGCAGAATATGAGGCTCTCCTAGGCGGACTAATGCTGGCTCGGGAAGTCGGGGCGACGAGGGTCGAAGTATGCAGCGACTCCCAAGTCGTCACCTCGCAGATAAACAGAAGCTACCAAGCCCGGGACCCCCTCCTCCAAAAGTACTTGGAAAAGGTTAAGCAAATGACAAGCCAGTTCCAGGAGGTCATTATCCAGCACGTTCCAAGAGAAAAGAACACACGAGCAGACCTTTTGTCGAAGCTTGCGAGCACAAAGCCAGGATCGGGTAACCGGTCGCTCATCCAGGGCATGGTGAAGGAACCAACGGTCGCCCTCCACCTAACGGAGTTGAGCCCCTCATGGCTGGACCCCATTACCAACTTCCTGGAACTCGGCAAGTTGCCTGAAGATGAGAAGGCAGCCAAAGCTTTAAGAAGGGAGGCGGCCAGATATGCAATCATACAGGGACAACTATTCAAAAAGGGACTCAGCCAGCCCCTATTGAAGTGTTTACACCCTGACCAAACGGACTACGTGCTCAGAGAAGTCCACGAAGGGTGTTGCGAACACCACATCGGGGGCAAAGCCCTAGCAAGGAAGCTCATCCGAGCAGGATATTACTGGCCAACAATGATGAAGGACTCGAAGGAATTTGTCAGAAAATGCACGAAGTGTCAACAAAACGCCAACTTCCACAAGGCACCAGCCTCCGAGCTAAGCTCGCTAACGACTACACGTCCTTTTGCACAATGGGGAGTCGACCTCTTGGGACCCTTCCCGGTCGGCCCAGGACAAGTCAAATACCTCATTGTAGCCATTGACTACTATACCAAATGGGTAGAGGCTGAACCGCTAGCCACGATATCGTCTTCCAACTGCCGGAAGTTCATGTGGAGGCAGGTGATAACCCGTTTCGGCATCCCGGAGGTCGTTATCTCGGACAATGGGACCCAGTTCACCGACAAGAAGTTCATGGAATTCCTCTCTGGCCTGGGGATAAAGCAAAAGTTCTCCTCAATAGAACATCCCCAAACAAACGGGCAGGTAGAGGCCGCAAACAAAGTCATCCTTCTTGGTCTAAAGAAGCGCCTAGACAATAAGAAGGGAAACTGGGCCGACGAACTCCCCTCCGTCTTATGGTCCTACCGGACAACCGAGCAAAGCGCCACGGGGAAACCCCCTTTCGCCTAACATACGGGGTTGACGCGGTGATACCAGTCGAAATCGGCGAACCAAGCCCCCGACTACTACTCGCGGGCATGAGCGAAGCGGTCGAGAAAGACCTGATCGAGGAAACAAGGGAGATGGCTCACCTAACAGAAACGGCGCTGAAACAAAGAATAGCCCTGCGTTACAACGCAAAAGTCCTCAAACGAGACTTCGAAGAAAGGGACCTCGTCCTGCGACGCAACGACATCGGCGTCCCGACCCCAGGGGAAGGCAAGCTGGCGGTAAATTGGGAAGGTCTCTACAGGGTAAGGGAGGTACTCGGCAAGGGCGCTTACAAACTCGAAAAACTTGACGACAAGGAAGTACCCAGAACATGGAACGCAGGTAACCTAAATAGGTTCTACTCCTGACCCACCGGCTCACCGACCAGGGAGTCTAGCCAAATAGTTAATATTTGCCCTGTCCACATGATTAATTCATCTTGTTTACTTACTTTGTCAAATACTTGCCCAACTGACGAGTAATTTTCACTTGTTCAAATTTTTTACTTGTTAAAACTTTCTTACTTCATATCTGTTTCTCATGACCAAAACCTAAAACGGCACCCCGGGATTGATCACCCCGGGAGCCAGACGGCTCATAGGCCTCAACCAATTCGACGACTACGCGACCGAATCGGTCCGAACTGCTGCCAAATGCGAAAACGGCGAGACGGGCACAAGAAATAAGCCCGCCCAGAATAAACGGTAACACGATAACGGCAACACGACAAAATAATGAAACAAGCAAAAACCATAGCAATCAAACGACGATAACTTATAAAGCGTCAAAATACGGAACGGACAAGTAAATTGTTCAAGGCAAACAAAACGACAAAGTATCAACAGGTTGTTCAGCAAATGCATTACAAAATATCCTAAGTTACGAGACTTCATTTCCTCGGCATATCAACAATTTTCCCGTCCTGGATAGTCTTGAAAACACCAATTGACGACGTCTCGAAATCAAGAGCAGCAATCTTCAGCTGAGCCTTCAGGGCATCTTCGGTCATCAAGATGGCATTCTTCCCTTGCTCCTTGGCCACCTTAAGCTTCTTCTTAAGCTCAACGGCCTCTGCCTTAGCGGCCTTCGCCTCCGAGACGGCCTGCTCCCGCTCCTTTTCCAAGGCGACAACCCGACCCTGAGCGGCGTTCAGTTGACCTTCCAATGTCATCTCACGCTCAAGAAGCCGGGCCACGGTCTCATCGGACGCCTTCAACCTCTCCGCAACGAACGACGACTTCTCCTCAGCAGCATTAAGCTTTCCCCCCCATCTCGGACAGCTGACCCTGGAGGAGTTCAACTTGAGCCTTAAAGTCATTGTTCGCCTTAACAGAAGACTCAAGCTTCCTCCGAAGCGCCTCCATACCGGATAACTCAAACTCGGCCTTCCGAGCTATCACGGCCCCACGAAGCAAGGTGCGGTACATCCACCTCGCCTGCCCGGACAGCTCGGTTGCATGAAAATGCTCTTCTGTCCCGGGTATCAGTTGGGAGTCAATGAACTTGGAAGCATCAAAATTCCTCTCCATTATGGTAAGGGCCCCTTCCGGGCTGGAAGACATCTTTCGCTTCTTGGGAGTGTGGATAAGCTCCACGTCACTATCCGGATGAGGGGTGAGAGTCACGTGCCCGTCAGCGCCCCCTTCCTCATGGACAGGAGAAGCCTGACCCCCTGCGGCCTGTTTTCCCGGCGTTTCGGTTTCCCGGACAGGAGAAGCCTGACCCTCTTTCTCCCCTGAAGGACCCTCCGACTTGCCGACGTCCCTCTCTTCGGCATTCTCGTCATCACTTACCTCAAAAAAGGTCTTCATCAGATTCTCAAGACCGGTCACGGTGGCAGACATTTCCACTGCAACAAACAACAAGCACGACTAGTCGTTAGACCGGAAAGAGAAAAAACAACTGACAAACATAGGCAAACAAGGAAAACAACTCACGAATATAGCTCCTGGCGGCCTCCCGTTCACCCATAAGAAGATGGGGGTTCACGGGGTTCTTTTCAAAGATAGCAAGAAGGACGTTCGCTATCTGCTTATCTACAGCCGACAACCTTTTGTACGACACTTTAACAAAAGGATTCAACCCCGCGCCAAAGCTCCAGTAAGTCTGGATGAGACGCTCCCCCTCTAACGACAACCAGAAGGGGTGACGACCTTTGACGGGACGAACCTTGAAATACTTATCCTTAAAACCATGGTAGGAGTCCTCAAAAAGGCTAAAAATCTTCCTACCCTGGGCAGCACGAAAAGAAAGAAACCCTTTTCTCGCCTTCCCCTGCTTGGAAGGGTTGGTAAGGTTGAAATAAAAGAGAAAAACGTCCACCGACGCCGGTAGCTCCAAGTACTCGCAGACCATCTCGAAGCAGCGGATCGAAGCCCAGCTGTTCGGATGAAGTTGGGACGGGGGGACGGATATCCGGTTCAGCAGCGCCATTTGAAAATCGGAGAACGGTATCCGAACGCCAACTTGCGTGAACATGGACTTATAAAACCAGATCCAATCGGGGACGCGGGGGGAATGAAAATTGAGCTCATAAATACGCTCATGAGGAAGCGGGACAATGGCCTCGTAGTTGGCCTCCTCGTCAGTACCCCCACACAAGTAGCCGGCTTGCCGGAACTCCGTCAATTCCTCCAAGTCCATCTGGTTGGGTGAACTCCTTATATCGTCAGTCACCCAAGCATACGGGTCGTAAGCCGCAGCAGATCCGGAAGACCGGGAGACAACGCGAGGCATACCTACAGCGGGGTACCACTCCGTTAGTCTATGAGGTCGGGAGCCCGAAAAAACTCAGAAACTACACCTTTTCAACTCAATCATGACCAGATACGGCTAAAAACTACGCCTACCTCACAAACCACCCAAAAAAGCCTATCCTGGAATGGTACCCCTTCCCTAACTCACCTACCCCAGCACTGAAAAACCTCTCAACAAAAACAAACCAGCCATGCAACAAACGCAAACAGCAAATCACACAACAACAGAACATAACACAGATACCAGAAGAAAGAAACCAGAAGATTACCTGGAACGATGAAGGAAATCTGGACTGAAAGTTGGAGCAAGAGGGAGTTCGCACAGAAAGCTTTGGATGTTAGGGAGAAAAAGAGTTGGAAATAGTGAGAGTGGGAGGAGGATAGGGAGAAAAACTGTTTAAAAACCACCCCCAAAAGCGCGAAAGGAAGCAGGGGCAAGATAGTCTTTGCGCACGGGTTTTTTCAAATCATTATGAGCATTAAATGCCCAGCGCGGAGAACGAAACGGCAAACAGATGCCACAGCAGATCAAGAGACACGCGCGCAAGAGACGCGTCCCTCCCACGATCAGCCGACCCGACGACAACGCACGAGTGTAAACATCACGCGCCACCAATGGCCCCTACGGCCATCGCTGACGCGTCGGGGGCACTGTTACGGCCTGGCCCAAACTCACGCGGGTCAACCCGACCCGAGTTCTCGCCGGCCCAGTAATGCGCCCTCCACCCGACCCGGACACGCGTCCCGTACGGCTTGCACACAGCCGAAGGACAGCGCCCTTGAGGGTATGGGCCTGACCATTGAAGGGGCCCACTACTGACATGTATATAAGGGGGAGACTGGCTCTCCCCCCAAGGTACGTCACATTCTTACACCACCTCCTTTCCGCCTGCACATATTCTGACAAGAGCGTCGGAGTGTCTTTGCAGGTGGCACCCCCCTCTACATACGAAGTGCTCGGGACCTCGCACACCCGGAACCAAGAAACCACGACCAGACGAGACTCTCCACCATCCCAAGCGTTGACCTCAGGGTCCTAACCCGAACCGTCCGGTACCCGACCTACCGAACAAGCAGAAAGTGAGATAGTTGCTTAATGCTTAATTGCTTATGGTCAAACTAAAGGTACCCGGGCTTATGAAAACTATTGTAATTGTATACAGCTCACATGAATCATTTGACCATTTTGCATAGAAAAATATTTATTTATTTTTGGCTGGAAATATTATATGTTTACTTTAAAGCTCACATTATATCATTTACTTATAGGGGGTGTGAAAAACTCTCCTTATTTGATTATGCATTTTCTTCGGTATTGTTTCACCACATTGTTAGCGGCCTGATAATAATAATAAAAAAAACTCTTACGAAAATGCTATCTTATATAAAAAATTAAATAAAGTTCCATGAAAAAAAAGATTCATACCAAATAATAAAATTGTTTAAAGAAGTAAGTTATATATTTATTTATTTAGGATGGATTGAGATATTTATTTATTTATTAAGCTGCTCAAAAACTCAAACGGCAATAAGTTCTTTTACACGAGTGATAAAGAACCTCCTAAAAAATATTCTTAAATAATAATAATAATAATAATAATAATAATAATAATAATAATACAATAAATTTTTTGTTATAATATAAAAAACTAATAATAATAATAATAATGTTACTAGTTAAGTCATATATTCTTTTGTGTTAAAATATAATCAAAATTTTCTTATAATACTTCTTCTTTTCAATTTTTTTTTAGTACAAAACTCCAAATCTTAACAATCAATTGTCAAGCTTTAAAATTAAAATAAAAATTTTTATATTGGTGATTATTGGTAAGTCAATTTTACTTATATACTGAAATTAAATACTATTTGCTTTTTAATATGTGAATTATTTGTGTCAAATTTAATGATGGAACAACATTAAATCCACTTAAAATTTTTTTGTAATTGAAATGAGACGTTTAAAAATTTTTCGAATTGAAATAGAATGTTTGAAATATTAAAAGCCAAATTAATATTCGAACTAAACGCTGGAAACGAAAATAATACTTTACCCTCTAGATAATTAGAAGAGTAAAACAGGTGTTATATTGATTGAAATGAACTCATACCTAAAAGTATAATGGAAGAGTCCGTGAGCTTCATGCTACTTAGGAGATCATCAAGTTACTGAAGTCTTATCACCTTTGAGTTGTCAATACAAACCACCCATTAGATACTCTCTTTTTCATCAAGAGATATTCAAACCCATGTGATACTTTTTTGCCATTGTTGGGTCAGACACATATTGGACCTTAAATATGAGGCCTTTGCCAAGTAGTGCCCTATTCGAATACCGAATTCTTGGTCGATAATCAAATGAAGAGAAAATTTTGGTTTATCTTGTACAATTTTATTCGATCGGTGTTCATTGAAAGCCGAGATAGTTAATACGATAAAAGGATAAATCAATTGATATTTTACGTCTATCTCAAAGATATGATTTTTTATATTATGAAAATAATACAATAAAAGTGTAAATAAATAAAAAGTTTTTTATGGAAAATAAATAAAAGTGTAAATAAATAGAAGTTTTGTTATTATGTAAAGAAAGTTTTTATTATGAAAATAAATCTCAAGATGGCTCACATTGAGAATTGAAATAAGTAAAAAAGGAAAAAGGCAGAATTATATATGTTTTTATGGGTTCTCATTGGATTAATTAGGGTTTAGTCGAATAGTAATAATTTAAAGAAAAAAGTTTTTTTTTTTCTTTTTTCCCCGGACGAATGTCTACTTTTTCTTTCTGGTGTAAGTTTTTGATAGTTGATACAACGGGCTACACCCCAAAGTATATTTATTTATTTATTTGAAACGATACACAAATTTTCCCGTAAAAAATAGGTTGGGCTCAATAGTTTTAATATCCAGCTGATCGATCTTTAGCTCAATACTATGACAAAAAAAAAAAAGAAGAAACAATATAATCATATACTTGATATTTTCATAACAAAAAACAAATGCTTGATAATTGATAATACCGACCATATTGTAAGTAGAGATGTACGTGGATCGAATCGGATCGGATATAATATCCGCGGTTTTTTGTGTTGGATCCGACCGCGGATATCGAATATATCCGTATAATTGGACATTCTTTTTTTAATTATATTTCTATGTAAAAAATTTAATAAAAATATTTTTTTCACACTTTTAAACTTATTTATTCCTAAAATATTTTTAATAAAACTTTTTCTAAATAACAAAAATAAAATAATACAATATATGAATAATAATTACTAACTAAAACATACAAACAAGTAAATATAATACCAAACATATATATTTATTTATTTTTTAATTATTATTGTGTGGATTTGCGGATCCGCGGATCGAATACGGAGATGTAGATAAGATATCCGCGATCCGATCCATAAAGGGTATCCGATTCGGATCGTATCCACAATTTTCGGATCGAATGCGGATATTTATTGCAGATCTGCAGATACGATCCGATCCATGAACACCTCTAATTATAAGTACCTTTTCTATTATTACTCACCTTATATGTATATTGACTTTTCTACATACAAATATAGAACTAGGTTATTATTTTTTCATCGTTACTATTTAGAGATAATAAGCTGCTAATAAAAAAGGGCAAAATAGTAACATTTTGTTCAAAATAAATAGTAATTCATCTTATTAAGTGAATGAAAGATAAGAATATAACACAAAATAATAAGCTGATAAGCCATATTTGACAAAAATAACTCCTTTTAGAATGTATATAGATTGTAGAAGATAACCAAAAGAAATGAATGGCTTAGCTATGTTCAAGGTAACTTTCTAGAGCATAAATTATGCTAAAAACAAACCACCAGCTGGATCTGACAAAACAAAAATCCACATTTTAGTTTTTGCAACAGATTATGTGTCATTCCACTTCATACCCTTTGGAGTATATTCTAAATTATAAAAAGACATTCCCAACCCAACATTATCCGCAGCAACCTTAGCAAACATTGGGTTGCTTGGGACACAAGAAACAACACCATGAGTCTAAATTGCCTTACGTGCAGGTGCAGCCATGTCCTTGAAAGGTCAGATTCCTATAATGAATTGTTCACCAGAAAGGTTGATAGAAGCTTGTTCAAATGCGAGACGACCCTGAAAGGCGGTGCTCTGTCTAAGATCAAGGCCGAGCACCGCCGTGTTCAGAGCGCTGGAGATGTTCCTTCATCTCCAGGCTCCGAGCCAAGATTGGTTCGGAGCAGTGGGGTGAGGAGAGACTGGAATCTTGAGAATCTGGTTGTTGATAATTAAGATGGAAAGAATGGGAAAAGTGTACAGATCTGGGAAGAAGATAGAGTGTATATGATTATGGTATGGAGTTTGAAAGCTGCTGCTGCAATATGAGAGCGCTTTTTTAGCACCATATTGCAACAAGTTACAGCCTTTTTTTTCTTTTACTTCTTTATGTAATTCATTGTTCAATTTGTAGATTTCTTTGATACCTGTACCTTTGATTTATAAATGTGAAATTGTTACGGCTTTTAAGATATATATGAGAAAGGTTTGTATATGATGAGAAATGGCAGAAGGTTTAATTAACATTTATTATGAGGTTGATATATTGTTTATTGTAACACATTGCTGCTCAATAAAAAGAAGCTTTAATTTTCTTGTAAGTTTCTGTGGTTTAAGCCAATTTTTTTAGGTATTTATATTAAAAATAATAATAAAAAATTGGAATCCAATACTTAAAAGTAAGCTTATATTATAGAATTTAAGCTTTTAAATAATTTTTTATAATGCTAACACTTTTTAATCTAAGTATCAAGTATGTAAGTTTTTTTTATCAAAGAAAATCAAATTTGCATTTATAATTTGGTCTTGCTACACATTCAAATATTTTTGTCAATTAAATCTGATAAAATTGGCTCAAATCTAATAAAAATCACTCACACAATATGTGCATGAACCATGCACTTTTTCTTCGTATTACTCTTTCTTGTTTTTTGCATTCCTCCTCATTCTTCTTTCCGCGTTTTTTCTTCATCAGTCGTTCTTTTTGTTGTTGCTGTTGTTGCGTTTTTTATTTCTCTTCCTCTTTCTCATGGTGGTTATTACAGAATTTCTTATTTTTTTTTTCTTTGTTTATTTTTTTTGTTTTGTTTTTATTCCTGTTAAGAGTAAAAGAAGAATAATTATAAGAAGATGGAAAAAAAAAGATGATCGTAAAATAGAAGAGGAGGAGGAGTTAGAGTTTTGAATTATATAGAATTTATTAAAAAAAAGAACTGAAACTTTTTAATTATGACAATGAAAGTTTCTTAATCATGACACAAATTCTTGTTAAGATGGTGAAATGAGAATTACGAGAATATGAGATGATGATGATGATGATGAACGAGAATTTTGAATTGTGTAGAATTTATTAGAAAAATAACACCAAATTTTTTTGTCATGACACAAGAAATTTTTTAATTTTGACATCGAAATTTCTTAACCGTAACAAAAGAATTTTTTAACTAAGTTATTTTCAATTAAACGATGTTTTTTTTAACATTATTTGTTGATTGAGTGAGTTAAGGTTTTGAATTTGTAATTCTTTAAAGATTTCTTGTGTTATTTACCAAAAATTTTTGTGTCACTTCTAATTAAATGAAGTGTTTTTATATCAACGAATTGATGGTGTGTTGTTCAACTAATATATAAAAGACTTAGTCATTTTTGTATCATTTACAACAATTTGATGTGTTTTTTGAATCTAAAATATATTTAAATATAATTTGTTAGTTGAGTGAGTCGGTTTTAGACTTGTGATTTTTAAAGATTTTTTGTATTATACATCTTAAATTTCGATGTTATTTACTAAAAATTTATGTGTCATTTATAACTAAATTATGTCATTTTATTATCGTTAAACTAGTTGTGTGGTATTTAACTAAGAAAACAAAGAGATGATGATGATAATAATGAAGGAGGAGGAGAAAAGATAAGAAAGATAATAACTCAAATGAGAGAAGGAGGAGGAGGAGATAGTAGTAGTGATGGTGGTGACGACGGCGGCAATAAAGAAGGAAGAGGAGGTAAAAAAAGGAGGAGGAAAAGAAAAAAAGAAACAAAAATAATGCACGTAATAAAAAACGTATACAAAAAAGAAGAAAAAACGCATACAAAAAAAAAGAAAAAATGCATACTGTGACTTGGTTAAAAAATTACTTGGTTGTTTATCTTTTCTATTTTTATTATTAAATGGTATATTTAAGATCCATTAGTTCACAATAACTATATATGTGATGGTGCAGGGATTGATATTTTAGATATTTAGAAGAATCATCTCTTTTGGATGATAGTGTCTTTCTTTTAGAATCTTTTAAAAATATGCATGATCTTTTAGAATAAGACACTTACTTTTATTGTACTATACTTCTTCAAAATAAATCCTTAATCAAAGAAAAATTCATTTTTGCCGTAACAGATAAGATAATACTGCAACTACAGATCATACTCAGAGCTAAAAATTTTATACATCTATGGATTATATGGATTCTTCGAAAATCAATATTACAATGGTGTCTTCGAGACATTTCCATTAATATAATAATTCAAACCTCATACTCTTGTCTTAATGGTGTCTTTAGAACGTATCTAATCAAATATGAATTTTAACTTTCAATATTAATGATAAATAATTATTTTATTAAAATATTGAGAATTACAAATTCAATGTAAAAAAATTTTGGCATAATTAAAATTCATTATCTTATATCTTCTTTTTCTCAAATTTAATTAAAGTTTCATATTGATAATGTGTTATAAAATAATAAATAAAAAAGAGGAGTAAATATAGAAATAAAATACTTTTATTTATACTCTCTATTATGTGAATCTCATTACGATTAACATTTTATAATACACACTCGTTAATAATATACTCATCATATAACATTTGTAACATCACTCAAAAGTAACATAAATTGATGCTTTCAATTTATGCTTTCAATTGCTTCATGTGTATTTGTGTTTTATGATGGAGTTTCATAGTCTATTTATAGAATTTTTATGATTGCCTATGTTAATAATTTGGTCATAGTTTGATGATGATTTAAACATGGTTTTTAATGTCTACCTTTGGTAGTTTGGTGTATATGTTATACCAAGTTCGTGACATCCATTGATCTATATATTTCACAACATACATATCTATTATCAAGATGCTTTCATAATTGCCAATGAGTTATAGCTCAAATGGCATAGTCTCCCGTTACTCAATTAAGAGGTTGTGGATTCGAGTCTCCTATCTTTGGTAAAAAAAAAAAAAAAAAAAGCTTTCATAATTGTTGAAAAGATGAACCCTATACACTCCTCTCTCTAGTCCTTCCGTGATTACACTAATCTCTTCCAAAAAGAAATTAGGTAACAGAGGTCCATGTAATTTACCACAAATAAAAGGGAGTCATGATTTTTTTTTTTCCAAATCTCAAATCTCAAAGAAAGTCAATCTAGTTTGCTCTTGAAATTACAGTACAAGAACCTCCATATTAGTTGAATATAAGAAGAGAGTTCCATCCATGATGGCTAGTTGCTTATAACATCATAACCTGCCAAAATGTAACAGGCTATCCAGCATTCTTTACATTATACAATATTGTATTATACAACAGAAAAATTCAACAGGGAAAACTGATAAATTCTTTCTGGTAAAGAAGAATTAAAAATACACTAACTTTTCTTTCTTCTAGCTTCTGCTTTCCAATCTCTTCTACCCAGCAAGCCTCTATTAGGAGTTTCATTATTGACAACAACAGAAGATCCAAACTGAACTTCCCTCTCTAGCATGGATTCTGTCTTATTCCCAACAGCTAAACATGCAACCTCAGGAACACTAGTTAATGTTGAAGAATGATCAATTGATCCATTTGTATCTTGGTGCTTCAGAAGATGAACCCGCCGTGCATCCTTTTTCCAATCCCGTTTGCAATATATGCGGGTCATGAAGTTGTTGTGGTTCTCATTTGGTTGAGTCACAAAGCTGTTGTGATTCCCATTTGGTTGTAGCTCTACTTGCACTGCTGGAGTCTCTTGTACAACAAAAGGCTTCTTGGTTTCGGCTTCTAGACGCTTGCGAGCCCTGTATCTTCGTTGCCTCTCTCGATTTTTCAGACGTTGAGTCATTAAGTCGCTACGCCCTCTAGAGCGTGCTCTTTGCTCAATGGACTTCATTATGGAATTATCTTGTTTTCCAGAGACACTTTGCATGTTTTCCATTTTCAGTGTAGAGATAGCATCTGCTGTAATCAAGATAAAAAATGATAGGATCAGCAAATCGTTTCCATGGCATTCCTGCCTTGATTCAAGCATCTCATGTTTCACATTAGAACATGTTACCTTTCAAGACTTTTAAATCCCTTTAGGCTTTAGTAACTTCTCCAATATCACCATTGATCACATTATTATTTAACCAACGAAACAACATTTTAATAGAGTGAATCGAAAATAATTACTTCAAAAATTGCCTGCCCAAATTTTCAAAGAATGCATGTTATTTAAGTGCAAGAAATATATCTAACCACTTGGTTTTATTATATACATTGGTCATATAAACATAGAATAAGCACAAACAAAAACAATCATGAATACAAACTCCAGGTGTTGTAACATCTGCCCCCACTCAATTCTAATGTTGAGCCTTATTGAATTAACCAAAAAAAAGCCTCCAGTTGTTCAAAAATGAAAAATTATGAAGTCCATGATGAAAAAAAAAAAAAGAGGGAGGCTATTCTCATATCTTTCGCTTCTCTTTCAGTCCTCTTTTTAAAAATTCAATCAGTGGCCTTTCTGCTTCAGACAAGACATTCCTTAGGGTGTGTATGCTTGTAAGTAAGATTTAAGAGAAGAGAGGGAAGAAGGCTTATACTTCCCCCAACAATTTCCATCTAATTACTTCTAGAGTTCACTCAAAGTGGAGATTTCATAACCCCACATCAGTCTATTTTAAACTCCCAAACAAGTGTCATGTTAATCCCTAATATAATTCATCTTACCCTTAACCTTACCTCTCCTTTCCTCATAACTCCCAAACACACTTCATGTCTTAATAATAACAGAGAAAAAGAATCATGCAATTTGTACTTACACTTCTGAATGATCTGAAATTTTAATTAAGAGAATTTTATGAGATCATGGAAGCATAGCAGAGGAATAAGAAAAAATAAAGCAGTGCAAGTGCAGTTGGGTGAATGTCGAATTAGAAGACTATCTCAAATTTACAACAACTAGAAAACATGGACCAGCAGAAGAGAGATTGAAAACTACAACGGCTCTAGCATGGCATGAACAAAGTGAAAAGTGAAGAGTATCAAAACAAAGATATCATATAGAATACATGTTCTGGGAAATGCAAATCCCTCTTAAGTTGTCTTACAAACAATGATGGGCTAAATGTGTCCTGATAATGTACTCTCTCATTTCCATTTTTGTTTATTACTTCAAAAATTTGGTAAATCTTTGGAATGCACCATTGATCCCACTCATTAATTTGGATCATTAATCAAGAACTTTGGATGCAATTAGCCAATTATGGAAAGTTGAAATATTCCACTCAACCAATCTTATCCTCAGAGGATTCAATACAATTAAAATGCACATCCCATGTGCCAACAAAACAATTAAATAAATGCAAGCTACATAACTGCTAATTTCCCTAATCCCCCAAAACCTTGATAAGCTCTATGAAATTTTCAATTTTTGGTTGAATTTCAGGTGTCACTTCCTATTGAGTTGTGAAAACACTCGTTTGGACAGCTTTTAGATATCTTTAGTAAAATGTAATAAACACCCATTTCAATGATCAGCAGGTTAATTATAATTATTGCAAAGCCCGGATCATAAATAACAGAAAGGAGGGTGTGAAGTGTGAACTACAGACATCTATAATGTGGCACGCTGAAGGAACAAATCAGCAATATTTTTGCATAGGAAAATAATTAGCATCTCCTTTAACAAGGAATTGACTTTAGAAAGATAGACTAAGAAATCAAGCTAAAGTTCGGAACTTCAATGAAATAAGGGGTTAATAATGAGTTAGAACAATATAGCAATCAAACCACAGAAAAATTTGAAAACAAGAGGGTGTAACATGAAAGGGTTCCTGTCATATCCTGAAATCAGTGTTTGGAGGGGGGGGGGGGGGGGGGAGAATAGAGTGGGGGAATAGTGTTGATAATTTTTTTTAACTGAAAGGTTTGAATTTTAAGTGTTTGAGAAAATGACAGAACAGAAAGGAAATTTCAGTTGGGTATACCTTGGTGGCAGCAGATCCGAACTTGTAGCGTTGTCCCTCACACAGGGAGAGAGAGAAACGATGTGCGGTTTACTCTTGATGTCGACGACAACAAGGTTTGTTCCTACAACAGAAAACAGTATATGAATGTTAAGTTTTACATATGATTTATATTATATTTAAATTTCTTCTGTAAGAAATAAACAACCGGGGTGGTGGCGCAGTTGGCTAGCGCGTAGGTCTCATAGCTATCTGAGTTATCCTGAGGTCGAGAGTTCGAGCCTCTCTCACCCCAACCACTCTTTTTGCCCATGAAAAATATTCACCATCTCACCACCGCAGATTACTGCACCGCCACCCACCACTACTAGTCTACCATTCTCCGACCGGCAACCCCATCCAAATTATTTATTTATCTAAGTATCTATCTACCCATAATAATAAGTTTTGGCAACATATGATTGTATAAGTTTTAGTCACTTCATTATATTATGTTTGTATCTATCTATCTATCCCTAATAATACAACGTCTTGGCAATATATGATTGTATAAACTTTAGTCCTTTTATATGATGTTTAATAACCACTTCTTTTTATCGTATATCATCACCATTAGTTTTTATTTTTATTTTTATTTTTTGTAAAAATGAATTTTAACATATTTATTCTACTATTTAAGTTATTATGTTACAATAAAACTAGCATGATCAAAATTCATATCTCATAAAATATTCTAACAAGTTAAAAGTATTATTTAGTTTTTAATATTTTATGTCATTTAATATTTTGGTAAATTCTTAATTTCATTTTTAATTTTAAAATATTCTATTTTATTTTTTTCTCAAATAAATATTTGATTCTATTTTTATTCTCTAATCAAAACTAAAATTTTTTTAGTAAAAATATTAAATTTTTTCTATTATTATCTTCTTCAAATTTTTTTAAATTTATTAATCTCAGGACAATTCGTTAAATTATTGAAAAATATATTTAAAAAAGGAAACATATCTCTACTCATGAATATTTTTTTTGGTGACTTCTCTACTCATGAATATGATTGAACGAATTTGATTCTTAAATTTTTAATACCATTTTGATTTTCTGTTTATTCCAATTCTAATATGTGTTTATATATATATATATATATATATATATATATATATATATTCCTCAACCAAAATCACTTGAATCTTTATTGAATCTGAAGAGTAATTTTTTTGGATAAATATTATAAGATAATTTTGGTTATTAGTTCTCATTAAATTCTAAATACTAAATAAAATAGAATATTATTGATTTTATTCTCATTAAGGTCAAAATCAATAAATCATTTTGATGTATTCCTTTTATTATTTAATCTAATTGTAAAATTACCTTCTATGTGTCAAGATATAAATCGCACACATATATATATATATATATATATTCCGACAAAATAGAATAAGAAAATAATATTTTTTTAACACTTTTTTTTATTATCTTTTTTTGTTATTTTTATTTTTAAATTACTACAACTAGTATTATGACTACTACAATTATGATTTATATTGATATTTAGAATAAAATCATAATAAAACATAATATTTTTTTAAAAGAATAATTTGACTAAAACATTAAAATAACAAAAATAAAAAATTTCAAATAAAAATAAGAGATTTAAAACTTTAAAAATAAAATTATGATTTCGTCCAAACTTTAAGGTAGCGTTTGGTGGAGAGACAGAGACGGAAAGACTGAGACCGAGAGACAGAGACTAAGAGACAGGGATTGAAATAAATCTCAGTATTCTGTTTGGTGCAAAATGGGAGACAGGAATTGAAACAAAAATGAAACTCTAATTTAATTTGCACAAATGGTAAAATTGAAATTAATTAATTGAGATAAAAGTATTTTAGGTATAAAATGTTATTAAAGTTTCAGTCTCCATCTCTAAAAATTTCAGTCCCATGTATTTCTACTTTTTTGAGGTACTGAAATACTGAAATTTTAGAGACAGAGACAGAAATTTTAGTACCAGTCTCTGAACTAACAAACACAATACTAAATCTCAGTCTCTGTCTCAGTATCTCAAAACAAACGCTACCTAAGAATTTGACTGTTTCAAGTTACCAAAAACTTTTTTAGAGGAGCTTCACAGATTAATGATAAAATTCTAGAGAATCTAAAGACAGGATGAAAGAAAATTCCAATGGATCGGCGGAGATACAGTGAGCAGAGACAAAGACTCAAGGGGAATGGGATTGTAGAAATGAACATTTGTTGTATGTTAGACAACTTTTGAACAAAGATGGAAACTAGAATATGCAATTCATTAACGAAAGTTTTAGTGAAAATGTAGTGCAACAGATTCTTCAAACGCAAATAGTAGAAGGGAAAAACACTATCTCTTGGATTTATAATAGTTCTGGTGCTTACATAGTTAATTCAGGATACAAGGTGATTTTTCTTTTTTACCTCCAACAGATCAGCTCTATGAACAGTTTAGGGAGAAAAAGGTCTAGAAACAGCTATGGAGTTTGAGGTGCAGTCCAAAAATTAAAACTTTCATTTAGAAGTTGACCCATGATGGCACTAGCACTGAGAGAAAGGCTCCAGTGACGATTTTATTTTCTTTTTCAAAAAATAATATTTTTTATTTAATCGGATTTTACCATGTTTGACCAGACAAATTTGAACTGAATTTTATTAAATTTGATCAGTTTTTATTGGATTTGATTAAATTTAAATAGATTAATTACTTGACTTGTTCTAAATAATGACCCGATCTAAATTATGATAACTAAATTTTTGATTTAACTCATCAGATCAGACCAAATTTGATAACTATACCTTATAATGGAATTTTTTATTTGTTCCTTTCATGTTTGGACTGACGAGGTTATATGTGTAAATACTTAGTTTTTTTTTTATCTCTCAAAATACTTAGTTACATGTGTAAATAATTAATTCGTTGGGAATCAGAATTTTATTTAAGAATTTGTGTTTGTTAATAAATTATTATATACACAATTTATTTAAACAAACTAGAAATAAACTAGTGAGTTAATAACCAGATAAATCCAACTTGACTTTAAATATTTAGCCTTTTATGCAATAAAAATTAACACCTTTGATAAAAAAAAAAACATAATGGAAACTTTTTTTTTTTTGTTTCTCACGGTATCCCCCTCAACCCGGCAAGTCAAGGATTAATCTGTCGCAATACTGAGCTCCATTTAAGGGTTTGTCGCTGGCCAATGGATTGCTGCATGCACAAGACGGAATTCGAACACCGACACTTGCTTAAGCGGACTAGTGAACTAATTACTAGACCAACCCAACTTGGTTAACCGAATGAAAACTTTATTCTACATCTTTACCCACTCAAAATGATAAAATAAAATGGGCATTTAGCCCACGGGAAATAAGTTAACACATGTTGATGGAGTGGACAACCGAACAAAAATAGACTAACATAAAATTATTATAACAAAATAATTAATAATTTCTTATCACAGAGGCACGAGAATTGGTTTTGCTAAAAAAAAAATAAAAAAAATTCGTTAAGTCCAAATCTTGGCGCTTAACCGTGGTGACCCAGGAAGGAGTAGTTTATTGGAAAATGGGAATCCGCCCCCAAAATATTGTCAATTCAAGTTCCCACCACCGCCATCAGCATGGACCCTAATCCAATGGCAACTGCTGACTAAAAACCCGTTATTTTCTTCTCATTAATTTATTCATTTCCCCAATTCACCACTTTCCCCAACTTGTTTCTCTTCTCTGCCCCCAAACTTGATTTAGGGTTTGGGTATCCCGCCCCCCCTCCCCTCCTCCTTCCTTCTCTCTCTCCACACTCAACGACTTCGTCGCAGTTCCTCAATAACCTTTTCGATTCCCTCAGAAGTCGTAGTCCCTGCAGCTCAAAGTTTCAATTTTTCTCAATCCCCTTTCCGGCTCTTCTCCTTTTCAGAAACCCTAAGTTCTCATTATTGATTTATTTCGCGTTGGATATCTTGGATTGTTGATCTGATCGGCTTGCATTCGTGTTGAGGAGAATTCTTTCGGATTGTTCGATTGGCGAATTCTGGTGGAGCTGGGATAAAAAGGGTATGTTTTCTGCTTCTTATCTCGGCTCTAGGGTTAATTTCGGTGGTGTTGCTGGGATTGACCTTTATGTTGCCTCTGTGAAAAGGAGTCGTAGTTGAATTAAGATTCAAATCAGAAAAATTATGCATGTTTGGTTTCTGAGTTAGGATTTGCTTAAATTTCAATCTTCAAGGATGCTTATATTTCAGCTCAAGCTTGGTTTGTTGAGGTAGTGTATTGGAATTGTTTAAGTTTAGGAGATTCCTTAGGTTGGTTTGTGACATAGTTTGTGTTTTTGTTCGAATTTTGAATTGTTGGGTGTACTTTGGAAGTTTAAGAATTGTGTTGTGTTTCTGGAAGGGAAAAACAAGTGATAAATTTTTCTATTGGAGTGTGTTTTGGGGTTTGTATCTACAAATGGATAACTCCAAAAACAGGCTTAATGATAGTTTGGGTGTGAATAAGATTGGGAAAAATATAAGAAAGAGCCCTTTACACCAGCCCAATTTTGGAAATAATGCTGCTAGACAACAGCCACAGCCTCAGGTTTACAACATAAGCAAGAATGATTTTCGCGACATTGTTCAGCAGCTTACTGGATCGCCATCACAAGAACCTCCACTTAGACCTCCACCAAACAATCCACCAAAACCGCAGAGTATGCGACTGCAGAAAATTAGGCCTCCCCCATTAGGACCAATTGCTCGGCCTCGCCACTCTCCACCAATGTCAGCTCCCACAGCCCCTCCTCCAATTCCTTATAGTAGTGCCATGCCTAGACCACCTCAGTTTGGACAGCCGTCACGCTCCCCTTTGCCACCATTTACACCAGTTGATATATGGACTAACACAGCTGAGTCTCCTATCTCAGCTTACATGCGTTACCTTCAAACTTCAATAATGGATCCAGGTCCAAGGGGTAATCAAGTTCACCCTCAACCGTATCGACACCCACAACTGCCTCCACTCCCTCAACCACAAGTATCGGGAAATGGTCGGCCTCCACCACCTTCATCCGGTTTGCTTCCTAATCCTCCCATGCCAGTGGTTCCTTCTCCAAGATTAAATGGTCCTGTTCCACCAAAAAATGCCACTAACCCTCCAGTGCCTAGCTTTCCTTCTTCACATCCACAAGCAAATGGACCTCCGCTTCTACCTTCTCCAACCGCACAATTCCTCCTGCCTTCTCCAACTGGTTTCCTAAATTTGCTATCACCTCCCCCTCGGTCTCCTTATCTACCTCTGTCGCCCGGAATTCAGTTTCCATCTCCTCTTACACCCAATTTTCCTTTCTCACCAATGGCACAATCTGGGATTTTAGGTCCTGGTCCTCAACCTCCACCTTCTCCAGGTTTTATGTATCCGTTATCTCCTTCAGGATTTTTCCCCATTGCAAGTCCTAGGTGGAGAGATTACTAGCTTCTCATTTTGTGTTTAAATGTTTTATTGGGATGCGTCCTTCTAACTGGACTGAACTTAGTCTTGTTCATTGCCACGCAATGTACAATCAAGTTGTAAGAGCACTTTTTGGCTTTTTGTAGTGTTAATTTCACATTCCTTTGTTCATAACCAATGGCTGCAATCCTTTTACTTTGACAAGCGTTACATTAGGTAAAATATTGAACTTCAGACAACTCAATCGGACAGTTGGATGGGAGCTGTAAGATGGAAGACTAATCTGTAACATGAAGGGAATAGGATTACAGTAAATATCTATTATGTAGATTAGGTCATGTTCTTTTGTAATATAATGGATTACACCTTGAAGTGCATAGTGAATTTCATGTTAAGTTTATATAGAAGTTGTTTTAAATACTTGTCTTAGTGTATTATCATATAAATGATAATTGCTTTGGCATTTTTCTATATTTCTTATCAGAACTGGTTCCCTATCTTTATTCACTGGCTTTTTTTCCAGAAAATCTTTATTTAGTGGCTATTTTCAAAGATTTCCTCAGGTGCCTGTTCTGCTGGATATAGCCGTAAAAAGGTTCGGATTTTTTATTTAGGCTGTGTTTATTTCTAATAGATTACCTTATTGCTGCAACTAGCACATTCCTTTCAGTGATTAGGTTGTGATTTGTTTTATATATTTACTGAGGAGTCTTTGATCCAAATCCTCTAAATTGTGTCCCAGAGGGGTTCCTTTGATTTATGTTATAATGATAATGATGCCTGTCTGACCAAAGGAAGGTTCTTGTATTGCTATGAACTTTTCTTAGAATGTCTCAAAATTGAAGTTTAATAATTGTTGTTTAATATATATATATACTATGCAAGTGTACATTCAGAAATCAAAAGAGAAAATGCACTCAATCTATATGACCTTAAGGTGGCGGAAAAAAAAATACAAATAACATTTTTTAAGATATATTGGAATGCTTAAAAATTGAAGTTATTTTGATAATTTTTATTTGAATAATCGTTTTTTTAAATAATCAATTATGTGAAAATCAATTTATGTTTGAAATATTAGCCGAAAAGTGATTTTAAGATGATGTATGAGTAAATTATCATTTTTACTCATTAATACTTAGCAAGCTCAAAAGTTTATTTACGAATAAACAAAATTGATTTTGTGCACATGAATCAAACTAAACTTAAAATATATAATCAGTTGGTGATGACGAAAGACGACTTAACAACAATATATATGATTTATGAACGAAGGTGTGTGGGGGTTTTGTCTTGATGATAAAAAATAGAGAAAACGTAAAGGCTATTAATGTTTATATAAAAGATAAATTTAATTATTTTTTAAACAAATTATTTAGCAATAATTTTCATGTAAGTTTTTTTTATTAATTAATCAGTGTTAATGCTTCTTAAGAAGTTAAATAATAGTTAAACTTTGAAAAAAAAAGAGTTAAATAAGTTTTTATTTTTTTTTATAAAATATGCATAATGTAGACAAAAATCGAAAATGTATATTTTAGTCAATAATATATTTATCTTATTGAAATAATGTAATTATAAAAATTTAAAAATATTTATATGAATTTTGTATTTATGTAATACTAGAAACATAAAAAAATTAATGAATTTAAAAAAGATTAATGATTAGTGTTCTTTAATTTCAAGTATTAAAATGAGTCACAAGTGAAAATTTAATGATCAATTTAAATTATTTACAATAATAATGTATTAGTGATACTTGGATAAACTATATTATAACACGTGGCAATATGTCTACGTCAATATGTCAATATATCACTAAGGCCCATTTGGTTCATGTCCGTGTTCACTAGAGATATGGACAAAGTGGTACGTATATACCGTTTGTTTGTTGAAACACAATTTTAATGAATCCAGTTACACACACACATATATATATATATATTGAGATACAAATTTTTTCAATTCTATTCCTGATTATTTTTTAAAATTTCAATTTTATCCTTTACCCTAATCCTTATAGTTCTCCCTCTTCTTCTCCAGTTCATTCTACTTTCCTACCTTCATTTTACCTTTGTCTTCTCCTTCCATCATTGTCGCCGCCATCACTATCAGTGTCGCCACTGCCTCCCTTCTTTGTCCGCCTTTCCTCCTATCTTCTGCATTTTCTCCCATCTCTTCCTCCACCATCACCGTCGTCATGCCACCTCCAAATTTGCCTTGACCCGCCTCTCTTCTCCGTTGCTCGTGCTGATGCCTCTGTTGCCTCGCCTTACCTTCAGATCTACCTTCACCCGTCTTTCTTTCTCCTTAGCTCGCGCCGACGCCTCCGTCGCCTCTCCTTGCATATAGATCTATTTTCACTGCCTCTATATCTATTTTTTAGATTGTGCTTGCTTCCTGTATTTTTTTTAAGTTGTCCATTATTCTTTCTCATAAGATATATTATGTTTAAGTTTCTTTTTTTTTTTTGTCTGAATTTCTTTCTCAATTTTTTTTATATATAAAAAAATTATTGATTTAATTATTGGATTAAAGTTTTTTATGATAATTCATAGTTATTTAGATTGCGGTTGAAAAATTAATGGCATTGATGGTAGAAAGCAATGCTAGTAGTGGTGTTAGAGTGAATACAACACAGGGATAAATATGATATTTGGTTTAGATTAATGTGTCTTGTACGTCATCACTAAACATAATTAAAAAAATTATGTATTTTGTGTCTATATCTTACTGTGTATTTGTATTTCTGTCTGTGTCAAAAAAACACTATTCAAACACTGCTTAAGAGACACTTTATCACTTTATTTTATGTGGTCAAACACGTGACACTAATAATTTACATAACATGCCACATCAATATGACATTAACGAAAATTATTTGAGGGATTAACGTAAAAATAAAATATTTTAAAAATGGAACGAAATAAAATATTTAAAGTAAAAATAAAATATTTTTAAAATTAAAAATAAAATTAAAATTTAACTAAAATGTTAAGAATTAAAATAATATTTTATCAATAAATAAATGGCACACCAAAACTTGACTGTAGTGAAATTGATTGCCATCGAGAGTGATGCAATAATTAGAATCTCAACAAAATTCCTAATAAAAAGGAGTGGTCAATTTAATAATTTTGGGCCATGCATATATTCATTTGATTGGCCTATTGGGGAGGCCTATGGTTGCAAATTGAAATTGTGGCCACTACTTTTCCCAACAGTACGCACAAGAGCCAATAATAAAGAACTAAACCAAATCAAAAGAAAGAAACGGGAAAAAAAAAATGAAAATGCTTCACAATAATTTGGACTATAAAGAAAAGATTCTTTTGACACAAAGCATTTGAAGCATTTCTCACCTCTAATAAAGCTAGTGTTTGTAGCTTCTATTCCTTCTTCATTCTTTGTCCCTCTCCATTTTCAAGTGTTGCACTTTTTCGATCTCTTTAGTACCAACTTGGCAACTTGTATTGCTGTGTCGCTTTCTTCAACCTTTCTTATTGTGCGGTTTAGTGCTCTGCACGTGCTATGTTTACTACTTGCAATTGCAATTTTGGCCTATCAAAAACACATAATAACAATAAGGTTTAATTACTCTGTTAGTCCCTATAGTTTCGTGAAATTTTTATAGGGACCCAACTAAAAAAAAAAAAATTGGTACAGAAATCTAAATAAAAGAAAAAAAATGTAGGACCCAATTAAAAAAAATTTTGGTGTAAGAACTCAATTAAAAAAAAAATTTATAAGGACCTAATTAAAAATTTTGCGAAACTATAAGGACCAGTAGAGTAATTAAACCTAATAATAATAATGACATTACACATATATAATTGCAACAACTAAATGGTTTAGTGTATGTATGGTTACGTTATTTAAATTATGTTTGCATTGGGACATATCCCATCAATCCAAACCAAGAAAACTTCAAGAGAACCACATGTTTATTTCCACTGTATTTTGTCCCTCACTTATCTTTATTTCTCTTATGCATCAACGAGCAGCATACAATCATATTACATTAATACTAAAAGTTAGTCACTAATTAATCAATATATATAAAAATATATTATGTTATGTAATAATATTTTAGTATTCTTGTATCTGATTAATTTAATTTAATTTATATATAAAATAAAATTTCGAATATACATAAACACAAAATAATTAATCTAGTAACTGATAACTTATTTGAGCGTTTATTATATATATATATACAATATACTTTTGTTACGGTGGGTAACCGGAAATTAATAGGCTGAACTGATAAGGTTGGCCCAAACGTCTGGAGGAGAGGATCTCCGACTTGATTCGCGTCTGGAAGCTACCGTCCGACTTGTGTATGAAAGAATGAGGGGTGGTACCTGTAAAGACACTCCGATGCCTAAGTCAGCAAGGGGGTAAGTAGGTTTAGAGAGTATTAGAACTTAGAAATATCTGAGGGGTGTCAGTGTATTTATAATGGTGAACCAATAACCACAGTTGAAGTAGTTCATCTTTTAAGGTGGATAACCGTCTCTTTATCTTAGAAAAATTGAGATATGGCTCCTATAAGTGGACTGGGAGGTTTTAGGGGCAGTTAGTTATTTGAATAAGTATTATCGCCAGCTATCATTTGATCCCGACTTCTTTGGAGCGAGTTTGTGTTGGATCCGACTTCTTATGAGAAGGTTGATGGCAAGTGAAGGCTAATCTTTAGATTGGAGATTTTTAGTTTATTTGGACCTGAAATTTAGTATTGGGACAGTGTATGAACAACTTTATATAAATAGTAAGAATAATTTGGAAAATGTATCTTTTTGTAACGAGTAACGATAAATTTAAGTTGTTAGATCTTGTATTAATTGAAGGCTAATATAATGTTTTTTATGGAAGAATTATGTGATATTTTAGTAAATTTTAATTATGTATATCATATATAATATATATGTGAAAGGTAATGAAAAAAATATTATTTTTCTGTTAATTAAGTAAAGATTAGTCAATTATTTATTTTTTAACAAAAATATTAATCTGTTAATATTTTTTATTTTTTAAAATAAATGATAATTTCTACATACACATTTGTTATATATAACGAGGATATGAAAGAGAGTTGATATACAAGTTTTTTTTTTCCTAAAGATTCATTTTTATCATATATAATCTATAGAAAAATATTTATTAATTTTAAGAGTTGAATTTATGATATTTTAATTTTAATATAATATACTTGTCATAATTAATTAATTCAAATTTGCATTATTAAATATATTTAATTTATAAAGATATAAATTAATTAATCCATTAATGCTTATATATATATATATATATATATGGGTTTATATAATTAATCTCCTCCAAGATGCGGCCATGATTTAAAGTTACATAGCAATCACATGATCATTGTCAAGGGATGATCAACCAAAGCCCCACTTCAATAATCCATCCTCACTTATCCAAATATACAAAAGAGTTTTTCTAGTTAAACAATTTTTTAATTAATAATCAATTAATAAAGTAATAAATGGGACAAAAAGATAAGAGAGAGAGAGAGAGAGAGAAAAAAAGAAATTTAAAGAAAAATGTGAAATATTAATCAATTATTGATTGAAATAAACTAATCCGATCCCCTCTTTTCTTCTACAACGTTATATACAAACATCATATATATTATTGACAAATTTAAATTACACCAAACATTAAAAAAATGTGTATATTATGAAATCTTAATTAATTACAAGTGAAAAATACACAACTTTTTACTTTTAATTTGGTGTCCATATATATTATTCTAATATATTTATGTTACAATAATTACAGTGATTAATTTAATTTTAATAATATCAAGATATAAAAAAAGAAATATAATTTTAATTTTTTAATAATATTTACAAAACCATTATAGTTATCATTATCAATAGGCAGAATCCATATATATATAATGTTTATTAAACATTTTTAAAAGGGCTATGTTAAATAACCAATGATTTTCTTAAACAATATGAATAACATATTCTAAAATTTGTTAAATTTAAATAAAATATATTACACTCGAAATAACTCACCTGAATTTTAATATTAGAATAACCATCCGCACGCTTAATAAATTAAATATCCGATATATTCATTGTTTATTGTTTAATTAATATTTTTATTATCTACCTATACTTTTTTTTTTTTTCTAAAAATAATAAATCTCATAACAAAGAAGTCATCTTTTTAGCTGCTTTAAATATACGTGCCAAAAGGGAGGTACGTCAGAACATGGATGCCAGTTTAATCATCCAAACAAACAAAAGTTTCTCAGGAAAATAACTGTTCATGTGTTCATCTCTATCCTCAGCGATTTCAAAGGTTGCTTTTCTGATGAAGCAGCCCCACATGAACACAAATTCTTCGTTTTACTCACCCAACCCCTTACTAAGATTATTGGCTTTTAGTACACATACATCTTAATTCTTAGTTGGATACTTCAATAATATGATACGGTAAAATTAATATGATTGATTAAATATATATTTAATTAAATTATTTATAATTTATAATTATTTTCATGTGAAAATATGATCGCTGAGCTAATCACCTAATACTATATATATATATATTAATGTCTGATTTTATAATTAAATTTTGATATTTATAAAAAAATTCAAAAATATTATATATAAATAAAAAATTATTTATGTATAATTTATCTAATTTTTAATGTATATTTTTTATATTTTAATATATATTTTATACTGATAATTGATTTTAGTATACTCTTAATATAATTATAAAAAAATTTGTATTTTCATAGTATCCATTTTTTTTAGAAAATAAGCAATAATATTTATACTTTTTATATTTTTATTTTTTAATATAAAAATAAATATTTTATCTTTTGTTTTTCATTAATTTTTTAGTAGAAAATATATATAGAAAATGCACATAAAAATGATACAAAAAACATAATTAATTTTTTAAAAAATATAAAACGGTGCCAAAGAGAGGGCGTGTGTGGCCCACTAAATTCATCACCTTCATATATATGGCCCTCAGACCATAAAACTTAGAAGAAATTTTGTCCTGCTACAAAATATAAGGTATGATTATTTCTTGTGACTAATAATTGATAATTGAGTAACATGCTGCGCCAATGAACTTTGACTTATGCACCGTATTTTTTATCTATAACTAACTTAAAGGCATGCAAGTTGTTGGGTTTTTTGGTGTCATAACATGTTTCTAAATCAAATTAAATCAAATCAAATGATAACTAAAATAATTATTAGGACTTAGGAGCCTTAATTTATTTTTAATATTTAAATAAATAAAAAATTATTTTCCAAAAATATTAAAAGATAAAAATTATAATTTTTTTAATTAAAAATTAAGAGAATAGTTGAAAAAATAAATTTTTATTATTAAATATTACTGACTGTTTAACTGCTAGTATAATTAAAAATTTACTGAATTTATTATTTTTTATTTTAATTAAATTGATTTTGTATTTAATTATATCTTTTAGTACTTATTACATATTATCGAATAACAACTTATAAAACACAATATTTAATTAAATGTGTATTATACATAATAAAAATGACATTATTTTAAATTTATTATATAATATAGTACATTATTCATACACAAAAAAAACGATAAATAGATAATGTATAATTATAAACTATACTACCCATAATCATTATTTAGGCTGTTCTTACCATGATGATGATTCTCTGGACTTTCTCAGGGGTCATCGGAAGAATGTTTGTTGCTACTAGTCGATGGTGGTCGTAGCTGGTTGTCACGGTAAATTTTAGAAGGTTAGATTTAATAGTATTTGTATAATTTTTTGGAGTGTTTGAAAATGCTCTAGATGGTTCCGGAACGTTCTAGAATGTCCTAGAAAGTCCCGGAATACTCTAGAAGATTCTAGAAGACTCTGGAAGGTCATAGAGTATTCTAGAAGAGTGTGAATGTATATAGGAGTATGAAGAGTAGTATGGAAGAATCTAGAAGTATTAAAAAGTTGTAGTAGGATAGATATTTGTAATAAAGGTTCTAGATAATTAATCTGGACCGTTGATTAGATTTAATCCTAACCATCCATTAAGGAGGTGGATGGCTATAAATAGGAGGTGAGAGTTAGTGTGAGTCGTGTGTATGTGAGTCACTTATAATAAACACTTGAGTAATAGAGTGTTCTTTCTACCAAAGCTTTCTTTCTCTTGTGTTCTCGTGTTCTTAGCTTTCTTGCTAAATACTGAGGGTTAGGCTGACTTGGTCTTAGTTTAAGAGGTTGAGTAAGTCCGAGTGCCAGTACGGTAGTGTTGGAGTGTGTCCAAGGCCATGACAATTTGGCATTAGAGCAAGGTTCGAGAGAGAGCATAAGTGGTTTGTGGGTATGGCTTCTAGTGTAACCATGGAGCATTGTTGAATCTCAAAGGGGAAGGAATGCTATTCCTTTTCAATGGGGAGGTAAGAAGGTCCGTTTTTCAAGTGAGCCTAGAGGTAAGGACTCTAACTTCTTAGAAGAGAGATTTTCTATGTTGGAGAATGTTCTATCCTCTATGGATGAGCGCTTCCAAAGGATAGAACATGACAAGGAGACCCTCGAGCCTCATGTGTTGAGAGAACTAGATGCTTTCAAAGAAAGCATGCTCCAAATCGAAGAGAAGCTTGAGAATTCCTTGAAGCTATTTGAGGAAGTTCGAGTTTGGTTTGAGGAGATAAAATCTCGACCAGCCATTATAAGGGAAACGACAAAGATTGATCTCCCCAAGCCAAAGGAGTTCAAGGGCGTAAGGGACGCTCAAGAGGTGGAGAACTTCCTATGGCAAATGGAGAGGTACTTCGAAGGCCAAGGGGTGGTCGAAGAAGCAATAAAGGTACCCACTGCAGCTCTCTACCTTTCTGATAATGCTACTTTGTGGTGGAGGAGAAAATGCGTAAATATGGAGAAGGGTACTTGCGACATAGTCACATGGGAAGATTTCAAAAGGGAATTAAAAATACAGTTCTTCCCCGAGAATGTGGTTTATGAAGCAAGGAAGAAGTTGAGGGAGTTGAAGCACAAGAGTACAATTAGCGACTACGTAAAAGAGTTCACTACTCTCACGCTTCAAATCCCCAACTTAGCATCAGAGGATGCATTGTTCTTCTTCATTGATAGACTCCAACCTTGGGCAAAACAAGAACTACAAAGAAGGAATGTTAAGGATGTCGATGAAGCCATCGTGGTGGCCGAATCACTCACTGAGTATCATAGGAAAAACTCTAAACCCAAGTCTTTCTCCAAGCCTAGTTCTACTAAAGGTGGGGGAGACAGGGGGAAGAGTTTCTCAACCAAGAAGGAAGAAAAATACTCTTTAAAGAAAGAGTACGAGGAAAAGAAGAAAGCTTTCGTACCCAAAGGAGGATGCTTCGTGTGCAAGGGACCACACCAAATGAAGGACTGTCCCAAACTATGGACTCTGGCATCTATCGCCGAGGAACGAGAGGTCCAAACTCAAGTAAATGAGTGTGTTAGATCTATCCAACTCATGAATGCTGTGAAGGACAAAGAGGCAAGCACTGCAAAAAAGAAAGGCTTGATGTATGTCAAGGCCTTTATCAATGAAAAATCCGTCATAGCTATGATCGACACTGGTGCTACGCACAACTTCATCACACCTGATGAAGCAAAGAGGTTTGGGTTGAAGATCACCGAAAAGAATGACTGGTTCAAACTCCTTGGGTCGGAGCTTCATTTTTCAACAAGCTTCCATCCTCAAACCGATGGGCAGACTGAAAGAGTGAATGCCTTACTCGAGTGTTACTTGAGGCATTTTGTAAGCGCTAATCGGAAGGACTGTACAAAATTCCCCGACATTGCTCAGTTTTCATACAATTTGCAAAGGAGCGAGTCCACAGGGAAGAGCCCATTCGAGATTGTGACTGGACAACAACCGCTTACACCTCACTCTCTTTCTTCCTCTTACTCATGGAAGAGCCCTGGAGCTTATCATATGATTAAGTCATGGAAGAACAAGCAGATGTCACTCGTTCTTACCTCGACAAAGCTGCCAAGAGGATGAAGAAATGGGCAGATAAGAAGAGGAGGCATGCAAGCTATCAAGTGGAAGACAAGGTAATGATCAAACTTCTTCCACAACAATTCAAATCCTTTCGCAAAGTTCATAAGGATTTAATCCGCAAATACGAAGGGTCATTTGAGATCATTGGACGTGATGAAGAGGTTGCTTACAAAGTACAACTCCCTCCCTCTATGAAGATCCACCCGGTCTTCCATGTGAGTATGCTTAAACCATATCATGCAGACCAAGATGAATCGAGTAGAGGTGACTTGATTCGTGCTCCGCCTGTGGTGATCAGATCCTTTGATAAAGAAATTGAAGAGATCTTAGCTAATCGCGTCGTGCGTCGAAGAGAGGTACCACCAAGTATCCAATACTTGATCAAGTGGAAAGGGCTCCCGATAACTGAAGCTAGTTGGGAAGCTCGTGAAGATTTGTGACAATTCCAAGAACACCTAGAGCGCTATCATGAACAGAACGCAACGAGGACGTTTGCGCATTAGGTGGGGGAGAATGTCACGGTAAATTTTAGAAGGTTAGATTTAACAGTGTTTGTATAATTTTCTAGAGTGTTTGAGAATGCTCTAGATGGTTCTGGAACGTTCTAGAATGTCCTAGAAGGTTCCGAAACACTCTAGAATGTTCTAGAAGACTCTGGAAGGTCATAGAGTATTCTAGAAGAGTGTGGATGTATATAGGAATATGAAGAGTAGTATGAAAGAATCTAGAAGTATTTAGAAAGTTGTAGTAGGATAGATATTTGTAATGAAGGTTCTAGATAATTAATCTGGACCGTTGATTAGATTTAATTCTAACCATCCATTAAGGAGGTGGATGGCTATAAATAGGAGGTGAGAGTTAGTGTGAGTCGTGTGTGAGTCACTTGTAATAAACACTTGAGTAATAGAGTGTTCTTTCCACCAAAACTTTCTTTCTCTTGTGTTCTTAGTTTTCTTGCTAAATACTGAGAATTAGGTTGACTTGGTCTTAGTTCAAGAGGTTGAATAAGTTCGAGTGGCGGCACAATAGCGTTGGAGTGTGTCCAAGGCCGTAACATGGTGGTTATAAAAAAAATGAGAATTAATATTTTCTGACTATAATTCATCATTTTTAAAACTTTTTCCTCTTAATCTTTTGTTAAATTATTTTATTAGCTGATTGTTGATTAAAAAAAAAAAAGGTTGATTGTCTCATTATAATAATATATTTGGACAATTATCATCTGGTTATAGATAAATGAGCTCGTTTAATTTCAACCATGTAGTTAGTGTCTTTAAGCACGTGATCATACATGCATACTCTTAATTACCCCATATATTATGGTTATGTTCAGCTAGTGTGTAACATATTTTGGTGATGGAGTTCTTAATCATTTTGGTCACCCTTAAGCTATTAAACTAATCCTCACACCATCATTTGTCATCAAAGAAGTTTTAAAGAACACTATTCCTGATCTGTATACCTTTCTAAATTTGTATTGATTAATAGTGTGGCAACTATTCACAAAGATAATAACAAACTACTGTTATTAAATTTGAAAGTTGTTTGACTTGAAGTATCCATGATAATATTGCCCTTGGATTAGGGGTAAATGGGGCTGGTCCTGTTAAGCAAAAAGGCCAGCGTATAATAAACGGAGAGTGCTAGGTAAACAATGAAAATTTTGAATAACAAGAACAATCACCAATTATATGAAAATATACTACATTCTAATTTAATGCTATTAATTAAATTTACTCTTTTAACTCTATTAATTCACATTGTTTACACATTGTTCAAAAATGTTATTGATTACCTATATTTTTTCTAAACAGTAGTAAGTGGCACAATCTCATATACGAGATTGTCTCTGTCACACCACACCACATGATGCCCCTAACGAATCCATCCTGATACTTCCAATCAGGAAAATCAACCCACCATTACAATAACATGAGGACGTTGACATTAACATATATACACACATACCCACCAACCCTATCTATATATCTCATCATTATGGTTTTAAATTGCAATTCAGTATATACTATCTACAATGTACAATGCCAATGTAGTAGATATGTATCACAATATTATTGTAGTTACATATAGTGGAAGACAGGAAGACAGAGCCCCGAATAGGTTAATCATATATTATTGTACATTAATATGAGCATATGTATGTGAATGGAGATATTGTATATTATTCGATACATGTAATTTATTCAATTAATGCTGTATATTATAGGTATTGATTAGAAAAAAAAACATTATTTGAAAAGAAAAAAAGAGGCCCACATAATTATAGATATAGTGTTGGTTACAAGAATGAGAGAGGCATCAAAATCAAATCATAACAGCGACTAGAGGTGGAGATAAACCTTATTGGGGGCCCTTAGGACTGTGAAGGAGACTGTTAAGTAGGATACAACTAACTATATGAGAATGGGGACTGGTTTGCCTTCAATTGGGAATAACAGCCACATTTTAACCACAAGCTCGAAGTGGAAGCAAAGGCTATAACAACTTGCCACAAATGGGGTCCTTTTTAATATTTTAGCTGCTTCCCTAGAAATTCCCTCTGCTCTTCACTCCTATTATTACATATAAAAGATACTATCCATATATCCACCAAAAACGCTACTACTACTGAAATAATGTCCCTACTAATACATTATTACTCTACAAATATAAACACTATTTAAAATCTATTTATACTTCATTTAACATTGAATAAAATCAACAATTTTAAAATGAAAATAACCTAATATTTTCTGGTTTCAAAAAAATTGAAGAACCTTTTTAAATACTTTAGTACTATATCCAAAAAGAAATGTCACTATTATTTCATAGGACTATGTTAGAGAGATAATAACATAAAATTATCTTATTCAATTATTTTAATAATAATTAAAAAATATAAAATAAAATAATTTTGAATCACTTTAGATTAATTTTTTTATTATTTTCTAAATATTTTGTATTTCATAATGCACTGTATAAGTATCTTTTATAGCTGAAGTAAATAATAAATAACAAATAAAAAAGTAAAGTACTGTAAATTAATCTCATGCTGCAATATTCTAGGAAAGTGATGTTGACATAAATATTACCGCTTCTAGATTTGGTAGTGTTATATTATTTTATTTTTGACGAGGATAAGAAAATTGTTTTTATTAGCAATGTCACACCCTTGTTTTGTATGAGAAACAAAAATGAAAAAGCTAAGGGAATGGTAAGTGATAGGTTGTTGTTTTGTTGATCTACCTCTGCCTTGTTCATTCGGGTTCCAGAACCCGACCCATTTACCATGTCATTTTTGGCTATAATGTTGCATTCGAAGTCGTTTAATTTTGGCATGCATCACTGATGTGATCCTTCATACCTCTGACATGGTTTCTGCCTATTTCTGATCCTACCTATATCATTTAATAACTTACCTTATCCCTCCCCTCCCTCCTTTATGACCTCGTTATCACTCTAGGTTTTACTTGCCGTACCCACTATTGAATATTGATCATCATACTTTCTAATCTACATTATTAGCTACTTAGGTTTTACTAATTCCTTTCCAAAAACCATTAATTGCTGTTTAATTTGATTCTTGTCAATATAAAATAAAATGATGATGGGTGGATTCCTAAAGTGAGTATGAATCTTGGAGAAAGAAACTTGTAGTAGTGGCATAAAGTAAATATTACTGGATATATTTTAGGTGTAGTACGGAAATTAAATTAAAATCAACTACACTTGAAATGCTGTCCAATTTTTTGCCCCAATTCCATGAAAAAGCTTTGTATAGCACTGGTTGTTCCTATCACATAAATATCCATCGTAACTCCTGGATGGTAAGAGAAAGAATGCAAGCGAGTCCAACCTCAATGGGAAAAAGACAAAAAGAATTGGATTCTAGGCACCACCACTCCTGACACTTCGTTCTGTATACAGTATAAAAGCAACCGCCATACCCACATTATTTACCCTCTCAAGTCTCATCTATGTTATCCTTTTGTGAAGATAACTCAGCTCAGTCACATGATAATTGAACTAGAAGCTCATTGGTAGCTGAATTTTTTATTTTGAAAATTAGTTAAGAAATAGTAACCATTTACTAGCATTTAACTGAGTGGACAGTTATTTGATTTCTAGCAATTTCTTCGTTGACAAATCCTACTAGTCTAATGTGAATTACAAAATGAAAGAGCAAATGATCATTCATATATTCAGAGGGAATGATTAAAAGGGAAACATGATGAAACTGATCCACAAGTCAACATTTCCTGTACAAAAGTGCATTGACCAAAATGCCCTCGCCCATTTGTAACAATGACTCTCAACGTAAAAACAAACACAAACGAGGACGCAACGCTGGTGACTCAAGTGATGATCACAGCTTCCACCATCACCACCACCACCGTCAACAACAAAAAAAAGGAAACAACAAAATTCCTCAAAAGAAGAAGAAAAGAACAAAAGGAAATAAGGAGAAAAACTTCTGAATTTGGTGTTGCTTTTCTCCTTTTTTTTTTATGTATTCCAATTTCTTTTTTTTTTTCCCTCTCTTTTTTCAATAAAATCGGGGTTCTGAACTTTCAGTTTTGTTTTTTTTTTTCTTTTTCCGCCGAAGGAACTGTGTGATGACTTACCGTTCCTGTTAACCGTCGCCGTCACGGTTCATGCCTTCGGTGACAGACGCGAGTTTCTGGAGGTTGAGCTTCACGACGGTGTCCGCAAAGAGACGAGTGTCCTCCTCGGTGTTCCCATCCGGCACGTCAACGATGTACGATTCAAGAACAACGGAATAGATCTTCCCTCCTCCTCCGCCGCCATCGCGATCCTCGAAGCCGTGGACGGTGGTGACGGAGCGGTAATTGCGGAGTCTGTGCTCACCGCCGATGATGCTGAAGCCAGTGACGTGTTTGTCGTCGTCGAGGAGGTCGAGGCGCTCGGTGGAGGTGGCGGCTGGGAGGCCGGAGATGACATTGACGTCGCGGGTGCAACCGACGGCCATGTGGAAGGGTTCCTTGACGGCGCAGCTCTTGATGAAGTGCTTGTAAGTTTGGGGCTTGTCGAAGCGGCGAACGATGGACCAGACGACGGAGGGCGGCGCGTGGATGCGCTGCGCGAGGAGGGAGGAGCATTGGCCTGGTCCGAGTAGGTACGTGTGGTGGTCGGAGATGGAGTGCTTTAGGGATTCGAATTCGTCAACTGTGAGTCCTGAGGGGAGGGTGAGGTTGTGGCGGGTCGGGTTCTTGTCGGTGGAGTTTTCGCCGCCGGCGGCGGCGGAGGAAGCGCTGCCCTCACCTTTCTCCATCTCTCGATGAGAGAAAGAGAGGAAGAGAGAGTGTGTGTGGGTTTGTTGTGAGAGAGGGAGAGGGAATGGGGTTGATACTTGATTTGAGAATGAGAGAGAGGGAAGGGATATTTTGAGGGAAGGGAAGGGGTGAATGTGGAAATTCACATCATTACTCTGTTTTAAAGAATATATAGAGAAAAATTGGATATAAAGTATACACAATACAAAATTACAAGGTTAATTATATCGATTTGCTAAGGAATTAAGCTTTTTTAAACACAAAAACATATTAACTATATTATATGTAAAAAAAATTCAATTACTAATAAGCCACTTATAATGTGACTAATTATTTTTGGTTGTTTAATTTGAGGTAAAAACTCAGGTGCAGTCGACTTCACCTAAAGTTGATACCTGAGAGCCGTTAAATGATTTAATTGATTTGACTAAATTTTTATCTAACAGCTCTTAAATATCAACTTCACGTGAAATCAACTTCACCTGAATTTTCACCTTAACTTTAAGCCACATGCGGCTTAGTTGTTAGAAATTAAAATGTTGAGATAATAAGGATGTGTAAATCAATGTTAAATTGTTAGCAAAAGAAAGGATAGTGCTAACATAGATGTACTCTTACAAGTAGAAAACTTCATTAAAAGTAGGGTGGATAATGGGTAGGGTAGGGTAGCGTTTGGATCAAACCCTAATCCTACCTGCGGGTTGAGATTCTTATATAAACTCAACCCTACCCTACTTGCGGGTTGAGAATATCCCAATCCTAAATAAAATGTATCAATAACATATATAATATTAGCTAAATCTAATAAATATTTGATTAGTTAGCATTATTAATTATACCTGGGATTGACCTGAGATCTATTTATTTTGGTAGTCACGTATTGTTTCGGTGCTTTTATTTTATGAGTTTTATTTCGATGAGTAAATAGAAAAAAATTAAAATATATATATATATAATTTTTCTCTCATGTTTTACTCTTCTATAATTTTTTTCCTCTAAAATAAATCTTACAAAATAAAGAGATGAAATCTCAAAAATGGAGATTATTGGTAATTTTGTTGTATTTGATTTTAAAAATAAAATAAAATAGAATATTAAGAACATGACATAAAATATAGATATATAAAAAATAATTTTTTATATTTTTGGTGATAAAATAATATAAAATAAAATAAATAATAAAAAAATTAATTTAACTTTAGCTTTTTCTTCGTACAAAATTAAAAAAATAGAATAATAAAAAATATAATTATAAAAATTTGATAGTGACAATAAAAATAAAATAGAAACAATAAATTATGTTTTCACTTAGTGTTTTTGTATTTTTTTACAGAAAAATATAAAATACATTAATTTTAGTGTCTTTAAGACACAATTTTTGTATTCATGTCTAATCTATCAAATACGATTTTATATTTTTATATCCATGTTTCACCATTTTATACTTATAAACAGACACAAAAAATTAATTATTAAATCAATTATTTTATATTTATGTATAAATACATATGTTGCTCAATTTGTTTTCAATGTGTATTTTATATTTTAATTTATATTTTATAGAAATAACTTATTTGGTATCTAATTTTTTATATATACGAAATATGATTATTTTAAAAAATATGCGGACAAAAAGAATTCGCTATGAGCGAACTGTAAATTTTTTAAAAAATTTAAAGGGGCGAATTGGCCTACCAAATTAATTTTTTTATTTTTCAAAAATAAAGTCATCACCTATTCACCTGAACTGTTTTTTTTTTTTTTTTCTTTTCAAAGAGTAAATTTAACAGGGCCAATTAGCTTTTTTATTTTTTACTTTTGGAAATGCAAATTATTTTTTATAATTTTAAAAATAAAATACACTTGACGTGAATTCTGAACACTATCTAGTAAATAACAATATTACACCATCTCTTAAAAATCATCAAACCTAAAATCATAAAAAAATAAAAAAGTATTTAATATAATCAAGTACTTTCGACTAAAATAAAAATTAAAGATTACAAAAGTTAAAATTCAATTTTATCAAGATTACAAATATTTTACTCCAACAAAATATTACATCCATACTATATCACTATTCCAGCAATATACCTTTAATTCCCTCAGCATAGAGGAACATACAACTTTTTCTGGACATATTTTCCTTAAAATGAATCTCACAACCTTTAATCCAATAACATGCTAATAATTTCATTGAAATTTAATCTAAAACCCAATTTGGATTATACTATTAGAAAATAACACCCTTCCTGATTTTTTAGATACCCTAGAAATTGCAATATTTCTACGCATTCTCATAACTATAAGGTTTAAAATACTCCAATTATTAAATAAAAAAAATTCTGATGAGCAAAATCTATAATTCCACAATAACGATAAGTCGATAACAATATACGTTAACCTACGTAAACTGCTGGTAACACAGTATGTTAATGAATAAAATACATTCGTAAATATAAGTTGATAACGCAAGTCGATTCCAATTGGAGACAGGAATATGCAATTTAGGAAGCTGTCAACAGAAAATAAAATATTATCAAATTATTACCATATGAATAATGATGGATTTTTTTTTTAAATAAAATAAAAAAAATTTAGTAGTTTTTCAAACAAGGTATTTTAGCTTTATTTTCAGAAATACAATTTCTTTTTGTAATTAGGATAAGTTTGTTCATACCCCAAACTCTATATAAATTATAGAGTTCACCGTACCTCCGAACTCTATATAAATTATATAGAATTCGTCGCACACTCCCGAATTCTATGATAGGTTTTCAAAATAAAAGTATACATGTTGGTGTGTAGATCAGAACAGCTCAATTTTGTTGTTTATTTTCTTTCTCTTATTGTTGACATTTGTTCTACGATGTCAAGAAATCTATTGTTATCCATTCATTACGATGGTAAAATAGTATATAACGAAGAATGTTCAATCGTTTTTAAATCGGAACAACCGATAATTACCTATATGACACCGTAAGCCGACAGTTTAACAGTTTTGAAGAATTTGATATTGTATTCCGTCGAGCAACAAGAGGCAAAAAGGGTGAAAAAATTTTACTACAAATATCCGACTGAAATTGATGGCAGTTTGTTTTATAAAAGGTATATTACAGTTGTATTGTCTCTGTTGCTATTATATTTATTAGACCACGGTTGTGAGAGATATTTTTATTTTCTTTAATTAGGTACCGTTTTGCGCGACGACGATGACGTACTGCTTATAAGGTCGTGGATGGAACAACCGATGGTCAAATGTTCATCCGTTGGAATTATTGGTGTATCTCGTTGAGGTGGGTGGCCGAGGATCATCTGCAGACTGCAGATACTATCGATGATAGTCTGTTGAGTGGAGCTGTTAGACGAACTATCAGAAGGACTATGTTGGATCTAAATATGCCACTTGAGGGTAGTCAGGAGGGATCTAATGTTGAAGTTCGTAATGTTGACTTAATGGACGATGGTGTTGAAAATCATGATAGTTCTGCTATTAGAGATCCGATGATGGATTAGTATGAAGTTAACCCCAATGACGGAGATGATTCTGATGAAGAACCACCTGGAATTCCTGATGATGGTGATGAGGAAGAAGAGATGAACTATTACGTGACACACAGATCGCTTTGACACAGCCTACCATTTCTCGACCATATGACCGGCCGGATCATTTCACGAGGTTGAATCTCGATGCAATGACTTTGGATTTGTCGTTTACCTAGGGAGGCCCTGAAGAGGATCCAAGCAACGAGTTTGAGGTTGGACAATAATTTAAGAACAAAGAAGAAGTCATGTTGGCGGTTAAGCAGCACAGTGTATCCAGTTTGGACCCGGTTGTAATTGGAGCATACTTATATCATATCGCCGAAAGCAAGAAAAGTGGGAGGTTAGGAGATGCACTGAGCCTCATTCTTGCACGCAAACTTCGATGGGACAAGACCATGGTAGATTGGATTCGAAGGTGATTACATAACACATTTTTATGATGGTCAAAGTCGATCCAACAATCAACATCAGGGTTCTCCAAGGAGGTGTGGAGAATCACTTTGGTTACATGGCGTCAGACAGAAAGGTTTGGCTTGCAAAACAGAGAGTCATTGCTATAATATATGGCGATTGGGAGGAGTCATACAACGAGCTTTCTCGTTGGTTATTCGCTATGCAGATGTACTTGCCTGGTAAGATTTATTTCAAGTTTGGTTATTCGTTGTTAAAAAAATCAGACGTATACAATAAGCCAACTAATTATGTCTCTTTAGGTACTTGAGTGGAACTAGTGACTCAGTCCTGGCCTGGTTCCACCGACACGGTCATGTTTCATCGGGTCTTTTGGACTTTTCCACTGTGTGTTGAGACTTTCAAGCATTGCAAGCCACTTATTTCCATTGATGGTACTCACTTATATGGTAAATACGGTGGGACCTTGCTGATGGCCATATCTCAAGATGGCAACGCAAACATTCTGCCTATTGCATTTGCCGTTGTTGAGGGTGAGACAAAGGAGGCGTGGTTGTTCTTTCTGTCGTACCACCCAGTCCACCTGATGCCACTCGACGATAGCGAAGCAAATTAGCGGTCATACAACAGCCACCGAGGCCTCCGCCTCAGCTATCACCGGTGGAACTAGACCAATCAGCTATGGGTCAGCATACAGCGTCCACTCAACTTGTTCACAGAATGCATATAAATGACGATATTCAAATTTCAAATGAAACAGTTATTAAAAGCTTAAATATGTAAAATGTAAATATTTATCACTTACATTCAGCATTCCAATCCCGTTCAGGGTACGCCTGTAATGCTTAAGCCTACTTTTGCCTCTGGCATTGTCCGGTTGGAACGGAACCCACCTACAATGCCATCCACAATATTATTTTATCGCTCAATTTAATTAACTAAGTAATAATAATATGAAAGGTTATTATAAGTATTTATAATACCTCTCCATCAGGGAAAATCGACGAGTATCAAAGCTGTCGGACCGTAGCAGCGGAATATGGTGATAAACTCAAGACAGTAGCAAGCTGACGCACCCACCCAAATTGCACTGACCATGCTCCGTGGTCCGGCACATCTGGCGGTACAGCCATGCCAGCACAGCCGAACCCCACGATAACCGGCCACACGTATCAAGGTCCTTCAGTAGGGGGAGCCAACTGTTGTGCATCCAAGAGTCTAATGCAACTGGGAATAGGAAGCTCCCTATCAACTACATGATGTACTCTCTCGTGTACCTCATGAGGCGCTCTTCTGTGGCATCCTGCTCCATCTCTCCACAAACTGTGTTGTGGAACCAAGTGAGCTTCACAGTCCACTTCGTCTGTGACTGTCTGTCGTCTGAGTCGGGAACAACACCCAAAATCTGCTCACATAACTCTTCGATGGTGCGTCCCTGATGGTGCTGCTCCCACCCACCAATGCATCCACTCACAAGATCACCGTCGATCTTGAGTCCCAGCTGATAGGCCACGTCCTGCAGGGTGATAGTCATCTCCCTGCACGGTAGATGAAATGTGTGGGACTCAAGCCTCCACCTCTCTATCAAAGCCGAGGCAAGCAACCAATCGTGCTCAAACTCGACCATATAGGCCGCATACTCAAATTCGGCTCGTCTAAGATATGGCCTAATCTGCTTCGGCGGCCGTATCATCAAATTCCTCCTGGTGCGCAAGATCCGAGGCGCCTACAAAAAAAAAATAAAAAAAAATGGAGACAGTGAACACATAAAAAATAACAAGTTCACTATTTATTAATTACAATAAAAAAAACTAGTTAAAAAAGTGTACCACTCGATCAAGCCTGTCAGTAATGTGCTCTGCGTGATCCAATCGGTACATCTCACCTTCATAACCTAATAACTGCTCCTCCATGGCTCCATCTAAACACAATCTAGTAAAATGAAATCACACACACTAAACTTAGTTCCTTTTACGTTAACTAAATTATTAAAAAAAATATGTAAATCCAAAACAGCTTATAAACTTAGCAATTCTACTTCTGCCCCAGCTAACTGACGCCATCAACTAACTAATTAATCAATAATTAATTAATTAATTATTTCACTAACTATCTTCTGATTTACAATTTAAACTAATTATTCTGACTAAATTAACTAACAATTTATTTTGTTATACTACTTAACATGTTATAGACAATAAACAACAACTATACTTAAAAACAATAACATAAAAAAATTAACTAACATAAAAACAGTAAGTCTAAAAAACATATAAACAGTAAATCTATAACCCTAACTAACATGCAACCTATAAGTAATAATTTTATCCAACATGTAAACAGTAACTCTAATTAAACTAAAAAAATTAACACTAACTAATCCATTATTTACTGACCTGGAACTGAGAATGTTGTCCATAATGAACTAACTTCACAGGCGTCGAAAAAACAAAAAGAAAGGAGGAACAGAGTAAATTTGGAAGAGAGATTGGAAAAAAAATGGACAAAGACAAATAGCCCCACTGATATATATAGTGCGCCAAACTCTGTCTAAATTATAGAGTTCGGGGGTATGGCGAACTCTATAATTTATATAGAATTTGGGGTATGACGAACTTGCTCTAATTACCAATAAAAAAATCGTATTTCTAAAATTAAAGTTAAAATATCTTGTTTAAAAAATTATTAAATTTTTTTATTTTATTTAAAAAAATCCGAATAATTGGTATAGCACTCTCTCATAAGTCATAACCATGAAATTGAAACCTTTTTTTCTTTTTATAGAATTAACATTTAACACGATATAAATTATGTAATGGAGCTAATAACATAAATAACGTAATGGAAACTGAAATCATCAAAATATTTAATTTCATTATAGTTCACTTTGAATTATATATATATATATATATATATATATATATATATATATATATATCAAAAATATATTTTATACAATTTGTATGTACTATCAATATAAATATATTTTATACAAATTTCAAAGCATATATTATGAAAGTAGCTCTATTTTTTAAGTTATCTAAAAGAAAAACGTAATTGAATGATTTTAATGAAAATTAAAATCTTAAAAATATCTCAAAATAACAAATATATATATATATATATATATATAGAAAAAATTTAGGGGACCAGCAATTTTTATATTTTTGGGCCAATACTTAACTATTAAAACAAAAGTGAGTGATCTTCTACCATTAAATATAATCTCACACCATTAAAAATACTATTAATGACCAATTAATAATTACAAAACACCAAAATTACTTGCCCTTAGCATTCCTCAATTTCCTGTTACAACAAACAAAGCGCAAAAAGAATACATTTGAAGAATTCATTCGAAGGTTTCGGGTCAATGAGCCAATCGGATTCGTTAATGACAAGATAATAATAATTAATAATAAAAATAAGCAAAGCCGAAGGAAGTTCCTATGCTTATACGTGACCACCATCATCTTTTTTATTTGTCTACCACCATCATCATTTATTATTTGTATAACTTTCGTCTTCACCTGCTTGGAATTTTTGAATGCCTATAATAATCACTATTTCAACTCACTCATATGGTTATGAATTATTATTATTATGATAGTTCTATCATATCAGCATTTAATACAAGACAAATTAAATCTGCTCAACTAGAAATGAAACTTTAGACACAGTTATGTATGTAGGAGAATAATTCTCGAGGAAATCATGAATATATTATAGTAGGGGAAATTTTTAAGTGTACCAATATATGGATATTTCAATAATTTTTAATCGTTAATTTTAATTATAAAAAATATCTATAATATATATAATTAAGATTAATAATTAAAAATTAATAAAATATCAATATATTAATATATTTAAAAATTTGTCTATAATAGGTTAATAATAGTGGAATATATGTATCTTTACCCTTTCTTTTCCTTTATTTGGTGCCGTGCCTAATGTAGGCTCATGATTAAAATATGACATATGTTTAGAGCAAAATGGCCCCACAAGAGTACATGACATTGCTAAGATGCTTGTGGCTTTCAACGATACACAGTGTTTCTTAGCAACTTGCATAAGTTATAACATTTAATTAATTAATTAATTAATTATTTCTCTTTTCAATATATATTATGCATTATGACATGGATTGCAAAGACATCCTATCAATACAAATTATTAAAAGCTAAAGAAACTAAGACCTCTAATCATGAATTTACCTACAAAAAAAAATGACTTAAAACAATTCGGCGAAATCAACTAATTGATTCTACTCAATTATTTGGAACAAAATCGATTTATATATGTAGTAATAATTAATAACGTCATTTTTTTTTGAAAAAAAAAAAAAGAATTGAGATAGATATTATTATTAAATGCACACGCTGAAATAATTTAAGTGGACTTATTATTATCATCGACATCATCAATTAATATTGGTTTTCAGATAATTAATGTTTGGAGGCTCTGAAATAGTAAAATGATCCCGTTTGATTAGTGTCTCCTAAAGATAATGAAAGATGATGGTCATGGCATAACCAAAAAAATTGTCTGTTTGTAGCCACCATAATTAACTACGTTATGAAGTGAACATTTCCTTTTAAAATTTTCTTTTTCTTAAACAGATTAACACTAAAAAAATTTTCTTGTGGCTGTTGTGTTATGACGTCAGCTGAATTAGATGAGTTAGTTCTCCAAGTTACTCAAAAATTAAGAAAAAGGGTTTGGAACTAATAATGTGGTTTAAATTCCTCGTTCAAAATAAAGAAAAAATTTAGAGTATTTTTATTAAAATTTGGTCAACATTTAACTAGTAAAAAAAATAAATAATTTTACATTATTAAATATAATTATATTATTAAAAATATTAGCCAATAAATAATAGTTCAAATGACATAGTCTTTCCATACTCAATTAAAAAGTTGTGGGTTCGAGTCTCTTATCTTTGATAAAAAAAATATTATTAAAAATATTAATAATAACTAATTAATAATTATAAATTACAAAATTTACTGATCAACTAATATTCTTCCAAAATAAAAATTCATGGGCGTCCACATCATCTCACGAATTTTCCAGCTAAGCACCCCCTTTTTTCCCCTCTCTCTTTCTCTATAGCCTCCGGGCACTTTTTTAGTTTTTTTTTTTAAGTTATAATTTATTTAAGTAGATGTTTCTGCAATTGACTTTTTTTTTTTTTTTGCATGTGATCTAAATTATAAAGATTTAGAATATGAGGTGTTTAATTTTTGAGAGCTGTATTTATTAGCACAAAAAATGTTAACAATTACCAACTTTTTAAACTGAGATATTAAGTTTGTCAAATTCTTCAAAGTAAAAGACAAAACTATTTTAAGAAACTATCAATTATGTTATAAAATTATTTCTGAAAAAATTTATAAAAAGAGACGTATAAATGATTAGGTTAATATTTTACTTGTTGTTAAATAGAGAGAAAAAGAAATTAAAAATAATATTTGTACACTAAAATTAGCCACTAAAATCAACCACCAATATATTTGTGCATAAATATATGTGTAGTTTAATTTATTTTTAATATATATTTGTATTCTAATATATATTTTATACTGATAACTGATTTTGGGGACTGATTTTAATGTACACGTAACATAACTCAAAAGAAATTGGTCAATTTGAAGTTAACCCGACGGAAGATTCACAATCATGACTAGGAAAAAGTAATGGGCATTTTTAAATTTTGTGGCCATGAAACGATCTTATAGCCAGCAAGTAGCACAAGATCGAACAAGAAGCTTTGCTACGACTTCATGATGCATCGTGCATGCTCCTTTTTCATTGATACATCATGTAAAGTAATTAGCAGAATGTCATATATATATATGTTATTCGATGTCTTGAGTTATTTAATTATATGAGCCATGCATTGCTGCTAAGCAATTCTTAATAGTAATAATCATGTGTAGTTGTCTTTAGGCCTTTTCATTATTAGTGGGGTGTATCCGATTCTTCTTACTTCTTTAATAATGTTGTACAAACACTTTATTCACTATGATATAAAATTGGCTTACCATGGATATATGGGTATAATTAGTCCTCGTTAGAGTGACCCATTATGCCTTTGTTGTTTTAAGTAACAATAACAACATCTAAACCAACTTGGGTTGGTCGACTGGTCAGCTCACTCGTTCGTTTAAGCAAGTGTCGGGAGTTCGAACCCCGCCTTATGCATGCAGCGACTCATTGGCCAGCGACAGACCCTTAAATAGAACTTAGATCCGCGACGGATTAAAAAAAAAACATCTTATTCCACTTATTCCACTAAGTAAGGTCGACTATATAGATCAAATGATATTATTAAATTCTATCATGTGTCATATTTACAATAAAACTATTTAGGTATAAATCTCTTTTAATGTTTTGACTAACTCAATATATATATATATATATATATATATATATATATATATATATATATATATGGTGACGTCTCTGGTGAATGAAAGTGTTTGGTGACTAAGATGGCTAAATGATGTGTTTGGAGAAAAAGTTGACATGTGGAAGGAGATATGTAGTTGATGGTGAGAACAAGATCTGCTGAAGTCTAACGTCAATAGTGACAAAGGAGAATATAGTAAATTTGCTATGTCAGAGTAGGTGAAGCTTTTCTCAATTTACAAAATTTATTCTGATTTTGCATCAGATTTAAATTTTTAATATTAAATATTTTAATTTCATAACAAATTTAGATACCAAATGAAATAAAAATAAAAATAATAAAAAATAACTACAAATAAATAATTACATCTAAATATTGTAAAAGTCAAAATAATTCTAAATATTTCATGATCCTTCTTACAATCTAAGTTCTATATATGTATTATTTGTCATTGAATTACCAATTATCAAATTCATATCAAAAACAATATTTAATATCATTTTCAGTTTAAATTTTATAAAATGTTTACTTAACAAATAAGATAAAAATAAAAATAAAAAAGTGTAATAAAGATTTTTAAAATAAAAATAAATATAATTTAATTGAAAAGTACATTTACCTAGAATAACAAGTAAAAAAAATGTTGAATATATTCTTAAACGCACATAAATATTAATTTTTCATTTATTTACAAAATATATACTTCATTCGTACATAGTTATAATTTAAATAAATTAAAAGATAAATAATATAATTTATTATACAAATAATAAAAATATTAAAATATTTTATAATTCAAAATAATTCTAAAATAAATATCATTGTAAAATAAATTAAACTATTTTTTATTTTATATAATATCAATAATATATGGATAAAATACTCTATATAAATTAAGACACCTATTTGTAGTCCATAACATAAAGTTAAGAAGAAATGATATTCATTTATATAAATTTCTAATTTTTTAGTATTGGTTTATGTGTGACTCCATGCCTCCATGGATTGGAATAAATTGTGTTTTTTTATTGAAGTTAAAAAAAAACAAAATATATAGATAGATTTTTTTTATAACAAATATGATTTGATTTATTATTTGTTACAAATTGCATTAACTTAACAAAATATTACAAATAATTGAATACAATTATTTATTATATCATTTTATTTATTATTATTATTATTTTTAAGTATCTCCTAATTTAATAAATTAAAAACTAATTTATTACGATACTGAATTTCATTTGAGGATTTATCACTACTTGCTGCATCCTTTTAATTATTTAATACCACTTTTTTTCTATTATTGGTCAGCCCTTTTTTAGTTCCAGACTTTTTTATTTTTCAATCCCCTTCAATAACCCACCTAAATAAAACTCTTTTTCTGGAAGCCAATTTTCATATTTGCCATTGCAATTAATATTTGTGGTTTACCACACTCTTCCTTTAGTACACTGTTCTATGGATTGACATACATGCCATATGTTGCAAAGTTATTTGCCAGTCAACATATAGGTATTCTTAGCCATCCAAAACCATGCCACCAAAAAACTCACCTATATATATATATATATATATGATATTTTTAAATCTTCCTTTATCATTTATTTTCTATCTTATTTACTCTCTTAATTGAATGGTCTGTCAATTTTTGTTTTTTTAGATAATATTTTATTTTTTTAAATTGAACAACAGAGAAAGCTTTTTCAATAAATATATCTTCGTATTTTTGTTTCTTCTCCCCCAACCCCCTCACTTTTTCTCTATAATGTGTGTTAAGGATATCTGTTTTTAATGATATAAATAACACTGATCTTTCAAAATTACTTATTATAATATTAAATATGACTAAATTTAATTAGGTAACAAAAGAAAAGATGATAAAGAAAGGATAGAAAATTCATCTGAATGAATCCAAACATGCAATACAAAGTATACAACCGTCGTAGCTATTTTATTTTTCCATTGTTTTATATTAACTCAAAGTTAAGCACTGTTCTTAATTCAAAAATAAAAAATAAAAAAGTTAGGTATTATTATAAGTAATATATTTAAGTCATACAAATGTGAGATGTCGAGAGCATAATTAGGTATTGTTATTATATGCTATATTGAGTTATTTCTTTTTCATATTAATTGTTATGAAAATTATATATATAAAAAATATAATATTAACCAAAATATAACTAATATTGATAAAAGAAAATATCGATCTTTAGTATTTCTGTATTACTAATATGAAAATTATAGTATGCATCGTTGATTGCATGTATGTAGTATATATAGATAGGACAAATTAAACAATAATATAAAACAGTTGTTCGTCCAAATGATGCGATCGATGGCATTCTTCTTCCAATAATTCACAACTTAAATAATAAATCATTTTTCTAAGAAAAAAAAATATTGGGTTGCCTGAATCTGGAGTGTGATGGGGGTGCATAATATTATTGATTTCACATGGCTTTCTGGCCCTAAAAAACAGTTAGGGTTCATTTCCCAAGCACTCTAAGCAATATTGTATCAATAGAAATTTACAAATAGTTGAATCTAGTCTATCTACCCAAATCTATGCTCACATTTATTTTATTATCATAGAGGAAAGGACCACAAATTTTCAAAAACACAACAATAAAAATATAAGAGAAAGTATAGGGAGCTAATAGAGTATCTGTACAATGTGTACAATGGGGCTTTAGGAATGTTCGATTCAATAGGATATCAGATGTTTATTATCTTTTGTATCCGGATGGTTATTCTGGATAATATGGGTATATTGTGTTTGAGAAATTAGTAGTATTTTATCCTAAATGTTTATTTTTTAACTCATATTGGGCCAAATAAATAGTCCATTGTACACATTATACAAATACTCCATTAGCTCCCTAGCAGGATTCAAATATAATAATGTACCATGCATGAAATATATATAATAATAATAGTAATACTACGAACAAAATGTCTAATAATAACAACAATCAGGTAAATAAAAGTTGTGGGGAGAATTAACGGGAATTGGTAATAGCACAAAATTAATGAGGGGACAAGTTAATTAAGTATATTTTAATTAAGTAGTCAACTGACCATTCCTAATGATTCTTGTTGTTTCTAGAATATAATAATAAGTATTGGTCCACAATTTTTATTACTAATAAGGTACTTGTTCCCGTTAATTATAGAATTAAACAATGATTTTGGGAGCATTAGCAGCCTAATAGCTTTAAATGTGGCCAACTAATTGGTGGATTCCGTTTCTTTGCCACAGAGACAGTGCCTTTCTTTTCCTTCTTCTTTGCTTTATTATTTTTCACCACCTGCTGCTTGCTTGAATTTTTCTTTGGATTCTTAATGCCCTCACATTGTTCCTGCATGCACCAATACATATGTTGTCAATAAACAATGATCTTGACTGGTTAATTCATAATTTATAAACATGCAAACAACAAATTTGAGAAAGGGAAAGGAGAACACACTAGAGGCTCACCTGGTGAATCATGATGCCTATGATATGTTTCTACTTTAGTTTCTAAGTTTCTAGTATTTGTATGTGAATACATGCTTTTGGCAAAAAGGTTCATTGTACGTGGACTTTTGACCTATCTTTCCTGTGAATTTTCCAAGCTACTTATGCTTTTTAGCCATGAAGCATAGACACTTTGTTTAGTTATAGTGTTCGCGTGTCAGATATATTTCGAACACGATACTCATTGATACTCGTCCGACACGCGTGTCTGCTGTGTCTAACTGTGTTAGTAAAAAATAAAAAAAATTTGTCGGACACACATAAATACACCTAAATACCATTACGTGTTAGTATGTCCAACGTTATTTTTAACTTGTATTCTTGAAATAAATTTAAAAATAGTATATATTATTATTTATTAAAGCAAAACATATTTTAAATATTTTATATAATTAAAATTAATTTATATTTAAATATCAATAAAATATCAAAATATCATTACGACTTATCTAAAAAATATCTTATATTTTATATATATGCGTGTTTCTGTATGTTATAAAATTTTAAAATTTGTATGTCGTGTGTTTCATGTCGTGTCATATCCTATGTGTCTATGCATCATAGCTTTTTAGAGAAACATAGAGTTATTATTCTATTTCAACTTGAATTAGATTTTTTTGAAAAACAATATTTTATTGGTTTCCAGAGTGTTCTGAATTTTTCTAGAACTAGCTATAGTTCAAATTCAAGTGAGAAAAAAATAAAATAGAGTGATTATTTAATTGACTAATGATGTGTGAAATTGGGTATTATCTTGTTGAGTCTGAAAGAGACATTGTGCCAACTTTCTAATTTAGGTTACCTTATGAGTATTTTATTTTCATAAAAAGACAAAAGCTAAGATAAAGGGATCCAATAATAGAAACAATTACAATTTAAATAATCATTTGAATATTTTATTCTGTTTATTTTCTAACCTGCAATTCAAGAAGTGTCCTAGTGTGGTTGTGAGGCATGGCTTTGTGTCCATGATTTGGGAGATTGTTGAAGGTTGGAAATGAGTAACATATTTCTCCTTTGGATTCCTGGCTTGAAGAAGATTCTCCAGAATCTTGTGTTGAAGTTATGGACAAAGGATAAGAGCTGCCACTTGAATCCATTTCCATGCAAAGCTGGAAAAGAAGGAAAAAAAAAAAAAGGTTCAAAACACATTCTTAAATTAATTTAAAGAAACTATAAGAAATAAAATTTTAATTAGTCAATATTAATTAATTTTTTATTATAAAAAATAATTTTAAAAAATTAAGTGATTGACTAAATAAAAAATGAACTTATTAGCTTCCTAATTGAACTCTAAATTGAGTTACTGAAATAAATAAATCTCATCTTATTGGAACTTTTATATAATTATCTTATATATCATTAATTTTTTTTCAATAATAGTTTCTCAGTAATTGAATGATATTATTTATACTTATAAAATGAATGTTAATTAGATATCTAATATAATAAAAAAAATTATCTATCTTATGTCCTAAACTTATTAAGTTTACAAATTAAAATTTTTTTATTGAAAATATAAAATATTTAAATTTCTAATGTATTTATTTTGTATTCATTAAATAAAAATATTTTAAACTTTTATACTTATCTTATGTTCTTAGAGCATATGTTAGTTAAACCCATACAAAATTTAAAAACAAGAAGTCGGAGGGTTACAACAAAATCTAAGAATGATGAGTGAACATGATGACACAAAAATTGAAGAAAGATGTATCTCAGTAATTTAAGCAAAGCTTTCATGAACTACTTGGATTTATTCTCTCAAAATAACTAATAATCAACTTGTTTGTTGGCCAGTGATATTATTAATCACTATAATAAGTAGTTGAAGTCAGGTGTCTAATTATGTAAAAAGATTTGCTTTCAAGTTAATTAAAATAAACAATGTCAATTAAATCATAATGAAACACTGGTTAATCAGCATGTAATTAAGTCTCGGTTGAATGCATGAATTTAAGATATTTAATAATAATAATAATAATAATAATAATAATAATAATAATAATAATAATAATAATAATAATAATAATAATAATGAATAATTAAATATATAATTTCACCTGATAAAGTCTGTGTTCAAGAGAGGCCACCCTATCCAGCAATGTTCCTTTGAAAAATGCATCTTTCTTTCTCAATTCCCCAGATTGTTTCTCAGCACTAACATTAACATTACTATTATTGTTATTATTGTTTCCACTTCTTTGCTTTCTTTCCAAATATTTCATCTAAGGACCAACCACAAAAACGTTACAAACAAATAAAAAGACAAAATTGGATATATAATATAGAATATAATAACATATAATGATGAAAAAAGGGGAGGTTCTCACAATGAATTCAAGATGATCCAACCTAGCAATGAGAGGGATGGTGGATTCATGTGAGGGTAGTTTTGTCTTTGTGTCTTCCATTTTGCAAGTTTTGGGAGGGTTTTTGTGTTGGTGAAATGCTATATATGTTATAGAAGAAGTAGTAGTTGTTTATTTGTTTCAGCACTCAACAAAGAAGCGAAGAAAATCAACAGATTGTATTACAGTTACTTATTCCCTCGCTTCTTTTGGAGCGAGATTTTGAGTAACCTTCACTGGTCAAACGCTAGTTTGTTATGTTACGTGGCAGTCACATATTTTTTTTCTTTTACCCCTAGGTTTAGTGTTAGAAAAAAGAGAGTGGATTGAACGCTTTTTCTTTATATTTGGATATCTTTTGTTCTAAACGCTAAAATAATTTTACATTTTTAATGTACGTTGATAAGAAGCTAAAAATTATAGCTTATGCGTTTAGAAAAATTATATTAAGATTAATTTTTTTTATCAATTCTACCCTTTATTTTTTTAGCCTATTTAGTACTCGAATATTTTAAATATATTTATAAAATTTTTATTTTTGGTTTTATATAAAAAAATATTTATACCAAAAGATAGGAGACTCGAATTCGTAACCTCTTAAATGATTATGGGGAGATTATGCCATTTGAGTTATAACTCATTGGCAATTTATTTTTTGTTTACTTCTGTTAAAATTTGTAAGTGTAATTCTTGTATATTAATTTATTATTATAATTTTGTTATAATATAAATTATTGATCCTATTAAAAAGAACAAAGTAAATAAAAAATTAAGTAATAATAAAGTCATAAATAATTAAAATTTATAATTTAAAATAATATTAAATAAAAGAGTATTGAGAGTAGTAAAAAAATTATAAGTAATGTAATTTAATAAAGTATATTTTGATATATTTTTCATATATTATTTTTGCTTTTGATATAAAAATATTTTTTATCAATTTTTATATGTTATTTTTATTTTAGTAAGTAAATATTAATTTTATTATAAAATTAATTAATAAGATCTATTTAAATATTTAAATTAAAATGATAGGATAATATAAAAATTTATTTAAGTTGATGTCTATTTTAATAATTTTTTATCTAAAGGTAATTTTGAGTAGTGTAATCCAAACAACATTTACTTTACTATAATCCATTTTGATACAAAGATTACCAAACATAAATCACTCTAACATAAACTTACTTTTCATCAAAATCAAATTTATAAAATCAATTTTATACAAACTCTTGTTTATAAACTGTCATCCAAACACACACTTAGAAGGTTAAGGGGTAAATGGTTTAAGGTAATTTTTGCCCCTTGGTTTTACTTTTATTGGTTATATTTTAATACAATTGTTATGTTTATTTTAAAGACAAGGCTTATTTTAAAATCAGAAAAACTAGAGGACCAACAATTTTAATTTATATTAGCTAATAGTCCAAAATTTTTAGTTTAGTAGTCCAATAATATATTTTTAGTCAATACTTTGAAATATTACTAGTTAATTATTAATAAAAAATAATAAATTTTACTAACCTTGAAGTATTGCTCTTTTAGAATTTATCATATTAGATCATCCATGGTTATATAGGTTATTCCATCAGCATATACTGAGCACTTTCTATGGAATACAATAGGATTGTTTTACATTTAGAAAAGGGTCATTTCACTATTTTGAATATCTGTTTTGCACCAAATTTGAGGCATATTATCTCAATGTTCTGAAATAATGGAAGTTGGAAAAATGGAGGCATCAACCTTTATATATGGTAATGGCATATATCCAAGAATCTAAGATCAGTTGTACAAATTTTTCTTGCCACAATTTCTAACATTTATGCCAAAAAACAAGGACTAATCTGCATGATGGAATCTAAAACCGAATGCAAGCCAACAATTTTGATGGACATGGATTATGGTCATTAACTTGAGAATTCAGAATCTTGTCTTCTGAAAAAGTTGAAGCTAAGTTCTCTTAGTTAAGATAGGTGAAATATGATTCTTGCAGTCACAATGATTCCATTCTATCCTAACATTGCTCATAATTAAGAGTCGTGTTATATTATACATACATCACGTTTGGATTCTGTCTCTAAGGACAAAAACATGAAAAGCAAGAGACAGATGGAAAATTGTGTCTCTGTATTTCTATCTCCTGAGATAGTATCCAAACTTAGGCCCGGCGCTTGAAACATTGTGTCAACTGTCAACTCACACCCCATCCACCGAGATAATACTCAATTTGGTTCCTGAAGTTACACTCGAGCCACAATTTAGTCCTTAAAGTTTTAATTGCCTCAATTTAGTCCCTAAAATTTTCAATTGACTCTGTGACGGAAACCACTGTAGAGACTAACGTGATTAAAATTTGAAAAATTCAGGAACTAAATTGAAGCAATTAAAATTTCAAGGACTAAATTGAGACTCGAGTGTAACTTTAGGGACCAAACTAAGTATTTTCTCCCCATCCACCATTCGATGGGATATGGATCTGATCCAAGAAGGGTTATATCCCATTTAATGCTGCATTTTGGGTAAATTGACATAGTTTCCCAAACATATACAATTTCCATAAGTAATAGAACAAGCATGAGGGAAGAAACCAAAATTCTAAAAGGAAAGGTTGTATGAATTACTACTGCTGAAACTTGAAGCAATAACAGAAAGATAAAACTTTATGGCCATCTTGCAATGCCTGAAATAAATGTTTTGGGAATAAAGTAAAACTAAGAAAATAAGTAAAGAAAAGAAAAATGCCAATCAATGTTACCCCCAATCAAGTCTGCTGTATGAAGTATGAACTAATCATCCTAGAGCTGATCGTGTCATCTCATATGCCAAGAAACAAGCTGCATTTGCAGGAACACTTCGGGCCATCGCCGGACCAAAACCCTTATACAGTCCTTTGACTCCTTCGGTGGAGCGAATCTTTCTGAAAGCATCAATTGTACCAGAAAACTTTGGATTTTTGTAATCATCTACTTGAATCACACTCTTAACAACGTCGGTTGGGTATACCATGAACCAGAAGGAAGCTCCAGCCAAGCCTCCAGCAACCACCAGAGAACCTCTACCTAGTCCAGAGGTATCACGTCCTCCTGCGAGTAATTGCTTAGTTGCTTCATATACTCCAAACATTGCAGCATTTCCAGGTATTTCACGCGCCATTGTAGGAACCAAGCCCTTGAAAAGACCTTTTACGCCTCCTTCTGACCGAAGAACTTGTCTGGCCACATCCATAGGTCCTCCATATTTCACGGCCAGGGTAGCAACTCCAGAACCAGCAAGAGCACTTTGTGCTTGCAACCTGATCGTGGCAATGAAACAAAGCATAGTGAGTTACAAGGTAACCACGTACTTTGAGTGTGTGCTATAAAATGTCATGATTTTCATGTCGTTATATTATGAGTATCTGATCTTATGTAAACCATAAGATAAATTTGTTAAAAGCCGACAACCTAAAACTGAGCTCTTAAAAGTTGACACTTCCTGAATTTCACAGCCAAAAAAGTGGGAAAACATCATGCATAAATTCACACAACCTTGGAACAATTACATTCAGTTCTTGCTTGGAAAAACTGATATTTGCATGAAGGAAAATCCTTGGAAAATTTTACAATAGAAGCAGGTAGAAGAAAAGGTCAAAAAATTATAAGTATTGAAGTCCAGAGTAAGAGAAAAAAAGAGAGAAACACAAACAAGAAGATTAACCATGACACGATTAAAACACAGTGAGTGTCCTCTTACCTGCATTTGACCAATTCAGTGGGGCAAGCTAGAACAGAAACCGCAACTCCGGCTCCGGCGCCACAAACAATCTGCTGGTTTACTGTGAGAGGAGCACCAGGTTCGGACCTCAATAATGCCTCCAGTTGTCCCCTTACTGAAAACAGGACAGCGTTGAAGGCAGCTACGGTAGCAAGCGGGGCTCCCATACCTTTGTACAAACCCCTTGGTCCTTCGGCTGCTATTGTCTGCTTCACAGCATCAATTGCACCAGCATACTTGGGAACCTGGCCAGGGAGTGGTGTAGGCTGGCTTTGGAGCTTGACCTTGATAGTGTCAAAGGGGTGGCCACATATCAATTGTGCTGCCCCTCCAATAGTTCCTGCTGTTAGGTCCTTAGCCACGTCTCCCATCTGAAAAATCGAAATTCCAGCAAAAGAAGAATAGAGGGTTAACACAAACTGACTTGAAGATGTGCAGTAAAACTACTATTACAATAAATGTACATTCATTGCTTTAATCTTTATCTTTGAAGCAGAAAAACTAGATTGTTGTTTCAAAGATACAATGCCTTGTTCTTTGGCTCATAAATTTGTATGTTTCTAAACTTTCTATTCAGATAATGACATTGCTTGGTAAAGTAAGAAGATTTGAAGGTAATGAAAAATGCCGCATATAGTTGGACCATTGCTTAATCAGATACATCCAGTGCCATTCTTTCCTTCCAACTCCCTTCTATATAACAATGCACCAGAAATTGCAAGGGGGATGCATAAACTCAATTCAATGTTTTTGAGCGTCAAATCACTGGATGTATAAGGTATTAGCACATGTTCACATTGATATCAAAATATTGTTATCACAATTGAAACACAAACATCTTAAAATATTAAGATTTGAAATATAAAGACTCTTGAAGTGATAAAGATTCGTTGAAAAAAACCCTTATTTATACTTCAGAATGAGTGGTGAGGAAGTATCAATTCTCCAATCTAATAGTTGAAGTTTTTAGATCATTCAACAAACTGGCATCCATGAATTCATAGACACAAGCCAAATCCTTCACCATAACAACAATTTCAATCAGATTTGAAGTAAACAATTGATGGCAAAAGCAAATTAGGGATGATCTAGCTGAATTAGACTACAAACAAACAAAAATCAAACACTATATTTTACAATCAAACATTAGAAACTACAATAAGCAAGGGAATCTGATCATCATAACAATCAACAAGTGACAACCCCTTTTGCAGTGAGAAAAAAAAAGGGAACTTTTTTAGAAAGCTAGAATCGTACAGTAGTTTAGCTGGCAGCCGAAGAATCAGAAGAAACAGAATGGAATAAAATCCAACAGTTTCTTTGTGTCAGATAAAATCAACAGGTAAAGCAGGAATAAGAATGATGCGTGCCCCAGTTGCTTTTTGATTGAAAGGGTCTATAAAGGAAGAGACTTTAGATGAATCTGGGATATTGGGTATCTGAAGATGAATCCAATATGTTAATAATAACAATAATAATAAAGAATCGATGAAGTGATAAAGAGAAAGAAATAAAAAAAGGTTTTTTAATGTAGAAGAGGAACCCAAAGAGTTAACAGAAACAATGAGAGGAGAGACGTGGCTGAGATCGAAAAAAGATACAGAATTGGAGATGACGACAGATGATTTGTCAGAAGCCCACTCTCTCCCTCTGAGTGTTTAAGCGAATGAAAAAGTTTAATTTATATTTTATAGTAAAGTGGAAGTGTGCGAGTGCGACTGTGACCAACCAAAGGTTGAGGTTGGGGGTTGTTGGATGCTTTAGAAGCACATCACCCAAACATACGTGCGGGACATGGCATGTTATGTTAGTAGGTTTTCAATTATCTCAATTTAAATTTTGAAAGAATCATAAATTGATCCTTAAAAATATAATATTTGGTATAATTTGATGATGGGAATTTTTATGGAAAATGAAGAAAGTACTTGTTGTATTAAATATAAAAATCTGTATTGTAAAAGAAGATTTTTAAATTTTCATAAGCATTTATTGTATAAAATTAAAAAAATCTAAATAAATAAACTTAAACTTATTATTTAAAACTTTATTTTGGAATTTACAGACTTATTTTTGAAATTAGGAGCGTTCATGATCCGGAACGAATTTAATTATACTTAGATCTGGTTTTAAAAAAGTTAGCGGGGTTTATTTTGACTTAATCCAAAAGTGACTCGAAATAAACCGAATTAAACAAGGATCAATTCAATGTAAAATTAGTATATACTAAAGTAATAAAATTTTATTTTTAAAAATCAAATTTAAAAATATTATATTATATTTATATCAAAATAAATTATTTTATTTATTATATAATATAAAAAATATAATATAACATTATTAATTCCGTTCTAAAATATAAATTTTTATTATAAAAAAAAATTTAGACCAAACGAGACACAAAGCATAACTCGCCAACCTAAAGAGAATATCAGATAAAAATAATAAATCCAAACTCGATAAAATATGTCTTAGATTCAAGTTGGACTAAATTTTAAATACCTATGTTTAAAATGTATTTTGAGAGTAGGATTGTCACACATTTTATTAGCTAATAATAATATATATTATTAGGACACTTGTTTTTTTTTTTTTTTTTTTTTTTTGGAATAAAGATAAGGAAACTCAAATTCGCAATCTCTTAATTGAATATAAAAAATTATATCATTTGAGTTATAACTTATAACTCAATAGCATTAGAACACACTTGTTAAGGACACAAAGAATAATATTTTTTATATTTTTATGTATCTATTTTAATAATAATTTTAAAACTTACGGTCAATCTAGGGTCAAACGAGTTGGAATAATTTTAAAATGGTTGTTGTGAGGAGGCGAATTCAAAATCTTTTAATTTATAATTATTATTAATGCTAAGCTATAGTTATCTTGTAATCCTTTATTGTCATTTTCGTTTTCTTTCTATTTTTAAAATTGTATTTTTATATTTATTTTATATTCATTATTCTTTTAAGAGAAAATTGTATATTATCATGAATATATAACTTTAAATAAATCAATATCAATATATAAAATCATAATAAGAAAGAGAAAAAGTAAAATCAATTTCCAACAACTTCGTTATATATGTATAATAATTTTTAATTTTATATTAAAATATGTTAGGAATATGAATTGGTTGAATAAGATTAGGTTTAAATTCACATCTGACTCTATCCGTATATCAACACGCTTCACTTTCAAATGGGTCAGGTCGTCAATCCTACCCGAAATATGAGAGAGAAATTATTTAAGGGTGAGAGATTAATTTTACTCTTTAAAGTAAAATTCAAAATTTAGAAGATCTAAATCCAAAATCTTAATCTCCGTCCCCAAAATTTCAATATCTTTTGTCTCCACTTTCTAGAAGTACTGAAGGGACTGAAATTTTGAAGACGGAGACCAAAATTTTAGTTCCAGTCTTTTACCACCAAACACAATACTGAGTCTCAATCCTTCTATTTGAGCTTCAGTCTCTCTAATCAAACGCTACCTAATAGTTCAATCTATTTTCATTAACTATCTAAAAAAAATTGAGTTTAATTATGTAATTTACTTATTTATTCTAAACCTAAGAAATGAAATAACAATAACATGACAATCAAAGTTGCAATTATCCTTTGGAGCGTGTGGAAGGCTCGTAATATTGCCCTGTTTTAAACAAATTGATTACAACACTGGATTTTAAACACCAAATTTATCCTCTCTGTCGGAAAATGATTAATTCATCTGCTTTGTAAAGTATAGGCCTGTTGGGTGATCCTTATACTTTGTATTCTTGGGAACATCTTTGCAAAGGAAAAGTATAGGTAGACAATGAAAATATTAAACAATGTGAACAATGAATATATCGAATGTTCAATTCACTAGATGTGCGGATGATTATTCTAATATTAAGATTTAGATGAGTAATTTCAAGTGTAGTGTATTTTACTTGAATTGAGCCAATTTTAAAGTCCATTGTTTATATTGTTCAAAAAAGTCATTGGTTACCTAGCATAATCCACAAAGAAATGATTAAAAGCAACTATCACAATTTAACCTTGTCGGCAAAAAGAGGGGAAAAAAAAAAAACACGATTGGATTAAATTGCTGAGTTATCACATCTTTACATTCGAACATCTTACAATTACAATAGTTGCACAGTAATTTACATGGAAAAACATTTGAACAGGGTGACTTGATCTAGTAACTCCGTTCAATCTGATTTGATACAAAGGTGAAGCCATCAGCACCCTCCTCTTCAGCAACAGAGTATCAAACGCGGATGCCACCGATTTTTCCCTCTTCAAGGAACAATGTGGATGTTGCAAGATAATACACATATATGGGATATGCAACTGTTTCAGCACAGTATTACTAACAGTATAAAATGGATCAGAAACTAGGCTTCATATGAAGTGTCTTCAAGCAATGGCCTCCTTTGCTCTCTTCTTATTGTAGATTGATCATCATCAGGTTCGTTAAAAAGATCAACGCTTCTCAAAAAGATCCCTGTAGCATTAATTACCATTAACCATAGTCAAGCAAATATTTAGAACATTCTTCAAGCAATTAGTAGTAGTATCCATGATGATGTTAATGGATATATTATTATTTGGTGGAATTAGGAGGGTAGTGTGGTTAACAATAACCAGAACAACTTGCACCTTTGATCTCTATAGCGATAACATGCACATCAAGTTTGGAGCACAGATTTAACACCTCAGGTCAAGTAACAAAGAGTAAGTGCAATTTGGTAACTTCTTTTCTTTAATGATTTATGGTTCCCCAAATGGCAAAACGCAACTTAAATTGTTCTCACGAGAAAAGGGCTAGTCAATGTAGTTGCAGTCTTATAGATGAGTATGAGACTACTTTTGAAGTGTAAAAAGTAAAATATTAACTGTCAAATAAAAATCTATTAGCATTTGAAACCCATGCGCAACATCCAGATATTTCTTCAGTACGTGTTCTAAAATTTCAGTTTACAGGCACATTCTTAAAAAACAATTAATTCTAATGCATATCTGGTTTAAAAATTAAGAACAGCTAATATAATACCAAAGCTGCATGGTGGTATGCCACTTACCTATGAACCATACTATAGCGGCAAGAAAGAAAATGGATGTTAAACAAAGTGCTGTTTTCCTCCAGTCATTAATATGATCCTGTGCAGGAAAACTGTTTTGCTTAGAATAAAAACAAATGTTAAAACAGGAACAAATACAGGCAAAAGGCTGGAACAGCCAACAATGTAAAGCAGGTCAGTAAATCAGGAATATGGCTGCATCAAAATGTAAAACATAAGCCAGCACTGTTCTTGTTACTAGTTTTGTCAACTTCTTTTCCATATATGTTAATTCAAGAGGGATGTTGAAAGTTGCATAAACAAACTAAGACGTGAAACCCCTTTACATCAAAGGAAGAGATGAGAATGAGAGATCAGTTTATAACAAATAAAACCAGGTTTGACATTTATTTTAACAATTTTCTGGAGACAGATATAATAACTAAAAGAGAAGGGGTAAACTTAAGTTTTGAAACATCTACTATAGATCAAACCCACTGGCTAATCATATGTTTGCTTTTTTTGTTTGAGCAACTCCATATCATGGTTTGGACAAAACTACTAAAACATGATTTAGAAGCTGCAAATGAAATCCAACAAACATGGATAAGGTGAAAATCAATTAAGCACTTTACTTCTAGTACAAATCTGTGTCTTATGTTGGCTGATAATATCCAGTTATAAAAACAATCAAAATATTAGGAAAAGCCGTGTAAAATGCAGAATCCAATGGCTGATATATATCAAATAATGAAAGTAACCAAAACACACACAATATCAGGAAAAATGAGGTGTAACCTGCAGGATGCCAACAAGTGGTGAGGAAGGCACATCACCAAAGATATGGATTGAAACTGTAGATATTGCCATAGACAGCGCCCTCAAATTTGGTTTTACACAATGAAGAGAAATATAATTTACAGGAGCCTACAAAAGAGGACACAAATTTAAGACTAGAGTTTTATGTTATATATCATTATCAGGTTCTTATGAACATGCAGTAGCATGCAAGAAGATGAAATACCAACCATCTGAATCTAGAACAGCCAGTCCAATATAAAGTAATTGATTGCAATTATTATGCAAGTAAAATGGTAGGTTGACCCAAAAGAAAAAGAAAAACCCTTCAAGTGGCTGATAATGTTACCTGTGTGGCAAAAATCAGCAGTTCACCAATAGAGAAGAGTACTATGAAACCAGATAAGCTCGTGAAACAGAATGCAATCAAGCAGAAGATAGCACCTAAAAATGTTGCTCCAGAAAGAAGCTGCCATGAAGAAAGGGAACGAAACAAGAAAAGAAACAAAATATGATAAAAGATCATGAAGAGTAGAACTTCCAAATGAAAGATGTAAAATTCATGATAAAGGAACTTTAAGGGAAAAATAATTCTAGAACTTCAGTGATATGAATGTAACCAGTCATACCAAGTAGAATTAGGGCCACGGAAATACAATAATATAACAAAATTATTAGTCATCTCGGTTCCAATTTTAGTTTTAAATATTTTGTCCTCCTTTTCTTTGGGAGAACTTTTTTTTTCGGTTGGAGGGGAGGGGTGATGGTTATTATTATTACATGTGATTATGCTCATCAAAAGCAGGTTTCAACTATTCCTGTACAACTTTGAAAATGCTAAAGGCCTAGAATCGTTGACATGAATTCATGAAGTCATGTATCACTGAAAGGCAAAAGTGTTCCCTGTGCATTTTAGTTAGTGGGCCAGTAACCATTAGGCATCAACATGTTAGACTAATTATATAAACATATTTTTTCCCACCATAAAAACTCAGTCCTTGAGCATCCTAACTAAGCATGGATTTGCCGGTAACAAAATAGTAGCAAAAGAATAGTGCATGATCCCTTTTACTCATTTGATAACTGAGATTATATATAAATGGAAATTAACTAAGCCTACCTTGAAGGCATTAGAGATTGTTGAAGTCATTTTATCAAGAATCAAGCCTCCAGCTAACGTACCACAAATCCCACAAACAATTGTAATACCTCCAAACAACAAGTCAGCATTACTCTGTCCAAAAATAAATAACAAAATTGTCAAAGAAGCAAAATTTCCATAAATATTAATAAATGCACAACTACAACAACAATCAAGCTTTAACCTACTAGAAGAGGTTGATTTCATATAATCAGAACCCAACTGGGCTCTATCAATGACCAAGTTTTCAATAGAACCGCTTTGACTAAGCTCTTTTTGTAATGAATTCTCCTAATATTTGATATGAAGCATATGATATTTAAGCGTATTATCATACCATATGGTAAATGCTGTATCCTGCCTTCGGTCCCCAGTACGAGTAGGCCCCAATAACAAAATTGTATGATATATAACCTAGCAATGATTAAACTCTAAGTCAGAATATTTGAAATTGTTCTGAATTGACAATTCAATTATCAAATCCTCAATTGAAAATCTGTTTTGATTCCTCAGGCAATATTGTCAATAAAACTTTCATGAAGAAAATTAATTATCTCCCAGTTAGTAAAAAAGTAAATACCTAGAACATTTATGACATACACTTGGTCATGCAAAAGCTCCAGCATATCTTTTGAGAACCTGGTGATGTGATTCCTCAATATGGATGGTGACCTGAGAAACATAAATATCAATCATAAAGGTGAAATATATATTTTAGCTGGTCTATCTGCAACATAATCGTCATTGTTGTCTCAAACTTGCAATAACTTTTTATGGGTTACACATAGTGAGTGTAAAATAAAACTATAACACATAAAAATTTTATAGAAAATTTCCTTAAAGTTAATATTATCCACTCTATTAATAAATTTCTTCCTCTAAATTTATTAGATTTTCAGTTTCAACTCACTTGGATCCTCTGATAAAGCCTTGATCTCCAGCAAGCATCTCACCATCTATAAGGAAAACCTCTAACTTAGAGCATTGAAATAAGTAAAAGGAAATAAATTTACGGCAAAGAATATTATCACCAGAACCAAGAAAATGCTTCTAGATGAAAATAAGATACGTATTATAGTCATCAATCATCATTCGAGTGATAGCCTAGCATGCAAAATAGCGCATAGCACAAAAAGAGGATTGGTTTAGGCTCAGATGTTCAAAATATAATTCCTATAAAAGCAATACACTAGTTACAATATAATGCAATTTTCTTTTATTTGAATCATCACATCATAGCTTTTAGTTGAAATCTACACATATAACATAACTTTGACAGGCTACATTCAACAATTTTTTTTCAACCAATGACAAAATATCATGTATAAATTGGCACCTGCAAAATAATGTGAGAATAATTTATTGATCATGACCGAGGACTTGTTTGGGTGAACTTCTACGAAAAGATTTTTTTTAAGTGATATTTTCCTAAAAGATCTTTTAAAAAAGTAAAAGTAATTTTATGTTTGGATATTTCATGTAAAAATATCTTTTTATCTAACAATTATGATTGGGACTGGGTAAGAGAATGTAAAAGTACTTTTTTGTTTATTTATAATATTAAAAACATCTTTTTTTTAAGTAAAAGAGATCTTTTAAAAAAAGATGCAAATTGTAGCTTCTAAAAAAAGACAACAAAAATTACAGCAGAAAATAATTTTACCAACATAATTGTCAAGAGTTGACAGTACCTCCACATTCGTTAGATGTCGGTGTCAGTTTGGATTCCATGGGAGTGAAACCTACGGTGACAAATCAAATATTGTGATACTATTAGAAGGAGCAAAAAATTGACTAACTTCTAGAAACAAGTCATTCAGGAGAAATGGTTACCCTTCAACTGCAAAGGTTTCATTATAAAACCCAAAATGGGAAAAGGAAGCATCAAAATTGCCTCACCCCAAAATGCAATACGCCAATTAAACTGGCCTCCAACCTACACATTATTTGAATTTTTGAAGCTTACTCATTTGCAGATAAGAGATTCAAAAAAATAATGGATGCGAAGTGTGTAGAAAATTTTCCAATGAACAGTTCTTTAAGTTAGCATTACACAAGCCCATATATATACAGTAAATGAACTCATAAGCAACTATACTAATACTCAATCAACATCAGTTCATGACAAATAAAATGATTATTTAAACCAGCAAACTAAGGAAACAATAAGAGAACCATCTAAAAAGCTAGATTTTATGAATATTAATCTTACAAGTCCACCATAAACATAGCCCAAAGCTGTCCCAGCTGGTATGCACATATAGAAGGTAGCAAGCCACGCTGTTTTCTGCCATCAATAAAAATACAAGTAAAGCTGCAACTCTGCATTGGTGGAGACATTCAGTTCACCTAATTCTGATGGGAATGAAAGAGATAAGACTAACCTGTTCAACAGGAGCATTGTCATCTATGAAAGGTGCTGCAAGACTTATGAAGGATGCTTCGCCTACACCAACTAGCCTGCCAAAATCATGGCATCAGTCTTGACTCTTGACTCAATACATAATACTAGTAAATGGCAAAGTATTAAGGCATTGACAAGTTGAAAACATATTCCCTCACATTCGGCATATTGCAATAGACCAAAAATCAAATGAACTACCACATCCAGCTATGGCAAACGTCCAAACTGACAATCCAACACCAATAAGACGAAACGGATTGTGACTGCAAAACATGAAAATGCATTAAAAAAACCATGCAATTGAAAGGGAATCATGTAGGCCCGGTCTCATATAGTTAACTCTTCCTACTCTAAGCTACTTCAATTTAGCAACAACACTGAGTTAGTATCACCTTTTAGCAAGAGAAGCAAATATTGGAGAAGCAATTAGAAGTCCAACCATAAATGCAGATGAGAGAACTCCATCTTGAAAATTGCTCAAGTGAAAATCCCCCCTGAGATGAAAATAAAATTACATCAACCCCGAGAAGATGATGCTAACAATAACAACAATAACAAAAATAATTAGGGAAGAAAAACAGCAAAATTGGAACTTACTGAATTCCAGTAGCGGCAGTGCAAATACCAGAATCGTCGCAAATCTCAAGGTTTCCATTAACACCGTTGCTAGCAATAGCTCCACGATCCACATAGTTTAACGTATTAATTACACAGAATATCATCAAAAGCCTGAAAATCACGACACACACCTTCTTAATTCAATTAAATCAAGTCAATTAATTAAGCAATTCAATAAGTCAACTCATCAGCCTCCGCCATCAATAGCATTATTCATCCACTACAACAAAATTAGGAACTCGGAAATTCTGGAGTAACAATTGTTTCTCAATTTTCGAAAGAAAAACATGGAATTATGCAGGGGGAAAAACAAAACCCAAAGAAATAGGAAAGAAGATTTGTGAAGGTAGTACCTTTTGGGCGTAAACCAAGAAGGAGTGGGGTCTTGAGCTGAACTTGCCATTTTTTCTGCACATTCAGTCTTCGGATGATGAATTCTTCGACTAACATACGCAAGTGCCTCCCTGTTTCAGTTTCTTCTTCCTTCTATCGGTCAATATTTCAAAAATTAAAAATAGCTGTTTTTGTTTTTTGTTTTTTAAAAGAAAAAGAAAAACAAATACTCATTTTTCCGTTTTATTTGTTAAATATAATATTTAATTATTTATCACTTATATATATGAAAATTCAAACAGCTTAAATTTTGACCAATAACAGCATAAGTTTTCTATTCATTTTAACATAATTTGTAATTACACAAGTTATCCAAACATTCCAACATGCTCTTATTTTGAAAACAGCTTTGTTTTATATATGTTAAATAAAAACTATTGCTCTTATTACATTTTTTTCAACTTTATGATAAAATTATTCTCGGGAAATTAATTTTTTTTATTTATATCATATGATAATCATATGCAAATTCTTTCTCGTGTGAGAGAGAGACGTGTCTCACAGGATGGTGTGAGAAGAGAAGTGTTTTACGTTGCTATGGATTACATAAATTGATGCCTCCGATTTTTTTGCAAATCGGACTGTCCAATTTATGGTTTAGAAAATAAAAAAAAATTTAATGTTGAAATCGGACCCTCCGATTCTTATTTTCAAAAATAAAAAAAAATTAAAAAATACAAATCGGACCTTCCGATTTAATCATCACCTTTTCTATAAAAAGAACTCACATGATCCGAGTTCTACTGAGTAAAAGCTATCCCACACATTAGTGTAGCACCCAAAGAACCCATAATCATGCACAACACAAACGAAGTTTCTACAACCAAAAAATTGAGCCATAATCATACTAATAAACTTCAAGTTTTAAGCTGTTGGTATATATATATATATATATATTTCCTTTCCTTGAAAGTTACTTAGATTAAAACGTGTTATCAATAAAGCGTAAGTAAAATAGAGATTATTTTTCATCGATCCAAAAATCATAATGGAAAGTGATACTCACTTATAAAAAATTAATGATTAATTATAACAATTTCAAACGTAAATGATTGTTTTTAATACATGACTATAAACTTTAACACACATATCTTTATTAATTTTTAAAAAGAATATATCAATATTTCTTATTTTCAATCATTGTAACTTGATGGATTTTCGCTACTACAAATGTTTCTTGGAGCTGATAACTTAATTATTGATGATAAATAAACACCAAAAATAAAATAAAATAAAATAAAATACATAAATATGAGACCTAGTTCACAAGTTCTTAATAGCTGAGTATGCTTCAACATGAGCATCATAGCATTCACCATCCCATGAAAAGTCTTGTGTCATTGCTTCCATCATTCTTTGTCTCCACTTTGATGGGTTATTCCTCTATGGACACATGAAAGTGAAAACAATTGATCAGTGTTCTTTAATATTTAACTATACAACATAAACTTGGAAAGATAAAATGATGATCAGAAACTACATACAATTTCATCAACGGCAAAGCTAAGAGACATGTTTCCAAAGCTTGAGTTGATTAACTGTGAATACTTAGTGGCCTCTTGGTCATGGTTCATGAAGTTCCTATCAAAAAGTATAGCTCTTGTATAAATAAATTATGCAAGTATCACAAAGTATATATACAAAAAATATGTACTTTACTTTTATCTGTTACTGTCATTCTTTTCTGTAAATCTTTAGATTAATGTATTTGGGTATAAATAAATCGAAATACATTGATCTAAGAATGTACAAAAAGCGATCGCGATAGATTTTTCGAAATTCCTATTATGGGACAATGATTACCTGTTTGTAGTAGCTTCACAAAGATGTGTTATTGGAGCTGCTCCATATCTTAATGCTTTGAGCTACACATGCAAAATATGAAAATCCTATCACATATTACTCTACCAAATAACAATACATGAAAACTTCCACTTCAAACTATACTCTCTTCCTAGATTATGCTTTTAATGCTACATCAAAATATGTAAATTCATAACAATCAAATGCTAAACATTCACCAGAGGGAAAATAACTTGCAATATGAACCTTCTAGAAATACTTTATGTGTAGTATGTCATCAAAGTTAAAAGGATGACAGGAGAAGAAGCTCTTACTGGGATTTCATCAGTAGGATCAAGAAAAGATTGGCACAAGATGATGTCAGATCCTGCAAAGACTAAATGCAACAGAGCTTCATCGTATTTGACCACGATTCGCATATTTTTATCCTGCATATCACCAAATAATTAATAGAAGACGTCGCATGGCGTGACATAATAAATATTAATACGTAATATCAAAATTAAGGAAATTAAAACACCACATAAATGGCATTTAAATTTTCATTCAAGATATGCCCCAGCTATTTGACAAGGGAGCTAGACTGAGAACCGAGATTCGGTGCTTTGCCATGGTAATCAAGAAATACACTCAAGAAAATGAGGGTAATCTAGAAGCTACCTTGATCTCCTGCTTAAGCCCTTCCAGTGTCTGGTTCATCACTGATCTTTCATTAGTCCCCATGAATATAAACTGCACAGAATTGAAATATATCAATAAACAAAAAACTGATCCTCAATGGTAAATCCTCCCGGAGAAGGATTTTCCATTGCCAGAACCATTTCATACAGAACCTTTGCTTTGTGGTATATTTCATTATTGAAAAAAAAAATGTCCACCAATAAATCTTATGTTTGTTTGATGAGCCAACAGAAAATTCATATGCATTCTGTGCTATGTTATGACCTTCCTCTTATCACCACTACTGAGAAAGTACAAGTTCTAATGTTCTATAGAAGTAGCAACCTGGATGTTCTGCTGCCTAGCATGCAAGATAATGCCCTTCACTTTTTGCACATCAAGTTCAGCTCCTTTCGGAAAAATGCATGCAACCTGAGAAAGAAAATTTGGAGCAAACAAGCCAAGTAAAACCATGTGTGCAAAATCTATTAATACAGCATGTGCTAATTATAAAAGTTACTATTAAGAAAACAATACTCGAATAAGTCCACCCTAAACTTAATTTGGTCACAAACAAATCAATGAAAATTTCTATAAAAACAGCTTAGGGAGTGAATAGAGGCATGAGTTGTATTCTACTTTCATATTTTTTCCATTTTATCTCCAAATTCTTCAAATTACATACAAGTAGATCTTGTTTGCAGTTAACCTAAGCGGCAAACCGCACTACTATTTGATGGAAATGTTAATTCCATAATTCCGATTCCTAGTGAAGAGCCAATGCCACAAGGTGTTAAACACTGAAAAATCAACACATGTACAACTTTAACAGTAAAGCATAGAATAATTCGTTGTCCACAAACTAAATATTTGAAGTGTGTTTGAGCTTTAATTAGCATGAAACAAATGGCTTGATGTATTTCATGAAACTAGGTCTTGTATAACCCTGCTAGCATATGGTATAGCACACAAACAAGCAAGGGTTAAAAGCAACAAGGGGCAAGACACTTGCAAGAATATTAGAAGCACGTTCAGATAACCCCAGCCGCTGCTGCAATGTAAGTTTGCAAACAACTTTTCCATTCATATTTTCAGCATTAAAATTTTCTGGTAGAAAAGAGTCTGATGAAGGATTCCATGTTGATTTGTCAAATCCATAGGGAGTAATGGCCAACTTGTCCCTGCAACCAAACACAACTTTCCTTCAACCAGTTCCCTCTGCTAAGATAACTGTCAATTTCATACTGATTTGCAAGGATACTGAACATCCCCACCTCATCATTATACAAGAGAGGAGAAGTGTGACAACAAGATACTTACCAATGAATATTTAAAGTAGGTTCTAGTCCGTGACTCAGATTATGAACCATTGTGTGTTTCGGATGGACAGATGACATTATTAAAACTTTATTCGAATAGACGACTCCCCCCTGCAAATTTGACAGAATACTCAGTGATGGACAAGTCATAAGTGGATATACGCTTCAAGTTTCTAAAATGTTTTTTGGTTTATCATATGATATCATTCAACAATTAATGACTGCAGCTTGACGGGGTATTAATCTAGCAAACAAGTTGATTGTCCGCAAAAATTAACCTGCAAGCAGAAGCATTTATTCTGTCCCACTTACAAGAGAATAATGACCCTGCCTTGCTATGAGATACAAACTAAAATGATTCTTTAAATTCACAATTTAATACTAAGGTAGAAGAGAAAGTTCTAGGCTTCTTATGAATCCTCATGAAATGGGAAAAGGAGGAATGTTATACGCACAACTTTATGTGTACACCTTTTACTCTTGGTATTAAAGTGATGCATCTGATTCTAGAGCTAGAAAAGAAAAGCCTGGTGAGTTTTTCAATAAGAATCTTGCAATTGTTTGAAAAGATCAAGAGTAGGAGAAGACTAAGTAACTTTACCTTCAAAATATTGACACGTTCCATGTTGATGTTGTCTTGCAAACGATCAGGAAGATTAAGTCTTTCAGGATCAAGCCCACATAACGCCAATTTATCTGGTTGCTCAGTACACTATAACATATATGGTACATCAAGTAATTATAAGATTGACATGTACCAAAGAAAACATAACTCCATAAGCAAAAGAGAATAATTTCTTTGCATTGACAATGTAAAACAACTTTACACTAGTCAATAGAAATATGGAAAGTAAGAAGACATCATGGTGGATATATTATCATAGTGTGTAAATTTCCTGCAAATTAAATGCAAATTTCAACCAACTTGGGTTGGTCGAGTGGTCAGCTCACTCGTCCGCTTAAGCAAGTGTCGGGGGTTCGAATCCCGCCTTGTGCATGCAGCAACCCATTGGCCAGCGGCAGACCCTTAAATGGAGCTCAGATCCGCGACGGATTAGTCCTTGACCTGTCGGGTTGGGGGATACCGTGGGCAACCAAAAAAAAAAAATGCAAATTTCAGATGGAAGAAATGTCAAGATTAAGATAACCTACTAGCCTGTGAATTGAAGCCGTGGCATGTCAGTAAAATTCTGGTATTCTCAAGTCCCTAAAAAAGATTATTGAAATCTCATTAGGGTCAAATGGCATTATCTCAAGATGTTCCCAAGAAAAAAAACCATCTTCAGCTTTCAAGACTTAAGTTTTTATTTTTTGAGTTATATTCCAAGAATCAAGAAAACTGATCTGTCCTTGAAGTGAATATTTTATTGAATCTTGAGGGAAAAAAAAGTTTCATCACTATCCAAATCCTTTTCTTGGCACAGTTGAAAATATTCAAAAGATACAATTAACTAAAAATCAGAAACCTGATTAGCGAATATATCCCAGAAAAGAGGCCCAACAATAGCAGTCTCCCAGTTATGCAGATGCAATACATCAGGCTGCTTCCCACATTTTACTATATAATCCAGTGAGGCGCGAGAAAAATAGGAGAACCTGAAGAGCAAAGAAACAATAAGATACTATTCCATGATTCTTGACAATTAGAGAGGACAAAATTCTTGTTTTGATAATTTTCACTTTCCTCTCTCAACCAAAAAGTAAAATACCAAACAGAGACTAGCTATGCCCATTCAATCTCTTTCTCAGATGGTAACAAGCAAAATATGTTGACAAGGAAAAATATTAAATGGCCTCACTCCATAGTCCATTCACCTACCATTATTTTGATCTTTCGGATTTAATTATCCATTTGTATGCTAGTGGTGGCACAATGTAAAATATATATTTTCAAAACTAAAAAATTAGAAAAAATCAAATTTGAACAAACTATCATCGTTCCAATTTTTTACTTCTTAACTATTTAAAACTTCTGCGTAAATTTGACATTGATTCCTATAATGTTACTTGCAACTTTAATAGATGAAAAGTAACATGTGAGGCCACTCACCTTTCGAAATCGTCTGGATAGCCATTTATCATGTCACGATTGAAAAACGATGAGTAGTGCAATGGCTCAATCAACGTGACTCCAATGCCATGAACAACACTGTCACACAGAGAACATAGATGAAAGGAAAAGCAGTATCTCCTAAAGAAGAAATGCGGCGTAAAACTTCAATTCAAATATCTTTTAGTAACTCTTCTGTCCCCAACCATAAATATTATGAAATTTACTTTATATGAAATAGAAGGTAATTGAGTATACGAAGAAAGTCAAACTAACCCAGTCCAAATTCTGTTCTCATGTAATTGACCATTAAAATATGAGTAAGCCTCTATGGTAAGTTTACGCAAACCTTGCACTTCATCTAGGTTCAAAGAAGCATACCTACAAGGGCATCAGTTATAGCCAAAAACATCAGCATTATAAATAGAATAATGGACACACAACAAAATAGATTCAGAAGCCTCATGCTGAATTAAGCTACAATTACTTGGATAAATAATAACAGAAGCAAAAAGGAAAATCACAAGGACAAATTTCTTCATTACTTTGGCATTATAACCTCAACCAGATGCCCCTTTCTTTGAAGTGCACAGGATATTCCAGTCACATATGATGCTATAGATCTATTAGGGACCAAAGGTGCCATTTCTGTGCAAATGTGAACAATATGAAAACCACTCCTGAATAAAGTTGATACAAAGAGATCAATCAGATTTAAAATATCTTTGACAAAGGGAAACTGTAGAAAATTGTTGTGAGGATCAAAGAAGAAAGAAGAAATTTGCCAAATGCTGGCAGGATTTACTTTTTCCTTCCATATGAAAACTGACGAAGTTCCCCAAGAAGTTCAGAATCTCCTTTGTTTGCAGTAACATTAAAAACATCATATACACCCACTTTGTGGCTTATCACCAATCTTCTTAATTCAGATGCTTCCCCAGGGCTAATCACATTGTTAAGGACCATTGAGTCTATCCGAAGCAGCAAATCCGAAAAAATTGATTGGTTATCTGGTTTACAAAATGCAACCAAGACATATATTATTGCTAAAATCAGATTCATAATATAACTTAGTTAGCAGAGATATGAAATAGGACATGACATCAGAAAATGGTTCCATGACATGACATGAGCCACAAAAGCAAATGCCACGATGCAATCACCTCTACCAGCACCAGCCATCTTTTCCGCTTCTAATTTCTCTACCAAACTAAGTAGAGCCTGTTTTTCTCTTTTTATTTTGTTAAGTTCATCTATGGCCTTGAGCCGCTGCTTGTTCAGGTATAGTATGTCTGCATGCCATAAGAATAAACAAAATGGCTATAAGTTGTTAAACACTTGGACGGAGCACAGATAGGTATACTGGCTAGTGAAGGAACTAACTCTGCTGAGCTTCTTTGAACATACCCCAAATATCTTGCTTCGCATTTCGGTCATCACCAGTTATTGACTATAAAGATTGTTGATTGATAAGGGAAATATCAAGACTAGCAAGGCAGTGGAACGCTTACAAAATAAGAAAAGGAGAAACTGAAAGGAATGTGAAGAATGCAACATAATTGGAACTACAGCAACATACCTTAGATTTCTCCACATTTTTATCACCCTCAATCTCTAACCTAAGACACAGATCACCAAAATTAATTCCAACTAACACTCACCTATGTTGAGAAAAGTAGCAAATGTTGAGAGATAACACTTACCTATGTTCATGATAGCCATTGACATCCTGATTGTTCCTAAGAAGAATCAAACAGGCTTGTGAGATGAATTGCTTCAATTATGATCAATCAATCAATGCAAAACAAGAAAAATGACAACTTTGTACTCAACGAGGCTTCAAAGTGGGATTTTGAAGACACCCCACTAAGATTATCATTAAAAGACACAAGAATTATGGTACAAGAAGTAACAACAACGCAATGAACTGTGAGTAGTTACCTCAAACAACGGAGAGGTGAAAGAGTGGTTTGTTTTGAAAATGAGAAGCAAGGAGATGAAGGAATCCAAAGAGCTGCGTTGAAGAGTGTTGCCATCATCACAATCACTGATTCACATCCAATATTTCACAGAAAAATGGGCTTGCAGTAACATGATATAAAAATGATCATGGCGTATAATGTGTGCCTCGTTGAAGTCACCACCACAAACGACAAACACAAAGCATCATCACATTCACATGTCATCAGCTCTGAATTTTCTCAGCCGTAAAAATTGGATTTTCGTAACGAAAATTCAAGCCTCGATTTTTGCCTAAAAGTTTGTTATGACAAATTCCAAGAGGGAAAAAATTAAAAATAAGAGTTGATTAGTTTAGCTTAAATGGAAGGTTTATAGGAGAAAATTTTAATATTTTTTAAATTTCTATATGACAGAATTTTGTGTTATATTAAAAAGTAGATTCTAGAGGTGATTCTTTGGAACATGGGATTCTAAAAAATTATTGGAGAAAAATTCTATTGTACAATTAATTGGGAACAAATTAACTTTTAGGGCAAAAAACCATAATAAGTCAACATCACTTTAAATTTACGTATATCAGCCAAAATGAAAATCATTTCAGCAATGAGCCAAACCGTATTTTAATGTAATTCGAACCAGGCTGGTTCGAACTGCATTTAGCAATAAATCGAACCAGGGCAGTTCGAATTACCAAGAAACAGTTGAAGGTAAATCGAACCAGGTTGGTTCGAACTAGCATTGCATGTAATTCGAACCAAGCAAGTTTGAATTATAGAGAGAGAAGCTGGCCAAAGTAATTCGAACCAGGCTGGTTCGAATTACACAAACAATAATTCGATGAAGGGTGGTTCGAATTAGTGAGAGGCAGAGCTGTATATATATGGTTGTAAACGTGAGTTGCTCTCATTAGAGGGTGTAAGATGGCTAGTGAGGAGAGTTTTGTTGTTGTGGTTCACCACAGAGGATCCATTAAGAGGAAAACTTGTTCCGATGTGAAGTTCACAGATAAGGATCCTCTCTGTATTGTCGTGAGTCCTACGACGAGCTATGATGACCTTGTTAGATCTGTACTGATGAAACTTGGTCTGGAAGGTGCGAAGCGGGTGAAGAAGTTTTTCTATCACATTCCAATCACGGTCCTTCAGGATACGGTGAAGTATGATTGTTTCACGATTGGTAGTGATGAGGACTTGCAAGTCATGTTTCTTTGTCGGCGGCAGTTTCCGGAGGTGAGGACACTAGAGTTGTTGGCAAAGCTGGTTGATGTGGTATCCAGCTCAGGGGGTTCGAACCGGAATACCACCACTTTAGACGGCAGCCGGTTCTAGTTCCAAGCCTGCCGTTGCTTCTTCCTCCGTCCCTGTGTACGAGCCAGCTGTCCAACCTGTCGCCTCCCCGTCTTTTGCTGTTGATCTCAATGGCAGCGTAGGCGACGAGGTAGGATCAAGGAAATTTCTGCCGAACGCTTTACAGGGCGTTCCACCGCTTGGCGTCGGAGACGGATTGTTGGGTGATGCAGAGGAGGATGACGTCGAGCCGGATATGATTGAGGATGACAGCGGCGATGATATAGGAGCGAGTGAGCCTGCATTGGCGGTAGGTGGTTCTAGTTCTGGCACACAGCAGTATCCACCACATTTTTCCTCTTTGGACCTGGATGCCATGAGGCAGGAGGGGGTTTCTGGGCACTCTGTTGGATTCGGAGCTAGAGATGCGGAAGGGACTGCTGGTCTGACAGAGTTCCAGGTTGGTTAGCAATTTCAGGATAAAGATGAGGCCCTGTTAAGTGTGAAGACTTACAGCATCCGGCGAGGGGTACAGTACAAGGTAGTGGAGTCTGATTATCGCCGGTATGTGGGCAAGTGTTCTGAGTTTGGGAATGGGTGCACATGGTTGATTCGACTGAGTCTCCGGCAGCGCAAGGGCATTTGGGAGGTCAAACTGTACAATGGACCTCACACTTGTCTGGCCACCTCCATCTCGAGCGACCACAGGAGTTTGGATTATCATGTGATTTCGGCGTTCATTATGCCAATGGTTAGGGCTAATGCATCCGTCAGCATCAAGGTGCTCCTAAATGCCACAGCAGCACACTTTGGGTTTAGGCCGATGTACAGGAGGGTCTGGTTGGCGAAGCAGAAGGCTATTGCCCTCATCTACGGTGACTGGGATGAGTCATACAACGAGCTCCCCAGGTGGGTGTTGGGAGTCCAGTTGACGATGGCTGGTAGAGTTGCAGTCCTACAGACGAGCCCCGTTCGAGTTGGTGGACAAATAGACGAGTCTCAAGCTTATTTTCACAGACTTTTCTGGTCGTTTCCACCGTGCATCGAGGCATTCCGACATTGCAAGCCGCTAGTTAGCATTGACGGCACCCATCTGTATGGGAAGTACGGGGGAACGTTGCTCATCGCGATTGCACAGGATGGGAAAAAAACCGCATAAATTATCAACAAAACATCATACCAAAATAAATCCGCATAAAAATCCATTAACGAGAACCACATGCAAAACAACTACCATAAACCACACAACTAAACCACTAAGATGAAACAGTTAAACTTAAACCATTAATATAAAACAGCTAACATAAAACAACTAACACAAACCACTAACATAAAACGACTAACATAAACCACCAACATAAAACAACCAACCTAAACCACTAACATAAAACAACTAACGTAAACCACTAACATAAAACAGCTAACATAAAACAACTAACATAAACCACTAACTAAAAATAACTAACATAAACCACCAACTAAACCACCAACATAAAACAACCAGCATAAACCACTAACATAAAACAGGTAACATAAAATAACTAACATAAACCACTAACATAAACCACCAACTAAACCACCATCTAACCCGCATGCAAAACCTCTCTACTAAACCACTAGCAATACCACTACGATTAACCGCTAACATAAACTGCCACTAAAACCGCATGCACAACCACTAACTCAGATATACCGCTAGCACGAAGTTTTTTATGTACTAACCTCGTCGTTGATGACCCCGGCTATATGAGCAACTCCGTCCAACCGATATAACCTTGCCGGATCGTCCCCCATCGGCTGAGTATTCCGTTCAGGTCTTTGTCGGATCGAATCTGGGTCGTTTTCTCTGGGATTTGGTGGGGTAGGGAAGAGGAACAATGGTTCGAATTAGGCTGATTCGAACTCCTTATATAGCCAAATAATGAGTAATTCGAACCAGGGTGGTTCGAATTATGAGCATATGGAGTTCGAACCACCTTGGTTCGAATTATGTTCAACTGTTTCTTGGTAATTCGAACTGCCCTGGTTCGATTTATTGCTAAATGCAGTTCGAACCAGCCTGGTTCGAATTACATTAAAATACGGTTTGACTCATTGCTGAAACGATTTTTATTTTGGCTGATATACGTAAATATGAAGTGATGTTGGCTTATTAGTGTTTTTTGCCCTAACTTTTATTTTCAGTTTTACGACTTCGTTGGAAACAAATTCAAGTTTTTTATTTTTATTTTAATGAATTTGGTGGGACGAATTCTTTTTTTATTATTATTTCATAAATATAAAATTTAGTGGAAACCATTTGTCAATACAAAATAAATAATATCTTTTATTTATTTTACGGCCCAATAAAAAATTTGTTACAAGGATTTCATTTCTATAATTTACATTGCACTTTCAACCGACAAAAATATCAAATCATTCTAAAATAAATAATTATTCATTCACACAATTTTTCACCATAATTTCTCATTCTCTTAAAAAAAATATTGACGCTTCGGTGTGATTTTATTTTATATGCTGTCAATCGATAGAAATTACTTTTATATACATAAAAGAATGACATCTAAGAAACATCTTCATCTAGAGTAAATGATGAAATTTGTGTCCTAAAAATATAGTTATAATTAAGTATTAACATAATAAATTTATAAAATTAGATTAAATTAATTTTAAATTAAAAGATTTTAATGTCTCAAAATTATTCTTAGATTATCTTATTTATTAATTTATCTAAAATTATTTTATATTCTAGTATCATATTTATTTTTAGAATCAAAATAATATGGTCAACGTTGTTACCTGTTGAAATTTACTAATTTTATCTAGTTTTGAGTTGAAGTAATTATGTTTATACCTATAAATAGTTTCATATTTTTTTGTTAATTTAAACATCTGCTAAAACTAATAATAAAGATAAGATAAATGCACACGTGAATACATAATATCTTGTCTACACGTAAAATAATAATTATTGATACAGGTATTTTCTACCAAAAAAATCTTTTGTTATAATAAAACAGAAGTAGTATTGATTATTCCAGTCACATATGATGCTAAAGATCTATTAAGGACCAAAGGTGAACAATATGAAAACCACTCCTGAATAAAGTTGATACAAAGAGATCAATCAGATCTAAAATACCTTTGACAAAGGAAAAATGTAGAAAAATGTTGTGAGAATCAAAGAAGAAAGAAGAAAATTGCCAAATGCTGGCTGGATTTACTTTTTGCTTCCATATGAAAACTGACGAAGTTGCCCAAGAAGTTCAGAATCTCCTTTGTTTGCAGTAACATTAAAAGCATCATATACACCCACTTTGAGGCTTATCACCAATCTTCTTAATTCAGATGCTTCCGGGGGGCTAATCACATTGTTAACGACCATTGAGTTTATCCGAAGCAGCAAATCCAAAAAAACCGATTGCTTATCTGGTTTACAAAATGCAACCAATTCAGATTCATAATATAACTTAGTTAGCAGAGATATGAAATATGACATGACATCAGAAAATGGTTCCATGACATGAATGAATTAACAATTGACCAAATATATTGCATGAGCCACAAAAGCAAATGCCACGATGCAATCACCTCTACCAGCACCACCCATCTTTTCCGCTTCTAATTTCTCTACCAACCTAAGTAGGGACTGTCTTTCTCTTTTTATTTTGTTAAGTTCATCTATGGCCTTGAGCCGCTGCTTGTTCAGGTATAGTATGTCTGCATGCCATAAGAATAAACAAAATGGCTATAAGTTGTTAAACACTTGGACGGAGCACAGATAGGTATACTAGCTAGTGAAGGAACTAACTCTGCTCAACTTCTCTGAACATATCCCAAATATCTTTCTTCGCATTTCGGTCATCACCAGTTATTGACTATAAAGATTGTTGATTGATAAGGGAAATATCAGACTAGCAAGGCAGTGGAACGCTTGCAAAATAAGAAAAGGAGAAACTGAAAGGAATGTGAAGAATGCAACATAATTGGAACTACAGCAACATACCTTAGATTTCTCCACATTTTTATCACCATTAATCTCTAACCTAAGACACAGATCACCAAAATTAATTCCAACTAACACTCACCTATGTTGAGAAAAGTAGCAAATGTTGAGAGATAACACTTACCTAAGTTCATGAAAGCCATTGACATCCTGATTGTTCCTAAGAAGAATCAAACAGGCTTGTGAGATGAATTGCTTCAATTATGATCAATCAATCAATGCAAAACAAGAAAAATGACAACTTTGTACTCAATGAGGCTTCAAAGTGGGATTTTGAAGACAACCCACTAAGATTATCATTAAAAGACACAAGAATTATGGTACAAGAAATAAAAACAACGCAATGAACTGTGAGTAGTTACCTCAAACAACGGAGAGGTGAAAGAGTGGTTTGTTTTGAAAATGAGAAGCAAGGAGATGAAGGAATCCCAAGAGCTGCGTTGAAGAGTGTTGCCATCATCACAATCACTGATTCACATCCAATATTTCATAGAAAAATGGCCTTGCAGTAACATAATATATAATTGATCATGGCGTATAATGTGTGCCTCGTTGAAGTCACCACCACAAACGACAAACACAAAGCATCATCACATTCACATGTCATCAGCTCTGAATTTTCTCAGCCGTAAAAATTGGATTTTCGTAACGAAAATTCAAGCCTCGATTTTTGCCTAAAAGTTTGTTATGACAAATTCCAAGAGGGAAAAAATTAAAAATAAGAGTTGATTAGGTTAGCTGAAATGGAAGGTTTATAGGAGAAAATCTTGGTCATTTATAGTTGATTACTTGATTAGATTCTAGAGGTGATTCTTTGGAACGTGGGATTCTAAAAAATTATTGGAGAAAAATTCTATTGTACAATTAATTGGGAACAAATTAACTTTTATTTTTAGTTTTACGATTTCTTTGGAAACAAATTCAACTTTTTTATTTTCATTTTAATGAATTTGGTGGGACGAATTCTTTTTTTTTTTATTTCATAAATATAAAATTTAGTGGAAACTATTTGTCAATACAAAATAAATAATATCTTTTATTTATATAAATAATATTTTTTATTTATTTTTCGGCCCAATAAAAAATTTGTTACAAGGATTTCATTTTTATAATTTACATTGCACTTTCAACCGACAAAAATATCAAATCATTCTAAAATAAATAATTATTCATTCACACAATTTTTCACCATAATTTCTCATTCTCTTAAAAAAAATAGTGACGCTTCACAATGTGATTTTATTTTATATGCTGTCAATAAATAGTGACGCTTCACAGTGTGATTTTATTTTATATGCTGTCAATCGATAGAAATTACTATTATATATATATATATAAAAGAATGACATCTAGTAAACATCTTCATCTAGAGTAAATGATGAAATTTGTGTCCTAAAAATATAGTTATAATTAGGTATTAACATAATAAATTTATGAAATTAGATTAAATCAATCTTAAATTAAAAAATCTCAATATCTCGATTATTATGTTAACAGACCATTAAAACTGTTAGAAATTTATCGTAAAAACAAATAGTACAAAAGAACTAATATAACTAAGTTAAAATTTTAAAAGACAAATTGATCAAATAATCTTTTAAAGACAGATTAGATTTGACCATTTACTCTTTTCTTCAATTTTGAGAGCGACATATGTATACCATATGATTCAAAATCCTCAAATATCCTTAAATATAGTTGGATTCAAAATTCCATGTAAAAGTAAAAAGGAATTTTTAGAACCAAAAAAGAAAAATGATGTCAAGCCGTTTTACGCTGACATTCTATGTGACGAAAGATATTAGAACTCAGATTAAACGTAAATGCGAAGGGAAAATATACCAAAAAATTCTGAATTCTGAACCCATTGTGGTTATATGGGTAGTATTAAATGAGAAAATATTAATTCAAAAAATTATACAACTAGCATTATTCATTTGCTTTGTTAAAAACATTTCCTTCCCCAAGTACATCAATCTAACATTGGATGAAAATGAAGAGATATTTATGATCATTGATGAATTAACTCAAATCCAACAATAATACAGAGGATTGGAACAGGGCAATTTCACATTTGAACATAAAACAAACAACATTGGGTGTCAAATGCTATTCACCAACCCTTCGCTTCTTCAACTTGGCCAATTTTCTTCTTCGCTCTCTTTCCTCCTCCGCTTCTATCAACTTAAGTTGTTCCTCATCTTCTTTTCTGGCTATCAAGGCACTGCATGCGTGATATTACACGAAACAATCAATTCCCATAAAATTTTACTAGATATAACTATTGAAGTACAGCATTTGTATGGCAATCAGGAAATCATCAGGGGAAAATAGGGAATCATGTATCCGTGATGATACATGAATTAGTAATTATGGAGAGAGAATGTGAATTATAACAAGAGAAGAGAAACAAACCTTTTCCTTTCCTCTTGCATGATTTCATCAAATCCTGCCTCCATATCATCATCGTCATCGTCATCAACAAATCTGTTGGGGTTGTAACTGGAACAATAAAACAACACAAATATTAGCTACAAAAAATTAATAACTGGAAAATTACCCAATTAAAATCAAGTAATTAATTACAGCATTATAAAATTTAAAAAGAAAAATAAAATAGAGCTTACTTGAACATTGATCTGATCATTGATCTAACATCCACCTCATCCTCCATATCATCGGAGTGTCTCTTCACACCCTTATTCTTGGGGCGGTGATCCCGTGGATCAGAATGCTTTGGATTTGGTTTAAGCGGTTTATTTATCTGTCAAGAAAGTTATCATAAATATCTTAGCATATATCCATGGAACAAGTTCATAGTAGAAATATCCAAATAGTCATTAATGTGTAGTACTGCAAGTAGCATCACTGCATCACCTGAGTTTTTGTTGATGCCACTGGTTGTTTTGGCAACATCTTCGGTCTATTCTGTTCACGCGGGTCTCTTCTTGGATCCACATTTTGCCTAACAGATGAATGGACCTTAGAAGGGAGTGATTTCTGCGTGCCATTGACAGGTCTTTGCATGCTGTTGACAGGTCTTTGCATACTGTTGACAGGTCTATGTGTGCCATTAACAGGTCTATGCATGTCGTTCACAGGTTTTTTCATAACAGGTGCTGAAAATTTATTCCCCATGGTACTAGCAGGCACCTTAGGAGGCAACCCTTTTGGTCCCACTGGCCGACCTGGTCCATTTCCACTATTACTACCAAGCTGTTTTCTAGAATCTGCTGGTGCCTTTCTGATTGGCTTACTGGAAGAACTTAACTTATGGTTCAAGTCTGGTTTGGGAGGCAATCGATTCCCTCCAGGAACTGCTCTCCTTTCCTCACCACTGCTACGAACATGCTTGCCACCACCATTGGCAACAAGTTGCTTATTCCTCCCAGCAAGTTGAGCTGGTCTTCCCTCTTCAACATCAGCAAAAACCCTGTATAAGTTTCCTCAATTACAGTAATATGTTCTAAAACCAACAAATAAACACAACATGAACAATTATGCAAGCAGCAACATACCATTATTGCGTATAGATGTATTCTGAGATGGTGACACTTTTGTAGGAGGTGGAAGTTCAGCATCATCAGACATAAGGAATGAGTAGTCTCTAATAACTTTGAGTTTCTGGGCTTTAACTTGCTTCTGTAAGAAGAAAACAGTTCATCTCATTCATTACAGGATATGGAGGATTAGAAGTTTCAAGATGTTCACAATAATTATAATACCTCGCTTGCTTTGGGCATCTGACTATGAGTCGAAGACTTTACACTTCCATTAGATGCTTTATTTGTGTTCTTATTCTGCACACAGGACAATTATGAGAAAGTAGCATCACTATCACAGAAATACTATAGAGAGGGAAAATAAAAAAGGAACATCCAACTGCTGCATTGTAGAAGAAGCAACAAAAGATCATATAGGCATCCAGGTAACTGAAAAGCAATACAAAGGCTCTGAATGCATACCACATGAGCGGCTTTAGAAATCCTGGCTGCCAAATCCGGGTTTCCTATCAATGACTTGCTCTCTTCAATTACTCTCTGTGAAATAACAGGTTGAGAAGGGCCAAAGAAGGATCCATAACTGCAGCAACAGATAATCAATGAAGAAAATATTTTGTGATTATTCTAAATGTCATTTATCCAGGCTATGCTACCACAAACTATACTGATAAACAGAACAAAGCAGGCATAACTCCTTTTTTTGGGCTAAACAAGAAAGAAAGATAAATAAGAGATCTCTAGACAAATAATCATAAGTTGAAAGATAGAAATTTAGAAATGATTAAAATAACACCCATGAAAGCTTGAACAAACAGCACAATGAATGACCTACACATATGTAAGGAAAAATAAAGAAAATGGGATGATGAGAATTATATCCTTGAAAAACAGATTTCATATACATCCTGCCATCAAAAGCAATTTCTTCAACTAAATGCCACGACATTGCAAGAGCAGACATAAGGTGACCAATATAACTTATTTAAGAACAAAAAATTTTGAACACTTCAACAATATCCTTTGATCAACAAATTGAATAAGTTTTCAAACGATTGAGAAAATAGTTAAATTAACAGAGAACTAAGATATTATCAATGTAAATGGCTCAACTCACTTATCATAAGGAAGTTTCTTCCTGGAATTAGAATCGGAGAGGGAGGTACTACTCTCCTTCTTCATCTTCTTTCTAATTGATTCTTTCAGCTTCTGCCTCAACTCAAGGTACTCTATTTCTTCCTTTGTTGGCTTAGGTCTTTCCTCTTCATATTCCGCCTCCTCTCCTTCCTCTTCGTACTCTTCACCTCCCTCATCCTCATAATCATCATAACCTTCGTAATCATCATACTCCTGAAGTGGAAAAACAATAATCAATTGGGGAAGAGAAACATCGAGGAAAAGAACACACTAACAGCAAATTCACCCCCTAAACTTGATAATTCTTACTTACATCTCTGTCATAACCCCGCATTGATCTGTACGAAGAAGACAGTCACCGATTACAAAAACGCTCTTGGAGAATGAATGAAACTTCGATTGAACCTTCTATGCTGGTACCAACACAAAAAGACAATGCAAACTCAGCGTTAGATTCGAATCCGACTCTTCTCGCCCCCACTGTAACTGACAGTGTGAACAGCGAGAAACAAAAAGGACCCAATAACCCTGCAACACGAAATTGAATCTTTTAAACAAAAATACTAAAATTAGGGTTACAGATTGAACAATTCGCTCGAATGGGGGAAAAATAACCCGAGCTCGATTTTGATTGATCCCCGAATTGCCACACACTTAGAGACCCATCAAACCAAATTGAATTTATTTGCTTTACCCAAGGAACAAAACGAAATCTAATTCATCGGAGGCGGCCAATGGAGTGGGAATTTCGGGGGGTTGCAGAAAATAGTTAGGTCAAAAAACCATAAAGGAAGGAAGCAGAAGGATGATAAATTGCAATGGTGAAATAAACAAGTAGAGAATGAATGGAATTGGAAAAATTGGAGAATTGATAAAGAGAAAGAGCATACCTTTGTTGGTGTGTGCAGAGCTGGGTGGAAGAACGATTAGGGCAGAAGAGAAAAAGAGGAGAGAAATTGTTGGGAGAAGGGGTTTTTATTATGTCGTTCTGGAAAGTTCCGTGTACACCTCTCTCTCTCTATTTCCTTTCTCTTTCTCTCTCCTCCGACCCTACCTGGGCCCATTAGTTAAAAGGTATTTGGGCTCTGACTTGGTTTGGCCCATTAGTTCTTTTCTTTGGGCTCGTTTAGAAGCAATCGAAGAACTTGACAGAAAGAGAAATCCCAACTATCTACTTGATCCATCGCCTTCGGGAGCATCCAACAAAAAACCTTAGACCTATTTTTAAAAAATTTATTTTAAACTACCAGGAAGATAGTATGGGCAACAAAAAAAATTGAAAAAAACACTTACTCATTCGCTTACTCTTACATAAGTGTCCGTATTTGAAACCTGTCTACCTGATAAAAAAAAAAGAACCCCGTCTTATTTTATACATGTAGCAATTTATTGAATAGCAACAAATCCTTAATGACCTCATATATATGTAGGAGATTAATCTTTAGTCTACGAAATTGTGAGATACCGTAGAAAAATTAAAAAATCAATAATAAATAAGTTCTAAAAAAAATTTAAAACTTAATAAAAAATCATTAGATATTAAATATATATTTTCAAAAAGAATTTTAGAGATTAAATTTTGATACAAATTTTTATAAACATAATTAAATAAGTGAGATTTTTTCAACTTTAAAATTCGATAATTTTATGCTAAATAATTTTTTTGTAATTTATTATGATTTTTGAATATCCAAATTTGAAAAAATGAGAGAAATAGTCTAGTGGTCAAAATATTTTCGCAAAAATTCGGATTAATGTACAAGTCTTTTGGCTATTGAATATTGATATGCTTGCTTTTAATTTTAATTGTACTTGTTTCTGTCAAGTAATGATATTGAAACCTTGAAACAATTAGTGTTTCAGTAACATACAACAGTTATTTAGATTCTAGTCACATTCATGTTTTCCTTATCTTACTTTCTCTATGCTTGGATTTAAGTTAGTATCGCCAATGGATAATGGATATCATATAAACATACAAATGTTATTACTTTATTAAAATATAGGTGAGTTTTTCGGTATTATTTTGATGCACTCTTGATGTAAACTCTATTGTATTGTATATCACAAGTTTTCTTTTTTTGGTGTCTATATCACAATTTAATTATGTGTTATTCTTCGTAAACTTGTGATATCATGAATTCTTGAGTTAAATTCTATGAGTGCGTTGGTTTGTTTTATCCGAGAAAATGTAACTTTTGAATAAAAATAACGTTTTTAATTTTGCATAGCTTTTTTTTTATATAACTTTTTTCAAGACGAAGTAAGACTAAAAATCAAAATCTCTTTTTGTGAGAAGCCAATTTGATGTGTTTAATTATTGTTTAAACAGAGTCCCCTGTAATTGCATGTAACCCCACAATGGTGATATTAGGATTTCGATCTCTGAACACTTCATCTTTTTGCATAAAATAAAAATAAACTCTTGGTCTGTTGTTGTTACTAACTTACTATCATTGTTGTTTTTTATGTTGCTGCTACTTGTTTTTGTTCCTATGAATATTTTATCATAATTAAAAATATTGAGATAATAATTTACAAAAGGAATCATTAATTAAGAGCAACTGCCAATTAAGGAGAAGAATTTTTTTTTTTTTTTTTGGGTGAGAAAAGGAGGGGTTAAAACCCCAAACAAGAATTGAAATGGCAGCTTTAGAGTTAAAGGAGAAGAATTGAAGACAGTAAAATGAGAAGCAGTGAATTCCATTCATGTGAAAAAGTTAGAAATGTAGCAACACTTCAACTTTACATATGACTAAAACCAAACCAACTAAACCAAAATTATTATTAGAAATGCAATATATAATATGTTTATTCAACCACATATATATTTCCTAATAATAATAATCCCAGCCACCCCCACTTAACACAGCATTCTCCATTTTCAAAACACTGGTCCAGCTGCCAGAATCTCTTCAGTGAGTTTGTTGTCCTTGCCAATCTTGTGATTGGTGAATGTCTCAAAATTCTTCTTGAACAACCCAGCAAGCTTCAACAGTGTTTCATTGTAGGCCTTTTTGTCTGACCACTGGAGAAAACATAAATCAAAACAAAATGTTAAATTTAAAGACATTGGCAAATGATAGAAAAAGAAAAGTGTTTAATACAGTTGAAGGAAAACTACTAACAGTGTTAATAGGATCAAGAATTTCTGAAGGGACCCCTTCAACTTCAGTTGGGATCTCAAACCCAAAAATCTCAGTCTTCTTGTACTCAGCATTTAAGAGGCTTCCAGAGTGAATAGCATCAATGATTTTTCTTGTGTAGGGTAGCTTGATACGGCTACCATAACCATACCTGCATTAAACAAGTAAATAATCATATTAAACATGTAATCAACTAAAGCCTTAAAAAGGACAATCATTCCGACGTCGCTTACCTCCCACCAGACCAACCGGTGTTAACAAGCCAGCCGGTAGCGCCATGCTTCTCCATCTTCTCAGCAAGCATTGCAGCATACTTTGTTGGGTGTAGCATTATGAAAGCAGCACCAAAACAAGCTGAGAAAGTTGCTGTTGGCTCCTTAATACCATCCTCAGTGCCAGCCACCTAAAGTTATCAATTAAAAAAACAATCATCATCATCATCATCTCATCATCATCATAAGATAAGGTGTAAGAATGAAGATATAATTATGTCTAGGATCTGATACATACCAAAGCAGTGTAACCACTGATGAAATGGTACATGGTCTGTGCAAGGTTTAGCTTACTGACAGGTGGTAGCACACCAAAGGCGTCACAAGCCAAAAGTATAACATTCTTTGGATGAGGACCAACACATGGCAATTTGGCATTTGGAATGTACTCAATAGGGTAAGATGCTCTTGTATTTTCTGCACCATAAAATCAATCAATGTTCAAATTCATCTATAAAATAGTTTGCAGTCAGAATGTTTGTCCTTATTCAATTCCTTTGTAGACATCAATATTTTTCTTGGACAAACGTTTGGGTCTCTATTCAATACTATCCTTATCCTTACCAGATGACAGGAGGTTTATGTCAGCAACATTGAGGTTATTTTATATGAGTTGACCTGGCACTTTTTTAGATTAGTTTTTAATTTAAGTTATCAAGAACTTGTTTTAAAATCATATTAAGAATTAAGTAAAATGCATGTTGTTGTTATGACTGAGTCACAACAGAAGTCATCATCTTGTGATATACTTAGCCACTTAATTGGAACTATCCAAAATCAATGCATAATCAGAAACGTGGTCAAACTCTAAAACACTGGATTAGTATAAGCCAAATTCATCTTAAAAATAAAATTTATGTACCTGTAACTGATTTATCTGAGTAATCAACCTCTCGGGAATGCTCATCAAACACCACGTTTTCCAAGACTGCCAATCGCACCAAATAAAAGATTAAATCAAAATGCATTTCTCAATTCTCACTAGTCCAAAGTATACTTTGAGAATCCACAATTCAATCTCTTTGATATCTATGCTTAAATTTTCTAAAGTGTCTCTTCAACTAATCCTATGGCCATTAATAAGTGATCAAATAAGATTACCTGTGCCAAATCTGATTGCATTCCAAATATCAGGCTCCTTCTCCTGGCAGAGATCAATGCATTTGGCATAGCAGCCACCTTCAATGTTGGATACACCTTTGTCACTCCAACAATGTTCATCATCTCCAATCAAGAACCTATTGTGATCGGTAGAAAGGGTGGTCTTTCCAGTACCTAAAATAAATAACAAAATAACAATAAAAGAAAGACAACAAAAAAGGACTCATTAGTACCTTGAAAACAGTAACAAAAGCATAACTCATATATCCATGGCTAAACATGGTTGAAAACATGAACAAACAAGCAATGAAGCAAGCACACTGGATTATGGCCACACAATCATTCATAGGGAGAAGGAAAAAGGAAGGAACATATCGTATGAGGGAGGGGCGATCTGTTTTTGGCGACGGCTTTTGATCCACCGGCTAGATACTATACCTGAGAGTCCAAAGAAGAGAGCAACGTCGCCGTCTCTTCCCATGTTGCATCCGGAGTGAAGGGAGAGGATTTGACGCTTAGGCATGAGATAATGCATGACACTGAACAGGCCCTTCTTCATCTCCCCGGCATACTGCGTGCCGAGGATGACCATTTCCCTCCTAGCAAGATTAAGGTCTATGCTAGTGGAGGATGTCATGTAGTGAGTGTAACGGTTACAGGGGAACTGTCCAGCATTGTATATAGTGAAGTCCGGAGTACCGAAATTCTCCAGCTCTTCCGGAGTGGGTCGGATACACCTGTCACCGACCCAGTTATCCAAATTGTACACTAAACTAAACTAACAAGCCAATGCCAATGGTAGGGAACCACTTCCTCCACTCATCAGGGACTATAATATATAATGTATAATGTAAATTAAGGCTTTCAACGATTGGGTACTTATCTGGCGGCCTTATACCTTTTTCTTCTGAAGGAACAAAGGATAAACAACATGTTAAATTTCATGCTAGAGTTTTTCACTTACATGTTGTGCATGAATAAGGAATGATAAGCTCTTGCTGATACTATCCTCACTTTGATTTTGTTCTCAGGGTCCCAATTCAGGAATTGGTCATTGACAAAGACCTGCACAACAATCACCAGTGTTAATCACTTGATACACACACTAGTAGCAGGGAATCGCAATTAACATGTATCAGATAAGATATGATAAGGTTGAGCAATGATTCCAGAACAGAATAGAAATGGGTGTATATATAAATTGGATTTAATTTTCTCACAAGGGCAGTGTAATAAACAAGTTTTACAATACACCAACAAAAATAACTATTTTTCAGATATGAATAATCTTAAAAAACGGATGTTATTAAACACATACATATTATCTTCAATTTCTTTTTTCCATAATTGAAAAGAGCTTGACTTTCCAAATGAATGAAACATATGTTAACAACACTAGGTTGGCATTATCTTCAATTTCTTAACAGTATGAATATGACAATATGACATATCCCATACTAAAATGCAAGGCACCGATAACAAGAGCCAATAATAATAATAAATTTTAAAAAAAGGAACAACTGAAAGGAAATTATCGGAGGCTGAGATTATTGTCCTGTCACATAAGGGATCAGATAAACTTTTGCGTGATATTGCACCACCATTCCATACCCAATACCCATATCACTATCTTAAAAATATGAGATAAGCCACCATCTTTTATTTTTATTAAAATGAAAAGTGACGTAAGCTTATATACATATATATTAAAAAAAACATTGGAATGACGGAGGGAAATGGGAGATAAATTTAACCTTGTCGAGAGAGTTCAAGTAATCGACGGCTCTTTCTCTGTTCACCATAAAAGTGTGCTCGTCCATCTCAATGTTAGGGGAGCCCCTACAAGTTACAATAATGGTCATTTTTATTATCTAAAATTAACCACTTTTATTATTTTTAATATTAAGAAAATTTGGTTAGAACATAGTACTCACTTTCCCCACCAAAGCTCATTCTCAGTAACATCATCCTTAACTACGCGCTTGTCCCTCGGAGAACGCCCTGTCTTGGCACCAGAAAGTGTTGCCAATGCCCCTGTTGAAGTGATGAACGATCCTTTCTCATACTTAATTGCTTGTTCATAGAGTTCTGCATCGCAATAAACACAACGGTTATCTAAATTCACACTAATAACGTTATACCATAGTCTATATTTTAATTATATGACTCAATTAATTAAGAAAGGATTTTTCTCAACAAGTAGGGTTAGGGTTTACTTTTCATGTTCATTGAATTAAAGTACTTTCATTTTTCAAGAAGTCAATTCCTAAATAATTAATGTGGCTATGGAAAAATAAAATAAAACCATGGTTGAGAAATTCAAATAGATGAAGTTAGAAGGCGACGTTGTTATGAACTACTAGCTTAGCTTTCGTACAGCGAAGGTACATTAAGATGATGTTATACCTACCAATAATAATTAATAGTGAATTGAAAAGAAAACAACTAGCAAGTGTGATGTAACGACATAAGAAGGAGACTTGGTATACGATAAGAAGATGGATCAAGTAAATAACAAAAGTTAGAAGGAAATTAATTAATAATTAAATAATAGTATATACCAGCTGGGGAGAGATTGTAGAGGACATGGGTGAATTTGAGAGCACTGTCGCTAACAGCGATGGTTGGAGTAGCAACATGGTGGTGGTGGTGGTGCTCGTGGTGCGCTTGTGATTCTGACTTCTTAGCTGGGTCTCCCTTCACCACCTTTGGTCCAGTTTCTCTCGTCAGTGACGCCAATGATGCACTGTCAAAACAAAGTTATTTAGCAGAGAGACTTGAATTCGCAACCTCTTAATTAAATATGGAGAGACTATGTCATTTAAGCTATAATTCATTGGCAAAACAAAGTTATTTATTACTCGTTACTTATTAGTAATTTTTTTAAGTATATAGTAAAATCACTCAATTGCGTAGTTATATATAAATACGTATATAAAAATAATATATAATATTATTCCAAGATCCTGTGGTTGCAGTCACATCAGAACTATAATTAAATTAAATACTAGCTAGATATTGTAGGTCAGCTTTAGATTTTTTTTTGTTAGATAAAATCCATTTCTCCAAAAATAAGAATTTATTTTTACAAAAGCTTAAAATCTTAAATTGAGGGGAATTTCCTTTTATAGTGCTATTTCCCAAGCATCTTGGCTGCTATAGGTTCTATTTATGTAACAAAAATTTGATTGATTTTGTCTGAGAAGGCCCACTATGATTGGGCCCCACATTAACAAAATGAATCAAAATATATTATAATCAGAGCCTTTGGCATCATCAGATCCATCACACTTTCTCATTCAAATACGTTACATCACACGTGTATCGTAAATATAGCCCCACCGCGCTTTTTTCTCTCTCTAACACTAAACATTACGAGACCGAAAAACAAGAAAACTGGTACTAAATTAAATTTTATTATTATATTTAATTTAAGATAAATATAAAATAAAAAATTTTAAAAAATTAAAAATATTATAAAATTACAATTTTGTATGCTAAAAATATTTAATTATTTTATATTTTAAATCATTAAACATATAATACTAGATCTCATTCTCTTTTTGAAAATAAACACTTTCTAACTTCCCGTATTTTCCGCACGAAACAAATGTCTTGACTATAAAAAACAGAACTTATATATACTCATTAATCAACCCAATAATTATGTGACAATTTCCCTCCCATGACTCAATCTTCATGCTAAAATAGAAAATACGAGTATGTACGACCTATCTATAATACATCCCTGGATATGTAATAACGAATAATAGAAAACTGTACAAATTTAACTTAAACTCATATTCCAACTAAAGGGGAAATTTATATCATCAATGCGAAAATATATGCATTTTGTAGTCTATCTATTTTTTGTTTTCTTTTGAAAAAGAGCCTTTTAATTATATTCATTTATAAGAATAATTATTCATACGGAAAAAAAAAATACAAACTGATTATTTTTGTGACATGGCAACTATCAACATATAATTAGTGTAAATTCTTTTTATTCTGTTTAAATATAATATTATTATTATTAACATATTAATAAATATTAATGTATTTGTCAATTTACATTTTTAAAAATTAAATATATACAATTATAAATATAAATTTAATTAAAATGATAAATCTATTACGTTCATATATTAAGAGAATATAGATTAAACTTTTAGAAATAACAAAATATTTTTTTAATTATAAATAATAATAAAAAGTAAAACTATACATCAAATTTCCCGTATTTTCATTATACATTGGCTACGTATAAATGTCATTATTATTATTAACTCATGGTGCTCCTGTACATATAAAATCTGTTAAATATATATTAAAATATAAATATATAATTATTAAATTTTAGTATTTACTTAATATTTTGTATCAATTTTGATATATTGATAATATAAAATATTTTATGTAATTCTATAATTATAGATATTTTCTTTAAAAATCATTCACGCAATTGTATTAATATAAAAAATAATTATTTTTACTAACAAGTCGTCGTATGATTTGACTTTACTGTAAAACAATTTTACACTGAAAATATATTAAAATTAACTGGTAGAAATTCATGTGCAGTCGCTTTCACGTGAAGTTGATCTGAAAGCGTTAGATGATTTGACTAATTTGACTAAATTTTTATTTAGAGACTCTCAACTATCAACTTCACGTGAAGTCAACTGCACCTGAGTTTCACCAAATTAAATTCATTAAATATTACCTGATTGACTGGAGTTGCTGTTTCTGGCGCTCTTGTTCAGAGAGGGTGGCAAAGGGAGTTTGGGAGCCCGTAACGGGAGTGGTAGGTGCTGATTTCTTCTTCTGAAGAGAGTGAAGCTCATCAATCGTCTTAGCCTTCACCGTCGGACCGCTGTCGTCGTGACAAATCCCGTTCACATGCTTCTTATGGGTATGGATCGCCGGAAGTCCGTTTCTCGCCGTCCCGTTACCGTTAGCCACGTTTCCATTTCCGCTTGATGCCATCTTCTACACACTTGTATAATAAACCCCTGTTAATCACAAAATTACAAAATCAACCATCAAATCATAAATCCCAAGGCATCACATTTAATTTCTCCATTTGAAAATCCATCGTCGTCAAAACTCTACATTAACTCTATCAATCAATTTATGAATTTATTACTAATTAATATTTTGTCAACGTTTGCGTGAGAACTAGAATCATAATAATAACATGGGATTAGGAGGGAATATAATGAAGAGAACGAACCAGAGATTGGAAATGAGAGAAGAAAGATCTAATAATGATAAACGAAGGAAATGGACGAAGGAGAAATAAACATGGAAAGTGGAAAGATTTTGTGCTGTTTTTTCGAGTGAGGTATGAACAAGGGACACAAAAAGGTGATGGGAAATCTTGTAACGATGAGGTGATCCTTTTATAGGGTTCAGTGACACACCAAAAACTTAACCATGGTTATAATTCTTAACTCTAGTTGAGGGTGACTATGGTTAAATCCTATCCCGCAAGCGCAAGGTTCTGAAAAGAGAAAAATTCCAAATTTCGTATAATCCCGGAATGAGAGTTGGCTACAAAGTCATCAAATGAGTAGAAGATAATCCTGTGCTCCTCTTCTCCTCCATATGCTACACACGCATTCCCGTATTCTCAAAGAAAAGTTTATTATATATTTATGGATAAATTTTATGTGTTTATTAACTAATATTAATTGAATATCTAATAACAAAATTTAAAATAAATTAATTTAACTAAGGCAGTAAATCATCAAACTTAAAATCATTTGGAAAAAATAATTTAGATTTTTGGGGTGACTTAAATATCTTAGATTTTTTTTTGCTATAGTTAAGCTAACCCATTCATTTTTGTGCTATCGAATAAAATATTGATTGACTAATTAATTGATAAAAAAACCTATATACACATAAAAAGAACGAAAATATTTTATAACAATAAAAATCAATCAAAATTTTTCCTCTCACACTTCTCATTTTTTCAACCTGACAAATAATAATAATTATTGAATAAGATATATGTATTAATTGCATTAATATTAATAATAATTAAATTATTTTACCAACTATTATAAATTAAAAAAAGATTTCATCTATTATTAATAATTTCATTAAATCTGGTGATTTCTTCGATTATCATGTGTGTGCAAATTTTTAGTCTATTATGCACAAAAATTTTTTTTATTTATTTATTTTAATTTGTTTTCTTTTCTTATTTCATCCAGTGAAAATAGTTAAAATATTTATAATTTAATATTTTAAATATAAATAACATTTATAATTTTATACATATAATATTTATAATTTTAGACATGTAGCGTATATAATTTCAAATATATAATACCCAATTAAATGATCAAATAATATAATATCATGTATAAATTAAACCAAAACAAAATGTTTTCATAATTGAATTTATAAGAATTATAGGTGAAATTAAAAAAGCATAAAAAATAAAAAATAAAAACTTAAATTCAAAATCCAAAAAAAATAATAAACAACTGAATATCATTGATTTTAGCCACATGAAAATTTAAATTAAATAGAAACAAATAAAAATATAATGAAACTGAAAGAACAAATTCTAAAACAAAAATATTATTATTTTTTTCTCTTCTCTTTTGTTTTTCATGAATTCATAATCATCGTCATCATTATTCATATTTCTTTCTTCTAAACTAATATGATTTATTTGAGGTGCTCTATCGTCCAATCTCAATTGTCTTATCTGTTTTACATTGTATCTGATTCATTTAACTTTTATATTTTTATTATATGTTGTAATTTTTTGTACCAACAGTCATTCATATTAATATCATCACATCTTTTGAGAACGTAATCAATCTTATTTTCTACTAAATATAAGTAAATTTGTATTATGAATATATGCTTTCAAGATTTATGTTTGATTTTAAGATTTTGAGATATTTTTTGTGGATTGTATTTTGAAAATTGTAATTTTTATTTGAAAAAATTGAATAATTATAGGTATAATAGAGAAGAATATAAATAGAGAATTTTTTGTGTTGTAACCACACAAAATTTGAAAATTGATATGTGATGTAATTAATTGAATTAATCATTATGATGAAGAGAAAATGTATCATGTTATTTAATTTTGGAATGTGATAGTAAGTGTTATTTAGAATGTATTTTTTTAATCATTTATGAGTTATAATTTATCGTAGGTCCGTAGCACTACTATAAAAAAAAATCAGTTATCATGTATTATGCATAAATTTATATAATTTTTATGAAAAATATTAAAACTAATTATCATATCATTAAGATTTATTATTTTTGGTAATTAATTTTAGTTATTAATTTAATTTTTTTAATCTAATAATTTAATAATATATTTTATTTATATTTTTAAATATTAATAATTAATTAATAAATAAAAATAATAAATTTTAATAATTTTTTTATTTTTTTATTTTATTTTATTGTATATTTTATATTTTAATATATATTTTATACACATAATTAGTTTAGTTGTTAATTTTATATCTGATTTTTTATATACTCTTTATCATTTATAAGTAATATGGTTGATTAATGAAAGACTGAATCTTAGTTATTGTGTAAAGTCCATTAATAAGGAAAACGTGGGGATTATGTATATATAGTGTTGAATTAGTAATAGTTAAATTGGGTTTAAGTGTGAGTGTGATGCGCGTCAGCAGGTTTAACATTCGGACATAGCAACAAGAAAGGATGGCGAATTGGCGATGGAGGTGCCACATCAGACGTACTTGGCCCCAACCTGTCCGAGGTTTAAAGAAAGAAACAATCACACGCACCTCCCCAACACATTCCGATCCAATTTTTCCAATTTCCACCGCTACAGTATAATACTTGAGTATAATATGATTTCTATTTTTTTATTTTTTTTCACCGAAGATATGAAAATTTAAACTCGTAATTTTTTAAATAAGTATTAAGAAATTATGCTATTTAGACTATAATTTATTATCAAAATGAGTTATTTGATTAATAGTTTTTTAATTATTTTAACCAATTAAATTAAATCATCATAAAGTTGGCCATTTGAACAACTTGGCATTCCTTTAATTTAAAACAATCATTTGGGCTATGAGCCTATGACGTGCCGCTGAATGAGATTTTTCTTTTTTGGCTGGAAGTAGCTGGAATGAAAGTTGCTCATATTTGTTTGATTATGAGTGCGTTTGTATTTTTATTTTTTTTCGCACAATGAACCGAATACATTATTTATTATATAAAATTAAATTTAAAACAATTTTTTATATAATGAATCGAATATATTATTAAGATAAAACAATTGTATAATATTAAATGAACAAAACATTATCCATTATATAAAACTAAATTTAAAATAGTTTTGTGCATAATGAACCGAACACGTTATTAAGGTAAAATAATTATATAGTATTAAATGAACGAAACATTATCCATTATATAAAATCAAATTTAAAACACCTGTGTCTATAATTTAGAGATTATCAATTCAATTCAATTCAGAACACCTGCGTCAATTCAATTCAATTCATAATGAACTGAACACGTTATTAAAGTGAAACAATTGTATAGTACTAAATTAACGGAACATTATCCATTATATAAAATCAAATTCAAAACAGTTTTTTGCATAATGAACCGAACACGTCATTAAGGTGAAATAATTGTAAAGTACTAAATAAACGGAATATTATCCATTATATAAAATCAAATTCAAAACATTTGTGTCTACAATTTAGAGGTTATCAAATTCAATTCAATTCAATTCAATTTAACAATTGTATTTCATTCAATTCGATTGGAAAATAATCCATTAGCAAAATGTTAATATTTGTTGGTGATGATCATAATGAAAGAGGAGAAGAAAAAGAAGAAGAGGAGAAGGAGGAGGAGAAGAAATAAAGAATATGTGTGCACGAAGAAGAAGGAGGAGAAAGAGGTATGTGTAAATGAAAAAAGAAGAAGAAGAAGCGCATGAAGGAGAAGAAGAAGTGCGGGAGAGGAGAAGAAAAAAAAATGCATGTAATGACGCTCTTTTAATAAGAATGGTTTTTATTGGTATTAAACTTATTTGAATAAATTTGGATAAAAAAAATACTTAAATATATAACAATTTTATATATTTATTATATTAGTTGATGTTTAATATGGTTGTTATTGTATTATTGTTGGTGTTTAAATTTAATTTGTATGCATTTCATAAAGACAACTAATTTTTCAATTCATTATTTAAAAAATTATTCAAACGTATAAATTTGATTAATATAAAAAATATACATAATAATATTTAGGTTAGACATAAAAAATATGTGTTAACTAAAATATATCTGACACATAAATACAACAATTCAATTAATAAAAAATCCGCTATAATCACTTACCTCTTCCTCCTCCAAAAAATAAGGTATTAATTTCTCCTATTAGACTTTCATACAAAGTCAACTATGAAAATATTTTATACGATTCTATTGAAGTTTTACGATGACCAATGCCCTACCAACTTAAAAGTTGATTTGCTAACAAATTATTAGTACTTACTCTAATGTTAAAAGTCCCATTAATATACAAATTTTAAAACTAATCACATTAAATATCGGATAATTAAAGATATTTTATCACGCTCTTGGAGACACATCTTTTACTCTCAATGGATAAAAACATGTATACTAAACAAGAGTAAAAAATGTGCATGTCTTTAATAACTTGAAGTGTGTATTTAATTTTAACACAATAAAATAATTTAAGGAAAATTAAATATACAAGAAAGGAAAAACAATATATATATATATATATATGAAAAAATTAAAATTTAAAGTGCCCACCGTTCCTTTGAGTTTTACACTTTATTTGGATGTTTGATGGAAAATGAGAGAAAAAAAATGGAAAGAAAGAAAATGAAAGGAAAATTAATTTTTTTTACATATTGTTTGGATAGAGAAAAAATAGATAGAAAGAAAATAAGAGAAATTTTTTTTTATTTGGATAGAAAGAAAAGTAGGAAGAGAGGAAATTATAATAGTATAAAATTATCTTATTATCCTTACATATATTATATATAAATGATACTTTATTAATGTATTTAAATTATTTTTCTACTAAAAAAAATCTTTCAAATTATTTTTTAAAATTTTAAATATCATAAAAAAAAGATATATATTTATTTTCCAAACAAATACATATAAATAATTGTGTAAAAAAATTCTTTTATACCAAACAAATACATATAAATATGAAAGGGTATATATGTACTTTTGTTCATCTTTACACTTTCATCCTAGCTTTCTTCGTAACTTTGGGCAGAAAAAATTAAACTAGGCCCCACATAAATTTTTTTGTTTTCCATACAATTATTCTAATGATCCAAACAAATTAAAGAAAATTTAAGTTTTTATCTATTTTCATCTTTTTTCTTTTCTTTCCTCACAAATTCCTTTATTACAAACAAAGTGTTACTGAGCTTCTCCCGTGTGTTGGAGAGAAAGTAATTAAAGTAGAGAAACATTATTTGAAAGATAGAAACTTTGTTTAAAAGAAAAAATAATCCTATATATATTGTTAGGTTAAGTAAAAATTAGTGAAAGAAGGAATATAGACTATCTATATGAATATTTATTGAGGTAATGCTTTAAATGATTTCTGAAATTTTTAATTCGTTTTAATTAAGTTTTTTATTTTTTAAAATGATTAAATATATTTTTTTATTTTAAAAAACATAAGTTTCTATTAATTCAAATATTATCAATCGTTTTAATGTTATTAATGTGTGTAGTTAAGTACTAATTTGACAGTTTATTGTAAACTGAGGTAGACAAACAATAAATTTAACTCAAATTAGTACTCTAAATTTGTTTAAAACATTCAAATTGATTTATACACAATTTTAAAAACTCTAACTCTCAAATTTTTATCTTCATTATTTGTTCTTTCTCCCTTATTTTATGTTGTCATTCTTCTCATCTTCATCATTCATCTCTTTTCCCACTTCTCACTCTCTCATTTCGATCGCTTCCTCTTTTTTTCTTCTGCCGCCCTCCGCTTCTCCCCAACCCATACCGAACCTGTTTTCAAGTCTATTTTCAGTGCCAACAGTTTCACTCCCAAAATTGTTCTCTAATTTGACGTTAATGCCGCAACTAGTTTTCCTCTCAGAGAAAGCATCGTAAATGGATTCGAAGTCACGCCATTGTTTAGTGCATTCTTGCTTCAGCTAGCTCCTAGAGGTAATGGTGGGCCTTCTGAAAAAGCTTTCTTCCTCTTCGGTCCAATCGAGAGCGAAAAGAAAAAAATTCGATTTTTTAGGTACTGCGATGAGAACGGAAAATTCTTGATGAATTACGACAACATTCAATTTGATCTCAAGCTCCACCACGACAATGCGTTCTTCGATGATTACGACAACGAGGGGGACGGTGGTGATTAGTGACGACGCAAGCGCTTGCAGACTCCGGTCTACGATAACGATTCATCCAAGTCGAAGTCCAAGAAGAGACTCGTCAATAAGGGCGACATTGGGAGACAGTCGATGGCGCAGGAGTTCGAAGACAAGATGACGAAAGAGGAGTATGAAGGCGAGGCAAGGTTCGCGAGGGAGAGGTCAGAAGAAGGGGGGAAGAGAAAGAAGGGGAAGGAGAGTGAAAGTGGGAAAGAAGGAGAAGAGGCTTAAGGGGGAGAAGAAGTTTGCGAGTGGCAGAAAAAGAGAGATTCAAATTTCAGGAATCTAAGAAAGGAGAGGAGAACAAATAATGAAGATGAATAATTGAAAGTTATAATTTTATAATTGTATATGAACCAATTTAAATGTTAAACAAATTTAAAATATTAATTTGAGTTAAATTTATTGTTTGTCTATGTCAATTTGTAACAAACGGTCAAATTAGTATTTAACTGTATATATTAATAACGTTAAAATATCTTATGATATTTGGACTAACAGAAACTTATATTTTTAAAAATAAATAATATATTTGATTATTTTAAAAAATAAAAGGCTCAATTAAAATGAATTGAGAATTTTAAAAACGATTTGAGATATTACCTCAATACTTATTACTTAGTTTATTTAAAATAAAGGATACAAAAATATAATTTTACAAAATTTTGTCACCTCGACCATATATATAGTGGGGCGTTGAAATTTAGAACATAACTCGGGCAACCAAGTTTGACAAACAAGCTAAGGCATAAATAATAATTCAGCAAGCTGACATACTACAAGATTTTCTTGAACAAGAATCTTAGTTATGGTAAATAGTCAATTCAAGTGGTCATTCCCTCCAAGCTGAGCATAAAATAATTTAGGGTTTATTTTAGAACGGATTTATAATGTCCAAGTATTAATTATACTCTCATGTACAATCCAACTAAAGAAACAATTTTATTTTTAGTTAATATTCAGCCAATACAAAACTTAAATATAACTTTTTGTGAAGCTAGCAATCAAAGAGAGGTAGAGAGAGAAGAGAGAGAAAACTGACTAAATATTTATTTATATAGCTGATTCACAATAGTTATTAAATTTGATTTGATTCGAGCGAACTGATACGTTTAGTAAGTTAAAGCGTATCTCTCCAAGCTTTTAAAAATAATTTTAAAACAGATAGATATTGAAAAAAATCAAACTCAATACTTTTAGATTATGAAAATGGCTCATAAGGATAGCAAAATTTTTCGAGATGCGAAAATATTTGTAAAAATTACTTCGAATAAAAATTTGATTGCGGAGAATTTTTCTCACAAAAATAGAAACAGAAGGCGAAATTCTTTTGAAGCAGACGCAAAGATCCGAGTAGAAATTTCTGCCTCATTTCCGTTAATTTCCGAAATTCATAAATTTATTTAATTGTCTTTAATAATTTATTTCTTATATATATTTTTTAGTTATTTCACATGCTACATATACAAACATATATAGAGAGAGAGGGGGAGGGAGAGAGAGAGATCCAAAATTTCTAATCCTTATTTGCATAACCCTTCTTCAATTTATAGATTTCTAGCGTCGTCCATACTTCATCTAACCTCTTTGCAGCCACCCCCTCGCCACTCTCCCGTCTCACCGCATTGTCACCCCTCACCGTTCCATCACCCTTACCGTGTCGTTCTCTATATTCGCGACGTTCCTTTCCACAACTCTGTCGTGTCCATTTTTCTATTTGCTGCCGCGTCCCCCACCTTGTCCATTGTTCTGTGCTCTGCCTCGCAGTCGTGTCCCCCACCTCGTCCACTGCTCTGTGCTCTGACTCGCCGTGGAGTCCCCTACTGCGTCATTTTGAAAGAAGTCATCATCTTGTCGTTTAAATTTTTTACATAAAATCTTGTTGTTTTTGTATAGGATGGATACGTTCAACTCTATTCTTATGGAAATTAATAATTAGTCGGAATTACTAGAGATATGGGAAATGGGGTCTCGCGAAAAATGGGGCTCTGTGGAGAATGGGATGGAGAGCAATATTTTTCTACGACAGAAAATGGGAACGGAGACGGGGAGCAGAGAGGCATCCCCATTCCCACCCTACTCTGTTGACATCCCTAATGGCTTACATGGTTAACGCTATATTTTTGGTACGTATAAGATACGAGTAAATGGTTAAATTAGCTTTTGAAAAAGGACTTGCTTTTTAAATTGATTTCGAATTTTTTAATAATTTTTTAATTTTAAATTAATTATATTAATTTTTCTATTATTTCTATTATTAATAGTATTAAAATTTATTGATGTGGTACGTTAAATGACACCACAACATACATTTGATAGTTTTAATTAGCAGCTAATATAATAAATTTATAAAATTATATCAAATTAATCCTAAATTGAGAGATTATAATACTTAAGATCCTCTCTTAATTAAATTTTAATTTGATCTAATTTCATAAACTAATAATTTTAGCAGCTAATTAAAAATCTTACGTATATGCTGGAATATCAGTAAATTTTAACGCATCAACAAAAAAATAACAAAAAAAACTAATATAATTAACTTAAAATTTTTAAAAAATAAATAATATTTCGTAATCGAATTTAACTATTTACTCTATAAAATCATATCATATATTACATATATTACACCTTATTTTAGAAAATTACTAATATATGTATCCGTACTTTATATAAGGTTATATATATATATATATATATATATTAATTTTTTTTAATGAAATTATGTATAGTAATTTTTATTATAAAAATTTTATTAAGTTAATTAAATTTAAAATTAACTATTTTTAATATTAAAAATAATAAATTAATGAATAGTAATTTTAAATATAACAATTACTTATTAATAATAATATATAATTTGTAATTAAATTAAAATATTTATATTAGAATTTTATCTTTTTAAAAATTTCTCTCTAATATTAGTAGTTGAATTTATAATATTTTTTTATAATTTATGGGTAAAATTTTTAAATTCTCCCATTTTTATATTAAAATTAATTTGAGTAATAAATACAATTTAACATGAAATAAGATTTATCTTTAGATTATCTTATTTATTAATCTACCTAAAATTATTTTATATTCTAGTATTATATTCATTTTTAGAATCAAAGTAATATGGTTAATGTTGTTATCATATGAAATTTACTGATTTTATCTAGTTTTGAGTTGAAGTAATTGTATTTATACCTATAAATAGTTTCATATTTTTTTGTTAGTTTAAACACCTGTCAAAACTAATAATAAAAATAAGATAATGCACACTTAAATGCATAATATCTTATCTACACGTAAAATAATAATTATTGATACAGGTCCTTTCTATAAAAAAAATATTTTGTTACAATAAAACAGAAGTAGTATTAATTATTCAAAAATCAAAATCGATTTGGCCATTAAGTACAATTATTTTTTTTTAAAAGGCAAATCTTTGTATGTATAAAAAAAATTAAGATATTACTCAAGCATTTATCAAATGTTTCATAACCATACTTTTGATCATGGAATCTTTTTTCAAATTATGAGTTTGATTCTTACTACCATTACTTTAGGGTAATCGAGTTAAATCTCGAATATAAAATTCTCAATTTTATTTAGTAATATTTTGAATTTTAAGTATATCTCATTCTTCTATTATAAAAAAATAAAAATACAATATCACTTAAATTAAAATTTAATGCATTTTAACTATTTAGTGAATTTTAACAGAAATTAAACTCCAAAAAATTGTCATTGTCGTGCCCATGACCATAAAAAAAAAAATCAAAATCTCTTCTCCACAATACACAACCGTAATAACTTTATTAAACATATATTTTGTCTTTTCTCAGATGTGTTAAATAAACAATATAATTGAAGTTATTTATTTTAACTAATCTTTCTCAAAGTTTAATTTTCCTATCGCTATTCTTTTAAATAATAAAGAATTATCTACTTAGTTGCTAGCGCATAAGAAGGTAGTCTTTTAGGATTTTGTCACAAAATTATAAAATTTAAAATAAGCATAACTACTTAATTTTATTATTATACATGGTTAATTCTACACCTAATATATAATAATATTAAAATTTAATTAACTTAAAATATCAATAATTAAAAAATTTATATTATTATAATTAATAAAACTCATCCTTTATGTTTATTATCCGAATATTTTTTATATTACCAACAAATCAACAAAATGTATATAGAGTACATGTTAAGAATTTAAATTTAAATAATTAAATACATAAAAATAAAGTTAAATATAAATTTATCATTATTTATAAATAGGGGCCGGGTATTCAAATAGAAACTAATCCACATAAAGGTATTATCTAATCCAAAATAAAAAATTGATCACATCACACTAATTTAGATTAGATCAGATTCTATTTTTTATAAATTGTATAAATTGGATCAGATTTCATATCCACTTTTCAAATTTTATATTAATATATTAATTTGTTACCTATTTTGATATTATTATTATTTATTAAGTATTTTTTGAATATAAAATGAAAATCATTCATTTTAGTCAAATTAAATAATTAATGTAATTTATTAGTTATAATTAATATGATCAAATAAAATATTAAATAATTTGATATTTATTTCAATTAAATTAAATAAATAATTAATGTATTTAAATAAATTAAATAAAATAAATTATTAAATACTTTCAATAACATATTACATTAACTATATTATTAATTGAAGAAATTTAACTTTAATAATATATAATAGATTATATTTTATTTTTCACTTATTAATTAAAAAGATAAAAGAATGCATCATATATTTTTAAAATATCATTATTGAGAATAGATAAAGAAAATAAATAAAATATTTAAAAAAATTTATTAATAATAATCTTATTACGTGCTAAAGATATATGCTAACAAAAGTACCTCGAATTATTAGTATTTGTTATAGACTAAAAAACTAATCACTAAATTAGCGATATCTATAAAAATATAGTTTAAATTTTAAGATATATAAAAATTGGGATAATTAACTTATTTTAATTTAAAAGTTTAAAAAATTAATAAAAATATCATTTAAAAGAAATAATAGTGGCAACAACGAAAGAATTACATCTTTTTCAATAATATATATGTATATAATTTAATTTCTATAAAAAAAAATTTCAAATCATACAAACAATCAAATGACAAAATAACAAACTTAACTTTCAAACCATACAATCAAATAGCAATGTATTTGTTTTTTCCCCTAATATATATCTTCTATTCTTATTCTTAGTAATTTATTTCACAAATTACTTATCATAATTGTGAATTTCTTGTAATATTTGTAGATTTGTTGAGTTAAGAAAATAGAAATAAAATTTATTTGGTTAAAACAAGCAGTTAATGATTGAGGAATATTAAGAATACAATTAGGATAATAATAACAATGAATAATAGTAAACTCTATTTTAGTGTGATTAAAAGTAAAAAGATCGAACATGACACATCAACTTAAGAAGTTTGGGGAAAAACCCACTTATAATACACGGATACTTTTTTATTGTTGTCGTTGTTGCATCTACAAAAATCCTATAAGTCTTATGATGATGATTAATTATTTTATTTTTTTTAGTGTATGTCTTCTATTTATTTATAAGAGATTATTTCATAAATTAGTAATCATAATGGTAAACTTTTTGTAAAAATTGTAGATTTATTAAATTAAAAATAAAATGTTCAAAATTGTTGTGTTAAAATAGCTAATTTTTTTTTATCAAAGATAGAAAACTCGAATCTGTAACTTCTTAATTGAGTATAAAAAAATTATGCCATTTAAGCTATAACTTATTGACTGTTAAAATAGCTAATTAAAGATTGAAAAGTACGATGAATACGATAAAATAGGAATAACTACTTGGAAGAGAAAGAATGAGCATAATACTTCACCACAAATCACATGATGATGAAAACCTATTTTTAGTATATTTAAAACAAAATTGCAGCTTGAAGTCAATCAGCTTGAAGTCAAAAAGTGTTTAAAGGGCCTATCTAGTGGAGATCACTATGCATGTCAAAATTAAAGTTAATTATTTCTTATCTATCTTTTACACCCTTTCAAGTTTCACCAAGAATTTCCTATACAAGAAGTAACAACTTTTCCTTGTTCACACTTGGGTTTGCGTTACATCTGTAAAATAGACCTCGTTATTAGGGCTGACAATTCATACCCTATCTGTGGGTACTCAACTCGGTCTAATCCGTTCAGATAGGGTAAACAATCCGATTCGCTGCGAGTAGGGTATGATACGGTACGGTAGGGTATTTTTGCGGGTAGGGTAGGGTGATTTAGGGTGTACCCTACCCTATCTTACCCGCACCTCATATATAACACATTTTTTTTATAAAAAATAGGTATATAATGAAAGAAGTGAGAATTAAACCCACAACTTCTCTTATGTAATGACTTACAATAAGTGAACAACCACTAATTAAACTAGTTAGTTAATTTAGTAATTTAAAGTATTAGTTTTTTATTTTTTATGTTATTAATATGTATAAAATTTAAAATGATTGAATTTTATATTTACTTTAAAAAAATTTGATATTTTTGTGGGTAGGGTAGGATAGGGTAGGATTTAGAATTTTAGGGTGCGGGTAAGGTTAGGGTTGAGAGATTCTCAACCCACGAATAGGATAGGATAGAGTTTTAATAAAATTTTCAATCCGTTGATAGAATTAGGGGATCCTATCGTACCCTACCAATTGTCAACCCTACTTGTTATTTGATAGTAGTAGTAATTTTCAAGAAACACAAAGTGATAGTTATTGAATTGTTTGTGTCCCAAATCTATGATCATCAGCTTCATATATATTCACCAAAAATTAATGTCAAATAATGTTCACATTAAATAATAGTCCTCTTCTTTTATAATAAGCCAATTTAATTTGAATTAAAGATAAGATATAGTAATAATGAACTTTTATAATGAAAATGGAAAAAGGTAAGAAAGTGGAGGTTAGGAAAACGGGGTTAATGAGAGGAGATTAAAACCAGGGGAGGGAATATGTGGTAGAGGCTTTGTTTCTTTTTCACATTACAGTGTTGCACCATTCTCGTGACGTTGATGAGTCAAATAGAGACTTATATGTTTCCCATTGATTTAATTTGCATTGGGTTGGGGCCGGTATGGTCACTATTTGTTCCATTTGGGGGAGGTGCTACTCTTATCTATCTATTATACACATCCATATATATTTTATATATATTGTGATCGATGATGGTATCTTCTTGGAGAAATAAATATATTATTGAAATGAGACGAGGGATATGTGGTGGGGTGGTGCCAAGGGAGTTCCAAACTTGGTGGATTAGATGCCCTTTTTTATTTGATGTGATATATATAGTTTGTGTTTAGAAATCCACATAAACACACTAGTGATGACTAGTGGATGTGTTGCTTCCTCCATCTTTCGGAAAACCACCAATTTTCATCGTGTGGTGGAACCTAATTTATTGCATTTTGCTAAACAGAATTTTAAGAGCATTTATTTTACTAGTTTTATGTCTTTTAAAGGAAAGTGTCATTCAGAAAGCGCTTCATCATATACCAAAATGCTAAAGTGTTCAGCATTATACAAAAATGCTAAAGTATGTAGTGTTTTCAATTGTGAATAAGTTCAATGTAAAAAATCAATTTGAATTGATTAAATGATTAATCAGTTTATTAGTTTGTTTAAATAGGTATTAAAAATTCGAAACATGTCTTGTGTATATCGCAATTTATTGTTAATGAAATTCTAATTCATAATAAATTAGTTATTAACCTGTTGAAATAAAAAATACTGTAGGTAACAAAAAAATAATCTAAATATAAAAAGTGTCTTTCATTAGTACTTTTTACATAAAATACATATTTCGCCAAGACGTCATTCAGTATGCGAAAAAAATACGTGTTATCGTAACAAAATGATGACATCTCAATAAATAATTTGAAAATGGTGCCATTTTGATAAGAAAAAAAAATGGTGTATTAAAAAATGTTTTTAAAGATATAATCTTTTAAGTATTAATCGGATCATAATTTAATCTGATTTGTAGCGATGATGAGCTCTAATAAAATATATTAGGCAATACTTAAAGGAGAATATGAGATAGAGAATATAAGTATAACCATAAGGAGAAGAAGAAGGAAGTGAACAACGCAATGATAAAAAAAAAAAAATTCAATAGATAAAAAGTTTGACGTAAGCTAAGTCTTTTAGTATCTTTCTCTTTTGTCGATTTTTAGCAAATTGATGGTGGTTCGATATCTAATGATCTGGGAACGAAACCTACTCCTCTTTGCAGGTACCAGTTTTCTAGAAGTGCATCAACGTGTCTTCGATTAGATGAGATTTGGAAATAAAGATAAATTAAATTATGTAATTTAAGATGTAATTTAAGATAAAAGATGACAACACAAAGTTTTCGAAAAGAAAAATATTAAACTGAAAACAAAGAAAATGTCTTGAAATTAAACAAAGCAGTAAAATGCATTCGACTCAATCAAAGGATTTTTTGAAATAGAAATTAAAGATGAAGAAATGTAAATTGAACAGAAAAATTAAAGATTGCTTGAAAGACAAATTTACTTGAAAAATAAAGTTTACAGAAAATGTAAATGAGAAATTTAAAATGTGGAAGGAACCCTACAGAAATTGAACTCGAATGCAGACTCAGAAATTCGCTGGAAATGTGAGTGTGCTTGAGTGTTTTATGAAGTAAAATTCCAACCCTAATTTCTTAAGACTTCTCGGTATTTATAATCTACCTTGACAATTAATTATAATTAATTACAATTAACTATGAATTTGAAATTTCGAATGCTTTCTCCTTAGTAACTGTCCCACCTTTTGATTATCCGCATTCCCCATAATTTCCTCGCGTGATGGAAAACTTATTTAACTTCTTCACTACTACAACTACTCGAATCAATCTTTTTCGAATAGCCACCTCAAGTATCCCATTCGATTTGACTCGTTCGATTTATCAGGAAACCTCGAAATCAAATCCGTACTAAGAACCTTCACCTAGTACTTGCACATGTGTCACTACTTATACTTTCGACCACTTTATCAATTCGAACAATTCACTCTTATCGAAAATATTTTTTTGATCAACACTTTCATATGGAGTCGTGTTAGAATTTTATTTGGAGTGCTATTCTATCTTAGTGTTAGTGAATTATAAAGACATTAGATATTAGTTATATTTGGTAAAGAGTATTTACTTTTATGTTATTTGTGATGTTATACTATTATATTTGGGTGTGTTAGACTCAGATTTAATTATTTTTTTTTTGTTTGAGCTATTGTAATTTTTTTATTTGTAGTCTTGTATATAATATGAGTGCTGACTTAATCTCTTTTTTAGAGTTGAGACTTTTGCAGATGATCGAAACAAAAAATGAATATAAGACATTTCTTAAAATAATTCCAACAAGATATTTGTGGAATCTTTAATTCCTCTTTTAGCAAGAACACGATCTATTGGAGTGACAAGTAGAGGTGAGGGGAAAAGAAATTTGTGCAGTGAAGAGTAAAATTAGATAAAAAAAAAATGAAGATTATAATTAAGGATAACTTTTAAATATATTAGTATACTGATACAGTAAATTTGATCGTTAATTTTAATGATATATATTATATATATTTTTTATAATTAAGATCGATGGTATATACTACAAAAAAACATTGAGTACCATTAAATTTATCATCAAACATTGACATCGAATTTATCGGCGAATATATTGTCGGATATGGCAAGAAATTCATTAACCTAAAATATTATCATCGGAATTGAGGTTCTAGCAGTGACATCGACGGTGATATTTGAAGGGAAAATGGACAAATTTTGAAGCGTTTACGATCGTCGGATTCTTTAGTGAAACATTGCGTTTTGGTCATAATAATCACTTTATTTTCGGATCAATTTGACGGTAAATCCGACGGTAAAATTGGGACAAAATTCAAACGCGCAGCCCTTCTCCCTCACTTGTCCGAGTTCTCTCTCTTCTCTCTCTCCTCTCGAGCTCTCTCTCCTTTCTCCCATTCTTTTGTCAAAGGAGGTGCTGCTGGCATCACCGCCACTTGTTGGTGCCTGTGGTGCCGCCGCCGCTGGACGTTCTGGAGCTGTCGGTCACCGCATGAAAGAAGGAGAACGCCGCCGTTGTTCTTCATGGCTACTGCCGTCGATGTCGCCATCACTCCTAGAACCGCTACGCCTCCAGCATCCTGCAGCCAACATCAGAAGTAATTTTGACATATTTTTAAATTTTTTAAAGATTTTTATGCGAGTTTAAATTTTTTTGTTAAATAATTTATGAAATTATTTATTAAGTTAGTGTAACGAAATTTGTGATTAAGATTTGATATGGTTTTCAGTTCTTTTGTGACTTTAGGATTTTGTTAGGATTTTACTAAATTATTGATTAAATTAGGGTAATAAAATTTGTGGTTAGGTTTGATTTAGAATTTTTCGTGCTTTATATTTTTTTGTGAGTTTAAGATTTTGTTATATATTTTATTATCAAATTATTAATTAAAATAGGGTCATATAGTTTGTGATTATAATTTTTTATGTTAATTTAACGTAAATAAAAATTATAATTAAGTTAAAGTAGGTTAAGTAAATAAAGAAAAAACGGGGACACATTTGGTTAGAGGTGGCAACAAAATTATAATATGGTCTTACAATTTATTCAAATCCAATTTAATCGATGAATCACCTCCAAATGTTCATTTCTATGTAAAAAAAAATTTAACCTCCTATTGACGTGTCATTATTAACCACTCATGTGTGAGGTAAAATTTGTGTTGTTAACATCTAATTTGATTCATGTTAGTATCTTTTAAAAATTAATTTAAATCGATGAATCATTCAAAAATAAAATTGACTCATATGTAATTTTTTAAAATTAACTCTTTTAAATTATCAAATACATTCTTATTATGAAAGTATTATCTTTTCACTAATTAATAATGACTATTTAGTTTGGAATATTATAGATAGATAGAGTTAAAACTTAAAAATGAGTCAAGTCAACTCATACGTCAATTCAAGTTTGATTTGTTAATAATTTGATAAGTTAAACTTAGAATTGGCGAGTTAGAATTTGAGCCTAAAATTAAATTTATAAATTAAATAAGTCGAATTTATTTAAATTTAGATAAACTCAACTATCTATTAATTCATAAACTGGTTTGATAATATTTTAAGTGAAATTTGAGTTTTACCTCGACCCAATTTAACTCACTTCTATGTGCGAAGGACATTTAATTCAAAATTTCTTAATTTTATTTCAGTATGTTACTGTAATAATTTTAACAAGTGTCCTAAAATTATTTGAGGGAAAATTGTAAACTGAAGTTTAGGAAGGTTCCTGATGGTTGGAAATTGGAGGATACCTTTCTCTCTTTTGATATGGAAAAGAAAAAATATTCAAGGAGTTAGGTTTTTGCGTGTATTGTTAATTAATTAAGTCTCAACACTAAATGGGTATATGACAATTACCTTCTATGATTGGAAAAGAATTGAGCAATTTCCCTCTCTCCGTTATGAAGAAAGATGCATAATTTTTTTTAGAGTTGATATCATTTAATTGAATCCCATCTACGGCACTTAATGATATATACTTATAATATAGGTTTAATTATTGGAGGAATTTTTATAATTTTACTAAATTTATTATTAAATTTTTATTTTTTAATTAAATTTTTTTATATAAAAAATATTAAAATTAATAATTTTTTAAATATATAATAAAAAATCTAATAATTAAATTCTTAGTTGTGAATATATTTAATTTATAAAAAATATTTAGTTAGTTATAATATTTTTTATTTAAAAAAAAATTAATTATAAAATAAAAAATAATATCGAGATTTAATTAAAATATATATATATAAATTTAAGAGTAAAGTATCGTTTTTGTCCCCAATATTTGGGGTAAATCCTATTTGTGTCCCTAACGTTTAAATAGTCCTATTTGTATCCCTAACGTTTGTAAAAGTGATTCAATGTTATCCTGCCGTCAATTATACATCATGAGCGCTTTAGTTTGAGTTTTAAAAATCTTTTCTTGAAGTTATAATACAAATGTCTGGGATAGAATCAATGATCTACTCCGAAAAATAGCTCATTGAAACTAATTCCTACAATATTTACATAATTCACTTTTCTAGGGACATAATTGAATCTAAACACAAATAGCGGGTATAATATTAAAATCGAACACATCCAAGTGATATCTAATTGAAAATGAATACATCCAAGTGAGAATAATTGAAAAATATAATCTGATTTGTTAATATAATTGATAGTAGGATAACATTGAATCACTTTTATAAACGTTAAAGATACAAATAGGACGATTTAAACGTTAGGGACACAAATAAGACTTATCCCAAACGTTGAGGATAAAAACGATACTTTATTTTAAATTTAATTATAAATTTAGTAAAATTATAGAGATTAACCGAATAATTAAGCTAGAATAATTAATCTATAATATGGTTATAATCTTTATCAAGTATGGCTTGTGTGTGACACACACATTACAATCTTAGATAAGGACCACTAGAGGGGTATTCATACTACCAACATCATGTGATGCACCATAGTAACTACTCTTGTTCTTCTCTGATCTACGGTCTCAATTCTCCGTCTACTTTCCTTTAAGATTATCAACGAACAAATTCTTTACTTAATGGCTTTAGGCACTCCCCGGCCCAAGATTTGGAAAGGAAAAAAAAAGGTAAAAATTTGATGAATTTTTAAACTAATGAATTAAGTTTTAACTTAGTGTTTAAGTATTTCTTCTGTCTAATTATTCAATAATTTTGTTGTAAACTAGACTACTTGTTCAATTTATGACATATTCACCATATATATAAAGAGAATTAAGTGAAGGTTGGTGTTTTATTAATTTGTCACTTGTAAATTATAACTTATTCTTTTCATATATTATAAAAGTATATTTTATTATTGTAAGATAAAATTGAATTTAAAATCTCTTAAGAAAAAAGTAAAGTAAAATAAAAGGAACAGAGGAATACTACTGTTGAGTAATTAAGATTTTTATGGATGACAATTAATATTGTTGAGTAAGATTTGTGGAAAATAACAAATCCTCTTAATTTTTATCCCACTTTTTTTTTTTTTTTTTACAAAAAATATGGAGATTCGAACTCGCAACCTCTTAATTGAGTATGAAAAGACTATATTATTTGAGCTATTGCTTTTTGGCTTAATTTTTATCCTACTTGATCTTACAAATTATAATTTCATACTACATATTTTTCCCTTATATATATAATTTTTTAATCCCATATAAATTTTATATGATATAAGATCATATTTTACAAAATTAATTGATAAGATTCTATATATCTTCACCTTATATTCCGCAACAGGAGAATATGTCAGACACGTTGGAAGCAGATAGGGTAGGAATACACACAACTTATTATTAATCTTCTCATATTTTTATATTATAGCACTATGCCACTATGAGCTAATAATAATGCTTAATAATTCTTTGAGTAATATTATATGACTAATAAAATATATTATTTTTAATTAATATTTAATTAATTTTAAATATTAAATATTAAATAAATAAAATATTGACTTAAAGTGTTAATTAATATTAATAAAAAGTGTTGTTCTTTATTATTTCTCTTTTATTAATTCCACTCCACTAAAAAAAAATGAAAAAAGATAAAAGATAAACATGCTAGGCTGCCACTGTGTATGATAATAAATAATCACGTATATCTTTGTATTCCTTTGACGAACCATTATATTATTCGTTCCTGATGAATTGTTCCTTTAGGCTTCAACAATGATGCATCAATTTGGCTGCTAATTGTTTAGCTTTAAAAGGAGGGAAAAATCAAATTGGTTGTTAGATTGCATAATGGTAAGTAATAAATTAAATATTAGAAAATTGAAAAAAAAAAATGAAGAGATAGATTAGACACTTTTTCATCTATATTGGCAGCCAGAACCACAGAGATGTGTGTATTTGGATGGTGGAAATTCAGGTGCAGTCGATTTCACGTGAAATTGATAGTTGAGAGCTGTTAAATGAAAATTTAGTCAAATCAGTCAAATCATCTAACGGCTTTCAACTATCAACTTTACGTAAAGTTCACTGCACCTAAATTTCCACCATATTAAAATACTACTTAGTCTCATTGCATACTTACCATAAAATAAAAAATATTTCGTATACCAAAATCAATCACTAAAATTTGTTATTATATATTTGTGTATAAATATATATGTTGTTTAATTTATTTTTAATGTATATTTTATATTAATAACTAATTTTAATGACAAATTTTGATGTACACATATCATAATTACCATAAAATACAACGCATGTTATCATAATATGTAACTTGCATGGTCACATCACCCATTTGCAAAATTACTGCTAATCCTAATTCAAATTACTGAATTAGTTATAATGGACACAAAAATTAAGCTCAATAGTCAATCCAGAGTTACAGGCATTTGACACTTGACGCGTTGAATAATTTAACTGAATTATTAATTGCTTTGAATAATCTCTGCCGCTAAAGTTAAACTACACTTTATATGTGATTTGTACATTTTGTGCAAATTAAATATCAGTAATTAACGATAGTGATGAGTAACTTGGGAGGTCAACATCAGAGACAGTTGCTTGCAATTTGCAAATAATACCCAGCTAGAATGCAGTCACCTCCTCAATTTGCAAAACTCAAGTGGCATCCATACATAATTTTAGTTTTCTTTTAAATTAAAAAGGAAAAAGAGTAAAACAATTTGACATAAAGATGAGGTTTGAATCTAGAATTTAAACCATTCATCACTGAATTATCATAGTGAATTTTCTATGCTTTTTTGAATAAATAGATTTAAAGTAGAGAATTATTCTCCAAATAAGTTTAATAATTAAAATAAAATAGCTTAATTTTTTTTTGGCACACCCCAACACATATATGGACTATAAACTCTTAAAAATTCTATCTGGGCCTGGATCCTGGGCTCTCTCCTCTTTACCTATATTCAAGGTAATCCACAGCCCAAAACATAGAAGGTTGGGCCTCGAACTTTTTTTGTAGTAGAGAGACCTGGGCTACCCTTTCTCTAACCTCAAAAAGTGATGGTCAATTCGGGAAACTATATGTTAGTCAAACAATGAACCAGACAAACAAGTGTTGGGGGTTCGAATTTCGCTTTGTGCATGCATCAATCTATTGACCAGTGACAAACTCTGAAATGGAGCTCAGTATTATAGCAGATTAATCCTTGACTTGCCGAGCTAGAAATACCGTGAAAAACCAAAACAAAAAACAAAAAATTAATGAAGCAGAGACATGTGAAAAGCAACAAAGTCTATATGCCCCATAATCTCTAGTGCTTAAAATTTGTCGTAAATTGTAATTTGTATGTATGCCGTTGTAACTTAGTCACAAGCATATTGTTATAAATATAATTATACACCACCTAAATTGAATTATTCTTTGTTCCCCATTTCTTTTAACTGTTTTGGACAAAGTGTTACGACAATAATTTTAGGATCAGCCTTTTGATCATCCCAAAATTATGGTGTGTGCCATACATAATGTGTTGGTTGGTTATTAGTTATTACTACAAAATTTCCACCTTTTAGGGGCTTGACAGAGGGGACATAACTGCCAAAAACACTTTTGTTATGGTTCTGTGCTTCTTTGTCAAGGCTGCAAGCGTGTGTTACATTATGTGTATTATTTATCTACTAAGTCAGAAATTTGATATCAAAATTTGGAACAAAATATATGAGTAGTGCTTTGTTTTATGGAATCATACTGATAAAGATTGCTTATTACATTAAAAATTTCAGCGAGCGTGTGAGAAATCTAAATTGGCTTTTGTTTTTCGGTTTTACAACTGGATGTTCTTCTTCTTTTTTGTCTCTTCTTTTTGGATCATATTCTTTTGTTCAGAACAGCAGAGGCTTCTGATTGTAATTTTACATTATTCATAACATTGGGCTTGAAAACTTGGTGATATCCCATGGGCCTTGACCCGAAATAATAACAAAGATGAAAATAAACTTTCGGAAAAATTTCAAGTGTACCGGGAGAATATCGATGTTCTAGTTGTTTTAACCGTTGATTTCAACTAATATATATTATATATATTTTTTATAATTCAGATCAACGATTAAAATAACTGGAACGCTGGTGTTTTCGGTACACTTAAAACTCTTTCTAAACTTTGGGACTTGATACATTTTAGTTTCTTGTTTAATTAATTATTTTTTTAAGACTATCTTAGGTTAGTTGAATAGTCAACTCGTTTGTCTATTTAAATAATTATTATAGTTTCAAATTCCAAAATTCGAAACACAACAAATTAGTTCTTAGTCCGTTAGAATAACAGATATCATGTAAGAAAAAATATTTTCCTATGTGATACACATGACATGTTAGAAATTGAATACGTCTAACTCTTTTTTAATAGCATAAGAGGTGAGAGATATTTTATACTAATAAACATTATATAGATATCTTATCTTTGAGATATGTAGAACCTATACTGTGAGAAATATCTTTTTAAAAATTACAATTCATTTTAAAAACACTAATATGTTACTTTTAAATTTTTCATATTTGTATATAATTTCTTTTAGTATTAAAAAAAAAAAATTAGATCATTAGTAGATGCGCATTGGAATGATTGTAAAAGGCATCATGGTTCACAGAGGTTCTATGTATTTGTTTGTTTAGAAAATATTATGATCTGAGAGACATAAATGAACGTGTGTGCTTCATAATGTTATGATGACCAGGAACCTAGTTGATGGAAATATTAATATTAATATTAATGGGTTATTTATTTGTGCACTTGAGAGAGAAAACGTGTTTAGTGAGGGTGAGGAATGGGCAGCAGCAAACATTAATAAATGACAAATAGGATTTATAATTGAGGTGCATTGTAGATATATTGAAATAGGATTTAATGGTAAAGTGGCAAGTCAAGTTGTCAAAAAAAAAAAAGAAATAAAAGAAAAGGAGAATTTATTGGATTTCTCCTAAATTTAGAAAAGGCCATGTTCATGATTTTGTTAACGAAGATTTTTTTTTTTCACTTTTTGTGCTTTTAAATATTTTTAGATTAGTTTTTATCGTTATTGTTAGACTACTATGGAGAGTTTTGACTATTAAAAAGATTTTAGAGAAAAACAAAAGGAGAGAATATAAAATAAAAATACATTATATTTAACTTAAAACTTTAAAAGTGTCAAATTAATAAATCTCTTATCTTATAAATTTTTTATTTTTTTTATGTTTTTTTGATGTGGGACTAATTTCATGCATTCTTCGTACTAACAACGTTAATCTAACCGTTATAAAAAAGAAAAAGTATATAGAACCAACTCCAAATCAGCCAAGAATGGAACAACTTAATTAATTATAAATATAGTAATTAGTTTTATTTATTTATGATTTAAAATATTGGTCACTAAATATTTCACCACATTCAAATTAGGAGGAGATATGTTCAATATCATTACAACGTAAATCACAGATTCAATTAGCTTCTATCCATTCACCCTCCTTTCTTCTCCAAATGCCTAAAACATGATAAATCAGAAAACAAATTCAAAACCATCCAATTTACAAAAAAAAGAAACATCCTAATGCCTAGCATAAACACAATCCACGTAAAAATTTTGGATTCACCCAAAGACATTTGGCTGATTTTTAGTTGAAACCATCTTGTTCCTAACGTTATTGTATAAAAATTATTTGTATTGGTAAATAAATAATTATATTTGGAAATATTTTTGTGATTTACTCTAAATTCACTTTTTCTTTTGATGTGCATATACAAAGGAGAAAAAAGGTCATTTCATCATCTTCCCATTTTGCTTGGCTCAATTTCTTTTTTTTTTTTTTTTTATAGGGAGAGATATTATCTACAAAAATATTTCAATACTCAAATTAAAGGTAAAAATACCTTTCATCTGAGGTCGCAAAATGTTTCATATTACATAACACAAGTTCCCCCTCTTTCCATCAATTTTAGAAGATGGGCTTGATGAAAAGCAAAATGAATTTGGATTATTTTATTTGCTTGGTAAGTAAAGAAGAACCCTATCCCAACATTTGTCATTTGTATGGACCGACCTCGTGGAAATAATGTATGTATTTGCTGAGATATATGTACAGTAGAAGCAAAGAATACGGCTTTATTGGGATTTACATATACATGTTGCTATCATATATTATAAACACCCTCCTCTTAGAGAAGCACAAATAAATAAAAAAGGTAGCAAGTAAAGGCAATCACTCATGAACACCACTTAAAAATGTGCGTAAATTAGGGAAATTCTCCACCCCAAAAGTGAAGGAAACAGGGTCCTGCAAGTTTAATATTTATGTGTTTGTGTGTATTTTGAAGGGGACCTCTCGGAAGCTTATTAAAGTTAGTTCATTGTCATTTCCTTTTTCTTCTTCTTTTACGCAGATTTAGGCTTCATATATTGCTAACCAACTATTTCCTATCTTTTTGCAAATTTGTCACAAAAGTAATAACAACCTCCAACTTTGTTTTATATACAATAAAGTCAAAATATTTCTCCAACTATTAAGTTGTCGGAGTCATATGATTTATACATATATAGCATACTTCTCCCATTTGAAAATGTAATATATATAACCTATTGATCCCTCACATATTATATCTATCGTTGTTAAGAAAAGTGGGAAAGAAGTAGAGCTGTGAAAAGGACGAGCAAAAATTGAGGAAAAAAAAATGAAAAGGTTTGATAACAAAACAAATTGGTTAAAAATAGCCAAAATTTATATTATTTAGTTTTTTTTCCATTTGAAAATGTAATATATGTATCTTATTGATCTCTCATATATAATATCTATCGTTGTTAAGAAAAGTGGGAAAGAAGTAGAGGTGTGAAAAGTACGAGCAAATATTGAGAAAAAAAAAATATTTGATAACAAAAAAAAAATAAATGAAAATAGCCCAAATTTATATTATTTAATATTCATTAATTTTAATAATAATTAATAAATATTAAATTAAAAAATTTTAATTTTTTTTTAGCATTACTGAAAATTATAATTTAGGGTTTAAAGTGTTTTTGACAAGTTAAACGAGTTGCTTATTTGCATGCTCGATTAAGTCGTTTCTTTTTTTTTTTTTATGTTTTTAAAATAAACTAAATTAAAAGAGAAAATTATAATATAATTTTAATATTTAATTTTTTTTTTTACCAAAAGATAAAGAGACTCAAATGTGCGACTTCTTAGATAAGTATGGGGTTTGTAAAATAACATGTAACTTATTCTGTGTGATGTGTCACATTTTAATTGATTATTAGGTTAACCATATATAGTTAGACTATTTTATAATTAAATTAATTTTTAAAATGGATAATTTTGTAATTTTTTAAAATATTAAAAATTAAAATATGGCTTTTTTTCCTAAATCATTTCCAAAAGATGTATCCTAACCCTCTATAATGGCTTTCGGCCTTTCGCTTCTCCTCCATTCCTTCATTCTCGTCGTGCCTCCCAAGCAGCACTGCCTCGTTAATTGTAATCAAATTATAAGCCGAATAACTAAAAAAAACTGATAGGGAGTTTTAAGAACGCAGAGAAGAGAGAAAACCAACCTGTCCAAGCACGGCGAAGTAGACTCTGGCCAGGGTGACAGCAGCGACGGACGAGGACATGACGACGAGAGATGCACTGGAGCAAGGAAACGCGATGACGCAGAGCAGGGGAGTCACAGACACGACACCGCAGTGTTGGAGCGAATTGGCTTATATATACAAGTGAATTCTATCCGACCCTCCCTGAAATAACATGTAAATTACCTCCTATGATGTGTCACATCTTGATAAGAATTTAAAAGGATAGATAAAGGGGATTTTTCTATTAGACCTCTAAGAAATCTGTTCTTAGCAACCTAGGTCACTGGAAGGGTTTTCCTATTAGACCTCTAAAAAACTTGTTCTTAGCAACCTAGGTCACCGGAAGGGTTTTTCCTACTAGACCTTCAAAGAACCTGTCCTTGACAACCTAGATCAGAGGTATGAAAGTTGAATCACTCAATCTTCTCCATGCAACAAGCAAAGCAAATCACCCACCTCACTTAATCACACTAAAAAGACGTGCATAAAGCACCAAGTCTCCTTGATGTCCAGGATCGGCATGGTATAATTCTTTTAGTATTCAATCCTTGAATATGACAAGATTATCATTCTGCTCATTACCTCTAACATGACAAAAATGTCGTCTTGAGCACGTATCACATCTTAATTGGATATTTGCTTTTAATTTGAGTTATTATTATAACCATAGTTAGATTATATTGTAATTAAATTTTTAAAAGGGACAAATATATAATTTATTAAAAGATTAGAAGCTGATTTTTTTAATTTTTTAAATCACGTTAATGTATGTGACCCTAATCCTAAATTCTTCTTCCTAGTTCTCTCTCAATGTCATTCAGCAACTTTTTCTCACGAGTCAGCCTCTCCTAAAATTTCAAATGGTCGAATTCCAGGTCCAGAAATTATGATCGCCGACTCCTCTAATTCGGTTATTCGATAGTTATCTTTTGAACTTTTTCTGTTTTGGACTTAGCTTATGTTTTGGATTAAAATACGAATAATATATATATATATATATATATATATATATATATATATATATATATATATATATATATATATATATATATGATGGAGATGTTGACGAGCAGGGTCACGACTCATGACAACAAGGTGAAGGAAGGCTATACGTATTATATTATTATCAACAAGATGGGATGGATAAGATATTGGTTTGAGATAAGGTTGTTGTTGATGTTGAGATTCAGTTCTTTTTACCTTGTTCTCATCAATCCTCATTCTATTTTGGTTTTTCATAAGTCAATATTCTTAGGAGAAATTATTGTGTTACATTGACATTTTAGAATATATATATAAAAGAGGATTTACATACATGATTATATATTTTGTTTGAAATGTAATTCTACCAAACTAATAAGGGATAAGGAAACTGTTGACCTCGTAATAAATATGTAATAATAATTTCTGTGTGATTTGATCAAATTTCAAATGTTTGTAGGTAGAAGAAGGTATGCTTGTAGTTATGATGCTGAGTAGTCATGCACTGAGTGGATTAGAGAGTAATTATATTAGAGGGTAGAGTAGTTGGTGTATTTGATCTGTCAACATACAATAATGTTACACCATTAATTAAGATAAGTAATTCAAAAAAGCAAAAGGTTCTAGACCCAATACATATGGAACTAGTCAGATAAGAAAAAAGAAAAAACGATGTAGGTAAAGAATGCAAAAGTAAATGCTTGGTGGAGTAATAATGACTGGTTTTTCATATTTAATAAGCCATTGTTTCAATTATGGAGTCCATTATCTAGTTCTACCCAATTCAAGTATTAATGGATTTCTATATTTATCTGTAAGGTATACTTTTCTAAAAGAAGATATTCTTCGTATTAGAGGATATGGAATAAGATATTTATAGGTTTTATTGTATTTTGTAAGAATATTATTATCAATTCTATAATTATTAAGTGTGAAAATAAATATCTCTATAAAAAAGTAATTTAATTGTGTCTTAAAATTATAATAAATATAATTTTTGTCATCATAGTTTACCCAACATATTTTATTAAAGAAATCTTTTATATATATATATATAAAATCAAAAATAGGAGACTCGAACTCGCAACCTTTTAATTGAATATAAGAAGACTATGCCATTTGAGTTATAACTCATTGGCTTTTATTTATATATTCTTGATAAAGAATTTTCGTTAAAAAAAATAAACATTTTCAAGATTATATATATAAAGGAGGCTAAAAAATTCTACTAAAGAAGAATGATGGATCACATATATCTATAATCATGCAATTTGTTCGGGCGAAAAGCATGAATAAAGAGCAGTGGAGTTAATAAGTTTTTGAGAAAAAGATAAATAGGTTTCTGACATTTTGTTTCGTGAATATTTTTGTTTTTGATTATTGAAAAATACTTTTAAGTTTCTAACCTTTATAAAACTTGGATGAATCAGTCCCTCCGTCCAAATGCTTCCGTCAAGGACTGATTCGTTCAAATGCCTCCGTCAGGGACTGATCCGTCTAAGTTTTGTGAATGTCAGGAATTTAAAAGTATTTTTTAATAGTTAAGGACGAAAATATCCGTGAAACAAAAGGTCAGGATCTATTTATCCTTTTCTCTAAATTTTTTGCTACTATTTATATTTGTTGCATTCATTTAAAAAATAAAAAGTGATATAAAGGTTTTATTTTATTTGTTTGAAAATTGGGTTGGATGTGTGTGATTAGTCACAGATCCACTGAGTAGTTGGCTTGGGATCCGTCTCGTTAGTGAGAGATTTTAGCAACATGAATTCGCTGAGAGAATAGCATAGAATAGAGAAATGGCATTCATGATTTGACGCACCACTCATCATTTGTTTTCTCCTCCTTTTTCTTCTTCATAAAGACTACTACTAAAGCCCCCCCTTACACGTGATCCTCTGCCATACCCAAACTTATCGTATACATTTTTAACACCAATGTTATTTACTTGCTTTCCATAATTTGGCTACGTGTAAGCAAAACCCCACTCGATAATGCGTTACATATGAAGAAAACCTATATTAGTATATGTTTTTTGTTTTGTTTTGTTTCATTTTATTTTAATCCGACGAGTTCCCATAATAACATGCGATGTTTTGTCATATGACCGAACAAAATCCCACATGCACTGGATACGGTATAGATACGATTAGGAAAAACAAATCACTTCCATCCTAAATTCCAAAGCAAATTTTGAAACACTAATATGCCGTATAATGACAAGTAACCACTAATGTTGCAACATTTGTCACCATTCTTTGTCTTAATTATTAAATATTACGGTACCAAAGGAGTAAAGTAATTTCTTTTTTTAACCAACAAACCGTGACTCAATGCAAAAACAAAAAAGAAATAGGAAAGCTCCCATTCTATTTGACAAGACGCAACAAAAACAGGGTTAATTAATCAGCATCGCACAAAGAACCAAAAGGGGTAAAAATAAAAGAAAGAAGCCTATTCCGCCAATATTGTCAATTCGTTTGTATTTTATTCTATGCCAAGCAAGATAAGCCTTTCGAATCAAATGATTATTTGCATACAAAAAAGTTTTTGGAATTTTCAAAATTAATCAAAAGGGAAAAAAGGGCATAAGGACAAAACAGAAGAAAACAGAACACTCTTCTTGCCTAATTAACTCTCATGTGGGTTTTTCACTCATTTTCTGTTTCCTTCCCTATGCTTAAAAGGCTCTAGCCGTCTGCTACCTCTTGTCGCTATTATCATGGCCTGGCCCATTACCATTTTTTTTCCTTTTTCTTTTTACATTTTATCTAAAAATTAATTTTTCACAAAAAAAATTCTCTATTCATAATTGCTTTCCCTCTATGTACTACAACATTACATTCTTCTTTCCTTTTTTTTTTTCCCAATAAAAGGAATATGAAAAATATTACAATTAAAATCTTGCATTCTCAAAGCCATGTAAGTCACTAACTCTGTTCATTGACTTTCTCATGATAGCAACCTTAGCTAATCTCTCCGCGGCTCGCCAAGCCGATGTCGGCGTTAGCGGCTCCACCTTCTCCTCCACTTTGCTAGTTTTAACTTTCTGGCTTTGCAAGCGACGGTTCAGCTCGGCTTGCTCGGCCTCCAGCCAGCGAACGTGTTCCACGGCTGGCTTGCAAGATCGCAACAAGAGTGCACGAGCCGACGATAGGAGATGATAGGCTCCAGAGAAATCACCATGCTCAACAAGCCGGCTCGACTCAGCTACTGCTCGAGCAGTGACATGGAGGTTCCTAAGCCGCTCGATCTTGGGGCACGACGATCGTACGGTGTTGGGACGGGGAACAAGCATTGCATGCTCAACAGGGCTTGCAATCTCCTGCGTTAGCGGGTCCCTGTAGGATGATCGTACGGTCAGAACGTGGTGGGATCCAGCCGAAGCGGCGGGGACTTTAATCTCCAAGAGAAGCTCCCTCTCTTCTTCGGCGTAAAGATCGCCGATGCGGGTGGAACCCGGTACAAGAGATTCGGGTCGATATGTAAGTGAGTAAACCGCGGCGATCTCAACGGGGCGAGGCCGTGACACCACAGCTAACTGAATCCTAACGTCTTGAGCCACGACTTGTAACAAACTCCTAACGGTTTTAGCGAACGCGTCATCGTTGAGCGCGTGGCTGCACTCGCGCTCCCCCGGGAACCTAACCGCGTGGACAGGGACATCCAGTTGAGGCAAGCGCGTGGAGGAAATGAGCCATGATTTCTGAGAGTACGCGACGGAGCGTGAGTAGTTCGAGTCGGAGAGAACCACAATGCTGGCCACGGCGTTCTTCTCACGCCGGTCCTCGAGTACCTTAACGGCTTTCTTGAGGGCGTCGTTCATCACCGGAGCGCCGTCTCGGGACTGGTCAATCACCGCAAGCGCGTCAATGATGCGTCGAGCAGACCTCTGGCCTCCAGCGGTCATTCTCCGGAGCGGCAACAACCTCTTGGATCCGGCAGAGAATGCGACGATGGAGAGACGATCGGCGGAGCTGAGGGAGGAAATCACAAACCGCATCGAGCTCTTCATGAGTCGGAGCTTCGCGCCGGACATGGCTCCGCCGACGTCGAGGACCGCCACGAGGTCAACCGGAGATCTTCGAGTGGCCTTATGTAAAGGCGCCGCCGGCGCCTTCAGCTTTAGCACCACAGCGTAAGTCTCGTAGCTCCTATTCGCCGCCACGATCGCCGCCTCCGGCAATAAAGACATTTCAAGTCCCCTGATCCTCTCTTCCGGAGAGAAACTAACGAAAGGACTCACGTTGAACCCTTGGAACTCGTTTCTCTCGTCTTCTTGCTCATCTTCGTTCTCCGATTCAGGAATAGGGTTGAACCGCGCCACCGAAGTTGGAGACATGAGTGGCTCGTCGTCGTTATACACCTTCAACGACCTTGTTTTGGTGGCGGTTGCGGCGGCGGCGTCTCTGTTTGTTGCCTCTGAGGTGGTTTTGTTATTGTGCTTATTGTCTTCGTGGATAGCCAACACCGGAAGCTCCTTCCAGCACGTGCTGCAGACGGGGCACGTGAGGATTGGATTCTTCTTCGCTTGTGTAGCTATGCAAGGGAAGTGGAAGCTGTGGGAGCATTCGGCCGTGAAAATCGCCGTGCCTTGGCCACTCTTCACGCTCTGCATACATATTCCACATCGACTCTACACAAAAATTTTAAAGAAAAGGTTAGAACTTCCTGAACTTTGTATGTCAGTAAAAATAAGAGAAATTTTATGAATTTTTAGTGTATTACTTTGGATAACCGTAGAGTAGATTTGAATAGTGAGAAGCTTGATGGTGATTTTGGTGATGAAGGGTTTGAGAGTTGGAATAGCCTGGGGCTGAGGGTTGTTTGTTTCTTGGTGGTTTTGGGGTTGCTGCATTGAAGTTTAGGGCTGTTGGGGACGGAGCAAGTGGTTGCTCCGGTGGAAATTGAGGTTCGGCAACGGAGGCCCGGACCCGATGCTACAGGCTGGGACTGGAACCGTGGGGTTGAGGGATTAGAGAAAAATCCGAACTTGGAACTGATTTTGGGACTTTGATTATTGGTGCTGCTGTTATTGTTATTGTCACAATGTTGTTGTTGTTGTTTCTCGGTTACTACTTTGGGTTCTCTTTCTCTATGGATTGATGTGCAAAACGCTCTTCTCCACCCAGTAACCATTCTCTCTATGCCTTCGTTAAGGGGGGTAGTGTATGTTGATTCTAGCTCTTGTTTTCTTGATGGACGGAGGTGTTGGAGTGGAAGGAAGGAAAGAAGGAAGAGAGTTGAGTTTAGAAAGGGGAAAGGAGAGGGAGAAGGAGAAGAAATGGATTAGATTCAGAGACCCTTTTCATGTTGCTCTTTTCCATCTTTCTGTTTTGGTTTCTCACCCCTCTATTTATCTATGTAATCTTTGGGCCTAGGGTCTGTGTATATTTTTCTATAATTCTGTTTCGAGAGCCCCAAAAAGAGCACCCCCAACGGAAAGCCTTTGTTGTTGCTTCCAAATTCAAAACACTCGCCAATTTTGAGTGTATAATAACAAGTAACAATTATCAATTTATCATAATAAACCATGCTAGAGGAGAGCCTAGGAAAACTCCCCCATAGTTGGGAATATTTTATCCGGGAAATGTAAAATGAAAAAATTGTGAAAAAAAAAAAAAAATTTGGGGGGTGGTGCCTTGGGATTTTAACATGGGTAACTGGCAAGTGGAGGTTTTCACAACTACAGTAACAAGTCAACGCAAGCTTAGCTAGCTTAAAGGGTTGCTCTTTGGAATTGTGCAAATTCTGTGTCCCATTCCCACGTTATGGTCACCGACCCATGCAACAGTGAGAACTGAAGGGAAAAAAAAAAACCATCCCCATCCATATGGCATTCTGCAAGGGCCTCATTCATATCATGGTTTATTCTTGTTACTCTGATTCATCCCTTTCGCCTTAATCTTCGTCAGTTTTCCTTTTTCCCACAAACCACATATCAACTTCAAGAGATTTTGATTCTCTCTTTCTTCCCCCTTTTCTCATTTATATTTTCCAAACCTTATAATTTATTATTTTGGCTGATTGATTAAGTAATAGGCGGCAAGCTCGTCTCTTTCTTTGGGTGTCTCAATTTTTATTTGGAGATAAAAAAAACAAACTCTGCTGCTGGTAGAAATGATCTCAATTATTAAAGTCAAATTTCTAACCATTTAGTAAGCCATCATTGGCCAAAAAACATTAAATAAAAAAACTGCATGGGCATGAATCAGAATTACTATTTACTACTACCACCTCTGACGAGTTTCAATGAGCTGTAAAATGTACTGTGGAGTCTGGTGTTGCTTATGCAGCATTAAGTAGCTGAGCAAACTTTGTTGATGTTCCAGGTTCGTCCGCAGTGGGCTCCATTTCGTTGCCCTTTGATATTAATTTTGTGTGGGGAATTGTGATGTTCAGGACATAGGACCCGTCCTTCTCCAGCCAAGGGCAAACTCGTCATTGCACCTCTGCACCTCATTAATTACCATAACGACAATTAGTTCGTGTACCACTACTAGTAGGTCTTCGAATAATAGAATACAATAACGGCCATTGGTTCGGAGGCTTATTATTTTTTCTTCAATAATTATTATTGCACATCGATCCCTAGGAAATACCTAAACCAAAAAACACTGCTAGGAAATTGACCCCCCAGGCCACCACCAACGTTATTAAACCCCTATTTATCAGATTACATATAAATAACATAATCTTTTTAAATTACTTGCCCTGTCTTGTTCCTCTAGATTACATAATCTCTTTAAATATAAATGCTAGTTATTAATTTCATGAAGCCAATTGAGCTGTATCTCATATTCTCATTAGTGCCCCCTTTCCCCCCATCTTTTTATGGTACAGAAGTTGCTTCAGATACTTATTGTTTGAAATTTGCGGATTGGGACATGTCTTAATGACACAAAGCCACATAGAATTTGTCCTATGCTCCAACATCTCCGTTTATTGGGACTCAGTCTCTGGAGGGAAGTACATGGGAGCTGCCTAAAGAATTGCAATGTGGTAAGTAAAGTCAAGCTCATGCATTTATTTGAATCCCCATTGATCTGAACCGGAACCTGATTTATGTAAATGGGATGTCAATTTTCTCACTTGATCTTCAATATGGGAGATGTCCCAAATTCATTTTGTGATGTAGTAATTAATCTGACATCAGAAGGGAAAATAAGAAAACCATGTACACTTTCGTTAAAAAAAGAAGTTACAAAAAAAAAATCATCTATAATTGAGGATATAGAAAAAAATTAAATAAAATTGGACTTGATGAGCTGGTTCGACCAAAGCCGGTTTGCTAAGTAGATTGGATATACAAAAGTTGGTCTGAACCGGCCAATTTTACTCGCATTGATTAGATGTAGAGCTAGATTGGACCATGCTATATGTGATATAATTAATAACTAGCAAATGTTGCTCCATGAAATTCAAACTGTGTCCCTTGAGTCTTCAAGGCATACTCAACCATCACTAAGCTGCATTAGCTGTTCTGATCTTACTCTAAACTATTAGCAAGAGTGCACCTTTTAAATAATGTAAATAATTTGACAAAAGTAAGACACTGAGACACACCAGACACCACCATATTTTTATTTTGAATAACATTATTATGTTTTTTTATATTATTTTTAGCTAATAAAATTCAATTCAATTAATGACTTATGAGATGATTAAATTACTTTAATACTAAAAATCTTAGCAATCCGTTAATCAATAGGGATTTAGCCAACAACAAGCCAACAAATATTTTTAAATTGCATTCTATATTAGTTAAGAACTTTGTTAGGTAGACAATGACTTTTGAGAACAATGGATTCTAAATTTGGCCTAATAAAATAAAAATACACTAAACTCACAAATTACCCACTTAAATCTTAATATTAGGATAACTATTCGCATACCTAGTGAATTGAATATCCGATATATCTATTGTTCACATTGTTTAGTATTTTTATTATCTACCTATATTTTTCATCAATTAATTATCATTAATTAATAATTATTTAAATTTTATTTTTTTAAAAATATAAATTTAATCATTGTTTACCTATACTTTTTCAAAAAACATTTACTTTGCATTGGCATAATTTTGTCTGTAGTCTTCATCTACATTTTTTCGAAGATATTTTTGTATTAATTTAATTTATATATTTATAAAATAATCAGTGGGATAAGAATAATAAAAAAGCTGAAGAAAAAAATTATTAAAGATTAGAAGAACCATGCATGCAGCATTGTCGCATTGACGTTTCACAAACATGGAAACTTTAATTCTGAGATGTTCAGGAACTTATCACATTTGAAGTTAATAATGCTGACTTTGTTATGAGCTGATATGATATTAAAAAGTGAGGTCTATAATAATAAGAGAGCAGGTCTTCTTGCCTCGCTGCGTAAAAGTTCATACTCAGATTTTTCTCTTTGTAAAGTTGTTATCATTCTTCATAAAAGTAAATATTTAGTAATTTAATTTAATCTTGAAACCCTTCATCATCACCAAAATCATCTCCAATATAGTATGTAATGGTATAGGGTTTAGGTAGCTGTAGAAAGTAGACGTAAGAGTTGACTCACCCTCTTCCTCTCTTTCTCTGTTTTGCCTCTTTAAGCTAAGATATTGGTATTTGTATCTTTCCCACATTTAAACGTGATTTGATTCGTCTGCGTCCATTATCATCATATAGTAAGCTTTCTCTTTTTCTTTCTTCACTTTTGTTTACATAAACTCATTCAGAAATTCCATTTTGGTAACTTTGTTTTGTTAACTTTTTATTTTTAATATAATGAAAGGAATGGTGTATATCTGAATTATGGGGTGTATGGTAATTCACTGGCGTATGATGGTTATCCAAGAGAAATCGGACCGTTTGATTAGAGGTACTGAAAACCCGGGTCCGATTTGTGTACTGGCAGAAAATTCTGGGTCGGATTTTAAAAAATTTTGGGTCCAATTTGTACCCCTCTCTCTGCAATGAAATCAGACTCTCAAATTTGTATACTTTCTACAATTTTAAAAAACACCAAAAATTACAATGTTAAAGTATATTACCACTCCTCCTTCCATAATAAAAAAAATTAGCCTTGTTTTGTAAAGAATTGTATTGATAAAAAAATGTCCTAGAAAAATCTTTATGACAAAGTTGTAAATAAAATAGTAGCCAAAAAGTACATTAAGGACTGGTTTAATAAAATTTTTATTTTAAAAAATATGTAGCTTATTAAAATCAGTTTTCAAAAAGATTTTTTTTTAAGTTGTAACACCTAATTTGGTAAATCAGACTAAACATAATTCTCAATAAATACAAGCAATACCAATTATGTTTGGTTAAACCATTTTTAAAATTTTAAAAAATTATAATAGACATAAATATAAAGATAAATTTAGATATTTATTAATATATAAAGTTGTGTTACAATTTTTAATTTTGATAAGTACAATTTAACTTTAAAAAATATTCTTCATTTATTTTTATAAGCTGCAAAGCAGGGTTTTTTTTTATTTACCAAAAATTAAGCAAGACTTATTTTTAAAAGTTTTATCAAATTTAAGTTTAAGTAGCTCAAAGTTTTTTATTTTTCTATTGTTAGATAAATAAAAAATATATTTTAAACACTAATTTATAAAGATATGGAAAAATCTACTTGTGCAAATCAGCTTTAAATATTATGTTTTAGACACTCACTTTGTATTTTTTATTTTTAAAGAAAAGTAAATTAAGATTGGAAACAAAGGTGGAAATAATGTAGAATAACTAGTTACAATGTAAAGAAAAATTCTTCTTTCATGACCATGCATGATGCACTTAGATAAAAGTGTATGCCATTAATGATAGAGTAACATATAACACTATTTGAATAGCAAAAGTTCAAAAAATGAAATGTGTCTTAATTAGTTTGCGATTTTGTTTGTCTCCTCTCCTTTTATTTGACTTAAAAAAACCGAAGTACAGTTTTGTTGTATGTCTTATTTTCCTCAAAAATATACTATCATTCTATAATATGAAGCAATTATTAGTGACGCTTTTAGTAGCCTCTTCTAAATTTGTTGCGTTAATCGCTGCTAGATTCTATTTAGCAGCGATTTCTAAAAACCGCTGTTAAATGTCCGCCGCTATTTACCGATTTTTTTAGTGATGCGTGAATAAAATATATTATAGCCATATGAAAAATTAGTATATTTTTAATATATATTTTATAGAATAAATAATTTAATAATTAATTTTTTTATATACATCTAATATATGGTTGATGCATGGATTATACAACTATGATCCTGGAGCTATATATCTCCACTTTTTTTTATTTTAATCAAATAACAAAAATATATGAAGCTTAAATAATAGTAAAGCCATGTCATATGTACAATAATATAAAAAAGATGGTACTTCATAAACGTAATGCAGCATGATGTGAGAAGGACATTGATGGTGATCAACCAGCAAACAGGGTCACCCATATTGACATGTCATGAAATTATTATTGAGTTCTATATTATATAATAATATTTAATTAAGATAAAGATATTGCTATATAAGCTCATTGCTTTAGGCCTGTAATAATTGGTATTGGTAGGCCATGTCAATTCCAAACTAGTAGTAACCATGATATGATTCCAAACTTTTCTTTTATCCGTGGCCTTAAATTGTGCTCAATAATGAAAACATTGACGTTGCTATTTGGATTTTCTTTCCAGAGGAAACAATTCGAATCTTTTTTTTATTAGATTTCTCTAAAAACAGCTAAGTGCTAAGATCAACGTAGCCGATGAATTATTTTGCTAGAAACCAAATCAAATTAGTTGTACTGCCCATTCCATTTCTTGTTTATTTGTCACTTGGAGAGGGAAGCTAGAGGTTTCTTTTGTAATTGAGTTAAAATAAAAACATATGTGAGAATTAAATAGAAGAGAAAATGACAAATAAGTTTTTGACCTTCACAAAATTTGGACGGATCAGTCCCTGACGGAGGCATTTGGACGGAGGGACTGATCTGTCCAAATTTTGTGAAGGTCAGGAACTTAAAAGTATTTTTCAATGGTTAAGGACAAAAATGTCCACGGGATAAAAGTTCAGGACCTATTTGTCCTTTTCTCTAAAAAGAAAACACGGGATTTAGCAAATAAAAAAAAACATATAATTTGTATAAAAAAAAGTAAGCGACGTCAAGTTAATTTAAAGGTGAAAACTCATGTACAGTCAACTTCACGTAAAGTTAATAGTTGAAAATCGTTAGATAATTTGACTGATTAGACTAAATTTTTATCTAATGACGATCAGTTATCAACTTCACGTGAAGTCGACTGCAACTGAGTTTTCACCTAATTTAAAAAAATAAAAGTTTTCTCTTAACAAGTGATTCTTGTTAATACAGTAATTAATATTAAAATGAAAAGGCACGCGGAAAAACTTTTGAAAACTTCATTTAATTAAAAGCGTAAGAATTCAACTTGGTGTGTGAAAATGTAGCATTGACATTTGACTTTTGACATATGGAAATTTGGAAATGGAATTGGTCTTTATAAGTAACCTTTTTAGTTTACGACAAGCGAAGTATATGGCACCGCCATCCCCCACCGTGACGCCGTTAGTGAAGGCACGGCGTCTGTCAGTCAACCCTGCCGTGGCTGGTCAACTTCGTGGGCCGTACAATTACCGTATAAATTGACTTTCACCATTTTCAGTATCATCGTTAAGTTATTTAGTTTTCATTTACCTATAAAATGAATAAATTTTATGTTATCAATATTTCATTTTAAGAAAGTTGGTATTAAAATACAAAAAATATTAGTTATTTAATATTTTTCTTTATTCTAATTTTTCTTTTTGAACTAACTATCCAATTAAAATATATTAGTTATAAATATTAGATAATAATTTATTTTAAAAATTTACTTTTTATGATTTACTCTTTTTTATATGGATTAACGGTATACATGAAAAAGATATTAAATAATTTATTAAGTGAATAATATTACATCATGTTAGTGTGTTTAATACCATAATAATGTTGTCGATGAGTTATAATTCAAATGGGATAGTCTCTTCATATTCACCTAAGAGATCGCAGGTTCGAATCTACCCGAAGTGGATCCTCTCCAACGGAAAAAAAAACTGGATGCTGTCAAGTGTATAATCTAACCCTTCATTGTTTTTTCCTTTTATTTTAATTTTGGTCCCACTTATAGAATTAAAGGTGAGAGATCACACTTTATTCTCTCAAGTGTTTTTTCCACTGGAGAGGATCTATTTTCGAGTCTACCATCTTTAGTAATAAAAAAAAAAAAAAAAAAAGCAGAATAACGTTACTGAGTAGATGCAAGCTCTCATAATTACCAAGGCCTTTTTTTTTTCAATTTACACATGATCCCAAAACATCTTGATAAGAAAAATAATATTAATTTTGATTCATTAGCCTCTCTTCTCCAACATGTCACACACTCATACATTGACCTTTGACTACACTCTACACACTAAACAATTTCAATTTTAAAATAATGTAGAATATTACCATTCATAATCAGCAATATCAATCCAAAAGGTTTCCTTTGTGACCACTAAACCTACCCCATCTTTCTTTTGACTTAACAATGGATAGTTTAATGACAATTCAAATTTGCATTATAATTAAAAATATAATACATACACAATCAAGCAGCCTAGAAATTAAATATATAAAGAAACTGATCAAGATATATTCCAATGCATCTGATATAAGACTAAAAAACATACACTTGCAAGAGATTTGAAAAGTGCTCTCTCCAATCATGGGTTGTAATGTGGCAAAGCTAAGAGAGCACACAAAGGTGGATGTGGATGTGTCATTTTTTTTCAAAATTTAATTGCATACCTTTGGACATGACATGAGTATGTATAACATTTTTTTAATGTTTAAATTAAAGAATACATCTTTCCACATGAAATTTGGACAGCCCCATATGAATGTAACTGACCCACATTGTCTAGGAAGTTTTAATAATGTATTTTTGAAATGATCAAGATGTATACATATAAAAAATTATTCTTTTCCCTTTAAATTTATTTCAATTTGAGATTGCATTGAAAGCTTCACATAGATTTGATTAAATTCCTTTGCCATCAATGTAACTAGCATCATGAGAGGATCAAGCGAATTGTCACCCCTTAAGGACTTCAGAATTAGTATACTAATACTAGTTTAAGTAACAAGTAACAACAATTGGGAACCACAAAAATCTACATGACTATTTACACCACAAATTAAATCTTTAGTTTTATTCAATTGAGGTATGTAGCCACATAAAATTAGGCAGATAGATATTATTAATTTTCACATGGTATCATTGCATAACAACTTTGTTGCAAGCAATTTGGCACTACCATGGTTGTGCCGTGCAAAGATCCCTCCAAAAACGACAGACACCAATGATAGGATTGCTTGACCTGACATGTCTCTAAATTAAAGCACCAAGGACACATATATAAACTAACACACACACAAGATTAATATCATACATCGTCCTCTTCCCTTGGCCTTTTATTTTGTTTCCACTACTAGAACGCACATGACTAGCGGTTAGACTTGTTAATTAATTCAATTAAGATTCATTCTCATACAATGCTATATTCGTTTATAATTAGAGCTCTTCAATTTTTGGTTTTAGTTCATTCTTTTCTGATAAAGTATCATAATTTATTTTTTATTGTTGTTGTTGAGTCACCCCCATACACATATATATTTAGCCAATCAAATGATTCCGTTTAAAGATAATAATGTCAATGAGTTATATATATATAGTCTTTATGAAATTTAAACAACCCTTTGTATAAGCAATCTAATTTCTAGGTATTGTGATGAGATAATCAAACTTTATATATAGTAATGTTAGTCAAAAACTAATTTGGGTTGGTCGAGTGGTCAGTTCACTCGTTTGCTTAAGCAAGTGTCGGAAGTTTGAATCCCGCTTTGTGTATGCAGCAACCCATTGACCAGCGGTAGACCCTTAAATGGAGTTCAAATCTGCGACGAATTAGTCATTGATCTGTCGGGTTGGAGAATACCGTGAAAAAAAAAGTAATGTTAGCCAAAAAATAACCTAAAGTTATTTTATTTCACTTGATATCTATAATTTCATACGTGTAACCTTTTTAATTATACATTTATTATTTGTTCTTGTATGATACCTGGAGGGAGAGCTCGGTCTCTGAGAATCGACGCCGAGTTGTTATTTTCAGTGCCGACCTTTGAGCTTTGTGGTAATCCGAGCTTTACTCCAGGAGGATGTCCAATCGCGTAGAGCTTTGAGCAAGAAACAGGGAGGGAGTGTACCTGCAAAGACACTCCGATCCGAAACTTAAGTCAGTATTGAGAATTCAATGTATCCTTTGAAGATAAAATAGGTCGGTTACGTTTCTATTGATTATCTGAATTGAAGAGCAATTAATAAGTTTTAATAAGTGATAATGTCTAGTCTTATTTCAAGATGTAGTCCGTTGAATTTGATTGTATGTAACGTATAACGGCGAGTTATAACGTAAAGTGTCGAGTTATAGTGCAAAATGCCGAATTATGATTCAGATTTGTAACGGCCGTATCATTATTATATCTAATATTACGTAATTATTTTACTGATAATTAAATAATACAAAATAAAATAATTTTAAACTAATTTTCTGTTATCTTGCAAATATTTTTATAATAATTGTTACTTAAAATTCACATGGTTAAAGGAACAGGGATAATATAGGTCAGGTTCCACAAATTTAGTACACTAGTTATTAGGGGGGACAATAATGGTTCAATATTTGTGTATGTAGAATGAGAGGTTTAAAGGGATGATAGTGTTTGTGTGGCTGCCATAATTGGAGCACATGCCTTGGCCCTTAAAATGTTAGGATCACCCACCAACCAATTATAAATAATCACATTGCATTATAATGGAACACTAGACTCCAAGGATTTTCATATATATATACCAGCATTAATTATATGCCTTAGTATTTGGCTGGTTTAAAAAGCAAAAACAACATACCTCTGAATCTCTTTTCAACACAACTCAATCATTATTTTTTGTTCTACCTTTTTACCCTTATCCATATTCATAATTCAATAGTATGGATCGAAAAGAATTAGTTAATTTTCACCATAATAAATAGGGTTAGATATTATAAAATACACAATATTAGATCTAGTTAGTTAGTTATCATGATAAGATCGATAGGATTATTGGAGATCAAAATTTTATTTAAGAGTTTAATGATAGCTAAAACGGATGAATAGGCTGAGTACTTGACTAATTGAAATTGACTATATAAAAATGTTTAATAACAAAAAAAATTAACCAAAAACATCCAAAATTTATTTTATTTAAAATTTATTAATTAATTAATTACTAAATAAAATAAGTTTTAGCTTGATTTTTTTTTCCTCTCTAAGATTATTGTTGATTATATACATGTTATAACGAAGGCTTTATTTATTGTGTTTTATCACATGTATGTTATGAGTTAAGTAATGCAGTTAATTGTGAAATTAAAATAATTCCTTTGTGGAACAAATAACAGACTGAAAGAAGATATTGTATCATTTGCTCCATGCAAGTAGCTTTTAAGTACCATAATAAGTTTATCAGAAATTATTTTTTATATAGAATATATATTGGTATATTTACTCAATACTAAAGAGGGAGTGTTTTGTTACGTTGTAGGAGTCAGGTTTAACACGTTGAAGAGCGTGGTGACAGGGTCCCTCAGAGACATGGCAATTCTCCAGCAACATGCAGAAGGGCGTGGTGAAGTGGTGGGCAGGAATGGGTGGCAACACACAGGGAGCGTGTTGCCTCTGAATCTTGGCGAACGATAGTGAGAGGTTAGAGTCTTTCAGACTCTGGAACAAATGTGAGAGGAATTATGTCACTAAAAGAACTCTGATCAACTACTTCTTTATAAACCCCAGTCAAAGTCTTCCTTCTGCAGAGCTAAGCCTTGAAGCAGGCCCTTAAGACTGACTGCGCTTTAGTCCTTCAAGCACCATATTCTTCCTCCCCGACGGCCAACCCATTCCAATCCTATCAAAAGTTCCGAGGCTTTGTTATTGAGAACAACTTTAGCTACTAACTTTTAGTTATCATACTTTTCTGTATATATAGAGGGCTAAGATTCCTAAAGAATAGGTCTCCGTTCGTTTTTGAGGAGCCTACAGCAACACGGGGGAGGAGGCGTGTTGCAAGTGGTCTGCATGCAGGGACAGCTCCCCCACTCTGTAACCAGCGACTCTCATTAAAACTCTATAAATTGAGCATCTTGGTGAAACGTATCATTTGTGAAGTGTGTGTGTGTTATACTGAAAAAGAAGAAGAAGATAGACTGAAGAAGAAGGGTAAAATAAAAAGTTAATCGTGTGTTGTGATGTGAAGTGTGTGTGTTATACTGAGAGTTAGGATTTAGGTGTGTTTAAAAAAAAAAACTATAAAAAAAATTATTAATTTGTGGTGATTAAAAATCGTACATAATTAAACGACACCTGAAGAACATATCAATTATTTGGATTATCCAATTTATGTAAGTTGATAAATTTTATTATTTTCTGTATTTAAATTAAATTTTTTTAATTTTTGTTGTTGTTAGTATTATATGAAAATATAATATTATTATTTTAGTATTATTATTTTTTTGTATTTTATTAATATTTTTGAATAATAAAAAAATTGTCCAATATAATTATATTTTATTTTATATAAATACAAATATCATTTATATTTTTTATTTTTGAATAAAAATATTATTTATATTTATTTATTTTCGAATATAAATAATAATAATATTTATTTATCTTTAAAAATAAATATTATTTAGATTTTTTATTTTTGAATATAAATATTATTAAATATTTTATTTATTTTCAAAAATAAATATTATTTAGATTTTTTTATTTTCGAATATAAATATTATTAAATATTTTATATATTTTCGAAAATAAATATTATTTATTTATTTATTTTCGAAAATAAATATTATTTATATTTATTTATTTTTGAATATAAATATTAAATGTATTTATTTATAATATTTAAATAAATAAATGTTTTTTATTTATGATTAGAAATAACAATATTTTATATTTATGTAAATTATTATTATTATAAATATTTATTTCTAATAATTTTTATTTATTTAAACTAATATTTAGTGAATAAATATATTTTTGTTGAACCAGTCAAACAGGAATTTGATGGTTCGTAAACTGGATCTGCGGTAGACGTGGAATCCGATGGTCGAAAATTATTTACACTCAACGGAATTCTATCACGTCTCTAGGATTGGGTTCATAAAAGGATTTTACCCTTTATTAGCTGCTTTGGTGGAAAGGTGGAGGCCAGAAACTCATACCTTTGTATTGTCGGTGGGTGAGGTTACTGTGATACTGGAAGATTTGCTCATATATTTGGCCTACCCATTGGTGGAGAGTATATGAGCGGCTGGACAGATAGTAGTAGCGACTTCCTACAGAGTCAGAGTATCGCGATATTCGGTCACGAATCGGTTATCAGTAGTTCTTCGAAATCTTATATAAAGCCGGGTTGGGTTCGAGGTATCAGAGACGCAAAGCCATTGGACACTGAGGAGTCTATTAAGAGATATGTCAGATGCCGGATTTTCTGTTTGTTGGGTTCGGCCCTATTCACGGATAAGTCGACCGCATATGCCCACGCGAAGTATCTACCATTACTTCGCGATTTTGAGCGGATCCATACTTATAGTTGAGGGGCAACATGTCTCGTGCATCTTTACAGAGTACTATGCCGTGCATCACGGTATGATACTAAGGAGATGGATGATCCTCTTAATCTGTTGTTTGTTTGGGCATGAGAGCGGTTGCCGTGTATTACACCCGTACGCAGACAGTCCTTTCCACCGGCTGAGATACCAGTTGCCATGAGGTAACAGTTCCTATTTTAGTCCTGCATTATATTGACAATGCATATTTGATTGACGGTATCCTTTTTTAATTTTTTCAATGAACCATATTTCAGATGGAGTTATTCCTATCGGAGGCCGAAGCTCAGCGTGGTTATCGAAGACCGTAGCAATATTTAGGCAGGAAGTAGACTACATGGACGAGGTAAATATTTAGGGTTCGTATGATTCACGTATCCAAACATTAAGATTAAGGTTCTAATTTTCTAATAATATATGACAATTTGTGTGGCGGCCGTACGAAGGGTTGATTATACCTGACGAGTTATATGGACATCTTGAGGTGTGTGATATCGTTGCTCCGTTATTGTCATTCAAGTGTGTCGAATGACACTCTGCGAACCGAGTGATGCGTCAGTTTGGGTATACACAACCCCCTTTCCCCGCGCTGGTAGCAAAAGACATTCTATCAAGAGAGCATTGCATCACTCTTCGCGGAGTGCATCTTTATGACTGGACAGTTTTATATGGGGATGGATAGAGGAATGGGGCAACCTTGATTAGACTTCCGCAATTATAGATTTGACTTTGATGGACGGGTCAGTCTCTACTAATGGCCTTATAGCCTCAGCAATTATGTCCGAGTCCAACATGGAATGATCCTATTAAATCGTTTCCATGGTGCACGTGTGCTTACAGTTGTATCTTCGTATTTCCCAACAACCTTTTTTCCGTATCAAGCTGACTTGGATAAGCCAGCCGCACCCACGCCCATACGTCTTGCATTTTGCATAGAACGTCTGTGGTTCGGACTCATAAACATTATCGACTCCTCTAGAAATAGTATAACTTCTGATTGCTGCGACGACAGACTTTCTAGAACTATACACATTCCGATCCTGAACTGCCCGTCCTCAGGGTTAGCAACACCTACAGAAAGCAGAAATCATCATTTATTGATCCATAAAAAATATAAAAAACACAAAAATATATTATTCACTCATCACGTACCTATGTTTGCATATTTCAAAAATTTCAGTGCATTCATGACGTCAAGATCCAAATTACGCATAAAAGGTGGGACGTTCATCGGTTGACTAACTGCGGGATGAACCACAACATTCTCCGCTGCTACCTCGACTCCCACATCACCATCCTCGTCTTCGTCGCCGGCTTCATAAGTGGCTTCGAAGTCCTCTTCCCTGTCATTGTTCATTCCTTCGTACACTGCAACTCTATCATCCTCTATATCTAAATCATTTTGAATCCCATCTGTCTCTACATTTTCAAACTCAACATACAGCTCAATCTGTGGCTGTCGCATCTGAGTCTCCGGTGAATTTGGAACATATTTCGCATACTTGCTTCGTCAACGATCGGCATAATATCAAACTGTATTAGACCACCAAAAATTATAACTAGATTACGGTACAAAATACTGCTCACTCTCCTCAACATAGCGTTCTCCATGCTTTGACAGATACCGTTTTAAAGCTCCATTAACGTTATGGTGCATGGAAACACAATCGAAAATGGATTCTGACACACAAACATCACTCCTTCATGAGTATTCCGTATAATCTCACCGTTGCGATACACTATCAAATTTGCGGTACCCTCCATTACACTAGCAACACAATCAATGAACACTCAAAGAACACTCTTTCTCGCAATGAAAATGGTATCGAGGTTTGCCTTATATAGAGGGGAGCACTCAACACCCCCCCCCCCCACGTGTTGATTCATCAGTCAATGACAGTTTGCCATGGATAACACGCCCCGTCCCCATGCTGACTCAGCACGCCCCCATGTGCTGCAGTCCCATGCAACCAAACTTCACCACGTGGCAATCATTCCCCCACGTGCTGCATTCAACACGCCCCCGCCTCGTGTTGGGGCTTTCATCTGACACTTCCCCTAATTTGTAAATACACTGATTGCACTTATTTCTAACTAAAACACCAGTAATAAACCCATAACCAATTTTTTTACCCTAAATTTACATTATTATATTATATTGTTTACTCTATCTATTTTAAAATAACTATTGTTTTGAATTCTTCATATATTAAAAATTCATGTATTTATATTTATTTCATATTTAAATAACAGTTTTTTTAGGTAAATACAATCTAACCTTCTCTAAATTAGAGAATAAATTACCCTTTGTGATATATCTTCTTTTTATCAATTGAAATAAAATTAATTGATTTATCATGATTAACTTTAACTTTAATCTAATCTAAATTTTGTTAATTGAATTAATTAATCATGATGTAAATTTTTTTGTAAATTATAAAAATTATTAAAAAATTTAATTTTATAATTTTTTATTTTTTCTCAAATTATACATTTATTAATCAATTTCAATCACAAAAAAAATCTCAAAAAATAAAGAATAAATAAAAAAAAAGGCACAAAAAATTTAAAATTTTTAAAATTTTCTCTCTATTGCTTTTTTAATTTTTTGAAAAAAATAATAAAATATAAAATAAAAATTTTCTATTCATTTTTATAATTTGTAAAAAAATTATACCATAGTTAGTTGATTAGGTTAACAAAATTTAGGTTAGATTAAAAAAAGTTATACCATAGTTAAAAATCATTAGAAAAATTTTATTTTATATTTTATTATTTTTTTTCAAAAAATTTAAAAAAGCAAAAGAAAGAAAATTTTGAAAATTTTAAATTTTATGTGTCTCTTGAATTTTTTTATATTTATTTTTTGTCTTTCGAAAATTTTTTTATTTTATGATTGAAATTGATTAATAAATATATAATTAAAAAAATAAAAATTACAAAATTAATTTTTTTTAATAATTTTTATAATTTGTAAAAAAAAATTACATTATGACAAATTAATTAAATTAACAAATTTTAGATTAAATTAAAAGTTAAAATTAATCATAATAAATTAATTTATTTTATTTTATTTAATTATAAAAAAGCATGTCATAAAGAATAGTTTACCCTCAAATTTAGAGAAGATTGGGTAAAATTTAATTTTTTTTTAACGTTCGAAAAAATTTTCAAAACGACAATTATTTTTAAAAGAAAGCAAGGATATGTCAACCCTTTTACTCCAAAATCCAAATTGAATGAGACTACGCTACGGAGAAGATCAATGATATAAGGAAGGACACATGTTGATTATTTCATCTTCAAAACTATCTGTGTCAATTATATTGATGCAAATATATAATGGTTGACGCAGCAAAAGCAATGAATGTAGAGAATGTTGATGATGTCAGATAGTTTTCAAAACAACTGTATGGGACCTTAACTTTGTGATTATGATCAGAACGACATTGACACGTAACATAAGACATTCCATATGGAATGGATGAAGAACAAACACGTATGGGAATTATTGTACAACACGGAAAGCAATTTTTAGAAAGAAAGAGATTTGATTGTTGCCTAATAAGCTTATTTTCCGGTTCGTGTATGGAGAATATATATTTATAAATGATTATTATTTTTCGAAGCCTCTAGGATAATATAATAATTCATGCATCAATGCAATGGATATCTGTCTCTGCCTTTCATTTTTATTTGACTTAGACACTTTTTAATTTTATTATGGAGGTGAGGATGGTGTAGGATTTCGTTATGAAATTCAGGTGTGTTTTACATGTATGTGGTGTCAGTAGAAGAGAAATTGGACTGAAAGGGACCATATTAGACAGTCCGATTTGCTCCAATAATACAAATTTTAAAAAAAAAATTAACTATACATAGAACACGGACCGTTCGATTTGCTTTGTCGAAAATTCAAAATTTCTCTACTTACAACTCAGACCTTCCGACTTGATCATCACATTTTTCATACACACAACTCGTATGGTCCGAGTTCGTAGTTTTCATAACCGAAAAAATGAGCCATTTCTTGACTCGGGCGACTACCAAATTATTTTCTTTAATAAAATTTTCATTTTAGTCTTTCATATGTCACGATTTTGGATCCATTCTAATATAATTATGTCGGTCCTCAAATTTACTCAATATCTTGAGTTAATATCAAGTTAGTCTAACCTTTAATATTTCATAAGAAAGTTAAAAATATAAAAAAAAAAATTTTGATAAAAAAAAATGTTTTATTACTCAAATATTTTTTATAAATAACTCACATTTAAATAATAAAGTGTTCATTCTACTAAAATTTCATTTTCAATGTAGATAGGTCCTCTTCATTCATCACCCATGCACAGCTTTGACTCTTCAAACAAAAGATATATGTGAAAGTGATAGATATCCTTCTAATTTCTTGATGGATATGGTGATGAGAATGTGACCATTGCTCACACTCTAGCTCTAATGACTCATGTTAGGTATAATTCAGATAGACCTAGAGAGACAACAGGTTAGCTTTAATTTGATAATGCTAATGGGTGAATGTTCTTAGATATATGTTTAGTTAATCATTAATGTTTCCAAAAGATTAAAAATGATGACAATTTGATATACAAGCATTTCATGTTAATGCAAGTTTGAAAAATGGTTGCGTTCAAAGAGTGTAATATAAGCGGTTTAAAGTTTGGATCTGTTCTTGCTGAGTTTGGTCGGTGTATCGCTCGTCCATCGATGAATGTCTTCAAGCTTCTCATCGGGATGAGTTATACGTCGACAAGGAGAGAACAAGGGAATGGATACCTGCAAAAGATACTCCGACGCTAAAGTCAGTAAGTGTTTAAGAGGTATAAGAATAATTTTACGAATATAGAATGTAAGGCATGAAATAGAAGTTATCATGTGTTGTATATTATAATAATTCTATGAATATAGAATGTATATAGAATATATCTAAAATTTCTCTAGAATCTATCTAGAATGTGTATAGAATATATCTAGAATATGTATAGAATATTCGGTGTATATAGAAATTGGTGCCTTTTATAGGCATAGAGTTGATTAATAGAGTTGATGGTATGACCGTTGATCATTAAGTCAGAATAATGGTCATTAAATCGATAATGAAAGTATCGATTACAGAATGAATGATAATTAAGGCCGAGTTATAACTTATAATGCACAATAAAGATCGAGTTATACGGTGACGGATCAGGTTCCAAACCTATATTCTTATATTATTACAAACAATGTCAATAAAGCTGGGTAATTCTATCTAGGTTTGGACACCATGATGTGCATAAAGAATTAAGATGCCTACTCTTTCTTTTTCTTTTCTTTTTTTTCCCTTTCTTTATTCATATTTTTCACCAGGTGGTGGTGGTGCACATAATAGAGCTACATTATTAAAAATGGGGTTAAACAATAACAAGAAGAAATAAATAAAATTTGAACTTTATATCACATACTGGTAAGAACCCAAGAATATTCAAAGAAGCAACAAGTGATACTCAACTTCAATGAATCAATAATTGATACTTCCAATCTCACTAGTACAGCTTTCCTCCACTAATTAATTAGGTAATGATTACAACTACAATTATTAATTAGTCCTAAGAAAAAACACTTTTGCTTTTCTACTAAGTAGATTATATCTCCTATTATTTAGCTTTTTCAAGATTATGTATTTGGATTGTTATATGACAAGAGGTGAAAAGGGGTCATTCAGTTTAAATCAAAGACACATACAAACCTTTGTGATAATTCTCTTGAAACTTCTATATATAACAAGCAAGAATTTTAACGTTGTGTTGGTTCAAGCAATAATGCTGTCTAGTAATTAAGGTTCCTATTATAAGGAATCCGATTATCATTAATCATACTTATTATATGTAGCGTTTGTTTTTAGATATTCAAACTGAGATAAACGGATTCAGTATTATATTTAGTGGTAGAAATTAGAACGAACATTTCAGAAAGAATATTGACAAATATCAACTAGAATATATTTATTTATATAATAAAAACAAATTACTAAAAATATAATCAAATTCGATTTATATTAATATTTCATTTTTTTTTTCGAATTTGAATTCATTTGTTTTTCGCGATTCTATGTTTTCAACACTAAACTAATATTGACAACGGTATTCAAATCTGAATCCTCTAGCCTAGGTTGCACAAAAAAATTATTGAATTGAAATTCAAAGTCCAGGAGGAGTTTTAGAGAATTCAAAAAGGTCTGTTGAGCGCCTATATCTTATGTCATAATAGATTCGAACACTTGCCCCTGATTAACTTCCGGATCATAATTGTTCTTCTTGATATTCAAAATTTTATTACCTCCAGTATCTCCAAAAACTGAGAACATAAAGTACTAAAATTTTTAGAAACAAAAAACTAAAATTTTAATATTACTTTTTAAAAATATATTTATTTAACTATTTAAATTCCAAATTTACCCCAACTTCTATATTTATCTTAAATTAAACATAATATAAAAACAATTTAGTCTAATATATTTTATACCAAACATATAATACAAAAATTTAATTTAGTCTCTATCTCTTAATTTTTGTTTTTCAGTCTCAATTCCTCATCCTCTATAAAGAACTTTGATTGCCTCTCCTAATTAATAAGGTTGAGCCTTATATATAAATATACATAAAAAGTAACATGGAGAGAACATTAACCTAAGCTTATTAGTTAACCTTACAATAAATGCATTCGACTAAACAATACACAAAGTGAGGTCATTTTTACTTTGGAGAAACCTGTAATCTATTGTTGAAGTTCTTGGAAAATAGACTAAAAAAGAAACATGAAAATGGAACTAGATCGGTGCCAGTTGAACACAAACATTCCCTCATGATTCTGTATCTTAAAAAGCTAGATGCACTAATGCCAAAAGCTATCTTGATATAAAGCTTGTTTCCTTCAATGGGTACGCCATCATGTTGCCATTCAACATAACATGATTAAATTCACATTAACATTAGTATCATACATAGAATCTAGAGCAAATGACAAACCCCCATTAATGTCTTTTGTGTATATTTAATTATCTTGCTTCATAATTAATCATGCACTAACCTGGGAGAATAATTAAAACCCATCATCATAATGCTTAAACTAACAAAATTCATAAAGTGTGTTATGACAACCATAAAGTTTAATTAAAATTAACAATACTGATGAGATAAGTCAAAAGAAGTGCAATGAAACAATTAATCAGTTTTTTTTTTCCCTTCTTTGGAGTCTGAATTTATGCTTTCATTGTTTGTAAAAAAGAAAAAACAGGTAACAAGCAGGTTTATATACATGTACAATTACAATAAGATGCATTAAAGACTATTGCTTCCATTACTACTTTACTAGGATCATACTTCGAAATAGAAGTGAATTAATTACAATATAAAAGCACATAGCTGGATACCTGGTAGAATAGGTTAAGTCTTAATAAATCTCAACATAGAGGCAAACGATTTCTTGGTCCTCTTACACTCATATATACTAAGCCGAATAAGCTATGTAGTCATATTTCCTACCAAGCAACATATTCAATATATAATTTTATTTTTGTTTGGACGGGGTTATTCAATATATAATTAATCAGCTATTATGATATGGGCTTCACAAAGATACATGGCCATGCCGGCCCAAAAACAAAAGTAGCAGTTGGGGAACTCATTGACCCAATATTAAAAATTTGTGTTCGTCAGTTGTTGTCTAGACAAGAATGTGAACATAAGAAACCCTTTTTAAAAAAAAATTTGCTAAATAAGAAAGTTGGTATTAAAATCGAAAACCATTTTATATTGTACAAAGTACAAACATTGTATTAGAAATGTTTAGGAGCGCCTTTTTTTTTCAGATGTACAATTAAATGTGCATTAGTTGGGTTACTTTTTTGCTTTTGGTATGAATGTATTAGTTCGTTTAAAAAACTCAGGTAGTACATGCTATCTATCCTTTGAAAGAATAATGGACAAGAAAAAGGTTAGTCAATGATAGATTGGGATGAGTAAATTAGGCTGTAAAAGGCATTCGATTCATCCAAGACAGGTTCCTATAATGATTACAGATTCCACAAACACTAAATCTACCAAGGTAGCCTCATAAGATAACAAATATAACAAACAGAGATAAACACAGACTCTTAATGGACTTAGAAACATAGGTAATCCAGAACTAAGCATATTTAATACACAAAAAACGGCAGTCATCACTTCCAAACATCTGGATACAGCATCTAACACCTGCTCTTGGACTTCTCCATGGCCCTGGGAGCTGCAAAGAACAGAAAGTCTACTTAAGCAGCTGTCCAAATATAGAGGTACTTAGAGTCAAGGTTTCTTCCCTATTAAAATTGCTTCGAAATAAATCATCACAGAATACAATCAATACATACCTAAACCAATTGCATCAGAACCCTTCATGATTTTCAGTCTTTTGCAAGTGTCTATGAACATCCTACAAGTAAATTTGCGGTTAAAACTAGTGAAGATGCAAAGAGCAAAGCGAAAATCTCAATCAATCAATGAATCTATAGTCCATTTTCTCGGTATTCAGTATTGAAAAGAATGGACAAGTTAATTTGCAGAAATACTTAATGCCCGCATAACAACCATTTCAACAGTCAAATTGTAATTTGTAGGCATGGTCAAGATATTTAGTGTGATGTGATACAGTTGAATAAGTATCTACCATATACACAAACTTTTTTAACCAAACATCTTGTGCTAAATCACCAGAAGAGAAGGAAACCAAATTGCTGCATTAAAACCGGTCGATCTAGCACAAATATTCTTATGTTTGATTATGAAGAACTACTGTATGTAGAGTAGCATGCTAAACAACCACGGTGCAGATTAAACTTTTGTTTTAGTGAAGGACAATTTCCTGGTTACTTTTTGGGGTAAGTTGCAATCATATATATTGCCTACTTAATCTTATGTTTTAAATACCTAAAAGGCTAAAACTAGTAACTAAGAATCTAAGATGATTGACAAATATTTTGCAGTTGGAAATTGATTAACTATTCGCACTGATTAATAATGATTAGGACTTTCTAGAGCATACATTTGCTACAGTACACTTGCTCTATTGTCTGAAAAATAAAAATGAAAATATAAAAAAATAGACAAAGCATATAGAGTTCAAATATGACTTACTCCCAAGGTACGTCCCCTACAAGCATCCAATCCCCATCTTTATCCTCGTAAGTGAGGACATACTCTGAACCATGCAGAAGGTCCCTCAGCTTGCTTTCACTCAACATTTCTCTTCCTGGAGATCCATGGGAGCCACACTGACCTGATATTGTACACAAGTACCAAAGGCTATAGTTTAGCTAAAACTATTCAGTAACAGCAAAAATTTGAAAACAAATTACATGATAGAAAGCAATTTTAAGATAAAATAAATCCGAATTGCTACAGCATACCTAGGGTAAAACAAGTGAACATCTTCTCAAGGGCAGAAGATAGTTCTTGATAGGATGCATAACTTCTGAGATCCACCTTCCTGAGATAGGGAGCACCATCCATGCTGACCTTCACAAAGAGTGCGGCCAAACCAGGTTTTCCATCCACTTCATCATTGTTCTTTGATGCGGTTGCCATTGAATTTCTCCTAAATGATCTTATAGGAGGCCAACCAACGACCTGCGCCCTGCAACACATGAGACCTTACCACATTAGATAAACAAGAAACACATGAAAAATCAATTGTTAAGGCCTTCATCCAACTTCATGTTTCTTTCACAAATTGTATATCCATGATCCAACAGGCTTTACTTACTTAGAAGCTGGGGCACTGGCACTGGCACTGGCACTGGCAGAAGGACCCGTTTGGCTATTTAGACCAGTTCCATTAGCTGCACATGGCTGTTCTTGTAACACCTTTGGCATTTCATTCGTCACCGTAGGCTGTAGACCAGAAGATCTAGGTGATAACATTGCACTTATTGCTGTATTACCAGCAAACTTCCCCTGCATCAAATATGTAGTGATGAGTCAGATTCATAATCAGCAGTAAATACTGTTTTACCTGGAGAATTTCTCACCTGAGAAAATCCATCTATGGTATCAGCAAAACCCCTTTTGTTTCCCAACACAGCAACATTCTTCTGGGACGACGAGCAGATACCATCTTTCATAGGAAGCAAAGGGAACAACGGCTTCTCATCGGGCTTCGATGAGCTCAAAGAGAACACATCTACGTCCGGATCCCTTTCAGGCGACTGGGATCCAGGGAGTCCCAGCCTCAATTCAGTAGCCTTCAAATTCAGGTTGCCCTTCTTCTCATCAGACAAGCTTGGTACAGCAGAACTGGAGCTGTCCACTGATGAGCAATCAGACAACCCAAGGTAATTTCGCTCTTTCAATCCTCCACCCCCACTTTGGGAGAAACAGTCCAGGGATTGTGAAGATGCAGAAGCTACCGTGGAGACTTTGCTCTGCCCTTCGTCCTCTGAAACCAGCGCCAGCGCCCGCGGAGACATCAGAGTCCAGAGACACAATCAAGCTGCCACACAAACAGATATAGACAGAAAATGTAAAGCCACAAAATCAATTCACATATTGCCAGAAATAGAAACCTTATACGCTATTAACAAAATCAACAAAAAAAAAAAAACACGCCCTATTAAACAATATCACAATAATCACACGATTAGTAAGCAATTTAAACATCAATTAACCATAAGACAATGCTGCAGAGCACCCTAAAAGTAAAGTAAATCGCTTCCAGAAACAAAACATTTGACTAGCATGCTTAAATTAAGCTTATTTCGCATTCCAAAATGGCTAATAATCAAAATATCCATGAAAGTTTTAAACAAATATGCTGATTTTTCATGCGAAACTAAAACACTACCAAACATTTTTTCCCCCTTCTATTATTCTCCCCAAAACAAAACAGAAAGAACAGAAGGCGCAGCGTCAGCTCAATAGATCCGCGCCCACACCGAATCATCACCCAAAAACAAGGCCCTAGTGTTAGCTCAGGAAAAACAGCTGAATAGAAACACCGATTTCTTTTTTTTTCTCAAAACACACACACACACACACAATGGAGCTGCTAGAGTAGGAAAGGGAAGATTTGAAGCGCGCACCTAACGAAACGAAACAAGGTCTGGTTGCAGATCAAACGCCGAAGGAAACCAGTTCTTGTACTATGCAACTTTTCGGCGAAATGCAGAGAGAAGTAACAAACACAGTGCGAAGAACAGAGAGAGAGAGAGAGAGAGAGAGAGAGAGAGAGAGAGAGAGAGAGAGGTTTAAGGTCCTTCCATTAAGAAGAAAGCAACAAGATGAGAGAAACTGTGTTGAAAACGGGAATGAATGAAAAGAATAAAGGAGGTGCCGTTAAGACATAAAAACCATAACAGCAACGAAACGCGAGGGGGGAGGGTGTAGGGGCAAAACCGGAATATGAGAAAGTCGCAAAAGGCGATGTGGGTGATTTATTGAGTAATGTGGAATGGCGTTGGACGGCTGTGATCGTGTATGACGGAGAGATCGAGACCGTTGGTTTCTTGACGTTGCGGGGGACAGGAAATTAAATATCTTGTCGCTGAAAACAGGTGCTATGAATTATGATTCTCATGGTCTCTTTTCCTTTTATTTTAGTCAAAATTCATGTGTAATTTTTTTAGTATAAAATTAATAGTTAAAAATTATTAGATAATAGTTAATTAAATATATTAAATTATTTAATAATTTTATACGAATATAATTATATATGAAATTTTACAGTTTTTTCTTTCAAAAGAATACTAATAAAAAATGAAAAAGAAAATGGGTAATGTCAAATGTGTTGGTAGACCCAAAGGCAACAGCGACGGTTTCTGGTTCCGCCGTTTTGGTTTTGTTAAACCAGGTTGGGTTTGGAACGGAAATGCAACTCCTAAATGTCTCATTTGCCCCTTATTTGCTTCTGTTAAGTGTTAGCTAATGCTTAACCATACATTACTGACCAGGTTTTGACTAGAGTAAATTCCAACTTTATTTTTAGTCAAGTGTCAGTGGACATTTATAATAGATTTTTTATTTAAATTTAAAAAAAATATGGTTGAACTTATCCTTTAATTCATTTATATGTATCTAAGAATGCATTTCATTATTAGAATTTTTATTTTTGAAATGGATTATTTAATCTTATTTTTTATCATAACAAGTACATTTTTCGCACACCAAATTTTAATATTGGAAAAAATATATACTAGAAGAGAGAGTGGAATCATATGTTATTGGAAAAATACAGATAAATAATTATTAAATAGTTAATTTTAAATAATTATTAATTAATAATAATTAATTAGTATAGAATATAATTTAAAAATATTTATTAATTTATTATTAACTAAATTTTTATTAGTTACTTAGCGACATTGTATGTTATTTAATGATAATTGAGTTAGCATCAAATTGGACTTCTTTTTTTTTTTTCAATGTAAACTTCTTTTACTTTGTATGAGGGTGTAAATCACACGGCAAAAAATTTAAAATTAATTTTCCAGTATAAAGGAGTAAAAGATGAAAATAATACACAATTACTCAATTAGATTAAAATATTTTAACCTAAGTTGAGATTAATTACAATGATCAAACTTTACCATTTTAGAGTGATATTTTTTTTTTCTTTCCAAGATCCAAAATCGTACTTCTCCTTAAGTATCATTGATTACAACTACCAGTTTTTAAAGGAAGCATCAATTAAATTACTTCAACCAATCAATTATTTCCAGTAGTAATAATTATTTCGCATGGATCATTAATTAGGGACGACAATACAGAGCGGAATTAGTAGGTTTGGGGAAAAAGAACAAAGAAAGGGTTAAAAATATGATTTGGATGGATCCGAAAGTGAGACGGTAGCAAACTCGTAATAGATTGGAAACATTTTAAGTGCACCAGAGAATATTGGTGTATTGGGGAGTATTGGTACACCTATTTTAACCGTTGATTTTAATTAATATATATTATATATATTTTTTATAATTCAGATCGACGGTTAAAATAACTAGAATACCGATATTCCTGATGCACTTGAAATGTTTCCTAATAAATATAGATAGCATAAAATATTAATGAGGTAGGAGTGCAGCTGGGATTTCTTTGTTTCTTCTGATAAAGGATATGATGGTGATGATGAAAGACACGAGAGTAGTAAGTAGTAACAAGAATGACAATGTGTGCACAGCAAGAAGAGGGAGGGGCCTGGTGGGTGGTGGGGAGGAGCATGAGCATGAACATGAACATGGAGCAAAGAAGGCAGCAATGGCTGGCTGGCAAGGGAAGCAGTTAGAGCAGATATCAGACAGTTTACTGACATATTTGAATGCCATCATTACTACTGCATATCACAGGAGAGCCCCGATCCTATTCACACCTTCCCCTCAAATTATATTTTCCATATTTTATTCGGTTTAGTTAAGATGTGTTTCTAGTGTTCTTGGAACATATAATAAGTTTATTATTAATGAAAAATTTTAATTTTTTTAATAAATATAAAATAAATGTATAAAAATTTAAATTTTTTGTAATTTCAATAAAAATTTTTAATTTATAATTTTAATATGGTCATTAAGATATAAGATAGATAAATACTATTTTCTATTCTCTGTTTTAAACTAATTGAAGTTTATTTTTTTTATACATTAAAATAAATTTAGATACATTTAATTCACATAAACAAATCAGATGGCCTTTAATATTACATAACGAGGAATGTTAGGAAGTCAATAATTTTTATGATTTGTAGCCTTCAAATAGTCATTAATGATGGTTTTAATGGTATGAGATTAGTGTGAGATTTCATCCAATGGCTCACTTTTCTTTACTGATTACATGCTGGTCAGAATTTAACAAAGTTGCTGGCTCCCTAGACTTTTTCTTACATAATTGTTCTAAAACGTAGAAACTTACGTGTATGTTCGGTTCTGAGAATGAAACTATGTAAATCGAAATTATCTAATTCGATTTACATTTATTCTATATAAATCGAATCAATTAGATTCGATTTACTAAGGATGAGAGTTATTTTAAGTAATTCGAAACAGCTTGTTTTGATTTAGCAAGAGTTTGTAGCATTTCAAGTAAATTGAATATAATTGATTCGACACGCTAAATGAATGTTATAAATCGAATTCAGTTAATTGAATTTAGAAACAAATATAACCTATATAAATATAAGTAAAATGTTAAATATTCATCAAAATGGTACTCATAATGACTAGTGAAAGATAATTTTTTAGCTTTTGTGTACTACATATAGAGGGACGATTAAAAAAATGCGAAAGTGAATGAAATTTACTAATAAATATCTATTGAGTATCTTTATCAAATATTCTACGACTTCTGTTGAATTGTAGGATACTATAATTTGAAAATTAGTACTGCATGACATAAAACGGATAGAGAAATTATTTTATAGATTTCTAAATTCTATTGTTCGAAATGGGGTGAAGTACAACTTTTTTGTAATAGACAATAACAAAAGTTTACAAATTTTGTTTCACTATTTTGATCAATTTTTTGAGGTAAAAATCCATGAATTATTGATCAAATTTAAAGATGTATGTGGTATCTAATCCAAAAGAATTGAATCAAAATAATAAAACAAAAGCTCATAGTAACTCATACAAGAAGAACAATTAGAACATAAACTCACAAAATATACACGCTAACAGAACACCACAAACAACATAAAAACAAACGCCTCATAACCAAATACAACTGAGAACTGAAATTCTTATAATTCACTAACAAAAAGACTCAATATAACTATAAAGCAAAACAAAACATCAACAGAATTCAGTTAACTTAATTATATTACAAAAGACTTATTCTATCTTTGTCATCTGTTAAAAGATTATGAATCTTAACTTTGCGTCACTCTCTTCTTATATATTAATCAAGAGAAATGCTAAGGGTCAGTAACTTTTGTGATTTGTAGTTATCAAATAGCCATCAATGATAATTTTAATGGTGTGAGATTTCATCAAATGGCTCACTTTTTTTTGCTAATTACATGCTGGCCAGAATTTAACAAAGTTACTGGCCCCTAGACTTTTCCATTAATCAATGATCATTTTCATTTTTGTATACATTAATAAGTAGTTAAATATGGATTTTTCAATGTATAAAAATGTAAGGCAATTAATTAAGTGGATAAAAAGTAATTTTTTAAAAATAAAGGTTTTTTTTATTGAATTTTAAATGTGTTGAAATATTTTTTTAAATATTTTTAATAAAAAATAAATTATTTACTTTTTTAAAAATTAATATATTTTACTTAAAAAATATAAAAAATTTTAGCACTTGAATATTCTTTTAAAAATCTATTCATACTGACCTCTAATGCCTAATAATAATAATAATAATAGATTAAGTAGAGTAAGCATTACCATCATTAGCCTTCACGGCACAATAAGTGGAAGCAAGAAAATAAAAAAGGGATAATTACAAGGCCTAAATAACACCATCCTGCAAAACCGACCGCAGTTTGTATTGAATTTAGTTTTCAAGCAGGTCATGATTAGAAGGAGTCAAAGGTGATTAAAAATAGGTTAATGGAGGAAAAAGAAAAGGAAGGCAATTAATTAAGTGGGTTAAAACAAAGGGCAGAAAAAGAAAAAGAAAAAGAAAAAGAAGAGTAGGAAGGGGACAGAAGGAAACAGGGAATGGAGGGGTTAGGAGACAAGAAAGCGGCATTATAAGTGGCTTTGCCGGGTGCTGACCATGACACTATAAACCTCATCCACTTTCATTCATTATCTCCCTCTTCATCATTACTTCTATAAATATTCTAACTTCAATCTCTTCAAAATCCAACACTACTTAATTATCTTTAGTACTCTTCTATTTTTTCTTTTACCAAAAGTAAACTTCCACTCAGTTCCTAATTAATTATCATTTCAATTTTGATGGTGAATATTTTAATTCTAGATCTCTAATCTCTTCTATCCAAAGTAATTTGGCAATACTAACTAAGTTTCTTTTACTAATAACTTAGCTTTAATTTATTATCAAATAAAAAAGAATAAGTTTAAGAGAATAATTAATAACAATGATTATATACACTTATTCACATTTATATAAAAAATAAAATAATTTTACTAGTTTAATCTAACTTGATTAATTACATCTTAAATTGCAATTTTCAAATAATTTATTCTCCCAAATTTAACCAAAATTTTTAATAAAAAATAAAAAAATATATGAAAATAACTTAAATTTTGAATAATTCTAAATTGTATATTTAGTTGATATTTTATCTATGTCATTAAGCCGTGTTATATTCTATCCGTACGGTGTTGAATTTTCTCTTTTTTTTTTTAGGGAAAAAAAAAATAGTATTTCCCTTTCTCTTTCATATGTGAAATGAAGTTTTCATTCCTAATTACTTTTTTTTTTCCTCCCTAGGCTCTACTCAATCCATTCTATAAGCATAGTGTATATAGCATCAAAGGCTCAGTAATTGTTGTTTGTTGTTAGTGGATCATACCTAATCCTCCTACCAGACTAGAGTAGTCTATGACGATCTCTTTGTTCTCACTCACCCTTTTCTTATCAACCTTCTCCTTAATAATTCTCATACCATCACCCCTGCGTCACTTTTCATACACTCCACTTATTAGTTATTAGCTTAATTAGCTGCTAATTAATCAACCTCAATTATTTATAGGGATGACAACACTATCTAAATATGTGAATATCTATTTTGTCTTTATTCGTTACACATTGTTTGGATTGAGGGATTTTGAAGGAAAGGAAAATGGGAGAAAAAAAAATGAATGTAAAAGTAAATTTTTGTTGTTTGGATGAGAAGAGAAAATAGAGAAAAAAGAAAAAAATAGTGTGGGACCCACTAAATTATTTTCTCTTCACAAATGAGAAAAAAATGAAGAGAAATTGGGCAATATGAATAAAATTACACATTTATCCCTTATCATTAATAAATTATAATTTATATATAATATATATAAGAGTATTAATGTAATTTTATACTATTATGATTTTCTTTCTTCTCACTTTTCTTTCCATCCAAACAAAAAAAAATTTTCTCTTTATTTTCGTTCCATCTATTTTCTCTTAATCCAAACAATATACAAATAATTCTACTTTTTCTTTTATTTTCTTTCCACTCATTTTCTTTTCTTCTCATTTTCTTTCCTTCCATTTTCTTTTCTATATCCAAACAAAGCCGAGCGAATAAGTATGGAACGAGTTTTAGCGGGACAGAATCTTAAACAAATTTAAATAATGTCTGTCCCAATATATATATATATAAAATAATTAATAAGAGTGAATATTCTCATAACAGATTAAAGTTCATTTTTTTATTATTCATAAATAAAAGTGAGATAGATTTTATGCGGATTATTATAAAGTAAAATGGTATCAGATAAAAAAAAATCCCGTTTCTACCCACTCTATTGCTACTGCTAATCGTCTACCTCGTTTTTTTTATTAATGTTGCATATTTAACATAATAAACTAAAAATAAAGTATACTTTGTGAAAATGGATTTAGATCCTCCAAAGTTTGAATTTTACTTTAGAGTGTAAAGTGTGATTTTCTATCCTTAAATAATTTTTCTTTTATATTTATTTTTAGTCTCACCTATAAAATCAATAGTGAAAAATTATACTTTACTCTTTAAAATAAAATTTAAATTTTAGAGGATTCAAATAATGTGAAAATAATTTACACGAGGAACTAGCATAAATAGCAAATGAAAAAATTAAAGCAGCTATTATATTATTAGTTAGTCATATTTTTATGTTTTATCAATTATCATTTATGATTTGAACTCATGCTTAGAGAGTGAAAATGTCAGACCACTAATTATTTATTGGATTGAAAATAATTCTATTAAAATCTACAAATCCTATATTATATGAGAGACTTCCTAAATTTTCTGGAGGGAAAAGGGGGAGAAAGTCATAGCACCTACTTGCCCTTTTAAATTGGTCTATGCTATCAAGGTTTATTTATCTATTGATATAGAATAACTGGATAGATCTTCCTATATTTAGTATTGGAATATGTTTTAAAAAAATAAAAAAAGAAAGAAGATAATGACGTATTATTTTATGCTCATAAAAAGAAAAGTCCAAAGAAAAAAAAGTTACAATATATATATATGTAAAGCATATATCAGTCATTTCTAGTTTTTAATTTTGCTGAATTGAACATTTTTTTCCCCGCACAAAACTGATTATTAGTAAAGCAACTTGCTGCAATTTGTTATTTTGTAATTGATTAAATTAACGAAATTAGTGTTGCTGATAAGTTGAGATAGAAAATGGTGGGAGTGCAATCATGAAGTTGACAAGGGATAAGGTCATGATTAGGTTATGGTCGCGTTATTAATTAGATTATTTAGTGAACCAAATGGTAGAAAAGAAAACTCCAATATCTATTAATTTATTCAATCTAATCATTTTAGTTCTAATAATACACATGCATTCTCAGGAAAATAAATAAAGAAACAGCCAGTCACCAAAAAATATTAATAATAAAGAAATGGCAGAAATATTCGGTTTGATCTTTTTTAATAGGCTTTTTTTTATTTTTCAAAAATATAAATTGATTTTCTTACATTAGGTGCAAAATTAGTCCTTGTTAAGCATCGTAAATATTTTATTATAAATATAAATTTATTTTAATTGCAATATGTTTTCTATTCACGTCCATTCGATTATATTTGCATCATTTTTATTGTTTTTATAATTAAATTAAATTCATATAAACTCTATCGAAAAAAATAAATTCATATAAACAAACGTGATTTCTAGTAGTTTACTCTGGTCGATTTTATTGTGTTTATTCATTTAATATTTTTAGAAAATTTAGAAATAAATTGTCAATAATTATAATCTGGACAACGAGAAGGTGCAGGTAAGGTGGAGTGCACGTGAGTTGCTCGTGAGGGGAACGGAAAGGGGGAGACAGAAGAAGGGTAAAAAGGTAAAAAAGAGCGAAAGAAACAATGGGATTGGGGCCCACAGAGAAAGCCCAAAAGTTAGGGTCACGTGTGAAGGATTGAATTGGCGACGGTGACCGTGCGTGTGCGTTCGTGTGTGGTTGGAACTCTGTTGAATAGAGTAGAAAAGAACAGTGTCCAGCGTAGAGTGCGTAGTGTTTTGTAACTGTTGAAGCACCCTATGACTATGTCATCTACTGTGTCTTTGATACTTAGATGTTTCCCCACCCTCTAACTAGCTATCTAGGCACTGTAACTTCATTGAGCGTGAAAACACTCTGATCATTCATGTTACTTGCTTCTAGTTACTAGTTAGGTCAATGCATGTGACTTACTTTTTTACTATTCAACTACTTCAACCACAACATCTTCATTTGCCTCACCCTTTTAGTTTTTTCACCTTATGCTTCTTCTTTTTCCTGTTACTTTCTCAGGATCTTGCTACTTATTATTATTGCTTCAGTTTCAAAATAAATTAGGGAAAGTATAAGGAGTCAATTGAATATTTGTACAATGTGTACAATGAAAGTTTAGGGAGTATTAGAGATATAATCATTAGTGTTACCTTTTTTTCATGAGCTGAAATTTTTGAAATGAGTGGTATCATGACATGGTATTAGAGCTCTAGATTCGAAAGGTCAAGAGTTTGATCCTTGGTGAATCCAAAAATCAGTTTAAGTTTTTGGAAAGATGTTTATTATCCCTAGTACAAATAGTTCATTGTCTCCCTAACGGGACTCTAAATATAATTCGTCTTTTTTCTAATTTTTTATTTTTATGTAAACTACTAATACCTAATTTGCACATTTATGGTGCTTCATGGAGATTTTCACTATTATGGTGGACTATTTTGTTGAAAACAAATTCGAAAATTAAAAAAAAAAAAATTTGCTTCCTCTATCATTGCGTAGATAAAGTAGGATTCAAATTTCAGATACTTGTTTAAACAGAATAATAAAATAGATCAACTCAATTTGGTTGTCAAAATATTTATATATTTCATGGAAAACTTTTTCGGTTTCTCTAATCTTGGGCCATGAAATTCAAAATCCCGAATCTCACAAGGTGAATGCCAAAATGAAAGCCCACAACATTGGGTCCGAATGGCTTTGGATTGGTCTAAAAGGATTTTTGTAACCCTCCTCTTAAAATATGTATATATGAGATGAAATATCTTTTCAAACGAATAAGAATCTCCACGACCGTATACCCAAAAAAAAAAACAAATTCTCCACAGACCAAATAAAAGAATAAAAATAAGAATCTAAAGTTACTTTAATTTTCCTAAGTTTATTGTATTACAAATACTATCACTCGCTATATAACCACATAGTTCAGTAAATCAAACTAAAAATAATTTTTAAAATTTAAGTAGATCGTAAATATAATAATAAATTTGTATATCTATTAATATATGAATTTATATTAGATTTTTTTATTTTAACAAATATAAATTATTTTTAAAAAACATCCTAATTTTTGAAATTGCCGTCTACAGTTCTACTGAGTTAGAGTGTACAAATTTGTCACACACAAAAAAGTGTGTACAAATTAAGAAAGTCAATGGGAATGCAATAACCTAATGCACATTGAACAAATTGCAGGTATAATCTAATGCACACGTTTTATGGCATATTTGATTTAATGGAATGTAGTGAGAGTTTATTATCTAGTAAGTATCAATTCTATGGAATGGATTAGATAATAATGGGTATCTCAGTATCATGAGTATCAGTATCACACCACTGCTAATTAATGGTCCCAATTAACTCATTAAGAGATATCATCATAGATCGATGCTCTTTACAAATACTTTTACCAAACAGATAGATGCTGTTTTTCAAAGTTTCATAGCTATGATTTCAGAAAGTGGTACATCCAGCATAAAATGTCCCCTTTAGCTTCACCTCCATGGTCCCAGAATCCAACTATGAATAATAATATCCGAAAAATTTCAAGTATAGAAAAACACTGCTGTTCCAATTATTTTAACTATTAATTTTAATTAATATATATTATAAGAAGAGTTTTAGGTATATTAAGAATATCGGTGTTTCAATTGTTTTAACTGTTGATCTGAATTATAAAAAATATGTATAATATATAATAATTAAAATCATCGGTTAAAATAACTAGAACACCGGTATTCTCGGTATACCTGATAACTTTCCTATATTATATATATTTTTTATAATTCAAATCAACGATTAAAACAACTGAAATACCGATGTTCCGGTACATTTGAAACTCTTCAATAATATCAGTGAAATGGAATAATAATAGTGAAAATTCATTTTTTCTTGTATTGTAATGAGTCATAAAGGATAAGATAGATGACCCATATATAATAAAGTCCTGTTGGCATTAATTTCAGGGAGACGAGTACATTGAAGAATGGTCCTACTACTATATATATATTATGAAAATATTTTTACATCAATCTTTTTTTTTTTGTGACTGAATATTTCAAAGAAGAGAAAAGAAAAATTAACAGAATCAAGTCTAATTTTTTAGAAAAACATGTAATTTTAGATATCCAAATAACGTTATCTATTATCACACGTTAGATATTATGGTGCTACTTGTATTTGGGAAGCAATATAATGCAAGCTAGCCTCCACTAGCTCCAGCTAATACTCAAGTTGTTGATAGGACTTAATTCCAGCACTACTCAATAGCTTAGGCGAAAATTAAATAAATATCTCAAAACATACATATTACGTATTGCCTAGCTTGCTTCCATCATCTTCATCTTATGTACCATGCAGACTATAGGCTAAACACTACAAACTTTAATATCATCGTCTTCCAAGAATGTTATTAAACCTAAAAATTTAATATATTAACAAATTATAGGTTAAAATATATTTTTTGTCCTTGAAGTTTGACAAAAATTTTAAAAATATCGTCAAGTTTTATTTTGTTTCAATTTTGTCTCACAAATTTTCGATTTGCATCAAGTATATTCCTGACGGCTAATTTTTCAAAAAATTTAAGACCGATTTAACAACAATTTCATAAAAACAACCCCTCAACATAGCCAATCAAGCATAATTTTCATACATTATTATTATATTGGTCTTAAATTTTTTGAAAATTTAGCCATCGAGGGTATATTTGATGCAAATCGAAAACTTTTGGGACAAAATTGAAACAAAATAAAACTTAGGGGTATTTTTAAAACTTTTGTCAAACTTTAGAGACAAAAAGTATACTTTACCCAAAATTATATAAATAACTATATGTTTAATATGTTTTAAATAAAAATAACTGTTTTTAGTTTAAAATATGAATTATGTATAGAAGTTTTTTGTCTTATACCTATATTATATATTTTCTTTGTGAATGGTAAGAAACAAATTATAAATCTTTTGGTTATAAAAATTTTGATACTATATTATAAATTATCTATCTCAAAATTTTAAACTATTAAATAAAAATACGTAAATAATTATGTATCTAACAATATTTTTTCCAAACTACAATGAATCGTCTCCCTTTTCGTTTAATAAATTCTCCTAAAATTTTTCTAAATTATTATATAAATATTATTTTGTTTTATTTAGGAGAGTGTTAGGAAATTTTTGTTATGATATATCAACCACAATAAATTGTTAAAAATTAATCATGTTTAAGTCCAAAATGTAAAAATAGATTATAATAAAAACTAATAATTTTAAGTTGAAAATAGCTTATACACGAAAGTAATATCCAGAAAATTATGATTATAAGAAAAAAAAAATTATTTTGAGTTCAATTGATTTTACCAATTTGATCTCGAGTATTAAATATTAAATACTAATAATAACATAAAAAATTATTTGATATCTATTTTTTTGTAATTATACTACTTAAAAGTAATTCTTTTATAGATTTTAAATATATATAATAGATTATGTTAAAATCACTTTTTCAAATAAAATATCTAAATATAAATTAATTATAGCATTATTATTCATTATTTTAAAAAATGACTATACAAATAAGAATAATTCTTTAATTTTTCAGCGTTCTTAAGTGCATTCTTTGTGACTTCGTTTTACACTAACTTTTTAAAATAAATAAATAAATGCAAGTTGGTGAAGCAGCCATTAGAGGAGGTAGGAGTATATGAACTGTACACGGCATATCCAGTGATGGGATAGGGACAGTGTCCATACCTATCAACTTATCTATATATATTGTCAATAATAACTCATGTTGGTTGTTCCCTTCGATCGGTCGCTTAATTCTTTAGTTTCTTAGTTCTTACTATTATTGTTAATCACAATCAAATAATACTAACGTTATTGTCATTCTTTAATTACAAATGCATACATACTACTATACATTATTTTAGAGATACTATTGCAGCACATGTAGTTTGTAAATAAGAACTGCACATTACCTACCTCACATATATTATTAATCTGTTTAGAATGGTGTACAAACCACAAACTCTCTAGAAATCGTTTGTTAACTGATGATGTTATCTGCCCTAACTCCTGCAAAATAGGTCAGGCCAGATTGAATAACAGACTAGATTTAGTACTTTAAAAAAAATTTATAGTGCAAACTAGTTCAGGTCAATTAATTACATGATAGGCTAGGCCTGTTAAGAATAAAACCTGACCTGACCTGATCTAACCTATTTCCAACCTTAGTGATAAACTAAGTGAGATTTTGATAAGTAAATCAGGTCACATTTTTTTAGTAATGTATCTCTTATCACAAAGAAATATTTTTAGTATATTTTTTAATTATTTAAAAACTTATTTAAAAATATATTTATGCACGCTAAAATAATTCAAATATATTTTTGGTGGTTTACCATAATTTAAATCTATTCCAGCTAGCCGTAAGCAATAATTAACAAGGACAAGGTCATGTTTGGAATATAAATATTATTTATACATCAAAATTGGTTATTAAAATCAACTACTAATATATTTGTCTATAAATATATGTGTAGTTTAATTTATTTTTAAGGAAAAGTCTAAGAAACTAACAATTTTGTTAAATTTTGGCCAGTATGTAACTAGCAAAAAAAAGTGAGTCATTGAATGAAATCTCACACCAATCTCACACTATTAAAACCATCATTGATGACTATAAATCACAAAAATTACTGACCTTAACATTCCTCAATTTTTAATATATATTTATATTTCAATATATTTTATATTGGTAGTTGACTTTAATAGCTAATTTTAGTGTACATATATCGGTACTCTATTTGAAAATGGCGTAATCAAACTGTAGCTGTTGTTACGAAGAATTGGAGATCAAGATAATGAAGTGTACCATTGTAGTGATTAATTAAGGCGTAACTATCGGAGAGAATTGTGATGGAATTAAATACATTATCAATGGAGCATGCAAATTAATTAATTAATTAATGATGAATTGAAAATGAATTGTTTAATTTGTTGAGTCCAGCTCAGCACAGCGGCCGTTGATGACGATAATGTACTAATTTGTGTACTAGGCGCAAAATAAGGTGCGCGCATGTGAGGTGAGTTCACAGCAGCCTTTGATGGCTGCCAAGAGATGCATTGGCCATAGCCATGCTCTCATAAGAGCCAGGTATTAGGGTGGGACCCATGCACCCTCATCCTGATGACTCATAACTCATAACCTAACCCCCTTCTTTCCTTCCGTACCCGTACCATGGCCCATCACGTAAGCCTCACTTTTATTTGTTGTACCTTACACACTAACACTTAACCCACCTAATTATTAATTAATTAATAATCTCTCTAATCAGAAATTCCTATGAGAATAAATCACGTTATTTATTTTATTTAAGTTATTGTTTAACATATATGCTCACATAAAAATATCTCAAGTTCAATTTCCCACACGCTATATATATATATAATGCGTCCAACTACAACACCCTGCATTCACTTTGTCACTTCCATACATGAGTGTAATTGGAGGCACTACGAGTTCAAATAGAAGAGAGAGTATATGGAGAGTAACAATTACTCGGCGGCGCCACACGTACACGGCGGAGACGCATCTCGACCGTCGCTGGGATTCCCCCTGGGGACAGCACTGCTCTTAATAATCATATTCAGCCTAAGCGGAATCTTCTCATGTTGCTACCATTGGGACAAACTCCGCTCCTTCCGTCAATCTCAATCTACACCCTCCTCCTCTTCCTCCCCCTCTCATCCTTCTCTATCCCCCATTAAACCCAACCTCATCTGCACGGTACAGACATATTCCAATTCTCCATCTCTGTCACCTCTCTATTAACTATTAACTCATTTATTTGAATTTATGCAGAGCAAAGGGGACAGCTTGCCGGTCTTGATGCCGGGGGATCTGCTTCCCAAATTCATAGCCATGCCATGTCCCTGCCAGCCTTCCCATCCGGAAAACATCCTTGTCACCGTCCAACACCCGCCGCCCAAACCACCGCGCCTTCCGGTGCCTTTCTATTAATCAATTAACTACAATTCTTCCCTTAAGCTTTCTTTTACTTTCCTTTTCATTTTTTTTCTTTTAGGATTTTGCGAATAATGCACATCTGAACTAATTAATTCAGATGTATTTTTTTCGCAAAATCCTATAAACTAACAGAAATGAAAATAGAAGGGCAAATTCGGTACTTAATTTTCTTTTTCTATAGATGTATGTATATACATGTGGTATGTAGTTGTAACAATTTATGTGATGAAGAACTAAGAAAAAGGTAAAGAAGAGGAGGTAGAAGGTCAATTCGTAGATTAATTATGACCATTTTTTTTTTTCATTTGATTCGATATTTATGTTTTGTTTCTTCTATATATGTAATTACCATTTTAAGGATTTCCAGTTTTACATTAGTAGTATGTTATAATTATCATTTTCTTCGTTGATGCAAATTACAAATTGATGTCCACTAACTAATAAGATCACTATCAATTTTGCTTTCACCAACTAACCCCACCTTGATTAATTGAAGCAAGTTTATGAAACTAAAATTGTCTTCATTATTGGAAAGTTTCTTTATGTCACAGTCGGAAGATTTTCAAGTGTACCGTCATATCAGTGTATCAGTGATTTTTAACCGTTGATTTTAATTATATATATTATATTTATTTTTTATAATTAAGATCAACGGTTAAAAATAACTAAAACACCGGTACGACGGTACACTTGAAAATAAAAAGCACTGAATCAAAGAGATGCGCATTCACTTTTTATCTCTTGAAAAAACAGTGGGCATGCAATGTGCAATCTTGGGGTAATGTTCTTTATTTCTCTTTTTCTTTTTTACTTTTTGGCCACCACGTACGAAGTTCTATGACAAGTATTTGTGCTAGAAGAATATGCCAATTTGTACCTAAATAATTAAACAATAGAAAAAAACTTAAAGGTTCTCCGGCTAGAATAAATGAATAATAAAGAAATATCCTATAAAATATACTAGCTAGTTGATAACTTGATGTGAAAATTACACATAGGTTCTATTATATAAATGTGACTAACGATTAGAAATTAGAATACAGGACAAATTCCATATCTTAGTAAAATTATATATCTTAGTAAAATTATTCTTTATCTGATAACCAGCATCCAGCACGTTACTATATAACTAACTAGTAATGGGCTTGTGTTCCTGAGAATAGGAAATTTGTAATGCCTTAAAAAGGGTATGCATGTACGAATAATTGAAAGTATCATGCATCTAAGTGCAACATTGCGTCCTTCTTCGTGCACTAAGTAAATTAAATTTAGGTGTCTAAACAATTATTTAAATAATTATACAAAGAATTGACTATAATAACTTACGGAATAAATGATAATGCAATATAAACTATAGTATAAGAAACTTATATAATCAATCTACTTATTTAAATGGATGACAATGCCTTAAATGAATAGGTAATTAGGTATAGTTTGTAATAAAGATTATTGTATTGTACATAATTCATTACGTACGCTATGACACAACAAATGTCAAGCACAGCTCTTCATAAATTGTGTGAGGCTAACGATTGCCTTAAGAGAGACTAAAAACAAAAATGGAACAAACTTAACAATCTCGGCTTCGTTTCAGGAATAGAAATGTGAACTTGTGTATACGATCACGTATGTAGTATTCCATTGGCTATGCTATGCTATGTTGTGTTGGTCCCAAGGAAAATTAAAGCCGCCACCACATGAAATGTATAAATAACAAGGTAATATTTGAAAGATAAAAAAAAAACTAAAAAAATATTTAAAAATAAAAAAATATTAGTCAAAATAATTATATTTTATTTAATATTAATTAATTATTATAATAATTAAATATTAAATAACATAATTTTAATTAATTTTTTTTTATTTTTCTAGTATTATCGTAATAATATAATACCAAAATCGGTAGATTATAAAGGATAGGTCAATATATAATCCCATCAACCACGCCAAACGTAAACCAATGACACTTACCGAAAACCAGCACATTAACATGGCACTTAGTTATTAGTTTCATTTATGGAACAGAAGAATCTAATCTAATAAGAATAGTAGAAATTAGAAAAAATGGACCATGAAACGTGTAAACACTACTAGAAAATTAGTTATTACAAATGAATATTTTCGACAAATTTTATTTTATGAAAATATAGACAGAATTTGTGAGAGATTTTTTGTCAAAAACCAACAAAAATGAATTAGCTTAAATTACAGATGGAAAAGAGAATCCGTCAATAATTCTGTCGAAAAATTATTTTTTTTTATGGAAAATGGTTACCGACGGAAATTCCGTATGTATTTAAATGAACAAAACACTATATTTTATTAAATTATTACAGACAAAAAATTTGTCTGCAATTTAAAATATTTTGTCGGAAAATATTAAAATAAGGATTGTCACCGCTACGATCTCTTCATTTCAATCACGATACTGCGTCTCCACACTCATCCCCTCCAAAGTTCTCCGTCACGCTCTCTTGCGTTCCTCGTCCTCCGCCGTCGCCTCCGCTGCCATTGTCAGTCGTTCTCCATTACCTCGCACCACAACAACCACTGCCAGAACCACAAGTTCCTGGATTCCAATACCTTCCTTGAAAGCTGGTGAAGGAGGTTTGCAAGCAGTACATCCACGAAATGGAGCTGCTTCAGATCGAGAAGCAGCGCAAGGACGAAGCTCGCAGAGAAGCCCTTAGAGTTGCCAATGAGGAGCGCAAGAAGCTCAAGGCCGAAGCTGTGCAAATCAGGGCTCAGGAGCGCAAGATCGCACAACAAGAATTCAGAGAAATACTCGTGCGTTTTTCTTTTTCTTCTTCCCTCCCCTCTATGAATTTCGTTGTGCACACCAAGTGTTCGATGGTTTGCTTATTTGTTGGTTTGAGCTAACATGCACATCAAATGTTTGTTAATTAGTCTCAGTGAATAATTAGGTAGATATATGTGCTCAATGTTGTATTCGTGCAGACGAGATGTTTGATCTTATTCAGATTCAATAACCTGTTGTTTGTGGTATAACTTCCTTAGGGTATGACCACATGGATATTCTTGGTTAGTTTTCAATCTTTGTATTCTTGATAATACCTTATAAAATTTATGAATTGTCAGAATATATCTAACATGATGTTGCAACGCCAATGATACTTTTCATTCAGTTTATTTTTATTGGATTCTATTAACAGAGAATACTCTTGGAGAAATTGCTGGTGAGAAGACTGGTATATTTATGGTATGTTTAGATTAAAATATTTTCTCTTAGTTTTGAATATGAATGCCTTTTGAATTCTCTGTCTATCATTTCTTTCTAAATCCATCAATTATAATCTATATTTTCATTTTTCTCACTGCAGGATCAAATCCCAGCTTTTACGGTGCCTCATCCTGACGAAGCAATGCGTGTGCTTGAGGAGAAGGCTTCTCAATTGAATGCAATTGTGTTCTTTCATGAGGCTGTTTTGTTCTTAGCTTCCTGAGAAGAATCTAAATAACTCATCAGTAGGTATAATTGTATAATAACATTAGCACATCAAAAATCAAGTAACATGATACAACGTTCCATGTGTTTGTTCTGTATTAAGAATAAAATATCTTGTATCAATGTGACGAGTTCAGCAGCAATTAAACATGTGCAAGTTCATTAATTTACTTTGTTGAGGCTATATCAAGATCATCATTATCAATATTTGCATTATTTTGGAAAGGAGTTATGCATATCTTATCATATACATTCTTCCTTTGACCAGGTTGTGCTTTTATCTTCATGCAATTTTTCATTTGTCAATGACTATCTAAAAGACAAGGTATATGTAACTGCAGGTACCCCTTCAAGTTGTAACCCCATTAGATTCGAGTTCGCTAAACGGTTTAAGACTTGGTCTTGAAGGTAAGCACCAATATCTGAATGCCGGTCCTAATTATTTATCATGCATGGTTGATTAAAATTTACAATTGAAATCAAAGTCAACAATTCCTACAAGTAATATTATATTATATATAATATAATTCCTACATTTTAATTTATATTATTTATGATGTGAGGACAATGAGAATATAAAATGCTTGCTGCCATACTTTAGGCCAAATTATACACATTATTATTTAATTTATTCTAAGCAAATTTAGTACAATAAAGTATGATATAACAAGATATTCTTCTATAAAGTCAAAAATGGAGACTTACAACTTTCTCCATGTGTTTCTTCACTGACCTTTTTCTTCTACAGTATTCCTTTTAAACACAAAACACTGACTTATAATTATCTATGCTTTATTAATTTTTAATGATGTCCTGGTTCATTTCAGGATTGTGAAAGCTTTCCTTACTAAATTTTGAAGAGTGCCTTGTAACATGCTTGGATTCTCTTGCAGGTTTAATTGCTTGATATACTTTTATGCTTATTATGTTGCTGATATAGAAAATTGGCCACTTTATTATATTCCCTAGAAACAATACAACTACTAAACCTATAAACCAGCCAGCATATTTATTTCTATACTTTTGACGATAGGGATGATAGCCGAAACCCCCACACTCACTCGTCAAAACGCGTCATGCTAGGGAGAGGTATCCACACCCTTATAAGGCACGTTTTGTTCCCCTCCCCAACCGATGTGGGACCTTACAATCCACCCCCTTAAGGAAGCCTAGCGCCCTCGCTGGCACATCGATCCGGGAACCTGGCTCAGATACCATCTGTAACAGCCCAGACCACCCGCTAGCACGATATTGTCCGCTTTGGCACACAAGGCCTCACGGTTTTACTTTTGACGATAGGGATGATAGACGAAACCCCCCACACTCACTCGTCAAAACGCGTCATGTTAGGGAGATGTATCCACACCCTTATAAGGCATACTTTGTTCCCCTCCCAACCAATGTGGGACCTTACAACTTCTGCACCCTATAGTTCAAGCAAAGAATAAACCCTCTAGTTAGCTCAACTCTATATTAAAACTTAAAAGATGTAGATTTGTCAATGTACTGCTGCTGTAAAATGTTTTCCATCATGTTTATTAGTATATATTATTGATTAATTTGTCCTTGTTATTTCTTGCCAGATCTTCCTCTTTAGTCAAACTTGAATCTTAATAGATGCAATATTACTGACGTGTGAAAAATTTTCACGTAAACTGTTGGGACTTGTCTATCTGCTATTTTTGTTTGATAATTATCTATTTTAAAATATGCTCATTTGTTTCAAATTTTTTGTACCATAAGAATTATTGTGGACAAACAGCCATAGAAAACTCTTTATTTTAATTTTTGCAAGGCTGAAAAATTTGAAAGTACTCAACTTGGGATTTAACGACATTACTGATGCATGTTTAGTACACTTGAAAGGTGAGAAAAATATGGACATGTTCTCTCTCTCTCTCTCCACACAAGCCGTCATAATCTATTGCTTTTCTTTCTTTCAAAAAAAGAGAGTAATGATGTAGTCAAATATACACATGCAAAATATATAGAATATTTGATGTTAAAATTCAATTTATTAAAAAAAAATAATAATAATATGATTAACACATGTAGTGAGGTGTGAAGTTTTTCATTTTTTTTTTACTAATTCATTTCACCATATTGTTCAATCATGTATCCAATTAGAGCACTGCAAGATATTATTATGGTTAGGAGTGACATTTGCATCTTAATTTGACTATCCTTATTTTCTTTAATTATTGATGATGTCTCATGTCTGTATTTTCTATGTTAGAATTAATCAACCAAGGAGAGTTTCAATTGGCATTATTCAAGACGAATAAAAAAGAGTTTATTTGCTGATCGAGTATTGTTTACTTCTTTTCATTTGTTTCTAACTTCTTAAACCATGAAGATCTGTTTCCTTGATCTGATTATGGTTAGTATCTCATATGAGCTTCTTGATGTATTCTCTCTTAGATATTTGATTTGTTTGACGCAAAGAACAATGGGATATTTGGTTTCGAAGAGTTTGCTCGTGCTCTCTCAGTTTTTCAGTTTGCATATCAGCATTAGGGTTCTTATAGTAGTTCACTTGGATAAGCAGTTTGCCATTTTTATTGCTCCTATTATGGTTTCATGGTAACACACTAGTTATTATTCCTTTGAATAATTTATTAATTAATTCATTAATAAGCATTTTGTTGTGTTAGTTGTTTAGGATGAGCTACTGTGGGGAGCTGCATGACTTTTCAAAGCAACAAATACTGTCACTTTTTTTAAGGTATGTATGTCTTTCTAATAATAATATCCCAATAGATTTTAGATATCTAATTTTTTAAGATTCTTAAAATTAATGTTTTAATTTGTTTATGTTATATTAAACAGGTAAATAAAGCTCGACACTTGGTTCCTATGGACCAACTAGAAGCCGCACTTGACATGCTCACAAGATGGATGCAAGAAAAATTAAATTAAGTGAAGTCCTCGTCACAAAATCAATTCAAATCAAAATAAATTTATAAATGATTATCTCTTGTATGTTAGAAATATATACCAATGATATTGGACTATTTATAGGAGATTACTAAATGTCTTTGTTCTTGATACATTGTCAAAACCAAACATCATGTTTGGTTCTATTGCTAATATCAAATATTAGTTATTTTGAAATACTATGAATGTTTGGATACAAGTTAGATGAAAATTAGATGAAAATTTATATTCATTAAATTTATATTTATTTTGTATGAAATTAGGTTTATTTTGCAATAAAAAACATCTAAAAAAAACTATTTTACCTTATTGATGGATTTACAGACGGATTTTCCGTTCCGTCTGTATTCAGAGTTGGAAATGTTTTCCCAAGTTTTAATTACCGACGAAAAATCCGTCGAAAAATCTGACGCTAATTACCGACGAAAAATCTGTCAAAAATCGGACGGTTAAACCGAAATTGAAGTGACGATTGTCGAGAGAAAATCTGTCGGTAATGGAAAAAAATCCGTCGGTAATTTACCGACAGAAAATCTGTCGGAAAAACTAACGGTTTTTGGCGAAAAGGGCGGACCATTACTGAGAGAAATTCTGTCGGTAACGGATAAAAATCTGTCGGTAAATTACCGACGGAAAAAAAATATGTTGGTAAATAATTTCTGACAAAACTTTTACAAATGGACAAAAATCCGTCGGTAATTTCGTCAGTAATAAAAAATTCATCGGTAAAAGAGATCAAATCTATCTGTAAATTCATCTGTAACGAGTAATTTTCTGGTTGTGAAAAACTAAAAACACCATGAGAAAGATTAGAGAATCAATTTTTTTTATTTGAAATTATAAATTTAAACTTTGAAATTAATTAATATTAACTAAATAAAAATTAATTTTCTATGAATACGAGTTTTTATGACATAGTGGGGGGAATGTTGTCCACCCTGGTATCTCACAAACTTTAAATGAATTAAGATACGAAAGAGAAAAGTTGTTGGAAGACATGATGAACCCCAAAGAAATATTTTCAAACAGGGGACCCCTTTGCCCGAAACCAAACAAAAAGGCATCTCATGACCTAATTTCACTGTTCCTTTACAACGTGAATCTTCTCGCATTTACTGTTTTTTTTTTTTTTTTTCAACATATATGTTACAACTTGCAAGAACAATTTCCTTTTGCTTTTCATTATAAAAATGTTCATGCAAAATACTTCATTATTCGTGTATTTATTAGCTCACTTTTGGTTCTCAATTGTTACTTAACTACAAACTGTGTTTAATACTCATTTCTCTAAACAAATAATAATTCAGTACTAGCTTATCTTCTAAATTTTCATATAAAGAAGTATTATGTTATTTTTTTTTAAATATATATAAATGTTTATTTATTTAAGAATTAAGAAAATAATTAGAAAACCGAATTAAAACTCTCAATCATCACTCACCTCTAAATTTACCCCAATGTATAGTCATCACATTAGGATATATCACAATGACCTTATATAATTTTAAGTTTAAAAAAAAAAAATGCCTCATGCAATTTGATGATCATAATTCACAAGGTGATATCCATGGTTTTGAGAATCAGACCAAGAGTTTTTAGAAATTAATTAGTTTAATTTAGAAAAAAAATCGATTCAATCAGTTTTTTTTAATGAAAAATAAGTTAAAAAATTAATAACCTTTTTTAAAAGAATTTCTTAAAAAATATATATTATATAAAATATATTATTTTATTAAATTTGAATTCAACTCTAATTTTTTTAACTCTTAACTTCATTTGTTAATAACATACGTAATTTTAACCAATTTGGATTGGTCGAGTGGTCAGCTCACTCGTCTGCTTAAGCAAGTGTCGGGGGTTCGAATCCCGCCTTGTGCATGCAGCAACCCATTGGCCAGTGACAAACCTTTAAATGGAACTCTGATCCGCGACGAATTAATCCTTAACCTGTCGGGTTAAGGGATACCGTGGGCAACCAAAAAACATACCATTGCAATGCTATAATCATAACTATAATAAATTTAAGTATGGATTGACCTCAATTCACGGTGATAATTAATACAAGATGATTTTATCTAATTTTTGCCTTCTTATGGTCACTATAATCTCATCAATAATGATGGCCATCCCTTAATGGCTATTGAGTATAAAAGCAATTAATTAGTATATATATTGAAAAGCCTTCTGATAATGAAAGAAACTTAGGTAAGAAATATGAAATGAAATAACATCGAGTTAGTATGGTAGGTGGCGCATAAAGATAGAGAGATCCCCTGGTTCTGTTCCTGTGCATAGTACCAGTTATGTGTACCATTCCTCCTCCGTGATTATATCAAGGTAGAAATTTAGGTGCAGTCGAATTTACGTGAAGTTGATAATTGAAGGTCTTGTTAGATGAAAATTTAGTCAAATCAGTCAAATCATCTAACGATTCTCAGCTATCAACTTCACGTGAAGTCTCAACTTCACGTAAAGTCCACTACACTTGAGTTTCCACCTTATAATAATATATTATGTTCCACGTTCTCATCATCAACTGCCTCAGCTCTTTTTGCTTCGCTCCATATGATTATATTTGTTATTGTTTCCACTCCACATTCCACAACCTTCCCTCTCTACCACATATTCATATCATATACCTGATTTCTCACGTAAAATTATTTTTTTATAAATAATAATTATTAACATATGAATAAATATTATATTGAGTAATTTAATTAAATTCATTAATATCTCTGACAATTCTTAGAACTTGTTTAATAAGTATTGTTAAATTGTTAAATTTTTTTTTTTATTTTTTAGCGTGTTACAAATTTGTAATAATAAAAATAAAAATAATAGAAAAAATAAAATAATATATTTTTTGTACAAATTTAAAATATTTTATATTATGTAATAGTAATAACAATAATATATTTATTGTCAAAGTAATAAGTTTTATTTATTTTTAAGATTTTATCATTAATCATGAAAAATATAAAAAAATTTTAAGTCAAATATTTTGTAGTTAAAATATTAAAATAAATCAAATTTATTATATTATTAATAAATATATATTTTATATTATTATTACTAATATATATAATTATAATAATAATTATTATTAAAAAATATTTTTGTCAAATGAACTAAAATGTATGTTATTTAATTATTATAAAAAATATATATATTTTAAAATACTCTTTATTTTTAAAATATACACTTTTTTCTCTTGCAACAATTAAATACCATATACACTTTGTTTCCTCTCTAGTTAATAATAATAATAATAATAATAATAATAATAATAATAATAATAATAATAATAATAATAATTCCCCTTTTCATTATTTTGTTTTCCAAGGAGAAATTATTGTATTCCACTATATTTGCCGTTTGTCTTTCATCATCAGCACATAGGAAGGAAGGAAGGAAGAGAGAAATGCCGAACGAATCACTTTTTGAATATTGAAACTATTTAAGTGCTTATTACGACGGGAAAGTGTGGCAAGTGGATATATACCTTACTTTTAAATCTTTAATTCGATTTTTTTTAAGTACTTACTGCTAAAAATTCTTAATTAAAAAGCATATCTAGGATTGGTTTTAGGGAAAAAGTGGGAGGCAAAAAAAAGACTGAAATTAGGTTAAGATGTATGTCATGCATCGCTGAGTCAGAAACTTACTACATATATTATAGTGTTTTTGGGTGGTCATCGAACTACCTTTAACAATGTGCATCAATGGCTTTATTTATCAAATTCACTTTATATTATCCCTTCCATATCTTTCTATTAGTGATTTCTTTTTATTAATCCTTCATTTTTTTCCCTTTAAGATTCGAATCGAATCTTATTACTATTAGGAACTTATCCATCCGAATCAATCTTTAGTAGCTATCCGTTTTAATATGCGTTCTATATATATTTTTTTTCTTTTTATTACCCTTCTCATATTTTAAATTCAAACTCCACATACATAAGAAAAATATCTAATGATTAAGATTTACATTTTTACACTGCTACATCAATTCAATATTGGTTTTCTATTCTTCATTCAATTTAATTTATTCCTCCTCGATCTTCATGATGATAATCGAATAGACAAGTATATAGCTAAGAATTTAGTATTAATTAAGTTGGCTAATTCATATGGTACACGTTTGTTGCACATGGCCGCTATATTTTTTAACTATATAATCAAGTAGTGAGATTAATACTCTTTAATTATTTAGTTAATTAATATACCATCAGCTGCTTTTGGTTATCTAATACGAAAATGTTTGGTAATAAAAAAAAATCAGACAAAAACAGTTATAACTTACCTTATTTAGCATTCATTAATTGTTACGACAATTAATTAATGTTAAATAAGGCAAGTTCTGTATGTTTTTTTTGTCTACCTAACATTATTCTAATATGATTTGTAGTTATCAAGTAGTCATTAATAATATTTTTAATGATGTAAAATGCTGGTCAGAATTTAATAAAGTTATTGAACTAAACTTTTTGATCAAGAAATTGGAAGATAAGGAATTCGTGTAACTACTATGATACATTCAATACAAGATCATAAAACATACAAGACTTTCGCTCCAATATATAGGGTTTAAAAACTTACATAATCGTCATATGCTAACTTTGTAACTAAAATTAAACTATATGCATGAGTGGAAAATGATTCTAGAACTAGAAGGTAGTTTGGGCAACTAGTGATCTTAAAAAGATAAAAAGCATCACACACAGAAAACTTAGTTACTTTTTTTTTTTCCCGGAAATCTTTATTTATTTTAAACATTGAAAACGTGTTTGGAGTTAAATTAAATTAACATAGAGCATTGAGTGTCTTGAACCAATTGTTTGGAAATTAAATGATAGGTATACTTAATTAGTTGGCAATCGTTTTTGCAAACGGAATAAGGGGGAGAGAACAAGAAGGAAAAAAAACCCTCTAAAAACGAGGAGATTAATAAAGTAAGAAAATAAAAATTTAAATCAATATTGAATAATTTGTAACTCAATCGTATCATTGTACAAAAATATGTATTTGGTGTTTCATAATTTTTTTATTATCTTACTATAAAAAAATAATTATTCATTTATACTAAGTTTTATTATTTTGATAGTTAGTTATTTAGTTAAAAATGTGTATTAATATGTATACATGTACACAAAAATATAATTAATAATTTAGTAACCGATATTTAATGTGCATATATCATTTATGTTTGTAATTTTATCAAAAGTGATTAGAATCTTATCTTCTCCATTTAACAATTCTCTTGTTTAGAGATTTTTTTTGTCTATGATATCTCTCAGTTCGGTGTAGCAAGAGTTAATTCGTTGCAAATTAAAATTTTATGTAAAGATTTTTTGTTGGCCAAGAAGTTTTGCTTTGCATGCGTGAGGCAGGAATTTGATAATAAAAACTGTACATCAAAGTTTTTTTTTTTTTTTGTAATTTTGGGACTTCATTAAAGTTTAAAGTTTAAACTCATTTTTAGTTTTGGGTTTCTAGGCCCAACAAAAATAATATTTAAGCAGCGAAAATGGGCCTCGAGCCCAAAGTTACAGCCGAAGTCAAAGCCCATATGTCATAGCGGGTGGGTGGTTTCTTATTGTTGGTGGGGTGAGGGAAATGTTCAAGTTTTGAATCTATTTTCCCTCTCAAGGAAGAGGGGCTTTTGATTTGTCTCAGCATTGAACGCCACCCAAGTGTTCGTTGAAATGCCGCAAAAGAAAGATGCCACAATCACCCACCAACTTCGAAGGTCTTCAAGATTCCTTCAAGAAAACAACGATCAGCTTCCCCCAACAACTCCTCGAAGGTCTCCTAGGTTCCTCAGCCACAACCCCACAACACCTATCGCTTCTAAGCTCAAAGATTCTTCAAAGAAACCTTCCAATCAGAGAAAACCAATTGAATATTGCTCCCGAAACACCAGAGGTTGTACCACTCTGTTGAGAAGATCTCCCAGATTCGTCGAAGGGGAAGTCTCTACTGCGACGCAGCAAAACGACGGGAAAGAGAGCAGAAACGACAAACCCTCGGTGTCCGAGGCGAAGGTGGAGAAAAAACATGTGGTTTGCGGTATTGCGAGTGTGGAAGTTTCTGATGTAAGGAAGAATGAAGGTGGAGAGAAGGCAAAGAGGAAGAAGAGAAAGCGTGGCAAAGAGACAGCGGAAGGGTGGTCCAAGGAACAAGAATTGGCACTGCAAAGAGCATTCTTTTCTGTGAAACCAAGCCCCCATTTTTGGAAAAACGTTTCTAAAATGGTATATGCTTTTTATCGTTTTTTCACACTCTTTTGATCCTTAACAGTTCAAAGATCTTATGTGTTTGTGTTGGCTTGGTTCCTCCGTTTTCAATTTTATCATTAGGGTTACAGGTATGAAATTTTTCAGCGGAAACATATTTTTGTTAAAAACAAATATAATGCTATCAAAGTCATCAAGAACCTGCATGTTCTTTGACAGCTCTGGATAGAAGTGGGTAAATGGTGGTTTAACTTTTTAAAATTTTGATGACAGTTTTCTAAAATTGAGTTGTTGGATAAGGTTTTTGTGTGTATAATGTCTACAAAGAACTACAATTTTACAGTATGGTGGTAGTTGATGGCAAGTTAGATAGATAGATCTTCATGGCTAGCTTATAGCCGTCATATTTTATTCTTATATTCAGTGAATCATTGACTTCCCTATTGCAGGTGCCAGGAAAGTCTCAACAAGATTGCTTTGATAGAATTCATGGTGACCACATGACGCCGCCTCAATTGCATCCTCGATCAAGGGCAAGGACAGTTAAATCATCGCCCATTCAACAATTCTCAATCTCTGCTAGTGAACTGCTCAAACCCACTGATAAGAAGGTTAGAAGACCAAATATTCTCAAACTAAAGAACTGCATAACCCAGAAGTCTGTTGAGAAGCTGTTACAGCACCGTCTTCAAGTCGATCAAGGCCGCAGAGGGGACATATTTTCCATTCTTGAACCAAACATTGATTTTTCTTCCAATGCTTCTCAGCCTAGTGCAGCACTTTCTACTCCAACGAAACAAAAGGAAAACCAAGTGTTGCTGCAAAGTTGCACTGAGACATCATCTTCAAGCCATAAGAAGAAGCAGTCCCTTTCAAGATTTAGCGGCTCCCACGTTACAAATCTTGTTAGCCCCCCTGTGCTAAAGCAAGTGAAGAACAAGGGAATGCATGAGAAATACATCAATCAACTACGTTGTAGGGAAGCAAGGAGAATAGCAAATTCTGCAAGATTACCAATCCCTGTACCTGGAAAAATAATTCAGAAAGGGGATGTGGTTAAAGCTGCAAAAGTTGCCTTGGCTTCTGAAGCTAGAGATGCCATCAACAAATTTCAACAGTCCCAAGTCAATTTCATGGACAACACCTTTTTTTCTGATGAGGAAAACATTGACGACAATGTATAGTAGCCATTTGACATCTAGTTTTAGACTTTGTAGCCTAGTAGTCAAAATCATTTTTCCTGTGATTTTTCTTTTCTGTAGATACAACACTGCTGTTGTTATTGTTGTTGTAGTTAATGATAAAGGAACAATCCCTTTTCTCAATAACATTCAGGCAATGAGATCTATTGCTTTGTATTCTGTTATCATTTTTGGTACCAAGCTTTCGTGACAAGAACTCATACCAGGATGAATTCTATTTCAACTAATACCAGGGTTAGGCTTTGTATCCAACCTCTTTGTTCTTGTTGTTTATGTAATGCTAGGAAAATATAACTAGTAAAAATAATAATGATAGAGAACAGCCAAAAGCACACACTTCCATGGCTACCATTGCATGATGGTCTGATTTGCTTTCTGTTTGTTGATAAGTAGCAGTTTTCTTTTAAGTCACGGACTCTGTCTCATTATTCTTGATTTGTACTACTTGAAATAGTAGATTTTTGGATAGTCACAAATTTTACACCTCATTCAAGCGCACTAAACAATAAAATAATACAAAATTTTACTACCTACAAATTTTCATTGCAATTAAACTTAGGTTCAGAACCTTGCAATTATTGAGAAATCATGAAGCAGCAGAAAACCAACTAAGTGAACCAGGTATTCACACTATAATATAAATGCTTCTTATGCTATTCAATTACCAACATCACCACCTCCTATGCTAGAAATTACATATCTGAAAATCTGACAGAAACAAGAATCTTATTAATTAGTATTTGCATGATATCATCCCATTGTTCTTGCTTGGCCGGCACTGCATGTTACAGAATGACATTGACATGCAATTATTTGTTTAGAAAACAAGACGAGATTTTTAAAGCAGCCGCAAATTCAGGACCTTGATGGCACTTATAGGTTTGGCAAAAATTCCTCCTTCATCATAAATTGCTACTAAAAAAGAAAAAAAAAAAGATTTTTATCACAAGGGGAATGTAATTATGAAGCTTGCACTAAAGGGTAAAAGGGCTATGAAAAATGAAAATGAAATCATCAATCAAAGCCAACTTATTTGAACCTCATTCATTGAAACTACTTCTACTACTACCACCCTAATTCCTCAAATTACACAAGATGAAAATTGTTCTTTTACATAGGCACTTCCCCATCTTTCTTCTCTTTAGACACATCTTCCACCATAGCCTGCATTTTTGAATAGTGCTTGCTTAACATCTTCTGTGCTAATACAGTTTCTTTCCTCAGCGACCTAATTAAGACCATGATATATAGCAATTAGTTAGAAGAATAAAAACTTAATCGGCATTAAGCTACTAATTAAGAAAGAGTACAGTACAAAACAAACCTCTGAGCAAGATGCTTGCATTGAAAAATCATTGAAGCCGCTTATGACACATTGGTGAATTTCAAGGCCTAATGCTTCTAGAGTGTTCACTGTTGACAGCAACAACCCTGGCTTTGTAGCACAGCAGATGCTGATCCTTGTGTCATGGTCCCTCCTCTCAACATCAAACTGCAAAGAAATCAAAAAACAAAAAACATAACAGCACACAAATTTGTTCAGTTACTTAGTAATGAGGTAGTTAGTACTAAGCTAAAATTAAGAAGGGTGTAGTTTAGTTTAGTTTACCTTAGGGGAGTTTCTGAACATTACTTCATTTGGCTTTAGCTCTTTTGAAATTCCCAAGAGGTGTATCTGATTCTTTCCCTCCTCTTCCATTGTTTCCTCTTGCAACTTAGCAATCCTTTCTAGAAGCTCTTTCATGTAATCTATGGTATCTCCTAGAATGGAGGTCCTGTCCATCTATTAGATGAAAGAGTTTTAGAGAAAATCAAAACCTTTTATTTCTATAAATTGATTGAGACATAAGTATAGAATTTAGAAAGACCTTGCTTATCTTAGGGACTATGGACCTCAGCATTGAAAGGCGATCATTCAAACGCTTTCTTCTTCTCCTTTCAGCCATGAGATTCTTTGAGGGCTGCCCTTCAAGTTTCTTTGACTTTGGTACCTTTTTCTCTCCACACATTCCCATGTTGAACACTACAGCTGGCACCTCAAGAGCTTGTTGTTCCTCAACTTTGCATCTACCGCTGTTCCTCTCTTCCAAGCTCTGATTGTTATCATCATTACCAAGAAATCCAAGCTCTTCTTCTTCTTCTTCCACCAAAGGGTGGTTGTTGTTGTTGTTGTTGTGTTCTTGTTGTGGCAAAAGTGGTGGTGGTGAGTGATGAAGCTCTGGTGGGATTGTGAAGGCATCAAGAAATGGAAATGAAGCAGCATAAGAAGAGTCAAATCTGTGGTCTAAAGGTGTTGAGAACGAAGAAAATGAGGGATTCAAAGAAGGGTTATCATCAAGAGAGTCAAAGCTCCAAGAAGCAGAAACAGAAGCAGAAGGAGGAGGAGTAGTAGGGAGTAGATCATTGAAACCATTATTCCAACATGTTTCTTCTACTCTCCTTGGAGCCAGTAGTAGTAGTTCCTCCAGAAAACCAAGTTGAGAAAGCTCCATTTCTTCTTCTTCTTCTTCTTGAAGAGGAAGTGGTGAATGAATTGTGTCAAAATAAATGACACAAATGAAGGCTTAATAAGGTGTGTGTAGTTGAAATGAGTAGTTCTCTTTAACACTCTCATATTACTTTTTAAGCAAATGCTATTTATACATCAAATACTTCTAATATTTGTATAAAAATATTATTATTAATTAATTAATTAATTAATTAATTATGTATTTAAAATTTTTTAATTAACAAAATAAAAATATCTATATATTAATTGTTAAGGGAAAAAAATAGTATTTATTATAAATAAATATAGACATAGCAAGGTTTTACATTTTATCATGATTGATAGGAGTGACATATTAATTTTTTTTAATAAGTGGTTTTAAGTTTGAATTTAGCTGTAAAAATTCAGAGAAATCAAATATTAACATCTTTCATAAAACAAAAATCAATGACATTGCATTGAATTTATGACACATTTACATCATATACAAAACAAATTTGCAATTTTATTGTTGAATGTGGTGTGATTCTCCTTTAAAGTGGAATGACGCTCATTTTAACATTGATAAAGGCAATGACACGAATGGAGTAAAATATAATAGGGTTTATTAATTAGGGTCCCATTGTTCATCAAAAGAGCTATGATTACAGAATGTATTACAGGAAAAGTATAGTGTAATAGTACTTAGAGGAAGGCTTTTGGATCAAAATGGAATATCCTTCTCTCTCTCTCTCTATATAGCAAGGTGAATTAATGTTTTTTTCACCGAAATAATGGAAAATAAATTTTCTCAATTTTTTGTTTTATTTAAAAGAATAAAGTGTGAACTCTCACCGTATATTTTATAGACGAAAAAAAAAATTAAAAAAAATTAAAAAATAAAAAATTATTATTTATTCCTATTTCAAAAGTCATCTGAAACTGAATTATTTTTAGGTTTGAATGTAATTTTTAAACTCCTTTTAAAATAGCGTCTGACTTTTGTTGGTGCTGAAATACTGCCGTCTGAATTTCTCCTCCGATGTTTATGTTAACAAGGATTTAAAGCATATTTTTAGTAGATTGAATTCGGAATATATTTAAGGTATATTTATAGTAGAATCGATAACCTTAGAATTAGTTATTTATTTGAATAAGTCGAGCCACATTAACACTGCGTAGGCCAACCTTTATGAAGTCGAATAAGTCGCAAAATGTGATCTAGACTCCTACCCTATAAACTGAATTTTTAATCATTTTAGACCTAACTAAATTTTGGACCAATACATAAAGTCATAAACAACTCCCTTAATTAAAAAAAAAAATTAAAAAACTCTATTCCCAAATAATTAACCAGACACAATTTATTGTATTAAATCCCAATTCCTCGAAAACTTTGACCCACAAATTCTGTCTTTACCGAAAAAGTGTGTTGTTAGCAAGCCTTTTCTTTTTTTTAAATTCAACTGCCACATTATAAAATTGTTTATGCTTTTTACTAATTCAAAAAATTCATAAATTTTCCTTTTCTAAAAAAATATTTTATAATATATAAATATAATATTTCATTATATTTAATTAAAATATAATTAAATTCAGGTCAAATTTTTTAATCTTAATATCAATAATTTTACTAGTTTAATGACTAGTTCAATTTTCAGAATTTTAAATAGAAATAATAATTGCGACAAAAAAAATATTATCACTGGTGAATAACATTATTAATAATTATTAACATTCAATACTATTTATTAATAATATAATTATTGAACATCTTATTTAACTTTCTAAGTACAACAACAACAACAATAACAATTACTATTACTATTATTATTAAAGTTTTGCTAATAACCTATGCTTTAAGAGCACATCTTAAAAGTACCATAAAAAATATTTGGCTACAAATTATTGAAAAAAATAGTTTTTTTTTTATATTTTAATGCATTAAAAAATTTAAAATTTTTTATTAATATATTCTTAACATGTATTTTTAGGACACAAATTAACTATATTATTATTATTATTATTATTATTATTATTATTATTTGAAACATTAAAGTTCTAAATTATTTGTTAGAAATTTAAATTGAAAGCTAAAATCAATTATGTTAGAAACACTTTACATTAGGCGTTTTTTTTAAGGCTTAGAGTGTGTTTGTCTTAGCGTTTAGAGAATCAAAGGTACGATTAATTTTTTTAAAAGCTTCACTTTTTGTTTTGGCTATATTTTCTTCTTCTAAACGCAAATGTAATTTTATCCTCTGATCCAGGTTTATCCAAAGTTCGAAATTTTAACTTTTGCGTTCACTTTTAATTTAATTAACTATTAAAATTTTTTAATATTATGATTTTAAATGAGTCAATTAATTTTATAAAATTTTTATTAAATAAGACAATTTTACAATCTAAATCTTATTACATTTTTAACTTTTTACGTATTTAATTTACTTTTTGAAATTTCATGTAAAATATCAATCTTCTCTACCTTGAATGAATTTGACGTTTTCTAAGCCAAAATATATATATATATATACTACTATATCAAAAATAGGAACATTGAGAAGAGATTTTAATAAATAGTTTTGGAACGTGTAGTGTGATACGGAAAACCTAATTAGGATCTAAGATTCTATATCAATATATCATCATGTACGCAATTGCATAATTTTTTTTTTTCTTAGTGCAATTCCCTCCCCTTTCATGTTCTAAGAAGAACTTAAAAGCATGCATTTCCTCCTTTCCATCTTGGTGTAGACTCTATTTGGTTTCCCTTAGTCATTAACTTTTATTATGTATAGAGTTTTAAGAAACTTAGAGTAATTAAAATATTGTGCATAGAATTTAGTATTATTTGGAAAAATGTCCATTTCATTAACCACCATCATCATTTTTTTTTCCCTCTTAAAAAATTTTTCCTTGCTACTTTTTTCCCTCTCATGCCAGCCTGTTTTTTTGTTCATATCTTCAATTTTAGTCATAGTGTCTAAAGTGTACTTTGAAAATGGGAAGATTGTGACCTAAGAGCCTAAAAAATAATCAAAAAAAAAAAAAAAAGGAAACAAGGAGAGGGTGGATTTCTCTAATAGAAATGAATTTCGTTTAAAAAAAGTATTAAGTCGTTTTATATGTTTTCTTTTTCATTTTTTTATGTATCTTTTTGCAATGTTATTGGGGAAAAATAAAAGAGCTTAATAGAAGGTTTTGTCTTTTAATTTTAATTACTCAATATTCTCTAAACAGATAGATTCATTACACGTATCACGACTCACATAATAAAATAATAAAATAAAATACATAGTTCCAATCATTCATCTTTTTATATTGTTATGATTGAATAATCCTAAAGTTTATTTATTTTGAGGCATATGATAAAAATTTCAATGGTACGGAATCTAGCCCAAAATATTTTTAATAAAAATCTCGAAATTTTTCACCCAACTCCCGAGGCATAAAATGAAAATATGAAATAGTACTACTCCTATAATATTACTAGACGACAAAGTTATATGCATATGCATGGTTCTGGGTTTTGTGAAATCACATTATGTACCATCATACACTTCAGACTTTCAGAGTGAGAACATGGCAATGTGCAAACCCATGTTCATCAAATCATCATCATAAGCTTTTCCCCCTTTTTTTTCTTTTTTTTTTTTGGTTAAAATTGTTATTTATTTATCATCTCTCTGTAGTAATAATAGAAACACTATGAGTGATGGTGTGGTAAATTTTGCAAATTGCTCTCTCCCTCAATTATTAGATGTCTAATTAATTAACTTTTTATTTTACTAAAAATAAAAAGATTCGAACCTACCACCTCTAAATGAGTATAAAAAAAATTATATCATTTAAGTTATAATTCGTTAGCATCTAATTAATTAACTTGTTCAATAATTACTTTATAATTTAAATAATATAAATATATAATGATCATATCCAATAATTAAGATGGCCCAATTACATTCTTAATTAAGTGATATCTCAATCCAATTTGGCCACTGGTAAGTATGACCAAACTAATACAATTTTATATTCCACTACTTAATCTTTTATGTTTTTGGGTCCACACTCTATGTATATATATGAACAAATTTTTTAACTGGAATACACTATATACCGGTTCTCCAAGTTTTTCATTTTCAAAATTCAAATCTAAAACATTAATTAAGAGCCGAAAGTCAATTAGCTTAGAGTCTTTATTGACAAATTATACATTGATCCTGATGTATATATACATATGGTGGTGTGTCATCATATAAAGTTAATTAAAATTTGCTCATATGTCAATATCAACTAGGATACACCAGAATTGGCACTAGGCCCACAACTGAATTTACATAGCGTATATGTAATGGCAATATATATATATATATATATAATACTTTTTGTTTTTTATAGTAGTAGGGTGTGCATGCAAGAAGTGTTAGAAAACAATAATGGTGGAATAACAAGGGGAATTTGTGGGGATTTTTTTAAATAAAAAAACTAAATTCATTGTTACTTATATATATATTTTTAAAATTATTTATATTTTTTTGTATCATTACGTACTACTACAATGGATAATTAGAGATCAATGGACTAGACTTGTAAAACTGGCCCAAACGTCAGAAGGAGACAGTCTCTGATTTGGTACGTGCCTGGAAGTCGCCGTCCAATGGATTAGGCTTGCAAAACTGGCCCAAACATTAGAAGGAGTTTTGGTACGTGCCTGGAAGCCGAGTTATTTATTTTCTCCATATTTTTTCCAAAGTATTTACTTGCCTTTCTTCAATATTCTTTATATTGTTTAATGTCTTTTATATTGCATCTCAATACTCTTTTCTGTTTGTCTAACTAAGCCTATCAAACACTATTGTTGCTTAATCCACCAATCCTTGTGGAATCGACCCTTACTTACGTAAGGTATTACTTGGTACGACCCGGTGCACTTGCCGGTTAATCTATGGTTAGAAATAACGCACCAAGTTTTTGGCGCCTAAGTCAGCAAAGGATTTAGCAGGTTTTAGAGAATATTGGAACTTAGAGAAACCTGAGGGGTGTCAGTGTATTTATAGTGGTGAACCAATAACTACCGTTGGAGTAGTTTCACCTTTTAAGGTGGGTAACCGTCCCTTTATCTTAGGGAAATTGAGATATGACTCCTGGAAGTGAGTTGAGAGATTTTAGAAACAGTTACTTATTTGAATAAGTGTTATCTGTCAGCTATTTTTCGAACCCGATTTCTTTGAGACGGAGTCTGTGTTGAATCCAATCTCCTCTGAGAAGATCGGTGGACCGTAAAAACCAATCTTTAAATTGGGTCTTTTAGTGTATTTAGACTTAGGTCATAGTGTTTGGGTCAAGGTACGAACAATTACTTGTACAACAAACAAAATAAATAAAAAACATGTGTAAACATTATTTTTATTATGTAATTATGGTTGTGCATTTAATGTGCAGACAGTGATAATATATATGCAGGCTCTATACATACAATGATACAAGTCCGAATTTCTTATGAGTGAAAGGCATTGATCACTGAATTGCATTAATAGTGAGAATTGGGAACTGGATCTCTTTTTTCTGATCGATCACATACACATACATTATTGTGGACTCATCACATATGCTTTTTGAGACCCCTCTGTTCTGAAATGGTTTCATTTTATTGCATCAATTCCTTCAATGACAGATGTAAAAGTTGTGCATGCATGTGTACGTATCTCATTTCATTATTGATTAAAATTATTAAAATACTAATATTTTTCATATATTAAAAAATATTTATGATTCAGATTAATTACTAAAATTATTGCAACATCAATAATATTTTTAAAATATTTAAAATGCTTTCTAATATGTATATATATATATGAAAAGACTCTTATGGGAAAAAGTTTATTATGATATATGAGAATATCTAATAATGACTACATATTTTTTAAGTAATTCACATTTTTCTTAATATAATTATTCTTAGATCCTAATTATTCCATGTCTCTATCATCTCTCTTTCTCTCTTCTCTGCCAGCTCCTCTCTTTCTCTATCCTCTGTGGCTCTCTCAAATACCTAATATCCCAAAAACTAAATAATAATATTCTCATTTTTTACTCTATTAGGCCAATATGAATTTAATGTTTTTATTTATTTAATTGATTTTTTCTTTTTAGGTTTGAATAAATTTGTGCTGGATCATGTGAATCACTTTTCATTCTTAACCACTTTTATAAATCTGATAGTTATTATTAGATCTTTTCATTTGTCAGCATAATAAATATTTTTCTCTTAATTATTAATATATATATATATATATATATATATATATATATATATATATATATTAATTTTTTCAAATATAATTACCTTTTTATGATTACTATTCGAACAATTGTTCTCAAACAGGAAAAAGAAATTGATTATTGATAACAGTGTAATTTTGTTTTTATTATAGTAAATCAAATGTTTATATTTTGAAAGTCACCAAAAAAAAAAATGTTTATATTTTGAAAGCAATACAAATGAAAAGAAAGTAAGAAAGAATAAACTTTTTAAAGATGGTCCATGAAAAGAATATGACAGGACCCCAAAAAAAAAAAAAACAAATAAAAACAAAAATAATTTATCTGATATAGTCCTTCTGTTCAGTTGAGTTTCATGAATCTTTTAATGGATTTGCACATGTGATATATTATAGCATGAGCACTATTTAATTAATTGTGCATCCAAATGCACAGTAATAAAAAAAACATATTTAATAATATTCTCATCTATAAAAGTGTGGATAATTTTCCGTCTTAATTAATATAATCAATTTTTCTATAATTATCTCATTTTATTTTTTTTTTTGTTATCTTATTATCTCTTTTTATTTATGTACATTAAAAATAATTCTATCTAAATTTTATGTGAATCAAATTCTAAAAAAATTTATTTTTATACTCTTGATTATTACATTTACAATTATACGATTTTTTTTTCAAATAAAATCACGAACTAATGCTTTTCTCTTTACTTCATAAGTTATTTTAAGTTAAACAACAAAAGAATTAATTAGGCTATATATTATTATTATCCACGGTATATAAGTCTAACGACTTGATAAACATTTATAATTCACTTGCTTTAAAAAAAAATTATCTTAGCACGATTCAACTCTCCTTCTCGTATTAAATCTTGCCACCTTCTCGTTCATAAGTTTTTAGTCACTATATTTCACTGGATCTTGATATTATCCATGCCAAAAACAATGCCTTTTGGTCTCGGGACCCTGACTGAGGAAATCAAAATAAATTTTTATTTATTTATGAGTTGAAAATAAAAATTAGTCAAATGATCAAAGATTTTGGATTTGGGACTTTTCAAACAAAAGCAAATTTATATTTTTATACGTGTTATACATAAAGAAGCATATATATGTGTTACGGATCCAGCCCACGGATTTCATATCCGGAACGGTCTCCGTCCGAACTCGGTTACCCGGTCCAACCCGCTTCGCCTTTTTAAAAAGTTTAGAACCGGCCCGATCATACTTTAACCAACAATCAAATTCAAATATTTCTCTTACCTTAACTAAATAAGATAAGATAAGATAAGTACCATCACCTATATAAAAGGGAGCCCCCGGCCCCCTCAGGTATGTCATTCACTCTACTCATCTTATACTTCTCAGATCCATTCTGAGTTGAGCATCGAAGTGTCTTTGCAGGTACCACCCCCCATTGCTCCAGTCAAATAATCTGGCATCCGCCTCGACCCGCAAATTCCCATTCCGTCTCTCAAACCCATACCGGAGGCTTCCACTACATTGGCGCCGTCTGTGGGGACTTGCAACATCGTCGCGGAATGACGGACGCATTCGAGGAGCAATCCCCGAGCCACCATGATAACTCCCGAACGAGGAACCCAACCCTCGAACACCGAGAGACTACACCCCATGGAAGGATAACAAGCACTATTCGCCATACCCCGGCGCAAAACAAGGAGAACGGTCCCGAATGCCGATCCCCGAAAACCTGAGAGAAAAGGCAGCACAGATAATCCAAGATCTCTGTCTCCGAGTACAAGAATTCGAGGGATGAGTCCCAGCTAAGGAAAAACACCACGCCGAGGACGGAAGCCACGTGACCTCTCGATCACGATCCCGTCATGAAACTAGACACAGCAGATCGCTCGAATAGTGACACAACAGGAGAAACGATCGCAGCGCCTCTCAAGGACACCAGCACTGTGTGAACGGCAGAAGACACGACAGGTCGCCCGAATGGCGACACGGCAAGAGGCACAACCGTAGCATCTCTCGCGACCCGAGTCCTCGACACGACACCGACAACGACCGACGACATCGAGAAACCAAACGCACAAGAAACGACCACGTGATCATGGGAGCTACTCCCTTTACTGAAAGAATCATGAAAGCAAAACTCTCCAAGGGTTTTGACAAATCCATCGACATGAAGTATGACGGAACCAACGACCCCAGGAACACCTAACAGCCTTTGAGGCCATAATGAACCTGGAAGGGGCCCCCAATGCGGTTCGATGCAGGGCCTTCCCAGTGACCCTAGCCGGACCCGCGATTAAATGGTTTAACGCCCTTCCCAACGGATCCATAACTGGCTTTCACGATATCTCGGAGAAATTTATGGCCTAATTCACCACCACAATCACCAAAGCCAAACATCACATCAGCTTGTTGGGAGTTACCCAGAGACAGGACGAGTCGACGAGAAAATACCTTGACCGATTCAACGACGAGTGCTTGACGCCTGACGGTCGACAGACTCACAGACTCAGTCACAAGCCTCTGCCTAACCAACAGACTCATGAATGAAGACTTCCGGACTTGATAATACTATTAATATTATTATCTAGACTCCATTATAATTAGAGCAAGTAAAATAAATAAATAACATAATAATAAAATTATATTACCATTTATTTTACTTCGGAGTTCGAAGTCGACTCGTCAAAATAAAACTAATCGCTTTAAAATATTATTTTAAGAAAAACTCGCATTAGTGCAAAAATTAGAGTTGTTACATCGGTCGCTAAATGGCGACCAACTTTTTTTAGTCGCTAAATCGGTCGCTAAGTGGGAACTTATATTTTATCAACCAAGCATTTTAGTGACCATATTTTCATGGCTGATCCTAATTTTTAATTATAAATTTTTTACTAAAAGCCAACCCATAACAAATATATCTCAACTAACATAACATACTTAAACAATCACCAAAATAACTCATCAATTTAATATTATAGACAATAACAATAATAAGTATGTTCACCATTTAAAATCTATTAACTAACACAATTACATCATTTAAAATATATTAACTAACTACCATCACAACTACAATGAAATAATCACTCTTCAGACGTACGTTCACCATCTTCATCCTCTCCTATATTTGTTTCTCCACCTTCTAGTTGAGGAATCGAAATTTTAAAATTAAGTTTGTTCATCATTTGTTGAAAGCCTATGGTTATTGAGTTCAAGTCCTTTTTCAACCTAGTTTTCAAGTCATCGTTCTCTTCTTGCATTTTCTTTATTAATTCTTCATGTTTTGACCTTCGCAACCAATTAGATGATTGAGAACGGGAGCCACGATAACTAGGTCTTTTCTCAATTGCAGTGGATTCTATCCCAAGTTCATAAATTCTTTCCTTTTTAACTCCGGCTATTTCACACCACACATCCATCTCATTTGGTACATTACTTCCTTCTTTAGACGCTTTTGTGTAGCCTGTTCTATAGCATTGTTAAATTCATCCTGTTACCAAAAATAGAATGAGGAAAAAGGTAGAATGTTTAATTAAGAAGAGGAAAAAGAAAAAATCGGTCGCTATTCCGGTACTTTCTTGTAATGCACCATCTACATCACCGTCGTCATCTTTGCGCCTGACGTCGCCGGACAACACCCTTGCGGCGGCCCTTCCTCATGGCACTTCCCTCTTCTCAATACGGTCCTTTCTCTCCCTCCCTTCTTCGTTGCGCTTCCTTCTCCTCGTCGCACACTAACCTTCAGTCAGAGTTCGACATCACAGGTCACAGGTTGCTGATCGCAGTGTCGTCTCCTGCAATCGTCCTCCACTACTCTGTCATACGTTTCAGTCCAGTTCAGGAGTGTCGTCGTCCATCTCAGTCCAGTCTCATCGCCTCCCTAGCAGCCGCCGACCCGCCGTGTCTCACCGTCCAGCATCTCCGTCTTCCTTCTTTGTAGGGTTTTTATAATTCCAATGATTTTGGGTTTCAACTTGTGTTTATGATTCTGAATTTTTATTTCTATTTTGATGATTCTGTCATTCAAATTCTGTATTTAAGGTTCTGATTTTTTTATTCTATTTTTAAAATCTGTTATAATTATGTAATTATGGGACTTGGTGTTAAACCTATTTTATTGTTGATTTGTTGTTATTGATTATTGTTCTTTCTATTGAGTATTGTTGTTGATTTTTTGAAATTGTTATTGATTATTTGTTCAATCTATTTTATTTTATTGTGCTTCTGCTTCTGTTAATTTTTTTATATGATTCTATGTCTATAATTTTGATTTGGGTGATGTTAGGTAGCCAAAAAATAATTACAATATAAGAATATTACATAAAATTTTTCATTATCTTGATAAGCAAGTGACATTCACCTCCTTATCACTTATTACTTATCTTCCTTATCACCTACTATTTTGCTGCATGTTTGGAGTCATTAATGTTCTTTTCAAAATTAATTTCAGTTTCTTCCAAATCAAATTCCTAACATCTCTCAATCACATTATTATCCATTAAAATGCAATAATTCTCTCCAAAAAATATGGAAATTAAATTAAAAAGTTTTAACAACTTTTATTATACAACTTATATTTTACATATAGACTATTAGAATATAAAAAATAAAATATAAAATATAACAAAAATTAAAAATAATTTTTTTAAAATAATTATTAACTCATCATATTAAAATTAATAAATAAGCATACATATGAATATTAAATAAAAATATTAAAATAATTAAAATCATAGCCTATTAATGAACATATGAGATAATTTGAAAAATACAATAAGACGTATAGTTTAAAATTTGATAATATTAATTATAAAAATTTATTAATTATAAACATTATAGGTATAAAATTATAAATATTATGAATACAAATTATGGATGTTATTAACATGAAATTATGGATATTATGTGTATGAATTTATAGATGTTATGTGTAAATTTATCAATTGAATAAATTAATTTAAGAATTTAAAATTTTTTTAAATTCAATTATGATAAAATTTAAAAAATATATGTGTTAACTTTATATTTACATATGCAATAACTAAAAAATGATATGTGTATGGACGTAATATCTAATAAACATGAATTTAATTTTTAGATGTTAGTTGTATGTAATTATGGATGTTATGTATATGTACGTATGAATATTATGTGTATGAACTTAGTTAGTATACAATATAATTATAAATGCATATAAAATCACAAAAAAAATTAAATTAGTTTATTACCATACCTCATCAAAACTAGTGTGATTTTTCATATTATCGAGAATTGGTTGACTGACAACAACCTCGTCAGATGAGTCCGTCTGTTGTTCAAATTCTTCATCAGCACCTTCTACCATAGGTACCGTATTAAGGTCGAATTCAAATGCCATACTATTTGCAACGATAAACGTGACTTCTTGTAAAATTTCTTGACTTATATACTATTGTGTTTGCAATGGTATTAGAGTGATGATTTTTGAATGATCATAATTAAATTAATGAAAGGTATATATTACAAAGAATCAAGTGCAAGTAAATGCCTTAACAGAAACAAAGAATTAATGATTTTTTTGTATTTCCATTGATTGATATTAAATACCTTTTGGAAAACAAAGAATTAAGTGTAATTAACTCAATTAATGTATATTATCATTACCGTCTATTCTTATTGTTATTATTAATATTTAATATATTCTTAATTAAATATAAAAATTAAATTATAAAAGGAATATTAAGTATTGATACAAGAATGTCTAATAGTAAGGAATATGATATTATAATTAATATCATTAATAAGTAGAATTAATAAAAATATGATAAGTAGAATAATAAGAGAGTGAGATAAAAAATAAAACTGTTATTAAATGATATAAATGAAGTAAATTATAGAAACTTTTAGCTAATTATGACTAAAATTTTTTTGCTACCAAACCTTTTCCTTTTGATTTTTAATGCATATATTTCCGAACTCCAGCTTTATCTCTTGGTTTAACTACAAGTCTAGCTCTCATAGTATCTCAGATAGTCATAAATGTCACAACCGGTTGCATTTGTTGCACAAAAGTCCCTCAAATTCCTAAATCGAACCGAACCAAATTAAATTTAATTGGTTTAATTTGGTTCGGATCATCTAAATAAAAAACTAAATCGTACTATTAATATAAAATTGGATCAGATTGTATTTCTTTAAAAAATCGAACAAAAATCGTACTGCGAACATCCCTAATTGTGACTTGTGATGACTTGAGAATAGGGGTGAACGCAGATTGGATATGAACAACATCTCGATCCGATCCGTACTAAAATTATCGGATCGGATCTAATATCCACGATTTTTAAGTTTGGATATGATCCGATCTGCAAAATTTACGGGTCGGATTAGATCAGATTTCAGATATATCTGTAAAACATATGAATATTTTAAAAAGTTTATTTTTATTAAAAAATATCAATAAAATTCCTTTTTTTACTCTTTTAAATATGTTTGCTTTTAAAATATTATTAAACATACTTTTATTAAAAAATAAAAATAAAATAATACAACATATATGATATTATTAGTTGAAATAAAATATAAAAAGAATATTTAATTATTTATTTATTTAATTTTGTGGATTCGCAGATATGCGGATCAGATACGCAAATACCTATATGAAATCTGCAATTCGATCTTATTAATGTGTGAATCCGATTCGATTCGATCCGATCTGATAGTCTTGCAGATCGGATCGATATCCATAATTTTCAGATCAGATTCGGATAAATACCTCGAATATACGGATCAGATCCGATTTATGAACACCCCTACTTGAAAATACTTAAAAGAAAAATTATCATTCTAGCATTTATGTTATTTAATTAATGTATTTATTTAAATAAAAACTAATTATTTTATTACTACAAAATAAATTTAATAAATCTTTATTTTAACTAAAGCTTAGTTTTTAGTTTATATTGACAACAAATGTATAATAATTTATTAATAAATATACATACAAATAACTAATTATATTTTTTATGATGTTTTTTAGTCTAATAAATTAAGAATTAATCTATTATAAATTAAATTTTAAATAAAAATTTATGATTAACTACTAAAATACTGCATGTTTAAATCAAATTTAATTTCCTAGCCAACCCAAGGTAAATATAACTCATGGTGAATTTTATGGTGGTTTTATTGTAGTGTTTAAATTGTCTAATTTATTTTTTAAAATAAAAAATAAAATAAAAAATAAATTATTTAAAATTTATTAAATATTATTTATTTTTTTTTTAATAACTTAAGTGCAATGTAATAGCCAGCGTAGCATTTTCCATAAATCTTTCTCTTTTAAATTTGTAATCACATTCTACAAGCACACACAGGCAAAATCAGTGGATCAACGCCCACAATATTGTCCAATATCAGCTTCAAAACCGCCAACTTTTTGTCTTCTTTCCTACATGATTTTAGGGCCCCAGCTCTGTCATTCCCTTGGACATGCATGCAGTAACTAGTTATGTTTGTTATAAAATTATTAATTCTAAAATCTCTAATATATTTTTTTATACAAAGTCTTTTTTCTTTTAGTTTGGGTGAATTTTTTTTATTTGTTTTATTCCTTTTTTTGTTAGTTATAATGATCAAACTCTAATTTTTTTATCACAAAAATTTTGATCCTATATTATAAACAAAGTTACTTATTCTAAAAGTTAAACTAAATAAAAATATTACAATGTCTTTGCAATTTGCATGCAATTATATAATACAATATATACATAATAAATTTATCTATATAATATAATACTATTGTGTTTACTTTATTTTTGGAAAAAAATAATGAGAATAATAAATTATTCTTCTAGATACATATATAATCCATATTTTGAAATAAAAAAGTTTTGATTTTATAAATATTTAAAACAAATAAGAATATTTAAAATGAGAATATTGCTATCCTAACAACTCTTGTAAATTATCTAAAAGTTGTATCTATTTACAAACTGAAAATTAAGTTTGTTTTCTATTTTTTAATTTACTAAAAAACAATGTTATATGATTAATAAAAATTTATTATTTTTGGCCATTAATATTTAACCAACTCTAAATTTTAAAGACTAAATTCTAAATTTAAACTCTAAATTTAAAATTCTAATAGTATAAAAATAAGATGTTGATTTAAAAAATTTGTTAATATTAATAATAAATATTGGATCCCTAATATTTTTTTACACTAAAAGTCCGAAGTTCTTACACTACAAGAGTTATAAATAAAAGAAGAACTATACTTTTATATATATATATGAGAGGAACTAATTCTAATTGAATAATAAAATAATAGTTTTTTACTATACTAGAGAAGAAAACAGGATATGATATTATTTAAACGTTAAGTGATTAACTTATTGTGTATAGTTTGATTGTGACATTACTTGGCTTTTTCTCTATCACTCCTCTTTAAATTTATGGTCACTCTAGGTGCCCGAAGACAAAGTGTTGGTAAATATATCAGCTACATGATTAATAATAGAGCTAATATATATGGATTACATAAAACTTTTGTTGGTTTATCCTTTTTCTCAAAAAATAAAGGTTTAGTAGTTCAAAATATTTTGTCCAGTTACAGATAAGGTTGGATTGGATTGAATCGGGTGCCAATAAAACAACATTTATCTTGTTCCAATACAAGGTCAAAATGAAAACTAATTTGGATTGGTCTAGTGACCAGTTTACTCCTTCGCTTAAGTAAGTCTCAAGGTTCGAATTTTACGCGCCTTATGTATGTAGTAACTCATTAGATAGCGACAAATTCTTAAATGAAGTTCAGATAGACTTACCGTAATGAATTAATCATTGACTTATTGAATTAAAAAATACTGTAAACAACAAAAAATACAAGGTCAGAATGATAGGTGATGTAACTTGAAGTTCATGAAGCAAAAGGCCGCTTTCTATTCAGTTATGATACCAAATTTGACGCTAGATAAATGCAATAACCACATAGATCTTTTATCATCAAAATCAGACTCGTAATCTGAATTTGAAAAAGCAAAAACCCTCATATATTAGCACATGGATAAAATATAAGTCCATGATAAGTTAAACCTGCTAAATATCTTAAGATTCTTTCAACATATTTTCAATGAGAATTTAAAAGATTGATTAAAGAGATAGTGATTGATTGGAAATAGATTCTCTCAATTTTTTTAAATAATTGAGGAAATAAAGTGTGATTTTTTACTATTAACTTTATAAGTGAGACCAAAAATAAATATAAAAGAGAGAACAATAAAGAGTTAGAGATCACAATTTATATTCTCAATTTTTTTTAATAATCGAGAGGATCCATTTTTGTGATTGACTTTATTAACAAAGAAAGATATTTCAAGTTTAATAAAAGTTACATATTGAAGTGATCCAATAATAAATTTTGAATTTATCAAAATAAAAAACTCATCAAACCTGCACAGAATTTTTTTTTATAGTGTTTAACGGGCCGATTCAGCGAGCCAACAATTTTTTAAAAAGGCAAAATTGAAGTTTGTCCTCACTTATTGATTACTCATTCTCTTCCAAACTTGTAGAGCCTTCAATTCACTCCTTTTCCAGATCATCAATCTCTCTTCATAGTCTTCTCCTTTCCCATCACAAAATCACAGTTCCCATAAATTATTTACCTCTTTTTGCCTCTGCCTCTCTAATTTTACAATGAAATTAGTAATGAAATATTTTGTTCGAGTATATATCTAAATAAGTTCTTAAGAAATTTTATGTCGGACATATTTTATTTTCAAAAAAATTTTATTATGTTAAGGTCTTTGAGCTTTATAAAAGTAAAGTATATAAGTTCTTTCGTCACATTTTTTAAAATTTATTTATCCAACTGACGAGCTTGATTAAGGTATATATATATTTTATCTTTATAAAGCTAAGGGTTTCAATGTAATAAAAATTTTTTGGAAATGAAAATGTCCGACGCAAAATATTTTGAGACCTATTTGAATATATATGTATACTTATCATATTTTTATATTTCAATTAATATTTTTATATTATATAATACTTTTTAAAATAATTTATTTTAATATAAATATTATATAATATTATTAAAATTAATTTTTAAAAATAAAATTTTATTAATTTATTATATAAAATTTATAAATGATATATAATAATTATATACCGGGTCAAAATGATTTAACCCATTTTACTTTGGGTTATTAATTTAATTAGAATGGGATTCAAATATTTAAAATATATCCAATAAAATATTAAAATCGATCCTGAATCTAATTAAATTGACCCACCTGACAATGTACATACATTCCTACTTCAACAATATTACTTTATTTATACAAGTTTCGAAATAATTAACAACTGTATTAGACGACAATATGGGAGTAGTTGCAAGAAACATAAAACAAATATAAAACGAGGAGCGAAGAGAGACGAGTCATAGTGAAATTAAGAATATTGATTGATAACACCACATATAAGAGACACTATATATATACAATTTGTAAAAAGTATTAGATAATTAATTAATAATCTAATTTTTTATTTTAATTTTTTGGGTAAAGTATATTTTTTGTCCTTAAGGTTTGACAAAAGTTTTTAAAATATCCTTAAGTTTTATTTTGTTTTAATTTTGTCCCAAAAATTTTCGATTTGCATCAAATATATTCCTGACGGCTAATTTTTCAAAAAATTTAAGATCAATTCAACAACAATTGCATAAGAACAACCCCTCAATACAAGCAAATCAAGTATAATTTTCATGCATTATTGTTATATTGGTCTTAAATATTTTGAAAATTTAGCCTCCGATGGTATATTTGATGCAAATTGAAAACTTTCGGAACAAAATTGAAACAAAATAAAACTTAGGGATATTTTTAAAACTTTTGCCAAACTTCGAACACAAAAAATATATTTTACCTAATTTTTTTGAATCCATGTTCATATGATTTACAATTATTATTGTTTTTCTATATTTTTTAAAAATAATTAGGTTTTATGGCCAAATAAAACAAAATCAACGTGCTAGCTCTACTAGCTAGATAGCTGGCTATAAAATAATTAATACTCATTATTGTTAACTTTTTTTCAAGGACTTTTATGGGTTACCGGTTTGGGAAAGTTATAGTGACTAAGGTTTGAGACCTTGTACGTACGTTTTTCTAATAATATTAATTACATGAAGTAAGATGATCATGGTTGTTGGTGAGGGGATCCATGGGTCCTATATTCCCATATACGAACACAAATAATGAGCCCATAAAAGTGCCATAGAAAGACGAGAGTTTTAACTAACTATATACATTGCATTATTCACAATACATACACTATAATACATGTAATAACATGTATATAAATACGCCCTAGCTAGATAGATTCATGAACTTAGTTCACTACCTTCAACATTTGGATTAATTAGTAGTTTAATTTGGCTCTTCCAAAACTACTACATGTTTCTATCAGTGTATATAGTTTTGGTTTAATTTAGTGGACTCATTTGGAGTGTTTGTCTTTTTGCTGAATTATGAATCAATTTCGATAAGAAACTAACAGGATATAGTCAATAACAAGCTAACAAATATATTTAAATTGTATTTTATATTAATTAATTGTCATTAATTATTGATTATTTAAATTTTATTTTTAATAAATACAAAATTAACGATTATTAATGATCTCTTTTTATTTTAATTCACCTTTTATTAGTTATTATGCAAATTTTAATTTCTCTTAAAAAATGTCCAAACTAAAAAAAAACAAAACCAAAACATAAGATAATAAAAAAATATCTAAATACTAAAGAAAAACATACAAAACATAAGAAAAAGAATCATCTAAATCCTAAAGAAAAAAAAACATACAAAACTTAGAAAAAAGAATCATCCAAAATTAATAAAAAGAATATTCAAAATTTAGGAAAAAGAAACATAAAAAACTAGTTAAAAGAATCATTCAAAACCAAATAAGAGGATGAGAAGAAGAAGAGTCATTGGGTGACCGATGACGACATGTTGGACGGTGTTGCATACACGGTGGGGACTCGCGCTGGCGCGTTGCGAGGAGGAAGCCACGGAGGCCGCACATCACAAGTGGAGGAGTAGTCATGGATCAGAGTAGTTGATTGTGCGTTGCGAATAGGGGTCCGGCGGTAGCTATGTCGCAACGGATGGGGGCTGCAGCGATGCAGATACGTTGCGACGGTGGGGGCGACGTCGACAAAAGAAGGACGGGACGTGATGCAAGGAAGAGGCCGCGCAGCGCGACAAAAGACGCAACGGTTGTCGGTGGGTGGCAGCGTTAAAAACTGCGTGGAAACGGCGGGTTTGTGGAGGGAGAGATTTGACTATTTTCAAATAAATGGAAAAGGATTAGAATTGTTATGGATTGTTTTTAATAATGTGTATTATAAATGTGATTAGAATAAATGTAGAATTTTTTTTTTAATTTTTAAATTTTAATTTTTAAATTTTTATTTTTTTATAAAATTTAAATTATAATAAAATTGGGTTATATTAGCTTGTGCAAAAGTTGTTTCCTATATTTTTCCATTATGAATTTACGATATGGTTTGCGTTTGGCATTTTTCCTGGCATTGAATTGAGCAGCTTTGCAGTTTCAACATTTCTTGAGATGCACCATTAATTAATTGTATTGCTTTATTGGCTTCTCTCCACCTCCCATTGAGCCCCTTTTGATAACTATATATATAGGCATATGATTTGGTTTTGGCAAGTATATGGATTGTCATTTTTGTAATTAAGTGATTATTTGTGCAAATATATATATTCACATGAAAATAATAATTAAAATTAAAGATAAAAGATTGGCAAGTGAGTTCTGTGGGCTTGCCAAAACTCGCCAATAGACGGAGTGGGTTAGTTTGTCTTGCAATATATATATATATATATATTGGAAATGTTTAGTAACAAAAAAAAATCAGCCAAAAACAGTCATAACTTGCCTTATTTAGCATTTATTAATTGTTGCGATAATTAATTAATGCTAAATAAGGTAAGTTCTGACTGTTTTTTTGTCTACCTATATATATATTTCACTACTCTTTTCATTAAATTGACTCGTCATAAATAATTTTTATATACTTTGGGAAGAATTTTAAAAAATATATTATTATTCCAAAAATAAAATTCATAACTTGATAATCAATTAACTAAAAGAAATAATTGATAAAATTCATAAGCTTATAGAAATAATTTATTTAAAATACAAAAAAATATTTAATTTTTTGGCTTTTATATAAAAGACATTCGTAGGTGTTTGCTGGTTGGTCCCACCAAAGCCTGTGGTTAAGCGGGGGGAGTAATTTGGTGAGCATTTTTTTTTTTTTGGATTTAAATTTCAAGCTAATACAAGTTAAATAGGTTAGTTTTTAGCCCGTTTGTTATCTGAGTTATAATTGTTAGATGATTTAATATATATTATTTAAAATATTTTTTATATTTTAATTATTACTTTTTATATATGAATACCTATCTTGTAATTATTCTAAAATAAGGTGCTAATTGATGTGGTTATAGTTGGGTAGTAGATGCAATTACAAAATTATACAAAAAGAAATTAATCTAAAGGCTAAAAAATTGTTTTTCTTTTTCAAATACAAAATTTAAGGTAATATATATGTTAAAAAGAATGAATGAAGATGCAATTATGCATGCATGAAATAGAATATAAACACATAATGGGTTTGGGTCAATAATAGCTGTTGTGTATTGTAAGGTAAAAGAACAAAGAGAAGGGGACAAGAATATATGTCTCTTCAATTTTGCTTACCACAATTTGCGGACTCACCAAAGTTAGAGCTCCATCTTGTCTGGGCCGTCGGCAAGTGCCGAGGAGAGTGAATTAACTGTTAATGTTGCAAGTTTAAGGAGTGTATGAAATTAGTCCCACATCAAAAAAATCAATGAAAAGTGAGAAGTTTATAAGATGAGAGACCTATTAATTAACAAACTACTCTAAGGTTTTAAGTTGGATGTGGTGTCTTCTCATTTTATGTTATCTCACTTGAAAAAAATGAAGATATTTTTATATAGTATAATTTTTGTTGGTATGCTTAATTGCTTATATAGTATAAGTTGTTTTGTTTAAATACAAGACTTGTTCAATGTTCTTGATTTGAGAGATATAGTAAGCGACACTCAAACCTTACTTTTTGATTGTCTTCAATTGTGTTTTCAGTTGTTTGATCTTGTATCTAGTGGACTTTGTAAAATAATCTTCAATTCTTACCCAAATTTCATATGCAAATGTACACCCAACCATCTTATTCTTGAATGTTACATCCATAGATGTAAGCAACGAAAGAATTAGATTATAGTCATCTAGGTATCTTGCTTATACTTTAAGGTTTTAATAACTGCTAGTTAGTTTTCTGGTGAATCAAATCGAAGAGGAGTTCGATTTTGATGAAGATGATCTTGCAATATCTTGGTCCCAAATTACAAATAGTGGAATTAGATAATGAGATCTCCATATTGAATGCCAAGGATGATCAATGGCTCTTTAAGAGTTTCAAAAGTAATAGAAAATGAACGAAAAATAAATTTATGCAGTAAAGAGTGTGTGATATAGAAACAAAAAAGATAACTTGTAATTGAAGAAAACTAAACAACTTGTGTATTTCATATTATTCAATCATACACCGAGTACTTATACCTGTTAATGTTTCAAGTGTGAGGAGTATTGAAATTGGTCCCACATCAAAGAAAGTAAGGAAGAGTGAGAAGTTTATAAGATGAGAGACCCATTAACTTGACACTCTAAGGTTTTGAGTTGGATGTGCTATTTTCTCATCTTATGTTATCTCATTTGAGAGAGCTCCCTAGACAAGAGAGAGAGAATAACAAACTCTCTAACAACTCTCATAATTGAATAAGTCACTCTAACTAACTAGTTTTTCATACATACATATATATATATATATACACGCAAAAGATATAAGATTAATCAATTATGTTAGGTATATATTAAAATTAATTTGTCACTAAAATTAATTTTTAGTATAAAATATAATATATATATATATATATATATATATATATATATAATAAAAATGAGTAAAATAACACATATATATTATATAAATACATAATTATTTAATTTAGTGTCTGACTTTAGTGTATCCATATTATTTTTAAGGATCAATATATTAAATTTCTACACAGATGGATAAATAATTCAAAGAACCCTACTATATTCATGTGAAATCTTGGGCTAGCTCATGGCTAAAGATGCCAATATGTATTCATTATTAAACTTTTAAGAAGTCAATGTTTAGTTATTATATTTTTCACTACTTGGGGATGATTCTCTTTTGTGTGAACTACTGTGGAGAATGAACCAAAGAGGTGATACAACAAGTGGCCACAAGAAACCCTTGAAAATGATCCTACAAAGCGAAATAGTAATAATAATAATAATAATAATAATAATAATAATAATAATAATAATAATAATAATAATAATAATAATCAATTAATTATCTTGTCGTAGCTTATGATTTCATCCAACTTGCTCGGAATTAGTTAGAACTTTAGTGTTGATTTTCAACAATGTTTACCAATGTTCACACAACTAGACACACATTATTTTGCTAAAAGCAAAAGCCAATGCAAGTGTGTGTGATTTTGTATTTAGCTATCATTTTAATTTGTTTTATTTGTTGAATGCTGATGTGATATATCGCAATTCAAAGAAATCAATGATCACTTATTCATTTCACACCATGGAAATAGTTAGGGTGTGCATGCCCGATCCGGTTCGAAGATCCGTCCCGACTCCGAACATTTTAAGGGTTAATTTCGGGTGATTTTATTGGGTTTAGGGTCGGGTAAATGTCTCAAAAATAGACTCTACCATTATTTCGGGTCGGGTCCGGATCATGACTCGGGTCACTCGAAATCGGCCTGGTGACCCGGTCATCATACACAATTGATATTTTGTGTATTAGCGATGGATGATAGCTATTCTTACGTGGAATTTAAGTATTGTAAACCTTAATATTTTGTAAGACTATAAGTTAATGTTTTATGTTTAAAATGCATAAGATTTTAGACTAATTAATACATAATATTGTGTTATTTGTATTGATTTAAATATTTTGTGTTATTAGACAATATTAGTATTGATTATGGTTTTGCTTTAATTTTAGAGAAAAATTGGTTTTTGTTATATTTTTCTAAGTAAATTTTATCATGTCAAATAATGGTTGGAGTTTTAAAAATTTGGATATTTTCACATGCTAGCTTATAAGAAGGTATCAAGGTAATGTAATGTTAATGGCTCGGTTTTCACCCGGTATAATTGTGGCCCGAAAGTGTATATGTTTCATCGGGTCTAGGATCGGGTTCGGGTCTAATAAATAGACCCGGTATATATTTCGGGCCGAATCTAGATCACATCAAACCCGGTTTCATCCGACCCATACACACCCCTAGAAATAGTGGTATTTATGGGTTTTGAAATTTAATCAATCTCTTATGGTTCAGTGTAATCACACTCACTCACCTTTCCTTCCATTGATTATTAGTACACTAATACGCCATAATCTACTTAATTTTATGTAGTTACCAAAAATACTCATTTTTTCTCCTTTATTTTCCAGTCCAAAACAAGTAATATATATATAAAAAAATTCACATGCCAAATTAATTTCTTAAGCAAATCTTGAGAACGTGATGTTACATTACACATTAATAATTTCAAGATGAGAGATCATGATAAATTGACTTTCACAGCTTACTTGCATTTGCATCCAACATGAATTATGTACGACCATGTATATAAGTTCTCTTTCGTTAAAATAGATCAAGGTAATTGTGGAAAAGTCTAAAGTTAAACTAATAATAAGAAATTAAAAATCAATTCATAGTAGTCAAATGAGATGTGATGTAGGTCCTCTTAATTAATTAAATGTAGCATCTTGGACTCAACATTTAACATAATTAATTTGATAATATTGTTTGTTCTATATGGATCGGAATAATGTGTTTGTATAACTTATGCCATTATCCATCTAAGTAGAAAAATAGGCACATAAATATGTCTCTTCTTGACTCTTGGGTCAGGATTCCTTACAACATACAATATATAAGAAGGTGAAAACTCAGGTGAAGTCGACTTCACGTGAAGTTGATAGTTGAGAGTCGTTAGATGAAAATTTAGTCAAATCAGTCAAATCATCTAACGACTCTCAGGTATCAACTTCACGTGAAGTCGACTGTACCTGAGCTTTTACCATATAAGAATATAAATTATGAAAGATTCCAAGAGGAATATGCAGAACCTTGGTGGAAGCAATGAAGCATGCAAAAGAGACAGGGGCTACTGGACATGGAATTTGGATAAAAAAAAAAAATTGAGGTATCTAGACCTGTGAGAAGGAATAAATGTGGTTTCCAATTATGGAGAATCTATTAGAGGGATTTGTATTTTCCAATAGAAAAATGTGAAGAGAATATATTCCCTGGTTCATACTTATTTTTTTTTTTAATCAGATAAATTGGACCATTCCCAATTTTTGGTATTATAATATTTTAACATTATTTAAAGAAACCAAAATACAAGATCGAAGACAAAGATAAGATGCCATTTTTTTTCTTTTTTTTGAGCTGTCAAGTGAAATCAATCTCCCACTGATGACGTAACTCCTTTTAGGAGCAAAAGTGGTGGTAACTAGTTAAGGAATGTTTTTCATACTAAAAGTTAGATTTGAACAGATTTTTTTTTTTTTTTGGGTTCCAAATTTAGTTTAAGATGTTTTTGTTTTTTTTTTGGACTGGAGGTAAGACGTTTATGAGCTTACTACTACTAGATCACATCCATATAGTTGAGTGGAGTGTATGTTTATATATTTTCTTTTTTACATTTTTATTACTATCTTTGGGTATTGTCATGTTTATTTGCTTTGGGTCTGAACTCTCTTGTACAACAATAGGCCCAATAACCTTGATAGGAATTTGGTGGCGCTTGGAGCCCAGATAAGGACGCAAAAGAACCCTAATTTAAAAAAAAAAAACCGTTAAGATAAGTATATGACGTAGATGAGCATTAATATAGACGGCTAAAATTTTTAAAGAAAAAATTTAGATTCTTACAAGACTAACTTTTAATAAAAATTGAAAAAGATAATTTTATACAAGTATAAATAAGACTTCATAATCTGAGATATGAGATATACAACAATAATAAAATACAAAATATTTTCTCTTTCTCTAAATATAAAGTTTTTCTTTTACTTCTCTTTCATATACTACAACATATAATATTAATAATATATTAATCATTCTTATTATATTAAAATCGTAGTAAATATTATTACTATATTTATCTAATTATATTTTTTATTTTATATTATCTCTTTCTTATTTATTTTATATTTATTTTACAACAAAACCCACTAATTTTGACCGACATTCCAGAAACAGAAGCAAGTCAAAAGTCAAAAGCAAATGACAGTGATTGTATCGTTCTCCCAAGATGAGCATCGCCATGAATGGAGGTTTTATCTTTTCTACTTGATCCTCCTGCTGCTTCTTGAATCAACGACGCCGAACCCAGTTGCACTAGATTACCCGTGCAAGCCACCACACCACTCTCACTACCCATTCTGCAACACCTCCCTCTCCATCCCCGCCAGAGCCACCATCCTCACTTCCCTACTCACACTTTCCGAGAAAATCTCACTTCTCTCCGACAACGCCTCATCCGTCCCCACACTCGGCATCCCCCGCTATGAGTGGTGGTCAGAGTCTCTCCACGGCCTCGCCACCAACGGCCCCGGCGTCACTTTCAACGGTGTTGTTAACTCCGCCACGTCGTTTCCCCAGGTCATCGTCTCCGCCGCGTCCTTCAATCGGACGCTCTGGTCCCTCATCGCCGCCGCCGTCGCTGTGGAGGCCAGGGCCATGTATAATGTTGGGCAGGCTGGGTTGACTTTCTGGGCACCAAACATTAACATTTTTAGGGATCCAAGGTGGGGGAGGGGGCAGGAGACTCCAGGGGAGGATCCCATGGTGGCTTCTGCTTATGGAGTTGAGTTTGTGAAAGGGTTGCAAGGTGGCGCGGGAATGATTGGGAATGAGGTGGTCTTGGGGGAGAAGAGTTTGTTAGGTGATGGTGGTGATGATGATGATAGGCTTATGGTGTCTGCTTGTTGCAAGCATTTCACTGCTTATGATTTGGATATGTGGCACCAGTTCTCCAGATATAACTTCAATGCTGTGGTAACCCTTTTCTTCTTTTGGTTAATTGGTTAGTTCTGCAATCTGTATTGTGTTGGGGTGGATTGATCCAATAGGAGGAGGAAAAGAGAGATAATGCTAAATTATAGGTGAAACACTTAACTTCAGAATGAGTTAGATTTAAACCAACATACATGGTTTATGATAGCATATAATGCCATTGTTTGAGTTGTATAGCTGACTTTTCCCCAAGGGGGAAATGGCTATGTTGCACAAATACCAATGCGATTATTGAATAGAACACAGTATGATGCCTAAATACGGCAATTTTATGAAAAGATTAGTCACAATAGGAAGTTGAAGGTAATATAGTGTTTGATGCAAATATGCATACATGAATATAAATAAAGTGTTTATGAATCGTAGGGAAAATGATTTGTTGTTGTTGATGTTGTTGTGGGTGGAATCGGATTGCAGGATTGGCATGCTTTTGGGTGAAAATGGTTCTGCTTGGTTGTGTTTGTAGGTTTCAAAGCAGGATTTGGAGGACACCTATCAGCCCCCGTTTCGTGGATGCATTCAGAAAGGGAAAGCAAGCTGCTTGATGTGTTCCTACAATGCAGTTAATGGAGTTCCTGCTTGTGCTGATGCAGATCTCTTAGGACTGGCTAGATACAAGTGGGGATTTAAAGGGTAAGGCTCCTTTGAGCAACTTATGAACTAATTTGATTGAAAACTTATAGTAATGAATTAAGAGCAGTTTTGTTGGTTATTACGGATGGTGGTTTTGAGTTTTGACTATTTAGTGTAGGTATATTACCTCAGATTGTGATGCTGTGGCCACTGTTTTTGAGTATCAGAAATATGCGAAATCCGAGGAGGATGCTGTTGCTGATGTTCTCAAAGCTGGTATTTATGTTTGTCATTTCATGTGTATTGGTTAATAGATAGTTTTCCTAAATATTTATTTCATCGGTTAAATTTTAGGTGTGGATATTAATTGTGGAACATATATGCTTCGGCATACTGAATCTGCCATTGAGCAAGGAAAGGTGAAAGAGGAAGATATAGACAGAGCTCTTTTTAATCTTTTTTCTGTTCAAATGCGTCTTGGGTTATTTGATGGAGACCCAAGTAGAGGACCATTCGGCAAACTAGGGCCACAGGATGTTTGCACCCCACAGCACTTAACACTGGCACTTGAAGCGGCAAGGCAGGGTATTGTACTGCTGAAGAATGATAAGAAGTTCCTTCCCTTGGATCAGAATAATGATGCCTCCTTGGCTGTCATTGGCCCTATGGCAGTTTCAGACAAATTAGGAGGTGGCTACTCAGGTATGATTTTTCTATCCGAGCATTATAAATTCTCAATTTTGATTGTTTCATTTGTTTTATATTTGTTCAAGTGATGGGATTATATGCTATATAGAGTCTATTAATCCTAATTGAGACAAAATCTTTTTATATTTGTCTTTGTCTCTCCTTCCAAACATTTTCTTTCTATTTGTCTCCATATTTGTGTCGTGCAATACAATCCAAACAGAACCGTTGAACATGATTGATGCTATGCGTGCTTCTCTATCGTTTGGAGGATCCTGCTGTTGCTGAACCATATTTTCTTGTGTTTAAATCGTAGGAATTCCTTGCTCCTCAAAAAGCCTATATGATGGACTTGGAGAGTTTTCTAAGAGGATTTCATATGCTCCTGGTTGCCATAATGTATCATGCAATTCTGATGATGGTTTTGCTGAGGCTCTTGAGACTGCCAAAAAGGCTGATTTTGTTGTTATATTTGCGGGCCTTGACATGGCTCAAGAGACAGAGGATCATGACCGTGTTAGTCTAATCTTGCCTGGTAGACAGATGGACCTTGTATCAACCATTGCCGACGCTAGTAAAAGTCCAGTGATTCTTGTTCTTACAGGTGGAGGACCACTTGATGTCTCTTTCGCGGAAAGAAATCAGCAAATTGGAAGTATTCTTTGGGTTGGATACCCTGGGGAAGCTGGTGGAAAAGCACTAGCCGAAATTATATTTGGAGTGGTCAATCCAGGTATGTATTGTTATATCTATAAAATATCAATGAATACCGTGTTTAGTTGCAAGTTTCTAAATTATTCTTGATTCAATGTTAACTGATTTGGAAGAGCTTAACTAAATTTTGACTTGAATGAAAGAAATATGTAATTGAGGGAAATTCAGGAATCAATCATTCCATTGAGAGTGTGAATAGACAATAAGGATGTCAACAGTGTTACCTGCTTATTTTCATTTGTGAATGCTGAGTCACAAGAATTTGAAATGACAGTGCTGTATGGATGACTATAAATCTACAATTGCTGTTGGTTAATTCTCAAAGGCGATGTCTTGAGTATGAAATTTGTTTTGATGCAGCTGGAAGGTTGCCAGTGACTTGGTACCCAGAGTCGTTTACCAACGTTCCCATGACTGACATGAGCATGCGAGCTGATCCTTCTCGTGGATATCCGGGAAGGACCTACCGATTTTATACTGGAAGTAGAGTATACGGATTTGGGCATGGCCTAAGTTACAGTGATTACTCGTACAAGTTCTTATCAGCTCCAAGTAAACTAAGTTTGTCTAAAACTATCAAACATAACTCCAGAAAGAGTTTATTAAGTCAGTTAATGAAAGCAGATTACAAATTTGATTATATTCGAGTCGATGAGTTGCAAAGTTGCAGCTCATTGAGTTTCTCGGTGCACATTTCTGTGACGAACCTTGGTGAGTTGGATGGAAGCCATATTGTGCTGTTGTTCTCTAGAGGACCAAAAGTGTTCGAAGGCTCGCCGGAAGCACAGCTGGTCGGATTCAGTCGAGTGCACACTACTTCTTACGAATCTACTGAAACAAGCGTTTTGGTGGATCCTTGTGAACACTTGAGCTTTGCAGATGAACAAGGAAAAAAGATATTGCCCCTGGGAAATCACATTTTGAGCCTGGGGGATGTTGAGCACACTTTTTCAATTGAAATGTATTGAATTATTGATGACATGTCAATTGTGTAAATTTATTGATGACATGTCACACAAATAAATGTCTATCAATGCTATAATAAATTTCTTGAAAACTGATATTTGTACTATTTTTTATGTACAAGTCTTGTGGACTTTTTTTTTGGGAGAATAAATCTTTTTAATTTTTTTTTTCAATTGATGTTATAAAACGTGATTTCTCATACATTTTTTAAGTGGAACAAAAGAAATTGTGAGAGAAGTTGTAAGGTGAAATGTCACTTTGTAATCAATTGAGAGAAAAAAAAAATATAGAGGATGTGTTCCCAGTACATGTAACAGTCCTCTAATAAATTTGGACATGAATAAATTTTGATGAACATTAAAGATTGGTTACTTTTAATGGATAGAAACTGTAACAACTAAGCCAAGTTGGAGTTGGTATAAGTGGTTAGAATTCAGGTCTTGGATTCATGGTCCTCATTTCAAGGATTTGATTTTTCTCCTATTCAATGTATATAAATTCTTTAAGGCACTATTTGGAGTAGTTGGAATTGGACCTTCCCTTAATAGAGACTACAAATACTACTAATATGGAGATTGCACAAACCCGAATACATAAGCAAGCAATTGATTTATGCAATTTGATTTTGTGGAGTTGGTGAGTCCAACACATCCTATCAATAAATATCCATGTACTTAACCCCTAACCCTAAGGATAAGACAATTTGTTTAATACTTAAAAAAAAAGCCTCAATTACCGCATGAATTTATAATTGAGACTATAAAAGGACAAGAAAAATGAGACAAATGATTTTGATCCATCCAACATACCAGCGCAGCAGCGAGAATATGTTGAAGAATGCGAATTGCAGAAGTACATTGTGGGATATAGTCGCTATGCATTCCAAATATTTGTATATTATTTATTTTCGCGTGAATTACTTCGAATTAATACTCAATTTGGTCTTTAAATTTTGAAGTTAGATTTAATTTGATCTTTAAAATTTTAATAGACTCACATTAAATCCTAAAATTTATAATCGTAATTAGCATGAATCTTTGAGCTGATTTTCGTTAACGATGTGTTGATTTGCTATATTAATTTGTTGTGTTTTAAATTCTTTACTTATATTTTATGTAATCGAGACCTATTAAAATTTTAGAAATTTGATAAATTTTCAAAATTTTTAAATTAAACTTGTTATTGTCGTTTTCGTAAGAATCTTAGAAAGTCAATCAAACTTATAAATGATGCAGTAGATATCAATTATATAAAATTTAAATAAAAAATTTAAATCTTAATAAGTTAACATAAAAAATTAACATATCGTTCACAAAAATTAGTTTAAAAACTAATACAAATTACTATCATAAATTTTAGAATATAAATTAAACTAATTATAATTTTAAGAATCAATTTCAGTTTGATATCAAATTTGAAGGAGCAAATTGTACTCAATTCGGATACTTCATTGGTCATCCAAATTGTGTGTTCATACTTGATAGTTATGCTGAAACTTGTTTGCGATTGTTGGTCGGCAAATATCATCATCAAAATGAAAAAGTCAAATTTCCTTTTATATTAGGGTAAAAAATCTTAATAAGCCAAGTCAAGAATCATGTAACGTAAATACGCCAAAGCGAAAATCGTTTCAGCAATAAGCCAAATCATATTTTTATATAATTCGAACCATGCTGGTTCGAATTCCATTTCTACATAATTCGAACCAGCTTGGTTCGAATTATACACAAACACATGTATACATGTAATTCGAACCAGCTTGGTTCGAATTACACACAAACACACGCACACACATAATTCGAACCAGCTTGGTTCGAATTACACACAGTAATTCATGGTATAATTCGAATTATGCTGTTAAAAAATTAATAATTTATTTAAAAAAAATTATTAAAAAAATTAATAATTTAAAAATTAAAAAAATATATATTTTTATTTCATACGTTAAAAAAAGCTAACAAAATATTTAATTACGAGACTTCTTTAAAATATTAATGAGCTATCAATTCGAATTCCATACAATACTTTTCTGTCCATTTTTAATAGTTCATGAATATTTTTTAATAAATTTTTTTAAATTATAGTACAAAAAATATTTTATCCTATGCAAAACAATTTAAAAAAAAATGGCTTAAAAAATGTTAGGAGTACTATAAAATTTGTAATGTTATAATAACTTAGGTAAATACATGCATGTACTCAAATTTTAAATAAAATACTCTACATAGTCAATAATAATTTAGAAATGAAAGAAAATATTTTATTCCATACAAAATAATTAAAAAATATATTTTATTCTATACAAAATAATTTAAAAAATGGCTTAAAAGATGTTATGAGTACTATAAAAGTTTGTAATATTCTAGTGATTTAGGTAAATACATGATAAAAATATTTTTTCTTTAATTTCTAAATTATTAGTGACTATGTGGAGTATTTCTTTAATGTCTTAAGTCATTAGGACATTACAAATTTTTATAGTACTTCTAACATTTTTTAAGCCATTTTTTAAATTATTTTACATAGAATAAAATATTTTTTTATGATATAATTTAAATAAATTTATTAAAAAATATTCATGATAATTTTTTAATAAAATTATTTAAATTATATGGTGAGATATTACATGATTCGAATTACGCATAGGGAAGTTCGAATTACTCTGATTCAAATGATATGGTGAGCAATTCGAATTCTATACAATACTCTTCTGCCCATTCTTGATAGCTCATGAATATTTTTTAATAAATTTATTTAAATTATACCACAAAAAATATTTTATTCTATGCAAAATAATTTAAAAAATGGCTTAAAAGATGTTAGAAGTACTATAAAAATTTGTAATGTCCTAATGACTTAAGACATTAAAGAAATACTCCACATAGTCACTAATAATTTAGAAATTAAAGAAAAAATATTTTTATCATGTATTTACCTAAATCACTAGAATATTACAAACTTTTATAGTACTCATAACATCTTTTAAGCCATTTTTTAAAATTATTTTGTATAGAATAAAATATATTTTTTAATTATTTTGTATGGAATAAAATATTTTCTTTCATTTCTAAATTATTATTGACTATGTAGAGTATTTTATTTAAAATTTGAGTACATGCATGTATTTACCTAAGTTATTATAACATTACAAATTTTTATAGTACTCCTAACATTTTTTAAGCCATTTTTTTAAAATTGTTTTGCATAGGATAAAATATTTTTTGTACTATAATTTAAAAAAATTTATTAAAAAAATTTATTAAAAAATATTCATGAACTATTAGAAATGGATAGAAAAGTATTGTATGGAATTTGAATTGATAGCTCATTAATATTTTAAAGAAGTCTCGTAATTAAATATTTTGTTAGCTTTTTTTAACGTATGGAATAAAAATATATATTTTTTAATTTTTAAATTATTAATTTTTTTAATAAAATTTTTTAAATAAATTATTAATTTTTTAACAGCATAATTCGAATTATACCATGAATTACTATGTGTAATTCGAACCAAGCTGGTTCGAATTAGTGTGTGCGTGTGTTTGTGTGTAATTCGAACCAAGCTGGTTCGAATTATGTGTGTGCGTGTGTTTGTGTGTAATTCGAACCAAGCTGGTTCGAATTATGTGTATACATGTGTTTGTGTATAATTCGAATCAAGCTGGTTCGAATTATGTAGAAATAGAATTCGAACCAGCATGGTTCGAATTATATAAAAATATGATTTGGCTTATTGCTGAAACGATTTTCGCTTTGGCGTATTTACGTTACATGATTCTTGACTTGGCTTATTAAGGTTTTTTACCCTTTATATTATGGGCTTGTCATTTAATTTAATGTATTTGTTGGCGTTATGTAGTTATTGTCTGATATATTATTTTCAACGAACACAATCTATTAATTAAGGAAGAAATAATATGATTTGTCCTAAAATGTTTATTATATTATTCTTTTACTTTTTTAAAAGGCAGCAAATGCAATACATCGTCCTATAAGATGAAAATTGTGATATGATTACGTGGGCACAATTTCAATCTGAAATTCGTAGTCCAATTTGTGTTACAAGATCACAAGATAAGGCCTTTGCTAGATTGCTTCCTTTTCTTTTGATCACAAAAGTGCAACCAACATTATCATATACCTAAACAACTCTAAGGCTGCGATTTAAGCTTTTCTAGGAATTTTACTATATTTTTAAAATTGTCTATAAAAAAATATTTTTTTTATATTTATATTTGTTTAAAGTTTTAAATCTTAATTTCTTAATAAGTAATTTATTTCCCTTAATCTCAAAAAGTTGGTATTTAATATTTCTATGTCAAAAGAATAAAAATTACTATATAAGTTTACTATGATATCCTTTAATTATTATATTTCTTGTCAAATAAATCTTTTATTAATATTGGAGATATTTTAAAAATTATGAATCTATTCTCGAGAATATGCAAAAGAGAAATGCTATGGGTCAGTAATTTTGGTGTTTTGTAACCATCAATTGACCATCAATAATGTTTTTATTGGTGTGAGATTATATTTAATGGTGGGAGATCACTCACTTTTATTTTAATAGTTAAGTGCTGGTCAAAAAATACAAAAGTTGCTGGTCTTTAGATTTTTTTTTATGCAAAATATACGAATGCATTTATAATTTATTATTAAAAATATTAAGTAAATGAGATTTAATTTCCAGCTTAAAGTCATAATAAAGATAAGCACGGCATGGGTATTAATTTATTAGTTGCTTAATCCTCATACAGTCACACCTAATGTGGGTCACATGTCCCACTTTTCAGAAATCATTCTCAATTCAATTCAATTTTGGTTCCTCTCCAATATTCCCACACAACATTATCATCCTATGGCTATTAATTGGCCATGTGGAACGTTATGAATTTCACCAAGGAACCAGATGCTGACACGTAGGTATAGTTGACGTGGAAGTGCCCCTATCAAGATGCGATGTTATATAATTGTTTGTTAATTAAGAAAACAGTATTTCTAGAAAGTGCTAGGATGCAAATAAGGACTACCCCAGGACCCAGGTATTTAGTTTATAGTTTTAGTACAAATTTGAAGACAGATTGTGATGTTGTTCTAATAGTCAAAAACCAAGTCCCTTGCTGCTAAATAAATAAATATTGTGCAACCCGGGTTTCATAGTAACAGAATAAATCTCTTTGCTTTGTGATTATTTTGGTGGAAATGAGTGATCCTAAGTATGCATATCCCTACCCTGCTCAAGGAGGTACCCTTTTCATTTCTTAGTTCTTATATTACTATATAGTAATCTTTTGTTTAGTATTAGCTCCTTGTATTGTTGTACCATATAATATTGAAAGAGAACTGCTTCTTTCTCCTTTTAAATTTTTATATACACTAGTTTCTCTCCATATATATGCATGATTTTAATTTCTGTTGTGGCGGAAATTGTTGTGTTGGTAGGTTATTATCAAGGTCCTCCAGTGATGGCACCGCCACAATATGCTGCTGCACCACCACCAAGAAGAAATACTGGCTTCCTTGAGGGATGGTAAGCTTCCCAATTTCATATTCTGCCATCTTTTATTATTAATCAAACATACGATTATGCCACGTATATACTAAAATTATAAAATATATGTTGAAATATAAATATACATTAAAAATAAATAATTATATATGTATTTATACATAAATATTTTTCGGCGTACGAATAGTATTTTTCTTCTTCAAATGATAAGATGAACCTAAAACTGTGAACAAGAAGATTGAGAATGTTTTAATTGGATAGCAATTAGTGTGTCTTTCAATTAAATGCATTAAATAAATGAAATTAAATCCTAACAAATAAGTGTTATATATCTTCTTTTTTTTTTTTTTTTGTGTAACATGTTTTTTCCTTCTTTGTTCCCTCTCTCAGTCTTGCAGCTTTGTGTTGTTGCTGCCTCCTAGATGAGTGCTGCTGTGATCCCTCCATCATATTCATCAGTTGATCATGTGAAATTATTCCTACTAAAAGAAGAAAAAAAATAAAATAAAAAAGGTTCAAGCTAGTATGCAGTTTGATATATATTTCCAGTTAGAATATGGGTAACTTGAATAGTTATATTAGTTTGGTTGGTTTGTGTTTGAAGTTTGAACATAGTGGTTTCCATTTTCCAACTTGGGTCATCATCTTGGTGTGGTTCTGCCTATGCCAGAAGTTCTGTAGTCATTTGATTTGTAATGCGGAAAATTGAACAGTTAATTCTTATGAATCTATTATTGGGTCGGTGGGTCCCTTTTGATTAATCTGATTTTATTTTATTTTATTTTATTGTCTGATTATGTTACATTGTTTTGAAATTCGAATTGGATTTGGATTTGGAATGTGGAAAATAACTTTGTAACATACCGTGAACGTGAATGATAGGGACAACTTTATCCGGGAGGTGATTTCCTTTTTCTAATAATAATAATCTTTCTTAAATCTTAGTAGTGGGAGAAATTGTTGAGTCACGCTAATATAATAATAATAATATATTATTGCATGGGATAGTTAATTATAGAGTTAATTAATATGCTCTTATATGTTACATGTGCTACAAGGACACATCTTAATATTATAAATTAAATTTGTTTTATTAAAAATATAAAAATGTACATTTTTAATATATTTATTGCATATTTATTTAAAAAAGGGATAAATTTTCGTTAATAGTAATTTTAATATATATTCTAAGAATACATAACTAAATTTTAAATTATATTAGGACTCTATAAATTAAACTTATTGTTTTTAATGACAATATAAATTAGAGTTATGTAGTTGAGATTAAGGATTTCTATTATTATCATATTTAATCAAGAGTAGCCTGAAAAATCAGGACATCCATTACTTTCGGTTGTGATGGTGCTTTGCTTTTAACTAATTTAACTAATTTATAATTATATTTAATTAATTTTATTTATTTTTAATTTATAATATTTAATATTAATTGCTTCTCATCCCAAATTAAAATTCTAAATGATACGTTGGAGAAATAAGGGTGGGAATAATGGAACTTTCAACAATCTCGATTCTTAGTATATAAAAAAATTTATAAAATATATAAAAGAACATCCATTTAGTATGAAAAAGAAACATTCTGATACTTAATAAAAAAAATATTTTAATGTCTGTCATAAACACCATTCACGTGAATTCACTCAGAAATATTTGGCTGGTTTTTGGTTGGTACCCTCTTGATTTCCTAGCATTGTTGTATATTATATTACACCAATTCTATACTACAAGTGTTAGTAGAATAAAGTGTTTTAATTCATGTAATACATATCACATTGCCTTTTGAGAATATAACAAAAGTATATTTGATGATGAGAAGATTATTAGAGGGATTATTATCATTAAAAATGCATCTTTGTTAAGTATGGCAATGCATATTGTTTCTTACAACTTTGATTATCCAAATCCACAAACTCCACATGTGAAGAAAAGATTTTGCATGCACACTTGAAGAACATCACACATGCATGAAGCATGATGTTAGAAAGGAAAGGCATAAGAGAACACATGAAATGCTTGGCATCATTATTGCATATTCAACTCTCTCATGTTTATTTAACCAGAGATTAATAGTGCTAATTACAGAAATTAAAAGCTGATATTCACAAATCACCAAAGCAGGCTTCATGTTCATGCAGCCACTGCCTTATTACTGTCCATTAAACCACCACCACAACCACCGCAACCACCACCACAACCGCCACACCCACCACTCTTATTCATGTTCTCACCTCCACATCCTCCACCACATCCCCCTGCACCACAACCACCACTCTTTACCATGCTACCACACCCTCCACCGCAACCACCACAACCACCACCACAACCTCCGCAGCCACCACTCTCTACAATACTTCCACACCCTCCCCCGCAACCAGCACCACAACCACTTCCGCAGCCGCCACTCTTTACCATGTTTCCACACCCTCCTCCGCAGCCTCCGCCACAACCAGAACCACATCCACCACCACTTCTAACCATATTTCCACACCCTCCACCACAAGCACCAGCACCGCAGCCTCCACAGCCACCACTCTTTACTTCATTGTTCCCAAAGCCTCCAGCTGAGCCTCCAAGCTTTTTTGTCAACCCTGCAGCATTTCCACTTGACACATTATTGATGTTTGAGTCCACTCCCTTCAGTTCTATCTTATCTTTTGCCTCATCTGAACCATTCACCTTCAGATCTTTACTCTTAGCAATGATGCCTTCAAACCCTTCTTTCTTCATCATGTTAGAAGCAATGAAAGCCAATATGATCCCAGGCAACACCATCCACTTTTCCTTAGCCTGTTCAATTTTACACACACAGGTTAATATAAAATAATGGGACATTTTTATGTGCATTCTTGTGTATATAGTAGTATATTTCATCTATATGCAATAAAAAAATTTGTACTTTTTTATTCTCGTATGTCAAGTTAAAGCATACTCTTTTATGGGATAATGTTTCTGACCCATATAAGATAGGTTTGACGTATGTCAAGTTGGTGCCTGGTGGAAACCAAATCGGATAAGTATAAATAATACATTTCTTATATTGTTTGGAGCACTCAGCACTTGTAGCTTGAAGAATATTTAATCAAATTGAATTATGTGCCTTCTTAGCATGAGGATATGGTACCATGACAATTCTTGATCTCAAGTCAAGCAATGCTACTGCTTTGCCATAAGGATCTTCTGTGGAGAATTCGACTGCGGTTAACAAGCCCGTTTCATTTGCTTGTTTCCCATGGTGCCTAGCTTCATAGTCTAGCTTTCTTCCTGGGAAGAGCTTCACCTGTACCAGAAATCACAAGAGTTAGTGATCAGTTTCTCATAGATTTCAAATCCATCACCACGTTCAACTTCACTGAACAAGGTTATCATGAAATAATATAAATCAGAGTGAGGTAACCCAATCAATGGATACACTTAAGCATGAAAATTTTGTTTGCCCTCAAGAAAGTATGGCAGACTTGTTTCAATAAATAGGGTCAACTACGTGGATCAAACCACACTAAAGTTTCCCTGCATGCCAATATATTTTACAAACAAATGATTTTGAATAAATGCATACCATCGTGGAGCCAGTAAGCTCAAAGAGATGACCATCATTTTTTATTTTCTTAAACAACCAGAGGTTGTTCATAACAGACCATCCATCTTCCATTGAGTTAGCCAGAACTCGAGTTTCACCAGAATTCATGAGGCCAACAACCTCCTTTCCTATACTTCCTGTGTTTTCTGAGTCCTTCAAATCCCTGCAATATAATAATAAGTGAGAGGGACCACTAATATTGTTTGTTGCCTAACCAAATTTTATTGGAAATCTTATGGAAAAACGATCGCATTGTTCGAATTGGCAGCATAACCATAAGGAATCAATGCATGCATTTATTTCAAGTAGTTCCTAAACTGTACCTCATTAGAAGGCTTATGAATGTGGTGCCAGTTTCATCTGTGGCATGAGTCCAGCTCTTGGCATGGCGAGCCCTAACAGGAAGATTGAAGAAACATGCATTTTTCGAAAATGGGGATGACCGAGTCATTTCAAGCACATATGGAGCAGAAACTGGGACAGTAAAGGAGATGGCTACTCTTAACATGATTGGTTTTGAGTTAATTGTACCAGAACTTGGCACCAACTCCAACCATTTCTCAACAGAGAGTTGTGAAACTGGGTCTAGATAGTCTTTCATGAAGAATGAAGCAGATCCCAATGTCTTTGCTGATCTTCTAATTGCTAAGCTAGAAGAAGAATGTGACATTAGCTCAAAATGTAGCTCCCCTGTAGGCTCACACTGGAATGATGCAACTCGTTTTTCTTTAGATTCCGACAAAATACTTAGTCTCCTTTTAGCATTAAGAAATGCATCAGGCTGTGATTTGGAAAATATGACATGAAGACCTCTTTCTTGTCCCTCGGGTAAGTTTTTAACCCCAACAAACTCTAACAGAACCTGGAAAATAATTCAGGCATAAATTACATCTACAAGAACGTAACTCTTAAGGTCGAGTTTATGCTTTCCCCGTTTCAAAATCTCTGCCAATTTAATTATTTAAACAAAGTAGTTAAGTGAAATATCCATGTATAAAGTACCTCCACGATTTTCCGATCTTGTAGCAAATTTTCATGTGGATTTTCATCTGAAGGAACAACCTTCTTGCGAATCATGGTAGATGAATAAGGGCTACTTGTGATAGGAGATGGAGCATTACCCCTATACATTGCTCCAGACTTCCAATATCTTGTACCAAATGTGTTTTCCCACTGTTTTGTTGTTCCAGAAAAACCAGTATCCAGTTTCTTTCCTTTAGTTCTGTCTGAGTCTGTATCATCATGTTCCAGTACTTTTCCAAGTGCTTCGTTGAGGTCTTTACAATAAGAAGCTGGATGCAACTGGTGAGAGTGCCAGATTAGGTCAATGTCATAAGTCGGAACACAGAAGCGCTTGATACCCTTCTCCTTGTTGCTCTTGATAAGATACAGGAAGCCTTTGTACCTGGCCACGGCTTCCCTGATAAACAGATCATTTTTCATGTGGAGTCTTGATACCTTTCACAAAGGAGAAATATAGGATCCATTCAGAAGATAAACATTTTATGAACTTCCCATGAACAATAATTGACCATTAGTAAAAGAAACTACAAAATAAAAAAAAAAATCCCAAAACCATTTGTTATTCAACTACAAATAGACCAACCAGTGACCTGTGGACTAATCTCACATTTGGTAACTATCTCATGACAGAAATATAGAGATACTAGAAGACATAAATCTGTTCCGAACAGAATACATATATAAAAAAGCAAGGGAAACATCTCTATCTTGGGACAAAATTTTCCTAAATTTGTGGTTACTCAAAAACCTGAGACAATAATAGAAATAGACAAAAACACGAATTCTCCATTACCTGGTAAAAGAATGGACTCTGCCTCTTGGCAGCTGAAACCAGATCATATTTGGTGTATTTTGCAAGACTTGAAATCCTTTCAGAGATATCCTCTGGAAGAAGGTTAGTCAAATCAACATTGTAGGGCTCATTAGGATACATTTTATTCCATATTTCTTCAGTTTGCCTGCTACAAACTCCTTCAACAGTGGAGACAACACCAAAGTTGTCGAGTATCCGACCGTAAAGTTCCTCACAGTCAGACTTGTATCTTACCTGTGGAACAGAACCAAAACATTTATAATTAACATCTCAATTCCATCAAATAATCAGGAACATGTAAATATTTTTCTGGTCTGAAACGCTACCGGGTTGAGCTTGTGACAGTGCCAAACCCATTCACAGTCAAGAGGAACTACCAAAGGCCCTTCAAAGATCCGAGACTGAGAATGTTTCGCGAGCAAGGGAAGCCAACAAGCATTGTACCTAGTTATGCATTTTCATTGAGTTAAACTAGACAAGCAAACCAAGAGTTTGAAGGTTAAATCCTTTCTCACAGGAAAAATATCAAACAGCTGGTAGATGTGAAACTCCATAAACAGCAAGGGAAACAAATAAATATAATTCAGAGAATGTTCACCTATAGATTGCCCTGTCAAGAGCAGAACCATCATAGAGGTGACGATTCCTATCTACAGCTGCAAGGAACTGAAGCTGCTTTTTCGCGGCGGCTTCAAGGTCCACACTTACTGCAATGTTCTGAGCTTTCATCCACTCTAATTCTTGCTGTGGTTCCATTCTCTCAATTCAACCTGCAAAACACACTCTCTTTCAGAAACAATCTGGTATAAACTTCAACCGTTAATATACTTTTTAGGACATATTAGTCAACCATATATGTCATCAAAACTGAAAATTTATCCAAGGAGAAACAAAATTGATCAGATTCTTGTGTTATCAGAAGGAATGGTACCAGACAATGAATGTGGCAAATTCAGATAAAAAAGAGACCTTTTATCACAATTCAGAAGTTGGTCAACGAGAAAGATTAGAGTGAAAAAGAAAGGGACCTAATTTGCAAAATCTTTGAAACCAAAACTTAAAAGTGTGTCCTGATCAGATAAAACACCATGATCATCCACTATGTATCAAGTCAATTGGTTTTTGAATCACTATTCACTACTACAAGAAATAAATAAATACAAATAAAAACAATTGACTCATATTTCTTTCCGTTAACGGTTACATACCTGGAAAGTGGAAACAACAAAGGCAAAAAAGGTGTTGGTTCTTGTACAGAAATTTGCTGAAGGAGAATGTGTTTATGAAACAGCTTCTATATATCATTAAATACATATAATATACAGAAAAATTTTCAAGTATCCGTCGTACCGGTGTTTCAGTTATTTTTAACCGTTAATCTTAATTATAAAAAATATATATAATATATAATTAAGATCAACGGTTAAAAATCACTGACACACCGAGATGACAGTATACTTGAAAATTTTCCATATATATATTGATTGATAAGATATAATTGGATTACATATTTATTGTGCATGCGATTGGCAACATTAATAATTGAGATATCATTGGGATAGAGTTGTACTTGTACTGCAGCTCAAACTAGTACCAAAATTGCACGTCAACAATCAAAGGTAGTACAAGTTTTTTTTTTGTTGCATATGTATCTCTCGGTCCGGATAGGTTAAAGATTAATTTGTCCTGAATTTGACTTTAATAAAGGTGGATGAGTTGCTGTATGTACAAGACGGAATTCAAATTCTTGATACTTAATTAAAGTTTAGTACAAGTTGAAGTAATCAAGTAGCTACCTTATCCAAAATTAAGGTGCTCTCACTTATATGTATACAAATATGTATATATAATTTTAATATGAGATTATAGAATTATTTATAATCTAATAAGTTTGATTTTTCATTGTAGCCAATTATTTATAAAAGTTACACAATTAGTTATGTCTCTGATATAAAAGTTTATACAAATGTAATTTAACCAATTAAATCGAACAAGTCTGTTTGGATTCAAGCTCAATCCGATCGAATTTAATTATTATAGTAATATATAGATAAATAGATAATAAATGAATTCGAGTAGCATAAACTTTGATATTGTAACAATGTCAACAAGAATCTTCATTTTTGAAAATTAAAAATTGCAATGGTTGTGGTGTATACAATTTTACTTTTGTTATTTTCTAAAACTTTTAATCAGTATCTGAAGAGTAATGATTCAGAAATTCAAAGTGAACTTCCCTTGTGTCGTACGAAAAGCTATAAGTATATATGTATTATATTTCCTTTTCTTAGCATCTTAACCATGCCATAAAGCACTTGTTAAAAATATAATTTATATGCAGTCACAAGAAACCCTTTTTGTCAATTGAAAACGTTCTTAAGACTAAATGAAAAAATATTTGCATATATAACAGTTTTTTTGATGGCAGAGATAGCCATTTTTGTTGATGATTCTTGGCTTCTTGCTTGGGTTATCAACAACCTTATTGATGGCAGAAGGTTGAGGTTTCCATTTGTTGATAATTTATATATACAAATAGGTAGCTAGAGAGATGCTTTATTAATTTGCACCTAAAAGAAATACTATCCAAAATTATGCCATGAAAACATGGATTAATAATACAATTCTCCTAAATTTTAACACATACAGTATCCTAAAGTCTACAAATCATTTTTCCCTCACATTTAATCCTTTTCTCTGCTTCAACTTGCTAGTGCCTTAAAACTCATCTAATTTAGACTCCTCTATTGGCTCAGCCTTCTCAATGGGGGGTTTTGCCAGATATTCCTCTTCAATAGTCTCCTTCAGAATAAGCAACCTCCGCATAACTATTGGCTGATTCAATTGCCTTGCTTCCCTAAAATCTGCTTCTTCCTTGTTCAGATTATATGCATCAAGCATGATCTTTATCCACTTGTGCAGCTCCTTTGGGGTACTTCACAATCACATAATAAATAGAGATCACAATATTTACAAAAAGAAGATGCATTTCAAAGAGTTTTGATTTCTATGCATTGTCAATGTAAAACACTTATCTATTTGATTGAATAAGTAGGAAACCCACTCACGTGTATAGAGCATCAGGGATCTTGACTTCATGTTCATCGCCGGGAGAGAAGGCCGTTGCCAATGCAGAAAATCGCTCCTCGGGGTCTGTGATGTTCAACAGATGCTTAAGTAGCTTGATTTCTTTTGGAGTAATACTCCTTAAGCTGCTTTTTGTGGCCTTGTACAATTGGTACATTATATCTTTCACCTGCATAATATAGAGAGCAAAGTAGGAGGAGGTCCATCTTGTACAGATCAATTTAAGAATCAGAACAATCAATTCAGTACATTTCCAGTTAGATCTTAAGACCCTGTATGAAACATTCATGGTAACAACACTTTAATGTTTTTAAAAAAGCAGAAGCGGCAGATACCATTAGATGGAAATTATATCAGCTCACGATGCGAACACAATCTACTTTGTTTGATGTTTTTAAAGCATCAACACTATTGGTTTGCATAATTTTAACAAAACCATTCAACATCAAACTTCACAATCATACCTCTTCCTTCATTGTGGTAGATTCTTTTGCTTTAGCCCAAGCACCATTGATCAACAATATCAATGAAGAATCAAGGTCCTTTGCCTTCGCAAGGCTTTTGATCTTCTCACAAGCTACATCAATAGAAGGAGAATCAAGGATATCATCAAACTTAGCCTGTGCATCATCTAACGTCTCGACATTCTCCAGAGTATTATCATACACACTGACAGCCGACAAGCATCTTGTCCCGAGTCTCGCAATAGCTATTAAACAATAAGTCCAACATAAGAAACAGGCAAGTGAGATATATCAAAAGTATGAGTTTTTATTTTGGCCAAAAATAATACGATTTCTTGCACTCTTATATAGTCTCCAACTTACCATCACGATCCTCCAAGCCATTGAATGTGTCTGCAATGAGATTAAGGTAGCGGAAGAATTCTCCTGTAAAGTCTTTCCTCCTTCGAGTGACTATGGCATTAATGTCAGTTGGGCTATCTTGTATCTCCTTGAGAAGGTCACAGTGTCCTTCCATTTCATCATCAATCTGCAATGCTTACTCCTGATCAAACAGAATCGACGAAAGAAGCTCTAAACCAAGCAAGTGTCTAGATATGAACACAATTTTTTCTATGGATTAATCTATACTTTCAGTTTCTGACAAAATACAATAGTTAAGAAGAAACATGCAAGACAATGAAATGATCTGCAAATATGGATTGAGTTTTTGTTTTCATGACAAAAGGCCAATAGTTTTAAAAAAATTAACAAAAAGAAATCTTTGCTTTTTCCAACTTCCATTCAGCAACAAAAGGCCCTATTCATAAATTCAACATTCTAAAGAGGCATCATTTACCTTCTTCACCCTTCTCCCCAATGAAACGAGTTTTTGTTTCATGGTTGGGTCTTTCTCCATGTCTGCCCTTTTTTGGCACCTGTTGTAGAAGTTGTCCCTGTATTTGTTCCATTCCTCCCTGAATACCAAATACTTCCTCCATTCCTTTGATTTGGTCTTCTCATTCAAGAATAAATCTATGATTTTGTCACAAAACTGAGTCATAGTGTATCCCTTTGCAATTTCAACCTCCTCTTGCTCCTCCACTTGAGCTGTCGACGCGCTGCTAGCTTGTGGACCTGAAATGGAATTTCGATTTTAAGCACGACCCGAAAAAATCACTCCTAGAGATAAAATAGTTTGAAAACCCTTCACAAACAGGACACAAGAAAGATATAAGTAAATGGACTATACACACTATTATTCTGCCATATAGATAGCACTAGTGCTCTACAGAAAGCAAATTATTAACAAGCTAATTTCTTACACCCTCAACGATTAAAAGTATACTAGAACATTCATGTTCCTCCACAACAACAACAACAAAGTGGCAATCACTTCATAGTATATTACTACCCAATTCAAGTAACAGCTTTATCACTTCAAATAGACAACAAAAAACTAAACGTTTTCAAAAACCCATTCAAGCACAGATAATTGAAAGAAAAAAAATAGCTACAAAGAAACCAGAAGAACATGCTAAGTGGGAAAATGGAGACTTACTGGGTAGAGAGGCGCATAGGAGGATATGGGGTTTGAAATTCTGGGGGAAAAGTTTTGTTCTTTGGTGTTTTGTAAAGAAAAGTGAAGACTTGGAAGCAGAAGAGGGAGAAGGGGTGACGTGGCAAGCTGGGGAGAGATTATCATTGAAAGGGATAAGGGTGGGAGTGGTGCTGGTGGTGTTGAAGATTGAGGTGCAAACCTCGTACCCCATCATCGTACTAGAGACAATTTTGCTGTTCAGTTTGGCATAGCAAAGGAGAACCAGGTAGCTTCGTTGAATCTATAGCGTATCCACTATCCAGCTCTTCCAGCAAGAAACACTTTCAAGTTTCAAATGAAAATGGAAATAGATTCTCCCAAATATTTTTTCAAAAGGATAATTTTTTTGTGAAAATTTAAGTGGAGTCGACTTCACGTAAAGTTGATACTTCAGAGCCGTTAGATAATTTGACTGATTTGACTAAATTTTCATTTAACAGCTCTAAAATATCAACTTTACGTGAAGTCGACTTTACCTGAGTTTTCGCATTCTCTTAATAACATATTTTCATAAAATGGAAAGGAGTGTATAAAATTATTTTTAAAAATTAATAGAAATAATATAACATATCTTTTAGATAAATATTTAATTATTTATGAGAATAAAATTTTATTTTTTTACATTTTTCTAATCTACCATTACATGTATATTTTTAAAAATATTTTTTTAATAAAAAATACCTTGTTTAGTCACTTTTAAATAATTAGATTAGAAGTTTTTCTTACAAGTAAAACTTAAAAAATATCTCTATAAACAATTTAGGTACGAAAAAAAATATTTCTAAAAAATCAAATGATACAAAATATCATAAAAGATTTATAAAGACAAAGTTAACTATGAAACGTCAATTTTAATAAGTGATAAACCATTTTTTGTGTTTGGTAAACAGTTTGCACATTTGATTAAAATGTTTTTGGCATCATAATAACAAAAATGAAAAAAAAGCACTTCATGACTAGATACCAAATTTTAATAATAAAAATATATATTAATGATGATACTTACAAAATAATCGTATTCATACCGTTATATATATATATAATTAATGATAAAAATAAATTTAAAAAATACGAACAAAAATTAAGTGTTAAAAAATGGTAAAATTTGACAAAAATAACCAATGAACAACTGAGTTTTTATTGATAAAAAAATATTAAACTAATAATATATTTTTTGAAATGGCAAATTAATCTGATTTTCAAATCAATTCTAAATTATAATTATTACCTAAATATTTAAAGTTTTAAACACTTTATTTTATTTAAAAAAAAAAATCAAATTCTCTTTGAAGTTACTTAATTTTCCCTCTTCAATTATCTAATCCAAACACATCCTAATGTTCATTATGTTTTTCTTAGGGGCGTGCATGGTCCGACCCGGTCCGAAGATCCGTCTCGATTTCGAACACTTTAGAAGCTAATTTGATGTGATTTCATCGAGTCTAGGGTCGGATATGGGTCTTAAAAGTAGACCCGGTCATTATTTCGGGTCGGGTCCGAGCCATAGCTCGGGTCACCCGAAATCGGCCCGGTGGCCCGGTCATCATACACAATTAATATTTTGTATTATTAGTGATGGATGATGGCTATTATTATGTGAAATTTAAGTATTGTAAACCTTAATATTTTGTGTTACTAGTCATTATATATAAGACTATAAGTTAATATTTTATGTTTAAAATGCATAAGACTTTAGACTAATGCATAATCTTGTGTTATTTGTATTGATTTAAATATTTGGTGTTATTAGGCAATATTAGTATTGATTATGGTTATACTTTAATTTTAGAGAAGAGTTAGTTCTTATTATATTTTTCTAAGTGAATTTTACCATGTCAAATAATGGTTGGAGTCTTGGAAATTTGGATATTTTTCCATGCTAACTTACAAGAAGGTATCAAGGTAATATAATGTTAACGGCCCGGTTTTCACCCTGTTTTTACCCGGTATAATCGTGGTCCGAAAGTGTATATGTTTTATCGGGTATAGGGTCGGGTTCGGGTCTAACAAATAGGTCCGGTATATATTTCGGATCGGGCCTGAGTCACATCAAACCCGATTTCACCCAGCCCATGCACACCCCTAGTTTTTCTGTATTTTACTTTCTTCTCTTAATATCTGTTATCGATCATTATCATCATAATTTTGGGTAATGTTAGATAGACAAATAAAAAAAACAGTCAAAATTTATCTTATTTAACATTAATTAATTATCACAATAATTAATAAATACTAAATAAGACAAATTATGACTGTTTTTTGCTGATTTTTTTTTGTTACTAAACATTTTCCCATCATTTTATTGTATGTTTCCTTTTGATTTTAATTCCATATACAAGATAAATGTCACGGTTATTCCTCTTTCATCGTTTTAAATATGACACAATATTTAATTTGCACACATTATAGATTGTTACTAATTTATCCTCTCTTTCTCTCCAATAACCACAAGACATGATGACACTTTTTTTTTTTTTTTTACTAAAGATAGGAGACTCGAATCCATAATTTTTTAATTGAATATGGAAAAATTATGACATTTGAGCTATTACTCATTGACCACAAAACATGATGGCACTTATGAATACATAGTATGTACACCTCCATTCTCTTTAAAGTTGAAGGTATCTCCGTGTTTGTTAGCGGTTTATTAATTTCCTTTTTTTAGCGATTTATTAATTTCCTTCTTTTTTTTTTTTGGTAACTTGTGTGTCTAGAGAATGGCAAAGCAACGTGCATCTTGCTGGCATTGCGTCTAGCAAGCCTTTGGGCAACTCGAGTTTCAGCAGAACGACACCCCTCCCCCTTATTAATTTCCTTCTTTTGAATTGTGTTACTAATTTCATTTTTAACTTTTACTTGGTCACCTTAATAAAATCTAAAATTGGAAAATCAAGCTGTCGTATACGTATGTAGTTTGTCCCTAAAGGGAAATTGGCATTTTGGCGTATAATTCGCTGAGAATATATTATATATAGTTTATGGATTATGTTAGGTAACTAATAATTTTTTTGAATAATATGAACAACTACCAATTAAATCAAAATTCACTATACTTTTAAATTATTCATCTAAATCTTAATATTAAATTAACCATCTGTACACTTAATGAAATGAACATCCGATATATCTATTATTTACATTGTTTAGTATTTTCATTGTTTATCTATACTTTTGCATAGTTTATTACTCCAATGCAAATTGTAAAGTTTTCTTTGTAAAATTGTTAGTTGGATTGAGAATGGTGATTTTGATATGGAAAAAAATTTAAAGACCAACAATTTTAATTTATATGTGCTAGTATTTATAGTTAATAATTTAATATTTTTAATTTGGCAGACTAACATTATATTTTTAGTCAATATTTTTAAATATTATTATTTAATTATTGACAAAAAATAATAAATTGTGTTGATTTTATAGTATTATTCTTTAATATATGCGTGTGAGTGGATACAATGATAAAGTAAAAAAAAAAAAAAAAACCTTTCAACAAAATAATAAAATAATAATGCTAAGAAGCTAATATTTTTTGGTCAACATTAACCAATTTTTAAATTTTTTATTTATTTTTAATTTTAAATTCTAAATTATAAATTTTTAATCTTTAAATTCTAAATTTATAAACTTAAACTCTAAAATTAACTAATATTAATTAATTAAATGTTAGTTTTCTATACTTTCTCAAAATAAAAACATGACATGTGATACTATATGTTTGTCTAAACGACCAACTAGCTAGGTTTTTAAAAACAAAATAAAATAGTAAATATCAATTAAGGTTGTGTTTTGTGGTTAAGTATTTTATTTTATTTTATTTTTTAAAAAGAAACGGTTGTTTTAGTTAGTTTAAAAAACAATAAATTAGTTTTGCCTCATGTCTTCGAACAACAAGGAAATGCCAAAATTGATTCATGATCAAAACAATTAAATTACTAGCTAGCTGATGCTAGAAAGTAAAGTTGCAATCCTAGATAGATATATCATTAATTGTTTCAGAAATGAAAAAAAGAAATTAAATAAATTAAAGTAGAAAAAATACGAGGAGTCAATGTATGTTTTATACAATGTATATAATGAGTTAAATTGAAATTAGAATTAAATTAGAGGTAATTAATTAATTTTGAGTAGTTTTCAATTTAAAATTTGAATCAAATCATGATTATCGTCAGTTATGGAATCAAATTAGGATTACCTCCCTCTCTCAATACGGTGTGAACTTCTTCTCTCACTCTCTCCTCGAAGTAATAGCCAGTATGGTGCCGCCACGGTTACTAGCCGCTGTCAGACATCGCGTCGACACTCTTTCGACTGGCGCCGTCGTCCGCACAGGCCACCGTACGTAGGAAGGACGCGCATACTGTGTGAATCGAGCTCGTGGCACCGCAGCAACTTGGACGTCCAGCACCTCCGTCGCAACCGGTTTGTGCCTTCTTCCCGTCGTCGGATGTTCACTTTTTATGTGAACGTGGATGGTTATTCTTGGGTGCTTAGTTGTAGACGATAATTGCTGGTTATGATTTATCTGACTATCACAGTTTCAAAATATTTTTTTACACGGTCATTTGGTTGGTAGCTAGTCATTTTATAAAGTAATTACGTTGTTATTTATACACGTTCACATTGGATGTTTGTTTTTGTATGATTTTGGATGTTTATTTTCTCAGTTTTCGTAGATGTTTATTTTTCGAGTAATTCAACAAGACCCAAACAGCAGGCTGGTGCTGGGATGATGCGAACGCGGGGGTTTGGGACTGCAATTCACGTCGGCGACGCTGACAGTTGCAGGTCACGAATGTTCGGCCGCGTGAGGAGTGACGGAGGTTCTTCCGGCGAGGGCGTTGGCGCAAGGAGGCAGAGCGCGACAGTTCTGGTCGGCAGGAACGGAGGCTACACGTCGCGCAGAAACAGCGGTGGGATGCAAGTTGCTGCACACACGGCAGGACAGCGAAAAAGGGAAATTTTTCTGCGGAACAAACAATAGAATTTTTTTGGGATAGGATAACGGTGGATGATGAAGGATAAATATAAAAGAATTTGGAGTAAATTGAAGGTAGATATCACAAAACTAAACAGACAAAATTCATCATATTCCCTTAATAATTCTCCCTCAACTTAATTGTTTATAGGAACATACACCTTCTGCTTGGACCGGTCCATGCATGGAAGACAAGGAAATATATATTCAACTTCTTGTGCCGATCGAATACTGAGGAAGCATTAAAGACTCATCAATAAGTCGTGAGATGATACTACTACGTGGATGATATTGATATATTGTTTGTCTTAGTAATATATGATTAAGTGATTAACTAGTTCAAATAGTTTCACATTAATGAATATCTCTGTAATAAAATGCAGCGTTAGACATATCTGTCTTGTTCGTGTGATGGTTGGTTTTATAGTGAGATTTTTCTTTACAAAACCAATGGTTAAAAAAAAATAAATGTAAAACCTAATTATTATCCAAATAAATTACTCATCTCACCAGTCACCACACACTAGTATAAAATAACTTATCAATATAATATAGTGTTATCAATTTTATACATAAAATAAAAAAAAAGTTATTGATAAGTTATGTTATAACTGGATTTTTATTGTATATCATAATTATTTATAATTCAATTTATTTGTTTTAATTCCAATTTTATAATAGGAAAATTTAATGATTATTATTACCAACTTAATGATTAAATGGTCTTGATCTTAATATCATTCATCAATTTTATTCTTATAAAAGATGCATTTTATATTTTAACAAAGAACATATTCATATATATGTAATTAGTTTTATAATTTTTAATATCTATAAAATACTCACGTACTAACGTTTTATTTTCATAAAATTCTTATAACTTTTAATTACTTACTCATTTAAACGTGAAAATATCTATCTTTTGCAAATACAACTCACCCTCTGTATTTTTCTTTACCAAAATATACCTTTTAGAGAAGAAAAGACAAACTTAATCTCCTTTATCTACACAAAAACAATTATCATGGTTATTTTATATAGGACATAGATAGTATAACTTTATTTATTCACTATAAAAAAGTAAGCAACTTTTAACAATCATTAAGAATAGTTATTTTAATAGAATATTTTTTACTGAAAATAGTTATAAAAAATATTTAATATTGTTATAAAAAGATTCAAAAGTACTTTTGATGGACACTTAATTATATTATAGTGAATATTATTTACCATGATTGGTATGGTGTCTATTAAAATATTATTAAAAAATATGGAGTCTATTAAAATGCATTATTGAATAAGTATAATGAGCCAATTGTCTAAGCGTATAATGTGTACAATGAAGATTTAGGAAGTATTAAAAATATGACCATTAGTGTTACATTGTCCTGCCAAGTTACACTTTTGGGATGAGTGATTTTATAATATGAGATGTTTATTATCCCTGATATCATTATTTTAAATAGTACGAGTGATGTTCATTTTATTCATAGACAAAAAATTTAGCCCATTGTACACATGGTACGATGGAGTCATTGGCCTCAAATACATTCTAATAAGACATGAATGATAAACTAATGGTATTGTATGATTTCTATGCAGAATGAGTAAAGAGAAAATTGGTAATTACGTGAGAGCTACAGGTCCATACAAAATAAGGAATTGATTGAAGCATGTTTGTATGATTCATATGAATAATACACAAGGCGTACCCATGCTATAATGTGTCAAATATAACAAGCCAAAACCATGGATGAAGAAAACAAAGAGGCCATTTTCTTCCACTTTCGATGAAAACGACCCCAAACTGGATTCATCAATGAAGACATCATTTCCATAGCTTTGGAACCACCGGCTTCCCACCTTATAATGCTTCCTTACCACACCACTCCCTCAGTTTTCGGAGCCATTTCTTAAATCCTAAATCTTGAATGATGGCTCCTCCGCCACCCAATGGTTATCGTCACGAAACGGTGGTTGACATAAAGAACAGCAACAAGACCACTCAACAAATAGTGGGTTTCAGCGGCGGTCTGGAGTTCTGGAACCTCACCTACACTGTGAGCAAGAAGTTGAAGGTAGAGGGAAAGTGGTCCAGTGAAGACGTGGACTTACTCCACGACATCACTGGCTATGCACCGAAGGGGTGCATCACGGCAGTGATGGGGCCCAGCGGTGCCGGAAAGTCGACGTTCTTGGACGGACTTGCTGGGAGGATCAAGAGTGGGAGCCTGAAAGGAAGGGTTTCATTAGATGGTGCAAGTGTGAGTGCAAGCTTGATCAAGAGAACTTCTGCATATATCATGCAGGACGATAGGCTTTTTCCTATGCTCACTGTTTATGAGACTTTGATGTTTGCTGCTGATTTTCGATTGGGGCCACTCTCTCTTGCTGATAAAAGGCACAGAGTCGATAACTTGATAGATCAACTTGGCTTATCGGTAATTACACTCAACTTAAAGCTTTTTAATTGGAATATGGAAGTAAAGGAAGTGTTAGACTCGCGTATAGGGAGGGGGTGCTTCACCTCGTTGTGGGATTAGAGGAAGCAGAACTCGGACCCTGCGAGTTGTGTTTCTTAAAATATAAAAAAAATTACCCAGAACAAGAAAAAACGGAAGATCCGAATTCCTCGTTTCAAATTTTAAATTCCATCAGCTGCAGATCGAACCATGCTATTTGTAAAATTTCATGACTAAAAAATTCGCATGGTCTGATTTGTGTACTCTGAATTTTTTTCAACTTTTTAAACACAATGTACTCCCATAATTTTAAAAAACATCAAAAATTACCATGTTAAAGTATATCACTTATTTTACTTCCATATCAAAATTTTTTAGCCTCAACTTAATTGATTGTTAGAAAGATTATGCAACGTGTATACTAAAATTAACCACCAATATAAAATATATGTTAAAATATAAATACACATTGAAAATAAATTAAACCACACATATATTTAATAGGTGATTTTGGTATACAAATAGTATTTCTTAACAAATGAATACATGATTTAATACATGTGACTAACTTTTCTTGTGCAGACATCCAGGAACACGTACATAGGAGACGAGGGAACAAGAGGAGTTTCGGGCGGAGAGCGGCGGAGGGTGTCAATAGGAGTGGACATCATCCATGGACCGTCCCTTCTCTTCCTAGACGAGCCAACCTCGGGGCTGGACTCCACAAGCGCACACAGTGTGATCGAAAAGGTTCACGACATTGCACGCAGCGGCAGCACCGTCATTCTCACCATCCATCAACCCTCTTCAAGAATCCAAATGCTCCTCGACCATCTCATCATCCTCGCCAGGGGCCAGCTCATGTTTCAAGGCTCACCTAATGACGTCACACAACATTTGACTCGCATGTCCCGCAGGGTGCCAAAGGGTGAGAACCCTATCGAACATCTGATTGACGTGATCCAAGAATACGATCAATGTGAGGTTGGAGTGGAGGCGCTTGCTGAGTTTGCACGCACCGGAATGAAGCCCCCTCCGTTGAAGGAGGGTGTGTCTGTCGAGCCGTCGCCGTCGCCGGTGAGGTCATCGCATAGGCGTGGGTATGAGGAGAAGTCGTTGGAGGTGTCTGGGACGTCTCAGGTGAGTAGGAGAGTTGCAGATGAGTATGATCACAGTTTGAGGAGTCCGTACAACAAGAATTCGCAGTCGTGGAGCAGCACCCACAGTGCTACGTTTCTCAAGTTCACTCCTTCACGACTCAGGAATAAAGAGTCCAAGCCACACAATAATCCTGGAAGGTAAACCATTCCCCAACATTGATCCATATAATAAAGTAAAAATTGAAGTGCAATTAATATCCAATAGAAATTTAGAAAGTATTAGAAATATGACCATTAATGTTATATTGTCCTGTCAGGTTACGCTTTTGGAACGAGTGATTTCATAATATAGTATTAGAATTCTAAATTTTTACTCTTGTACATTTGTTATGACAGGCATGGTTCCTCACCAGGGTACTACACATACTCAAGTGAGATTCTGGCAGCGACACCAACTCCTCACAGCAGCGACTATACTGTGAACGAAAACGACTATCTCACCCCAACAACTGGCGCCGCCATGCCGGAGCACCTGGCTCCAAAATTCACCAACTCCTTCTTCTCGGAAACCTGGATCCTGATGCGGCGCAACTTCATCAACATCCGAAGAACTCCGGAGCTGTTCCTGTCGCGCCTCATGGTACTCACCATCATGGGCTTTATGATGGCAACAATGTTCCACAACCCTAAACAGAATCTCCAGGGAATCACCAATCGCCTCAGCTTCTTCATCTTCACCGTCTGCCTCTTCTTCTTCTCCTCAAACGATGCCGTCCCCGCCTTCATTCAAGAACGCTTCATCTTCATCAGAGAAACCTCTCACAACGCCTACAGAGCCTCTTCCTACACCATCGCCAGCTTAATCACTCACATGCCTTTTCTTCTCCTCCAAGCTTCCGTTTACGCCGCCATTGTTTGGTTTGCCCTAACCCTGAGAGGTCCTTTCTACTACTTCCTCATCGTCCTCTTCGTCTCGCTTCTCTCCACCAACTCCTTCGTCGTCTTCATAAGCTCCGTTGTTCCCAACTATATACTAGGTTACGCTGCTGTTATTGCTTTCACTGCCTTGTTCTTCTTGTTTTGTGGATACTTCTTGAGCAGCCATGATATACCGGTTTATTGGCGGTGGATGAACAAGATTTCCACCATGACTTACCCTTATGAAGGGCTACTAATGAACCAGTATCAGACAAACATTACTTTTGGGCACACCAATGGCATCAACATAACTGGTTTTGGAATCTTGAATAATCTTCACATTGGGACTGAGGAGTATAAGAAGTGGGAGAATGTGGGAATCATGTTAGGTTGGGCTGTGTTATATAGGTTTTTATTTTACTTGGTGCTTCGATTTGGATCTAAGAACCAGAGGTCCTAGCTAGCAGTTAAACTCAACTATATATATATGTGTGCTTTAATTTGTGTGTGACCAAGTTATTAGTTTCCTTAGCGTTGAGTTATATGATACATATGTTGAATGTGTTTCTTAATTATTAATTAAAGGGACTTTTAAAGGGAAAGTATAATGAGCCAATGGAATATTTGTATAATGTGTACAATGGAGGTTTATAGAGTATTAGAGATATAACCATTAGTATTACCTTTTTTCATTAGCTGAATTTTTTGGGATGAGTGATATCATGACATGATGTTAGAGTTCTAGATCCGATAGGTCAAGAGTTCGATCCTTGGTGAATCCAAAACTGATGGTATTAGACCTCTAGATCTTTTGAGAATATGTTTATTATCCCTAGTACTCGGATGGTTATTCTAGATAGTACGAGGGATGTTCATTTTGTAACTCAATAGTCCATTAGTTCCCTAGCGAGACTCTTAATTAAATTGTTGTATTGTATTTGCAATTATACATATAATTAATACTACACAACACATCATTGTTGTAACTTCAGTTGTGAAGGTAATTAGGAACGTAGCATATCTAGGATGTCAACTTTTTGAGACGCGGAGATCTCTGTTTAAGTTTCTGTTCCTTTTCTTATATGATTCTCTTCCATTTGCCATATTGAGTGAATGTTGTTTTTAGGGCTTTCTATATGTACATAACATCTCTACCTCTATTTGCATTTTTAATATTGATATATTTATTTGTTGAATATGTTTGTTTAACCTGTGTTCTTGCTTTTTTTAGCTATGTTTTTGTGATTTTTGATGTAATTATTTACTAGATTAATTTTTTTTTGTTCTGTATTCTTAATGTAGTTATTTGCTACAGCTAATGTAAGAGATAAAAATTAGGATCCACAAAAACGGCAAAAAACATAGAACAGATCAAAATTTGGAGACAGAAAATAAAAAAGTATCTCCTGTTTTCACCCTGTCTTATTGACATCCCTAAGCATTCGACATTTTTTTTACAAAGATATTTTTATACACGTGTAAAACCTATATGTTTTTCACTTTCTATATATATAAGCTAAGTAATTGTTTATTTGATGATATATAATTAACAAAATTTAACGGTGAAATGTAGGGAATTAATTAGATTTTAAAATAGAATTTACATCAAAATTTAAAAATAATAACAAAATAATTATATACATATTCTTATGAAATACAACATTATTTCAATATATAAAAAAATATTTCTAGTAAGTTTATTTATTTATTTATTATTTATGACTATATGTAAAAAGCACCTCAAATTGGATTCGAAATTTGTGTGCTATGAATATAGTAAAATTTTAAAATTATAACATCAATAATTATAAACATGTATTAGCACAATATTGTATCCCTATACATGAGTTAGAATTGTTCCAAATTTTATAATCCTGTGTTTTATAATTGACATTTATATTGTGTTATAGAATGATTTTGAGTAGAAAAATTCCAATTTTATTGACATGTATTGAAATAGAACGCTATTGATTATTAGGCGGTTATAATAATAATAATAATAATAATAATAATAATAATAATAATAATAATAATAATATATTCCTTCTATCCAATAAGTCTTATTGTGCTAGTAGTTACCATACCAAGTGCCCCTTCGATAATATTTTTGGTTTATCAATACAATTAATATATGGAGAGAGGTCAACTTTTGCAATATTAAATTATTAATTATTGTTTCTGTCATACAATATTATCAGATGATAGAGATTAATAGTGGAATATATGTCAATAAATCCATTGGAAACATCAAATTCGATCTGTTGGGTACAGGCCTGCCAACTAGATCCCAAGTTTTTTATTATGCATGAAACAATAACTACTAATAAAAGCTTTAATCTCTTTAAATTTATTTACATAGTTTATTATAGACATTATTTTAATAATAGTATTTTTCTATTCTAATTAATTAATTAATAATAATTATATTTTTGTATGAATAATATTACAAATACTTGGTGGATGAATAGTATAAAAACTTTGGCTTAAATATAATACAAAATGAAAAAAAATCTTTCTTATATTATACCTAAAAGGCTAATTTAACAAGACATCCCAGCATTAATTTATATATATATATATATATATATATATATATATATATATATATATATATAGGAACGGACCTAAGCATACAAATGAGGGGACACTTGCCCCATGATATTTTTAATTTTTGTTTTAAAAGATATAGTTATATATAATATGTCCCCATTTCAAATTTTAAATGACCCCACTACAAATAAAATAAATTCAATTAGCTAAAGTTTTAAATTTATTTTTTTATTTTTTTATCATTTTGACTATTATTTAACCTAATCAAATTTAATTATTGTACTATCAATTCTTTATTCTCTTAAACCCTCTTCTTATTTTTATATTTTCAACCTTCTTTTTCTATTCCTTGTCTAATGGTCGTCTTCTCTTCATCAAAAAGTAAATTTTAAATTCTCCCATTTTTTTATATAGCTCTCCATGACTCTATGTATCTTTCAATTTCATTATTTTTCTTTTTGATATTTTCAATTGCAATTTTTAATTCAAACAATTATAGTTTAGGTATCAATCTAATATTTTATTTTTTTCGTGACTTTATATATTTTATTTTATTCTCGATTTATTCATCCTTATTACTTATTTTTTATCTTTTGTTCTATTATATATACCTATGTTGCATATAAAATTTTAAAATGAACTGATTAATTTATTAATTTAGAATTTATTTTTTATTTTTAAAAATAATGATAAAAAATATTTTAATTATAATATATAATTAAACAGATACATAAAATATTTTATCTAACATTATATCAAAATTAAATTAAAAAATATATAACAAATTTAATTATTTTAAAAAATAAAAAAATTATAAAAATTATGTTTTTATTATTTTATATAAACATACTTTTCATATAAAGATTTAATTTTTCTAGTATTTATATATAATTCTAATTTCAAATTATAAATACTAATGTATTATTATGCGCTAATATGGCAGTTAATTCAATCTTTTATTATTAAATATGTATAAAAAGATTAGTTAGGATAATAAATTATCTATAATTTAATTGAAATATTTTAATTTTAAATTTTAGAAATAAAAAAATATTTTTTACAAATTATATATAATAAATAATATTTTAAGAATAAAAGTGTTTGCTAACTCTTTTTAATTTTTATATCTCCATATAATTAATAATATTTAACAAAATTTATTTAATATATATATAGTGACGGATCCATAAAATTTTAGGAGTGGGGGCAAATATATATATACATGTTGCCATGGATTGATGATGTTTTTGAGAATAAAATCGAAGTATATTATCCTTGAAATTATTAATTAAACATGGGTCCTTTTTAATTTCTTCTATCTATCTCCGTTGTCGAAGATTACGGTCAATAACCATTATTTGTGAATTACGATATCACTTCTTTCAATTGGCTAAAGATCATTTTCAAAACATTTTCTTTCAGGAACAATAATGAAGGAGCGATGAGACTAGGCAAAATGTTTTCTATATGTTATTTTAATTTTATTAGTACCACATGACTTGGCTGGGCTCTTGTGTGATTTATAAAACTCATGCTTTCCTTCTCAGCGGGAACCTTAGTTGTGTAGTTGACCTTATTTTGCAAATTTTGGTGCTTTTTTAACTACCAATCATCAGTTAATAAAAGAGTAATGTTAAGTAATTAATTTTTTTCAGTTAATATTAATTAATTTTTTTAAAATTATTTAGTTTATGTTCAATTTTAGATTATAAAGGTAAATTTTAAAATTGGCTAGCTAACTAAAAGTTAATTTTTCGTACTTTTTATTAATAAAAATGTTTAAACATTGGTATTCTCTTTTAGCCAACAAAAGAGAGAAAAGATAGAGGAAAAAATTGATTAAATATTGTTAGAAAAAATGTTAATTCTCTCTCTTTCTTATTTATATATTTAATTTTTTTAATAGAAACTAAGTGACTTACAATGAGAACAAAGATAGAGATTATTTAGTTTGATCCTTACAAAATGAAGGAAAAAATCACTCTTAGTAAATGGAGTGATAGTGAAGTCATTTTATTGTTAAAAATATAATTATTTATTATCTATCTTATAATCTTAAAGAAAAGTAGTTTTATGACATTTATAATCTATATGTATATGTTAAATTTTCGTTAATATAATTTTACTATATATATATATATGGTGAAAATTTACCATTTTTTTTATGTGAAGTTGATAATTAAGACTGTTAGATAATAATTTAGTTAAATTTATTAAATCATCTAACGGTTTTTAAATATCAACTTCATATAAAGACAAATGCATGCGATTTTTCACACACACACATATATATATATATATATATATATATATATATCTATTTTTTATTTATTATATTTGTATAATAATATTTTTTTATATAATAAAAAACATTTGAAGATGAAAATTTGTGCACCCCAAAGCTTTTAAATATTCATTATTTATAGATTGTTTGTATTATGAATCTTTCATAACAATTACTCCCAATAGAGGTCATTTTCCAAGTCAATTCAGGAAGAGAGAAAACCTGTGCACTTTGAATAACTGATTAATGATTAGCTAGTTTCAAATTTAAAAAACAGCTATAGAATATATTCCTGGTAATGTATACTTCTTCAAAAAATGCTTCTTCTTCATCATTTTCATAATATATATAATCCAAATGAGAAGGAGGAAACTGAGGAGAACCAGCTGTGCCTAGACCCAATTTTTGAGGACATGGTCCGATCCATGGATACATTAAATTTTTTACAATTATTTGAACCGTTTTAATACTCAACTTTGAAATTACCGGCACTAGTTTTTCTTTGCAACTTTGTTAATGTATAAGGACGCAACTTGACTCATACTATAACTATTAATAATCAATCTCGCTACGTTACTAACAGTATTTCTGTCAATTTCTGCCGATTCTCATTCTCATTTATGACCGTGTTTAATGGAATTGTCTTTATAGATGTGTCTAATAAAAATGTCTTTTTTATAGTTGTATTTAATAGAAGTGTCTTTATAGATGTATTTTCTAGATATGTCTCCTTATACATGTATTTAAAATATAATAATTAATTATTATTGGCAATAAGTTAGCAGATAATATATTGGTACCCTATACTTTTTCATTAATAATACTAGAACATGTTATTTTATTAAACGAAAATGTTTGGTAACTAAAGAAAATCAGCAAAAACAGCCATAACTTGCCTTATTTAGCATTTATTAATTGTTGCGACAATTAATGAATGCTAAATAAAATAAGTTCTAGCTGTTTTTTTTTTTTTTGTCTCTCTAACATTATCTTTTATTAAAATATATAATAGCAACTCGGCTACTTGAAGAGTATATATACTATTGGATTGACAAAGTAAAACGTTATATATCAACATCTATCCTTTCTGTATTTACAATGCCTTCCAATGAATTTAATCTGAAACAACTCATCCTAACCTTTTTCCCAGTTAGTGTTAAGATGTGACTACTTCTCCCATAATAGTTAATTTGGAAATTAATCTCAATGCATAAAAATTAAAATAATGAGTAAAAGATACTAGTGGGGACGGAATCTGGAAATAAAAATTTCCATTAGAGTTCTCATAAATTTAAAGGGGAAAAAGAGGATTATTGTTATTAGTTAGTATTACAACTTGGCTTGTTGAAAGTTTAGATGACTTCGGCATAATATTATAGATTTAATTTCTATACATACACTATTAGTTTAAAATAAATTAACAAAGACATTGAATTTTATATATTATCACATCTAATCAAGCAAAAATAATCACTTTTATATACTGACAATTTTGAATGGTCATTCAGATAAATACATTTAATCAGTTTACACAGTATAATAACATTTTTCACACTAAGGTTGTATTAAAATTAAACTTCATTATTATTATTATACATTGCCATCAACATTCCCTTTATGTGGAGTATAAAACATAAAACATTCGGAAAACAAGAAAGAGTAACAACAATTTTAACGTTAAAGAATGAAGAACGACGAGTAATAGTTCTACGTGAAAGATATTATTCACAGGCTAAGTTTTATGTTTACATTATATTTAATTATTGATTTTTTTTTTTAATTTGTCTACACACTAGCCACTAGGCATCAGTATATCCGACAACTTCAAAGTTCAAACACAAATATGCAATGGATTTGTTACTGAAGGATATATATCTATCAATAATATCTTCAAATAGTAGAGATATATATAAAGAATTGAAGGATGCTGAGGCTGAATTGAATATATGGGAGTGGTTATAATCCTTTTTCCTTTTATAGTGCATATAATTTATATTTCATATAGTAGTTCCTAGGTCTGGACCAAGCTATATATTGGATTAATATATATAAATATGTCATTTTTTTAATGGATTATGGCCCACAATTTGTGCTAAATATATGTAAATGGATGCTATTTTAATTTCAAATGTAATTTTCAAGCAGTTCATGCTGAGCAGTTAGACTAATGCTTCAAAGTTGCCAAGGGTTTACCTGCCTTTTTGGGGTTTTCTCCAGCCACTTCTTCGATTCCTACTTTCTAAATTCCCCCATTTTTCAAATTTCTATGGGTTTTTTTTTTTTTAAATAAGAATATTATGGACTATAAATATTGGATGATGATTAATTGTATAATAAGATAAAACATAGTGTTAATTTCTAAGTTAAACATGATAATGATATAATAAATAAGGAACAAACTTGTATTGTATAAAAATCTCTTTTTTTTTCGAACTATATTTTTCTTTTTTTTTTTTTAGCCACCTAAGACTTTATTAGCTTGTAATTGCATGATATAAAGAGACATAGAAACTTGACATTAATAATCATATATAGAACTGCTAGTTTAAAACATTGGTCAATATTTACACCACAATAATAGAGACATTAGCATTATTTTATTAGGAGCTTATACAATACTTTAATATATTAAGTACATATACAATACATAACTAACAATTTGCATATACGTATACCAGAAAAGTTCAAATTTGTTGCAATTTACTACTACTATTTAAATCATGTATATTGCATCAATAAGAGGGAAGAAGGTGGAAGAAGACGAAGGATCATTGGTCATAGTAATATTATATACAAGTAATTATGTAACCACCACCTAAACAAAAAGAAATTAATTATATTGGTTTAACATCAACAATAATTAATGATTAATAATTAACAATGAATGTATACTAATTCAATCTCTCTAACTCATCTTCCATCTCTTTCCTAGCTCCTGCACATTCCAGCCTTGAAGTCAAACCTACACATTTGAGAGAATCTTCTTTCTTCTTAAACCCTCTATATCCAAATCCAATTGAGCAATTTTTCAAGGTGGCTCCAAATTTTTAATGAGGAGATAATGAAGTTATTTGGTATAGTTTCAATGATGTATATGATTAAGCAATAAGGTTCTTTGTTCTAACTTTACCATAATTAAGTCCTACAAAGATGTTGGTTTTCAAGACAGATAAAGAAATGCAATTGAGAAGGAATTTTATGGTTCTTGGTGGTAGATACCAAGTTATTTGGCAAGGATTCAAGGCTGAGAATACCATGGGATGACCTATCATTTACATAGATGATGGATTTACAAGATTATTGGATATTAAGATTGGTTTTTGTTGTATATGTTCTTTGTGTCTACATATTTATCAGATCAGCTTCTGCAAGTGAAGGTTAGCAACTTAAGATTGTAACTCTAAAAGAATTATTATAATTACTCAATCCATTCCAAATTGATTAGTCATTTTTCTGATATATTCATAAGTCAATGTTTCTGGATGCAATTTATTTCTAGCTAGATATATCAATTTATGAATGTATTAGAAAAGTCAAAACAACTTTTTTCCTTTTGACGGGTAAAACAACTTTTCAACATGGAATGGAAAGAGGACCGATTTCTTTTCATCTAGAGTGCAACATATGTTATCATAGTTCATAAAGAATCTGCCTTGAAAATGCAGAAACAAAACAAGGTAGTTTCATATACTCCAACACCTAGAAAATCTGGAAAACAATTCACACTTTCTATGAGGAAATCTATTTTGGTAGCACAGAATGTTTATAATCTATAACATTTTTCTACCCTTATGCAGGGTTTGAGAGCATAGCATGCTGTGCTGATTCAAATTATACAGATCCAGTGACCACCTTAAATTACACAACAGATTACAGTTCTTTCCCTGACAAGAAAAGTTGCCGGCACCTATCTGAAACCCTGTTACACCAAATTAGAGACGAAAATTTTCGATTGTTTGATATAAATGAGGGAAAGAGATGCTACAACTTGCCAACAACTCCTAACAAAGTGTATCTGATAAGAGGCACATTTCCCTTTAAGAATTCATCAAATTCTTTCTTTGATGTTTCAGTAGGAGTAACTCAATTAAGCAGAGTGAGATCATTCGGGTCTCAGGACTTAGAAATAGAGGGAGCTTTCAGGGCCACACAAAACTTCACAGACTTCTGCTTAGTGAAAAGGGTGGGTAGTCCCTATATTTCGCAGCTCGAATTAAGGCCACTTCATGAAGAGTACCTGCAAGGTTTACCTGCTAGTCTTCTGAAACTGATAACCAGAAATAACCTTGGAGGCAACATCAGGTATGTGATCTAATTTTACTTTGAGAGTAACTCCAACTCTATTTGATAAAGTATACCACTAGCGGAGTAAGAAAATTGGCACTCCAAAAATGGCTCTTGCATGGGAAAATGTGTTAGATACGAGACCATATGTATGTGTTCTACTCTTGCATGATGCATGAATAAACGGTCTTATAATTCGACAATTTACCAGTTTCAGGTACCCTGTTGACAAGAGTGATAGAATATGGAAAGAAACTTCAAGTCCATCATCATCAGCTCTTGCATTATCTTTAAACATCACCAATTTTGATCCCAAAAATAGTATCTTCCCTCCCCTGCAAGTCCTACAAACTGCTCTTACCCACTCTGAGAGGTTGGAGTTCATCCACAATGGCCTCAACACCACGGATTATGAATACCACGTGTTTCTCTACTTCCTTGAATCAAATGGTACTCTCAAAGCAGGACAAAGAGTGTTTGACATCTTTGTTAACAGTGAGATCAAAGAGGGAAGATTTGACATATTGAATGGAGGGTCCAACTACAGATACACTGTCTTAAATGTATCAGCAAAAGGATCATTGAACCTAACCTTGGCCAAGGCATCTGGTTCCGAGAATGGACCACTTCTGAATGCTTATGAGATCATGCAGGTACACCCATGGATTGAAGGGACCAACCAAACAGATGGTAAGTGTAGTAATGGTCCAATTATGTGTGAAATTGTTGCCATTGTTTTTATCCCTTCCTTGTGGGGGTAGCTAGCAAGGTAACTAGACTTGAGAGTTCACCTAAACTCTATGGAGCTTAGGTGAACCTGAATTGTAAGACTCAACCTGGAAAATTGAAAGCTCAATCCAGGGACCTAAACCTGCAAAACTTACAAGGAACTTGAGAGTTCGATGACCTATGTTGCTAGTTGCCATAATTATCTATTTCGCATTCCATTTTTAATTTTGAGAACTGCACCATTTTTTCCCCCATGTTTATGATATATTATTCTATGATACGACCCTCTCTTTCTTACTCACACAAAACCTTGTTATTTCTTCAGTGGAAGTGATTAAAAAGGTAAGAGAACAGTTATTGGTGCAAAACCAAGACAATAAAGTGCTGAAGAGTTGGAGTGGAGACCCTTGTATTCTTTCCCCATGGCATGGAATAACATGTGATCATTCAAGTGGTCCATCTGTTATCACTGCTTTGTAAGTCTTTCCATCCTTGTAAAAATATTTCCACAAATGTATCAAACTCAAATTGATGGCGTTAATTCAAGGTCTCAAGCTAAGCAGTTTCTGTTTTTGGATGATTCAAGTCTTATACTCTTATTTATATGTCACTGACATAAGATGTTTATTATTATGTACAATGTTATTTATGCAGGGATCTTTCCTCCAGTGATCTCAAAGGACCAATTCCTTCCAGTGTCACTGAGATGACCAACTTGAGAACACTGTATTGTTTCCAAAACTCCTATTCAATTGCTTCTGCATTTATTTTTGGTGAGTAATATGGTACTGATTTTTATGTATTGCTATAATTTTGTGATGTGCAGGAACCTGAGCCACAATAGCTTCACTGGTGAAATCCCCTCCTCATTTCCGCTTTCTTCCTTGTTGACATCAATGTAACTATTCCTTCTTTTTCAAAGTTCAACTATGAACTAGTCTGATTTGTATAGCTATACCTATAATGCACTTATATTATCCTTGTCAATGTTATAGTTAACATCAATATAACAATCACAACATAACTTCATATAATTCTCTATACAAAATGTTAGATTACTGTAAAAGGTGAATTAATACTACCACTGGATTTTTCTTTCAAATGTTGATTGATTTTGGAGCAGAGATGTGAGTTACAATGACTTAGAGGGATCCCTTCCAGAATCCATTTCCTCACTGCCAAATTTAAAAACACTGTAAGTTTTATATATTGGCATTTTGCTTCCTCACCACTATTAATAATTGTTATCAATTTTAGCAGCATATGTCTTCCATAAATTTAGGTTGTATGCTATTCATTACTTCCAGATATTTTGGTTGCAATGAACATTTGAAGGAAGACATTCCACCAAAATTGAGCAGTTCACTAATCCAGACAGAGTAAGGAGCAGCCTAAGAAACAAAAAGTTCTATAAAAAGAATAATAATAACAATGTAAAATTGACCGCCTTTTCATTGTTAATATGAATATTTCAGTGGCGGAAGATGCAAGGAAGAAGACTCCAGACTTGATCAAGTAGTGGTTATTAGTGTGGTTACATGTGGATCACTATTGATTACTTTGGCTATTGGAGTTATTTTTGTTTGCCGTTATAGACATAAACTAATTCCATGGGAAGGATTTGTTGGAAAGAGATACCCAGTGACAACAAGTAAGTATCTTATTGGTTCTCTAATCCTTTGTGTCCTATGTCTCTCTGCAATTCTACAGCAAAATATTGCCTTTCAGCCTAAACTGAAAGTATAGTCATATCATATATCATTATCTAAGGGATGTTTATTTATAGTTCTATGACAAAAGAGACAGAGACATCAAGAACAAAAACCATGTTTGGATAAGAGTATGTCAAGATAATTATGTACTTTTAAAATAGAGGGAACCAAGCAATCTATTTTGCGGACTATTTTTAAGACAATTTCTGTACAACCAAAAAGAAGTGACATAGATGTGTTTCTATCATCCCATTGATTCCTTCATTGTCTCTAGACAGTAAGCAAACATTACCTAAAGACAATATCAGATTTCAGATCACAATTTCACTAGTCTTTAAAAATGCCACCTTTAATACAGAACACATGGTTTTACATTTTGCATGCCCGCTAACAAGGACAAATTGTTATCAACTTATCATGATAAATGAGGAGGTTGTGTACAATTGGCTCTCACTATTTGTTCATTCTGTATAAGGGAACTTCTGACATGTTCTTGCGTGAAAAAATAAAAAATGCAGACTTAATTTTCTCTTTGCCAAGCAAAGATGACTTCTTCATAAAGTCTGTGTCAATTCAAGCATTCACTTTGGAATATATAGAGGAGGCAACAGAGAAGTACAAGACGTTGATAGGTGAGGGAGGGTTTGGTCCAGTTTACCGGGGCATGCTAGACGATGATCAAGAAGTGGCAGTGAAAGTCCGGTCAGCCACGTCGACTCAGGGAACTCGAGAATTTGACAATGAGGTACAGTATGTGCCTTTCAATGTATCATCCATTCTATATTCCCATGAAAATTCCCTAATTTCAATGCCTATTAGTTACTTTCTACAGTATGTCATCTGAGTATCTGACTGGTCCGTGATACATATTGCAGCTAAACCTACTCTCTGCAATACAGCATGAGAACCTTGTGCCTCTTATTGGTTACTGCAATGAAAAGGATCAACAGATTCTCGTGTACCCTTTTATGTCCAATGGCTCTTTGCAGAATAGACTATATGGTAATATCCCACAATTTCTTCCGCTGATATGTCTAAATGTATAGTGATTCTAAGTATAACTTGGCAACAGGGGAACCAGCAAAGAGAAAAATATTAGACTGGCCAACCAGACTCTCAGTCGCACTTGGTGCAGCTCGAGGTAAGTAATATGATGTTTTGCTTTTTCCTAATCCAGAGAAAGGCTTGACCAAGAAGAAAGATGGGAAATATTGAATTAGCTAAATCTGATCATTTGCTTGTATTTGATCCATCATGGATCTACTGAGATTTTAGCAAACAGCATAAAACAATATTCAATTTCTTATCAAGCCACTAGTAACTACAATTTTCATCTATAACATTTTGGAGATACTAGAATCCTTACAACCTTTTTAATTGAGCAGGGTTGGCATATCTTCACACATTTCCGGGACGTCCTGTAATACACAGGGACATAAAATCTAGCAATATACTCCTGGATCATAGCATGTGTGCAAAGGTTGCAGATTTTGGGTTCTCAAAATATGCTCCACAGGAAGGAGACAGTAATGTTTCACTTGAAGTAAGAGGAACTGCGGGCTATTTGGATCCAGAGTAAGTGAAAACGGATTATGTGTTGACCTTATTTCATACTGCACTGTTTTAGCACTTTAGAATCGTCTGAATAAAAATGACCAATAAAAAGTGCGACTTGAAACCGTTATTTACAGCATTCAGAATTTGCTTTAGGGCGACTACAATTAGAGATAAAACAACGTTCTTTTATTATATTTCCTTAATGTACTTTTATATGAAACCACATAACTCAGACCGTTGTGTAAGTAACTACAGATTATCAGGGATGACTCATCTGTTTGAATTCAAATGAGATGATGAAGGATCTTAATATTCCTAGTCCTATATGTTAATGTGTTACAGAATGCAACACAGAAGCTGACAAGTATCCCTATGCAGGTACTATACAACCCAACAGCTATCGGAAAAGAGTGATGTCTTCAGCTTTGGTGTGGTCCTACTTGAAATTGTGAGTGGTCGAGAACCTCTCGACATAAAGAGGCCACGAAATGAGTGGAGCTTGGTTGAATGGGTATGGTCCATTTCCAAAATATGTTATTATCATTGGACTGCACCAATACGAGAAGAGTTTTATACTATCAATCAATCAAATGTTTGTATTTGTATGACTTTTGAAATAATAAGTTAAGGAAAACACTAATGACAAAACACTATATGATTGGATGCTTGTCTAAATATTATTTTTACACTCACAGTGCATACATATTAAATCTCTACCAAGATTACATTTTTGCTTATCCATTTTCAATCCTATATGATTAGCAGGCACTAAGAAGTAACTTAACTTTTCATGCAGGCCAAGCCATACATAAGAGCATCAAAGATAGAGGAAATTGTGGATCCTGGAATCAAGGGAGGATACCATGCAGAAGCAATGTGGAGAGTGGTGGAAGTGGCACTGCAATGTATTGAACCATTCTCCGCATACAGGCCATGCATGGATGACATTGTCCGCGAGTTGGAGGATGCTCTGATCATAGAAAACAATGCATCGGAATACATGAAGTCCATAGACAGCCTCGGAGGATCGAACCGCTACTCTTTCGTCATGGATAAGAGGGTTCTGCCCTCTACTTCATCTACTGCAGAATCTACCATCACATCACAAACCTTGTCCCTCCCACAACCAAGATAGTAGAATGGGTCAATGAAATTTTTTATGATTCATTGATTATTGGTTTAGCCATTATCTTTTTATTCTGAAATGGCAAACCAGAGAATATGCTTGTGAATGTACTTTCATCCATTCTGTGCATCTTGAAACGACTACTCTCTTGCTCATCCCCCATTACTTCTGGTAGAAATATAATTTGGGTAAAACGTAATTGATATTCGGTGGCAGTATCTATTGCTAAGTCCAAACTTCACTAGTAAAGGCCGCATAAACCAACTCGATTGTGATTTAATAAAATATAGACATGTGATTCTGGAAGAGGATTTAATATGTTGGCAGAAAGGTCAAGCACATTTAGTTGAGGTTGTTAGGTATAACTCATTAAACTACATATCTTAGCAAATTGAAGTATGAGGGTTGCAGAAATTATGAAATACTGCTGGCAAAAATAATTGGGAATCAATTCACTAGAAACCATCTATTCTCTTTTCTTTGAACTGGTCCTCAATATGGCCATTACTTCAATGCTATTGAGGACAGGATAATGACTATAATACAGTATGTTATCAGCTTATCATCCATTCCTATCTAGTGGAAGAAATCCAGAAATTTTCTGCCAAAGCAACTTCCTTTCTCCTTATAATATAAGATACCACCAGTACTCTTAATTGATGTGATCCTTGAACGACAACTAAGATTACTGCTTTAGAAAGCATGTTACATTTGAAAGCTGGTTTCAGAACAGAAAATATGAATGCAATTGTAGGATTACAACGTAAGGAATGCATCATGAACACATGAACGATTTAGAAGGTAGGATTTTAAAGGCTTTGATAGAGGTACAACGAACTAAAAATATGATACATATGAACCATAGGGTTTAGCTTGTCCAAAGTTACAAACAAAAGGAGTGCAGTAGTAACTAACCATCACAAATAAGCTGGACAAAAATTGAAATTGAAGAACAAGATTTACATAACACAAGGCAAGATACTAACCAAATATTCTCTCTAGATTTTACATTATAGGTAGGAGGGGAGGTGCTTACTGGAAAAAGCTGTAAGTAAATGGCATCATGTAGCAAAAAGAGATGGGTTGGCTGATGCATTGGCCACTTGAACTTCAAGGAGTTCCAGCCTACGCTCCAATACATCAAGCTTCTCATTCAACGATGCAAGCTTGCTCTTGGTTGTAGCCTCTGAATGAAGCAAAAACACAAACAATTGGTACGCAATATGAATTAAAGGACTCAAATTCAATTAACTAGGCTCAAAAAGGAAAAGGGATCCCGACAAACAAACAAAATATTCAAACTTGAGATGTTGCTGGTGTGATTCAGTACCCAAAAAGAGCATAATTTGAAGTGCAGAAATCAGAAATGGAAGAGTTAGATATACCGAATTGGACGAGGAAGTCGAAGAGGCGACGAACGTTGAGGGAAATGTGAGAGATGAATTCGCGGTTCTCCCAATCGGCTTGCACTGCTATTCCCACGTTCACAGCGTTCGTTATCCCTCCCGCGCGAGCCATCAATTCTTCTTTTTCTTCTTCTCTGAATATTGCAGATCCAGATGTAGTAAATACTCTCACACTCTGCAGATTCGACTTCGAAACAGGATTTTTCTACGTTTCTTCTTCAGACTTCAAGTACCGAACACTGATTTTTGACTAACCAACCTGCGAAAAATGGTCAAGTTTAACTTTTTGAAATTATAAAAAAAAGTTTAATTTGGATTGAGGTAAACTATTTTACATTATAGTTAATTATTCACCCGTGGATTATTAAAAGTAATTATTTTTGCTGTGGTGATATTTGTAAGTTTTTTTTTTATTTGTTAGTGTATTAAAATTGTATTTATTATAAAATGTGTGATTCCAGAGATCCGACTATGGAATCATGGGAGTGGTGGTGAAGCGGTGAAAAAAAGAAGAGACTCAAAAGAAAAAATTAGTCAAATAAGTTACCTTCTATAGCAGATTTGGTTGTTCAGGAAGACTCTCATTTTTTAAAATTGCAGAGTTGAAGTTGGAGAAATTCTGTCCCAAGCTCTAACATTTGCGGAAGAATTTGGGCGACTTGGGAGGCATAGCAACTGAAACTAAAGAGGAGAGAATAGCTTGTCCTTTTTGTTTTAATCCCTACTGCTTTAGCTTGGTATTATTGTTTTTGGGAGTTTCCCAAATTTTTATTATTGTATATGCTTATCCCTGTTTATGTAGATATTGTAATTGAATCAATTAATTGCAATAAAGGTATTATCTTTGGAAAAAAAAAAAGATTTTCCTGTTGTGGTGGAAGAAGGTAAAAAGCTATTACTTGGGTAATTGCCATTTAGCAACTTGCTTACCCACCATGAAACCAGAAAGGAATTTTATTTGAGTATGTGGGGTTGGGGTTGATCTAACAATTGATTTATGTTTTGATTAGCAATTAGGTAGTAGAAAAACCTTGTTAGAAAATATAAATATTTTAATACAACAATTGATTAAATTAATCTTCTATCAGTTAGACGGTGATATATGTCATAATAAGTTTGTAACACGCGCTATTATTTAATTAAAAATCAGTTTAACTGCTGTATTATTCAAAGTAAAAGATGGTAAAAGACGTAAAACCCCTTCCAATTTGAAGTCATTAATGATAAATAAAAATTAAAAAAAAAGTGGCAGAAGAGTCATGATTTAAGGATAAGATTACTCACAGCATTAGTTTAGATACATATTCACTTAAAAGTAAAAGTAGGCTTAGTGATAAATATATCCACACAAAGATTATTCGAATGTGTCTTAGTAACTTAGAGTGCTCATGATTCATCATTTTGCAAATGTACAAATATATTTTGTGAAGAAATGTTCATCATTTGTTTGCTATCTTTATAAAATAGTGACAAAGGTCTTTCAAAGTAGATGACGCACCCACTTTAACCATAACTTCAACTAGTTCGTCCCCATCCACCACTACCTCAGCAAAGACGTGAAGGCACCGAATCCAAGTTGTTAGAACGTAGCCTTCACAATTAGGAATTAGCTACATTTTTATTAGTCATGATGATTGGAAAAAAAAGGCAGATAAAGCAAAAATGTATATTTCTATTAAATGTTGTAAACTGAGGATAATATTTTAAAAAATGTAACTCTAACTACATGAATGTTCAAAAAGAATTCAGTCCCACTTCACATAGTATTGAACAACTCCATTATCATGAAGCTGCAACAGATAGTAGGCCATTGTGCCTAAGCAAAGCATCTGGTGTTGGTTCTCTTCCACGGAATTGCACAAATACCTGCATGTAGGCACAACATATCATGATCAATCGCGAATTCGAGACATTAGATACGCATCTAGATGCTTCGTCAAACATGGACACGCGACCAAAAGGGATTATGCGATATAAAGTATAAAGCGATTTTTCTTGAAATTTTTAATTATATGATGGTAGTATATGTAAATTATCCTAAACCATAAACATATCCATCATGATATCTTCTAGAACTTATTTTCCATTAGTAGGGTCAGGGTGCATTATCTGACCTCAAGTGGTGCTTTGCCGCCTCCGAGAGCAAGAACAGTCTCACGGAACCTGTGGCCTGTTTCCTTAACAGCCTGTGATAAAAAGATCATGTTTTAAAACCACATTGTGCAGAAAATCTTAATATTTTACAAGAGTGCACCATTTGTTTAATAAATTACAAAAAAAGAAGTGATAGATTGTTATACTGTATATTTCTATTAGAAAATAATTTAAAAAGTGGGGGATTTTTAAGCCTAAAACAGAATGGCATAAAACGGATGCTTTGCTTTTAAATGTACCTCATTATTTTCCAATCCAGCATCTTCGAATGCTGAGAATGCATCTGCAGACAACACCTCAGCCCACTGCACGATAGATAAAATCATTGTAAGGTACAGTTTTCTTTCTTGCTTTGTTAGAGATGCAAAGTGGGTTCTATAAGGAAACGAGGGAGATATATATATACCCTCAATATGAGAAATTTCAATCAATGATGAAGTAATAAAGATTATACCTTGTAACTATAGTATCCAGCAGCATATCCACCTATAAGAAAATAAAATATGCAGAAAATTAAATAAATTGGAGTTACATTTTGTAGAGATATTTGCATGATGCTAGTACTTGAAGAACATCAAGCATCTCATACTACTCGATGCGGGACTTCGGGAACACCATAATACCCAAGTTCCTAACACATGACTACAAAAGTATAAGATGCACAGCAAACCTGCAAATATATGCATGAAGCTGCAAAGGAATCTGTCTTCTGGTAATGGAGGAATCACTTGAGTTCTCTCAGAAACTCTGCGATCAACGTCATAGATGGATTCTGGTCCACCTGGAACATATTTTGTATGAAGTTCAAGATCTAGGCTAGCAAATTTTATCTGCACGTTACATTAAAGGGGAATAAATATTAGACGGTAAGTCACTTAATAATATAAATAATCCAAACTCAACAATCAGCATAAAATTTTGAAGTTCAAAATGCATAGATTACTAAAGCCTTAACAAGTTAAATCATTCATTCAAGATTTAATTAAAACCCAATAAGATAGATTTATAGATGAACAAATATTACAAGAATCAGGTTTATTAATTTCATCCTTCAGAAACAAGCAACAAGAGAAAGAACTCTTACCTGTCGAAGACTCATAGACCCAGCACGAAAAGTCCTAGCAGCAACAAGCTTCAAATATACATCTTCAGGAAGACTCTCCCCAGTCTCAAAATGCTTTGCAATGCCCATTAGTGTCTCCCTAAAGCCCAAAAAGGAAAGAGAAAGAAAAAGGAGCTATAAAAGAAAATGCATAATACTAATACCGTAGTTGAAATATCATAACTGGCTACTCAGAAGATACAAATGTGCAATAAGTTGCCACTATAAATAAGATTAAAAGGGATTAGGTTGCTCAATCAAACTGTCAACAAGTCCAGGAATTTCAATTTTCACAGTGCCCTAGAAAGAAGAAAAGGAGAAGAAATTGGAGTGTAGAATATTAAACCAAGAACACATTCTATTGATGCCCAAAGTATTAAGACAAAAGAATTGATTTTCTAAATTGTTTATATGGCAAAACCATAAGTTACTTGAGAGGGATCACTCTAAAAGATGACGAAAGATATGATCAAACAGAGTGGGGTTAGACAATTAGACATATATTGCTCCTTACCTATGGTAACACCAGTTTTCCATAAACTGAGAAGGCAATTCAACAGCATCCCACTCAATCCCTCTAATACCAGCAACCAAACCCTCATCTTGCTTAGTAAGCATATGCTGAAGTGCATGGCCAAATTCATGGAAGACAGTCTCAACCTGATAAAAAAAGAAAGGGAAAAAACGCTAGTTTATGAAGCAGTTATGAATTCATAACATGTATACAAACCAATAATTACATCTTGTTCTACAAGTTGAGAATTATCCAAAATCTACATTATCCTAGCCTATATATCATGCAATATCAAGCAAACTCATTACAATTTGCCACCTTGTGTAAGCAATGGTGGTTTGACCTTTGGCAGAACCACAAGAGAACCATGACTGCTTTTAGTACACATCGACTTTGCATAGAACACATCAAGGTAGATACCCACTTAAAACCTGAGTTCAAATTTTAAAATATGCAGTTATTTGGGATCTTGAACTGAAAAAGCACACTGCTTTTTCCATAACTTCTTAATTTGGGATTTTGAAATGATAGAATGCATAGCTAAAGTCACATCCAAGAAGGAATCTAAAATAGGCGGGAAAAAATAAAATAAAATAAAAAAGAACAACTAATCTTACCTCACGGAATGTCATCAAACTTGGCTTGTTGCCCACCGGAGGTGTTTGATTGCATACCATGTGAGCAATAGGCAACCTTGCTGAGGTACCATCTCGTGACAATACGCGACTACGAGCGACAACTTCACCCATCCATGCACCTCCCTTTTTCTCAGAAGGACGACTATAAGGATCAAAATAGAAATACGCAATTGGATTACCAGAAGAATCTTTCACGCGAAAGAACCTGACATCAGTGTTCCAAACCTTAAAAACAATAATCATGCATCAGTAAATTTAAATAGCTTTTCTCATTACAAAAACCAAAGCTGAACAAACATGAATTCAGTTACCGGAGCTAGACCATCAGCCGGCTCAATTTCAATGCCAAAGAGTGTTTTTGCTAGGTTAAAGAGTCCATCCATAACCTTTGGCAGAGAAAAGTAAGGGCGCAGTTCTTCCTACAAGACAAAAGCAGAAGTCATCAGCTTTTGAAGGCAGATTAAAGACAAAAAAATTATTACAAGAAATGGAATCTTGACACAGTTGACTCATTATTCAAGAGTGAACAGGGATTAACTAACCATTAAAATATAATAAGAAGAAAACACCAAGGGAGGAAGAATTCTGTTAGGATTCCAATAATATATGCGCTAGTTATCACTAGTCACTAGTATGTGTTAGTTAAGAGTAGTTAGGCAGGTAACTTGATTAGTATAAATATATGTGATAGGATAGAGGTAAGAGTGACTTGTCATTTGAGTAACTTTTGGTTGTTAGGAGTGTTGAGAGGCCTCTTAACATCCTCTCTACCCTGTCATTGCGTGTAATACATCAATAAACACTAGTATTCTGATTCAGTTCTAATATTCTTCCTATAAATGGCTGCATGAACAGTGAATCAAATACTCCATGATGTGGAGTGGAAATTAATCTGTTTTAATCACTTCAATTCTGGTAATCGTCTTGTTTTAACAGTTAAAAGTCAAAATTAAAACCTAGTGATGTTTTCCAAGTAAAAGCTTTTTGGGGGAGGGGAGAAACCTCGTTAATGTCATATTTTGACTCCCGAAGCCTCTCACTCCAAAAGGTAATGTCCCAATGTTTCAAATCATGAGCTTCCAATGCACCCTTATTTTTGGAGAATTTCTTTAGATCTTCCATATCTGCTTGGTAAGAAAATTAAACGCTTAAAGATGTTACTTGATTAAAGGAAAATGGATATTTAAAAAAAAATGCTATAAGAAAATCACGTGTCAGAACTTGTGTCAAGGATTCGAAACAGAAAAGCCATGAATTATTACTATTATGAAGAATTCAATTACAGTGACATGCTAACTCCATCAAGATACATGATGCATCTTTACCATAAATAACTAATAAAGCAGCCAGTAAAGAAATAGAAACAATATAAAGAGGTGTCCTTTGCACTACCTTGCACTGCAGCATCCCAGGAAACTTTCCTAAGCTTTTCTAGAAGTTCTTCTGCTTTATTAACAGTTGCCATTTTGGTTGCCATGCTAATCTGATGGATTCTACGTCAGCAGCCTACAACAGGATTCTACTCTTAATAAAGAAAAGATATAAAATATACCTCAGCATAGTTATTGTAGTTAAGAAGCTTGGCCTTTTCCATCCTAAGCTTTAAAATTTGCTCAATTATTTTAGTGTTGTCCAAATCTCCAGTAGATGCACGGGTTATATATGCACGATAGACTTCCTCACGCAAAGAACGATTGCGCGCATGTTGCATAACAGCAATAAAACTTGGAGCATCCAATGTAATTATCCATGGCCCATTATCGGCAGTGGCATTTTCATGTCCCTGCATGCTCCCACTAAGTAGTTAGAATTCAAAAAGATAGCTGATTGTCATAACTTGAAAAATAACATAATATGCCAACATGGCAAACCTTGGACACCGCGATTTGTGCAGCTAACCCAAGAGCAGTGGCAGGTAACCCTTCAATGTCTTTCTTATCTGTGATTAGCTTTTCAAACTTCTTTGTTGCATCCAGAACATTCTCCTCAAACTTTTGTGATAACTTTTCCAGCTCCTATGGATAAAATTATAATTAAAAGAAAATTCTAAAACAAAAAATTTAAGTAAAATGTACCTCATGAAATTTTGTTTTGGTCCTAAAGAATTAAAGCTCAATTACTTTGGATCAGGAATTATAGCACATGCGTAGAAATATAGAATCTTTCAAACACAATCTTATTAGCATATTTGAAGTACTTGGGAATCAGGATATTATGGGTGGGGGAGACATATATTGCCAATGCACTTGGAATTTCAAGCTGTAAAAAGAACAACTTGGGAAACATATTAGCATTTGTTTTATAATAGTCATAAAAACAAACCTGTTCAATTTTGTTAAATTGTTCTCTTTTATCATCTTCAAGGGACACACCGTTAAGAACCGCCTCCTTTATTTGGCCTGCAAAAGCACAAGTGAAACTGTTATTTGGCAATTATAAAATGACAAATCCGATCATGTGAATAGTAAAACATAACCACACTTCCATATTCAGAACAGTGTAGAACTTATTCTGTATAAGTTGAAAAACATAGTTACATGGATTCCATATTACGTGCCAAACACCAAAAACAAAAGGCACGACACATAATTGTCCATCTTGGGCATAGTATCCCATCCCAGCATCAAACTAGCAAAAGAGAATATCTATAAATAAGGAAAATCCTCCAACTTAATAGATGAAATCTACAAGCTAAGAAGAAGCTTTGGGGATATAACACAGAGCATTTCAAGCAACTCAACAGTAACAAGCTAACACCAGTAAAATATCCAGAAAAGAATGTCATTATAGCATCAGAAGACATCTAAAAAACTTACTTTCAACAATACGTTTGCGAGCCTCACTCAGGGTCTGCCAATCGGGTGACTCTCGAATGGCTTTAAATGCATTATAAATAGGCTTACTCTGCCCGAGCTTAAGCTGAAACTTAACCTTCTCTGCCTGCAGACAAAACCCAAGCCCATCTAGTCGTTAGTACAACAGCAACAGTACACTTGGAAACCATTTAACATGAGAAAAGAATTCTATTTCCTTTAAGAAAAGAATTCATTTCTATTTGAAACTCAATTCCATGATTTGGAATGACTATAATATATTAATAGAATAGAATTCAAATTTGAAAAGTGTGAGTGGATTTGGAAATCAGACCCCTTTTGGTCTGATTTACAAATGAAGGAAAAATGAGAATTGGAATTCTCAAAGGAATTCAAATCATTCATTTTTAGTTGTTCCAAAGCAAGAAAAAGAATTCAATTCTTGAGTGAATTCTAATTCCTAGCATTTGAAACAAGCTCTTATAGTTCATAAGCGAAATACACACTACACAAGAGTTGACTAAAAGCTAAACTGCAAGTTCCAGATTACTCTCAGAGTCTAAGACAAAAATCTTCTACGCAATATTTGAGGGGGGAGGACAAGACAAACATGCTACAATGATATAGTAGTACTTGCAACAAGAAAATGATCATATGTTAAAAGTTAAGAAACTCTTGCACAATATCCCAAATTAACAAATTCACAGAAACAAACAGAATACATAATAGAATTTAAACACTCACCAGAATATTTACAAATTCACATAACCAAAACAAAAATACGCAGAAAACAATACCTGAACATCTTCAATGGCAGAACGGAGCTCAGAAGTATCCTTCACAGACTTGAGGTGATTGACAATGCCCCAAACAACAACCAAACTATCCACAATCTTCTCCAACGGTTCCACCAGCTTCGGCCACGAAGGTTCCACGTTACGCTCTAGTTCCTCCAATTCTCCTTCCTACATTAAAAAAATCAGGAAAAAAAAAACGAATTTAAAAACCAAAAACGACGAAGACCCATTTCCCAAAACGCGAGGAAAAGAGACCAAACGAGAAGAAAGACTCGAACTTGCATACCAACTGCCTGAGGAGAGTTCGGATTGCGGGTCGCACGTGCTTGGCCTCTACGGCGTCGAACGGCGGGAACTCAAAGTCTTGAAGCAAAGGGTTCCCTTCAACGACGTCGTCGCGTGAAGAAGCTGCAACTGAGAACGAAGAAGAAGAAGAAGAAGAATGAGAGTGAGAAGGAGCGAATGGTGTTGGCGAAGTTGGCTTATGAATTGCGTCGAGGCAGAAGGAGAGAGAAGAAGACCAGAGGGGACAGGGACGGGATTTTGAGAATTGTTTGGGGCGAAAAATGGAAGAAGAGTAACGCCTTAGAAGTGGGTTGTGGCGGTGAATGGTGGAGAGTGTGAGAGTGAGGCGAGTTGCCATTAGCATGTTTGCTATAAGAACTGCTCCCACCACAATTCTCTCTCTTTGTCTCATTTTTGAAACGCTTTCTGCTATGTTATAATCTTCGATATTTTTCGGGAGCTACATTATGGAAAACAAAAATATATCTGGTATATCATATATGGTATTATGAATAATGTCAAATATTTTTTTTTCATTTTATTTTATCCTGTGATTAGTGATTAGTGAGTAGAGAATTTTTGTGCATTTCTGTTTTCTACTTTTCTTAGCTAAATGGTAGAGTCAAAGATGAAATTTGATTGCTATACAGAGGATAAGTTGGTAAAATAAAAGCCAATGAGTTATAGCTCAAATGGCATAGTCTCTCCATATTCAATTAAGAAGTTACGGATTCGAATCTTTTATTTTTGGTTAAAAAAAAAACTGGATTTTATACCATGAAAGAGGCCGATGAAAAAAGAGGAGAGAATATCAGCAAATTTTTTTATGATAATGCAATGTTAAAGCTTACAAGCAGGTTCCATATCCATACCAGATAAATTATATAAGTAGGAGGCATGACAATCTTCTAAGCTTGAGTATACATATGTTTGGCAGTTTACATAAAAAGATTCATAAATTTTATATGCTTGGAACTGGGATTTCACTCTTTTTTCCTTAATTATGAAATGAAATTTCATGCAATAAACTATAAAAACACAACAAAATCAACATAAATAGATCTAAATAATTTCATCATAGTTAGAACTTAGAAATATGAGAATACACTAACAAAATAACCACCTGAATAAATCAACCTAGCAAAGGAATTCCGAAGCGCAACTGAGTTTGCTAGGGTTCGTGTTTTACGCCCTCTTTTGTATAAATCTGAAAAAAAAAAAGAAAAAAGAAAAAGAAACGCAAAACAGCGTCGTTTTAATCAGCCGCGTACCCAGCCGTACCGGCGCGGTGCCATGCCGCACCGGCGCCGTAAAATTTGATTGTTTAAGCCTTTTATTGCATAATAATAACAATAATCTATACATTTTTTTCGAGAAAGTATCAATATCGATCAAGTTTTTTTCTACGTTCATATTCATATCATCATCAACATATATGTTTTTTCTTTGCATGATGAAAAATTTGTTCTCTTTCTCTTTCCCTTTCTCTTTCTCTCAGTTCTTGTACTTCATGGTTGCTTTATCGAAACCAATGGTTGGGAATTGTTTCGCGTATTCCTCCACATCGTGACGGAGCTTCGCAATCTCTGTTTGGAAGTAAGTAGACGACTGAATTGTGGCTAAGAAATCCTTCAGCTTTGTTCCTGATTTGAAAAATAATAAATTATAAAAAAAAAAATCAATATTTGATGAAATAAACACAAGTTCCAGAATCATAATTGAAGATTTTATTGGATTCTAACCTTTGCTCTCTGCCTTTATCTTCACAGCCAAATTCACTGCTGCATCGAAAAATTCTGCTACCTTAACAAAATCCTCCTCAACAAATCCCCTAGAAGTGAGAGCAGGAGTTCCTGAAATCCCCAAGGTAGTCAAGATTACTCACAAAGGATTGTTTTGCTTACGAATTCGGCCAATATGCCCTAAATGTTTGATCCTTTTGACAAAATTTACTAATTTTGTTAGCTATAGTCTTTTAAATTTTGGTTATTTCATCAGTAATCTTTATCAGCCACATGATCTTATGCAGAAAAATATGGCAGTTCACTCCCCAAGTTCAAACAATAAATATGTAAAGCAATGGTGGAGGTTGTAGTACCCATCCTGATGCCACCAGGAACCATGGCAGACACATCTCCAGGAACTGTGTTTTTGTTGGCTGCAATGTGCACTGCTTCCAACACCTTCTCAACTCTGGAGCCATCAATACCCTGATTCAAGATTTTTGAGAAAGAACATTAGACTCACTTTATGAAGGTATGAAAATTTTCCCTAACTTCATCTCAGCCCTATGGCTATTACATAGAAATCATTAGAAATGAATGTTATAGACTCAATGGTTACTCAATGAACCTTGCATGCAATATGAAGATAGTTGATTGTTACCTTGTTCTTCAGATTCACCAAAACTAGATGATTCTCAGTTCCACCAGAAACAAGCTCATAGCCCCTCTCACTCAGAGCCTAAAAATTTAACAAGGAGTTCATTCATGTGGTCTAACATGTTGTAAAAAGTAAAAACTAAAGATCTGTGTCTAAGAGAAGAGGCAGTTTATTTCCCCCTTCTAATATACCTGTGCAAATTTTGAGCAATTACTGAGAACCTGTTCTTGATATGCTTTGTACTCTAGTGTTGTAGCCTAAATCCACACAAGGAAAAGAAAAAATTGGTTACCATCAATTAATAAATATATGCAGCGCTTAGTATGCGTTCGCAAAATTGCAACTATTTGCTAAAGACAGAGCTAGAAAGAAAGTGATGCATCCATATAAATTGGTTCCAGGATGATCATTTGAAAGGTTCACCAGGATAACAATTCTTGTTTGTTTTTATAAATTTGCTTCTAAGGTTGCCACACCCACACTCATTATTTTCTCACCTCAATCTTTTGGAATTTTTGAAAGGTACCTTTTGAAGTAAATCCAATTGATATCACTCAATACAATGTCACACTCTTAATCAACTCCCGAAAACCTTCAATATATATACCTCAATATCAAGCAAAAATAGTGACAGTAAAATTAACGGATCAATCTCTATTTGTGTACCTGCTTCAGTGCAACAGCTAAACCAGTAATAGTGTGGTTGTGGGGGCCACCTTGCAGTCCAGGGAACACTGCTTGGTTGATTTTGTCCTCATAATCATACAACACCTTCAAATAAGTAAGGAGTATTAGCATTCAGCTCAAGCCTTGAATTTACATTTTTTTTTTCCAAGAACCAAACACATACTGGCAAACAAATGAGAAAAATATTGAGTGAGTATAATAAAGTTAACTGGAAAAATTGACAAATGAATTTTGTTAAGGAATGCACCTCTTTTCCTTGTTTGTTAATTTCCTTCACCCCCTTCCTGAAGAAGATCATAGCTCCACGTGGGCCACGAAGCGATTTGTGAGTTGTGGTGGTCACTATATCTGCATAATCAAAAGGGGATGGGATAACACCAGCTGCAACCAATCCACTGATGTGTGCCATATCTGCCAGCAGCACAGCCTTATGTTTATCACACACCTGAAACATGTTTCATGAGTTCAACTTTGGTCCTCAAAAACCATTGAGTAAAAAAGAAAGAAGAAGAACACAAGACAATCTATTAATGTTCATAAAATCATTCTGTACGATATACCTTGCGGATGCGTGCATAATCATACAGACGTGCATAAGCACTTGCTCCAGCAACTATTAGTTTTGGCCTGAAAAGTGTAGCCGTTGTCTCCAACTGCATTTGAATGTTGCTCAAATCTTAAAAAACTCTTATTAACACAAGTAGTATACAAATATTCAAATTGAGAGTAGACTAATTTGAGGCAAATGGGGATTGGAAAATTTTCTATCACTCAGCAAGTGAAAAGTACAATTGAAGGTTATACAGAGACCATGATACAAGACTGCAATGTGCAAAAATACCTGGTCATAGTCGATATATCCTGTGCTTTCATTCAGTCTGTATGGCATTGTCTCAAAAAATATAGAGACTGCAGAAATCTTTTTGGTATCAGTCTGCATCATGACAATAGTGACTATTACTTTCTTATCCTTAATTGATTGTAACTCTATACAAATGTTAATAGAAAGAGATGCCCCCATTGCTGAAATGAAAATCCATTAATCAAAATAATCTTATGTTTCATAAAGGACTGCTAAGTTATTCTAGTGAATCTCAGAACTTTATTAGGGGGGAATATGACAACAGTGATCATTGATCTATTTCCATATATCTAACTAGATGTTATTGAAACAGGTAAATGAGTGAGGGAAGTTGATAATACCTGGTATCCATGAGAAAGATGCCCTCCATGAGGAAGGTCAAGCGCCATGATTCGCTCGTGAGGTTTCAGCAATGCGGTATACACATGAAAATTTGCAGGTGAACCAGACAGAGGTTGCACATTTACTGCAAAATAGGGGCAAGAGACACATGAGCTACATTTCCTTCTCTCTTGTTTTTTCTTTTTTTGATTCTTTTCCCCCTTCCTTTGGGAATTAAAACAACATATTGAACACAGAAATATTCATTGGAGAAAGTGTGAGATGTGAAAGCAAAGTCCTATGAAGCCAAAACAGGGAAATTTGTCCATATACAATGAAAAACAAATCAGGTACTATGTTAGTGTTGTGTGACTACCTCCCCATTTCGCCGGATCCAACCGGAACGCTTCCAAGGCACGCTTCTGGCATAGTGTTTCAGCCATGTCAATATACCTGAAATAAGAAAGATCAGAAATCATTGAATTGATTCAATATTTCAATGTGACACTCCTATAGAAGGAAGAAAGCGAAAGAGAGACATACTCATTTCCACCATAGTATCTGGCACCAGGATATCCCTCACTGTATTTGTTTGTCATGATAGACCCTACAGCTTCCATCACAGAGACAGAGGTGAAATTTTCTGAGGGTATGAGTTCCAGCCCCTTCACAAAAACAAAAACAAGAAGTCAATCGATATGTATGGTGAAAACTGAAAAGCAAAACTCTACCATCATCTCATCAATCATCATATATGATAGGCAATCAAACATTCAATCCAATATTCCCCCCGCTAGGAAGAATCATAATATCATGCAGCATAAACTCAGCAATATCAAATGTTTTGCATAAACTCAGATAGTTGGATAATTTTTTTCAAGATTTTCTATATCCCTGGCAAAGATGCAAGTAATAATAAACTAATATATTACCTTCCATTGTCTAGCTTTCTCTAGCTCAATTATATCAGCAATCTCAGGATCAACTTCCTCAAGTGAAGCATTCAATTGCTTTGGCCACTGCAAAGGCAAATCAATATATTACGATAGAAGTCTGATTTTTCTTCCTTTCTGCTTGAAAGTTGAAACAATATGTATATCTAGATATGCATAACATTAACTGTAATTATATAATAAGCTTACCGAAACTCGGGATTTTTCTTTGTCGTAAACAGCTTCATCAGGTAAAGAGGACTACATTCAAAAGCAAGGGAAAGGAATGGCAAGTAGTTAATTGGTTAAGGTAGGGGAGCATAGAAGATTATGAATATGAATATTTGTTATTATAAAGATAATAATATAATATAAAGCATATATGGTTGGAAATTTGATTAAAGAAGACCTTGTAGTAAACAGTGGTGCCTGCACTGAAGAGAGGACGTAAAGGCTTGTCCATGGAAGACGAAAGCCTGCGAAGAAGCGCCATTGCCATTGCCATCTCCAAGACACAAAACACAGGGTGTGTGTGTGTGTCTGTGTGTGTTGTTGTGTGTGTTTTTTCTCTTGTAACTTAGTTTACAGGTTTTGGTTGTTTTGTTTGTTTCTGTTGAGTTTTGATTTTGGTGGTTGGTGGCTCTTGATGATCCACTCCTTATTCCTTAGCCCCACTTCTAAGTAAGTTATGTATAAATAACTATCAAATATTTTTATTTTATTTTATTTCTTCCTTAGATATTTGATGAGTTTGATTGTCATGTATAAATTATTCAATAAGATCTTTGCATTTGCATTTGCATAGTTCTAAAACAATAAGTTGTTGAGTTGAGTACTTTTGTTAACATGATTAGATATTCATGTAAAATACTTTTTAGCATGATAATATATAAATTAAATTTTAAGTTTAAATGGTTATCTTTTAAAATAAGGTTGTGATTATAATATATTTTTAATGCGAATTTATCATATGATTATTTCTCTATATATCTGATGTTATGCTTAATAATAATAATAATAATAATAATAATAATAATAATAATAATAATAATAATTAACAATGAATAAAATTAAACTGTATATGGAAAGGAACTAATTTTTGGCTTATTATAAATTTAATTTTAATGTGTTAATAATGTAAAAAAAATTTTACACATATATCTAATTATATAGTCATAGTCATATTAATAAAAATAGCTTTTTTCACAACTAATGTGTGAAACCAAAAGAACAAATTAATTATAATTAAATAATTGTGTTAAATAATTTTTATTAACAATGTATCACAAATAAATTAATTATATATACATAAAAAAACAGGCATTTGTGTATATGGAGACAAGTTAATGGAAGTTGATATGTATACTTTGTGACTTTGTCTTATAGTCAATCATGATTTTTGTGACCGAAATTTAAGATATGTATTGGTTACAAGTGAAGGTGGCCATGAAAGGCCTATCCACAACAACCATTTCTTGGCCACAGGGTAGACCTTTGGCATATGTTTGGTTCTGATAGGGTTAAGTGAAAAATGATTGAAACACATTTTGCCACCAAAGCCTTGTAACCTTTTTCTCTAACAAATGAGGACTCTTCTTTAGCCAACTTCTTGTGTTGTTTTGTGGGAGTTAGAGATGGCAATTCTACTTAGATTTGCTAATATTTATCCCACTCCTATTGGGTAATTATCCTATTTGTCCTTGTCTATATATATATATATATATATATATATAATATTGTATTATTATAAAATTTTGTATTTTAATTTATATTATGTATGTGATTATAATTATATAAAATATATATTAGAATATAAAATATATATTAAAAATAAGCTAAACAATACATGTATTTATATATAATTATATGATGGCTGATTTTAATAGTTAATTTTAGTGTATAAATAATATTTTTAATTTAGATGGTCTAATCTAATAAACTATAGCCAGGAAAATGAAAAAGAAAAATACAATTTTCCCTCCAAAGACAAACAAAAAAATTGGTGTTATCCCACATATACTTTCTCCTCCAATCCAGTGCCTCTTCTCAAATGAGGGTTTTGTATTTTCTTTTTTTTGGTCCAATTAGAAACTTAGAGCTGGTTGATTAATAACCTTGAAGCCCAAGTGGTAGTTATTTAAAGGGCTAAACCAATATATACTACCACGAGAACTTGTATATGGACTTTTATCAAAGTATATATTTTTCTCAGAAAAAAAGAGAACATATTAAGATAACAATTTATGAAACAAAAAGCAAAATATTAATAAACGCTAGAAGGAGGGCTTGAACCTCCGACCTTGTGGTTAACAGCCACACGCTCTAACCAACTGAGCTATTCCAGCTTGTTAGTTAGATATGAAAATAAATACTATCTGAAATAAATATTTAGATGGAGTTTAATAATAAAGAACCCTCCTAATTATGTTTTCTATAAACACATAAATTATGAGATCAAACTCAGAGTAAAGTATTTTCACTTGGAAGTTTAATTTTCTTCAAAGTATATAGATACTATGAATAATATTCAACCAAAATTCATACATTTGTAGCTTAAAAGGTATACAAAATGGCTATGCATATATCTTGGCGTGATATGTCGTTTTGCTTCAGTTCCACATCACATGTAAGATGTTCGGTATAGTCATCTCTCTTAATTTTTATTACTGTACATATGCACTATGTACAGTAACCCAGTAACCCAGTGGCCTAGTCATATGACTCGGTTAATTATCGGTTCGGTTCTGATAAATATGATACAAAGAGTTATGCAAATATTATTTCTTTTAATATAATACATGCATCCTAAAAATTAAATGTATTCACATCTCGATTACATTTTGGATATGAGACTTTTGATATGTATATCTTTTACTTTAAACTGTATCTTAATTAATAAAAAAAGTTAAAAATATTATTTCAAACATATTTGAATACACCCAAATAAAATGATGTGTAACCAATACGTATAATTAAAATGAATTTAAAAATAATATATTATTAATTATTAACATAAAAATATTATTTAAAATAGTTTATATAATTAAAAAATATATTAAAAATATTTTAAAAAGTCAATCAATTCTTTAATATTAATAAAAATATAAAGATATTTATCAAAAAAATTATTTATATTTGTATATAGTATTGTGCTCATATCTAACTAGGGTAATGATATGGTTAAAAAAAAGGTATTTTTCAATAAAAAGTCAAAATTGTTATTTTTATAATATAAAAAAAATATTATGTGCAAATATTTAATTACAATCTTCATTTTTCATCTAATAATTTTATGCTTTATCAAAAAAGTTTTCATCTACTAATTTTAAAATTAGTGTATCTATATATCACATATTGTATCTTATCTCGTATCCATATTTCATAGTATGGTACGGATATATATATATATATATATAAAAGCATGTAATAAAATCTTCAAGAGCAAAGTAGTGAAATATATGGTCAGGTTTTGGACCATATATATATATACAAGTGCAATTGATTGGATTAATAATGTGAATATTGATTTTTACAGTGTTAAGTGAATAGAGGTATTTAAGAGTAATATTATATATTTAATATAAGTTTTTTTTATGAATTAAGTTTAACCAAATTTAACAATAAAATTTCGTACACAAAGTTTCACAGTTTTGTTTTTGACAATAGAGATGATAGCTGAAACTCCCACACTCACTCGTCAAAATGCGTCATACTAGGGAGAGGTATCTACACCCTTATAAAGCATGCTTCGTTCTCCTCCTTAACCGATGTAGGACTTTATAATTTTTATTATATTATATCAATTTAATTATTAATCTTAGTTAACAAAAAGATCTAAATGTATAGCATTATTCGGCATTTGATTCTCATATTAAGGAAGATAGAAGTGAAATTTTTCACCTCAGATGAGAGATGGAAAAGGATTGATCAATGGAAGGGTGGTGAAGGTGCATTAAGCATGATGCATGTGGCCATTCTACTCTCTTTCTGTGCCCATCCCTTCTGGCTTCTGGCTTCTGGTTTCTGCTCAACATGTGCCTTAGATTCTAGGCCCCACTCTTGGTCTTCTTCTTGTCTACGTTCCTCATGACAAAATATTCTTGCACTAATTCAAAATCACTTATTTTAATTAGGGTTTTGCTAATCAAGATTCACTCTTTTCAAAATACCTTTTAATTTTCTTCTTATCGAGATATATAGCTATTTCCAGCACCATACATATAATTTGAAGGAAAATGAGTGAGATAATTTGTTTGAAGGTTGAATTTTTTTATTATTAACGCAAAAAATACCAAGTAATTAAGAACAAGTTCATTCTAACGTGTTAAGATTAACAATGAAAAAATTTTGTAATCAATTTGATTCGTCTGAGTGGTGAATTTCGTCTTCTACATGCAATAATTCATTGACTAATAACAAATATTTAAATAAAATTCAGATTATAATAAATTAGTCATTAACTTGTTATTAGACCGTAAAATATTGTAGACCACCAAAATTTTGTATAAAAAACATATAAAATTTAAATTCTTAATATATATATATATATATATTAATAAAATAAAAATTTAAATATTTTTATTTATGATAATCTTAATATGGATTTTTATTAAGATACGTGTTGGTTAAATCCATTTATAATCTCATATATTTTTTTACATATATTTTTTAAAAAAAAATTACGTGAATTGTTATATATATATATATATTTAAAAGGAAGAAATCATCAAGCCATATGACCGGATAAGTGATTTGTAAGTGTTTTAATAAATTTGAGAAATTGATTTTCAATTAATACATCCTTAATATATATGTATGGCACTAGTTTAATTAGTTCAAGTCAAACCATATCTTGAACCTATATACATAAAAGTTCTCATTTCATGTTCCAAGTGACCTTTAGTTGATTAAAATAGACCGTTGCCATATTTTTATATATAACCGATGGAAGATGATGATATAAACTATAGTTTGAATGTGGGAATTAAGAGGTGAAACGCATATATCCAACTAAGTTGAAACAATGCATGCAAGAGATAGATGAGCATCAAAACCAAGGGAAAGTGGCTGAAATGTTTAAGCAAACGGACACTGCCCTCTGATTCATTCATCTCTTTATGAAATTAGAAAATGACGACATATTCCTCAGTCCCCACAACACTCTCATAGTCATAGGATGTAGCTCTCTGTTATGTACCAAAATCATCACATGCCACATTATTCATATACTACTATTATTATTATTTGTTGCACTTTTTTTTAGGGTTGTCAAATGGGCTAGTTCGGTCCATTTAGGCCTGGCCCATTAAATTTATGGGTTAAATAGGCTAGACCGTTTAAGTCCGTTTTATTTATGAGCCATAATTTTTTAGTCCGAACCGTTTATGGTCAGTTCGTGGGTTAAATGGGTCAGCCCGTTTATCTTTCTATTTTATTTTTTTAAAAATATTTTGACAAAAAATATTACTTTTAAGTCAAAAATCTTTAAAAAATAATATTTTTTTAGTTGATGGGTCGGATTTTCGAGTCGGAATGAGAAAAAATATTGACTAAAAATACTATTTTTTTTTTTAAAAAATTAAACGGGTCACTCGTTTAGTCCGCAGATTAGCCCGTTTAACCCGCCATTTTTTACGGGTTAATCGGGCTCAACCAATTTAGCCCGAAATTTAAACGGGCTTAATTTTAGAGATAAAGCCCGCCTATTTAAATAAATAAATAAATAGACTGTCCCGATGAGTTTGACCCATTTTGACGTCCTAACTTTTTTTTAGCTACCTAGCTATATAGCTAGCTATATCATTCATATTTTTTTCTTCTTATTATTATTATTATTACCCTCTATTTCAAATTTTACTAATCAATCAATCAATGGGTAGTTCGTAATTTCATTTATTATTCTTCGTCTATCTTTTTCTTGAATTAGTAATATTCATATATATTTTTTTTTTGTTGCGAACATTTTCTGAGTTGAGTTGCTTGGTTTGGAGTGAAATAATTAGAAAGGACTGTGTCCTTTCCCTTTCTTTTATTCATTTCATTCGTTAGGACATTCGGAAATGGCTAAATGCATGTCCTTATCATCAATCCTACCATAGTCTAGTTTTCAATAATGAAAACTTTGATGTACCCTTTGTCGGTAACTTTTGTTTCTCATCTGTAAATAATAATAGTCCATTATTATCAATTAATTACTACCCCTCCCAAAGTTAAATAAGTTTATAGCAATAAATTAGCTAGCATGTGGTTCAAATTGTATCTAATGGATTTTACTAGGAATAATAAATAAAGATCCCTGCTATTTTTCAGTGTGGGAATATACTAAGGTGGGTACTCCGATGAAGATATTATAATTGTCTTTATGTGATGATTTTTCTTTTTGACCCTTAGATAATGGATTGTAGGGTTAGATTTTGATATATTATAAAAGTGTTGTTTTTATTTAAAGTGTGGCCAAATTAATAAATCACACTTTTATACAAAGCATCTTCATAGAAAGATGTTTTTTGCATCTTCATTTGAGTAGCTCCCATATACTAATATAGTAATATATATAGTTAACGAGTACCAAAAGTAAAAATGTTGTAGCTTTCATGAATAAAATAATACTCCAAAGGAGTTAGAACTTAGGACTTCTTCATTTGACTCAAATCATTATTTAATTTATTTATAGTGCATATTTAGGTGTATATATGGTCATTGTTTATTACTTTCTTTGGCTGTTTTTGCTTTGCAAGAACTAATTTATGTATCTGTTATTACCAGAAAGAAAGAAAGACAGGTCACTTAGAAATAAAATATGTAAAAGGTATTAACTATTTGTCTTTTCATTAGCCAAATAATTAATAATAATGTGATTAATTATTTGCCATATTAACAAAATAATTCAGTTAGCTGGTTTTCAGTTTTCCCTAAACAATATTACATTGCAAATAATCTTTCTCTTCTCTATAAATTCCAGCTAACTAACAAAATATATATTTTATAATAATTCCCATAAAACTAATTTTCCATTAGTTAATTGTCTCATTTTAAATGGTCTTAAATTTAAGTTTAGAAACAGAAAAAATAAAACAATGTTAAAAGAGGCAATTATCATTCTTGTAACAAAATTAGTCAAATTCTTAATAATAAGATTTGGTTTCAAATACTGCAAAAAGTAGATAAACTTAAAAATAAAAGGAAAGAATTACAATTTTTTTTAATGTATCTCCTAATCTGATAAAACAGGGACTAATTTATTGTGGTGCGAATTTGAGTTTTATTTAAAAGTATGTCGTTGGTCAATAAATTATTATATAAGGCGAAATTTGAATCCTAATACTTTTTTTTTTTTTACCAAAGATAGGAGATTGGAACCCACAACCTCTTAATTGAGTATGGGAAGACTATGCCATTTGAGTTATTACTCATTGGCTTGAATTCCAATACTTACTTAAACACAAAATATATATTTTATAATAATTCCCACAAAACTAATTTTGTATTAGTTAATTCGTCTCATTTTAAATGGTCTTAAATTTAAGTTTAGAAACAGAACAAATAAAACAATGTTAAAAGAGGCTATTATAATTCTTGTAACAAAATTAGTCAAATTCTTAATAATAAGATTTGGTTTCGAACACAAAAGTAGATAAACTTAAAGAAAAAAAAAAAGGAAAGAATTACAATTTGTTTATATGAGTTTTATTTAAAAGTATGTCGCTCGTTAATAAGTTACTACATACATAAGTCGAGATTCGAATTCCAATACTTATTTAAGCAGACACGTAAATTAATCACTCAACTATTCAAGTTAGTTGAAAGAATTACAATTACAATTACCACTTAATTAAAAGAATTACAAGTGCCAAAACAGTAGCAGGTACTTAATAAACCGAACTCCTCTTACATAGAACTCAATACCAAAGAGAAAGAACATCATTGAGAAGATAAAGCTAATCAAGTTTCATTCAAACACACACCACCTTACTACTCCATTGAAATAATGGACAAAGATCTCAGCAGCACAGTAACAACAACAGTGGTGCACTCTTCTTCTTCTTCTTCTTCTTCATACATGATGATGTCTTCTCCTTCTTGCTGCTTCCCAATCCAGAACGAGTTCCAGTACTCAAGAATCCACCATTTCAGTAACACTTGTAGTTGTTGTTGTTGCTGCAGCAGCAGCAGCACCATGAAGAGGAGGAGAGGATGGAGATGGAGAAGCATCCTCAGAAGGCTCATGAGAGAGAGCAAGACCACCTTGATGTGTAGATCCAATAAACCTGTTTCGTTTCAGTATGATCCTGTTAGTTACTCTCACAACTTTGATGAAGGTAGTTTCCATCTTCACCACCACCACCAGGAACCTTCACAACTAGTGTTTCAAGATCATAGGTAATAATAATTAAGATTTCAATGTAAATCTATTTTCAAGATTTAATTATATATGTTTCTCTTTAATCAAAATGGATCTGCTGCGCCAAGAAGCAATAGCTCAAATAGCATAGTCTCCCCATACTCAATTAAAAGGTTGCGGGTTCGAGTCTCCATATTTTCAGTAAAAAAAAAAATCTACTGCGTTTGTTAACTGTCTCTAGACAGAAATACAAAAGAAAAATGTATTTTTATTTTTGTACCATTTTTCGTCTCTAATTTTAATTTTGAATATATAGAAATATTTCGTTCTTTTATATTTATCTCATTCTTTTAATATATTTGAATCTTCTAGTTGTGTCTCTGTATTTTTAAGTAATCTTTACATATGCTGATGCAATTCTTTTTTTTTTGGCAGTGGTGCTGTTTTTCATAGGTTGGATTCTCATTGCAAAATATGAATTGAATGATTGAGTAAAGTGGAGTCCAGAGTGTGCCTAACTCTTTGAAAATAAGAAATCCTCATCACTTCAAAATATCTTGGGTAAAGATTAGGAGAGAGATTCATCACTGCAAAAGAACTCTGATCTGAAACAAAATAATAGAATAGAATGCAAATTTTTGTGAGGTACAATTAAGTTTATGCAATTTTTTGACAGTGAAGATCTCAGAAATTAAATCACCTTGTATATGGTGCTATATTTGATGGATTTAATTTTTTGACTAAGATAAAAGTGAAATTGTAAAGATTGTATTGTACAGCATTTGCAAAATTATGAGACATTATTACATATTAACTTTAATTTGCTTTGTTTAATTATCATCATCTTGGGGAGATTTTTTTGGATGTGGGGTATATACCTTATTAATTTCAATGGACAAATATAATAAAACATGTTAGTGGTCTCTACAGTCATTATAGAAATCTTTTATATATATATATATAACTTAGATACAGTTAATTTTATGATAATTAAAAGTTGTTAAATAATAATTTAGTCAAATTTATTAAATTATTTAATAATTTTTAACTATTAATTTCATTGAATTTTTAATATATATATATATATATATATATATATATATATATATATATATATATATATATATTATTTAGTCCTTTGGTTGATACTTGTTATTCGTTTGGATTAAAGCAACAAGAGTTATTCTTGAATCATATGCTGTAATCTTGAATTGAAAGCAGATTTGAAAGTTTAATGACAAGAATCATCATGCTTGCATTATGGTAGGGGAAAAAAATGAAGAAAGCGGTAGAAAGAATAATTAAAAGTACGCACCTGTGGAACTTTGTTTTTTCAATGTTTTCTTTATTTTTTACCATATATTATATTCTATAATCATCTTTTTTTTTTAAACGAAAGAAAGAAGCTCAATATTAAAGTGGAGCTAAAGAAAATAGAAAATCAAAAAATAAAAATAACACCTATTGTAATTATTTAGTGACTTTTTAAACTAATAACTTATCTCATTTGTCATTTTTGGCATTGCCATCAATAACAAAGGGGATTCTCATACCTCCACTCTTGTAGTTACTTAGAGACATGTTGAAGATTTTTTCCGCACCTATTCCGGTATTCTGAAACAATCTCCTATTCCTTTTCAACCAAACGTTCCAAACAACTGTGAAGAAGCTGATGAACCACTTCTTGCGCTCCTCCTTCTTCATTGTAGCACCTGTCCAACTTTAAAAGTGTTTCTTTAACGTACCCGGACAGGACCATTGTCTACCAAAATTACATAGTCAAGCATACCACACCTGCCAAGTAAATTCATAGCCAAAAAACAAGTGGTAAATATATTCTACATCCTTATTACATAATACACACAAATTATCATTCTGATCAACAATTCCAAGTCGACACAACCTTTCTTTTGTATTCACCCTGCCTATCAAGACAAACCAGGCAAGCAGCTCTACTCTTGGAGCGACCAATCCTTTCCAAATAGTTTTAGTGAAACTATAGCTTGTTACGTCATCCGGAAGCGTTTCTTCCTGTAACACCTGCACAAAAAAGTTAGTAGAAAAAATACATTGCCTGTCAAACTTTCAGACAACACTATCTTCTTTATCAAAGACTAATTTGACCGGCCTCAAAGTCTCGTGTAATATTAAAGAATTACTATATATTTATTTTAATTGTCATTTTTTAATATATTCTTAAATCAATGTATTTATATGTAAAAGTAATAATTATGACAAATAAATGAAAACAAAAAAAATATCATAAGATAAACACATACAGGTTTGAATATATATAAAGCTCAGCTTTAATGAATCAATTCTATGTGGCAGAAATTGATTTTGTGTTTTCAAATGTAATAAAAAAATAAATCAATTATGGCTCCTAGAGTTAATTAATTCTTAGAGAAGTCATAGTTTGTTACAATTACTTTTATGGAGAACGATATATAAACCACTTTATATCATTATTAATTTTAACATAATCAATTATAATAAAATTAATTTACCAAAAAATAATTCTTCAAAGTAGAGTTAAATCCACAGTATAATCACGCAAGAGATGGGTATTTATTGACATACGTAAAACGTTTAGATAGGACCAAATAAGAGTAAACATCCAATTCAATTTTTGTCTATTTTTAAGAAGAATAAAATAATTTTTGTCTAATAAAAAGTAATATTTTGATCATTAACTTTTTTATTTTGGAATAATACGATTTATCTGTTAAAAAATTCATTAAATAATAACAAAAATTAATTTTGGGGATAGAGTTTTATTTGTATTTTGTGGGAATTTTAAACTCCCACAAACTATTAATAAGTTTGTTTTTGAAAAAAAAAATTTACCAATGGTGGTTAAGTGAAAAAAGACCATTGATAAAAATGATATCGTAAGAAAAAGAATAATTGTAGTACGAATATTTTTTAAAGGAAAAAATAACATCGAATAAAAAATTAAAGAAGAGAACATTAATGTTGATGATATTGGTATTGGCAATGATGACGGTAAAGGAGATAACGATGATGATATTGTATGGTTACACGATAAATATAATAGAGGTAGAAGTGATAATGATGAGGATGAAGAAGGTGGTAGTATTAGTGATCATAGTTAGTTATATTGTTGAAAATAATTTTGTGGGGGTTTAAAACCCTCACAAAATACAAATAAAATCCTACACAAACTAATTTTTATTATTCTTTAACAAAGAGATCGTATTGTCCTAAAATAAAAAAGTTGAGAGTCAAAGTGTTTTTTTTTACAGAAATCGCTTTGTCCTTTATAAAAATGAACAGAGACTGAATTGGGTCTTTACTCGACAAATAACAATAAATAGTATGAATTTTCTAACAATAATACAAGTGGTCCTTCAGATTCCCAACTTTCACCATTTTAGTCCTTTAAATTTAAAATTATCTATACTGGTCTCCAAAATTCAGTTCTGGCACCATATTGGTCTCTGAACTCTTTCTTGTACAGAATCAACGAACTAAGTACTGAATTGGCTCAAACTTAGCTTGCCATGCTGAACACATTACTAAACAACGTCATTTCGTTTTACCACTTAAACAAAGCAAAAACGAGAAGAGAAAAAAGAGTTTACATGATGTGCAAATCATTATATCTCTTTATTCTCCAAAATAACCTCGGTTTTACCTTATTTAAGAGCTAAAACGAAAAGACAATATTTAGTCATGTGTCTAGCATTACAAGTCAGAGCTAGTTCAATATTTCGTTCATTGACTCAACGTTGAAAAGAGTTCAGAGACTAATATAATACCTAGAGTTGGATCTCAGAGACAGTATAATAAATTTTAAATTTAAAGAATTAAAATAATAAAAATTATGAATTTTAAAGACCAACTATAAAGATTTAGTTTAATATAAGTACTAGAAAAGTATAATATCTAGAGAAACTAGAAAAACCAAAACACTCCAAATTAAATAACTTATTATGTATAGTAAAAGAAAATAAAACCAAGATATCGAGAAGAAGAGTGCTAGGGATTAATAAATTTTGTGATTTATAGTCATTATTTAATTATTATTGGTATTTTTAATGGTGTGAGATTTCATCCAATGATGTAAAATTATTCATTTTTCTTTTGTTGGTTAAGTGCTGACCAAATTTTAATAAAAGTGTTGGTCTCCTAAACTTTTTCTATCAAAAATACTATCTCTTGCGAACAGTGGTGGAGCTTAGTTCAGACAAGGGGTGGCCATGGCCCCCCCAAACTTTTTATAAAAAATTTAGTAGTACTTTTTCAAAAGATAAAAAATAGTTCAATTGACTTAAATACGTTACTATGACTTAAAGTATCTAATAAGTTCAATAAACAACAGTTACAACACTATCTCTATCTTTAGGTTCAAATATAAAAAATTAGATATCTTTTATTTATTTAATTTAATATTATTTTATATTTTACTATTTATTTAATTTAATTTTTTATATGATAAAAAATAATAGAATATTCAATAAGTATTAATATTATTGTATTTGTATAAATTGATAAAAAAAATTCAATAAATATTATAAATTTTAATATTTGTCCTTCTAACTTATTCTTTATATATTTTACAGGATATATATTTAAATTTTTATATAAAATAATAATGAAAAATCAAAGAATTGATACATTTTTTAAGAGGAAGACTAATATTTAAGAAGGAGAACATATAACTTATACAATATCAACACATGTAAATAGTTCTTCTACTTTAATGAATCACGAAAAAAGCGAGATATAACCTTCAAAAATTCAAAAAGTTATATCTGATGACTTTAACTTTAACTTTTTAGAACGAGATCTTGAAAAAGGGCTTTAAATTTGGCAGTATCACCCAAACCAGAGAGATGAGGTTAGACGAGTTTATCTTAAATGAGGTCCATATAAAAAAATATTTTGACAATTATTTTCTATTTGGCCCCCCAAAATTTTGTTTCAAGTTCCGCCACTGCTTGCGAATCCATCATTTTTTATTTAAAGATGAAATAAAATAACACCAAAAATAATTATTAAATTAATTATTATATATTTATATAAATATATGTTATTTAAAATAAATAAATCTTCCGGGCAAATCATCATACAATAAGCATTTCCATAAAAATAATTTCAATTGAGAAATGTCAAATGATTAAAATTTTTTATTAATCTTAACTAATATTTTAGTTAATATTTATTTTTATATTATTAAAATTTAAAATTTAATTTTAATATTAATTAATTATTAACAAAAAATAATAAATTAATAAAAATTCAGGTACAATTATCTTTATTTAAAGTAGTTAAATGATTTAATAATGCACTCGAACATTCCGGATAAAAATTTGAAACAGTGCGTCATGTTTTGCTAGCGTTTGTAACTTTCGGATAACAAAAATCAAGAAAAACGAATTTAAAAAATAAAAAATAAAAAGCGTTAGCCATGGACGTGGGTAGCAACTAACCAAGCTTTTTCCTTACTTTATTAATGACGGATTAATTAATAGAAAAAAGAATGAGATATTTTTTGACTCCCTCAGATATTTCCTTCCTTCTCTGTTCTCTCTCTCTCGCCTATATAAACGAACCAGAATCGCGTTCTGTGTTAGCAAGTGAAGCAAGTTAAAGTAAGTAAGAACCTGTTCATTATTTTAGTTGCATGCAAATAAATCATATTTGTATATGCATGCATGCATCTTTATTAATTCTTGACATATACGGTTGCATTGCATCTTTAATTTTTCTTGCTATGCTATATTAAGATTTTCCATAAGCAATTAATTTTACATCCACATCTCATTTTGTTTAGAGAAAGTCTTCACTTGTTCATGTGTGATTATCATTTTGTTGCACTTGCTGAAGTCTCACACGCTTCTTGCTCTGGCTGGCATAACTGAAGTTGGACTAATTCCTGTGAGCCTCCTCCTCCTACTTGAATACCATATGGAATTGGAATAAATCCATTTCTGCTTGTTGCTTCCATTTCGCTTGTGCCATACACCTGCTACATCACACTTTCATTCTTAAGTCTATTTCTGTGTGTTTGTTTGCTACTTCCTCTCAAAATGATTCTCAATAGTTTCTAAGCATACACAAAAATAGCCAAAATTTGAAATTGATTTTTGGTGAATGGGGATACCCTATATAGAGTAATCAAGCTGGACTACCTTTCTGCATAATTGTGTGTTTTCTTCCTGCATCAGGTTTACTTTCTTAAAAAGTTCCAAATTTTCTTGATGGATAAGATTGCCCTGAATTTGCAAAATAGTTAAAAAGGTAAGTCAGGGTTATAACTTATAAATTTTTTTAGGGTTACGCTAGGTGTACACTAAAATCAGCCACCAAAATCAGTCACTAGTATAAAATACATGTTGGAATACAAATACACATTGAAAATAAATTAAACTACACATGTATTTATACACAAATATATTGGTAGCTGATTTTAGTAGCTGATCTTAGTGTACAAATAGTATTTTCCATTTTTTAGAGAAAGATTATTGACCGTTGCTGCGCCACACACACCTTTCGGTTCAGCTCCTTGATTTCTTCTGTTAGAATTTGTTCCTGCAGAATTTGATTCAGTTAGTTGCTTTCTGGTGCTTAAGTTTTTTTTTTTTAATGGGAATAATCAAGTAATCTATCTTTGTTCCTTCTTAGTGAGAATTCCAGAAGCAGTTGTTGACCTTTTTCATTCGGACACCTTGGAGACTCATTTCTAGTTGGTTCTCTAGATCTTGTAGGTTTCTCACACTCAAACCGTAAAGATGTTGTCCCATCAATTGCCTGTGTCATCATATTTTAGCAGCTTAATTAGATCAGATGTCAAAAATTCACTAACTTCAATCATTCAAAACAGGGGAAAAGAAACATTGATTGTTGGACTATGAAAAAATAAATGGCTAAGTACATTAGTATAAAGGCTGTACCGATGATTTTCTTGGAGGTTCTGTAGTTGCTGCCTTAAAATTTCTGCCTCCCTTTGCCAAAACTATCAATTATCAAGTGAAGTGATGTAATGAGTAATGCAAATGCATAAAATGCAAAAGGGATCATTTTCTTCATTTTGAACTAGATCCAACAGAGGGCTTCAATGTGACCAGCAATGAGATATGGGATAATATGGTAACTTAAATTTCAAAATGTATAGTGAGATTTAGAATGATCAGGTGAAATTCTTTCTTTATGAAAGCCAATATGATTCTTCTGTTTGATACTACCTCTCATAGAGTCAAGTTGCAATATCATGAATAATCAAATACTTGCAACATCTTTATTGTTTAATTGAATAGAGCTTATATAGTTTGTTCTGGTGATTTTCATTTTTTCCTTCCAGTTTGGAGGAGAAGAATTTGTTGGCATTTGAAATCGAAGTATGGAATTGATTCCATAACCTTACTCTATTTCAGATTGCCAACTCAAATTCTTCCTCAGCCTTTTCTCTTTTTCCTTTCATCTCAAGCAAGTTTATGGCCTAGTCATCCATTTTAATTCTGAGTTAATTTTGGAGGACTTTTGCTTCACTTGCATGTCATTATTTGAAATTTATATAATTATTATGTTGAATATTTATTGGTTAATTACTGGGGTATAAAAATTCAAATATAATAGTTCAACCTTGTGACTTTAACCGAATTTTGAAGATATTCTAGCAATACTGTAACAGTCAAGACAAACAAACTATTTCCTAACGGAGTTATATTCATATGACAAGTCACAGGCTATAACTCCATTAAAAAATAGTTCGTTTGACTTGGCTGATCAGGATTCTAGAATATTTTTACCAAAAATACGTTTGAGTTTTAGTTCTGATTGAAGTTGCATTTAAGGAATAATGCTTCATCCTGATTTTCATTTGTCAGCATGAGCAATTTATGTGGTGGTTTACTGTTATCTTCTGAAGATTGTTGATGTTATTTCATAATGTTTTTAGCTTTTACTGCATATTCTATTTATGCATTTGTATTATCTATGCTGACCAAAGGAGGATGGGTTGATGGATTGTGATAAGAATCTTAGGATAACCACACCACAAAAATTAGATATTGTGATTGCAGAGCCTAAGGTCTTATCCTGGAATCTATTTAAAATTTGTCTTATTTAACATTCATTAATTACTGCAACAATTAGTGAAAGCTAAATAAAACAAGTTCTGACCGTATTTACAGAAGGACAAACATAATCCAATTAGCTTAGCTCATCAGATCATATACTATGATTAGCTCATAGTAAATGGTTCTGATAGATTTGGCCATAATATATATCACAGATTTAGTGTTGCAATTAAACAAATTGATTAATAAATAACCTAATGATGCACTTATAAAATAAGGCTGTGATTAGAGCAGACCTTAACCTCAGATTCTGGATTTATGAGTTGTTGTTCTTCCTCCTTGCATGAGTTATATCTCTCGATCACTGATTTCATGCTGATCACATAAATGAATTGTCATATTTTTACTTGTTTTATGAAAGCTGTGTTAATACAAGACATAGGAAAGCACATTCAGCATTTATATCAACTCAACAATATATGTTTCTCAAAGGATGAAACAAATTTTATAAGTATGAACAAAAAGATTAGTAACTTATTTAAATAGTGATTTTTACATGTTATGAAATTATTTTTCTCAAAAGATCTAAAGTTTGATTAATATTGACCTTAAAAAAAATTTAATATAAGACAAATTAAAAAAAAATGAGTATAGTACTGTTTTCGATTCCAATATTTGGGGTGAATTATATTTTGATATCTAACATTTTAATCGTTCTATTTTTATCCTAAAATGTTTAACATGGCATTAATGTTATCCCACCGTCAAATTCTTCACTAACAATTAACGAAATTAATGTACTATTAATAATATTTTTGTTAAAGCTATGTTTGTTCAACTTCTATCTTTTCCTTTCACCCTCTCAATAAGTCTAAGGACCCGTTTGAAAAGCTTTAAAAATAACTTTTTTGAGCGTTTGACTTGTGAAAAGTAGTAGTATTAATGTCTAGTTCAATTTTCAAAACCAAATTGCAGCTTTCTAAGAAGTTATTTAGAAGCTTATAGAGAAGTTAAAAAAATGACTTCTTTCATAATACTATTACTTTTTATGACATTTCTATAAAATAAGCACCTTTAGAACTAAAAATCAAAATACAAAATAATTTATTTATAAGTTACTTTTAATATAGCCAATTATTGTTTAAGCTATTTTTTCAAAAGGAGTTTAATTAAGCTGTTTACCCAAATTGGGCCTAAATCTCATTCTTCTATTCTCTTCTTTCTCTTTTTTTTACACTATTAATTCTGCAAGAGGGATATGAGGGAAAAGAAAAAGGGAGTAGAAAAATAGAGTTTAAACTTATTGAGAGGGTGAAGGTGGGAGAGGGAGATTGAGCAAACATAGCTTTAACAAAAGCATTATTAACAGTACATCAATTTCGATCATTAATTGTTAGTAAAGAATTTTACGGTGAGATAACCTTGATATTATTTTAAATTTTTTGGGATAAAAATATGACGATTAAAACATTAGAAACCAAAATAGGATTCACTCTAAATGTTAGAAATCAAAACAGTATTTTATCCAAACAAAATTTATACAAAAATTCACATTAACTTAAAAGATATTCTTACATGAGAGAGGTATATTAGAGATATATCTATTTATATATATTTTTTTATCAATTTAAGTTATTGAACAAATAGTTTTATTACATTACAAAATTATATATCTCAATTTTGGACATATATATAATATTTATATATTTTTTTAAATATAGTCTCTTGTGTTGCTGACTTCAGTTTAATGACTATATATGGAATTCTAGTTGTGTTAAATGATCGAAGAATTTTGCTAAGTAGACAATGATTTTTGTGAACAATATGAATAATAGATTTTAAAATTAGTCTAATAAAATAAAAACATATTATACTCCTAAATTATACACCTAAATTTTAATATTAAAATAACTATCTACACACCTAGTAAATTGAACATCCAATCTATTTATTATTTACATTGTTTAGTATTTTCATTGTCCACTTATATTTTTGTAGGATTTAATTCTTGTATATATTATTCAAAAACTTTCTGTATATATAGAATACAGGAAGTATATATCATTCATGACATAACTCTATATTATTGAAGAACTTTCTGTATATACATAGGATACTGTGTCATTGGGAGTTTAAGATATATGACTCTTGTCATACATTCCCAGTTCTCGACTCTTAAATGTTGATGCATATTTAAACGTAGTTCTTTTAATACTTGAGAGAATAAAGTGTAATCTTTCACCTTTAATTTTATAAGTGGGACCAAAAATAAAGAGAAGAGAGGGAACAATGAACCTCTCATGAGTCATGAGCATATACATACATTCAATTCATGGATTACGCTAAGAGAGTAGAGTTCTAGTAATTCTTGGCTGAATTCTGATATCTTCCAATGTTTATGATTTTAGTTATATTATGACCTATTCATTACTAAGGGAATGTGCTCCTCCTTACCTATTAAGTAAAGACCGTTCCTTTCTTTGTTAATGAGACAAATTTTAGTTCTTCAGTTATTATATTTATATTAATAGTTTAAATTTATATAATTTAAAATTTAAGATTTATAGTATTTTATTTTTATTTTTTTAATTTTTAATAATAAATTAATATTATATTTGTTACTTCCTCTGAAAGGCATTAGTAATCTCCCTAAGGATATGAATAAAATAAAAATGTACACATTTTTGACAATCAACCATAATATGCATAATAAAAAAATTATAGATCTTTTTTATATAACTAATGCTCCTTCAATAATCCTTTCACTCAAAATTTTAAATATTTTACTCTCAAGAGTCCCACTTCAAATTAAATATATCTAATGTAAAATGATAGTTTTTTTTTTTTTGCAATTTAATAATTCTTATATAATAGTGTAAATACAAACTTCTATATTGACATTTAATTTTAAAAATTTTAGTAACTTGTTAACTTTAGGTATTTTAGAATCAAATATTTTTGTAACATATGATTGGTTGATAGTAGTGTATAAAAGGTTTATATTATCAGTATAAGGCTATGAAAATTTAATTCAAATTAAATTTTTGTTGGAGAACATACTACAATGGTAAAATGAGAAGATTAGATAAACACTTATTATGATACGAATCCAATAAATCAAATATAAATACAATAGTAAGATGATATAAATGTAAATGCACAAAATTTTATGTGCTTTGATAATCACATGTCTCCATCTAGAGAATATAAGAGAGAATTTAGTTCTCATTTCCAAAATCTTTGTACACTCTCTCATGGCCTCAACCTAAAGTACCTCTGCCATAGTTTTTGGGTCTCTCGGTATCACACGCGATCGAAACTCAAGTGCAGTCGACTTCACAACTTCACGTGAAGTTGACTGCACATGAGTTTCCACCATGACACGTCTAAATTATTGATTTTATTCTTAATTAACAAGAGTGATTTACTTAAAGAGTTATTATGGCATGTTACTTAAATAAATGGAACCGAAGCTAAGTCTTTGGATGGACACAATGACACTGTTTTTGCTAACCATTTATTAATGGACTTGTTTTCTGCATATAATATAATCCAAAGCTTATACTATCTTTTATTATATGACTATCATATGCATGTAGACTTTATTTTATTGAAAAGAGAAAACATACTAACTACTTTTGGGTAGATTTTAAAATCTTTGTATTTCATATGTGTTATGTGTTGTTTGTGGTTGATCTTTCTGTTGTGTATTATGTCTCTCTTTGTGCCAATATAATGTACATATAAGGATTCTTATGGAAATATTTAGTAACAAAAAAGAGTTAGTAAAAAACAGTTAAAATTTATTTTATTTAGTATTTATTAATTATTATAATGATTAATAAATGTTAAATAAAATAATTTTTTTTTAATCTTTCTAGCATTATCAAAATTCTTAATAAATGAGATATGTCTTATGAAAACTACATTAATCTAGTTAGAGTTCAATATAATGTTTATACTCTACTAAACTTTGCTCAATATAAGACTCATTTGGCCATAGAGAGTTGAATTTTGTGAGTGCATGTGTTGTTTTATTTTAAATTTTGGATAATTAGATAGATATTATATGGTTAATTATTATAATTTTAGATAATTAGATTTTATTATTTTAATATTTTTTACTTAATAAAATTTAGACAATACAACATAGAAGTAAAATGATACGATTAGTATTAATTAACAATAAAGATATTCAACAAATAATAATGAAAATAAAAATCAAACCAAATTAAATATTTCAGATTTCAGATTACACAATAGTTCCTACTATGGCATGATTCAGCATATATAATATGTATTTGAAGATATTTTCACATATATAATATCTCTAACTGATTTCCACAAGGGTTGAGTTATTACTATCATTCTTTTGAGACCAACACTTGTTCATATAATTATATTTTTGAAATATGCAAGATTTCTTTCTATGAATGTATATACTTTTTTTGATTCTATTTTGTTAAGATGCTTCCTCCATACACACCAACATATATATATGTCTAACATTATATGAATTTATAATTTTTAATATATTGTTTATCATATAAAGAAGCTCAATAATTTTGCTTTTCAACTATATGTCAAAGAAAAAAATACTAAAAAAATCTAAATAAGGAGATCGATTATTCCACTTAATTATTGAATGTACCATGGATTTAGTTTAACTAGCAAGGGGATATAAAATAAACTTTAGAGAAAAGTTAAGCTAGCTCAAGGATCCTAAGAAAGTGGTGGGTTTGTGCTTAAAATTTTGTTGATTACTTTGGATAAGGACTAGGCAAAAAGTATAAAAAAAAGGAAAAAAGGGTTATAAAATTGCAAGGAAACTAGAGAATGAGGTGATTTCAAACCTAACAAATCATATAGCTGCTTAAATTAGTTAGAGATTCTTAAAATAATTATATTATAAAGTTGTCTATGTCAAAAAACTAGTGGCTAAAACGCTTTATTTGATGCATGTATTTGCCCGTGACATGAATTGATCCTAAATGGGAACTTGAATTGAATATTTGTTTTGGGATGGGACATGTTCTTGTGTAATTCTATTCCCACTTTTTCACATCCTGAATGATACTTATTGACATCATCGATCGGCTAAAAAGGCATGGTATCAACTAACTAAATCATTTGGATTATTGGTAGTGGCTAAAGTTTTGCAAATATTGGAATCATTTATATATATGCTTCTATGTGCTAAAACCTTCTGAAATTGTCAAAACCAACAAATTGAGATGCATGGTATTATGAAAGATATGGATAAGTGGATTTAATAATTTGTATGTGTGATTAATGTAAGAATATATATACACATATATCACATTACTAAAATATCTTATTAAGTTGTTTAATTTTATAAGTTTTATAAACATAAATATTTGATTAGATGATAAAGTAAAATTTGTTTGTATTATGAGTATTCATGTTAGATGTACACTAAAATTAGTCACTAAGATAGAATATACATCGAAATACAAAATACATATTAAAAATAAATTAAATTACATATATATTTGTTCACAAATATACAGTGACTGATTTTAGTGTATAAATAATATTTTTAAATAATTAATAAACATTTAACTCATGAAAGATAGTAGCCTAATAGCTAGGAAGCTGAAATTATTAAATCGAAGTATATAAATAATCTTACTATAATAATTGCTAATATGTTGAGATATATATCCTTGCTCCTTAGCTTATAGATAAGCAGGATAAAAAAGGTCTATACCCCAAACACTATATGTGAATATTGAATATATTTCTTCTTTGAACAAACTATATATACCATCACTATAGAATAAACCATATAACTGATTTTCATGATTAGGAAAAGTTTTCTCAATGTTCTGCAGTTTATACTTACTTAAGATGGAAGGGTGATAATAATGAAAAGTAAAATGAAAGAAGCTATATCTGTTTTAGAAGATATTTATATATGAAAGACAATTTTATTAGAGTATTTAAGATCCTATAAGGGATATAGCTAGTTCTTTTAACCCCAATTTTTTCATTTTCAAAACTCAAATTTAAGATACTCTTGAATTGAATAGAAACTCACGTGCAGTTGTCTTCATACGAAGTTGTTAGTTGAGAATCGTTAGATAATAATTTAGTCAAACATGTTAAATTATCTAACGATTTTCAATTAACAACTTCACAAGAAAACAACTGTAGGTAAGTATCTATTCGACCACAGAAATAAACTAAGTTACTGAATACTAATTAATTAAGATTAAGATACTAGATCTCTTCTCTCTGCAGCTCTGTCTTCGGATGAGCACAACATAGGGCTTAGCTTTATTAAGCTTATATATAAAGCTTGTTAATTAGAAATGTAACAAGCTATCGATATATAAGATTTTGGTCATGCATAATCATCAAGAATACTATATATTATGATAAATCATGTAAAATACTCCCTCGGACTATAATAATTATCAGCTTAATTAATTTAATCAGTGCAGTTATATATGAATATGATGCATCGAACATATATAAGAATAAGCAGAAATGAAACCTACATACATAGATATATATAAGGTTATTAAGATGGAAATGAATTAAATGAAGTATGGTTGAAAGTTGAAACCTTGTGTTAGCATATTCATAAAGTTTTGAAGTGCTGGAGAATATAACAAGACCAACTTCTGCATCGCAGAGGATAGCAAGCTCCTTGGCTTTCTTGATCAAACCCTTTCTCCTCTTTGAGAAAGTAACTTGCCTGCTCGTCGAATTATCGATCCTCCGAATCACAATCTTCCCTCTTCCCATTTTCAATAACCTAGGGTTTCCTAAAGAGCAAAATAATATATACTTCTTCATTATTGCTTAATGATACACAAATTAAACTATATATGTAATTAAGCTAATGAAATGCTTAATTAGTATGGAAAATTAATTAAAAGATTTGAGCTTACTTGGTAGAGGGAAAATTAAAGCAAAGAGAGAGGAATCTTAATTGGAGGTTAATGGAGATGAGTAGTGAGAGGGTGCAAGAATATTATGCTTATGGTGGTGGTGGTGTTGGTGCCTTTCCATTTTGTGTGTGGCAATGGCAAGTCCAAAGAGGCTTTATAATAAGCACAAAAGTGGGTTAATTAATTAAGATTAATTTTATAGAATAATTAGAGATCATAATTAAGTTAATTAGAGTTGCATTGTGAGTTGTGACTATAGCTTTAGTAATAGTGTACTTTCTACAGTTCAAGTATTCGATCGAGGAAGAGAATATTATATTATTATATTATAGTATGTAGTAATATTTGGACTAAGGAGTAAGGACTATGCTATTACAATATTTTTTTCATCAGTTTTAGAATTTTTGTGGCGCCGTCAGCCGTATTAATCTCTGACACGTTACACGTACAGATATTTGTTTTTCTCTTTCAATATATTTTTCCCTTTGCTTTGCATTTTTTTATTTATATTAAAAGTTTAGAAATAATGGACAATAATAGTTTTTAGGCTAATTGTATTATTTAATTTGTGAGAGATGCTTAAGTATATATAGTGGGCATGTAGTTTTAGTTGCATTATCATTATTATTAATACTATTATTCATTATTATTATAGCTGGAAAATCATAGTTAGTTAATTATCTTTTTCTGGTTTCGAAAAGAATAAGTATAGGGAGCTAATTGTCTAAGCGTACAACGTGTACAATGGAGGTTTGAGAATTATTAGAGATATAACTATTAGTGTTACATTGTCCTGTCAAGTTACACTTTTGGGATAAGTGGTTTTATGATATAGTATTAGAGTTCTAGATTCGAAAAGTCAAGAGTTCAATTCTTGGCTCATGTTTATTATCCCTGGTATTCGGATAGTTATTCTAGATAGTATGGGTGATGTTCATTTTATTCACATTGTACGTTTAGGCCATTGGCTCCCTAGAAGTACTCGATTGAATAATCGGTCCTTGAAAAATATATAGGGGGAAACCTCTAAAAATATACGAGTGGATGTGGTACGGTGTAGTTTAATTATTTCAATATAAAATCAATATTAAAATTGTCGCTTTTTCGTGGATATATATATTATAGCACAAACAATAATCAAACGTTTGTTAATATCTTGAATTAGTTATATAAATTAAATAGTAATATTTTGATGAATATTTTTATAAGAAATTTTTAATGTTGAATTGCTTAACACTTTACAAATGGTTAAAGGGACAAATATTATAAAATAAAAAATAATTAATTGAAGAAATGTACTTCCTAACCTAATTAAACTCCATAAAAATATTAATAACAATTAAAATTTATTCATTACATAATAAGAATTTATCTCAAAAATACTTTAAATAAAGACATTCGTCCAAAGAATAAAAGTAAAAAAATTTAAATACAGTAATTAATTAATTAGAAACATACACTATGTAACGATTAAAAGTTTAATTGAAATTTATGCAAATAACAACTAGTATGTAACTATGTATTAGAGTAATTTGCTAGAAATTTCAACGAATTGAGAAATCGATCAATTAAATACACAACTTCAATCTCAATAAAATTATGTTGTCGCCGTCCAATAACAAATTTTAGTTATTGAAAAAATATTATTGGAAACACAAAAAGATCAATCCAAATGTATATATATATGATATAAATATAATAAATATATAAAAAATAATTTAAGTAGAGACTTACGTACAATTATCTTCATGTAAAATTAATAACTAAAAATTGTTAGATAATTTAATAAATTTAACTAAATTATAATCTAATAATTCTTAACTATTAACTTCGTATGAATATACTGTAGGTACGTTTTTACGAATAATTTAAATTGGTGTTAGAAGTGCAGTGTAGTGAGTAGAGACAGAGAGAAGTGTTGATGAGATGATAGATTCTGATTCTGAAATGAGGAAAAGTCAAAGGCATGGCACGCCTGAGACCAATGGTAAGCAAACCATACATTTGTTTGCGCAAACCGCAAAGGTTTTGATTCATAGGAATTGAAAGACTGATGAAAGAGACACCCCCATGCCCTATGATGCTATTCTTAGAAACAATGCATCTTGGTTTTGGAGTCACACATAACTTTGTACCATATAAAATACTCAATTTGGTTATATGAGTTTCGCTAAGAGTATAAGCTTTTCTAATTGAGAGTTTCAAATAAAAAAAAGGGTAAATGTGGTAAATACCTTCATTTTTTTTAACAAGAGGTTTCAAGTAATAAAAGACGGGTAAATGTAGTAATAAGCATTTTCAAATTTGAATATCAACATTAGAACAAAAATTAATTAAAACAATTATTCTTTTTATAAGACTCAAATCAAATCAAATCAAATCAAGTTTAGTTTAGTTTATATAAACTAAATTTTACATTACTCAACAATTCTTTTATTTTCCTTGCTTTTTCTGTGAAATCCCAATTTCCAAAGCACCGTTATTAAGAAATTATTAGTTAAGAGAGTAATTGAAATACAATATATATAGATATAATGTTAATGTCTCGAGGACCTAAAAGTTTATGTTTTTTATTAAAGATTTTTATTTTGTAATATCTTTTAATATGAATAAATGATGTTTAATTTTACCAGTAAAATATAATGAATCTTTTTTTCACTTTTTTTTTGTTTTAAATTTTTTGTCACTTTAAAATTTTGATATATACATGTATATATTCTACATTCTTATATATATATATATATATATTGATAAATTAAGCACCATATTTTGAAAGTAATAATAAATATTTTAAGAATATAAATTTTAAAAATGCTGTAAAAAATAATTTATTAAAAAAGTTAAAAGATATTTTTTATATTTTAATGTATTAAAGATATAAAAAATAAAAAAATTGATTATTATTGTACTATTAAAATATTTTTTTAAGATAGAAAAGAGCTAAATTGATATTTTAAAAGGATTGAGAGTAGTTCTTTAGCATTTGTTTTGAGGTACTGAGACAGAGATTGAGAGACTGAAATTCAGTGTGGTGTTTGTTAGTTTAGAGACTGGTACTAAAATTTCTGTCTCTGTCTCTAAAATTTCAGTATTTCAGTATCTCCAAAAAGTAGAGATACAGGGGACTGAAATTTTTAGAGATGAAAACTGAAATTTTAATAACATTTTATACCTAAAATACTTTCATTTCAATTAATTAATTCCAATTTTACCCTTTGTGCAAATTAAATTAGAGTTTCATTCTTGTTTCAATTCCTGTCTCTCATTTTGCACCAAACAGAATACTGATATTTATTTCAATCCCTGTCTCTTAATTTCTGTCTCTCAATTTCAGTCTTTTCGTCTCTATCTCTCCACCAAACGCTAACAAACCTTGAATGAATGGCCTTTTAAGACATTGTAGTTAGAAGTTAGAAGAAAGAAAGGTTATTATATGTAGTAGCCAACAGGGGGCCAGGTCAGGTGCACCGTGCACATAGTCATAAAGCATGGTCTATTGTCTCTAATTCTGCATTTCAATTGGTTGAACCCATGTGATGAACAGTACACAAGATTTGTTTCACCAATAAGATTCGTTCTTATTACCACAGGAGGCATGTTAACATGTCACTTCATCAAATTATAAATTAATGCTTAATGCTTAATGGCACATTAATAAGTCCTAATTTAGTGCTCCAATGAAGGAGTTTAGCCAGGTGTCAATGATCAGTAAATCATTCTATGTACAGAATCCGAGCAAGATAGACTTTGCCTTAAATTTCATAATTATTAATTATATTTCTTAATCCAGCTTTTACTTCTTTCAAGTTTTGTGATGGAGAATAGTAAGTTAATCAGTGAAGGCACATGAAACTTAATCATTAATATAACCTCCCTTAGCACTTGGGGAAAGATGGCATGGCTTTTTCTTGGGAGTAGGATGTGTATGTCCCTTTTGAATTATGATTCTCATGACCTACTTGATCATCATAAGCGTTACGTGTTGTGTTTATAGATAGATGAAGGCATCTTTGCTTCCAAACCCTAGCTACCATGTTTACTTTTTCTTCTTATTAGTTCCTAGTCTTTGCCCTCACTACAATCCAAACACTTAAATTCGATCGCCACTATGGCATGCAATTAATTTTCCAAGTATACTACTTGTTCAATGCGTCAAGAACATTCACAAAGTAGTAATTGATACTTGAATAAGGTATAGTAGGAGCAGCATGCTGTTAATGTTGCAAGTGTGAGGAGTGTTGAAGTTAGTCCTACATCAAAGAAAACAAAGAAGAGTGAGGAGTTTATAAGATGAAAGACTCATTGACTTAATATCTTAAGGTTTTGAGTTAGATGTAGTGTCTTCTCATTTTATATTTTTTCACTTGATTCTTTCTCGAAACCTCTCGATGGTGGAGAGCGTTGCAATGACATTGATCAAGTTCTATCTTAGCTTGATCGTGAATTTGATATCTCAACTTTTTTTTTTGTCTACATTGCCTTAGTTTTTTTAATTAGAAGACAAATGTGATTCTAACTTGATAAACGAAAGTAATATCACACAAGTGATGAACAATATAACACTTATAATGATAATGTTATTGAGACAATAAAAAATCAACTTAGACAATTTAAATTTGTTTTATTTTGTATTAATTGATTATAGCGATAATTAATAAATGTTAAATAAAATAAATTTAGTCTATTTTAACAATTTTTTTTATTTTTTAAATATTTTCACATAAATAATAACATATACGTTCTAGCTATACTAAAAAACAAAATAATATCCTTAGTTTAATATGAAAAATCTCAAAATTATGGGAGAAAAATTACAAGCCAGAACTCTAAAATATTCACTATATTTAACGATAATTACAATACAGTGTAATTATAATGAGATATACTTTTATTATATAATAACTAATAAATACTAAAAAATTTATCTAAAATCCAGTGTATTACTTACAATAATATTCTTATTTTATACCACACACCCTTTTCAACATTAAATTCACTACAAGAAAACTCTCACTCACAATAATTACAAGAAGCTCAAGCTTTGTGTTGCTTTGCTTCTTTTGATTGTGTACAAGGAGCAACGATTGAGTCTATTTATAGGGGAGCAAAGCACTTCGCGTATATTTCATCTACCCATCTAACCCATTTAAAACAACTTCAATTTTAACACTTTAATCCACTTTCATAGGCTTGCAAGTTGCAACATAAATTTCTTTGGTGTCATACATTGTGAAGTAAACCCTTATATGAAGAAATATTATATGCTAATGAGTTATAGCTCAAATGACATAGTCTCTCTATATTCAATTAAGAGGTTGTGAGTTCGAGTCTCCTATTTTTAGTAAAAAATATATATATATATATATATATATGAATAATTTTTTAAATAATTTTTTATTTATATTTTTTTATTAAAAGTAATTGATAGAAAGTGAAAAAGATAAAAATTTATGTTTTAATTTTTGGTGGTGATGCACTATTCTTGTGTGGGGTTGGATTTGAGGTTCAGGAGTTTTTGTTTTCTTAGTAGGGGGTGGAATACTTGGTACTAAGTTTTCTGTGTTGCATTCATTAGTGACATGTTTACCTCTCCTGTTGGTCGAGGCTTTGGAACCTAATTATGAAAAAATATATATAAAAAAGTTAGATACAAAAAATAATAAAATATCATTTCTCTAAATAAATATAAGGCTATACCTAGGCCCTATCTTTTTTCTTGGTCAGGTACCTAGGCCCTATATAAACTCTCAATAATCCGAATTAGCAGCACCCTTTCTTTCATTCTACCCATTAGATATACCAATTTGGGCTAAATTCGCTAAAAGATGGGTCTTTAAAGCTGCTCTAAGGCCCAAAATTATTGATTTTCCGGGTCAATGTGAACTTGATGGATCAAGATTCAAGACAGAGATTTTTGGTCGGGAGATTCAAGACACTTAAGAAAGGCAATTGTTCCGGATTCTCAAGCTTTGGGCCGTATTATTTTCTTTCATTTCACGTTTGAATAAACAAAATAAAAAAGTTAATTACCAAAAAAACGTTTATTAAAAAGTTAATTAAAACATATATAAATTAGCTCTAAAGATATATATTAAGATAATTATTAGTAAAAAGTATAAATTTTTAGTTTTAAAAATATATAATAAATTCATTGAAAACTTAAATTTTATAATTTTTATTTTCAATTGATAATTTTAATATGTATTCTAATAAAACTCAAAATTTATAATTTTATATGAGGACTTTTTCAATTGATAACTTTAACACATGTTTTTATAGTACATATTAACTAAATTTAACAGATTATATATATACCTTTTAATAAATTATACTTTTATTTTGAACTTTTTAAGAAATTTTAATAATATTTTTATCTTTAATTTAATTTTATTCTTAATATTTAAAATAAATTTTCAATTTTTTTTGTTGAATCTTTTTATGGTTGAAATCAGTCAAAATATTATTTTTCAATTTACCCCTTTCTATATGTGATATATAGAGAGAGAGAGGTAATTGTGGGAAAAAAAATATTTTTAATTAATTTTGACCACAAAAAATAGAATTAAAATTTCTTTCAAATATGAATGTAAAATTGAATAAAATGAAATAGTTAAATTATTTTTAAAATAATAAAAAAAACTAATATTCTAAATAAGCATTTTTCATTTATATACAAACATGCATACACATCTGACTTCTTACTTATCCTACGACTGCTTATATATTCTGGAGCCATGTAGCCAATAGTTCCGGCTAAAGCCGATGTCTGAGACCCTAACTCATGATCTATGAGCTTAGCCAAGCCGAAATCACCAAGCTTGACATTGAAACTAGAATCCAACATCACATTGCTTGGTTTGATATCTCTGTGAATAACACATTGTTCCCATTCTTCATGAAGATAGAGAATAGCAGAGGCCAATCCAAGAGCTATCTTGTGCCTCAAGTTCCAAGATAGTGGAGTCCTATTCCCAAACAAATGGGAATCAAGACTACCATTTGGCATATACTCATAAACAAGAAGGAACTCACCTTGATCATGGCACCAACCTATGAGTTGCACAAGATTCCGATGCCTTAACCTGCTAATGACTTTGACTTCAGTTACATACTCTCTTCTCCCTTGTCTTGATCCACTTGATATCTTCTTAACAGCAACAACCAAATCTAGATCAGCAAAGTAGCCTCTATACACTGCTCCAAATCCACCTTGGCCTAACTTCCTGTACCTTCTTGGTCCAGCTCCTCTTTCAAAATCATCAATAATAGAGCTCACCCTCTCTAACAGCTACGAGCTCTCGACAACCGGAGAGAATTCAAGTGAGAAAACATAAAACATAAGATGAGAAAACACCACATCCAACTCAAAACTTTAAGGTGTCAAGTAAATGGGTCTCTCATCTTATAAACTCCTCACTCTTCCTTGCTTTCTTTGATGTGGGACTAATTTCAACACTCCTCACACTTGCAACACTAACACGATGCAACCACCATCTTCCAAGTCTTTTTTGAACTCTTTCCATGACTAGGCTCTGCGTCCAGAGTAGAGCTGAACTCCCAAGATTGAACAACATGTCGTTCTGTGTAATAACTTGTAGCCGCGGAAAATCCAATTGTAACCGATTGAGGCAAGACCTTGATCAAATCAATTTGATGAGAAAGGGTAGTATTCTCTTGAGAGGTAGAGGTTGTTTGGTATTTCCATGACACACTTAGAATCTTGCTTGTTGAATTGTATGATCCATGCATCAGCAATGTCATTACTATGCTTGCTAGCATTCCAAGCAGTGTAGTTTGCCGAAGAAATTGAATTAACGTTGATTCCCACGTGCTCCATTTTGGTATGGCTTGTCCTCTGTAAACTATGTTTGGATCGCCAGTAGTAAACCTAGATATTTGGAATTTGATTGAATAAGTTTTCAGAATAAAAACATGGAAGGATGAGAATAAAAGGTGAAGAAAAGAATGCCAGTTTGCAGCCATGGGAATTCAATAGCCCAAGATCTTTTTAAATATATGCACCTACCTAGCTTCATTAAGATGATAAGATAAAGTAGTATATCATGTCAATAATTTTCTTATTATTGTTTATGTTTATCTTCTTGTCTTCAAATAAACTTTCTTAAGATACAAGGAGTTATTTGTATTTTACGTTGATGACGATTCATTGAAAGGAAATATAAAGACAGGTGTATGTTCTTCATAAGTCAACCTCCAAATATAAGTCAACTTTTGGCATCGAAAAAGAGAGGGCTCAATTTAATTAGCTGGCACATTTACGTTGGTTCCAGGTGCAACACATTGTTTCCTCTCTTTTCCCCCTTAATTGACCTGTAATATATTCTTCATCATTGTTTGAAATGAAATGAAAAGGAAATTGTTAGGAAGTTCAAGGCGTCTCAGATAGTTATTGTTTGTTACTTGTTCTTTTTTTTTTTTTTTTAGTTGTCTTACTAAAATATAAAAATATTTTTAGAATCCTTTATATATTTATAAATGATGGAACTGATTCAACTTGAGAAGGGGATTGAATCAAATTTGCTCAAAATTAACTTTTTAAGTTTTGTTTTTGCAGAAGCTGAAAATGTAGAAAATTTTTTCGTTTTATCTCATCATGAGCAGAAAGGAAAAGGAAGAGGAGAAAGATGCCAGCATGTATCCTTGTTCGGATTCTAAGTGCCATAAATTCTATGTCTAGTCTCCACCACAAATCATGGTGAAATTTTTACTATAATCCACTGATTACAATCACCAATACTATTGAATTACAACCTAATTCAACTAGTATCTATCACTAAACTTTCTTCACCAAAGTTCAACAACCCAAAGTGCTGTCCCAATTTGGAAGGAAAATCTACACAGATTCAAACTCACCAAGTGCTAACCCAACTTGGTAAGGGGAACTAGTATATTATTAAGTGTGTCACAAAAGTATAATACATAAGAATATATATATAAAAGAAGAATCAAAGTAATAAAAACATACCATCCTATAATTAATATACATATATTCTATATAAATATAATTTATACTAATTGATCTAAATTAATTGTAATTATTCTCTAATAAAAACTAAGATATCATGTTACGAAATCATCACTCTAAAATATTTAAACTAATAAAAACAAAGACCCTTTCTAGAGCTTACGAATAACCTATCTAGATTTAAATAAATGTGGTTCCTTTCAGTGAAACGTAATCAACGTGTAACACAAATAAATCCTTGTACCTTAAGAAAGTTTATTTGAAGACAAGATAAACCTAAAGAATAATAATAAGAAAATTATTGACGCGTACGATTGACTTGATCTTAATGAAGCCACATGCGCATATAATAAAGTCACCAACATTATCTTGAGCTATTTAATTAGTTATCAACCAACTTCAGTTGTGATAGCTCACCTTCAAGATTCCACAAAACCATGGCTACAATTTTCTGTTATCCATCACCAACCTTTCTTTACCTTTTGCTCTCAACCTTCCTTGCATTAAACCTCTCAACTTATTCGATTCAATTCCAAATATCTAGGTTTACTACTGGCGATCCAAACATAGTTTACAGAGGACAAGCCATACCTCGTGTTGGAACAATTGAATTGAACAATAACATTGATTACTTATTCCAAGTTGGATCAGCCATATACTCCAAAGATGTTCCACTTTGGGAATCAAGCTCAGGAAAACAAGCTGATTTCAAAACACACTTCACCTTTGTTATTGACACTCAAGGGAAATCTCAGTATGGTGCCGGGCTTGCATTTTTCCTTGCACCTTCTGGATTCCAAATACCACCAAACTCTGCCGGCGGCTTCCTAGGCCTTTACAACACATCCACTGCCGACTCGTCGCGCAATCAGATTGTTCATGTTGAGTTTGATTCCTTCCCTAATCCGGAGTGGGATCCCAAAATGGAGCATGTGGGAATCAATGTTAATTCAATTTCTTCAGCAAACTACACTGCTTGGAATGCTAGCAAGCATAGTAATGACATTGCTGATGCATGGATCACATACAATTCAACAAACAAGATTCTAAGTGTGTCATGGAAATACCAAACAACCTCTACCTCTCAAGAGAATACTACTCTTTCTCATCAAATTGATTTGATCAAGGTCTTGCCTCAATCGGTTACAATTGGATTTTCCGCGGCTACAGGTTCTTACACAGAACGACATGTTATTCAATCTTGGGAGTTCAGTTCTAGTTTGGACGCAGAGCCTGGTAAAGGAAAGAATTCGAAGAAGACATGGAAGGTGGTGGTTGGATCAGTTGTTGCAGGAGCTGTTTTGATTGTGGCAGTTATTTCAACATATGTAATATTTAGAAGATGGAAGAAGAAAAAGAAAAATGATGCTCTAAGAGAGAGGATGAGCTCTATTGATGACTTGGAAAGAGGAGCTGGACCAAGAAGATTCTCTTATGAGGAGGTTGTTGTCGCCACCAATAACTTCTCCCCAAACAGGAAGTTAGGCCAAGGTGGATTTGGAGCAGTGTATAGAGGCTACTTTGCTGATCTAGATTTGGTGGTTGCTGTTAAGAAGATATCAAGTGGATCAAGACAAGGGAAAAGAGAGTATGTAACTGAAGTCAAAGTCATTAGCAGGTTAAGGCATAGGAATCTTGTGCAACTCATAGGTTGGTGCCATGATCGAGGTGAGTTCCTTCTTGTTTATGAGTATATGCCAAATGGTAGCCTTGATTCCCATTTGTTTGGGAATAGGACTCCATTATCGTGGAGCTTGAGGCACAAGATAGCTCTTGGATTGGCCTCTGCTATTCTCTATCTTCATGAAGAGTGGGAACAATGTGTATTGCATAGAGATATCAAACCAAGCAATGTGATGTTGGATTCTAGTTTCAATGTCAAGCTTGGTGATTTCGGTTTGGCTAAGCTCATAGATCATGAATTAGGGTCTCAAACATCGGCTTTAGCCGGAACTATTGGCTATATGGCTCCAGAATATATAAGCAGTCGCAGAGCAAGTAAGGAGTCAGATGTGTATAGTTTTGGATTGGTAGCTCTAGAGATTGCCACCGGGAAAAAGGTGTTTGATCTTATAGAGGATGAAGATAGTCAAAAGGGGTTAGCAGAGTGGGTTTGGGATCATTACGGAAGAGAAGAGCTTCATATGGTTGTGGATGGGAGACTAGAAAAGGATTTTGATGAGAAACAAGCCATGTATTTGATGATTGTTGGTTTATGGTGTTGTCATCCTGATAAGAATGTGAGACCATCAATAAGACAAGCAATTCAAGTGCTGAATTCAGAAGGTGCACTGCCACAACTTCCAACAAAGATGCCTGTTGCTATATACCATATTCCCACACCTTCTGTCAGCTCTGATGGTGCTTCCGTTAGTGTTAGCCTCCAATCAGGTCGGTGAGATGTATATTTAAGATGGTGCATGAATAAGATTTTATATTTCCTTTAATGGGAGAACTAAGTGTTTTGGTATCAATGCATAAACCTTAGCATATTCGCTTTCGGTGTAATATATATTGTTGACCCCGACTATATTTATCATGCATGCTTATGATATGTGAATTATATATAGAACTTTAAATTAATTAGATAACCACATGCTATATGACCAAGTTATTTTGGTAAGGTACCAACATATTATCTGCCAACTTATTGCCAATAATAATTAATTATTATATTTTAAATACATATATAAAGAGACACATCTAGAAAATATATATATAAAGACACTTCTATTAAATACAACCATAAAAAAGATATTTTTATTAGACACATCCACGAAGACACTTCCATAAAACACAGTTATAAATAAGAGTTGGCAGAAGTTGGCAGATATGTTGTTGGTATGGTTGGAAGTGAGCCGAGCTGAGTCGAGTTAGATCAAACTCAAGCTCGGCTCACGAAAATTGAGCTTGGCTCACGGCTTGACTCATTAACAATCGAGCTTATTTCTTAAGCTCAAGCTCGGCTCACCAAAAACTCACGAACTGGCTCGAGCTCACGAGCTGGCTCAAATAAGAGATACATAAATACATAATCTATAATTTTATATCAATAAATTATAACTTATATATTTTTAAAAATATTTGAAAAGATCAATTTTATATATTGTTTATCTATCAATAAATTATAAATTTTTTATTTATATCCTATATTAAAATTATATGTAAAAAATAAATATAAATATTAAATAATTAAGATTGTTATAATATATATATATATATATATATATATATATATATATATATATATATATATATAATCGAATCAGCTTACGAGCTAATGAGCTGAGCTTATCCAAACTCAAACTCGGCTCATTTAATTTATGAGCTCAATTTCAGGCTCAAGCTTGGCTCACCAGCTCACGAGCTGGCTTGACTAACTTCCAACCCTAGTTGTTGGTAACATAGCGGAACCGTTTTGGTAATAAGTTTAGTTAAGTTGATTTAATAGTTTATTAATACAATAAATATCAGTCAAACGAAAAAAAAATACATAAGAGAAAAAAAATTATTTTTGATTAAATTTAGTTATAGAAATAACTTATTCATTTAATATTTTTTTGTATGTTGTTTTCATAGACTTTTTTTTAATTTTATTAGAGATATATTAGAAAGTCATCAAAATTTATTATTTTTAATCATTATTTAAATATTAACTTAAAATTCTAGTTTTTAGTATAATAATTTAATAATATATTTTATTTTATACTTTTAAACATTTATGATGACCAAAAATAATAAATTATAAAGATTTTTTGTCATTTCTCAAATTATTATTAATAAATTATGTATTAATTCATGACTTTAAGCTTGCATTTATTATAAAGGAAACTGATCAGATGAGTCCCTGAACAAATGAAAGAAACAAGCTAATAAGTAGAAAAAAGAAAAAAAAAATAATGCAAAACACACCAATTAAACCGTAACATAGCTAGTCACCAAAAAAAAAAAAAAAAAAAACCATAACATAGCTAACTCCTCAAATAGTCTCCCTACATGCACTCCATTTTTTCTCTTCTCTTGGCTTCCCATCAGTACTATTCCTTGCTCTACAAGGAAGTACGGAAATACCATGAAAGAATGTCATGTGTCTCAACCAAATCACCAGTAGAAGCAGAGAATCCAACAAGCGCCCATTCCGATTGCAGAGCATTCGCAAAATCAACCGGATACGATAAAGTAGTTACAGGTACGGTACTGTTTGGATAAGAAACAATCACACTCAACAGTTTTGAGGATGACCCATATCTTATAGATGCTTTCCCTATTGCACCATCTGGTTCAGAATCCATTGGCCATTTCGCAGTGGCCACCGATCTGACGCTGTTAACATCGATTCCTATGTGAGGGTATGGTGAGTAGGGAGGATCCCAAGTGTTCCCAAAGGTATCAAACTCAACCGCCACAACCTGGTTTGCAGAGGCATTGAATGCAGTTTGAGAGTCGAAGAGTCCAAGGAATCCGCCACTCGAGTTGTCTGGGAACTCATAATCGAGTGATGCGAGGAAAAAGGTGAACCCGTCGCCGTGAGGTTGCACACCGTTTGTTTTCACGGTGAAGTTGAATTCTGTAGTGAAGTCTGCAACTTCGCCGGTTCGGTTGTTGAAGAGCCGAACTGCTCCGAAAAATAAGGCCAAACCAGAACGGTCTGGAAGAGCTTTGCCTGTATTCGGATCGGTTTTGGTCAGGTGTAGCGCTCCATCTGTTATTGGTGGAGAATTATAGGTAATAGAGAAGTAAGATCATTAAGTCAAATAGAAATCAAAGTGAAAACTTTGACAATTGAATATGATTAAATTACAATTCAATTATCAAATAAAAACAATTACATATGAGTGTCGCTTAAAAATCAATATAAAAGTTCAAGTTACTTAAAGTAAAATTTTTTAAGTAATACGTGGTACTAATTTACTAATAATAATATCTTATAGAAATACACAAATGTATATATTTCATAATTAATTTTTATTTATATGTATAACTACTAAATTAGAATTATATTTATTATCATAATATAAAAATAGAATGACAATTTAGTTTTGATCTTCATGAGAAAGTTGATTATTTTAGTAAACTATTATGCTATGAAAAAAAAACATATAAATATACATAAATTATTGATATTTTATTCTCATTATATTATGTAGTACAGTACTACTTATATATAGACGATTATTTATGAGTACAACTATACAATATAGCTACATTATTTTATTTGACCGACTCAGTAATGTTTCTCATAACTCTAATACCTGAAATGCTAGAATCTTCACCGTCCAACAGAAGATTTCTAAGACCCGGCGTGAAACGTGGGTAGTTGAAGGACAATGAGTCTGATTTGGCAATGGTTATGAGCATGAGTGAAAACATGAAGATCATTAGGAGTTTTTGGTCGGAGTTGGCCATCTTTTGTGGTATTTTGAGTGATAACCAATAGTGGTTGTGTTCTTGTGTTTAATGATGAATGGAGCAAGTAGAGAATGCATATATATAGGAGGCGAGATCTTCTGAATTGACGTTAGAAAAATAAAATAAATAAGCAGGCCGAATTAAACTAGGTAGCCAGCAATTTTGGTCAAAGCATTGGTGAAAAGAGCAAGAAAGTTTAACTATATATGAGATATTTGTCTAGATGTTTGTGGACGTAACCTCTGTCCCAAGGAGAAACTGACGAATTTGTTTCAACTTGTGTGTTTAGTCCATATTTTTAAGAGGTTATTAGATTAATAAACTATGATATATATGAGCAAGGTAATTTGTTTTTCTTTTTAAAATTTATTGTATAGTTAAAAAAACCTTTCACAGTATAGAATATGAATTTCGTTTGGGAGGTAATAGAATATATGTACAATGTATACAATGGACTGTTTATTTAGTTCAATATGAAACATCCAGAATAAAATACTACTAATTTCTCAAACACAATACATTCATACTATCCAGAATAACCATCCAAGTACCAAGGATAATAAACATCTGATATCCTACTGATCAAACATCCCTACACCCTCATTGTACACATTGTACATATATTCTATTGGCTTCCTATACTTCCTCGTAGAATATACAAAGTTTATTCTTGCTTATTGCCAATTGCCAAATCATTTTGAAAAGAAATATAATATCCTTTTTGACCTAACATTTCGGACATTTCATGGAAAAACTTGCCATCGGTTTTGCCACCAGAAAAAATAATTGTAGCTGTCAAATATGGCATGAGTTGCATGAACTGTCTAGTCGCCTTATTCCGGCAATTTAATTTCCCAACTCTATATATAATCATTTTCGCTCCGATCCAGACATCATACACTTCACACACATTATTCATCACAAAATGGCTTTCTTCAGCTCAAAATCATATCTGCCACTTTCTTCTCCACTCAAAATCTTCATCTCTTTGCTCTTGCTTCAATTATTTAACAATAGTGTTAACTCACAATTCCCAACACCGCCGGACTATGAATCCGTTGACTTTGGCTTCTCCTCTTTCGACCCCAACGACCCAAACCTAGGCCTTTTTTCCGATGCCTCAATATCCAGTGCCGGAATTCTACACTTGACTGAAACTGATTACCAAGGAAAAGCACTCCAAAACAGTGTCGGCCGGCTGGTGCATGCAACACCGGTGCATATCTGGGATAGAAATACCGGAAACCTCGCGGACTTCACCGCAGGGTTTACTTTCGTAGTAAACCCTGGCGATTCAGAAGTCCGCGGGGATGGATTCGCTTTCTTCCTTGGACCACTAAGACAGGATATACCCCAGAATTCCACCGGAGGGTATCTTGGTCTTTTCGACCCTAAAACAGCGTTAGACCCAAGCAAGAACCAAATCTTAGCTATTGAGTTCGATACTTTCCCTAACGAATGGGACCCTCCTGCAGCAACGATAACTCAAGCCCCTCACGTTGGAATCGACGTTGGGTCTGTTAAGTCGGTGGCGACGGCGAACTGGCCGGCTTATTCCATTCCGTCATTTGCGGTTGGGTCAGCGAGCATAAACTATAACTCTGAAACGAAAAGGTTGAGTGTGTTTGTGAGTTACCCTGGGATAAGCAATGCCACCGTCTCACTCTCCGCCAATGTTGATTTGAGGAGTGTTTTGCCGGAATATGTGAGGGTTGGTTTCTCTGCTGCCACCGGTGATGTGGTTGAAACGCATGACATTTTTAGCTTCCATTTCGAAGCTGCCCTATAGATTCAGTACCAGAATTGGAGTGGTTTTTGCCATTATTTCAATAAGAACGTAATGTTTTCCTAGTTGTGTGCTTTGATTTCTCTTCTTTTTATTTATTGTGTCCTGTACTTGGGGAACTCGTCAAGTTGACAAAATGAAAATTAATAAAAAGATTTATTTATGTGTTCTTCCTTTTATAATATTCATCGTCGCTTTTGTGTTTACTGTGATTGGAATGCATATTATGGAAAAGTTTAGTGCAGCAACTTTTCTAAATTCTGATAAAAGTGAGTTATTGGAGAAAATTTTACACTAATTTTATATCATTAAAATTGTTATTAATTGTTATTTGATGGTTACAAATAACAAAAGTTGCTAATCTCTTAGCACTCCTTTTGGTGTACAAGGCATTTTAATAAAAGAGAAAGTCTAGGAGTCGGGCACTTTTGTTGAAATCCATATTATTCATACAAATTTAATCTATGTCGTTAAATATATTAGGATGGTGATTGGCGTGGTTTAGTCGCGACATTAATGTGATAAAAGCTGCGGTAGTTCCATATCTAATGAATGAGACGGACCAAATTGTTAAAGTAATGAGAGAAATAGCATTCAGATGCGCGCATAAAGTTTATAAGGTGTAATTATGTCAAGAAATAATATATGTATAACTCAAGTGGGAGATTGTTAGAAAATTATTTTAATTTTCTAATTTGTTTGTGGGCAATACATATATTAATTGTAATAACAAATTATGCTATTTCAAATTAAATGACTTATATAATGATGATATCATGCATGTCTATTTATATTTGAGCATGACACCCATTAAACCCTAAATCCCAAATAAAATAGTATTTAAAGCCTGCACTTAACCATAAAAAAAATGATTAATTCTACACCATTAAATCTTATCTCACACCATTAAAAATATTGATAATGATGACTAATTAATGGCTAAATATCACAAATTCTACTGACACTCCTCTTAATAAAAAATGAAAATTATTTTTTTATAATAAAATACCAACAAAAAAAATTGTAATGTACAATGCATATATTTTCGGCTGATGTTCATAAATAAAGACAAAAAACTTAATTACAAGAACGAAGGATTTGAAAAAGAATTACTTAATGATCGTAAACAAGAACGCAACATAAAAGGCGTAGTATTTTTAGAAATATTTGAAAAATAATAAAAATTAATTTAAATTATTTTATAAAATTATCTTATTTTATATTTATTAATTATTTAAAATAAATTTATAATATTAAATTAAATAAAATAATTTTAAATTATTATTTTTCTAATATTTCTAGGTACTTTAATCATATCATTAACGTTAATGACTCAAAATCATCAACTCTAACTTTACTTCTTTAAAGTCTCACATATATTTAGTTTCTCTCGTTTAAATTTCGCATCATCTCCTCCCACTCTTTAATTGATAGAGCTTTCTGGCCTTTTGTTTGTAGCTCTCTACTTATGAGAATACATCAATAATAATAAGGAATTAAGATCAATATTTTTTTCCCTCCATTATTATTGGTATTTGACAATTAGTATTTAGTAGCACCAATTCTGTACGATGATGAAGTAAAATTTACTTTAAGTCACTGCACTAATATGTGGAGTCTGTTGGTGTCTCTGGTGGTTTGTTATTAATGTGGGATGATGGTTTTTTTTAATATGCGAAATTGCTTTAAAGGTGAACGATGGCTGTGTGTTGAAGGGGTACTATCAGAGAAGTCTGTTAACTGTGCATTTTTCTTGGTTTATGGGGCTCACATTAGAGATGAGAAACGTGTTGTGTGGGAGGAGCTGAGTTACATGGCTGGCTTATGTCCAGGCGCCTGTTGTTTTCTGGGGGACTTTCATGAGATTGCCCAAGTGGAAGAAAGGCGAGGTCTAGAGAGCTTATCTCTGTCGGCACAGGACTATAAGGTTTGGGTACATGACATGGGTTTGGTGGACCTGCCAATTTCAGACCGTAAGTTTACATGGTTCAGAGGACAGTCATGTAGCCGTATTGACAGAGTTTTGGTTAGCTTGGAATGGCTTGAGGCATTCCCGGAGACTCGTTTGAGAGGTGGGTCACGGGGGTTGTCAGATCACTGTCCTATCATAGTGGAAGAGAAGAGACTAAGAGTTGGACCGAGGCCGTTTCGAAGTCTAGATTCGTGGTTTACTCATGAAGGGTTTCTAAGGATGGTCAAGGAGGAATGGAGAGGGCTGGGAGAGATACAATTCACTGATAAACTGAAGGCATTGACGGTTCCTTTGGGGAGATGGCACAGAGACAACTTTGGTGATATGGACAGGAAAATTTTGAAGTTTGAGGAAGAGATACAGAAGATTGATGACATGATTGGGAATGGAAACTATGATGAGACAGTGGAAGCAAGAAGGAAGGCGTTAGTTAAGTGCTGTGAGAAATGGTATTTGAGGAAAGAATTACATTGGAAGCAGATGTCAAGGTCGAGGCTTGCAAGGGACATGGATAAAAATACGAGATACTTTCATAACTTAGCTTCGGCGAGAAGGCGAAATAACAGGATTGATACATTAGCTATTAATGGAAGATTGATAAGGAATCAAGCTAGGATTCAAACTGCCATCAGAGAGTTTTACAAAGAGTTATATCATCAAGAGAGGTCCCCTGAGATGGGCTTCAGAGATGGTCTGGTGGAAAGGATCAGCGAGGAGGATTCTCTTGCACTAGAGGTGCTACCATCACCTGAGGAGATTAAAGAGGCAGTGTGGGATTGTGAATCGTCTAAGGCCCCAGGATGTGACGGGTACAACATGAACTTCATAAAGAAGTGTTGGAATGATATAGGGTCGGACTTCACGGCAGCGGTGTTGGGTTTCTTCCGATCTTCAAGGTTGCCGCCTGATGCTAATGTCACATGGGTGGCGTTGGCCCCCAAGTTCCCTGGTGCTAAGGAAATAAAAGATCTGCGCCCTATTAGTATGGTGGGGTGTGTATATAAGGTAATCTCGAAGATACTGGTTAGGAGAATGAGAGGGGTTATGCCAGGACTAGTGGGCGAGACACAGAGTGCTTTTGTAAAGGGTCGGAAGATTCATGACGGGGCTCTTATCGCATGTGAAACGGTTCAGTGGATCAAACAACGGAAGAGGAAAGCGGCAATAATAAAGTTGGATTTCCAGAAAGCATACGACAGAGTCAAGTGGAGTTTTGTAGACCTTGTATTGCAGAAGATGGGGTTTGGTCGAAGATGGAGGGGTTGGGTGATGGAGTGTATCAGCACGTGCTCTATGTTAATGTTGATAAATGGTTCGCCATCCAAGCCGTTCAAGATGGAAAGGGGTCTGAGACAAGGGGATCCTCTGTCCCCATTTCTCTTTGTACTTGTTGTTGATGTCCTGCATAGGATGATCGGAGAAGCTGTGAGAAACGGTCACATATCACCGTTAATGGTTGGGAGAGATCATATTGAGCTGTCGCACCTACAGTTTGCAGATGATACTGTTTTGTTCTGCCCGCCAGAGGAGGACACAATAAAAAACTACAGGAGGTTGCTTAGATGCTTCCAGTTGATGTCAGGTTTAAGCATTAACTTTGATAAATCCAGTTTGATTTCTGTTAACTGTGATGAGCAGTGGGTACAACGTATGTGCGGTGTGTTGGGCTGTAAGCAAGCCAATCTACCTGTTAAATATCTCGGTATCCTGCTAGGAGCAAACCCAAGGCTGGTGAAGACGTGGAAGCCAGTAATAGAAAAAGTAGAGGAGAAACTTAGTCTCTGGAAGGCCAAGATCCTCAATAAAGCCGGTAAGCTAGTACTTATCAAATCTGTGTTAAATAGTTTACCGGTTTATTATCTGAGCCTCTATAAGATGCCAAAGGTTGTTGCAGAGAAACTGATTTCCTTGCAGAGGAGATTTCTATGGAATAAAGAGGATGGAAAGAGTGGTATGGCTTTGGTTAAGTGGGAAGTGGTTCAGGCCCCTAAGAAGTTAGGTGGATTGGGGGTTGGGGATGCTATGATAAGAAATTCAGCTCTTCTGTTTAAATGGTGGTGGAGGTTCTCTAAAGAGGAGTGTCCTCTGTGGAAGAAGGTTGTATGTTCCTGTAACAACCTCAATCCAAATGAGCCCCTGTTCTCTCAGGAACTACCTATCCGAGGTGGTCCGTGGAAGGATATCTGTCAGTTACAGTTCAAGAGTCAAGAAATCCGACAAAAGATGCTTACTGGGTTGTCTATGGAGGTGGGGGATGGGAGACGAACTCGGTTTTGGGAGGATATCTGGATTCATGGAGGTTCTCTGAAAGACCGCTTTCCAAGGCTATTCTCGGTTTCAAACCAAGCAGGATCAATGATAGGGGATTGTGGGTTTTGGGATGGGTTAGATTGGATATGGAATTTTCAGTGGAGGAGAGAATTGTTCCAATGGGAGTTGGATCTAGTAAACCAGCTTCACCTCACTCTGAGGCTGGTCAAACTTGATCTTGGGAGAGAGGATAGAGTTGTATGGAAGTATGATAAACAAGGAATTTATTCTACTAACTCATTTGTGCAGGTGTTGCAGGTGAAAATGGCTCCAGAGGATATACATAGCTACAGCTTCACTAGGACCATTTGGAAAGGCCTTGTCCCACCCAGAGTATAGTTGTTTGTCTGGTTTGTCCTGGTTGGCAAGGTTAATACAAAGGAGAGACTGAGTCGACTTGGGATCATTTCCCAACAAGATACTTTGTGTGTTTTATGTAACAGTAATGTAGAATATATCCACCACCTATTTCTTGGTTGTAGCTTTGCTTGGCAGGTATGGTGTGCTTGGTTGTCATATGTTGGAATGCAGTGGGTTTGCCCAGGTGCAGTAAAAGACCACTTCCAGAGCTGGACTGAGAGTTCAAGTACAAAACAGGAGTGCAAGAGATGGATGGTGTGTTTATGCGCGATCATCTGGAACTTATGGTTGGAACGGAACCGAATGATTTTTCAGAACAAAGGAAAAGGAGTTGAGGAAATTATCAACATGTCTACATTGAGCTATAAGGAGTGGTTAGGGGTTGACCCTTTCTGTTGTTGATGGCAATGCCGGAGATGACAAAAGGGTATCTACAGTTCGTTTGTTCGGTCTATTTATTTAGCTTTTAATTTGGTTTTTCTATGCTGCTGGTACTTATGCTCCACTTGTTGTGTTGAGCTTTCATTCAAAAAAAAAAAAAAATACTATTACAAAATTCATATTCAACAATACGTGACATTCTTTTCCTCTTTCAATTTACATAAACCAACCAAAGAAAGACAAAATAAACTCAGTTATTTATGCATCAAATTCAATCTCAGACTCATAGTCATAAAAACTATTATAACAATACTTATGAATTATGAGTACATTTTTTCAAAGAACACTACACTCTAGGGTAATGTTCTATTGATCAATAACATATTAATCAAAAATACAACCTAGCCGTACTAAATAGACTTGTCATTATATTGTATTGTCTATCATTATAGAAAAAAATGATAGATGAATTTTTATACAATATTAAATTTAATTGATATACTGTATAAAAAAAAGAATTATAATTTATTATTTTGACTATAAATATCTATTTTATTTTTTCATCTTCGGTGTATTTTTATTTCATTTCTTCACCATTTAGTTTTTTGAGTTTACTTTTGTATACTCTATTTTTTTCCTAAATGTTGTTTTTTTCATTTTCTGCGTTCATATGTATTCATCGTCGTCATCTAGTTTGATTTCTTGAGCTATTCAATTATGTGTGTGTCATCTTCAGATTTTGTTTAGTGATTTTCTTTGTTTTTACGTCAAAAAAAATATTACAAATATTATCATCTTAATATATTTTAATGAATCTATTGTAATTTGTTATATAAAACTATAATTTTTAAATATAAAACCAAATCTTCTTAAGTGTTCTTGAAAACATCTTTTTGAAGGGTTAAAAATATTAATTTATCAATCTTTAAATGTTGTAAAGATAGTAGTAAATGTAGGATTTAGATTTTTATGCTGTTTTATTAACAAAAATATTAGTTTTCGAAATTATGATAAATGAAAGTGATGTGTAGACAATATTTCGCAATTTTAGTAATTTTCAAATATTTTTTTTTTTTTTTTGCATTTTGGAGATGTAATAAGTTCTAACTTCTATCTGTGATTAAGAACAGCTAGCTAGTCTAGACTAACAGGCCACACCAAAAGATTGACCCACCAAAAATGAATTAGAAAAAGGTAATATATTATTAAAGTAATTTTTTCGAGAATAATTAGTGGAATTTTAAACCTAACTTAACAATGCAATGTATGTTAATCTAATTTTATTGCCATCATCTGAAAAAATTTTCATAGACACTAATTTTGTAGGCGCACGCATCAACACAGAGGAAGCTTGCTTGCACATCTTTCTCCCAATCTAAATACATCTTCTCATTCCATCCTGCCGTAGTGGCAATAATGTGTATCACATCAATAGTGTCAACTCACTCGTTTGTTTAAGTATTGGAAATTTAAATCTCGTTTTATGCGTATAACAATTTATTAATTAACGATAAACTTTTAAATGTAACTCAAATTTACGATAAATTAGTCTTTAACTTATATATCGAGTTTTAGTAACAAAAAAAGCTATAATTAGCCAAAACTTTTCATAATTTATTTCATTTACATCACTTAATAACAATTTTATTTTTTATCTCACTCTCTTATCATTCCACTTATCATCATATTCTTATCAATTCCACTTATTAATGATATTAATTATAATATCATATCCTTTACTATTAGGCATTTTTATAATTAATATTTAATATTTTTTTATAATTTAATTTTATATTTAATAATAATAATAATAATAATAATAATGGATAGTAATCATAATATATATTAATTGAGTTAATTGTACTTGATTCTTTGTTTTTCTTAAGACATTTAATATCAATCGATGGAGATACGAAAAAATCATTAAATCTTTGTTTCTCTTAAGACATTTTAATTGCACTTGATTCTTTGTAATATATACTTTCCATTAATTCAATTATGATAATTCCAAAAATCATGACTCTAATACTATTGCAAGCACAATAGTGTATAAGCCAAGGAATTTCACAAGAAGTCGCGTTTATCATTGCAAATAGTATGGCATTTGAATTTGACCTTAATACGGTACCTATGGTAGAAGGTGCTGATGAATAATTTGAACAACAGACAGACTCACCCGACGAGGTTGTTGTCAGTCAACCAATTTTCGAGAATATGGAAAACACATTAGCTTTGATGAGATATGGTAATAAACTAATTTAATTTTTTTGTACTTTTATGTGCATTTATAATTATATTGTACTAACTAAGTTCATACACATAATATTCATACGTTCATATACATAACATCCATAATTACATACAACTAACATCTAAAAATTAAATTCATGTTTATTAGATATTACATCCATACACATATTATTTTTTAGTTATTGCATAAGTAACTATAAAGTTAAAACAGATATTTTTAAATTTTATCATAATTGAATTTAAAAAAAATATCAAATTCTTAAATTAATTTATTCAATTGATAAATTTACTCATAACATCCATAAATTCATACACATAACATCTATTATTTCATGTTAATAACATCCATAATTTGTACTCATAATATTCATAATTTAATACATATGGTGTCTATAATTAATAAATTTTTATAATTAATATTATCAAATTTTAAACTATACGTCTTATTGTATTTTTCAAATTATCTCATATGTGCACTAATAGGTCATGATTTTAATTATTTTTATTTAATATTCATATGTATCCTTATTTATTGATTTTAATATGACGAGTTAATAATTATTTTTAAAAATTTATTTTTAATTTTTGTTTATATATTTTATTTTTCAATAGTCTATATGTAAAATATAAGTTGTATAATAGAAGTTGTAAAAATTTTTAATTTAATTTTCATAATTTTTGCATAGAATTATTGTATTTTAATGGATAATAATGTGATGTAGAGGTGTTAGGGATTTGATTTGGGAGAAACTGAAATTAATTTTGGAAAGAACATTAATGACTCCAAACATATAACAAAATAGTAGATGATAAAAAAGATAAACAATAAAAAAATATATGTCACTTATTTATCAAAAAAATAAAAATTTTAAATAATATTTTTATATTGTAATTATTTTTTGACTACCTAGTATCACACTATCACTCATTAAAAAATATGATGAACAACTAAAACATAATTTGATATCATATCTTCTCTCTCATTATTAATTTTCCCTACCAATCATTCTATTTCTCTTTCCTCCATTATTTTCCTCCCCTTTCCCTTCTTATTTTCCTCTTTCTTGCATTACTCTGCCCCACATGTTCAATGTTACGTTTTTCTCTCATTATTAATTACGACTTGGATTTTACTAATAAATATTTTAATAATATTCATTAATGTAAAATGAGATACTTTCGTATACTGTGTGAAGTAAGAAATTCTTATTTCATGAAATAAATTTATTAATTGAATTTAAAAAAAAAGAGAGAAATGAGAGAAACAATAATAAAAAGTAGATAAATGATGTGGAGAAAAAAAATTCATGAACTAGATAAGAATTTTTTTTAGATGAAATTAAAGTAGAAGAATTTTATAAACAATTTTTTTAATGATATTAAATATATACAAATTTCTTTCTTATTAATAATAATAATAATACTAAGACATTATAGGGAGGGAGGGAGGGGTCAAACTTTTTTTTCTATTAAAAAAATCTTCTATACCTAATATTTATATCATATATTTATATATAAAGAGAGTATATTGTTATGGTATATTGTAAAACTTAAAAATAAATTCCAAAAATTGAATTCAACTTTCAAAATCTATAAATTTAATATAATTAAATTTATAGAATAAAATTACAAAATAAAAATAATAATAATAAAATAAATTTAAATATTCAATAAGAATAATATATTTAAATTTATATATTTTATTAATCTATTAAATTTTGAATTTATTCAAAATCTTCTATAAAAATTCTCAAATTGAATAATATTCAATATTATTTTATTTATTTATTCTATTTAATAATATAATACTTGTTTATTATACATTATTTCAAAATCATAATCCGTTAAATAATTTAATCAAATATAATTAGTTAAATATATTAAAAAATTTAACAATTCATAATATTATCTTCACACAAAAATATTTTTATTAAAGTAACCACCAAATAATTTTTAGATATATAATTTTTTTATATAAATAAATTCTCATTTTTTCTTTTCGGTTGTCTTTACTCTTTAGTCTTTAGAGATAAGTGTATATCTTGTGAAGATGGTATATACAATAGACTATAAAATTTTAGAAGAACCATCATCATAAAAATTAGTTCATATATATTGAAAGAGTTTATAATTTTATTAAAAAACTTTTTTTAAGTATTGATGGCACGAGACTCATTACATAGCTTCTTCTTTAAGAGTTGGTATCTCAACGACTTTATCAATATTTTACTCGGTTTTTTATTGGTCAAAATTTTCTATAAATAATCCTTTTAGGTAATGAATTATAAAATTTTGAAAGAATCATCGTCATAAAAACTAACTCATATGATAAAAGAGATAAGACTTTATAAAAAAAATTTTAAATTATAGTCTCATAAAATTTATAACAGTATATTTATCCGCTCAACTTTCTTAAATAATTAAGTACTATTCTAAAAACCGTCGCAATTAAATAGCAGGACACTTAATTATATCAGTTTTTAAATTGACGTAACACTTTTTGCGGTATTAAAAACCCAAAATAGCGTTTTTTTTTTTTTTGTAGTGTTAGAGACTAGCGATTTATTCTATTGTAGGACGCCATGCATGCATTTGTGTCTTTTCACTTTGAGAGTCAAGTGCATTTCAATTATCAAAGTTGATTAAAGTTTCTTTAACTTAAGAGAAGAAAAACCAGCCATATAACTCACAACAGAAAAACAAGCTAAAATTTAAATAAAGTTCAATGTAATTTATAAATAAACACATTAATGACTATATGGTCCAACTACTACTGAACCCTTTATTCCTATTAGCATTGGGTTATTATTATCAAATTTATTACTCCACACACAATTATATTAAGCACCTACTATACTGCTTCTGATGATATCATCATTCTTCAATTCTCCTTGCATTGCTGCTGGTTTTGCTCCTCAACCCACTTTGAGAAAAATTCAAGGGTTGTGGAGTCAGTCCTGTAAAACTTCTGTGTGAATTCAAGAAAAGTTGGCCACGTGAAATCTGGATAGAGCCTTGGATTCTCCTCCGTGACAAGTTCTTTTGGAGGAATCACTACTTTCTTTCCGTTTGGATTCAGAAAAAAAGCAATCGATCTTCTCACAACTTTCTCGTTCACAACCACTCTGTGCAAGCAACTCTTGTAAACTCCGTTTGTCATAGCCTGACAAATCAAAATTCATTATCAATTATAATTAGTAAATGAATTTAAGTAATTTTCAGCCTTTTAGTATTATACATTACAAGGAAAATTACACTTATTTTTATTCTAAATTCATGCAACATTCAATATTTATGGATTTAATTTGTCTTATTATCATATTTCAAAAAATACAGAAAAAAATTTAGTGCAAGTTTTACTAACAGAAAAGGATGGAAATCATATATAATTCTGCTTCATTTTAAAAAAAAAATCAGTGTAATAAGTCCCTATTAGATGTTAATTCCTAAATGTTCAAATTGTAAGATAAATTCATCAAAGACTAAAGAACTAATAAACAAATATTAGAAATGAAAATGATTATAATAAAAACTAGAGACTAATTTAGAGTTTTAGTGTAATAATATAATGTGATCCATGATATCCATACCGTGAAAGTGTCACCAATGTTGACAACAAAAGCTCCTTGTTTTGGAGACACAGAGTACCATTGATCATCCGCAAACACTTGTAGACCACCCACTAAATCTTGATGAAGAATGGTTAAGGATGTAGGGTCACAATGGGGCCCAATTCCTAGGGCCAAATCAGGTCTCTGGCATGTAGGATAGTAATTCAGCCTCATCACAGATTCATTGTCTTCATAGAATTCTCTAAAATATTTGCGCCCAACACCTAAGCTCAGTCCAAGCAGCTCCATAAGTACTAGGCAAACATTACTCATGGCTTCACCGTACTCTTCCAAGGTAGTTCTAGCAAAAAACAAGAGAGGTTGTGATAATCAATCGCTAATTAATTAACAAACATTTTACACATTTGAAAAATAAAAAAAAAAGCAGATCTAAAAGTAAAATATAAAAATCACACATTCAAAGTTTCGAATATTTGATATTGGATTTTATTTTATAAGTTTGCCTCTATTAATTATTTTAAATTGAATTTTAGTATGTTATAACAAAATTAAATAATTAAAAAAATAATTTAAACATAATTTAAACATATATACAAAATATAATTAATAAATTATTACATATACAAAATATAATTTAATTAACTTTTGACTATTGATTAAACGAACGAGTGATTTGAGTACTCAAAACTAGGGGTGGCAACGGGGCTAGGGGCGGGTTTTTGCTCTACCCGACCCCGTCCCGCCTGACAAAAAACCCGCATAAAACCCGCCCCGCCCTACCCGCGGGTACCCGCCCCTATAATTATTAAATCCAACAAATAAAATAAAATTTTAAAAATTATATAACCACCATTTACATACATAACATAAATTAAAGTAAAAATTTATATATGATATAATATTATTAATCATTTTACTAATTATTTTATATATGTTAAATATATTATATATTAAAAATATATATATTTATATATATATTATATATACCGGGGCGGGTTTAACCTAAACCCGACCCCGCCCCGCCCTGCCCAAGAACCCGCCCCGTTAAAACCCGCCCCGGTGCGGGGCGGGTAATTACCCGCCCCGAGCGGGTAGGGGCGGGGTGGGTACCCGCGGGTTCGGGTAGTGTTGCCACCCCTACTCAAAACTTATAAATGACAAATTTTTGAAGAGAGTGAAATACGTATGTCTTACCCAAATCGCTTGTAATCATCCCCCAAAACCCTAGCAAAGTACTCCTCCACAGTCCTCCGATTAGGTTCAGCACAGTAATTTATTGAAAGAGTTTCCTTCCATGGAAGAGTGGAATGGAACCTTCCAAGGAAGCTACTAGCATACCCCCAAGGACTCGGAACCACTCTCTCAGCCCTCAGCTTCTCCTCCATGGGCAAGGTAAAGAACTCATCGATTAGCTTTTCGGTGGTGGCCACGAGCTCCGCGTCGACGCCGTGGTTAACAAGGATGAGGAATCCATGCTTCTTGCAGGCGTCGTTAACCTCGGCGCAAAGAGTTTCAACGGTTTTAGGATCCCCGGAGAGGAAAGACTTCAAATCGATCTGTGGAACTTGGAGTTCTGGAAGGTTCAGACGGTTTTCGCTACCAGGCCATACGAATTCGGTGGGTACATTTGAAAGCTTTCCCCAAGAAGCATCAAAGAGTGTCCTGGATTCTGTTGGGGGAAGAACAGAAGAAGCCATTGTTATTGTTATTGTGATTGTGAAGAATGAAGATATGTGGTTTCTTGTAGATTGGTTCCATATATATATATAGATGGAGGAGTTCTAATTAATAACTTGAAACAAGGAGCGATGAGGTCAGCAATGACATAGCCCTATATGAATGGACACAAGGTTAATTGCATTTTGCATAGCATATACACATATATATATGAACAAAAAACTTAAATGAACATATAGCTAGATATATTTTTCTTAAAACAGGAATGCTAGGATCAGCAACTTGTGTGATTTGTAGCCATCAAATAACCATTAATGATGGTTTTAATGATGTGAAATTGGTATGAAATTTCATCCAATGATTCACTTTTCTTTGCTGGTTACATGCTGGCCAGAATTTAACAAAGTTGCTGACCCCTAAACTTTTCTTTCCTAAAATATGATTTAATTTAATCTTCATAAAACATGGAATTAGTTTGATAAATTATCTAAAATGGATATTTTGTTGGGTTATTTAGTTAAAAGATGTAAATTTGTTTTTCGGCAATTCTATATCTTCAGTAAATATTATTATTTTATTTGAGTTTGTATTTAATTAGTAATAATTTATATACATATTTACAAAAAATTTGTACACATAAAATACATAATTTATATTTATATTTATCAAATTTTGTACATACGAATCAATATAAATTATATCCACATTTACCAAGTTTAGATACATAAATTAGTAAAGTTTATCCGTTTGGAAATAATAATTTAGTATTTGTGTTGACTAATTAATGACCAAAATTGTTAAAATTTGGTGGTCTTCAAGACTTTCTATATAATAAATCAGCTATGCTAGGTGAATAACAAAATAAAAAATTAGTGTAAAATATATATTAAAATATAAAATATATATTAAAAATATATTAAAATACACATATATTTATATATAAATATAATGATTAATTTTAGTGATTAATTTTAATATATAAATAATTTTTTATGTTTAATTTTATACTCTGAAAAATTGATTTAGTTTAACAAAATTAAGTAATTAACTAAAATAAATAGTTTGTTAGATTGTGCAATCGAATATTATGGATAATTTTGTCAAATTAATCTAATTTATATGGATATTGAATTAATTTATATTTTTTGTAATTAAAAATTGTTCGAGCTCATAACAAATAGTAATTTATTAAATAGTAGTTATAATAGAATTATTTATTTTAAAAAATTTAAATTAATAAATAAAAATATATAATTATATTCTCATTCAAATATTATAAAAATACTTATCTAAATAATTTAAATTATTAAATAAAATACATAAATAATTATATCCTTCCATTAGCAAAAGAATCTATAAGCGAATACTATTGATTTTTGTGAGGAGAAAATTAAAAAATTGGTCTGCATAAAGTCCGTTAATAACTGATTTTTTAACCTATTATTTAGATTGTTCAAAAAAAGTGTCATTTTTCTATACTTTTTCATATATAATTGCAAATAAAAAAAAAATGTTAAGTGATTGGCACCTTTTTTTTTTTTTTGGCTTTACATTTGAATTAATATTAGTCAAATTTTGACGTCCTTTAAGGCTAAATGTATTAGTTCTTAATATTTTTCTATATGAAAATCACAATCTTTGTTATTAGAAACTATTTTTTTCATCAATAATATTAGTGAGATAATAATTTAAAATTATTTTATTTAACTTAATATCATTAATTATATATAACATCTAAAATTATTATTTTTTATATTTGATATTATATATTTATTTTAAAAAATAATAAATATAAAATAAAATAACTTTAAACTAATTTAAATCAATTTTTCAAACACAAATGTAGTAATTAAAGAAATAAAGAATAATCTACAACAAAAGATAGAAAGTATTTATTGTTATAGATTTCAAAATATATATCCAGGTTCACGAATGGATTTTGTTTTTCTTTAATAGGTATGGTTCATGAATGATGAATCCAATAATATGGACTAGCATTAAAGAATGGATTTAGTAATTAAAGAATAATATATGTTTCTTGTTTTATATTTTCAGTAACAATAGAAAATGTTAGTTATAAAGAATTCGAAATGTTATATATATATATATATATATATATATATATATATATATATATATATATATATATTAGTTGAGAACACTTTAAAAAATAATTTTTTATTAAATTTATTATAATAATTTTCTTTTTAGTGTTAGACAACTAAAATTATTTTTGTGTTATGGAACTAGATTTTTTATGTATTTTTATCCTCTTAATAGAAAAAAAAAGAAAGAAATTGAAAAATATGAACAAAGAAAAAAAAAATAAAAAGAGCATTAAAAATATAAAAAAAAGTGCACATTGTGTGAATAGTTTTTGTTAAACCTATTTGCTGGTTAGACTATATTACCAAAAAGGCTTATTCATCCACCACTAACAATATCTATTATTCATTTTCTATTATGTTCCATGACCTTTAAACATTAAAAAAAAAAAAATAAATAAAACTTATGATCTCGTACACCTTTAAAACACTTTCCTGGCCACTATATCTACACGGTTTTTCTTTTGGATAATCAATTATTAACTTTTTATTCTTCAAATAAAAATATATGTTATGTAATGAATAAAAATGAGCCTAATAACTAAGGTGATAGTGATATAATATGTAGCTTGAATGGAGTGAATTCTATTTTTTTTTTTTTTAGAATTTTTTATCAATAAAATTATTTTCTCTCTATTTCTCTTTACTATAATTGATTCTTTTCTATTTTTTCTATTTTATTTTCTTTTTTTATAATAATATTTTATTGGTTACTATTTTCTATTTTTATGGTAGTTTGTCAGGCTCAATTAGAGATCAAATCAATACTACTAGTGAATACTATAATGAACTACTAACTTATATTATTAGTGTTAGTGTGAACAAGCCTAAAATTTTAATTCCTTGCGTTATCAATGGATTGAAAATCTATATTCACAGAAAAGTTTTTGAAAAAAAATTACGATTCTTTTTTAGATGTACGGTTAGGTGCAAGGATTTCTGAAATTAATTATCCAAATTCGACTTCGTCTTACTTTGTGAGAGATGGGATAGGACTATAGGAGTGAATATATGCAAATTTGAATAGTGTTGTTATTTCTAATTTTAAATTGAGGAGTGCTAGTAAGTTAGCAAGTTGTGTGATTTATAGTTATCAATTAATTATTACTGATATTTTTAATAGTGTAAAATTTTATCTAATAATGTAGAATTACTCATTTTTCTTTTGTGAATTTATTTGTGGTCTTCAAATCCAATCTACTATAAAAAAAGTTTTTGATATTGTTTTGTCTAAGTCCAATAAAAAACAATTCATAGAGACAAATAAATATATTATGATTTATATTTTATTTAAGAGTTATATTTTTTTCACAATTTTAAGGATAAAATTATCGTTAAAAAAAGTAATATAATAAATAAAAATAAATCTAATAGTTCAATTAGATATTTTTCATTAGCAAATAAAATTTACTATAAATATAATAGAGGTAATAGTGATGTAATGGATTAAGTATAAATAAAGTTTAATTAATTTTTTTTTTCTAATCTTTCTCCTATTGATTAATTTTTTCTCTATTCTATTTCCTTTTTCCTTACACGTTATCTACAATTAAAATAAAGTTAATCCCCCAAAAGGTTTATCAAAGCAATTATAGAGTAAGAAACCAAGAGTGGAGAGAGCAGGGTTCCTCGTGTTACGAAAACACATCAGTTACACTGCTTTGCATGGTTCATCGATTGAGAAGGGTTTTGAGGCTTTGCAGAGACTATGAAACCGTGGATGTTGGGTTTGGATATGAAACCATGCATTCAACTAAGCTCCTCTTAAACATATCTTAGAAAAAGAAATATTGTTTAACTTTAACCCTATTATTGATGTTAACTTCAATTCTAAAAGAAAAATAAATTACTTTTTCTAAAGATAATGTTATATAGAAAAAAAAACTTATTTATTATCCTTATTATGCAATTTACAAAAAATATATATATTTCAACAATGAATTTTTTTTTATTAATATAATGAGTAAATTTCATTATTTTTTATGGCCACAGAAAAGTAGCTTCAGACATTAATATCCAGTTTATTAGATTGATAATTTTATTTTTTGTCATTTTCAGGTTTAAAATTTTACAAAAAAGATAAACATGATTTTAAAATATCTCTTTTTGACCGGACCAAAGATTTTTCACTTTCTAAGTGTATGGTGTTAAGACAGGTAAAGAGGCACAAGGTCAAAAGCTAATCAAAAAAGGCTAAAAAATTGTTAAAAGCTAATAACTAATTATATTGTGTGTATTATTGTTATGAAAAGACTTTTATCATTTTATATAAATCTTTTGAGTGGAACGTAACAGTAAAAGGGTATCAAAACTTTTAGTAATTTATTGAAAGGTATTTTTTAGTTCAATTTAATTGGTGGTACATTGCTTCCTTTGCATCACTTGCTCTGCACTTTTTCTTTCTTTACTCTTTTATGGTATCTGAGCACTTAGGGTTTCAAGAGATCCATGGCTGCTAGCAATCCCTCCTTGTCTACACCTGCCAACAATGTTCCTCCAATTATCTATCAGTAACGATCGTTCAATCCAATTTCAGATAAATTATGTGAAACAATTTTCAAGACCTAGTAGCAACAAGCACTCAATGCAATTCAAGATTAGAATTTTGAAGATCATTTCATCAAAGAACGAAATCCATCCCAATTCTCATCCAAGTCTGATCAAAAAGCAAGAATTGAATCCTCCCTCTACAAACAGTGAAAGCAAGATGATTGTCACTTAGTTTCTTGGATGCTTGCCTCAATTGACAATGCATTCAAGAACAAAATGGTAGGCTCCAAGCTCAGCTATGAAATGTGGCAGAAAATTAAAGATTATTTCGCAGAATCTACCAAATATCAGATTAAACAACTAAAGGGTCAATTGAAATTGATAAAGAAACAAGGTCAATCAGACAACTAGTGACTACATTTTCAAAATCAAGAATGTGACTGATTCACTTGCAGCTTTAGGTTTTCCTCTCTCTAAGGAAGAACATGTGGAAGTTCTATTAGAAGGGCTTAATGAAGAGTACCAAAATCTTCTTCTTACTATTAATGCCAAACCAAAAATTTATAGTCTTGTGCAAGTTGAAAATCTCATCATGTCTCATGATGACATGATAAAGAAATTCAAGAAAAATAGGACTGGCATTCTTCAAGCTAATCTCACCCAAAATTCCTTTCCCGTGTTTCACAACTCTTCTCGGGGCAATGGATTATGAAGAGGAAGAGGGGGACATTTTTCTAGGAGAGGACGTGCATTTTCTCAGCAAAATCAACCTCAATGTCAAGTTTGTGACCGTTTTGATCACATTGCGTGGCATTGCTTCCATCACTTTAATCAAGATATTCCACCCCTTCCTAAAATCAAGAACAACAATTCACAAACTTGACTTATAATTAGAATTACTCAACCTCTTATATTTCTCCTCAAGGACCTTCAACTGCATCCACTACACCTCCCCTTCCAGCACCATCCTTTCCCCATCCCACTGCTTTTTTTACTACCTCCAATACTATTGTAGATCCTGCTTGGTACCTTGATACTGGGACTTCTCATCATGTGACTCCAGACCAATAAAACTTGCTGACATGTTCAGAATATATGGGCCTAGAACATGTTCAAGTGGGTAATGGTAAAGGTATTTCCATCTCTCATATTGAAAATTCTTTTCTATACTCTTTAGATTCCAAAAAATATTTTAATCTCCATCACTTGATACACACACCACAAATCACCAAGAACTTGATTAGTGTTTTGAAATTTGCTAATGATAACTGTGTCTAATTTGAATTTTTTGCTAATTTTTGTCATGTGAAATGCCAATTTACACAAAAAGTGATCTTACAAGGTATATGTAAAGGGGGCATATATCAATTTACAAATGTTGCTGTCTCTCAACCCTCTCATTCACTCAATTCCCGTATTACTTTTACTGTGTCTTATCCAGTGTTACATTTGTGGCATAAACGCCTAGAACATTTATCTCTTAAATCTGTTAAATTAGTTCTCTCTCAATGTAACATTCAACATTCGATGAAGCATGTAAATGAGAATACTCATGTATGTGAAAATTGTGCACAAGAAAAAATGCACAAGTTATCTTTTTCTGATTCTAATACAATCTATATTACTCCTCTTGAATTGGTGTTTTCTGATGTCTGGGGCCCCTCTCCTCATATTTCTCATCTTGGATTTCGATACCATTACCTTTATTGATGTATTCCAAAGATATACTTTTACCTTTTTATTAGTTACAAAATCACAAGTTTTTTTGGTTTTTCAGCAGTATAAACTGTACATTGAGAACTTGACAGGACACAAAATCAAAGAACTACAAACAGACAATGGAGGCGAATATACCTCCAATGCCTTTTCTGAATTCTTGTCAAGAGTAGGTATTACTCATTGCTTTTCATGTCCCTATGTTCATGAACAGAATGGGACTGCAGAACAAATACATCGACATCTCATAAAGATGAGTCTAGCTATGCTTTCCACTGCCTCTATGCCATTGCTTTATTAGGATGAAGTAGTTCTTACTTCGGCTTACTTAATCAATTGTATTCCAACTCAGGTTCTTTCTAATTTATCTCCATATGAAAAACTGTTTAATAAGAAACCAGACTATAGCCTCTTTAGGATTTTTGGAAGCAACTGCTACCCTTATATTAGGCCTTACAATAAAAATAAACTTGAAAATAGATCAATAAAGTATGTTTTTATTGGCTATGCTACTAACTTTAAAGGATATAAATGTTTGTCTAAAAGTGGCAAGATTTATATTACTCGACATGTAAAATTTGATGAATCTGAGTTTCCATATGCAAAATTGTTCCTAACGATGCCTGCAGCCTCTTCCTCTCCACCCCCTGTACCACAGTCTGGTGATGGCTCTGCCCTGTTTCCAAAGGCTACTTCCACTGCCAGGTGTAATCCAGTTTCAAACCCAGCCTCTTGTCTTCAGGTTGATGATCCTCCCTCTCAATCACTTCCTGCACATACAGAGACTGCAGAAGAGCCGGCATATACATCAATTTCAGCTTCTGCCTTACAACGTATAACAGGTATCGAAATTCAGCTTCCGCTTGTGGAAGCTGAGTCTCAACAAACTCAAAATTCCACTTCCATCTCTTCCTCTCACAATCCAAATACTCACCAAATATTGATAGGGTCTAAAACTCACTCATCAAGGCCAAGAGCATTAGTAGCCATCATTTTTTCTAACAATATCTTTTAACAACCTCTAAAATCAGCTGCTAGTGCTCTAAAAATTCCTCATTGGCATCACACTATGAATGAGAAATTTAGAGCCTTGATGAAGAATAACACTTGGACCTTGGTACCGACACCTTCTAATGCTAAGGTTATTGGGAGTAAATGGATATTTGCTGTTAAAAGACATGCAGATGGGACTGTCAAAAAATACAAAACCAGATTGGTATCCCAGGATTTTCATCAATCAGAAGGCTTTGATTTTGACCAGGTGTTTAGCCCTGTGGTGAGGCCTGCAACTGTGAGACTTATATTGAGCATTGCAGTGTCCAAAAACTGGATAATTCATCAATTTAATTTTAATAAAGCATTCTTAAACGGTGATTTGCATCAAACCATTTATATGCATCAACCAGCTAGTTTTGAGACACAAGCTGCTTAGTATGTTTGTAAATTAAAAAAGTCCCTATATGGATTAAAGCAAGCACCAAGAGAATGGTTTGACAAATTGAGTAATACGTTAAAATCCTTTGGCTTGTATAGCTCTAATTCTGATTCTTCTCTGTTTATTAGATTTAGGTCATATTCTATTATGTATATTTTGTATTATGTGGATGATATTATTATCACTGGTAATCGTTCAAATGATATTAGTAACATGACTATTCAATTGGATAAAGTGTTTTCCTTAAAAGATTTAGGTGAACTAAGTTATTTTTTGGGAATTAAAGTTTAAAAGACACCTCAAGGGCAGCTTCATTTGTCCCAAACAAAATATATTAGTGACTTGCTCTCTAAACTAGGAATGAGTGAAGCAAGCAAAATGCCTACACGTATGATTTCATCATTACAGTTGATGTCCAGTGGGTCTGAATGTTTTGATGATGCTAAGTTGTATCGTAGTGTGGTAGGTACATTACAATACTTGTGCATAACCCGGTCAGATATATCCTTTGCAGTGAGCAAAGTGAGTCAATTTATGCATTCTCCTTTGCTTTCTCACTGGAAGGCGGTAAAGAGAATCCTCAGGTACCTACAGGGCACTAAAGAGAATGGATTGTTGATACATCCTAGCAGTGATTACAGGCTCTATGGATTTACAGACGCAGATTGGGTAGCAGACTTGGAGGACAGACGTTCTGTCTCTGATTATTGTGTATTCCTCGGTCCTAACTTAATTACTTGGTGTTGCAGGAAATAAACTACTATAAGTAAGAGCTCCACTGAAATAGAACTTCGAAGCTTAGCTGCCTGTGAAGGAAAGTTGGTGTGGCTCACAAATTTGCTGACTGAATTGAAGATACTCATGAAGACAATTCCTACAATTTTTTGTGACAATCTCAGTACAGTTCTTCTTATTGCCAACCCTGTTCAGTACAATCGAACTAAATACTTTTAACTTGATGTTCAAATTATTAGAGAAAAGCTTAACGTAAATTCTCTTCATGTAGTACACATCCCGAGACATAAACAGGTAGCTGGTATACTAACCAAGCTTCTTTCGGTGACTACCTTTTAGAGATTGAAGGACAAATTTCGAGTGATTCAGAGACCTCACTCGAATTTGGAAGAGACTGTTGAGGCAGGTAAAGAGGCACAAGGCCAAAGGATAATAAAAAAAAGTTAATAAATTGTTAAAAGCTAACAACTAATTGTATTGTGTGTATTACTGTTATGAAAAGACTTTTCACACTCTGTATAAATCTTTTGAGTGGAACGTAACAGTAAAAGGGTATCAAAACCTACTTTTAGTAATTCATTGAAAGACATTTTTTTAGTTTAATTCAATTGGCAGTACATTACTTTTTCAGTTTTCTACATCACTTGCTCTGCACTTTTTTCTTCCTTTACTCTTTTAAGTGGCTCCAAGTTTATGGCTTGAAGACAAAGTTAAATCTGTGTCAACAAACCCTATTATTGGAACATTATAAAATAAATTACACACTATTTAAAATTTAAACCAACCTATTAATCTTAATCTTTATGCCTCAGTTGCCAAACACCGAAGTGGTTCGCTCTATTTAAAATCTAAACCCTCCCTCAGAATGCTACAAAAATTCAGATGCATATCTATCTTCCATGCACAACACGATATTTTCTCAAGTGTGACAATTATTCTTTGGTCTAATAAGAATGTTGCACTTTTTTTTTTCAAAGATGAAAATTTTGAAATTTGCATTTCTCTTATAAAATTTACAAAAACTATAACTTGACATATTATCCTCTTTAAAATTATTTATTGCTATTACTTTTTTTATTGTTATATTTTTAATATAACAGTTTTTTTATTCAAGATCATCAATTAAATCCTGTACATCGCATGGTCAAAAATCCAAATAAAGTATCTATGACTGATATAAATAAGGTGAAATAAATAGTAGAGAGAATATTCGTTGAGATACAATACTAACCAATAAATAATGGTCAACATGATCCAATGTCAAAAACATTAACTTCATAATTAAAAGCTAATATTCCTGCCAATTTTTACCAAAAATATTTAGAACACAAAAAAAAATCAGTTTAAAGTAATTTAATATTTTTATTTTACTTTTTTATTAATTATTGTTGAAATAAATAAATAATTTTTAATATAATAAATATATAATTACAAATATTATATATAAAATTATAAATATTCTCTTTTTTTTTTCTTTAACGAAAATTATTCATATCCCACAAATATGAATTTTTAGTCAATGACATTCAATTCCAAATTTTGAAATTATTTATACAAAGATCCTCTTTCGTATTGCCATTTCTTGTTAGTTGTTACTCGTCTTACACTATTTTATTCTCCCCATTTTTTTTCCCTTGATCACCATTTCATTCTCATTTATTCATATGCACGATCTTTTCAGTTTTTTTTTACTCATCATCCTCCATCATTTCATTATCTTTTATTATTTTTCTTCATCACCATTTCATTCTGAATATAGAGCCCTTTTCTGGAATGTGTTCCCAGCTGTCCTAGCGCACTATGGTTAGTTGTGATCGGATAAAATAAAAAAAATAAAAGACAAGATATTTTAACTTTTTTTAAAATACAATTTTTTTTTGTAATAAGGGTAATTAAATTCGTCATACCCCCGACGAATTCTATATAAATTATAGAGTTCGCTGCACTCCGGCGAACTCTATGATGAGTTCAGCGCAGTATATAAATCCAGTGGGACCATTTTCTTTTGTCCCCTTTTTTTTCAATCTCTCTTCTAAATTTACTCTGTTTCTCATTGCTGTCTTTTCGACATCCATAAAGTTTAATGTGAACGACATTCTCAGTTTCAGGTCAGTAAACAATAAATTAGTTATAGTTAATTTTTTTTAGTTTAGTTAGAATTTTTTTTTAAAGTTAATGTTTATATGTTAGATAAAATTACTAGTTATAGGTTCCATGTTAGTTAGAATAACAAATTTACTGTTTACATATTAGTTAGACTTACTGTTAACTGTTGTTATGTTAGGTAGATTTTTTATGTTACTGTTTTTAAGTATAGTTGCTATTTATTGTCTATAAACATGTTAATTAGTATAACAAAATAAATTGTTAGTTAGTTTAGTCAGAGTAATTAGTTTACGTTGTGAATTAGAAGGTAATTAGTGGAATAATTAATTAGGTTAAGTTAGACAAGAAAGAAACGTGATTAGTAAAATTTAGGGTTCAGCTAGTTATTAATCGATTAGTTAGTTGACGGCGTCAGTTAGCTAGGGCAGAATTAAAATTAGTAAGTTTATAAGCTATTTTGGATTTGAATATTTTTTTAGTAATTTAGTTAACATAAAAGGAACTAAATTCATTCTGTGTGATTTCATTTTACTAAATTGTGTTTAGATGGAGCAGCAATTATTGGGTTATGAGGATGAGATGTACAGATTGGATCACGCTGAGCACATTGCTGGGAGGCTTAATAATTGAGTGGTATACTTTTTTTCACTATTTTTATTTTATTGTAATTAATAAGCAATGAACTTGTTATTATATGGGTTCACCGTCTCGGTTTTTTTATTTTTGTTTCCGTTTGGTAGGCGCCTCAGATGTTGCACATTAGGCGGAATCTGATAACACGGTCGCCGAAGCAGATTAGGCCATATCTCAGACGAGTCGGGTTTGAGTATGTGGCCTATATGGTCGAGTTTGAGCACGATTGGCCTCTTGCCTTGGCGTTGATAGAGAGGTGGAGGCGTGAGTCCCATACGTTTTATCTACCGTACGGAGAGATGACTATCACCTTGCAGGACGTGGCCTATCAGCTGGGACTCAAGATTGACGGTGATCCTGTGAGTGGATGCATTGGTGGGTGGGAGCAACACCATCAGGGACGAACCATTGAGGAGTTATGTGAGCAGATTCTGGGTGTTGTTCTCGGTTTAGAGGACAGACAGTTACAGACGAAGTGGACTGTGAAGTTTACTTGGTTCCACAACACAGTTTGTGGAGAGTTGGAGCAGAATGCCACAGAGGAGCGCCTGATGAGGTACACGAGAGGGTACATCATGCAGCTTATACGAATTATCTTATTTCCAGATGCATCTGACTCTCGGGTGCATATCAGGTGACTCTCGAGTGCATATCTGCCTGAAAATACCTACAGTCACACTTGCCCTCATCAAGCAGCACCTGATAATTCTGTTGCCTGGACCCAAGAACTGCCGCTAACTCTTCAACCGTGAAGTTTGTCCTCGATCGATCAAACTGGTAAACATTCATAGTGTTCACATGCTTCGAGTTGAATTCAATGGCTTTCACCAACGTCTGTGAGAATTCAGCACCGACCTGAAGTTGGGTTAGTGCCTCGGAACCCTTCCTTGCAAAAAGTTCACCCAAACAGAAATAACTTGACTTAACAAGAGTCGTGATTGGCAAATTACGGGAACCCTTCATAACAGCATTAATGCACTCGGAGATATTGGTCGTTATGTGACCAAATCGACGACCCTCATCAGCATATTGTGCCCACTGTGACTGAGGCATTTCTTCAAGTCAGTTTGTGATTGCTACATTTTCGCCCCTCAGACGGCCAAAATAATGAGCGAACTCACATTGCAACTTCCAGTACGTTGCGTTAATAAGAACCTTCTTCAAGTCTTTGTTCTTAAAGTGAGTCATGAAGTTGGCTGCAATGTGTCTTGTACAAAACGCCTGGAAGGCGTGAGGTAGTTTCCATAAACTCCCTTCGGCGTTCAGTGCACCATCAATGGATTTGTGTCTGTTTGAAATCACTAAAATCCTGGGTTGTGGTGTCACATGCTCCCGCAGATACAAAAGAAAGAATGACCACGCCTCCTTTGTCTCACCCTCAACAATGGCAAATGCAATAGGCAGAATGTTTGCATTGCTGTCTTAAGCTATGGCCATCAGCAAGGTTCTACCGTATTTACCATATAAGTGAGTGCCATCGATCGAGATAAGTGGCTTGTAATGCTTGAAAGTCTCAACACATGGTGGGAACGTCCAAAAGACTCGATGAAACATGACAGTGTCGGCAGAACCAGGCCAAGGCTGTGTCACTAGTTGCACCCAAGTACCTAAAGAGACATAATTAGTGGGCTTACTGTACACGTCTGAATTATTTAATAGCAAATAACCAAACTTGAAATAAATCTTACCAGGCAAGTACATCTGCATAGCAAATAATCAACGAGGAAGCTCGTTGTATGACTCTTCCCAATTGCCATATATTCTAGCAATGACTCTCTATTTTGCAAGCCAAACCTTTCTGTAGGACGCCTTGTAACCAAAGTGACGCTTTACACCTCCTTGGAGAACCCTGATGCTGATTGTTGGATCGACTTTGACTATTGTAAAAATGTGTTGCGCAATCACCTTCGAATCCAACCTATGATGGTCTTGTCCCATCGAAGTTTGCATGCAGATATGAGGACCAGTGTATCTCCTAACCTCCCACTTTTCTTGCTTTCGGCAATATGATATGAGTATGCTTCAATTACAACCGGGTCCGAACTAGATACATTGTGCATTGTATCTCAACTGGTCACTCTCTACTATTTTGTACTCCGCAATCCTCTTGATGTTTTATTGCTTAACTGCCAACATGACTTCTTCCTTGTTCTCAAATTGTTGTCCAACCTCAAACTTGTTGCTTGTATCCTCTTCAAGGCCTCCCTGGGTAATAGACCAATCCGAAGTCATTGCATTGAGATTCAACCTCGTGAAATGATTCGGCCGGTCATATGGTCGAGAAATGGCAGGCTGTGTCAGAGCGATTTGTGTGTCACCGTAGTAGTTCATCTCTTCTTCTTCGTCACCATCATCAGGAATTTCGGGTGGTTTTTCGTCAGCATTGTCTCCGTCATCAGGGTTAACTTCATACTGATCCATCATCAGATATCTGATAGCAGATCCATCATGACTTTCAACACCGTCATCCATTAAGTCAACGTTATAAACTTCAACATTAGACTCCTCCTGACTACCCTCAGGTGGCATATTTAGATATACCATCGTCCTTCTGATAGTTCGTCTAACAGCTCCACTCAACAGACTATCATTAACAGTATCTGTAGATGATCCTCGATCACCCAACTCAACAAGAAACACGAATAATTCCAACAGATGAACATTTGCCCATCGGTTGTGCCACGACTTTATAAGCCGTACATCCTAGTCATCGCGCAAACGGTACTTAATTCAAAACAATATAAATATTTCTCACAACTGTGGTCTGATAAATATACTAGTAACAGAGAGAATACAACTGTAATATACCTTTTATAAAACAAACTATCATCTACTTCGGTCGGATATCTGTAGTAAATTTTTTTCATTATTTTTGCCTCTTGCTGTCCAATGGAATGCAATATCAAATTCTTCAAAGCCGTTAAACAGTTGACTACCGGTGTCATATAGGTAATTATCAGTTGCCCCGATCTAAATACGATTGAACCTTCTTCGTCGTACACTATTTCACCATCGTAATAAATGGATAACAATGAATTCCTTGACATCGTGGACAAAATGTCAATAGTGAAAAAGGAAGTAAACAAAGAAATTGTGCCTTTCTCTGATCCGCTCTCCAACAGGCCTATTTTTATTTTGGAAACTTAATATAGAGTTCGCCGGAAGTACGGCGAACTTACCCTTATTATCAAAAAAATAAATCATATTCTAAAAAATAAAGCTAAAATATGTTGTTTGAAAAAATAATTAATTTTTTATTTTATTTTAAAAAAAATCCCTTTTTATAACAACGTGGTTGCACCAAGCATAAGGTTTTTTTTTTTTCTTTAAATATTTATTGTTCTGGGCTGACCCCTTTGTGTTCAAGACCCAAAAAAGAAAATAAGAAAAAAAGAAGATACGTTCTATACTATTGTACATCTCAAATTTATACCACTCCTCCTGCGAAATTATTTCCCTTTCCTTATACATTAATTAAATATCATATGAAATTAATACTGTCATCACGTTTGCTTTATGTCGTTTATGAAAAAATCCCTACCAACATTATGGTTTGGTTTCGTGACTTATTATTATTACTATTTATAGTAGAATATCGTAGTAATAATTTCTTTCCATAGAGAGAAATTCATAGTATAAAAAAAGGTTCCCGGCCTCTCACTTCACTTGAATCCAAATTAAATCAAGAAGGTGAGGGATAGTTCACAAACATACATCAAAACAACACCAAGATACATGAAAAATAAAAACTTAGGGTCAAGCTATCTCTAATGCAAACTTAATCATACTACACATTACACAGTTATTTCTTGTTTTATATCTCCTCCATATTATATTGATCTCTTTTTATTTATGTGTATATATTTAAGTGCTGCTTCCAATTTCTACAGTCCCCACACATGCATATCCGATGATTGTTCCAAGGCTCATCGATCATCCTCCTCCTTCAAACTAAGACTTTAGGTATTATATACCCTCTTTTTTTCTTTATCTTTTATTCTTTTTAACAAAAATCTTTGTTTTTCTTTATAACTGTTTCAAAGGTTTAAACCCAAAAATGGACAAACAAATATTATATAAACAGATACAAAACAAAGAAACCCACCAGTGAAAAAAAGAAAGGTGCAATATATATGATCATTTCTGTCTGATTTTATCCTTATATAAAAAAATAGTGGGAAGTACAAAAATTTTTTTACAGTTGTTTTGTATGTGCTAAATCAAGTTGATTTTCGAAACAGTAAATTTTTATTTTTATTCATAAGAATTTAAAATGTTAAAAAATCTTTTTATGAATAAGCGAAATTAAAATTTATTTTAAACAAATGAATAAATTATTATTTCTATTCACAAAAATTTAAAATTGTAACAAATTTATCTATGGATAAAATTAGTGTTTGAGTATTTTTGTCATTAAAAAAATCATCTTATGTTAAGACAAAATTAATTTCGTTCATTTATCGATAAGTTTATCAATATTCTGAATTTTTATAAAAATAAAAGTGATAGTTTATTCTTCTTAAAATTTGTTCTGGTTCTAACAGTAATTCCGTTCATTCTTCCTTATTTTCTTTTAAAAATTTCACATAAAAATTAATTTAAACGAAAGCGTTAAATAAAATATTAAAAATTGTGATTTTCGTACACAAATTAACAATCATAAATAACTTTAATTCTGACATTGATCGTAATATTATATTTTGTCGGTAGATAAAAAATTATTTTAAATGAACAAAAAAACCATCTTCATATTTAATTTTTTTCAATCTACTAATTGGTTCATCAAATATTAACATCAACCAAATATTAACATCAACGAATGCAATTAAAATCATTAATAATTATAAATAAATACAATAAAAATTTATATTATAATAAACTTTCAACTTTCATAATTGGTTTCATCATTATTCTCTCCCAAGTTATAAGAGACAAATGTATAGGTATATTATTACTGTCTTCTTAAAAACAAGTTAACAAAGAACTTTTAGCAATTGATGCACTAACCATTAGGTTGTACTATTTATAGAGTTTGTGCACTATATGTTCCATGTCCTTTCCTTCCATTGTCTTCTGAAAAAGAATCAAACATCTTTGACACGTGTCCTCAATGATTGATTAATCTAATTTTTATGTATTCTCAATATAAAATATTCCTACATAAATATTTAATCACTTCCAAAATTGATTGGTTTACTATAAAAGTAAACCTAATAAATAATAATTATTTGGCAGAATTTAAAAATATTTTTTCCTTTCTAAATATATATAATCAACACAATTGGATAGTACTTTTTAATTCCTTTGATCATGCAATAAAATCTTCTTTCCGAAATCATCTATTCTCAATCGTTTTGAAATACTATTGTGCCCACATTTGGAATCTAGTCCACGTTTCAAAGTAACTCTTGCTTTCTTGTAAAAAAAAAATTGAAAATTGAAAAAGGCACTCTACAAAACGTGGCTATATCATAGAGAAGTTAAAGTTGTTTCTTGAGTTGCCTTTTCTCTCTCTCACTCTCACACACACACACCAATGCATATACATATCGGTAATATATAATATTCACTTTAGCCTTCAAGTTTTTAATATATGAAGGTCCTTTGAAGTTCCAAAGAGAATTCAGTGACAACATATATATATAGAGTTAGAAGAAGTCATTCCAACGAAAATTCATATAAATAGGGCATAAATATTTTCGTCTCTTCTCTCATGATGATCCTTTCATATATCATAAAGAGATTAATTATTGATTTTCAAAGGTTAGTACATTTTTTTCACAATGCATGTCACTGAAATTTTTTTCCCTGTTCCTGAGGTTTACTCAATTGAGATCATAATACAAGTTTATTTTGGTAATTATTAGAGATATGTATTAAACTACTTTTTCACCTTAGCTCATGACAACAATAAAGAAGTCTTATGACTCACAAATTTAGTGTAATAGAATACATAAATTCAATTACAATTTTAGTCTTTATTATCTTATCTTATCTTTATCTTATCTTTATTTGCTTTTATCTTTCACAGAACAATGTTCTATATATATATTTAGTTATACTATGAAGGTAAAACTAAATATATATAGAACATTGTTCTGTGAAAGATAAAAGCAAATAAAGATAAGATAAAGATAAGATAATAAAGACTAAAATTGTAATTGAATTTATATATTCTATTGGGTTGAATTTGTGGGGCACGAGACTTCTTTATTGTTGTCATGTGTTAAGGTGGAAGAGTAGTTTAATAATATGAAATCAAACTATGAAAAAAATTATATTATTTAATTTAATTTGCAGGTTTATTACATTGGCAAGAAGATGAAGGTGGTCTACGTTGCACTGCTTTTCTTCTTGCTGGGTGCATCTTCTGTGAAGAGCTCATTTAGGTTTTCTCTAACACTTTCATTCCTTTATTATTCTTTTTCTTTTACAAAAAAAAATACAAATGATGCTTTCCTTCTTAGCTTATGATTTTTGTACGTTATTACTCATCGGTAAACAAATTAAGTAACGGCAAGCATAAGCATTCAAAAGGAAAACGTTCTATATATATATGGATATGTAGATTAATTACTTCTATCTTTATATTCAATTCAATCCTCATATATGCTTGAAATGTAATCATAAGTACTTAAATAGTAACGGATATCGAGAAATAAAAGCAGACTCCCATTTCTTCTAAATTAATCACATGGTGAAAGCTTTCAAAATCTCATCATGTAATTTTTTTTAATTATTTTTTATTTTTGGTGAAGAACATTATTGAAAAATAATTTAATTATTGAAAATTTAAAACTAAATATATGTGATGTTCATTTCTTTTTCTTTGTAGAGTTAAAATGATTCATTTTATTTATTCGTAAAATATTATTTCACATTACTTTTATGGTTTTGGCAAGTATGTATGAAGTAGTTCAAATAACTTTTATGGTTTTAAATTTACAAGTTAAGTAGATGTTTAATGCAATGCCAAAAACTTCTTTTTTTTTTCTTGTTAATTTATGTAGGACTGATTTCTCAAAATCAAAAGATATTTTGAAAAAAAAATCATATTAAAATGACAACAGAATTCTTGTAACTAATTTTTTTACCTTATTTTCACTATTTCCTTTTCATATGCATGGCTTCTACTCGCTGAAGAGATTCAAAGGCGAAATTGACATCTCCAGTTATTCTGAATAATTCTGACCGGGTAATAAAAAAGTCTTTAATTTAGTTTTCTTGTTAAGTATTGTATTTAACCTTAAGAAATTTTGTTACATTTAGTGCATAAAATATGATATCAACTAATCCATTATTTTATTATTTTTATAAAGAAACTTCTTAACTAGTTCTTTTTATATTTTATCAGAATTAATGGTTAAAATATTTTATAAAAATTTATTACACAGAATAAAAAACATGTCTTATTATAAATACACTCATCACACAATTGATTTGGAGTTTCAGGTGATCCTTCAAAACGGTATCGTTTCCATCACTTTGGCAAAACCTGGGGGCTATATTCTTGGAATATCATATAATGGAATTGACAACATACTTGAAGCTCGAAATGACAAAAAGAATAGAGGGTACCTATTTCTTCAATCTTAAATAAATAAACTTTGCTTAGCTTATATATTGATCTAATATGCTTTATTATGTCATGAAATTAAATTTGGATTAACATATATAAGTCATGTTTGAATTGATAGTGACCTGGGCCTTCATATTTTTAGGTACGTGGACTTTGTCACAAAAGAACCAGGAGAATCTGGCGGCGAACCAAAGTAAGCTTATATTTCAGCGTTATTATTTCTTTTACAGTCTTCCCATATTCAATTAAAAGGTTGCGGGTTCGAGTCTCCTATATAAAAAAAAAACTATTATTAAAGAGTGTTCAACATTTTTAAAAATATGTAAATTTTTATGTATTAAAAATAGCATGAGAATTAGGATTCAACAATAATATTATTTTTCATATATATGTACTGCAGAACCGAGACGACAGATTTTAAAGTTATAGCACAGGACCAGAATATGGTGGAAGTTTCATTTACAAGAACATGGTCACCTTCACGAGGTGGTGGTGTCCCCTTCAATATAGACATAAGGTGCATCATAGCATGTTGATACGTTTATTTACACGTGTATTTAATTACGTATCACATCACTATAAATAATAATTAGTTTTTTATGTTGATTGCATGGAGAAAACATTTTACCTCATCAGTATCAAAACTTTGAATTGAGTTGCACTAAATACTACTAATAATATTATGCAGAAGATTAAGTTAATTGAATTTGCAGGTATATATTGAGAAGAGGGGATTCTGGGTTTTATCCATACGTAATATTGGAACGCCTAGAAGGATTTCCAGCTGTGGAAATTGATCAAATTAGGATTGTTTTCAAGCTCGCCGGTGACAGGTCATCTCAACTTACTACAAAAATATATAGTCAATGTACTAAATTAAATAATTTGTGCTTAGCTGATGAGGAAAATAATACCAACACATGATGATATCAGGTTCCACTATATGGCTATATCAAACACAAGGCAGAGGATGATGCCATCTAAAGCAGATAGAGAAAATGGTCAAACCCTAGATTATCCTGAAGCCGTTCTCTTAACCAAGCCATTAGAACGAAATTTTCTTAGAGAGGTATCTATGGATTTTTTTTATTTTTAATATTAAATTCACAGTAGTATTTTTTTCATATTATGAATTGTTAGTATGTTAATTTCAAATGTAATCCTGTTTAATCTGGAGTCGACTGGTTTTTAGAAAATACAAAAATCGAATCTTTTAAAAGATAAAAATTTTAAAATACAGAAATTAAACCTTTTAATTTTAATTCATCTCAAATTTAAAAAGAAAAATAAAAAATTAAAATATTAGAGTATGTTACTCAATACTCATCTTCCTTCTATAAAAAAAACATAGTCTTGTGGTAATGATATTATAGTTATTATTATGGTGTGATTTTTGGGTCAGGTGGATGATAAGTACCAATACTCAATCGAGAATGAAGACAACAAGGTTAATGGTTGGACAAGCCCATATTCTGAGCCACGTGTTGGGTTCTGGATCTTAACACCCAGCAATGAGTTCCGCAATTGTGGGCCTATTAAGCAAGATCTCACCTCTCATGTTGGCCCAATTGCCCTCTCGGTAAGAAGTTTTATTTTAAAAAAAAAAAAAATATTTAGGTCCAAAAAAAAAAACAAAAAATTATTGGATAGATTAGTTTTTTGTCAATATCAGCTAATCTTTTAAAATTATTTTTCATTCTATTTTAAATCCTAAATACTACATCATAAATTTTAAAATTTAAGTCCTAGTTCTAAATTCTGAATCCTTCTAAAAAAATAAAAACTGAGAATTTTAAATAAAAATTATTTAATATTGGCTAATTAAAAAAAATTAATTTCTTATATTTAGATTTTTAGAAAAAATGAAGATAGAAAAAAAAATTTCCAAACGATGATTAAATTGAGTCACCAAAAAAAAAACGATGATTAAATTGTCTTTACGTGACTCTAAAATTATAAATTTATGCTGTAAAATTAAGCACCGATACAATTATTAAATTAGACTGATGCGAATATTTGTCCATGAAAAAAATGTTAATAATTACCCATGCATCATTGCATGAACGAAATCAATTAATCAAATAACAAGGTTGATGTTTCCAACATGTGTAGATGTTTGTGAGCAACCACTATGCTGGAAGGGAGGTAAATATGAAATTTCAGGAAGGGGAACTTTATAAGAAGGTTTTTGGCCCTGTTTTTATCTACCTCAACTCTGGTCCAAGTAATCAAAATTTGTGGTTAGATGCCGTACAAAAGGTACTTATCTATTAAATTATCTTTCAAAATTTGTTATATCGCATATAGTAATAATTCTTAGGAGAGTGTTAGGAGAACAATGAAAATTTTGAACAACATGAACAATTACCAATTAAATGAAAATACACTACACCATAATTTAATGTTACTAATTAAATTTACTCTTTTAACCTTATTAATTCACATTATTTACACATTGTTCAAAAATTTTGTTAGTTACCTATACTTTTTCTAATTCTTAATCATTCTTTTTCACAATTATGTAGCAATCCAATGAAGCCAAAAGCTGGCCATATAATTTTCCTCGATCAATCGATTTCATTCCAGCCAATAAACGTGGAACAGTGTCAGGAAGGTTGCAAGTCCAAGATAGGTATGCAAAAATCACCTTTTTATTTATTTATTTAAGTTCTGGAAAACTAACATTATGTGATTATACAGTATATGAATAATGTACTTGCTTTAATTTTGATAGGTTCATCAAAGGACAGAGCCTTCAAAATGCTAACAGTGCGTACGTTGGTTTAGCTTCACCTGGAGATCCTGGATCATGGCAGAAAGAAAGCAAGGTCTACATTTATGTTATTAATAAAAGCAATAAGAATAATTTTACATATTCTAGCTACAACTCTTAGAGCTTTAGTGCTTATTAGAAATAATTCGAATGCATTTACAGGGTTATCAATTTTGGACTCGAACCGACAAGAAGGGTAATTTTGAAATAAACAATATTGTACCCGGTGATTACAATTTGTATGCATGGGTTCCTGGTTTTATTGGAGACTACAAATACAATAACACAATAACCATCACACCAGGTACAATATTCATTCTATGGTGGGTTTTATTAAGCTTCTGCACTCAGTATTCTAAAAACACTTGATAATTTCTATTGCACATAATTAACTTGTTATGGAAGAAACGTTTCACTTGCATATATGGACTGTGCATGTAGGATGCTCCACCAACTTGAATACACTTGTGTATAATCCTCCAAGAAATGGTCCAACACTTTGGGAGATTGGAATTCCTGATCGCTTAGCTGCTGAATTTTTTGTGCCAGACGCTAACCCTAAGCTCATGAACAACTTATACAAGAATCACACCATTGACAAGTACGTTAACTAGTCGTGTATTTTTTTTTCTATCGGCTTAAATTTTAAGGATATTTAGTTTATAATATGATATCAGAACTTTTATTTTTAACTAAAAAATTCATAAAAATCTAAAAGAAGCTATTGCGTGAAGAGACGCGTTAAAAAATATAATTATTATTATTATTACATATTTGTTTTCCATTTACTTAGACAAATTAAATTTGTTTCCACAACTCTAACAGATTTAGGCAATATGGATTGTGGGAACGTTACGCGGAATTACATCCACATAATGATCTTGTATTCGTTGTTGGTGCTAATGACTATCGCAAGGATTGGTACTTTGCTCACGTTACAAGGTAAGTTCTGTTAACAGTGTTATATATTTCTTTCCATTTTAAATAAGTGGAGTAATTTAGACACAAATTTTCTAATATATAAAAATATTTAGAATTGGACAGAGTAATTTGGAGTTATATATGTTAACTTTTAACTCTAAATTGTGTTGTGTTATGTATGTAGGAACATAGGAGAGAAGAAATACAGACCAAGCACATGGCAAATTGTATTTGACCTTCCAAATGTCACATCCAGAGGAATATACACACTACAACTGGCTTTGGCATCCTCAACTGAAGCCAAATTGCAGGTTCAGTATTTTCATTCTAGCATACACAATTTAACATTCCTTTTCGGAAAAGTCTAGGGAATCAGCAACTTTGTTAAATTCTGGCCAGCAAGTAACCAACAAAAAAAAAGTGAGTCATTGAATGAAATCTCACATCAATCTCACACTATTAAAACCATCACTGATGGCTATTTGATGGTTACAAATCACAAAAGTTGCTGGTCCTAACATTTCTCTTTTTTTTGGATATGCAGTTATGCTTAATTAGATAACATAGTTTATAAGTGCTTAGATACTAGAATACAAATTTATTTTGCATGAAATGGATTTTATTTCAGGTTTGGTTCAATGACCCTAAAAATGCAAATCCTGCACACTTCACAACAGGACAAGTAGGAGGAGACAATGCCATAGCAAGGCATGGCATCCATGGATTGTATAGGCTCTATAGCATAGGTGTAAGTGGGAAGCATTTGGTGAAAGGAAAGAACATCATCTATTTGAAGCAATCTAAAGCTTTAACTGCTTTTCAAGGAGTCATGTATGATTATATCCGCTTAGAAGGTCCTCCACCTTCATCCCCTGGATTTGATCACTAACTTGTAGTAGTAGTAGTGGAGATATATAGAAAGATGTTACAATAATTTAGTTCTATTTATAATGAAAGGAAGTGCATAGTAGTAGAATAATATATTAAAAACGCAAAACACAAAGATATGACAGTAAATGCTTCAAGTGGTAGGTTTTAGAGTGTTTCCAATGTCGATGACAAAACGATATTTGACATCAGCTTTGAGTAGACGCTCTAATGCTGTGTTAATATAATCAATAGGAATAACCTCAATTTCAGGTTTCACGTTATGTTTAGCAGCAAAATCAATCATCTCTTGTGTCTCTTTCATCCCTCCGATGGTACTACCGGCAACTGTCTTTCTTCCTGCATCCCAAAATAATGATCACTTAATTAAGGTCACACCATAATATGTTGATTTAACTTGTAACGTATTATTATTAATTATGTATACCCATAATTAAAGGAAATACTGGCAGCTCTAGAGGCTTCTCCGGCGCACCAACCATTACAAGCTTCCCGTGACACTTCAATAAACTAATTAGAGGCAATAAAGGATGGAAGGCAGAAACTGTGTCAATAATACCATCAAAACTGCCCGTTGCAGCCTGCAAAATTAACACAAAATTTAAATATTTATTCAATAAACCATAGGGGTGAGCACGGGTAGCGGGTACCCAATTATCCGTCCAAATCCGAACCGAACGAATTAAATTGGTTCTAAAATCAACGGGTAATCGGATCCAATCCGAATTAAACTGATGACTTTTGTTAGTGATTGGTTCGAGTATCAATTTTGGGGTGCGGAACCCGAACCAACCCGCGAACCCGATCATATATTAATTAAATAAAAAAAAAATATATGACTTTTTCATTAGACAATGATTATTCATTATTAATATGTTTGGATTTTAATGAGTTTAGTTTTTAATGTATTTGGTATTTAACATGTTTGGATTATTTTTATTAATATTACATATTTATTGTACTTGTTGAATTTTTAAGATAAAAATTTAGTTTTTTTTTTTATGAATTTGAAAGTCATCAAGTACCCAATTACCCGAATCGAATCAATCCGTTTTTAATCAGTTTGGTTTGGTTCGGATACATGTACAAAAAAATACAAATCCAAACCAACCCAAACCAATTATATTTTGATCGGTTTGATTCTAATTTTACTATAAACCCCAACCAAACCGATATGTGCCCCTAATAAACCATCCAAATATATTCAAACATTCACCTGCATCTGATCATGGTCACGACTTATAAGGAAGTGATCAGCTCCTAAAAGTTGAATTGCTTCATCCTTTTTCTCAGGGGAGGTGCTGATCACCGTTACCTTAACCCCAAAAGCTTTGGCAAACTTAACAGCCATGTGACCTAACCCACCAAGACCAACCACACCCACATGGAGTCCAGGCTTGTCAAGTCCATAATATCTAAGAGGGCTATACACTGTGATCCCGGCACAAAGGAGAGGAGCAGCAGCATCAAGAGGAAACCCTTGAGGAATTCGAACCACAAAGTTTTCATCAGCAACCATTAAGTCAGAATAGCCCCCATAGGTGATGGTGCCATCAGTGTCTTTGACACCATATGTGAGAATCATTTGTGGACAATAGTTCTCTAGAGCATCATTACAGTTTCTGCATGTGTTTTTGCGGCAAGAACCAACCATGCATCCAACACCAACTTTGTCCCCAACTTTGAACTTGTTTACCTTGCTTCCCACCTCTGTCACTATGCCTATAATCTCATGCCTGCATGTTTTAAAGAAGAACACATTCAAAATACGCAAAACTTTAAATACAGAAGTAAAATGAAGGAGGTGGAAACAACACCTTCACGTGAAGTTGAAGTTGATAGTTGAGAGCCGTTAGATGAAAATTTAGTCAAATCAGTCAAACTATCTAACGACTTTCAGCTATCAACTTCACGTGAAGTCGATTGCACCTGAGTTCGACCAATAAAGGATTATTTATTACCCAGGAACTATTGGATACAGGGAAAACCCCCATTCATTTTTCAGCATGTGTATGTCAGAGTGGCATACCCCACAATACAAAACTTTGAATGCCACGTCATTCTCTCTCGTTTCCCTGCAAAAATTTCACAAACCAATTCTCAATGAAGTTGCAAGAAATCAATTGAAAAACTTGATATGAGTGAAGCAAACCTTCTAGAGAAATTAAAAGGTGAGAGAACACCAGAAGTATCCCTAGCTGCCCAACCAAAGGCCTTTCTAGGATGCTCAAATTCAGCTTGTGTTGCCATTATTATAGTATGATTAGTATCTGATCTCTAATATACTTGAAACTAATCAGGATCCAATTGCAAAACACCTCCTTAATATCTATCCTTTTATAATCATTATTTGTGCGGTAGTATGTAGTACTGTTTATTACGTCTTTGGTAACGTATGTACTTTTATATATTTACTATTTTGAGAGAAAAAGGTTACATGGTAAATAAATATTATTATTTTTTGTCGATTATAATATATACAGAAATTTTAAATATAAAAAAATATATAATTTATATTTAAATTTATTTATCAAAAAATAATTTAATATTGATAGTAGTTAAATGATCATGACAAAAAAATTAAAAATTATTGGACAAAAGTTTTTTCTTTGACAGATATACATATATTCCACACATATTTTAAATTATGAGAGACCAGACATCTTTTGATGTTCTTGTATGCAGAAAAAAAATCTTTTGATAACATATGGAAGGATTAAACTCAAAATCTACAACTATCTAAGATCACAAATTTTTTTTAGAAAATTAATTTACAATGTAGTAGTAGATGAACAAAGACTAATTAAGAGGAGAAGAAAAAGAAAAAGGAGGAATATTAACCGGTTGTTAACTAAATGCAAAACCAAAACAAAAAATATTTTATAAAGTCACGTTAACATTGTCATCAAAGATAAAAAGCACATTACACCTTATGTGCTAACAACCATGAAAACAAGAACATAAGAAAAGACTGTCTATGATGTAAGATATCTACACCAACTCCATATAATAATTATAATATAATGAAATCAACTTGGGTTGGTCGAACGATCAGCTCCCTTGTCCGCTTAAGCAAGTATTGGGGGTTCGAATCCCGCCTTATGCTTGCAGCAATCCATTTGTCAGTGGCAAACAATAACAATAATATTGTCCATGTCCTCTTCATATCGTACATGATATTGAAAACAACAATATTTGTCCCTAGGCCCTAGACTTATTATACATTTGAAATGAAACTTTAAATTGCAAGTTGTAGAATAATTATATATCAATTAACAGAAAAATTGAAGCAGCCTATCAAAAGCATTTTTTAATGATGTTTTAACGTCATAGAACTATAGCCTCGCGTTTAATTTTAAATTAATATTGACCGTTGAGAATAATAAACTTTGAACAACTTGCTTAATTAAAAACTCATATAAGAAGGATAAAGATGTAATTTAACTGAAAATTACGACAAAATATGAGTCAGTAAGTGACGAAGCTTCCAACAAGCAAACCGGTTCGTTTGTTTTCCTCTTAAAAGCTAATTATTGGCCTAATAAGGGAGACGATAGAATTATACATTATTATTATCTGCCGCTAACAAGAATACTACTTCCCCATAAATACACTGAAGATATTATTATTATTATTAGTCTTGAACAACTGGTTCTAATAAAGCCATGCAACTAGAAATTTATTAAAAGTTGTACATCGTTAGGATATAATTTTCATAATAAAATCTCTATATACCCGGAAGATACTTTTTATCTTTGAAATAGCTTTTAGCAAAAGTTGACACATCACTCGGCAATATACAACACCTAATTCTACTGTAACTCGGTGTAACTCGGTGTAACTCCCAATTACATATCTAAATATTTTTGTATCCAAGTCTAACTAAGCAGGTCCAAACTCAATAAAAACTAATTTCATTACATCAGCAGCGTGTACACATGCGCGTTTTAATAACGCTTCTTCGTTTTTGTTTTTGCATTTTTTCTTTTTTGCATTCTTCCTTCTTCTTTTTTTCGCTTTCTTCCTTATTCGTCTTCGCGTTCTTCCTTCTTTTTTTTTGCTTTCTTTCTTCTTCGTCTTCGCATTCCTCCTTCTTCTTCTTCGCGTTCTTCCTTCTTTTTCTTCGCCTTTCTCCTTCTTCTTCGCGTGTTTTTTCTCAATCATCATTCTTTTATTGTTACTATTATTGCAACTTTTTTTCTTTTCCTCCTTTTTATTGAGGTTCATTTGGATCCAAAAATAAATTCGATGTATTTTTGTTGATGATTGAGTCTTTTTGACTGCTTATTTAAAATTAAACTAATTTCGATTCATTTATGTGTTAATTGAGGTTTAGTTGATGCTGCTGTTAAATTTTGACCAAGTTTTTTATTCCTTAAGTAATTTCGGTTTATTTATTAATTTATTTGAGGTTCATTTGGATCTAGAAATAAATTTGATGTGTTTTTATTGATGATTGAGTCTTATTGACTACTTCTTCAAAATTGAACTAATTAAATGGAATGAGTGAAATCTAATGCCATTGAATAAAGTGATAATGAATAATTTCATTTTTCTTTACTAAAAAATTTGGTTAATATTTATCAACAGCATTAAATGAACCTCAATTAGCACACAAATGAACAAAAATTAGTTCAGATTTGAAAAAATAGTTAAAAAGGCTCAATGACTAACAAAAACACATCGAATTTATTTTTGAATCCAAATGAACCTCAATTAAACTAAGAAATGAACCGAAATTACTTAATGAATAAAAAATTTGGTCAATACTTATCAGCAGCATCAAGTAGGGATGGCAATGGATATGGTAGGGTAGGGTTTGGAGCCAACCCTAACCTTACCTGCGAGTTGAGAATATCTCAACCCTAACCCTACCCGTTCTTAACCCGCGGGTACCCAACCCTACCCGTGGGTTACAAAAAAAGATGCAACATTATTATATAACATGATGATAATTTAAAATAGAACTGACTTTTATGTAAAAAAAAATTAAATTATCAATTAATGATCTTCTTTTAATGACTAGAGATCCTTTGCATTTAGTGAGAAGTCTTTGGTTCAACATCAACTTAAAACATATTTTTATATAAGTATATAACATATACACATATAGGGTGCGGGTTGGTCGGGTAGGGTTGAGGCACAACCCGCACCCTACTCGACCCGCACGAGAACCCTATCCGCATCCTACCCTACCCGCTGCAGATCGGGTTGGCAACCCAACCCGACCGGGTGGGGTCGGGTTAGGTACCCGCGGTAGGATACATATCACCACCCCTAGACTATCAAGTGAACCTCAATTAATACACAAATAAACTGAAATTATTTAATCATAGCATCAAAGAAAATCAAAATTAATAAAGATGTTAGTAAAATGTTGGTGTTATTGGTGATGACGATAATGAAAAAAGAAAAAAAAAAGAAGAAGACGCAACATTGGAAAAGAAGAAGAACCTATGTGTATAAATTTGGGAGTAGGAGGAGGAGAACGAAAATGAAACAAAGAAGAAGAAGAAGTCGTGTGATTTGATGAAAAGTTGTTTTAACAACTTAATTAAACTTGGTTCTTGGTTAAATATTTTGCTTGAATATAGAGTTTTATTATAATTTTTAATATTGGTATTTAATTAATAATTTTTTAAATGAAAGCACTACATCCCTAGTGTTATTTACATTTGTTATTGAAGAACTCGACACCATGTCAATCGAGTGCCATTGCATATAATTGTGTGAAAAATGTGATATGATGTGTATCACGTTTTACTTAAATTTAAATTCATTATCTTTCTGTAACCTATTCTTAAATGTCACACATGATTTTTCTTTTATGGAGGAAAATTTGCGTTCCTTCTTAACCAGGTCAATAAAGCGTGTGAAAGGATCTAAACCTGACGATGAAGATAGCAAAGAAAGTTTCCATAATTTTTGAAGACTAGAGGCAATAACGATTAAATTGTAATGTCTTCCAACCTCTCCTTAAAATGCAGTAAAAAACTAATTTTATCATCGGCTATAAAATATTTAACTTAGCTCACTTACTTACTATATATTATTATTCCCCAACATACAAAGAAAGATCAAAAAAAGGACTCTTAAAATGTTAATGATGCATATTTTGGTATTTAAGAGGTTGTGGCATTGAGAGTGTTTCCGATATCAATAACAAATCGATACTTGACATCTGCTTTTGCGAGGCGCTCCATTGCTGTGTTTACATAATCCATTGCAATAACTTCAATCTCAGGTTTCACGTTATGTTTAGCAGCAAAATCAATCATTTCTTGTGTCTCCTTCAACCCTCCAATAGAACTACCAGCTATCATCTTTCTTCCTTCAAATGCCAAACAATAATAATTAATCCTCTATTAAATGGCATGTTTAATAAATTGGTTATTAATGCTATTCATACACTAAAATTAGCCACTAAAATCAACCATCAATATATTTGTGTATAAATACATATGTGATTTAATTTATTTTTAACGTGTATTTGTATTCCAGCATATATTTTATATTGGTGACAGACTTTAGTAGCTGATTTTGGTGTACACGTAGCATAGTACTTTTTTCTAACATAGTCTTACCCGTACAAAGAGAAAAGATTGGCAACTCCAGAGGCTTTTCGGGTAAACCAACCATCACAAGTTTTCCATTAGGCTTCAATAGAGCCAGCAATGGAGCCAAAGGATGCACGGCAGAAACTGAGTCTATAATACCATCCAAGCTATACATTGCATCCTAGAAAATGAAACTTGTTAAAAATGAATTAAACTACATAACATTTTTTATAAAAATAAATGTGGTGCAGTTGACTTCACGTGAAGTTGATAATTGAGAGCTGATAAATAAAAATTTAGTCAATTCAGTCAAATTATCTAACGACTCTCGGTTATCATCTCGGTTATCAACTTCATGTGAAGTCGACTGCAACTGATTTTTCACCAAAAATAAAAGACGTGTACCTTCATCTGATCTTGGTCTTTACTTAAGAGAAACGAATCGGCTCCTAAACGTTCAATAGCTTCCTTGTGTTTGTTAGGGGAAGTACTAATGACAGTTACTTTAGCACCAAAAGCTTTGGCAAACTTAACGGCCACATGGCCTAATCCACCAAGACCAACCACACCGACGTGCAAACCAGGCTTGTCAAGTCCGAAATACCTGAGAGGGCTATACACCGTGATCCCGGCACAAAGCAACGGAGCGGCCACATCCAGTGGAAGGTTATCCGGGATGCGAATGGCGAAGCGTTCATCGACTACCATTGAGTCAGAGTAGCCTCCGTAGGTGATGGTGCCGTCCTTGTTCTTGGCACTGTATGTTAGGATCATTTTCGGGCAGAAATTTTCAAGATTTGCAGCACAGCCCTGGCATGAGTTGCAGGATCCAACCAACACTCCCACTCCCACTTTGTCTCCAACTTTGAAATTTTGTACCTTACTTCCTACCTCTGTCACTACTCCAGCAATCTCATGCCTGTAAATCAAATGTATGTGTTGTTATTTGTACAACTATTTGTTTTGATTAATAAGAAACGAAGTAATTTTGAAGAAAGAAAAGTGCTAGGGGGCAGCACTTTTGTTAAATTTTGGCCAGCATTTAACCATCAAAAAGAAATTGAATGATTCTACACCATTAGATGTAATCTCACACCATTAAAAACATCATTGATAGCTAATTGATGGTTAAAAACCACAAAATCTGCTGCCGCTAAACTTTCTCTTGAAGATTAGCATACCCAGGTACTATAGGAAAAGTGGTATTGCCCCATTCGTTCTTTAACATGTGAAGATCCGAGTGACATATTCCACAGTACATCACTTTGAATGCCACATCTTGATCTCCAGTTTCCCTGGACAAATTTCCGTTTAACAAAATATATAATTTAGTTTTCGTTATCACTTGATGAAGCTAGTAAGCAATTATCAAGAATTAATTAACATTGCTATCAAGTTTTGTACGTTTTGATCTGCTCCAAAAGATAATGTCTCACTAACCCTAGATTTTATTGTTCACAAGAAATTAAACATGTAACGAATGAAACATGAATGGGGGAAGTTAGTTATAAGGGTACCTTCTGGAAAAGTTGAAAGGGGATAAAACCCCAGAAGGGTCCCTAGCTGCCCATCCAAAAGCCTTCTTTGGATGCTCCGTCTCTGGTGACGCCGCCATAGATCAGATCAGATATCGATGGCTTGAAAATGAGAGAGCAATTATTAATAATCAAAGTGATGAGAAGAACGTATCAAACGCAAGGGGGATCGGGATTCAAATATTGAATAGGCCAAGTTATAGTTTTTTTTTTTTGGTGACTCGGCCAAGTTATAGTTGATTGTGTGTGCATGTGGCTCTAATACTTATGAATCATATGGTGCCATAGTAGTTAATTCCCTTGGATATGGATATTTGAGCTAACCCTTGATACATGAAAAGTGAAACATCCTTTTAATAGGAAAGACAAGATTTTGAATATTCTAAAAATAGTATGTACATAAAATGCATTTATTTTTTCTATGATAATATTTAACCAAATCAGATGCTTTATTCTCCAGATTTTATAACATATATACAAATTAATTTTCAAGATTTAATTTCTACAGTCAAATTAGTTTCTATCCAAGTTATTCCATAAGGTAGTTTGTTTTGAGCTACCGAGATAGAGGTCGAGAGACTAAAATTCAGTTTCATGTTTGTTGGTTCAGAAGACTAGTATTAAAATTTCTGTCTCTATATCCAAAATTTCAGTATTTCAGTACCTCCAAAAATTTGGGACATTAGGGACTAAAATTTTTAGAGATAGAGACTGAAACTTTAATAACATTTTATACCTAAAATACTCTTATTTCAATTAATTGATTCCAATTTTACCTTTTGTGCAAATTAAATTAGAGTTTCATTCTTATTTCAATTTTTGTCTCCCATTTTATACCAAACAGAATATTTATTTCAATCTCTGTCTCTTAGTCTTTGTCTCTCAGTCTTAATCTTTCCGTCTCTGTCTCTCTACCAAACGCCACCTAAGTTACTAACAAAAAAATAGTAAGATATTGACATGAGTGTTAAATTTTAAAATTATTTTATCAAACAAAATTTTAAATTTATTTTTTGTGTTTATTGAAAATTATTTATGTTTAGTTCAATTTATAAAATATAGATACTATAATTTTTAGAAGGATATTTTTTAAAATTAAAAAATTTTAATAATATTTGACTAAAATTTCTATACAGGTATAGGAATAATTATTGAATTTAAAAAAAATAATATAATTATTAAATTATATATTTTATAATAAATTATTTTAATATAAAATAAAAATAATAAAAATCAACTAATATTAGAGTCATTATTAAGTGTTTTTAGAGTAAAATAAAACGATCATCTCTTTCCAATCAATTTATATCACATACGCCAGCTAAAGTGATTTTATTATAAAAACTTATTAATAATTTATCATTTAATATATATATAAGAGTTATAATTTTCACCTATAATATCTAATAATTTTTTCTAGTACTATCTCACAACATTTTATATAAGTGCCACACCAATCATGTCACATAGTTGAAATACTATATATAATCTATTTTACGATATTTTTTAAATAATTAATTAAAAAAGACAAGTTCTAATTTTTTATGTAAAATAGAATAAAATAAAATATATAAATTAAATAAGTATAAATATGGAGATTATAAAATTTTATTAACAATTTTCTTGTACAAAATTGTTATTTATAAGACTATATTAATAATAAAATAAATTTAATATCATAAAATTTATTTTAGTGTTTATTTAAATATAATTATTGATTTTTTATTCTTATAATTATTAACCATCTAAATAAAATAATATCCTATAATTTATTATTTCATTATCTATTCTAAAATAATTACGAACATTCTATTTTCTAATTATTTTGTAATTTTATTTATCATTTTTTTCAATCAATTATATTAATATAAAAATTAAGTTAAATTAAATACGATAATACTTGTACCAATTAACATAACTTTTTAATTTGGAATTAACTATTGTTCAACTTAGTATCATTTTCTATAGAAAATGATTATTAGACAAAAAACAAATAATAATATTTTATAGTTCATTAAAAAAGTCAAAGAGTAGAAATAATACATCATAAAAAAAAATAATATCGAATGGAAGACTAATTAATAAAAAAAAATGAAAGCATTTATAGTTTTTTACGATGAATAAGTTATAAAATATAGATATAGGTAAATAAAAAAAGAAAATAATGAAATTGTGTTTTTTTTTTTAACAATACAAATTGAAGAATATTCACGATCATATGTAATTGATGGTGAGCATATAACTATATTAAACAATAAGTTCCAATAATATTAATAGAAATATTAGATTTAATATTAAAATAAAAAATATAAATAATAAATAAAAATATGAAATTTAAAATCAAAGAACGAAATGAAAAAAACTTTTGATAAACAATAACTCAAATATTAATGTGACAATAAATTGAATTAAATAAGATATATATTTAAATTAATTAAATTAAATAATTAATATAATAAATTAATTATAATTATTTAGCTCAATCAAGTAATTTAAATAAATAAAAATATCTTATAAATATATTATATAAAATTATAACACTTTTAAAATTTATTAATCAAAATACATAAGACAAAAAAATTAATACAAATAAAAATAAATCAATTTATTTATTCTAGTAAAATCAAATAGTTAATATAATTAATTAGTTATAATTAATGTGGTCAAATAAAATATTAAACAATTTAATATATATTTCAGTCAAATCAAATAAATAATTTATTTTTTAAAATTATTAATTAAAATACATAAAATAAAAAGTTAATGGAAATTAAAATTAAATTAATTTATTTATTTCAGTCAAATTAAATAATAAATGTCCTTGATTAATTATAATTAATTTGGTCAAATAAAATGTTAAATAGTTTGATATTTATTTTAATCGAATCAAATTATTAATTAATTAATTAACGTATTTAAATAAATTAAAATAGAAATAAATAATATCTTTAAAAATATATTATATCAGTTATATTATTAATTAACAAAATTTGGTTTTGATAATATATAATAGATAGATAATAGAATTCGTATATACAGCACCAAAAAAGAAAAATGATAGAGAAAGCTAAGCATGAAGTTAATTACTTTTCAGACCTAAGCTTTTTGAATAATCATCAGAAAAAGATCAATCTGATTTGATTTTGGCTACACACGAGTTAAATTTCATTGTACAACTAATTTTAGTTGTGTACGTTTGTAAGAATAATATTCACTCAAATGAAATACACGAGTACAATTAATGTGACCCTTCTATCTGAACCTAGATCGTGTATTCATTAGGATCACATATGTTGTGTAGACTTTGAATTCTTCGTTAACCACCGCCTTATTGTTGGGAAAGGTGACAGTGATATTGAGGCTAAAAGTAAATCAAACCAGTGGACGAATCGGTTCCCACTTGATTCATTAATAGTTCGATAAATTAATTTTGGAGTTGGTGAGCTAAGATTGAACTTAAAATTAAATTTATAAATTAAATAAGTTGAATTTAAATTTAGATAAACTCAATTCATTAATCCGTGAACTGATTCAATTATATATATAATATTAAAAATATAAATTAAATACATATATATATATATATATATAATATATAATTTTACATATATATTAATATTTTTAATTATTTAAAATTTTATAATTATCTTTTATATATAATTTTGATGTAAAAAATAAATAAAAAATTTATTATCGATAGATAGATAATATATAACTTTATTTTTAATATATATATAAGTTATAATTTATTGATATACAATTATAAATTATGTTCCTATTATTTGAGTTTTTGTTGAGTCGAGTTTGAGCTTACCAAATAGGCTCGATTGTTAATGAGTCGGGCCGTGAGCCAAGCTTAATTTTCGTGAGGCAAACTTGAACTTAGTCTAACTCGACTCACTTCCAGTCCTAATGATACGTATTAACGAATGTTTCGGAATAGAAAAATATTCCCAACCTTTTGAAAATTTGCATTCACATCCCTAAATAGTAGTTTTTCTTTAAGTAGTATTTATTTTGAGATATTAAGAAGAAAATTGAGAGACAGTATTATATTTATTAGTTTGGAGACTAATACTAAAATTTCAGTCTTATTCTTAAAATTTCAGTATTTCAATACTTTAAAAAAAATAAAGACTCACAAAATTAAAATTTTAATAATATTTTATATTTAAAATACTCTCATTTCAATTAATTAATTCTAACTTTACTCTTTATACAAATTAAATTAAAATTTTATTTTTATTTCAATATCTATTTTACACTTTACACTAAATACAATATTAAAACTTATTTTAATTTTAATTTTTAATTTCTATCAATCTCTCAATTTTTATCTCTCTTCTAAAGATTACATAACATCGGTAGGAACAACTAACGAACGAACTTACACGACAAGCATCGGAAAATTAGTACATGACACATAAATATTGTCACCTTAATCAAAATTAAAACATCGTCGACAACGTCAGCAAACACGTCAGCTAAAACCTCACTCTCGCATTATATAAGCAACGCTAGCTCTTTAGCTTTTAGTTCATCCATAATCACCAGTTCACCACACTCAAGTGACACACTGACACTGTATATCGTTCTCTGTTTTTGAATTATAAATTACAAGACTCAAATTAATTATGGCATCACAACAACCTGAATTTGAGCATCCTAGGAAGGCATTCGGATGGGCAGCTAGGGATACTTCTGGTTTCCTCTCTCCTTTCAATTTCTCTAGAAGGTTAACTCCTCTTTCCTCTTTGTAATTATTATTATTATTATTATTAACAAAACTTTTTTTTTTAATCGGACACTTTGTTTTTGCCGAAAAATCTTATTTAATTGAATTACTAAAATTTGGTGGAAATCAAAATAGTTGATTATAAAATTCAGTATGAATCAATTTAGATTTTTATTTTTTTAATTATCAAATAAAATATGAACTTATTAAGAAATAAGTTTTGCACCCGCAGCAAATACATGCATGTTGTTTTTTCTTTTCTTAAAAAAAAAAAAAATATCTGTTAGGTCAATAATTGAAATAAAAATAACACTCTTATTAAATTGAATTACTAATTACTTCTTGTGGAAATTCACAATCAGCATCAATCAATAATAATTTGGCTGATCTTCTAATAATCTATTTACTTGCCTTTGAACTAATACAAGATCGTTTACTGATAATGAAATTTGATTTCAAATGTTCCATAATTATATGTTAATAGTTACTTATTAATTAATTAGCTTTATAAATGGTAAAAAATTTCAGGGAAACAGGAGAGAAAGACGTGGCATTCAAAGTGTTATACTGCGGGATATGCCACTCAGACATGCACATGGTGAAAAACGAGTGGGGCAATGCCATATATCCTATGGTCCCTGGGTATGCCTTAATTTTATTGCTTTCTATTAATAATTTAGGGTAAAGTACTAAATTAATCCTTTACGTTTTGGGCGTAATCCTATTTTGGTTTTTAAGGTTTAAAGTGTTCTATTTGAATTCAAAAAAAATTCATTTAGTTTCAATTTAGTCCCACTGTGAGGTCAAAGATAAATAATTAATAAAATATCTTACAAGACAGCAGTATAAGAACAAGGTTGATAATTTGGAGAATAGGTACAAGCTCTATAGGCACAAAATCAACCGCGGATGCATCAATACATGTATTTAACATTTTTTTTAGTTTTATAGAAAATATTTTAGTTTAATTATAAGAAAAATAATAAATAAATGTATTGATGCATCCACGGTTGATTTTATGTCTCTGGAGCTTGTACTTATTCTCTAGATTATCGACCTTGTTCTTATACTGTCATGTAGAACATTTTGTTAATTATTTATTTTTGACCTTCGGTGGAACTAAATTGAAGTTAAATGAAACTTTTTTGGATTCAAATAGAACACTTTAAACCTTAAGAATCAAAACAGAATTATACCCAAACGTAACAATTTAGTACTTTACCCAATAATTTATTTAGTTGCTTTCTATATATACGAAGGATGCTGCTATATATATCAACTAAAAATCTCAAACAATTATGGTTATGTACCAAAGTTGATTTTTCATAGCATTAATTGAATTGAGTTAATAAATATGAAGAAATTGTGTACAAAATAAACAGGCACGAAGTAGCTGGCGTAGTGACAGAAGTGGGAAGCAAAGTACAAAAATATAAAGTTGGGGACAAAGTGGGTGTGGGATGCATGGTTGAATCATGCCGCACTTGCCAAAACTGTGTTGAAGATCTTGAGAATTATTGCCCAAAAAATATTTTTACATATGGTGCCAATTACATTGATGGTACTATCACATATGGAGGCTACTCTGATTCAATGGTTGTTGATGAACACTTTGTGATTCGCATTCCTGAAGCATTGCCTCTTGATGCTGCTGCTCCTCTCCTTTGTGCTGGGATCACAGTTTATAGCCCACTTAGATATTATGGGCTTGATAAGCCTGGTTTGCATGTGGGTGTTGTTGGGCTTGGTGGGCTGGGCCATATTGCAGTCAAATTTGCTAAAGCTTTTGGAGCTAAGGTTACCGTCATCAGTACATCACCTAATAAAAAGGACGAAGCAATAAACATTTTGGGCGCTGATTCATTTTTGTTAAGTCGTGACCAAGATCAAATGCAGGTACACTAATGTTTCAATATAATCAATACTTTTTATATATTTTGAGACAAAACATTACGGTCAATAGGTCTATAAATTTTCAATATTACATATTCTTTTCCTTTAATCTGTTTTCATTGGATGTGATTTTAATATTGTTATATTAGAATAAGAAAATAAATTCTCAACTTCGTGGTTAAAAGTTCGTCTGTTCTCTAAATTTGTCTTCAACAAATTTTTGTTAATCAAATTCCTTCTTTAAAAATTTTAAGTTGGTCACATTGTTAGTTCTTTCATTATTTTGACACCATCTTAATTGACTTTTAATATGATAAGTTTATGAAATTTGATCAAATTAACTTCTGAATTTGGGATTGATTTGATCTAATTTTATAAATTTGTCATGTTAACCGCCAATTAAAATTATGGTATTGTGGTCAGTGTAGTGTTACAATGAAGATAACAGAATGACTAAAGTGATTAATTTAAAATTTTTAAAAGACAAATTTAATTACAAAAACTTTTGAAAATTAATTTAAAAAACGATAATTTTTTAGAAATTACTCAAATAAAAAATGATAATGAATTAAAAAAATTTTGCTATTATTTTATAGGCTGCAATGGAAACCTTGGATGGTATTATCGACACAGTATCTGCTGTTCATCCCCTGGTATCTTTTATTGGTTTACTGAAGTCTCATGGAAAATTAGTAATGGTTGGAGGACCACCAAAACCTTTAGAACTACCAATCTATCCTTTGCTTAAGGGTATGTGTTATGTAAGCATATACATGCATAATATTTCCACAAGTTGTGTATGTAATTATAAAGGGTGAATTCGGAAATTTACTTCTATTATTACTTATTTGCTTACGGTTCCGCTACGTTGACAACTTCTGCCAACTCTTATTTATAATTGTGTTTTATGGAAGTGTGTTCGTGGATGTGTCTAATAAAAATGTCTTTTTTATAGCTATGTTTAATAGAAGTGTCTTTATAAATATATTTTTTGGATGTGTCTCTTTATATATGTATTTAAAATATATTAATTATTAGACACATCCACGAACACACTTCCATGAAACACAATTATAAATAAGAGTTGGCAGAAGTTGGCAAATAATATGTTGGTACCCTATACTTTTTCATTTGCTTAATGCGAAACTTGTAACATGAACGCATATCAAGTTAACACAAATTTTGATATTAACAAGTATTGTTTCTCATATTGCTAGGGAGAAAGATGGTAGCTGGTAGTCTGATTGGAGGGTTGAAGGAAACACAAGAAATGATTGATTTTGCTGCTAAACACAATGTGAAGCCTGAGATTGAAGTTATTGCGATTGACTATGTGAACACTGCAATAGAACGCCTCGCCAAAGCTGATGTGAAGTATCGATTTGTGATTGATATTGGAAACACACTCAAACCAAGCTCTTAAGTATACAAGTACAATTTACTTGGTACTCTTTTTCCAAGAGAGAATTCAAGTATTATTTAGTAGTTATTAGTTTATATTTTTAAATATTAAAATATTTAATTTAATTTTATATATTTTAATTTTTTTTAGTTATTAGATTAAATTTTATCGTAATAAATTTATTTTTTTTATTTTTATCTAATAAAAGATTATAAATATTTCTTAAATTATTATAATAGTTATATATAGAGAATAGAAAAATATTAGAGTATTTTTTTATTTTGTGATAAAATTATTATATAGACAAATAAATTTGAATGAATCTCTCTTTTATTGTATCATATAATTAAATAAAAAATTGAGTAAGTTCTTTTGATTGAATTTTCAAACTATTATAAACAAATTAGCTAGGTTGAATGAATTCCTTTTTTGATCAAACAAAACCCATCTTTTATATAAATAATATTAATTTAAATTTTTCGTCTCACTCCTTTATAGTTAGAAATATCTATTTACTTTGATTCAATTATCGAAAAAGTAGTAATATCTTTGATATATAGACAACTAAAAAAAAAAGGTAACGTACGTGTTCAAATTTCGGCATCATACTCAGCTGTGCCTGTTGGTTGAATGTTCTCACCAAACTATGGTGGAAACTTAGATATAGTCGACTTTACGTGAAGTTGATATTTGAGAGCCGTTAGATAATTTGACTGATTTGACTAAATTTTCATCTAACGGCTCTCAGATATCAACTTCATATAAAGTCGACTTCACCTGAATTTTCACCCCAAACTATACTTGGTTTTGTTTTGTTAACTAATATTTTTTTACCACATGACACTATATACTAGGGTTTTATCCATTAGTAAATGAAAAAATTATTATTTTTATCCATAAAAATTTATAAATATATAAAAAATAAAATTAACTTTTTATTTGTAAAAAATATTTTTAATACGGCAAAAATATTTAAATTTAATTTTATTTGTAGGTAGATTTATTAGTATATAATAATTTTTTATGGTTAAAAATAATAAATTAATTATACTTTAAAAAAATACTAAAAAAGTTAATCCCTTTAATTTATTTTTAAAAAATTGTCCCAGAGCAAATATATATATAAGTGAAATTTATTAATAGTGTTTAAAAATAATTATAAGTAGATAAAACTACTTTCAAATAAGTGAACATATGTAATTAATAATTACTCAATTATCTCAATAAAATTTTTAATACATAACTTTTAGTTATAACTTTTTTTTGCAATATATTTCTCAAGTATATATCATATATGCACGTAAGTACTTAATTAATCGCTTAAATAAATTATATATATAATTAATTCTTTATATTTTAATTTAATTAATGAATGAGATTGGATTCATCAATTCTTTAAGTCGATAGGGATATTTTTTTTTATGCGAACTGTTGTTTTGAAACAAAAAAATTTTTTTTTTTTGGCATTTGGTGGATCTGGAGGCATCGAAATCAGAAAATCTTTAATCCATATAAAATTTGGACACAATATAAAGTTGTGATCTTAGCTAGAAGATGGAAGATGGAGTTAGATAAGGCTCAGATTTAATTTCGTCATCTATCTTTGTCCAAAAATGTAAATTGAAAACTTTCTCAGTTTAATTTTTTGAAAGTCAAATGTGATTCTAGTATTTTTTTGGAAGCTCAAAATTCAGGTTTTGAGTGTGTGATTAGAAATAATGAAGGTGTTTGGATAAAAAATTGTTTAGGGAGAATTTCAATTTGGAGCATCAAAAGATCCGAACTCTTTGCAATATGGAGAGGGATGGTTTTAGCGTGGGAACATGGTTTAAAGAAGATTGTGTGCGAAACAGATTCAAAAAAAGCATTCATTGTTGCTCAGAGTTAACCTACTTCAGAAGATAGGGAAGATGCGAATCTGGTGGTGCGAAATGCTTGGCACGGAGTGGGAGGTTCATTTTAGCCTAGTACTTCGAGAGAGAAATAGGGTGACCGATCTAATGGCAAAACTCGGAGCTTGGAGTCAGAATCAGTACGTTGAGTGGTTTGATCCTCTTTGTAACATTGTCGAAACTCTTTTTCAAAATCGAGATGTTGCTTGGGTTATAGAGGTCTCTTGTGTATCTTTTTTTTTTTTTTGTTTAGTTTCTTTAATTTTTGTTCAGACACAAAAAACAAAAATTTGAATTAAATAATAAAATTCACTGCATTTTAGTTGGAAAGTATTGGCTTTCAAACTGTCTTCATTTCCATCCATTAACATACATGGTAGTATAATCATAGTGTTTTCTCGTTAGAATAAGGGTTAAGTACGATTTTGGTCCCTAACGTAGAGGCCAAAAATTTATTTCATCTCCAATTTTTTCGCTACAAAATGATCAAGAAGGTTCTAGTTTATTTTAAAATCGTTCTTTTTACTAAATTTTTAATTTTTATTCTAAAAATACTCCTAACTTAAAAAAAAAAAAAAAACGTTGAATAAGGGGAAAAGGGGAAAGGGAGAACTGGGAAGGGAATCACGCACGCTTGGGGGAGGGGGGAGTTGGTTCAAAAGAGGGGGAAGGGGAAGGGCCGCCGCCACCGCTGCTCCTCTCCCCTTCACGCTTACCCCAGAGGCACCGCAACCCTCTCCCCTCCTTCTTTCCTTCCCTATCTCGGACCTCCTCGGATCAGAGCTCACCGTCGGCGAGCCTTCCTTGCTTCACCACCGCGTAGCAACGTGGAGACCTTCTTTCCCACTGTCCATTCGCACCATCTCGCGGCTGCCTCCCTCAATCGCTGTCGCAGAAGGAACCAGAGCCACCACTGCCCGTTCCCCTCCTTTCAACCCCTTCTCGTCATTCCCAGACCGCCGGCGGCGCTCCACCACTGCCTCCCATTTCCCCTCCTTTCTATTTTCTATTTTCTATTTTCATAATCTAAGTTACCATTTTGCTTTCAATTTCTGTTTTTTATGAGTGTTAGTTCCTTGATTTGATTTTGGATTAGTGTAGCTGGATTTTGATATTTTGTTAGTTGATTTAGGTGGATATGATAGAATTAGCTTAGGTTATTGAATTGTTGAAAGTTGCTGCTAAATTGTTGTTGTTGTTGTTGAATTAGCTTAGGTTTGATAGAATTAGTTTAGGTTATTGAATTTCTATTAATAGTTAACTGTATACATGATCCATTGTTATTATACTATTGTTCTTCTTCGTCTGGTTGTTGTTGTTTCATTGATGTTGCTTCTACTGTTCTTCCGCTTCTGGTTCAGCTTCAGGTTCTGCTTTTGTTTCTGGTTGATTTTGGGGAAGAAGGTGAATGATATTTTCGTCCGAATGACGATTTTAAAACAAACTGAAACATTTAGGACCATTTTGTAGCGAAAAAAAGTCGGAAATGAAATAAATTTTCGACCTCTACGTTAGGGATCAAATACTTAATCCTTAGAATAATAAATATAGAAAATACAAATTTAAAATATTTATTTCATATATATATTATTAGAAATTACTTGTAATTAAATGCCATGATTTTTTTCTCAATGATTCATTAATATCTATAGACAATCATAAATATTGAAAATAGTATAAAATCAAATACCCATATATAGTTGAGATAATCCTTATAGTTGAGATTTAAATAAATATTCTGATGAACAAAGAAGATTGAAGCACGTACACCTTGATCCGAACGAAAACTGATTCACGGTTATTGTAGATTAAATGAAATTAATGTAGTATTGTGAAATCGATAAATATTGTAGGAATAAATATAGAGAATTAATTCCTTCATTATTTGATATTTGTAATTTTTTAATTTATATTTTTTGAAAAAGTTTAAGGTTTAGAATTAGATTTGAAATTTAGAATTTAAAATAAAATAATTTAAAAAAATTAATTGATATTAACTGAAAAAAAAAAGATGGTTCCACACTTGAACTCATACTATAATATAATCACCAGTATTATTGTTTATCAGGGGCTCATGAAAATTAAAATTTAAACAAAATATCTAAGAAATGGAAACTAAGAACTCAGGCACCTTGATCCAACTGAAATGCGATATATTCGCAATGCTATTTTCTTTTTTATGATTAATTATTGAATATTATTGGCTACTATTAATGTATCTCTGGCGTCCACGTTGAAGGAGAAGAAACCATTTTTCAACATAGACAACGCTATACAGTACTTATTTATTGTATCCAAAATTTACACCCACAAAATTGATGAAAATATGATAATCTTAACAAAAAAATAAAAAGTGGTTTCTTCCGAAAAGAATATGATAATATTTAAGAAAATGTAAAATCTTTAAAACACTAATAAAAATAATGAGAAGATTTTTTTTTTTTTTTGCTTTTTTTAGTGCAACATTTATGTGGTGTGAACTATAAAATGAGTAATGTTATATATTTAAATTTTTTATAAATTAAATTTAATCAAACTTAAACAATAAAATTTAAAATAATATTATTTATAATTAATTTTTGTTACATATATTATATCAAATTTAATTAATAAAAAAATTTAAATATATAAAATTATTTATATAAAAAAAATGTTAGAAAATTAATAAATTTTATAATTTATAGTCATCAAATAATTATTATTAATATTTTTAATAATATAAAATTATATTTAATAATATAAAATTATTTATTTTTCTTTTACTAATTAAGTGCCGATACGGTAAATTTTTTCTTTCTATATAAAATAGAAGGTATATTTTCCAGTTACGTTAAAAGTAACGATCAATAACGAACGTAACTTTGACTTGGCATGAAGTCAATGAATTAAAGAACACAGTTTAGAATTCCAATACAATGAATCAATGATAATAAAGTAGAGTAGATTCGTAATCTAAGTCGTCATAATAGCGTCATGAAAGACGTCAATACTCTTTCACTGCCGCACTTATAAATAGCGCTCTTGGTTTTATCCTCCATCACCATCATCGTTAAGATCACTAATCAGTTAATCAGTGTTACTCTCTTCCAAATGGCAGCAACACAAGTACCTGAATTCGAGCATCCTAAGAAGGCTTTCGGTTGGGCTGCCAGGGATCCCTCCGGTCATCTATCCCCTTTCCATTTCTCTAGAAGGTTCCTTCACTACTGCATGTTACAACAAGATGCATGCTTGTTACCTATTTTCTTATTTATATATTAAGCTTTGGTTTTTGTCATAAATTTTCAGAGAAACCGGTGACAAGGATGTGGCATTCAAAGTGTTGTACTGTGGAATTTGTCACTCGGATCTGCACATGGTGAAGAACGAATGGGGCTTCTCCATCTATCCTATGGTCCCTGGGTATATATGCTTTCTACTTTCTTTGCTTAATTCTACTTGCATTGTTAGATATAACAAGTTATTTATGTTGGAAATATTCACAGGCATGAAGTTGTTGGTGTAGTGACACAAGTGGGAAGCAAGGTTCAAAAGTATAAAATTGGAGACAGAGTCGGCGTGGGATGCTTGGTTCAATCGTGCCGAACCTGTCAAGACTGTAGTGATAATCTTGAAAATTATTGCTCCTCATATACTCTAACATACGGTGCAAAATCCAGCGATGGAACCATCACATATGGAGGTTACTCTGACTCAATGGTTGTTGATGAGCACTTTGTGGTTCGAATTCCAAATGAGTTACCTCTTGATGCTGCTGCTCCTCTGCTATGTGCTGGGATCACAGTGTATAGCCCTCTCAGATATTTTGGACTAGACAAACCTGGCTTGCATGTTGGTGTCGTTGGTCTTGGTGGGTTAGGCCACATGGCGGTCAAATTTGCCAAGGCTTTTGGGGCTAAAGTCACTGTAATTAGTACCTCACCCAACAAAAAACAGGAAGCAATGCAACATTTAGGAGCTGATTCTTTTTTGATAAGTCGCGACCAAGATCAGATGCAGGTATATGAGATTACGCGAAGACTGACTATACAATTGTTTTTATGTAAAGTTGATAGTCGATAACTGTTAAATGATTTGACTAAACTGTTAATTATCGTTTTTCAACTGTTAACTTCACATGATAACAACTGCAGGTAAGTTTCTACGATAAGATTATGAGATTACTAGTACAAAAGTAACTGATGATGTATATAACCAAAGAAGAAGTCATAAATCTGACAACTTTTTTGCTTATTTAGGCTGCAAAGGAAACTTTGGATGGTATCATTGATACAGTTTCAGCTGTTCATTCTCTCGTGCCTCTCATTGGTTTATTAAAGTCACATGGAAAACTTGTAATGGTTGGAGCACCTGAGAAGCCTCTAGAACTGCCAATCATTCCATTACTTATGGGTAAGTACGTGTGTGTGTGTGTGTCTCTCTATATATATATAAACAAAATTTTGATATCAAAAGATAAATATGTATGATTCTTAATATGCAGGTAGAAAGTTAATAGCCGGTAGTGGTATCGGAGGGTTAAAAGAGACTCAGGAGATGATTGATTTTGCTGCAGAACACAATGTGAAACCTGACATCGAGCTCATTCCTATTGATTATGTGAACGAAGCAATGGAGCGCCTCATCAAAGCAGATGTGAAATATCGCTTCGTCATTGACATTGGAAATACTCTAAAACAAAGCTCTTAAGCCTTCTTTACTCTTGATCATCATTTTTTGAAGAGATTAAACAACAATAATAATGGAAGAATATAGTGCTGCCTCTTAGCTTCCTACTTTTCATGGGAATTTCAATTGTCAACTTTGTTTTATATTTTGTGGATTATCTTGAATAAAATACATGTTTTTTTTTTTACCGAAGATATGGAGAATTAAACGGTCGAACCCGCAACCTCTTAATTGAGTATGGAGAGACTATGCCATTTGAGCTATTGTTTCTTGGCTTGAATAAAATACATGTTGCTCGCCTAGTGGAGTCATGTTTTATAATAAAAATATTGTAGTAATTTTTTATAAAAAATAATATTAATTTACACCGTTCAAAATTTAATTCACTATTTTTTCGGTCAAATTAATTTGTTTGGATTAATTTTGACAAAAATAATACAAGGTTTAATCGATTATATGTGTTAAATTTTAATTATTAAAAAATATCTTAAAAAAAAACGTTTCAAACGTCTTTATCTAAGTGACTCCCTAATTTAAATTTTAAAATGTTTAATTTGTAAAAATGTTCATAATTGATTGATTTATTCAATACGTAATCCGAAAAGATTTTAATAATAAAATCGATATTTTAATTATTTTGGATAGAAACAGAAAAAATATTATGTCTTTGATTTGTACTTCTTTAAGAAAGGTACAAAAAATACAAAAATTTATATCTTAAGATAGAAAGAATTTTTTTTGTCTCTATCTTTATATTTATCACCGAATTCTCTTATTTATATATTCAAGCAACTAATTTGCATTTGAAATAAAATACAAAAATATGCTTAACAAGAGCTCTAATCATATTATAGATTGGTTTATTGACTTTTAATGACTAATAGAAAAGTTCCAAGGCTCTTTAATTATTTCCAATAATCTTCTCGAACGATGCATGTGTAAATCTGACAATAATTTTATTGTTCAGTATTGCCACATACTGGTGCAATTACGGAATTACCATCATGTGAGCACAGCTCATAAATCTCTTCTTACAGAATTTTATGTTGTCAATACACAAACCAATTAAAGTAACCAATTTGCATTTGAAACCGCTCATAAATCATTAATAAAGAGTAACGTATAAAAACTTTGATTTGTAGTTAGAGGAATAACTCCAATAATCCCAGATCACGAACAAACCATCCTTTTATTTAAGATATGAAATCACACAAATACATAATAATTTGGAACCTCAATGATAGATGACAGTAATAAAACTAAAAGTTGTCATACTAATTCATTTCTTATTATTTTTGGGCATGGTTCATTTTGCAGAAATTTAATTAAGTACAGCAAAGCTTAAGAGCTAGACTTGAGTGTGTTTCCGATATCAATGACAAATCTATATTTCACATCTGCTTTGTGAAGACGGTCCATTGCTGTGTTGATATAGTCAACAGGAATGACTTCAATGTCAGCTTTTACATTATGATGAGCCGCAAAGTCAATCATTTCTTGAGTCTCCTTTAACCCTCCAACGCTACTACCAGCTACTATTTTTCTCCCTGCCACGTTATGAAAAACACTTGAACAACTTCATAGCTACTAGCAAATATTTTATTAATTACTTAGTCATAAAAAATACAGATTTTTTTTTTATTTTTATGCTTACCCATGATTAAAGGAAACACTGGCAGCTCTAGCTTCGCTACTGCACCAACCAATACAAGCTTTCCATGAGACTTCAACATTCCAAGCAAATGTAACAAAGGATGATCTGCAGAAATCGTGTCAATAATACCATCCATTGTACCAATAACACCCTGCAAAATGAAGAATTACACATTTCTTTATAAGCTATAAAACACAAATTGTCAATACCAAATCTATACCACAAAATAATGCATGTAATAATATTTTTATTTATTTGTCAATAGTGTCACTCATCGCAAAAATTTAAATCGATAAAAATAAACAACATAAATAATTATATCTCTAATATACCTGCATCTGATCTTGGTCAGTGCTTATGACAAAGGAGTCAGCTCCCAAATTTTCCAACGCCTCCTTCTTTTTATGAGGCGATGTACTAACAACCGTGACCTTAGCGCCAAAAGCTTTGGCGAACTTGACAGCGAGGTGGCCTAAGCCGCCAAGACCAACCACAGCAAGATGTAAACCGGGCTTATCGAGTCCGAAGTACCGGAGGGGGCTATAAACTGTAATCCCAGCACAGAGCAGAGGAGCGGCTGCATCAAGTGGTAGTCCGTGGGGAATTCGAATCACGAAGTCCTCGTGGGCTACCATGGTGTCGGAAAAGCCTCCGTATGTGGTGGTGCCGTCGACATTCTTAAATCCATAGGTGGGAATCTTTTTTGGACAATAACTCTCAAGGTTGTCAACACAGCTTTGGCATGAACGGCACGAGTCAACCATGGTTCCAACACCCACTTTGTCCCCAATCTTGAACTTTTCTACCTTGCTTCCCACCTCTGTTACTTCCCCAACTATCTCATGCCTGTATATCATTATCATCAAGGATTTTCTTAGTAGTTGATATCTCTGGTTATTTATTTCTGAGACAGAACATAAGAAAATCCATTTTAATTTCAAGTTGCTCTTTCCTCTCTAGTCTGTACCTTAAGCTTTTTAGATTATTATGTGTAAAAGATATAGATCATTTCTGAATATGGTATAAGAATTTTTCTATACTATGAATTAGGAATGAAAGATACCCTGGTACTAATGGATAAATGGAAACGCCGAAGTCGTTCCTGGACAAGTGAAGGTCAGTGTGGCATATTCCACAGTACAATATTTTCAAGGTCACATCTTTCTCACCCGTTTCCCTGAAATAATTAAATTGGACATTCATTAAATCCTCTCTTCTTTTGGGCAATCATAATCATAATTAGATCTAACAAATTACTCACTACGAAACGAAACTTATTCAGTTCAAATAAGGTAGAGTGAATGAACCTTCTTGAGAAGTTAAAAGGGGAAAGAAAACCAGTAGAATCTCTTGCTGCCCATCCGAAAGCCTTGTTGGGATGCTCAAATTCATGTTGTAATGCTGCCATTTGAATCTCTCAGGTTCACAAATCTTAAGGGAAGACAATAATGGCTTTCTAAGGCTAATAAGTGCTGTTAAGATATTTAGTAAGTGCTGTGATGCACTAAGAGTTTGTACTCATCTGTGAGCTCGCATTTAATTTGCCGAAAGCGATTATTGGCTAAGTCCAACTCCAACCTCGGCTTATTGGCTTGTTTTAAGATACGACTATGATTTTTTTTTTTTTTTTTTTTTACTAAAGATAGGAGACTCGAACCCGCAACCTCTTAATTGAGTATGAAAAGACTATGCCATTTGAGTTATAACTCATCGAGTATACAGACTATGATTTTGTTTCTTCATAGATATCGATGTATATTAAATCATAAAGAGGGCTGCGTTATTATACAATTTTATTACCAGAAATATGTCTCCTTTTTAGTTGTAAACTTGTCAACGTCTTACCCCGGGGGCGGCTAACATTTTATACCATTTTTGTTAGCAATTCTTTATCATTTAAGATGCATGGTGTATGTTACCTCACAAAATACAAATAACATTTTTTATTTTTGGAATCTTTCTATACAAATTACTTTACTGTTTTTTTTTGTGCACTTTAAAAAATATGTATTTTTTTTCTTTGAAATTAATGCATATTATTAAATTTATTTTTTCTCACCAATTACTTCTATATCCAATATAATAAAAAATTGTAAGTAACGATATACCAAAAGATTAATGAAAATAACAGAATTCTTTTATATACTAGTACTTTGCTTGTTGACGTATTGAATGACCTATATAGACGTTGACAGTGTCTGCTGATAATATTAAAAGTTTAAAACAGTAAAAGTCAATTTTTCATCTTTGATAGTATTTTTTTTTTCCGTTTATTTACATGGGCCAAATCCTCCGTCGACTTGGTCACGTCGCGCTCTCCCACTGGATCGGATTCAAATCCTCTTTATTTATTTATTTATTTGGTACGGTGAAATTGTTTATAATATGTTAATTTTTTTTCTTAATAAAAAGGAGTAATTTATTTCCAATGAGTAATAGCTCAAATGACATAGTCTCTCCATACTCAATTAAAAGGTTGCGGGTTCGAGTTTCATATCTTTGAAAAAAAAAAAGGAGTAATTTATCACGAATCTAAACTTTATTTAAAAGTCTGTTGTTAGTCAATTAATTATAACATACGAGATTTAAATTTTAATACTTGTTTAAGCAGATGAGTGACCCAACGAATTCAAATTAGTTTAATGGATCATATTATGCTAATTTGATAAAATAAAAAAAAAAGTCACCATCTCACTTAGCCTATAAATAACGAGCAGAATACTCATTAGCTCCAACACACTCAGAATTTTATTTGTTTGAACATAATTATTACGCCTTTGAAGTGAAATAAATACAATAATACACTAACATAGATTCAAATGGCAACATCATCACAAGCTGAATTTGAGCATCCTAGGAAGGCATTTGGATGGGCAGCAAGGGATTCATCTGGAGTTCTCTCCCCTTTCAATTTCTCTAGAAGGTTCACTCCACTGTTTTTCTTAATATAATGAAAATGGACTGGGTGCTGATCATGAATTTTCAAAGTTGCAGGGAAATTGGAGAGAAAGACGTTGCATTAAAAGTGTTGTATTGTGGTATATGCCACACGGACCTGCACATGGTGAAGAACGACTGGGGCAATTCCATCTACCCAATGGTCCCCGGGTATGGTTTCTACTTCTTTATGAATTAATTTTTGAAGAACTTATTTTTCTTCCTCTCTTAATCCCTTCTGGTTTATCAAACTATCAACATCACAGCTTGAATAACTTAGGACATGAGATTTTCTTCAAAATTAGTGATTTGTATTAAATTTTGATTCTTGTTGTCTCGTTGTACTTCTGATTCATTTCAAATTTTCAGTATAAGATAATAATGTGAATATTTATGTGAAATAAACAGGCATGAAGTAGTTGGCATAGTGAAAGAGGTGGGAAGCAAAGTACAAAAGTACAAAGTTGGAGACAAAGTGGGTGTGGGATACTTCGTGGAATCTTGTCGCTCCTGCCAAAATTGTATTGACAATCTTGAGAATTACTGTCCCAAAAACATTATAACACAAGGTGCCAAAAACATCGATGGTACCACCACCTATGGTGGTTACTCTGACTCAATGGTTGTTGATGAACGCTTTGTCATTCGAATTCCTGAAGGGCTACCTCTTGATGCTGCGGCTCCTCTCCTTTGTGCTGGGATTACAGTGTATAGCCCTCTTAAATATTATGGGCTTGATAAGCCTGGTTTGCATGTGGGTGTAGTTGGGCTTGGTGGGCTTGGCCATATGGCAGTGAAGTTTGCCAAAGCCCATGGGGCTAAGGTCACTGTGATCAGTACTTCACCCAATAAAAAGGACGAAGCAATAATACATTTGGGAGCTGATTCATTTTTGGTTAGTCATGATCTAGAGCAGATGGAGGTAAAATATAAATCACACTTAGTCATTTAATTTTTACTCCTTAACCAGATAAAGTCTTAATTAGAAATAGAGAACAATGAGGAATTAACAATTGTCATTCTATAGGGTGCAAAAGAAAGTTTGGATGGCATCATTGACACAGTTTCTGCTCTTCATTCCATTATACCTCTAATTGGCTTACTAAAGTCTCATGGAAAACTTGTTATGGTTGGGGCAGTTTCGAAGCCTCTGGAAGTGCCAGCCTTTCCTTTGATTATGGGTAAGTGTATAAAGAATATCTTCACATGCTATGTCTTAACACTAATATAATGCGTAACTAGAAGTAGAAATGATGATGATGGATAATAGATTTTAGAGTAAATACCATTTTCGGTCCTAACCATTTGCTCGATAGACTTCCACAGCCTAAAAAATTTAAACACTCAAATCGGTCCCTATCTACTTTGATATATGTACATTCCAGTCTCTAGTTAGGGACCGAAAAGGGCATTTACTCAAAGTAGATAGGGACTGAAACGTACATATATCAAAGTAGATAGGGACCGATTTGGGTGTTTAGATTTCTTAGGGGGTGGGAAGTCCATCGGACAAATGGTTAGGGATCGAAAAGGACATTTACTCTAGATTTTACAAAAATGTTATTTGTATACTAAATCAGTTACCAATGTATTTGTGTATAAATATATATTTAGTTTTTTTTCTAAAGTTAGGGGTGAGACTCAAACCCGCGTATGGGGAGAACATGTGTAATTTAATTTATTTTTAATATGTATTTATATTTTAACATGTATTTTATATTAACTAATTTTGGTGATTGATTTTGGTGATTGATTTTGATACATACGTAACATAATTAGAGATTTTAATATGATATATCTAACTAAGAGTAAGAATTGATAATCAGCAAAATAAAAAGAGAGAAAATTCAGGTAAAAGAGAATTTTATTAACATTCAATATTATTTGTATATTATAATTTCGTCTAACATTCTTATATATTAGGAAAAAGATCAAAATTTTTAAGTCAATAATAATTACTCAACATGTTTCTTATTCCTTAATTTTTTCTTTTGATCTCTTATTAATCTTTGTGAATTCACTATTTTATTCTTATTTATACATATTTGGATACTAGAAAATATTAAAAATTAACTTTTTAAATTAATCATAACTAGCCAATATTTGTTTCTTTCTTTAATTTTTATTTTTTGCTCTCTTAATCGTTGTCAATTTACTATTTTATTAACTGATTGTTAGTTAGAAGAAAATAAAAAGAGTTAATGATTAGAATAACATTAAAGAAATTAGGGTGGACCAAATGCTAGTATATGTCAACATAAAAAGGTTTTGAAGTTAACAAGTAATTTTCATTATTTTTAGGAAGAAAACTTGTTGCTGGTAGTCTGGTTGGAGGGTTGAAAGAGACACAGGAAATGATTGATTTTGCTGCAAAACATAATGTGAAGCCTGAGATTGAAGTTGTTCCCATGGATTACGTGAACATTGCAATGGAGCGCCTCGCTAAAGCTGATGTCAAATATCGATTCGTCATTGATGTTGAAAACACACTAAAACCAAGCTCTTGAGCTTTTTGCTCCAAAAAAGAATAATTGGTCAATCAATGAAGAATGATTAAAATTAAAATTGAGAGTTTCATCTTTATCATGTTTTTCATTTTAATTTCCTTTTTATGTATTTTAAATAAAGTTGATGTTTCTGTAATTTGGCATTTTCAGTTGCCAACAAAATTTACATCTTATAAATAAATTGAGTATGTTTTTGAAAGCTAAAATAAATATGATTCCTTTTTTTTAACTGTCTCAACACAATTTATTTATTTTTATCAGTAATTAGTTAATAATATTTAATATAGTTTCTGGAACTAAATTTTAGAGATCATAGTAAAATTTAGATCTGAAAGAATAAAATAATAAAAATTGTGAATCTGAAAGACTATTTTTGGAATTCAATCTTCTCTCACATACTAACACACATAGATTTTATAACTAGTCACTTTTCATGTGTATTTTTTTTTATTAATATTTTTTCACTTTTTAATCCATTATATATATATTAATCTTTTTCACTTCTTAATCTTATCAATTATTTTAATATTAAAAATAGAAAATATAAAAGAAAAGTGTAAAAGAAAATATATTGTGTCATAACATTCTTTATTTTATTTTTTTTGGTTAACATAACATTCTTTATTACTAATTATATTTGTTTTTATGGGCCTTCTTTTAGCAACACATTTTTTCTGGTAAACTCTCCAAGGTACCCTTGTCCTGGGCTTTTTAGCCCAATCATGTTGAACTTTTAATGAACATCACAGTGCCAAAATGTTTATTTACGAATTCGCCATTGAGTAGGCATTTGACTAGTTCGACTAGCAATTAGACGATTTACTCCTCAACCATGCAGTTAGCCCAATTTAAATGGGATTAAATCGCTATATCACTAAATGAGACTAAATTCCCATAATGGTTCCCCAGATTCAGCCCCTGAGATTCCAATTGCACTATTTATGTCCTTCAGATTACGATCCGGGCACCATAATGATCCTTCAATGAATTTCTGGCGTGACTCAGCGACAGTCATGCTTATGTGACACAGTCACTGCCACGTTGGACGTCAGAGTGTACAGATGACGTGGATTGTGTTGTAAAATTTTTTAATGTAGTCCCTGTCTTCATGTTTAAACCCTAAAACTTCGTTGGCCTCCCCTCAATGTGGTTCTCTCCATCAACGTCTCATTCTGCATCTGTTGTGTACACCAATAGCTGTCCCCCATGAGAGGAACGAGGAGCCATGGCTAGAAAATTATGGTAAAATTATATGCCCCAATGATAAGCTTAATGCTTTCAGAAGACACTATAAAAAAGAAGCAAAACACAAGGTGCCTGTAAAATTTATGACTCTCTTACTCATTTCACAACTTCATGAACTCAACCATTTTACTCAAATTGTAAACCATAGCACAAGAAACAAAGATTTGACTTTAAACTAGTATAAACAATTTTCAATTGCACCATTTCCCAACAACACACAGCTTTCAACTTTAAAGGAAACGAATGGAAGGATGTAAACTTAGTTACCTGAGAGCCAGCAAGGTCCTCAAAATGCTTGACCCAATCCTCCATCATGGCATCCTTACCGAAATCATCGGCCGACGACGGAGCCATGAATTCGAGACCCTTGACAGCCTCCTTGGTCTGCTCCCTTAGCTTGTCGAGTGTCTCGTTGACGTGGGCATCTTTGGGAGTCTTCTGTTTTCCCTTTTTTTTGTTTTTCAAATCGGGTAACCCACCACCCATCCCCAATCCTTGAACCCTAGAAGGAAGAGAAGGTGCCTCCTTTTTCTTAAGCTATGAAGTGGAGTGAATAGTGAATATTGGGTCTTGCGAAAAGTTGTATTTTACTTCATCATTCCATCAACGATGACCGGTTCGAACTTCCTACAACATGGCTCCCAGTTCCTTTCATGGGGGACAACTATTGGTGTACACAACAGATGCAGAAGGAGACGTTGATGGAGAGAACCACATTGAGGGGAGGCCAACAAAGTTTTAGGATTTAAACATGAAGACAGGGACTACATTGGAGAATTTTACAACACAATCCACGTCATATGTACACTCTGACGTCCAACATGGCAGTGGCTGTGCCACATAAGCATGGCCGTCGCTGAGTCACGCCGGAAATTCACCGAAGGACCATTATGGTCCCCGGATCATAATTTGGAGGACATAAATAGTGCAATTAGAATCTCAGGAGCTAAATCGGTGCACGGACTGAATTTGGAGAACCACTATGGGAATTTAGTCCACTAAATGAATTAGCTCAAATCGATTATTTATTGGGATTAACTGCAAACAATATCTAAACAAAATTTTATCATGATAACTTTTCTATGTTGACGAAAATGCCCTTTAATTTAAAATTAACTTATTGGTTTTATAGAACAACTAGGTAATCAACACTAATCATACATTTCTTTAATTCCCTCTCAAACATACAAATAATAAGCGATTTAATTTTTTCAAATATACTATTTTTTATTTTTTAAATTATTATATTAGTTTATCCAAGTGAGCAAACAGAGAAGGAATAGTACGTAGATGAGATAGAATAAAGCATACATTAAATAATGAAGTGTGACAATCCAACATGAGCAGGGGAAAGGACAGGAAGAGAACAAGCTAAGCTAAGAAAGAGGCAATGCAATGAGAAGAAGAAGTGAAGTTGATGGATTATATAATTGATGGGTTGGATTATGGGACTATTACTATACAACAATAGGGACATGTCACAGCACGCTCCCCAGTTTTTATTACCTATCCAATCTATCGAATATCGATTATGCACTCACATATACAAAAACAAACTTAACTAATATATAATATAATAAACACAAATATATTACATAACTAGTCAATAATGTGTATAGTTATGTTATTTGTATACTAACTATTGTAAATAAACATCTTTTTAAATTTTATTGAACCAAAACAAAACATAGGTATTTTATAGATAAAAAATTTGTTTAAGCTTACATATTTAAGTGTATTTTCAAAACTATTTCAACGTACACTAATATATATTTATTTATGTAATATTTGTAGAAAATATAAATACTTTAACAAATTTACTTTAAAGACTTTTATATATAAAATAAAAAATATAAAGTACAGAAATCTTAAGAAATAAATTTAGTTATATCTATGTCTTTTTTTTATATGTAAGTCATGGTTTAAATCTATAAATTAAGAAAGAGTATATAAAAAATAAGACACAGATGTAACTAAATTTATTTAAAAAAATTTTAAATATATCGGTATACTACTAATATTTTAATAAATTTTAACTATTAATCTTAATTATATATTATATATTTTTTATAATTAAAATCAACGATTAAAAATTATTGAAACATCGTAATATCGGTATACTTGCAAATTTCAATTTTATATACGAAAAAAAGATCCTTGCTTTTAAGAATGAAGGAGGAGTTGATGATATTGATGTGCAGCAGTATCATTGGGACAGTGGAGATTGCTTCAGAATGGGATGATGCATCAGTAGCTGTCCACAACAACCAAACATGCATGCATGCATGCATGGAATGGATGAGATGTGATGAGATTCACACATAGATAAAAGGACAAATAATACGTAGCTATATATATTTTACCTTTTTATTTTTATTTTATTTTCAGATTTATTTCAGTCAACCCCATATTTCATATCAGAGGTGAAAGCGATTGTTCATTTGACGAACCTTAATACTTGACGTAGGGAAAGTATGCTTCTGGATTTTTGTCGTTAACATTTATTATTTCCATCGATTGAATAAATGAAGTACTAATAACCATATGCATTGCAAAAATATTTATTATTTATCACTTCCTTTTTGCATTTATTTGTTGTGGCAAGTAAATGGAAGTGGAGATTCTGAGCATGTTTCAGTACCAGCTTTAGTTTCACTTCTTTGATCATTCTTATTAGTAGTAGACCACATATTTCAAATCAAATTACTTCAAAATGAGTTTGTTTATTCTTGACATGGTATGTTGTTTGGGATGGTAATGGATTTCATGGGACGGGAATTCCAGTCTCGTCTCTATTTAATAAAATGCTTTCTGTTTTTGTCTTATTTTTATTATGGATCTTCGTTTATTTTTTTTTTTAAAATAGATATTCGTAAATATTTATAAATATTAAATTTTAATTTTTTTTAAAAAATTTACATAATTAAAATAAAATAAATTACGATTACTTACATAATTTTTATATATAACAATATTTAAGTAAATTTTTCTTTTGCAAAAATTTTACAGGTTCTCATGAAAAGTACCTCAATCTCCACCTGATTTTTAATTATCTGTGGAGATGAATTCTTATCTCCTTAGAGATTTTATGGAGGTGGAAACTCAGGTGCAGTCAAGTTCACGTGAAGTTGATATCTGAAACGTTAAATGATTTGATTAAATTTTTATCTAATGGCTCTCAGGTATAACTTCACGTGAAGTCGACTTCACCTGAGTTTTTACCTTTTACGGATCTTCATTAATCTTTCGGTCATGGAAAATTCTCATAAATATGGCATGTGCGAATTTTCTTATTTCATTCCTATATATTGTTAATTTTTTATAGTTGAAGTGCGTGACTGTTTTAATTTATTTTATTTTCTTCGTACCTTTGGTATAGACCTCATCAAAATTATTGCTATATAATAATTAAATCCTTTTGTGAACTCCATCAAATTCAAATAGTATGGAAGGACTTCCATGAAGTCACTCACTGTTCCTGCTCTAATAACATGTAACATGTTGAATTTAATGCGCGAGGACCCGGGTAAATTTTGTTCCCCCTTTACTTGTAAGCAGTAAAAATAAATAAAAAATAAAATACATAAAATAAATATAAATAAAATTATATGACCAATAAAATTCATTATTTTTAATCCAACACTATGATATATAAAAACTTTTCACATCAAATAAGACACAAATCAATTTGTATAAAATATTTTACTTTGACATATACATTACTTAACACTCGGTCCCAGCATACACTAATGTGTAGCTTATTGTGTGTTTTACTACTCCTTTCCGCGTAATTTTATAAATTTATATAAAAAATCAACAAAAACAAAAATTAAATTCACCTTTGTTAAAAAAAATTATTTTTTAAAAAATTTTCAAGTTTTTTACCCTCATATCCTTGCAAATCTCCTTTAGTAGTGCCCATTGTTAGGCATTTCACCTAAATGTCACATATATAATTTTCTTTTAAGTCAAATATCTAAGCTATAAATAGTTGAATTCCCCCACCCCGAAACCAAAAAATATTGGATGAATTACATATGTTTAAGGAGATTCTGGATTTGAATCTCTCCAGAAGCATATGCTTGTTATAGACGAAAATCAATATATAAGGTAAAATAACAGGATATTGAAATGACAAGATGAACATGTTACACATGTATACGTACAATTTTGGGCATGCGTCAGTGTTAGTAAATAACAGACCGGAGTCCTTTCATCCAACAGAATATATTACAGTTTGTTTTATAGAATTGCAAACATGTTGACGCTATATATGTCGATTTGACAACTATAATAGTATGGAGACAAAAACAAAATCAGGGAAAATAGAATTAGCTTCCTCTAATTGGTCGGGAGATTACGTAAGAATAAAACTAAACTAATTAATTAGCTTATACTGTTCTCTTGCACTATTACTGTTTTTTTGTTTTTTCACGTTGCATTATTTTTTGTTTTTTTCTCCTCAAAAGTGGGATGGAGGGAAGGAAAAGGAATGGAACTAAGAATTATAACTTTTTAAGAGGACGAAGATTTAAATAATAAAAGGTGATTGCTCACATATATACCTTGTAAGTTGAGAGAACAGGTTTATCTTGATGATGTGTTGGCATGTTACAATAGGATGATGATATGTGGTGTTATTAATCCTAATAAGGAAATTTATATTTTTGAATAAATTTAATGTATTTGAAAGGTATAGTGATTCATTCTTTCTCAATGCGCAAAGTTGTATAATTATTTGCTGTACTGCGCTTTTCAAATGTATCTGTTCTTCTTTTTCTTCACCATTATGATAAATTTTTGTAAAAAAATTAAAAAAATTATTAGATATATAATTATTTATATATATATATTTTTTTTAATTAATTTAAATTTTTTGAACAAATAATTTTATAACATGTATTAATTATAATAAAAAATTAAATTATTTTATTTAATAATAATTTATATAATGATAATCTTTTTTTTTCTGGTGAACATATTTCTCTTTCTCTGTTTTTTTGTTTCTCACCCTCTCATCCCTCCCTTCATCTCTCTCTCCCGATAATGACAGTGGCAACAATCTTATTCACTGTCGGCGCCAGCGTTCTCTTCTTTTCTTCTATTCCCTTCTTTTCTCCATTACCTTTTTGTTCTTTGTTCTTCTTTCCTTTCATTTGTGTGTGTGGGTGTATTAGCTAAGTGAGAGTTAGAAAATAAATGTGTGGTTAGGATTAAGAGAAGAAAAAAAAAAACGGTTTTATTAGGTAGACAATGACTTTTGTAAACAATGTGAATAATAAGCTCTAAAATTGATTCAATAAAATAAAAAAATACTCCACCCCTAAATTACCTTCTAAATCTTAATATTAGGATAACTATCTGTACCAAGGTTGCGAGAATCGGACCGGTCAAAAAACCGGTGAGGTCACTGGTTCAATGGTTCACTGGTTCGACCGGGGTTCAACTGGGGTTTAACCAGTTTAATTAAATATAAAATAAAATTATTAAAAAACCTAAAAATAATTTTAAATATATAAATTCAATAATTTCTAACTTAATAAAATTTAAAATTTCACATAATAAATTATCTATTACTTAATATTAGAGGTTCACAAATAACTTCAAACATCAAAGTTTATAACTAAACAAAAAAAACCGCACATAATGACAAACCCATAATGTTCTACATTCAAAAGAAATAATTATTAGCAAGTTTTCAACTAATCAAAGATGCAACTCATCAAAAATCATAATTATCATTAAGTGTTCCAACTAAGAACACCTACGTTGTTGTTCAACTGAGATTTTATTATATTATCCAAATCAGAAGTTCAATGAAGGTGACTTGTTATAATAGATTGTTAATAATGGAACGCATTCAACATTCCACCTCGTCCCTCAGACCACAATTTAGCACAAATAATGATGTTTTGCAACTAAGCATTAGGTTTTACCATGAATTACATGTGGAAACGTACCAAAGAATGTTAGAAACATAAACCAACCTAAACGAAAAAATTTTCAAAACAATGTCATTGCTTTCAGGACTATGGATGGCTGCTGGTCAAGGATGTTATGCACATAAAACATTAAACATGTTTGCCACATGAAGCCGCCAATGGTACCATGATATAATGAACATTTGGGTACTTCTAGTTATCTGTTTATCTCAATACCAGAGGAGCAGAAAATTACCGATGTAGAACAAGAAGGCAAAATGGTGACAACGGCATGATTTTTTATTTTAACTTCATTTTTTGGAGATGGAAGGTTTAACCAATTCTACAACCACGTGTTTTAAAAGAAGAAATCATGAAGCAGGAACCAAAATCATGAAGCAGCAACCAAAATCATGTAATCCAGCATGAACAAATAAATAATTTAGCAACCAAAATCATGAAGCAGCAACTCATTTCATCATGAACAAATCATGAACAGATACCAAATCATGAACAGCAACTCAAACAGAATTTTTCTGATGACCTCATCATGAATCCAGATAACAAAACATGAACACAGATAACAAAACATGAACATAGAGTAACGGCGGCGAGTAACGGCGACGAAGGAGGAGGCGACCTCGGCGACGACCAACGACGAGGGGAGCTAGGCGACGACGAAGAGGGGCTGTGGGATGTGGGATGCGGTGGCGATGGCGGTGGGATGCGGTGGCAATGGTGGTGGCTATGCGACAGCGAAGAGGGGCTGCTCGATCGTGGCCCGTCGGTGCTCTCTCTTCTACAGTTATGCTCGATGGTGGTGGCTATGCTGTGCTTTCTCTTGTGAGTTGTGAGAGTGTGAGAGACTGAGATTAGGATTAGGGTTCGTGCGTTTAGCTTGTTTTTTTTTTCCACCTTCAAAACGGCGCCGTTTTGTAGTTATCCAAACCAAAAAACCGCTAAAAAACCGGACGGTTCTCCCGGTTCACCGGTTAACCACCAGTTCGACCGGTTTTTCATCGATTTTTTGTCAGGCGGTTTCTAACCTTATCCGGACCGGCTAGGTTATCGGTTCTCGATTTTTTGTTAAACCGGCCAGTCCGGTTCAGTTTTCAGAACCATGATCTGTACATTTAGTGAATTGAACATCCAGCTACTACTGTTAACTGTATATGAATAAATCGAATTAAAAGAAATTAAATAACCATCCAATTAAAAATAATCAACATAATCATCTGCATGCTTATTGAATTGAACATCAAACACGTTCATTATTCACATTTATTTAATAATCTCATTGTATACCTATACTTTTTCAAAAAATATCAAAGAGTAAGTTTTATCATTTTATTTATTTATTTATTTATTATTATTATAATTTTTTACTGGTTATTACTAAAATTTTTTTAAAATGTCAAATATGTATTCTTAGATCTAGTGGCTGATTAATAATTAATTTTTGCATTGTTACACGTATCGTGATTAATTAATATTTTGTTTGTAGCTTGTTGAACATAGATAAATGAACATTATGAACAAGTTGAAATAGAGAATAGACGATTGCTTGCTCGTGAGATAATGTAGCGCTTGGATGAAACCTGGCCTAAGCTTGTTGATATAGTTTGTTGAAATAATAATAATAATAATAATAATAATAATAATAATAATAATAATGTCTCACGGGAATCCAGCCAGTCAGCCACCAGTGTCCACCTCTCTCTCTCTTTCTCTCTCTTTCTCTCTCTCTACATGTTTCTTCATATGTATTATTCCGTACAATCTTTGGTTGGTGTCTCCACCTCGATATCTATAACTAATAAACTACAACTGTAGCTTCCTCTAAACTCCATACGTACGTATTATTATTGCCCTATACATACATTATTGTTTCTCTCTTTCCCAACTCAATATATGGTCAAATTATATATATGCCCATTCTACTATATACACAGATAACAAAAGATTAATTAAAACCATACTACTCACTTTATTATATATTTCCTTGTGTGTTTCGTAATTTCTTTCTACAAAGTAAAATGAATTTCGGCGTTATTGATAACGTCACAAGATATATATATAGATATGGTGGTTCCCAGAAAGTAATTTGCATGGTATCAAGAAAGCTACAAGAAGACAAACAGGTAAATTGGTTGATGAGGACCGTTAAAGTGCTGTTATAGAATTGGGCATCTTTTGCATTTGCAGTTATAAGCCCTTTCACAACTGTACTTCCCCTTCCTTATGTCAGACACATATATAGTAACAAACGTCAACCACACTCGATTCATTTTCATTCATCACTTCAATGAAATCAATCACTCATTTTTATTTTTCCTTTTTTTATTCATATCTTTCTAAAACTTCATTTAATTAATATTGTTGAATCAAAATGATATTATTATAATTAATTACAATAATCTGGGTCTATGAGTTCAATAAATCACCCTTTCTAATTGTAGGTGGACAAAACTTTCCAAGGGGCTTGTACTATATTTTGCTGAATGGGTTGATCCAATAAGTGACAAAGCTATATATTAGCTATGGGTTTGTGGTAGGGGCCATATACACGTATACCATTCATAATGGAGCAGTGTATTTACGTGCCTTGCTGGCCAAAAAATAGACCCTCTCAAGTTTAGTTCAATTAACCAAGCTAATTGTGTTAATGTTAGTTAAGCTAGCTAGATTATATGGATTGGGAAAAGAAAGTATTATGTCCCACGTGTCAACTTCTAATTTCCGGGAGGGGCTTGTCAAAGTAACAACTGTGGTGCGTGATATATTAATATTATTAAAAGAGAAAATTTGGGGTCAATATTTTTATTAAAATTTAATTAGTATTTAATTAATAAAAAAAATAAATAATTGTATATTATTAAATATAATTTTATATTATTATAAATATTAATAATAATTAATTAATAGTTATAAATAACAAAATTTATTAATTTTTAAATATTTCTCTTATTAAAATTGATCGGTCATTTTAAAAGTTTATTTAAAAAAAGAGATCTGTAAAAACTAAAACGCTTATAAAGATTATCGTTATTATGATTATTTTTAAATAATATAGGACTTATAAATTGCTTCTCATAAGTGCTTCTAACCGTTAAAAAATATATATATAAAAAATCAGTTATAAGTATAAAATAATATATATAAAAAATAATTTAAATATATAAAATAATTAATTTATTGATGGATTTTTATATGTATAAAGTATTTGTATTAAATTTTTACAATAACAAATTACATAGCATAATAACAAAAGTTTTATGATTAAATTATTTAAAATTTTATTTTTGTTAAAATCTAAAAAATTAATAATACAAATAAAAATAGAAGAAAGAAAAGAGAATACACTTGTTAAAATCTTATAAAGATTATCATGATAAAAAATATTTAAAAAATAATAAAAATTAAATTAGTTTAAAATAATTTAAAATTAACTTATTTTATATTTAATTTTTTTATTTTTATTTTTTAATTATTAGTTTCTTACTGAAATAATTAAATAATATTAGATATACTAAAATGTAATTATAAATATTATATATAAAATTATAATATTAAGTTAAATAAACTCTGTAATTTCCTTTAATATAGAACTTGTAAGTTGTTTCCCATAAATGCTTTTAAGATAGAAGACATAAATTAAAGACATGAGACAGAAACAACATAGAAAATTGTGTCTGATTCGATATCTCTAATTTTTGGATAATTAGAAAAATCAAGAAAATGTTGTTGTTTTGTTTCCTCCGCTAAATATATTTGTATATTCTAATTAAATAATGTTTTTGGGTTGAGAAATCAGAGTTAATTACAATAGTTAATATATGATACTCACTTACTTTTAAAACATTTTTTATTTTATAATATCTAGATAATATTAATTTTTCTTTTACTTTTCAATGTTTATAGTATGATACGTAATAATAAAAAAATTAAAGCTTAAAATTCTTTTTCAATTTTTTTTTTAATTTAGACAATTCACGTCTTAACGATTAAAAAATGATAATTTATTTTTTATCTTTTTTTTTGTTAGATGCATGAGTTCTTCTAAAAAAATCTTTCGCAAAAAAAAAATAAAAAATCTTTACAGGTGACGTTAGCTTGTATGATCTGATTTTTACCTGTCTTAAATGAATAATAACTATTTAATTGAGACTGTTTATATAGTCATCAAAATAATGTTACAAAAAAATAATAATAACTATTTAATTGGATATCATTTTAATGATTATATAGCTGAAGAATGTCAATCAAATAATTATCATTTGTATAAGACCGATGAAAATTAAGTCATACAAATTATATAACATGGAAATATTTTTCGTCATTTTTTGTCGAAAATTCTCGTAAAAGAGTCCATTAGTTGCCCAAAATTCTCACAAAAGAATTCTTAAATTACATTTCATGCGTCTAATGAAAATAAAGAATAAGAATCGAATTATTATTTTCTAATTATTAAGGTCCAAGTTATCTAAATTGAAAAATAATTAAAAAAATTTAGCCTTAATTAAATTTTGAAATTTTAAAGTGAATGTAGCTTAGAATGATAAGAAAAAAAGTGATGTGGAGGTGAGGTATAGGTAGGCTATGGTTGAAAAGGGACGTTTCAAGGGAAAGAAAATAGACAGAAGCTGTTGGGAGTGTACAGAGCAGGCAGTGGTGTTGTACTGCCTGCTATGCTATATTATGTTCCCTCCTTTACTCCCTCTCCCCACTCCTATTCCATCCCTCTCCATCCCCACCCCCCTATCCCCCCCCTATTCTCCCCCTATCCCTATCCCTATCATCATTTTGTTGTTCTGCCACACTATTATTATTTATTCATTAATCACTAGCTTTAGCTTTATAGCTAGGTTATGTACCATCTTAATTATATTTAATTCTCTAACTTTTCATTCTTCAGCTTCGGCATACCCTCTCTTATATTTAATTTATTTGTTTGGTTGCCCCCTTTTCTTATCATTCATCTGCTTGCAGGGTGGGATGGGGATGTGATTAATGCTTATGCTCCATGACAAGAGAAAGAATTTCATCATGCCTTATTTATTTGTTAACAGAAAAATATGTACCATGCATCACAGACTTACTTACTTGTTCATGTGGAAATATATATACACAACTCAGGTACTCTCAATGCAAGTCATGGGTAGCTGTTACTTGTTGAATGGGAATGAATGAATAGTACTTTCTTTTTTTTTTCCATGTATTTGTGAATACTAATTACCATTATAATTTTGGTTAGCTTAAATTGCTGACGACAAAGAATTTTCCAATTATATAGAAACACCATGGGTGCCAAGAAACCACTTACGTACATACATAACTTGAAACAGAAAGAGATGGCCTGCAAGTATGACGAGAATTTGTTAAACATGTCCTAGCTGAGAAAGGAAAGTTATTTTCGTTCTTTTCCCTAATTATAATTCGCAACATATACATAATGGAAATAAGTAAATATATTTAATTATCAGCTAGTAGCTAGTACTTGCAAATTGCAGTACACCACGAACTTTAATTGGTTATTAATTGCCATTCATCAAACTCCAATACACATCCCTTGAACTTGCATCGTTATTAATAATTTAAGGGAAAGTACGAGAAGCCAATGGAATATTTGTACAATGTGTATAATAGAGGTTTATGAAATATTAGAGATATAACTATTAGTATTACCTTTTTCCATCAGTTGAAGTTTTTGGAATGAATGGTATCATGACATGGTATTAGGGTTCTAGATCCGAAAAGTCAAGATAGTCCATTGACTCCTTAGCAGGACTCATAATTTAATATATAATATTAACCGTGTTAAAAGAACTTGTTCTGTACGTATCTAGTAGTTATCTTGTAGTAATACTAATCGATGGATCACCCCTACACAGCTACAACAAACAGTACGAGTTTTATATCACGATCACTCCTACATCTATTCTAGAAATATATATATATATATATATATATATATATATATATATATTTATAAAATTGATTTAATATCTCTTTTTAAACAGTAAAATTATGATTTAAATAAAAAAAGGATGTGTGTGTATCCATGTTGCATAGACGTAATGTGTATATAGACAGAGTGATGTAGCTCTTTATTCCACCAGATCTGAAAAAGTGACTTAACTCTCCACATACAGAACATCAATTTGCCAATTCCCAATCAGACTCTTTCTCTTTGATGAGATTCACAACCATCTATCTTCCTTCAAAATGATAAAAGAACAAGCTGGTGGTGGTGGTGGCGGTGGGAGCAAGAAAAGCACTACATCGGCTTCCAGCGCAACCACGTCATCACAGCAACAAGAACAACAAGCATCAGTAGCTGCTCTAAAGTGTCCAAGATGCGATTCACCAAACACAAAATTCTGTTACTACAACAACTACAGCCTCACGCAGCCACGTCACTTCTGCAAAACTTGCCGAAGGTACTGGACCAAAGGCGGTGCCTTGAGGAACGTTCCCATTGGCGGAGGCTGCCGTAAGAACAAGAAGCTCAATAAGTCTTCAAGATTACTCTCTTCTCCCTCATCTGACTCCCCTGGAGTAGGATCTTCTTCAGACCTTGCTGTTCTTGGTGGTGGCCTTAAGTTCCTCCATGGTCTCGCTTCTTCAGTTCCCGTACCTCCTTCTCTTGATTTTCACCTTGGTGCTGCTGCAGCTGCCTTACCTTTCCCTACAAGACTCCACCACCCTTCTTCTACCATCTTCAACAACAACAACCACTTCGCTTCGTTGCTATCAACAACTTCTTCTAACGCCTTCAACATTGATCCTAATCATTCTTCTGTCATCGGTTTGAATAATTACGCGTTTTCCACGGGGTTAGGCGGTGGTGGTGGTTGTGCAATCGAGGGGATAAGCTCCGCCATGAACGCTCATCATCATGGTAGTAGTAACATTGCTTCTTCTATTGAGTCGTTGAGTTCTATGAACCAGGACTTGCACTGGAAGCTACAACAGCAAAGGTTGGCCATGCTTTTTGGCGGTGGTGGCAGCGGAGATGATGTCAACAATAATCAACAAAAAGACGTTGCTGGTGGCGGCGGCGGCGGCGAACTCGAGAAGCCGCAACCGATTTTGTTTCAGAATCTTGACAGTTCTTCAATCAACAGAAAAGAAGAAAATTCCGTAACTGCCCCAACTGAGTGGTTCTTTGGAAACTCTTATCCCTCGGTGAATCCTACACCAACCACAAGTACCGGCGGTGGCAGCGGCGGCGGCGGTGCCGCCGGCAATGATAACGGAATGAATTGGGTTGGTGTTGGTTGGGGTGACGTGCAGCATCAATACAGTGCTTTGCCCTAGCTAGCCAGCTCTTTGTTCAGAGGAAAATGGAAATCAAATTAATTAAGAGGTAGACTTTTTTTTTCTTTTAATATTTTTTTTCTACTATCTTGGAAGAAATTATTAATAGGTTGACTGTGATAATTGTCTTAAATTAAATTATTAAACTCCTTTAGCTAGGTACATGTGTTAATTAGTTATTATAATGTCCTGTAGTGTTCTTTTTATTTATTACGTTGGGTTCAAAGGGAACATATATATATAGTGTAACAGATTGGGATGGAAGATTAAGGCCATTATGTTTTGTCATAAAAACTCACACTCACTTCTTCACCCACCAACACCATCATGTGTTCATATAATCTCAACTCTCTCCATTATTCTTCAATTCTTAATTAATATTATCAGATATATGTGGTTGATGTGCTCTCTTAAATTTTTCTTTTGTTCATGTAGATCATGATTCGCATTATCACTTCTGCTTTACTAATAAACTAGTGACTGGTCCTATAGATGTAAGGGAATCAGTGGGTGCCTCAGTTTTCATTCCCTTGCACACACACGTATATATTTATATATAATATTATATACCAAACACACCTCAAAAACTTACTTTAAAATTGTTCATAATTCTTGTACTAATTAACCCTGTGAAATAGATATTTAGTTATAATATGTTTTAGAATAGAATAAAAATTACTCAATTTCATGATTTGTTATTATAGTCACACTACTTTCGAATAATTTGAGATAGATTTTAACCTGTTGAACCTATGATCTGTTAAATAAGTTAAGCTTTAAAAAAAGCTGGATACTCCCATGATAATATCTTTACATGAAGATAGCATTGTGAACTATTAGATAAATTAATGTGTTTAACTAAATATGATTGATTAAATGGATATTTAGTTATAATATGCTTTAGAATATAATAGAATAAGAATTACTCAATTTCATGATTTTAAAAAATTATTACACATTTATAAAGTTATTTCAAATCTCTTGAGATAGATTTTAACCTGTTGAACTCATGATCTGTTAAATAAGCCAAGCTTTAAAACAATTATTCTTATAGGATATTCCTATTTATAATTTTCATTTTTATAAAAAAAAAAACTATTTTGATTTTCGTTCAATAAAATTTAAAAAAATATAAAATCTGAAATAAAAAGAAAATATTTTATAAAAATAAAAAAATTATTTAATTTAGAGTGATGTTTTAGTATAGATTCTAATTATATAATATAATGTGCAGTCTCTAGCCTCTCCTACAACATTATTCTCAATCCCTAGCTAGCTAATTGCAATTGTAAGGTTGGTGACAATAATATAATTTGTACTTAACTTATCTAAAATACGAAAAATAAAAAGATAGATCCCATCATCATTTATATTCAAGAGTGAGAAGACAGCATATAATTTTAGCATATATATAGCGAAGCCACAAGGTGTCTTTGGGATCTGTGATGGATATATATATGTATTTAATATTTAATAGTAAAAAAGATAATATCTTTGATTTGTTTTTATGTTCAGTTGATAACTTGATATAATATGCAGCAGAACTTGTTAGCCCGAAATCACTACTACTGTCTCATTGTGTCTCAGTTCATGAGAGAGATAGAGAGAGAGAGAGAGAGTGTGTGTCTCACTACTGCATCAATGGCAACTACACGCAGTGGCTGGTGGCCGTAGCTTTCGCTGTATGCTTATTGGCCTCTTGTTAGCCCTGCACTACTATATCTATGTATATACTCTCTCTCTCTAAGGCTATGGGGTATAATTATTAGTTGCAGTGTATGTGGTGTGATTCGGTGCTGTCTGAAAAAGTTGTGCCTTTCAAAGTTAATTAAATGAATGAATGAGAAACTGTCAAACTTTGAATAACATTACACACATTTAAATGATGGACTAATGTAAATGGAATTTCTTTTTCAGACTCAATTCACTTTATTTCTACTATTATACATATATATGATGTAACATTTATTCGCTACGTCATTTCTTTTATTAATTTTACATTTTATACAATCATAATAAACAATGACTTCATTCTACATGTAAACTAAAAATACATTATAAAGTTTTTATTAAATAAAAATTTTAAATTTTTCCTAATGTGTAACTTTAAAGGTGAATGTTAGCTAAATCGATCCATTAGTATGATTTCTTGTATGTGTTTGTGTAAAAAAACTGAATCAAATAAACACTAGCTTGTAGCACAAAAATTATTATCATGTGGTGGTTTGCTTTTTTAGAGTGTTGGAGAATGAGCCCTTATTTTTGCCACTGAGGCTGAGCATCTTAAATTGCAATTCTGTATGAGAGGGAGGGAAAGCAAAGCAGCAACACTTTGCTTTTTTTGCTGGCTGTCATCTTTAATTATTCCTACACTTTCACTGTTTGAAAAAACAAACCCAGATCAAACCCCACAGATGCTCAAAATGATGATTAGTTGCACTAAGGTAGTGTTTGGTAGAAAGATAGAGACAAAGACTGAAACTGAGAGACAGAAATTGAAATAAATTTCAGTATTCTGTTTGGTACAAAGTGGGAGACAGAAATTGAAACAATAATGAAACTCTAATTTAATTTGTACAAATGGTAAAATTAGAATTAATTTAATTAAAATGAGGATATTTTAGGTATAAAATAATATTAAAGTTTCAGCCTTCATCTCTAAAAATTTTAGTCTCCTGTGTCTCTACTTTTTTAAGGTACTGAAATACTGAAATTTTAAGAACAGAGACAGAAATTTTAGTATCAGTCTCTAAACCAACAAACATGATACTGAGTCTCAGTCTCTCAATCTTTGTCTCAGTACCTCAAAACAAACGTTAGAACAAAAATGCTAACTATTTACTTGTTCTTAATTTGAAATCTATTTATTCTCCAAAATAAAACTATTATGTCATAAGAACTTATGTAACATATCTCTATCTATCTCTATCTATTTTATTTAGGATAACAGTATGGTATATTTTAACCTATAGTAACAAAAAAATGATATTTGTATTTATTCTTTTCTATGTTCAACTGATTCATTTTTATTTAAAAGAGAGAACTGATTTAATATATTAAAAAAGACTAGTACAAATATTATTTCATGCTATCTGAAACCATATATACCATAAGGAAAATATACATGTGAATATGCAAAGAGAATTCTTTAGTGAAAACTCTCGCATATATATATGGCTGTGTATAAATGTGTCTCCTTGTATAGACAGAAAATGAATAATATAGACCTTCTTTCTTCTTTTAATTGTCATAACAACTAACAAAAGTTGATACTCATCTTCAGAACATACACATGTTTATATGAATGTTTCTTTTGGCTCATAATTGAAAAGAAAAAACACCACTTTAATTAATTTGCAAGACATATAGCATGCATTCATGCATTTTGCCCCCTATAAAAATATCAACAATAATGTTTAGAAAACAACAAAAAAATCAGGCCAAATAACAAAAAATTTTTTATTTAGCATTTGATAATTATCGTTAGAATAATTGTACAATTTTAGAGCCCATTTATTAATTTTTGAGCACATTTATTATATTCTATAAAGAGTAACTCTTTTAATTTATGCATGAATAATAGGCAACCTTTTAATAATCGGTAATGTTAGATAGATAAAAAAAGTCAGAACTTATCTTATTTGATAACAAAAAAAAATCAGCCAAAAATAATAATAATTTATGTTAAATAAGACAAATTCTGATAGTTTTTTTTGTCTCTTTGGCATTACTAATGTGTTTTTAGGAAACAATAATTTTGGTTCTCATCAAAAGATTTAATTTTTTATAAAGTAATAACTTAAAAAAAAAAGAAGATATTTTCAGTTTGACAAAATATACTAAAAAGAAGATATCTTCTAATGAAACATTTTTGCAAGTTTATTTAAGAAAGTAAAGTATTTTTATAGTTAAAATAAGATGATTTTATGCTTATGAAGAGTAATAGTAGTAATTTGTAAATCATTATTTTTTTTATGTCTCTTCTAAATGGTTTTAAAAAATCCTAACAAAAAAAAATAGTTTGCTTATAACAAAAAAAATATGTTTTATCAAATTGGAATTATTTTAAAAAATAAAATATTATTTTTTATTTAAAATTCTTTTATAAAAACTTGAAACTCTTATAATCAAAAGAATAATAATAAACTCTTGTATGGCCCATGAGACACAAGTCACGTTAAGAGAAAGAGTGAATCAGAAAAGAAGGAAGCAAGGGAGAAGAACATGAAGCCAATGCATGATTAACGTGATAGTGTCATGGAGAGAGACACCTTTTTTGTGCTGAATTCTGTGCGGGGCAAACCGTAATTTCCACAACTTACAACTGCAAGCAAGAACCCCATGACCATATCCATATATATATATATATAGCCAAATAGAAAATAGAGGAATATTTTTTTCATGAAAAATGTTATTTATATATTAAAATGTTATTTAAGAAAAATGATAAAATTCCACTAGTGAGTATAATATCACTCTACATACATAGGAATCATTCTTAAATTCGGCTGTGTTTTAATGTTTCTTTTGATGTGGTAAATAGTGTTATACATGTTTAATTTGATCAGCAACAGTTTTGTTATTTTGGGTTGTAACAATATTTTGATAAATAATGGGTAATTCTAAAGTGTTCGATTATGAATAAAATAGAATATCACTTTTCTTTTTTGATCTGACAATATATCATGAAGAAAAAGGGAAACTATATTCTCTTCACTTCTCATGATTCTCCTCATTATCTTACATTGAAACTTTTCTGTCCCCACCATCTTTGATCACTTGATAGTTCTCTCCACTAACCAACTACATGCAATCATGTGTGACCAGAAAACATAAAGGACGACCACAGATGCAAAGAGCCCAAGATTTTCTAGATCATTCCAAGGAATTTCATCAAGCGCCATGGTATTCAACATTTTTCCTATATATAAAAAATAAGGTGAAAACTCAGGTGAAGTCGACTTCACGTGAAGTTGATATCTGAGAGCTATTAGATAAAAATTTAGTCAAATCAATCTGTATCAACTTCACGTGAAGTCGACTGTATCTGAATTTCCACCTAAAAAATAATATTCCCATGCATACGCTTTAACACATAATAATCAATTTTGGTATGTATTCATATTTTATCCACGAATCAGTTTGATTTTTTTAATTGATGAATTTACTGCACAAGTATTTTATTTGATGAAAACTCAGATGCAGTTAATTTCATATAAAATTAATAGTTAAAAGTCGTTAAATAATTTAACAGATTTGATTAAATTGTTTCATATGAAGTTAACTATATCTGAACTTTTACCATTTTATTTTATCCACTATTATTTATCATGTCACTAATTTTGTGACGAGTGATGCTAGGTAGTTAAAGAGTAATTACAATATAGAAATGTTATAAAAAAATTCATTCTCTTGATAAGCAAGTGACATACACCTCCTCAATCCTTATCATTATTCATTCTCCTTATCACCTACCTTTTTTCTAGGTGTTTTAAATCATTAATGTTCTTTCCAAAATTAATTTCAATTTCTCCCAAATCAAATTTCTAACATCCCTCAATCATATTATTACCCATTAAAATATAATTTCTGCAAAAATTATGGAAATTAAATTAAAAAAATTTAACAACTTCTATTATACAACTCATATTTTATATATAAACTATTAAAAAATAAAAAATAAAATAAAATATAAACAAAAATTAAAAAATAAATTTTTAAAAATAATTATTAATTCGTCATGTTAAAATCAATAAAGAAGCAAACTTATGAATATTAAATAAAAATATTAAAATAATTAAAATTATGATCTATTAGTGCACATATGAGATAATTTAAAAAATACAATAAGACGCATATTTTAAAATTAAGTAATATTAATTATAAAAATTTATTAATTATATTATAAACATCATATGTATGAAATTATGAATATTATGAGTACACAATTATGGATGTTATATGTATGAATTTATAGATGTTATGAGTAGATTTAGCAATTGAATAAATTAATTTAAGAATTTGATATTTTTTTAAATTCAATTATGATAAAATTTAAAAATATGTGTTAATTTCATAGTTACTTATACAATAACTAAAAAATAAGATATGTATGGATCTAATACTTGATAAACATGAATTTAATTTTTAGATATTTGTTATATGTAATTATGGATGTTATGTATATGAATTTATGAATGTTATGAACTTAGTTAGTACACTTACTATACTATAATTATGCACATAAAAAACAAACAATTTGAGAATTACAAGTATATGTGTTAGGTGATTGATCTAAGCTAAATATATTTACGAGTTTTCTCATAAATTATTATTGTTTCAGTATAATTTGAGAATGTTGCAGTTATAATTTACTTTGTTGAACGATAGAATATGACTGTATTTCTCTTTGTGAATAGATAACATATTTGTGATATGATTTTATGCAAATTAAAAGAAAAACTTGCATTTACATATTCGATTAATTGAAATATAAACTTGTTAGAATAAAAATAAATCCTTATCAATAGATCTTTTAAAATATTTTAATGTATGTTTAACAACATTGTAGTGTCTTCTAGCTTAGTTGGATAAAAGCTAAATCTTGATAATAAATTTACAAAAAATACTATGTCTAACTTGTATTGTTATTTGTTAGCAAAATATATTAATGCTCTAATAAGTAATAACACTAAAGTAAGATATTTCAGAATTAAAGAACTCATCCTTACTTTTGTAAGGTTGAAATGTACCTTTATGCACATCAAGTAATCATATTATCATAGGGGTACTCAATCATACACTTTATCCATATAAAATCTTTTTAATTTTTTTTTATATAAGTTGACTTATCATTTTTTAGATATTTAATTTGTAAGCCAAGATAGAATTTTATCTTGTCAATATCTTTCATTTCTAAATTCTTTTTAAATATTTATGATTTGTGAAATTTCTTTATGAGATTCAATAATATTTAAATCATCGTCATATCTTACAATAATAAAAAATTTTAATTCAAACTTTTTTATAAAGACACATGGACATATACTATTATTTTTGTATTCAACTTTCAATAAATATTCACTAAGGCGATTATTAACCACGTGAACCCAAATTATTTTAATCCATATAAAAATATTGAAAGTCTTATTGAACAAATCTTCGAAAAACTAGTAAGTGAGCTATATAAATAGACTATAATGACATTCCCTATTTCTCACAATCTCGCCTTATAATATCTTATATCCATTTTTTTCATTCTATGGTGGTACAGATTTGCATAATTTATACTGTTTTCTTATTCTTCCTTCTTTAAACATCATCTCTACTACAATTGAGAGAAATAACCCGATTCATACACAAAGCAGGAAGATACCAAATACTATTTCTTCTTATAAAAGAATATTCCAAATACAGAGTATTTTTAATGTACTTTGTTTGAACTCAAGGAAAAGAGAAAAAAGAAATTAATCACACACACAAACAACAAACATAACAATTCAATTGTTTACACAGGGGCAGGAGCAAGTAGACTCCTTTTTGAGTTTGGTATCCTATCTTGACCAAATTTTCTTCTTAGTTTCCCTCTCTTTAATTCCTTGAACCTGATCCCTACTAGTGCTAGCTCTCTTATGAGACACTGGGGCTGCTTGAGCAGCAATCACTGGCTTTGTTGTTGGCCTCACAACCCTAGCTATCCTTGGTGGATCAGATTTCCTTGTCACCCTTCTGTCATGTAAAGATGTCGGTATGCCATAATTGTTCTCTGCTTCATTGCCTCTAAACTCCCTCTTGCTCCTTATCTGATTAGTAGAAGCTTGACTTGTTGGGGGGTTTACTGAGTTTGAACTCTTTAAAATGCGAGCCTCACTCTCACTTGGATATTCACCGCCGTCCATGCGGCTTTTACCTACGTCGGGTGTGGCCTTTCCGGCTTCAACAAAACAATGAGTTTGTTGTTGTTGTTGTTGCCACTGCAGTTCTCTCTCTTTGTACCCGTTCTCTAGTTCATTCATCTGGCATAAAATGAAGTACCTGTTATATAATATAAGAACTATTTGCACTATAGTGATGTATTGTCCTCTTTTCTTCATTTAATGAGTTGTAGTTTGTGATTTCTTTTCATGCAAGAACACACTGATACTTTTTCCAAGAAGTTACTAAGAGAATATCACATTCATGACAATGATTAAAAGGCAGTTCTAACGTTTAGTATATTCAACAGAAATAAATTTCTTCTTTAAGAAGTTACCCGCTGACGAAGCGAGGACTCCGAGCTCTGTTCCTGCTCTTTTAGCTTTGTCTCAAGCTCCTTGATCTAAATAGAAGCAATGAACATAAGAGAGTTGATCACATCCATTTATTTAAAGTATTTTAAACAGAAAATAAATTCTTCTTTAAGAAATCACCTGCTGCCGAAGCAAGGACTCCGAGCTCTCTTTCTGCTCTTTAAGTTTTCTCTCCAGCTCCTTGATCTATAAATAACAAGAAAAAGGAATGAACATAAAGAAGGATACACTTTTCTTGATCATATGATGCGTGTTCACTCTAAGGTGGTGCAAGAATTAACACGGTGGGAAAATCAGTTTTCCCGAACAAACCTGCTGTTGAAAACTTGCTGTTTCTGACTGCAGTTGTTCTTTCATCTTTTTCTCTAGCTCTTTGACCTGCAGTAGAAGCAAAGTGTCTGGTTAGGTATCAATGTTAAATAAGCCAGTAAAGTCATAGTTATTTATAAATTATACGAATCACATAATTTATAGTGGGACGTTGTTTCAGCATTATATGGCGACCATGGCGTCAAAAAGTTTTACAAATTTTGCTCACAGAACTAAGACAAACTGTGTTGAAGATAGTTAAGAATGAATTCAGACAACAATATAAAACAGAAAGCAACCTTATGTTGGAGAGTAGTGCATGTTTCCTCTTTTCCCTTCAATTTCTCTGACAACTGAGAAATTTGTTTTTCTGACTGGTTTTGCATGGATGTCTTCAACTCAATCTGGCCTTCAAGTTCTTTAATCTTTTCATGTAGATTTCTGTGAATACTATCCTTTCCTTTGGCCTTGCTCTCCATGCTTTGCAAACTGTCTTCTAGCTTCCGTATTGATTCATCTTTCACTCTGCATTCACTCCTTGCTTTTTCAAGCTATACCAAAGTATAAAAGCAAGAAAGAAAAAGTTATTTACATATAAAATGATGAAAAAAAAAATAATTTTTGATGTATTACACTGAGCAGCAACTTACCATTGCTTTTGTCTTTTGAAGTTCACTTGTGTCAACTTGCTTCTTAACAGGACCTAACTCAACGCCCCTCACTCTAGTTGCGAAATTAAGTGAGCTAAGAGTTTCACCTAAGTCCTGGTCCGATGGACTGATTTGCACAAACATCAAAGTTTTGGCGTCACCCCCTATTATGATTACACAAAGGAGCATTATCAATACATGCCTGCAGATGCTGAGTGTTCTCATATGCACACAAAAAACAAAATGAAAGGTGAAGAAGTAGACATACCTAAAGAGTCTTGAAGTAAATGTGTCAATTTTGAGTTCCTGAAACCCCCAAAAGGAAAAGGATCATTAAAAAGTTTATTAAGAATAGTGAAAGGTAAGGATAATGGTGGAAATACCTATAGGGAATGTGACTACTCTTGGCTGCTAAAGCAGATATAACATCGCCAAGAGCTGAAAGAGATCGATTGATATTTTGCGCTTCCTTAAGCCGCTCCCCTTGCACATCAGTCTTTGCAAGTCTCTCACTACCCGCCAAATCCACAAGCCAAAGCTTGCTCTTGGTACACTCACCATTCAGCAAATTTTTAGCCTTTACCATTATACAAAGCATGCTGGAAAAGAAAGTAAGAAACAAGCAATCATTACAAGTATTCAAAGAAGAAAATTCATTTTGATGAAGAGAAGACATATCCTAGAGAGCTTCTAATAGAATGCAAAAGCTTCGTACCAGTGAGATCTACTACTATGCTCATTAACATTATTACTTCCAACTGCTCTGGCATTGCTTCCCGTTTGCAGTACATCCCAGACCTCCGTAATGCTTTCAACTTTAGCTTCTACAACACCAGGAACGTGATGAGATCCTTCAGAGGCTTGTTTTATCTCCAACCTGAAACACCAATTCAGGAGAAACAGTTTTCAATGTTATGGCAGTTTATCATACTTGCACATCATTATTATAGAGCAGTTAACTTACCTTTTTGATGTTGATCCTGTAGCCAATAGGTCTCTGATTTGTTCATTATAAACCTCAAGTACACTAACAGATATGTCATAAGAAAATGTATCACTCCTTTGTTTGCTAACATCGAACAACAGCTCAAGAGTCCTATAATTTACTCCTCTATTCAGCTCTGTTCCCTCCATGGTAAATGTCTTTCCTGTTCCTGTTTGCCCATAAGCAAATATGCAAACATTGTAGCCGTCCAATACAGAGATTACCATTGATGAGGCATCAGCAAAAACATCAACTGTAGAAACAAAGCAACACTATCTATTTAGGAACCAACAAATTCCAGATCTTGCGCAATAAAATAAAATACATAAAATAGTAATGATAAAATAAAGCTTCATATGTATACCTTGATCATCTTTTGGTGTATATACTCTGTCAAATCTGAATGACTTTTTTGAGGAATTAGTTGCCAAAATTCCAAGGCATCCATCCTTTGCTGCATCAAAATCCACAACTGTAGTACAGCCAGCTGATATTTCAGTCTTATTCAAGGGACGGCAGCGGCAGAAAACCCTAATGTTCCCTGATATTCTTAACAGAAATGTGTTAGTGCCTTTGGCTTAGAATAGTCTTCAAATCAAAACAATTTTTGCTTATAGACCATGTAAGATGTACCTTTAGCCTCTTGAACTTCATTGAAGAGCTTTTTTCTCTTTATCATCTCTTCATTGTACTTCACTTTGAGATCTTCACACTGCTTGACTGCAAAAATAAGTTTAGTCCCTTAAAATATTTTGTAATATTTCAAAACCAAAAAAGTTAAGTGCAACTCAACTCTTGAATAAGCAAAAAAGAGAATAAGTGCATTACTCAAGCATACCCAATTCCTGAACTGCAAATACCATCTTATTTAATTCTGGGATTGAATCAACACATTCATGTGCTTCATGGGAAAGTTGACAATAATCACTCTTCATCAACTGCAGGACAAATTAGGTGCATGTACACTTAGAATGCAATTCTGATCAGGATAAAAATACTCTCTTAAATATAAATGTTTCCTAGATTTTCATAACTTGCCTTTACTTTCTCCTGTAAATTGCTAATTGCTTCTGTCCATTTTTTCTTATCAACTTCATACCTGCTAGAAATGCTCCTCAGCTCTTGAGCTTGTTTCTCCACAGTTTGATCTACAAGGACAATGAAAATAAAATTAGGAAATGCTACCAAGAAGCCAAAAGCATTTCAATGATATACAAGTACTTTAACAACCAGAAGATAACTGAGAAAAAACACCAATGGAACAGTGATAGAAGAATAAAATAGAGAGAAATAGTCACAGAAAAAAGAACAACGGTAGAGGGATTCAAGAGCCCTGACTCTCTCCTAACCTGAGTATATCCTCCAATTTCTCAATGCCCTCCCTCACACCCTCACTCACTCCCTTAAATTCCCACTCCTACACCCTCGCTCACTCTCTTTGTGACTATTTTAAAACCATGAGTTATCCATGGATGAAAAAAAAAAGCCCAGATCCTCATGTTCCTACATATTCATGTGAATGAATCTCATTAACCAAGTTGAAATAAATTTCATTCCAATATAAGAAAATCAGTACAATTCATATACCAGTAGTTAGTGACTTAAATGTGACATTGTCAAGTTCCATTTGGACTGCTTCCAGTTGCTCATTTGTTTCAGTTAATGACATCCATGCCTCATAGCATTCCTTTGCCTTGAGCTCACATTGCATTGTGAGCTCTTTTATCTTGTTTTGATACTTTGCAGTAGATTTTGTCTGCAATACCTTCATCTGAAATATTCCAATGAAAAACAAGAAAAGAAAAATGTCATGAGTTTTATGGCACTTCACACTTCATTGCCACTTAGAAAACTAGGTTGCACCTCTAACCTGTGACACGGGAATTTCGATTTGCGCTGCACAGTAATTACATTTAACGTAATCGTTTGTCACTTGTGAAGCTGGGAAAAACAAATATGACAAAACTGAACATTAGTATAACATATATGCCACTTGGAAACAAAAGCACCATAAGCAGCACTGAAGTACCAGATGGTTTTCCTGGTTTTCTAATGCAGATCCCACTGATGACAGGGCTTCCATTTATACTTTCAAATCTTATGAGGATTATCCCATCATCTTTCACAGAAACCGTTGAGTCAACCAACTGTAGTGGCTTATTAGCTCCAACTGCTGCAAAGATATCCAGTTCAGATAGAACCTGCCATTGTTTTTCAATAAAAAGGAGCTTAAGGGATTACTAGTATAGATGTCAAATATGTATTTAAATAGGGGTTGTTTTGTTTTGGGGGGGGGGGGGGGGGGGAGGAGGGGAGGGGATACTTGCCTTTTCTTCTTGGATGTATACATTGAAAGTCCTCATTCCTTTTGGTCCATTTATGTTGATGATCTCAACAAAATGAAGATCAACCACATAATCTCCAGGAGGAAGACTATCAAATCTGTAACAAAAGTTTCCTAACCGAGCTGATTGATAGATAAATGGGTAATCCCCACCCTCCACTATTTGCTCATTGGTACGCATAACGTTCCCACCATCGAAAAAGGTGTCACCAAGGAAAGTTAGTCCACCGTCTGCTTCATTAGTAGCTTCCTCTCCCGCATTCACAAACATGACATAATCCTCCCCTGCATGGAAAGATATGCTATTAAAAATCATCAGGTGATCCTCCAAATGTTATATTATACTTCCAAGCATAAATCCTGATCCCTGAATTATTGGAACACAGGCTTCACCGAACTTTCAAAGTGTACCATCTTACTCAGAATTAGTATTATATTTCCGAACTAACTGGAATTAGGCTTCACTTTGCCACAATTCTAATCCTCAACTAACTCCTCAGTTTACATTTGTTGGCTAGCATGGTAAACCTAAATAAAAGACTGTAGAACACTAGTCTGAGAAATCAAATCAACCACTTTTCTAAACAATTTTTCATGTCTTATAAATATATCAGTCTTTACCCTTAACACAATCATGATAAAAAGAAACGTTCTAGTCTTTATATATTTGCAGAAATAGTTGAAAAAGAAGAAATGATGTTCTTGTCCGGGAAATCAATCAATCAAATCAACCCTAGTTCTAGTAAACGTAATTACGAAAATGTAAAACCAAGGAAATACTGCGTTTTAAATAAAAGGAGGAAAACTGGAAGCTCCTATCCTAATGTATTTCATTCTGCCCCGTGAAAAATAAACTAACCCTAAGAGCAAGATAAAGGAAAGAAATGCTGAATATGCGAAGTTTCAAAATTCTAACCGGAGTTTTCAGGTCTTGTGAGCCCAGTTGGTAGTAGTCTTGAACTGGGATCACATACTACTGAATCGAACAAGGACTCTTGTGCATCTTCCATTACTGAGTCTTTATGCTCTGTTGTTAGGGCTTGTGATTGCTGCTGAAAATTGTTTGATTGGATCTGATCCATGTTAAAAGATTGAGTCTTTTGGTAATAACGGAAATTCTGAGAGTGAAAGAAGGAGTGGTGTTTGTGGCAGAAAGAAAGGTTTCAGAGATTAGAAAGCTTGAGGAACAAGGGGGTATTCGAATTCGAAGTTGGTGACCGTTGAAACGTTTTGAACTCACGGACCGTTGAACCTTTGCCTTTATTCCTTTTTTCTTTGTCCGAAAATAACTACAAAAAAAAATGATGTAATAAATAATCTGGATCTTTTTTTTTTTTCCCGGTCAGAAGCTACGCTTTTGGATTGAGATTGGGCTATTGAGTTTGACCAAAAAGAGCTATTGGGCAATGGTCTGTACTCTGTTACTGAAGTAAAATATTTTGTCCAGCCCAAAAAAAGTTTTTTGTGGATATAAAAAAACAATACAGAAATGCTTTTATTTCATTGAACAAAGAATATGAAACATAATGATGAATTGATGATAAGTTCCCCTATACAAAAATGTACAACAAATATTACGAAGTCTAACTAGCTATTTTAGACCTTAAGAGGTTTAGATTTTGATAAACAATCTTCACTCTTAACCTTGCATGTTCTGAAAAAAAAAATTTTTTTTTCACTCTTTACTAAACTCCACTTTTTGTGGTAGCATTATCCTTAAAATAATTGGTTTAAGTAAGATAAAATAGGATCTGCATTACCAAAACTTGCTCTCATTGTCATCCATAGCAAGAAAAAACATATAAATCAATAATTTCTAGCAATTAGCAAGTAGTACTATGACAAGAAAATCCTTGATTCCGAAAATCAAACAAAACATTGGAACCAATCTAAGTAGTTCATTTAAAGGGTGCGTTTACCAACTCAGTTAACTTTAACTCAAAAGAACCAAAGAAGGATGAAATCCAAGAGAAGCAACATCAGATGGTGAAAGCTTGAAGCCAGCAAAGCAAGCATCGTGACACGCTGAAGAAATACATACAACAGATTCCGACCCTCTCTCTCTCTTTTTCACACACACATCATCGCTGGTTCACGCGGAAAAAAACCGAACTCCATCTGCTTCCTTCACTCTCTTTCACTCAAATTCACGCAAAAAATAAAATCAATTACATCAAACACACAAACACCATCTTCTGAATCTTCATCCAATGCTGATGAGTTTCACCGTGAAGCAAACCCAGCAACTGTCCTCAAATCACGGCCTCCTCTCTCTCCGAGGTGCACTTCTCACCCTCGCCATTCTCACCCTTCTCTCCTTCACATTTCTCTCCCTCAAGTACTCCACCCCTTCCCCTCAGGTACCAATCACCAAATTTTCTTTTTATTTTTTTTTTCAGCAGAAAAAAATTGAAAAAAAAATTAATTTTTTGGTCTCGAAGATCTCTGTAGTGAAGCTAGTGGATCCTGAAGTGAAGGAACGCAACGATGAGGAAGAAGGAGGTGAAGAGTTTTCTGATATATACCACTCGCCGCGGGTTTTCAAGCTGAACTACGCGGAGATGATGGAGAAGTTCAAGGTTTATATATATCCTGATGGAGATCCCAAGACATTTTATCAAACACCTAGGAAGCTCACTGGGAAATACGCCAGTGAGGGATATTTCTTCCAGAACATTCGGGAGAGCAGGTTCCGAACCCTTGATCCGGATCAGGCACACCTCTTCTTCATACCAATCTCCTGTCATAAGATGCGTGGCAAGGTAAACATTTTTCAGTGTTTTTTGGTTTTTGCAATGTCTTTGGATTAGTTTACTAACTGTATTTACAAGAATGTGTAGCACTTTGTTGGATAGGGGAGCGTTGGCATTTTTTTAAGTGGTGGTTGCTATTGAGATCTGAGAAGGTTGTGGCATTTGGTTGATGTCTTAGTGCCAATAGCTGTGTTGTTATGGTAATATGTTAATAATGGTAATGAATGGTTTTTTAAGGATTAATTTGTGAATAAGGAATGAGGATACGGCAAAGTGTTTGAACTTTGTTTCGGATATGCGTTATTAGCACCTAGTAGTGATATTACTTAAGATGCTAGGCTAATATGTGTTGGAAATATTATCAATTGTTGGAGGTTGTGGTTTTTATGGATGTCTTGATGATCACCTTTTCGCCTTCGGTGAAGAATTAGGGACTGGAATTTCATGTAGTAGGAATTATGATCATTTTGATAGTTGAATCATCATGGAAGATGCACAGATCTTATTTTGGCTTACTTTTGTTTCTCTCTTTTTCATGTGGATTTATGCTTAGGTTTTGTTTATTAATTCTTTTCCTTAATGCCTTTGAACTTAGTTTTTGCTTCTGCGAGTTCCCTTATTCATGTTTGTACTGAGGATCTGCTTTTTAGCCTTTTGTGCGTGCGTGTCTTAATTCAATGCTTATTTATTCTCTCTATTCACATGTTCACTTTCTTACCTTATTTTGAGGCTACATCTTCCTGGTCTCCATATACATTGTGCGACTCGATGATGGCAGTTTATAACTGTTCAAGATTTGTTAATGTGTTACCGTGGATTCACATTGAAAGAGGAAACAATGAGTAATGAAACATGAATAACACGTTATATTAAGCTTGTATGGTTAAGTGCCTGCTTCTTGTATGGAGTGCTTCTCATGGTTGTATATTATTATGCAGGGCACATCTTATGATAATATGACAATAATTGTCCAAAATTACGTGGAGGGCTTAATAGCCAAATATCCTTATTGGAACAGAACCTTGGGTGCTGATCACTTCTTTGTCACTTGTCATGATGTTGGTGTAAGAGCAACAGAAGGGCTTCCATTTCTTATCAAAAATACCATTCGAGCAGTGTGCTCCCCTAGCTATGATGTTGGATTCATTCCACACAAAGATGTTGCTCTCCCTCAAGTACTACAGCCCTTTGCTCTTCCAGCTGGAGGGAATGATATAGAGAACAGGTGAAGATTTAAAACATAATATGCTCTTTTGCCTTCTGTTGTTAATTACTTGATTATGAACTGGGAATTGGAATATGTATGTTCAAATGACTTATTATTATCCTGCATTTTGGTTTTGGATCGTCTGTTAAATCTTTTTATGGCCACCTTGACAATGAGGCTAAATTGCTAATTACTTGATATTTCCAGGAATGAATAGAATCCTGAATCTTGAAATTGGTCATAACACACAGGTCTTCAATTTCTAAATAACCTTAAGCTGCAGTTGCACTTCAGTTGATTTTTTTGTAACATAGCTGAATATTATCTTCTTTGTAATATCTTCCATGGAGGGGACATTAGTTGCAAAGAAATGAAAAGTATTACTGTCACCAATGACTTATAATCTCCATATGCAATGAAAAACATAGATTAAGTTTAATTATTGATCCTGCATGAACTATATTTAAAATACATATATTATTTTCTTGTACAATGGTATGGAGAGGTGATACATAATTCAGTATTCAAACAACAGGTTATTAGTGATTCTTAGATTATTTAGTTTGCTAGTACATAGATTATTGATATATAGCTCATGCTTTAAGATGATTAGACAACGTGTCTACATTAATATTTATTCACTCTCAACCTTTGGTAAATATGGGCTATGCAGGACTAATCTTGGATTTTGGGCTGGTCATCGTAACTCTAAGATTAGAGTCATTCTTGCACGTGTATGGGAAAATGACACTGAACTTGACATTTCTAACAATAGAATTAGTAGGGCTACTGGACATCTGGTATATCAAAAGAGATTTTACAAGACCAAGTTTTGTATATGCCCTGGTGGTTCACAAGTTAATAGTGCTCGAATAGCCGACTCTATCCATTATGGATGCATCCCTGGTAAGAGTCATCATTTCTAATGGATTCCCCCCTTAATTTTGTAGTTTCAATTCAAACATCTTAAAAGTGCATGCCTATTGGATAATCATACTTTTTATTATGTAATGATTTTCGTCATGTTTCTTGGATGACATGAGATGGGTAGATTTATATTGCATTTCTCTTAAATTGGTATTAACCTATTAGATGACCAAGTTTTTTGTGCTTATGTTAAGATGCATATCAACTAGTATTTATTAACTACACTAGCAAACAGTAATTTTCACTGAATAAGCTTTGGTTGCTTTTATCACCCATAAGATGTTTTATTGATTTGGAATTTGCAATTTTATTGAGATTAGATTGTTGATTATCTGGAAATGTTAATATAATGATCAATTAATTAATAGGCTTCTAGTATGTGCTCAATTTGAAAATGTAGATCTCTTAACTGGAATAAATAAATAGAGTTTTTGTTTTCCTAAAATTGTTTGGGTTGGATTGAGGTATAGAAGGAGTTCCTTGGGATCAAATTGAGGAACTTAACTCCATCCATCCAACCCCCCTAGCTAAGTCATGAACTGTACCACACAAATTTTGTATAGATCCAATTTTTTTTCTTTTTCTAGCCACTAAAAACAGTCATTTCTTTAGCAATATGTTTGTTCATGATCTCAAGAAGTATATGTAGGATATTGAGTGACATTTGAATTTTAACTTACCAAGTATTGTTATGTCATAAGATTTTGACTTTGATGTTCTTGCTTCTGAGATGGTATTTTATGTGTATTTTGTCAATCTTGTACATGATCTGAATTTTTGGATGTCATTTTGCAGTGATATTATCAAATTACTATGACCTCCCTTTTAATGACATTATTGACTGGAGAAAATTTGCTGTTGTACTCAAGGAGAGTGATGTATACCAACTAAAACAGATCCTCAAAAATATATCACATGCTGAGTTTGTGTCACTTCATAATAATTTAGTCAAGGTAAACTATTCTCACTACATTTCTGGAATCTATAGTTAAATGTTTTATTTCCTTTTCTTTCCACATTTATATTTTGTTTGAAGAGTTTGCAATATTAGACATGTGTTAAAGAGGACTTGTTGAAGTCTGCCCTAACTAGAGGTTTTAAAATGTTGAAAATCCATGGTGAAACGATTAAGAAATTAGAATGTTAATTATTTAAAATTTTAAATATGACTATGATCTATGATATAATCCTACTGCATCTCGTATAGCCTGATGAGATGGCTTAATTGTTATTGAAGAGCCAGCAATATGCATAGTCAAAACGGAAACTAAGAAAATTGACCCATAATTTTTTTTATCACAAGTTGTCTTCTTGATAGAGCTTTCACAAATGTTGTGTACTGATGCTGCATCTTACACTGAACCAATACACACCTCATCCAATGGTGGACGGGTATGTATTGGGGTCGGAGTAAGATGTTGGATGAGTACAAATAACACGTACTTAGACCTTTTCATTGCCAATCGATGTATTTGTTGATATATTTGAACTCACAAGAAAGCTCTCATGCTGTATCAGATTCAGAAACACTTCCAATGGAATACACCACCTATATCATATGATGCATTTCATATGGTAATGTACGACCTCTGGCTACGCCATTTCACGATCAAATACTGATGATATGAAGACTCATCTGTTTTGTATACATCATACAGTTTTAGCAACCCCAAAGAGAAATACTGTAAATATTCATTTTAAAATTTTGTTATATAACAGCTGGTTTTTCAATACTCTTGCACCCTTAACAATTCTTTATTTATTCATTTGCCGTGAGAATCTTGCTTGCGATGAAAATAGTACTAGGCCATGCCTATTAGATCATTGTGCTATATTACATACCCTAACTTAATCTATGTTGAGTTGTGTTTTTCCCACACTAGTTATATTTCAATGGTTTCTGTTTGTAATTGAGGAGTACAATTGAGTTTAGGTTATTGAAAAATTAAATCTAGTATTAGTGTATTGCGCAATTAAATACATTTAGTCATCCATAATATAGTTTCTGCTGACATTGAATGAGCATGCTTGATATTTATCTACACATAACCACAGTTTTGTCATACCATATAAGATTATTTTCACTCTAATTTTATTTTTCACATTTTAATTTCAGCTAATAAGGCCATTTATTAACTGTTTCTTGCTTGCTACATTATTAGGCTTGGTTTGGTAAAGCTTTTTGGAGAGGTGCTTGTGCTTTTAAAAAGCACAAGCACTTCATTTTGGGTTTGGTAAATTAAAAAACCCAAGTGCTTGTGCTTGCAGCTTTTAAAAGTTAGGGGTGCTTTTGAAAGCACCTAACAAGGAGCTTTTCAAAGTTGGCTTGTGCTTTTTTAAATTTAAAAGTCTAATATAACCTCATATGTTAACTAATTTTCAAATTTAATGCTTGCGTTTATGTCTATTATAGTATTTTTAAATTTTAAAGCTATTTTATCAAACGCAATTGTTGTTGCTTGTGTTTATTAAAAGCTATTTTTAATTTGATTTAACAAACATAAATGCTACAACTTTTATAAAGCCATCTTTTAAAAGTTAGCTTTTATAAGCTACTTTTGAAAAGTAAAAGCTTTACCAAACTAAGCCTTAGTGTAACACTAGATTTCAATGGCTTCTGCTACGTTTATTAACGGAAACACGACTATTATCGAACCATACATAGCCAGTCCCAAGCCCGGATAAAGGAGGAGGGTTGTGTTAGGTCTTCGGCAACCAACATAAAAATATAGCCGAACCCCCATGACATAGCCGCAACAGTCTTGTCAACCAATAGTTTCAATAGCTGTACTTACCAAGGTTTTCAGGTTACCAGCATAACTAACAACAGATACAAGCAGAGTCCATCCACAATGTGAGTTCTAGACTGCGGAGGGGCTAAGATATAACAAATGTGATTCACCAATAATCTTTGCAAGAACAAATTCCTCCTTTAAAATGATGAAATCTGTTGGCATCTCTAGCAATAATATCTCTCCCGGTGAGTAAAGAAACGAATTTTATCCAACTGTGACAGTCCCCACAAACTCTAAGATTCTTAAAAATCCTTATACTAGTTTTCCTACTACCAGTCTTCCACAAAGCAAAGGCTATGGCTAATTTTTCACTGTGATAATATAAAGAACTCAACTTCATCTTATCATCGTCCAAATGCTGCAACACAAATCTGGTATCTGGATTATAACCCAGAATTTTAACCTTTTCTACCAATTCATGCAAAGTATAAAAAATCTCGTGAGCTCTTGGGTGAGAAAAATCTCCAGCCATAAAAGTGTGAACCTCTCTATCTACATCAACCCAACTCATAGCAGGACTTTTCTTCAATTTCAAATCTCTTATTTTGCTTTTCATCTCAACTACCTGGTTCCATTTTCCAGCTGAAGCATAAAGATTCGTCAGGAGGACATGAGTTCCCCCATCCCCAGGAGCAAGCTCATGGATTTTTTTAATAATCTTTTCAGCCATCTCTACCTCGCCGTGAATCCTACAAGCGTTTAGCAGTGTCCTCCACAGTACCACATCTGGATTTCTCACTTCCTCTATCAACTTTGCAGCTTCTTCAACTCTCTTAGATCGTCCTAGCAAGTCAATCATGCCAGCAAAATGGTCTTTCGTCAACTCAATATTGTGGTTGTTCCTAATGGAGGAAAATATTTGACATCCTTCTTCAACTAACCCTGCATTTTTGCATGCCAAGAGAATGCTCGTATATGTCATACCATTAGGCTCATGTCCCAACTTTTTAATTCTTTCAAATAGCTGAAGTGCTTCTTGGCCAAATCCATTTTGAGAATAAGCATAGATCATTGAGTTGATAGATACTAAATCTAACTCCATCAACACCTCAAAAACAGACCTAGCCTTATCTATATATCCACATTTTCCATACAAATTAATCAGTGCAGCACCGACATACTTATTTCCTCCCACTCCTGTTTTCAGAGTTATGGCATGAACTTGTTCCCCTACTTCAAGCATTGCAAGGCTTGAACATGCCTGAAGAATACTAGATAACGTGAAAGGATTTGGATTCATCGAACAGCGCATCATCTCCCTGAATACTGAGACAGCAACCTCCTCCCTCCCATTTTGCACAAGACCCACTATAAAAGATGTCCAAGTTACCTGACTTGCATAAGCAAGATGATTAAAAACCTTCATAGAATCCTCAACCATGCCACATTTCGAATACATGGTAAGGAGTGAAGTCTGAGAAGCAACAACAGATTCCAGACCAGATTTAACAAGAAGACTATGAATCAACTGACCATTAACCAAATCCCCAAGATTACCACAACTTATCAATACACTAGCAAGAGTATATTCATTAGCCTTGACTCCCCTGTCAACCATGTCCTCAAAAACCTCCAAGGCCTCGCTATAAAAACCATGTTGAGAATAGCCTACAATCAATGCAGTGCATAAGACAACATCTTTATCTAAAACACGCTGAAAGACTAAACCGGCATCCCTTATTCTACCAAACTTGGCATACATATCGACTATAGCACTAGCAACAAACCCATCCAAGACCTCCAAACCCAAAACCACAGCCAACCCATGAGCCCTTTGGCCATGGCTCAAAACACCCATCTCTGCAAAGGCCTTCAAGATAGCAGAGAAAGTGTAAGCATCTGGCAGAGCACCCTCAACAAGCATGTTACCAAAGAGGTCAAGGGCTTCTCTGCTCCTGCCATGATTGATATGAGAAGAGATCATGGAATTCCAAGTCACTATGTGTCTGTTGGGCATTTCGTCGAACAGCTTGCGTGCATCATCAAGGCTGCCGCACTTAATGTAGCCATGAATAAGCTTGTGGCCACCAAAAGATAAGTACGAGGCACAGGATTTGATGACGTGGCTGTGAAGTGCTCTGAGGATTGTTAAGGATTTTGTGTGCGCGCATTGTGCAATCAGAGAATAATAAAAGTTCATATTTTCATGCTATACTTCATTATTTTGTTTTTTAGCAGAACATGCTATGAGTGAGGGTAAAGAAACGAAAAAGCCCAAAGTATTTTGTAGTTCAGTTCTCTACTCTTTGGAAATGAATCCTTCTAATTTTTTTCAATTCTGTATGATTTCTCATTATACACTTTTTAAGTAAGATTAAGAAAAAATATAAACAGATATTAAATAATAAAAAATTATACTTGACAAAATTGAGAGAATCCATTTCCTTTTTGTTTTATGTATCCTGTTACTGCTGTGATAGTTTATATTGAGTTAAGGCCACTTTGGTTTTTATGCATATATGCATGAATTACTTCGTTCATTTATGTTTTTAATTATTCAAAATAACAAAATAGTTTTTCTTTCATTGAACAGAAAATATTGTATCCTTGTCTCTTTTTTATCAGTAAAAATGGGCATCCAATTTTGTAAATAAAAAGAAAAGAAGATAAAGTTAAATTCTTATTGATAAGTCCTGGAGAAACATAATTTAATTAACAATGTTACAGACTTACAGTACCTAGCTTCCTCCACCTCTTAAAAAATTACACAAAAAAAGGAAAACAGAGGGAAAGGAGGGACAGAAAAATCACTAAATCAGAACAAGATCTGCGTTTCTAGTCTAAGGAGGTAAGCATCATTATCTTTTAAGAAAAGAGTGAATAAGAATAACCATTCCATCATATTCACAAGGTGAAGTTGGTCGTGTGATATTTTTCCTTCTTATGTTCTTTTTTTTTCTTTTTCTGGTTGTATATACACCACTTTATGGCACCTCTCTAAAGGGAAGCACCTGAGAAGTAAATGCATCTTTTTGCATCAGCTGATTTGAAACACTAAACACTATCTATCATTCTGGTCCTCTTTGCCCAGTTTGAATGAATGCCTGAAGTAAGCTCTGCGCCGCAAAGGTTTGATCCGGTGTCCCAGATATTACAACCCTGCCACCACTTTTACCAGCGCAAGGATCGTAAACTTGAACATCTGCCCCTGAAATCTGTTTTGAAAATATTAGGCGCCTGAGTACCAGCTTTGTTATAGGTAAAAAAAGTTATGATTGACCATGTCTTTCTAAAAGGAAAAACCACACACCTGTTTGATTCGATCCAAATTACCACCATCTTCGCCATAAACAGAACCAAAGACATGCTCAGAAACTACAATCTCCACGGTTGTGTTTGTCACGGTAGCAAGCAAGTTTGCTCTGCCAGATGATTTAATTCAGCAAAAGATGTGAGAGAAATATCAGAAGCCTGGTGCTATCTTAACAAAATAAGATATTTGTCTATCCATCAACATCAAATAATTAGGAACCAAAATCCTACATGTCAGAGACTTGTGGTATACCAGCTTAAGGTCTACTCTTTATTTTAATGCAAACTAAATTTTAAAAGATCAATTATATAGTCCATTTTACTACATTATTGATGATGTGCATATCTGCTTTGTATTCATCTTTTTTTATATAAAACTGATCATTAAATTTAAAGATAACTAACAAAAGCAACAGCTCTCTAATACTAAATTTTAGGCAATGAAATACACTTTTAAAGCATAGTGGAGTATAAGCAAGAAAATAGAGAAGGGTAAAGAACAAGACCGGAATAAACTTGTATTCTAAACTGCATTATACTGACCTCCCGCTTAAATCTGAATGTACCTCTCCATTTTTTGAGATTGTTTCAGCATGCACTGCAACATTCTGCACATATAAATACTCCTAAATGAGCCTTGGATCAACGAGAAAAATCTTGTATTGGAAACTTAGTTAATACAAGAGGTAAAGAGTACCTTTTGCAGAAACCTCCCAGAAGGGAAAGATCTTCCGTGGCCAAAATGATTACCCCTTGGAGGATCCTTGTTCGGTTTCCAACTGGATTTCATTCTTGATTCAGCAGGCACCTCGTTGGGTGAAAAATTATCCCTGATTATACAAGTGACTTTATATAGAGCATTTTGTACACATCTGTACGCACCAGTAATCTGCATGAAATCTCTCTCTCTAATCACAATCTTGTCATCTTGACTAGAAACATTAACAAACGAGAGCCAAAACAAGAAACTTGAGAGTCATAATGGTTCGGTGATGCAGCAAAATACGATATTTATGATCATCCCTGACCTATATTGGTTATAAGAATGATATTGTACACCAATCTCTAGGCAGATAGAATAAGTACAAGGAATATACTGTTTAAGTATACTTACAAGGCACATAACGGTTCTTGGAAAAAACTAACAGGATTTTTGGGGTATAGCACATTCCATTTTTATTTTACTAGAGCATGTTTACATAATCACATCACAACTTGTATTTATCATGAAACAATATCAGCCTATGGCAATACAGGATAACAACTTCATAGTTAGAGAACCACACTGTGCTAGGAAAAAGGCATAATCCCTTTAGATACTTCTCGAAACAATGTTCAATATACAAAAGTAACTTTACCTGCAATACAACATCATTATCTGTAGCAGTAGGAACTGACTCTCCATACAAAATTTGTATATCAGCACCAGTTAATTCTTTCAACTCTGAAATTACTTGACTTTCATTGCCACTCAAACAACTAACTGAACTTGATGTAATTAAAAGCCTCACAGTTACAGGTGACTCCATACTTGAGATGGAGAGAAAGCCCTTTTCAATGTGATCTTCAATAATTCTAGCAAAGACAAGAAAAACAGCATCTTGGGAAGGAGAATAACATGATTCAAGGTTCTGGAAAAACAAAAGTAAAGTCCAAATTAGCTACAAAAATTATGGCAAGTAACGTGTTTTCATGCAAATCTATAAAAATTCATGTTTATCTCTCCGTGCAAGATACATACAGATAACGAGCCCTGTAAATACCAATAGCATGGGTTATTAGTGGCACAGTGCAACTTTCTCATATGACTAACCTCTATAGCAGAAATGGTGACAATGCGTTCAGCAAACTCGCTTAAAGGAGCTGCAAAGATAATAGATGCACCTGTTTTGCTTTCTAGATTTCTGACTATAGCCCCTTTTTTGCCAATCACACTCCCGGCTACATTATTAGAGCAAAGCAGTCTGAACACAATTTCACGTTCGGTAACTTTTGTCTCATGGCTGGAAGCTCCATTAGACTTTGTTGTCCGTTTTGATGCATCGTAAGAGTCATAAATAGATAAACCTTCCATGGAGAGTAACCATGAATTAAGATGAGGGAAAAGGTCAGCATTCGGATCAAGAGACAATGTATCAGAAGAGCTAACAGTGGATGTGGCCACAGGTTGTGAAACTTTGTTCAATGGGGGACAATCTTGAAGACAGTAAGATACAGAAATCAGTGCTTTCTTTACAGCCAAAATCCCACCAGTTATCTGCCAATCAAACAAGTTCCCAAAAACAAGAAATAATTAAACAATCCTCCTCTAGGTACACTTATTAGTGAAATGTAGTCATTCATTTCAACACCAAATAACGTTATTCCGGAAAATATAAATTATTAAAAATAAATCACAAGCACAGAAGTGACTGAACTAGGTTTCAGTTTTCCATTTTGGCAACTTTTAATGTCTTAATCCTCACAAGGAACAGCACATATACTCTTACCAGTTAACATATCAAATGAGATGAAGAAGCAGAAAACACCAAAAGAGCTTTGCCGATATCAGAAGAGAAATAAAGTGATAATTGTCAATTTCACTGCTATAAATTCAGTATTGACATTTGGCAAGGTGAAAGATGAGATCCAATCTGTTCTCAATACTTAGACAGCTGGACATTCTAATTTTAGCAGATGGTGTCACATGCACACAATCTCTGAATCTCACGTTATAATTCCACTTATACTATCACATACACACTTTCATATGACTTCCATTCCAAATTAGGCAACAAAAAAAAATGGAAGATGCAAGCTACCTGAGAAACAAAATCTACCTAGACGTTGACCATTAACAGGAAATTTGAAATCTAAAACCCAACTGCCACCGCCACTCTTATCTATTTCACATCAACTAAGGTTCATTAACACCAAACAAAAGTTAGAAGCTTTATTTAAATTTCTAGATAACCCAATTGGAAAAAAAAAAAAAAAAGAACTCACCAGAAGTAACTCCTCATCTTTATCAGCACACTGTGGAGAGGGACAAACCCTAATCTTGGCACCACTATTGTTCCTAATTGTGCTTATGTTCTTTCCTCCTTTTCCAACGACCGCACCAATCTGAGAAGTGTGAGCCAGCAACTTGCACGTAACTTCTCCATTCACAACCCTATTGGGGTTGTTGAACCCTTTCTCCACTTCGAGCTCACAAATCCTCTCGAAAACTCTAAGAACAGCTTCTTGGGCGCTCGAAACATCGACCAAATCGACGTCCCCATCGGACAAGGCGACACCTTTCCGGGGTAAAACCGGCCCAATTACCAGTATGACCCGGTCGTCGGTGCCGGAGACTGAGTCCTCGCAGTGGATTTTGCAACCGGTGTCTCGTCGGAGCTGCGACACGATTGAACCGGAGCTCCCGATCAGGCCGCCAACGGTTGACGCGTGGCACACCAACCGGAATGCGATCTGCCCCTGGAGAACCTTGAAGACCGGCCGCTTGGTCCGGTTGTTCCGTTTCAGCTGCGCGTATTGGTGGTGGTGGTGGTTGTAGTCGGGTTCGACGGCGGCGGAAGCGGAGGTTGAGTCTTGCATTGCGTGGTGAAGCGTGATAAATCGGGTCGGGTTGTTGAGATCAACGACGGGCTTGATCTGGAATGAAGTAAAAGGTGCGAAAGGTTGTGGCTTTCATGGCGGGGAAGTAAAGGGGGGATTCGCGGGGTAAGTGGTGTGAGAATAATGGGGATTTTTCATTTTAGAGAGAGAAAATGAGTTCAGTGTGAGTAGCAGTAATGTGGAAGGAACGAGGAAATGCGGTTTTTTGTGGGTCGAAGGGGCGTGGACCGCTGTTTTTGTTCGTTTGTTTTGGTCCTTCGGCCTTTTTATTTGTTGAAAATTGAAATTGAGGTGAGGTTGTTTAATTTGTTATTCATGTTTTTTTCATGTGTTATCTTGGGACTTTATTTTTTTGTATATTGAAAAAATATTTGTGTAATACTCAATCATTGAATTTTATAATATTTTTTAAAATTGTGGGAATAGAATAATATGCCTCTTTATGTTGTCTTGTTTTTACAATTTTAAAAATCATCATAAAATTCAATGATTGAGTATTACACCAACATTTTTTCAATATACAAGAATAAGAGTCAAAGGTTGTGAGAATTTCTGGATTTTCGGTGCTATGATATGTCTATATCCAATTATCCATCCATAAATAACTATCCTTTCTTCTAAAAAATAGTAGTCAATTCAAATGAAAGCTCTCTTTTTGCAAAGTTAATTCATATGTTTTTTTTCATGATATAACTAATACGTGAGAGGCATATAAATTGGGATTCTTTCTGTTTCTTTTTTATTTTTTAGAAAAATGTTAGAGGACTAGTAATTAATCAGTAATATTTGCTAGACTTAAAAAGTTGGATTGATAACTAAAAATATTAATAAAAAATAATAAATTCTATTAGTTTTTAAATTTTTTATTTATTTAAAATACAAAAATAAAATTCTTTTATAAAAAGAGATTTAGAAATTTCTAATTATAATGAATGCATAAAAAACTGTATTCTATACTTTTTTTATTTTATTTTTTGTTTTAACAAATATTCTTAAGAGAATATTATATATTATCAATGAGATTTAACAATAATTATAAATTTTATATTATGTTTTTTAATTGTTATGTTGATTATCTTTCATATATCCATTGATTATATACAAAATGTTTCATTTATAAAGCACATGAGTACATGATTTAGAGTCCCTATCTTTGTATTATATACAAAATATTATATTTCTTTTTTTTGTATTTATTGTATTATATAAAAAATTATTGATAAAAATACGATTTGATACACATTAAAATATCCAACAATATATTTTTTTTTTTTTTATAAAATCAACAATATTGAGAATTTTACTTTGATTTTACAGATTTTAATCTTTTTATGAAAACCTTTGTTACTTATTTATTTTAAAAAATGTTTATTTAAAAAATTAAACACACATAATTTAATATAATATTTCTTAAAATTTAATGTAATTAAGGAGGCAAGTAAAAATAATAGAGTTAATAATCATTTTCGTCACTGAAACATACTTCGATCTCCATTTTCATCTTCGAATTTCCAACATTTGGTATTCAAATTTCAAACACACTCTCTTTCTAATCTTTATGTTAATAATCCTCACAGTACAATTAATTAATTAATCAATTTCTTCTCGTTGTTTTGTAATGATCTGTGAAGTTTAAGTTTGCTGAATTCTCCGGCCAGTCTTCCATGCAGCCATGTCTTCTGCAAGTAAGTATCCTTCGTCTTGTTATTCGCTATACAAAGTCCGAAACAAAGCATTCTTATGTCTTCGTAATTCAATTTTGGTGGTTTCAGCTTTTGTATCGTCAACTTTTTGGAATAGTATTCTGATTGCCCTGTCTGTAAAATACCCTTCTTCCCTCGAGGTACCCCTCCTCCTCTTACCCCCCTTTCTCTATCTTAAAGGTTCTCTATGTAATTTTGGCTATTTTGTATGAAGAGATTCGCCCTAGTCCTCGTTTGCTCAACTTGGTGAACATTTACAAAGGAATGGAACGCTCTTCCAGTATGAACTTATTCCTCACCCAGAATTCGCACTACTCTAAGTTTTCAGGTTAGCTGTTCCCACCTGTTTTTATCCATGTATAGCTTCACCCACTTCCAAATTATTATGGCTTGTATTCAAGTTTTGCGTTATGCACTATTTTATTGATGGAAAAGTATAGGTAAACAATGAAAATATTAAACAATGTAAACAATAGATATATCGGATGTTTATTTTACTAGTGTACGGATGGTTATTTTAATATTAAAATTTGGAGGGTTAATTTGGAGATGTAGTGTGTTTTTATTTGATTGGTGATTGTTCATATTGTTCAACAAAGTCATTGTCCCCCTAGCATTTCCCTTTATTGATTGATTTGGTGTGTTGTAATAAGCATATGCCTGTATGGGTTTATAGGTTTAAGTTCTAGCTTTGTTTAAAATATAGGAATGTGATGTCATGTATGGATTATACTATGCATTTATGTCCTCCTTTTTATACTTTATTGACATTTATTTACCTGGCAGATGAAGAAACGCAATGTCAAGTTGATGCTGACTGTGGTAAAGAGGATGCTTATGATGAGAAGAGTTCCGATACCTCCATGTCGGAGGGATCAGAATCGCAACCTGCTACAACAACTGCAGTAGAAACTAGCTCCTCAAGACCTATTACGAGACCACGTGGAAGACCTCCGAAACGTCAAGCGTACGAAGGTCGCGGGCGGCCTAGGAAGTGGCCGCATGCCAAGGATGAAAGCGTTAGGGTTCCGCCTCTTGTCGTCCCAGGTGCCGTAGGCGGTGGTTCTGAAATTTCCGGTAGTCCACTAAGGTAGGAGGAGTTCTGATTTTTGCTGGTTTTTTCCAATTTCTGGTTTTCTGGTAATCTAAATCTTTGATGTTTCTAGTTTAGAGTTTCTGATTTTCTAGTTCAGTAATAATGTTTGCTTCTTGTCTGATTATACTGAAATTATATAGTTTGTGTGTGATTGACTTGGTTATGAGTAATTGACTTGATTAAGAACTTAATTAAAAAGCTATTGTTAGATATTTTTCTTTCAACAATTGCCACATTGTTCCTCAATTAAGCCATTTTTGAAATCTTGTGGCTAATTTTAGTGTAAATATAGTATTTTTTGTTTCAGAAATCTCCATAAAATTCAGCCACAAATAATTAAAAATTTTAGTAGTGGAAGAAGAAAGTTTATTGCGGTGAAGTTTGCTAATAATGCACAGATGGAGAAGATTTTTTAAGATTTGAAAGATTTTCTGAAGAGTAATTATGTGTGATCCATTCTCAATTAGAATAAGTGATTCTTGTTAACGATTCTTGTTGAACTTATTAGGTGAAATGTCGTAATTCACAAGTTATTATTAGATTCTGACTTTTCAAATTATTGCTTCATAAATTTTCAAGTTAATATTAGATACTGAATTTTCAAGTTAATATTTGATGAGTTCAATATGCCAAATTCATAGTTTTCTACCATCTATGTTATTAGCATGTTGTTATTCCCATCTATATTAATGCTTTGTATGGAATTATGACAATATACCGTTTTAGTTGTTTTGAAAACCTTGTTGAATCAGATTTTACAGTTGTTTTATTTGTAATTAAGTAAAGAATAGAAGAATTTTTCAAAACAGCCAATCTAATTTCAAGAATTCAATGTTAATAAACTAGCCAATCTAATTCATTCATATACTTGCTTTTCCAACATGTTCACAAATACAAAAAAATACTCCTACTACAATTTAAAACCCAACACTATAACTTAATTTGTAATTCCTTTTACTTCCAAGAGTTTTTGTGATGCATAAGCTATGTATCCACTAGCTTTTTCACTTGTATAACATTAGCTTCCTTGGCTTTCTCACTGGTGTGCTCAATGAAGTTTAGATGTCTCGGAATAGATGATAGCATATGTAGTAGATCTGTTCAGCAAAAGAGATGAAATAAATTTAACTTCAATTCTAATCCACAACAGCTTGAAGTTTGATTGTAGGATTTCAGCAAAAGAGAATACAAAAGTATAATAGTTAAACAGAACAGAAGTAAAAAAAATATAATGTGCATAAAGAGTTTAGATATTTTAGTAAATATCACTCAATCACAATGGACTTTTTTACAGCTTCACCCCTGTTACAACAAAGAAACCAAAGAAGGACTGCATAATTAGCAATTGAAGGATAAAAATAGTGTATGCATAATTAAGCTACTTCATTTTTTAGTTTTAATATTCAAATGCCATATTGTGTTTTGCATGTTAGGTTAAAATTAACACTTAATTATTCTATAGCTGTTAAAATTAGCATTCAACAATATAGAAAAAATAATAATAAACAAATCGTAGATAAAACATACAGCAATTCAGTATCATGTTTGTTGGTCCAGAGATTGATACTAAAATTTCAGTTTCTATCTCCAAATTTTTAGTATTTCAATACCTCCAAAAAGTGGGGACACATGGGATTGAAATTTTTAGAGACGAGGACTGAAATTTTAATAATATTTTATACTTAAAATACCCACATTTCAATTAATTAATTCCAATTTTACCCTTTGTACAAATTAAATTAGAACTTCATTCTTATTTCAGTTTCTGTCTCTCACTTTACACCAAACACAATACTAAGACTTATTTTAGTCTCTATCTCTTAGTTTTTGTCTCTCAATCTCTGTTAGAGACTGAAATAAGTTTCAGTATTGTATTTGGTGTAAAGTGAGACAAAGAGACTGAAATAAGAATGAAGCTCTAATTTAATTTGTACAAAGGATAAAGTTGGAATTAATTAATTGAAATGAGAGTATTTTAGGTATAAAATGTTATTTCAATCTTTGTCTCCAAAAATTTCAGTCCCCCGTGTTCCTACTTTTTGGAGGTACTGAAATTTTAGAAATAGAGATTAAAATTTTAATTTCAGTCTCTAAACTAACAAATACGATACTGAATCATAATCTCTCAATCTCCATTTCAATACCTCAAAACAAATGCTCAATGCTTTGCGATGAATTAATTAACTGAGATGTAGCATATAACATATACACATGATCATGTTGACATCAAGGATGAGAAAGGAAATACATGGCATGATAAAGGTCATATGAAGATACATGATGAGTAAAATATGCCTTAACAAATTTTTATTCCGTGAATAAGCTAAAATTAGGGCAAATTATCTAAATAAAATGTTTGGATTTTATTAGAATGTAACTTTTGAACATTGTAGACAGAAATGTAATTTTTATATTTTTATGAAACCGCGAAAGGGTATAGTGAATTTTGGATTGAACATAGACTGCTACAGCGTGTAGCAATTTATGTTGAGATGCGTGTGAGGAGAAACCGCTACACTCATATAGCAGTTTCTGAACGAATTAAATAATGAAAAAATTGCGGCACTCCTATAACGGTTTCTTCACAAATGACACATTACAAAAACTGTAGTACCTCTATAGCGATTTATATATGCCCATAAATTTGTCGGACCCAGTAGCGGATTCTTCACTTCAATTAAAACCAAAAGTTTTAGAGAGAGAAGTTGTTTGTTTAGAGAGAGAGAGTTGTGGATTGAGAGTATGGGTGTTCATGGGTTAGGTAAAATCGGGTTTGATGTGACTCAAATTCGACCCGAAATATATACCGGACCTATTTGTTAGACCCGAATCCAACTATAGACCCGATGAAACCTACACACTTTCGGGTCACGATTATACCGGGTAAAAATTGGGTGAAAACCGAGCCGTTAACATTACTTACTTTCTTGTAAGCTAGCATGTGAAAATATTCAAATTTCCAAGACTCCAACCATTATTTGACATGGTAAAATTCACTTAGAAAAATATAACAAGAACCAACAATTTCCTAAAATTAAAGCATAACCACAATCAATACTAATATTGTCTAATAACACCAAATATTTAAATCAATACAAATAACACAATATTATGCATTAGTCTAAAATCTTATGCATTTTAAACATAAAACATTAACTTATAGTCTTATAATGACTAATAATACAAAATATTAAGGTTTAGAATACTTAAATTCTACATAAGAATAGCCATCATCCATCACTAATAACACAAAATATTAATTGTGTATGATGACCGGCCCACCGGGTCGAGTTCGGGTGACCCGAGCTATGGTCCGGACCCGACCCGAAATAATGACCGGGTCTATTTTTGAGACCCTTATCCGACCCTGAACGCAGTGAAATCACACCAAATTAGCCCCTAAAAAATTCGGAGCCGGACTATGAACACCCCTAATTGAGAGAAAGAGGAAAAGGTTTGGAGAGGATTTGACCACTTGAAATCCCTAAGGCGCCATTTTCAAGTGGGACCATGGCGGACGAAGGCAGCTTGTATCGACTCAACGATGTTGCTCACATTGTCGGTGGCATTCATGAAGAGGTAAGTTTTTTTTTTAGTTGTTAAATTTTATAACATAATATATAATATTTAGGATGCAGAAATTAAAATACAGAATTTAAGATTTGTAACTTAGTATTTAAAATTTAAGATTTAAAATTAAGGATACAGTGTTTAAGATTTATTTTAAATGTTGAATGTTTATCCTTTAGTAATTGAGATTTAGAATTCAAATTTTAAATATAGTGTTTAAGGTTTGTAGGTTCAACTTTTAAATATAGTATTTAAAAATTAAGATTTAAAATTTAAAATTGTGAAATTTTAAAATTAGAAATTTTGTAGTTTATCATTTGAAATATAAGACTTAAATTTTAGAAATAGAATAAGGTTCGTAGTTTATTATTTGAAATTTAAGATTTAAGTCTTAAATTTTAAATTTTAAAATCTAGGACTCATAAATTTAAAAATTGGCAATTTTAACTTGTTTTAAAGTATATTAAGATTTGTTTCAAAATTTTATGTAAAAATTTATACGCATTATTTCTCTATTTTAATAAAACTAACTTGAAAATAATGTTAAGAGAACTATATCTAAACGATTAGTTAAGTCGTAGTTTTTTTTATTAGATTATAAATTATGGTTTAGATTTGTAAGTATTAGAATTTAATTTGGGTGTGGTTATTTTTCTCACATCATGCATCCAAGTAGGTGTATTTATAGCTAGACTTTAAATTTTTTTCAATTTTTTTTTTACTATTAAGTATTAAATAATATAAATTACCAAAAAATATATATAATTTCTAAGATATAGAAAAATTATAATTTTTAAATTAACAAACATTAAAGTTTGTATAATTATAAACGTGTAATAAACATAATCATAAACTAAGTTTTTGAAACAAAATAATAAAACCAATATTGTCCAGAGTAAAATAAATATTATCCAAAATATATAATTAAACATCTATAAGTTTAGAATACAATCAATCAAACGTAAAACATAATCCAAAACACTAAATTAGAACATCTTCAAACAAATCCTAAGCCCACCGGGGAATCCCACCAAAGTTCACGGTTTAAGCAGTGCGGGTTAGGCGGGCTTTTGATGTGTGACTATTTCAATTTTTCATCCCGACCCGCTTTGTTGGCGGGTTACGCAGGCCGGTCCGGCAAGTTTAGGCTTGTTTGCTACCCCTATTTACGGGAGTGGATCTTCTCCGGTGGAAAAAAAAACTGGATGATGTCCAGTGTTTAATCTAACCCTTCATTGCTTTCTCTCTCCTATTTAATTTTGGTCCCACTTAGAGAATTAAAAGTGAAAGATCACACTTTATTCTCTCAAGTATTTTTTTTCACTAGAGAGGATCCATTTTCCCTATTTACAGTGTTAAGAGATAACAGAATATGCCTTTGCATAAAAGGATCATACCTTATTTGGAGAGAGATGGATTGTACCACTTAACTAGGCTGAACGCGTGTTGATTCTGGTTGGATGAGCTCTAATCAGCACATTCATTGAGAGGTGGCGTCCTGAGATGCAACATTTCATATGTTGTTTGGAGAGTGCACCATCACGTTGCAGGATGTGGCATCTCAGCTGGGGTTGTCCGTCAATAGAAAGGTTGTATCTAGGTGCCTCATAGACTTCGACCAGTTGATAGATGGTGGCAGACCATCTTGGGAGTGGTTTCATGAGTTATTCGGTGAGTTTTCACTGCCGGATAAGGTAAAACAGTTCATAGTCCACTTCACATGGTTCCATAAGAGGTTCAGGGTGCTACTAGACTACTAGCAGATGCGAGTGAGGATACTGTATACATATACACACATGCATACATTATGATGCTGCTATCCACTCAGCTGTTTGGTGACTAGAGTGCAAATTGAGTACATATTCGGTGGTTGCCATTTGTGGTGAGACTTTATGAGATGGGTACTTATAACTAAAGTTCAGCTGTGTTGGCATGGCTATATCGATGCATGTGTCGGGTGGCCAATAGAAATGTCACGAACTTGGCAGGCCCTTACAGCTATTATAGTTTTGGATCTTCTGGCGGTTTCCCACTCTCAGGCCGCATGGAGGATGTTGAGAAATGTGAAGGATGTTGCTGTGTCCCGGAACTTGATGGCCCCTGATTTGTAGGTGGGTTCCTCATAGTTTCCTTGTCACTGTCACCCATGATGTGAGCAGGCTCTTCGTTCGAATCATCATTTTGCATCGCATTTTTAACTCGATTCGGTTCACCTTCACCTGAAATATTCGGAATCTTACGGGGTGACCTAGCTATCCCAACTAGAACAAATGGAGGATCAACCAACTGATAAGTAGGTGCAACGACAGACATCGAAGAAAAAACACCCCATCGTAATTTTAACGCTGTGCCTTTTTTTTTTTCCAGAGTAATGGACTAGAACTAAAAAACTCTTCTTGCTATCAATTTGTGAATTTGTGAAAATGACAATCTACTACTATACCATTGCCTCTTTCTTGGTATGTATAGGCATTTCTAACGAAAAAGAAACCGCTATAACCTCAAACGATTTTTCAGGTGTGCCATTTGTGAAGAAACCACTGTAAGAGTGTCGCTGTTTTTTCATTGTTCAGTTTGTTCAGAAACTGCTATAGGGGTGTAACGATTTTTCCTCACATGCATCTCAACGTAGCAACTTTTTTACGTTCAATCAATTCGGAATCTACTGTATTCTCTTGTGGTTTCCATAAAAATATAAAAGTTGTATTTCCATATGCAATAATTAAAAGTTGTATTATGATAATATTAGTTTTTACACATTTTATTTAGATAACTTGCCTTTAAAATTAAATAGATTAATTTATTATATTACGTTATTTTTATAAAAAATAAACTAGTAAAATTACAAATTACAAATAAACTCATAAAAAATTTATATTTTAGATAAATTGATTTTTAAAAAATAATAAAATTTTTTAAAATAATAAATATAAATAAATTATTTTAAATTAAGATATTTTATTTTAATCAGCAAAATTAATTTAAAAATAGTATATTTATATTTATCTAAAAAATTTTATCAATATATTTTTTTTAAAAATTAATCAGTCGGAAACCTAAATGATTAGGAATTTATTTATCATTTACTAGAAAATAAAACTGGATAAATATTTGCTTATTACCGCAGCTGGCCGAAGGATAGCGGGAAATGAGGTGGATGAATTGCTATCACTTGCTACGCGCCGCCAGGCCATGGGCAAGCATGAACCCCGTTACTTATAACTCTCATGACTCCACCCACCCCAACTAAGCACACAAGCCTGAAAGCCTCTGTGTGTTCGCTTTCATGGCTTGTAAATGAGAAAGCCCACGCTCCTTTTCCTCACCCTCCTCCACCGCCACCACCTTAAACCCTTCTCTTCAGCCGCTCCTCTTCCCCAACAACCCTACCCTGATCACCACCACTCGGATCTCCCTTCCAAGCTCTTCCCCATCCTCTCCAACCCAAAATGGCGAAAACACCCTTCTTTTAAAACCCTAATCCGTCACCTCACCTCATCCACTCTCTCCTCCCTCTTCTCCCTCGACCTCCATCCACTCACCGCCCTCAACTTCTTCCGATGGATCCTCAAAAACCACCGCGCTTTCGTCCCCACTCCCCATTCCTACCATGCTCTCCTTCTCATCCTCGTCCGTAACCGCCACCTCCAAGCCGCCGAGAATGTCCGCAACTCCATGATCAAGACCTGCTCTTCGCCACACGACGCAAGGTTCGTCCTCAACTCTCTTCGCCAATTACACAATTATGCAACTGGTGATGGGAATTCAGGGTTTAGGCTCTCTGTTACTTCCTATAATAGGCTCCTTATGTGCTTGTCGCGTTTCGCTATGATCGATGAAATGAATGGTTTGTGTAGCGAAATGATTTTCGACAATGATGAGGTTTTGCCTAATTTGATTACATTCAATACTATGCTGAATGCGTATTGCAAATTGGGGAACATGATTTTGGGGGAAATATGGTTTTCTAGGCTGTTAAGAGGTGGCTTTGTTCCTGATTCATTTACATATACTTCATTGATATTGGGTTACTGTGAAAATAGAGACGTGGAGAAGGCTTATAGGGTGTTTAGGCTTATGCCGAATATGGGGTGCCGGAGGGATGAGGTCTCGTATACTACTATGATACACGGTCTTTGTGAAGCTGGGCGACTTGATGAAGCTCTCATGTTGTTCGCACAAATGAAGGAGGAGCATTGCGTTCCCACAGTTCGGACTTATACTGTGCTCATTGGTGCTTTATTTGAGTCTGGTAAGGAACCGGAAGCGCTGCATCTATTTGAGGAGATGGTAAACAGAGGTTGCGAGCCAAATGTTTATACCTACACTGTGTTGATTGACTACTTCTGTAAGGGAGGCAGAATGGATGAGGCGATGACAAGATTGAATGAAATGCTCGAGAAAAGGTTGGCGCCCACTGTTGTGCCTTACAATGCCTTGATTGCTGGGTATTGTCTATGGGGAATGATGGAGGAAGCAATGGGTATTCTGCGTCTTATGGAGTCAAATAAAGTTCGTCCAAATGCTCGGACATTTAATGAACTGATTTGTGGATATTGCAGGAGCAAAAGCATGGACAGGGCAATGGGACTACTTAATAAAATGGTTGCAACTAAGCTGTCACCTAACCTCATTACATATAACACATTAATTTATGGGCTGTGTAAAGCAGGTATAGTGGATAGTGCCAGTCGGTTGATTCACTTGATGGTCAAGGATGGCTTAAGCCCTGATCATCGGACTTTGAGTGCGTATATAGACTGTCTCTGTAGAATGGGTAGAGTTGAAGCAGCTCATCAGGTTTTTGAGTCCATGAGGGAAAAACATATTGAAGCAAATGAACATATATATACAGTCTTGATTGATGGGTACTGCAAAGCTGGTAAAATTGAAGATGCCCATTTGTTGTTCAAAGATATGCTTGCTGAGGAATGCTTGCCCAATTCAATCACTTTCAATGCATTGATAGATGGGTTGCGGAAGGATGGAAAAATGCAAGATGCATTGTCATTGGTGGAAGAAATGGTAAACCACGACACAAAGCCCACTGTTTACACCTATACAATGCTAATTGAGGAAATGTTGAAGGAAGGAAACTTTGATCGAGCTAATAGAACTCTTGCCCAAATGATCTCTTCTGGATGTCAACCTAATGTGGTCACGTACACAGCATTCATTAAGTCACTTTGCAGTCAAGGAAGATTACAGGATGCTGAGGATATGGTGGTCAAGATTAAAACCGAAGGCATATTGCTAGACTCCTTTGTCTATGATTTATTAATTAATGCATACGGATGTATGGGACAACTAGACAGTGCCTTTGATGTTCTCAAGCGCATGTTTGCTGATGGTTGTGAGCCTTCTCGTCAAACCTATTCCATCCTAATGAAGTATCTACTAAATGATAAACATAAGAAGGAAGGCAAGAATGTTGTGGGAGTTGATTTAAGTTCAATCAATATCTCAAATGATAATGCAGATTTGTGGAAAATAGTCGATTTTGAAATTATAAATGTACTCTTTGAGAAAATGGTTCAATATGGTTGTGTACCCAATGTAAACACATACAGCAAGCTTATCAAAGGACTCTGCAAAGTAGAAAGCTTTGATTTAGCCTTTAGATTGTTAAATCATATGACGGAAAGAGGAATCTCTCCCTCCGAGAATATTCATAACTCACTTCTAAGTGGTTACTGCAAGTTGGGAAAGTATGAGGAAGCAGTGAGATTGCTAGATTCTATGATGGAGAGTAGCCATTTAGCACATCTGCAATCTTGTAAGCTTCTCATTTGTGGGCTTGTTGAACAAGGAAACAGTGATAAGGCTGAGGCAGTTTTTACTAGTTTGATACGCTGTGGGTATTACAATGATGAAGTGGCTTGGAAAGTTCTAATTGATGGTTTAATCAAGAGGGGATCTGTTGATCAAAGCTCTAAATTGCTGAACATCATGCTGAAGAATGGATGCCGCTTACATCCCGAGACATACTCTATGTCAACGCTGGAACAAAATGAAGAGTAATTCTGTAATGCATGATTGAAGATTTGGGTTCGTGGCTTCCTGTTGAACTTCTAGTTGAAGACTGGCCAGAATGATATAGATATAACCTGAACCTTTGTAATATCAGAAGTGAGCTGTGAATGGCTTTGTTGCACAAATGTGGTAACTGTTCACAGTCCAAACCCATCATAACTGACAATCACACTGTCTGAGAGCATCAGCAATGGGTCAAGAGGCAAGTTCCTATATAAATTCTTGCTTATATTGCTTCCCTTTATTTTAATACCAAAAGCCTAGATAGAGATTTAACTATGGGTAAAGTATTGTTTTAGTCAATGACGCTTGAGCCAAGTCCTAATTTTATCCCTAACATTAACGTCTTATTTTTTTTCCCAAATATTTTATTTTTGTCCTATTTTAGTCCTCTGATTAAAACATAATCACTTTCTTCCAAAAATACAGTTGTCCTTCTGTTCTTATTATCTTTTTATTTCTCTTATTCTTCTACTAATTTCACTCCTAAATCACTACAACTACTACTACAATCACTGCAATTATGATTGTTACTCTTATCTAGAAATAGGCATTTTTGGGAAAAAAAATTTAATTTTAACCAGAAGAATAAAATAGAACAAAATAAGACCTTTGGGATAAAAATAGAAAATTTCAAATGTTACGGACGAAATTAGGACTTTGTCTAAGTGTTGGGAACTAAAATATTAGTTTACCATTTAATAATTCATTTCACCTCATTTCTCTTGGTAAATATGAAATTCATGTTAGTTATCCAGGGATTAATCATTTTTTGGAAGTAAATGGGGAAATTTTTGTCATTAAATCTATCTATTCATGCAGCATACCTTATGTCGGCTATAAAAATTTGGTCGCTTGTGGATGTACATTTATAAATGTAAAAGGAAATTCATAATAAATAGATTTTGGGTACTACTATTAGATTTTTCTTTAGTATAAGCTAATAATTGTATCATTGTATGAGAAACTCTTGGGCACTAGCAATTTTTAGTATTTTTTACCATTATTTGGCTAGCACAAACACAAAATTATCATTAACAAATAAATTTTACTAATTTATGTGTGTAAACTCTGAAAAATGTGGATGCAAACTGTATTGATTCATGTGTGAAAAACACCGGTAAATATAGATACAAACTATATGTTTTTTTGTTCAAAACATTTGTAAATACGAGTGTATATTATTGCTGGTCAAGTGCAGGCTAAAAATAATAATATTTATTGGTTATGTAGCATTGCTCTAATTGTATAATGGAGAATAGAGAGGGAGAAACTGTCATTCGTTGATAAGCTGGTTTCAGCACAAAATTGAACTTTTTCATGTCCCATCTGATTAATAATGTGATAACAGATAAGTTAATTTCAGAGTTCACTATAGAAACCTAGCTTTAATTTTTCACTGATTTGGTGCAATCTATGAGAGACTCATCATCGTAAATAAGTCAATATTTACTATAGAAACCTAGCTTAATTTTTCACTGATTATCAAAAGCATACTAGTTGAAGTATTGGATTCAATATAATGCATGCCCCTTAGTATTACAATGCAATTAAATTCTATTTTCTAATGTGATGTCCATAAAGATTAAATAAAGCACAACATATGATAATGAGATATTAAATTCAAAAGACATTAAATTCAAAATAATAAAACCATAATTTTTCACACATCAAATTTTTTATTATCTTCGACAATCTATTACCGAGTTGAAATCTATTTTGGCCCCTGAAATTTTCGACCGATTTTAATTTCGACCCCAAATTTATAGTTATCCAATTAATATCTCAAATATTGAATTGTGTCCCGCGCTTACACCTAAATAGGTTTCAGCTCACCTACTACCTTTTCATAATATATATTGCATAATGTGCGTTGTCTTGGGCTACTACCTTTTCTTTCGAATACTTTTGGTAAAAGAAAAAAGTAATATTATCTTGTTTTCCCTACCTATAAAGGCACTGTGGGGATAAAAGAATTTTATGCTTATTGGTGAAAGCTAGCAACGCGGTGCGTCGTTAATCGGTGCAATGTTTATTTGATCATAGATATATTATATTGAATCTCTTTTTGTGGTGATAATTGTTCACTAGAATTTGTGTTTATTTTTTAAGGGAATAGATATTTTAGTCAATCACAATCTATGAGTCAGTTGAGAGTAGTATTTATAACTAAGAGATATAAATAATATTAAAAAATATAACATATTTCAAGATGAGTGTTCTATCTAAGTATTAATAATATATATTTTGAAAAAATATGATATATTTTATAGTTCAATTATGTCAAAAATACAGTTGAAAACATTATTGAAAGATAACAGTGATTCAAGAGCATATTTTGAATCAATTACTAAAGTAGAGTGTTGATTAACATAAAAGATAATCAATCATTAATACTATATGAATTTTCTGTGATTATTGTGAAATATGCAAGCCTAATTTGAAACTAAGTTGACTGATGATGATGATGAACATGTCAACAAACTCAAAGGATATATAGATTGGTATAGTCATTCATACTTTAATTTTGTTATTTATCAATTCTATTTCTATCTTACTATCTATCATCTTGTTATAATAATAATAATAATAATAATAATAATAATAATAATAATAATAATAAGAGATTTCATTAGCTTTTTTACAAACTACCTTAACTAGAAACATATGTATGTTGTTCTTAGAAGTAGAAATATTTAGGCAAATTAAAGTAGAATCAAATTAGGCATGTTTTAATTTAGTTATTTGTGAATTCTATTTATCTCACCAATTCACTACTATCTTAGCCAGTTAGTTTTTTTTTATCATATTCATAATAAGATATAACATATATATGTCTCTGTATAGCTAGTAGATGTGTGTATTTAGGGAATAATAGAACACACGTAGAGACCTAACAGCTTAATTGATTAATTTTACACAATACTAGTTAGTAGGCGTGTATATTTAGAGAATAATGGAACACACATAGAGACCTAACAGCTTAATTGGTTAACTTTACACAATGCTGATATAATAATCAAGTCAATTGATTTCTAAACAAAATATATTATAATTTTTCATATCTAATAATTAAAGTGACGAAGCCTAACTATTTTATTGATTCATCATATCACAACAATAAGAGGGATTTTCTTCTATAATGCTATCTGAAACAATTATATTCATCTCAATCGCATGATTGGAATTGTTTGTGTTTTATGAGCGAGACACAACAGCCTAACCACATGTAGATACCAACATTATATACGTACTTTCTTGACTAATAACTAACCGAAGATGTTCAAGTATGCTCATATACTTTTCCTTTCTTAATCAACTACCTTTTGTCCCTTAATAAGATAATATTCATGATTGGACTGTTCAGAAATTCATAGATTCATTAACAGCTTCATCAACATAATTGAGGAGTTTAAGATGAAAGATGATAAAAATATTCAAGGTCAACAGTAGCGGAAGTTCTATCAAGATTTTCTTTCCTTACTATTGGGATGGGCTTTTTTTTTTGTTCATAATAGGGAAAGGTAATTGAAACTGAGTAGCTGATGCCATTTTGGATTTTGGCAAATTCAAGCTTTGTTTTAGGTAATATATCATTTCTAGAAGATCAGAAAATTATCTAACTTAAGCCTTTATATTAATATTGTCTTGTGTTATATAGAACACTACCATTTTAATTCGATGTAATAAATGGTTTTTCTATTGTTTTAAGTTGAAATATTTTTAAAATTAGATCCACTTAGATTAAATTTTGATGCCAACAATTATATGTATAGTCGTGTAAATCTTCTGTCCCAGTTGATATTAATTGTTATATAATGATTTAATACATCCTTCATTAAAAAATTGTTTATTTACGGTCACATACAAAAATACGTGTCGGGACTTTTCATATATTCAATAAAAATAACATATAAACAAAGAACTTAATTTTTATGTATAGATAATGTAAAATATTTTTTATAGTTGTATAATTACATTTGTTTTTTCATATGATTATTTATACGATCAATATAAAAGATAGTTATTTTTTTTATGTAATTAGATATATGTGTAAAATTTTTATACTAACTATGTATAAAAAGTAAACTCTATAAAAAAAAATATGTAGGTCTTTGTAAAAGTTTCAAGGCTATAAACTTCTTTATGAATAATAAAAAAAAAAAATTAACCACAATTTTAATAGTTGTCTAATTTTTAAGTCTCCTAAACTGTCGTCCGGTATTTTTTTTTTTTGGGGCCTTAGCTAGTTAGCTATTATCCCTTTATCCACGTCCTTAACAGAGTAACAGGAAAGAGCATTCGGGTTTTTTGTTGTACTTTTAGGCTGTGTTTGTTTTTAAGAACAGAATATGATAAGACACTGAGAACAGAATAAGATAAGACACTGATGGACAGAGACACAAAATTTTATGTTCTTGTATTCTGTTTGGTGATAAACTAAAACAAATTATGAAAATTCAATTTATTCTCATTTTTTTTCATTAAAAAATTTGAGATAAAAAATATAACAATAAAAAATATAATTATGAAAAATTAACAAGAATAATGAAAGAAAAAATAAAAAATAAGTTATGTTCCTTGTTAGTATCTCCGTGTCTTTCCTATTAGGATAGACATAAAATATACTAATTCATTATTTCTGAACACATTGTATCTGTCTATATCTCTTCTGCCAAATATGATTTTATGTCTCAGTGTCTTATTTCTGTAAACAAACGCAGCCTTAAGACTTAAGGGACAAACAAACGCAGCCTTAAGACTTAAGGGACAGTACATGATTCCTTTTTAGATCATCCACCTGCTTACTGTTTTATTGCAGCATATTACTTACATCAGTAATATCTTGTTTAAAGCCTTTTTATTTTGCGGGTGTCATCGATTCATTCGATTGTTTCTTTTCATCCCAGAAAAATAAAAACGAAACGCACACTTCTGTATGTTTGCTAAAAACTAATTTCCGATAAGGGAAGGAATTCATCTTCCTTTATTAAAAACATAAAATTAAATTGTTCTAAATATTTTTAGTCTCCATAATTATGTTTCATTTTAATTTAAGTTTCTCTAAAATTTTAAAACGGTTTTAGTCCCTATTTTTTTCGTTCTTTTCACAAAGACTAAACATATTTAAGCTTTTTTGTGGATTAGAAAAACATTTAAGCTAATCACATACATACAATGCACTTTTAAATAAGACAGACTAAATACAATTTCTTTTTCTTTTTTCTTTTTTAAAGGTATTTCCATCTTAATTTCTTTTACCTGGACATAAACATTTAAAAAAAAAAACCTTTTCATCCATTTACTTACCCTTACTTCCCCTTTTACCCTTCTGCATCTCCCAAATGTAGCATAAAAATGATACAAAAGCTTCTCCTACAGTCCTACCAAGATACGTTGTTATCATAAATTATCACAAACATAACATACATATATGCCAACAAAATTTGATCCATTTGTAATCTATTACAGAACATCCCTAGAACATTGCACGCCAAGGGTCAATCAGCTCAACAGATATTTGATCCAACAAGCTACACTATGATGCACTCTATGTTTACGCTATTATACGGGCTACTATACAAAGTAAAGGGAACAAAAATACAAAATGGCCATGAAAACTGTCATAGACCACTCAACTTCAAAAGAAACCATTGATGCACACGCTGGTTGTCAAAAATACTAGAGTAGCTATTTACCACTAGGAGAAGTCAGTCTGCTTTCATCTGAATCATGCTTTGATGAAGAATCTCCACCTCCGCCCATCAATTCTGAGAAGCCCTCCACTTTGACAGGTGGTGCTCTAACCATGCCCGTGTTCCTAGTTGCGAAACATAAATCAACAGTCTTAACAAGGATATCATAAATTCAATCCAATAGTAGCATCCACCCAATTATTCAAAGTAACTTACTGCGACTGTATTGGGGGCATCTGTAGGGAACCCATTTGCCTGAACTGACCACCAGGTTGAGAGTGGAAACTCGACATCGCAGGCATCTGCTGCTGCCTTAACTGCATTTGAGGATGTCTGGAATTGGTCGGATTGAAGGCATTATTATCATTTGGTAAATCTGGTGGATTCTCAAGCTTGACTTGAACCAATGGTCTTTCCTTATCTATATCCATAGCAGGGCGAGGTGTAGACATTGCCCGTCTTCTGATTTGTTGTTGTAACTGCTGTTGCTGCTGTTGTTGCTGTTGCTGTTGCAGCAGAAGTTGCTGCTGCTGTTGTTGTTGTTGCTGCTGCTGCTGCTGCTGTTGTTGTTGTTGTTGTTGTTGTTGTTGTTGCAGCAGCTGCTGTTGTTGCATCTGCTGCTGTTGTTGCATCTGCTGTTGTTGCTGCTGCTGTTGGTGCTGCTGAAAAGCCAGATTCTGTGAATGAATAAACTGCTGTACTTGTTGATGCATCTGCCTTGGTACCTGCACATGCATATTAACATTCTCATTCATATAGCTATTACCCGAATGGAATGATTTTATTTAACCAACCAAGGAATTGTAACACAGAGATGGTCTAAATTGAATGAAAACCCTAAGAAGAAAAAAAAAACAGAGAACAAGGTGGATATGGAATGCGAATTGCAGTCTCAAACAAACCTCATTCTATCTAAATAACTTGTGAACCTCGCTAAGGAATCAGTTTTCCATGGAAGCAATAAAATGGCTGATTCTTTGTGAATTAAACATAGAGCATAGGATTTATTCCATTTTGAAGAAGATCCAGATACATCTCCAATTTAAGTTTAAGACTATAAATGTTGCTAAATAATATTTAGTTCCTCTATTGCTATACTACTGTTCATGTTGATCACTTGCCAATCACATAAAATACACAAGTATATAACAAAACACAAGGGAGTAGATATAAGTACTTGCTGAGGTATTCGAATAGAACTCTGCTGTTGTGGCTGCATTTGTGACTGAATCCCATGAACTTGATGATTTTGTTGTACAATATTCCGAGAACCATCCTTAACAGCATCCAGTAATGATGCAAAATTACTGGGAACAGCAAGGAGCATGTTAAGATATGGCATGTTATGTTTATGATGCAATAATTTAAAAGAAAAAAATATAGATCAGGACAATAGTACAGATATTGCCAACAAAATGTGCATCAAATATGCTTGCTGAAAGAATAATAACCAAAAAAAAAAAAATTTGCTTTTTACCATATTCTCTCAAGATGAAAATGATACAGGATAACACACACCATCATCAAAGTGAGATGAGGTAGAACAGTACAAAAGAAGGCTAATCTGGCAAGGCAAAATTTAACATTCATAAATTTAATTTCTGAAAATAAACATAGAAGAGTTTTAAACTCACCTAAAGCCCTCTATTTTGAGAAGCATCTTTAGAAGTTCAATGGCTGAACACTGTTTCCGATAACTATCAGCAAGTAATTTCAGGTGTTCTCCAAATTTATGAATGTGAGCGCCTAGTGCTTCAGCAAAGAGTGCAATTGGACATTCCATGGCAGCCTCAAATCCCACACTTTCCAATGCACGTGCCACTACCTTTTGAGACAATTTTGTTGCTTGTTCAAGGCCAACAACTTTAGGGTTTCCCTCAGGTCCAGATTTCCCACGGTACAAGCCTCCTCCCTGATCCATGTTAAGATACTCAGGCCTAATACCAAGTCTCTCAATCATAACAGGACTCCTTGTGGAAACAGGAGGTAAGGTATCAAGAACTCCAAATAACTTAACCTTGGGGTTATACTCAACTCTGTCAGTTGGTGTAAGTGCACTCTCAGGCACACAGTTCCAAGCATACATTATTTCTAGAAAACCTTCTGAATCATCATTAACTAAATTACCATTATTTGGTTGCTCATTAACTGAATTATGATCTTCCTTGAAGGGCAGCCGCCTTTTCTTATGATTAGTAACGGATGTAACATAGGAAGCCATCTCTGTAGGTGAACGCTTGGGCAATTCTCTGTCTCCCAAAACCAATTTCTTGTTGGACTTATACTTTTCAATCATCTGATTATACCAAGTTTCAGGCAGCTCATCATTCCTGTATCTCTGGGACATGCCATCCATATCAGAGTCAACATATCTAGTTCCAGCTCCAGAACCTGATTTGGATTGGTTCTGCATCACCAGTCACTCATGTTGATTAACACATAAGAAATTCTAAGAACTAAAGTGGGGGAAAATTATTGTTTTGTTTTAAACATTGCCTTCACAAAATCAGCTATTTACTAAAATATCTTTCCAAAATCATGGAATCATTAAATAAATGGTAACTTAGGCAAGCCACTCAAAACTAAATAGTCTTCTATTGATCTTCCACTACCTCTAATCTACTTTCCAATGCAATTCATACAAACGGACCTCATTGGAGAAGCAAAAAGAACACAGATCAAAATGACACGAAAATACCTTTGAGGAAGAAATAGTAGCGGTTTGAGCCCCATCTTGGGAAGAAGAAGAAGAAGCAGCATTCTCAAGGGTGAAGTAAACATCATCAGCGTGCAGCTGCAAATCTGCCCCCTCCAAAAAAAATTAATAAAATAATATAAACTTAAAAAAATTCGGAATTTTCAGAAGACGAGGAAGAAGAATGAAAGGGAAACTAACAAAAAGGATTGAGGTTGTGTAGCGTGAGCGAAGAAGAAGAAGAAGAATATGCTGAATTGGGGGAAGTGGAGAAGATAGAAGCAGAAGCCTTGTCGAAGAGGAGAGCGCGGACCCTCATTTGGAGAAAGAGGTGAGCCCTAGATTTGGAAGAATCGGAGGAGGGAGAAGACATGAATGAGTCCCAGGCCGAAGGGGAAGAGAGGAACGGTGAGAACGTGGCGTAGGCGGCGTCGCCCAGCCAGCTCCGCCACACACCGCAGCGTTCCAGCTTCCGCGCCAGCTCGTAACCCCGGCCGTCCTCCCCAAGAAGCGCCATCACTAACCCACGCGCCTCCACCGCACTCCACCGCTACTTCTTGTTTTATAAATTAAACTGCCAACTTGCGCCACCAACCACACTTCCCCTCCAGACCTATCAAGTATCATGTACACTCACACCATCGGCCACCGCATGGCAAATACTAATTTTAATTTTTTGTTATATATAATATAATTTAGACAAATTTTAATATTTAAATATTTTAACTTAATTAAATTATTTTTAAATAATTTTTTGTATTAATTATTTCTAAATTTATTTTAACTGTATAAATCAATTTAATACTCCAATATTTAAATACATTAACAATATATTTTATAATTTTTATTAAAATATAATTAAATATAAAATTACGTGTATCAGATAATTATTGTATTTAAAATATGTCGAGACCAAATATAATAATTCAACATAAATCCTGTACTATAAGAGAAAGAGTGGATTTTCTGAGAAAAAAGATCTTATTTACTCCGTTGATCAAGTCAATAATTTATTTTAGACTTTAGTAGTGCTATACATAAAAGTGTCTTTTATAATTAAATTAATCTAAATTTAACAAAAATTACCTAAACAATATGCATACATAGTTACATACTTTTTCTTCAACTAAAATTTTGTTGAACCATTCAACAAAAAAAAAAGGAATCTATCATTGCGTATAGGCATGCATCATGACCCAAAGAAAAGGAAATAATTATATATGGACATATAGTCTCATTCCCTTCCAACCGGGTTAGCTTCGGTCATAGCTGGGGAAATTAAAAGCTTCCTCTAGTAAGCTGAAAAATAAGTCATCTCAGCGCCCACACAAGAAATGAAACCGCCGCAAACATCTTCAGCTCATGTTCTGATCTTCCCATGTCCAGCACAGGGCCACGTCAACTCCATGCTAAACCTTGCTCAGCTCCTTGCACTCCGCAACCTCCACGTCACTTTCCTCAACACCGAACACACCCACAACCGCCTCACGCGCTTCGCCGACATAGAATCCCTCCTGGCTCGCTACCCTACGCTCCGGTTTAAGACCATCCCTGACGGTCTACCGGAGGAGCACCCTCGCTCAGGGGAGCGAGCTGCGGAGCCGCTTATGTCGCTGAAGGTGCATGGAAAGCCTCTTCTGAGAGACATTTTGGTGAAAGAGAAGGTGACTTGCTTGGTAGCTGATGGACTTTTCGCAAAGTTGGCGAATGATATGGCTGAAGAAGTTGGAGTAGCAAGTATTCATTTTCGGACCATCGGTGCTTCTTGTTTCTGGACTTATTTCTGGACTCCATATCTCTTTCAGTCAAACGAACTCCCTGTTACAGGTACGCGTACCCATTAATGTCACAGATATTTCTCGTGTTGTTTTTTTTTTTATCAAAATATGAGATTCGAACCCGCAACTTTTTAATTGAGTATAGAGAGATTATACGATTTGAGCTATTACTCATTGGCTTCTCGTCTTGTTTCTTATTCCTCAGTTTTGTTAGATAGATGATTAGAGTATACAATGGAAATATTTTTCGAATATCTATATATCGAATACATTTAAACAATTTTTAATGTTACTACTAGCGCGTTATTGATTATCTTTTTTATATAACATAATAAAAAAATAAAAATAAAAAATATTGCTTAATGGTGATTACAGAATTAAAAAGGTTATGTTGTCTAAGCTACTAAGACTTTTCGTACCATTATTGATTAAAAAATGAAAGATTTATTCATTTACGTTGTACACACAGTATTTGACTTTCTTTTTGTCTTCTCTAAGCTACTGCGACTTTTCGTAATTCGTATACCATTGTTGGATGTTTTTGAATTGCGGCCGTATTTGTAAACACTAAATAGGGACGCGTACAAAAAAAACGCCTTCACACACATTCTAAATCCTTTACATGATGACATATCAATCTATGTCTTTTGATATTTATAATTTTAAACATTTTTCTCTATATATGTTATTTATTTAAAAGTAAATATAATTGTTCAAAAGTATTTTGACTTTTTTAAATTTAAAAATTATCTGAATAAAATTATAAAAAATAAGTTAAAAACATATGTCACTATCTTTTTATTTTAAATTTTTAATATTTTGAGTTGGATATTTTTAATGGTGAGAGTGTATCTATAAAGACACCTATGTTCAAATTAATATAGGCTGTGGGGCACTAAAAAATTAGAAATAATGAGTATATATATTGTGAGACTATAATGTTATGAGTTTCTTTTATATTATTGTGAGACTCTTGAGTTACTTTTATGTTTAGTTGATTTAGGAGAATAAATTTTAGGAAAAGTGTGAAGAGTCAATAGAATATTTGTACAATTTACACAATGGAGGTTTAAGGAGTGTTAGAGATATAATTATTAGTGTTACTTTTTTCTATTAACTGAAACTTTTGAAATGAGTGGTATCATAACATGGTATTAGAGCTCTAGATCCAAAAAGTCTCGAGTAGGATCCTAAATTTTATTCTCATAAGTTATTTGATGTTTTGTTGTAGTATATATCTTTTTTCATAAAATTTTTTTAAATTTATATATAATTAATATTATAATATTTTTTTTAAGAGGGAAATGATGATTATAATATAACCATATTAAACTTATAAAGTAAAGTTGTCAGGTATTATAACGAGGGACGAAGATTTAGAATTCTTTTCGTAACATTTTTTTTATAATTTGACTTAATTATCAAACTTGTTTGAGAGAATTCTTATACTCTTAAATCTAATTTTTAGTATTAATAGTCCAAAATAATATTCAAAATTAATAATAATAATTTTGTTAAAAATCATGACAATTGAAATAAAATTTTAATAAGTGCGAGTAAAAAGAATTATTTTAATCTAAAAAGAAAGACAAACTCCAAATCAACTAAGAATGGAATAACTTAATTAATTATAAATATAGTTATTAGTTTTATTTATTTATGATTTAAAATATTGGTTATTAAATATTTCACCATATTCAAAGAGGAGATACATTCAGTATCATTGCAACATGAATCACGAAAACTAATTCAATTAGCTTCTCTCTTCAAATGCCTAAAACATGATAAATTAGAAAATAGATTCAGAATCATCCAATTTACAAAGAAAAAAAACATTCTAATGCCTAGCATAAACACCATGTAGAGATTTTGAATTTAGCCAGAGCCATTAGGCTGGTTTTTAGTCACTTTAGCATTATTGAAAAAGAAATTAATTGAATTGAAGTTGATTATAAAAAAAATTAAATCATCTCATTTTCATGAGTCATGACTAATACCATGGTGTTATGTTGAAAATCCATGAAGGGGAAGAAGACATGGACCGCCTCATAACTAGCATACCAGGAATGGAAAACTTGCTCCGATGTCGAGACCTCCCAAGTTTCTTTCGTCCAAACCGTGACACAGGGAAACCCCATGTTCATTTTGAAACCGTCGTCTCCGAGACCCAACAGTCGCTCCGTGCAAGCGCCGTCATATTGAACACCTTTGATGATCTTGAAGCCCCTGCGTTGTCTCACATACGCCGCCACTTCCCTACCATCTTCACCGTCGGCCCTCTCCATCAGCACCGTGAATCCAGAGCACCAACCTCCATAACGACGTCAAACAACAGCATGTGGGAAGAGGACATGAGTTGCATGGAGTGGCTCGATTCTCAGCCATTGAGATCAGTCATATACGTCAGCTTTGGTAGCTTCACTACCATGACGAAGGAGAGTCTCATGGAGTTTTGGTACAATTTTATTTTTGCTCTTGTATATATTAGTATTCAAAAAAATCATTGGTTACTTAGCATAACATTTTATTATTATAGAACTTTTTTATAAAATAAACGTGCAACTTTTTTTTTTTTGGCTATATTTAATACTTATATTCATATGTAAAATTCAATTTAAATACAAATTATTTTATGATCTATATATCATGTATTATATTGGTTTGTTAATTATTATCTAACTAAACTCTTATCACATATCTTTTACTAACAATATTTTATACTAATAAAATTTATTATTTTTGTCTATTATTTAACTAATACTTTAAATCTTAAATTTTAATGGTATAAAAATAAGATGTTGGTTAAATATTAATAAAAAGTACTGACATCCTAGTATTCTTCCTTTTTTTTTTTTTTTTTTTGTATTTAGGTACGGTTTGGTGAACAGTAAGATGCGATTTTTATGGGTGGTGCGGTCAGACATGATAGCGGCCGGTGAAGGAAAAGAGGAGAGAGTGCCAGCAGAGTTGGTGGAGGGAACCAAAGAAAGGGGGTTAATGGTTGGGTGGGTGCCGCAAGTGGAGGTTCTTGCACACAAGAGCGTTGGTGCGTTCATGACGCATTGCGGGTGGAACTCGACCATAGAGAGTGTGGCGGCTGGAGTGCCTATGGTTTGCTGGCCATACTTTGCGGATCAACAGGTGAATAGCAGGTTGGTGAGTGACTCTTGGAAGGTTGGGTTGGACATGAAAGATGTTTGTGACAGGAACGTTGTGGAGAACATGGTAAATGATGTTATGGTTAATAGGAAGGAGGAATTTCTTCAATCAGCGGAGAAATGGGCAGTTTTAGCTCGAAAGAGTGTGAGTGAAAGTGGTTCTTCGTACGACAACTTGGACCGTTTGATTGAGTTTATAGAATTGATTAGCCAAGAACGTCTTTGAACTGGGACCAGTTGCAATTTCTAGGACGTGAATGTCCCAGCAAATAATTTTTGCTTATTAATCCTTTATGGTGATTCACCGTTAGTTCCCATAAAATTCAATTATCTTTTTACCTCCTAGTAAAATTGCTCTTAATCTTTCCTAGCAAAACAGTCCTAAATTTGATATTCCTTTTTAGGAAGTACAAATTTTCTTATTTTCACAAGACCCGACTTCATATTTTTATATAGGTGATATTGGATGTAAAAGCGTTTTTGTAATATAGGACAATTTTAATACGAAATTAAACATTAAGGATAATTCTAAATAAAAAATTACATTAGAGACGCTTTTGATTCCAACCTTTAAGGTTAGATACCAAAACAATACTTATCCCTTCAATTTATTAGAAATAGCTGGCGAAGTGAAAAAATATAAAATAAAAATATTTCATGAAAAAATTTAAAATATATAATTTAAATAAAAATTATTTTGTAATTATTTTATGTTAAGTGTTCCATTAGGTAGACAAAAAAATGTGAATAATATAAAAAATGAGTTGCATTTCAGGTCTATTCAATATTTAATTTTACTTTTATTTTTTATTCTCTCTTTTACTTAATTTCACCCACTCCTAATCTAAATCGTTTTTTTCATCGTAGCTATCTCATTACCCATATTCTAGCACGCAGCCTTGTCGCTAGCATTGAAGCTCCCCAGTGCCATCCTTGCTCACCGTCACTAATTTTGTGAGGAAACTCATCACTCCGACACGCTACACTACTGCCTCCTTGTCAACGACGTGCCGTCGCATCTTATCTCCATCCTTTGCGCACCGTTGTTCTGCTCATTTCGAAGCCCACGAAGTGACGTCGCACCATCGCTGAGTCAGAAGTCTTGTTCCGTCACTGTTTTTAATGCTGCACCTCTGTCCTTGTTTTTACGCCGCTGCGTTGTGTCTTCGCCACTTCCATCGCGTGTCGTTTTGTTTCGTTCACCCAAATGGTATAACTCAAATATACATCCACATCTTAGTGAAAATAACCATCTGCATACATAGTAAAATGAATATCCTGCGAAGCATGTGCATACAGAATCAAGCAAATCAAATAAAATACCAATTGTATACCCAAATAAACATCCACTTTAGAATGAAAAAATCATCTCCATACATAATAAAATGAACATCCTTCACCAATTGATGACTCCATATCTGATCCTATTCACTAGTCTTCAACACCAAAAATAGTAACTCCACAGGAGAGGTGCTTGGTATAGCAGCAGCGGCACCACCCTCAGTGATCACGAGACAATAGCTGCGCTGGAGGCACTAGGGTCGTGAACAACAGTGGTGGTGCGTGGGAGCACGGAATCGCAAAACTGCTGCACAGGTATCGCGGGACAGCGGTACTTTCTAATGGACAAACACCTTGTGTCAAAACTCTCACCGGCGATGACTATGAAATGTGGATGCGGACCAACAGGCACCATGGAAACTGTGTGACAGGGGTCGAAGCTGCTGTTACGGTGAAATAGGAGGAACCATAGATAATATGAATGTGTTTAGAAGTGTTAATTTTAAAATTAATTTCATATTTTTTTTAATCTATTGTTTGCGTTGTTGAATACATATGTCGTTCCTCGACTAAATCCCTATTTTAGTCCATGAGATTCATGCGATTACTCATTTTGGTCCCAAAAATTCAAAATTACCTATACTGGTCCTCTATATTCAAGTTCGGGCACTAATGTAGTCCCTCGATTCTTTCCGGAGATGACTAGGTAAACGGAGTGCTGAGATGGCACCTTCTCTGCCACGTTGGATGATGAGTAAACGACGCCGTTTACCCTTGACATCCAAACAAGTCAGAAATGTTGTCGCTTTATATATGAAGGGAAAAGAAACTATGAAAATCCAAAATAAAGTATTATTCTTCTTCTTCTCTATCTCCACTATTCTTCATTTCTGACTTGTTTGAGCGTCTAGGGTAAATGACGTCATTTACTTATCATCCAGCATGGTAGGGAGGGTGCCATCTCAGCACTCGTTTGCTTGGTCATTACCGAAAATAGTCGAAGGATCATATTAGTGTCCAGACTTAAATGTAGAGGTTCAGTATAGATAATTTTAAATCTCAGAGACTAAAATAAATAATTGTGTAAATCTTAGTGACCAAAATGAAAATTTAGTTGTCCTTCCTCTATACTTTTTCTTATGTTAAAAGCTCCGTTAGTTGACGGAGTTGCCTGTAAGAATCAAAGAATACCGCTTGCACATAATCAGACATTATTTGCCCATAAGAATCTATATATATTATATGATTATATATGGTACCATTACCATACTCCCATTCCCTTCGAAACCTTGTCTTAGCTTCCATTATATAGGAAATTAGGCTTCTCCCAGGAGTTGTAATCTCAACGAGCACACGAAAAATGAAACCGCCGCAAACATCTTCAGCTCATGTTCTGATCTTCCCATGTCCAGCACAGGGCCACGTCAACTCCATGCTAAACCTTGCTCAGCTCCTTGCACTCCGCAACCTCCAAGTCACTTTCCTAAACACCGAACACATCCACAACCGCCTCACGCGCTTTGCCGACATAGAATCCCTCCCGGCTCGTTACCATACACTCCGGTTTAAGACCATCCCTGATGGTCTACCGGAGGAACACCCTCGCTCAGGGGAGCGATCCGTGGAGCCGCTTCATTCGGTGAAGGTGCATGGTAAGCCTCTTTTGAGAGACATTTTGGTGAAAGAAAAGGTGACTTGTTTGGTGGCTGATGGCTATTTCGGAAAGTTGGGGAATGATTTGGCTGAAGAAATTGGAGTACCAATTATTCATTTTCGGACCATAGGAGCTTCATGCTTCTGGACTTATTTCTGGATTCCGTACCTCTTTGATTCCAATGAACTCCCTATTACAGGTATGCTATGTGCCTCATATTCCTTATTTTGTTTCTTACTGTATCATACATATGATTATGGCAATTACTCATATAAAAATGGCAAAAACATATTTTTATAAAAATATTTTATTTAAAATTATGATTTATTTATATACTTTAAACAAAAATAACACTTTTATAAATATCAAAATCTAATTATCTAATTTATCATCCAAAAATAAAAAAAGAATATTTTTACATAAAAACAATTATAAAATCTTTATTGTATTATTCACCTTAGATTGTTATTAGTAGTGTAAAATTTGAAGGTTATAGCATGCATTTTTATTAATTATTTTACCTTATTTTTTATATAATATAATAAATAAAAAAAGTTATCGTTTGGCACTGATAATGTAATAGTTTCTGATCCATAATGTGACAATAATACACATTTCAATATAATCGATCAGAAGGTTTTATTTATGCTACATTTCAATAAAATCTTTGTCTTAATAACTAGATCTCTTTTTTTTTTCTGCTTAAAATATTTTTCAGGATTTTTTTCAAAACAAAAAATTATCTTATTTTTAAATTTGAGTAAAAGATGAAATATATACTTGTGGGGAAATTCATCCTCTCAATTTCTTTTAACAATTGAGAGAATTGAGAGAATAAAGTGTGATCTCTTATCATTAATTTTTGTGAGTGGGACCAATGCACGTTATCTCTGTACTATCTTATCTACGCTACTACCACTTTTCATACAATTATTGGATGTTTTTGGATTGCTCTTACTTCACTTTCCGCCTTATCCCTGATATCAAAAACTCACAAATTGTCCTTTCAGTTTTGTTTTTTTTTTGTTTTTATAATAAATCTGTATTAGTTTCAAACTTTCTTTTTGCAGTAGTCACCTTAATGTTTATACTTGTTTATATATTAGTAATATATGTTGAATTTTAAATTTACAAATAATAAGACCAATTAACTTAGAAATAAAAGAAATTAAACATGCACCTCCGATCCAAAAAAGGATGACCATTATGAGTAAAAGGATGTGATGACTAATACCATGTGGTATGTTATGTCCAAAATCCTCGAAGGGGAAGAGGACATGGACCGCATCATAAGCATCATACCAGGAATGGAAAACTTGCTTCGATGTCGAGACCTCCCAAGTTTCTGTCGTCCAAACCGGGCCAAGGGTGAACCGTTCATTCCTCTCGAAAGCATCGTCTCTGAGACCCACCAAACGCTCCGTGCACGCGCGGTCATATTCAACACCTTTGATGATCTTGAAGCCCCTGTGTTGTCCCACCTACGCCGCCGTTTCCCTACCATCTTCACAGTCGGCCCTCTCCATCAACACCGTGAATCCAGAGCACCAACCGCCGCCAATACAATGACGTCAAACAACAGCATCTGGGAAGAGGACATGAGTTGCATGGCGTGGCTCGATTCTCAGCCATTCAGATCAGTCATATACGTCAGCTTTGGTAGCGTCACTACCGTCACGCGGGAGAGTCTCTTGGAGTTTTGGTACAATTTACATTTCACAAATACTTTATTTTAGTGATTGATTTTTGTATGCATACATAATATATGCGGTTCACTTTAAATAATTTGATAGATTTAATTAGATTATTATTTAATAATTTTTAATTATTAATTTTACATGGACAGTAGTTGAATTTATATATATATATATATATATTAAATTGAGTTATTTTTTTTAATTTGACTTTAAAAAAGTATAGGAAGAGAATGAGAATATTAAATAATATAAACATTAAATATATTAGATGTAAAGGTAGTAAATGGGCTTAAATTTGTCGGGTTGCTTTGCGTAACTCACCAAAAAAAGATGGGTCAGACTGAAAAATTGGGCCTGTCAGAAAGTAAAAATCCGTCTAACTCACACTGCTTAAACTGCGAGCTTTGACGAGGCAGGACGGGCTTTCTTGTTGGGCTTAGTTTTTTTTGTAAGGAGGTATTTTTGTAATTTTGTTACTAAAACCCAATTTTTCTCAACCCAACTTACAAAAGTATGAAAATGAAAATCGAGTATTTTGGATGATGTTTATGTTGTTTTGGAAACAATATTTATAATTATGTTTTGGATTATGTTTATTTTATTTTGGAGACAATATTTATAATTATGTTTTGGATGAAAACTTAGTTTATAATTATGTTTATTAAATATTTATTATTACAAAGACTTTAATGTTTGTAAATATAAAAAATATAATTTTTTATACTTTTAGAAATTATAAATTTAATAATATGATTGTGAAATTATAAATATTATTTAGTAGTTAATAGTAAAAAAAAAAAAAAAGGAGTTTTGGCGTGCAAAGCCCGCCAACTCACAGTTAGACAGGGCGGGGTGGGATTGTAGAACCGCCTCTCACTAGGCGGGACGGGGTGGGGCGTGCCTCCTCGCTTGCCACCCCCTAGCTAGATGTTCAATTCAATAAGTATGCAGATAATTATGTTGGTTATTCTTAATTTGATGGTTATTCTTTTTTATTCGATTTACTCATACACAATTAATAATAGCTAGATGTTTAATTCCCTAGGTGTGCGAATAATTATTCTAATGTTAGGGTTTAGGAGATAATTTGGAGTAGAGTATTTTTTTATTTTATTAGGTCAATTTTAAAATTTATTTTTTATATTATTTATAAAAGTCATTATTTATCTAATAAAACCGTATAAATATGTGACTAATTAATTATATTTATAAAATTATTTTTTTTTGTTTCTTTTGTGAATACAAAATATAATCTCTAAGTGACTAATCATATCAAAAATATGTTTATGTAAATTGGTAGAAAATTTAATATATTTTATTATTATCTTTTGTGATTTTTACTAAATTATTTAATATAATAAATATCAATTTCTTAAATAAAATTTTCACATAACGACATAAAAGCATACATTTTAATGTGAGTAGTCATTTAATTTCTATAAATGTTTGATTTATAGCTAATTTTTGGGATCCAAATATCACGAAGTTTCTATATTTAATAAAGATATTCATATTTGAAATTCAAGTACATATAAAAAAAATATATTATGATCCATCATATATTGTTATATTATAATAATGATTATCTAATTAAGCTCTTGGTACATATATTTTCATTTAGGTACGGTTTGATTAACAGTAAGATGCGATTTTTATGGGTGGTGCGATCAGACATGATAGCCGCCGGAGAAGGCAAAGATGAGAGTGTACCGGCAGAGCTGGTGGAGGGAACCAAAGAAAGAGGGTTGATGGTTGGGTGGGTTCCACAAGTGGAAGTTCTTTCACACAAAAGCGTTGGTGCATTCATGACGCATTGTGGGTGGAACTCGACCATAGAGAGTGTGGTGGCTAGTGTGCCTATGATTTGCTGGCCATACTTTGCGGATCAACAGGTGAATAGCAGGTTGGCGAGTGACTCTTGGAAGGTTGGGTTGGACATGAAAGATGTTTGTGATAGGAACGTTGTGGAGAACATGGTGAAAGATGTAATGGTGAATAGGAAGGAGGAGTTTCTTCAATCGGCAGAGAAATTGGCAGTTTTGGCTCGAGAAAGTGTGAGTGAAGGAGGTTCTTCTTATGACAACTTGGACCGTTTGATTGACTTCATAGAATTGATCCGCGAAGAACATCTTCAAACTGAGACTAGTTGCAATTTCTAGGACGTGAGTGTCCCAAGCAAATAATTTTTGCTTATTAATCCTTTATGGTGATTCACTGCTAGTTCCCATGAAACTCAATTATCTTTCTACCTCCTAGTAAAATTGCTCTTAATTTTATTATTTTCACCACAAGACCCGACTTCATATTTTTACATTGATGATATTGTATGTAAAAGCAGTTTTGTAATAAGTCCAATTAAGATGACACAAGTTTAATAAAAAAAATATGCGCATATGTCATTATTTTTCTTTTTTTCATAAGTATTTTCATATAATATATAAATTTTTGTTGCGAACATATTTTATTAGTTGAGTGAGTCGATGTATTTTTGGGCATGTAATCCTCTATAAAATTGATGTGTTATGAACTAAAATTTAGGGCAATTCACCCTAATAAGCTAATGGGTGTAAAAAATTACACCAATAAACCAAAACCAAAATCGGTTCATGAATCAAGTAATACACACTTATATATAGTTCGAATTACCCTAATTCAAACCTCGCTCTCAATATAATTCGAATCACACTGATTCGAATTACACACACGTGCACACACCCACTAATTCAAATAAACCTGATTCAAATTACACACACGCTTCTCTAAGTAATTCGAATTACTGAATGTATAATTCGAATTATACAGGGCCAGACGTGTATAAATATGGTGTGAACGTGAATTGATCTCATTAGAGTGAGAAAATGGCTAGTGAGGAGAGTTTTGTAGTTTTGGTTCATCACAAAGGATCGATTAAGAGGAAAACACGATCTGGTGTGAAGTTCACACTGATAAGGATCCTCTAAGTATTTTTATGAGGCCTATGACGAGCTATGATGACCTTGTGAATTCTATACTACTGAAATTTGGTCTACAAGGCGTGAAACGGGTTAAGAAGTTATTCTATCGCATTCCGATCTCAGTGCTGCAAGAAAATCGTGAAGTATGATTGTTTCATGATAGGGAGTGATGAGGACTTGCAGGTCCTGTTTCATTGTCGTCGGCAGTTTCCCGAGGTTAGGACACCTTAGCTGTTGGCGAAGTTGGTTGATGTGGTATCTAGCTCGGGAGTTTCGAACCGGAATACCCACACGATAGGCACGGTAGCTGATTCTAGCTCCAGACTTGTTATTGCATCTTCATCCGTCCCAGTGAATGAACATCTAGACGAACCTGTCGCCTCCCCGTCGTTCGCTGTTGATCTCAACTGTAGTGGAGGAGGAAAGGTTGGTATAGTGGATAGGGTGCCGAATTCTTTATAGTGAACGTACCTCTCGTCCAGTCGCATGCCCTGCTGCCGTCGCATGCTCGAGATGCATCGGTGGGGCTGCACATATAATGGACCAGATAATTAGTGACAGATTTAATCATTCACAAACAAAGTTGATTCGCTAACAAAACCACTAACAAAACCACAACAAAACCACTAACGAAACCACTAACAAAACCACCAACAAAACTACTAACAATACCACCACCAAAACTACTCACTAAACCACAAGTAAAACCACAAGCAAATTCACAAGTAAATCCACAAGCACAACCACTAACTAAATCATCCTAAAACCACTAACAAAGTCACCAACATAACCACTAACAATGCCATTTACAAAACCGCTAGTAAAATCGCTTACGAAACCACATACAATATCACTAACGAAACTTATAAAATCATTCACATACAATGTTACCAACGTCATTTACTATCAAAACTACTAACATAACGTATATAAACAAATAAATAAGTTACTTAATCCTACTTTAAAAAAAAAAAAAGATTTCGTACTAATCTCTTCGTTAATGACCCCGGCTATATGGGCTACTCCATCCAAATGATACAGTCTGTCTGGATTATCCCTCATAGGCTGAATATCCTGCTTAAGCCTTTGTTGGAGTCGTTTTGGGTCGTTTTAATTTCTTTAGAATTTAGTGGGGTATGTGATTGGAAAAGTGGTTCGAATGAGGTTGGTGCGAACTCCTTTTATAGCCAACTCTTGAGTAATTCGAAACAACCTAATTCGAATTACTACTAGCAACCAAAATTGAGTAATTCGAATCACTCCTATTGGAATTACCTAGGATTACGTGTGTGTAATTCGAATCAGTGTGATTCGAATTACATTGAGAGTGAGGTTCGAATTAAGGTAATTCGAACTATATAGAAGTGTGTCTTGGTTGATTCATAGACCGATTTTGGTTTTGACTGATTGGTGTAATTTTTTACACTCATTGACTTATCAAGGTGAATTACCTTAAAATTTATGTGATGTATACTAACATTTATATATTGTGTCATTGTGTGTATTTTGTTGATTGAGTCAATAATATTTTCAATCATGTAATCCTTTAAAAATTTGTGTTATATACTAAAATTTTTATATTATACATTAAAATTTATGTGTTGTACATAAAAATTTATTGTGATCTAATTTTTTAAAAATATATAAAAAAAATATGAAAACGACGAGAATAATAATAATAATAATAATAATAATAATAATAATAATAATAATAAAAATAAAAGGAAGATGATAACAAAAAAATAAAGAGAAAAAATTAACTAACAACAACAAAAAAAAACAACCCAACAGTGGTAACGGTTGCAGCGACCATAATGATGACAGTAGCAACAATAATAACACTAAAATAAGAATTATGTAAAAGAAAATGAGGACGATAACCAATAAAAAAAATAAAAAAGAGGTGGAAGAAGAAGAAAAAAAAAGTCTCCGTATCCCGCTTACGAAAAATAAAAAAAGCACATAATAACTTTTTAATTTAAAAATAATTAGTAAACTACTGTTACTGTATAAATATGTTAAAAAATATTAATTCTACTTCTAAATGTTTAAATTTTAAAATTAATTTTATAATTTATTTTAATCTATTATTTAGATTATTTAATATATGTCCTATATATTTTTTTTGGTTAAAAGCTCCATTAGTGGACGGATTTGGCTATAAAAAAAATTAAAAATTCAAAGAATACCACTTGCACATAATCATACATTATTTGCCCATAAGAATCTATATACTATATGATTATAAATGGTACCATACTCTCATTCCCTTCCAAACCTTAGCTTAGCTTCCATCATATAGGAAATTAGGCTTTCCCCCAGGAGTTGTAATCTCAACCAGCACACGAAAAATGAAACCGCCGCAAACATCTTCAGCTCATATTCTGATCTTCCCATGTCCAGCACAGGGCCACGTCAACTCCATGCTAAACCTTGCTCAGCTCCTTGCACTCCGCAACCTCCACGTCACTTTCCTAAACACCGAACACATCCACAACCGCCTCACGCGCTTCGCCGACATAGAATCCCTCCCGGCTCGCTATCCTACACTCCGATTTAAGACCATCCCCGATGGTCTACCGGAGGAGCACCCTCGCTCAGGGGAGCGAGCCTTGGAGCCGCTTCATTCGGTGAAGGTGCATGGTAAGCCTCTTTTGAGAGACATTTTGGTGAAAGAAAAGGTGACTTGTTTGGTGGCTGATGGCTATTTCGGAAAGTTGGGGAATGATTTGGCTGAAGAAATTGGAGTACCAATTATTCATTTTCGGACCATAGGAGCTTCTTGCTTCTGGACTTATTTCTGGATTCCGTACCTCTTTGATTCCAATGAACTCCCTATTACAGGTATGCTATGTGCCTCATATTCCTTATCTTCTTTCCCTATTACAATAGTACACCACCGAAAATATCCCATGAAAAATATGTTTTAAATATCTATCTGGTAGATTTATTAATTTAGATTATTATTAGCCGTGTAAAATTTCAATGTTACAGCACGCATTTTTATTAATTATTTTTTATATAACATAATAAATAAAAAAAGTTATAGTTTAGCACTGATAATGTAATAGTTTCTGATCCATAATGGGACAATAATACACATTTCAATATAATCAGAAGGGTTTATTTATGCTACATTTCAATAAAATCTTTGTTTTAATAACTATATTTTTTTTCAAGTAACTACACATACAAATTTTTTTATGAACTAAGTCTATAAAATTAAATAGTAAGACCTAAAATAATACTAATTATAACTAATTTTTGTTATGTTAAACTAACTTGGTTAATAAAAAAATTTAAATGTATAATATTATTTTTTTTTTTCTGCTTAAAATATTTTTCAGGATTTTTTCCAAAACAAAAATTTATCTTATTTTTTAATTCGAGTAAAAGATGAAATATTTACATTGTGGTGGTTGTGCACGTTATTTCTGTACTATCTTATCTACGTTACTACCACTTTTTATACCATTATTCGATGTTTTTGGATTGCTCTTACTTCACTTTCCTTTCCGCCTTATCCCTGATAAAAACCCACAAATTTTGTCCATTCAGTTTTGTTTTCTAGGGGTAAGTATTGTTTTGGTTCATAATACTTAGGGATAGAATCGAAATCGTCCTTCATGTGATTTTTTGTTTAGAATCGTCCCAAACATTTTATTTTGTATTAAAATCGTATTTTTAATTTTTTATGGACAAAAATACTCTTCACCACCAGCAGCACCTTTACCACTTTTATTCCTATCAAATACTAATAATCAGATTCAATAACACCAACAATAACACATTATTCAAATTCAGAAATAACAACATCAAATTCAACAACAAAATCAACATACAACAACAATAAAATCAGAAAATAACAAATCAAAATCAGAATTAAAAACAAAAACAGAAACAGAAGCAGACACAGAAGCAGAAGATAAAAAAAAAACAGAAGCTCAAGCAGAAGCAAAAGAAGCAGAAGCTTAAGCAGAAGCCGAAACAAAAAATAGAAGCAGAAGCAAAAAGCAAAGGCCGAACAAAAAGAAGCAGAAAGCAGAGGCCGAAGTAAAAAGTAGAAACAGAAGCAGAAATGGGGAGGTGCAGTGGCGAGGCGCGCGAGGTGAGGCGGCGAGATGCAGCAGCGAGGTCGGTAGCAGCGGCGGCAGTGGCAGAGCGCGACGACGAGTTCTCTTCCTGGCTTGCGTCTCCTCTCTCACTCGTGAGCTCTGATTCCCGACGGCGACGGCGGCTCTAAGCTTCACCGGCGCCGTTCCCCTCGCGTCCTTTCCCTTTTTTCTTTCTTCCTTCGCGTTTTTTTTTATTTTATAATTTTTTTTATTAAAAATGACAATTTTAATATGAAATAAAATGTTTGGGATGATTCTAAATAAAAAATAACGTGAGGAACAATTTTAATTTTGACCCAAAACGTTAGGGACTAAAATAATACTTACTTTTTTTTATAATAAATTAAATCTATATTAGTTTCAAACTTTCTTTTTGCAGTAGTCACCTTAATGTTTATACTTGTTTATATAAGATCAATTAGTCCCTTAAACTTAGAAATAAAAGAAATTAAACATGGACCTCCGATCCCAAAAAGGATGAGCATGAGAAAAAGGATGTGATGACTAATACCATGTGGTATGTTATGTCCAAAATCCTTGAAGGGGAAGAGGACATGGACCGCATCATAACCACCATACCGGGAATGAAAAACTTGCTTCGATGTCGAGACCTCCCAAGTTTCTGTCGTCCAAACCGGGCCAAGGGTGGTGAATCGTTCATTCCTCTAGAAACCATCGTCTCTGAGACCCACCAAACGCTCCGTGCACGCGCCGTCATATTGAACACCTTTGATGATCTTGAAGCCCCTGTGTTGTCCCACCTACGCCGCCGTTTCCCTACCATCTTCACTGTCGGCCCTCTCCATCAACATCGCCAATCCAGAGCACCAACCGCCGCCAATACAGTGACGTCAAACAATAGCATCTGGGAAGAGGACATGAGTTGCATGGCGTGGCTCGATTCTCAGCCATTGAGATCAGTCATATACGTCAGCTTTGGTAGCTTAACTACCATGACGAAGGAGAGTCTCATGGAGTTTTGGTATAATTTACATTTCACAAATACTTTACTTTAGTGATTTATTTTTTGGTAAAGTATATTTTTTTGTCCTGAAGTTTGGCAAAAGTTTTAAAAATACCCTTAAGTTTTATTTTGTTTCAATTTTGTCCCAAAAATTTTTGATTTGCATCAAATATACCCCCGACGACTAAATTTTCAAAAAATTTAAGACCAATCTAACAATAATGCATGAAAATGATGCTTAATTTGCTTGTGTTGAGGGTTGTTCTTATGAAATTGTTGTTGAATTGGTCTTAAATTTTTTGAAAAATTAGCCGCCAAGGGTATATTTGATACAGATCGAAAACTTTTGAGACAAAATTGAAACAAAATAAAACTTAAAGGTATTTTTGAAACTTTTGTCAAACTTCAGGACAAAAAATATACTTTACCCTTATTTTTTTTATATATACATAATATATCTACGGTAGAAATTTAAGAAAATTTGACTTCATATAAAAATTATTAATTAAAAATTGTTAAATAATTTAATAAATTTAATTAAATTATCATTTAATAATTTTTAACTATTACTTTTATATAAAATTAACTCTACATTAATTATCACTTATGATTATATACATATCAATATCAAACTGAGTTACTTTTATTAATTTTAATTTATAAATATGTGACTAATTATATTTTTAAAATTACTTTTTTGTTTCTTTGGTGAATACCAAATATAATCTCACGTGACTAATCATACCAAAATATATTTGTGTAAATGGTTAGATACTTTAATATATTTTATTAATTTTTTTTTGTAATTTTTACTAAATTATTTAATATAATAAATATATATCAACTTCTTAAATAAAATTTTCACATAAAGGCATGCATAAAAGACATACATCTTAATGTGAGTAGTCATTTAATTTCTATAAATGTTTGATTTATAGCTAATTTTTGGCATCCATATATTACGAAGTTTTTATATTTAATAAAGATATTCATATTTAATTTGAAATTCAAGTACATATAAAAAAAAATATTATGATCTATTATATATTGTAATATTATATTAATTATTGTCTAATTAAACTCTTGGTACATATTTTTTCATTTAGGTACGGTTTAGTTAACAGTAAGATGCGATTTTTATGGGTGGTGCGGTCAGACATGATAGTCGCCGGAGAAGGCAAAGATGAGAGTGTACTGGCAGAGTTGGTGGAGGGAACTAAAGAAAGAGGGTTAATGGTTGGGTGGGTGTCACAAGTGGAGGTTCTTGCACACAAGAGTGTTGGTGCGTTCATGACGCATTGTGGGTGGAACTCGACCATAGAGAGTGTGATGGCTGGAGTGCCTATGATTTGCTGGCCATACTTTGCGGATCAACAGGTGAATAGCAGGTTGGTGAGTGACTCTTGGAAGGTTGGGTTGGACATGAAAGATGTTTGTGATAGGAACGTTGTGGAGAACATGGTGAAAGATGTAATGGTGAATAGAAAGGAGGAGTTTCTTCAATCGGCAGAGAAATTGGCAGTTTTGGCTCGAGAAAGTGTGAGTGAAGGAGGTTCTTCTTACGACAACTTGGACCGTTTGATTGATTTCATAGAATTGATCAGCCAAGAACATCTTCGCACTGAGACTAGTTAGCATTTAGAAATGGCCAATTGCAATTTATGGGATTTGAATGTTCCAAATTCCAATAAGCAAATAATTTTTTGTTTGTTATCTACCTCTACTTGATAGAATTATATGCGTTAAGCATAATTATATAGAAACGTGAACCACGTGTGCATTGACGGATCTAAAATTTTTTAATACTGGGACAAATATACATATATTATATAAAATGTCTTTTTATTATCATACAATTTAATCAATTTTCAACTTAATTGACTAATACATATTCATTTGCTAATAAATAAATCGCGACTAAAAGTAATTTTTCTAGTCAGAGAATCTATCAGTATATATGATCCCATTCCCTTCCAAACTTTAACTTCCATTATAGGAAATTAAGCTTCCTCCAAAAGCTGAAAAATAATTCATACTAACAACCACACAGAAAATGAAACTACAGCAAACATGTTCAGTTCATGTTCTGATTTTCCCGTGTCCAGCACAGGGACACGTAAACTCCATGCTAAACCTTGCTCAGCTTCTTGCACTCCGCAACCTCCACGTTACTTTCCTCAACACAGAACACATCCACAACCGCCTCACGCGCTTCGCCCACATAGAATCCCTTGCAGCTCGCTACCCTACGCTCCGGTTTAAGAGCATCCCTGATGGTCTACCGGAGGAGCACCCTCGGTCAGGGGAGCAAGCTATGGAGCCGCTTCATTCGGTGAAGGTGCATGGTAAGCCTCTTCTAAGGGACATTTTGGTAAAAGAGAAGGTGACTTGTTTGGTGGCTGATGGGTTTTTCGGGAAGTTGGCGAATGATATGGCTGAAGAAGTTGGAGTAGCAAGTATTCATTTTCGGACCATCGGTGCTTCTTGTTTCTGGACTTATTTCTGGATTCCATACCTCTTTGATTCCAATGAACTCCCCGTTACAGGTAAGTGCGCCGTACCCAGGTGGAAACTCAGGTGAAATTGATATCTGAGAGCTGTTAGATAATGATTTGACGGATTTGACTAAATTTTCATCTAACGACTCTCGATTATCAACTTCACATGAAGTCGACTACTTCACCTGAATTTTCACCTTTTTAAATATGTATTTGCTAGTAGATTTAATTTAGATTATTAGCAGTTTAAACTTTTGAATGTTATAGTACCATGCATTTTATTAATTATTTTTATATAATATAATAAATAAAAATTTATAGCTTACCGCTGGTAGTGTAATATTTTCATTATCGATACATACTAATCAAAATAAATAAACAATATATATTTCATGAATCATTATACATTTTAATATAGTCTGTTTTAATAACTAAAATATTTTTTTTCTTCTTAAAATGTTTTTTTAGGGCTTTTTAAATAAAAAAAATTATCATATTTTCCAATCTAATGAGTAAAAGATGAAAGATTTACGGTGTCCACATTATTTCTGTACTATCTTATCTAAGCTGCTACCACTTTTCGTACCATTATTAGATATTTTGGATTGCTTCTTAGCCCAACAGGGGACGTTGATACTTGGCCACAAAAACTCACAAATTTTGTCCCTTTTTTAAGCTTAGGAATTAACAAACTAACAAACAAAAATTAGATTATTAAAATATCTCGGTTAGTCTTAGCCAGGTCAAATGGTGCTGATACTTACGACTTATTATAATAAAAAAGACTAACATCGAATTTCTCATTAATTTTTTTAGGGATAAATCTATCTGATGGCATAAATTTTGAGGACCAATTTGAAAGAATATTAAATTACTCTTTACTACTGTATTATTATTCAGTTGAAAAAATAATCTGAAGTTAAAAGTTATAAGAATGGCGCATTCATCTTTTTGTGCTATATGACATATAGTTCTAAGTTCTCCATTACCATGTGCAAAATGATCTCATGACTAAGTCCATGAAGGGGAAGAAGACATGGACCGCATCATAACCACCATACCAGGAATGGAAAACTTGCTCCGATGTCGCGACCTCCCAAGTTTCTGTCGTCCAAACCGTGCCAAGGGCGAACCGATCATTCCTCTTGAAACCATTGTCTCCGAGACCCACCAAACGCTCCGTGCACGCGCCGTCATATTCAACTCCTTTGATGATCTTGAATCCCCTGCGCTGTTCCACCTACGCCTCCGCTTCCCTACCATCTTCACCGTCGGCCCTCTCCATCTACACCGTGCATGCAGAGCACCAACAGCCACCAATACAACGACGTCAAACAACAGCATACGGGAAGAGGACACAAGTTGCATGGCGTGGCTCGATTCTCAGCCATTGAGATCGGTGATATACGTGAGCTTTGGTAGCATCACTACCATGACAAGGGAGAGTCTCTTGGAGTTTTGGTACAATTTGCACGTCCCTCATATAGTGTTGCTATACAATTGTGTAGCTTATTTATTAATCGCTTATTATTTCGGAAAAGTGAATGATTAAAATTTGTGTCATTTTTTATAAAATTAGGTAGATAAATTAATTTGACAAAAAAAATAGTGAAAATTTGAAGTTATCTAAATTAAAATTATTTTTATAAAAAATGACTATAATACTCTTATTATAAAAGATAACTAAAATATTTTTATTCTATATATTAATTTTAAAAATTCTAAATTCTAATCTTTTTTTTTTTGTCGACATATTATTAGAATTTATAGTTTTTAAAATTTATATATATATATATATATATAGGGGTATTTTAGTTATTTTTTATAATAGAGATATTGTAGTTATTTTATATAAAAAAATATTAATTTAGACGGATTCAAAATTTAATTTATTAGTTTCGCCTAAACTGATTTGTCCAGTTTAATTTTAATAAAAGATGAGTGTTAGAAGGCCAGCACTTTTGTTAAATTTTGGCCAGTACTTAATCATCAAAAGAAAATTGAATAATTTTACATCATTAGACGCAATCTCACACCATTAAAAATATCAATGATTGGCTAATTGATGGCTAAAAACCACAAAATCTACTGTCCCCTAGACTTTCTCTTAATAAAATTTATACAATTTAATTAGTTATATGTGTAAAATTTTAATTATTAAAAAATAACTTTAAAAAAATATTTTTAATATTTTTATCTAAGTGGCTTTCTTTCGAAAAAAATCACATACACCTACTTTTACATTAATAACCGAATATTTGACTAAATTATGATCTAATAATTATTAATTATTAATTTTTCGTAAAGTAACTTTAAGTAAGTTTTTATTTTTTATACAGGTAATACAATTGTATATATATATATATATATATATATATATATATATATATATATACTAATATCAAATTATGTTATCTTTATTAAATTTTATAAATACACGACTAATTATATTTTTAAAATTATTCATATTGATACTAAAAATCAACTACTAAAATAATCATATTTTTTTGTCATAAAATTATTTAATGAATATCAAATATAAATGATAGATTCATGACTTCGTATTCATACATATTAGTTGCTATGTTATTACTCATATTCTTATTCGTATTCAAAATTTAATTTAAAAAAAAATAACAAATAAATTCTTCGATATTTATATTTTAGATTTTATTGGTATCTAATTATAAATCACTAATATATCAATGATCTATGACGTATTAATATATACTTTTCCTAATTATTATGTAATTAAACTTTTGGTACATATTTTTTCATTTAGGTACGGTTTGGTTAACAGTAAGATACGATTTTTATGGGTGGTGCGGTCAGACATGATAGCCGCCGGAGAAGGCAAAGATGAGAGTATACCGGCAGAGTTGGTGGAGGGAACCAAAGAAAAGGGGTTAATGGTTGGGTGGGTGCCGCAAGTGGAAGTTCTTTCACACAAAAGCGTTGGTGCATTCATGACGCATTGTGGGTGGAACTCGACCATAGAAAGTGTGGTGGCTGGTGTGCCTATGATTTGCTGGCCATACTTTGCGGATCAACAGGTGAATAGCAGGTTGGTGAGTGACTCTTGGAAGGTTGGGTTGGACATGAAAGATGTTTGTGATAGGAACGTTGTGGAGAACATGGTCAATGATGTTATGGTTAATAGGAAGGAGGAATTTCTTCAATCGGCAGAGAAATTGGCGATTTTGGCTCGAAAAAATGTGAGTGAAAGAGGTTCTTCTTACGATAACTTGGATCGTTTGATCGAGTTCATAAAATTGATCAGCCAAGAATGTCTTTACACTGAGACTAGTTAACTTTTTAATTATTATTTGGTTGTTATCTACGTCTACTTATCTTTGTGGAATATTTTGCATCAAGAAGTGAAGAACTATGACATCCTCCTTAATTAATAAGAGAAATCTATAAAAAGATTACTTGTATATTTATTCCTTTTATTTTGCAAAATAATTAAAAAAATGTTTGTTATGGCAACATGGCATTAAAAAAAGTTCTATATAATGGCCTAATTAATTAAATATATATTTGCATTTAGACTTTTAAATTTGTACATTGTTAATTCAAATATATATTGAGTTGTTTTTGAATTTTTTTTTTTTTTTGACTGGAAAGGGAGGAAATTCATTCAACGGAACTACAAGGTTCAGCAACGCCAAATTGAGTTTATGAGAATTTAGATTGGTAGGCGCTAATTATGCTAATTTATGAGCAATTTTGTTTCCACCTCTTTTTATATGATTGAAACTAACTGATCTAAAATTACTTATTAGATTCCGGACATCAATGATAAAAATTTTAAAATAAGAGTCCAAATTACCTCCTTTTCTGAGAGCATTTACTACCTCTATATTGTCACTCTCTAATATAATATTAGTAAAACAACACTCTATTATTAATTTTATACTAACAAAGGCTGCATAAGCCTCTACTTCTCGGGGTTCAAGTGGGTACAGTATGACCCATGAAGCTGCTGTCATTATTTGGCCCCAATTGTCTCTAACTACCACTCCTATACTACCATTAAAATTTTTGAAAATTGCAGTGTTCACATTAACTTTCAAGACAGAGTCTGGTGGGCACTCCCAATTTTATATTGATGGACGCTGCTGTTCATTCCCTCTGCTTGTCCTCGTTTCCTCTCTGGTCTGGATTTGCCAAAATTCCTCAAAGAAGGTTCTAACTTTTTCCAATTCTTCTTCTATCTGTAGCACCCTTTCCTTAAACACCATGGAGTTTCTCGCCTTCCACAATTGATTCATCGTGGTACAGAACATTTCCTTTTCTTCTTTATGGAGAATCTCTATTGTACTCACTATCCATTTTTTCAAGTTTGTGTCCCTTCCAACTTCGGTTCTAAGGGTGAACGGGGAGGCAAACCAGAATCTTTTCTCAAATTCGCAATTCCTGAATATGTGCTCCTCAGTCTCTTCCTCATTCCAACATCTGGTGCAGATTGGTGAACAATTAATTTCTCTTCTGTTCAGGCTCTTTTTCGTTGGCAAGGAGTAGTGTAAGAGTCTCCACATGAAGTTCAGTATTCTTGGGTAAGCTTTAATTTTCCAAGTGTTCTCAAGAGTTTCCAGCTTTCCTGTTTATTTTGGCTCTCCGAAAAGCCATAGAAGCTCGTTGCCCTCCAACAAGTACCGCTGCCCACTACTCTCACTTCCATGTCAAGATAGTTATTTGACATAGAAATCATCTCAACCTCCAGAGACCTATCCCATAAAATAACCAATCCACCCCCCCCTTTGTCTTCCATCACCTCTGCAGTCCACACCGATAATGTTGTTCATTCCACCCTTATATCTTAATCTCATCATCTCATTCGCCTTTTTTCTAGTCTCTATTAAGAAGAGTAGGTTGGGAGTTTGTGTTTTAATGAGCTTGTTTAGAGCTCTAATTATCCATGGGTTCCCAAGCACACGACAATTCTAGCTTAAGATCTTTATTGGTTTCGGCGAGGCTGCTCTACAGCCTCCACCGTTTCTATTTTATTTTCAGAGAATTGTTTTTTAGATTTTGTCTCCCTATCCTCAGTCTCCATCTCATCTCTGTCAATTGTCTTTCTTTTTTGTGCCTTGTTTTTTTTTTCTATTTTTTTCTCTGTATCATTTGGTATATCGCTGGCTTGTTTCTTCTATCTCCTTGCTGTGCTTGCATTCTCTTCTTTGCTTGATTTGTAATTTTCTGTAGCGGAATTCCATCTTTTTTCTTCTTTTTCCTATCTTTCCAGTTTGCTTCCTTTTCAATCTCCTTATTCTCCTTCACACTCATTTCCAAGTCTGGCCTTGTTTCTTCTTTGGTTTGTCCTTCCTCTTGTTTGTTGATTTCTATGGTTTTTTTTTTCCTCTAAACTCATGGAGTTCCTTCTCCTTTTTTATCCCATCCTCCAGATTCCTCTTCGGTGAGGAGGTTCCTGGGAGTGTTATCGCAGGGGCCTGGCTGTTATCTTTTCCAATGTTGGCCTCAAAGAAGTCCACCATTGACAAACATGCCAGTTTTTCCGTTAGTTTCTATGTGATTCTTGCTTTACGCTTTCCTTCTTCCTTATTTTCTTCTTGTTGTTTTTCATTTAATTTGTTCTACTGTTTATTATATCAACTCTAACACCAGTAATATCTGATTTTATCCAGGGACCAAGAGATTTGGATTTATACATATCTCTTTCCTCATCTTGTTTTCCTTTTTCATAGTTGTTTTCTTCATATCCTGCTTTTTCACAGTAGTAACAAACTGTTGGTAATCTTTCATACTTGAAGTTTACCCATGTAAGGCCATCCTTCTTGCTCCCCACGTTTGTTCCTTTCATGAAGGGTGTATTAATGCTCATTTTGACAGTTGCTTTAATGAATCTCACTTGGTCTTTTCCTGCTTCAAACAACTCGTAGCTCACTACATCTCCCATACAGGCAGCTATCTTTTCTCCATGTTTTGGTGTTTTACAGTGTTCTGGTAGGTCCTAGATCTGCATTTTTGTCTCCACCTTATCTAGGTCTTTGTCTATCTGATCTTCAGCTCTCTCCCATTTCTTCACTAGTAGCCAGGCATTCCTAAAGAACCCCCTTTTAGCACCTTGTTCAGATTTGCCTCCTTGTTGAAGAAGAACTGATAGATCTTGGGTTGGAACTTCTATAACTCTAAGCCTGTTGGTTTTCTCCATATATTGGATAGTACTGTCTGGATCCAGGTAACATTGATGTTTTTGTTTGTTACTAGCTTTTCAATGATGCTATTTTCGCATACTTTGACACTTTCTAAGATGTCATCTTCATCATACACGACAAGTGTTTCTTCCTCGTCAGGTTCCTATTCTATTGGTTCTACATATTCTCCTTCATCAGCCATTGTTTGTACTCCACCTCGTTGGGACACTAATATTTGTCACTCCACTAGTTATCATTAGTAAGGACTCTTTGCACGATGTATTACGGATAATAACACTACACTCTTCAAACCCTAGGAGAAGAGACTCGCAAGGACATGATGAGAGATTCGCAACTGTGACAACGGAAGCAAATTGTTTCCACCGCAATGGAGTACCGACTCTATGAGTTGTTTTTAAATTGCTTATGACACAAATAAAACTAAAAAGAGAAAAAAAACGTTAAACATGATCTTTTGGTATGGTGCCTATCTAACATGTTTATAATATGATCCACAAGACATTCACACTCGAATCCGGATAAAATTGTTGCAAGGCATATATGATAATCATTAGATTAAGGTCTTACGTGTCACATGGTCGAATTAAAATTTCTGACATTTAATTTAGTAGACTAGTAAGCTAATAACTAAATTAATAAAAATTAGACTTTTATTATTATTATTATTATTATTATTATTATTATTATTATTATCTTTTCTTTTGGTCATGGATTTTGTTTTTTTGGACAATAATTTCTTTTATTATTTATTGGTCATAAATTGTGTGTCTAATACTATTTGTCAATTATTTTTTGGACACGTACCCTATTGTCTGATTGACTGATTGCATTGTATTTTTGGATTCAAGCGTGGTTCTTCCTTGAAATGATCTTTTGGTATTATCTGCCTCGGAATTCAAAATCAAGGTTCTTTCAATTCGTAATCAGGCCTACTGTTGAAATAGCCCAAATGACATTTGAGAAGAAGGAAGTCTCTTTTGTTCTGGTGAGATTCAATGATACACAACAAAATTTACCCCCCAAAAAAAAAAAGAATGAGACAATGGAGAAACTTGAGAAAAACCTATCGTTAACAAATTGGCTTATCATCCTATTCATAAACCATGCATAACAGAAGAAAAGGTTTATAATACTGGAAAAATTTCAAGTGTACTGGAAAATATCGATGTCCTAATTGTTTTAACCGTTGATTTTAATTAATATATATTTTTTATAATCCAGATCAACAGTTAAAACAACTGAAATACTAGTGTTTCCGGTACACTTGAAACTCTTCCTATAATACTTGATATTTTCCTAAAAGAAGGCATTCAACAAAAGTTACAAGACAATTGAAAATTTGGGATATTTAGACATGGACCTAGCATGCAACTAGCTAATAACACAATTTGCTAATAATATATGATATTATAGATCAAATATAGAAAGTCTAAATATTGTGTTTGAGTTAAAGTGAATCTATAGACCAAACCAAATATTATTAATAACTAACTTAATGACTCAGACATGTATGACTATGGTATTATTTGTTAAAAATTGGTTTACTTGATCTTTTAAATTCAAATTATTTATATTAAATAATTAAGAAATGGATTTTAATGCCAAAACATATCTAAATTCATAAATGTAATTTAGGATGATGTTGGGTTGATTTATGATTTACTTGATTTTGATTAATGATTCCTTAATTTTCTTTAACCAAAATCTTTTGTACTTGTAACAAAATTGAACAATAACTTTTCTAATGGGTAAGGATTGCAAATATAAATTTATTATGTGTAGGAATTTAAATTCTAAAGATCTTATGAATATTTGAAATTTTGAATGTACTTTTTATCATAGTTGTTAAAATCGGATTATTAGACCGGCCAATTTGACCAAAGAAATCGATAAACTAAATTCCAAATCCATATTTTTTTATTAGATTCTCCATCGTTGTCCTTTGAAACCAGGTAAAGCTTTTCTTTCCTTTTTTATATATGTGGCGTCCCCCTTTGATAAATTTAAGAAGAGATCTTAACAAACATAAATATTACCTTAATTGATCACTAAAATCCGATACCTATTGGTCATTAGTCATTATTAACATAGCATATCGTTCACTTTTGAGGAAAAAAATATTTATTTATTTATTTTTTTGGATGGGATGGGGGAGAATAAATCAAATTTTCCCGTTAAATATTCAATTTATAAATAATATATACTAATCTTCCACTAAAGTTTGGGTGATATTACACTTGATAATTCTAGATTTTGTAATCAATGAGCTATAACTCGACCGATTAACGTTTCAGTCGTAACCGCCGACCAAACGGCACAACGATCAGATACGTTATCAATCCTCTCCAAGCCGACGTAAATACTCAAACCGTAACTGACGAGAAGCTCACCATACAAAAACAAGGTAAAGTATATTCTTCAGACAGTTCTAAAATATACAATACTGACTTAAGCATTGGAGTGCGTATACTCCCCTTTCTTTCATTTGCTCACACTCTCACGTCTCACCAAAAGAAAAAGTTCGAATTCGAAGGATTGGCCATTCAACCTCTAAGATTGTAGCTCGGTAACCATCCGTCGCAAGAACCGATTTATTCTCAAGTCAAGAACAATAAATATTTTATATTAATAATTGATTTTAGTATACATCTAATATGGTTGATATATGAAATAATAGTAGCCTTGTAACAAATTGTGAAAAGTAGTAAGATTAGGACAAGCTTTCGTTTTTGGGTTGATGATGTAGTTTCCTATTCTACCCCTAATTTGGTATCTCAAAATCATTAATACGTGAATGCTAATAAAGTCCCTAAACTACCTTATTATAAGATAGAGACGTATAGAACAACAAACCCATTGCAAATAATCGTTTTGAGAAGTGGCATGCATAACTAACCCACATTGGTATCATCCCCTAAAAGATATTGTGTATATTAAGTTGGTGCCCCACCTTGGATTTTTGATAACCAAAACCGGTCAATCTAAAGGCATAACCTTGTGCATAAAAATTAGGAAAAGTATAGGGTACCAACATATTATCTGCCAACTTCTGCCAACTCTTATTTATAATTGTGTTTCATGGAAGTGTGTTCGTGGATGTGTCTAATAATTAATATATTTTAAATACATATATAAAGAGACACATCCAGAAAATATATCTATAAAGACACTTCTATTAAACATAGCTATAAAAAAGACATTTTTATTAGACACATCCACGAACACACTTCCATGAAACACAATTATAAATAAGAGTTGGCAGAAGTTGGCAGATATGCTGTTGGTAACGTAGCGGAACCGTAAAAATTACAGCTATATTGGAGATTTGGAGGGAACAATTAGATATCTTTGTTGGTTCAGTTTGAATTCAGTTATGGCCACTTTCCTATTTCAAGTGTGACATACGATGATGAAGATGATTTGTGAGGTTGGTGATGGTGGGGTTTAATAATTTTTTATTAATTAAATCTATGTTAAAAAATTACTTAATTGAAAGAACACATTATAACGGGTTTAGTTCACCAACTTAATTAATAACAATGTAGGTGGTTAAATTCCCTCTTAAAAAAAAGCTCTCTTTCTTGCGTTTGACAATGACCTTGTAAGATATATGTAATATGTTAATAGTACTAGCTTTGAGATTGGGGGATAACTAACGTAACATTGTGACAACACAGTTGAAAGTGGATATATATGTTATGATATATATCATCGAGATTTCATTAATATATCTTTGGTCCCTAGTAAAGTTAGTATAACTGTATAACTATCCTAGTTATCTTTTTTCCCAATGCTGTGTTTTGGTACAAATCTTCAACATTCAGAATTTTGTTTTTTGGCGCGGGGTTTGCGGGTGCAACATATTCAAGGAGGGGACCGCAATGTCAACGGATTTGGACAAAACGCTGTAAACTTAAAATGGTTAAACCAAACAGGTTACTACAAATATTATACACTACTTTTTGCACAAAAGAAAAATATCTTATGTCTAATTTAATTAGAGTCTGATTTTGATATACTCATAGTATAATATACTGTGTAAAATATTTTATATAGTTATTGAATTATATATATTTTTTAATAATCATTCACACAATAAAAGTAAAATTTAATTATTTTTATTTACTAATGTGATGTTACATAATTGAATATACTTGAATTATTTTACATCAAAATTAAATTAATTTAATTGACCCAATTGCATTTATATTATTATGATTTGTAATTTCATATTTATTAGAATTAGATTTTAGATAAACTAAAGAAATAAAGAATAAATACCCATAGAAAGAACACAAATAAATACGTCATTCTCTTGAAATCTTCCTTAAAGTTAAATATTATTTATAACATGCAATCCCGCTAGGTGAACAATAAAAGATACAAATAACGTAAATAATGGGCTGCCAGCCATTCAATTTTATTTTTACCTTAAACTCATAATTTTTACCTAACATCACTTTGACCTAATTACACCTCTTTTAACCCAAACTCCTTTTTTACCGCAGCAAGCCATCCCTCACCTACCCGAACATGCAGCCCCTCTCGCCAGCGAGGAAGCTCCCTAGCGCCGCCGTCTCCCGCTGTCACCAACCTCAAGTGCAGGTGAACCGTTTCGTATTAATAACAAACATCCCATTTGCATGAAAAATAAACATCCACATGCACATAAAATTTCTACTCTGTGCTTTGTCATCACGTTGACCCTCATCAACGCTCAAATTTACAATACTATTGCCATGTAATTGATTGGAATGATCACTGATGTAGGACGATGGGACATTAGAAACTCATTCACCCATTGATGACTCCATCAACGGTCCCGATAGCACACCTTCAACACCAAAAACGGATAATGAGCTTGAGTTAGCAGCAACGGCGCCGCCCTCAGTAATCACGAGATAGCAGCTGTGGCGATGATTCTGGTGTCGTGAATCGCAGTGACGACAGGAGCATGGGTTCATTAAAAATGCACGGTTGTGACTACACAAGGTGCGAGGACAGTGCCGTTCTCGGAAGGAAAGGCACGTTTCGCGGCAATTGCGGTTTCGTCGAACACCTTAGGTTGGCGCTCTCTACGGTGTGGGAATTGTGTATGATCACGGTGCGGTTAGAGAAAAGAAGTCGCAGTGTGTTTTAGAACATATTACTAACTAATCCTAATTATTCAAATTAAAAATTTTAAATAAATTTAATTAATTATTAATCTGATTTAAATCATTCTTATTTTAAACCGTTGTTCAATATTTATGTTGTTTACCTAAAATAAAATATATTAATAAGTTAAAATAAAAAGATTATAATACACAATTTTACATAAAATGCTTATTTATAAAACGATTTTGTTAGGTAGATAATGACTTTTGTAAATAATGTGAACAATAAATTTTAAAATTAGTCCAATAAAATAAAAATACACTATACTTAAAAAAAAAATTAACATAATATTAAACCTAACTGCACCATTTACAAATTTTTATTTTTTTAAAATATAAAATCTAAAATAATTAAAAATTAATTAAATTAATTGATTTTTTTATTCTATTATTCAGGTTATTAATTATTCTCATTATTTTCTTATACTTATACTGTTCCTTTATAAAATTTTCACCTCATGTTTATATGAAACCAAATATATTTTCGCTCTTGATAATAGTTAATTATAACCTTAAATCTATGCAACAAATGCCATTTCGCTTCAGCAAAAATAACAAAACATACAAAACAATGCAAAGTCCATTCTATCAGTGGTGGAACTTGAAACAAAATTTTGGGGGACCAAATAAAAAATAATTGTCAAAATATTTTTTTATATGGACCTCATTTAAGATAAGTTCGTCTAATCTCATCTTTCTGGTTTGAGTGATATTGCTAAATTTAAAGCCCTTCTTCAAGATCTCGTTCAAAAAAGTTAAAGTTAAAGTCATCAGATATAACTTTTTGAACTTTTGAAGGTTATATCTCACTTTCTTCGTGATTCATTAAAGTAGAAGAACTATCTACATGTATTGATATTGTAAAAGTTATATGTTCTCCTTCTTAAATATTAGCCTTCCTCTTAAAAAATGTATCAATTCTTTGATTTTTTATTATTATTTTATATAAAAATTTGAATATATATCCTGTAAAATATATAAAGAAGAAGTTAGAAGGACAAATATTAAAATTTATAATATTTATTAAATTTTTTTATCAATTTATACAAATACAATAATATTAATACTTATTGAATATTCTATTATTTTTTATCATATAAAAAATTAAATTAAATAAATAGTAAAATATAAAATAATATTAAATTAAATAAATAAAAGATATTTAATTTTTTATATTTGAACCTAAAGATAGAGAGAGTGTTGTTTATTGAACTTATTAGATACTTTAAGTCATAATAAAGTATTTAAATCAATTGAACTATTTTTTATCTTTTGAAAAAGTACTACTAAATTTTTTATAAAAAATTTGGGGGGGCCATGGCTACTCCTTATCTGAATTAAGCTCCACCACTCATTCTATTGTGCAATAAATCCAAATGAACAAACCATATGCATGGAAATTATCTTCGGAAAGTGGAAACTGACTCAATTGTATTACATTTGAGGAATGATTTGGTTTTGTGTGAATTATTTTCTTGTTTATTAGTTTTATATTTATGCTTTAATCTATTTTTTGTGGTTGATTTTGGTCTTTAATGACAATATCAAAAGAGATTAAATTTAATTACTTAACATTAGGATTCTGTACTCTTTATTAGAAGGGTCGAATTTTTTACTACTAACCTAAAAAAAACTGACCCAACGAGTCCATATTCCATAATAAACAGCTAGTGAGTTCTTATATCCAAAAAAAAAAAAAAAAACAAAAGCCAGTGAGTTTTGTTATAACAAGTATCCTAATTTTAACTTTTTACTTTTTGTTAATAAATTTCTTAAGTGTACCAAAAATTTTCTTTATTTTTTAAGAAATGCTTGTAAGGTATTATTTAATTTGTTAATAAAATTGTTGAATAGATAGTATATTATTTAACATGCACATGATGGAGGTCCCTTCAACTACCCATGTAGCATGATGGTGTTAGCCAATACCCAACAATACACCAACTGCACAATAAACATTAGAAAGGACAATCAGTCTCAATTAGGGTATATATATACTTATTAGTTGCTCTTATTTTTATTAATCACTTTTACTTTGCTCACAAATCAAATTAAATAGCAATAAATTGGTAAATGCCACACACCCCCTTGTCTGCTACATTATTGGCCCCCTTCGATCGATCAATTTACAAAAATTACAATATTTAAAAAGGTATAGAGATAGAATTGTCCAAGGTTCTAAAAATCAACTCATTATTAAATTGAAAAATCTTTATAGAATCGAAAATCGAAAAGCAAAACTAAGATTAAACCTTAAAATATATTTTTTACTTAATATATATTTTTTAAAAAACATACTTTTTTTTATTCTATAACTAATGTTTCAGTTTAAAAAATTGGACCGTTCAATAATTGATTTACTAAGTTTTGTCGGTTCTTTAAATATTTTTTAATTAGTTCATGATAGATTGAGTTGATTAAATTGATTGGTTTAGTTTGATTTTTAAAATTATGGAAAGAACAAGTTTTATGATATATATAAATATAAAAATATTATTTATACACTATAATTAATTATTAATATATTTTTGTATAAATATATATGTAATTTATTTATTTATAATTTATATTTATATTTTAACATATATTTTATATTAATAATTAATTATAGTGATTAATTTTAGTGTATATCTAATATATTTTATATAAATATAAACCAAAGGAGACAACTAGACAAGTAAGGGAAAGGAACACAAATTTTAAATGACTGGACGTGAAGCGAATAAGCATATATAGATAATAATTGAAAAACTTGTTATATATATTAATTGTGCATTATTTCCTAGCACTGCTGATTTAATTAATAATATACAAGTCTTTGTTTAAATGAACACAATTCTGTATTCTGTACTTTGCTATATATATATATATATATATATATATGCATGTCTCCTTTAATTAAAACGTGCCGTATCTGTTACCTGATAATAAATATTGACGGGAGGAATATGTATATTCTAAGCTATGTATATTGACGATGTTTCAATGAAAGAATATATGTACAAATGAAATGAAACAGATTGCCCATCTATCTATCGATGATGAATCATTATAACTAAATAAATAAATAATAACAGTCCACTAAACTATTACCAATAATAATAATAATAATAATAATAATAATAATAATAATAATAATAATACTAGTAGTAGTAGTAAATAAATAAAATAAAATAAAATAAAATATTTCAGTCTCCTTTTTTTGGTGACTAAATATTCCAGTCTCTTTAATTAAAAGCTCTTTATTTCATTAATTACTTCCATTATTGAATTCTCCACTAAACTATTTTTAAATAATTTATTTGTCACAAAGGCCATATATAGTTGACATTGTTAATGTTTTATATTTTATTGTGCTTTAATTTGAATTGTGTGATGTAGAAGATAAAATTAAAGTAGAAAATAATTGATAAATATAGTATATTATTACAATGTGAAATAAAATAAAATTTTCACCAAAATGACAAATATTATTGAGTAATGATCAGGAGTCACAATTCTTTCTTCTAATTATCCTCCTATATATAATTAAGTAGAAAGTCTTAACAAAATATATAAATAAAAAGTAAACTTTAAGTTTTTATACAATATAATGCATTCAAAGATTGAAACCTTTTCATTTCATCCTTAATCTTAAGATGTTTTTTAACTAAATACTAAAAGAAATGACCAAATATATGCCTATTGCTTTATGGAAAAACTAAAAGTACCTTAAAAATGTCACAACTTGCCTTAAGCTAGGGTTTCTCATGCAAAATGTCTTTTATTTGTGATTAGTATTATTACCTCTCTTTTTAAATTTTGGGTGTTTGTGTATGTGTATTGTCTAAATGAAAAGTCTAGGAGTAGCAATTTTATTAAATTCTGGCTAGCATATAATCAGTAAAGAAAAGTGAGTTATTGGATAAAATCTCACACCATTAAATTCATCATTAATGACTATTTGATGGCTACAAATCACAAAAATTGCTGTCCCCTAATACTCCTTTTGTCTAAATATTCCATGTCTAAGTGTTTGGCAAAAGCTTCCGAAAGTTTAACGAGGGAAGTAACAAATATGTGACTTGTGCAAGCAATAACAATATAATGGGATCCTAATAAATCAACTTTGATGAAGCATATCACAATACGCAAGTTTGATATTTAACATATGGAAGACCAAATCTTTTACCTAGGTCAAACATTCCACCAAAAGAAGAAAAAGATCAATTAAGTACAGATAATATTCAATTTGGTTCTGAACTTGCATGCAAACTTTAATTTAGTCCCTAAAATTTTAATTGTCTTTATTTAATTTTTAAATTTTATGAACATAACTCATGTTAGTTCTTGAAACAATTTTCAACGTATAAATATTAACGGAACATTGTTGTGAACAGCCGAATGCCGCACTAAACTTTGTAAAATGATGTCGTTTTAGTTTTGGCACTCAAATAACCCAAAAACAATATCATAAATGGTGTTTATTAAAATTTTACCTAACAAAATAAGTGATACGATGCCATTTTTGAACTATTTAAATGCCAAAACCAAAACTGTATTATTTTACAAGTTTTAACATGACATCTAATAGTCTATAACAGTGCTCCATTAATATTTTTATACTAAAAATCGTCTCAGGAACTAATATGAGGCAATTGAAACCTCAGGACTAAATTGAGACTCGCATGTAAATTCAGAGACCAAATTTAGTATACCCATAAAATTTTATTTTATTTTATTTTATTTAATAGCACTTAAATTCCCACTTGGGAGGTGCTTGCTTTTGTGCGTTAGTTGCGCCAAAAATGACGAGCTTGAATGCAAAGCCATATAGATTGCATCACTATCCAACACTTCCAATACCAATGAAAACCGCTTCTTTTGGCCACGCAATATTATTACTTCATATAAATATTTCAAATATCTTTTTGGATTTTCTCCTATTAATAAAAACCACCTTTTCTCTGCATGCTTCTTCTTAACCTCCCAACAACAAGAACCCTCTCTCACTTCTCTCTCTTTCTTCTGTGAATCATGGATCACTAAACCCTCAACCAAAGTAAATAATAAATGTTATGCTTTCATTTCATTCCCCTGTATAAAAAGGAATGCCTACTCTGTTTTTGTTTTCCTTCATGACTACTATTTTCGATTTTTATTTACAAAAATATATAATTTTATTATTTTTTTTTTAAGATATGAATGAATACATATTTTCTTTTCCCTCCTTGTTTTCTGTAACTGTTTTAAACGGTGCGTTTTGTTGTTTATGCAGAGAGAAGCGGAAGCAGAAAGAAGGAGACGAAGAAAGATGAAGAGAATGGATTCGAAAAGCGATAACGGAAGAGAGTTTTCTAGCGACGACGACGCATCTCCGAGATGTGTAATGGAAGCTCCTGTTTCTGAAACAGAATCCGACTCCACCACCAGCAGCAGCAGCAGCTCCTTCTCCCCGGAGAAGCTTCCGCTTCCGCCACCGCCAGCGGTGGCAGCGGCGGCGCTGAGAAAAACGAATTCGAAGGAGAGCAACTTGCAGCAGTGGAAGACGATGATCGACGTGTTCAAGTTCAAGAGCGTTAAGAAATTGACGACGATTCCTCTGCTCTCTGCGGGGAACGAAATCACGAGGAAGGGTTTTGCTAAGAAACTTGCTCGGATTCGAAGCGCCGAAGATAGCATCGACATAGGTGTTATTCCGACGAAGCCTTCTTGGAGGAACTTCGATTACGCGGAACTCGCAGCTGCAACTAACGATTTCAACCCAGGTTAGCAGAACTTGCTACTTTCTATTTCGGTCCCTTATTTTCATTTTACATTTTCCTTTACTTTTATTCATGTTTGATGCCTAGTTTCAAGAATTCAAGTTTCAACTTGCAAAGTTGTAAGTGATTTTGCTGATAGTAGCAAATTTGGTGTAGATGAATAAAAAGGAGGGAATAATTTTACCACTAGTTTGAGACTTTAAGACTCAAGAATATGCAAAAACTTTCTGCCTTCTTTCATTTTTGGTACAACGAATATGAAATTTACCCCAAAAGTATTTGTTATTATTATTATTATTATTATTATTAGAATTTGGTTAATAGTTAGTTACAATTGGAGCTAGAAGTAAAAAGAATGCTAATTGCGACTAATAAAAGTTTTAAATTTTTAATGAATTAAATATATTTAAAATTTTACTAATTTTGGGGAGGTTGAGAGAAATTATATGGTTATTATGGTTGAAAGGGTCAGCAGCGCCATGAGGTTGGGGAGTTGATTAGGTGCTTACTGCCAAACATGGGAGTTGGGAGAAATAGTAGACGACTTTTTGACCAAAAAGCATAGGGTTCCCTTTTCTGCTAGACAAGGACACAAAACTGATCATGGGTCCCTTCTTTCACACCTCTTAGATTCATTTAACACTGCTCTTTATAAAAGCTAAATCTAATACTATCTTTTTATAGTTAGATTAATTAGATACGATTGTGAGTTTGATCATTGCTATAGGTTATTAACATGTAAATAAAACATGAAAAAGCAAACATTTTTATATTTTTATTTTCCATTGGGAAAGTGCTTGGGGAGGATGCTGTTTCTGACAGTAACAAAACACAGGCGTGGTCCTTGATGGTGCTTTCGGCTACCAGCAGTCATAAATTGTCCCACTGTTGGCCTTCGGGCTTGGGCATTGTGTCCTTTTAAAAGAGACATATCTGTTGTCAATTATAAGATTTTGAAGAGTGAACCCTCCTCGTTTGATTTTTATCAATGAATTGGCCATAATTTTGTCAGTGACACGGCCTACTAACTTTGTCTTCTCATGTCTTCCAAAACGTTCATTTATTGGGGACGTAAAGGGTTGGTATATGAGGTTCTTTCTTTCAAACTCACCCTGCAGTGTGGGGATACTCTCGTTTAGGAATTGATTTTGAATGGTAGTAGTTGAAGAAATTAATACATATGATTATGACTTTTATCCATTTCAAATAAATATTGACCCGGAATAATCATAATCATACATTAAAAACATACCACGTAATTCATAAAATTTATAGTTATTATAATTATTATGCAGATAATTATTTATTCTGGTCTTGTTCTATCAACCTACGTTGAAAAAATGTTCACACTACTGTTACAAATTAGTTAAATTACGCATAAAAGATGGTCGTATAGCAAAATAGTAGACTAGCAATGAAAGCAGCCTCACTAAAATACAAATAGGTATATCAAATTTGTAGCCTTTATTTTTGACCCAATTTCGCAATATGTTTCGTATGTAGGAGTATTTAATATAATATCCACTATTAGTCAATTAGTGAAATAATTTTAATGAAAAACCGTTGACAAATGGTTTGAATAAGGAGCCAGTCTCAGAGCCTAGAATCCTTCAGCATTAGAATTGAAAAAAGTTCAACTAGATTTTGCCCCATGTCATCAATCCAACTTAAATTTATTATGCTTATAAGTCAAAGTTTAAATCCAATAAATATTGGTGACTTTTGAATATTTGATTATTTGAATATTTTCCTTATCTACCAAAAATAAATTGAATATTCCTCAATCCTTAATAAGATCAGAAACAGTTACATAGCAATTTACATCATAACTTGACTTTTCTTTTGTTCTAATTCTTGGAACTTTTGGTTGCACAGAGAACCTGGTTGGTAAAGGTGGCCATGCAGAAGTGTACAAAGGGCACCTACCTGATGGGAAAGTTATAGCAGTCAAGAGACTAATGAAGAATGCCAAGGATGCTGGGGACAGAGCTGGTGATTTCTTGACAGAACTTGGGATCATTGCACACATAAACCACCCAAATGCAACACGCCTTGTTGGGTTTGGGATTGAACGCGGTCACTACTTTGTACTAGAATATGCTCCACATGGCAGCCTTTCTTCGTTGCTCTTTGGTGGGTTTGATGCATTCATCACTTGGAACTCGTTTGATATCCGTCTCAAGACTAAAATATCAAGAACATCTGGGATACAACTCTGTGGAGAAAGAGATAAATACAGAAACATATAAATCCTTATTTAAAACAATATTTTGTTCAATTGTCTGTCTACTGAAAAATTGGAGACAAGAACAAAGATACAACTTTTCTGTTTTGTCTTTGTCTTGTTGTCCGTTTTTTTTCTGAAGTGCTTACCAAATACAACATCCTTCTCATTTCTTGGTCTTGCACTTTTCTGTTTATCCATCCATTGTCATTTATCTTGCCACTATCACCTTTTTTCCACAATTGTATTTTGATATCCAAAGATGTATCAGAAAGTGACATCAATAGATAAAAGTTGCTTGCAAATTAAGAGGTGTTCAACATGTCAGGTTCTGAATGCTTGGAGTGGAAGACAAGGTTCAAGGTCTCCATTGGAGTGGCAGAAGGGTTGCAGTATCTCCATCAAGATTGTCCTAGAAGAATCATTCATAGGGATATCAAAGCCTCTAACATACTACTCAATGAAAATTATGAAGCTGAGGTACTTTCATAGTAGTCTAAATAAGTTCTTGGCTTTCATGTTAAGTATTTTTTCTAACCATTAATAGCTTCTGTGATAAACTTCAGATTTCAGATTTTGGATTGGCAAAGTGGCTTCCAACTAATTGGGCTCACCACGTTGTCTTCCCAATAGAAGGCACATTTGGGTTAGTATTGCAGCCTCAAGTTTAGCTCTTAACATGTTTTCTTATTGTAACTTCATTATCTAAAACACTTGGTTGCATCAATGGCTGTAGGTATTTGGCTCCAGAGTACTTCATGCATGGAGTTGTGGATGAGAAGACTGATGTATTTGCATTTGGGGTTTTGTTACTGGAGATCATAACTGGTCGTCGTGCTGTCGATTCAGATAGTAGGCAAAGCCTTGTGATCTGGGTAAGTCTTAGTAGCCCCTTTTATATCTTGTGGAAGATCCTAATTGAAATTCGAACACCAAGGGATTAAGATGTTTATAACTCTCAATTTTGCTCAAAGATTACATATTCTATTTAATTATGACAAGGACAAAATAAGAATGATATACTATTGTTTTGTCAGGCTAAGCCACTGCTGGATACAATGAATGTGACGGAAATAGCAGACCCCAGATTAGAAGGGGAATATGATCCTATTGAAATGAAGCATGCCATGGTAACAGCTTCCTTGTGTGTCCACCAGATATCCTCCAAGAGACCATTCATGAATCAGGTAAGAAAAAAATCAGCACTCATTTCCTCATTCACCTGATTTAGTTACTCCCCTGTTCTTTTTTTATACCTTGCAGTCACTTTTTGGTACATCCTAGGATCAATGTATCTAAGATGTACCATTTTGTGGCAATTAAAGATAAAAGTGAACTGGAGCAGTAACTAGTATTTCAAATCTCAATTATGATGTGTTCTTGCTATAACAATAGGTTGTACCCTTACTCAAGGGTGAAGTAGCAGCTATTGAACTCAAACAAAACTTACCAGCAACAAGATCACTCTTGTTAGAGGCATGTGACCTTGAGGACTATACTTGCTCTAGTTACTTGAAGGATCTCAACCGCCATAGGGAGTTAATCAACGAGTGATGCTTGATTTGTTGTTTTAATTTGCGCATATAAATGTTAATGAAGGCTATGTATGGAATGGCCATTTTAGCAGTGTGTACAGCTGAATCCAAAATGCACGAGCTTGTGTTTTTCTTCAAGCTTTTAGTAGGATTGTAATTTGGCATGGAATTGTAGTCAGAAGAGAACCCAAGCAACCATGGTTTCGGCTTTTGTGAGCTCACTATGTTCATGCACAGGAGTGTTTGTAACTATTTTGACTCAGCTGTGCAATCTCTACATGAATCTCACCTATCAATCAAATTGCCCCTTGTGTTTCCCTTTCTCCTTCAGTAGTTATGGAAGAATAGTAATAGCAATAAAAAGAAAAAGTCAATGTATCATAGTCCGCAACCATTTAGGCATAGAGGAAATGTCTTTTAAAAAATTGGACCATCTTAGCCAAAGCTAAGGCCTCATTAAATAAATGAAAAGAAATTAGAAAAAGTATAACGTGCTGACATGAATAAACTTTGAAAATTGACAAAGTATTATCCGTCTTATGTAAATATCTCTGAAGATAGATGCAATCCCCTATCGCGCTACAATAAACACTAGCCTTTCACATTTCTTCTTTCCTATCTTGATGATTGATATAAGAGTTGATATTAGGTCTCTTGTTAAATAAAAAGAGAGTTGATTACCATGAACTTCTTTCCCAATGATTCTTGGGAAATAAGTAAGCCATGATAAAGATCCCATCCATAGCACTGCAAGTCTGCAACCGTAAAACAGCATATTCATCACGCAAAACTCCCCCCACAAGTAGCCACATTTCCAAGCAATTTGATGCGTCTTGCAACTTGCAAGTAAGACGTAAGCAGCAGGGTCTATTAAAAAAGTGTCTTCATGGGCCATGAAGTCATGTAGCTTTGCAGACTATCAAGAAACAGACTCCTTGAGCTTTTTTGGCAGCCCATACTCATTTATTTTAACTAAATTATGACCCATTTTGAACCGCGCCACTGACCAAAAACAAAAGAAAAAAGAACTAAACTGTGGCACTTCTCGAGTGAATGATATTTATTTTTTTATTTATTCTTAGCACCAGAGACGATCTAGAGGGCCACCGAAATTTCCGAAATATGTATAAAGCATTAATCCGCTACGTTACTAATAATATTTCTATCAACTTCTGCCAACTCTTGTTTATAATTGTGTTTAATGAAAGTGTCTTTGCGGATGTGTCTAATAAAAATATCTTTTTTATAGCTATATTTAATGGAAGTATCTTTATAGATGTATTTTCTAGATATGTCTCCTTATACATGTGTTTAAAATATAATAATCAATTATTATTAGTAGTAAGTTAAAAGATAGTATATTGGTACCCTATTCTTTTCCATACAGTATATATGTGTAGCAGTGTCATGTTACATTGTAAGTTTAAACTCGAACTACTCTTTTGTTCACATATATACATACGTCTCGTAATGAATAAATAATTGCATCAGTTTTTGCACCCCTTGCTGTGACTTCTGGATCTATCCACGCTTAAACTAGTTTTATTATTTTATTCAGAACTAGTGAAGACAATGAATTCATTGAACTGGAACATGCACAAACACCAAATGGAGCTCAAAGGGTGGACCTCATGGCGGTGAGAGAACAAAGAAAGAATTAACTTTGCTTGGAAGAGAGACTATTGACGAATCATTTTGGAGGGCGATGCTTCCAACATCCACTCATGCATCTTTGAGATATTTCAAGATAATTGCTCAATTTTGAAAAACATTTCTCTATATTCATATTCATTTTGATTTTCTAGTTTCTTGTGAAACATGACACCCAATCACTTATTAGTAGCATGACTTTTTTAGCACATATGACAATAGGGGTCAGTTTCACGAAGAAAAAACCATTATAACATCTCTTATTAATAGGTTGAGAAACGTCAAATATAGCTATAAAAAGTATAAGTAACCAACAACATTTTTGAATAATGTGTAAATAATGTGAATTAATAGGATTAAAAGAGTAAATTTAATAAGTAGCATTAAATTAGGGTATAGTGTACTTATATTTGATTGGTGATTGTTCATGTTGTTCAAGACAGTCATTATTTAGCTAGCCTACTGCCATCAAGATTTATACCGCAAATTTAATGTTAAGTTTGTAGTGCGATAAATACCACCACCCTTTTTTTTTTCGTCGTTTTACAATGAACTATAGTAAATTGGTAATAATGAAATAAGTCGCTGAAGAAAATTGCTCGAGGTACAGTAGCAAGGTTTGATCGCAGGATAATTAATTAAGTAATTGGTTTCAATATTTTAAGAAATCATCGGGAAAATGTTTGCGGAATGTTAAAAATGTATAAAACGAGTAGTCAGTGAAGAGAAAAGGCTAAACAAAGTTGGTAATAATTTAGACAAGGACGATCAAACTGATACTACTGCAGTACCGCTGCATGTTAAGAGGAGAATTATACAGGAATTCTTGTGCAAGACCATATAATAATGCACAACTCAAAATATTCCTCAAATTTGAGTAAATTTAGTTACATAACCCACCTTCCTACTGTAACTAATTAAGACTACCACAAAATTAAACCTCTTATCTATGTTTACTTAGCAGCTGAAGGGTTAATTATAGATGGGGAATTTTGAACCGGGTCAGCTAAATTGTGCGGCCAGTGACTATAGCTTCTTGATTTGTTAGCAGAAAATTAAAATTAGCGAAAGATAACTACTAGTTTGATCAGGTCATTATTAATACTCAATAGGACTGGGGAGGCCATATGAAGAACTCAGGTGCTGCTGCCGCCACTTGCGGTGCAGTCAGTCCAGCGGCATTGGCAGAAGTTACGGCGGTTTCTACACCGTTAGTGGGGTGGAAATGGTGGAAGAGGTTGTGGTGATAATAAGCTGGCGCGGAATCATATGGGATTCGGCAGGGGATGGAAGCAATTGGCTGATGTATGGTTGATGAGAAGTTGATATTGCTGCCACTCATGTTTGCACACACTGGTTGTTGCTGCTGGCTGCCGGTGGTGATGGCGTTGATAGCAGACTTCTGCTCTGATTCTAGGGAGAGTTTCAAGCGTTTCGCAGCGCCACCAACAGGAAGAGAGCTCTTCATTATGGCATCAACATCGTACCTGCTCATCTCAAAGTTGGTTACTGCATTTGCACCTCGGAACTTTATAGCTGCTATATCATATGCCTCAGCAGCTTCCTCTTCAGTTGCTGTCAACCATAAATAAGAAAAGGATTAAGTGATAACATAAGATCAGCATATAGTATATGAAGCTCAGCAATTTGAATGAAGGTGAAAATGAATTAAGGTGAAATACTTACCGAATGTTCCCAAGTAAAGATCTTTGTTTCCGGCAACGCGACCAATTCTTGCTTGCCACCTACCTTGTTGGTGATGCCTGCAGGATTAATTGGAAACAAGCATAAGATATAGGACCAAAGTATACGAGAAAAGATGAGTACATGTATTATTCTCTACAATGATATCAAATTAAAGATGATGTTGAGTCATTTGAAATTCCATACCTTGTCACACCTCTGTATATGGAAGCTCCCCTGGAAAAGCCACTACTTTTCCTGCAAAAAAGATAGTCACGTATTTCAGTACCCACATATAAGTATAGTTATAATATAGTGTTTCAAATTTAACAGGCCAAAGCAGACAAACCTTCTCAGTGATGCAATGAATTCTTGCTTTGTTACATGTTTCATCTCCTCCAGTTCCTTTGGGTAATTGGAAACCTATGGAATAAGAGGTAGAAATAATTAATAAGCAAATGTTGCAACTTGCCAGTTCAAGTTACCAAGTAAACCCCGAATTATTATTTATTAAAGATATATTATTCGCACTCATGCATAGAACTGAGGTACATAAAATAGTTGCATAAAATATTTCTATATATTTTTGTATATAGAATTAGTCCCTTGACCAAGCCTCCTCTGCTTTCTTTTTATTTTTAATTACTTTTGTTGTTTTACCTTCAAAAATTGACCAGAAAATCCACTTTTCTTGGCACCTTAGCCTCAACTTTTTACGTACCAATGCAAGTAAAGCATATTCCTTTGACAACAGCCAATTACCTAGATCCACTTTAGCAAAAAGATTGAGCATGCGATGCATATGTATATGCTCATAGGTACTCAGATAAATGAATATGAATTAAACATTATTACTTTAATAGAATAGCTAAATCTTTAGTCCCATCTCAACAAGCAAGGTTCCTTTCAGCTATAAACGTAGGATCATTTCATGCACACAAAGCAACTAAGAAAGGATCAAAAGCATAATACACAAGGAAGTGACCCTTACAGGGAAGTTGGTGGTAGCAGTGGGACCCCAATACTTTAAAGCTGCCAAATCATAAGCTCTCGCGGCCTTTTCTTCTTTGTCATATCCACCTGATGATAACCATGATAATAATTTACTAATAAGTTTCAGAAAAAAAACTACCATATCTTAAAACAATGTATATATAACTGTGCAAAAGCTTAATATAGGTTGAACGAGTAGAATTTTCACAGGAAGCTTTTCTTACCCAAGTAGACTGTAGTGGCAGCCAGAGATGCACCAAGTCACGTTTCATATGCAAGGACATAAGCCAAGAATATCAAAACATTAGATTATGTAATAGTCAAAATTATCTGCAAAAAAATTACTATTCTTGCAAAAAAGAGAAGGACCAAGCAAAAAAAGAGATCCTATGCTTGCCAAAATGCCACGATGCATGCGCACAAGCATCCTTTTTTTTTTTTACTTTCTTTTTTTTTTCTCTCTCTCTCTCTCTCTCTTTCACCACCATTTTAGGTAGCTATACTGATGGATCAAAACGACTATGCAATTCCACATCATTGCATGAGATCCATGTACCCCACCCTCTTTTCTAAGTACAAGGACGAGACGAATTTTAATTGTACCAAAAAGTTGAAAACTATTAACAATAATCATTAGTTTATAATCTTGTAGTTTTTCCCTTTTGGCATAATTTTAAAAAATCCCACTAGGTACATAGCCCACATTTTCAAAGACATATCACAAATCCCGGCCACATAGAATGAAAAAAAGGAACACCGAATTGCCTATTTCACATTAGAAAGAGACTATAGACAATTAGACATCATCACTTTCTGGCCTTCCTTTTTCTCTCCGCATATCTATCTTGCAATAAAGTGACTCATTTACAATATTTATTTATTTTTTTTAATTGTTATTTGTCTCTAGTACACACAAGATCTAAGAAATCCCGTGAGTTCAATTCAGAACCAATTAAGATAGAAGAGGACATTATTAATCAGAGATATGCCAGACCCACTGTCAAGAAAGAAAGCCTTTCAGCTAGCTAAGCATAGTGAACACTCCACCACCACAACCATCTCAATGCAAGTAAAAAAAAGAAAGTACAAAATTTTCAATATGGTGGCTGATTGGTGATGTGGTCAAACCCAGCTTTCACTGGCACACCAAGTGTGAAAGCAAAAGCAAAAGTTAAAGTCCCCACTCCTCGCCCTACCCAGAACAGAACAACAAGATTTATGACTCTTGATGGATGGATAGATATTAGCCATGAAAAGGGTACACAAAGAGAGAGGAGAGAGAATGAGAGCGAGATTTAGATTATTAGTCTTCTCTGAAAATATGTATCGATGTCTAAGGAGACAGGGAAATCAGAGGCACCCGAATCACATGGGGCAAAATGGCGGCACATTGGATCAAATCAATTGAAATGAAAGGGAGCAAAACAACACAGTTAAGTCACAAGTACTATTACTACTACTACTACTCTATGTGTGTAGTGTAGGAGCTAGCTAGCATTGGTACATGTAATAAAAATGTAAAATATACTTCCTATACTCCCCCCACACATAACATAACAATAACAACATCAGTCAATCATAAAATAGACTGTGTTGTGAAAGAAACCCAGGTGTCCTACCACACTCTCGACCATTAATGCATCCTTCAATGCATGCAACCCACTTTTCAGTGCACAGTATCATCCCCCTATCAAAATTTCACTACTGCATACATATATTCTAATTTTTCAAATTCATTTTCTTCTTACTATTATCTCAAAAAATAATTAAATAAAATGACAGATATAGAGAGAGAGAGAGTGCAACCTTGACGCCCTTTTCTGGCCTGACCCTCTCTTCTACAGCTGTTATCCCATAGATGCGCTTCATATCTACCAGTCCATCGGTGTCTGAAATCAAAATACAAATGACAAAGTTTATTAGTACAAAAATACAGACATTAGAATAAAAATAATTGAACATGGAATGCTAGAAATTCATGACCCCTTGACCTCATTTACACTATGGTTAATAACTTAATCACATTCCCAATATTCCCAACACGCCAAAAGATCCTTTCAGAGTGAAAAAGAGATAACCATCCATTTCAACAACAATAATAATAAATGATAAGTAATATTAAATAAATAAATAAATATTTAATTTATGGAAACTGAAAATCGTTGCTACCTAGTGACTCCTCTGTAAATTGAAGTTCGCTGGCCAAATGTATCGACGATCTTCTTCGAACTATCGGAATCGGATACTACGACGGCCTTCTCCGCCGAACTCTGCGCTACGCCTAGTGACAAAGCTCCGGTAGCGGTAGCGGCAGCGCCGCCGTTGGAGAACGCCAGCTCGTTCCCGGAGGAATCAACGGAGCGAGTTCCGAACTCGTTCCCACCGCCGTGCTGCGCCCTACCGATGGAGGCTGAGTCGTCCACCTCAGACCCCGAGTTAGCGCCGGAGAAAGCTTGAAATCCAGTAATGGCCTTCAGATCTTGGTGCTCGCCGCCGAAGTACGCGCCGCCGTGGTCGTACATGTGCGTCGTCAGCGACGAATCCTGCGTCTCCGTCTGGCTATCGGAGTATCGCATCATCGACGACGACGAATCGCCGAGAAAATCCTCCAGCTTCGGCACCACAGTCGTCGCCGCAGCATGCGACGGCGCGTGACTTAGGTTCTGCGACGAGTCCACGTAGCTCGTCATAAATAGCGACTGCTCCACCATGCCGTGCGGTTGCTGTTCCTTCCCCTGGTTTCCCCAACCTGCACCAAAAAAAAAAAAAGATTAATAGACAGAAGTATTGTTAGCTTGGCTTTCAGTGTGTGGTTAATTGCATATGATGGCGTGATTAATTAATTAATTAGTAATTAGTAATTACCGTTGGCGTAGAAGTTATCTACGAAGTAGTTGGTGGTGGCTGAAGCGGCGTCGTATTGGGGGAACTGTGGCTCGGATGTCCTTAGCATTTCCATTGGAGAAAGCGAAAACGATAGCCAGTTAGTTGCACGAGCCATTTCGATGTGTTTCTTTTGCTCACTTACTCTTTCTTTCTTCTCAACACACAGATCAAGACTTTGTTATAGTAATACAGATTTTAATGTATTACCGGAAAGCAGCAAAAGATGGTGCAGAGTATAAGGAAGGAAATGATGTTGTTCTGTGAAGGTAGGCGTTACTTCTTTGACGAAAGCTACTTATCCATGCGGGTTACACTATCGTATTATTATTGGTATTTTAAATAGGGAAATAGTAGAAACAATAATGTGTGGTTTAGGTGATTGGAGAAAAGAGGAGGAGAAGATAGTGAGAAACGAATGCATGCAAGGTCATTAATGAAGCTTCGGTTTCAGTTCTGAGGGTGTAAGAGAGAAAGGGAAAGAAGAGAAGAGAGTGATGTTGAGTGGAGTTATATAAGAGCAAGAGTTTCAGCGCAAAAGCTGAGCGACTGGGGTGAGTGAGTTATAGAGAGCGGAGAAAGAGAGAGAGAGAGAGGTAAGAAAATGTGAACAAAAATGAAAAAAAAAATAAAACCAAGAGAAACGACTTTAGGCTCTGCGGTGAAGAAAAATTGTCTCAAGGCAGGGTCGCGAAACATCCGGGCTGGCGGAAAATTGAAGAATTTGTTTCTTAGGGTTAGTTTCCAAAATCCTTTTTTTTACCATAATGCCCTCCCGCTTTTCGTTCCGGAGAAAAAAATTGGAAAATTAAATTAAATTAAAAAAAACGGTGTTGCGTTTCACACACTTGTCTTACATGCAGCTCCCGCGGAAGGAGTTGGGGAGTGGCAATAACAAAAGCAAAAGCAAAAGCGAAATTCAAACTCTAAACTCTCTCAATATCAACTTGTTCCTTTGACTACTTATCTTGTTTTGTTCTTATTCCTTTTAATTTTAAGTCCACTGATTCTCTTACAAATGAGATATAGTCCTTGTATTAATGGGTTCATTGGAATAGAAAGACCATTTAGAATGCCATAAGAAAAAAAATTGAGCACTATAATTGAGCACTATTACTACACCATATTTAATTGTAGAATTCTCACATGAATTGACAGGCAAGTTCTAGTGAACTCGTTATGAATGGCGAGTTAAAATTAAAAAAAATGAGTTGGTTTATATATTTTAATTTATTTAAAAAATATTAACTCGATTTGATTCGTTTGAGTTAATCAGTTAAACGAGTTTATTTTTTGTCCTATTTTTTCTTTTTTTTTTAATTACTAATTATATATAATTTTAGCAATTCTTTTACTTGAGATCCTTACAAATAAAAAAATTGATCATACATTGATATATTTCATAGTAAATTATCTAAGGTTTTAAAAACATTAACAAGAAAGAGACTTTATATATTTATAAAAAAAAATGCTAGACAAATCAATTTGCACATGTTTAACTCGATCGAATCCGTTTAACTCACAAATTATACCAATAGAGTCAAATTGATTCACTTTTAAATAAATTGTGATTTTCCCAATTAGAATCTTTTATTTTTATTAATAATTTGAATAGGGCTGAAAGTGAGTCGAATTGAGTCGAATTAGACCAATCTCAAACTCTATTCATGAAAATTAAGTTTAGGACGGTTCGACTCATTAACAATCAAGCCTATTTCGTAAGCTCAAACTCGACTCGAGCTCACGAATATATTAAATTATTAATACGGATATTATATGCATTTAATCTATACTTTTAATATATAATCGAGCTAACGAGTTAAGTTTATCGAAGTTCAAACTCGACTCATTTAATTTGTGAGCTCAATTCCAAACTCAAACTTGACTCACCAACTCATGAGTTTAGCTTATCGTACTATTAACGAATCGAGATCAAACTGACTCATGAATTAGCTTGATTCACTCCTAACCTTAAGTCTGAGTCAACTTTCTAGTCACAATTTATTTTGACTGCTTTATTTGATTGTTCTAAAATGCCCTTACGTTGCTTACATAAATTGTTACTAAATCAATCTAATATTACTTTAATATTATTTTAAAGTACTTAATTTTAATGGCGTCTTGTAAAGGAGTTTTGATGGATGAGTGTGTGACAATAGACTAAATGGTGTGATAATAGACCATTTCTATTTTGAATTAAATTGATCAAATTACACTTAATTAGATTGATGAGATTGAGTTGATGCCTTGGGTTTCCTTTTTCTCAATTCAAGTATGAACCAAATCAACTCATTAACACCCTAATCTATTGACATACAATTTTTTACCTCATTTGCAATTTAAAAGAAAACGGGAAATAAAATCATATGGTTACTTATTTTATTTTTATATATACATATGTTGAAATGTAAAAAATAATTGTAATATATATTTTTATAAAACTTTTTTTGTCAAAATATTTTCATATAATAATTTTTGTAATAATATTAATTAATATCTACGTGTTTGATTCATGTCATAAAGATTCGACCAAATTTTTATGTTGGCTGTCAAAGGCCTAACACAACCTTCCTGTTTTATCCAAATTTGAAAAAGATAGTAGAATCACGTCTCAAGTGGTTTAAACATGTGAGAAGAATATTGACAGAACATTCAGTCAGGAGAGTGAATGAGATGAGAGATAAACAAAGAATGAAAGATAGAGGAAAATCTAGGAAGACCATCCATGAGATAGTCAAATGAAATTTACATGTAAACAATCTTTTTATAGACATAATATATACATGATAGAATTCAATAGTGTTTGATCTATCGACTCTATCTAGTAAGATAAGACTTTGTTATTGTTGTAATATCAATTAATTACTAAAAGAATACTAATTATATATATATATATATATATTTCAAGAGAATATATAATATATGTTGCGAAATCGATAACTTCGATTAGGTAGAGAGAAACCATAGCTTTTGCATCTCCTTAAGTTTTGAGTCCTTTACAATTGAGTCTGAAGTAAGGAGAATCAAAAGACTCAAATCTCATTCACACAAAATCTAGGACGAAGATCAAGTATAACTCTCCTCTAATCCTACTTCCTAGTTTCAATAGGTTTTTTTTTTTGGATAGACCCTAGTTTCCATAGGATTGATTCTTATGATTTGAACACATTAATTTGAATCACCTAGTTAATAATATTTTGGATAAATTATATTCACTTTCCTAAAATAAATATTTCTAAATTATTATACTCATCTCTTCTCTAATTGTCTAATTTATACTAACCATCCCTAACTTATGATTTTTATTTTTTATTTTTTTGATATAAAACCAAAAGTACATACATCTATCGAATTAGACTCAAATAATTTTTAACGTAATTAAACTTATATATATGTAAGTTTCTTTATCTACAAATTAAATTTAATTTTTCTCGGGTATTATATTATTGCATTGTAATCTGCCTCTACCAAATATTCATATTGTTAATGATAGCTTAATTGTTTTAATTTATACTTGCTACTCCCGAAAAGATCGAACAACCAAGTTAAAATATAATCTTTTATGTTTAAGAGATATAATATCTGACTTACAGAACTTACATCTACATCATCAACTAATCTACCTCCTATGATCAATGTTGGGTCTATAGGATTCATGATTTTTACTTTCTTTATTTTAAATTTTGGAAATTTTAAAAATAATTACAATATTATTACCTTAGTGCTTTGGAAACAATTTATAGTCACCACTCTCTTAAAAACAATATATAAATAGCTCATAAGTTGCCACTTTTAGCTAAAATAATTGTCTAGCTAGTGCTTTGGAAACAATTTATAGGCACCTCAAACAATTATTATTAAGCTAGATATCTTAATCATAATTTACACCGATCCTTCCTACCATTTTTCCTCCAAAATAACTAAAAATTAAGGTTAAAAAAGTAGGCAATAATTTAAAAGCATGTCTCTACTGTTCATTGAAAGAAACTTCACGTACCTTATCACATAGAGAAGCATCATTACATTCAACTGAGGTTATCATGCAAATGTGAGGGATAACAATTAATATATATTTGATATCTGGATTTTTTTTGTCAAGTTAATTAATTAAAATTTGATTTTTTTATTTTTATAATTGCAAATCAATTCAATTATTTTTGCAGGTGAAAATTCAGGTGCAGTTGATTTCACGTGAAGTTGATAGATGAAAGCTGTTAAATGAAAATTTAGTCAAATCAGTCAAATCATCTAACGACTCTCAGTTATCAACTTCACATGAAGTCAAATGCACTTGAGTTTTCACCATTTTTGCATCTTTGTTCTCACACCGTTACAAGATGTTGGTAAATTTTTTGTCTGAAGTTATTTTTATACGCTCCTTGTTAATTAAAGAGTATTGCATTTTTTATTAATTAAATAAATTTTAATTTTCTATTTATTATATTTTATATCAATAATTTAAATGTAAAGTTTAAAATTTATGATTTAGAATATAGAATTCAAAGTTTTGAAATTTAGAATTTACTCATTTAGGATTTAGGATTTAGGATTTAAAATTTAAAATTTAAAATTTAAATTTATATTTTAGAGTCTTAAATTTAAGTTTTAGAATTTAAAAAACATACTTTACTTTTTCTGAAGCACATTAACATTCACTTTTGTTTGTGATCATTTTAACTAATTCTATTTTTATTTTTTTATATACATTTAATAAACAAATTAATTAACTAATAGGTGTATTAGTGTCCGATCCGTTAATGCACTAATGGTTATAAAACTAACAGTTTAATTACATCAGTATCTCGTTAATTACGTCAAAACAAAATCTGTGAGAAATTAACTTGAATAATGGTTATAAAATCAAAATCCAAATTAATCTATAAAAAAAAAAAAAAACCCTCAAACACTACTAAATTGATGGCAAATACTAATTAATGTGTTACCAAAAAAATAAAGAGTGCGGTCTTTCTTAAATTTTAAAGCATAAATTTAAGCTTTAAATTTTATATTCTGAATCTTAAATCTAATATTTTAAATTATAAAATTCTGAATCTTAATTCTTAAATACTAACTTTTAAATTTTAAACATAAATAATCAATATATATATATAAATAAAAAGCTAAGATTTATATAGTTAATTAACCATGAGTTTTTCATAGTTAGTAAGGATCGGATTAGTGATGAAAACTAGAAATCAAATTAATTGCAAATGCGATATTGACTACCAATTCGATCAAAACTATTAAACATTTAAACCTAGTACCTACGAAAGCTAAGAAAACAAAGCATTCAAAACAGAAGGCTACATCATATCATATGACCTAAAAGCCACAGAAACTTAATTATCCTTAGCTTCCTTCTGATTTACCATAATGATACTCCATGAGAGCATAATTAATCACTTTAAAACAATTTTATAGTGTCTATAAATTTTGTGATTAAATTATTTAAACATACAATTAAAACGTAAACCTACTTTTTTATAAAATTAAAATCCGTATAATTTATAGCGTTAAGTACGATTTTGGTCTTTAAAGTATAGATCGAAAATTTTTTTCGTTTCTAATTTTTTTTGTATACAAAATCTTTTCTAAGGTTTAAAACCAAATTTTAAAATCGTTATTTTTACTTAAATATTAAAATTTTGGATCAAATTATCTATAACAAAAAAATTATAAAATAAAAAAATAAGAGAAAGAGAGTATTTCTATTTTTGTGAAGGAGAAAGAGAAAAAAAAGAAGGAGGAAGAAAAAAAGCTTCTGTTTTCGTCGCTACCTTTGTATAATTCTGGACTCTAAAATAAGGACGATTTTAAAACTAAATTAAACCTTAGAAACGATTTTGTACGAAAAAAAAATTTAAAATAAAATTTTTTTCAATATATACCTTAAAAACTAAAATATTACTTAACCCTAATTTATGGGCACTATCTAACACACCTCACTTTAATATTGACAACACAAAAATTAATCAAGTGGGTTAATAATGGAGTATATAATTAATAACTGTTGTAGTCAAAGTTCAAAGGCAGCATTGGATTACCCGATAAGACGATAAATTAATTTGGGAGGCTGTGGACCACCAAGAAGATATATTTATTTATTTAATTTTAATTTTAATTTTTTTTTTCTAATGAGAGCTCCATTTAAGAGTCTGCCGCTGACTAATAGGTTGCTGCATGCACAAGGCGAGATTCGAAGCCCCAACACTTGTTTAAGCGGACGAGTGAGCTGACCACTCGACCAACTCAAGTTGGTTAGCAAATGTTTTGTTTAATTACTTTCTTTTCGTACTTATTCTCTTTCGACTTTTAGTTCCACTTATTTTCTTTATTTTTACTCAATATGGTTACTTTTTACAATAAAACATTAATGTTTTTTTTTTGTGCGTATGTGTGACTATGTTACTTCATTTTTTAAATGGATACTTATATATTTATAGTCAAATAAAATTTTAAAAGTAAATACTTATTTGAGAGCACACATAGGTATTAAAAGAGCTCTTTCTTTTAAGAAAAAGAAAACTGAAGTAAACTCTCGTCTTTAATGATATATGTTTTTTCGAGATTTAATTTCTTTGCATGGCCATGATAAAGAGGATAAATTTACATAAGTACTTAATTATGTATTATATTATTTAACTAAATAGTTATAAAATGAATATAATTAAGAAATTATATAAATTTTATTCTATGTTATTAATGTATCAAAATTAAACTTTTACTTTAATTATAAATAGAAAAAGTTTAGGGACCAGCAACTTTGTTAAATTTTTGCCAACATGTAACCAGCAAAGAAAAGTGAGCCATTTGATAAAATCTCACACCATTAAAACTATCATTGATGGCGATTTAATGACTACAAATCACAAAAGTTGCTGTCCCCTAGCATTTCTCTTATAAATATTCTAAAAATACCTAAGAATTTCTCATTTACTTGGTATGCATTATGAGTTGTTTTTACTTTTTATACAATTTTTTTTTTCGAAATCCAGAACTTGAATAATCAACTTGATATCAAAAGTAAAAAAGAAAAAGTGAAAACTTAAGTGTAGTCGACTTCAGCTCTTAACTATCAACTTCACGTGAAGTCGACTGCACCTGAGATTCTAAAAAAAAAAAAAAACGAATAGAAATATAATTTGTGACAAATTTGAGATTGCTCCCTAGCTAGATAGAACATCAAGTGCCTCCGAAGAAATGGCAACATCAAAGGTTGTGTGGACAAATGAAAAGGCAAAGTGCAAGGAACACAGTGGTAGACCAATGACCGTGAAAACTGGAAGCATGAGGAGTAATTTAATTAAATTATTATTTGATACAAAATTATGAAGCCCCTAATGGCTATAGCTATAGGATAAAACCAAGATTAGTTTATAAATAAATGATTTGGGTACTTTTGAGAGAAATATTATGGATTGAAAGAGGCCGGGAAACATGAGTGCATAAAGCAGTGCCGATGAATACGCATCATCTTCTGCCTTCTACTCCTATTAGACCGGCACCTACCCTTTCAGCCATCCAATCATCTTTTTATTTTTGGGTAAAGTATACTTTATGTACCTGAAGTTTGCCAAAAGTTTTAAAAATATATTTAAGTTTTATTTTATTTTAATTTTGTTCTAAAAGTTTTCGATTTGCATCAAATATATCATCGACGGTTAAATTTTCAAAAAATTTAAGACCAATTTAACAATAATGCATGAAAATTATGCTTGATTTATTTGTGTTGAGGGTTATTCTTATAAAATTGTTGTTGAATTGGTCTTAAATTTTTTGCAAAATTAGCCATCAGGAATATATTTGATGCAAATAAAAAAATTTTAGAACAAAATTGAAACAAAATAAAACTTAAGGATATTTTTAAAACTTTTATCAAATTTCAGAGACAAAAAAATATATTTTACCCTTTATTTTTTCTTAGATAACTTATAATGCTTACTTTGCCCTTTAATTTGATTTTTCTAATCATAATTATATTTTCTTCAAATATTAACCAATTCATCAATTGTTTGAAAGTTTCAGCTTAAAAAAAGGTAAATTAAAACGTTCCAAAATTTCATTTAAAAAGTAACAAAGAAAATGACTTGAGATTATTTACAGCTGCATACAATACGTACAATTGTATCATGTATACATAAAAAATAAGTTATTGGTATAAAATATATATTAGAATATTAAATAATAATATACATTATTAAAAATAAGTAAAATAATATATTTTTATATAAAAATAAATAATAATTAATTTAATGATTTTTTTTTGGTAAATACGTAATATTTTTGTGGATCATAATAAGATAATAAATTTGTCTACATATTTGTTTGTGTCTAGATAATAAGGCTGTGCACAATAGTTCACTAAATCAAATTATTTAAACTGGAATCACATAATGCAACTTAAAAGTTATTGAATCATGATACGTGATCTAATTTGAAATTAAATGGAATGTACAAGCAAAAAAAAAAGGGATTCATTTCATGCTTAACTAAGAGGGGCAAGTTTGTGAAGTAAAAATGGCCTCACCATATATTAGTATTTTATTGGTGATATGTTTTTCTTTGGATCCTTCTAATATATATTACCATTAATTTTTTGTAGAGTTGCTTAAAAAATAATATAGATTTCGAAAAATAACACACACAGGTATTATTATTAATTTTTTGTAGAGTTTCTTAAAAAAAATAATATAAATTTGGAAAAATAACAGAGAGAGAAATAGAATCCAAATCCATAATTTTTTCATTTGATTATATGTTGTTGATATATCATTAAAACTTAAATATTAATAGTTAATAATCGCTATAGTATTTAATTTGAACGTAAGCCAAGTTAACATATATTTGATAGATTGATTGTTTAACTTGGCTTAATACGCTAACTTTTATATTAAAATTTTTATTGGGTTTAGCCCTTTAATTTCTTAGTCCCAAACATAATAGAAATATGGTATTAATATATAGAATTATAGACAAATTATAATATAATAAATAATTATTGGTTATTATTGATACGACACAAAAAAAGTACATTATTGACATAAATACTTTACACGTACATTATTTACCCATGTATGTGTTTTTAGATTATGTAATAAATTTAACACTTAATTTATAGACAAATTCATTACATTATGCATTAATTAGTAAATACTTTTAAGGATTTTTTTATTGTGTGTCCTAAAAGTATAGGTTAAGTATACTATAAAAAAATATTTTAATATTAATTATTATTTTATGTATTGAAAACATAAAAAAAATATTTTTGCAATAAATATCATTACAATATTTCTTTTTATAATAGGCTTAACTTATATCCTTAAGACACAAAAACAAAAAAAAACAAAAAAAACCCTATTTTTAAATGAAAATTACCAAAACACACTTATTAAAGTCATAAATAGAAAATTTAAAAAAAAAAACATAAATTGTTTTTAAGATTACAATAATGCATTGATCATGTTTAATTTTTTAATATTTTTTATATAATATTTTCATTTTAATACTTTTAGTATTATTTTTAATACATTATTATTATTATTATTATTATTATTATTATTATTATTATTATTATCACTTATTGTTAATTTTTTGTTTAATTTATTCCATCTAATAGGATCAATAATTTATAATATAAAAAGATTACAATAATAAATATAATACACAAGAATCATTGTTATAAAATTATATATTGCCAAAAAAAATTGTATATTATATATTTAGCATTTTTTATTGGATTTAGTCCTTCCAATGGAATCAATAATTTATATTATAAGAAATCACAATAGTAACTAAAATACATACTAATTCAAGAACAAACAGTAAAAAAATATACAAATTCAAATAAAAAAATTGTAAATGATAAAAAATATTATATAATAATGAATACTACAAATTTCATTAAAAAAATAACAATGTACATAAGAAATTATTAAAAAAAAACTCTAAAAAAAAAACAACAATATTCATAGAGTATGAAATAAAATTAGTAAAAAATCACAACTTAAAAAAAGTATGATAATATAAATTACTTGTGAAGTATAGCAGTGAGAAAAAATAAAATATTTTTTGGTGTCTTTTATTACAAATAAAAAAAAGGATAAAATTAGTACAAAAAAATAACTTTTTTTAATTATTTTTCAAACCTAACCATTCAACAAAAAAAAACTATAATTTGTTGTTTCTAATGAATAAAGTTTAAACATTGAATTAAAATTGCGGTTAGAGAAGAAAATATAATCAAATAAAAAATTGAGACAAGAAAATTGAACATATTTTCTGTTATTTTAACATTAAATCAAATACACTCTAGTGATTATTTCTTTTGGATGATTTGATATAATTATACGATTAAACCAAACCGTCCATGAAATTATTTAGAATTATTCTTGCCATATATAAAAATAAAAATTTTGATAGAAAAAATTTAACAAATGCAATGCCAAAAAAACAAGTGAATACAAATGTATGTATAAGTATTTAAAGCAATGGTGACAAGCTATTGTTTGAAAGTGTGGCAAATTGAAACAAAATAGAAAATAACAAATAATGATGCAAGCACCTTAAATTCAGGAAAAGAATTATTATACAACCTGTGAAAGCGTCACAATTCATTATTAAATGACGATGAGATGGGTGACAATCTAATATATATAATACTAAGGCTTTGTTTGGATATAGGAAAGAAAATAGAAGGAAAGAAAATAAGAGGAAAGAAAATGAGAGGAAAGAAAATAGAAAGAAAAGTAGAGTTATTTGTATGTTGTTTGGATGAAGAGAAAATGAATGGAAAGAAAATAGAGAGAAAAATTTCTTTTGTTTGGATGAGAAGAAAAGTGAAAAGAAAGAAAATCATAATGGTATAAAATTACATTAATATCCTTATAATAAAATAAACTATAAATATTTTTATTTATTTATGCTTTATTGCATTTTATAAATATTATAAAATATTATAATCTTATAAATTATTTATCTAATACATATATAATGTTTAAATGTAAATATTTATTATAATAATGTATTAAAACTATTAAAATTAAATTTATATTAATAATTATTAATAATAATAGAATTAAGGGTAATATTGTAAATACATCAAAAATAACATTTTCCTTCTAGTTTTCTTGCTTCTAGTGAATGGAAAATTTTTTTTATGGGACCCACACCAAAATTTTCTTTCCTTCCCATTTTCTTTTGTATCCAAACAAAGGAAAATAAAATTTTCCACTCATTTTCCTTCCACTACTTTTCTTTCTTTTTATTTTCCCTTAAACCAAACATAGTGTAAATGAATTATGATAACTAATGCTATTAATATGTGATGGTACAACATGTATATTTGGTTTAAGAATAATAACAATAATAATAGAATTGGTATGCGAAGTGTTACACTGAAGATAAAACAAATCACCTCAGAAATACGATGTGTCTGCGTGCATGTATGGTATTAATTGATGTACGTGTGTGCAGAATGTTTTCTTTCTCATCTTGTGGAGACAGAATAGATAGAGAAGCATACTCAGACACAGATACATTTGATTTTAGGGTTAAATTCTTGTATATTCTTTGCGACTATCTCATCAAAGTTGTCAAGTGCATTGAATAAAAGCCAAATAATGTCATATATACATATATGTGGATATATATAGCTGATAGATAATGCAAGTAGACTTTAGTATAATAACTATTAACTTGTAATTATTTTATCCGTATATTATATAGAATTTTAATTGTCTTTTCCCTGCATTGCCCTAACTTTTTAGTTTTTCATCATGTACAATAATAGCCGGATGGTAATAAAATACGATGGAAAAAATAATTATTTGAAATTTAATTTCCATGAAATAATATTTACTAGCTAGTTACACTAATCTTGAGTCATTTCTTTAGCTGAAAGTTATCTTCAATTCTGCTATTATACAACATTATTCAATTTGACACACTATATATAAAGCTAATATTGATATAAATGTAAAAATAAATTTTTATATTTTAAATAAAATCATGGAAAAACAAGAGTTTTGCTATAACTATTTAACTCGGAATATAAATAATTATTTGCCCTGATTTAACTCATCTATGATCATCTCCCTCCTCAGTAAATCTTAACAAGTTGTAAGAAATTTTTAAAATATATATATGCACAATAGATAAGCCAGTGCCATTAATTCACCATTTATGTATTAGTGAACATAACTTAATTAATTTTGGCAATTTGAATGAACTTAATTTTATAGAATTAATTTTAAATATAAATAAATTTTATATTAATATAATTTATATTTTGTAATTTTATACTAAAAATAATTTTAATAGAATAAATATTATTTGAATATTTTGAGTTAAACTATTTTTAAATAAATAATTACTAAAAGTAAACATAATATTGAATTATATACATAAAAATATTTCATCAAACATATTATCTTTTCAAGCATGTTTAATTTTTTAATATTTTTTATATATTATTTTCATTTTAGTACTCTTAGTATTTTTTTTGATACACTATATTTTTTGTTATTATTATTATTATTATTATTATTATTATTATTATTATTGTTAATTTTTTGTTTAATTTATTCTATCTAATATGATCAATAATTCATAATATAAAAAGATAACCATAATAAATATAATACACAAAAATTACTATTGTAAAATTATACATTGTAAAAAAAATAAATTTATCATATCTTTTTAGTATTTTTTTATTGAATTTAGTCCTTCTAATGAAATTAATAATTTATATTATAAAAAATAACAATAGTAACTAAAATACATACTAATTCAAAAACACAGTTAAAAAATATACAAATTCAAACAAAAAAAATTATAAATGATTAAAAAAAATTATATAAACCATGAATACGAAAAATGCCATTACAAAAAATAACAATGTACATAAGATAATATTAAAAAAAACTCCAGAAAAACAACAATATCCATATATTATAAAATAAAATTAGTAAAAAATCGCAACTTAAAAAAAAGTATGATAGTATAAATTACTTGTAAAGTATAATCATGAGAAAAAATAAAATATTTTTTAGTGTCTTTCATTACAAATAAAAATGAAAAATAAAATTAATACAAAAAATAACTTTTTTTATTGTTTTTTTAAATCTAACCAGCTATTATTTCATGGAAGTTAAATTTCAAACAATTATTTTTTACATCGTATTTTATTACCGTCCAGCTATTATTGTACATGATGAAAAACTAAAAAGTTAGGGCAATGCAGGGGAAAGACAATTAAAATTCTTTATAATGTACGGACAAAATAGTTATCATACTGAAGTCTACTTGCATCATCTATCAGCTATATATATCAACATACATGTATATGACATTATCTGGCTTTTATTCATTGCACTTTACAACTTTGATAAGATAGTCGCAAAGAATATACAAGAATTTAACTTTAAGATCAAATGTATCTGTGTCTCAGTATGCTTCTTCAGTTCTTTGTCTTTTCTGTCTCCACAAGATGAGAAGAAAAACATTCTGCACTGCACACACGTACATCAATTAATATCATACATGCACGCAGACACGTCATATTTCTAGAGTGATTTGTTGTATCTTCAGTGTAACACCTCGCATACTAATTCTATTATTATTATTATTGTTGTTATTATTCTTAAACCAAATATACATGTTGTACCATCACATATTAATAGCATTAGTTATCTGAATTCATTTAGTATTATATATATTAAATTGTCACCCATCTCATCATCATCTAATAATGGGTACTTAGTTTTTTCTTTTGGTAGACTTTTATTTTTTTTATACAGTAAATATTTAATTTAAGATAATTTAATTTTCTTCTAAGATTTTTTTAATAAGAATATAATATTTACTTATCTATCTTAAACTTTAAATTTAATTATTCTGATGATAACTTATTTTTAAAAAAATTATTTTATAAACATAAAAAAATTATTTTCATTTTAAAGAGTCATTGATAATTTATTGAGATATACTAATAATATATAATTTAAATTTGTGTTTTTTTACGTTAATAATATATTAAAATTAAATTTATAATATAAAATAAAATATACAAAATTCTATATAGGATGTTGATATATATATATAAGGATGAATATGGGATTTATAGTGCATGAGGCGGTTTCTTGTGGTTGCGTTCAGTCATGGGACACTCTATGGAATTTAAAGTACTACTTAATGCATTGCTTGTCTTACCTACTTTTGGTGTGATTCGAGATTTCATTTCTATCTCTAATCATAAGTCAATATATATACAAACTTTTATGTTCTATTATCCATGATTTGTTTGCTCATTGTTATTTATTTATTTTAAATTACGGTTGTGAGAAAAAGAATTGCAAAACAATGTCTAAAAAATTTAAAAATTGTACTCAATTATCTATGATTTAAATTATACATTGATGTAATTTTCAATCTTATGTAGCACCGAAGGTTTATTATTTTACCTTAGCATGAGTACTCTATTTGAGGAAGAGATTTCCTTAAAAATATGATGTTAAAAATTTATATTGCAGTAATAAAATATTAAAGTTTAAATTGTGGTAATAAAACTTAGACATTAGAAAAATATGTAATTTAATTACTCTAATAGTTGAATTCAATGTATCAATTTCTTATTAAAATCTATTGTTACTACTTTCTGGAAAAAAACTTAAAATTTAAGTATTTATACAAGAGTTGTTATTGAGGTAGGTTAAATAAAACTATAAAAGTATAATATTATAAAGTTATAATCATGCCAAAGTTTGACTAGAACTTTGTCGTGTAGTGTATCATCAATAATTAATTAGCGCCAATTATGCTTGTCATGTTACTATTGTAATTAAGTTTCGTTTTATATTTTATTTGCCCCCACGAGTGACATATTTGTTCAGCATGCAGGCTTGTTTTTAGGACCAAACTGCAAACATGAGAACTTTTTTTTCCCTTATTCATACCTTCAATTCTAAACAAATCATGAACTTTGAAATGGTATAAAAGGAACTTTTATTTTGATCTGAATCTTGAGATATACAATGATCTTCGGTTTTTCAAACAAAACTCTCTTGATTGAAAATTCAATTTTGATATATTTGTTAACAATTCCATAAATCAACCAAAATTAAAAAAATGTTTTCCAACATTTTATTAGAACAACTTAAGCATAATTTCTTATGAATAAAAAATTAATTATGAATTTTACTTAATTAATGAAAAAATTACGTTGTATATTACTTTTTTAAGGAATAAAAAATTATAATAAACACTGATCAATTTAGTCTTTGATCTTTATTATCAAAGCAATTTCTAATAAAAAATATCTTAAATGGATTTTTGTCTTTATAAATTTTAAAACAATGCAATTTTTCCATTGGATTCAACATTAAATACTAATAAAAATGCTTATGTAGATCATTAATTAGGTAAGATATCTGTTAAATGATGCATTGACAATCCTAAATTAGATAGAAATTAATTTGTCCCTGCATGCATGGACGAAACGATGTCGTATTTGTACCGTGAATACAATTCGTTTCAAAAAGGTTAAAGGGACTTCATTTTAACACCAACAAATAACATCTCATTTCATATAGAAACATTTTTAATCTAGAACATGATCAGCTTCAATTTTAGTGCTAATAATATCTTCTATGAACCCCAATTTAGAGCAGCAACACCAGAATCTTGGTAAATAGAGAAACCATATTCATCAAACCATGCATAGAAATTGCAATATACAATAACAAAAACTACACATTATTATTAACATTGAGATAGAAATCGTTAAACAAATAATGACCACCACAAATATTACAATACCTTAAAATTTGGCATTGTAAACACAACTTATCTGAATTATTCTCTGTTCCAAAGAATTATACTTCACAATGCAAAGTATTGTTTCAATCATTAGAATTCTCTGTTTTTTTTTTGTTTTTTTTTCTTCTTTCAGCTATGTTCCATGCATGAATGATCGAATAATAATATCCTTCAAGTCTCTCCAGACAAAAACTTAACAAGACCAAATTAAAACTTTATTTCTTGGAGAGAATATTGTTAAATTAATGGCACAACTTGCATGGGATTAAACACAAATTAAACACAAAAACGTTGCAAGTTGCAAAAATAAGAAGTGAGGAATGATGATGAATGAATAAATTAAAACTACTTTGCTTAGCTTGTTCTTATTGTCTTGAATTTTTATGATTTCAATAATCAAAATGGCATGTGACACCACACGTGGTGCCCCCAGACAAAAGGAATGTGCAATCTGCTACTCTGCTCCACAAATTTTGATACTTAAATCATTAAATGTGTACCATCCCAAAATTAAAATATTGAAATCGAAACGTGGGTCTGTGTTTTATGCCACGATCAATTCCATTTTTCTATATTTTTTTGTTGTACTATACTACTACTATCTTCTTTAGTTCGTATCTAATCTATCATATCTATCAGTTTCTTTTTCCTTTTTCATTTTTTCATGTAAAAAGATCAAATATAAAAATGCTAACCAATTGTTTCCTTTCTCTCTTTTGTTTTGTTTTATACTTTAGAAGGCATGTTCAAATTCGGGAAATTTGTGACTCGAGCTCAGAGAAAAAGAAGAGATTCAGATTAAAGAAAAGGTTTGGTACACAAATTTAAGTGGTGAACCTCACTAATCAGGAGTGGGAGGTTGCTGTTATATAGTAAAGTTAACTCAGCATAGCTAACCTAACTAATTTGCTAAAATAATGTTACAGCTAGTTACAGCTAACTTAAAGCATAGCCAATCTAACTGATTTGCTAAAATGATGTTATTAGCTTAAGGGTATCAACATCCCCCCTCAAGCTGGATAGTGAAAATTCACTAATCCAAGCTTGGAATACATCTGCTTGAAGGGTCCAGGAGGCAAAGCTTTGGTGAATACATCAGCTGTTTGGTGAGCTGAAGAGATTGGCAGTAGCTTGAGTATCCCAGCTTGAACCTTTTCCCTTGTGATATGGCAATCCACTTCTATATGTTTGGTTCGCTCATGAAAGACGGGATTGGCAGCGATGTGGAGTGCGGATTGATTGTCGCAGTACATTGTGAAAGGCTTTGGATGATCGACATTGAGGTTCTTGAGGAGATAAAGGAGCCATTGTCCTTCGATGGAACCAAGGGCCATTGCCCTGTATTCAGCCTCGGATGAGGAGCGAGCCACCGTGGCTTGTTTCTTGCTCTTCCAAGAGATGAGGGAAGTGCCAAGAAAGAAGCATTGTCCAGAGATAGAACGACGTGTATCGGCACAGGTCGCCCAATCAGAATCTGTGTAGCCAGATAAAGAGAGGTCAGAGTCGTTGCTGAAGAAAAGACCAGCTGCTGGAGAGGATTTGAGATAGCGAAGAAGATGCATGCCAGCTCTATAATGATCATTAGTAGGACAATCTAGATATTGACTAAGTTTGCTAACCGCGAAAGAGATGTCCGGACGTGTGTTGGTAAGGTAGATGAGGCGCCCAATGAGTTGCCTATACTTGGTTGTATCTTCGAGTCTAGTGCCTGAAGTCTTTGTAAGTTGAGAGTTGTAACACATGGGAGTGGAAACAGGTTTGGATGTTAACATACCAAAATCCTTGAGGAGATCAAGGGTATATTTCCGTTGATAGAGAGCAATTCCCTTACCATTTCGAGCAATTTCCATGCCAAGAAAGAACTTGAGTTGACCAAGGTCCTTAATGGTGAATTTCTTGTCGAGAAGTGTCTTCAGGTTGTTAATCTCTTGCATGTCATCCCCAGCCATGACGATATCATCAACGTATACTAAAACTGCTGTGAATTTGTTGCTAGTTTGTTTAGTAAACAATGAATAGTCATGCTTAGACTGCACATAACCCGCTGCTGTGAGGACAGAGCTGAGCTTCGAATTCCACTGCCTGCTTGCTTGTTTGAGGCCATAAAGGGACCTTTCAAGTTTGCAAACAGTATTGGAAGGGACTTGTAGTCCTGGTGGTGCCTTCATATAGACTTCTTCGGGTAAATCGCCATGTAAAAATGCTGTATTGACATCCAATTGGTGGAGGTGCCAGCCCTTTACTACTGCAAGAGCCAAGATGAGTCTGAATGTTGTCATTTTAACCACTGGACTAAATGTATCGAAGTAGTCAAATCCCGCAGTTTGAGTAAATCCTTTTGCGACAAGTCTTGCTTTGTGTCTTTCGATGGTTCCATCAGACTTGTACTTTGTTTTGAAGACCCATTTGCAACCTATTGCCTTTTTCCCAACAGGGAGGGTTGTTAGAGACCAAGTTCTATTGCTTTCAAGAGCCAAAAGTTCATCACTGATAGCTTTCTTCCAACAATCTTCCTTCACAGCTTCTTCAAAAGACTTGGGTTCGGTGTTGGATGATATAGTGAGGGAAAAATGTCTTTGAGATGGTGAGAGTGCATCATATGATAAGTGAGCAGAAATTGGATACCTGCAAGGACTATTGGCAATAGCTTTAGAAGATGAAGTTTGCATGCAATGATAGTCCTTTAAGTAAGTTGGTGGCTTTCTTGTTCTGCATGGTCTCTCATTCAATTGTGATTGTGTGTGTATCTCTGTATGAGGTAATGGTGTTTGTGAAGGAGGAGATGATGATGCATGATCAAAAGCTTGTTGATTTAGTGAATTTGAGGAATTCGGTGTGGGTGTGTGATCGGACGGTGTATTAGATGCTAATGTTTGATCATGAGATGATGAACTATGTGGTGGTACATGATTATGAGTGAGAGTGTCTAGTGCATGATATATATGTGAAGCATGGGATGTAATAGTAAAAGGATCTATTTCATCAAAAGTGGGTAAAGATGACTTCAAAAGTCTTGGGTTCTCAATTTGAGTGTTAGTGCTCTTTGTGATAAGAGGAAAATTAGACTCATAAAACACAACGTTCCTTGAAATGAAAACCTCTTTATTTGATAAATCCATTAAAATGTATCCTTTAGTGTTTGATTTGAAACCGAGGAACAGACATTTCCTGGCCCTACTGTCAAGCTTCTTCCTATTTGCTATCAATGTACAAGCAAAAGCAAGGCAGCCAAACACTTTTAAGGAGCTAATGTCAGGTACCTTTCCATATAAAATGCTAAATGGTGAGTTCTTCTTTAGCTTAATGCTAGGTATTCTATTCATCAAGTGCACAGCATGATGTATTGCATGAGGCCAAATACATTTGTGAAGATTTGATTGAAAAATAAGACCTCTAGCAATGTTAAGAATGTGCTGGTGCTTCCTTTCCACAACGCCATTTTGTTGTGGAGTTTCCACACATGAAGTTTGATGAATGATACCTTTAGATTGGTAAAAAGAGGTGAGATTAAATTCTGGACCATTGTCGGATCGAATGGCCTTTATTGTTTTGCTGAATTGAGTTTCTATCAAGAAAATAAAGTTTTTAACCAAATTTGAAACTTCAGATTTCAGTTTGAGGAAGTGTACCCATGTATATCTACTCTTATCTTCAACTATTGTCAAAAAATATTTGAAACCGTTGGTTGAAGGAATGGAAATTGGTCCCCATATATCAAAATGCACTAAATCAAAAAATTCATTAGATGTAGTAGAACTAACAGGAAAGGAAAGTCTCTTTTGTTTAGAGAAATGGCAAATATCACATGGTTGTTTAAATTCTTTACCATCTACAAATGGATAAATGTCATGCATCAATTGCAATGTATCTTTTGGTATATGACCTAGTCTAAGGTGCCACAGATTATTAATATTGCTAGTGCAACTTAGTGTGCTATTGGAAAGAGAAGTGTCATTGCGGCATGCTCCATCATGTGTAGTATGTGGAATTTGTGATTGTTGAATGAGAGATGAGGCAGAATTTTGAACCAGTTTAGTGTTGGGTTGAATAGTCAAAGAGTATAATCCTCCATTTTCCTTAGCTGTGCCAATCGTCCTCCATGTATTCAAATCCTGTATCTCACAGCTCTTGTCAGTGAAAGAAGCTTTGCAGTGTAAGTTTTTAGTTATTTGAGAAATTGAAATAAGATTGAAATTGAAATTAGCAATGTATAAAACGTTTGTAAGATAAAGATCTTTTGAAAAAAGAATGGTTCCAGAAATAGAAGTGGTAGTATGAGAACCATTAGGTAATTTGACTAAAATTGGTTTTATATGAGTGTAGTTGATAAAATCAGTAAGTGTGTGACAGACATGATCAGTGGCTCCTGAATCAAGTATCCAAGAGTTGGAATAAAATGATTTCAATGACAAGAGGTGTGATATGTGTGTGCTCATGTGTAGGGTGTGAGTATGAATACCTGACTCTGAAGAATTGATTGTGGCACCAAGAGACTGAGAAGGGGATTGTTGCAGTAAAGCTATGAGTGCTTGTTTTTGATCTTGAGTGAAAGAGAGCTCAGCACTACTACCTTCTTGTTGTGGAACAAGGATTTGACCTCTACTTTCATCAGGTTCTGCAGTAGTCATCACATTCATTGTTAATGTGTTGTGCTTTTGTTGTTGCTTGAGATGGGGTGGTAAACCATGCTTTTTGTAGCAGGTGTCTACAAGATGACCAGTCTTGTGACAGTAGGAGCAAGTTTTGGATGGTGGCCTTCCAAATCGACCACCTCTTCCTCTAACCCCTCTACCTCGCCCTCGAGTAGCCAGATGCTGAAATCCAAGAGAGTCAAAACTGGATTGAGTAGCTAGAATTGTTTTTGATTCAAGAATGTCAGGAGTGGTGAATTGTCGTTCTTGCTGGGTCAAGAGTGCAAAGGCATCATTGATTGTTGGGAGTGGCTTCATTAACATGATCTGTGATCTCGCTACAGCATATTGTTCATTGAGACCCCTTAAAAACCTAACTAAGTAGCTGTCTTTTCTATAATTTCTAACAACACTGAGTCCACAAGTACAAGATTCTCCACAATTGCAATGAGAAATTGGCTGAAAGATGTCTAATTCTTGCCATATAGCTTTCAATTTAGTGAAGTATGAAGTAATACTCAACTCACCTTGTTTGATGGAGAACAACTCTTCCTCAAGTGCAGCTATTCTAAACACGTCCCCCTGAGAGTATCGATGTTGGAGATCACGCCAAATATCAGCAGCATTGTCATTCCATATTACACTATGAAGAATTTCTTCACTGATCGAAGAAGCTAGCCAAGACACTACATGAGTATTGCACTTCTCCCAAGCCATGAAATTGGGGTCATTTTCTTGAGGTTTCGGGAGACTTCCATCCACAAAACAGAGCTTGTTCTTTCCTTTTAGCGCCAATGTCATGGCTCTTGACCATGAGCTGTAATTATGAGTGGTTAACACAACATTAATGATAGAGATGCCAGGATTTTCTCCATGATGCAAGAAATAAGGGCTTGATGGGTCAGATATGGAATTGACTTGAGTTCTTGGCATATGTGATTGAAGGTTGGATATTTGAGATAATAAACGAGCTAGGTTTTGAAGATCAGAAACTGAAAAATTTGAATTCGGGTTTTCATTGTTGGACCCTGGATTCACCACAATTGGAGGCTCTTGAGGGTGTGCCATGGTTGTTTAAGGAGAGAGAAGAAAGAATTTGGAGTTGAGAAGATGAAGGAACACGAATGGAGTCACAAGACGCTCACCGCACCATGTTCAAATTCGGGAAACTTGTGACTCGAGCTCAGAGAAAAAGAAGAGATTCAGATTAAAGAAAAGGTTTGGTACACAAATTTAAGTGGTGAACCTCACTAATCAGGAGTGGGAGGTTGCTGTTATATAGTAAAGTTAACTCAGCATAGCTAACCTAACTGATTTGCTAAAATGATGTTATTAGCTTAAGGGTATCAACAAGGCATGCTTTCAAGTTCAACAAGTACACGACTACTTCAAACTAATACGCAAGCTTTCCAAATTAATTCTTGCCACTTAAAAAACTTGGTGAAAACTAAGGTGAAGTCGACTTCACGTGAAGTTGGTATCTGAGAGCCGTTGGATGAAAATTTAGTCAAATCAATCAAATAATCTAACGGCTTTCAGATATTAACTTCACGTGAAATCGACTTCACCTGAGTTTCCACCTTAAAACTTTTACCATATTCAAGACTCAAGAGATAGAATAATACAAAATTAAAAAAAAATTAGAAGGAAGAAAAAAAATCTCTCTCTATATCTATCTAGAGTGATTCTAATATGTCTGTATTATGATGACTATAATATTTTAAAAAATATTGCTAAAATTAAAATAATATTTTTTATTATTTAACAATATTTTTAAAAAAATTTACTAAAAAAATATCAAAATAAAAAAAAATGATTTTAATTTTTAACATACTTATGTATTTACTATAACCACTATAGACATGAGCATTCTAAAATTAACCATATATATATAATGAAAATTCAGGTGCAATCGATTTCATGTGAAATGAATAACTGAGAGTCATTAGATCATTTGACTGATTTGACTAAATTTTTATCTAACGACTCTCAACTATCAACCTCACGTGAAGTCGACTGCACCTGAGTTTACACTTATATATATGTATCGCCATTATAAAATTATATAAAAGGTGATATTTTGTTTGGATAATAACCATGCATAAGTTAGACTTCTTTAAAAACAAAAGCAGTGTGGAACAAAAAAAATTAAAGCAAATTAAAAATCACACTAAAATAGTTGCTTTTTGAGGAAAAAAAATATGCATGAGTTTAATTTACAACGAATACTTTCTTTTAATTTAAATATTCAAACCCTTATTCTTATATACTGTATTTCCACACACACATACATACACATCAGATACATATATATTAATATTGCTAGCATGATTTTAATTTTAATTATTGAAAAGCCAATGCAACCCCGTATGATTAAGTATAAGGGTGTGATGATTAAAGGGTATGTACACGGTGATAATGATGAAGTTTGAGTTAGGGAGTTATATATATATAGATTCTTAGATTGGGACTGGGACCAAAGGATCCTATTGATATAATAATTATATAATAGATAGTGTATAGTATTATCCTAATCATCGTTCTCATCTTCTTTTTCTGGCAAAGCTTAATTAAGGCCAAGCTAACCTCTCTTTTGACCATTGACCACTAAACCACGTGCACCGCATCCCTTCACTTTTTCATTCAACGATGATTTCGGCTACGCACGTGCATTCCCTCTTCTCCCGACATTACTCTAACATAATCATCTCTTAAATATTCAACTTTCTCTTTATTTAATCTCTTCTGTTCCCTCTTAATTTAATCTCCTTTTTCAATACTACTCCTTCTTAAATTAATGTCGCTGTACCAACTTAGAGTAAATATTTCTTTTTTAATTAAACAAAAATTTTATGTGGTAATAGAATTTAAATGTTGACTGTCTTTTTTTCAAATGAGAAAAAAAAAAACTGTTATTTATATGTTGAAAATACGACAAATTTTTAACTCCACCAATTACTTTTTATCAGATAAAACAACTTTGATTATGAAATTTATTACATACTCACCGTCTTATAAGTATATATCAAAAATCAATCAATAAAATTATTAATTATGTATATAAAATATATATTAAAAATAAATTAAATAATATATATTTATATATAAATATATAATAATTAATTTAATGACTAACTTTTTTTTAAGTATAGCATTTTTAATCGAATTTGGGACAAGATAATAGTTAAGTAAAAATTCAGATGCAGTTAATTTCATGTGAAGTTGATAATTAAGAGTTGTCAAATGATAATTTAATTAAAGTGAAAATTCATGTGTAGTCAACTTCACGTGAAGTTGATAATTGAGAGTCGTTAGATAATTTGACTAATTTGTCTAAATTTTCATCTAATAACTCTTTGTTATTAATTTCACATGAAGTCAATTACACCTAAATTTTTACCTTTAATTAAATCTATTAATTTTACGTAAAATTAACTGTACTTGAATTTCCACGCATTAAAAAAAATAGAATCCGGCAGTTAATTTTTAGGGTAAGGGCATGATATGATATGAAATATGGAAGTGGGACCCACAGAGCACGTGAGATGGGTTGAAGTGCAACGTGAAATGAAAGGTTATTTTAACCAGAATGAGAGAAGCAAGTAGTGGTATATAGTATTTGTAATTTAGTATCATATAATTTGGTATCATAACCGATTTAAGTATGAAACAGTTGTTGCTTACTCGACACCGCCATTAAAATAATTAAACAATCTCCGTAGCCCAAAACGGGGGTAAGGAAACACCACATCAACATCAACATTAACATCAACACTAACATTATAGTAATTTTAAATTAAACGGTATAGTAGAAAAAGCTATATGGTTGTGTTTGAGTTTTATAAATAATAGAAATGAAATCATTCACATAATAGAATGAAAATGGTAGGTGAGAATTATATATACTTGTTTTAGAATAATAAAACATGTCACCAATAATTTATATATATTCCACAGAATTTGTATTTATTACCTCCTAAGCACTTGCTAAATAGGTTAACTGCTGTTAAATTTATCTAAATTTTCTTACCAAAATCAAAGACAACAAAATGTCACATTCTTATTGGCCCAAATGTACTTCCTTAACCCATAATTAAACCACAATATACTCATCAAACCAAATCGTATTCCACCAAATTTAAAAAAGAATTTTATAGTACAAATTCTTTTTTAAATTCCTAATAAATATACTATAAATATTAGGTGGAATATCCAACTTAAGTATGATATTTTTTTTAATCCTTATATTTATTGGACAACAACTATAGATATTTAACCAACTTAGGTTGGTCGAGTGGTCAGCTCACTCGTCTGCTTAAACAAGTGTTGGGAATTTGAACCCCGTCTTGTGCATGCAGTAACTCATTGACCAGCGACAGATTCTTAAATGAAGCTCAGATCCGTGACGGATTAGTCAATGCATTCTCATACTTTCAAGCATACTTCTTCTTTTTTTTTTTTCCAATTTTTTTTCTTCTGGTCGAAAGTAGCATTCTCTTGAAGTTCTGTCCTCCTATATATCCTTTTGACACTAATAACTTTTATTTGGGTCAATAGCTATATCCTCACGTGAAGTATTTCCATGGTTTACTCCTATGAAGATTTGGGCCTCGTTTACTTGTCCTTTTTAGGACGATGTCTCCTAGGATAGTGACACTCCTCTTATAATAGTAAGAATGTTTAATTGACCGAAAGCAAAATTATGTTATTTCAAATCTACTCTATGATTTATGTATACACCTTTGCCTTTTTTTTTTTTTTATATTTTTTTTGGGTCATGGATCTCCGAACTTTTAGAGTAGTTCCCAAGTCAATATTATTCGAAGTTTTCGGATCAACAAATTGATAGTTTCTGTTGTCTTTTTTGCTCTAGGCTTCGTTTTTCCACAAACACAACAACAAATTAAATAAAAAAGCCTAATTCTAGCCCAACAACATGTCATGAGAAAAATAAAGCCCAACATTCAGCCCACTTCTTCAGAAGTCAGCCCACTTTTTCAGAAGTGTTGCTTTTTTCTTTTTTTTTTTTAAGAAAAAAAAGCAACATGTTTTTTAGCCATGTTAGAGAATTTTAGATAAAAAATACATTAAGAATTTGAAAATTTATTTTTTTAATATAATTTTTTACATAGATAATCTTAACAATTACCTTATACCTAAATCCTAAAGTATAATTAGAGATTTTTTTTTCAATACTAAATATTTTAATGAATCAAATGTCAAGGGAATATACTGTTTTTATTTATTTATTTAATTTTTTGTCAATGTGTCATTTTTATTAAAGGTCAAGTTAGAACACGAATTATCAACAAAATAAAAATATTATATCAAATCAATCTAGGTTTAGAGTCTAATTAAAAGTGACGAAATAGATAATCCCCTCGTTCTATCCTATGATTCCTATCCTACTAAAGTCCCACCACCAAGTGAAACAAATTTAAAATGCTAGCCCATTTTATTTTATATCGGATTTGTAGGCTAGTGGGTTAGCTCGCCCAAACAAATTTTTAATAAAAAAAATTAAGAAAATTAACTAAAATTAATATAAAATAACAATTAAAAAATTAAATACAAATAAAAAATAATTAAATTACTATATAATTTTTTTATTATCATCTTTCAAATTTTTAATTTTAATAGAATTATTTAAAATAATATCTATCAATACAATTATTTTTATTTTAAAAAATAATTAACATAATTTGAGCATATATATAAAAATATAAAATAAAATAAATAAAGTTAATAACAAAAAAAAATTAAAAATTGTATTTTAAAATTATATAATTGTTAATTTTAGTAGTATTAATAATTCTTTTATTTAAAAAAAAAACCTTTGACGGACGAGCCAATTCATCCCAACCTACAATAATCCGCGAATTTGGCTAATTTTTAATGAGAAAGTATAGAGAGCCAATGGCTTAAGCGTACAATGTGTACAATAGAGTTTTAAGAAGTATTATAGATATGACTATTAGTATTATATTGTCTTGTCAGGTTGTACTTTTGAGATGAGTGGGTTCGTGATATAATATTAGAGTTCTAGATCCAAAAGGTCAAGAATTCAATCATTGGTGAACCCAAAATTAACTTAAATTTTTGGGATGGGTGATGTTTATTTTATTCATAGACTAAAGATTTAGTACATTATACACTTAGGCTATTGACTTCCTAACAGTACTCTTTTTTAATTTGATAGATTTTTTATTGATGTTGTCGAAGGGACTAATTTGATAGATTTTAAATCCTAACTTGACCCACTTTTTTTGGTGGGTTTAATGGGTCGACCTGACAATAACGGATTCAACTGTTTTGACACCCCTATATTTGATTGTCAAAAAAGAAAAAAAAAATGAGTGAGAGAGAGGGCCCTTTTATAAAAATAGGCGCTACGGTTGGGCTTTGTTTCATTGGTAACCAGTACCCAAAAAAACATTAAGTGCATTTAGACCCTTAAAACAAAAATTGCATTTTCATTAGGCACGCAAGACACGTAAAACTGAAAGAGAAATATTATTTAACCAATAATTTTTCAACTATTATAATCTAACAATTAATTATAACTACCTTTTATTTTATAATGATTATAAGTGTATTATCTCATATTTTCGCTTTCTATTTTTTGTTTTATTTTAAATAAATAAAATAAATATAATATTTATGGATAGACATGATCCAAAAAAAAATATTTTTCTCTTGCTTAGCTTTACATATCTTGGCTGTAAAAAGGATGAGCTTTTTGTGAACATATCTGGTTCTCACAGAATGATACTTCTGCATCTGGAATCGTATCTTCAAAATGTAAATATAAATGGGTTGTTAGTCATTTTTATTTTTGTGGTAACTTAAACACTTTTGAATTGATCTTGTTTAATGTTTATTCAGCTTAACTTTTCATGTTACATTCTTTAATGTTTAAATTTTCTCAATTCAAAAAAATTGTAATTTGTTTATGTTACTTAATTTTCTTTTAGTACATTCTACACTTAAACTAATGTATGTCAGATAGTATTTTATTATTAAATTATATTTAAGTTTGTTAATTATTAAAACTCATTTGAGATATTTTGAAACTAACATATATAGGTTCACGGTTTGTATAATATTATGCAATTTCATCTTATTATATAGATGAATTGTATAATATGTTCAAGTAGCTCAACGAAAATTCATTCAAATAATAATAATAATAATAATAATAATAATAATAATAATAATAATAATATTAAGTGTTTGTGAAACTTGGATTTCGTTACTTTTTAGCTATTATTATCTTGTGAGCGTCAATTTTTTAACTTTGAAAAGAATATAGTCATTGATGAAATTGCAGACTTTACTTAGGATTAGCCTAGAATCTTTTTCTCATTTTTCTCCTTAGGTTTTCAACTTTACTTTTTTGGTTAATTCTACTTAATGTTTATATATATATATTTTCAACTTTCTTCAATTAATATATTTTTATTTTTGTTTAAAAAACCAAAGGAGACAGAAGACATATTTAAAAAAAAAAAGTTATTGTCTCTAGATAGCGTTTGGTAGAGAGATAGAGACGGAAACACATATATTGAGGGACAAAGACTAAGAGACTGAAATAAATTTTACTATTCTATTTGGTGCAAAGTGAAAAACAGAAATTGAAACAAGAATAAAATTCTAATTTAATTTGCGCAAAGGATAAAATTGGAATTAATTAATTAAAATGAGGATATTTTAGATATAAAATGTTATTAAAATTTAAATCTCTGTCTCTAAAAAATTTAGTCTGTCACTATTTTTTGGAGGTACTGAAATACTGAAATTTTGGAGAAAAACAGAAATTTTAGTACCGATCTGTGAGCCAACAAACATGATACTGAATTTTAGTCTCCCAATCTCTATCCCATTACCTTAAAACAAACGCTACTTGGGTGTTTTCTCGCTAGAATAGGAATTAAGCCGCTATTTAAGTGATATATAGTAATAGTAATATGAATTAGATTAGATAACAAAATAATCAAATGGTAATCAATAAAGTCTTAAATATGGAGCTAGTAAGTTCACACTGCAACTTTTAGTTTATAATCCAAAAGAGAGAGGAAAACAAAAGTAGATTCTTGTCAAAAGCCATGGAAATGATGACTGATGAAATATACAAATTAAATGGCAGAGATGATGATGATAATTGATAAAGGGACCCAGCAAATTAATTAATTAATTAAAATTTCCAAACATGACATGCCATATACAAAAGTCCAAAGTTGGCCGTCTCCTTCATCTCTTCCCTTGCAAAATTCCTTATATATAAAAAAATTAAGCATTAATGTAATATATGAGTTTAAACCAAAGAAAATTTCATAACAAATGAAATCTTAGCTTCGAAATTGATGATGTATATGCCAACCCTTTTCTTTGTTTTCCTTTACACTCATATGCATACTTTCATACTCAAATATTAACATAGTCATATGTTATTAGAGTCTAGAATCTTAGCTTAATTAGTAGCATGTTGGGTTAAGTTGTTATTAGCTGCAACTTCTTTTCTTATTCTTCTTCTTGATTAAGTTGGTAATTAGAATCAACAAATGGATGCAATTCAGAGGGAAAAAGTCTATGTTGGTGTTGGAATTGATGTGCAAGATGGATTCAAGGTTTTGAATTGGGTTCTCAAGAATTGGAACAATAATAATTCTCATCCAATTTCTATTGTTATTCTCCATGTTGCTCACAACTTCTCCAATGATTATGTTTCTACACCATGTAAGTATGAATTTTTTTTCTTTTCTTTTCTTTAGTTTTCTCTGTATTTTCAAGTGGGATTCTCTTAAATTTTGTGATGATTCTGTTTAATTTGCAGTTGGGAAACTTCCAGCAAGATCTGTGAATGAAGAGAAGCTTGAAGTTCTAAAGAAGTATGAGCAAGATAAAATCAAGAAGCTCTTTTCCAAGTATATTGCTTATTGTGATAAAGCCAAGGTTTGTGTGTGGAAAAAAAAAATATAGTACTTGAATTATTGAACATAACTCAATTGCTCTTAAATTTTCTAATATTTTTTTAAAATATATTTTTAGGTGCCGGCAGAAATTCTTGAAGTTGAGAAAGTTGATGAACCTATCCAAAAGCGCATCCTAGATTTGATCTTTAGCCTTGGAATTACCAAATTGGTCATTGGCTTTTCATTCATGAAGCCCTCCTTGTAATCTTTCATTTAATCATTTCCAATTTTTTTTTATTTTTCTTTTTATTTTCCATTAAATACTCTCTCTCTCTCTCTCTCTCTCTCTCTCTCTCTCTCTCTCTCTCTCTCTCTCTCTCTCTCTCTCTCTCTCTCTCTCTCTCTCTCTCTCATTAAATCATGTTTTAGTCTAATTAGATTTATTCTCTCAAATAGGATTTTTACTTCAACTTCAAACTAGTTATAATTTATTAATTTATTTATTATTATTATTATTTATTAAATTATTATTTTATTTTTATTTATTATTTTATCTTTTTCTTTTAGAAACAAAATTTATTATGCTTATTTTTTAGGTTTAATTACTCTGTTGGTTTCTATAGTTTTGCAAAATTTTCAATTAAGTCCCTATACTTTTTTTTCCTTTTAATTGAGTCCTTACACCAAAATTTTTTTTAATTGGGTCCCTACACTTTTTTTCCTTTTATTTAGGTCCCTATACCAATTCCTTTTTTTTAGTTAGGTCTCTATAAAATTAAACCAATTACTACTAAGATCTAAGAGGGACCTAATTGAAAAAAAAAATAGTACAGGGACCCAATTAAAAATAAAAAAAGTATAGGAATCTAATTAAAAATTTTACGAAATTATAGGGATCAATAGAGTAATTAAACCTATTTTTTATTGAATGGCATGCAATTTTTTATAAAAAAAAAAGATAAAATAATAAATAAAAATAAAATAAAAATTTAATAATATTATTATGCCAATATTTTTTATTAGTGTTTCGGTCAAATTTAATACAAGTTAGATAAAATTAAATCCATTAGATTTGTTGTTAATATTTTGTTTCATTTTGAATTTTCTTTGTGGTTTAGGAAATCAAGAAGTGCCATAAGTGGATTGTTCTATGTTCACCAGCACAAACCATCATTCTGTGAATTGTTCATAGTTTGTGGTGGAGAACAAGTGTTCCTAAGAGCAAAAAATGAAGAGAAAATCATGGAGGATGAAAATGGTGTCACGGTTGCAAGGTTAAAGGACAAGGTAACCTTCAAAGATTGGCTTGAGAAAATAATGTTCAACGATAATAATAATAATAATAATAACAAATCAAACGCATCAACTTCAAAAAATCTTGAGTCATCAGCAGTTACCCAGAATCAATGGGAATTTTATCTTCGAGAAATTGATAATTACTATCAAGAATTGTTGATGTCATACTCCAATTTGGATGAGAGAAGCTGTGTGCAAGAAAATGATGGTTCATCACAGATTGGTCCAATTGAGACAGGTGTCATTATTGAACAGAACAATTCTTCTTCTAATACGGTAATCAATCAATTTGACATTTTTATCTTTTTCTTTGAAAAAATATGTGGTCCTTAATTGATCATCAATTGCTAAATATTTTATCTGATTTGTTGTGTTTTGCCTTGTTTCTTATTGTGGAGTTGTTGGATTATTGGTCTTCTTTTTTTCACTGTTCAGTATTTTTTTATCTTTATATTTGGTGAAGGTAGAAATATTTGTTGATGTGTTTATGTATAAATTAAGTGAAGGATTTATCCATAAATTAAAAACTACTCTCATTTTTCTTACTAAAAATCTTTCAGTTTGAATCTAATTATTATTTTATATATTAAATATTGATGGGAACATTTCCCTTTGTTATTTTAAAACTGTAAAGTAATGTTTGGGTTACATGAAATGTCAACTGTAGTCTAATTTTCAAATCTCAATCTTATATCTTAAATTCATAATACAACCTTGCTTCGCTTTTCATGCATCCTTTGGGACCCAAAAAGCTCTTTAATAATAAACATTTGAGACTTTATGGCGCAGTCATATACTCTTTTTTTATTTTTAGGTTTGAATGTTGTATATGCTTTTGTTCTCTTCCTGCTTTACTTGTTTCACATGGCCCGGCCCATTTGTTTATGGAAAATATTGCCTCCCCCTTTTTTATTTTTTTGCATTGTATTTTTTTAATGCAAAAATATTGGCCTAATAACTTTGCTACCCACTCAGAGTGCTACAGAAAAAATTGAGATCCTACAAAATAAATTGAATGAAGCTCAAATGACCATCCAAATGAAGAGGAAAGAAGCCAAGGATCAAATAGAGAGGCGCACAAAAGCAGAATGGGCAATATGTTTATGCAATAGTAGGGTAATGCTAATATTCAAAAGCAATATCATGGCATATTTATTCAGAGAAAAGGACAAATAGGTCCTCATTTTTTATTCTGCGGATATTTAAAATATTTTTAAATCCCTAACTTTCACAAAATTTTGACGGATCAGTTCCTGACGGAAGCATTTGGACGGATCAGTTCTTGACGGAAACATTTGGACGGAAGGACTGATCTGTCCAAGTTTTGTGAAGGTTAGAGATTTAAAAGTAGTATTTTTTAATGGTCAAAAACAAAAATATCTGCAGGACAAAAGGTCAGGACCTATTTATCTTTTTTTTATTTATTTATTTTAAAAAATGCTATTTATCCACTAAAATCAGTAAATAATATTTTGTACATTTTAAGTGAATATTAAAAGAAAAGAATTATACATATATGATTAGGCTGAAGAAGTTGAATCAAGAATAAAGGAAGAAGTGAGCGCAAGGGAAGAAATTAAGAAGGAAGTAGAGGAAGAAAAAGAACAAACGCAGGAGATTCGAGTAGACGTAGAAGAGAGGAAGAGGAGGCTAAAGTCACTATCAGAGCTCCATTCCGAGCTCTCAAAGAGGGTGCACGTGTCCAAGATGGCCAAGTCACGTGCGGAGAGGCAGCTGGAGAAAGCGATTGCGGAGAGAGCGGAGATGGTGAGGGAGATAGAGGAGCTGAGGAGACAGAGGGACGTGCTCAACAGAAGGATCGAGTTCTGCAAACAGAAGGACGCAATTGGAATGGCGGCAAGGCTCATGAGCCAAGAGGAGGCGGCTGCGTGCGCTTTCAGGGAGTACTCCGAGGAGGAGCTCCGCCTGGCCACGGACAACTTTTCCGACAGGTTGAGGTTCAAGTCCGGTGGGGATTGGAGCCATGTGTATAAAGGACGCATGCCTCATTCCACCGTTGCCATCAAGATGCTTGCTTCTTCTTTGTCCCTCCAAGATTTCCAATCTAAGGTATGTATCAACTATAAATATACGTATAATTTATTTTATTTTTAATATATATTTATATTTTAATATGTATCTCACTTTAATAGCTAATTTTAGTAATTTAATATATATTTATATTTTAATATGTATCTCACTTTAATAGCTAATTTTAGTAATTTTTCGGCTCATTTTTTTTGTTATTGGAGGAATGCATGTGATGTGCTGTGTTAGGGGGTATAGTAGTGCTAGACTAAGATCTGGGAGCAATCTTTTTTAATTTGTATTTTAACAAATTGGACCATACGAATTGTTTTGGAAAGAAAATATCATGGTCAAATCGGATGGTCCGATTTACAAAGAGAAAATTTTGAATTTTGGAAGAAGCAAATCAAACCGTCCGTATTGTATAAATTTTTTTTTTTGTAATAAAACGAAACGCTCGTATCGTCCGATTTATAATTCCCTGCACATCTGTAAAATACTCTGCTTCTCCATATTACTGTCCTACACCATTATCTTCTCCGTAATAAAATTAAAAAGCGTAATTTCTTCTGCATTTTTTTTAGGTGAGAATTCTTGGTGATATTAGGCAGCCTCATCTGATTGCTATGGTGGGCTTTTGCTCCGAGCCCAAATGCGTAGTATTGGAATACATGCACAACGGAAGCTTACGAGACATACTATTTTCTAGGAGAAGAAACCGGGCTTTAAAGTGGCATGATAGAATACGAATAGCTACAGAAGTTTGCTCGGGCCTAAGCTTTCTAAATTCAGTTAAACCAAGGCCCGCTATCCATTGTCACTTGACCCCATCCAACGTCCTCCTAGACCGGAACTATGTAGCCAAGATCACGGGCTTTGGGCTTGATGAGTGCCACGACGAGGAGTGTAACGTTGAATCAGATATCCGGGCCTTGGGGGTGTTTTTGCTACATCTTCTAACAGGAAGAAATTGGGCCGGGCTTATTGAGGAGGCGATGATAGTAGACACGGATAGAGAAGCATTTGTTGGGGTTCTCGATGAGACGGCCGGAGCATGGCCGTTGGATCTAGCTAGAGAGATTGCGGGCCTAGGGATGAGGTGCATGTCGAGGGCAGAGTTGAGTATTGGAATGGTGATGGAGGAGCTGAGAGAGATTAGAAGAAAGGGTGATGAGATAGCAGCAAGAGAAGGGCGAAGGGTAATGAGAAGTGGAAGTGGTGCAGATAGAGATTGGTCAAGTGCTGTACCGAGTGTTTATCTTTGCCCTATACTTCAGGATGTAATGAAGAATCCACACGTGGCGGCAGATGGCTTTTCATACGAGCTTGAAGCAATACAACACTGGTTGCAAACGGGACATGACACGTCACCAATGACAAACTTAAGGCTTAAACACACATTCCTCACCCCTAATCACAGCCTTCGCTCCTTAATTGAAGATTGGCATACCAAGAATAATACATCATCTGCAGTTTTAAATTAGCAACAATACCAAATTCTTTACGGTTAATCCAATAATGTTCATGGAGAAAATTAATATATATTTTTACAAATGAAATGTTCCTGTATAATGTATATAGTATTATCTAACCTTATATATATAGAAGGTCAATGTAAATCACTACATTTTTCTTCCCATAAGTCTAAATATCAAACTACAAAAATAAAAGAAATATTTGTAATAAAAGATTATGAATGCCTAAGTCCAGCTATGCCATTTTACAACAATAACTATAATGTTTCAAGCTATATTACATATCCATGTATAACAGTATAAGAGAACAAAACTTAATAGACATACTGACCATTTTTCTGAAAGAAATGTTACCAAGAATTAGACTCCCAAACACTTTAATCCGCAGCAACACCATGCAAATTTCTTAGGCAGCGAATACTCGGATGGCAGTGAGGGATCAGCTGTGAAGTCTTCGGCTCGCGACCACACGTACACCCCTCGTTCTTGTTGGCTGCCCGGTACAGTGTTGTCCAGTATGAATGCTACCAACATGGTAACCACCATGTTCATGGACATAAGTGCATTGATTGCAAAATCAAGCTGAAAGAAAATGACATGTTCCTATTAATAAAACCATTTAACAATTACAATCTATGCAAGCCTGTTTGATTCTGTTCTTATTTCCTCTTTCATTTTCAGTTTTTTGCTTTAGAACTTTGTGACGAAAAGAGTCATATTTTTTCTTTCGCAAAAGACTGAAAACAAAAAATACTGAAAAAGTGATAACAAAAACTAAACCGACACTAAATATATTGTGCTTTCCTTCAATGCAGCCCAAGTGAGTGACTACTTACTTGTTTAAAGCCTGAATGGAACGGTCCATTCGATGCAGCTGCGTAGGGAACCAAATAACTGGGAAGGATCAAGATAGATTCAGGTTGGTATTGTTGAAAATAAGATGGAATGGACATGCCAAGGAACAATGAGACACCAACTATTGCTGTGTTCCTGAAGCTTGTTGATTGACAATACTGCAATGTCGACAGGCCTAATGCCACAGTAAGAGCCCACATGAAACACAGTATAGAAGCAGCCAAGGCCAGTGGAATGGAAGCAAGAAGGGCACCAACTTTTCCTACAAAGAAATGAAAGGAAGCACTTAATTCGGTCAATGCAATGACAATAATCAACCTGTATATAGAAAGTATCCGAAACTTCGATTCAGGTGGTAAGGTATCTAAATTTTCGGTTAATATGGCTGGAATCAAACTTTGATCCAATACAAGTATGCATGTATCCGTCTTTAGAAATAAACAAGCATCGATGTTCCAGGTTCTGCCACTACATACTTTGAGACATACCCTTTTATTTCATATTGATGTGTCATTTTAACATTTTTGGTACATTCATCTCGTTGCAATTTTCTAACCAGATAAATTTATTTATAAGTGTACCAGAAAAATCAAAATGACTTATCAATATAGAATGAAAGGGGTATTTCAGGTATGATGTTTAGCAGCCATATTATGAGAACTAGTTCAAGTGCACCAAAATTTAAACTGCGACATCATAAGATTCACGTCAGACATGCAGCAAAAAATATAAGAGAATGACTTGTTTATAATCAAGTGTTAAGAATTTTGACATTATGGATTTGTCACCAACTTTGTTTCTTACCCATAAATGAAAACAGGATCAAGAAAGCTGCTCCAAGTTCGACTACTCTTCGATTCCCCACCTTTGTTATATCAATTGTGTGCATATTTTCTGTCAAAGTTGTTGATCCAGTACCTGAACCCCAAATACCAGCCAATATACTACAGAAACCCTCCAATGCAATTCCTCGGCTCACGACTCCTGGTGTTGGAGACCTTAAATTAACTTGCAGAGACGTAGTACGATATGTTCCAACCTGCAAAATGAATAAAGATTTACAAAGTTAAAATTGTAGTTTCAATGTTTCATCACCTGTTCACAATTGATCCTTAAAACAATATCCTTACCGAATCCACAGAAGCGACGAGTGACACTATGATCATGATTATGCAAGTCCTAAAACTGAAAATAGGGACACCCCATTGTAAAGGGTAAGGAATTCTGACCCATGCTGCGGTTGACAATGCATTGGAGACATCGGTCCTGCAATGCTTCATCGTATATGCATGCTTTCTACAAGCATCCAACAGAATATTGGAACTTGGTATGTTGGGATCACATCCTTTATAATTGTATGCTCCTCCAGCTGTTAAAAAGGATGCATATATCCATATTATTATTGCACTAAGAGGAACCTGCAAACATTAAAAACTAAAATTATGTTCACAAAAGGAAAAAAGCACTCTGAACTATTAAATAAAATTTGAAAACTACACAAACTCTTGTTATTTCTCTACTCCTAGACCTCTTTTCCTCTTTAACTTAGCTATATTCTATGCTTAATTACATATATAATCATAGATAAATAACAAATATCGAGTAATCAGAATCTTCAAGATTATCTTTCAAAAGAAATTGACTCTACCAATATTGACCAAAGTAATTTATGCTTGAGTTGTTGAGTAATATTCTTTTTCTCCATCACAATGGTTGTAAGACTGTTAAAGGTTAGAAAGGATCTGAGATACAAAGTAACCACCAGATCACTAATTTTAGCATTATTTCATGTGTTTATATCCGAAGTAGCATAACAACAAAATTCTTGTATATATTCATGCTCCATTGTCTCAAAATGACTACTATCTAGACTCATTAGAGGGGCTTATAAACTAAGTAGAGTGAGCATACATGAAAGAAAATGATTGCCACAGTCAACAACTTGGTTAAACAGAATAAAATAAAAGTTAGATAAAAATACTTACAGCATAAATTCGAAACAAGTGGCGCCCAAAGATAGATATTCCACGCAGATACTTCAAATAAGACATAAAGAAATAATATCAGTTTCTGGACACAATTAAAATTACTTAAAATAAGTCCAAAATTGCATGAAGGGAAGCCTTAGAATAATGGTTGTGTTGTCTCCGTGTAACTTTAAGAATGATTGCTTTTTATATGCATGGTACATGACTCACCAGAGTGAATATCAGAACCATTGCTATGAGTGGAATGCTAATTTCTATACAAGTGCCAGCTTGTGGAAAACCATAGCTGAAGAAAGCTAAGCCTACGGCAGCAACAGTTGGGGCAACAACTATTGGGTTGATTAACCTGCAAGAAATTGAGGTTAGCTTACATTTGATAAAAGATTGCTTTTATGGTGACTTCATCGACCAATGTAAGTTTATGTTTTGTACTTTTGTTAATGCATGCATGTCAATGAAATATTTAGCAAGGTCACAGAGCAGAGAAACAAAATATACAAATTTCTATCTATTTGATCCCAAGAAAGAAGATATGTGAACACAAGATATTACATGCAACTTCTTGTTACCTGAGTAGAAGAGACATTAAACCACTAAATCCCAGGAGAGACTGGAACATCGAACCAATTATTATAGCTCCTTGGAGTTCCCTCATTATGTGCTTAAATTTCTGCAATTAAATAAGCAGGTTTTAACATGCAAACAGAGAATATGTCCAAAATAGAAGCCAAAAATTTGACAGCAACCATAGATAAAAAGAATAAACGGAAAACGAGAAATGAGAAATTTAGGCTGGTAATTCAAGTACGCACTAGTTTTTAAACTTCATTGCATTTCAAAATGCAGGCAGTAGCTTGAAAAACAATGAAGTAACATTTTCTGTCTGCCAATGAACTTACATGCTCTGTAAGATTCCGATATTCTTGAGCATTAGCAATAACCAAAGCCGGTGCTAAGTACACAAATGAACTTCCTTGAACCAAAGGCAGACGAGTACCAAAGTATGAATGCAGTATGGTCGTTATTCCAGAAAGAAACAGCATTGTCGAAATTACAGTAGCAGTATCCTTCTGTTATCATACATCAATATAAAAATGAATCAATACAATAAGATAAGCTATCAATTTTGCTATAGCGTAATTTGTATCCTAAGTAAATCATGGCATATACTTACATCTGTTCCACCCATGGCAGGTACCATAACTATAGGGATTAATACAAGTGAGCCAGCCAATGATAGATAGTGTTGCAGGCCATAATAGAATAGATATACTGCAATTAAGGATGCAAAGATTTAAATACAGCAAAATGGTATATGCATTCAGCTCATAGTGAGACAGTAATTAGTTAAAACAAATTAGGCATTTAGCTAAAAAATTGACACACTAACATGAACCAATCAAAGCACATAAGAAACATAATTTACAACTGATATAAATAAAAAGGATAAACACAAGACCAACCAAAACCAGGATTTTCTGTGAGCCTGCACTTCAATTCTTCCGGTCCGGGCCACCCTCCACCATCAACAGGCTCCTCCCCTTCAGGATAAAGATTCACCTTGAAATCTCCTTGTGCTACATCACCCTCCACGTCCTCCTCCTCCTTCTGCTCCGGCACAGGTGCAACCACAGAAGTTCCATGACCATTGCCATCCCTATTCACCATCCCATTGGCATTAGCATTACCATTCCCTCTCAAACCAACCTTCCTCTCACCATCAGGAGCCATAGCTAAAACAGGTTCATTCTCGTTTCCCCTCCTTCCAATCCCTAATGCTACCCCATTACCATCACCATTACTATTACCATTAACATTCTCAGTCCTAGTAGTAGTGGCTCTTCCATGTGAAGCTGGTTGGATCTCATTCCCTCTGTTGTTTCTCAACCTCCCAAGTATTGGATCTATCTCTATCTTAGGAGAAGACCCCTGGTGAAGGTTGTTCCTCTCCAAAGGTTCAAACTTTTCACTTGCACTGGTGGACCCTACTTCATTCGAGTAATCAGAAACAAAACCTGTTCTCTTTGCCCATGATCTCAACTCTCTTGGACTGTGCTCACTCCTTGGCACAAATGGGTCCACTCTGCCTGCAGCGGGAGGTGCTGCTCCTCCTCCTCCACCACCACCACCATATCTCTTCCTCAGAGCTTCACCCCTTTCCACTGGTTCTGCGTTAAACCCAGTGTCCATTCAGAAATGGCAGTGAGGAGCTGAACAAAGCTCGGCCCAATATAGCAAGAAGAAGAAAGATTAGATTTTTACAAGAAGCAAGGACAAAGAGATAGAGAAAGAGACAATGGAAGCAACAGAGTTAACAGTGAGAGTGTGGAAAAGCAATGTGGTTTTGTTGGCAATTGATAGTGACTGTTGAAGGTAGGAGGGAGAGTGATTTGAGTGGTGAAATTACCAATTAGTCCCTCTTCTATGGCCGTTCTTGATGGAAGAAGAAAACTATCTTCAAATGGAGGGCCACTGCTTCCATTGTTCTTGTTCAAATTTACTAATTTTTTTCATTGCAAACTTTGTAATGAAAAGTCAAGACATTGTGTCACATTTAAATTCATGCTAAAGATTTTGCTTGGCTTATTCTTAGACAGAAATAATTAAATTTAGAGACTTTTTTGGTTTAAGAGATAAGATTGTCTTAATAAAGTGATCCACCAAATTAATTAAAAGAGGTACAAAATAAAGTATTGCTACTGTGTAAAGTGTATATTAACTTACATACTAAGCATCGACGTGGGATGTGAAAATCATCAATCAACTTACAATATTATAACTGGGAAGAATTTGTGAATGAAAAGTTGAAGACATATCAAACAGAACAACAAAATACATTAAGCAGAACCCAAAAAAAAAATCCCTTGTTAATTTTTACATACATTACATTATTTTACTTTAATGCAATTTTGCTTGGATAGACACGAAACATCATATATTACAAATACAAATTATAAATGAAAGAAAATAGAGTACAAATTCAAGGGTACCATCTTCACCGACACTGCTAACAATAAAGTTGATAGGAAAAATTTCAAGTGTATCGGAAACACCGGTGTTCTAGTTATTTTAACCGTTTATTTTAATTAATATATATTATATATATTTTTTATAATTCAAATTAACGGTTAAAACAACTAGAACATCGGTGTTTTCGGTACACTTAAAACTCTTCCAAAGTGATAAACCAAACGTATATATGATCTGAACTGAAGTGAAGTGGACAACTGTTAGCTCTAGTAACAAGTTTCATGAGCTGACCTAAAATATAGTACACCCCCATAAAAAAAAAAAACTTCTTTTTTTTAAATAAACTAAAGAATTGTGCTTACAAGATCAGAAATTGATTAAAAATGCATTTGGATTATATAAACAATGAAGTCATAACTCATAAGGGTGCTTAACAGTGACTAAACTTTACTATTGCCATTGGTAATTCATATATTCTAAATTCTATTTTGAAAGATAATATACATCTTAATTCAACAAAAGAAAAATTAGAGGAGATTTATCTTGGTCTCTCTTTAAACTAGAGGATATTTATATCATGAAAAGTATTTCTATAGGCACTAAACATCTTCCACATTGTTATATATCCACGTTATATATACTAATATCTCTATCTCTATTATAACAAAAGCTTGTGTATGCAAACTCTTTTATATCCAAATATAACACAATAATACCGCATTTGTTTTCATGCATGGGATGAAAAACCAAATGATGTCGTTTACTTGTGTCCAGCATGGAAGGGGTCAAAGAACTAATATGGTAGTAATCAATTTAGGTTGGTCTAGTAGTTAGTTTATTAATTCGTTTAAATAAGAATTGGAGATTTAAATTTTATTTTATACATACAATTATGGTAAATTTTATTTTATACATACAATTATGGGTGAATGCGGATCGGATATGGCCAAAATTTCAATCCGATCAAAGATCTGTAGTTTTTAAGCTTATATCTGATCCGCACATTTGCAGATCGAATTGGATCGGATATTGGATATATCCGCAAAATACAAAATTTTTTTTAAAAGTTTATTTTTATTAGAAAAATATCAATAAAATTTATTTTTTCTATTCTTTTAAATATATTTACTCTTAAAATAATATTACACATACTTTTCTTAAATAATAAATTAAAATAATACAACATATATGATAATTATTAGTTGAAATAAAACATAAAAAGAATATTTACTTATTTATTTTTTTATTTTTACTGATATGCGAATACTTACACAAAATCTGCAATCCGATCCTATTAATGTGCGGATCGGAGATAGTCTTGCGGATCGGATCCATATCTTTAATTTTCGGATCGAATTCGGATAAACACCGCGGATATACGGATTGGATCCGATCCATGAACACTCCTACATACAATAACTTATTTGCCAACGACAAACTTTTATATAAAACGGTGACGGATCTTTCGCTCGTAGGATTGAAAAACACGCTTTGTATTTTTAATATGGAAGTTGATGATGGTGTTTTTTAATAAGGTGAAAAGTTGGTGCATTTTTATTTGTATGGATATCACAAATCTAAGGATTAGATTTGTGGTGTTTAATTTTTTTTTTGTTGATACGGTCAGATTTGTGGTTTATAATTTTTTTCCACAAAAATGACCCACCGATTTGCTTATCAGTTAAAAAAAATATTTAGGCTACACAAATATGAGGCTCAAATTTTTCTATTACCCCAAATTGGACCATGACAAAACTGCCTCCAATTTGTGAATTTCAATTAAAAAAAAATTTGATCTCCATATCTATAAAAAACACACTATTTTTCCATAATTAACCATAACACATTTTAAACTTCCATAACTAAAAAATTTAGCCGGAAAAACACGGTAGAGAATATAAAATAAAAACAAAAGAAAACTAGTATGGGGTCTAAAAATCCATCCTAGAAACGTTAATAGAGCAATCTCAAAAACCACATTAGTAATTCTGGATCAATTGGGTTGAATTAACCCAAATTTACATAATGAAACGTACGAATAAAGAATGCGGCCTAGTATACAAAAAAAGAATATGGCCCAGTATACAAAAAAGGAATGCGGCCCAAAACAATATAAAAAGGCAAAGCAAGGCTTTTAGCCCAACACTTGAAAGATGGTTTAAAGTTTGAACAGTAGAACGGTTTACGGTTTCCCTCGAGAACGAGAAAACTGAAGAAATTAGCAATAGAATAGAATAGAATAGAATAGAGTAGAATCAGCACTGAAAGTGAAAGCTTAAGCTCAACACAAGACAAGAATGGAACCATCAACTGAGTCACCTCCTTCATCCATCTTCAACCAAAAACACCACCCGCCGCACGACACCGTTTTCTATTCCATCTACCTTGACTCCCTCATTCTCAACTCCACCACCACCCCAACCGCCCTCCAATCCCTGCACCTCCAAATCCTCCAAACCCTTTCTCCCTTCACCAACCACTACATATGGCAGCATCAACCCTTCACTCTCTCCCTCTCCATCCCTCCAAACCCTACCTGCCCCTGCCCCTCTCCCTCCGCCACCACCCTCCCCCACCTTCATGGCCACCTCCGCTACGGCGACAACCTCGATGACGAGTGGTTCCTCGTCTTCCTCCTCTTCCACACCTCCCTTCGCTTTCCCAATCTCTCAATCCGCCTCTGGGACTCCGACGGCGAGTTCCTCCTCATCGAAGCCGCATTCCACCTCCCCCGATGGCTAAATCCCGAAACTGCCCTCAACCGTCTCTTCCTCCGTAATGGTAATCTCCATATTGTCCCCAAAACCCGCATCCCAAACCCCTCACTCATCGATTCACTCAAATTCCTTATCAATTCTCCCAACGAATCGCTTGCTTCAGAGCCAATTCAGCTCGCGGTGAAGAATCGGATATCTGGTTACCCTGAGAAGGCTATGAAGAACATGCATACTGTTAGGGTTAGGGTTCCTGTGTCCGTTGCGCAGGTTCTGAAGCACGAGCCTTGCTTGATTTCGCTGGCTGTGGAGGGGTTCTACGATAGGGATGTCGACTCGATGAAATTCGCGGCGAGGATGGAGAGGTTCTTGCCGAGAGGGAAGGAGGAGGAGTTGGTTACTGTCTCGGTGAGGATGTCGAGGGCGATGTACGCCCAATTGGTGAGGCAGACGTTCAGGGCGCCCAAGGTGTACCCGGCTGCGCCGCCGCCAGGCGAGAGGGAGGCGTTTTTCGAGGCAGAGCTTGGAATGAAGATAGCGTGTGGGTTTGAGATGATGTATCAGCAAAGCAAGCGTGATGGGGTGGAAGGGAAGGGGAGGACATGGGAGGCGTTTAGGAAGAGCTTGGAGGAGGTAGGCTACTTCCAAGGATTGCTTCCGGGTTCCAGTGAGTACCAGAGGTTGTTGCAGAGTGCTGAGGAGTATTACATGAACACTTCTCTGCACTCTAGAGAAAGGTAATGTTTCGAGAAACTTGCGGGGACTAATTTAACATTGTGCTCTGTAATGTAGGTAGATACCCAGTTAGAGTTTGCAACAAAGCTATATTTACATTAAAATTGAGTTTTCGTGTTATAGGTTGGTTTGGTTATATTAGAAGATCAGATGTGAAGACTCTCCAGTCTCCAATGAGAAGAGTGGACGATGTGAGGAATAGTTTATTCATTATAGATACGTGAAAGTACAGGAAAAACTATTGAAGAAACAAGTAAAGGGACTTAGGTTTCAATAGTCTTGTTTACAAACTTGGTTTATTTGAAACATTTAACCACCTAATATGTGAAAGCTTTGTTGTTGTTTTTTTTTCCATCTTTACTTTTATTTGATTGGGTCATTGGAATTGGAGGATTGGACATTGATATGTTGGAGTTCTTTATTGTGCCATTGCTGAGGTGAAAATTTGTTGCAGTGAGTTGATGAGTGCTCCAGTTAGGCGCATAGATGAAGTTCTTGCTTTACCGCATTCAGTGGATGATTTTAAGGGTCATGACGTTCCTCCATCTGATGATGATTCCTGGCTTGACAATGGAGAGGAAGAGTTGGACTCTGCCCTTCTGGAAAGACAAAAGGAAATGGAACTGTATGAGTCAAAACACAAAAAGAAGGGGAAAGGGAAAGAGAATCCGGATGTGGGTCCATCATCTGGTTCAAAAACTGATGAGTTTGATCCCAGCAATATAGCAAAATCCATGAAGGCATTTGTCAATACATTATCAAGTTATAAGGGTGCTGAAGCTCCTGATGACAGGTTAACTAATATACTGACTTACTCATTTAACATATCTGATATGCATGCTTAGGACACCTATTATATAAGCATCTTTACAAGGAAAGAATTTGGGTCATGAAATGATTTATTTTCCAAGATGTTAGGCTGTTGACATAGGGTCAATTCTCTATACAGGTATTAAGACTGATATTCCCGCTGAAGTATGGTCTTGCTTGGAAGAGCTTATTTTCAGTGTATTTAGGTTCACCTATTTTTCTGAATAATTGTTTTACCTAAATATGTATTTAAACATTGTATCCAAAAAGGAAAAAAGAAAATGTGGTGTGGTGATGTATTTGTGTTTATTTAATTGAGCTTATCATTACAGCTTTTGGCATCCAGGCTAACCTTTTTTGAGCCTAATTTTATAATCATCAAAATGTAAGCTTTTAAAAACAGGCTTTTCCAAAGGGTGATATAATGATTGTGGGCTGATTTAACCGTCATAAATTGTCAAAATTCCATTCTTGGCCTATCCAAACTTTATTTTCCACAATTTAAACAACACTTGTGATCATTGGGCTATTTAACAAGTTCTACTTAAGTACTTATTTAGTTGTTTACGCTGTCTATTTATACAATTAGCATTGGCTTATGGTAAGGTAATTGGTAACTTTTTAAATGAAAAAAAAAAAGGAAAGGATTTTTTATGACTGACATCTTCCCTGGTGAATACACATTTAGGTGATGCTTAATTTATGACATCTGTGTTAAATTTTTACCCCCCTACATTACTTGATTATGACGATATCTCCTTCCTTATCTCGGGCACCTGCCTTGTACAGAAATAGAGAAGTGGACCTTGATGTAGACCAATTTATTAAAGACATGGAATCAATAATGAGGTGTCCAGGTGAAACTGCCAACAGTAATGTCGAAGAAGGCTCCTCTTCCGACCTGGACTTTGGTAAGACTTCATGTCTATAACTATTTGTAGACATCAACTATTCTAGTAAAGAAGGATTTTCTGTGGATTTTAAAATTTTACTTAGAGCCTACTTCAGCCCAATTTCTTGATGTTGATCTTTGTTTTTCTTGCCTTTATTTTTATTAGGGTATTATTCTGTACAAGATTTGTTGGTTTGTATTTTGCTCTTAATCTAGTTTTCCTTAAAAGGTGCTTAATCACTTTCTATTTTCATTTCTTTAGGGAAATATATATATATAAGTTCACAATTTTAAAATCTCTTCCAATTTTTGTTAAGCTATATTTGTAAGTTTTTCCTTTGAAGTATGTGATACTATGAGCAACATGAAATTCTCCATCCTAAAAAAACTGGCTCCTAGGTTTTTTTTTATGCATAGTATTGAAGAACTAGAGAAGTCAATGAAATAGATGACCACTTGCTCAGTCAATTTTGTCTTCCCTCTTACTACCTCTTCTGCGGTCTTATATTTTTGTTGTCGATTATGTAGATGATTCTGACGAGAGCGATATGGATGAATCTGGTGAAGATAATAAGGATGACATGGATGCTTTCATGCGTTCGTATTCTGATGTTTTGAATGAACAATTGAAGTCAACCACCCTTCATAGAAGTTTTGTTCGTGCTAAGGAACAAATTCCAAAGAAGGATGAGGTACTTCGTTTGCAACATATAAACCAACTAACAAGTCAATTGTTAGGAAAGAAATACAGTAACTAGCTGCGTTGCATAAGAATGTTAAAATGTTCCAATTTGGCCATTGATTATGTTATACTAATTTCTTAAATGTAAATACGTTCTCTTTTTCCCACCCTTGTCCCTCCGTTATTTTCTTTTTTTAGTTGCCTTCCTCATTTCTTCTTTTTCTATGTGATTAATATGGAATAAGAAGAGGGGCAGAGATGTGGGCGCTTGCATGATTGTTTAGTTTTTGTATCTTCACCAAACTTCTGCATATGATGAGTGCAGTTGAATTGAGTTGAGTGACTGATGATTCTGCATTTTACGTTTCTGGAATTCACTTTCAGGGAACATCAGCTGCCACAGAAGATATGGACGAAGATTTCTCGCCTGTAGATGTGGATGTGAATTTAGTAAAGAGCTTTCTTGATTCCTTTTCTTCTCAACAAGGGCTTCCTGGTCCTGCTTCCAATTTGCTCGGGCTCATGGGGGTGCAGTTCCCGCAAGATGCCAACAAGAAGGGCAAATGAAGTTTGTCCAGGTTTTTCAAGTTTTTGGACTCTCCAATGTTTCCCATAACATGTTTTTTGCACATGCTTGGTAGATAGAGGGACCCATGGGAATGCATAGTTAGTAGTGAGCAATGATATTACTTGCATGAGAGAAAAACAAGAAACTATACATCTATGCTGAGTTACCTTACCTAGCTATATCATAATTTGTACATGGGCAGAGGTGCATGGGAAATTAGGAATACTGTAGTTATTTTTAGATTGCAAATCCATGCAAACTAGGAGGAGCATAAATTAGCGTGTATTATTCTACCAGAATTTGAACTTGATGTGGGTATTTTCCAATTTAATTATACCTTAGAAGAGATTAGTTGAATCTGCTCTGTACATCTTGTATTTACTTGCAAAAAATCCTGGCATGAGTGTTTTTGTTCGAACTCATATAACCCACCATGGATGATTACTGGCTTTATGGATTATGTAATTGCCAGTTATCAATGTTAAAATAGTATTTATTCAATATAAGATTTGGTTGCTAGCATCTTTGGAAATTTCATGTCCTCTTCTGAGGGTAAGAATGCTTATATGCATTTGGAAATAGATCTTCTCAATTTACTTCATTTGACAAGGTCAATTGTGACATGCAAGTTTCAGGTTTTAACTCGGACAAGAGATGGATACAATACAATAAATTGTATAGTGAAAGACTAACTTGATCCTGTCAAGTGAGAGGATCTATTCTCATGTGATTCTCACTACAAAATAGTTATTATAGTCCATTCTTGTTGTTTAAATATAATAATGAAAAGAAGCAATCGTATATGGAATTCCATCTTCATATGGCAAGACAAAGCACAATATATATACAAGGGGAAGCTTAGTGCGCAAGCATCCCGCGTTAACGCAAGGTCTGGGGAAGGGCTGAATCCGAAGGGTGTAATGTACCAGCCTAACCTGATAATTATATCAGTGGCTATTTCCACTTTCCACAGCCTGAATCCATGACCTTGAGGTGACACGGAGACAACTTAACCGTTGCTCCAAAGCTTCCCATCACTATATATATAACAGAAAGGTAACCTTTAGTCATGTGAACTTATAGACAAGTCGAAATTGAAATATGAATATCTTATTATCTCCCCCTTCTAATGAAATAAATACGAAGTATTCTCCAAACAGATGAGTATGAAACTAAACATTTTACACACTGCTGTTTTCTTTTTCCTTCTCCTTCTCCTTCTCCTCCTTCTCCTTTTCCTTCTCTTTCTTCTCCTCCCTCTCCTTCTCCTTCTCCTTCTCCTTCTCCTTCGAGGCACGCTTCTTATGCAATCCATGTTGTATGCTCATGATGGCAAAGATTGATTGCTTCTTTGGTTTGTTTCCAAAGATAAATGACCTGAGAGGAACCTTGTTCCTAGTCTCTGATCTTGTCCCTCTCCTTGAAGCAGAGAGGCCAAATTGGTCATTCAACCTCACAAGAGCCTTCTCAACTTCACGGTGGAGGGATGTCACAACATCTATATGTGTGCGAAGTACAGCAGAAAACTTGGTGTGCTCCTGTTTCAAGGTCAACACCTCACCTTGGAACTTGGCAGCTTGATAGCTTGTGAACCTGAAATCATCATCTTCAGCACTGGTGTTCAATGCTGATGTTATATCTTCTTGGATGTTACACAAACATGAAAACCTTCTCTCCAATTCTTCATTTTGCAAGACACTTCTTTCCAACCATGCTGTTAATAGTGTTTGGGTCTCTGTAAGGTGCTGGTAAATTGGCCGTGCATCTGATTTTAAAGAATATTTTGTGCTACTAGTACCCTCTAAAGCTTTTCCTTTAGCCTCAATTTTTGATACCTCAGTCATCAAATCTTTGATAGTGGTCTCAAACCTCTGTACATCCTCAAACGAAGCACCAAATTCCCGCCAGCATTTTAAATTCTCATCCAGAAGTTCATCAATTCTTGCCCGGAACTTCTCTTCAATGGCTGATGTATATTGAAGACGAGTTTCTAGAAGCTCCTCAATGCTGCGTTCCAATACTGTTGATCCTGTCAAATCCTCGGTTCCTTCTAAACTTCTGTCCAAGAGACTTAGTTTTTGACGTAGGAGTCTAATCTCTTCATCCTTCAAGGCATTAGCAGCCTGCAGTTTTTTCAGCTGATCCAAGTCATCCTCATGAACTTTCATCTCTATGTCTGCAAGTCTCTTCTTCAAATCTTTGTAATTACGGAGAGTATTAGTATATTCAGTCAGCAGAATTTTTTCTCTGTCTTGTAATCCACTCAGAAACATTCCCTGCCAATCGGGTTCATCATCTTTTGTCATTGCCTTGTCCGAGGCCTCAGCTTTGGAAGCATACTCCGTCTCCGATGAAACTTCCTTAGGATCAGTGTCTTGTGTACCAAGATTTGGTAAAGAACTATCGGCCTTGTTACTTGCTTGTTGGCTGATCTGATTTTCATTGTTAGTACTCTGAACTGTTACTCTCTCATCACCATTTATGACAGGAATCAGTATCCTCTCCTGCTCTTTGAACTCTTCAGGAAATTTATTTTCAGTTGGGATTACATATTCAGTTTCTACAGAACTGGTGAACTTAACCTCATTTCCTGACACAACATCGTTTTCCGTTGAACCAGTAGCCTCAAGTTTATTATCCGCACGAACAACGTTTTCCGTCGAATCAACAACCTCAAGCTTCTTGTCTGATGTTGAGTCACCTTCTACAGTGCCAAGCTTGAGATCCAAGTCTGAATTTACATCATACTTTGACTCAGGTTTGCCAGATGCATTATTTTCTAGCTGTGGTGAATCCGTGGCCTTAACCTCTTCAAAATGCATCTCATTTTGTACTTTCTCTGAGATATGTTCAAGATTGGACCGTGCTTCAGTGAACTGGGTTTGTATACTGCTATTCTCATCTTCAACAATTTTGTTTAAATCCTGTACTTGATGCATCTTTTCTTCCATTTCTCTCAGTTGGTCATTCAATCTATTTTTGTCATTGATCAGACTTTCCTTATCACCTTCCAGAGTTCGAATATGCTCTTGGAGCTCATCGGTCTCGGATCTCAACCTCGTCACTAGAGCAGTTTGGGATGAAACTGCAGTTTCCAAGCTGATCACTTTATTCACAAGCTCATCAATCTTCTCTGCCATTTCTGCCACGCTGAGAGATGAATTTGAGTCTGAGTGAAATTGCTCTTTGATGTTATTCTTTAATGACTGCAACTCTTCTCTCTTCTGTTTCAAAATGGCCTCTTCTTCTTCTTCCAAGTCCTTTGTTTCTGATGCTTTTTTCATCTCTCTTTTGGCCCTTGGTTCCTTGGAATCGCTCTGCGTATAATGGAACTCCTCCATGAGAGAGCTCAACTTGGCCTTGATGTCATTTATCCTGTTTGATGTCATTCTTGTTTCATCATGTGATTCTTCCTGTTTCGCTTCCAACTGTGTCAATGCCTCTTGGCATGATTTAAGAGCGGCTTCTGCCATCAAACGGCGGGCTTCACTATCTTCAATAACTACACCTTCTCCAAGCTCATCCTGCAACATAGAAACCCTCTCTTGCAACTCATTGATCTGCGCCTCAGTTTCCCAGTACCTTGCAATGGAATGATCGTAAGAGCTCTTCACAAACTCTTTCACAGTTTGTAGCGCCAGAATCTGTTTCTGGAGTTTGTCGACCTCTTCAATTGCCTCCTTTCGACTCAATCCGGATTTAGGAGCAGCCGTATTATTAGTATCTTTGCTGGCTGGCTTCCTGGAGTGAAGTTTCTTTGTGGCTGCTGCTGTTGTTACAATAGATTTTAAATCTTTAGGGGGAGGCTTTGGAATATTTTGTTTTGACCCTTCTGGCATTTTTTTTGGTGGCCGTGGTGATCCGTCATCTTCATCGTCATCCATGTACGGGACTCTATCCGGACAGGCAACTGCAAGTTGGTTGTTGGCTTTCTGCAACTCTATTGATATGTGATCATATCGTTCGGCTAAAGCTCGGTAAGCTTTATATGTTTCCTCCACAAAGCTTATGAGCTCCGGTCGCCTCTTGTAGTACATTTCTGCTCTCTTTGCAAAGGAGTCTCCCTCTTCATCTAAGATCTTCAGAACATGTGTCACCTTTTCCTCCACATCTGCAGTTTGTTTTACATTGTTTTAGATTCTAATTTCAGAGATTAAATTAGCATGCATTGTTGCAAAAGCATATCTAGGATAGTTGGGAGCATTTCCTAAAGTTTTAGAGCTATAGGTATTGACTTAGAATATGCTCAAATAAAGTGCAAGTTTTGCCTAATTTCTCTAGTCAGTGTCATTATGTATGGGGAACTGGATAAAATCATCATAACAATTCACGCAAAAAACATGAATAGAGAAAATGTAGTCATTCAAGTTCTTTCACACGCTTGCAATTTTTATTTTTCCAAAAAAAAAAAAAAAAAAGTTTTGAACTTTGTGCTATCAAATGGGTTCCATGCAAGTTTTTTTTTAAATATATTATTATAAATATTGTGCAGTCTCCATAAGTCCATAACCATGAGTATGTTAGAAATCTTTTTATGCAGCCTCCATGACCATGAGTATGTTAGAAATTTTTAAGAGCAAAGTATATTTTTTATTTCTTTAGTTTTTGAAAGATTTCAAAAATATACTTGCCTTTAATTTGATTCAATTTAACTTTTAACATTTGAATTAAATTTTAATTTTACCCTTTTAAGATAAATCTCTTAAAATTACTGATTATTTTCTTTTGCAATTGTACCTCTTAGTCATTACCTTTCTCTCTTCTTTCTTCACCTTTAGTGGGTGAAGGATGATGGCGGTAGTTGTTTTTTGAAATAGGGGATAATAGCAGGGGCAAAATTTAAACAAATTTTAATTAACTATTGATTGGCAAAAAATTAAACTGGATAGATTTGAAACAAATAAAATTTTTCTAAATCACATGGACAAAAAGCATATTTTATTTTTTTGGAAAGATGTAAATGATGAAATCTAATATCTGGATAATATATTACTTCATCCCAAAGGCTCTATTACAATTTAAGTGACAACCCTTTTGATTAGTTGAGGCCTAATTTTCAAAATGAAATATATCCAGAAATATAAAATAGGAGTCACAGTATCATTTCCCTATATTATATTCCAAAGTAATAACACTGCATTGATACCTTGAGATATTGCATCAAATTTTCCTTAAATCCCCACTGGTGTACAAGTAAATCTTCCCATTACAAATATATCATATTTATAAATAAACCTCGTTTATGAATTGATCAAGCAGAGCATGTGTAATTGTGTATCAATAATTAAGATAATGTTATTTCCACACTCAAATTCGTATCTATACGAAACATAAACTTAAATCTAAGGTAGAAATTATGAGAGACGTAAAAATGGATGGAGTTTTGGAAATCGCACTCTAATTAATAGTTATAAATTAAATCGTTAACGTAAGACATCAATTTAGGTGCACAAACTTAATTTCTCTTAATATTAACGTTGAAAGCGCCATCCAAGCAAACCATCACGTTTTTCTCCTATGAACGTGTAAAAAAAGGAAAACCAAAACAAAAGGAGAGGAACATCATTCATTATAACATAAGAAAGAAGATGAAGATCATAATGAATCTAACCTTGGAGGTTTTGCTCCACCCATTTTGTTTGCTTTGTTCTGATGTGGCTAGCCCACCACCATGAATAAGCGTTGCTTGCCGCTCTCTGCAGCATCTTGCCGCGGCAGCCGCCTCCTTTTCAACCCTTTTCCTTTGGTCCTTGTTGAGAATTCAACAACAACGTGGGAATCAAAAGCATTCAGACCGTGTTCCTCTCTTGTTATTCTCTTCTCTTATCTAATCTTTGTATTTATACATTAGAAAGAGAAGACATGGATTCCATGATGATAAGACCAAAGGAGGAGTAGTCAATATGGAAAAGAGAGAAAAATGAAAAAGAAAAAGAATAGAAAAAAAGAGAACAATCAAAGAAACAACTCATAAGAGAGAGAAAGAGAACGTTGGAAACTAAGAAGTTTGTTGTTCTAATTATGGGATGATGGAGGGGAGCAAAGTTCGCACCATTTTAATGTAGTACCCTTCCCTTTTTCTTTTTTCTTTTTTTTTTAATGTATTTAAAAAAAAAAAAACTAAAAAAGTGATTTTGATCTAAGAAAATAATGCATGGCATGATATGTGAGCATTAAACCCACATGGCTGTTCCAGCTGCTTTGCCACCTTAATTAGTAATTAACTTCTTTTCCCTCCTTTTACTTTTTATTTTTAAGCCGGCTTTTATGTGAACTTTTATTTTTTTTATATTAGATTATAAGTGGTGAAGTCTTTAAAAATGATCTAAACTAAGTGTTAAATTTTGTTGTGGGTATTTACAAAACGTTAGTAACGTTTTTTCTTTATATAATTAAAATAATATTTTTTTTTACAAAACGTCAGTATAAAAAATATTGTTTTTATAAAATGTTAGTGATGTTTTGTCTTTTTATTTTTAAAAAAAAAAATTTTATATCATCATAGCAGTGTAAAATATCAAAATAAACAAATATTATCGTATTTCACATTAAAATTATCCATATCTAAAAATTTTAGTCCTTTTACGTTTCTTCTTCTCTTTCTTTAAATCTTCTCTATTATTTTGTTCATTTTGTTAGAATAATTAAAAAGGTGATGAGTTGCTAACACATATCATAGTCAACAAATATATGAGTTTGATATTATGTTTTTAAGTATAATAAGTTATATATTCGTCAAAAAAAAAAAGTGTAAGCTATACGTTCGTTGTCCATCAAATTTGGATAAAAGAATAATTTATATTAAAAAAAAAAATCATAAATTCATTGTCTTAAATGTTAAACACTTAAACCTGTTTTTTGTTTCTCAGTTGAATGACATTAATTTGAATCTTTAGATTGTCAATGTAAAATTATTTAATAAAAAATTATTTAACAAAAGATTTAAAAATTTAGATAAAATCATTTGAATGTTTGTTTTCTTTTTTTGATTTTTTATAGTATCTCAATTTAATAGATTAAGGACTAATCCATAGTGAAACGAATTAATAAACTAACCACTTAAACCAATTCATATTGGTTATTCAAATGTGTGTTTAATTAGAGTTACTTGCATGTATTAATTGATTATTTACATTCATGAGTCAAAGGTAGTTATACTGTTTTTTTTTTATTTTATTTTTTAATTGCAAGAATGAATCTTCCTTGTAAAAAAAATATTATAAATGTATAATTAATTGAATAAATTTTATCAATATTTCTTATTCATATACATAAAAATACTAAGAAAAGTACCAGTATGAATGCAATCAGAAAATAAAAATAGAATTGTATTTGTATTTGTAAATACATACTATAGATCTAAAACTTAAAGAGTAAAATATGTCGATTACTGCAAAAAAAAAAAAAAAAAAAAAACAACTCATTTGTGGATTTAAATATAATTTTAAGTAGGAATGTACGTATTTTTAAGAATAGAAAATGTACTTTTTTGAATTACAACTTGAACCTTTATTAAAAATTGTATATTTTTTTAAATATTTTGAAAATAATGATAATTCTTATCAAAACAATTAATTAACACATATATAAACTTCTTTTTATTGTAAATTTTTATAATCTATTTATTTTGTATTAGTTCATTTTTAACATATTATATTATATAATATAAACAGATAATCAAAATAAATATTGGACAGAGACCATACTTTGATTTAATCATTTTGCTAAGACATTTAAAAGCTACTCTCTGTCTGGTGAGTTTCTGAAAAGTTGCTTATAAAAGCTGTAATGTAAGGGTGGCGGTGACCGACTTTTGTGGCAAAAAGTTGACAGAGATTTAACAAAGTCCGGAAGGAAGAAAAGAAAGTGAATCTCCCCAAATAGAAAAATATAAGTATTTATGTTATTATTTATTTATCTATTTTTATTTTTATTTTTTAGAAACATCTACTTCGGTTGACAACTGACATATACATGAAACATGATACGACATGAGACACATTGACACACAAATTTTAAAATCTTTTAAAACACAGAATACACACACACATATATATATATATATATATATATATATATATTTTAGAAAAATAGTAATATTCTTTGGTATTTTATCGATATTAAAATATAAATTAATTTTTTAATTATTTTTAATATCTTATTTTAATTATATAAAATATTTAAAATATTTTTTATTCTAATAAATAATAATATATACTTGTTCATATCTGGCCTAAATAATAAACCAGGTCCAAATTAAGCTAAGAAGCCCAAATCTTAAGAATTGGCCCTTACCGCCTATCCGACCTCTTCAAAGAGGTCGGAATCAACATACAAAGGCAAGTAACACTTATTCAAAGTAAGTAACTGCCTCCTTATATCTCTCATCCGCTTCTAGAAGAGAGATCTCAACAACCCTAAGATAAAGGGACGATTATCCACCATCAGAAGTGGAACTACTTTAGTGGTGGTTATTGGCTCGACTCCTATAAATACCCTGACACACTCAATTACAGTTAAGTTCCAATATACTAAAAGCCTGCTTAACTCCTTGCTGACTAAGACATTGGAGTGTCTTGCAGGTACCACCCCCCATTCCTCAAACACACAACTCGGACGGCGGCTCCCAGATGAACACAAGTCGGAGACCACCTTCCTCCGCAGTTTGGGCCTTCTGTTCTAGTCCAATCCACCTATCTTTAGATTACCTACGTAACAATACTATTTCTAAATTTATTTCAAAAATATATGTTAAGAATAAGGTTTGATATGTTGACACGTGATAGTATTTAGGTGTGTTCAAATGTGTCCGAAAAAAAACCTTTTTAATTTTTATTAAAATACAATTGGATACGACAAACACGCGTGTCGGACGAACGTCGATGGGTATCGTGTCCAAAATGTGTCTGACACGCAGACACGATACTATTGCCAGCAAAATATTACCATTTGTAGAAATTGCATTGTTTTCCAACTGTTTTTAAACATTTTAGAAAGAAACAAGAATAGATCCTTCATCCTTCTGAAAGAGAAATCTTACCTATCTTCCCTGTGTGTTAATTTGTGTGAACAAGAAGTGTTTAATATAAATATAAAGGTAATTATACGGTAGATATGCTAATTTCTAAATTAAAATATTTATAAATATATTAAAATACTAATATATGTGTAGTGGTGTAGTTGATAGTTGTATGAATAATCCATATTTTCGGTGCCTGCCAATTTTTTGTCTGAAGGCTTTAAGAATTTCTGCAGAAACCGCATATGAAATGAAAATGCATTGGACCACCAAGCACATGAGAGTGTGGTGTTCGGTGCAAAGTGCCAATATAAAAAATCAGAAGCACAATCAGTGTTTTTCGTATTTTTATCAAGCAAAATACAAGTTGTTAAGGTGTTACAACAATTTGAATCATCGCTTGCATTAGATGGAACTTTATTGGATTCAAAAACTTGGTTCTGCTAATCAAAATAATAATTAAGCACTTTTGCGTGTGTCTTTAATGTTGTAATCTTTATGAAATTATACTTGCCAGATAAATTGATTTGTATTTAGATAAACAATCCCGCTACGTTATCAACAGTGTTTCTGCCAACTCTTGTTTATGACTGTGTTTAACGTAATTGTCTTTGTGGATGTGTCTAACAAAAATGTCTTTTTTATGGCTGTGTCTAATGAAAGTGTCTTTATATATATATTTTCTGGATGTGTCTCTTTATACATGTGTTTAAAATATAATAATTAATTATTATTGACAATAAATTAGCAAATAGTATATTGGTACCCTATACTTTTTCTTAGATAAAAAAATCCGTGTATCTTTAAGTTTTTGCCTCTTTTATGTATTTAAATATGAAAGACACTAACCAAACGTTATCTTAGTCTTTCGAAAAAAAAAAAGATATTTACAAATGAGACCTGATACAAATGGTAAATTTGTTCACTTTCATGTAACTAGGGTTGGAAGTGAGTCAAGCCAGCTCGAGCTCAACTCGTTAACAGCTCGATAAGCTAAGCTCGTGAGCTGATGAGCCAAGCTTGAGCCTGAAATTGAACTCATAAATTAAATGAGTCGAGCTTGAGCTTGGATAAGCTCAGCTCATTAGCTCGTGAGCTGGCTCGATTATATATATATATTATAACAATCTTAATTATTTAATATTTATATTTATTTTTTACATATAATTTTAATATAGGACATAAATAAAAAATTTATAATTTATTGATAGATAAACAATATATAAAATTGATCTTTTCAAATATTTTTAAAAATATATAAGTTATAATTTATTGATATAAAATTATAGATTATGTATCTATGTTTCTCTTATTTGAGCTAGCTCGTGAGCTCGAGCCAGCTCGTGAGCTTTTGGTGAGCCGAACTTAAGCTTAAGAAATAAGCTCGATTGTTAATGAGTCGAGCCGTGAGTCAAGCTCAATTTTCGTGAGCCGAGCTTGAGCTTGGCCTAGCTCGACTCACTTCCGGCCCTACATGTAACTACATTTGGGTTCGAGACATCGATTTAACCCTTATAGTAGAATATATAGAAATTAGAATATATGAATCCATATAGTTGTGTATGTGTGGGTGGATGTGCGAATTTATAATGTAAGTCTATAATTAGTAGTTGTCCAATTTATTTGAAAAATAATTTATTTTAAATTTTTTATAAGTTTAATTATTTTGTTAGTATTTATAGTTTTATTAAATTATAATTAATTTTTTACAATTTTTTAAAATTAAATTTCTACATCTAATTAAATTTTTATTAGTATAAAATATATTAAAATTAATAATTTTTTTTATAAATTAAAAATATCTACAATAAAAAATCTAATTATATCTTAAATTATATATTTTTTAAAAGAAATATTTTATTAATTTTAATATTTTTAACTAAAAAAATTTAATTATAAAATTAAAAATAATATAAAAATTTAATAAAAAATATAAAAATCTAATTATAATTTCAGTAAAACTTAAATAATTAAATCTTTTCTATAATTAAAAAATCATAACTCACCCAATTCAGGAAGGAAAGACCCATTGGGAGGTTATCGAGGTAAGAAACACCCAAAACCAACATAATCATAAATTCTCTGACACACTAATGTAATTTAATGACTAATTCCAGCACTATTGGATACACTATAAAATTTGCCCGACATCAACACGTCTTGATCTATATTTTAACGACTAACGAATATATTATGGGTATATTAAAGTTAATTATCGAAATTAGTTATTAATATAAAATATATATTAAAATATAAATATATTAATAATTAATTTTAATATAAAATAAAATACTTTTCATTTTAGCTATGCTTATATTTATTATTATTACATACATTTAAAAAAAATAAATATTAGGCATCTTAATCTACTAATATAATGGATTAATGGAATATAAAAGAATTATTATGCAAATTTTCTTCATAATATAACCTATAAAAAATATACTTTAAATTTAAACTCAAAATTCCTTTGTTAAAATATTAGACATTTACCATCTTTATTAACCTATAAAAAGCATACTTTCATTATTTCGAAAACTCAAACCCAAAACTTCTTGGTTATAATTATCATACGTATTTAATTTATAAAAAAAAAAGATTAATGAACACACATATTAATACACTAGTAAATTATAACTTGGATACCTAAAAATGTCAACATAAAGAATACCCTTATTGGGGATGTAAATTCAATGGTTATTTGGTATTTTAAGCAGGGCAAAATATCACATCTTATTATATGAATAGATATACCTTCTACTGTAGAAATATAAAGGATTCCAACAACCAAAAAAGTCCATATTCACATTTTTTTTTCTTTTGGTGATTGATAGAGTCTTGATTGGCCTAGAGAGATTAATATCCAAGACCAAATTCATATCTACTAAAGCTATTTACTACTCATAACAGATGATATTAGAGGAGAGTTGGATTCTATGTACAAAACTAACTAATCTTGGTGGCATGAGATTATTTTGCCTCCCCCTACTTCTAGATATTAGTTTTTTGGTCAGAAAGATCACATAGTAACAGGCTCAGTCTTCTTCTAAGCTCTAAAATTCTGAATAGAAGCCAGCCATCGATCCATGTAGTTCATTCCAGCTGCATATCCAAACATTATCATTAGACAGTTTACAAACATTACCATTAATTGAAATGGCAGGTTTTAAATTGATAAATCAAGCTTGGACAAGGACAATACAAAGATACAACAAACTCATTTTCCATGAACAAGAAACAGGTCAAGTGACATTGTTCTACTTACAATGTTTGATTGATATTTTAGTAAAGGCACCATCTACTGAGATTGGATTCTATTTCTTAGCAAGTTACTTCTATTGAATCACCAAAGAAAGTCATCAATTGCTTGACTGCACAGTTTATATGGTATAGAATTTGGAACATTAGATTAGATAGTAATGTTAAATTCAGTGCAAAATTTTTCTCAGCATTATAATTGCTTAGCAAAGTCACAAACACAATAACAATAACAATGATAATTATGACATATACATTTCTTCATCAGAATCATCATCATCAAGGCTAAATCCAAACCATCAATTATAGATTGTTCTCAACCACATAATTTACAAGGGAACTCATAAAACACCTCAACAAATAATCTCTGTCCTCAAAGAACCAGCATAATAAAAGGAGTCACAATCCAATAACAACTTGAACAGAGTAAACCACCAACAATTTAGCAGCCAAAAGATTGGATCACTAACACATGGCATTAAAATTATCCACACAAATAGAACATGGACCTAAACTCAGATTTCGCAACTTAGGCCTCAGATGTACTATCTTCATCAGATGTACTATCTTCATCAGATGTACTAGCTTCCTCAGAAGTACTAAATTCATCAGATGTACTAAATTCCTGGATAAATACATTAAAAAGAGAATCTCAGCATGTTACATTAACTCCAATGCAAATAATCAATGAAAAAAAAAGCTTAACCACATGAAAGATAGAGGGGAAATGTTTAAACACAGTACTTAATCAAACCTATGAAATAGTTGATGCCAATTATCAATATATATACAAAGAACATGAAGCAAAAATCAAATGAGATATCTTGCACAGAACAAAATAGAAACAATATCATTAATAGTTTTGATGATTTATGACAGGCAGTGGCTATGATTACTCATGCAAAGAACCTAAGGATCACAGATAATTATGAGTCAGAATATAAGCAAACCTTATGATAAAGTAATGACAAAGCAAAACCACATTATCAAAGTAAAAATGCATCCACACACACAACAACAAAGTCATAACTAAAATAAACAAATTAAAATGCCAAAATACACCCTAAATATGGATAAATGATTATGGTACCTCCTCCTTAACAATCTTACAGAACTTGACAGAGACGGAATCATCCACTTTTTTCAATACTTTTGCATGAAATGTCAGTTCAACCCTGTAACGATTGCTTGCAATAAAAGTAATGTAATACATTAGGCCGGCAACATGGGGAGCACCGGCAACACATTGGACATTAGCCTTGACAATCTTACAAATCTCATAATGCGCCTTCTAGATAGTAATAACAAGAATAAAAATAATCATTAGTGAATGAGATTATAGACAAATAAAACTCAATAAAGCAAAAACCATCATAGACACAACATTTATGAAATTGTAGTATTCCAAGCATATCATAGCCAAACGGTACATAAGTCGCTTGTGATACCGATCTACTATCTCATAGGGTCGAATTCCGCCAGGTATTGAACCTCCATCCTCCGGAGCATCGAATCCCTGTAAACAAGAGTTAAATTATGATATGATATTAAAAAGAATAAAACAGAACACAGAGAAAAAATAAAGCGTGTGGTGAATTTTAAAGCACCTCACTGCTGTAATCCTCGAAGTAATCACGTTCTTCAGAAGAAGTTACTTTCACCGTTTTATTCGGTTTATCATCCACATCATCCATACCTCTTTTATCTCCGGCAGAAGCCATATCTCTCTCTAACTGTCAACCTGATTTCAGGAGAGAAGCACACGGAGTTTCAATTCAATGATGCACAAAATCACACATCTAAATCGGAGAAGAGAAGGTGGAGCACTTACGACAATCACCGGAACGTATGATATGAACAAAAGAGGTCGACGATTCTGATTCTATTGAATTGGGGTTAGGGTTTTTATTATTTTTTACTGGTGCCTTCAACGTTGTGGTCGCACTGTTGTTTATTGGGCTTACACGTTGGGCTTTTTATTGGGCACCTGCAACATTCTGAATCTGCTTGTTGGGTTTATTTTCATGATTTTCACTACTAGGTACATGTTGTAGCCTTGAAGGTTTATAATTGGCTCTCTTCCTTGGTCAATATTTATTCCGTTTCATTTTATTTAATATTGATAGCATCAACAAAAATTTGGTATATTCTTATATTAATGAATTTTTTATATATATAGTATTTAATTTTAGCTGCAATAGTTAAAAGAAAAATAGTAATATACTAATCTATTCTATCTCTTCTTCTATCTATCGATTCTATCTATTCTATTATATAAAAATTGGGTTTCTGACCGTTAATGACGGAGCTGACGTGGCATGCTTTTAAGAGTATTTCTCGATTTATTTCTTTTAACTCATTAAATACAAGTTATTACGATAAACTAACTATATCAACTAATTGATTTGATTAGATATTTAAATATCATATAATTTATTATAATTTATATCAATTTAATTTATTTACTTTAATGTTTTTTTAATTTATTAAACCAAATTTATTGTGTGTATTAATTAATTAATTTGATTAATTTATTAGTCATTAAAATAATAAATTTATGAATAAAATAGACAATTGAGATATTTTTAACTAATAATTAAATCAAATCAAATCAAATATATTGAGCTAAATTTAAATTATGTAAATTAAAGACTAAATTAAAATTTCTTACTTATTCAAGTTGAGTGCAATAAATACAAATTAATTTTGTTAGATAATCATAGTTGTCTGATTTACTATATATAGATGACCACACAAAATTATAAGAATCATGATTTTTATCATTCTTGCTATTTCAACTCTTCTTTTCTTCTTTTTTTTTCTATATGTATAACTTCTTTTATGTATAAATGTACCCAAAATGAGAAAGTACGGATGAGTATTTTATTGATTGTTTGTTTGATGAATATGTCTCAATTTAGGCATTCTACTACTGTGGATGGAAGTTGATCTGTAGCAATTCAAAGTAGCCAATGTATTTTTTTATAATATTAGATTGAAGAATATTTGTTAAAATGAATATACCCATTGTAATTAATTTTTTTCAATTGTTATATTTTTATATCAGTCGTATAAATTCTTTGAAGGCACAAAATAATAAAATAGGTTGACTTTAATATAATTAGAAACTAAATTTAATAGTTTAAATAAGCACCACTAATTATGTTAGAAAAATAATTTTTAATAATAATGTGATTTATATATTAATTCTCTTGAGTAAATTTATTTCAAAATGTAGAAATTAGACTCAATTACATTAAAATTTTAAAGGTAATATAGAATTTGACAACAAAATTAACATTCATTAAGGAAATAAATTTATTTATGGCTATTTTCTAACTATAAATAATAACAAGACTTATGAAAAATATTAATGTCATCATTCTTATTAATTAAATCATAATATTAGGTAACTGATAGTTTCCTATGGAGAAATAAATAATGTAATTTTACTTTCATTACTTAATCACATTACTTATAATTTTTTTTATAATTTTACACTTTCATTCTAATCACATTACATTATTCATTTAGAATGAAAGTGTAAAATTTATTTATTTATAAAAAAATATATTACTTTAAGTGTAAAATTAAAAAAATAAATTTATTTAGAATGAAAATAAAGTGATTAAGTGTAAATATGATTAAAAATAATTAAATACTATGTACAGTAAAAAATTAATATTATTGAAGAATAAAATTAAAATTTATTTCTATGTATCGTTTTTGTCCCCAACGTTTTAGTCCTATTTAAGTCTCTAACATTTTAAAATTGTCTCAATTTTGTCCCGCCATTAATTTTATTAACGGATCCCTAACGGCAGGACAACATTGATTCAATTTTAAAACGTTAGGAATGTAAATAGGACGATTGAAACGTTAGGAACAATTTTGGGACTTACCCCAAACGTTGGGGACAAAAACAATACTTTACTTTAATAATAATAATATGGTATGATAATGATATGAAGTTGGCCCGGTTACTTTATTCATGATAAAAAACAATAATTCTAATCATAATATGATATGATAAAATCATATAATTTTAACAAAATAAATATATGATGTACATACAAGTATAACTAATGTAAATAATAAAAAATTATCTTAATAATAACTAATTTACATATTTATTTTTTTTAATAAAGCCTATATATAGAGTTTTTTTTGTGATATTTAGCCTAGATTTGAGAGTCAACTCGTTTTCTTTAAATTTATTATTCTTCTTTTACTACTTCATAGAATGTATTCCTCGTTCTTCATCGAAGTTGATCTCTTTAAGGTACAATTTATAATATTGTATAGTATTTTTTATATACTCATTTTATTATATTATTCTTTTGATAATTTAATAATTGTTCTTGTTCCAACTTATTCTTTTCGTCTAATGTTCCAGTGCGATTGTCTTTTGCCGCAATCGTTTACAATGCATCACATCCATGAAATACCTCATCGAGTTGTATTCACTTATTCGGGTTCTAACTACATGGATGTAAGCATCCAAAGAAGAGGCAGTAAACTTTATTTTACTGAAGGATGACTCACATATTATGACCAATCTAATGGAATGTGGATAAAATTAGTTTTCTTAGGAGGAGCTCGATTTTTGATTGAGGAGTTGTTTCCACGGAGCTTTGTAGGCAAAGTTCAAGTTTCATCCCCTCCATGCTTTCTAGGTCTGACTGGAGATCTTCAAAGTGGAGCACATAATGAGATTGAATTCCCTCAATATAAGTTCAGTTTTGCTAAATTCGTGTCAAACTCGGATATGCAATTTCACGATTAGTAATATATTTAAATTTTCTTATTTTAAGCTTTTTGTTATTAAAATAATTTTATAATATATTGTGATTTTTTTTAGAAATTACCGGCCTTCTTTTGCATCAATGCAATGTCATTGAACGGAATAAGGGTAAGTTTAGTTTCTCAATGTGACAATTCTATACATTGCCGTATTGCATGGATAGTGGATGATGAAACTTATTTAATAAGAGGATGGTCTGAATTTGCACGAATTTTAAATGTCCAAACTTATGATGTTTCAGTTGGTTGTCGTTACGAGAATGACTCTAATTCTTCAAATATTATATATAACCTATAAAAAATATACTTTAAATTTAAACTCAAAATTCATTTGTTAAAATATTAGACATTTACCATCTTGATTAACCTATAAAAAGCATACTTTTGGTATTTCGAAAACTCAAACCCAAAACTTCTTGGTTATAATTATCATACGTATTTAATTTATAAAAAAAAATAATAAACACACATATTAATACACTAGTAAATTATAAATTGGATACCTAAAAAGTAGTTCATGAACAATATGAACAAGCAATGTCAAACATAAAGAATACCCTTACTGGGGATGTAAATTCAATGGTTATTTGGTATTTTAAGCAGGGCAAAATATCACATCTTATTATATGAATAGATACCTTCTACTGTAGAAATATAAAGGATTCCAACAACCAAAAAAGTTCATATTCACATTTTTTTTTTCTTTTGGTGATTGATAGAGTCTTGATTGGCCTAGAGAGATTAATATCCAAGACCAAATTCATATCTACTAAAGCTATTTACTACTCATAATAGATGATATTAGAGGAGAGTTGGATTCTATGTACAAAACTAACTAATCTTGGTGGCATGAGATTATTTTGCCTCCCCCTACTTCTAGATATTAGTTTTTTGGTCAGAAAGATCCCATAGTAACAGGCTCAGTCTTCTTCTAAGCTCTAAAATTCTGAATAGAAGCCAGCCATCGATCCATGTAGTTCATTCCAGCTGCATATCCAAACATTATCATTAGACAGTTTACAAACATTATCATTAATTGAAATGGCAGGTTTTAAATTGATAAATCAAGCTTGGACAAAGACAAGACAAAGATACAACAAACTCATTTTCCATGAACAAGAAACAGGTCAAGTGACATTGTTCTACTTACAATGTCTGATTGATATTTTAGTAAAGGCACCATCTACTGAGATTGGATTCTATTTCTTAGCAAGTTACTTCTATTGAATCACCAAAGAAAGTCATCAATTGCTTGACTGCACAGTTTATATGGTATAGAATTTGGAACATTAGATTAGATAGTAATGTTAAATTCAGTGCAAAATTTTTCTCAGCATTATAATTGCTTAGCTAAATGTGCCTGATTGTCATTAGAGAAAAGTCACAAACACAATAACAATAACAATGATAATTATGACATATACATTTCTTCATCAGAATCATCATCATCAAGGCTAAATCCAAACCATCAATTATAGATTGTTCTCAACCACATAATTTACAACGGAACTCATAAAACACCTCAACAAATAATCTCTGTCCTCAAAGAACCAGCATAATAAAAGGAGTCACAATCCAATAACAACTTTAACAGAGTAAACCACCAACAATTTAGCAGCCAAAAGATTGGATCACTAACAATTTAGCCCCAAAAGAACCAAAGAAATTAATGGTACTTAAAAGATGTTCTCTGTTCTATACATCCCCAAAAATGTTATCTCAATTTTGGGGCTAAATTGTCATCACCTCAATGTTTTTGGGACTAAAATGTTAAGCAGTGCAATGAACTTGAAAGAGAACAATACAATACAATACAATACAAGTTGAAATCAAATTATACAATTGAAGTAAATCTTACCAGATGAAAACTCATTTGGGAGGTCATTGATGACACTCAAAAGCTCATTATTGGAACCCTCAACCTCCTTGCATCCAGGTCTATAGCAAGGAACAAGCACAGCAAAACTATTATCGGATTCATCATCGAAGCTCTGAAAACTGGATCCATGAGGCTCCAACCACCCAATGGACCAATCAGAGTCATCAGATTCAGAGCCAGACAAGCACCCACCACCACCATCAGAAGGAACCAACACAACATCATCATCAATATCGTTAGCATGGTCATCATCATGATGATCCCTTATCCTTCTCTCTTCTCTGCTCTGCCATTTCCTCTTAACCTTGTTCCTGTGAGATGATGGAGCTACCTTTGTTCCCTTCACCAAAGGGAACTTCATCACAGCCTCTCTTTCCTTCATTGGAAAGCCCCATTCAGTGGATGATGATGATGAGCCACTGATGGAAACTGGCTCTTTCTCTTTCTTGCCACCCCATAACCACCATGACAAACGTGTCAAAGAGACAGCCATAAAGGGTTACACTTCACACAACTGAGTTGAAGAAGCTCTCTCTCTTTAGAATCCAATGAATTGTGAAAGAAACAAGTCAAAATTTTTGAGAGAGTGGACAGCCAGTGGTTCCTGCCTGTTGCAGTAACCACTCTAGATTAGGAAATGATTCAATTCAATTTCACCAACAAAAGAAAAAGAAAATCCAAATGAAAAAAATATAAAAAATGGGGCATTAATAAATATAAATAAATAAATTCAATCCATCAAAGCCATAAACTTAAAATAACTGATAAAAGCCAAAAGCTTTTTTTTTTAAAAGATACTACAAAAAAAAAAAGGCAATAACATGAATGCAACAGAAGCAGTAAATTCCTCAAGGTTTCCTCAAATATCAAACCCAATTCAACAAGTTGAAGAACTTATCATGAATTAACTGATCTATTGCCCAATTTGGAATGTCAACAAAAAAAAATACAGTATATTTTTTCCCTTTATTCAATGATTTTAATAAGCCAAATTCATCAAATTTCCAAACATAAGTCTCAAACACAAGCATCCCCAGAAATGCACAAAAAAGTTCATTATCCGTATTCCAAAAGAACAAATTTTTATCCTTTTTTATCAATCCCAAAGTACCAACATGTAAATAATTATCATCCCACAATCAACCCCAAAATCATACACACAATGACACATTCATAAATCACAATCATTCCACTGAATGCAAAATCCAGAAGAAGCCTAAATAGAACCCATTATATATTTAGCAAGTTAAGAACTTTGGAATAAAGACCTTCGCTTTGGGGTCAAAATCGGGAATTCACCCTCACTCAAGTAAGACCCAAGTGTCACCGCCTCACCGGAACATCCCAAATTCCTCGCCGGAAAAAAAAAAAGAACCGCAAGAGTAATGATGATGAATTGATGATCGGAGCCAAAAAAAAAAAAAAAGAGAAAAAGAAAGAAAGAAAGAAAGAATAAAAAAACAAAACTCCGGCGACAATGCGGTGACTCAGTGAGTCAAATTCCGAACCCTAACTCGCCAATTATGGAACTACCACTCTGTATCCTGTTCCTGATTCTGTTTCTGGGTGCAGTGACGCAGACCCACCACACTCTAACTCCGTCTTCATCTGAATTTATAGAAAGCTGGTTCTGTTGTTTTGTTGCGCCTTTTCAATCGAACGGTTGAGATTGCACCGGATCATTGATCATGTGGGGGCAGGTACAGGAGATTACCGTATGAGGCTATTAACGGTGTTTTGTGGTGTTTTTTTTTTAAAGAAATGATGAGAATATCTGGGACGTTGATTTCTGATAAGAGAGATCACTACCGTCCAAATTTGCTGACGTGTTTGACCATAACCCAATCATGGGATGCCTGTGCGCTCCATCTTGTTGACACGTGTAATAATGATGTTCAGAAAATGATAATTTAAAAGTTAAAAGACCAAATGAGGTTTAAATCAACATGAAAAAATATAGTCACCAAAAAAATTAATATGAAAAAATATAAACAGATAATGAGAATATTAAATAATGTGAATAATAGATATATTAAATGTTCAATTTAATAAGTATGCAGATGATTATATTCATTATTTTTAATTTAATGATTATTTTTTTTATTCGATTTATTTATGTACAGTTAATAATAGCTGAATATTTAATACATTAGTTGTGCATATAGTTTTAAGGTTTAAGAGGTAATTTAGGGGTGGAATAATTTTTTACTTTATTGGACCAATTTTAAAGCTCATTATTCATATTGTTTATGAAAATTATTGTCTACCAAACAAAACCCAATACCATAAATAATTTTCAAAAGGGAATACTTTTGTTTCTAATCAACATTTTAAACTTTAAATAAAAAGTTATACCAATTAAAAAGAAACTACTTTCTAATTTTTATATCAACTTCTTTTAATTCATCTTTTGATTAATTTATATTAGGTATGAAGTGACTTCTTTTATTTTTTATTTCTAGTTAGTACTATTATGATGATGATTATCAAAGGAATACGGAATTCCTAGTTACTTATTGAAAAATTGTGATCTTTTAGTGTTTTAGACAACTGTTATTGATGATAAAGATAAGTTGTATTTTGGAAGTTGTTGCATTAGACAAATCATTATCATTATTGCTAAGAAACACCGGGGTAATTGATCCCAAAACTAACACGAAAATATTGATTGAAGTTGTTCATCAATTTTCTACGGCCTAAGCTAACTGAAAATGAAAGTAGGTGTACATGGAGTAATCAATACTCAAAGAATATAGAACATAGAATATTAGGATAAGTAATCTCCAAAACATGGCACACAAATAAGGACGACAAGTGTTATATTAACGTACCAAAAAAAATTTATAGATGTTTTTGACATCCATCCATTTTGTTTTTTAGAACAAGCTCCTCCAATAATTATTTGACTTTTGCACCCTTCGGCTCTATCCTTCTTTTTAAAAATTAAGAACATTACCATTTGGGTAACGTTATTTGCCTCTCATGATGCCAGCATTATTCAAATCAATCAATTGCAACCATATATGTTTCAATATAAAATTTTAATACATATGGTAAGTATTAAAAAAAAAAAAAGTAAATTTGACTGTCATTCAATTAAATTTATATAGTTAAATATTTTTAATTAATAAATTTAAAAATAAATTATTTTTATTAATGTGATAATACATGATTGATTGTTTATATAAATTTTTTATACTGTATTTGAAAATTAAATTCATAGATATAATATTAGAAATAAAGGTGTTACACGCTCTTGCTTGTTTGGAGATTATTATTCTAATTCTCCCATTTTTTATATTCACTCAATTTTGTACCATATAATTTTTTTCAAGAAATAATGTTGTTGTTCTTTTATTTATTTTCTAAACTTTTTAACTAATAATGAATGGAATACATATCAAATGAAAATAGTAAGAAAAAATAATTAATCTCGGCATAATTGTACTTGTATATATCCTAAATCATATATATTTTATGTATTGTCAAGATTAAATAGTTAATTTTATTGCTAATACACTCAAAATAATTTTACCCTCTATGAAGAGGAATTGCCATATATATACACAATGGGTTCGATCCAAAAGCATATAAATTTGTTATCATTGTGTGATTATTGTATAATTGTACAGTTTATTTGTGATTATCTGTATGCACAATAATTATTATTAGTAATATACAAATGAAAAGCTGAAAAAAGAATTAACGTTTATTTTTGTAGATACGAATAAAATTGTAGTGTAACATTCAATTATTAAATTTTGTAATATTTTTTAAAATTATAAGAACAGGTTAATAGCCTCACACAGTTAATAATACACCTCTCTTGTATTATATATTTTAAATTTTTTCAATATTCAAAAAAATTAGCTAGCCTTATAAGAAGAGCATTAAAATTATTAAAAATATTTGGTAACAAAAAAAATTAGCAAAAAAACAGTCATAACTTACCTTATTTAACATTCATTAATTGTTGCGACAATTAATAAATACTAAATAAGACAAGTTATGGCTGTTTTTTTTTTTGTCTCCCTAATATTACTCGAAAATTATTTTCCAAAGCATTGAGTAAAGGCACTAAAGAATCTTGGCTTCGATTTGACTTTCTTATCCCACTTTCTTTTGTTTTTTTTTTTTCCTCTGTTCATTTTTTTGGCCATATCTAATGACATAAACAAATTCCGAAACTGAGTAAAGAATGACATGGGACCAAGTGCGAAAATTAAAGAAGAATAATGCATACACTGTAAATTAAAGCATCTATGATTAATTTATGAGTTAAAAGAGGGCAGAGGGTGATAGGTTGAAAAGGAAAAAACGAGAAAATTATTGCTATATATGAAATGAAATTAGGTTAATCATAACAATCACTCTTTGGGGAAGATCACAATGAAGCTTTTGGCGGATTAAAAGGTCATATTCCCCTATTTTCATAGACCCAAAAAAAAAAATGAAAAAGTCTATCATCATTCAATTACAAAATCAATCACGCATGTTATATTATATATAAGATAAGATTTAGTTAACCACTTTAACAATACGAGTGAAGATTATTATTAATACAAAATTTTATTTTTTTATTTTAATAATATATAATAATTATATTAAAAATTAAATTTTATACATTTTTCTATGATAATTTTTTTATTAATAATTTTAATTATTTTATATGTTAACTAAATTTTATATTATATTATATTATATTATCATTATTTTCTTTATTTTCTCTGACTCTCAGTCACATTTCCACTAATCAAACCGTATATATAGAACTACTAATCCAAAAGTTGGAACAATTGGAATTCATAAATGGTTTATATTTAAAGAAGAGTAATTATTAGTACGGCTTTACTTTCATCCTTGAAATTTTAAGCATGATTTAAATGGTCCATATTTATTTATTTTATGTAAATTGACTTTTACAATATTAAGAATACTAACTCAACCATCATTTATTTTTTAATTCAATTTTGTTTTATTTTCTATGAAGTGTTGTATTTTAACTCGCTAACATGTGGGACTAGATAAATAACCTACATGATGGCTACTGTTCATGAGTTACCTGGTCGGTGATTGGAGATTGCTTTCTTACTCCTTCAGACGGCCTTTTGTTGGCTGTCCGGCTGTTTATTTCGACGATTAAGTCAGTAAATATTTTAGAGATATATTAATATGGGTCAGGAATAAGAATTTCTTTCCTAGAGAAATGGGTGTTTTTTCTTTATATAAGGAAAGTGATTTTACCTGTATTTATGAGTTTTTTTTATACATATTATGATTGAGTAATGTTACGTAGCTAAAACTCACAAACAATAAATAAAATGTATACTTAATAATAGGGTGTGCATGGTCCAGTCCGGTTCGAAGATTCGGCCCAATTTCGAACACTTTAGGAGCTATTTTGGTGTAATTTTATCGGATCTAGGGTCGGGTAAGAGTCTCAAAAATAAACCCAGTCATTATTTTGGGTCGGGTCCGGGCCATGGCTCAAGTCATCCGAAGTCGGCCCGGTAGCCCGGTCATCATACACAATTAATATTTTGTATTATTAGTTATTATAAGACTATAAGTTAATGTTTTATGTTTAAAATGCATAAGATTTTAGACTAATGTATAATATTGTGTTATTTATATTGATTTAAATATTTAGTGTTATTAGATAATATTAGTATTGATTATGGTTATGCTTTAATTTTAGATAAGAGTTGGTTCTTGTTATATTTTTCTAAGTGAATTTTACCATGTCAAATAATAGTTGAAGTCTTGAAAATTTGGATATTTTCACATGCTAACTTATAAGAAGGTATCAATGTATTATAGTGTTAACGGCCCGGTTTTTACCCGGTATAATCGTGACCCGAAAGTGTATAGATTTCATCGGGTCTAGGGCCAAATTCGGGTCTAATAAATAGGCCCGATATATATTTCGGGCCGGATCTGGGTCACATCAAACCCAATTTTACCCTGCCCATGCACAGTTAATAATATTCTTACTTATAAGAGAGTGTAGATTACTCTCTTTAAGTAATTGACACAATTAATTTTTTATAAATATCTTTTTTTATTTAATTACACCAAAAATTAATTTAAATTTATGAGAATCAAATCTCAAAAATCTTCCCTCGTTATTAGCTTATTAAATTCACAATTATACAAATTTTATTTCAAATAAAAGAATCCTAAAATATATCTTCAAATTACCATAACACATTTTATAAAAAAATTCAAAATCTCAAATTCGTTAATCTCAATTTATTAAATATCATAAATGTAAAAAAATTGTTGGTTTATAAGCTGCAAAATAAATAATAATAAATTAATTTCAATTCATAAATTATGAATGTTATACATATAAAATTATGGATGTTAAGTTAAAAAAAATTAATAATTTCTACTATATCACTCATTTTTTTATATATAACTTGTATATTATAAAATAAAAATAAAAATAAAATTAGAAGAAAATTATGATATAAATTATTAAATATATTTTTTATTTGATCAGATTAAAATTGATAAATAAATATACATATGAATATCATCTAAAAAATATTAAAATAAATTAAAATTATGATCTATTAAAGCATATGTGGGATAATTCAAAAAAAATATATCTTAAAATTGGATAATATTAATTATAAAAATTTGTTAATTATAGACATTATATATATAACAGTATATGAATGTTATGAATATGAAATTATGAATATTATTTATGTGAAATTATAGATATTATATGTAAAATTATAGATATTATATTAAATATATTCTAACTCATTTCACTACATAGAACAAGAAAATAAAAAAAATTAAAGAAAATAGATTAAAAAAAATTATGTGCATAATAGATAAGAAATTAGCACATATATACATGGTAAAAGAAAAAATCTGTCGGATTTAATAGAATTGTTAATAGTAGATAATATTTTTTTATAATAGTTGATAAAACAATTTGAATATTATTAATGTACTTTTTATTATTACTATTAATGTAATTAATGTATAACTTATTCAATTATTATTTGTTAAAGTGAGAAAAAATGAAGAGAGTGAGAAAAAAAATAATAAATATATGTATTGTAATTAAAGAAGTTAATAAAAAAAATTATATTGTTTTTGACTTTTTTTTTTATTACCAAACATTTTTAATTGTAATCTTGGTACAATACAAAATCAACCTTAGTTTACAGATGAATTAAGGTAATCAATAACATGGGTGCTAAAAGTACAAATAATGGGGTGCTAAAAGTACAAATAAATTTTTTTTGTTTGTTTGAATCTGTGGCCACTTGTACTTCACCCTAACTTTTTTTTTTTTTTTATGGTATTCTTTAACTCGACAAATTAAGGATTAATCCATCGTGAATTTAAACTCTATTTAAGGGTCAATCGCTGACTAATAAGTTGCTCCATGCATAAACCAAAATTCGAACCCCTAACATTTACTTAAGCGAATGAATGAGTTAATCACTCGACCAACCTAAATTGGTTTATACTTGACCCTAACTTGATGTTAATTAACTTGAAGGTGAACCCTATGGGCCTTTACCTTCTCCACATGCATTTGCATTGGACACTCCATGTGCCTCAGCCCTAGGTACCAAACGAGGCTAAAATTTTTATATATGGATAATTTTAATGTGAAATACAAAAATATTTGATGATTTTGGTGTTCTACAGGGTTGTGGTAGTAGCACAAAACGTTACTAACGTTTTGTAATAAAAAATTTTTTTTAATCATCAAAGAACAAAACGTCACTGACGTTTTGTAATAAAAAAATATTATTTTAATTATTAAAACACAAAACGTCGCTGACGTTTTGTTAGAAAAATATTATTTTAATTGAAGAAACACAAAACGTCATTGACGTTTTGTAAATGGCCATAGTTGTGTTCAACACACAATTTGGTTCATGATAAAGGATTTCACCTCTAGTAATACAATATTAAAAAGAAAAAGTTCACCAAACGACAACATAATAAGATTTTTTATTTCCCGGTTCTAATAATATTATGTATTTATTAATTATTGAACCACTCACGGATATTCATTTTGACAATTTTTACATTATATATTGGTAATTAAAATCTCAATTTTATTCTTAAAATTTTAAATAAGTTAATTATTTTTTAAAAAAAATTAATAAATTAAATAGTATTACAATTTAAATCTTGTTAAAATTTCATATTTTACATATTTAATTTATCATAAAATTTCGATTTTTTCTATTTTAATGGTGATAGTGTTATTTAAAAGAGTAGACACAGGACAAATAAAGATGAAGGAATAGAAAAAAAAAGTGTGTTAGAAAAAATTAAACTGTTAATAATTTGTCAGATTTGGAATAAAATAATAAAATAAAAATATTCTTGATATTTTTTACAAATATTATGGACAAAATATATAATGTACCACAAAAAATTAAATATCTTGACAGATTCTCACAGAAATTAATATGTTTGATTTGAGGAAATCTTGTCATGTTCATTAATAATATCATTAGAGGGATAAACTCATAATTTATGTTTGATCTACTACATATAGTTGATAAATTCACACAACATCGTTTTTTTTAGTTGAATGGATGAAATTAATAATAAGGAGAGAGAAACACATATTAATGAATTGAATAAAATCTTGATAAGTGTTAATTGTATAGAGTTAGGAGAATAATAATTAGGCTTACTATTTAGTACTCTCAATTATTTTTCTTGTTTTTATTACACAATAAAAATATTATTACTTCGTAGTGCTTCATTATTGACTAATTAATGTCTTATATAAGGGTCATAATATAATGTGGTTGATGATTCTTGTAAAATGCTATAGTACAGTTACCATATCTAATGTAGCTATAGCCACTTTAATATTTTTCTTCTTTAGATGGACATGGTTGCTTTAGGAAAATGTTGAAATTTTCTGATCTCATTTGGCATAGTGATGATGATTCTTTTATTTTATATCCTTAAAAGGACAAAAAGATGGAGCACTGAATTTGGTGCTTCATGATGCTTTCATTTCTCTTATTATGCTTGCAAGTTGCGTTCAAAAGCGACAAATAAAGTCTCTCACCTATTTTATTTCGGATTATTTCCTATACTTATTTTATTTTTTGTAGAAACTTAGGTGCAGTTGACTTTACGTGAAGTTGATAACTGAGAACCGTTAGATGATTTAATTGATTTGACTAAATTTTCATTTACGCTCTCAGCTATCAATTTTATGTGAAGTTGACTCTACCTGAGTTTTCACCCTCACCTTATTTTGTAGTTGTCTTTTCTTACAGTACTAATACTAACATCTATTCAGCTAGCATAGCTAGTTAGCTATAATGTTTGAGTATTATTATTATTTTTATAGTTTAATTAATTTATTGCTTTATTCATAATTTTGAAGTTTTAAAAGATAAAAAAACATATTACTAATATGTATTTGAATTTTTGTTTAGAATATCAAAACTGATTTGAGGAGAAAAAAATTGGCAAGCAGTCACTTTGTCTAAATCATGAAGCATTTTAAAGGACCAATAATGTTAGAGAAACAACAAAATTTAAATTTATTTTAGAATTAATAAATATTAAATAAGATAAGTTTTAATTGTTTTTAATTAATTAATTTGTTTTGTTATCAAATAATTTTATTAAAAAAAAACTTAAATATTTAACTCTTTATACAATTATAATTTTTGTCATTATCTAAAAAAAATCTTAATAAAAAATATTTTTGAAAGAAAAATTTTTAAGTTTAACCAAAGGACTAAAGTAGTTAAAAAGAAATCAGACATTTAAGACAAAAATAAGATATTCAAATATTAAAGATGAAATTAAGACTTAATCTAAATACTAGAGACTAAATCAATATTTTATCCTTAAATAAATTAAGAACTCAATTATTAACTAACAATTAATTTAATTCAATACCAATAAAAGAGACGAAATGGAGTAGAGATGTTCATCTAGATAAAAAAATAAAAATATAGAGTAAGAGACAAAGAGAGACTAAAGAAGAGGAATGACAATTTGAGCTTACCCGATTGTCCACCCCAAATACGACAGAATTTTCAACAATTGACTGGGTTTTGAGATAGGTATGGTCGTATGGATAATATCTGATGAATAAATTAATTTTGATAGTGTAAAAATTTATGTGCAGTTAATTTTATATGAAGTTGATAATTAAAAAATATTAGATGATAATTTAGTCAAATGTATCAAATTATTTAACGACTATCAACTATAACTTTATATAAAGTTAACTGGACATAAAAACAATTTTGTATAAGAACCAAATTAATATAATTTAGCCTTTAAACCAATCAAACTAATCGAACGTTACGTTATATTATTTTTGAATATAGAAATTTTGATACCATCTATAAATTTTTTTTTAAAAGTTTAAATTTATAAAAAAAATGCACATAAATGATTAGATATTTTATAAAAAAAAAACAACTAATTATTAAGCTCGCCACAATTGATGATAGATGTGGCTAAATCCTTTAAACTTATAATTTCATTTTAGAAAAAATTTAGGTATACGCAACTGCCATTGCAACTCATGACTTAGCTTCCTCTTCACCCTGAGATTTGCATTGTAAAATTTTCATTTTGGCTATTTTTTCATATACAATCTACCCCTGATGAGTTGATGAATGAGTTTGGTTTTCATATGTTAACATACACAACACCATTTTTTTCCAAAAGAAAAAAAAAACTTTGGTAACTTTAGGTGTACACATTATTTGTTATTCTTTTCTCGTCACTTTGATAAATTCTTTCTTTTTTAGTCAACTTTAATACAACTCGTAATTTATACAGGATTAATTTTGATATAATGAACTAACTATTGAGTTTGTGATTTAGGCAAACGGTTGGTCCAGGATCTTAGTGTCTATTATTGGTTAATCTTTGATTATCTTATCATGCACGTACGTAGCGTAGTAGTGCGTATAATCATGCATGTTCATGTAAAACACTATTTTTCATTATTTCACACCCAAACACGTCCTTGCTCCTCCGACTTAGGTCAGTTTCTGGGTTTCACATTTTTTAATTCCAATCGTGTTTTCATCATGATAATATTATTGTATTGTTTAATGTTGTATAGAAATATATATAGATTTGAAAATGTACGTAATTTTATCGTGCAATTTGATGCGTATAACGAAATTGATAGGAAATTAGGGTTGAAATTGTGTTATGTTTTAGGTTTCATAATTTGCATCTCTTTTCTCTTGTTTGTTTTGAATATTTGTTGCGATTAGAAATTGAAGAGGCTGAATGAATCAAAAGGCATTCAAGGATTTGGATGAAGCAAACGTTGAAATCGAAAGACTTGTTGAAGAACTAACAGGAAAGACGGATTCACTTGATAACTTGAAGAGATCGCACAATGAAAAAGTCAACGAAATACGAGAAGCAAAGCTCAAAATCGAGGAAATGGACCTTGAGATTCTTCAGAAGGAAAGCGAAATCAAGGATTTGAAGCGAGATTTGAGCTCCAAGGAGTCCATCATCAAAGATCTAAGCGCCGAAAACGAGAAACTCCGGGCCGAATTCGACGAGCGGCGTAGAATTTGGGAAGATGAGAAGAAACAGTTGGCGTTGGAATTAGAGAAGGCTAATGTGAAACTGGAGAATCAAGAATTGCAGCTTAATGTGTTCAAACAAGAGATTGAAACCCTTGAATGGTGTCTTGAGGCTTCAAACAAGAAAACCCGGGGCCAAGAAAGTGATGACGTGGAAGAACAATTTAAACATCTACAGGGGGTTCATGAACAACTTAAAGGAGAGTTCAATTCAACTATGAAAGGTTGGGAGTTGGAAAAAGCTAGATTGCTCTACGAAATCTCTTCCTTGCAGGGCAAGTTAGAGTCTCGGATCAAAACCTCAGAGGATCTGCAAAATCAGTTACATATATGCAAACAAGCCCTCGCTTCTGCTGAAGAAATTCGAAGAAAGCGCGATAATGAAAAGAAGCAAGAGCAAGAGCAAGAGCAAGAGCAAGAGAATCCGAGATTGCAAACGTTCCTTAGAGAAATTCAGGATGATCAAGTTCAAGAGGCAGGACAATATTCTCTGTCGAAGCTGCGGTCCGAGCTTAGAATTTTGGAAGAGATTCATAGAGAGTGTGTTTCAAAGTTTAAGGCTAGACAAGCTGAATGGAACTTTCAGCTAGAACGTTCGACGCGGGCCATAACAAACTACCGGTCTCAGTTGATATATAAAACTGCAGAGGTTGAAGATCTCAAGGTGGAACTGGAAGGTTCTTATTCTTTTAGTATTGAGATGATGATGCTGAATGAGGAGCTATCTGTGACGCTGATAGTGTTGAAAAGTGGAATTTATGATGCTAAATGGAAGCCTTTCAGAGAAGGCCATGAAATGGAAGTAGTAAACCAGAGTGGAGAAGACAAGTTACATCAATTGATGAAGCAGTTTGAAATGAAAAATGGAGAGTGTGACAGAACAGCATGTTTAACGAGGCAAGTTGATTCTTGTGCTCTCCCTTTAGATTTGCAGAACTTAGAGCCAAATGAAATTGATAGGCACAGGGATATGCTGGATTTACTCGATGCTTGGGACATGGTAATAAACGAATCGGACCAAACATTATGCGAAATAACCGAAATAGAGTATGAGTTGCAAATGTGGAAGTCATTTGCTGAACGTTTGAAGACTGATCTTGATGAAAATTTTGTAATTCGTAAGGAGCTCGAAAGTTCGCTCCTTGCACAAGTAGAATTTAGTGAAACCCTTAAACAAGAGAGAGATAGCTTGGCTTCTCAAGTAGAACAGAAAACAAGAAGCATAGAGTATCTGCAGGAACACTTTGTCCGCTTGAAAGCAGATAGCATAGAAGAGGAGGACTCGAATTTTGAGGATGTACAAAATAAGGTTGCTTTGATGGCTGAAGCCAAAGAGCTTGAGGAACAATCTTTTTCTTCGCAGCTTGCAAGTGAAGAGGTTGCTTTGATGGCTCAAGCCAAAGAGCTCGAGGAAGAGAATCCCATGGAAGACAAAGCGTTTGAGAAGGAGAATCCTATAGAAGATGAGTGCAGTAGCTCATTGACACGTTTTTCTTCGCAGCTTGCCCATGAAGAGGTTGCTTTGATGGCTCAAGCCAAAGAGCTTGAGAGAGAGATTCCTATGGATGAGGAGTTCTGTAGCACGTTTACATCTTTTTCTATTCCCAGGGAAGAGGTTGCTTTGATGGCTCAAGGCAAAGAGCTTGAGCAAGAGAATCCTATGGAAGACGAGTGCAGTAGCTGGTCCACATCTTTTTCTCTCCATCTTGCCAATGAACAAGCCGAAATTAAGCTGCTCAGAGAAGCTTGCGCAAGGATCACGGCAGCAGAGGTTCTAGCTGCGCTGGAAGTTGAAGAGAAGAAGTTGATGATAGCAGAACTCCAGGGATATATTCGTTGCATAGAACAGAAACTGGAATTGCAGGAGAAAAATTGCAGCCAAACAGAACAGCTTGCATTGGAGAATAGAAACTTGCAAGAAAATTCTACAATTTTGTCATCAGAGAAGGAAATTTTGTTGGCATTTGTTCTTGGATTGAGTGGTAAATTGTGTGATGAGTGCACCCTTATTAAGGATACAAAACTAATAGAAATGTTGAGAAGCATAGTGCAGTCTTTTGAGAATGATAGAAAGGGAGATGATGCACTTCTGGTAAAAGAGAACATGAAGTTGCACCATCCAACAGAGATAAAGGAACCTGAAATAATTTCTAATATATAAGGAGCTGAATAGCTAGTTGCTATAGGTAAAATTGCAATGATGCTGTTTGAAGGTTGAAAGTTTGTTTAGATTGTATATTGTATATGAGAAGTTTTCTGTACGGCTGTACCCATATGTGTTGCTTGTCAATACAATTCTTTCACCAATTCTTTCACAAATTCTTTTCATAAGAAATCCTTTTTTTATACCTTTTATGTACATAAATTTTGTTCTTATAATTTATGTTCTTATGAATAGCCTTCTACAGATTTAAAAGCATCTCTGCAATGTACATATCCCATCTGAAGTTACAGGTATTCTATTTCTAAATAGAACATTTCATTTACAAGTTTTGATTTTGATTTCAAGTAAACGTCTCTTAATATTTTCTTTTAATGTAATTTCAGAACTTGAGAAAACCCATTTCATTAAACACTAAATATTCTAATTTTTAATTTAAACAAATAAACAACAGTAACTTGTTCAACAAATCATATGAATTTTGGTAAATTAAAGTTTTACAATCTTATATTAGTAGACTTAGCCAAACATGATTGACAAATTAAAGAATAGTATTTGACTCATGCAAGTTAGAATGTTGATGTTGATATGATGATATGAAGATCATTTTAGTGCATGATCTGCAAGAATCTTTATTAGTGCTTAAAGAGATCGAAAGCATGTCTAAACCTTGGTAATATTTGTTAATATAGTATATTCTTACATTGAGAACTGAGGTGTTGACAAAATGGGCCACATTCAAATGTAACAAATGTATTGATAAATATTCCATGAATCAAATTATGTTCAATAATAAGTGGTGTTGGATGTTTACATACTGGTCCAATGAATTGAACCTTGCTTTTTCTATTGAGAACCATCCCTTATGCTCTATGTTAACTTATAAAAACAGTATGCTAGCTACTGCTTGATGAGCCTGAGTTCTGAGAAAACTCTGATAATCCTTTCCTTAAAGCTGCAAGGTTTACTCCACTGTCAACCAGAATGCTTGTCACGCCCATTTTGGACACCTGCTTGTACAACATATTGATCACAAATATTTCATGAATATCAAGTTCCTGGAGTTCTAAATAAATATATAAACGTTTCTAGAAACAGGTTAACAGAAACACAGAAAATAGGATGAACGACAACTTTACCCCTACAATGTTCCTATCCTCGTCATCAAAGAATAGCATTGAACTGTATGGAATCCCAGTTTTCCTGTGGATTCTCTGGAAATGGTCTGTTTTATGAGTCCAACTGGAAAAAATTTCCTGCAAAAATCAGAGTCTCAACCATCTAAAACTAAACACATGAAATGCTATATTAAAAAATAAATAATGGATATACAACAAATCGTAACGGTCATAAGACAGAAAATACAGAGACATTAAGACGATAGAGATGGAAAAACCCTGTCTCCAATATCCATATATTTTTAGTGGATAGAAAACACAGAGAAAATCTGTCTTGGGACAGAGATATTTTGCTTGTCTCTATAGCTGTTTTCTTCTCAAAACAATCTTATATCTTACAATTTCTCTGTATTTTGTGTCCTTAGACGATCTTCAAACACATCCAGAGATAGGAAGGGATCTAGGATCCACAGAAAGGTAAAAGATGGGACAAAGAGCAGCTTAATAGTCGCGAACCTGTGCCACAAACATGGAGTGGATGCCCAACTTATTAAGAAATGTTTTTGCTATCTTTGCAGTTGGAGATCTAGAAGCAATTGCCATATCGATTCCCTTTTCCTTAAGTGCATATAGTATGCCTCTAGCTTGTGGAAACAGATATGGCATGTCATCTTCATAGTAGCACTCACTGCCAAAATACCAGAAGGGCATATATTAATAAGTCAATAGCTACGACGGACCCAAAAAGAAAAGGGAAAAACTATATAACCCAAGAAATGTCTATCTTTGATATTCAATGGTTCCAATTGTTAATACATTTTGAATAATGTTACTCATTTAAGATACACCAAACAAAATTATCAAGACAACAAATGAGCAACAAAACACTATCAACAAATTAGAGATCTTCTAACGCAACCCATCAAGCAAATAACAAATTTAGGTGATATAAAAATGTTAGTGTGATTAGCGAAAGTTAGCATTTCCATCAGAAAGATTAAAAACCATCCAATCAAAACCAGTCATAACCGACAGAACCAGCTCATGAAGCAGAGGAAGTTATATTCAATTAACAATACAGATTAGTAGCATGTTTAGTTTTCTATTTGAAAAAGAACCAAAGATAATTGTCATAAAACCTACTCTCTTTGTAGCTTTTTCCAAAACCATGGCTTCAAGAGCACGAAAAATAAGCCTAAGATAGAGGAAAGGATAAGTAATACGCACTTGTAAACATCATCAATATCAATATAGAAAGATTCATCAGATGTAACAGTTCTATCTAATTATTTCATTTTGCTTATCCCTTGTCCCTTTGCAAAGCATTCGACAGAGAAATCCAATATTTTATTATCAGATCAGAAAAAATAACTACTTTAGCAACCGCTGCTTAATAGTCCTCCAAAAGAAAAGATTTCATTGTACCTTTTTCCTTTTAACCATATCAAAATTAAACTCTTTTTTCTTCTCAGAATCAGAAAATGACCTATTTTAATGCATCAAAACAATCATAGCTAAAGTAAGTTAGTAACAATTCCCCAAACTAAACACCAACTTCCTCATATCAATATCATATCATATATATAATATAAAACGAAAACAGAGGGTCTCAAGCTTTGTTCACAGTTCACACTACCGATTTCAATTGACACCAGCACATGCAGAAAAGAAAAAAAAAAAAAAAAGACTTCGCAGATTATCAAAAGACCCAAAGCACGTGAAAACTAGAAAGTAGAGAAATTTAAGGGAAAGCGTTTGTGGAAAGGAATTACAAAACGAAAGGTACTAACCAGTAGAAGGGCCAAAGCGTGTAATCGAGATCGAAGACGACGAGCCGTGGAAGGTTCTCGAAACTTGAAATTATTTGCAAAGCTTCGTTCTTCACCTTCGCCTCCTCTTCCGCCATCGACACTGCACGTTCTTCTGTTGGACAAAAATCTCCACTCCCGAGAAATTTGTGACAACCTCCTACATTTTATTACGAAAAAAGTTGTATGCACAATTTATTAAATATTGGTTTATTTTATTTTATATTAACAATTCATAATTAAAAATAGTAATTTGTAAATTAAGTTAATTTTTTTAAGATTATAATAAAAAGTTCAAAATTAGTCATTTATTTATTACTTTTACAAAATATTTTATATATATATAAATAATTATTTATTATATATTTTTCTGTATAAATATATATATTATTTAATTTATTTTAATATATATTTTATCTGTGACCAACTAATTTTTTGTATAAATTTATTATAGTTGTTATTTTAAATATGAGACTTATTTTATCAAATTTTCTGAAAAATACTTTTTTTAAAAAAGTGATCTGTAAATATTTTCATAAACTCCTAAAAATGGTAAACTCCATGCTCCAAACCTCCAAAAACAAACAAAAAAGAGACGATAAAATCATTGGTGGGGAAGGAGTGCTTGTTGGAGAAGGACACGTGGAACAGAAATGGTGGCTAGAAGCAACAATTCTTCTGGCACACAAACGAAGACTTTCGGTCGGGTCCACCCAAAATCACCGATGACAAAAACAAAGAAGAAATGAAATAACTTCTTTCGCTTGCGTTGCGCCTCGTAGAAGCTGAACAAGAAGAAGAAGCCACACCAAAATCGTTCTAAAGATTCTCACTTTTTCGAGTTTTTAGCGGAATAAACCCTGTCACCTGACCTAGCTGCTTCTGCTGCTTCTTCTCCTTCTTCATCAAAAGGTTGCCCATAATCCAAGCTTTCCAAATTTTGAATCTTTTTGACATGTATCTCAATATCCCCAACTTAATTTTTAAGTTTGATTGCACGCTCGCAGTTTCATGTATATAGTTTTATCCCCTAATTTGGTGGTTTTGACTTTTGATTCTCATGCTGCTGTTGTTGACATAGATTTACACAGGGGGATTTGTCTTTTTCCAACACATATATATTGGGTATATGAAACTGTTGCATTTGGTGGTTAAGAAAGCAGTGGTATTTAAATGTTTAGCTGCTAGGGTTTTGGCTCTATTGTGCCTAGTTAGATGGTGATGCTAAGGAAGCAGTGAAAAGGAATTTGAAGAGTAAGTGAATTGGTTGATTTGTGGCCAATAATTTTGCCCTTCAATCTCTAATAGATTTTAGAGGGAATAGGAGATGTAGGTTTCTTGTATGGGTTTTATGATGTTTCCCTTCAAGAGCTGGTTTTAGTCATTCTAGAAATCGGATTTGATGCGCAGAAAATTTAAATATTTGATATAATATCCTTAATATTTCATTGCTCACACAACTAATATCAGTTTAACTACAGGAAGCTGAGTAGCAGATTGTCATAGTCGCCACTTTATCTGTTTTGAGACAGTATCGTATTGTGTCAAAGTCAGCAATACTATAGAAGTTGAATTTCATTGATCTTTGGTTACTAGTGAGGCCTTCTTGGCTATCCATTTTGATACAAGAATGGCCCTTCCCGGTTCTCTGCAGCTGACCCATGGACTGGGACTTTGCAGGAAACCAGGCCGCCATAAACATCCGGTACAAGAATTCTCTTACGTTTCTTTTTGGTTGTTGTGTACACTTAATTGTTTTTGCCTCTGCTCTCACCTTGATACCACTTTATGGTGTACAGTTGGTTGTGGGAAGAAGCAAGCTACATTTACTGAATACAGGCCCATCATATCCTCTTTCGGTATGCTCTTAAAATATTTATTGTGTTAACTTGCTGATAATGTGTAATTGATGTGAAAAATTTTTGCATAGCATTGTTATGAAAATTTACTATGACATACATACTCTGCCGTTTTGTTTAACATGTGATCATGGATTTAATAGTACTATTTACTTTTGATTTTACTTTATTTATTATCTTGTATCATTTCTTTCTCTTGGAAAATAATTTCTGGTTCAATACCAGTGGAATCTGTGTTACATAAAATTTAATGGATATGTTTTGGACTTAAGGAAATGACTCATTTTTGAGACATTCTTATATATTCCATGACTAATAAATTCTTAATCTATGGTGTGATCTTATTCATTAAATTTGAAAAGTAAGAGAGAGAAAAAAAATAAGAGAAATAAGAATAAAAGGTAGATGAATGGTGTGGAGGAAAAAAAGATTTTCTCCATGGAGTAAGTAAGAATTTGTCCTCATTGTCAAGGGAAAATATGCTTCTTGTCTACATGGATTTGCCTATGATTTAATGTTTAAAAAAGATGATGAGATGAAAATGATTCCTTTTCAACATTAATGAAATTGTTTGGCATTTACTATTCATTAGAGAGTTCTCTGAGATAATCTTCTATTCTAGTTCATGAAACTGGATAGCTGGGGGATTCGACAATTTCATCACATTAACAGGCCAACATATACATTATCTTACAAGTCTCGCCCATTTACGTGCCATTCTCTTCTAGTACCAAGCCAACCAAGTGAGCTACCTGTTGTTAAGGTGGCTGCTACGTTGTTGGCAAGGTAAATTTTGTGGTTTTTAGCCTAGTAAGTGTATGTATTTGAGTTCTCTTTTATTAGCTTATTCCTTTTGGTGTTGGTCTGCAATTACAATTTTTCCCCCTTCTTTTCTGCAGGTCTATTAATCAGATACATAGTAATCCTGTAATATTAAAGTTGATGCCTTCAGTTGCCATTATCATTTTTGCAACATGGGGTGTTGGTCCATTAGCATGTCAGATAAGGAAATTGCTTTTCCAGGTTACACTGCAGTTATTCTATTCTTCATGTTTATATTAACTGATTCAGGGCTATTAGTATGCAAGTCTAATTTGCTTACTTTATTTTGCAGAGGAGTGATAATAGTTGGAAGAAAAGTAAAACACATTATATAGTAACTTCTTACCTTCGGCCATTACTTTTATGGACTGGAGCAATACTCTTTTGCAGGTTTCGTTGTTATGGCACATTAAAATTTATCAGAAGATGAATACTTTATATCTTTCTATATGCATCAATTTTCTGCATAGTGAATATTTATTTAATTTCAGAGCATTGGAACCAGTAATTCTACCTACAGAAACTAGCCAGGTTATTAAGGAACGGCTTCTGCATTTTGTAAGATCATTGTCAACTGTTCTGGCCTTTGCCTATTGTTTATCAAGGTATGCCGATTCCCTTGCTTTTGTCATGATCTATTAACACTGCTGAACAATTTGATCACTATTCGCTTAACAATGCACCTAATCACTTCCAGTTGAAATAACTTCTGCTTAACTGCTTATGCCCATTGGGGTTTTCTCTATTGGACTATTAAACTGTATGTTTTCCAAGATATCATTGTTGTCAGCTTGAGTTCCTCAATGTGATTTTTTTTTCAAAATAATCTGTTTACTAAGTTTTGCTTTGATAAAACTAATTGTGCAATATGCAGTGTGATTCAGCAAACGCAGAAATTCTTATCTGAGAGCACTGATCCAAGTGAGACAAGAAATGTATGTATTCTTTGTGTCCTGTGAAGGATACTACCATGTTAGTCTTGTTTGAAGTTTGAAAATGGAAAAACTACCATCTAGTTTCCAATTATTACCTGTCAACTTCGTAAATTTAATATACTGACTGTTGAAGCTTGGTTTCCCATAGTTGGGGAAGTCGTTTTCCCTGCTATACCATGTTCTATTATATTTAGCATTCAGCATCCTTGCTCTCTCTCAGTTTGTTTTACACATTGATAGCAATTCACAATTCCAGTATGTCTTTTTTATGTTAATTGGTTTGGTTAAAAGAATTCATTCTGCCTGTGTACATGTATTTAAATGATATGATAATGAAAACTAGGCTGCTTGCAACTTAAATTTGTTGATGTTGATTGTTAAAAACTAAAAAGCCAGATTGTGGTGATTTGTTGATTATTAGTAACACATTAGTTGCGGCTCAATTTCTGGTGTATATAATAAATTTCCTGTTTTTACCAGATGGGATTCCAATTTGCGGGAAAAGCTGTCTATTCGGCCGTATGGATTGCAGCCTTTTCACTGTTCATGGAATTGCTAGGCTTCTCTACACAGAGATGGGTTACTGCTGGAGGTCTTGGGACAGTTTTGTTGACTCTTGCCGGTCGTGAGGTGGGAACTGTTGTGCTTCTGATCTTTTGATTCCATTATATTTTGGCGCACATTGACATAAAATGTTGTGTGTTTTAGATATTTACAAATTTCCTTTCAAGTGCGATGATCCATGCAACTCGTCCTTTTGTGATTAATGAGTGGATTCAAACGAAGATTGAAGGATATGAAGTTTCTGGTACCGTTGAGGTGGGTCAAATTACACATTCTTAAGTATTGACTGTGGTAAATATATATATAAAAGGAAATTACAAAATATTGTATACTGTTTGTGTTTCGGGATATCTTTGAGGCTCTTTTGGCCACTGATGTTTTCTGTTTATGCAGCATGTTGGCTGGTGGTCACCTACTATTGTAAGAGGTGAAGATGGTGAAGCTGTGCACATTCCAAACCACAAATTCACAGTGAATGTTGTGCGAAACCTCACTCAGAAAACACATTGGCGAATCAAAACCCATTTAGCCATTAGTCATTTGGATGTAAAAAAGATTAATGTGAGCAGTAGTTAATGCAGTTTCTATCCAACTGGCTTTATTTTGCTACATAGGATTTTGTGATGTCTCCCTGTGCTAAATGGATTAGTTCTTCTGCAGAATATTGTTGCCGATATGCGAAAAGTACTAGCGAAAAATCCTCAAGTTGAGCAGCAGAGGTTGCACAGGAGGGTGTTCCTTGACAATATAAATCCTGAAAATCAGGCCCTTTTGGTTTGTATAAAGTGCTTAAATTATATTGCAAATTGGTTCTTCTGTTTTCCAATAAATTGCTAACTATAGTCATGGTACCATTAAGCATAAACAAAATTATTGCAAAAATTTATTTTTGCAGTTTTTGGTGTATTTTTCTGGCTTTGGTTTTCTTCATATAGAAGATTAGTTTGAGATTACATTGTAAACATTTTATGATCAGATGCCTAGGATATTTATTTTCAATGATATAATACATCTCTTTTTTCCATGATTTTCAGATATTGGTGTCATGTTTCGTCAAGACCTCACATTTTGAAGAATATTTATGTGTTAAGGTAATAACATGCCTTGTTTATCTACAATGTGCTGTCTAATTTTCGTGATATTGCTCTAGGATTTAACTGATTTTCTATTTACCAGAAGAAAAAAATGTTGATCTTCCAACTTTTAATTCTGTGATTAGGAAGCTATACTGTTGGATCTTCTTAGAGTTATTGGTCATCACAGAGCCCGTCTTGCAACACCAGTTCGCACCCTGCAGAAAATATACAGTGATGCTGAATTGGACAACATACCATACTCAGATTCCCCAATTAGTGGTGCCGGAACTGTATCTAACCGTCCATTATTAATGATTGAATCACCTAACAAGATCAGTGCAGATGATAAAGCAAAAGTCCGATCAGCACGAGCAGCTGGAGATCAAGATAACAAGGCAACTGCGCAAACCAGACTTGAAACAAAGGTTGGTTCATCAGGAATACAAGATGACTCCGAGGCGGATGCCAAAGTCGCTACATCTAATTCTAACACAAACGGAAATGCCAAGACTGTGTTGACACCCAAGCCTGATCCTGAAGTGGGTGAGAACAAGCCGATAAAACCAGATTCCAAGGGTCAGGCTGTTAAAAACATCAAACCTAATATTGAATCCGAGAGTGTAGTTTCCTCCTCGGGAACAGGCAATGTCGATAAAGCCAGTGGAGTTCCTACGAATACACCAACAAAGCAACAAGGGGAAAGGAAACTGGCTACACAACCTCCTCCTGCCCTTTCTCCGGCATCAAGGCCTGTTCTTGAAGAGAATATAGTACTTGGTGTTGCATTGGAGGGATCAAAGAGGACCCTTCCTATTGAGGAGGGTATTGAGACTTCCGCAACTAGAGAGGCAAAGGAAATGGCTGCTTCCCATGGTGGAAATGGATCTCCAAAGGGCGGGGATGGAAATGACAAGAAAAATGTATAGTTGTACTTCCCAAGTGGGGGGTTTCTAGTTATCTAATATCCATTGTGATCAATGAGTTTTAACCACCTTGTTTTAAGGCTGAGTGTGGTTAGTGTTAGTAAACACTCAACTTTTGAACCTGAAACTCACCCCACAACCACCTATGTACATGTCGTCATCACCTTCCCTTTGATTATCTGTTAGATGTTCTTACCAAAAAAAAAATCAGAAAAAGGAAAAATCTTTTGAAAAATAACGTACTCCCAAATTAGTTACCACTAGCTTTTCATGTAATTTATGGCTCACAATAGCTAATGAGCATTATGAGCTATTTTTATCGAATTGGCAAGATTGCCTAAGGAAATAAATTAACTGACCATGGAAGAAAGTGTCCTTAATGGAACACTTGAGACATCTTTGATATGTTTTTTATATTGCCTGAAGAAATAAATTAATTGACCATGGAAGAATTCAAGAATGCAATCAATCTTTTCAAATCTCAATATTTTCATGTCCATGGGTGTGGTACGGAATTGCACTTACTATTAAATTGACTTTCTTGGGAGTTGCTTAATGCATATTTTATGAGCACACATAATCAAACATCTTTATATAAACGAACACACCAATTTTGATATGCTTAACAAGTATTTCCGTTTAGGGGTAAAACTCAACAAATTTAGTGATCATCATACATTGAATTATAAACACAATTTCTTCGCTACATATTGCACAAACGGTCATTTCCGGAAGTGCATCAAGTGAGAACTAGCAAGAACATTTTTTATTATCATATACTTAATTTCTGTGGTGTTATGACTCAATAGAATATGAAAAGACATACATATTGGTGATCAAATATATTATATGATTCATTCATGTTCACCGAATATTGCAATTAGGAGGTCCCTCCAATTTATCTGTGAATGTTGTATTAGTCAAAGATGGGGACACAGCAACTTTACAGCTATCATAGTGTATAGAAAGAGATCACTGTCATATTCCCCTCTGCAATGATACAAACCAATCTGTCTTCATGTATCTCATGTTCTAATCTTTATTTTCCATCTGCCACATTAATGGATTGATGCCAATTTACAATTGACAATTTGACCATATTTCTTGTAGACCTCTTCTTTTAGTTTTAATTGAATGAAATTACCATAGCTGAAGAACAATCTAATTCAGGGGAACTCATTTGTCAACAACAATATGGATCATGTTATTGAATCATAAACAACAATATAAATATTGCTCTTGCTAAGAATGCTATCATCTCAAAAGTACATAACTCACACAAATACAACTATCAAGCACTCTTACCAAGAACATGGTAACAAACTCATGAATAGGAGAGAGAGGAAGAGAGGAGAGAGGGTGGACATGCTTTTATTTCACCAGATACAAAATGTCAAATAATAGGGACACTGAAAACCTATATAAAAATACACTGGCTAGTGGCTAGTGACTACTCATCCGTGAACAATATTTATGGTAATTATAGTAATATTAACTATTATATATATATATATACTACTACTACTGAGCTTGGCACATGCAATCTGGTGCAGGGTATGTGTATATTGACTGTTTTGGCCTTCTTAGCCTGAGTTGCCCTTGTCTATTTTCGTGACCTTCAATCACTGATTGCTGAAATTCTGGCCATTCCATGGTTTTATTGAGGAAAAGCTGCCCCATCAATGCCATGTTTGGCCTTATGGTCTTTAGGTTCAAATAGGTTCTATGTCCAACCTATATCATCATCCAAAATATTGATCATTAGTTATGATCCAATTCAATTCCACTGTCTTTAGATAGCCACTGTCTTTAGATAGACAGCATTGCTATTTATTCATACCAAGTACCAAGTGATGACATTTAATTTTAAATTTCAGAACAAAAGTTACTCCGAATTCTCAAATAAATGTATCTGAAATTGTATCCAAATACATTGATTTTGTAATGTAGCAGTTTGTCCAATTCAATAATTGTTAAGGAGGATGGAATAATTGAAATTTCCTTAATGTTTATTTTTAAGAAATCAAGATATTTCAATTCTTTGCCTTGGCCAACAGGGAACTTCATTATGATATGACCCTTCAAACTTTCACTAGGCCCACATGATGTATATATATCATTCCATCATTATTATTCAATACTAGTTAGGTTGGAAGAAATAGCATAGCATTGAAGAGACTTCAAGACATATGATAGAACATAAATTGAAAAATAATGTAGGTAAACATAAAAATAGTGCAACTCACCATTGCATTGTGCATATTTCCTGGAGAAGCGGAAATGAAAATGTCACTGTGCACGCCGATATAGTAATCAAGTGCAGCTAATACAGAAGCTTTTCCCTTTATCAGGGTCCTCTCCTCAGGTGAAGTAAGGCTCTTCTTGTCTTCCATCAGTGGAAACAATTGCCTCAAAGTTGAAATCCTTGCTTCTCCACCATAAACCTGGAAAATCATCACTACTATTTCTTAAAATCGATGAAAATGGAATCACCTTCCTAATTATAGAAGATGACAATCACTTGCAGACAAGTCTTTCAAGTGTCAAACTAAGAAGCAGCAGACAAGTCTTTCAAGCATCAAACTAAGAAGCAACATGATTAAAAAACCTTGTGCGAGGCAAGATAGACACGAGTGCTGTTGTCGAATCCCAGAGCTGCTAGTAGTAAACCAATCTCTTCTGGAGTCATCGGGCAGCGACCCTGACCCCTCAACTCCTCGTCAGTAAATTGGGAATTAACCACCCTTCCTTGCCACATGACCTGTCTATACTTTGCAAGGGCCAACTTTTCAGCTTTTCCGCCACCAAAATCACAGGCTGAATGAGCTGCCATATCCTGCCGAAAAAAGAGAACCAGAAAACAATGTATATATATTACATAGCTAAACTTCAAGTTTACAAACAAATCCACTGTAACAAACGAAAAAAGAGATACATAGTGAAGGAACCACCCAAGCGCACCTGAACTACAAAATTCTCATAGGTGTGCTAATTTAGATTTTAACTTGTGTATAAGACAATTAATGATCTGGACATATTTACCTCTTAATTTAATATTTACCTCTTCCATGATAAGCAATGTTTGCATTATAAGGTGCCACCAAATGGATGCAACTCAAGCACTCTCATAATGAATAGATAGTCGTACCACCAAAATAAAAGAAAAAATAAATAGAGACACATATTACAATCTCGTATAGATTTTTAAGATTATCAATAAATGAAAAAGTGAAATACCTTATCAAAACGAAGGTGAAGAACAACAAATTTCCCTGCGTTACTATCACCAGCACCAGTGACTTCTCTGATGTAGTTGGGGCTCATTTCTCCATCAGCTTGTTGAGGATATCGCAGACGGTTTACAAGGGCATCTCCGAGTGTTCTAATATGCGGAACAAAGATTAAAGCCTGAAAGTTGACTTTACAGCGCAGGTGCTGGATATCCATAGGTAAGTTGTCATAACTCAGACGGTGAGAAAATGGAGAGATTGCAGCAATACCATAGCTGCACGAAATAATGCATACAAAGAATTAGAAATTATTTGAAAAAGAATATAGAATAATGGCATCAAGAAATGGAAAACTTCTCTAACATTAAGTAAGGATCAATACATTTTCAAGAAGAGGTAAATACCATAATGATTGCATCACATGTGCATGAAAGAATTGATACAGAACATTCAAGGTGTACAATTAGCATTAAAGTAACAGATTAAGGTGGTTACAAACCTCTGCAGAACAGGTAAAACATTTTCGAGATACCAGTGGGCTGATGCATGCACGGGTGCAGCCTTGATTCTGGTTTCTCGAATGGCGATGGAATAGTACTCCCTTGTGCTCCAGGAGTACTCATCAGGGAGCTCTTTAACTATGGAAATATCATCCTTCAATACATCAATGAAGTGATCCACATCAAATATATCAGAGAAGGAGCTGCAGAGAAAAATAAGCAACCTCAATGCTACACGTCATGCAAAATCCATAGCGTTAAAAAGATTGCACAAATTGCAATTATGGTGTCCGAAACTTACCTGGAATCTCGCCAAACAGGATTTACTTCAAGGTATGGGATCACAAGAGTTGCATTCAGTATCTTTGCAACAGCAACTGCATCGCATATCTACATAAAAATAAATGAATACTTAGCACAACTAACATTATGCATACAAACGATAATGCTTCTGATGTAGTTAATAAACTTTAAATACCCACCCCCATCCTCTGCTGGTTCAAACCGCCATCAAGAAATACTTGGATATATCCCTCAGATTTTTCTGGTAATGCTGCTTCAATCGATACAAAAGCCGGTCACAAAAAGATTAAACAAACTAGTAGACATATCCAATGTTCTCAAACTTGCAACAAACAACAAAATAATTTATTCTAATTTCTCTTACTTGGCTTTGTAGATTCAACAAAAGGTTTCCATCCTTGGTTTTCCAAAGGTGCCCAAAGTTCAGAAAGTTGTGATGTTGGCTATTCAGAGAGAAAAGAACAAGTACAGATGTTTCAATAACATAATCCAGTTAGAATCATTTGAAAATGTATTTGTTGCTCAATTAACTCTTACTGTTTCACGTTGCACAGCACTCTTCAGAAGACGCGAATGCCTAGGTTTTATAGGATTATAGACCTACATGAAGCAAGGTTGCAGTTAGAAGGCAATCAGATAATCTAATTATTAATGATATACGCAAACCAAAGAAAAAACTAGGCACAGTGAAAGCATGAAGTCAACAATGTTCCTCTGACATGATGATCACACTAGTGATGAAAATAATCATGAACGGAAAAATATTTGTTCAATAATCATGAGAGTAAAGTGCAAACAATCCACCCTTCTTGACACCTTATTCATGTTAAGTCACTCATAGGGCTTAAAAGTCAATAAACACTATTAATGTTGTATACTGAAAACCAGTAGAGCCTCCATTCCTCATTGCTGTGCACAATCATATTTGGAGAAGGGATAAAGACCAAAATAACTTCAAAATATTTCTGTCAATAGACACTTTTAAGCTAATTTTTGGAACTCAAAAAAGGAGGGGTACAATAGACGTGTTTGGCAAGTAAATATGGAGAAACACAGATAGATAAAAATTTTGTCTCCGCCATAGAAGCATTTTGCCAAGTTCTATATGTCTACTTTACCAAATAGGATCGTGTATCTAGTGTCTCTGTAAAATCATCTTGAGACAAGAAGATACATCTCTACTACCCCACTATCATCATTTCTGTCCAAATATCAGAACTTAAGCTAAATGATACTTAGCTATATCGTTTCTTTCTCTCTTTTTTTCCGGGTTTTTCAATTTGGATTTCCTCCTTTCTTTTTTGCTAGAAAAAAATTACAGACACTTGGCAAACAATACATGTCCAAAAAATAAAAAACAAAAAAGAAGCTAACCAAGGAGCCGTGATTTGCTCCAATTTTGTAACAACCAAAAAACCATAATTAATGGCCTCATCAATTGGCTAAAAATAACAAATAACAAATTAAGAACAATAGACAGTTAGACACACATAAAAAGTGACTGAACTTCAATCCCCAAAATGAAACTTTACTCTTGCGCAACTCAAGTTACACCGACAGTTATCAACAACTGAAAACCAATAATAATAATAATAACAATAACATCACAGAATCTTCCAGTAAAAAAAAAAGTATATAACGGTAATAAAAATCTTGAGAAAGAAAAATAGCATAACCAAAAGAAAATTATAACGCTAATCTACCTGTTCCACCGGAAAAAAAAAATTAAAACTATACAATAAAAATCAAAGATAAGAAACAAAAGTGAAATGAAGCTAACTAGCTCAGGCCTAAATTAAAAAAAAAAAAAAAAAAAAAAAAAAAAAAAACTCTGACCGTGTACATAGAAGAGGCATGGTAGAGAGAGAGTAAGAATGCAAGTGCAAATAGCATAGCCTTCTGATGCTGAGAAGTATTGTTGTTCTGCTCCATTGCCATGGCCAGAGAAGAGGTTGGTTCGTTGAACCTCGGATCTGGAAACTGCAGAATCTGTTTTGACCACCGTCACCACCAGAAGAAGAAAAAGAGAAGAAGAAACGCGGTGTGTGGTAAACGGTGTAATGTAATGTAACTAACTAGAAAACTAATAATAAAGAGCACAGAAACAGAAGAAAGAAGAAGAAGGAGAAAGCAAACCCCTTCACCATAATGATCCCACCTATTTATAATATACCCAACGGACTATTAAATAGAGACATTAAAATAATACAAGTATAACACTATGAATACAGTGTATAGTGTATAGTATGTGAAAATAAAATAATAAATGAAATGAAGTGAATGAATGGGTTTGAAGGAAGGAAGGAAGGAAGGGAAGTAGAGAGAGTAAAGGAGGGTCACATGGACACCTGGACGCACTCACCGAATTAAATAATAATTGTTAGGATGAGATGATGGGGTTGCTGTCCTTATGAACACCACCCTCTCCCAATTACACGCACTTGTAATTTCTTTTCATCAATTATCATTACATTTCTATGTAGAGAAATATTATTTGTAAGCTAAAATCGGTCACTAATGCATGGTAAAAACTCAGGTGAAGTCGACTTTATATGAAGTTGACACCTGAGAGTCGTTAGATAAAAATTTAGTCAAATCAGTCAAATTATTTAACGGTTCTCAAGTATTAACTTCACGTGAAGTCGACTGTACCTGATTTTCCATCCTAATGTATTTGTATATAAATATACGTGTAATTTAATTTATTTTTAATGTATATTTATATTTTAACATATATTTTATACTCATGAGTAACTTTAATAGCTAATTTTAGTGTACACATAATATAACTCTTTTATGTAATATCGTAAATTTTATTTCCTGAAAATAAGAGTATATGTTCAAATTATTACTAATAAATATATTGAAAAATTAATTAATTTAGATTGATCAAACAGTTCATTCTTCTATTTAAATAAGTATCAGAATTTTAAATTCTATTTTCGTACATATAATAATTTATTGATCAACAAATTCTTAAATTGAACTCAAATTTACGATAAATTAATTTTTTATTTGTCGAAATATATTGAAAAATTAGTTAAATTTTTAAAGGATTTTTTTGTTTAAGGAAACTTCTTAAATCAGATTTTTTTTGCAATAATAAAAAAGATCATACTTGATTAGATAATTTCTTTATTATTACATATATATATATATGGACTACAAACTGTGATCATGTTGGATTCGTCTTAAAATTAGTAATGGTCACATGTTGTTATCTTTTACAAAAATTTACAAGGCCAACAATATATATAGTAATGAACAATTAATCAACACGTTAAATTCCTTTTATTCTATTAATTTATGTATGTAGGTGAAGTATTAATTCTTTCTATTATATAAAATCCTCACATACAGACAAAAAAAATGCATTCATGAATTATTATATATAAATTTTTGTGCATATTAGTTACATGTCAGTCACATAGCGAGATCCTAAATTCCTAATAATATTTATAAGAAACATAATATTAGAAATAAAAAATTGTATGAGAAAAAAAAATAAAAAAATTGTCGTGTCTAAAAGACTAAAACCAAAGGGCAAAGCGAAAGGGTACAAAAGTAGGGATTTTTACGTTTAACATAAAGTGGGGGAATCACGAAGACGAAAGAAAAAAAATACTATCAATAATGTTAAGTAATTAATTTTCTTAATTCTAAATATTTTTTGGAAGATTATATAAAGTGGGTGGGTTCACATCATGAGTCACAAGAGTCACAGGTGTTCAATTCTGATGCGTTTGTGTGTGTAAATGGCGACTTCTCATTGGTCAATGGCCACTTTATATATGTAATTGCTTCTTCTTTTTTTCTTATATGAATGTGACCACCGACACCTTCCTCTATAGTGGAAAAATAAATAGTATCCTGTCAACTTTGGCTTTTTATGTAATTGCTTTTTTTTTTTAATAATTTTTTTTAAAATAAAATACAATTTATAATTAAATTTTTTTTTGGTTAAATATGGTTTATTCTGGTTGTTACCGAAAAAATGATTTGTGTATTATTGAGTGTATTCAAGTTATATATTTAAGTTATCTATTCAAGTTGTCTGGAATTATACAATATAGAAGGGTATTTATAGAGACTAAGAGAATCGTAATAATAAAGACGTAATATTCTATAATAAATATTCAGATATACTAAATAATTCTAATTGATCATAATTGATGCTAATTATATTCTAACACCGGTATATCTGTATATTTGTGGAGACAATGATAATGGTTATCACGGTTAAGTTTTTTAATTTATAATTAAAAAATCTTTAAAAAAGTCATGTTTTTTATTTGTGTATTTTTGTGTACTCCTATAAACTGTTTGTAGATCTATATACTATTTAAATATAATGATAATAGATTAAAAACGTGGAATTTAAAAAATTTGAAGGGAGTATAGAGTTTGCCGTGCGACGAACTTGATCTAAACAAAAAAAATCGTATTTAAAAAGTTAAAATTAAAAAATGATGTTTAAAAAAATATAGATTTTTTTAATTTTATTTCTAAAAGAAATCCTTATTTGGACCCTCAAGTCTTCATCATTTCTTCTTTTTCTACTATAAATGCTATTTTTACATCCATTTTTGTACTAATTTTTTTAACACTCGAGTAAATGAATATATTTTATTTTATTTCCCCCTCAATTGCATGGTTTAACTTCTAAGTTGAGACATTAATTTAGTAGTGTACTGTGTGTCTTCATACCTACCTAATTCAATGAGAATAAAAAATTAAAGGACTGAAAAATAAGTAAGTGACTCAGCTATATATATAATGAAGTTTCTATATTAATGTAAGGGATTTGTTTTAGCGTGTGAGAACTCATGAACTGCTAACAGTTCACTACTACTACATAAAAACAGTAGCTCAATATAATGTGATGCATAATATTATTAGTAAAAATAAAATGCATTAATGGTGTCTTAGAAAAGGTTAAAATTTATCGTTTTATTCGTTTATACTGTATACAGTTGGAATTTAACATTATTCCATAAGAATAGCCGAATATATGTTTCTTAATACAGTTGTCAGTTTACAAAAATGTTAATAATGTTCACTTGTGATTATAATTTTGATAATGTGGCTAAACTGTATACAATATATATGGTCTAATATAATGAAAGCTAGATATATATACATTATCAAAATAATAATCATTATAAGGGGATACTATATTTAGCTACCATTTGTAATAATAAGATATATCTAATATGTACTTACTCAATTATTAGAGAACAAAAAATACTAAAATTTATTTACCATTCTGTAAAAGTTTGTAATAATCCTCCTGAATCATGTTTATAGAGAATCTTTCTAAAAACAAAAAAGTTTCTGGATTCTTACATTTTTTCTTGTATATTTAATTTTCTTTTTGAATTGGCATGGTTTTTGTTTTGATTTGTTGGGGTAAGAAAAATGTTTAATTCATTTTTATTGAAATTGACGTGTTGCGTAAGGCTGCTCAATATATATAGACCATACCATTTAAATTTTAAAATAACATCCACAATTTATACTCTCCTTTTTTTATTAGTTGTCATTAAATTGCTTAGTCTTTAAAAAGAAGCAAGTCCAATTTCGAGAGTTCTGAAAGAGAAAGTTATAGATCCAGATACTATTTTCAGTATTCTGTGTATTAAAAATAATACTAAATGGTCAATATCTTTCGCCATGCATCAACAATGTTATATTATTATGAGGCCTGTTATACATACAAGTCTTTTTGGCTTACAAGTCTTATAAGTTGGCACAAGTTTAATAAAACATACGCATTATACTCCCACATTTAAGAGTAAATAAACGCACATTATTCAACCACTTCCTGTTTCTAAAGTGCGCTACTCACCGTGCATTATGAACGACTTTTCTTCTTCTTACTCCATGAAAACGATTTTTTTGTCAAATTTGAAAATAATGGAACTTCAGAAATACACCCAAACGATTACAGAAATACACCCAAACGATTATAGAAATACACCCAAAGGATTACAGAAATATACCCAAAGGATTACAAAACTACACCCAAAATTCGTTGAAGTACACCTTATGCATAATTCAGAAACTCTTTCTCTTTCTCCTCCTCATCTTCTGCTACTTCTTCTTCTTCAAAAACGATTTCAGAGCTTGATGTCAAAAAACAATGGAAATCGAGAATAACGAAGAAAAAAAAACAGAGAGAAAATCACGTAAATGAAGAAGAAGAAGAGGAAGAGGAAGAATAACGTGCAGCAAGAAGAAGAAGAATGAAAAAGAGAAGGCAAGAAACGAAAGAAAAGAAAAAGAAGAAGAGGAAGAGGAAGAAGAATGTGCAGCAAGAGGAAGAAAAAGGAGAAAGAGAAGGCAAGAAACGAAAGAAAAGAAGAAGAAAAAGAGTAAGAGGAAGAAGAACGTGCAGCAAAAAGAAGAAGAAAGAGAAAGAGAAAGCAAGAAACGAAAGAAAAGAAGAATAAGAGAAAGAGGAAAAAGAACGATTCAAAGCGCGTTAATATGAATGACTTGTAAAGACTTGTATAAAAAAACATTTGTATGTGAAAAATTATTCTATTATTATCATTCAATAAAATAGAACAATTTAAGAACAAAAAAGTAAGTAAGTTTGTTAGATTCGATTCTACTTAGGTTTGATTTAAATACGAGTAATACTACACATTCAAATTTTTTATAAACTAAGTTAAACAATAAAACTTTGAACAATGCTAGTCATAACTGGTTTTTATTATGTTAGACTAACTTAGTTAAACTTAGTTAACAACAAAATTTAAATATATAATATTATTTTTTAAATATATAAAAAGTTCGAGACTCTAAAATAAAGAATTTTAACATAAGATAAAATTAAAAAACTTAAAGAAATGCAAAATTTACACACTTTTAGAAAAAATTCTTATGTGAAAAAATATAATGGATATATAAATATTCTATCAAATTAAATTTTTAAGATAAATAATTTTATAACAATATTAGAATATATTTTTATGCTTAAAAAATTGTGTTTATTGACAGATATTTTAAATGTGTATACAAATATTTTATATTAATCACTAAAATAGTATTCTTATTAGGAAATGTATAGATAAATAATTTTTAACTAGTTAATTTTAAATAATTGTAATTAATCATTATTAATTTTGTATTTAAAAAAAATAAAATTTAAATAATTAGTAATTAATAATAATTAATTAGTATGAAGTGCAATTTAAAAATATTTGTTGGTTTGTTGTTTGTTAAATTCCTATTGATTACCTAACAAAATTGTATTAAGAAATGTATTATAATAAAAAATAAATTTGTATCATTTTATTATTTATATAAAAAATGCAATATCGATTAATTTGTAAATGTTTTATTAATTATGTCAATCATTTTGTGTTAATATATGTCATAAAATTATTTATCCCAAAAATTTAAGTTTATTAATAAGTAAAAATATATAAATAATTATACATTTTATTCTCCGTTTTACATAAAAAAAATATCGTAAAAAATTATTTATTTTAAAACTTAAACTAATAAAAAAGTTACATGAATGCACGATATTTACCATACAAATTATATTATTTGACACAAATCGTGCATTTTACATATCGTGCAGATTAATCTAACAATGTATGAGTACCAATGTTGTCAATTTTCAACATGATAAGCTGACTATTTATTAGTAGATGTCATGTGTATGAGCTTCTAAGACCTAAGTTGGCACATTTATGGCTTCTATATTATATAGTTGGAGTGAAATGTAAAATTGATCTTCTAACAATAATAATAAGCATGACTAGTTGACAGTTGTCTAGTTGAATGAGAAAATTATAGGAATTAATAAAGGGGATGCTCCTATAAAGATGCGTAAAACGTACAGGCACGGTGAATAGTGGCCAAGAATTAATAAAGGGGATGCTTCTATAATGATGCGTCTTTTTGTAAATATATTTATGTGTCATATTATTATTGGACGTAGTAATGAACTGGTTAATTTTAAATTTTTTAACAAATTAGAATAAAACTGATTTTTTTTATAACAATAACAATAAACCCAATTTTTTTAGAGATTTAATTGTATTTTTTAATTTTTAGAAATTTAATGTCCGAAAAAATAAAAAGTATTGTCTTTTTATCAAAAAATTTAAAGATATTCGATTTAGATGGTATAATTCGATCGGATCTAATAATTATAATAATACAGACAATTGGATTTAGTATTGTTGCTATAATAAATCGATTTTATTCTAATTTATAATAAAAATAAAATTATTAACTAATTTAATAAGGATGTTCAATAATAACATGACATATGTGAACGTCTTAAAAAAAAAGACATTTTTAATGTCTTTATTAAAGTAGTCTCCATTAATAAATTGACCTAGCTGTTTCATAATTACACAATAAATTGCGGTTTAAGGAAAATTTAACATTAATGAATTTTGGTTATTAACACCTTATCTTATCTTAATTAGTACATGGTACGGTATAAATTAAAGCATGTTAAGAATAATTTCGTGCTTTTTAGTTTAATTTTTACACGTCTCGGTGTATCTCGTTGTTTTCGCAATCACTTTTTTGATTGAATAACAAGAAGAAAATTCAATTATTGGGGGACCTAGCTCTTCATATATAACTGATTTTTTTTTTTTTCCTATTAAATGAAGAATAATAAATAGAATGACCAAATCTGTATCCAACAAAATATTATGGCTATCTACACTTCTGTCCAGGACCCAATCTTAGTTATGAGAATATATATATAGTGTACGTCTATCAATTATTCTTTTATAAGTTAAATATATAAAAAATCTTTAATTCAAGTTTTAGATATAACAAAATGAAATATCTTTTATAATTTATATATAATAAAAATATTTTTGAAAACATATATAACGAATCTCTCTGTATGTCCCCATTATATATTGCATAAATTATATATTATATGCAGATATGATAAACATCATTTTAGAAGAAAATTATATATCTAACCTCTCAATTCTCGTTATATATTTTATAAATATAGATATAAATATATATATTCTGTTTGCAGCTGTGATATTGATGTATGCCTTAAATGTTTTTTCCTTTATAATTTTCTTTGAAATCTTTATTATTAACTTATTGGTAGTAGTTAGAAAAAAAAATACATATTAAAAAACTACACGGTCAAGGAAAGCAAAAAAAAAAACATTAAATATATGAAATTGGATCCCGTGTGATAAGAAAAAAATTTGTTGTTATCCTGAATTGCTGATATGCTCATATGATACATGATGGTCAAATATAGATTTAAAAATAAATAACAAATAAGTCTCTATTTTTTTATTTCAAAGACAAATAAATTATTGATTAATTAAAAATATACAAATATTTTTTATTTTTTAAAATATGAGATATCTAAATTTTTTTAGAAAAATAATTTATCTTTATATATTTTAAATTAAAAAATTTAAATATCTCATATTTTAAAAAATAAAAAATATTTTTATATTTTTAATTAATCAAAAAATTATATATTTTCGAATTAAAAAATTAAAAATTTATTTATCTTTGTATGTATTTAATTATGGAAAAGTCTAAAGAGTCAGTAATTTTGTTAAATTTTGACCAGCATGTAACCAGCAAAAAGAAGTGAGCTATTGAATGAAATCTCACACCAATCTCACACCATTAAAATCATTATTGATGACTATTTGATGGCTACAAATCACAAAAGTTACTGGCCTATCATTTCTCTTTAATTATAGAAAGCAACGAGAGGCATGAAAAGTAGCATCAGATGCATGGCTTCGATAATTGGCATCACAAGCACACGAGATTCTAAATTCATGCTTTGCTTGTAAGCCTTTTAAGGTGTTCCTCTTTCACAACTCATTCACCACTTTTCTGTCCCTCCATTATTCTTAAATTATCAGCCAAATTATATGGATTCTTCTGTTTTTTTTTTTCCCTTTTTTATTTTTTCCTGAGATTGGATATCCATTATTAAACATGACTAATCTTTTTTCAATTATACTACGTCTACACAAAAAAATTGTCAATAAATTAATTATTTGTATAAAATATAAAATATATAATAAAAATAAACTAAAAAAGACATGTAATAAATACATAATAATAACTGATGTAGTAATTAATTTTTTGTATGCACATAATATTTTTGCTATTTATTACTATATGCACATTTTAGCATGTAGTGAGACAATTGATCAGAAATTTTTTGAAAAAAAAAATTATTGTGTAAATGATACAATCACACATAAATTTAACAGCTATTCATTATATGTTTTCCCCCGCAACCACAATAGTGATAACGAATCCTGAGTTACATTCATCCATTTTTATTATTATTTTAAAAGTTTAATTTTAATACAGGTAAAACGTATTATATTATTGTGTAATTACATCTATTTTCATAAATAACAAAGTCAATATAAAAAGTAGTTAATGTGACATTATATAATTGAATACACATGTATAATTACTTTACGTACATTGTCAAGTACATTAAAATTAAGTTTTTTTTTTTAATTAGAAAAACGGACAAATAATAAAGGAAGCTAAGGTTATTAAGTAGTGCAATGTCACATAATATAAGGTAAAAATATTTGCTAAGAACTAAAAAAGTGGTTAAAGAAGTTAAAAGGAATATAAATGAGCCTACCAATCAATTGACAAAAAATAATGTTACATCCTTGTCAAAATAAATAAATAAATAAAGAAATAAAATGTTACATCTTTTAACAGTATCTATCAAGCAATAATTTTTGGCTTGGAATACTAGGTAAACAAAAGTGTGCTGCAGTAGGCGTTACGTTGTTATTAAATTGACAGAAGAAATTGGAAATTTGTGTGTGCTGCTTTTGTTTGTGCCATATCTTGATGGCACAATAATGTCCATAAGAGTGAATACAACATTAACAACAGTGACAAATGGGTCCTATCTTTGAAAGGCATTAGCAATAACACCACTTCCAATCACTAATTACAATTAAGGATTTGTTCAAGACAAAGAGGTTACTGGGTCAATTTGTTGCAAGCTGTTTCTTGGATATATCCTATGAATCTACTAGCATATATTATGTGTTATATATTCATGATTTGTATCATATGCCTATAGTGTTGTGTTTAACTCTTTTCTCTCGTGTAGAACGAAATCATTCCTCAAAATTCCATTTTATTTATGTACATTATTTCGATTTTGCTATGTATGTATTTTAGTGAGAAAAAATATGAATCATTGTTTTTTAATAAATATCAGAAGTAATTTTTAATTAGTTAATATTAATTATTTTTTATCATAAAATTATTTTTTTTAACTCTTATTTTTTAAATAATTAGAAATTAGAGTTTAAAATTTAAAATAAAAAAAATAATTTTAAAAAATTGACTAATAATATTAGTTTAAAAAAATTGTCTTCTTAATTGATTTTTTTTTCTTTTCTATATTTTTTGGATGTATATCCATAACATACAATATGTTAATTCCCTTGAGTAAAAGATCTAGAAAATAAAAAGCAAGAATGATTTTTTTTTCTTTGAAATTACTATGTATATTATTCCTTTTAGGAGAGGAAATCCTATTTGGATATGATCATTCATGTTATAAATATGAATTAGTTTTCTTTGATAGATTTTTTTCCCCATCAACAAAACTTGAATTAACACCTTCTTGCTTAAGTGGAAATGAGCATATACCACTCAAGTCAACTGTGATTTATAATTCTACAAATAAGAAATCAAACAAGTTCTAAACTAAATAAAATATCCATCAATATATTTGGGGAAATTAATATTATAAAAAAAATCATGGAACAGATGGCTTAATAAGATACATCTAGGTCGTTAAAATGGGCTAAATCCATCGGACCAACCTGTTTACCCGTTTAAATAGGCGGACTTTGCCTCTAAAATTAAGTCCGTTTAAATTTCGGGCTAAACGGGCTGAGCCCGATTAATCCGAAAAAAATGACGGGTTAAACGGGCTAGCCCATGGGCTAAACGGGTGGCCCGTTTATTTTTTTTACATTTTTTTAAAAAAAAGTAGCACTTTTAGCTAATATTTCGTCCGATCCGACCCGAATATCCGACCAATCAACTAAAAAAAATGTTATTTTTTAATGATTTTTGACCTAAAAGTAGTATTTTTTGTCAAAATATTTTTTAAAAAATAAAATAAAATGATAAACGGACTGGCCTGTTCAACCCATCGAGCTGACCATAAACGGTCTAAATTGAAAAATTCTGACCCACGAATAAAACGGGTTTAAACGGGCCAACCCGTTTAACCCACAAACTTAACGGACCGGATCTAAATGGATTGAGTTAGCTCGTTTGGCAGCCCTAAGATATGGGTTCATCACTTCTTTTCTTTTTTTTATAAGCCTTGGTAATTATTTCTTCTTGGTACTCAAAAAAGCTAGTGTCATTGCAAATTAATCTTCTTCACTCCATAAACAATTAGCATCATTGTAACTAACGAGTTCCATTGTAATTAACAATTACTCAATTAGTGCCTTTTGGAGTTTGGAAAAGAATACTAACACATTCCCTGCCTTGTTATATTAGGAAAAAAAAAAAGAAGCTAAAAATAACAACTCAAAGGTGCTGATTTCTAAGACTGAAAGCGTCCCTTTGAAGTTTGAAATGTATTATTATTATTATTAGGAGATAGAAGTTTATTGTTGGATAAGTAAGTATTCGGAGACAGAGGTTATCACTCAAATCGTTATCACCGTTAATTGAAGACAAATGATAATCCAATAGGGAAAAGCGACAATATCGTAATCAATCCATATATATTATAACCCTCCAATCTTAATCAACTCCAAACTCAATTCCTATATAATATAATAATCTTGGCAAAATAATTAGGTGAATTATTGGTACGAATCATATATTTTTAAATGTTTGTGCGGAGAACAATTCATTCTCTCGGTTTCAGTTTAACATTTATTCTGTGACTTATGATATATGGACGTACCTAAAATTTATGTATCAAAATTTACTTGTTTTTATAAGAAAAATTTAAAATATACTATGTAACACTTGGTTACTCCTATAATCCTTTTAGTAAAACCACATCATGATAAATTATTAGCTAAGATCGGATAAAAATTTACTGATAGTGACTTGGGTTCCTTAATCAATAATTTTATTTATTTATAACTTTAACTAATATGTATCCTAAGAGTAGATATTAAGAATATTATTAGTAAAAATTATTACATTTTTATTTTAATAAATGTTTAATAAATATGTAAAAAACTTTGAAAAAAAACATATTTTTTATATTTTTTTAATTAGTAACTTTAATAGATAGTTTTTTTTTTTAAATTAGAAGTGAGACTCAGACTCGTGATTTCTAAGTGAATATGAAAAGATTACGCCATAGTTGTAAAAACCGGACCGGACCGGCCGATTCGACCGGAAAACCGGTGAACCGGACCCTATACCGGTCCGGTCCAGTGTTTGAACCGCACAAGGAATTGAATCGGTCAAACTCGGTGTGAATCGGTACGAACCGGTCAAAACCGGTGAAGTGGTCTGACCGAACCGTTTGGAAGAAAATATTTCTAAAATGCTTGAGGTAGGGTTTGAACCCTTGTCCTCAAGGAAACCAAAATGCTCTACAACCACCAGACCATTATGTTTTCTATTAAAACATATGCAAATTATAATACATATAGATATCTTCTTTCAAATAGTTTACTTTTATTTAATTTATTTTAATTTTAATTATAAATTCACTCCTTCTTAAATTAATTATATTTTTATTTAACAATAATGATAAACTCACTTATTTTTTTATAATTATATAATATCTATTAATATTATTTTTTAATAAATACTTGTAGTATATAATAGTATAAAAGATATAAACTAATTAATAAATTATTAAAATTTAAAAATAATAGTTATTTTAATATAAAAACAAAATAAAAATATTTATGATAGAGTAAAAATAATAAAATATTTATTGTTCATGTTCCATATTGTTTTAAAATAACTTGATATTTTAAAATGTTAGTAAAAATATGTATTTTAAATTTTAATTTTAAACTTTTAACTATTTTTTATTTTTTATTTACATAGGACCGAGTCAACCGGTTCAACCAGTAATCCAGCGGTTGAACCAGTGACCCAGTGACCTGACCGGTTCGATCACCGGGTCGGTTCTGACAACTATGGATTACGCTATTTAAGTTATAATTCATTAGCAACTTTAATAGATAGTCTTAGAATATATATAAACTAAACATTTTATTTATTTTTTTTTGTCTTGATTTATTTTTGGGTTAAAATTTAGGTGTTTCAGATTTTTATTAGTCAACCAAGTTAACAATAATTTTTAGAATTTGTTTTAGCCCGAATTGACTTCTTCTATGTTCTAACCCATATACGTTGGCCCAATCTTTGGCTATTTCCTTTGACTAAAAGACTTCAGTCCAGTTCACAACACTTTTTGTTTCTGGAATAATTTGAAACAAACATTTAGACCAAAAACCCAATGGATGTATCAGATATGAAGTGGGAATTTTTTTAAATAAATTAAAATAAATCTTTATTTTTCAGGTCACCAAAAAATCTCTATTTTCTAAAATAATATACAAAAATCTATTTGAATCGATAAGCATTTCTACCAAAAAAAAAAAGGAATGTTTGTATTAAAGAATTAAAAAATTATTTTAATTTAGGGTAAAGTACTAAATTGGTCCCTAGGTTTGGGCATAATTCTGTTTTGGTCTTTAAGGTTTAAAGTGTTCTATTTGAGTCCAAAAAAGTTTCATTTAGCATCAATTTAGTCCCACAGTGAGGTCAAAATTAAATAATTAACAAAATGTCCTACATAACAACAGTACAAGAACAAAATCGATAATCTGGAGAACAAGTACAAGCTCCAGAGGCATAAAATCAACCATTGATACATCAATACATTTATTTATTATTTTTTTATAATATAAATAAAATATTTTATATAAAACTAAAGAAAATGATAAATAAATGTATTGATGCATCAATGGTTGATTTTGTGCCTCTGGAGCTTGTACTTGTTCTCCAGATTATCGATTTTGTTCTTGAACTGTTGTTATGTAGGACATTTTGTTAATTATTTAATTTTGACCTCACTGTGGGACTAAATTGATGCTAAATGAAACTTTTTTTTATTCAAATAGAACACTTTAAACCTTAAGGACCAAAATAGAATTACGCCCAAAACTAAGGGACCAATTTAGTACTTTACCCTTTAATTTATTTCAAAAAACTTACCTATACAAAGTAATAAAAGTTTCATGCTAGATTAGTAGTGCAAAGTTAATTTTAGTACTCTGTTAAATTTTCTTTCATTTGATTTCTACTTATTTTAGATAAAAGTATATATAGATCTGATTAAATCAGTATATATATATTATTTTGGGATTAAAATCCTATGTCATCTACTTATTTATGAATCAAATTATAAGATATGATTGGCCTTGACAAAAAAAAATTTTAAAAAAATAAGATAACTTTTTTTTTTCTTGTTCTTTTGAAGTTATTTAGAATTTAACGACAGACATCGTCATAGCAATAATTCTAAAAGAAGTATTTCAGTTTATCAAGAAATTGCTAGTTCAGGGGCAGAAATTGTAACGACTTGTGATAGGAATATACTGGAACTTAATAACGGTGATGGCTACGGTAATATTGAGGATAGTGTGGGAGACAAAGGACATGTAAACGATGATCAAATTAGTGACAGTGAGCATTTAAAATTGGACTGGTAGAAAACAGAATGACTTGGCAATTAGTAAAGGAGTTACGAGCAAAGTTATATAATGAAGAAGATGACATTATGGTTATTCTCCCACAACAGAATGAAAAAATTGTGCAGAAATGAAGATTGGCGAAATAGAAGGCAAAAACTAGACGGAGCAGACCCAAAACTCAAAAAAAGGTGTGCAATAATTCTTTAAAATGATTTTTAGTTCTTGGAATGTTTGGAGGTTGAGGGATGACGGAAAGTCGATGATGGTAAAGGACCTAAAGCAAAAATATAGATTAAACATGCTAGATTTGGTGGAGACTAAAAAGTAGTTAGTGACTAGCTTTGATGTTTCAAAAATTCGGGGAAATAACTGTGCAGGGTGGAGCATGTTAAGTCTGTTGGTGCAGCTAGTGGGTTGTTGCTGATATGGGATGATGAGTTTTTTAAAATTATAAATTCTTATAAGAGTGAGAGATGGTTGTGTGTTGAGGGGTTTCTGCTGAAGAATAATTACAATTGTGCTTTTATATTAGTTTATGGTGCACACGCTAGAGATGAAAAGCTTGTTATGTGGGAGGAGCTGAGTTATATAACTGGATTATGTCAGGTTCCTTGTTATTTCATGGGGGACTTTAACGAGATTGTACAGGTAGAAGAAAGACACGACACTGATAGATTAACCTTGTCAACGGAAGAATTCAAGATTGGATACATGATATGAGGTTAATGGACTTGCCGATTACTGCAAGTTTACATGGTTCAGAGGTCGATCCTGTAGCTGTATTGATAAGGCCCTGGTTAGTTTGGAATGACTTGAGGAGTTTTCAGAAACTCGATTACAATGGGGTCCAAGGGGTTTGTCTGACCACTGTCCTATTATGGTGGAAGATAAGCGGATTAGAGATGGTCTGAGGCCGTTCAGAAGTCTTGACTCGTGGTTTACACATGAAGGTTTCTGGAGGATGGTTAAGGAGGAATGGAGAGGACTAGGAGAGGTACAATTCACAGATAGGCTTTAACAGTTTTTCTGGGAAGATGGCATAAAGACAATTTTGATGACATGGACAAGAAAATTATGAAGTTTGAAGAAGATATTAAGAAGATTGATGACATGATGGGTGATGGAGTTTATGATGGGACGGTGGAGGTAAGAAGGAGGGCACTTGTGACTTGCTGTGAGAAATGGTATGTGAAAAAAGAATTACATTGGAAGCAGATGTCGTGATCTAGACATGCGAGGGACATAGACAAAAACACGAGGTACTTTCACAACTTAGCTTCGGCGAGAAGGAGAAACAATAGAATAGATGTACTAGTCATTAATGGAAGATTGATAAGGAATCAAGGTAGGATTAAGATTGCGATTAGAAACTTTTATAAGCACTTATATCATCAGGAGGAGTCTCTATTGGTGGGTTTCAGAGATGGTCTGGTGAAAATGATCAGTGAAGAGGATGCTTTTGCTTTGGAGGTGCAACCAACTACTGAGGAGGTTAGACAAGCAGTGTGGGATTGTGAGTCTTCCAAGGCTCTCAGAAGTGATGGTTACAACATGACTTCATAAAGAAGTGTTGGGATGAAATTGACTCTGAGTTCACGGCAGCTGTGTTGGACTTCTTCCAGTCTTCTAGGCTACCGACGGATGCTAATCTCACATGGGTGGCGCTGGCACCGAAATTTACTGGGGCAAAGAAAATCAAGGATCTTAGGTTGATTAGCATGGTAGGGTGTGTGTATAAAGTTATTTCGAAGATGCTGGTTAGGAGAATGCGAGCAATAATGCCAGGGCTAGTAGGTGAGACACATAGTACTTTTGTTAAGGGACGGAAGATTCATGATGAGGCTCTTATTGCTTGTGAAACAGTTCAATGGATCAAGCTGAGGAAGAAGAAAGCGGTGATAATAAAGCTAGACTTCCAGAAATCATATGATAGAGTCAAGTGGAGCTTTGTGGATCTTGTGCTACAAAAGATGGGGATTGGATGGAGATGGAGGGGGTGGCTTATGGAGTGTGTCAGTACGTGTTCTATGTCAGATTTGATAAACGGCTCGCCATCTAAGCCGTTTAAGATGAAAATGGGTCTACGACAAGGTGATCTACCGTCTCCATTTTTGTTTGTACTTGTCGTAGATGTCCTACACAGGATGTTTAGGGAGACGGTTAGAAACGGGCGTATATCTCCGTTACTAGTTGGAAGGGATCATATTGAACTGTCGCATCTTCAGTTTGCAGATGATACTATTTTGTTTTGCCCTCCAAAAGAAGAGACCATTAAAAATTACAGAAGAATCCTTCGTTGTTTTAAATTGATGTCGGAGTTAAATATTAACTTTGACAAATCTAGCTTGATTCCAATTAACTGTGATGATTAGTGGGTACAGTGTATGTGCAGCATGTTGGGTTGCAAGGAAGCCTCTCTCGAAATTAAATACTTGGGAATCTCGTTAGGAGCTAATCCGAGATCGGTGAAGACTTGAAAACTAATTATAGACAAAGTAGAGGAAAATCTTAACATATGGAAAGCCAAAGTTCTCAATAAAGCTGGTAAGTTGGTGCTCATAAAATATGTATTAAATAGCTTCTGAGTATATTATTTGAGTCTATATAAGGTGCCAAAGGCTGTTGCAGAGAAACTTATTTCTCTATAGAGAAGATTTCTATGGAGCAAGTAGGATGGTAAGAATGGTATGGCTTTGGTCAGGTGGGAGGTGGTGCAGGCGCCCAAAAAATTTGGTGGATTGGGTGTCGGAGATTCCATGTTACGTAACACAGCCCTCTTGTTTAAGTGATGGTGGCGCTTTTCGAAAGAGGAACGTCTGCTGTGAAAGAAGGTGGTTTGTTCTTGTAAAAACCTGAACCTGAATGCGTTGCTGTCCTCCCTGGTTCTACCTGTCCGGGGGCATCTGGAAAGATATATGCCAGATACAGTTCAAGGACCAGCAAATAAGGCAGAAGATGGTTACTGGGTTGTCTATAGAGATTGGTGATGGGAGACAGACTCGTTTTTGGCAGGATGTTTGGTTGCGTGGTGGTTCTCTGAAAGATCAGTTTCCGAGGCTCTTCTCAGTTTCAAACCAAAGAGGATCCGTTATAGGGGATTGTGGGTTTTGAGATAGGGTAGAGTGGATATGGAACTTCCAATGGAGGCAAGAGCTGTTCCAATGGGAGTTGGATTTAGTGAACTAGATGCATGATGCATTAAGACTGATCAACCTTGCTTATGGCAGAAAGGATAGAGTTGTGTGAAAATTTGATAAATAAGGAATCTTTTCTACTAACTCTTTTTGTGCAGGTTTTGCAGGCAAAAATAATTCCGGAGGATATAACAAGTTACAGCTTTATTAGGACAATTTGAAAAGGTCTAATTCCTCCAAGAGTTGAATTGTTTGTCTGGTTTGTATTGTCTGACAAGGTTAATACGAAGGAGAGACTGCGTAGGTTTGGCGTTATCAACCAGGAAGATGTTGTATACGTGTTATGTAACAAAGATGTTGAACATGGTCACCGTTTGTTTATGGGTTGTGACTTTACTTGACAGGTTTAGTGTGCTTGGTTATCATTTGTTAGAAGGCAATGGTCATGTCCAGGGACGTTAAAGGAGCATTTCCTAAGTTGGACAGAGATATCCACTAGTAAGGAGATGCGTAAGAGATGGATGGTGTGTTTTTATGCTATTATTTGAAACATTTGGTTAGAAAGGAATAGAAGGATTTTTCAGCATAAAAGAAAAGGGGTCAACGAGATTATACATATGTCATTTACAAACTATAAGGAGTGGCTAGGTGTGGATCTTTTTTGTTGTTGATGTCGATGCTGGAGATGACAAAGGATAAAAATTAGTGTTCTTTGTATTGGTACTTTTTTGTTTTTTGTTTTTTCTTTTATTTATGTTGATTTTTATAGTCTTCTTACACTCCACTTGTTATGTTAAGCTCCTTTCTTTAAAAAAAAAACTTTAAATGTATTATTAAACACTATTTTCTTAAATACTAAAATAAGACAACCAAATATATATGTATATGTATATGAATAATAATAGTTTTTTTTTTTTTTTCCTATCTTAACAATTTTTGATATCCAGATCGAATTATCCAACGTTCTAACAAGATATAGAGTTTTGACAATCTAACATTCTAAAAGTGCAACACAAATAGAAAAATAAACAAATAAAAAAAAAATACTTAGACGCTATAACATAATAAATTTGCACAAGTACACATCCGAACATAATTTTACCAAGTGATCTGAGCATCATGATTTGAGATCTGAGGAGCTCACATAATCATTAAATTTATCATCAAATAATCCAAAACTCTTAAAGTTGTATAGATTTCTATTAATTAGAAGCGTAGATTTATTTTAGTTATCCATATTGATTGTAAAGGTTTATTTCAGTGTAGTTACAGATATGTACTGGCCTTCATTTTAATTAATGAAACCCAAAAAAAAAAAGCTTTAAAAAATATACCAAATTTTAGGGGTGTACATGGCCAGACCCGATCCGAAGACCCGACCCGACCCGATCTGGTCCCGAACATTTTAGGGGCTAATTTAATATGATTTTATCGGGTTTAGGATCGAGAAAGAGTCTAAAAAATAGACTCGGTCATTATTTCGGATCGGGTCTGTGCCATAGCTTGGGTCACCTGAACTTGGTTTGGTGGCCCGATCATCATACACAATTAATTGATTATGGTTATTCTTTAATTTTAGAGAAGGGTTGATTCTTGTTATATTTTTTTAAGTGAATTTTACTATGTGAATTGTGAAATAATGGTTGGAGATTAGGTAATTTTTACATGCTAAAGATCCGGTTTTCATCCGATTTTTACCCGGCCCAAAGATGCGTAAGTTTCATCGAGTCTAAAACCAGGTTAGAGTCTAAAAATTAAATCCGTTCTGTATTTCGAATCGGATCTGGATTAAGCTAAACCCGGTGTTACCCGACCCATATACACCTCTACCAAATTTATCAACATAAAATGAAAGTTACTCATTTTCCTTATCGAGGAAACTACTTTTTAACCTTAAAATAATTATACATCGACAATTCTAACTAAAAAAATTTTATAATTTCATAACTACTTTTTATGGAGGAGGTTATGTAATTTCTAGATGTATAATTTTTCTGGGTATAAAATTCTTTTATTATTTTTAACATTTAATTTTATTTTTGGCAATTAATATTTAGCAATTTTTTTCCATTTACCCTTGTTCAAATTATTAATGAATGATGCTTATTGTGTCAACTGTCGTTTGAATGAACAATCAACAATAATAATAAATAAAAGGCATGATCATAACTATGATGTCTCTATCTTGTTGCATCTGCCAACGAACAACAGCTTCTCCTACTCACGTTCTACTGAACAAAATCCACTGAAGAAAGAAAGTAAGTAGTGGTAGCAGTTAAGAAGTTGAACTACTCTTAACTAACACAACATGACAAATTTAATTCCACTTAGCAACACAACACAACACAACACACCACAATATTTAACATTGGATCTTTCATTCTCTCAACTCCTCTCCTCCCACACTTGCATGTTCCTCAGATCTCACATTCAATGGCGGGTTTCTTCTCTCTTCTCAGGCGCCTCTACCTCTCCATTTACAACTGGACCGTCTTCTTTGGATGGTACTCACTATTCAATATTCAAAAAATTGTTTTTTTTTTTTCGAGCTATTTCAGATCTTTCGTTTCTTATTAGCCATGTATGCATTCGGTTCTGATTTGGAACGGTGCTTTCAATTTGGGAACACAGGTCTCAGGTTCTGTATCATGTTCTGATAACGTTGAAGGAGTCGGGTCATGAAAACGTTTACAACGCAGCCGAAAAACCTTTGCTTTTTGCTCAAACCGCCGCTGTGTTAGAGGTATGTATCTACGTCACCCCCCAAAAAGATAAAAGGGGAAAAAACAGGTTTTGACTAGATTGGGAGATACCCTTTTGTTTATTTTCTGGGAAAATATATCAATTTGTGGGAATTTCTGAAGTTATGTATTTTTTGTGGGGTGTTTTCTGGTGGGGCTTTGGATTGCATCGTGTACCAGATTCTGCATGGTTTGGTAGGTGAGTAATCTTCTTCCCATTTTCGTCATTACATTGGGGTTAATAAATATGGGGATCTCAGTGTTAGAGAATGCTTGTTTATTGACCTTAATATCCTTTTTAATTCAATGATGAAGGGCTTGTCCGGTCTCCAGTTTCAGCAACCTTGCCACAGATAGGTTCTAGGTTGTACCTGACTTGGGGCATCTTATGGAGTTTCCCTGAGGTTAAGACAAATTTCAACTCTTAAAATTTCATTTAATTTATCTTTTAATTCAATTTTCAGCTGTGTTATTTATTGAAAAGTTACTTATATATGTTTTATGACAGACCCGGAATCATGTGCTTGTTACCTCCCTACTAATCAGCTGGTCCATCACTGAGGTAAGTCTTTCACAATTTCTAGGTGGTTATTGATTTATTTATACTTAGTTATATATATATATTTCATTTCCTCTATTTGCTATCTCTAACTTCAAATATCATATTTGAAGCAATTGAAAGTGCTAAGAGCAAAGTAAGTTGATTACTTGGCTTCTTAACACTGATGAGTAGATTCTAATTGCTGGATGCCATAGCATAGAACTAGATAACTCATTATTCATGGGATATTAGGCTCAGTAAGATTTCTCTGCTAAAGTCAGTGAAAGTATGGGCGTAGGCTGTAGGGCGTAGTCGACAAAATTTGATTTGTGCCACTTACAAAACAGCCACCATTTGTAATTACAGTCCAAACATGTTATATTTGGATGTAACTCCTTATAAATTTTGATAACTTCGTGTTATATTTGACAATGTGAAGTTGTAGATCAAGTTTTCCAGTATATAGATGGATTGTTGATCTGATTATCCTGGTACACTCCACTGTGTATTTATAGTCAGATTGGGGCTTGGCATTGTGCCTGTTTATTCTGTTAAACATAGAGGCAGACCTGAGACGTCACAATTTCCTGTTGTGTGACATATATAGTAGTGTAATGTAATTATTTAGATATGTTTTTTTCATTTGAAATGTTAATTTATTATTTAATGGTTATAACTTATAAGCACCTGTTACATGTAACTCAAACCAGTAGGCCTTTAGGTTTGGCTCCCCATCTATTGCTTCGGGTAAATGTACCATTTTTTCTGTGTTAAAAAGGTAAAATATGTATCAGCCAATACCATTTTTGATTGTTGCAACTGCAGATAATTCGCTATTCTTTCTTTGGCTTCAAGGAGGCTTTCGGTTTTGCCCCATCATGGCTTTTGTGGCTAAGGTATGATTGAAGGTCCGGTAGCTGCGTATAGTAGAGTAATGGATAGATCGTATTTTCCTGATATATTGGCTGAAATTCTCTACTTGCAGATATAGCACTTTCTTACTGCTGTATCCAACAGGCATTAGCAGTGAAGTTGGTCTGATATACATTGCACTGCCATTCATCAAGGTAAAGAAACAGATACCGTACATAAATTTTTTAGGATCCAATAGGATATCTATATTGCTGGTTGTGTTTTTGCATGTTTTTTTTATCATCACAAGCATATATGGTTTGTGCTTTTGCTCTTTTATTTATTACTAATCAAGCAGAGGACGAAGAGGAAAGAGCACTTCTTTATGAAACTATTCATGTTGATTGACCTTCAAAACACTTAAGCATCTTCGATTTCTTGGGATTCCCAAACTGATGAAAGTGGATGAGACAATTGATACTCTCTCTATTCCCTTTCGTTTGTATCGGTCATAGTTTGGTATATGCTTAAATCAATGTTTCTTCTGTACCAAGATACATCGATAAAAAGATTGCCAAAAAAGTGATAGTGGCAAATAAATGGAAACACAGGAAAATGTTTATATATCTTGATAGAATGTAGGAACAATTTGACATGGTGTTTTTTTCTTCACTCAAGTTATCTACATACCATAATGTCTATTTTTCAGGCATCTGAGAAGTATTGCATAAGAATGCCAAACAAATGGAACTTCTCGTTCGACTACTTCTATGCTGCTATTGTTGTACTTGGAATCTATGTCCCAGGCAAGCATTCTACAACTTTTCTCTCTGCCACAGTTCTTAGATAGTTTAGAATTTTTGGCTGACTTTATAAGTGTTTGAATGGCATAACTCAATGCAGGAAGCCCTCACATGTATACATACATGCTTGCACAGAGGAAGAAAGCGCTCTCAAAATCAAAGAGGGAATGATTAGCATCTGTTGTAGTTTATCATTGGATTTTGGCCAAACATAGGATATAGGCATGTCTTGTCTTGGTTTGGATTCACATATGTATCCAACTAACTGTTGCCTTTCTTGCAAGTGTATGCTTAAGAGTGAAGAAATTAAAGTATTTTGTTCTTAGTTTATTTGTTGCAAGTTCCTTTAGCTAATAATGCCTTTCAATGTACATGAACCTAATAATATGCGAAATTCTAAATAACGAATGTGTGGTGAGGAAACAATTTGTGAGGCTTTTTTGGGTGTCAAACTGCAACTACTCACCCTTCCTCGACTTCAATTATATAAAACAAAAAGCTTCGGTTAGTAAATTGGCATATAGTAGCTCTTATTTGGTACATATAATAATTGATAAAGAAAGAAAAATAGAAAATGCCATTTGTACTCGCACTATAAGGGGAGTCTATAATATCTCTACACATCTCAGTTGTTTTTGCATTTATGCTTTCTCTGTTTCTTTTGGGAATGTTATAGGCATCATATTTGTTGTATAGTTTACATATATAGCTTTTATTTTTAGTATTAAAGTGACTGATAAGGAGAGAAAATAAAAGATTTATCTTTTATACTATTTAAAAAAAAAAAAGTGTAGTACACTCAATAGTATACCAAAAATTGGTACAAGTATATTTTTTTTTCTTCTCTCTTTCTTTCTTTTGACTTTACTGTCCTACACAAAAGGGGGATCATATAGCATCAGTCTACATAATTAATGCGTGTAATTCCAACTTAAGAGGATTCCCTGTGACTTTATAAGTCCATTGTCAAGTGAAGTTGAGGAGGAACTAATTTTCTGCATGCTAAATTTCTAATGCATATTCTTTCCATGGCACTGGCAAGTTCAACTGAGCCAGTCTTACATATATGTTTATATGGTACATGAACACGGTAAATTTACAATGTAAGTCCATTTGTGCTATTACATCGAGGCCAAGTGTGTTAATATTATGTTGAAACGCATAGGAATATCGTTTTGAGGTGCAATATGCCATAATACTGTTTCAAGATGCTACTGATCCTACAAAGCAAGGTTCTATCAATGCTTAGAAGAGATCCCAATTTCCATTGGGTGATCATAAAACTCAGGTGTAGACCAAGATAAAGATTTCTACAGATATTTATTTGGAATAAATTCATAATGGCCTTATATCTATATTTTTCTATAAATAACTACTTGAAGAAAAATAATTTGTTGAACGTAAAATTACTTATTTAATACTCTATTTTAACTAATTCGATGATACAACATTTTTGTTGAAAATAAAGGAAAAACTTTGTTTTCTCATGTTCAAGAGGCTAATGCCTTAAGAGTTCGTAACAAGAAAAAACAAACTGCATGACAATAATTCTCTTGGCTCCATAGACCTGGAGAGTGAGAAAGCACATAAACCAAGCCTTGATCAATTTCAGCCTCGAGGAAAATACTAAAAGATTAATATCAACTAGTCAGCACTGTGAAGTTGATGAAAAGTATACTGAAAACTCAGTTTTCATTCTTCTGCAGCACTGGCTGCACTCAGATCCACAGACAGGTCCAACTCCTGAGTTTATATAAAGCAGTGAAAAAGAAGGAATTAGTAGAATTAGTTGAAATAGTAGAGTATCAGAAACTCCTTCCAATGGCTGAAATCAAATACAAAGAAAATTTATCATGTCCTATATAACCTTGAAATAACAGTCTAATAACTAATGCTTACCTTTCCAGTAATCTTTCTGTACATGTCAATCACGTTTGTTACGGTGGTTTCAAAATGTGTTGTCGCATCATAGCTCTGCAGAATTTATATGTCAGAATATGATTAATGATTACAAGAAATACGGCTAAACATATGCAAGACAGGGTTCAGTTTTCCAGAGAAGTAAATACATAAGAATATTTAAGAGAAAATTATAGAGGCAAATAGCGGTATCATTGTTTAAAAAATCTTGCAAGCTACAAGATGAAGATGGAATATCAAACCATGATAGCTCTCATGCATAAAGTTTCAGGAAGTAAAGGGATCCGCTTACACTTGTGTTAAAAACCATAAAAGGATAAGAAACATGATCCCTTTAAGTAATACTTACTGTGGATATGAAGCAGCTATCAACATCGTGCTGGTTAATGGGTTCATATCTGTCGTAGGCATCAAAAAATATTTCATCCACAGGTCCAAGGAGATCTATGCCAGGCTTCAATTCCTCCTTAGGATTATCAGTCTCTGCTTCTGTTGTCACAAACGAAATGTATTTTCCTTTTGGAGCTACATTATGAGAGTAGGAGCAGCAGAAAAGATACCTGAAGCATGGTAAAGTCAAGTTACTATAAGGAAAAGAAAAAGTATAAAGACAATTCACTAATCTAAAAAAAGTTGGCATACATACATATCTGATTTACGCCCAAGTTGTTTCTGAGGCAGAATAACCTGAACTGATGGAGAGTCGTGGGTGTTTGGGATTGGATGGCTCATAATACAAATAGCACGGGCCACTCTCCCCACTTTCTTCACCTATTGATAGATACAATTTTCTTTTCATTCAAAGGAATAAGACTTGGATCAGTATTCCTATATTATGATCATTATAAGTAACATACCTTGTCTGGTAGGTATGAAGGGTCACAGACAACTTTTTTGCATTTTGCTGTTTCGCCTTCGGAGGTTACACCAAAGGCCTTTCCATTCTCATCAAACTCAACCTGTCATCAGTAGAATCTAGAAACTAGTATCATTCATTTCCCCGTTAACTCGATAAGTATTTTAGCGTTTAAGCTTTTGTATGGACACATGCATCCTAAACTGAATTTGATCGACAAGTTATAATATGTTTAGCTGCTATATGTAGTTCCGTATTACATGTTAATAAACAGAAATACTATTTTTATTATTTTTGTGTATATATTTTCCTGTACATCTTTTTTTTTTTTGTGGTATAAAAAATAAATATTTTATCTTCTTTTTTATTAATCACTTTTAAGTTTTAATACTAAAAATGAAAAGTGTACAAGAGACATGTATACAAAAATAGTACACATAATGTTCAATAAATGTAGGACACAGTAGTGGCATAAAGTCGTTATGTTCAATTATTAGATTGGTTGAACTTTGTAAATATAAACATCCCCACTTGTATATTTTGAAGCATATATTAATATACCTTGCATTCTGGCTTGTTTAGCATGTAGGTGCCACCATAAACAGCACTCAAACGAGCGAATCCCTGCCGAATTTGTATCATTACAGTCAAAGTAAATAAAATATTCTCAAAGGGTAGTTTTTAATATTCTAGTTATGTCATAAAAACCTGAGGAAGCTCTCCCAGTCCATAGAGTGGGTAAATATATGGAGATCCACCCCGGAAGCGTGCTAGAGACTCTGCATATAGCTTTATTAAAAACAAAGTTAAACTAGATTAGGCCTTCGAAATTGGACAATTCACAACTCCTCAATGAAAAGGTTATGATTGGTTGTGCTTCAGAACGAGCTAGGCACGGCATGATTGAGAGAAAAAAATTCTCGGACTAACAAAAATGTCAAATATGGAATGGTACAATGATATTTGATATCTGGATTTGAAGTTTGAAATAACTTAAAGTTTTCAAAATAGCTTTATGGTTTACAACTTCATCCCTTACAAGATTGCATGCTTTAGCCTCTTCAACTAGAAAATCAGAAGGTGCTATTAAGAGCTAGTAAGCAAGACACTAATCCCTTCTTGCTAAAACAGTGAAGTTTTAGAAAATCCCCCTTTTTCTTTTTTCTTTTAATTAATTTTCCCTAAAGTAGAAGGCTTTATAAACAAATTTACTTCTATTCTGTTAAATGCACCAGCCATATTCCCAGTGAAGAAAAGTAATAATTATACTGGATGTACTGGTTCTGTAGAGTTTCTGTGGTGAGCGATAAATCCCCACATTCCCAATTCATGTTCTCTTAATCTAATGGGAGTTCCCAAGAACCAAAAGAGGAAAAAGTTGTTTCTCAATAAGCAGAATACATGAAATTATACTATTCCGGTGTTGTAACACCCTGGTGCTATCTTGCTTCTTCTGCTATACAAACTGACATGGAAATTTAATCCTAAAGAAATAGTTAAGTTCGACACAGAAATGCAGGAAACAAGAAGTATTGCACCAGAAATATCTATAAGGGAAAATTAGATACCTTAATCCTCTTCACAAAATCCATTGCAGGCTGATTTAAGTAAGAATCATCCAAATGTAGAGCCAACGCATGGCCAATGAAATCAATTGTGTTGTCATCCAAACCATATTTCCTAATTAAATTAAAAAATAAAGTTATTATACAAACCAGAAAGTTATGAATAGTCATATAGGATGATAATAACCATTCTAGAAGAACGTCCTTCCTCTAATACGGTGTTAATAACTATCTCACTTTCAGTAGCTTTAAAGTCATGTCATATATGATTTTTTCATTTTTACTGAAAAGGATTATTTAACTCCACTGATATGTTTTAAATCCAACAGAACATGCTGAGTTTGACAGTTCCTCCTGAACAAAATTGAGTGTCCATATTAGAGAAATAACTGATCATTTGTTGTTCAAATTCTTCACACACAAGCACAGGAAAAAGAAACTCAGAGGAATGTTATTGATACAGTACGTAATGAGTTCTTTAGCTGTCACTTTGTTAAGGTCCATTCCTTCGTGAGATTTTGGATCACTTTCGTCATAGTCTTGTACGTAAATGAAAAATTTCCGAGCTCGCCGCTTCTCAAACAGCCCCATGAGGGGGGATTTCAAAGCTTCCACATCGTTTGCTGGTACTTTATGAATCTGAAAGAAGGATTGAAATTCATCAGCTTGATGAATTCGACCTTGAGAATGGCGTTTTGTATTGAATATGAATGATTCTAGGCCCAGAGACGTATATTTAGCTTCAAACCTTTCCTTTGTTGTAAACAAAGCTGCCATCTACTGCCTTGAAACTCAGATATTTGGTCACATTAGTGTGGATGAGAACACGAACCAAACCGCCATTTGCCATCATGAACTGTTTAAGCATAAAGAAAACAATATAGTGGGAAAAGGTTAATTAAAAGTGTGATAGGTCTTACGTACTCAGATATTTACATGACTTTTTAAGTAGTAAATTTGAAAGTTAGTTACTTTTCCTAATGTGAGAATATATTATTAGTTGGTCTTTTTGTATAAAATTCCTTTACACAGACGGTATATAATTAAATTCTTTTATTATCGTTGATGGTTAACGATAATGAGTCGCATGGTCTTGGAAAAAGAAGAAAAAGAAAAAAAAAGTACACATATCAATTATTTCTACAGCCAATTTCTTTTCATTATTACCACTCCCTCAGACAGAGGCAATAAGGTCTTTCAAGGAAGTATTCCATGTGAAATTTGTACTTAAACATTAATATAGGTGATACTCTGCTAGAGGGAGACTATGGCTCAAGGGAGAGCTCGGATTCTATAATAATTTCTGGAGAACAAACTTAATATTTCTCGAAAGGGCGATTACCATTATTGGAGAATTTTATTTAAGAAATAAAATAAAATATATCGCAAATTCTATATTCAAAATAAGATGGATTAAGAAAATTCTGAAAGGATGTGTGTACCTTAGGAATCATATCAACATTGTATTCTTTGCTTGATCCCAGAGTCTCTGGAGGATTGTCATCCCCCCTAAATCGCTTCCACAACTACAAGAAATTAGTGACAGTTAATGTGATATTAAATTATAATTCCGATCATATAATACGCTTTGAAGATCCTAAACAAAATGAGAGTGGCAAACATTATTTACCTGTTTAAGATTAAGCGACGTGGATTCTCCTCCATAATAATCATTCCGATCCATATGCAACACCTGTCCGATATCCAAATCCAAGCGCGTAAGTGAACGCAGTTTTTTTTCAGATTTATCCACACTCTAAATCGATAATATACCTTGACTAATGAATTTCAGATTCGTCTCGTACAAGTCGATCACAAAACAAAACAGCAAAATCTAGATCAATCGTATTTTATTTATTTATTTTTTTTGTCAATAAGAATTCCTTGTTGCACCTCTTTTAAATTTAGATCCATAATTACGAATGTGATTTCACGAAAAATTAAAGGAAAAAAATAGAGGAGAATGTGCGGGAGAGAGAGAGTACCTTGAGGCCATTGACGGAGAGAAGGCCGCTGAGGATGCATTCTTTGAGTCCGGTTCCGAGGACTATAACATCGTATTCTTCATCCATGGCGCGAGAAAAAGAGAAAGAGAAAAGAGAAAATGAGAGTGCAGATTGAGAGAGTGAGAGAGAAAAGAGAGAGAATGGAGAGAGAGGAGTGAGTGAAGAGCAATTTGAACAAATTCCCGGGAGGATCGGATTTACCGCTATAAATACCAACCGCGTTTCCAACGGCCCAAGCACTACCAAACAAAAAAAATTTGTTAAATTACCAAAATGGTACTCATACGGATACGGTCATACCATTTATGTACGAACATATCTTGTATTTATTTGATGGGAATTTTTGTAACAAATTTGAATAATTATTGAGTCATTCACAAAAAAAAAAAAATTAAAATTCACTTGCCGTAAATTTATTTATATATTTAATAAGAGAGGTAATACATCTTTTTCTAAATAATAATTTATTTATATATCCAATATTATGACGCCACTGTAAACGATATATATTATGATAAATTTTCAGCAACTATAAAAAAAATGTGCAATCCTTTATATTCTTCACAAACATCTTACTTCTTTCTCTCTTTCATTTTTATTCCAAAAAATAAGCTAAAATGTCTAGTGGTAGTGGATATATATGTGGTTATGAGTGGGTATCCCAATTGCCATATGAAAAATAATGACAACAGAATCATATTTGAGTGTGATAATCTCATTCTGTTGCGCACCCGGCGAATTAATTCTTTGTCCGAGCTGAACAGTCTGATATTGAGTAGCGTTGGTGATAGTGGGAGAAAAGAGATCGGAATGGTAGGGTATAGGTTGCTAGCATCGATGAAAAATTGAGTTTTCCAGTTTCATCTGTTTTACTTCCATGACAACGAGCATGTACGGCTCATATTTGACATCCATAGGAAAACCATGGCGGAATAAGTTATGGAGCTTTCTGCGGAAGTCGGTGATGTTGGTGACGGTAGATTTGACCACTCGAATTTTGTGCAGGACGACCCACCTATTGCACCACCACCGATACACATTGCGAATGGAAGACATGGACGTGGATGGTGAGGAATCCGAGGAGAAGTATGTTGCGGATAGCAACAATAGTGGTTCTTCTGAAGATGATGACGAGAAGGGGTTTGTACCGAGACGCCGGTGGAGGCATAAGTTCGGTATCTTCTTCTTGTCCCGCAACCAATTCTGGCCTTATCAACTGTACTGAATCACTATCAGAAGTTGGATCTGGACGCGATGCACGATAAAACTCCGTTTTTTAACATAGATAAAGACTATTACAACTTAGATGGTGGTATAGAGTTTAAGGTTAGTTACAGATTTAAGAGTAGAGATACAATAATCTTATAAATTTAATAAGTCGAACTTGAGTTTGGATAAGTTCAGTTTAGTAGCTCAATTTATAATTAATAATTATATATTAATACACATAAAAAATATAATTTTCATTAAATTGTGAACTAAACTCAATTTTCGTGAGTTAAACTTGAGCTAAAACGTTGGATTTTAATTTTTTAAAACATATATAGCTCGTGTTCCCTTTTTTTTTTTTGCTCGTTTGTGATTTCTTAGTTTGGCTATTTATATGGGGGTTATTGATTTATTTAATTTTGTGAATCTGAGTGTTATATTAATAGCTTTATATATTATATATATAGTAGAGATAGAGATATTATTCATATTCATATCCACTTTAAGAAGGCAAAATATGTATTAATAAGAAGGAAAACTTTTGTTCATCTCTATCTCTTCATAATATGAGAAATATTAATATATGAATTCTCCGTGACTGATGATGAATATTAATCAAGATTGTATTCGTTAGCCATAATCCATTATTGTAACAAACCTACATTCCAAATTAAATCCTGCAAAAAGATATCAGACCTTTATTTATTCTACCTTGAGAGCCGATGGTACCACATTAATTAATTAATTGCAGAGGTTAAAATGTGACTTGAAAATTGAAACATTCAATTACTTTTCAAATCAGTTCCTGGATGATGAAAAAACCACGTACAAGTCGTTACAATTATACCTATACATTACCATTATCACTCCACCAAGAGCCAGAATCATTTAGCAAATTTAATTTTTAGACCATAATCTAATCTCTGTTCATCTTTGCCAGAGTGAAACTCAGATCCTTAACCAGAATACGATAGCCTGCAAATAATTGTGAAAAATTTTCATCATAATAAACGTTATAATAAACGTTCCACCATTGCACCACTTTTTATTTTCTTTTTTAAGTAATACAATAAATACGAAACAAAATATTCAGTGGTTAAAAAATTCGTAGTGAATAATAATGCAGTGTCCTACATTATCGACTAATCAATTTTTTAAAATGATTTATTCTAAATTTTAAAAATTTAAACTCTAAATTCTGTTTCTAAACTTTAAATATTCCAAAACATAAGAATTTAAAAATAATTTCATAATAAAAAAGTTAGCAAATATTATACTTATTCATATTAAATAATATGGTGGAAACTCAGGTGCAGTCGACTTCACGTGAGGTTGATAGTTGAGAGCCGTTAGATGAAAATTTAGTCAAATCAGTCAAATTATCTAATGACTCTCAGTTATCCACTTCACCTGAAGTCGACCGCACCTGAGTTTTCACCAAATAATATATATGTGTCACCAAAATATTAAATAATATATATGTGAGAATGAATAAAGTATAAAGTGAAGTAGTAAACTGACCCCAACTTGAGTGAAATTTCTGAACTATCATTATTATTGTTGTTAGTATTATTATTGTAGTTGCAAACGTTTGTAACAGACTCTGAAGACTGGCCTTCCTCCCCAACTATGATCTCAGATTCACCACCACCATGATGCCCTTTCCCATGAGTAATCTCCACCACCTAATTCAATGCAACAACACATACATATATATACACATTTTCATTAGAAGATGCAATAAATTCAGTAAATAGAATAAATATTCAAATTGACCCTTAAGGAATTTTAAAATAATTAATGATATTTATGCTTAATAATGAGTTAGATTCAGATAGATAATGCATGCATGCATCCAAAACAATTATAAGAAGTAAATAAAAAATGTTATTCGTACACCAAAATCAGTCACTAAAATCAACTACTAATGTATTTGTGTATAAATACATACGTTGTTTAATTTATTTCCAATGTGTATTTGTATCCAACATGTATTTTGTACTGATGACTGAATTTGGTGGCTAATTTTGGTATATAAGTAGCATTGTCGTAAATAAATAAAATATATAACACAAATAATTAATAAAGATAGGATCACATATATACTTGACGCCTTAGTCGCTCGTTTTCTTCCACCAATTGCATTCCCTGAAGGGTAAGAGTTATTGTAAGTTAATATTAGGGAATAAAATGAAATTTAACAACTTCTTTAACTTATTATTTAGGAAAAGTATAGGGTACCTATATATTATCTGCCAACTCATTGCCAACAATAATTAATTATTATATTTTAAACACATATATAAAGAGACACATCCAGAAAATATATCTATAAAGACACTTCTATTAAATAAAGCTATAAAAAAGATATTTTTATTAGACACATCCACGAATACACTTCCATTAAATATAGTTATAAATAACAGTTGGAAAATACTGTTGGTAACGCAGTGAGATTGATTTATTTAATTAGAAGCATGAAACGATAACTATATATACTCATATATTTATGAAACATCATTCTCAATGTGTGGATACTCAAATAACAATGGAATATCTCCAATATAACTTTTTCCAACCTTTCTTTGGAGGTCAGTGATCTCACTCATAATCTTCTCTCCCTAAAAAGAACAAAGATTATTCAGTTATATATAAGTGATAATGCTAATAACTGATATAGATAAAGACTCACATGCAGTTGTCTTCATATAAATTTGATAGTTAGAAACTGTCAGATAACAATTTAATTAGTCAAACATGTCAAATTTTTTAACGGTTCTCAACTAGCAACTTCACATGTAAACAACTGCTGCATGTGAGTTTTCACCTAAAATATATATACCTTCTTCTCTATTACACGGCCTAATCCAGTTTCAAGAGACCTCTCCAATTGTTGTAATTCTTCTATATTTAATCCCTGAAGATCCTCTCCTCTCAGCTGCCTTTAAACACTAACGCATTTCAACACACCAAATATAAAAAAACAAAATAAAAAAGCTATGAAAATTGTGAGTTAGTTGTAGCCAGTGACCTTAGTTTATGGCTCTTCTCAGCAACTTCTTTGCTAAGTCTGGTGTAGTTGCTGTTTTCAACTAGCTGCATTATTGCAAGAACTAATTAAATGGAGGATTTGTAACAATAAATTAATAATTAATAACCATATTATATAGATATATATAACTGCACCAACCTGCAACTCAAGAGAGGGTTGTTCCATCTTTGCCAGATTCTTTGAGTGCAAATGATGCCTTTCAAGTATTTCCTTCATACTTCATATATAAGAACATTTATTGCATCAAAGTCACATAATGTATGCTTCCCAGGCCAATTAAATTAACTGACGTGTTATTTGTATTGAATTATTGATTTTATCCAACACACACATCTTTTCATTATTTAGAAACAGGTATGAATAAACAAAGAAAAAGTATGAGGAGCCAATGGAATATTTGTATAATGTATACAATGGAGGTTTAGGGAGTATTAGAGATATAATCATTAGTGTTACCTTTTTTCCATCAGCTAAAACTTTTGGGATGAGTGGTATCATGACATGGTATTAGAACTCTAGATTTGAAAGATCAAGAGTTCGATCCTTGGTGAACTCGAAAATTAGTTTAAGCTTTTGGGAAGATGTTTATTATCCCTAGTACTCGAATGGTTATTCTAAATAGTATAGTAAGTCATTATCTCCAAAAAAAGAATAGTATGGGATACTTGTTATCAAGTAAATTTAAATTAAAAAATCATATGAATGTAACCAAATGTGAAGGACCCTAAACACGAGTAGTGTTCACTAATAATAATATAAAAAGAAGGAATTGTTTATCTCTTTACCAATGATAATATAATTATAAGATGCTTAAAGAACTATTAAAGGGAGAAAAAAAACACTTGTAGATATTCGTTTCAAGATTTCGGCAACAAAGTAATGGACAACAAATTCCATCGGAACCATTGTAGTCTTTTCTTGTCTCCACCACAATTATATTGCATATAGATCTCAGAATATTACGTTGTGCAAGAACAAATTAAATATGGTTATGTGCATGAGTTGTTTCATCCTCTCAAATTGAGACAGATTCTCTGATCTTATATTACACCCCCTCCATTTTAAAACAAGTGTCAGCTTTTACCTTTTGGGTTCATTGAATGTATTAGTGAAAACGACCCTTATTTTAGAAACGAATGGAGTATTGCTCTTTTGATATTGGAATAATCTTTAACTTTTAATATAAAATTTGTCTAGTATATAACCCAATTTGTTGAACTAATTCTGTTAAAGTAGAGCTCCATATATTATTCTTAGATTTTTGGCTAGCCACTAGATTTCTAAGCAATATAATAAACAATCTATATGCATGACATTTACTATATTCTTTTTACACTTTTATTGTTTACCAACTTATTGCGTATAAAATAATTAAATAATAATATATGTATTTATACAATAATTTATTAAAAATAAAAAATAATTCAAAAATGCTATTACACACCAAAAATCAGCCATTATATTTATATATAAATATATGTGTAGTTTAACTTATTTTTAATGTATATTTTATATTTTAATGCGTATTCTATATTTATGACTGATTGTGGTAGCTAATTATGGTATATATCTAATATGACTGAAAATAGTTTAAATTTAAATTTCATAAAATCCCTCACTTTGAAAAATGTGAAATTGGGAGTTTGGAGCAAGGTAGAATTAATAAAAATCTCCAAAATCCTTCCTTACTGAATAGTAAAACTGGTGAACGATGTTTAAACCTTCACAGTTTACACACGTTCCCTCCCCTCCAAATTAAAGCCTTCCAAAACCAAGTTTGTAAACACACCTTAAAAATAACAAAAGTAACTATATGTACAAAAAAAATCAGTTAATAGCCACTATTTATATTTGTATAAATACATATATTGTTTAATTCATTTTTAATATATTTTTGTGTGTATTTCAATAGCATTTTTGTAGTTAATTACAAGAATCAACCATGCTAGTTAGGTATACACTAAAATCAATCATGCTAGTTATTAAGGGTGCGTTTAATTTGCGTTTTTATTTTCTATTTTTATTTTCAGTGTTTGCTTGTTTTCTGAATTTTGTGAAAAAAAAAAGAAAAGTGAAAACAATAAAATCATGTTTTCTATTTTCACCTCTTGTTTTTATTTTTTCCTTTATAAAATTCAGAAAATAGAACACACTAAAAATAAAAAAAATATAAAATAAAAACGCAAACCAAACACACTCTAAAATATTCTGTCAAAGTAAAGGAAAACACTATCTCTAATCTAACTGGATTTGGATCCTCTAAAGTTTGAATTTCACTTTAAAGAGTAAAGTGTGATCTTCTACCCTTGAATAGTTTCTCTTTCATATTTATTATTGGTCCCACCTATGAAATCAATGGTGAGAGATCACACTTTACTTTCTAAAGTGAAATTCAAACTTTAGAGGATCCAAATCCAATCTAATTTACTTCAGATTGTTTGGTATAAACATACAAATACCGTTAACTACTTTGGACCCTAAATCTTTCCAAGTTTTGAAAGCTTTAAACCACTAAATCATGAATAATAAAGATATGATGAGTTACTAACATGATGTCTTAGGTTTAAATGCCACCGTGTAACCAATTAAATTAATTAATTCTCCAAAAGTGGATACCTTAATATTATATTATGTCACTTTGGTTTTTTTTAGGACCATAAATCTATGATGGAAGAAAAGCTTATTAAGGCTAGAGGACGAGAGATAATTGCACAGCAAAGTAGGCAATTATTAGTGAATGTATTGCATGTATGTGATGTATGCATGCATATACCTACATATAATACATAATTAAATATTAATATAGCTGCTTTTAATTTCCATTTCCATAAAGCAAATTAAAAACAATAATCATCAAAGGTTGGGTTGACTTGACATAGAGATAGCTTAGCTCTATATATATGTGACATTATATATATTTAGATTAGTGACATTTGCTCAGACAAAAAGTTCAATGTTTATGGACACTTAATGCTAGTTAAAGGTTCGGAATCATAGAGTAGTCAAAAGTAGTTAAGACGTTTATCTTGGAGTGAGGGACACGTTAAAATCAAAGAATTAAGGTAAAAGTAATAGTAATAACAAAAAATAAAAATCATTTTTATTTGTATAGGTTGCTTAATAATAATAATAAGAAAAATTATAGAAAACCAAGTGTCTAATAAGCCAAAAAATGAACAACTCAATTAATTATAATTATTAATAATTAATTTTAAATTTTTAAATTCAAAATTTAAAAAATTTTAAACTGATTAAATAAATAAGTAAATCCATGTAGAGGTTTTAGATTTATCCAGAGACATTTGGCTGATACTCTCTTGGTTCCCTAGGGTACCAACTAAAAACCAGCCAAAGATAGGGAATCAAAAGGGTACCAACCAAAAACCAGCCAAATGTCGCTGGGTAAATCCAAAATCTCTACGTAGATAGTGCTTATGTTAGGTATTAAGATGTTTTTTTTTACTAAGTATCAGAATGTTTCTTTTTCATACTAAATAGATGTTTTTTTATATATTTTATAAATTTTTTTTATATACTGAGAATCGGGATTGTTAGAAGTTCCGTGATCCCCGCCCTTATTTCTCCAAGGTATCATTCAGAATTTTAAATTGGAATGAGAAACAATTAATATCAAATATTATAAATTAAAAATAAATAAAATTAATTAAATATAATTATAAATTAGTTAAATTGTTTACTTTTTGGTTGATCATCTCTTGGTTTCATATATTTTTTCTAATAAGAATAATAATAATAATAATAATAATAATAATAATAATTCCCATCTCTTCTCACAGATGATCACGTTTGATTATGTACTGCTTTCTTTTTTCCCTTAGAAAGTGTGAATTTTTAAGTAGATTTAAATAGTCTAATTTATAATGAAACGTTTTTAGAAACATTTAAAAAAAATCATATTCAAGATAGTAGATATCATACCATTATATGAACTAAATGCTGCTTTACACATTATGAACAATTCTTTTAAGAATCTAGACACCAGGCCACTAAGAGGACAAATAATATCTTATTTTGCTTAAGACACACGAGCTTACAACAAATGACTTATATTCCCAAATTTAAAAGTTTTCAATATATATATACCTCATAAATGAACAGTTAAAATTAAAATTAATCCACAATTTTTAGATCAACTATCCAAATTTTTCATCACAAATATTTAGCCTATCCACTTTTCTCTCACACACTTATAGATTCTTCTTACCTAGTTGTAGAGTCTTTTAAGCGCATCCACTTCTTTCTAGAATCTTCTAGGACATTACGATCCTTCTAAGACCTTTTAAGAACTTCTCGAACAATCTTAAACACACTAAAATTTATCTGAATTCTATATAGACACCATTATTCAGTATTCACTTAAAAGGTAGTATTCACCTAAAAGGTAGCGAATTGGAGTCTTTTTATTTTTAATAAAAAAATACAAAAATTGTATATGCATAAAAAATTTTAATTATGCTATTGTAAAAAAAAATAATTATTTTATTCGAAATATAAAATAATAAAAAATATTATATATATATATATTAAAATCAACTATTAAATTATATATTCGTGTAATAGCTCAAATGACATGGTCTCTCCAGCGGGTTCGAGTTTCATATCTTTGGTAAAAAAAAAAAAAAAACTAAATATATGTATTGTTTAAATTTATGTTTCAACGTACATTCTATATAGACGAATGATTTACTGGTTAATTTTGTTTATGCGGATATTAAAAATAATATATTTTATATTTTTGTATTAGTAAATTGAGAGAGAGGAGAGAGAAACCTTGAGCTGGAGTAGTCAAAGAGCTTGCCGGTGGAAGAGAAGATGATGAGAGCAACATCGGCGTCGCAGAGAACGGAGAGCTCCTCCGCTTTCTTGAAGAGACCTCTCCGTCGCTTGGAGAAAGTGACCTGCCTGGCCGTGGCGTTGTCGATCTTCTTTATCTGAATCTTCTCCCTCGCCATCGATCTTGTTTAGAGAAATAAAAGAAAGTAATAAACTTTTCACAAAAAAAGAAGCGAAGCAGAGAAAGCAACCTAAAAATGGACAAGGCAAAATGAAAGCAAAGGAGTGAAGAATTGTTGACTATTTATGGGAGGTGTGTTTTATGTTAAAAAGGGTAAAAAAGTGTGGGTTATTAGTGTGAGTGGGACACTAAATTACATAGAAATTTTTTATAAAAAGAAAAATGAAAAAATCTCAGATCTAGCTAAGTAAGGAAAAATAAAAATTGGTGTGAGGAATGTACTTGTGATATTTGTTTCCTTATTGGGATGGAATGAAAGGCCTTTGATGTTGGTATTGGCTTCTCAGATGTTCTCTACTCTTTCAGATGAAAGCCACCTATCAACTTAAAGTCTTTAAACAAACAAGGTAGGGCTCTCTATTTGTCTTTGGACTTTGGATCTCTCATGTGTTGGACCGACAAAAATAAAAATGTTATTTCAACCATTAATTGCTAATTGGTTGTTAGTCTATAGTGTGTTTCGGACTAGATATATACACTAACGATATTAAGAAAAATTCTGTTACGTTACTAACAGTATTTTTATCAATTTTTATCAACTTTTATTTATAATTATATTTAATAAAAGTATTTTTATAGATGTGTCTAATAAAAATATCTTTTTATAATTGTATTTAATAAAAGTTTTTTTATAGATATATTTTTTAGATGTATCTCTTTATATATGTGTTTAAAATATAATAATTAATTATTATTAACAATAAATTAACAGATAATATGTTAGTATCTATACTTTTCTTATTAAGAAAGATAATGATATTGGTTTTATTTTTTTAATAATGTTCATATATTTTTGTGTTTATAGATACTAGGTGGGCATTTGTTTTCAGATTAAGAAATATATTTTTAAAAATTATATTCTTAAAAATATTATATATAAATAATAAAAAATGTATTTGTTTAGTGTTACAAATGATTCAACCTTATTTTTTATGTCCGTAAAATTAAATTAGGATATATTTATTTTATTATACATATTTTTTAAACAATTCTTAATTTTAAAAGTAACCCTAATATCATAAACGGAAGCACTTTTTATTTTTTTAATAAATGCAAAGAGTGAATCGAAATAGTGTTGATTCTGATTTTTATTATGTTTTTTGTTCTGGTTCTATTTTTTTATTCAGGTCTAAGATTGTTGATTTTGATCTTTTTTATCTTGGTTTTGATTTTTTATTTTGATTTAAGGTTGTTGATTTTGATTTTTTATTTTGATTTATGATTTTTAATTTGTTCTTTACTTTTGGTTGAGATATTTTCTGCACTTTTCTTATTTTTTTAATTCTTGGTTGATGTTTTTTATTCTTGATGTTTGTTGCGATTATTAATTTATTCTCTAATTTTTTATTGCCGTTCTTTAATTATTCAATTTTAATTTGTAGTTTGATGTTTTAGTTTATGCTATTTTAGATTTTGATATTGTTCTAATCTAAATTTGTGTTGTTTTAATTCGAATTTTAATTTTGGTTTAGTGTTTTTTGTTTTTTTTTTATTTATGCAATTTGATAAATCGTACAAATGACAATATTGATAAAGTAAAAATTCAGGTGAAATTGACTTCATGTGAAGTTGATATTTGAGAGCTGTTAGATGAAAATTTAGTCAAATCGGTCAAATTATTTAACGACTCTCAGGTATCAACTTCACGTGAAGTCGATTGCACCTTTGTTTCCATCTATTGATAAAACAAAAAGTGAAATTAGCATAAGTTATGGTGATGCTCCTCTAAATGAATATATTAGTGTAGGATCATCAACTGCGTTATTTTTAGTGTTCTTAAAAACATCAGAAATATTGTTAAAGGTTACTAAAGGGAAGAGACGTGTTGTTTGAAGTTAATATTATCGCTGATGACACCAAGTATTAGACATTAGATCACTTGTAATTTACTAAAGATACAACTTGTAATCCACAATATCTTAAAACTAAATGTAATTAATGTGGAGCTAGTTATGTTTGTGATACACATAAAAATGGTACTAGTAATATGAAATAACTTCTTGTCGTAATGTAAAAAGTCTTTTAAGAAAACATTAGATCTAGATTCCAGTACAAAAGTTATTTATTGTAGTGGTTGTTGACCCTAGCTACAAACTTCAATTGATAAAGTAGAGTTTTAAAAAGTTGTTTCAAAAAAAAAATGCTGAATTATTAATTATATAAAAAATATATAATAATTTTTTTATATATTATTTTAATTTTATATTTATTTGTATTTAAATTAATTATATTTTTTATTATTCATAATTATTAATATAAATATAATTAAATATGTATAAATAAAAAAGATCAAATATTTTTATTAATTATAATATAATTATTTTTTATAGTTATATGATATTTATTAATATTATTTTTTAATTAATACATATAATTTATAATAATATAACAAATATAAACTAATTAGTTAGTTATTAAAATAAAAAAAATTGTTTTAATATAAAAATAAAATTAAAAAAAAATTATTATAAAAATTACTATAATGTTATATACTTATTTAATAATAATCAGATTATAACTTGTTGATTATAATTTGTTGAAACTTGATTATTTTTAGTGAAGTTTTGGTGAAAAAACACTTTATTACTCAAGTGTTTGTTACAAGTGACCCACTCACACTAACTCTTACCTCTTATTTATAGTCATCTACCTCCTTAATTGATGGTTAGAATTAAATCTAATCAACGGTCCAGATTAATTATCAAAAACCTTCATTACAAATATCTATCATGCTACAACTTTCTAAATATTTTTAGATTATTGCAAACTACTCTTCATACTTCTATATATATCCACACTCTTCTATAATACTCTGACTTTCTAGAGTCTTCTAGAACCTTCTAGGATATTTCAGGACCTTCTAGAACATTTTAGAACGTTCCGAAATCATCTAGAGTATTCTCAAATACTATAGAAAATTATACAAATACTGTTAATTTTAACTTTTTAAAATTTACCGTGACAGATAGATATCCTTCTACAAATTCACCCCATAAAATATAAATAAAGGAGAGAGTTTTGGAGAAAAAGTAAGGAAATAAGTAAATAATTTTAAAAAATAATTTAAACATAAAAAAGGGTTGAAATTGAATAATTCAAAAATTATTTCTACATACGTCCTGTAAATTTATTGTTTAAATGGAAAATTAACTTTTTATTCGTTGTTCAAATAACATAATCCAAAAGAAAAATAATTTTTTGTTTGAATTTAACTTAGATAAGATTATAGCATGAAGAGAAAAACTTGAAAAAGGACAATAATGATAGGTCTCAAATAATTTTTGCATTGTGAGTATATAACATAATATGTAAATAGAAAACGAGTTTTTTTTTTTTTGTTTAAAAAAAAAAAAAGGAAAAAGGTCCGTTTTAGGTTCCAATGGTCAATACACTGTCTCTTACCCCATCGATCTCCCAAAGGTTACGGCGGGTAGATCAAAGTAAAAGAATCAAATATAGATTATAATACTTTTTTAATTAACAACTCCACGTCTAAGTACGAAGTTTGTGTATCACTACTGACAGAGAAAATTATTATAATTTAGGTGAATGCTATGTGTCTATCATATTATCATATATTGTACCTAAGTTACTAAAAAAAATAAATAAATAATATTTAATAAATTTTATATAATTTTTTTTTATTTTAAATATTTTATTTTTTATTTTAAAAAGTAAGTTAGACAATTTAAGTACTATAACAAAGGCACCATAGAACTCACCTATAATTTATATATAAATATGTTTTTTTATTCTAATATTGGGTTAATAGTCAAATTAGTCGAAAGATAAGACATTATTCAAATTTAACCTGAAATATTTTTTCAATTAAATTAGTTCTTTAAAGATTGCGAATTAATCATATTTGTCCTCCTCCAGTCACTCTATTAACAATTTTCTTCAAACATTGATGTTGTAAAATGTTAATTGATAACATATATAATACTTGATCTGTCTAACTGGATATTGACTAAATATGTTTATAAAAATTTATTAATTTAGTCGTTTTTTTCAATTACAAAAATCTTATTCTTAATATGACATAGTGACTAAATTGATAGATTTTCGTAAACATATTTAGTCAACGTCTAATTGAACATATTATGTGTCATGTGTGCTATCAGTTAACATTTCATATCATCAATCGTTGACAAAATTTGTTAGTGAAATAATTGAAGGATATATATGATTATTTCGTAATCTTTGAAGGACCAATTTGATTGAAAAAATCTTTTAAAAATAAATTTAAAAAATATTTTATCTTTCAAAGACTAATTTAATTATTAACCCTTCTAATATTACTTAGTTGCCCGTCATGTTAAAAGGAAAATTAGCGAGAGAAAATAAAATTGTCATTATAAACAATTTTGTACATAAAAATTAAAAAATATGTATTAAAATATAAATATAGATTAAAAAGACTTAAATAATATATAATTTTATACATAAATATATAATAATTAATTTAATAATTTATTTCTTATATAGATATAATATTTTTGGATTATAAAATGCTAAACTGCTGACATAAAATCCTGAGTTTCTTATAATTATAGGATAAAATGATTAGAGCGAATAATGATGGATTTATATAAGTTCTCTCAATTTTATTTACTCATGTAATTCGAACGAGGGAAAATACTAAAATTCAAAGTATAACACGGAATAAATAGTGATAGCAAAAATAAATTTTACTCGAAGATTAAAGTAGTTGTGAGAATATCTATAAAAGACATAAATATTAGTCAAAGTAATTTTTTATTAACCTTTTGTTGATATCACTAGTGAACTATTACATGGCACATCACCAATGCATGACAAATTTTACTTGAAATTATTATTTGTTTATAATGAAATTCAAACATTAAATCTGTTGTAAATCAAATTGAACCAATATGAACGCATTATACACGTGACAAAATTATAAAGGTTGAGAATGTAAACTGTAACATAGTCTAGTGAAAGTACATGTTTTCATTTTTTTTATCGTACACAATATCTAATATCTAAAAGACAAAATAATGAAAATAGAAAATATTTAAAATACACAGAAATTATTTTTTATATAGAGATAAAGATCACGTTTTGATTAAATATTAATATTTATAGTGTATTACAGTATTGTGAAAACATAAAAAAAGTGTCCGAACACACATCTTACGTATTGCTATGATGATGACACGTAGCGTGTTGCCAAAATGATGACATGTGTGGAACAAGTATTCTGAATATTGCAACACATACCTTGTATTAATTTCTACCTACAAAATCCACTCACATATAATTATACAAAAAAATATCATTTTTAACAAAAACTCATATTTTTTTTAATAAAAAAATTAGCCTAAAATACATAGGCATATGAAATGTAAATGAAATAAAATAAAAAATGTTTGGAATTTGTGTGAGCGGGGAAATAGGCTTTTTCCGTACTGAAAAGAGACGTGCCAATTCAATTGGGTTTGGCCCCTCCCTTCTTCTCTTCTCTGAGTTGGCATAGGAATAGGATTTAGGATGTGATAAATGAGGAAAGTAGGATCAGGGGATGGGCTATACTTTATAGCTGCACTGTTTTATCTTTTATGTGCCTACACATGCATGAGGTCACCACTTCAACAAGCTAAGCAAGCAACAATATGAGATTTTTTTTTTTTTTTTACCAAAGATAGGAGACTCGAACTCGCAACTTCTTAATTGAGTATGGGGAGACTATACGTCTATACCATTTGAGCTATAACTCATTGGCAACAATATGAGATTAGTTAATACAGAAATGATAAAGGTTATTTTACAACCAAAGAGCAAATGTATACACAAACCTTTTCAATAATAATATATGTGCCAATAACTAAAAAAAGCGAGTATTTTATATTTTATTTAACAAGTCTTGAGTTTAAATTTTAAAAATTAATTAAAATATTTTTTAGGGATATATATAAAAATATATTTCAAAAAAAAAAAAGTGTACAAAATTCTTTCCATTACCATTATACAATAATAATAACAATAGATAGATATAGATAGATAGATATACAACGCTAAACTCCTCCTAAACCTGAATAAAAAAATGTTGCAATTTGATGAAATCCAAACACGTAGACCAACGTTATCACAAAAAATTGACACAAAACCAAAATAAAACCAGTTAACACAAAAACTGAAGCTTGGGTCAGATCCTTTACTGGATTACCAATTAAAAAATTCATGTTATTATTTTTTCTCGTAATTAGAAAAAGAAAAATATTGCATTACCCATACTCAAGTCTACAACAAAGACTTTCACGGGCAACTAAAAATGACTAGCCCATGAATGGCCCAAAATACCTTTGACCAGAACAAGAAATGAACAACATTTGGTTGACCAAAAATAAAAAGGAGCAACACTTAATTTTGGTCTATGCTCTATTGTTGCTTTGTAATTTATCAGTTTTTTTTTTCCCCTATTATTATAGATTTACAATTTCTTCCAATTTTCTTTTACATTTAATTTTCAATTGGATATTCGATTTTTCGAACCCATCTAACTCATATTTAATCTGTTCTAAACTTCTAATAGCTCAAGTTCATTCATAAAATTATTCGATCCAAAATAAACCGATTGAATTTTATTAATTTGATTTTTTTATACTCTATACATGTATTTGCATTTATATATAATTATAAATACATGAAAAAATTTAGAATATTCTTTAAATATATGTATTACGAATTTGGATAATTGTATCAAATTAATTTTAAAAAATAAATTTATATTACTACCATATAAATTACAATTGTTTGAATAAAATTTGATCAAATCAAAAAATAAAAATAAAATTAATACGAGTAAGATTTGAACTCGTAACCTTTAAGTGAGTATAGAAAGATTATGTCATTTGAGTTATAACTAGTAAATTTGGAAGCAAAGCAAGATAATTAATAAAAACGAAAATTATAACTTTATATTTATTTAAATTAAAATTCCAAAGTACAATATTTATTTTTTAATAAAAAGGTTAAGGTTAAAAAATTTGGATATGAAAGTAAGACGAGTCTTATATCTTAACATGATAATTTTTGGTGTTTTTTAAAATTATGGAAAATACACAAATCGGATTGTGTTTAAAAAATTTAAAAAATTTGGGGTACATAAATCGGATCCATTAATTTGTGTTTAAAAAATTAAAAAAATTTGGAGTACACAAATCGGACCGTTTGATTGGTGTACTCCAAAATTTTTTAATATTTTAAACACAAATCGGACGATCTGAGTACAAAAATCAGACGGTTCAATTTATACTTCATAAATTAAATTATCCCATATTTTAAAAAAATACCATAGTAGATCACAATTTAAAAAAACACAATTGTTAACCTAATATTAAAAATAAGGGTAAAGTATATTTTTTATCCCCAAAGTTTGGCAAAAGTTTCAAAAATACCCTTAAGTTTTATTTTGTTTCAATTTTGTCCCAAAAGATTTCGATTTGCATCAAATATACCCTCAACGGCTAAATTTTCAAAAAATTTAAGACGAATCTAATAATAATACATGAAAATTATGCTTGATTTGCTTGTGTCGAGGGTTGTTTTTATAATATTGTTGTTGAATTAATCTTAAATTTTTTGAAAAATTAGATGTCAGGGGTATATTTGATGCAAATCGAAAACTTTTAAAACAAAATTGAAACAAAATAAAACTTAGGGGTATTTTTGAAACTTTTGTCAAACTTCAGGGACAAAAAGTATACTTTACCCTAAAAATAAAAATGTGAAAAGGTTAAAAGATAAAAACAATAATTCTTGGAAGGTTAGGTGGCGTGCGAGCAACGTTAGGAAAATGCCACAGTCCACAGAGAATCTTAGCCACAGGGTTACTTGGAGAAGAGGGAAAAAAAAAAAAAAAAAAAAACAAAGTGGGAAATGGGAATATGTCCTGAGAAGTCGCCACCTAAACCCACCGACTTTATGATTACGATTTTTTTGTTAATAAACCACTCTCTTTCCTCCTCGTCTTCCACCCTCACCTCCGCCGCCTCTTTCTAGGGTTTTTTTCTTTTTCTATTTTTTTCTTTTTTCTTTCCCTAAACCTATCAAAAGTTTTGCACTCAGAGAAGTTATAAAAAAAAAAAAATTAGAAAAAAGAAAAGAGAGAGCTGAAACAAAGTGGTAGGGCTGTTGTGTTTTGTGTGTGTTGATTATTTTGTGCGCAGGTAGCTTTCAATCTTCTGTTAATTCCTCAATTTTTGTTTTCTATGCCCGGAATTTCAATCAATTGTTGTTATGATTTGCAGCTTTTTTCTTCAAACAATAAAATATGTTTTCTTCGGCGGGTTGAATGTTTGACTTTTCGCTTTGGTTTGGATTCTAATAGATCGGGGTTGGATTTGGTGGTTCGGGCTGTATGATTCAATTCTGTGGTTTTTCCATTAATTTTTGAGCTGATTTAGCTGCTAGAAGTGATAATGAATTATTGATGTGCAGTAATTTTATTTATTTATTTTGTTAAAAATTATGAGTTGATTCGTTGAGTTGGTTATTTACTTATTTAGTCTATTGCTTTGCTGTTTTTGTAAAAATAAATGTTTTCCCCAACTCCTGATTTTAATTTGAAATTTTATTACTAGATTCCATGGTAAGGAGCAGGGCTGTTTCAGAGAAAAGAATGTGCAGTATGAACTCTAAATTCGGTGATGGGTATGATTAAATTCTTATATTTGATTACTTGTTTTTTAAATTAGTCTTAATTTTGACTGGTTTGTGATTTTTTTTTTGAAGGTTTCTTTTTAATGAATTAATTTATTTAAATTATCATTTGCCTTCTATGCTTTGCTCTTTAGTTCCAGGCACTAGTACAAGCTTAGTTGTTTATGCACTATGCTACATAGCCTTGCTTTGCATGTGAATACTTACATGATGTCTTGAGGCTACAATTTTTGAAAGCTTGCCTTACATTGTAGTGTATATGGGCAAGGTTGAAACATGCTTTTTTCCTGAATAACCTAGGGGTTATTGGTTTATGTTTTTATTTCCAATTTCCATTCCTATTAATTTTTGCTTTTAGGGTTTTGTCAAATAAAAACTGAAAAAAAAAGTGAAAGCATGATTTATTGTTTTCAATGAATCCTCACCTCTTATTTACAAAATCCTGAAATCAGGGAACACTAAAAATGAAAAAGGAAATAAACTGAAATCAATCAGATCTTAACTTATGCACACACAGGGGGTAGAGCTGAACAGAAAGACGGGTCCATCATAGGTTTTGATCACATAGGTGGAATTGGAATAAGAGTTTTATTTGTCAGAAAGGTGGTGTGTTGGAGTTGGAAGGAAATGTTGGTACATTTTATGAGCTTGAAATTTTCTATTTTATTTTATTTTCCTTGATGATCCGGTCATCATCCATGCCCTATATACTAGGGTTATTGTTATTATTGTTGGACAGATGATGAGGGATTCAATGATGGTTTATCTGCATCTGCCGAAATTTCTTAAGTATTATTTGGTGTATTCATACTTTCTACTTCTATTGCTATTTAGTTGATTCTTAAAATCTAAGCTAATAATTGGGTCCAAAAGTATTAACTCTAGTTGAAGAAATTCTAGGAAAATTGATTTGTTCAGTTTGTCTCAGTCAAAGATGACAAGTCCATGCTCTGCAACCTGGAAATTTCTAGATCTGTCAAAGTGTGTTCTGCCAGATCAACATCTACATGCTCTGCTTTCAATTTTTGAATTCATCAAATGAACTTATGATCTTTCTATGAGCTCCTTATTTCAACATTACCTTGGGTATGGATGACTGGTGTGGACTTAGTATGTTGGTGGAGTCCCAATATGTATTATCCATTGGTTTTGCATTTATTTATTTATTTTTTGGCATTTAGCGATCTTTAGGTGATGTTTAGAACTTTAAAATAATGCAGGTTAAAATAAATATCATTCTCTGTTTAGATGACCATGCAAAAACTTCGATGTTTTTTCTAATGATCTTTGAAAGAACATAGAAAACTGTAACAACTGAGGGAATGTATTGAACTGTGGGATGGGGAATTATCTAGAAGCCTTTTCTTATTGTCAAGGTACATGATCAATATTCTGATATTTTCTCTAAGGGATTCTGAATTGGAATTCATATTTCTTTTCACCCCTATTGTCTTGAGGTGTTTGTGGTTATTGGTCTCATGAAGATCAAGTGTCATTGAGTAATTGAGGTATCTTTAATATAGATTGAATCAATATGGCCTGGAATAAATTGGCATTATCTTCTTCATTATTTCATTTATGTAACTTATCTTAAAAGCTTTCTGTCCATCTACCTCTACTGTTGTCCTTTGAGCAATGATGATTGCTTATTTGCTATGTTTTGCTGATTTCATAGTTGGTTTTATTTTTCTATTTGTTATTTTGTGGGAGGCAGTGCTTTTGCAACAATTGACTTGACAGAAGTTTGGTGGATTAGTTGTCTTGGAATTCTTTCATTTAATATTTTCTCATTATTTACTATGTCTAATTTATGGTTTATAATGAACAAATTATTATATATATCACTTCAACATTCTCAGAAGTTTTAAACATCCAGGATCTGCCAACTATTCTTGATGTCATGGTCTTCACTATCACTGCCACAGTTTGTTTAAAACTGCTGAAGATCTACAGTTCATTTTGACTGCTGCAACTAAACTTTTATATTTAAAAGTGTGTATAGATATTGATTTAGTCGTTAGAAATGGAATCCAAAACCGCAAAGGCATTGGATAGGGTTGTGCTCAATCTGAAGCGAAAGCGAGCTGCCCAGTATGTTGCATATCTGAATGGAGGTTCACGATCAGTGTTTCCTCAGTGTCCATCATTTGGGTTACCAACAAACAGGGTTGGCAAACGAATGAGATTGGGCAGACATAAAAGCAAGACAACAAACTCTGGGATCCATATTGGACAGTCATTAGTTAGGTATTATTTAAACTACAAAAGGAGTGGAAGGCCAGAACGTTTGATGTTCTATCAGAATGGTGAATGGCTAGACTTCCCCAAGGATGTTGTTGACATTGTTAAGAAAGACCTTCAAGTGAAGAAGGAGGCTGTGGAGGTAGAGTTAAATGGTCATCATCTTGTTCTAGATTTTTTGCACATGTACCGGATGGATTTGAAGACTGGTTTGCAGCAGCCTATTGCTTGGATTGATGAGAAAGGGTGCTGCTTTTTCCCTGAAATCTATGCTGCTTTTACTGAACCTTATCATTTCTGCCGACCAGAGGTTGGAAAAGGTCATGACTCAAATGAAATAAAATTACATTTAGAAATTGAAATAAATGGTGGGGATGAATCCAAGTTGAGGGAATGCAGTGGGGAAACCAATGCTCTAGTTCAGCATATTGAGGTGGATGCTAAACAAGCCTGCAGTCAATATGATGTAGGAGTTGAAGATAGCAATAACAAAATGGACTGTGGAAATGGTGGTGAAGCCACTAAGAAAAATAAAAATACTGGTTTCAATGCTTATAGTGAATTTTTATATGGAAAGTTAGATGTGGATACTGTACAGATTATGTTCCTCAATGGAATGAGTAGTTTTGGAAGTACTGACATAGTTGAAATTTCTCGTTGTTCCATTCCGTTGATGCAACCACGATTGGAGCTATTCCAGAAGCAAGCTGAGATTACTAAAAGCTGTCGTGGGGATGCTAATGTTCGATATGCATGGCTTGCTTCTTCCAAAGGAGAACTATCTGCCATCATGAAGTATGGGGTTGGTCACACTGTACTATCTGCATCTAAATGCACATATGGCATTGGTGTTCATCTTGCAGCTGCAACCTGCCCTTATGCCAGGTTGAGTTCTATTATTAATTACTTAAAACATAAAGTCTATATCATGTATTTTGTTTATTTTTCTCTTTGTATGTTATTATTTGATACACAAATTCTAGATTATCATGTTGTAATGGTTCGAAAAGGATTCAAGTTTGGCTTATTTACAGTGCAAGTTATTGTGATGTTGACGAAAATGGGGTTCGGCACTTGGTCTTGTGTCGTGTAATAATGGGGAACATGGAGCTTGTCCATCCTGGCAGTAGACAGTTTCATCCCAGTAGTAATGACTATGATAATGGGGTAGATGACGTTCAAAGTCCGAGTTACTATGTAATATGGAGTATGAACATGAACACCCACATCTATCCAGAATTCGTTGTTAGTTTCAAGGTTTCTTCTGATGTTGAAGGTGATACATTTTTCTTTTTTTTTTTTAATCTACAGTTGATTTCTGTTTTGTTAATGATAAAAGAACTTGTACTTTTTAATGAAAAGTTTGTACTTAGAGTTTATCAGAGGCAACCTAGTTGATGGAGAAGTTAGGTTTCATCCATTGATTGTTGATATCTCCTTGTGGTTGGGGGACTCTCACATTCAGCAGATGTTACATCACTGCAAATCTGGTTCAGTGACATAGCCATGTGTTTCTGCTGCTAATCCCTGTATGACTGCTATTCACTTTGGAATTCTTTTTCTCCTTGACCACCAATACGTTATACTTTCTACAGGCCATCTTTGTGGAGTTGATAGTAAAAGTAATGTTGCTGGGATTAATAAAGCTGATCATGGTCCTCAGGGCTTGTTAACTTGTGATTCTTCTACAATAGATACTGTAAGTTGCATAGTATTTGAGTATCACATCCAAGTTTGCAAGTTGAAGGCAGAGTATTTATTTTTTTATCAGTTGTTTTAAAATTTACCAATGTATGCTTTTTGTGCTCATTTTTATCTTTTCAAATATGTTTTTCTTTCTTTTAATTTATCTCCTGATCTAGAGAAAAATTATGCGGTGTATATTTTGTAACTGAAACAAAGCTGTTGTTAGCTTAGTGTTTGCTGGCTGAAAGTAGATGATGACTGTCAATGCCTAGTGGACTAAGTATATGAATATTGTGGAACTGAAAGCTTCATGAGATTTGTCTAGTATAAGTAGTTCGCGAGTCATAGGATATATTCAACTCTAAAAGTACGATGCTTTAAGTACTGTGAATAGTCACTGCAATAAGATTTGATGTAGTAGGCACTGGTTTATTGAATTTGCTTCTACCTTTTAATTTGCATATCCATTTTGTACATAATATGACAATCTGCCTCTGGTGATGTTACGATTGATTTTCTCTATTAATGTATGTTTTAATACTTGAAAGTTCAAACGGCCATTTATAAAATTCTATTTTGGATGTTGCATATTTTCTTGATTAGGGGATCCTTAAACAATTATGGGGTATCTCATTGGTATCTCTCTATATTACATGGAACAAGTTCACTTCTGATCATTTTTCTTTCCATGTGTCAATTTTACAATTGAATATTTACACTTTATTGACTGATTTTAAATCTTATAACCAATTCCGGAATGTGCTATGCATCAGGAGAAAGCTGCAAGTGTCATTGCTAGTGCGCCAAAAGCTCCTAAATCCCCATGGATGCCTTTCCCTATGCTTTTTGCTGCTATCACAAATAAGGTTCCTCCCAAAGATATGGAAGCTATCAATATGCAATATCAACAATTCAGGGTATGTATAGTTACACTAAATAGATGCCTGTGTCTTCCTTGATGGAATATCTCTTAACATATTATACATTGGTATTCTGTTATCACCAGTCAAAGAAGATAACCCGCAATGAGTTTGTCAAGAACTTGAGGTTGATAGTTGGGGATACTCTCTTGAGGACCACAATAACAGATCTTCAATGCAAGGTACATATAATTTTATTTCTCCTAACTGCATTACTCGCTGACAAGAGTGGGTGGCTACCATGTCAAGATTCTTATTTTGACCTAATGTGGTATGTTGTGCATGGTCTCATGCTCCTGTTAAATATTAAAATTGGCTGCTTGCAGATGCCATCAAAGCTACGTGTGAACTAGGGCCAAACAACGAAGGAGGCTGAAATCGTTTTTTTCTAAGGAGGTGACGATCCTTGTACTTGATTTGTCGCTATAACATGGACAAGCAAAACTTGTGAATATCGGTAGCTATTAGATTTTATTTAGTGCTTTTCGTTCTCATCCTCGAATTTGAACCCGGAATGCACTAGCAGTTGGAACTTTATTTTTTTTGGTTAAGAGCCATTGGAACTTTGTTCTAGATGATTTGAGCCATCTGTGATCAGATGCACTGTCGAGCCTAATAATTTTGCTTGTATTAGGGGGGTTTCGTAATTAGTACTCTGCTTTGGAATGCTCTATACATATTTGTGTCTTTTCGCAGTTGAAAATGAGTTTTACTTCTACTGTTGGTTGTTGAATTGAAGCAGTATTTTATGTAGATTTTTTATGGGGTGTCTGCACTTTTCACCCTTGCAATTTTTTGTTGGATCCCAAGGTTGCCAAATTGCCAATTAGGCGTTTAGTGGTATACTGTTTATATTTTGTAGTTTGAGGCTTCAGGCTTATGGCATGTCGTAATTCAGAACTCAGCGAGAATACCTCAGATCGTAAGCTTTTATTATGTTTTCATTTTACGAGTTCAAGTGCTATACAATAATAGTATTAATTTTTTTTTTTTTTACGTTATTATTTAGTGAGATATTCATATTCATAAGATTGTTTTTAAAAATAATAGTTGATAAATTTAAATACTTTTGTTTGATGTAGTAGTAGATAATCAAAAGCTTACCTAGATTTATATATTCGAACTAGCTGTTGTGATTATACTTATTTCTTATCTAGAGTAAATACGTGCAAGTTGCTACGATTTATATTCTAGTTTAATTTTGATGCATTAATAAAGTATAATTATTTAATTGAATTTATGTTTTTATTTTTTTTTATTTTTTAGTAGTGAATTTGAAAAGTATTTATTTTTGATATGGTAATATATTATTTTATACCTTGTATGAAAATTAAAATTTTTTTTATATTAATCAAACTGAAATTTTTATTTGTGTAGAAGCATGATACAAATAGTTTTTTGGAAATTTATTATGATGGTTACGGTTGTTATATAATTCTGTAATACTTTAAAAATATTAAAATTAATTTTATATTTTTACATTGTAAAATTTTATTTATTTTATTTTTTAAATTAAAAAATGCTGTCAAATCTAATAATGTCATTTTTTTATAATAAACTTTTAAAATGTTTATAATAGAGTATAATAAATTTTGAAAAATACAATAAACTTTTAATTATAAAATAATAATTTATTTATTAATTTATATTTTAATAGATTTAGATTTGACAGGTCAATTAAGTTGATTTGTAAATTTGGGTTGTTTTAACAAATTTAGGATTCTAGAATAATGGTTAGACTTATTTTCTAACAAGTTTGGTCAAACACAATTCAGAATATAAATTTTTGATAGGGAATAGGTCTTCTCAATTTTTTGTTTTATTTGAGAGGATAAATTATTTTTTATCGTATATTTTATAAGTGAGATCAAGAAAAAATATGAGAGAAAATATTAAAAGGTGTAGACATTATAATTTATTTTTTCAATTGAAAAAAAATTAAAAGCAGCTATTTTTTTTTGGTTGACCACTTATTTACATGCCTAATTACGGGTCAGAACTGAAATTTAAACTTGTTCCTAATTCATATTATAAAGTTTAGGGTTCAGGGAGGAAGTGGAGGGGACGATGTTGCCGTTGCATGCCTATAGTTGCTTAGGATCTAAGGTTGATTTAGGGTTTAAAAAACGAGTGAAAGATATGATGGTGCTGTTGTAGCTACTTTGAGAAAGTTTGAGGAGGGAGAGCAAGGAAAGAAGAAAAAGGAATATAACAGAATAATTAGCATTTTCATTGCCACTTCAATGAATTTTGTTAATAAAGATTTTTTTTTTACAGTTGAATATTTTTGTAGTGTTTTTAAATAGAGTAAAGTATCGTTTTTATCTCTAACGTTTAGGGTAAGTCCCAAAGTTGTCCCTAACGTTTCAATCGTCCTATTTAAGTCCCTAACGTTTCAAAACTGACTCAATGTTGTCCTATAGTTAGGGATCTGTTAACAAAATTGACGGTGGGACAATATTGAGACGATTTTGAAACGTTAGGGACTTAAATAAGACGAAAACGTTTGGGACAAAAATGATACATAGAAATAAATTTTAATTTTATCTTTCAATAATATCAATTTTTTACTATACATAATATTCAGTTATTTTTTAATCACATCTAAGTAAATTACACTTAATCATATTATTTTTATTTTAAATAAATAATTTTTTTTATATAATTTTACTCTTAAAGATTTTTAGTTATCATGAAATGTTTGTAGAATGAATAGTATATAAACTTGCCCAAAAAAAATAATATATATACAATAAAATATAAATTATATCTTTTGTCTCTAATGTATCAAAATTTTTTAAAATTATAAAAAAATAAATTTATTTAAAATAAAAGTAATGTGATTAAGTGTAATTTATTTAGATGTAATTAAAAAATAATTAAATACTATGTAAAGTAAAAAATTAATATTATTAAAAGATAAAATTAAATTAAATTTATTTTTATGTATCGTTTTTGTCCTTAACGTTTTCGTCCTATTTAAGTCCCTAACATTTCAAAATCGTCTCAAATTTGTCCCGTCGTCAAATCTTTTAACGGATCCCTAACGGTAGGATAACATTGAGTCAATTTTGAAACGTTAGGGACTTAAATAGAACGATTGAAATGCTGGGACAACTTTAAAATTTATCCCAAATCTTGGGGACAAAAACGATACTTTACTCCTTTAAATAATATGTTCATAAATCGGGGGTGAAATTCGTAGTTTATTCTAAAATAAAATAATGGTTAGTAGTAAGCTGATATAGTGAGTTAAGTCTTAAAATTGTCTTTTATTTTAGTGTGTGCACTAAAAAGTAGTCTAGGTATGTACAATCAGCAAAAGCGTATTAGATTAGTTTTCCAATTTTTTTTGCATCAAGTGACTGACTTTTGTTAATTGCAGGGATGTAATTAGTGCAATTGTGGTGTTGGAGACTATTTTAGTAGACGATCAATTTAGGATTGTCAAAAGTGAGCTAAATTTATTGGCCAGTCCGTTTATCCATTTAAATGGGCGGGTTTTGCCTCTTAAATTAAGTCCGTTTAAATTTTGGGTTAAACGGGCTGATCCCGATTAATCCGAAAAAAAATAATGAGTTAAACGGGCTAGTCTGCGGTTTAAATGGGTGGTCCGATTATTTTTTTTTTTTTACATTTTTTCAAAAAAATGAGCACTTTTAGCCGACATTTCTTGCCATCCGACCCAAAAATTCGATCAATCAACTAAAAAAATATTTTTTAAAAAAGTTTTGACCTAAAAGTGATATTTTTTATTAAAATATTTTCAAAAATTAAAATAAAAAGATAAATAGGCGTTTAACCCATCGGACTGATCATAAGCGGACCGGATTGAAAAATTATGGCACGTAAAAGAAGCGAGCTTAACGGGTCGGGCCTAAATGGGCTGGACTAGCCCGTTTGTATACCCTATATCAATTTGAGAATTAGTCGAGTTTAACTTCTAAGTCATAATAGGATAAAAAGGACGACGTCTTTTTACTTCCTCTTTCGGAATATTTTTATTTAGATATAAGAGTAAAGTGACAATTAATTTTTTAAGGACTTCGACTTTAAATTAATTAATCATTAAAGAAAAAAAATATCAATTCAATTTTTTATAATAGTAAATGGTGGATATATGTCTTTTTGTTAGTGCAGCGAAATAAAATCCATATATATTATTTATAGTGATGCGTTTTTATTGCTATCATATAAATATCAAAACGATATTTTTTAAAGAGTGAAATATTTATCATCTTTTGAATTTTTATATAATTTTTATTAACTGTTTACGAAATCTATTAAAATAGGTAAAATTTTGTTCAAAGATTATTATCTATATAATTATTCATAAATAGATAATAATTAATGGTACATACTATATATAAATATTATCATTAAATTTTAGGTAACAAATTAATTAAAAAATATATCATATCTATCATTTATTATCGATGAGAACTAAATTAATATATTTTTCTAAAGATTAATTAGTTTGAAGTTAAAATATGTAAGTATCTCGTCATGGCTCAACTCTAAATAGAATTAAGAGCATTTATCCATTTTGGTTCTCAAAGAATTTCGGATCGAATACTTTGATTCCCAACTAAAATTAATTACTCGATTGGTCTCTAACAATTAACTCCGTCAGTCACTTAGATCCTTTGCTCTGTCAACTCTAATGGAGAACAAAATAGTCCCTGACAACTCTAATAGGGGACAAAATGGTCCCTGACCTCCTCTATTTGGAAATGATATTGTTCTCTTCCAATTTCATCATATCTCGCATAACACTGACAATTTAACATTGTAACTTCAAGCTACACAATGCACACTCTGCAACTTCAATGTTCACAAGAAGAACAATCTTCAGCTTGTTCTCAACCAATTCATAATCAGAAAACTAATAACTATGTCTCTCAAGTACTTGTCATCTTCGATAGATCTCATGAATCTAGACAGCAAATTTGATTTGTTAAGACCCGTCGTCGTCGTCGCCATCTCCTTCCTCCTCTGCCCTTGTCCACCACTCCAATTGCTTCCTTCGACTTTTTCTCTGAACCAATGTTTAGTAATCGCTTTAGTTTCTATATGAGTGGCAACAACGACATTGCTTGTTGTACTGTAAACTTGGATGCGAGGTCGAAGCTGTATGCCAACTTAGACTCCGGAAAAGAAGGAACAAAGCACTCAAAGTCCATTTTAAATTAAATGAGAATTTGTATATGATGTCGAAGAATAATCTTTTCATGATGTCCTAATGTCTAACAATCTATATTGCTTGCCGGAGAATAGAGAAAGCCGTGCCCTTGGGGTAGTTGTGGAACTTGGTCTTAAGGATGTGGTGGACGTTGTCAAGGTTGGAGGTGATTCTGTTATTGAAGACGTGGAAGTATATGCGTGGATAAAGTGTAGAGGAGGTTGGTGTACCAGTGAGACAGTTACAGAGATTTAGGAAGTATTTGGTCCATAACATGTTGAGGTAGGTGTGACACGTATGACAATTACACTATAGATTGATCTTGGAGTTGAAGAAGAAGAAGGTAAAGATGGAAAAGAAGACGGTGAAAGTAAAAAAGGAGAGTATGAACGTTAAGGTTATGCGAGATATGATAAAAATTGGGAAAGAATACTGTCGTTTTCGAACAAAGAGCTCAGGGGTCATTTTGTCCCCTATTAGAGTTGACAGAGCAAAAAATTTAAGTGATTGACGAAATTAATTGTTAGAGACCAATTGAGTAATTAATTTTAGTTGAAGACTAAAGTGTTTGATACCACCAAAATGGATAAAGGTTACTCTAGAATTAATTATATATTATTACACCCCAAGCTAGCACCGTAATAATAACGATGACGAAATCTCAAAAGCTCCCCAATTTAGTGGAAAGTGTTCCCTTTTCCGTCGTCGTCGTCTTCTTTTAATTTCAGAAAAAATTATATTTACAATTGCAATTTTCTCTTTGTTGAGAGAGAGAGAGAGAGAGGTTACGTCAATGGCGGACCAGAGGAACCAATGGAGCTGGGACGTCACCGGCTTCGAGCAGTTGAAGCCGCAGTCGTCGGAAGGAGGCAATCAGAGGCTGAATGCGTCGCCAACGAGATGGCAGTCCATGTCCTCCTCTCTACCTCCGCCGCAATCCGTGGCTTCCAAGGTTCAGCGATTGAAGGACAATGTTAAGGTAATGTGTTTTTCATTTCCATGCATACCTTTCTTCTTCTTCTTGCTCTTTCGAATATCGTAGTTGAAGCTGGAATTTTAGTTCTGAGCTTGTTTATTCGTTATTTCTTCACTTATAAGTTAACGAACGGTTCTTTATCGGTTTTTTTCCCGGGAGAATTGTAGTGACTAGAAATGAGTTAGTTTTGGCATTTGAGAAACTTTATTTATTATTTGTTTTGTTCGATTTCTTTGCAGTTTTGGAATATTTTTTTCTCAAAAGAATATAATGTAGTTGGAATAAGATAGCATGGTGATTAAATTCGTAGTGTTGAGAAGGAATAGAATTAGATGGAGCGGAATAGAGTGGAGTGGCATAATTGTTTCACTCCATTTTGGATATATTCTACTGCAATAGAAAGGAATAATGATTAAAAAAATTTCATCTTTGTTATAACATGTTATTTACATTTTCATTTTACTGATTCAGAAAATGACACTTGCCTTTGCTTCTCTGCTACGCTTATTGCATTGCATTGCTCTGCATCTAAGGAGTATGACGAAATTCTTGTTGTTTATGTGTCTTCGCAACTGCTCAGGTTTTGTTTCTGTGTTTCGAGGCTACGGTGTCGGCTCAGTCTGTGCCGGATCCAGAACTGTAGACTGTAGTCAGTGAAAGAGAATAATTTTTGTTGAAATTCATTACTGTATGGATCAAGATGGATAATTGAAAAGAAAATTAATAAAATCAGTTAGAAACTAATTTGGGTCAAAAGCAGTATTTTTTTACCTTAAAGTTTCATGAAAAGAAAAAAAAATCTGAAAATAATAAGGTTGTGATCTTGTAAGGTGCATTTGAAGTGAGAACTATGATATTATATTTTGTGAGTAATAAGACTATTATGTTATTTGCCGACCAGGAAATAGGCACTGCCTTTTGGAAATCTTGTTTAGGACCGTAGAAAAAATGTATTGTTTGGGTGTTTGGGTTGTTTGTAGTAGGTATTAATTTCCAAACTTCATATGACCATGTGCTAAAATTTTTTTGTATATGTGCTTTTTCTGAAATGCCTTCATATCATTTGAAGTACTTGTACATTAAACAAGCTCGGTTGATGTTTTGAATATTTTTGTTTCTGTGGTGTCCTAGTCAATGTTCTCGTATCATGCAATATTTGTTTAGGCATGTCTTAATAATCTCATCAGGTACTTTGCACAGCTTGCTAGAAAAGACTACTTGCAGTTAAGACAAGAAGCAACTGAACTTCAGGCATATACAAATGCAAAGCTTGATCGAGTTACACGATATCTTGGTGTTCTTGCTGAGAAATCCCGCAAGTTAGGTACATCACTATATTGTATTGATTCACGGTTCTCTAGATATGCAGAAGGTGTAGGTCTGCCATTTTTCTTATTGATTCTTTTTCTTGACTGGGTCAGACCGAGTTTAGATGAATTGAAGAATATAAGTGGGCATTCATGGAGAGAGAAGTTATAAGATAAGCCCTCTGTTGTAAATGTGATGTTGAATAAGCTGAACTGCTGAACAACATTTGGATAGGCAAATATAGGAGTGCTTATGCTTGAAATATGAACATTTAGAATTTTGATGATTCAATAAGGTCTGTGATTCTATAGTCAGAAAATATTTGTAAAACAGATACTGGTCAAGCTGTTTCCAGCAATCATAATAACAATTTCCTTAAGTTAAAATGTTAGCTACTGAAAATGAAAATAAGCCCAAAAGAAAGAAGGGTTTGTAAGGCTGTTTTAAGTAGCTCATCCAGACAATCAAAACTTCTCATGATTACTTATTTGTATTAGAGAGGCCCAAGTGAGCTGCAAATATGTAAATGAGCCCATCCATAAAATTCTTGAAATATTTTTGTTCAAAGTGTTGCAACTTGCAAGGTCTAATATTCTGTGAGCCATAAAATTAGTTCCATGCAGGCTTGAGACTTTTTCTTTAAACAAATGTTGGAAGCTTTTCTATTTTATTTATTTATTTTCTTTTATTTTTTTAAGTTTTTGAGAAAGCACGTTTTGAACAAATATTCTGATGCATGCATATCATAGTATTTGTCTTTTCTTGTAAGCTATTCTGTTGTTTGCTCTTGTGATTTTATATCTTGAATTTTGTGGCTGCTTATGATTGCTAGATCAAGCTGCCCTTGAAACTGAAGCAAGAATATCTTCAATGATCTATGAAAAAAAGAGATTGTTCAATGACTTATTGACATCCAAAGGTAATTAGTATGTGTAATTTCCTTATTATTGTTAGTTTCTTTGTATTGAGTTCAGGTTTTCCTCAGATAATGTTTATATATTACATAATGTAATGAAGTATATTGTTTGTAGAACACACAGGTAATCCCTATATTGCATGGCCTCCGTGTTTTTAAGCATATTCAAATGTGTGCTTTGATATCATTTGCAGGCAACATACGTGTTTTCTGCCGCACAAGACCATTATTTGAAGATGAAGGTCCTTCAGTCATTGAATTTCCCAATGATTTTACTATCCATGTAAATACTGGTGATGAATCCTTGTCTAACTCCAAGAAAGATTTTGAATTTGACAGAGTTTACGGTCCTCATGTTGGACAGGGTAAAGTTTTATTTTATTTAACATCTTTTTTGTGTTCAAACTTCAAAACCTCTTGCATGCTTTTGAATTACCTTGCAATAAATATTCTGTTTGCAGCTGAGTTGTTCACTGATGTTCAGCCACTAGTGCAATCAGCATTGGATGGATATAATGTTTCAATATTTGCATATGGACAAACCAATTCTGGAAAGACGCACACAATGGTTATTCTTTTTGTCTTTCACCTTGTGTGCATTGTGCCCTAGGCATACTTTTGGCCTGCTTCTCAAAAGAAATAAATAGTTGCATGAAGGTCTTGAATTCAATGCTGATTGAAAAATGGAAATCCTATCTGATAAATGAAGTCAATTATTTTACCCATTCTTTCACTTAAAGTCAAGAATATTGCGCCTAAATTTGTATTTTTGATGTTCATTCATTGTTCTCAGGAAGGACCAGACTATGATCGAGGTCTATATGCTCGTTGTTTTGAGGAGCTGTTTGATTTAGCCAACTCAGATTCAACTGCCACTTCTCAGTACCAATTTAGCATTACCGTTTTTGAGCTCTATAATGAACAGGTCCTGTTCTCTTTTACTTACTATATACAACTTTTCTGGTATCCACTGTTTGCTTCCTGGTTTTGGTTGGCATTAGATTATCAAGGCCTTTTTTTTTTAAATGTTCCTGCAGGCTAGAGATCTTGTCTTGGTGTCAGGGAAAAGCAAGCCTAAAGTCTCGTTTGGATTGCCTGAATGTTTCATAGAACTAGTGCAGGAAAAAGTTGATAATCCTCCAGAGTTTGTTAGGGTTTTGAAAGCTGCATTTCAGAGTCGAGGAAATGATACACTAAAGATTAATGTTTCTCATTTGTATGGTCTAACTTCCCTGCTCACAACATACATGCTCATATTGTACATTGCTTCATGATTTCAGTTTGTTTTTGCATGATATACTTCAACTGATAGCTTATTTCCACTAAGGTAGTTGGTGATATCAGTGCACTTAGGAGGTGCACTTAGGAGGTTGTATTATATGTACAAATTTTCTTATTTCACAAAATAAGTTTTGCACTTGGTTGACTTGGTTAAGTAACAATAGAAGAAGGAAGTATGTAATGCACGAATCGTAATAAAATAATGGCCTAATTAAGCAACAAGATCCATTAGTTTGCCTTAGGTTTCTTCAAATTTATTACCATGATAATATTCTGGGGTAAAAAGTAAGTGAAAGATTATTGTGCGATTTTATGTTCATCTGTCCTGTGTTAGTGGTTTTTTCCTTGGTACTGTTCACTAATTTAGACAAGTGCCTTTCTCTAATATGCCTTCATTTTCAGGATTGTCACAATACACATATTTCATAACAATTTGATCACCGGTGAAAACTCATATAGCAAACTCTCTCTTGTTGATTTGGCTGGAAGTGAAGGTTTAATAACGGAAGATGATAGTGGTGAGCGTGTCACAGATTTGCTGCATGTTATGAAGTCACTTTCAGCGTATGTCATTTTAATTCTTAACATTTTTCTTCTCTTTCAACTATATATTTTATTTGCCTACTAGCCAGCAAGTATTTTTTTTTTTTTGTCTATTCATGTGATTTGGTTCAAATGTTATCTGTTATCCTAGATTTTTGGTGGTTTGTCTCTTTTTATTACATGGTGTAAATGGTGCTTGCTCAACATTAGTTAACTTAAAAAAGACTTCTTGCTGTACCACAACCTAGCAAGCTTAATTTACTTTTGGTAGAGGCGAATAGGGTTCATTATATGATCCTTTTATTACCAAATGGTCTAGAGTTCAATCCATTCTTCTTAAATGTTACCGTGCAACACATGGTAGGGGAGCCTATACATTCATGCTTCAGGCTGAATGATTTCTTGCATGAGGGAACGTCTTAGATAAAAGAAAAAGTTATTTTAAGTGCCTTATTCAATAGTTTAAGTTTTGGGAGAGTTAAGTAATGGTCTCTTATTATAACTAATTCTGCTTGGGGAATTAATCTACAAATAGTTTGCCTCGTATGACTATATCAACTTTGTATTCTCCTTAGGGGGCTTGTTTCTGTTGATATGCCGGTCAACAAAAATTGTACCACTGAAATAAACTACGCTAGCTTCTGTAACAAATGCCAAACAATCTATTCTAATAGATACCTGCAGAATGATGTTTGACCAGGTTGGGAATCAAATTAAAACCCCAAACTGGTGCCATCAAATATTAATAGGTAGTTTCACATAGAAGGACAAGCAATTCATTGCATAGAGAAACAGCAACAGAAAAATGTTGGAACAGATGGGGAATGGATTGGAATGAGTGCACCACGGAAATGTAATCCAGTAGTAATAGGTGGAAACATATGCATTATGCAAGTTATGGCAACCCAACCAGAGTTTCTCCAAATGTATAACTTATGAATAAACCTACCCTTTTTGTGTTGTGAAGTCTACGGTGTGTCATATGTGCATGCACACAGACCCGTTTGAAATACTTTTTGAACCACAAATTAGGTGGTATGCTTAAAATCTACAAAACTGAATCGTAATGTGATTTCTCCTTGTAAAGTCATGATTTCCGTTTTCATTCATGTTGAAGTGTTATAGAAAGTTTAGAAATTTCTCTCATTTCTTGCTGCATTTTATATTTGTCTTTACAGTTTGGGAGATGTTTTGTCTTCTTTGACCTCAAAGAAGGATGCTATTCCTTATGAGAACTCAGTGATAACAAAACTGCTTGCAGACTCGCTTGGTAATTCTTCTTATTTCTATTTATTTATAAACTAATGGTGGCATTTGTGTACTCTTTATAGAGTTAGAGAAACTGAGAGACAGTAGAGAGAAGAGAGAAGAGAGAAAACTAGAAAGAGAAGTAGGAATTGATAATTATGAATAATGAATCACAAAAGCACTGAATTTGTGCTTGTATACATAGAGAGGAGTGTGTTTTCAGCTAGTTAGTGAAGAGGGGCAGGAGAGTCAATACACACTAAAGTTAGTCAGGAGAATCTGAGTTGGTTAGAGGGAACTGTGGTAGCTGGCACTGTCGTGACAGATCAGTAGCCACTTCTAATTTCTAGACTCTTCTAGAGAATTCCCTAACTCCTATTACTCTCTCTAGAATGAGACCCGCGCACTGCGCGGAACAGTAAATTAACGATAGTATATAATAAATATTAAAAATTGTTATATTTTGTATAAATAAATTAAATATGTGTAAATTAAAGTTAAATTTAAAAGGTGTTTTATTTAAAATAATTTATAGTACAAAAGATTTGGATGTTAGGAGTTGTACAAAGTGACATTTTTATTTGGTGGTTTGATTTTTACATTTATTTTAGTTGATGGACTTAGTCTTCTTATGTAGCGCTCGTCTTCTTTATTCTTTATTGGTTGTTGTTAGAGTTGTTACTTTCTTTCTGTCGTAGATTCTTGTGAAGGCATGTTCTTTATGAATTGTTGAGTTGGATGCACTTTCTATTGTGTTGTTTGTTCCATCTTTGCATGGATGTTCTTTTTCCGAAGATATGTCTTGAATTTGTATAGTTTTCTTTCTTCTTAATCTCTTGATGGAGTGGTACTTCAATGCCATTACTTTTCTAGAGTGTCATTAGATTTGAAGCAATTGTGCCCAATAATTTTTTTGCTTCGCCATGAAATAGTACAAAAGTATATAGAGTTATCTTATTGTTGGATATTGTGGAGTTTGATTACATGTGCCACAAATGTAGTTTTTTTTTATATGCTTTTTTCGGACACTTTTCACATTCAACACAGTTTCATACAAATTTGTCGTCAATTTCGTTTATAGTTGCTAAAATTGTAAAGATCTTTTCCTATTCCAATATTCAATTTATGTATTCATTAGGTATACGGTATTTGAGTAAGTATGAATGTATGATGCATGTTGTGAGTGTTTTTTTTGTCATACCTGATCATCAGATTCTCGTTGCATGGCTATTAGATCTTGGATAGTTATTCGATTTTTAATCATTTTGCCTTGAAAGAATGATGCTCCATTGAATAAGTTGAGATGTCTAATTCAGAAATAAATTTTTTGTGTTAAATTTGATGTTATTTGAAAGAATAGTAGTAAGAGACTTATATAAGTAGTTCAAATAGTATGGAATTTGAATACTTGTAACGTAAAATTTATTATAATTAATAATATTATTATGACATTTGTAGTATGAATATTTATTACCTTCAGTAAGTTAATAAATTAATTGTTGGGATTATAATTGTTTATAACGGTAAGATATAATAAATATAGGAATATGGATTCAATGTATTTGTACGTTACAAATTTATTGTATTGTATTTTTTAGTTTTCTTTTTTGTATATTTTATTTTTTGTTGATTTGGAAATAATAGTTGATTTGGTAAGTTTTGAGTGGTTGATTCTAACATTTTGCCAAGTAAGCAATGTTGCTGACATGTCGTTAGTAGAAGAAGAGAAATAGCTTCAAAGTAATGTGGGTAAACTTATGTATCTATTTTTATATATTAAGAATAGATAGATAGATGGTCATTGTACATTAGATTCTTGATGTATTGATGACAATAATAGATTGTCTGTTCTTGTTAAGATGTTAAAATGCTTTGACATGTTGGCCCTGGGGTGGTGTTTTGGTTTGTTAATATAGTGATATCTTATCTGTTTGTAAATTCAAGCTGGATAGTAAAGGTCTCTGATAAAAACGATTACTGAAATCTGAACGAAATTTTTACAGCACAGCTATAAGATAGGTAGTGTTGTATGTGGAGGATGTTGGGCAGTGAATGAACCCATATACGCCAATCTGTAAAAGGCATACAGTAGCCCAAGTTTGGTGGTATAATGCTAGTAAAGTGGGTTTTTACTCCATCTATGGTTTTTGACTTATTCCACTAATGGATAACTTCTTATCCCTCCACTGTGTAGAAAAACTCTGTTAAAAGTGTGAAGTGACACTGTGAACATAATCTGTGGTGCTTTCGTTTGACATAGAAACTGATTCTCAATATAATTAGTTATATTGCATTGTCATGATTTGGAATTCAGTTATGTTTGCTTAAATTCAGGCACATAATCACCTTTGTTGTAAATTCTCTTTGATGTTTATAGGTGGGAGTTCAAAAACACTGATGATAGTGAATCTATGTCCAAATATTTCAAATTTATCCGAGACATTATCGTCTGTCAGTTTCTCTGCCAGAGCACGAAATTCTGTACTAAGCCTTGGAAACCAAGATACAATGAAGTGGGGAGATGATGTATGTTCTTCCCTATCCCCATTTCTTTCTTTGGCCTTCATCCCCTGCTATCTTCTGTGTGATTTGAAATGTGATTTGCTAGTTTAAAAGAAAGAGACCATATAATGCAAGATTGATTCATATATGTGGTGTAACTGATTAACTTGGTTAGAATTCAGTTCACTATACTTTTCCTTGTATATGTCCTTCTGACCTACAAGTCTTTTTAGGTCATTGCAGCAAAGAGTTCAAGATTACAATTTTGCTATTTAGATTTAACGTGTCATGGCTCTTATAGGCGAATGATTCCCGGAAGGAATTGTATGCAAGAGAGAAAGAAGTCCAAGATCTGAAGGAAGAGGTTCTGGGACTTAAGCAGCTGCTTAAAGACGCAAATGATCAGTGTGTTCTACTCTTCAATGAAGTTCAGAAGGCATGGAAAGTTACTTCTACATTGCAGACAGATCTAAAGGTATGGTAATTTATTTAAGTGTCATGGATATGGTGGCAGGTTTCTAAAATAGTTTGGGGAATGTTGCTTTCTCCATGTAACACACTGTAATGATGTTACTCTGGTAGATAACAATATATTCTTCACGTGGCAAGTAACAAGATTCTTGTTCAGCATTTGAATGTTTCTTATGTGGCTAAATGAACACAACCAAAATATTTCATTTGTTGCATTTGTTTATATATATTTTTGGGCTTGCATTCTAGGTGTGCATTTGGTCAATTTCAACTTCTACAGATGCCATATTATATTATTTGTTCTCATCAAATAGTAATCTCCCCCCCTCCCCCCTTCTCAAAACTCCAATCTGATATATTGTTGAAAGAAGTCATATATGCTTTGTTTTCTTGAAATATATAGATAATTTTTCACTGTAAAGTGTTCTTTGGTTTCCACTATTTTGCAAAAAATCATTTTGTCCTTTCAATATTTGATTGTTACTGTTGAACAAAAGGCTTGCAATGTTTTACATTGTTGTTTCTTTGCTCAGGCAGAGCATATTCTTCTGGAAGATAATCGTAACATAGAGAAAGAACAAAGTGCTCAGCTTAGAAATCAAGTTTCTCGTCTGTTACAGTTAGAGCAAGAACAAAACTTGAAGATACAACAGCGGGATTCAACCATCCAAACCTTGCAGGTTGATATCCTATTACAAGGAAAGCATTCATTAGACATTTCCACAAATGATTTATCAAGTCCAATTTTAAGTGTTCTCTTATATAATGATATTTTTTTTTTGATATAAAACTTAGATGTTCTGACAACAACAACAACAACAAAGCCTTGTCCCATTAAGTGGGGTCGGCTACATGAATCAAACGACGCCATTGTGCTATGTCATGTATCATGTCTACGGAGAGACCGTTTACATGTAGATCTCGTTCTTAGGTCTTCTTCTGCCTTTCGCCTTTTGTCCATCTTCCATCTCATCAACCCCCTTGACTGGATGTTCTATCGGTCTTCTTCTCACATGTCCAAACCACCTGAGACGCGATTCAACCATCTTTTCCACAATGGGTGCTACTCCAACTCTCTCCCTTATATCTTCGTTCCTTATTTTATCCAATCGCGTATGACCACTCATCCATCTCAACATCTTCATCTCTGCCACACTCAACTTATGTTCGTGCTCCCCTTTAGCCGCCCAACACTCCGTACCATAAAGCATATCCGGTCTTATAGCGGTGCGATAGAATTTACCTTTAAGTTTTAAAGACACTTTTTTGTCGCATATAAAACCAGATGTACTCCGCCATTTTGACCAACCTACTTGGATCCTATGATTTACATCTTGTTCAATCTTTCCATTATCCTGTATGATGCACCCAAGATACTTAAAACTTTTAACTTTTTGTATGATGTTTTCTCCAATCTTCACCTCTAAATTAGGGTTTTCCCTTCTCAGACTGAACTTACATTCCATATATTCCGTCTTACTACGGCTTATGCGCAAACCATACACTTCTAGAGCTTATCTCCATAACTCCAACTTCTTATTTAGGTCCTCCCTTGACTCTCCCGTAAGGACGATATCATCGGCAAAAAGCATGCATCATGGCACAGGCTCTTGGATGTGCTCTGTGAGTACTTCCAAGACTAATGTGAAAAGGTATGGACTTAAGGATGATCCCTGGTGTAATCCTATACCAATAGAAAATTCCTCTGTTATACCACCTTAAGTCTTCACACTAGTTGTGGCCCCATCATACATGTCTTTAATTGCACGAATATATGCGATCCTTACTCTCCTCTTTTCTAAAACCTTCCATAATACTCTATCATACGCTTTTTTCAAATCAATAAACATCATATGTAGATCCCTTTTATTACGACGAAAATTAGCTTTGTATGCAAAAAATTGATGCTTGTTTCACTAAGTGGAGTTGGCTATATGGATAAAAGATGTGAGAGTATTTTGTTGTGAATCAGTTTAACATTCAAACCAAAAGCATTTATATTGTTTTTCTTTTAATAGTTTTACCAGTGTTTTTTATATATATATTGGACAACTCTTACATCTCATTAATTTTTCTATTCATGCCCAAGCCATCTAAGTCAATAATATTCTACCATATTTTCTCCAATAGGCACTATTTCAACTCTCTCTAACGCATCAATTCCTAATTCTATCATCTCTAGTGTGTCCACGTATATAATGCAGTAACTTCATCAAGTGTGTCCATTCATTCCTAATCCTTTCATTTCTTATGCTTTGACAATGTTCTGAAAATAATGACATTTCAGGATCAACCTTTGTATGCAATTCAGCCAGCTCTTATTGACTTATTCATCCTTGGTTTATGATGAGATTTGAATAGATGAATTATTGAGTTGTGAAATAATCATTCTCATGCAAATCACATTGAAGCTACACTTCCCATCTTTTGTGTCTCTGCATATTCTTTTATCTTGCTAGAGGTTTGGGTATCACTTCCTGTATCCAAATAATCATTAAAGTTGTTATAATCCATTGTGATTTCTTCCAGTCATCACTTATCAGAGCACTGATTGAAGGAACAACCACTAAGCACAATTTTGAGATGCTCACTGCATTGTCTTCCTTTTGCCCATTTACTAGATGTCTATTCTTCTGGAGTGAAAATCTTTTGCACGGATTCTTTTGATTGTGAGTAATATAGAACCGGTGGGCCAATTTGTTTAGTTTAGGTGCCAAACAAACCATGTCTTTCAGGTATTTCATTCCATTGTCTGTGACATGGCACTGTGGACCATGACCTGCAGCTATGAGCTATAGTTTGTTGTATAATGTGGCGTTAGCAACCTTTTTCTTTAGATGCATGTAATCTGTTTTCTTAATACTTGCCAGCTAATATACGTAACGTCTGTTTGTCTTTTTTGTTACAGGCTAAAATTGGAACCCTTGAAGCACGATTCAATGAAGCTCTTAGATCCAGCAGCACTGGGTCAAATGGCATGAATTCCATTGGTAGTGGGAATGACGTGAATTCTTCTACGGTAAACATGAAACTGGAAGCAGAACTCAAGAAACGTGATGCTCTAATTGAGGTCTGTTATACATAACAATTTATCTGACTGGAATGCTTCCAATATTCCCTTCAAGTAGGATTCTGGTTATTGCTTTAGACTCTTTTACTCCTTCTTTTTCCCCATCAAAACATCTTTTGCACCCATGTATTCAACTGAGAAAATTTTAGCTAAGCAATAACTAGTTGGTCAAATGGCACCAATTCTTGTAAATCTTGGCCTGCCCCTGATGAGATACTTGTTAACCGTCTTAATATCCATGAAAAGGGGAGAATACTAGACCTGCAACTGACTCTTTCGGTTTTCTCTTCTGATAAACTTTCTAGATTAAAAGATCTGCTATTTTACTTATCCCAAAAAAGGAAGCATTCCATAAGTGAATGTTTATTTTGTAGGATTCTTTTGCTGTATTAAGTTTTGATGTGCTTAATTTTCAATTCAATATTTTGCAGAGGTTGCACGAAGAAAATGAGAAATTATTTGATAAATTAACAGAGAAAAAGTCTTTGTCTGGATCGCCTCAGGTAGGTAAATTTTATTTCATAACAAAATAACTGTTCTCATTTGTGGTGGTGTATATACATATATTTTGTGTGCATATTAATTAACAAGCTACATTGAATAACTTCATAGTTCCAATAATTGGATTTAATGTTCACTATAATTTTACTTAAATGTATAAAATTATTTTCAAAATATAAGTAAATGTTGATGTTGATATTAGAATAGTTATATATAGATGTTCAATTTATTTATTTATTCTTAAACTTAATATGCGTGATTATCTTGATGTCATGATAACATTCACGGGTTGGGCTAGTACAGTTCATACATTCACAGGTGAAAAATACTCTGTGAAAAGAGATCTCCTAACTTATAAATATAACTAAATTATTTTATTTTATCACTATTTTCCGCTATGCCTAATTCTTCTGTATTCTTTTGGTGGATTGTAAAACTTCTTCATGTTATTCTCTTCACTAGATAAGTTCTCAAATTCTGTTTCCTCTAGGTCGGTTTTCTTTGAGCATATATATGGGATAGATAGCACAACCAAAAATATTGTGACCATTATTTTATTGCCTGCTTTCAAGCTGTCTATGTAGTGTTTTTGTTTGAAAAAATTCTTCCTTTATTTACAGTTTTCAAGTACATCATCCAAGGGATCAGTTAGTGTTCAGCCTCAAAATATAGGGAGGTATATTCTAATTTAGTTCCTGTAGGTTTTGTTATTGTATTTTTTTTAAATCATATGATTCTGGTGATTATTGGCTATATTCTCATTGTTTGGAATATGGAATGATCCCAGCAATAATACAAGATCTCGTACCATGGATGTTCTTCCTTCACCCTTGGTGACAGATAAAAATGGCGGCGCATTTGCTATAGTTAGATCTGGTTCTGAGAAAGATAAGATTACCCCAGCGGGTGAATATCTTACTGCTGCCCTGAATGACTTTAATCCAGATCAATATGATGGCCATGCTGCCATTGCTGATGGTGCAAACAAGCTTCTGATGCTGGTATTATATTGATATGTGTAGCATTTATTTTATTGAGAATGGATGAATTATAATGTGTGTGGAGATGTGTCGTATTTTAAGCCTTTTTGGGGGGAGGAGTTCTCGTTAAAATCCTTATCACAAGTCTAAAATTTAACAATTCCATGTCTCTGGTAATCTGCTAATTACTCATTGGATGGTACAGTGCCTAGATGCACTGAAGGTTTTGGGCAGATCCGCATTGTGAGTTCCATTTCTAGTTGCCAAAATTTGGGCTTAAGAATTATACTCAATCAAGTTTGAAAGTTTATAAATATTTAGTTTGTTTAGGTGTTTGATGATTATTGGTTTGTTTAATTTATTCTGATATTCAAGACAGAAGAGAAAGTGTACCTGGTGAGACAATAGAATCCCTTATGAATGAGAAAATAAAATGAAACAGTAAGATTAAATTGCTAAAAAAATACCTCTTTGCATATCAGGAATTGAAATTCCCTTAAACGCAGAGAGAATCAATGGAAGGCCATAAACACAATTATATCCCATAACAAATGTAAGAGCAGACCAAGACACCCTTGAAAAAATTTGCTCTGATGTTGATTGCTCTGCATCTTCTGTCTAGACAAAATAAAGTACGAACAGCATGATAATATCCATTACACTTACAGGGTAGAAATGCAACGATTACAGGTTCTAGCTGCAGTCATTAAAGGTGGTTCCTTCAGGGAACATGAGATACTTGCTGAAATTAGGGATGCTGTTTTCTCTTTTATTCAGAAAATGGAGCCAAAGCGAGTAATGGATACAATGCTTGTTTCCCGTGTTAGAATCCTCTATATACGATCTTTGATTGCTAGATATCCAGAGTTGCAATCCATTAAGGTAACAAAAATTTGGTATGTATTTGCTGGTGTTCTAGTCAATTGAATTTGGCTCGGATAGTCTGATTAATTTGCATATTGGATTGGAAGGTCTTGCCAGTTGATTGCTTTCTAGAAAAGGCTAATGCTGGACGCAGTAGAAGTTCCAGCAGAGGGAGTAGTCCTGGAAGATCTCCTGTGCAGTATTTTGATGAGCAGATCCGAAGATTTAAAGTGAATATAAAGCCCGAGAAGAAGTACAAATTTTCATCTGTTGTTTTGAAGATTCGTGGAATCGATGAGGTAATGCCTACATCCTCTAATCTCCTTTTTGATGATTAGTTTACCGATGTAGTTTTCTCTTTTGATCTTTGAGATCCATAAAAGAAAAAGAGTAAACCGTTGTTTTAGCCCTTAGAAGATTAGCTTGTAACACAGCCTCTTCTCTTGGCTTGAAGCGTGATTAAGCATTGATCTACTTTTGCCTTATGTTGAAATTCCATCTTTATTTAGAAGAATGAATGTAACAAGGATCAAACTCTAAATTTGTTGGTCATAGAAATGTTGATACCATGTCATTAAACCACTTATCCCAAAAGTTTAAGTTGTTAAATAGAAGTTTATGAATCGTTATATTATCTAATACATTTCAGAAATTCACCCAAAATAAGGGACTATCGTTCAAGGGCCAAAATATTGGTTCACTCAAATTAGATATCGCAAATGTTTTAGGTACCATGACCAGGTAGTTATTAATATGTGTGGAATGCTTTACTTCACAACAAATCAATCTTTTGAACGTCAAAATGGTGGTTTATATAAAAATCATATACCACTTATCCCTATCTCGTGTTTTCACCTTTGTAAATGGCAGTTATTAAAAAAATTTTCCATGAAGATACATTCATTCTTTTAATTTGATTGAGGCTTCTTTTCTGCTACCGTACTGGCTAAAAAATTCAATCAACTTAAGTCACGGATAGAATTTTTCTTTTTGTTTATTTCTAAAGTTGTTGTTACCATTAACTTTAAAATTTGAAGTAAACTGCACAGGACACCTGGAGACAGCAGGTAACTGCTGTAAAGTTGAGGGAAATTACTGAGGAAGCGAAAGGTTTTGCAGTTGGAAACAAGCCTCTTGCTGCACTATTTGTACATACTCCTGCAGGTGAGCTGCAGCGTCAAATTAGAATCTGGCTTGCAGAGAGCTTTGATTTTCTCTCTCTTACTGCAAATGATGCACCTGGGGGATCAACTGGTCAGTTGGAGCTTATTTCAACTGCAATTATGGATGGTTGGATGGCTGGACTGGGTGCTGCTCGGCCTTCCAACACCGATGTACTTGGCCAACTACTACTTGAATATTCGAAATGTGTCTATACTTCCCAACTGCAACACTTGAAGGTATGCCTCATCTTAAATCTGTCTGGAGAATAGATTCAGTACAATTCATGTTCTCGACTCCTGCAAGAAGCCTTGCTTACATTGGAGCTATGTGTAGAGAGATGACCAATGAGCGTCTTTGGTGCAAAAAGGGTTTCACAAGTAGCATGCTTTGTTTTTCTTCTAGAAAACTTATAGGAGTCTGTATATTATACTGGTTTTGTTTTCTTGTCTCCCATTTCTGATATGACATTTTATTAAGCCCAAAAAGTAAATCCTGGTTTAAGGATAGAATATGAGGTTTCTTTGTGTATATGGTCATCCTAAATCCATAAATGATTTATTTTCAAAAATGTCACTGAAAATAATCTGCTTTTGTTATTTATAATACAGATCATGTTTTGACTCTATGTTGTACTCCATTTGGTTATCAGGATATTGCTGGTACCCTGGGAACAGAAGAGGCCGACAATGCAGCACAGGTGGCTAAGTTGCGTTCAGCTCTAGAATCTGTTGATCTCAAAAAAAGAAGGGTACTTTTACTTTATTTAATTGCTATATCTCATGCACACATAATATTTTACAAACTGACTTTTGGATAGTTTCTTCACGAATTAAAAGAAAAGATTCACTAGTTACTATATGAATGAAGGTTGCATCACTTTCGTGTGAAACTTTAATATGAACAACTGTAGTGCGGTATTTTGTTTTAAAATTTTCACTTTTACACTTTTAAATTGATTTAATAAGAGCAAGAGCAAGAGGAAGTGGAAGTCCCATAACATTATAGTTGCTTTTGTTGCCACAAGCTTATTCTCGGACTTCCAGTGTTTGCGTGGTTAGGGGAGAAGATGTAAATGCAATATGTACCGGTTCTTGTGACCCACTCATGCACAACACCAGTTAGTTATGACCAAGGAGCTCTAAGGGGTTGTTTGTGAGTTGAGTTTGGACGAAAATGGAGAGCTTGTAGCACAATTTATTCTACAAGCTTTCCCTTCCCCTCCCCTTCCCTCCAAACCCTAACTCACAGACAACGTCTAAAGAATTCTTGGGAAGCCGGTATCCTAGGCTTCAGTTTGGTAATTGCTTCAGTTCCTTCTGAGCAGAAAAATAGGTGATTCAAAGATGGGGAAATGTTGCATTTGACAACAACTTCCATTCTTAAATGCTGGTCTGTCTATTGTCAGTGTCACACTTGGACCATCTTAAGTTTTTGCAACGTTAGGGTAGATGAAGCTTAACTTAAAGAAGGATCCTGATGCAATTTCTTAAATAATTATCATGTGCTCACATTGATTTCTTATCATATTTAGATTTTACAACAAATGAGAAGTGATGTAGCTTTATTTACACTGGAAAATGGTGATTCACCTGTGCAAAGTCCTTCTACTGCCGCAGAAGATTCACGATTGGCATCTCTCATTTCACTTGATAGCATATTGAAGCAAATAAAGGTTTAGTTTCTTCTTAAAATCTGGTTTTAACTTGAATAAAAATAATAAGAGTAAAGTATCGTTTTTGTTGGGTAAGTCCTATTTGTGTCCCTAACGTTTAAATCATCCTATTTGTATCCTTAACGTTTATAAAAGTGATTCAATGTTATCCTACTATCAATTATACTAACAAATCAGATTATATTTTTCAATTATTCTCACTTGAATGTATTCATTCTCAATTAGGTCTCACTTGGATGTGTTCGATTTTAATATTATACCCATTATTTGTTTTTAGATTTAATTATGTCCCTAGAAAAGTGAATTATGTAAATATTGTAGGAATTAGTTTCAACATTTGATGAGCTATTTTTTGGAGTAGATCATCGATTCTATCCCAGGCATTTGTATTCTAACTTCAAGAAGAGATTTTTAAAACTCAAACTAAAGCGCTCATAATGTGTAATTGACGGCAGGATAACATTGAATCACTTTTACAAACGTTGGGGATACAAATAGGACGATTTAAAACACAAATAAGATTTACCCCAAACGTTGGGGGCAAAAACAATACTTTACTCAAATAATAATTTTAACTTATATTTTATTCAGGATATAACAAGACTTTCTAATATGAATACCATCGGGAGAAGTAAAAAGAGAGCAGTGCTAGTTTCTCTTGATGAACTAACACAACGGATGCCTTCCCTTCTTGAAATTGATCAACCCTGCGCTCAGAGGCACATCGCAGATGCTCGCCGCATGATTGAGGTATGCAAAGTGTTGGTCTGTAGGGCTACATTGTACCCCATACATTACATGCTTATGGTCATCATCCTCTTTGTATATGGTTGTCCACCTTTTGCCCTGTTTTTTAAGAGTATTTGCTATACACATCCAAGTCTTTTTTGTTAACCAAGTCCAACCAAGTTGGTCTAACATAACAAAAATCAGTTATGGCTAGCATTATTCCAAATCTTATTGTTTAATTCGTTAATGCCCAAATAACACTGGAATAAATTAAAATTGTTTCATCAGCTCGTTGGGTTTGTAACCGAGTTAAATGCTAAGGAATGATTGGATACAAATTAATTTGAAATGATTTTCTCATTCCTTGTTTTTAAAATGAAATTTGATCACCTAAATATAAATATGATTATGATAGAATATTATGATGTCTGATTCATTTACCTATCCATGCTAGTGAGACCAGATTTGGTGGTTGTGATGGTGTTTGTTCAATTTTGTATGAAATTTATGGATTTATTATAGTTTTCTTTTGAGATCAACTGGGTATAGCCTTTTTCCTCCAAGGTTTTAGATTCCTAAGCCTTTCTTCCTGTATGGTGTAGTCAATTCCTGAAGATGACAGCAGTCTAGGCAAACCAGTAACAGACCTGGGTTCTGGCTCTGAAACTGATGTGACACAGTGGAACGTCCTCCAATTTAATACTGGCAATACCTCACCATTTATCATCAAATGTGGAGCAAACTCAAATTCAGAACTAATAATCAAAGCCGATGCTCGAGTTCAGGAACCTAAAGGAGGTGAGATCGTGAGGGTCGCACCTAGACCATCCGTGTTGGAAGATATGAGCTTGGAGCAAATGAAACAGGTATTTGCCGAACTACCTGAGGCTCTAAGCTTGCTTGCTTTGGCAAGGACGGCAGATGGCACTCGAGCACGATATTCTAGATTATATAGGACTTTAGCCATGAAGGTTCCATCCCTTAGGAACCTGGTCAGTGAGCTTGAAAAAGAGGGTGCCCTGAAAGATGTTAGGACATAACCTTATGATTGTGAACTAACATGCCTCGAGTCAATTGTGTTAATGGCTACAGTTCTTGGTAATCTTAATTTACGATAGTTATTATGCATGCAAATTAATTTTAGTGTGTATTTTTCTGTATGGAACTAACATTAAGATTTGGGCAACCGGTTACAAGAGGAAACCTTTTGCACAAACCATTGGTTGGAGATATGCAAACTTCTACATGTTTTAGGCTTGTTTTTACGTTCAATGCTATTTTAAATAAAATTGAAGGAAATGAGATTAACAATTCGATATGATGCTAGCAAGGTGGTTAGCAGTTAGCACAAAAGAATGAAAGATTTGCTTCCAATTTCTTTGGAGTCAATCTTCCCAAGCTGAAGGCTTTGCCCAAGGACGTTTGATTGTGTGCAAAATGTAGCTCTCCATGGCAATGGATATATGTCAGTGTGTCACAAATACAGCACAGGTTATTTTCCTTTCAGTAAGACTCAAATTTAAATGACAAACTTCTTTGAGAATTGAAAGACTTGTATCATTTGATTCAAAGAACAACTAATCATGATCTCATGGCTAAATATACTGTCTCGTAGAACGACTTCAGCCTACTTCATCATTTTATATACGTAGATAAAAACCAAACCAATTAACTTGGTTTTTTTGTTTCTTTTATATGTAGACACCAACAAAGGGTCCTCCTTTCTTATCATACGCTACCATCAAACTATTTTTTTCACCAAAAAAATATCTCAGAATAAAATTTTTCACTGGAGCTCCTTTTTTGTTTTGGTCTCCGTATTTTTGTATTGTGACAGAATCCAAATGAAAGCTTAATAACATCAAACAAAAAAACCTAATAATTAGAAAATAATACGAATATAATATTAAAAATGATTACATTTTCCTTTTTCACAACAAACATAATACTTTTGTTCCGTATGTCGATTTTCAAAATGAATACTTTTGTTTCCAATAAATAAAAACAAACATATGATGAGCAGAGGCAGAGAAGCAGATGCTTTGATTCATTGCTTTCTCACTCAGAAAAGAAAATGTCGGTGCCTCGAACATCGTGCACTAAGCTAACACTCATAACCGTAGCAGCAGTCATCTTGCAGTTCTTCGGCCTCTCCGTTTTCCTCTTCGCCTTCTTCCCCGTCAAACCCACCCTCTCCGGCCACAGGTACTTCCATTCTCCATTCAGATCTCCCAAACCTCTTTTCCCGCCAAATACCCATCCCTCATATTTCAATTCTTTTTTTTCCCAGTGGTTTGGAGAGTCTCCGACCTCCATCCTGCAACGCTGGTGGCGCTTCAAATCGGAGCGAGGCTTCTCTGCCTCCTGATCAGCTCAGGTCGTTGTATCAGGTACTCCATTTTGATTTCTTCGGTTTTCTCGGTGGATGCGATTGCAGATGCCGATGTAGATTGTATCTTCGTTTTCAGATACCAAGTTTGGAAGTTAACTGCTTTTAGCTAACCAACTAGCCAAGAGTAGTGGCACAGCTGACATTTTTGAAGGGTTACTTAAACATCTAGTTAGGGTTCAAATACTGGCAGTGTGTATGAAGGGGGTTTCTTGGCTAGCACCCATGCCATTTGGGAAGTTTTCCGTGCAAAATGATTTTAGTCATTACTAGTGGCAGTAGATTACTGTGTATTTATTGTACTCTCTAAAAGTGTATGGTGAATTGTATATATGAAGTTGGGATTATTAAATGATTTTATCCCTTTCATTTCTAGTACAATTTAAGTTTATAAGACTGGGTTGTGTTGCAATAACAACCGGTGAAGGCTCAAGATGGCACCTTCTTTTAAGTTTGGTTGCTGAAATGTTGATCGAAGATAGGCGAGACTGGGAAATAGGGATGTTCATTGGAGCAGAAAGGAATGCTGTTTTGAATTGCAGTGGAAGTCACCTGTTTGTTTCTATAATTACTAGCTTCTGGGTGAATTTTGGAATATTAAGAGAATTGTATTTTATGTGGCAAGGTTTAGGATTGAATGTGTTATTAAGAGACTTTGTTTTACTCATACAGATGATTTAGTTAGTACATTTTGTGCTTTTGGTACTGGTTTTGTTTTCACTGAGAAACTTAGAATCGTTGTCTTGTAGGAAGTATCTGAGATCCTTCCTCCATATGATCGACTCATCTTAATGGTATGTGAAGTTGCTTGAGTCTCCATATTTTCGGAGATTTTTTATTTGTTCATTATCTATTATGGTTGTCCATGACACTAGACATCAGTATATATATTAGTTTTTCACATACAATCATTTTATTGTAGGTAATTGATGCTCTTCCGGCAGAATTTGTGCTTGGCAAGAATGGTAAGCCTCCAAGAAAGGCTTTTATGGAAGCCATGCCATATACCCAGTCATTGTTGGCAAATGGTATGGCCGTTGGATATCATGCAGTAGCTGTGGCTCCAACCGTTACCATGCCTCGTTTGAAGGTTTGAGCCGTTGTGATTATGTGATATTACAAAAGCACAACATAACATCTATGGGATTCTTCTCGAACCTCATTTTATATTTATATATATATATATATATATATATTGATTGGCATTTTAGGCAATTGTTTCTGGAGCAATTGGTGGTTTCCTGGATGTGGCATTCAACTTTAATACCCAGGCTTATTTAGATGACAATCTTCTTGGTTAGTCATTGTCTAGTTGCAGCAACCATGACCATATCATTTATTTTTCTGTGAACTGGTACTGAGATTCACTTTTTTGTTGCAGCACAGTTCTTTAAGATTGGGTGGAAAATGGTCATGCATGGTGATGATACATGGCTAAAGTTGTTTCCTAGTTTTTTTGCGAGACATGATGGAGTTGGCAGTTTTTTTGTAAGTATTCCATGACATGTAAGCATAAAGACATGATTTGATTCCCCATAACGGGCCAGCACTCTTGTGTCCATCAGAAACACTTTAGGCCTTTTACTTTAAAAGAGTTCTGTTTTACCTCTTAGCTCCATTGGTGGACTGCATTAGTAAATTCTTACTTGTAGGGTACATGGTAGTGTTTGTTTACATAGTAGGTTCTTTCATTGGTCATAAGTTAATATAAGAATATTATTAATCCATTATTTTGCTTGGATTTCGTAATTCTTGTTGCCGCAGGTTAAAGATACTGTGCAAGTAGACCAAAATGTGTCTCGACATCTTGGTGAAGAGCTTAGCAGAGATGATTGGAACATTCTGGTTAGTAATTGTAACCACTTCATAATTTGGTCTTACCTAATGTTGTTGAATTGTGTTTTATTTTTCACCTGGCAAACTTGTACACCTCTTTCTGGTTAAAAAATTCTTCTCGACACCACCCCTGCCCCCCGAAATCTAGAGAAGCCATATGCTTTACTATTATTTCCTTATTTGCATTTCTTTTCCCGTCAATGGGGTAGCAGTTGTTTTCCTATGAACATTGGTTTTGGGTACCTTGTGCATATTTTTGAGTCTCTGATATGTGTTCATTGCCAACTGTGCAATTTTTATAGCATTTCGTGTGTGGTTTGGCATGTTTCTAAGTCCCTTCATTCATTCTGGAAGCTTGTTTCTATTCCCTTACTTATTTTTTAGTAAACTATTGAAATGGCAATAGTAATTTCAAATATACTTTCAGTATTTATTGAACTTTTTACAGTGGGGTTTTTGAAGATTATTAAAACATAAAGACAGTTTTTATTTTTATTTTTTTTTGGACTTTGATTGCATAGACATTTTCCCTTCATTTCCTTAAGCTATAATCGCTTATTATTAGCCCTGTTTATGGATCTCTTCTTGGAAATCTTGAATTTTCCATGTCAACTTTGCTGTTTATTGTTTTCTAACTTGTGTCAATTGCCAAGTATTATAACCAAAGTTGGACTTAAGGCATACTCTGATTAGTACTTCTTTTTATTAAATATGAGTTGATTCAATTCTACTTCTAAGTTAAAAGTATTTGATACCATTCTACTTTTTATATTTACTTCATACTCTATCTCACAGTTTGCTGGTTATCAACAATTTCTTTGATTTACTGATTTTAAAAGGCAGATATTAAATACCTAGCTCTAAATTGTTGGTTTAGTGAAAGTTTGAGACCTATTTTGTTCTATAAGGATTCTCTATAATTGTATAATGTGATTTTGCATTTTTCTTCGATATTTCTTATTTAGCTGTTCTAAATGACATGATGCTTTAATTTTTAATTTTATATGCGCATTTTACTGAGTTTGTTTTAGATTCTTCATTATCTAGGCTTGGATCATGTTGGACATATCGGTGGCCGCAGCAGGTATTGCCGCCAATTCATTCTATGCTCTATTAGCATAACCTCATTCAGTTTCTAAGCATCTTGGAATTACTTTTTCAGTGTGTTAATGGTTCCAAAACTTTCTGAAATGGATGACGTGGTGAAGATGATTCATACGAAGACCTCTCAAACTCTAGGAAAAGAGCAGGGACAGACACTTCTGGTTTGTCACTATTTTGCAGTTACTCTTTTAATTGTGGATTACAGAATTTGGGCTCATTTGTAAGGCTTTTAGCTTTCTAAATGCTGTAGCACAAATCAAATTAAAAATGGTTTTTAATAGGTACAAGAACAACAATTGCATTTGGTAAAATAATTTTTTAAAATAAAAAAAAAAAAACTATAATAGGCATAAATATATGGATAAATTTGGATATTTATTAATATATGAGGTTATATTAGACATTTTAATTTTGATAAGCACACGCAAACTTTGAAAAACACCTCTTTTAGGTGCTTTCAAAAGCACTCCAGACTTTTAAAAGCCGCAAATACAAGCACGTGATCTTTTTTATTTAATACACAAAACGAGATGGTTGTCCTTTTGAAAAGCACAAGCATCTCCCCAAAAAACTTTACTGAACCAAATCTTCATATGACCTGTGTACACCTAGCAGTGGGCTTGGAGCTAGCATGTGTAATTAGTATGAAGACAGGACTTATCCCGTTGGATTTTATCTATTTAAGCTTTTAAAGGAGTTATTTCATCATTTGATCCATATAGCCAACTCCATCTAATAGGATTAGGCTTTGTTGTTGTTGATGTAAGCTTTTAAAGGAGTAAAACGCTGGCTTGAGTTATGCTACAAGCATGCTTTAAGAACTAATTTAATTTACTGATAAATGGCCCTTGTCTTCGGTGTGAAAATTCTATGGTAATTTCGGGAAGACATTTGTATTCTGTTTTTGTACGTTTTGGTATCAATTGAATCTAGAATATTTTGGTTGACATTACTTTGCAGTTTGCATTATAGAACTTAAATGTATTAATCATTGCTTATTATAGATATGAAGTCCATTCATAAATAAAAATTTAATTAATGTCTGCTGGAAATTCTTACACAGGTTGTTGTCAGTGACCATGGAATGACTGAGACTGGTAATCATGGTGGTTCCACATATGAGGAGACAGACTCACTAGCTCTATTTATTGGCCTGAAAAACCATGCCTCTTACCATGCATTATCCAATCATGACACAGTATCTCAGGTAATGAAACTATACTTCTTGCTTATATGCTTTACCCTTGAGCTCTAACAGATATTGATAGTTTTCTTTCCTTCTCCTTGACTTGAATGTGCTGATGAAACCAATCCAAGCCATGAATGAATCTCTTCTATAGGCCAACTTCATGAATTATAACCCTTCCTATTAAAACATAATTTGTTATTTAACTACTATTCTTGTTGGCTTGTTTCCCATCTTTGAACCTAAACCACTACTACACCACTGTATCACTGACAATATAGTGAATAATCATTTAAGTTAACTAATCATCCTGTTAGGAAGTTGAATATATGAAATTCGTTATATTATTGTGCTGCAGGTTGATATTGCACCTACACTTGCTTTACTTTTTGGTGTGCCAATACCTAAAAACAATATTGGCGTTTTAATCTCCCAAATGATGGACTCTCTGACAGGTTAGTTCTGTTTATCCCTCTATAGCTGTCTGTCTGTTCATCACACACTGATAGGATGGTGGTAGAGAATTTTTTTGCCATCTGCCTTCATTGTCTATTCAAGCATAATATGTTTCATAACAGCAAAACTATCAATATTTATCGTTTTGTGTTTTCTCTTTTTGCTTCTCGGTGAACTAGATGAACAAAAGTTGAGGGCACTGCAGTTGAACTCATGGCAGTTATTCAGATTACTTCAAGCACAGTTGCCTGGTTTGTCTTGCAGAAATTTTCCCTGTGATGTCTTTGTTTCCGATGATGGACCCTCAGTTGGTGAATGCAAAGGTACTGACGAGAAATTGTTTTGTTGCTTGTATTTAAACGCCGCCACTCTTCATGATGCTTGGAAGGCTAAAGCAGCCACCGGGTATGCTGCAATTTTAATGTACCAAGTTTTTAATAAGATCCAGAACAAATATTTATTAACTATGTTTCTTAAAAAATATTCCATTTGTAATTTATCTTTTAGGTCTAGTCATGGAGAAGGCTACAGTGGCATTACTGCAGCATATAATGAGTTTTTGAGCAGAGCTCATGAGTGGCTATCGCGCAAAGCAACTGATGTACGCATAACCTTCTGATTTGAAACTTCTTGACCTTGATAAGCTGAAATAATGTTTTATATATAGCTAGTATTAAGGGATGCCATCATGTTGTATGATTTATGCCTTAGTGCTTCTCTAAAGTTTTCTTTCACTTTCTGTTCTCTATACGATATAATTTGTGCAGAAACCAGTGAGTTTACTTGTTCTTGGACTTTCTGCTTTGATCACATCATCCTTAATACTGCTGAGACTTGTATTCATCATCCACAAAGAAGTTCCTGCTGGGGGAATACAAGATGCTGGCAATAATATGAAGCAATGGAATTTGGATGAGGTTTTCATCTTGTTTAGCATCATCATCGTTGCAATGAGTATGGAATCGAGTTCCATGGTTGAAGAAGAGCATTATATTTGGCATTTTCTAACTGCTACCGTTATTTTGTTATTTCTTCGGAAATCAATAGCATCATTGAAACTTAATAAATCACATGATCATCTCAATTCAATAAAGGGACAAAATATATCAGGATGCTACCAAATGAGTTCATTATTGCTTATTCTTTTTTGTGGAAGAATTTTGAGGGGCTGGCATCAAGGTGGTGTGAATTGGACTTACCTTCCTGACATTTCAAAGTGGCTTGAACAGGCTGGCAATCATTATATAACAATGATTCGTCTAGCATCATGTGTCATGATAATCATTTTAGCTGCACTTGTATTGTACTTCATGCAGTCCAAAATGAAAGTTGTAATGGTGACTGGGTTGAGCTTGTTGGTGTCGGGGTTTTTGATATTGCAACATTTCTTGAAACATCCAGAACTCTCTGCAATAGACAACAAGGACACCACCTTATCGATACAAATATTTGATGCCATTCATGGAACCATCTCGGTTATAGTTGCATTGATTTTGCCATGGACTATGCCCATTAAGACTCCTGAAATGTCCTCGAGATGGAACTCCTATGTATGTGCTTCTGCTCCTGTTGAGACTCAGAGCATGGCAACAAATTTAGCGTTAAAAGATTGCTTGTACGTGGTGGGGTGCATGTACGTAACTTCCTGGTGTCTTCTGCAGTTGTTACTCCAACATCCCATGAATGCAATGCCGGTTTTCTTACTCTATGTTCAAGTTGTGGCCAGCATGCAAACTTTTTCTTCACGGCTACATCATAATCAGTGGGTTGAGGTTAGTTACAGGTTTTATGAATTAGTATTGGCTTTTAGGGTTAATATTTTGATGGTAGATTGAAGTTGGGCTCTAGAGTGCAGTGCTGTCATTGAAAATAATTACGCCGGATTATATAATCACGAGGTGAAGTTTTTGTGGAATATATGTCAAATATTGAGCTATCAATGTTCTCATCTTTGACTTGACTTTGTGCTAAGATTGAATGTTTGTAAAATATGAATTAGCTTTAGTTGATAACTTGATGTTTCAGAAAATAGATATGCATTTTTTATTTTAATTTTGCACAGTGAGATTTGAATGGGTTTGAAAATCGAAATCCAGTACTGATACTGTGCATTTCTTAGATTGCATTGCTGTACAGCATGGGAATGGCAGGACATTTTGCTCTTGGAAACAGCAACACGCTAGCTACCATTGATGTTGCCGGAGCTTTTATTGTGAAGTTTCCTCATCTTTTGTACTACTTTTCAAAGAGTGCATGATTTCCTGCACTGCATTTAATACACTAATGCTCCATGTGATATCCATTTTCTCATCAAGGTATTACTATTAATTTGCAGGGAATTTCAAGTCACTCAACCTTCCTTTCAGGTGTTCAAATGTTCTTGATTACTTATGCATCCCCAATGCTGTTCCTTCTTAGTATGGTTATGTACATCTCCATCAAGATGTCAATAAATCTTACAGTTACCAAGGAGGGAAATTCCGGAGAAATTCTCAAGAATCTTCTTGTATTTCCTTGTCTAGTTCCTCTGAGCATAAATTCTGTTCTCTTGACTTCATACACTATTGTCTTGCTGATGATGAGGAACCATTTATTTATATGGAGTGTCTTTTCTCCCAAGTGAGTATTCATTGAATCCTTGATGAATGGTTGAAATTTGAAACAGAGAGTATCGTTTCATAATTTGTTCCCTGATTTTTAACCATGAGTAATAACAAGGGATAATTTTGAGGTGGTAGTGGATGATGGGTTTATTTTGTGAATTGGTTTAAACTGGTTCACCAAATTTCAAACTGGTCTAAACTGGTGCTACATTGGCAATTGATATCCACATCAGCACTTTGTTAACGGTATTGAATAGACTGGTGGCAACAGAAGATCCAGCCTGATTCACTGTTAAAAATCTAAGAGACCAAATTGAGTAGTCAGTGAAAACTCAGGGACCAAAATTTTTAACATATCATTTTCTGATATTATGTTTATCTTATATTTCATTTAACTTTTGAAACTTATAGCATTAATTTGTGTTGTAGGTACCTTTATGTTTGTGCTGCAACGGCCTGTGTGTATATTGGGGTCTTCATTGTAGCTGCAACAGTGAGTCATACATATGTGGTGCTTTTTCATCTGAGAAAGAGCTTCCGCATAACTAGCAAGGAAAATGGTACGCGCGATTAGTATTGAACTGTAGAAAAGCAATTTTGACTCTTCTAACTGGATTAAGTAGTAGGTAAATATTGATTTATTTATTTATGTATTCTATTTTACATTTCCGCCTTCTGTTTTGGCTTTTGGGGGGACTTGGGTGACAAGGGACGGACATACTCTATTAGTCTCTGTTTTCATAACGGAATTGATTGAAATTTGTATGAAGGAATTGAAAACGGAAGATATGTTTTGTTTTTTATTTTTTATTTTTGAAAAAAGAAGTTAAATTTCTTTTTCGAATGTTCGTAAGACAACAAAAAGACATTTATTAATGACGGTCGAAAGTTGAGATGGAGAAACGAAACAAAATATTTGTATTCATTAACCATTTTCTTTTTTGGATAAGAAAAATAGAAATGCCGTTCAAGAGGATTACGGGAGAACAAAAGTGATAGGCTAAAAACTAAAAACAGTGAAAGGCTAGAAACGATTATTATGGGTGTTTACGAAGAGTAAGAGTAGTTACCAATGAGAGAGATTTTAGGAATGAATATATGAAATTAAGTCAGTAATTAAATCTGATTTACAAGTTAATTAACTAAACTTAGAAAGTGGATATATGAAATTAATATAATTGATTTTTAGATTATAAAGACTGATTAATATATAAGAATTATTGGCTAAATAGTATTTTGTAAAAGTATTTGTCTTTTTAATTTTTGAATAAAGTATTTTTTTATTCTTAATATTTGTTATTTTTTAAATATCTTTAAAATTTAATTTATTTAATGTTGTCTTTAATGTTTTTTATTTGTGCCCATTATTTTTAGATGTTAATTTCATCTAACATGTTAAAGACAATAAAAAATATTCAGAAATAATTTTGACACATTAAAAATATTAAAAATAAAATTAAATGAATAAAAAATGTTAACAAAATTAAACAAAATTAAACAAAATCATAAATATTAAAAAGAACAAGTATATTTTATCTTTAGTTTGAAAATTTGACTAAAGATTGTTCTAAGGATATTGGTTGAGAGGATAAATAAATTTTTTTTAGTATTTTCACTAGATCGAATGCTTAAAAAATTTAAAAAGTTAGTCTTTGTTTTATATTTTTTATATAGAGATTATTTTTAACTTACTTTAATCTAATATTACTTCAAAATTAACCACTTTAAAACGTAGGTTTGAGACCCTCGATACTTGTATTTGCCGCGTAGTAGCAAACATTAGTACACTAATCCGGGAAAATAAGTGATAAGGTAAGAACAAATAAAATTAAGAAACTAATTTCTATGCCATAACAATATTTAAAATTTCTATATTATCGGTCAATAGATTGCAAGAAAAAGAAACAGTTGGTAATTGGTATGCATAACTGTTCAATTACTTCAATATAATAAATAGAGAAAAAAATGTTATTAATTCTAATAATTGCTAAACCATTTAGGTTGTATTTGTTTATAGAGATGGGACATTAAGACAGGGACACAGAAATATAAAATCGTGTTTGATAGATGAGACATAAACAAAGATATTGTGTCTAAAAATACTGAATTAGTGTATTTTGTGTCCATCTTAACAGAAAGGATATAGAAACACTAACAATGGACATAACTTATTTTTTATTTTTTTTTATTATTCTTGTTAATTTTTTATAATTATATTTTTTATTATTATATTTTTTTTCTCAAATTTTTTGGATGAAAAAAATGAACTAAATTAAATCTTTATAATTTATTCTAATTTATCACCAAATAGAATATAAAAACATAAAATTTTATATTTCTATTTTTTATGTCCTATTCTCAATATCTTGTCCAATTCTCAAAAAAACAAACACGGCCTTAGATGTAATTTAGTTTTTTTCCCTCATGAATTTAATTTCTAAAAAGGTGTATTTATTTAGATCCTCAAATTGGGGAGGCAGTCAAGGATAGAATACAAAGTCCAAGGGGTATATACACTGAATCACTGATGACTGATAGGCCCTGTAGAGTCAACCAGCGTTGACATCGTTTATTACCATAACAGTACACAACAACGCACCTATATAAACCAAGGCACATTTTCACTTTCCTACAAAGCAAACACGCCACATCAAATTACCAAAACACCCTTCTCCCACCAAATCTCTTCTTCGGACCCTAAATCCCCAAATTTCTGCAAACACTCACAAATTCCCAAACATGAACGCATTCCCTCCCCCTCCTCCTCCTCCTCCTCCGGGGGACTCCAATGCTGAAACCCTAATCGCTGCATGCACCGCCATGCTCTCCCACCGCCGCTTCTCCACCGCCCGCGACTTCGCCCTCCGCCTCCCACCCTCCCACCACACTGTCGCCCACCAAATCATCGCCATCTCCGACGTCCTCTCCGCCGCTCACAGCCGGGACTGGTACTCCCTCCTCCAGCTCAGCTCCTCCGACTTCGCCTGCGATCTCTCCCTCCCTCGGCAGCAGTTCAAGAAGCTTGCACTCCTCTTAGACACCAACACCAACACCTTCCCTCTCTCAGATGAAGCCCTCACGTGCCTCGCCGAGGCTTGGCACATTCTCGCTGACCCCCAAAGGCGCCAAATTTACGACCTCGAAATCGCGAGTGAACTGTTGCCGCAGCAGCAACCTCAGCCGCAGCAACCGCCAACACAGCAGCCCCAGCCACAGCAGCAGCCGCCGCTCATGTGGGGCACTTTCTGGACGGTGTGCCCGTACTGCTGGAAAATGTACTTGTACGAGAAGGCGTACGAGGATTGTGCTTTGAGGTGTGACGGTTGCCAGAAAGTGTTTCAGGGCGTGCCGGTGAAGCCTCCGGTAAGGGAGGAGACGGTGGTGGTTCAGGGGGAGAGGAGGGAGTATTATAAGTGCAACGCGAGTGTGCCATTGAGATACTACGAGGTTTTGGAGAAGCCGGAAAATAAGAACTTGAATGAAGAAAATTTTGTGTATATCTCTGATGATGATGAAGATAATGTTTTTGGAAAGGGTAATGATGTGGGGAATGATGGGATGGATCTTCAGGGGAATGTCAACAATGGAAGGGTGGATTTGCGTTGGAATAGCTATAATAATACTGGGAATAACAACAATGGGAAGGGGAGTATGAGAGTGAAGACTGTAGCAAAGAAGATGGTTGGGAACAGGATGATGAGGAAGCAGCAAGGAGTGTTTCTTGATGCTGATAATGATTTAGGTTTGAATATGGATGCAGGTGACGACAGTGGTGAATTGGAGTTTACACAAGGGGATGATGGTGATATCTTTGTTGGCGTTCGCTTTGGCGACTGATTATGCAAGGAAGAGAGGTAATTTGGCACCTTTGCCTTGTTTATTTATGCAGTTGTAGGAGCACTGTGTAGGCGGCAGCATATAGTGTTCTTTTATTGTTAGTTTTGTGCACAGCTTCTCGTAGGTTCCCAAAAGAAAAAATCTGAAAAGAGGAACTTAGTATAGTTTTTGACTAGGAGGCATTGCATTCGTGTATATGTTACCATTTTTGTAATGCCCCTTTCTGAAATTGAAATGAAAAAAAAAATACAAAAATCTAAAGCATTAGTCGCCTTGCTGATTATGGTCAGTATGTTCTTTGAATGAATTGGTTTTTCTGTATGTGCATTGTGCAAGACTACCTGATTTTTTGAAAGTAGGGGTACTTGATTTTTTCTCTCTTCTGGCTTGGTTGCAAAGGAGGTCTCTTATGAATTGAAACTGAGAGCTTCTACAAGATTCGGTTGGTTCTCTCTCCTTCATGTTTCTGGGAGCATTGTTGCTTACTATATATGTTCTAGGAATAGCAAGGACATGTATATGAGTAGTATCACTGAATTGAACTCACCTCATAAACTGTATTTACAGTGAGTTCCTTTCTTCTAGGTTAGTCAAACAAATTTGTTAAGCCAAATGTGTGTAGATTTAGTTCAACGGAATCCACATTCTTTTCACCATCTTTTATGTTTGATTCAGAATTTATATATTTTTTAGGTCTCGTTGATCTTTCATTTTAGTCACTTTACGTTATATGCTCTTGGGATATGTGTATTTTTTTCCGAGATTTTCTTCCAAGTATTATTGATTTGTAGTTCTTTGTTTGCCTGAAAATATCATCCTGCTGTATTCTTTCCCCTAGTATTTATTTTGATGGTGCAGTATGGCCTTAAGAACATTTGTTATTTGTGATTCAGAATTTTGTTGAGTCTGTTGTGTCTACTGAAATTTCCTTTTACCTAAGTCAATTTTTTAGGATACTAATTTAGTCAAGTCCTCTATTGTGCTTACTCAAAACTGATAAAGCTAAACATAAGTGTCAGATCTCTGCTAGTAAGCCTTTTGATTATGTAAATGATGGAGCACAGGGAAGAAATAGCTTTGTGTGACAGAATATAAATGAAAAGGGAATTACACTGCATTGTTATTCTCCTTATTTTAGTTTATTTTGGTAGATTCGTATTCTATTCTATTCTAATAAATCTATCGGCATCTTTTGAAATATATTGTATTAATTGGCATTAATTAAATGAATTTAATTATATCTCAATCAATAAAGGAAGATTCGAGAATTAGTGGAGTTATTTGGTAATTAATTCAACTTTGATTAAAAAAAAAAACGCATGAATGAGGAGGCAGCACAAGCACCCGCCTCCATCTCTGCCAGAGTGCCAGTATCATCTCGTGTCCGACCTAACACCGATACCTCAAATTTTTCCATATGTGCTTTATAATCCAGAGTTTATAGCAGTATACTGTTCTAAAATTTTTCTGTTGTATCTCACAATGTTTTTCAATTTTCATGCATGCTGTGACATCAAGCACCCTATAGTGCCAACAACACTAAGCCACAATAGAAGTTAAATCCAAACTATTATTGCCTTATTTCACTTGGACTAATAAACACACATTTTTTTTTTTTGAAAAAAATTTAAAAAAAAGGCAGGTAAATTAAAATGTATAGGATGAAGGCGGGTGCAAATCAAGTAATTTATGACCAGGATTTTGGAGTAAAGTTCGGAATCTGCTTCTTTAAAATGTTGATGTTATAATTAATCTCGGATTCGCTATAATTAGATGGAAGTTTTCCTTGCATAATTTATTTCTATATATAGCTTGCATTTGCAATCAACTCCTCCTGTTGCAACAAGGGTAGAAACCTCCAACCTTCATTGATTTGTGGCAATTGTATCTTACACCTTTCAGAATTAAGTCAGAATTATGGTACCGTTAACACAGGTGAGGTTTGTTTATTATCAAATTCGAAGTGTTATTTTCTTTGTTCTATTTTGGTAAAATATTTAGAAGAACATGGGCATGCAGCGAGTTCGAAATCACTATTACTCTGGAGCTCAAATTCTAAGGAGTTCTTCAATAACACCATATGATTACATATTCACAAAGCCAAGATCAAAGGCAGCGGACAAAAAACAAGCAGCTGTAAAACACAGTCAAGCAGAAAAGAGACGCAGGATGAGAATCAACACTCAATATGAGGCCCTCAAAAACCTCTTCCAAAATAAAACAAAAGTGTGTAGTACTTTATATATTATGCAAGGCACTTTTTGTTTACTCTTAACATAAGAGATTATAAATAATTTTACTTTTTCTGTCTCACGTTTCTATTATCAAAATTATTTACAAAAGATGTTGATGACAAAATTATTAATAATAAAAGAAAAATCAAACTCTTAAGTTGTCTACAAAAAAATATATTACTGACAAAATTATTTATTTTTTTGGACTTTTTTTTTAAACAAATAATTCTTTTGGGTACATCGAGTGAATTTTTGCCTTTCTCATAAATAATTTTTTCAGCTACATAATTTTGTGATAAGCTTGCTAACTATAGATTTTGTGTTATCAACTAACAGACGGACAAGGCATCATTATTGACAACTACTATTGAAATAGTTAAAAATTTGAGAAAAAATAGTATTCCACAGGAAGCTTCTAGTAGCTCAAAGAAGGAAATGAATAAGGTTACTAACCAGAAGAAAATGCAAGAAGCTTGTAGCCCAAGAAATGATGATGTGTTTCCTAGTTGGGAAGACAAGTGGAGTCTAAAACATGAAGAGGGTCTAATGAAGGCTACATTGAGTTGTGAGGATAAGCCAGGATTGATGTCAACAATAGCAAAGGCAATGGGGTCAGTGGAAGCCAAGGTTGTAAAGGCTGAGATGGTGAATGTTGGAGGAAGAACTAGGGTTGTGTTGTGGGTCAAAGATTCCAATGGTGATCGTAAAGGTGAAGAGATTCTCAAGAGGACACTCAGTACTCTCATGCAAAGGCCAGTCCCTAAAAAGAGGCGTTTTACTCAATAATTGTTGTGTGTTACTGTGTTATATAACCTTGACTTGGACTTCTAATGATGATAGATTATTTATTTACTCTCTCCATTCTAAAGATAAATAAATCACTTTCACTTTGTACCAAAACAAAGTTAAAGTGATTTACATTATAAAATGGCAAGAGTAAATGTCTATATATAGGGATTATAGTTGACAAGGGCTAATAAGTTTTCTAGGTTTAGAGAATAATTGACTCTAGGCCCATTGCTAAGATTAGGTAGGTTTGTCATGATGTTGTTACATATGCAAGTTCTAACCATGTTACTTTCTTAATTTGTAATATGAACTAGTCTATATAGACTGAGTATGCAAAATTGTTAATAATAAAAAAAAGAGAGTGCAACTATTAATCACCTACTCTTTCAATCTTCGTTAATTGTATTGAATAAGCATCTTAGATAGCCTTCACATAAAATAAAATTTAAAATAATAAATAAAGTCAGTGTAAGCAACAATATAACAGCATTTTCTTGATTGTTTGTTTTGTAAAATCGGTATATAGTTTTTTCTTAATTTTTATAAATCATTTGACAAGCAATTAGAGATTAGCATCTTCATTCTACAACTATTGGCGAAATAATGATTTTTTTTCTCTATACCAAAAATACAAGATAATTGCTTCTATATCAACTCAAACTCAATAAAACGTTTGAGCTGATGCATCTCTACTAGTTCTTTTCACATGTGTACTAGAACTTTTGTCTCGATGGTTAATAGTGACAAATCTTTTAAGGTCAAAAACCCTACTGCCACTATGATTTCTGTTTTTGTTAGCATACAAAACTGCTTTATTCTCTAACTCTGGGTCTTGCCGGTGCCTCCTATTAGCATCACTATCTACTAAGAATTCTGTAGATAAGTTATCATAGGAGTTAGATGAAAGTCCCTGGTTGTTATACCAATTGGATCCCACATCACCAAATATGTAATCTGAGAAGTCAGCAGAACTGGCTGAGTCCTTAATACTTGAAGTACTACAAGAACTTGCATCAGAAGAGCTGAAGAGAGAAGAACTTTCACTTGAAGAATCCATCCCATAGTGGAATCTCCATTCTTCTGGATATGCAAAGTCATTGCTTAAGGAATCATCAAGAACGCTCCAAGAAGGGTGCTTGCCATGCTTTTGTTGTAGGGAGCTCGAGTCGGCACTTGGAGCCGTGGTACTTGATCTCGTCTTAGAAGTAGAAGGAATGGCTTCCAAGTTCCTCCTCTTGAACTTTGGAGAGATTGTAGTGCTACTAACCAAACCTCGAGGTTTTGGAGAGTGCCTAAAGATTTTTAAAAAAAATCATAAAACAATGTTATTACGGAACATATCCAACAAAGAAATAATACATGGAACTCCACAGGTGTATTACCTTGCATAAAGAAGCATGTATGCCCTTTCTGCTAGGACTCTTGACAGTTCAACAGGTTCTACCTACATAGAAGCACACAAGCTATCCTCAGTTTACATGCAGAAACACAGCTCTCACATGAAGTATGCACATATTCGATACCATCAATGGAATATGAATTAATGCTATAACCTACAATTACGGGAAATATTGTTTCAATGGATCATGGAAATTTCCTGAAATGATTTTGGTACTTCTTTACATCTGAATTTGAAGAACAAAAGGCACAAGTAGCTTTACAACTGTATTCTAATAATATTCTATGATGCATTATATTAATGCTTCAAAAACAAGCTTTATCGGGTAGCATCTAGGAATTAACTCCTTTTCACTCATGACACAGTATATACCAAATATGTTAAATACTTCATACCAAAATACGTTATCTTTCCATAACATACTAAAAAATGAGGAGTAAGGACCAACCTCCTATCTATCTACCTATCATTCTAATATTGTATCATTGTGCATAAGAAAAGGGCATGATGTCACTAGAAAGACAGTATGAAAACCAAAAAATCAAATGATGCCATTTATATAATCTAACCAATTCAATAATGTAAAAGGAGGCATTCAAGCACAAGAAAGGTATGTCCATAAAAAAATATTGCACCTTACTGTCATTAGTCCTGAACCATTCTCCTTGAATATTCTTCACATAGCAAATATAGTGGCCCGAAAAAGCAGTATTCATGGTATCCAAATGGACAACCACTGCATAAAGGCTGTACAATGGAGATTTATCTTTCGTTCCACTCATATATGGTGTCATATTCAAGACTTCAGGGAACTGAACTGACTTATTTAACTTCTCAAAATTTCCAGACTGCCAAACCAGCAAGTGTAATATCCATGAGAATATATAATATGAAAATCAAATTACGATAGCAGAAAAGAATACAGAGAAAACATGTAAAACTTCAAAATTTAATATTGGAGATGTACCTGAAATCGTTTTAATACAATTGTAAGAATATTTGGTGCCTCCAATACTGTCAACTTCTTCTTGGCTTTCTCATAGGATTTACATCTGGAAAATGGGCAAAAATAAAAACCTTAGATTTACATAGTGTGAATGGAGCCTAAAGCAGAGTCTTTAATAAATTTGTCATCATATTTATGGGCAGAATTATGATTGTCATTAAATAACTTGTTCAATTAAATTACACTTGCAAAGCATGATCAATTTTGAAGAAAATCCAACAAAGTTCCTAAGATCATCAAATAAATTTGTCAAACAGAATAGTTCAGCCCATTCATGAAGTCCCATACACCCATCACATTCTTTACCTAGAAGTGTTTTGTGCAAACTTCTCATTTTTCCTCGTTGTAGTAACATTATATCTGAGAATCTATGGATTAAGAGAACATCAAAAGACTATTCATTTAAGTCACAATAAGTATGACGCCATAGATGATTCTCATTGTAAAATATTCATGTTCAATTTGGTTTACTGCCAATAAAGCCTGAAAGTATAACCTTTCACCAGGTTTATGTCACCACGCACCATTCATTTATTACTTATGAACCCTCATGCAGCTTTATATAAAATGAATTATACTAGTAAGGGGCAAGAAAGGTTTTGAAACATTACAACAACTGAAGCATAATAAAAGCCTAAATAGATGTAATGGTTGGGAATAAATTAACATACCTGCTGCAATTATACTTATTGTCTTTATCCAAAATTTCAGGTGCTGTAAATTGTCGTAGAGCATCCTCCAAAGTTCCAATATCTCCATCGATCTCAACAGTCAGATCCATCATTCTCTCATACCTCTCAGATTTCCCCAGGCACCTTAAGCACTTTATCTGCAAGTGAAAGCCAAAAGATTATATTACAAAATATTACATAGGTTAAATAATCTCCCTCAACAAAGGTGGAAAACATAAACTAAACTAAACTGTCAAATTGAAAACAACCTTAGATCGTAGATAACCTCCAAAAGTATACCCAATAAGAGTTGTTTCTTCTGCCAAAGGACTTGAAATGCCAGCTTCCTTAAGGCAAATTGCTTGCATTGTATCAACTGCACACCTATCAGTTGAGAATTTTATCGTGTTTATCAACTTGATATACAAAAGTGACAACTACTTTTTTTAGTATGAGAATCTGAGAAAGCATCGGCTAAGAATCAGTTTCAGCAATCATTTGGCTCACCTCAAAAATTCATGGGCATCTTCCTCCCTTCCATGTCCAAAATGGCTACCAATCTTGTGTATTTTAGATAATATCCCTATTGGAGAAAGTGGAGAGTTCCCTTCCTTTGCCTTCTGAATCAAATACTCAAACTCGCAGATAAAACACCATCCCTTCTTCTGACCTAGTGAAATAGTGTAACAATTCAATAAACTAAAAGCTCATAATAATTGAACAAGTTGAATAATAAAGTTATTATTGAGAGGAACTTGCATTTTTTTGTATGGAAGCCTTGAAAAAGATAAGAAGTTAGAGGTCGAGTATATGCCAGGCATTGGAGCACTGCATTAGCATAACAGCTGCAGGAGATTTATTCAAAATGCATTAGCAACAAGGCAAACACTTCTAAACAAAGAGAGAAAAAATTTCCAACACAAACAAGTAGTGGATTTATACCCCTTTAACTACCAAAACACAATTAAAACCAGCACTGAATCCTAGTAAAAATGTTTAGCCAGCTAACACTTTGATCATATTCTCTCAAAAAGACCTACTCAAATTGTAATTTTCTTTTAGCACAAGTATCATACTCCAATTTGCTTCTCTACCCATGCTCCATGAGGACATTTAGGGGGAAAAGAAGAAAATCTAGAAACATAAGATCTTGTTGAAAGTCAGCATGTAGTTGGTGTTAGTATAATAGTAGCTTTGTATTTATGATAGTAGTTGATAGCTATATGTATATATACACCCTTTTAGATGAAATCATATAACATGAGCTCTTTCATTATGCATTAATGTGGTATCTAGATCCTAAAGAGAAAACTCATTGTGCACCAAGAGAATCCAATATCCTCTTGGGAAAATTTTTTTTCCAGAACCATGTGTCCTTCCAGCCATTAGAACATTTCCTGACGTGTTCTTCTCTTTGGCAGCCCAAGACATTCTGGCTGCTGTCAATCACCGTTAGAACAGTTCTAGCGCCGCCACTGTGTGCCATCGAGCAATCCGACCAACAATCACATGGTTATCTTTGCCTTATTCTGCAGCGTCCAACCCTGTCAACAGAAGCACCTCTAACAAGCCACATCACCACATGCCTCTTTTCTTTGACGTACAAATTCTCTCAGTGACTTCCTCCAGCACCTAAAGGTGCATCCGCCGTCAATTGCAATGCCGTGCTCGCCTAGTAATCCTCTTTCCAGAATTGATTGTGTTTTTCTCATTCAACCATTTTTCATCTGTAGCTGTATCATTTCCTGTTTTCGCACCAGGACGTGTTCTTCCTTTCTATTGCTTACTATTTCTTTGTTTTCTTTCTGGTCTCGATGGCTACTGCTACTTCTGCTATTGATGCCGGTGCTAGTGGTTCCAAGAATGAAAACCCTACTTTCACTAGTTATGTTAGTGTACCTATTACCATTGACAAACTTGATGGAAATAATTATGATTCTTGGACCTCTGATATCAAGTGTGTGGCTAACTAGCTAGGATTATGCAAAACATCTCACCAAAAAGGCTGAAGAAATTACTGTCAATGACTGTCAGAAGTGGATTAAGATTGATTCCCAACTTTGTAGCCTTATCAAGAACACAATCCATTCTTCAATTAAACAGATTTTTCCTGCACATGCACTTGTGAAGCTATTTGGACACAGGCAAAGGCACTTTACATTAATGATACATAATGATTTTATGGGAATTGTCAAAACCTCATGCGTGTTGTTGCCCCTTGACAGATTGATGGTCCTATGTTTGCAAATTTAGGATAGATTCATGGTGCTCTCCATGTCAAAGTCATTGGAATGCCATGCTTCACACCCTAAAATATGTCAAATGAGCACCAAGCGAAGGGCTTCTTTACAAGGATAAGGGTCATACAAAGATTTGTGATGTCGATTGGGCAGGGTGTCCAATAGATACAATTCCACCTCCTACTACTGTGTTTATATGTGGCAATCTTATTTCTTGAAAAAGTAAGAAAAGCAAGAAGTGGTTACACAATCTAAGAGCTGAAGCAGAATATCGTGCTGTGGGATTAACTTAACTAATGTGGTTGAAGCAACTTCTTGAAGAACTCCAATTTGGGAAAATAGAGTCTATGACTCTTGTATGTGACAATCAAGCAGCTTTGCATATTGCCTCTAATCCAGTTTTTCAGAGAAGACTAAACACATTGAGATTTATGTCATTTTACTAGAGACAAAAGGACCTATTGAAGGTATCACCACTTGCTTCCTCAGTTCAAATGACCAATTGGCAAAAATCTTAACTAAGGCTTCAAGAGGCCCCAGAATAAGTTATTTATGTAACAAGCTTGGTACATATGACCGATATACTCAAGCTTGCAGGGGAGTGCTGAAAGTCAGCATGAGTTAGTAGCTTTTTATTTATGATAGTAGTTGATAGCTATATGTATACATACACCCTTTTTAGATGAAATTTATATAATACATGAGCTCTTTCTCTCATTTCTTATGCATTAACAAATGTCAACCAAAATTACAAAAATATCAGACTTTTCTCCCTCCCTTTATCCAACCAGTCACCACAATATTTTCTTAGCATATAACATAACATACTAATCAATGTAAAGGAGAAGATCTCTACAATACCTGTTACCGCAGTTTGTGAGGCCAAAGGGGAATAGTTTCACCTTGTCATAGCAGTAAAGTTCCGAAAATAATTCATAAGGAAAGGCCACCTGCCAAAAACATACAATTTGAACATAAACACAGACAAAGTTAGTAATGATAAAAACCTTAGTAATAGTTACGTTCTGAAGAACTGAGCCAACACATATTCCCAACCTCATTTTCAACAGATACGAGATCAGATCTTGACTCTTTTGAGCCTCTAAACTGCTGGACAACCTTCTGCATTGATGTTTTTAAACCATTACGAACATTTAGTGGAAGATTAGGTATAGCACTTTTGGCAGGCAGTGTGTGATAATTATCACTTTTGGAAGACTTGGAATGTGATGCCAAATCACCCTTGGTAGTTGAGGATAGTAGATCAGCAGAACTAGATGATGATTTTCGTGCTTCTTTGTGCTTGGACAAATGTGATTCTTCTACCAAATCATGATCAGCTACAAAATCTGTACTACAACTATTCAAGGAAGACACGTTTCTGCACTTAGTATCTGCTACTGATTTTTCAATTGTAGCAACTCTTCTCCGGTGTTCATGGCCACTAGAATTTGACACCACATCACGGTATACATCAGACCTAGTTTTGGAGGGCTTTGACTTAGAGACATTCTCACCAGCACTATTACTAGAATTTGTCTTGCTTCTTTTACTTGAACCAGAATCCTTAACTTCTGTATTTACAGAATTTTTAGACTCTACCGGCAATGTAGGGGTTGACACACTCTCATTGATATGAGAAGAAGAAACACATGTATCCTCGGTGGTACTGTTGCCAACAGGTTTTGCCAATCTGATGCGAGAAGCACCATCAAAAGACTCCCTTGCAGAAACAGAAGGATTAGCACCGGAATATGAGTGACGGGCAGATGCTATACCAGCATGTGTTCCTTTCATTTCTGCAAAGAATCTAACTAGATCATATACCATACATGATGCACAAAATAACATGTCGCACCTTCCAATTAAATCATTACCATGAATACCGGAATGTGTTTCCGATTCTGAATCTGATACTGCTGCCCTGTGAGAAACAGGTTCCTCATTCAGCTGCACGGTGGCAACCGGAGGACAGCATTCATCCTTGTGACCGTGCCTCCAGTGAATAATTTGACACTTACCCGAGCTACAAGAAAGCATGCGTGTCAAAACCACAAATGACAAATGGAAAACAATTAACAAGCTTGGTAACGTACCAACAAGTGGTTTGAAGAACTAAAATTGATTGAATTTTTCTTCTTCATGATATTTATAAACAAAGAGTAGCTTAATTTATTTAAAAAGAAAAAAAAAATAGTTTCGCGTGTTTATGACGTGTCACTGAGAAAAGGAATGAACTATGTCCACAAACCATTGTCAAAATCACAAGCTACAAGTTTCAGCAAAGATTGGACAAGTCAAGCCCCAAACCAGTTACCACGAAATTTCAATTTAACTCAGAAAACTTAAAAACAAATTTAAAATTAATATATATATATATAATAAATTAACAATGTTCTCCCCACAAAAAATGACACTTTCTAAGTGTGCAAGCTAAGAAGAAAAACGAAAAAAACGAACCAGTATCTAACAGACTTGCACTGAGCGCAGCGCATGGTAGTGGGAGTGTAACACACCACACACTGGTGCCACCTCGAGTTGGGCACCGACACCGGAACCGGAATCGACGTGGCAGTGGTGGTGGAGGAGGAGGAGGAGTAATAATCAGTTGAAGCAGCGACCATGTCAGCAATTGCTGCATCCTCCACCAACCTCGCGATCTCCTCCTTCTTCGCCTCCGCATTCCTCCATGCCTGCCTAATCAAAACAAAACCTAACAGCAATACCGCATACACGACTCCCTGAAACCCTAGGATTCCCGCCACCACCATCTCTCTCTCTGTATTTCTTCTTATCCTGCACCAAGGACAATCCCGGAACACAGCATCCAAACGATTGCGACGGTTTTGTTTCGCATAGATGGGTTGCCAGGGCGTGGAAGGGATCAGTAACGCGGCAAGTGTCGGCGGCGGAAAAGAGGAGGTACCGGGAAGGGCAAAATGGTAAAGTTGAGTTGGTGAGCTGGAGAGAGAATGAGCATCTCGGATTGTGCGGTGTCTGTGTCGTGTGTGTGTGGGTTTTGTGCCCCCCTTTTTTTGTTGTTTTTGCAGGGCTCTGAAATCGATTCTCCTTTCTTTCTTTTTTTTGAGAGTGCAATGCGGATGTGGAATCGGAGAATGTAGGAGAACGCGATCTCGTTTGTCGTTTGTCCTCTCTTCCGGTACTTGCCGTTTCTTCACCTTTTTCTACTTCTTTCCATCCTTCCCCTTCTCTCTCTACTATACCATCTTATTACTTTGTTAAAAAATGATTTAACATGTTTAATTATTATATTTATTTTCACTTAAAAATAGAATAATCACGGCCAATTTTGTCCAATATTATTTAGAAATTATTAATTATTATATTTGATGGTAAATATTCTAAATTTTTTTTTTCAAAAGGAAAAATACTTAAATGCCAAATTTAATTTTTACAGCCTGTATAAGAATAGTTTATACTGGTAATAGCTAGAATATGTTGTTGAGTATTTTAGTGTCTATTTTAGTTCTCTATTGTAATAACTCATTTTAATGTGTTGAATGAGTTTTTTTATTTTTCTTAAAAGGGGAAATTTGTAAAACCGATTTTAATTGATGATATGTAATTATTGTTTTGAATGTGAAAATTTTGAATGCATATAAATGATGATGTTTATCATGTTACTATTACTGTGTGAGTTGTAGTCGTTTACGCATCTGAATGGAAGTTAACATAATAATTGTTGAGTTGAAGGGGGAATTGGATGATAGCTAAAGAAGGTGGAACCTTATTGTACGTTGTGATAGGAATGGTATGGTGGAATCTCACATCACTGCTTATTTTAATTTGCAATAACAGCACGCTCGGAATTAGATAATAATGTTAGCTTTGGCAATTGGCATATGGTGTTTCTTAATGCTAATGAGTGTGTTACAACAACTGGCTCTTTCTCGAATGAGTAAGAATCATTGAACCAATTTCTTTGGTTTTGTTTAGGTGGTTGCTACTTGTTAATAATTGAAAAGGAGAAATATGTTATCATAAAGTACGTAACGTTTCAATCAATAGTACCATTGGGGAAACGTACAGTTTTGTACAATTACCCCTTCCCTTTTTTATTCAAATCCATCGCTATGTTTCTTTGCCTATTTTACCTCTTACTGTACAAAATAATATCAATAGTAAACAGCTTTATCTGAATGAATGTGATAAACTAATAATTAACATGTATATTTTTTTCATCCAATGAAATAAATAGTTGGCATGGTGATAAAAAGAGAAGTGCTGAACACGTGTAGATTCGTTGCCACCTCTCTGAATTTTGCAGATTAGATTAGATTCCTGCTCGCATGGTTATATACTCTTCTCTTGTCTTTACTCTTTACTTTTGGAAAAAATATTGGGAAATTAATAATTTTAGTGAACAAATAGAAAATTAGTTAACATTAACGTAAATGTAAATAAAAATATTAGTCCGTTACTATTTTTTTATTTTTTGTAATAGAAAATAGAAATAGATTTATATGAAAATTTATTCAATATTTAAAAGTAACTCATTTATTTTAGAAATTTATATGTAGTTATTTTTATTTAAAGTTATTAACGAAAAATCGTTAGATAATTTGATATATTTGACTAAATTGTTATATAATGATTGTAAATTATTTTCAACCAGAATTATACATGAGTGTTTAACTAATTTGATAGTACATAGTTTAATGTAAGATGAATGCTATGGTGTCTAACTTACTAAAAAAAACAAAAAAATAATATTTAATAAATTTTAAATATTTTATTTTTACTTTATATATTTTATTTTTCATTTATAAAAATAAATTAGACAATTTAGACACAACAATAAAAGACATCATAAAATCTACCGTAATGTAATTTCATAACAATGATTTTTGTTACTAGCTTGAACATTATTTTGCATATTCAGTTATTCATGGAAGTTTCAGAGGGTGAAAATATAAATTTGATTTTGGAGGCCATTTAATTGAACCCAAGGAGTAGGTGAGTGCCATAGCCCGTGCTTTGTTGTGAGCCTTTAGATTACAGTTGCAGTATTTGGGCCAAGCCTTCTTAATATCTGCAATACGTTCAAAGTTAAGACACTGTGTTTTGGGCCATATATTGCTTCGGGCACGACTTAAAAGTTACATTTTGAAGGATGCTGTATCAGTATCATGCATGCACCATTTATGTATATCTCTTTTGTATATTTGTTGTATTTTTTGCGATTGATAAAAAAATAAGATATCCGGTGCTAAAAGATCACTACATATGAGTACACTTCATGGTGAACTGAGTGAATGACACGTGGCTGCTAGCTTTTGTTGCTTATGTCAGACAACAGACATGTCCAGTAGTGTGTCAAAATGCTACAGTTGAATTCGTCTTTTGTATTCTTGTAGGATAATTAGTCATGATGTTATTTTTTTTTATTTCAGTGGATTAGACAACCTTAATTTTAGGTATTCTAATGGATTTGAGAACTCTCAATTCTAGATATAAAATATATCTATACATTTCTCGTACATTTATCACATTTTCTCCTTGATTGCAACCGATAGGGTTTAAATTTGCGACCTTTGAGGTGAGGAATGGGAGATATGTCATGTGAGCTAAAGCTAATTAGACCTAGTAAACAGAAAATCTTTTTTGGACTTTTGGGTTTGTGCTAATGAACATTTTTGTTGTTAATATTTTTTGTAGGTTGTTTGTTTGGGTGATTTCTTTGTGATATTCAAGTTGTTTTTGGTAGACATGTGATATTCAAGTTGTTTTTGGTAGACATGTGATATTCAAGCTGTTCTTGTGAGTTATACAAGTTTGTTAAGTTCTTTTGTTCAATGATAATATCATAAACCTTTAAAAAAAGAACTTTGTTAAGCCCTGAGCCCAAATAACATGTTATTATATTTTATCTCACTTTATCCCTAATATTTGGATTTCTTCCATTTGAAAACAATTTTGGTGTGCTACTAGGATAATGTAGTGATTTATTCCAAATAATAATGTTTGTGAGTAGTTACAATTTTCTTTTACAAACACATTGGTACAGAGGCATAGAGCACATCTCCATCGAATCTTTTGAAGATTCTGTTATTATTTGTATATGTATTTAGAAGATATAATTTTGTCATTCTTCAGTTAATATTTTTTGCATTATGTAATTTTTTATATAAACATAATTCATTTTAATATAAATATTATATAACATTTACTAAATTTAATGTCTAAAGAATTTTTTTTCATGGTATCTCTCATTTCAACTAGGTAAGAACAAATTCGTCACGGATCTAAACTTCATTTAAGAATTTATTGTTGGTTAATGAATTGTTATATATATAAAATAACATTTAAATATCCAATACTTGTTTTTTTTTTTTTTTGAAAGACAAACAAGCTCAACACACTCAGTGGAGCATACAACAGTAAGAAACAAATAAACAAAGCAACTCCTATGTCATCTCCGACATAACCATCAACAACATAAGTTAGTTTTACACCATTTTCTCGAACTACAGAGTAATCTAGCAATGCAATCCACCATGACCGTTGTCTTATTCTGAAAAATGAGTTCATTTCTACACAGCCAGATGTTCCATATAACTGAGAAGAAGCCCACTAATCATGTTTTACGCTCGTATTTCTTCATAGGAATCGTCTTCCAGCTCTCAAAGAGTTCTCTTATGGACCCCGGAATACACCATGCCCGACCCACATGAGCGAACCACGTACACCAGACCTGCCACGCAAACTCACACGTAACAAACAAGTGTTGTACAGATTCAACTTCCTTGTTACACATCACACAAGCATTATCGTTCTGGGGAATGATGCCGAACCTACTCAACTGCTTCTTTGTATTAACTCGACCTACTAGCACAAACAAATAAACAGCTCAACTCTAGGTGGCACCAGTCCTTTCCAAATTCCATTTGTGAACTTGTAGCTAAGGATATCATCTGTCATCGTCTGTTCCTGCAAAACCTGCACAAATGAGTTAGTAGTATAAACACATTTCTTGTCAAACTTCCACACCACTCTATCTTGTACATGTGCTATCAATCTCACAGCATGCAAGATATCGAGCATTTGATTCAGATTGTCTATCTCCCATTGGCGGAGTTCCCTCCTCCATTGAAAGTTCCACACCCACTTTATCCCATCCCAAAACCCACAGTCCCCAATTACGGATCCTTTGTTATTTGAAATCAAGAAAAGCCTCGGAAATGAGTCTTTCAACTTCCCCGACTGTAACTATATATCCTCCCAAAATCTGGTTGATCTACCATCACCAACTTCCATAGCAAGTCCATCAATCATCTTTTGTCTGACAGTTTGTTCTTTTATTTGCAAGTTACATATATCTTTCCACGGGCCCCCTTTTGTTGGTAATACTTGAGTAGACAATAACTTGTTAAGATTCAGATTATTGCACGAGCACACTATCTTCTTCCATAGTAGACAGTCTTCCTTAGAAAATCTCCACCACCACTTGAACAATAAGGCAGTGTTCCTGATCAACGCATCTCCCACACCTAGACCTCCTAGTTTCTTCGGTGCCTGTATCATTTCTCACTTTACAAGAACCAATCCAGATTTTCCATCCTCTTTCCCCCAAAAGAACCTCCGCTGTAGTGAGATTAATTTTTTTGCCACCTTAGCTGGCATTTTATAGATGCTGAGATAAAAAATTGGTAGACTATTAATGACTGACTTTATGAGGACCAACTTTTCTGCTTTACTGGGGACTTTTGCTTTCCACAGACTAAATTTTTCTTTCATCTTGTTTATTACCGGCTTACATGTTTTTACCAGTCTTGGGTTTGCTCCAAGATTAATACCCAAGTACCTCATCGATAAAGTTATCGTCCAGCACTCCAATACTTGTTTAAGTGAATGAGTAAGTTAATAACCTAATCAATTCAAACTAATTTTTTATTAATGTATTATAAAACTTGTAAAATTATATGCATTGATTATATATCAGATCAGTCACAAATATTAAGCAAGTCAATCAAGTAGATCAGAGTCCGTTTGTCAACTCATTGCCCCAACCATTTGGCCTTATATTACCCCCATCGTATCTGCCACCAAGTAACTTCCATCTCTATAATATTAGGGATCATCCATCATAGTCCATATCATACCTGTATATGACTTTATCTTGTTACCTTCCAATTTATTAAGAATAGACAAGCAAATTGTGGCCAATAAATCAATAACCCAATTCATTGCACATTCGCACTAACGCAATTAACAATCTGTATGTGCCCCTTTCTTAAATTAAAGCTGATGGATGGTTAGTGGCCCAAATTGTACAAATAAATTAGGGGGTATGAAGGACCTATATATATGTTCATGTCAATAATTGACTAGAATTAAATCAGGAAACTTCCAACAACATATTTGCATGTTCTTCTTAGGCAAATCACTCTATATACCTTAGTTGTTAGGAGTTGAAAAAAAAAATCATTTATGTTATTATGCCTTTAATTTAACTGTTTGAAATAAAACAATAAATTATATGATTAAACTGAATTGCATAGTTTAAAATTTCTAAACAAATATATTAAAATTCTTTATTTTGACCATTTTGTCGGACATAATTTACTTACACACTCAATTAAGGATTTTTGAAAGGTATTTTTATTTGCTATATTAAATTTTTACATTAAATTATAATTATTCTTATTAAAAAAAGAAAAATATTAGGAAATCAATATTTTTATCAATATTAATAAAAAATTTATACTAACACTTTATTGGTCGATAACTTTTATCAATCTCCCCGATCTACTCAGAACATGCGTTTTGTGACTTGCACTCTATCCGACTTGTATGATAAGTAAGACTTTGTTAAGCATTACCTTATATGCTATTCATAGTTCAGTCCCCACTACAACATGGAATAATTTTTCAAATATTAAGAAAGAAAATTTCCATTACCACAAATAGAAAGACATTGGAGTAATGGCTAAATTATTATCTGCTTTTATAAATACTTCACTTCATCAAATTATATTTTTCAAGTCCAATTCACTTAAATCTACTTAAACTCTTATTAATTTAAATATTAGAGTCCTCTGCAGGTATTACCCAACATCATATAAACAAGAATATCGAACAACTTTACTATTCGGCAAATGAGTCAAAACTTTCACTCAAAAGAGTTGGGACTTCACGCCAAAACTCATATATCACGTTGATTTTAGGTATTAACTCGGACAAGTAGATTTTCTTTTAGATACTAGATGCGAAAATCAACAATTTTTTTTTTCAATGTGACAACAAAAACATAAGACAACTCATGAAAATTAAAAAAAAAAATATATATATATATATAAAATATAAAATTTCACAGCCATTTAGTTGCTAATAACTAATATGATTATCAACTATATTATATACAACAACAACAACAAAGTCTGGTCCTACTAGGAGAGGTCAGTTACATGAATCAAACGACGTCATTAAACTCTGTTATGTATCATGTTTACAGAGAGATCCTTTATATGTAGATCTCGTTTGACCACCTCATGAATGGTCTTCTTAGATCTTTCTCTGCCTTTCACCCCTTGTCCATCTTCCATCTCATCCACCCTCCTGACCGGGTGTTCTGTCGGTCTTCTTCTCACATGTCCAAATCACCTGAGACTCGATTCTACCATCTTTTTCACAATGGGTGCTACTCCAACTCTCTCACTTGTATCTTCGTTCCTTATTTTATCAAATCGAGTATGACCACTCATCCATCTCAACATCTCCATCTCTGTCATACTTAGCTTATGTTTGTGCTCCCCTTTGACTGCCCAACACTCCGTACTATAAAGCATAGCAGGTCTTATAGCAGTGCGATAGAATTTACCTTTAAGTTTTAAAGATACTTTTTTGTCACATATAAAACCATATGCACTCCGCCATTTTGACCAACCTGTTTGGATCCTATGATTTACATCATGTTCAATCTCTCTATTATCCTGTATGATGCACCCAAGATACTTAAAATTTTTAACTTTTTGTAGGGTGTTTTCTCCAATCTTCACCTCTATATTAGGGTTTTCCCTTCTCAGACCGAACTTATATTCCATATATTCCGTCTTGCTACGGCTTATGCCCAGACCATGCACTTCTAGAGCTTCTCTCCATAAGTCCAACTTCTTATTTAGGTCTTCCCTTGACCCTCCCATAAGGACGATATCATCGACAAAAAGCATGTACCATGGCACAGGCTCTTGGATGTGCTCTGTGAGGACTTCCAAGACTAATGTGATAAGCTATGCACTTAAGGATGATCATTGGTGTAATCCTATACCAATGAAAAATTCCTCTGTCACACCACATTGAATCTTCACACTAGTTGTGGCCCATTATACATGTCTTTAATTGCACGAATATATGCAATCATTACTCTCTTCTTTTCTAAAATCTTTCATAAGACCTCCCTTAACACCCTATCGTACGCTTTTCCAAATCAATAAACACCATATGTAGATCCCTTTTATTACTACGATACATCTCCATCATCCTTCTTAACAGGTATATCGTTTCGGTGGTGGATCTGCCTGGCATAAATAATAATTGATTTTGTCAACCTCTATTATTTGTGTCTCTTTTCTCAACCTCCTTTCTATCACCATTTCCCATAACTTTATGGTATGATTCATGAGTTTGATTCCTCTATTGTTTCCACAATTTTGTATATCCCCTTTATTCTTGTAGATAGGTATCAAGGTGCTCTTTCTCCACTCATCAGGCATCTTCTTTTACCTTAAAATCTCATTAAAAAGCTTGGTTAACCAATTGATGTCATTTCCTCTAAGACCCTTCCAAACCTCAATCGGGATATTATCAGGTCCAAACTTCAATTGGGATATTATCAACTATATTATATATAATAAAAAAATCAGCTACTAAATTAATGATTTGTATAAAATATATATTGAAATATAAAATACACATATAAAATTAGTTAAATAATATATGTGTTTATATACAAATAATATTTTGGTATGATTATTGTGTTTGCAAGACTCTTAAGTTAAATGGATGATCAATTCAAACATTTTTGCTAATCTGGTTACTTATACATGAATAAATATTATACAAAACTTCTCTACACCAAAAATATGTAAAAAATTAACTTGTTATCATTTAATAGTGAAGGAAAGTAGAGAGTGAAACAATCAAAGACGTCGCTTTGGCCGAGTGGTTAAGGCGTGTGCCTGCTAAGTACATGGGGTTTCCCCGCGAGAGTTCGAATCTCTCAGGCGACGGTGTTTTTATGTTCCTTAAAATGGTTGCACACACGAACCTTCCAAAGTGGAGCCCACTGAACTTAGCAGTGAGACCTGGTTACTACTTTCTGGGGGAGGTTGAGTTCCCAACTTTTGTAATCAACTCCTTTATGCCTTCACCAGGTACCACCTCTTTAATCATTCAATAAAACGTGCTTTATTATTTAGTATACAACTTTTCTCATAATAATGCTCCAAATGGTTGGTTTCAGATTTTTTTATGTTCATTTTAATCATATTTTAAAAGATTTATTTAGTAACCACTATGATTTTTGTGTTTGTGGTTAGATTACACGATGTTGCAAATTTAATTTCAACTTAATTAATAACAATTTAACGACGACAATAAAATGATAAAATAAACAGTAGTGTTGAAGTAATAGTTAATAGTCAATCTCGCATCTAATACGCAGTTGAATGAATTTTTATTTTAACAAATTAGTGATAATTTTATTTCTTCTCTTTCTTTCTCTTTTTTTTTTTAAATTTATTTTTATTACTAAATTAAGTCATAAACAAAAACATATTTTTGTTTTCTCTTTTGGAATCAGCTATGAATAACAAACATAAATTATTATACATTTTAGAGACACTTTTTCGAAGTAGATCTCATCATCATATATGTATATATACCTTTGGTATTCCTTTCTGCAAAATTATATTAATAATTAAAGTACTTGTGATATTATGAGTTTGGTTAAGTAACGTTTCTAAGGGAAAATAATTGTTAATTTTGTATTCAATAAATACATTAGAAACTCGTAATTCTCGGTTGAAAGATTTAAAAATTTTGGTTCTCAAGAAATTTAGTATTCCGTAGGTTTCGTTAACCTGAAGGTCAAACCAAACAATAAACAGAGCTCATTATATCATATGAAAAAAAAAAAACAAATGATGATAAGGTTGCCACTTTGACCTTACAAAAATTGAATGCATTTGGTCATCATATATAAGCAATCCAATTTTAATTGATCAAGTAGTCAACTCATTTATAATCAACTCACTTGTATATTTAAGTAAAAGTTAGAGATTCGAATTTTATTTTTTATATAGTAAACTAACAACTATTAATCAACTACAAATTCGTAAATAAAACTCAAATTTTATAACAAATGAGGTTTAGTTTAAATAAACAATTTAATTAAATTTTTTTTAAATAAATTAAACAATAAATACTTATATTAAAAGTAACTTATATATAAATTATTTTATGTTTGATTTTTTAATTCTAAAAGTGTTTATTTTAAGAGAAGAATAATAAAAAGTTTTTTATTATGAAAAAAAATTATTTTTTTATTTTTTTTATACGTACTAAAATAATTTTTTAAAAAATTACAATTTAATTTTAAAAATTATATCAAATATTAATACTATACATTTTTATAAATTAAAAATATAAAAAAAAATAATTTATGAACCTATCTAAACCGATCCTAAGTCTTGGTTGCTGAGTTAATCTTAGGACGCGTGAGTGGCACATGCGATGCTTCTGGATGAGATTTTGCTGTTCAAATTTGAAAGGTAGTAAATTGGGAAGGTCAAGAATCCAGAATATGAGAATAGCATTTGATACCCTCCAATGGACACCTTTGAGTCTTAACCATTGGACTCTTTCGCCCGTGTTTGTTATTCTATTTCTATTCCTCTACTATTCTTCAATTCTCCTTCCTAATTTTCTTTGGGCAGGTTGATTATTACGTAAAACCATTTAATTATGTAACCACTCCTTTATGTTGGACAGTGATTGATGATTTTTCCTTTTTCACTTTTCTCCCCACTCTTGTTTGGATCGGATCAAGTTGTATTTAGGTTTCATTATTTTGGGGTTATTTTTTCTTCTTAGATAAGACGAATATTTCGAATATGATTTTATCCTGAATTGTTTCGTGGTCATGTTCTGTTGCAACATGCATAGAACATGTTTTGATGCAATGGTAAAGAGACTTGGATTTATTAACCAGAATGTCTTCTTTGTCCATGTACATTTCATCTTATTTTTTCTCCACACTATTTCAAATTATTTTATATTTTCTTTACGATTTTGTTTTCTAAAATGTTATATATTTGCGTGTCCTTTTTACATCATAATATATTTTTCCGTGCAATGTATCATAATATGAATTCATGAATGAACTCGAATTTCCGTTATTTAAACACTGGTGTAAGTTTGACAAATGACATTCCATTTTATGGATTTTTTATACAAGTAACTTAAAATAAATTTAATATTGCACAATTCTTTTAAAATAAAGAAAAATAACGTTATCCTTTTTTACTGAATATTTAAATGATACTTTCTTTCGATCTTTATTTTTATTTATAAAATGTACATTTTTTTTTTTACAAAAGTTAAATAAATAACGTACATTTTAGTTCATTTGATTAAAATACTCTTTAATAATTATTTTTATATATAAATTAATGATAATTATTTTATAATTTTAAAAAATAATATAACATATATACTTATTATTATTGTAATAATTTTTATTTATTTTTAATATTTTCACTTGTTACAAAAATATTTAATTCAAAAATTTTTATATTGACGAATGAAAAAAATATTAAAAATAATTAAAATTTATTATATTATTATTAATATTATTATAGTAGTAAAAATAATATAAAATATATTTATTATTATAATATATTTGATTGATTTTTAATTTTTTATCATTAATTACAAAATATATAAAATTTTATATTAAATATTTTTGTAAAAAATTAAAATATTTTATATTAAGTAATAGTAGTAATAATAATATATTTATTGTTAAAGTGATAAGTTTTATTTACTTTTAAGATTTTATCATTAACCATGACATATATAAAAATTTTAAATGAGAAAGTTTAGAGAGTCAATACATTTTATTAAAATTTGGCCAATATTTTAACAATAAAAGAAAAATAAGTAATTCTATATTATTAGATGTAATTTCATACCATTAAAAATAATCATAATAACTAATTGATTATTACAAGGGTTTTTTACTTAAATAAATTGTATGGGAGTCAAAATTACCTGATTCCCCTGAAATGGATTCTGCAACGTGAATCCCTTCTTGGTATTATTATATAAATCGTCCTAGGCTGCAGAGGGTTATATAAAATGTAAATCATCTTAGCCTAGGACGATTTATGCATGAACATGTTAGGCAAATCAAACGTAAATCGTGGCAGGATCTCCAGGGTTAGAAGAAGAGCATAAATCGTCCCAGGTGGTAGGTTTTACGTGTTAATGGGTTAACTCTCACTGGCTGCCACGATTTATGTATTATTGGGACCCTATTCAGCCTGACACGATTTATGTTTTTGTTCCTAACACTAACTGGGCTGGGACGATTTATGCCCAAGTTGTAAGAACCATAGAAGTCAAAACCGAACCGGTAATCGAACCGTTCACGTAACCGGGTTAATGGTTCAATCGGCAGGTAACCAGTTGAACCGATTGACTCGATCCTATGTAATTAAAAAATAAAATATATAAAAAATTTTAAAATTAAAATTTAAAATACATATTTTCACTATTAACCCAACTTCAACATTTTTAAAAAAATTTGAAACTCAAACGGTTCGATCGAACCGGTCTCACCGAGTGATATCGATTTAAACCAATTCACTCCGGTCCGGTCTTGCTAACAATAGTAACAACAGCGAATTTTTGGGGATTCTGCCATCAGAACCATCCCCCTATCATGAGCGAATTCCATAATCTACTAAGAACCCTGATTTCTAACGTCTTATACTAAACCAAAAACTAACTAAATCACTAAACATGGTATCGGGCAACGTCTTAATCAAAAAATATTCTAAGATGCATATTCACCCTATACAATATCATCCAACATACTATATCATCCAATATATCAATGTACTTAACATACTCATGGCCTCGACTCAACAACATTACAAAATTAAAAAACATACCTTTTGATCAATAAATCCGGCAACATGCGCAATATCGTTCAGGCGGTACATATCTCCTTGGTTCGCGGCCATTATCACCACCGGACAGATTACTTCCTCCACCAGCCGGTCATCGGCGGCCCACTGCCACCACCACCTGCGCCACTCAGGCGCCTCTGCCCACCAGCAGTTGCACCTCCGCCGCGGGCTGGTCCCCACACCCGAAACACTTCTCCCCCCAAACTTCCTCTCCGGTCAAAATGGTGAGTGAATTGGTTTAAATCGATATCACTCGGTGAGACCGGTTCGACCGAACCGCTTGAGTTTCAAATTTTTTTAAAAATGTTGAAGTTGGGTTAATAGTGAAAATATGTATTTTAAATTTTAATTTTAAAATTTTTTATATATTTTATTTTTTAATTACATAGGATCGGGTCAATCGGTTCAACTGGTTACCTGCCGGTTGAACCATTAATCCGGTTACGTGAACGGTTCGATCACCGGTTCGGTTCTGACTTCTATGGTTCTTACAACTTGGACATAAATCGTCCCAACCCAGTTAGTGTTACGAACACAAACATAAATCGTACCAGGCTGAATAGGGTTCCAATAATGCATAAATCATGGCAGCCCAGTGAGAGTTAGCCCATTAACACGTGAAACCTACCACCCTGGGACGATTTATGCTCTTCTTCTAACCCTGGAGACCCTGCCACGATTTATGTTTGATTTGCCTAACATGTTCATGCATAAATCGTCCTAGGCTGAGATGATTCACGTTTTATGTAACCCTATGTAGCCTAGGACGATTTATATAATAATACCAAGAGGGGATTCACGTTGCAGAATTCTTTTCAGGAGAATCAGGTAATTTTGACTCCCATACAATTTATTTAAGTAAAAAACCCTTATTACAAATCATAAAACTTATTGACTCTCTATCACTTTTCATTTTAAATTAAGTCTGCTACTTATCGTCGCTACTTGCAATTCGTGGCTGGGAGAGACCGCTGTTGGTGCGTGCTTGATGAGGGATACTTGCTATTTGTCACCGCTGCCTGCTACTTACCGTGCTGGTGCTTGAAGAGCTGCTAGAGAAGGCGAGCTTAGAAGATGATGGAGGAGAAACGAGCAAATAAGAGTTTTTACTCATCGTCACTGCTAGACCAAAAGATGTGAAAATGAGAGACTAGTGAATAGGAATGACAAAAAAAATTCGCACATGCCAATATTTGCAGAAATTATCTGTAACAGAAAGGTTAATAGAGATCTATAAAATTTTCACGGGACAAAGACCAACTCCCACAAATAAACAGAGACGGAACAGGAAATTGAGGTATCCACTCCACAAGAAGATCTATGAAAAAAAATTTACTTAAATATCCACACACATATATATATATATTTTGTATAAGTAACACTAATTCATTTTATTTTAATAGATATGACCAAAAAAAATCGCACCAAAAGATACACTAAGATTATTTGTGACAAAAAGGTTAATGGGGACTTACAAAGACCCGCAAATAAATAGTGACGAAAGCATGAGATTGAGCTATCCACACCACAGGAATCTGCGAATATATATATATATATATAAAGCTAATTCATTTTATTTTAATCTATATGTTAAAAATTTTATATGTATTCTATTATGTTAAATTTATATTTGAATTGTATTTGGTTAGATATATTTGGTTGAACTATATATATATATATATATATATATATATATATATATATGATTTTATTATGACATTATTGATATTTAAAAAGAAATAAAACTTAATATTTATGGATATCTATAAGTATGCGCCTCTTATGTGGAGAGAAGTAAATGGAGACTCATAATAAAAATGGGACAGAAATAAAGACATTTTATTAGTTAAACGGTCTTCTATTTTCATAAAGACGTATTGTCATTCTCATCAGAAAATGAGAAAAAAAAATGAGAAAATGAGAGCAAAATTACATGTATAAATTATTGAAAAATATTTGTGAATGAATAAATCTCACCTAAAAAAAAAGAAAAAAAATTAATTTGTAGTATTAAATTTATTATGTAAATACCCTTAACATCTTTTTCACTTTGATAGCTTTAATATATCAACCCAATCTACTGTTTTTCATTTTTTTGCAATTTTATGCGGACCAATTCGATAAGTTCAACTCGTTTTGTCATCTGTAGTTAAGAGATATTTATCATATATAATAAGAGCGTAGAATAATAAACCACTATATATACTCAACTAGCTTATGTAACTATGATAAGTTCAAATCGTTTTTTACAAACTTTTTTTTGTTAAATACATTGATATGTGTCTTTAAAATATTTATTAATGGAATTATAACTAAATAAAAATAAATTAAATAAATAATATGTAAATAAAAGTAACCAACAATTCACAATAAAAAAAATTCAAAATTAGAAATAATAAAAGAGATTTGTTACACATATACGTTTTTTTGGTATACAAATTTATATAAATTAAAAACATATTTCTTTAACTTTTGAATAACGCAAACAGTTCTTTTCTCTCAATCAAAATTGCAACACTCAAAATTCAAACAAGGATAAAAATTTCTCAAAATTTTTTTAAAATTGTTGCGAAAAGTGAAGGAAGTTACGAAGCTGAATTCGAAAAGAATTATGAGAAAATGAAATAAGAAGATGAAGAAGAAGAAGTAGCAGAAGATGAAGAGGAGGAAGAGGAACAATTTTGAATTATGTAGAACTTATCAGCACACATACACCGAAAATTCTTTAAACAATACACTCAAATATCTTCGCGTTACACCCAAATATCTTTGTGTTACACCCAAATTTACTGCAAATATAGAAAAACGTTTCCTCTAATGCTACATCTTTTTCTTCTTTTTTTTTCCTTATTTCTTTCTTTCTTTTAGTTGAATGAATGTAAGTTCATCCTCTTCCAGGTAATTTTGCAGCATTATGTATTTCTTCTTCTTCTTTGTTTGATTTTTTTTTTGTTTTTATTATTGTTAAGAGAGTAAAACAAGAAGAAACTTGAGAAGGTAAAACAAAAAGAAAAAGATGAATAAGAAAAAAAGAAGAAGATGGTGATGATGATGATGAAAAAGAAGAAGAAGCAGTGGAAGATGAGAGAGAGAAAAAGAGTTTCGAATAATTATGCAGAACTTATCAGCACACGTACACCGAAAATTCTTAAATAAAACACTCAAATATCATCGTGTTACTCCTAAATATCTTCGTGTTATATCCAAATTTGCTGCAAATACAAAAAAATATTTCCTTCAATGCTGCATTTTTTTCTTCTTCTTTTTTTTTCCTTATTTCTTTCTTTCTTTTAGTTGAATGAATGTAAGTTCATCATCTTTCAAGTAATTTTGTACCATTATGTATTTTTTCTTCTTCTTTGTTTGATTTTTTTTATTCTTATTAAGAGAATAAAACAAGAAGAAACTTAAGAAGATAAAACAAGAAAAAAAAAAGATGATGATGAAAAAGAAGAAGAAGAAGCAGTAGAAGATGAGGAGGGAGAAAAAGAGTTTTGAATTATGCAGAACTTATCAGCACACATATACCAAAAATTCTTAAACAATACACTCAAATATATATCTTTGTGTTACACCAAAATTTGTTGCAAATACAGAAAAATATATTTTTAATGCAAAACGTTTACATTACATTCAATTCAAACCATCAACGATGAACAACAATTTTCACAAACAAAAACAACATTATTCACCTACAGAATCATAAACTACTAACGAAAACATTAACTATAATCGAACCACACATCAGCCACTTGATTGGATTCAAAACAATAATAAACTTTGTTTGGGTTCAATTGACAATCTGAACTTGAATTATTCATTATCTTCAAAAACGTAGAGAACGAACGAAAAGAAACGCAGATCGAAAACATTGAGAAAATTCGAAAACGAAAACAAAATCCTTTAAAAAAAGGCAGTTATATATTCGCGTGTTGATTAAAAAGTTAGTTAGATTAAGCGGCGCGTGAAGTAAATTAGGGTAATATAATTTTTATGGAAAAATAATTTGTATGTGGAAAATAATTGATAATAAAAAATCTAAAACTTAAATAAAAAAATAGGATTTAGTGTTTAAAATTTAAAAGTTAAGATTTAAGGTTTATAGTTTAATATTTAGGATTTAATATTTAAGATTTAAAATTTATAATTTACAATTTAGGATTTAGAATTTAGAGATTAAAATTTAAAACTTTGGATTTAAAATTTAAGATAATCGATTATAACTGATTTGAGGTGGTCGTTGGAGGCGACTGATGATGATTGGTATTGTGGGTAACTTTGTGTTGGAAGGTAAAATTGTAGTTTTTTAAAGGAAGAGAAAAAAGAAAAATATAAAAGAATAATTTAAAAAAAAAATTGTAAATGGACATTGGATTTTTTCAAATTATTGATTGATGTTGTTGATTTTTTTTTATGGTTTTCATTAGCATAGTTTATATATATATTATATATATATCCGTTTGATTTTTTAAATTATGTTATAGATAAATCAGTGTATTTATATATAAATTATATTTAAATGCATTAAATTTTTGATATATTGAATTGATTATATAAAAGATTTATATCCACGATAAAAGAATATAAATTTTCTTTGATATTAATTTACTATTATTAATGTTAAGAGATGAGATTAAAAATATAATTACAAAAGCAAAAAATAGTTATAATTAAAGTGATATAAGAGTAAGACAAAAACTTTTTCCTCCCTAAAAAAGAGAGAATATTTCTTTAATAAATTTAGAAATATTATGCCAATTGGGGATAGTTGTAGAAATATAGCACATTAACAAACGAGGGTAAAAGATTGCTACGGTTTTTATTGATAAATTTGGTAATAACTCGAGGGAGAAATTTTTTTATTATTCTCTTTGTATTTGTAAAATTGATGATTGATTTATATTTCAAACATAATAGTCACAGAAGTTATAATTATAATTTCACTTTTAAAATATTTTGATATTACAAATATAATAAATTTATGAATTTGATACAAAATATTGATTTTCTGAGGTGAATGAGAATGAAATAAGAAACAAGAGGGGGGCCTGCAGCGGAAACGCGTTAATTAAATAGCGCAATAAATTGTGCACCACAATGAATCTAATTGGCTACGTTCCCGTAATCGCGTTAGACCTAAGTCGGAACCCTCGCCTTCACCCTGACTCCTATAAATACTGCAACATCTTCTCTTACCTCTCCACACAAAAAACACATTCACACACATCAGATCTGACCTATCATATGTCTCAGAGGGCCGCCGTCCCCCACTCTTCTTCCATAGCCTGTGGCCTCCATTCCCATCTTATGGTCTCTAGTGATATCTCCAACTCCAACTGGTCCCAATAGTCCCAATTTACTCTCTAATCCATTCTTTTCATTCTAACATACACTAACCCCAATTCATCAATTTTGCACCACAACAACAACATCATGGGTGTTAAGGGTTTTGTAGAAGGAGGCATAGCTTCAATCGTTGCAGGCTGTTCAACCCACCCACTCGACCTCATCAAGGTCCGCATGCAGCTCCAAGGCGAGTCCAATCCAACCTCCGTACCTTCCCTCCGACCCGCACTCGCCTTCCAAACCGGATCCCGATCCATCCACGTCTCACCACCTCCGCAAATCACCCAACCTCCTCGCGTCGGACTCGTAACCGTCGGCGTCAAGCTCGTCCAGCAAGAAGGCCTCGCCGCTCTCTTTTCTGGTGTCTCCGCCACCGTCCTCCGCCAGACACTCTACTCCACCACTCGTATGGGGCTCTATGACCTCCTCAAGCAGAAATGGTCCGTCCCTTCCCCTGTTCCCGGCGGCGCCACCACCATGCCTCTCTCACGCAAGATCGAGGCAGGGCTAATCGCCGGCGGCGTCGGAGCCGCCGTTGGTAACCCAGCTGACGTGGCCATGGTGAGGATGCAGGCCGACGGGAGACTCCCTCCAGCTCAGCGGCGCAACTACAAGTCCGTCGTGGACGCCATAACGAAAATGGCGAAGCAAGAAGGCGTTGCTTCCCTGTGGCGCGGTTCATCGCTTACGGTGAACCGCGCGATGCTTGTTACGGCTTCGCAGCTGGCGTCGTACGACCAGTTCAAGGAAGCGATTCTTGAAAAAGGTTTGATGCGCGATGGTTTAGGGACTCACGTGACGGCGAGTTTTGCGGCGGGGTTCGTTGCAGCTGTTGCTTCGAACCCTGTTGACGTGATTAAGACTAGGGTAATGAACATGAGGGTGGAGCCAGGGGCTGAGCCGCCGTACACTGGGGCTCTTGATTGTGCTCTGAAGACGGTGCGTGCGGAGGGTCCCATGGCGCTGTACAAGGGGTTCATTCCTACGATATCGAGGCAGGGTCCTTTCACTGTTGTTCTGTTCGTTACGCTTGAACAGGTTCGCAAGCTCTTCAAGGATTTCTGAGAAAGACTACCAAGATGATCATCATCATTATGATAATGGCGAAAAAATAAAATGTTTTGCGTTTTTTGTTTACTTGTCTCTTGCGTTTTCAAGATTCCTGATGTTTTGCCTGTGGTTGAGTAATTTTTATTATTATGATTTAATCCATCAAATCCAATATTTCTGGAATCAACTGGCCTACACTTTTTAATTTTTAATAATAAAATACAAGACAAAATATAAAAAAAAATACAAATATTATCTTTCAATGTGTGATCCAGTCAAATTCTTTGCGTCCATCAATTTCAAGAATACAAAGAAGGTAGGTAACAAGTGGGCCAAAATTTTTTTATAAGAAAATTATAGAAGATTTTATGGTTTTAGGTTTGAAGAATTATTGTGAGCGTGGAAGTAGCATAGTCAGTTGTAGAGTGTGGAACAGAACACGGTTATTGTGAGGTGTGAAAGGTACCGTGATTTGTGCTTCAAGATGCTAACTAAAAGCGTTGGTAACTTGGTTTTCTTTTGTATTACTCTTTATGTTTGGTTAAGTTATTCCAGCGGCCAGCTTTAACAAGCGAAGCTACCAAGTTGAAGCCTTGCAAGCTGTTAGGCATCCTCATTATCTCCCATCTCAAGCCAAGAGAGAAATAAAAAAGAAGATAACATTGTGAGTGTTAGATAGTTTGGTATGCTTTATTAAACTATCTAAAGATTCATAATACTATATTTGCGTGAAGATATTCTTAAACAAAAAAGAAAAAGCAATGCTCAAGGGAAATTGGCATCCATAAGTTGCCTTTGTCCGGACTTAAAGGCTCCGTTAGGATGCCTTCTCTTGTTATGCAATAACCGAGTCACCAAAATGTGAGAACAAGCCAATAATGACACACACAGTGGAATGGAAAATTGAAAATCATATTGTAAACACATGAAAATCAGCAATAAAATTAAATTTAGAGTCGTTTATATTATGTTACGCTCGACTTTTAAATTAAACGGCTATCATATTGTTAGAGAAATTCTATGCTTGATTTAAACCAAACGAGCTTTTCACTATCGATGATCGCTTCTTTCATGCTTGATAATTAAATTATATTTTCTAAAAAATGATTTTATTAAGCTGAAAAAGTTTAATTGTCTTGGCTTGAATTCTATTGTATCCCATGACATTGATTCCTTTACATTTCATATTTCACCAAATTTTGAATGTGAGTTGTGACGCAACTCTATGCTAAGTGCAGTATTTTCCCCACTTTTCTTAGTGCGTAAACGGCAATTATTATTGACCACAAAACAACACTACTATTCTATTCATTGGAGCTTGAAGCTATGGCTGCAAACACTTCCAATTTGGTTGTCAATACACAACGCACTCATAAGTCACAACCAATCGGAATCAATCCAGATACAAATTAGAGAAGTGCCAAATAGCATTATTGTAGAAGGAGACAAACACATGGTAATAGAAATATCACTCCCTGATTTGATATTATTTCTCTTTTTAAATTATTCTGTATAGACATTATTTGAATTTTTTTTTTTCTGGTGATAGGAGAAACTTTACAAAAATTTGAAAATAATATATGAGTAAGCGGCCGACAATTTCTTGTAATACCAAATTCATAAGATCATTGCATGCGTGGTAACCTAATTTCCTTTAATACCTTAAAAAGATTTATTTTATCAATTGAGATATGGCCCTGTAATATTCATATTATTGATAACGGTATCTATGACTTTTGAGTTTTGACTCTGTTGATAAACTTAATACACGAGGCATGTTAATTTGTTTACTTTTAATTAGTGAATTTTTTATAATTAACTTGGCACATGAGTCGAATTTTTTCTGTATTTTAAATATGATGAGAAGGTACCGTGTAAAAAGATAACTTTGTTACGTAAAGGTTTCGATTAGTATTTGTTATAGTTGGATGTATTTGTCCGTGTAACAATTTACAAGTGAGATAAGTTTTTTTTTTTTTTAAATAAAATATAAATAGAAATAAATTTTCTTACTACTCATCGTTTCTCTCTTAATAATATGGAGGCAGAGTATCACATAGTTATTGCCATGTGAAGTTACTTGCCATATAAGCAATCAATGTGATAAGATAAACTAATGTGTGATTAACCATTCTCTTAATTCGGTTCCGTATTTCATCTTTTCTCCTTTGGTTTCCCCCTTCACTCTGCACTTTGCTACCTCTCTGCACCGTCCATTTTATCATAAATAAATTGATTATATCTAATCTAATCAAATTAATAGGTGAATATGTGTAATAACAAGCATCGTCAGATTATAGTAAGAAAGCTACCAAAGATTGTGTCAAGTGAACGTGTTAAAAGAATTTGGATACTTACACTCGTACGTTCTTCTTTAAATATTTTTTTTGTAAAATAAATAAATCAAGTCAATGGAGATTGAAACATGATAAGAGAAAACATATAAGGATTTCAAATCCAGTATTAAAAGCATTTTAAAAATTGGGAAATATCAACCTTAAGTTCTGTTTCCAAAGATGACCTGAAATTAATGTAATTTGGGACTAGATGAAGGTTTTGACTTATTTGTTAGAGGGATAAAATTATCCGATGTTTTTTAGTGGATGGAGAAGAGTAGTACCTACAAGAGACTTTGATACTTAAATTCGTAAAGATTTTAGACATGTTTAAATCGGGATTGAGAAGTACCTGAATTTGATATGATATTTATAGAAAGAGATGATAGCTTTGACAATTACTCCTGAATATCTCCACTCTTAATAGTGTGTGGTGACTTCCCTAATTATTTAGTGAGTTATTCCAAGTCGTCATTAGGAGTACATATCTGATGTAGTGGCATGACAAGTTTTTACTTGTCATGTAAGTTGGGTCGGGCATAGTTCGGACTATGCATTAGGCAAATTGGGTGGATTATCCCGTGTGAATCTATTGAATTCTTTTATTTTGGACTTCTTGTAGAATTGGACTGGCTTACTTAGGCCTTGGCTTGTGTGATGGACTAGGGAGTGAAGTATTATTCCTAATAATCAATAGGGTGATGAACCAAAACAAGTTGCTAGCTATATGTTTTTATATATAAATGTCTAGATTATTACTACCACGAGAACTAACACAAGTGGTAGTTGCTTGGGTTGCTTAAACATCATGTCAGGGTTTGATTCTTAAGGACAATGTATCTCCTACCCACCCAAAGGTGAACTCCATCAAGACTAGAGTTTAGTCGTTGGCTCATGGTCGATAGATATCCGAGGATTAAGATCCATCCAAAAGAAAAATCATTATATTAGTCGTTGGCTTTATTTCTTTTCCCGGTTTGATCAAATCATTTTACTCATTAGTCATTTTACTACTCGTAATTAATGTCATCCTCTTACATTGCTCTGATGGCTATGACTATGAGCTTTTGGAGGCAGCTCCAAGTTGGTGTTCAACTTCTTGGTAACAGTTATTATCATATGAACATGAAGCTTACGACATTTGCTGCATTGTTCTGCTCTTTACACTTGATGATCTAATAAGGACCACATTTCACTTGTTTTGTCTTGGAAATTATTGAGTGTGGTGGAGTGATCAGATGCGCAACATAGAAGAATTAATTAATGTCCTAACCTGAATCCTATCCAAGAGTTATATAACTGCCTAATGTTGAATGATTTTATACTTCTCCCCTGTTCGATTACAGGTTATTATTAACTTACTATTCACCAATATGAACAAATTCTAAGGCTTGATAAATGGAGTACACGCGATCAAAATCTTATTGGGTATTGACTATTGAAGATAACTCTAAAAATGCAACTGTAATTGGTGAACTAAACTCTCTATCTAAACGTCTATAATAAACTACAAGTGCACCATCGAACAATTCGGCACAATACCAGAATGCGGGTGCAGAATCAGATATTATACTTCTCAATCAAAAACTAAATATACATTTTTCTTTGCTGTGTAGCTGTACGAGCTATGGGAAAGTGGCGAAGAATCAATACATTGGTGTCAACTAGAGCAAAATGTAACTGCACATTTAACCATAGCACTCTTCTTTTTCCTTGATTCATCCTTTTCTCAGAATAATTCACTTGTCGTCTGAACCAAGAACTTGTTCCCTGAGCTCCTCAAGTTTAGCAACAAACTCATCCCTGTTTTTCTGCAGGTTCATAAACTCAATCATCAATACAGGTAAGCAAAATACAGGAAATACTTGCATACTACTCGATCACTTTAATGTAATCTCCAAATATATGAACCATACTGAGACAGGCAAAGTAGCCGAATACCTTGAAAAGCAGATAACGGGAAGTGAACCATACTGTGTAACCAAGACCTATAACTTCCAAAACCTTGGGAAACTGCCACAAAAATGAGTCAAAAAGATAACTATTAGCATTTCGAAGTTGGATTCCAGTATGAAATATTGACATTTGAAGCTTTATACACACCAAAGGAATAGAATCAATAGCACCAACAATGGCTGATGTTAACCACAGGGCAACTACAGCAGCACCACCATACACGACAAGGGAACCAGTATCATCTGTGTCAAACTGTATATGCGAGGGGAAGAGAGAAAATGTTAGAAAGTCTGCACAACGATGTGATCAAATTTTCCTTAAAAGTAATCAGTTATGTATGTGACGAGCCGCAAAAACCACAGACAATCTTCTTCAGAAAAGAAGAAACAGCCATTAGATTCACTAGTGCCATCAAAACATCAAACAATAGAAGGTATGGTATAAGCATAAGCTGCATCATATGATATAAAATAACAGATAAAGACCATCACTTAAAGCAGATACACAATAGCTTTGGCTACATAAATATCACCGCAGAGTTAAGTTTGGTTTAACTGTACAGCACATAAGAATTATCCCCCAACAGAATATAATGTAAGAAAAGCTCAAGTAAAGTCCTTGTAACCATAGTAAACGTTATTTGTGACTCATAAATGGTAGAAAAATACAAAAGTTGGTTCGACTTATGTATGCTTATCTGTCATCGTGTGTCTATCATAGTTGCTCAGGTAACCGCTCAGGTTCGACATTACTGCCGAAGTATCATAAAGCATTTGCATAAATGCAATCAATGAACTGTAGTTATCATCACAGCAACTCAATGTGGAAAAAATCATACAAATACAAAACATTAAAAATCACACATTCAAAAACAACCCAAAACAACACACCAAACAGGTTAGGTGCATAAAAAAGCAACCTTAAGATCGAGCTTATCAAGAAAATCCAAAGAGAGGCCTTGCTGTTCGTCCTCCACAGGAAACTCTTTCTCTTTGCCATCGGTTCCATTAAACGAATTCTTCTTATCATCTTCTGGTTCGACAACCTCAGCGTAAATGGCACCGTCACGTTTCTCATTGAAAAATGAACTCGACCCACTCGATGTTTCTTCAGATGTCGTTGACCTTACCAACACATTTCTCATGCAGATTGAACCTGTCATCAAAACCCAACATAAAAAAAAACCCCGATTCCTCAAAAAGATTAATTATTATCATAACGGAGAAAATATTGAAGTCAGCTCCAATCAGAAAAATTAGCAGCAGCATACAAATAACGTGAGAAAAAGAACATTAAATTGAAAGGGGGAAATGATAGAGACAGAAAAACAGTGCGAAAAACAAAGAAAACTTAGGGTTTTGGATTGGGGATCTGTGAACTTACGAGGTAAGAGAGGTAGAGAGGGGGTAAGGAGAAGAGGAGAGTGTGAGGAAGACAATAGGGAGCTCGGAAGCTTCGAAAAGGGCATAGCTTGAAGTTTGAAGAGCTCCATTTCAGAGTGTGAATTGAATTGAGAGAGCCACTTCTGGTTTTGGGGTTTTTGACACCTTTTTATATACAAAACAGACTGCCTTTTAGGGTTTCAGGGTTTTCTTTTTTTATTTATTTATTTTGGTTTTACATTTCGGTGAATATTTTTTTTTTTAAATATATTAGAAGAAAAAACAATAACGGAAGAATACCTTCTTCTTTTTCACGTACTCCGTACTCAGAGAGAATGAGAGAAGGAGAGAGCGGGAGAGAGTGTTTGAGGGTGAAACACGGTGAAGAAGATGACCATGCCATCGAAAGAGATAAGGGGGAGAGTGTGGGAGGGTTTGCATCAGGTGTGAAGGAGGGATCAAGTAAGGGCGACCTTAGTTCCAGAGTGACTTCCAAGATTTCGTTCCGTGACAAGGTTATTGGTTCTACAGTAGCCACAGGGATAAATTGGGCTAAAGCTCTAGATGGGGATTCCATGGCAGTGGTCACTGGAAAACAAGGAGATCCTATGCCTCCAAGAGTTTGCTTCTCCAAAGAGGCTAGGAACATCCTTTCTGAACCATACAAGGAAGCAATTGTGATTAAGGTTCTTGGAAAAAACCTTAGTTACACGGCCATGTTTCACAAATTGAAAGGGGTATGGAGGATCACCGGTGGATATGAAATCTTGGATGTGGGTTTTGGGTACTTCCTAGTTAAATTTGATCGCATGGAAGATCGAGAGAAGGTTTTACTAGGGGGGCCATGGATGATCTTCGGTCACTATATTGCGGTCAAGCCATGGACACCGGATTTTAAACCTTGTGAGGACACTTTCGGGGAGACTATGGTTTGGATTCGAATATCTGGTTTGAGCATATGGTACTATCAGGATAAAGCCATGATGAGAATCGCTTCTGCTGTGGGAAGACCAGTCAAGGTGGATCTGGCTACTAAGTTGGCGGAAAGGGGAAAATTTTATCGGGCTTGCGTGCAAATTAATCTTGGTTTGCCGGTGGTCCGGAGTGTGATTGTCGATGAGTTTGAATATAAGGTGGAGTATGAATGCTTACACCTTATTTGTGACAAGTGCAATTGTTTCGGGCATCCAACAACTGAATGCAGAATGACCCCAATAGATTCGGAAAGGGTGGATCGAAAGGAAACATCAGTGACCGAGACGGCGGCCCAGGTGGTGCAGCCACAGGAAGCCTCAAAAGAGAAAATTTTTGAATTTGGATGCAATCCCAAAGAGTCAGTGATAGTTGCAAAAATTGGGGAGGAATTAGATGATACGTTGCATGGGAAGGAAGTGGGATCCCAACATTTGGAAAATGAGGCTGGCTGGACCAAAGTCAGCGGTAAAAGGAGAGGAAAATTGAGTCAATCAAACAAAGCCCAACAAACATCTAAAGATAAAATGCCGGTGCGCTCAAATCAGAAATTGGACCAGAACTGTGACTTTGGGCTACGTATGAGAGGAGCCGAATCAGGGGTGAAGACCGGGTCGGTTAGCGGATCTAAGGCACGCATGTCATCTTCCAAACAGCAAGGGGTGAAGGGCAAAGCTGTCTCCGTTGCGGTGCCGACTTTCACTGCCATTATCAAAAATGGACACAAGAGGTTGCGCCCTTCTTCTTTGCAGAATTCGCCGTCGACTCCGGACTGCCTTGGCGACACCAGCAAGCAGCAAATTGGCAAATTGGAAGGGTTGTCAATGGAGGGACACATACAAACCGGGCAACAACCGGACAAGGACAAGCAAGGCTCAGGGGGATATGATGGTGGATCTTCATCATCTCGTTAGGGACTTCAGCTGAGGTTGGTCCTTTTACAATACAAATTGTTTTATGGATTATTTAGATTTAAGCTTTCTATTTTGGAATATTAGAGGCGCCTCTAATAAATTGGCCCGGGTTCATAGTAAGGAGTTAGCGAATAAATTTCATCCTACTTTTTTCATTCTGTTTGAAACCCATATTGCTTTCGAGAGGATGAAATCTTTTTGGAATAATCTAGGTTACCATGGTGTTGGTATTGTTGAGGCTAATGGTCATAGTGGGGGTATCTGGGTTCTATGTTCTAATTCAAATATTTCTGTGAGAGTATTGGATGTAGTTGATCAATGTATCAGTTTTGAAATCACTATGGGCAATACATCTAGTTACTGCAGTGCGGTGTATGCTAATCCGCATATACATCGGCGTAAAGAATTGTGGGGTGACTTGACAAGGATTGCTAATATGATCCACGGACCTTGGATTGTGTTAGGGGACTTTAATGATGTTCTATTGCAGAGTGAAGTTAGAGGGGGGCAATTTAGACTTGCCAGAGCAGAACAATTTGCGGAAACATTGGAGGATTGTGGGCTGTTTGATATGGGAGCTATTGGGAGAAGATTCACTTGGTATAGGAAGGTGAAAGGTGGGGTGCAGGTGGCCAAGAAGCTTGATAGAGCAGTCATCAACCAGGACTGGCGACTAATGTTTCCGGAGGCTTATACTGAGGTGCTGGCGCGCCTTCACTCTGATCATTGCCCATTATTCACTAGGTGTAAGATGGAAAAGAGGGCTACCAAGGGCCATCGTCCGTTCAGATTCCAGGCTGCGTGGATGACTCATCCTCTTTTTAGGAATGTTGTTGATACAGCTTGGAATAGAGGAGCTCCGGATGTAGTCAAATGTTTGTTGGAGGTTCAAAAAGATGCAACTAGCTTCAATAAAAAGGTTTTTGGCAATATTTTTGTTAAGAAAAGGGAGTTGGAGAGGCTTTTGAATGACGTTCAGATTACTCTAGAAAGTCGGGAGGATCAACAGCTTAGGATCAAAGAGCAAGTTTTGCATCAGGAACTGAATGATGTCCTTCTTCAAGAAGAGTTGTTGTGGTATCAAAAATCTAGAGAACAATGGGTGAGATGTGGAGACAGAAATACAAAATTTTTTCATCTGCAGACAGTTATCAGGAGAAAGAGGAACAAAATTCATGGGTTATTTTTGGAGGATGGGTCTTGGGCCACGGAGACTACGACTCTAGAAATGGCGGCAAATTCTTTCTTTCAAAAGCTCTTTTCTACAAGGGAGGATATTGACCTGGACGCCATGGGGTCTTTTCCTTGCCCGTCTCTTAGTACTGAGGCTTGTCAAAAGTTAGTGGAACCGGTGACGTCTGAAGAGGTTAAAAGAGCTGTGATGACCATGAGTTCATTTAAAGCCCCAGGGCCAGATGGATTTCAAGCAATTTTCTACAAAGAGTTCTGGGACTCTCTTAGCAACGATGTGTGTGGACTGGTCAAGCGAGCCTTTGAGGGTGAGCCACTGAATGCGGCTATTTTCGATACTCTCATTGTTCTAATTCCTAAAGTGGAAGTTCCCTCTTCCTTACGGGAGTTTCGGCCTATTAGCTTATGTAATGTAATTTATAAAATTGTCACAAAGGTTCTAGTTAACAGGTTCAGACCTTTCTTGTCGGAGATCATTGGTCCTTTGCAAGGAGGGTTCATTCCAGGAAGAGGAACCACAGAGAATATTATCATTGCTCAAGAGATTATGCACTTCATGAGGAACACCAAGTCTCGAAAAGGGACCATGGCATTCAAGATTGATTTGGAAAAAGCTTATGACAGGGTAGACTGGCGTTTTCTGGAAGCTACTTTGGTCCGGTTTGGGTTTCCAAAGGCTACCATTAATCTTATATTGAATTGTGTGACTTCCTCTTCGTTGGCAGTTTTGTGGAATGGGAACAGGCTCCAAAATTTCAATCCGAAGAGAGGGTTGAGGCAAGGAGATCCTATGTCTCCTTATCTTTTTGTACTCTGTATGGAAATGCTTGCCTGCTTTATCTCTCATAGAGTTTCCCAAGGTTTGTGGAACCCAGTTGCGGTTTCTAGGAATGGACCACGACTCTCTCATTTGATGTTTGCAGATGATCTTTTGCTTTTTTGTAAGGCATCAAAAGCTCAAGTAATAGAGGTCATGCATTGTTTGGACTTGTTTTCTAGAGCGTCAGGTTTAAAGGTAAATCTTCATAAGTCAAAGGCTCAGTGTTCCAAGAGGGTGTCAGAGAGGAGAAAAGAGGTTCTCTCAGGGGTCTCTAACATCCGGTTCTGCAATGATTTGGGTAAATACCTGGGAATTAACATCGGTCATGCCAGAGCTTCCAGGAAGACGGCTCAGGAGATTATTGAAAAAATTTCGAGGAAGCTCTCCAGTTGGAAAGGACGCCTACTGAATAAGGCAGGGAGGCTTTGTCTTGTTAAATCGGTTATGGCCTCTATCCCAGTTTATGAAATGCAAATTTCTCTTCTCCCGAAGTATGCATGTAATAAAATTGATTCCTTGATGAGACAATTCTTGTGGAAAGGCCAAGAGACTGGAAAAGGGCTGCCTCTGGTCAGGTGGGAGGTCGCCATAACTCCTAAAAAGGCAGGAGGATTGGGTATTAGGGATACTTCTTGTGCTAACATGGCGCTTATGGGAAAGTTGGTATGGGATTGTCTAAATAATAGTGAGAAGTTATGGGTGCAGGTTCTGAAGCATAAATATCTCAGAAATCAATCTGGTATGAACGGAAACAGTAGAAATTCTTCATCGGCTACCTGGAAGAACATTGTTAGTGCCTATGAGCATCTCAAGGAAGGGCTTCATTGGAATATTGGGGATGTCCACAAATCAGTTTGGTATGATGAGTGGACTCCTTTTGGTAAGCTTTGCAACCTTGTCCCTTATGTACATATTTCTGAATCAGATTTCATGGTGGCTGACTTGTGGAAAGGGGTGTCTTGGGAGGTTGATAGTCTTACCACGCCTATTCCGCATGAGATTAAGCAGTTTATTTGTGGTATGAGATATCCTAGTTTGACTGAGTTGGAGCCACAGTGGGAGTGGTGGCCTGCAGCAACAAAAAAGTATAGTGCAAGGGAGGGTTACAAATGGTTATTAAAGAAAACATTAAATTGGAATGCCAACAGTAATTGGAACTGGTTGTGGAACACAAACATTCCAGAGAAGTTCAAATTTACTATGTGGCTTAGCTTACATGATGCTCTACCAACTGAGACCTTTCGATTCAAGCGGCATTTAGCTTCTTCAGATATGTGTAAGCGATGTAACAAGGCACAGGAGACTATGGAGCATTGCCTTAGAGACTGTGAACGATCAAAGGCAATCTGGTATATGTTGGATCCTAGTATCCTGGACTCGACGGCTGGTACTGCTCTTGAAGAGTGGTTTCGGAAGGCCTTGGCTAACAATGAGGCGTCCTTTGGTGCAGGGCTTTGGTGGGTATGGAGACATAGGTGCAATGACATATTCAACACTGACAACCCTTGGACAGACCATAAGGTTGTTGCCTTGGCCAGAATTACCGCCAAGAACTTACAGCTTTACAGGAATCGAAGCAATGCCTTTAGGTCTCTCCGAAATTGCCTGTGTTGGGAACCACCGGTAGGCAATGGTTTTAAAGTTAATTGTGATGCAAGCTTGTATATGGATTCAAATTTAGCGGGATTTGGGTGTATTATTAGAGATTCTAAGGGAGATTGGATCTCGGGCTGCTCTGGAAGCATTCCCCCTTGGTCTATAATCAGATGTGAATTATTTGCTGCTTGGAGGGGGCTGGTTTTAGCTTGGGATTGCGGTTTGAGGGATATTATATGTGAAACGGATTGCCTTGACATTCTGCCCATCATGCATGAGCTTACAAGTGGGTATTCATCTGAAGTAACAGATTTGGTTCTCAAGATTCAGGAGCTTTTATCTCGTCCTTGGCTTGTTCACGTTGAATGGGTGTCCCGAGAAGCAAATAGAGCTGCGGATTGGATGGCTAAATATGGTGCCAAGAGTAACTCTAATCATGTTATTTGGTCTGAGCCTGGTGTTGATCTCCAACGAATCATCCGCTCGGATTTAAGATAGTTTTTGCTTTGTTTCTTTCCTTGTCTAGACACCAAAAAATACCTTCTTCTTTTTCGCATATTTTTTCTCCATTATTGTTTTTTTATTGTTACTATTTCTAATTTTTTTGTTTTGCTCCTCCTTTTTTTTCTATTTTGCAGTACTATATATTTTTTTATTTTTATTCGTATTAAAAAATAAAATAAAAAAATTATAAAAAGGTAAAACCAAAAAAAAGATAATAATGATAATGATAATAAAAATTTTTTTGAATTATATAAAATTTATTAAAAAATAATATTACAATTTTTTAACTATGACACAATAAATTTCTCAATTTTAAGTTTTAAGTTTTAACACTAAAATTTTTTTATCGTAATAAAGATTCTTATAAAAAAATATCAAACAAAAATGATAAGAAAAAGAAAAGAGTAAATTATTGTTTTTGTCTCAAACGTTTAAAAGTAAGTCTCAATGTTATCTCTAACGTTTAAATCGTCTATTTTCAAAATTGACTCAATGTTGTCATGTCTGTTAACGGAATTGACGGCGAGATAAAATTGAGACAATTATAAGACGTTAGGGACTTAAATAGGACGAAATCATTGGGAACAAAAACGATACATAAAAACAAATTTTAATTTTATCCTTCAATAATATCAATTTTTTACGGCACATAGTTATTTATTTTTTTTAATCACATCTAAGTAAATTATACTTAATCACATTACTTTTGTTCTAAATAAATTTATTTTTTATAATTTTATTTTTAAAGATTTGTACTCATTATGAAATATTTGTAGAATGACTAGAATCACATTACTTTATTGTATATGTATCTTTTTTTTCTACAAGTTTAATTTTAATACTAAATTTTTTAACCGTGACATAAAAATTTATAAACCGTGTCATTTTCAACTAAATAATATATTTTTTTTTATCATTTAACTAATTAGGTGGTATTAAATTCATACATACGAGGTTTAGCTATTTATGTGTCATTTAATTTATTATATTGATGTATTTTTTTCTAAAACATATTTGAATAATTGAATGTATTTTGTTGGTTGAATGAGTTAATATTTTGAATTTGTAATTGTTTAAATATTTTGTGTTATTTACTAAAAAATTATATCATTTTTAACTAAATTATGTGTTTTGTTATCAGTGAATTGATTGTGTGGTATCAAAATTAATATATAAGAGATTTAGTTATTTTTATATTATTTATAATAATTTGATATGTCTTTTAAAACACATTTAAGCGTATTTTATTAGTTGAGTGAATCGATTTTAAATTTGTAGTCTTTTAAATATTTTTGTGTCATTCACCAAAGATTTCGATATCATTTACAAAAAAATTTCATATCATTCATAAAAAATTTTTTGTATCATTTATAATTAAATGATGTATTTTTATTATCGTTAAACTAACTGTGTGATATTTAAAAAAAAGATAATAACAATGATGGTATTGATAGAGAAAAAGAAAAGAAAAAAAAAAGATATTAATAATGACAATAACGAAAAAAAATACCAAGAAAAAGTAAAAAGTGAAAGAAGAAAAAAAAAAGAAAGGAGCAAGTAAGAAGCAAAAAATATAAGAAGAGAAAGAAGAAAAAAAAGCTTAAATTATAATAATTTTATTGAATTTGATTAGATATTTTATTTAGTTATAAAACTCTTTTAAATAAGTATTTAGCTGAAAATGCTTACATTATTATACTTTAAAGTATCTAATTCTTCACTTGTTGCTATTGTAACTAATTTTCCATTGTACTAATTCTAATATGATAAATAGAACTTATATAGAGAAACAAAAGTAAAATTTTTCATACAAAATAATAATTTAAATGAAAAAATGTATTTATTATCTGGATATTTAAAGCATAAAATTAAATTTGTAGATTAATAAGTCTTAAATTTTATAATACGAAACCACATATATAATAACTTATTATCACGCCATGTTAAATGGTTTTTTCATCAAAAATATAAATTTTATATTTTTATTACTATATTACTATCATCATATATAAATTAGTTTAATTTTAATGTATTGATAATATAAAAAAATTACATAGTAATTTAACTATATTTATAAAGTTTTTTAACTACTAATTGTTTTTAATGATATGATAATATACAATTAAATGTGAATACATAAAAGTAAATTCATATAAATTATCGGAAATAATATTTTGTTTTGTCTATACTCTTTTTTTTTGTTTTTTTGGACTTGTGTTTTGTCTAAACTCAACATAATCTTCTGGACATGAACTTGTAACTGAGGCTTTTACTTTTTCCCTAAAGTTAAGGCACAAGTCACGTTATAAAGACTCTCAAATCTCAATCACTCAGGGTCTCACCAAGTTGTCCTAGGTATCATATCATATTAAGGCCCAGATATGCTTTGGGCCGCTTCCTTTATCGTTGGTTGATCTCGTTATTGTTCATTATACTTGTAGTTTGATAAACATGTAATTTTCTTTTTTTTTTTGGGGCTTAGGCCCTTATGTTTACCAAAAAAAAAAAAAAAGAATTATACTTGTTCTGAGAGTTACCTGAAACATTGACTTGGGTCTGAACATAATATCCAGACCCTTTGGGCGGTAGCGTCCGATTTGTTGGTGCCGAGGTGCCGTCTGTCCGAGTTCCTCGTGAGGAGGTGTGGGTGGTATCTGTAAGAGACTCCAATACTTAAGTTAGTAAGGGATTTAGGCAGGTTTTTTGTAGAATAAAACGTGAGTTATAACTAGGGAGTGCCAGTGTATTTATAGTAGAGTTTAATGACCTCCCTGGTAGCAGTAGTTCTATCTTATCTTATATCTTTAGAAATTTGTTGAGATCTTATCTTCTAGATGAGATAGAGATAATATGAGAGATTTGGGGAGGCAGTTACTTATTTAGATAAGTACAAGCCGGTCCCTTTCGTCGTGTCCGACCTCTCAAAGAGGTCGGGTATCCGGTAGAGGCCATCCTTTGAGGTGGGCCTTATGTCTTTATTGGGTCTGGCTTTATAATTTGGGTCAGGGTATGAATAGTGCCCCTGCTTGAGTCCTGATCTTTATATAGGTCGGGCTCAAGCATTTTGTGGCTTCTGCTTAGACGTCGGGTGCTCCTTTCTATGGAGGTCGGGTTTTCGACCCATTTGAAAATTTAAACGTTTATTCTTTGCAACTCTTATAAATAGTGCTCAAATCGCTCTTTTGTTTTTCGGAAAAACCTTTTTACCTTTAAAATAGAGCTAGATCTTTTAAGATGTTGAGTTTCCTTTCATAGGTCCGACTTCGAGTAATCGGCATTTATCAAGTTATTTTTATGACTCATTTTTATCCGATCTCATTAAGATCGCTTCATACGAGTAGTTTATATAACTTCTTACATTAACTTGTACCTCGTCGCTTCATCTTGCCGACCGAGTTTAGGTTGGGCAATGATTTTTTGCGTTTTGTCGAGGTTAAGTTAATGCGTCTTAAGTAGAAAACTTTTGAAAAAATAGGAATGAAAGAAATAGGAATTTTATTAGTAAAATAAAAAACTCCTTTACAGAAATCTGCGTGCAATGGGATTGAGTGCCCCTAACTCCCGTGGTGGTGCCTCATTAAAAACCCTGAGATCGGAAAAAAAGAGTGCACCTCTGCACGAGGTTCATTGCTTAGTTGAGTACCTTCTTAGGTTTCATATGTGCCAGAACTTCGGGAGCTCTCGCCCTTGGACGCCGGACACTTTGTAGTAACCTTTGCCTAAGACCTCTACTATTTTGTAGGGTCCTTTCCAATTAGCAGCCAACTTCCCTTCTTCTTCTACCGGGCTTGGTAGGGCAGATTTGGTCGAGGAAGAGGTTCCCTTAGTCGGGAATTTTCTTCCATGTTGATGTATTTCTCCGCCCTTTCTTGAACTTCATTTAGGGAAGTCGAGTATCGTTTGGATATGGACTGGGAGAACGGATCCTCTCTGAGGCCGTTGACTAGTCCCATGATCACAGCTTCAATGAGTAGGCTCTGGATTTCCAAGCATGTTTTGTTGAACCTTTCCATATAGTCTCAGAGGGTTTCTTCGACCTCTTGTTTGATCCCTAACAAGCTCGGTGCGTGTTTCGCTTTATCCTTCTGGATGGAGAACTTTGTCAGAAACTTCCGGGACAGGTTGTCAAAGCTAGTGACCGACTTGGGGGTAAGGTGTTGAACCATTTCATGGCTGCTTTGGTCAGAGTGGTCGGGAATGCTTTGCAGTGGGTGGCATTAGAGGCGTCAGCCAGATACATCTTGCTTTTGAAGTTGCTAAGATGATGTCTAGGATCGGTCGTTCCATCGTAGAGATCCATATCGGGGGGATTTTGAAGTTCCTGGGTACTTTGACCTGCATGATCTCTTCTGAGAATGGATCTTCTCCACTTAGAGGGTTGTCTTCCCGATCTATTTGGGTAGTTCAGTTTCGAAGGTCGGTTTCCAACTTTAGAAGCTTTTCTTCTAGCTCCCTTCATCGTCTTACCTCCCTTCATAACTGTCGTTCGGCCTCTCGCTGTCGTTCAGCCTCATACTCGAGTTGTTCTAACCGATCTCTTTGGCCTCAAACAAAATCCAGTATTTCGGCAGTTTGCGGAGGTTCTTCTTCTTCGGGATGATGGATTTCTGAATGGATCCGCCTTGGCATAGGGTTGGCCGATGGCCCTTCCCCTTGGGGGGCCTTGTGCTTGAGGTGGAGGAGGCAGTATAATGGCATTGCTCTTTGATTGTGGCTCGTCTTCAGATTCAGATGCTGTGTGGCTGTCTTCGTGCTAGTTGTCCGCCATCACTATGGGATAAATTCCAGGTCCCCGACAATGGCGCCAATGTTCCGAGGATTACCTGAAACTTTGATTTGGGCCTGAACGTGATTGGGTGGCAGCATCCGACTTGTTGGTGTCAAGGTGCCGCCTATCCGAGTTTCTCGTGAGGAGTAAGGGGTGGTACCTGCAAGGTACCTGCAAGAGACTCCGATGTTTAAGTTAGCAAGGGCTTTAGGCAGATTTTTTATAGAGTAGAATGTGAGTTATACCTAGGGGGTGCCAGTGTATTTATATTAGAGTTTGATGACCTCCCTGGTGGTGATAGTTCTATCTTATCTTATATCTTTAGGAGTTTGTTGAGATCTTATCTTCTAGATGAGATAGAGATAGTAGAAGAGATTTGGGGAGGCAGTTACTTATTTAGGCTTGGTTTGGTAAAATTTTTCGAAGAAGTGCTTGTGCTTTTTAAAAGCTCAAGCTCCTCATTTTGTGTTTGGTAAATCAAAAAGATCATGTGCTTGTGCTTGCAGCTTTTAAAAGATTAGGGTACTTTTGAAAGCACCTAAGATAGAGCTTTTCAAAATTTAAAAGCCTAATATAACCTCATATTTTAACTAGTTTTTAAATTTAATGCTTGCATTTATGTCTATTAGGTAGCATTTGGTGGAGAGACAGAAACGGAAAGACTGAGACTGAAAGACAGAGACTAAGAGACAGAGATTGAAATAAATCTCAGTATTCTGTTTGGTACAAAGTGAAAGACAGAAATTGAAACAAGAATGAAACTCTAATTTAATTTGTACAAAGGATAAAATTGGAATTAATTAATTGAAATGAGGATATTTTAGGTATAAAATATTATTAAAGTTTCAGTCTCCATCTCTAAAAATTTTAGTCCCCCTATGTCTCTACTTTTTGGAGGTACTGAAATACTGGAATTTTAGGGACAGATACAGAAATTTTAGTACCAGTCACTGAACCAACAAACATGATACTGAGTCTCAGTCTCCCAGTCTCTGTCTCAGTACCTCAAAACAAACGCTACCTTATAGTATTTTTAAATTTTAAAAGCTATTATACCAAACGCAATTGTTGTTGCTTGTGTTTATTGAAAGCTATTTTTAATTTGATTTACCAAACATAAATCCTACAACTTTTAAAAAGCTATAAACCCTGCTAAATTAGTAAGAAATTAGTCAATAAATTGAATTTTAATAAGGAAAATTAGAAATGTAAATCTTATATTAAAATATGATAGAACTCATTAAAACAAAAAATTTGACACTAATTTCAAAAAATTTAGCCCAAGATTTGAACGGACTGAATCGGTTGAACCGGGCCCAACTGGACCCAACACTTAAATGAGCTTCAGCCCATCACTTCCCTTCCATTCCTTAATTTCGTTCCAACAGCCATGGGAGGAGGAAGGTGAAGAACAAAACCTAACCTCCACTTCCAACCACCATATCTCCTCCATCCGAGCTCCAATCGCCGCACCGTTTGCGGCCACGCGATCACCGCATCGAGCTCTATGATTCCATCAGAATAATTTTTTTGGTAAGTTAATCTAACACTCCAGCCTCTCTACCCCTCCAATTTTTGAAAATTAGTGAGAATCCATGTTGAGAATTTGTGATTTTGGTTCTCTAGGTTCAAGTTTAGCTTGAGGACTTTGTGGGACTTTGCTCAATCAAGATATATATAAGGTGAGGATTTTTAAATTCTGTAAATTCTAGCTTATGTGAGTTTGAGTATTGACATTTGGGTGTGTATTGTTGTATATATGTATTAGGTGTATATATGTATATGTTGGAGCTTGAATTGTAAGCCTTGGAACTTGGTGGAGGCTAAGTGCTTTTAATTGGGTAAATTTGGACTTTGGATCTATGTGTGTGACTTTGGTGGGTGCCTTGGTTAATACGTGAAAAGCGACCAAAGTATGGTTTAGATTTCACGTGTATAATATATAATGTCGTGCGAAAACTTAGGTTAGAAAATCATAGGATAAGCCGAAATGATTATGTGTATTGAATATTTAGTGATAATGATTTGGTTTGAGTATGTGTGGTGTTCACTTGATTTTGTTGGTATTGGAATGATGAATGATGATGTGATGATGGTTGAAGAATTTATGATCATGGCAATATGTATATATAGATTGATATATTGGTGTTTGTTGTCAAACTTGTGAAGTTTAGGTTGAGGTGAGATGTTATTGAGTTGAGAAATGGTAGGATTTCAAAGATTGTTATGATGTTGTTAAGGGTAAGTTATATTGATGGTTATAGGTATGATGGATTGGGTTGGAATGAGCTTTGAAAAGGAAATGAGGTTTTGAAGCTTTTGTGAAATTCGGTTTTTGGCCGAACTTCGGCGACTCATAACTTGGCTTCCGGACCCCCAAGTGGTTTCAAACTTGTTTTATATGAAAATTGGGTCCGTGAAGTTTACTCCGTTCGAAGAACAGAGAAAAAATAATTTAAAACGGAAAAGTTATATGCGTCGGAAGTTTGGTGTTTAAATTAGCAAATCTGCAGAATTTAGACTTGGTAAAATTTTTTTGGAAAAACATACGCTCACGCGTATGCGTGACATGAGACTTTCGCGTACGCATAAACCTCATTCGCGTATGGTAGCGATTGCCTCTTGCGCATGCGTATGCGTAATGGGCTAAGTTTGAACTAGGGGTGTGCATGGGTCGGGTGAAACCGGGTTGGATGTGACCCAAATCCAGCCCGAAATATATATCGGACCTATTTATTAGACCCGAATCCGGCCCTAGACCCGATGAAACTTATACACTTTCGGGCTACGATTATACCGGATAAAAACCGGGTGAACACCGGGCCGTTAACATTACATTACCTTATACCTTCTTATAAGCTAGCATGTGAAAATATCCAAATTTCCAAGACTCCAACCATTATTTGACATGGTAAAATTCACTTAAAAAAATATAACAAGAACCAACTCTTCTTTAAAATTAAAGCAAAACCATAATCAATACTAATATTATCTAATAACACCAAATATTTAAATCAATATAAATAACACAACATTATGCATTAGTCTAAAATCTTATGCATTTTAAACATAAAACATTAACTTATAGTCTTATAATAACTAATAACACAAAATATTAAGGTTTACAATACTTAAATTTCACATAAAAATAGCCATCATCCATCACTAATAACACAAAATATTAATTGTGTATGATGACCGGGCCACCGGGCCGACTTCGGGTGACTCGAGCCATGGCCCGGACCTGACCCGAAATAATGACCAGGTCTATTTTTGAGACCCTTACCCGGCCCTAGACCCGGTGAAATCACACCAAAATAACTCTTAAAGTATTCAGGACCGGGCCGGATCTTCGGGTCGGGTCGGACCATGCACACCTCTAGTTTGAATGCCGACGCGTGCGCGTGACTTGAGGTTAACGCGTACGCAAGATCCTCATGCGTGACCACGCCCTACTGCCTGGCGCTGCGTACGCGTGGCCTTGTTCTCTGCAAAAATCTGATTTTGAGTTCTTAAACTGAATTTCAAGCTTCTAAACCTTATTTTCCTATTGTTAGTTCTAAACTTGGTTAAGAAGCTTCGTAATGAGGTGGAGTTAGTAAATTAAGGTAACTTGAGGGTGAAGTAAAGGTTAAAAATGATGAAATCATGTAAAAAGGAGATGCATGCATGAATGATTGAAGATGCTAAGGCTTGAATATTTGATTTCTATAATTACTATGAAATGTATGAGGCTTACACATGTAAATTATCTGAGATACGAGTTTCTTTGGGTAAAGTATCGTGGCTTGCCACCACGTGTTCCAGGTTGAGACCCGATACTCAGTTGACCCTGCGACGTAAGATGTGACCGGGCACTCTAAATTCCCGGGAAGGTTGACCCTTATTGAGCAATTGATAATATGAGAAAAAGTTATGCATAGACTCTTGGGGAGGCGCGTTGGGGGACAGTCCAAAAGTTTAGCAAACCGGACTTGTCGGGTTGGCTTAATAAGTAATAACCGACATATAAGACTCATCAGCCATAGGACAGGCATGCACCATATGCATATGATCTGAATTACTTGCTTGTGCATTAACTGAGTGTGCCTAAATGTATTTGCCATGCTAATTGTATAACTATTATTTGCAGTACTTGTACTCTTCTTGTGTTTGATTTTATCTGTTTAACTGTGTGTGGTATACTAATGGAGATGGAGGTACGGAGGATAGGCGGAAGGAAATAGGATTAAAGTTAAGTTATGTTAGGTTTGGATACCTCTAGAAAGCCACCCCTTTATGGTTTCTGTTTAATACTTTAAGGCTTTTTAATCTGAGTGTCGGCGTTCTAGGATTGCCTCTGGCATTTTCAGGACTTTATATATTATATGCGTGGCACCTTTACCATGCTGAGAACCTCCGATTCTCACCCCATATTGTATTGTTGTTTTCAGATGCAGGTCGAGAGGCTCCTCGTTAGGCGTCTGAACTTCTGAAGCGGAGTAGTCTCTAGGTTTATTTTGATGTATAGCTTTATATATGTACTTAACTTTCTCTCCAAGAAGCTTGTTTATTTTGTCCCTCCTAGAGGGTTGAGGAGAGTTAAGTTTTCAGTCATGTATTTTAGGTTTTCGGGATATGTAATATATGTAAATATTCTCCGGCCAGCCTTAGTTTCGCAGGTTGAGTCAGGAGCTAGTTATTCTGTACTTTTGACCCTCCATCCTTGCTTTCTTCTTAGTTACATCTATGATCTCTAGGTTTCTTAACACGCAAGTAATCTCGTTTTCTGAGCGAGACGCTTTTTATTTTGCGATTTTGTTTTACCTGTTTTCCAATACTCCTCGTATATTACTCTTTTTCATATACTATTATGTATATATTTTGTTTTAGAGGTTGTAACACTACACCACCTCTGATGTACAGCTTAAGCGTAAAGCTTTGTGTGGTAGGGTGTTACAAAAGTCATCTTTTAAAAGTTAGTTTTTATAAGCTACTTTTGAAAAGTAAAAGTTTTACCAAACTAAGCCTTAGATAAGTACAAGTCGGTCCCTTTCGTCGTGTCCGACCTCTCAAAGAGGTCGGGTATCCAGTAGAGATCATCCATTGAGGTGAGCCTTGTGTCTTTATTGGGACTGGCTTTATAATTTGGGTAATGGTATAAACAATACTACTGACAATAAAAAATTATACTACTATTTTTCCACTAATAAAATATACAATTATAGAGATTAGAGATGATGATGAAAGAGAATAGGATTTGAAGCGTAAAATTAGAAAAAAATAGTATTGACCATAGTTTGATTAGAAAATTTAAAGATAAGAATAAAATTGATATAAATAAAAAATATTAAAGATAAAATTAAAATAAATTAAAATTTAGAGATATTTTTAAAATTTTTAATAAATTTTAAAAATAAAAATATACTTTATCTTATTTTTTATATATTATTTATGACTCTGTTACTAAAATTTTCTAAATCTATTATATATTCTTTTTCTATATTTTGCCTCAGAGAAAGAATAAACTACTATTAGTCGCTTTATTTGCATGGTTAAATTATAAAATAATTGTAAATTTATTTGACATATTATTTATGTGTTACAAAAAATGGAATAATGTTGATACTCAAAGTTGTTAATAATAATATTGGAGATAACTGAAATTTTTATTCACTTTTTTTTTTCAATTTGTTTTTATTTGTTTTTTATATCTATTTTATTGTGTTAAACTTTAAAAAAAAAACTTATTATTTATACACTTTAGGATTTAAAGTTAATTTGATAAAATCATTATAATGAAATTATAAACGTTTTCTTATAATCACAAGTTTGGAAATATTACTTATGCATGTGTTCTGTTTTTTAACTTAAAATCAGGAACTTTTAATTTATTTGGATTTTTGTTGCCAAACATTTTCTTTTCTTTACGTAATAACTACAGAATAGTAAGAAGTATGTATGTTATCTGTTTTATATAACAAGTTCAAAATATACAAATTTTTTTTATGTTGTTATCAAAATCAATTATTTAAAGTTTAATTAAAAGATTATGTAAAACAAGTCAACATTATCAATGCATAAGAATTAAAATTAAAAGATATACAGTTTCTTTTGTTCTTCTTCTTAAATTTATAATAACAAGTGTTTTTTTATGTATGAATTAATTATTTGAATCTATAAACAGTCAAAATTTTTACATGTTTATTTTATAATAATTCATATAAATAAATAAAATGAAGATCAATATTACATCTATATTCTAAAATGAAATAACTTATATAGATATGTCTGTTTTTCATACTAACTCTATATAAATCGAAACTATTAAACTCGAATTACACAAAATTCGATTTATTAGAGGAGGAGCATTAGTGAAATGCAACTCATGATAAATTGAAACAAGAGAGCTTGAATTACACTAGAAAATAACATAAGATAGATCGAATAAAATGCTTTCGATTTAGTGGATTTGATGCACATGATAAATCGAATCCATCGTATTCAATTTAAACAATATGCGCTCAAGGTAAATCAAATTTGATTTATTTGAATTATTATTGGCAAGCTCTATATAAGAATTCGAATTTGATATATATGAATTACAACTCTAATTTACTACAATTCACTCACACTCCACATATAGAGAGAATTCTTTGAGAAAATTGTGAAAACTCTGTATATGGAGGACGACCCATATCGTATGTACTGTTTAAATAGAGTTGTCCATATTGTTGGTAGCATTAACGAAAATGTAAATAAATGAAAAAAAATTTCCAAGTTAAATTAAAAATGTTAACAATATTTAGTGAATAGTGTTTGACTATAAATATTAGTTTGTTAAGTGAGGATTTGATTTCTGTTTTTTTTTAGTCTTAGAATTTGATTTCTATAAATAAGATTAGAGTAGCATGTATGTTTTAGATCAGATCTTGACATTTTGAGATAATATTATCATCAATTTTATTAAGAAGTTCTTAATATGATGTAAGATTATAATTTTATTGACTTTATTTTTAATCATAATTATAGTCGACCCGATGTATTACCAACATGAGAAAACAGCATGATATGCTCTTAGACAAGCAGATCACACCATATCTACAGATTATCGGGTTATATAATTTTACGAGACTCAATAACCACTAGTTTATGATGAGTCGTAAATTTATTCACTTTGATTTATTACTACTGTAACTAAATCGAATTAATTATGTAGAATTTACGTAAATCGAATTTAACAGCCTCTATTTATATAGAATTAATGTGAAAAAATGAACATGCATATAAATTATTTTATTTTAAAAGGTTGGTGTAATATTAATCTCTATTTTATTTATTTATGTGAATTATCCTTTATTTTAATTATATACTAATGCACTATCTATATTAGAAAAAAAAATGTTTGATTTAATTTAATTATTTACTGGCTAAAATGTTTTACGAACATAAAAGGCTGACAATTGAAAAATATAAGAACATCTTTATATATAGAAACTGCAACATGTTAGGAATTAATTTGAATGGCTAGATCGTGTAAAATTTTCTTACCCTAATATGTAATAATGTTGTTGTGACATTATCTATTAGACTTTATTTTTTTCTCCCCTACTTAAATGGCTTTCCAAATCAAAGGATTTAATTAGCTGACCACATACAAATTAATATATCAAAATAAATACCTAGTTACATGTTACAGGGAAAAAACTCATAATCATATGACTAAAAGTTAAGAATCATATCTCATTATTCTTGTAATAAATTAAATTCTTGCAACATTTCTCATTGATTGATATTTTTCAATAAGGAATGATAATCAGAGTGCACGGTTCATGCATAGAACTTAATTCTACATTTCTACTTCACCTTTTAGATAGAATCCAACACAAATTTCTTACCAAATCACCAAAATTTTGTTTGCAAAACTAAAAAAGTTGATTAAAATAAAAAGTAGAAGCCTCATATTTGATTTTTCACACTACCTTCTTTATTGGCTGGAAATTTCCATTTTCACTGGAAATCACATTACAACTGTTTTTTTTTTTTTTTTTTTTGTCTTTTTCCTTTTATGGGTTCTATGTAATAACCAAAGTTAAAAATGATAAATTTCAATGAATGTGAGGTCAAAATCAGTGTAATTTATTCAAGATGAAATTGTTAATTTTTAATTTTAATGTGAATTTTTGTTGGATTTGCATCTATGTTCTTGCCCCAACCTTCTTCCATTTTTACCCTAAAGCACATTCATTCTCTCTCTTCCTACATAAAGCTCTCTCCTTTCATCACTCTCACACTCACTCCATTCTCCACTCTCACACCTCCATTCTCAGCCATTCTCATGTGGGTCATTCATTTTCACCACAAAACACCCTCTGAAGTTTTGTTTTTTAATCCCAGCTTCTTCAAGTTTTGATGAGGTTCAATTGGGTTCGGTTTTGCTCTGTTTCATAGCATTTTTTTTTCCTTTTTGTTGTTGTTAAGGAAGAAGGGTCAATGGCTGAGAACTCAAACCTTCTACTATGTTCCGAAAACAACATCACTTGTTTTGATGATGATGATGATGATGGTGATGATTTGGAGTGTAATGTTGCTGCTGCTGATGGGTCTGGAATCTTACCATGTTGGGACCACACCAACAACCTTAACTCCGACCAACCATGTCCGAGTTCAGAAAACCGTGGATCGGGTCCATTGTATTGTTTTGATGTTCTGAGTGAAGAAACAATGAAAGACATGGTGGAAAGGGAAAAAGAGCATTTACCAAAGGAGGATTATCTTAAGAGGCTACGTAGTGGGGACTTGGACCTCAGTGGTAGGAGAGAGACCATTGATTGGATTTGGAAGGTTGGTTCATTGATTCATTTTTTATTTCTTATTTTTTTCTCAAATAATCGGGTTTGTATGATTTTTTGGTTTTATTTTGGGGGGTTCTTTTGATTTATTGACAATCAATCGAAATGGAATACAAAATTCCCTCTTAAGATTTCTTTTTTTGTGATAATTTATATAGATTCTATATTGCTTGTATAAGTACTATTATTGTGATGTTAATTATTCAAAAAGTTTTTTTTTTTCATGTTGTTCTCTAATTTCACTTTCTGTTTTTCCTGTATCAGGTTCTTTGTTATGTTTGTCTATCTATCTCAATGCAGCTCAATTTGCTTTGGAGTGATTTTTTACTTTTTTTCAGGGGGTTTTTCCTTTTACTTTATTGACTTTTGCAAGCTGGTAATGGAGTATTATGGACTGATTTTGCGGCAAATTTTGTTCAAGTCTTAAATTGATTTGGATTTTTCTTCTTGTTTTGATTTTCTGTTGTCCACACATTTTTGTTTGATAGTAATTTGAAACTGTGAGGGGGAAGTCTCAATGGTTGGTTCTATGATTTGGTGATTCCGTTAGTGACTTAATACACTTTTGTATGATGTGATGATCAACAGGCTCATTCCTATTATGGTTTTGGACCCTTGACCTTTTGTCTATCTGTGAACTACTTGGATCGCTTCTTATCCTTGTATGAATTGCCGGTGAGATTGAATTTCTAGAAGCATTATCCGGTTTTATTATGTTCATGTCTCTAATTTGATCAATGTTCTTTTGATGATCTAATTAATATTTTTGGCCTCTTCTTCAGAGAGGTAAAAGTTGGACTATGCAATTGTTAGCTGTAGCTTGCTTGTCGATTGGGGCGAAAATGGAGGAGGTTAAAGTGCCTCAATCCGTCGACTTACAGGTTTGGTATAATCTTAATTGTTCTCCTAATACAGTAAAACGCGATTTTGCTATGTGTGTTTCCCTTTATGTTCTCATTTATTATTGGTTAATTGGCAGGTTGGAGAACCAAAGTTTGTATTTGAAGCTAAAACCATTCAAAGAATGGAACTATTGGTGTTAAGCACATTGAGATGGAAAATGCAGGCTTTAACTCCTTGTTCCTTCATAGATTATTTCCTAAAGAAGATCACTTTCAAGCAACATTTGGTGAATCGGACCATTTCGAGATCAATGCAGCTCACCCTTAGCATAATTAGAGGTACTCTACTACTCTCATTACCATGCTTTGAATTTTTAGTCCTTCTCAGATGAAAAGCACTGCCATTTCTCGCGGAGTAATGATTTCAAGGAGGCAAAATCAATGCAGGGATTGACTTCTTGGAGTTCAGGCCTTCTGAAATCGCAGCGGCTGTGGCGATTTCTGTTTCAAAGGAGTTGCAACAAGCGAAAGATATCGATAAGGCGTTAGCTAGCTTCTTCATTGCAGAGAAGGTGAGGGTGGTAGTGGTGGTGGTGGTTCCCACAAAAACACAACAAAAAGGGCCACAAGACAAAATTGCTTTTGCTTTTGTCCTTATAGTATTGATCATTGATGCTTGACGTCATCATAACCATAACCATCAATTCCAGCTTGTGAAATTGTTCTTCTAAACTTTATTATTTTTGTTGGGGGGGGTGGGGGGGGGGTGATGTTGAGTGTTCTCATATTTGTTTCTTTAATGCAGGAGAAAGTTCTAAAGTGTGTTGAATTGATAAGAGACTTGGCATTGATGAATGTTTCTAATTTTGGTGCAAAACATCATGTGCCATTTGTGCCTCAAAGCCCAATTGGGGTGCTTGATGGTGGTGGATGCTTGAGCTATAAGAGTGATGAATTAACAACACTTGGTTCATCATGCCCAAATAGTCCAAAAACTAAAAGGTTCAAATCAGAAGGAGGACCTTGTTGTAATGGGACCTCAGATTCATGAAAAAATGTGGATTATGCTCTCATTTGGTTTGGTTGAATGGGAGTTTAGTGTGTGTGGAGGCAACTCTTCATTGGTAACACCTAATCAAAGAGTGTGTTATGTTCATGCTATAAGCATGTTACAAACAAAGAAGAAGAAGAAAAAGAATCATAGGGTGTTACCATTTGTTTATATAGTGAGATTATTACACAACAGCAACGGATGCAAAAAATATAGCAAGGAAATGAGGTTGGTGGAGAAAATTTTGATGAAACTAAGGTTGGCCTGTGAATTGTGATCATTGGAGAGAAATCAGAGAATAGCTATAATTGTTTTTCCATGTCCTAAATTGTCATTGTAGGACGAAGATAATTATTATAATATAGAACAAAATTCTTTCTTTTTTCTTTTCTTTTTTTTTTTGGGGGGGGGGGGGAGGGGAGGGAGGTTGTTATTTTCTTTTTCTATTATCTCTTTTTTTATTATTGGGGATTCATAAAAATGTGTTTGGAAGTTAAACAAAAATGTATGCCATGGCTGACATTTGTTGGAATTTTGAAGAGGGTACTTAAAGATGTGATGATAATTATGATTGATTGGGTAAGGTTTATTTTAGATCCATAAAGTGTAAGAGTATTTTATTTGAGTCTTTGAAATAAATAAATAAATAAATAATTTAATTCTCTTGATAATTTTAATTTTTGATTGTTCAATTATTAATATTTCGTTATTGTGATGTGACCCACTACTCAGGGTTGACTGTTCAAATCACATAGCAGGACATGTTGGTGAATATGCTGTTCGATGTCACATTAATTTCGGCTTTTTTTTTTTGTGAAAATAAAAGTAGTGATATAATATTATAATATTATAATCTAATGTTATAATTTTTTATGTTTTTTAGAAGTACAGAAGATACACATGGAGAGTTCGATTTTTATATTTTAAATTTTTTTATTCTTTTAGCAGAAATATTTTGGTCTAATTTTTATACCTCTTATAAATTAAATAGTCTGATTTTTGTATTTTTTACAAATTAAACGATTTGATTTCAACTTTTTTAATTAAACGATCTTATATTTAAGAATAACACCTCATCAATCCACATTTCAAAAAAATATTATTATTATTTTAATATCAAAAACAAAAAGTGCATTAATTTCATATGGTGTATGCTGTGCTCAAAAGAAAAAATATTGAAAAAATAAAAAAATATTTTAATAAATAGTTAGATGTTTATTTAAAAAAATGTATTATTTTATTTTATTAATTTTTAAAATAGATTATATTTTTTTATTCTCCTCACATAATTTTTTTTATCATAGAATTGTCCTTTTCATAATTTGTGCTAGAGGAGGGAGATATAGGAAATGATAATATTAATTTTATTTGTGATAATATCATTATTTATATATATTTTTGTATTGTATATTTGTATAAATAATTATATTAGATGTGTATATAAAAATTAGTTATTAAATTAATTATTAGTGTAAAATAAAAATGATGGATTAACATTTGTATTGCATAGACATAATATTTTTGTTGCACAAATTTATAAAAAAAAATATTATTTAAACTTTTGTGACATAAATTAATAGAAAAAAGAGTGATATTTTTAGGAGTGTTCATAAATCGGATTCGATCTGCATATCTGCGGTGTTTATTTGAATCCGATCCGAAAATTATGGATATGAATCCAATCCGCAAGGCTATCGGATCGGATTCATCCGCACACTAATATGATCGGATTGCGGATTTTGTGTAGGTATCCGCATATTCGATCCACATATCCGCGTATTTGCAAAAATAAAGAAATAAATAAGTAAATATTATTTTTATGTTTTATTTCAATGAATAATTATTATATATGTGGTATTATTTTAATTTATTATTAAAAAATGTGTTTGATATTATTTTAAGAATAAATATATTTAAAAAAATAGAAAAAATAAATTTTATTGATTTTTTTTAATAAAAATATTTTTGTGTTTTGCGGATATATTCGATATTCGATATCCGATCCGCAAATTGGATCTGAATTTAAAAATTGCGGATATTAGATCCAATTTGATAATTTCAATACGGAGGAAATCAAAATTTTGGCCATATTCAATTCGGACCGCATTCACCCTTAGATATTTTCAAAAGCAAAAATAATAATATCCATTCTCTAAGATAAGAATATAAGATGTAATTAGTAGATAGTATGAGACTTGAAACTCAAGTTTGGTCTTTGGTGGTAGTTGATATATTATAGGCGTTTGTTTTGGTATAATGATTATATAAAGTATATTATTTTAGTTATTATTTATTTTTAATTTTTTAAAAAATATTATGCTATAAGATATACTAAAATATCTTTACTAATAATTATAAAAAGATAAACATATTTTTTTAAAGAATACATAATTCTTTTTTATTATTGTTACAAAAGTATTCTTATAAAATATTAAAAATATAAAAAAAAAATCAGATTAATGGTCTTCTTCTGCTGTTTCTTTTGCAGCAACCATCTTCATCTGCCGCCAACACAGTCCTTCACCTCCGATGTGCGTAGTGCTTCTTCTTGCGCCATCTATCTAGAGTTTTGCATATGTGTGTTGCATGGTCCCACATACAAACCTTCTTCTTTTGAGTTATTGACCAGTCAACTCAACTTCTATGTGTTTCAGTGTCTTCTAACTTCTGTGTGTGTTTGGATCAAATAAATGTTTGCCTAGCCTGCACCTTACTTACTACTTGCTAGTATAATAATAATACTTAATAATATAATTAGGGTGTACATATTTATTTCATGAAGGAGATAAATATTGTACATCTATAACATTTCTAAATAGTTTGGAAGAGAAATATTAAGAGTATTAAAATTTATTATTTTTTATTATTATTTAATTATTAATTATTTTTTTAATTTAGTAATCTAATTATATATTTTATTTTATATTTTTAAATTTTAATAATTAATTAATAATTAAAAATAATAAATTTTGATATTTTTTAACATTTTTTGAATTTATAATACTTAAAAGATAAAATTAATTAGTTCTTGCATATTTTAAATATTCTTTAAAAATATAAAATTAGTGCATTTTTCCAAAAAATAAATTTTATTAGTGGTGTTGTGTTATTGAAAAAGCTAAGAAAAAAGGTGGTGGAAAAACTCAGGTGCAGTGTGAAATTCATAATTGAAAATCGTCATATAATAACTTATGGAATTATCTAATTGAGATTCTCAAATATGATATTGGTTCGTTCACTCACTCAATCTCCAATGTCCATGCATGTGTTGTTCTGAGACATAGTGGGGACCCGAGAGGCAGAGAGAGCCATGGTCAATGGACACTGGCATTTTCTGATCATGGTTGGTGCAAGTTTTAACTTCTAACACCTTTCAGCAGTGAATGCACTTCTCTTCTTTTTATTTTTGTGGAACATCAAATATTTGAAGGTACCACCAACAACAAGCTTAGACATGCTTCTGTCTCTGCTCCAACTTGCTTTCCATCAGTCTGTCGCAGTTATTCAATTCACAAATCCAATCCCACACCCAACACCATTCATTATTTTTACCACCACTACACTACTTGTTTCATGTTGATTTTCATATAAGTAAAACCACTTTATTTAATAATCTATTATTATTTTTAAAAATCTTATAATGATAAATACCTCATTAAACATTTACACTTTCATATTCTAAGAGATGGTGGATTTTCTTCTGGTTATGGCATGCAGGAATCTACCATTCAAAGTGAACATAATCAATGACTTAATAAGATCTTTGACTCTTATAAAAATTCAAAAGACATAGAAGAGGAAACAATCTTTTCATCTTTTGGCTTGGCTCCGAAAGAAAAAATAATAAAGACAAGTATTTAAAAACAAGAATGAACATATTTAAAGATCATTCACTAGGGCTGACCCCTGACCTGGGTTGATTACCCTTTGCCAAAAAATAATTTATTTTTAATGTATTTGAGGCAGTAAGAGTATATGCTTGCTCTTTTGTTAATTCCTATCTTTGACTGAAGCCTGCATCTAGTCTAATGTACAACAAGTAGGTGGTGGTTTATTATTCTCTTCTTATTAGGGTTTTTTTCTTGGAAAAATTATTCTAAAGTAGTGTTAAGAAGATTTAATTATTAAAAAGAATTTTTAATATCAAAATTATTAAAAAAGACTAAATTTTTTTTATAATATTTAAGAAGAAGAATTAAAATGTTTATAAAGAGATAAATATATAATTAATTATTTATTTATTTATTTATTATAATTTTTAACATATACTGTTTGATTCTCAATGTTATATAGATATATATGAATATTCATTTGGAATTAATTAGTTAATTAATTTAGGAAAAATTACTCTAAAAGACTGTTAGAAAGATTTAATTATTAAAAAAGATCTTTAATATTAAAATTATTAACAACTGACAAAATCTTTTCATAATATTTAAAAAAAAAAGACCAAATCTTTTTATAAAGAGACAAATATATTTTTAATTATTTTTTATTTATTTTTTATAATTTTTATATTAACAATTTTTTTTAATTTTAGTAATTTTTATTATTTATTTATTTTTTACTTTTCTGATCTTTTATCTTTTTTTTCGTTGGGTAAAAATCACAAAATAAAAAAAATAAATAATTAATAAAAATTACTAAAATTTTAAGAGAAATAAAATTTATCAACATAAAAATTATAAAAATAAATAAATAAAATAATTAAAGATATATTTATTTTCTTATAAAAAAATAGTTATTCTTCTTAAATATTATAAAAAAATTTGATCATTCTTAATAATTTTAGTATTAAAAGTCCTTTTTAATAATTAAATCTTCCTAACGGTCCTTTAGAATAATTTTCTCTTTTTTTTTTCTAACATGTGTTCAAACAACACGTTTTAAAAATATTTAGTACTTTTCAAAGAATTCCTCCAAAATTAATTGCACTTTTATTATTAGAATTGGACTAATTCAACTTCATCACCGTATTGAAATCGAAGTGCTATAAAATAAATAAATAAATAAATAAATATGCTATTTTAATGGTGAGATTGCACAAATGCGAATTTAAAACCTTTTTTAAACTTCCACACATGTATGTAATAAAAAATGATCGAAACAAATAAATTCATCAACTGCAAATATATGAACTATCAATAATAATCCAATATAACTCAACCATAAGTTCAAATACAAATGACTAGTTATTCTGCTATCTACTCCCATTTAATTTGAACCCCAAATATAGGTTACAACAAATGTCACAAATGACTGAAAAAAAAAATAATCAAGCAAATATTTGCTTGGTTATTGATTCCTCTCACATTTTATTTTGAATGAAATTGGCAGGACTCTATAATTCCTATACAGATAATCAAATTTTAAAATATGAAGGAAATTTAAATGTATCATTTGTATTATTTTGACCTATGTATATATATTGGGGTTGATTAATTAACCAAAAATACTTTGAAACCTATTTCCTACAGAATAATATACTCTTTTGGAAGCTTAGAATTCCCAAGACTCTTGAATCTATTATTAAAAATGGAAAGTTAAATCAAAAGAAATCTGGTTGGCCTGTTGAAGTTAAACACCTGTGCCACATTCTACTATTAGGGTCCACCAACCTTGGATGAGATATTGCTTCTGTGATGGGAAAGTAAGCATAGTGTGTGTTACATGTCCCTACTGTGATGCCACTATACCCTGCAAATGCACCATGAACCTTTCATGATACAAAAGAAAGCCAAGAAATGGATCAATATATATGTAACCAATAAGCACAAGCTAGAGAGAGAACCAAATGAAGAGTTTAATTTTGATTCATTGAATGACAAGGCGGTCCAATCAAGTTTTTTATTTAGAAAACTAATATGGTTTGCTAATGTATCGATGAATGATTAGATATCTATGTGAAATAATTCTCCAGTGATAGTGTATGCAACCTAAACCGAATTAGTAGATTTTAATTTTGATACACTAATAGCATAACCTTACATAGTTAAGTGACTTGGATTGAGATGTTAATTCCTCATAATCTAGAGGAAAATCATAGATATGCAGAAAGAAGCAAAGATAGAGAGGGATAGGGATAGAAACTAACAGCATTTTGGCCAAGTACTGCACATAAAATTCCATCGGAAGCGTTTGCTCGACAAGCACGGATCATGTATGTTGGATCGATATATTTTATGTCTGAATGAATACCGATCTCCTTGAAATACTTTTTCGTCTGAAACAAACGATCGTTGATGGAGTCAGTTACATTGAATTATTACTTGTTTTGCAAGAAATAAGAGTAGAAAAGCAGTTCAGCATTAAACTGAGGTTTAAAACTACATCTTGTCCCATTCAACTTCTTTAAGAAGGGATAAAAAGTTTCTGAATCCATATGAAACATGAATCCAAGCAGAATTGACAGAAAACTCGGTTGCCAAAAAGGTAGGCATAGAATGATAATTCAATCTTTAAGGAAATCCATTTCCATCAAGCATGACCATAAAAGCATAAACAAGTAATAACACACCTCTTGTTGAATATATCCACCAATGTCTCCTAATACAGCATTCCCTGAAGCATCCGTAGCATTAGTCTTTTGAAGTAAACCCTGCATCAAGAAGGATAATACACTATATCACTTAGCAACTTTGAGTTTTAATAAATGCTATGCAGAAATGATTATGTAATCTAAATCACCTGTCCAGCTCCCTCTGCAACACAGATTACAGCTGATCCCTTTGTTTCTATAAGGTGCTTCATATGACTTAAAACTCCATTCTGTCCATGTAACTTGAAAGGAACCTTCGAACCACACCCAAAAAAACTTGTCTCAGTTTAATTCATATGACAAAACAGACTAGTTATCGATTTCGAGCATGCATATTACATAACATACCTCAGGTATAAGACATATGTCAATCTGGCCACTAGCTAAGGAAGCATGCATTGCGATGAATCCGCTGCTACGACCCATCAATTTCACAATGCCAATTCCATGATATGCACTATGTGCCTAATAAGGAAGACATTATAAATATTACAGAATCTAATGACTGGAAATTTTGCCTGGATTAGTCAGAATTTACCTCAATATATGCAGAATTTATTGCTCTTTGGGCTTCTTCGACCGCAGTATCAAAGCCAAAAGTTTTATCCAACAATAGAATATCATTGTCTATAGTTTTAGGCACTCCAATTACAGATACCATATACCTTCTTTTACGGCACTGAGGGCAAAAAAAAGAATTATTAGATTCTTGGGACAAGCTTATATATTGACATATTTGTAACAATATATACAATAAAAGTGAAGATCCTTCATTTTCACATTTAAAGCAAGTGATCAGAAAAGGAATGTGCAGTGAATCAAACCAAAGAGGAAACTAACCTTTTGTAAATTTTAATGAATCTGTTTTGGAGATATGATTTTGTCATTGAAAAATAATAGATTACAGAACAATCCAATTGAATGCAATCAAATAACACAAGATTAAAGGATTAACAACCTCATCGTGAATTGCATTTGCACCAGCATGTGTTCCATTTCCACCCAACACAAAGAGCATGTTGATGCCTCTTTCCTGATATCAATAATATGCATATCAAACAAAAGACTTGTATGTGAAATCATGAAATAGTTTCTTAATAAACGTGGATAGATAATTCACCTCCAAACTGTCCACAATTTCATTTACAGCAGGTCCACCACGCGAAACTCCCAAGAGGCTTCCACCGGAAAGATGAATATTCTGAACCACATTCCTCGACAGCTGCAACCAGCAAAGAGTCATTAGCAAGAAGAACTCATGAGATGTTTAAACCAAAATCAGGAAGGAGAGAAGAGTCATATCACCGGCACTTCTGTCAACTCTTTGTCCGAAAAACCGCGATAACCAAAAGGAATACCCACAATCTTTTTTACACCATAAGCTTCAAGTGTGATAACAAGCTGCAGCAGATTCATTATCAAATCAAAGTTTAAGAAACAAGATATAGTTTGATGCCAAACTAGGAACATAATAAACTACAGGATATGATTTAGATGGTGCAAATTGAAATATTACACTTCTCTGATAAATTGTTGCTACCTTAACAACAATGTGATCACAAACTAACCTGTCTGATGACATCATTAAGGCCAGGGCAGAGCCCTCCACAAGTGACAATTGCTGCCTTTACTTCTTCTGGTTTAAAGTATATCTTTTCTCGAGGTCCAGCTCGATGAACCCTAAAGAGGATTTCAGAATCTTTCACCAAATATGCTAATCATAAATACCATATTACATACATTAAGAAGAAAGGCCTGAACTTCCATACAAGTTCTTAATAACAATGAGATTTCTTAATTTTCTATTTTGAGGAAGTGATTTTAGTCCAAATTGATGAACAATTGCATACCCTTGCAAGCACAAACTTCGAATCAATTATGCAGTCATTATATTTGTTAAGAAAATTGAGAAATCAGTTACATTACCATTGTTCTACCCAACTACAACCAGGATCAATGCACTCAGCACCAGCTGATGTAGGTGACGAATAATATATTGTCTGAAATATCAAAGATAGAGGAAATTAACACTTAGCTAACATGTCCAGAACGACTTTTAATTGAATAAGATCATCAATCAAATATCTAATGCTAGGATTTTGGTGCAGTTCAATTGAGATACAAGAGTTGACAAATGCAAGGATAAGCGAAAGCTTTGAAGACCGTTTTCTCTTCCATGACTACTAGTATTGATCTAAGTGGAAGAATGAACATAGTTTGATGACAGTGTGAAGGCAGAGTTTCAACCAATTAATTAGGAATCACAGTATGAAAGAGTATTAATAAGTGATCACAAAAAGAGAATTAGTTCAATTCAAAATCAGTTAAAACACAGACACACAGACACAATAAGCAATGGCATTTGATTGTAAATAAATATTCAGAGAAGGAAAAATGCTATAGAGGTAGAATTTTGCTAGAATGGTATTCAGAATCAAACTAAAACAAGATTAATTAAGAATGAAGAAGGAGACCTTGAGCAGAACTCTGTCATTGTCATTAATGTATCCATGCCATTCATTAGAAGGATTTAAGCCAGCAAAGTCTCTAACCATGGGAGTTCTGCAAAAAGTAGGCAAGAATTTATGCATGCAAAACAAAATAGAAAGCAAAGATGCAAAACACAAAAGAATTGAAAAGAAATGAACCTATGTTGGAGACAGAAAGTGGAGGGCATAGGAGGAGTATCATGGAAGATATCAGTGACATGGGGGAGGCTGAAGCGTTCCTGGAAGTCTTCCTTGAACTTGTGTTTCCAATCAGGGTCGCAGAAATCAATAGGTGTGGAGTCATGGCTCTTAAACTGTGCAGAGACTCTGACTTTACTGCAAAGTCTTCTGGTATTTAATGAATGAATATGTGGGTAGGAAGAAGAAGAAGAGGAAGAGGTTGTTACTGTTAGGCCGTGAAGAGTGACGACGTGAGACATGGTGTGTGTAAAAGAATCGGAGGGAAGGAGGGGGGTGGCTTATAATGAAACAGAGAGAGGGAGAGAAAGGGTTCAAGGTTGGTTTGCGTGAGCCATGCGAAGATGACGTCACAAGAATCAGAAATTTAGCTACGTTGAATTCGAGCCGCCTGCTGCTATTTCTTCAACTTTCCAACATATATGGAAATGGAATTATGGAAACTCCCACTTTTTCATTTTTAAATTTTAATTATCTTTCAGAAACAATTTAATATTCAACTTCTCTGTGGGCTTTTTTTTTTTTCGGCTTTGACTTTCGTTCGTTTCCTAACATATGAGATGTTCAGGTTTTTCACGTATCTAAATTTAAAGAAAGAAAAAATATTAATTAATTATCTCTCTTTCTCTTTGCATAAAGTTGTGTGTGTCTACTATCTACATGTCAATAAAATTACAGATACTACACATCTATGTAACCATGTAATTAAGTTGGTTCAATACAAAAGAATCTAATACCATTAAATGAAACGTGAAATATACGCACCCAACACACACGAAACACTTCTTTTCTTCTTTTTTTCATCACGCTTCTTCTTCTTCTTCTTCTCTTCTTCTTCTTCTACCGCGCTTCTTCTTCTTCCCACGCTCGTTTACGCATGGAGTGTCTTCTTCTTTGCTTTTTTCTTCGCGTTCCTCCTTCTCTTCCTTTTCCTCCTTTTTCGCGTTCCTTCTTCTTCACGTGTTTTCTCCTTATCGTCATTCTTTTGTTGTTGTTGCTGCTGTATTTTTTTGTCTTTTCCTCCTTCTCTCTTTGGTGAAGAAGTAGTAGAAGGTGAGGAAGAAGAGTTTTGAATAGTGCAGAATGAACCGAACATAGTACTCGTGGTGAACCGAACACAGTACTCATGGCGAACCGAACATAGTACTCATGATAAACCGAACACAATACAATTGTATAGTATTGAGTGAACGAAACATAATCCATTATATAAAATCAAGATGGTGAACCAAACAATGCTTCTTTCAAATACAATTGTATAGTACTCATGGTGAACCGAATAATGCTTCTTTCAAATGTATATATGTTAATGTTAATGTATATATCTATTCTTAATATCAACGTATGTATAAATTGTTAATATTTATATTTGATTCAAGATGGATTACTCATCTAATATATTAATTTATATATATATATATATGTGTGTGTGTTAGAACTGTCTGACTGCTGTTTTATTCCAAATTCTCAGTGATTGCAATCACTGTTTTTACCAATACATTCGAACTCCAAAAGAACATAGTGAACCAAAATTAATACACTGAACGAACCGAAAGGTAAAAACACATTGAACCCCGAAACACTAAAACCAAAACCCTGAACACTGAACCCTGAACCTATAAATCTTAAATCCCTAAATTCCTAAAACATAAACCTTAAACCCTACACCCTAAAACCTAAACCCTGAACCCGAACCCTGAACTATGAACTCTGAACCCTGAACGCTAAACCCTAAACCCTAAACGCGAACCCTAAACACTGAACTCTGAACCCTGAATGCTAAATTCTCATGGTGAACCGAACATAGTACTCATGGTGAACCGAAATCTTAATTATAGTGAACCAAAATCTTAATTATAGTGAACCGAATATACATAATACTATTTATTCTTAGATAAAATTTACATGCTTATTACTTGCTATTTAAATTTAATCTACTTTATTTTTTATAATAAATTTTAAATATTTAAAAATTATTTATTTTATATTTTTTAAATTAAATAATAATTTTTATTTATTTTAATAAATTAATCGTTATCTTATAAATACCATAATAATCACTTTATTCTTATATACCGAAAAATATATTTATTTTTGATAAACATTAAAAAAAAAGTGTCTCTAATAATTTATATATGGCATTAGTGTGTGACTGGACCTGACAAGATATGGTGTAGGTGAAACAACGTATAAAATATATTTTTTATTTGAAATAAAAGTTTCTCAATTTAATATTTGGCACATAAATTATCCACTAACCTGTATATTAATAATATTTATACACAACACCACTTAAGTCAGATCTACTCACCTCCATCATCTCTAACCACTTTCATTCTCTGCTGAATCGATCATAGTTCGTGTGTGGTAGTTGATATTGGAATGTGATTTTTTATTGGTAGTTATTGTTTTCGGTTCACCACACCTTATAAGTTCGATTTAGTATGCAGAGCTGTACGAGGATCGGCATATATGGAGAGAATTTTATGGTGAACCGAAATCTTAATTATGGTGAACCGAAATCTTAATTACGGTGAAACAATTATATAGTGCTTAGGAAAGAAAACAGAACATATTGGTCTAATTTTTGTTAGACTGCATTATGTGGACCGAACCGAAAAGATAAACGTGATGAACTACCTCTTTAGTACTTACCGAACCGAGAAGTTACTCACATATATTGAGAGTTACTCACAGTTACTCATTCACAGTTACTCACAGTTACATATTATCAATTCAATTCAATTCAGATGTAACCTCAGACCATTTAATTCACTTCAAATAAAATTAGCAATTTCATTCCATTAAATTCGATTCAGAATTCAATAATCCAAACCTCATCAAATTGATGCGTTTCAGAAGAATCATCAAAATCGCGCTCATTCAACTGATTTGAAGTTGATTCATTCATTGTTTCAATTCAAAAGTGCAGATTGAAAAAGAAAATAAAGAAGAAGATGAACGACGAATTTAATTCGGTTGAAGAAGAAGAAGAAGAAGAAAAACGCGAAAGAGGTTTACGTTGTTTGAAAAGGTTTACGTTGAGAAACGTTGATAACGCAAAATAAAGATTCGTTATATAGGTTATAAGAGGCGCATGTAAAACAAACAGGGGAGTGGGGCATGGAGTGAAAGTTGCTTGAATACCATCCATATAATTTTTACATGGATGTAGAATTTTTCCCATAAAATTATACTCTAAAAATTAATAAAAAATTATTTATTTAATTTTACCAATAATTTTAGATTTAGTTTGGATAAATTTTTGTTTTTTAAAAGTTATAATATTTATATTTAATAAATTAAATTAAAAAAATTTTTTAACAAACACAAGTAATAACATATATATATGTTTAGTAAAATAGTTTTAAAATTTAAAAATATTATAACAACCACTAGGTACTTTTAAATTTAAAATTTAAAATTACTATAATAGATTTGTTTAGGTGAATTTTTAAGAAAATATCTTTTTTCAAAAGATCTTATAGAAAAATAAAAGTAATTTTATATTTACATATCTCATATAAAAATATTTTTTTATTTATCAATTATGTTTGGGTATAACTATATAAAAGTATTTTTTGTTTATTTACTATGTGAAAAAATATTTTTTTAAAGAAAAAATATCTTTTAAAAAAAGATGTAAAGTGTTTGTTTTGGTGCCATTGAGTTGATAAAAAAAATCTTTTCAAATAAAAAAAGATTTTTTTTAGCGTATTTGGTAAATTTCTAGTAGTAAAAGTAAAAGTACTAGAAAAAAAATATTTTTTTTGAGAAGTTAAAATTTATATTTTTTAAAAAAATTCTAAAAAAAAAGATGTTTTTCACGTAATAAATAAACAAAAATATTTTTATATGATTATACCCAAACATAATTGATAAATAAAAAGATATTTTTGCATGAGTTATCCAAATATAAAATTACTTTTACTTTTTAATAAGATCTTTTGAAAAAAGATAACTTGAAAAAAGACCTTTCTTAAAAGCTCACTGAAACAAGCCCAATTATAACTTCTCAAAGTACTTTTTATTAGACTTTTTTATTTTGAAGAGCACAAACTAATTTTAAAAATTCTCCGCTTAGATACTTTTAAAAGCACCCCTAACTTTTAAAAGCTGCAAATACAATTACGTAAATTTTTTTATTTACCAAACGCAAAATAAGGTGCTTGTGCTTTTCAAAAGCACAAATACCTTTTTAAAAGGCTTTATCAAACCAAGTCTTAATTTTTAGTATCGATAAATTTAACTTATCTTTTTCAAAATTTAATAGTAGCAATGTCTATTACCACCGACTGGAATGTCACTATTATTAATCAATTTTAGAATAAAGTAACAAATAAAATTTTGATATAGATTAATATTTGGGGGAAAAAAATCAATGAAATCCTCAACAATAATAGTCGTGGACATATTACTTCTAGATTAACTTTTATCATCAATGTAGAAAGTCTTAATTTGAACATAACTTATCCACGCCTATTATTGTGAAAGACTTGATTGGCATTTTTTTTCCTCTAAAGACTAATCTACCAGAAATATAAACTTTTAGGTACGTCATTCGCGAATTGCTTCGATCTTGCAAGGATGAGGCCGAAAATGTCGGCAATGGTGGCAAGAAGAGGAGTAGAGAGAAGAATGGACGAGAAGGCTAAGGTGGTGGTGAAGGCCTTTAGCTTAAAGTTGGCGATGTCGTGGTGGTGGTGAAGGAGGAGGGTGTATGTTAGTGTGATGGTATTGCATATTATGATGGTGGATTTAGGTTTGGGAGGAAGGATTTGGGGAGGACAGTGACATAACTGTGGTTGTGGACGTTGGTGTTGACGGTGATAATAATATTAGATATCGAAGATAAAAAAGATGGATAATTTAAAGATTTTGGTTAATTTTTATTAAAAGTTTATAAAATTTTAAGAGTTGGATATTTTTATCACAAAAATCTCATTTTTTATGGGTATAAATTTAGTTTTGTTCTTTAAAAAATAGTTTTATGGTTATTCAAAATATTAGTAGATAGAAATTTTTTTTTTTTTTAAATAAAGTTAAAATATTGATGCCAAGGAACCAAAGCAAGTAATGATATATTAAGGTGAACTTTAATATCATTAGAAATAAATGTGTTAGATATCTGTACTCGTAGCAAAATTTGTTGGCATGATTTAACTACATGTGCATTAATGGTAAAATTATTAGTTTGCAAAGGGGTGGTGTTAAGGTGGCAATAAATAACTAATTACATAAAATCATAAAAGAGTTAGAAGGTAAATATATTATTAAATAGGTTCCCCTTCTTCAAGGCTTCAAGTAACCTTAATAACAAAGACAAGTGTACACATCCAATAGAGATACATCAATCATGTGGGTAACTAGGTATTGTACCCTATGCTTGATTTTGCTTTAAGGGCAACCCAAGTAACCCTTATTACTTCCACGTAAAGAACAATGTTTTATATTATTTTAGAAAAATCTTGTGTATCAATTCGTGCATGGCCAAATAAGGAAAAAGTTTGGTAACATAATTTTTTTTAGTCATGATTAGTCAAAAGTTTATATAATTTACTTTATTTATATCACTTAATAATAATTTTATTTTTTATCTCACTCTCTTATCATTTCACTTATCATATTCTTATCAATTCTACTTATTAATAATATTAATTATAATATCATATTCCTTACTATTAGTCATTCTTGTAATCAATACTTAATATTTTTTTATAATTTAATTTTTATATTTAAGAATACATTAAATATTAATAATAATAAGAAGAATGGACGGTAATGATAATATACATTAATTGAGTTAATTACACTTGATTCTTTGTTTTCCTTAAGGTATTTAATATCAATCAATGAAAATATAAAAAAATCATTAATTCTTTGTTTCCGTTAAGGCATTTACTTGCACTTGATTCTTTGTAATATATATCTTCCATTAATTTAATTATGATCATTCAAAAATCATGACTATAATACCATTGCAAGCAGAATAGTGTATAAATCAAGAAATTTTACAAGGAGTCGCGTTTATCGTTGCAAATAGTATGATATTTGAATTCGTCCTTAATACGGTACCTATAGTAGAAGAATTTGAACAATAGACGGACTCACCCGACGAGGTTGTTGTCAGTCAACCAATTCTCGAGAATATAAAAAACCACACTAGCTTTGATGAGGTATGGTAATAAACTGTTTTAATTTTTTTTTGTGCTTTTATGTGCAATTATAATTATATTGTATACTAACTAAGTTCATACACATAACATTCATACGTACATATACATAACATCCATAATTACATACAACTAACATCTAAAAATTAAATTCATGTTTATTAGATATTACATTCATACACATATCATTTTTTAGTTATTGCATATGTAAATATAAAGTTAACACAGATATTTTTTAAATTTTATCATAATTGAATTTAAAAAAATATCAAATTCTTAAATTAATCTATTCAATTGATAAATTTACACATAACATCTATAAATTTATACACATAACATCCATAATTTCATGTTAATAACATCTATAATTTGTATTCATAATATTTATAATTTCATACCTATAATGTTTATAATTAATAAATTTTTATAATTAATATTATCAAATTTTAAACTATACATCTTATTGTATTTTTCAAATTATCTCATATGTGCACTAATAGGCCATAATTTTAATTATTTTAATATTTTTATTTAATATTCATATGTATGCTTATTTATTGATTTTAATATGACGAGTTAATAATTTTTTAAAAAAAATATTTTTTAATTTTTGTTTATTTTTTATTTTTTAATAATCTATATGTAAAATATAAGATGTATAATAGAAGTTGTTAAAATTTTTTAATTTAATTTTCATATTTTTTATAGAGAATTATTGCATTTTAATGGATAATAATATGATTGAGAGATGTAAGGGATTTGATTTGGAAGAAACTGAAATTAATTTTGGAAAGAACATTAATGACTCTAAACATGTAGCAAAATAATAGATGATAAGGAGGATAAGTGATAAAAAGATGTATATCACTTACTTGTCAAGAGAATAGAAATTTTTATGTAATATTCTTATATTGTAATTATTTTTTGGCTACCTAACATCACCGCCAAATAATAACACACTATAGCTATATTTATTATTATGTTCAGTTAGAGCTATTTGGCTCCTAAATTTGTGTTATCTAACTGAAACAACTTCCCTAACTGTCATCTTTTCGCTAAGCACCCCAAAAATGTCACATGTCCCATCACAATAGGTCCACATCAACCATGCTTATATATATAATGCAATTTTATCATGCTATATTCTCCGAGTTTAATTAAGCACTGATAAATAAGTACCAATATTACATGGATCATCAACAGCAAGAAAAGTTCAATAAGGCAGAAATTATAGGTTCAGTAGTGATTTGTTTCTATTCTAATCTAATTAAGTATTACTAACTTGTTTTCATTTCTTGTAAATTTTTGCTGACAAAAATTCTTAGTGGGAATCTTTGTCTTTTGCAGATTTGTCATCAGAGATTACTGAATTTGATAGCACTAGTTGGCTTCTTAGTTCAGCCCTGGAGTCCCAAAATGTTATTACTACTAAGTTTTCTAAGTTTTATTGTTAAATTAAATGCTACATATGTATGAAATTTTAGCCACTTTTTTCCTGAGTATTATATATTCTTTGTTAAAATTGCAGGTGAAAACAACTGAAAATCACACAAGGGAATGTCACAAGAAGAAGAAGATACTAGGATGTGCCATAATTTCAGCAGAGGAATTGAAAATAAGAAGTGAGCTTGAAATGGAGATTGAGAAGCATTTAGAAGACGAGATTAAGGAGAGTATCTACTGCCTGGCGCTTCGGTTGCGCAGGATTTACAAGCAGAGGAAGGAGAGGAACAATGCAAAATATGCATCTGAATATGGCAACAACCACCAACTATTACTAAATGATAATAACATCATAAGAATTAGTAACAATGGAACATTTTCTGGGGTGAATATATGGATAAGAATGGAAGGGGGAAGAAGAACAAAGGTTGAAATTAAAGATGTTGCAAAAAGGGTTTGTCCAAAAACTGTTGTGAAAGAAGTGAATGGTTTTGGTGCAAAAAGTAAAAAGTTTGATTGGGTCAATACACTAAGAGAAGATTCTTCAAGTCCTGTTGTTGCTGCTGTCAACAGATCAAATGGAGGGTCAAAGTCAAAGCACAAGAGTTTTGACCTAAAGAATGTTTTCTCAAACTCTAAATTGGAATGTGGGAAGGGAAAGAATAATGGTGGATCCCCATGCCAAGGAAAAAAGAGTGCAAGTGTGGACAAGGAGAAGATACTTCAATTGGAATGGAAATTTTGAAAAATCTTGTTTGGGGTATGTGCTGATTTTTGTTTGGCCTTTTCTTTTATGTTGCTACATACCAAATGATGAATTGATGACATAAGTTTTTTTGGGTTTTTTTTTTTTTCTCTCTAATGACAAATAATGCATGATAGAATGGAAAATATTTTTTTTTGTATTGTTCCGGTCTAAATTGTCCTTATCACTATTTTTTTTTTGTAATTTTGTTAGAGAAATTCCAATTTTTCTCTTATTGTTGGATTCCTTTTAATTGTCAAAATTAGCATTTTCCATTCATGCAAATTTTGAAATTGAATTTAATTGCATTAAAAGTTATAGATCGCTTTAAAATGTGCCCAAGACAATCTTTATATATGAAAGATAATTATCATTTTTAAATTGACTTTGAGGCAGAGTATAATTTGACCTATTCAATTCTAGTAACACATGAAGTTCTTACATAATATGTTATGTATACACTAATTATTAAATTAGTTATTTATATAAAATATGCGTTAAAAATAAGTTAAATAATATATATATTTATATATAAATACATATTTGTGTATACAAATTTTTTTTTTATATATTTATGGTCAAATTATAGGATTTTTTATTTACCAATATACATATTAGTGAGTGTATTTATGTTTATACATTGACATTACACATGTCGAGTATATAAGATAAAAATAATTAAACATAGATTTTTGATGTTATATATCCAGAATGTGTTACAAATTTAAAAAGATATGTAGATATATCTACAGAGATATAACATATAACACATTTTAGGTACACAGCAGCTGAGATCTATGTTTAATTGTTTTTTATCCTGTGTATCTAAGATATGTAATGACAATATATAAATATAAATACACTCAGTAATATATATATATATATATATATATATATATATATATATATATATATATATATATGAAAAAAAAAACCTCAAGTTGCATTTAAATTCTCATTATGAAAAGGTCTGTTTGGCAGAGAAATGTTTCATGTAAATACCGATAAGTCAGCAAACTTATCTTGAAAACTTTGGGCCGGGATATGGAACTAGAGCCTACAACACTTTCATGTTTCTTACTCTTCCGTTCCTGGATCATATTTTGAGTAGAGCTTGTCTTCTCAAATTTACTTGGTCCATAACAATGTCAATGAAGCCCAAATTTTGAAAAGAAAAAGTTACCAAATAGTATGTGGGATACACCAAAAACATTAGACCAAGTTTCCATTCTCTCATTCCGAAAAAATAAAGGGGGCCAAATTAGTTACTCTAACTGAGATTTTATGTTGAAATCGACTTTAAAAGCGTATTTCTATTCTACCTTTGCGTTAGAAAGGAATTAACTAGACGGGGAGGGAAGAAGGTTCGAAAAATTACTTAGGTTACATTGATTAATTTACCCTTGTAAATTGTAATTTGAAAAGATCATGTGGTGAGATTGTTGTGGTTGTGGGAGTCAATATAGGCCCTTAGGAATCATTGCGAAAGCACAAGGTCATTGTTTGGATATTGGGAAGCAGTAGGGTAGCTCTAACTAAACTAGCTATAGGAACACCAAAGTCAGCTCATAACACAACCCACATGCTTACATACAACTTCACAAAGCCAACTTCCTTGGAATTGAACCCTTTTCTTTTCTTCTTTTGCTTTCGAAAAAGCTTTTTGTAATCCAAACGAATCTTTGTTCTTGGTCCCTCCTTCTCTCCTCTTGTTACTTCTTTGCCCCCAGTTGACTCTCATCCACAACCATACATTCTGCGCTTCTTGCAGCTTTATTACTTTTAATTATTTTTTCACCCTTATGATCTTCACTAAACCAACAATGAAGGGGAAAAACATTATTCTACACTTTTTCTCGTTTTAATGTAGCTTTACTCGTTTAACTTCTGATCATAACTTTTTAGTCTAATTATTATAAATATGCACTACTCTCCATGAAAATTGTTGTTGTTAATGACAGGGCTTCATCACTTGGATCATTTTAGACAATAATGTAAAAATACACAAATAATTGTATTCAACAAGTCTTGTACTATATTCTCTATTGATATCTATGTTGTTTGGGTCTGCTATCTTTTTGTTACAAAGGGGGGCCAAAAAAGAAAAAAGAATTTATTTCTGACAGTTTACTTTCTTTCTTCATAGTACAAATTGCATGAATTAATTGTTAAACGTAATTGTTGGTCTCAACTTAACTAGTTTCGCATGAAAATTTGACGAGCTTAGTTAACGTACATAAGCAAGGTGCACTTTCATTGATAAGTACTTGAACACGCTAATAGTTCCTAGCAAAAAGAGCTACGTTAACTTGGTTTAAATGGTTAAAGATTTGAAGAGAAAACAAAGTAACAATTGGTGATGATGAGAATGAATAATGGGAAATTTTGGGATATGATGGATGAACAAGTATGCCAAGTTTTTGAAAAGAGGTTGGTGATTTGATTTGACCGTCCAATTGGTGTTGGAATGGAATGGTCCAATTAAGGGAGCATGGAGACAGTAGCCGTTAAGTCATGTACATGTTTGTAGGAGAGGGAGAGAAGAAGACAGTGAAGGATATGGACATGATGTCCTTTTTTCAACAAACCACCTAAACACACAAAAACAAAAGCACCAAAGGAAGGGGATTCCATATTTCCCATTACAAACATAATGTGGGCCACATATTGGAGCATATGCATGCAGCTTTAACTGATGCTAATTGAGACCACCCCCCCAAAACAAGCAAAGCATCTCACCACTCCTCTCTTCTTTGAGACCTTGCTACTCCCTTCACAAGCAAAGTGCCAATCAACAAGCTTTTTACCCCATTATTGATTGGTCAAACTGCTAGATACTTTACTCGGGTCAAACTATATTACATACACTTATTATCTTTGTATCAAATTAATAATTGCATAATTTGATAGAGAAAGAAGACATAAGAAAGGAAGCAATAGGTGTAGTCAGAAAATGAGGAAAGGTTCTAAAATGAGCATGGTTCTCCATGTTTCCTCAAGTAATCAACCAGGTCCCCCCTTTAGCATGCACACATTAAAGCTGTTTGAAGCCATAAAGGTGTATATTGCATTCCATTACATTCATTAATAATACCTAGCTAGCTAGCTACGACCTAGCATTATTATTTATGTTTATTAATTATTTAGTAGTTAACATTGTACTGTACATACACACTTTGTTAGAGAGTTTAATTAAATGCAACTAGTTGAGAGCATGATTTTGGAGTAGGGATCTGACACGACAGAGATTCTAGGGATCCTAATAGATTCTTCCCTTCATTCAGGTCTCTTGAAATAGCGCCATTGATGGAGGTAGTTGAGGAGAATTGCAGAGAAAAGAATTGTGTCCCCTATGTGCATGTAGCCCTATAGCTCTTTGCAAACTTACAAGGGAATTAATTAATTTTAAGGGTTGGTCAAAATCATCAATGGTTGTAAGAAAAAACAGAGACGCCATAAAAATTGGACAAATTAAAATTGCAAGCGTCTCTGACTGACCAAACTTTGAGTGAAAAAACATGATGCCACATTTATAGAACAGCACTCACATGCAATAACATTTAAGAACACTCCATTTAACACACCCAGATCATGATGAAAAATCAAATTAAACCTTGTCCATTATTATCAAATTGAACACAGCAAGTAATTATTAACTAGCCATTTATTATAAAAAGAAATAGCTTATTGAACAAAGGATCTTGAAAGAATAATAATAAAATATAAGATACATTTTCATTGAACACCGACAAATGATTAATGGCCTATATGCAAGAGATCAACCAATTAATCTTAATTAATACATAATCCCCCTCGGATCATTTTTTAAGGTGTATATGTTAGCTGAAGTAGTGTATGTGAAAGAGAAAAAAAGGAGGTCCTAAATATATATAAAACAAGTGTTACTTGATATATATAAGGTTGTAGAGTAGTGTATGACGATTGAAAAGAAATTAGTTGAGTTGATCATGAAATTATAATATTAATCCGTGGGCTCTAATTAATTCTAGTACAATGCGTGCGATCCCCCTCCTATGAAACAAGGCAACTCCTCTAGCTAGCAACATACATAAATAATACGATCCCCCAAGAATAAGAAAACACAAAGAAACCCTAAAAAAGAAATCAACAGTAATAGTAGTAGCAGCAGCAGCAGTAGCAGTAGCAAGCGCAATTTCCCACCTTTGTTTCTCCAATCCACCCAACTCACCCAATATACATTCCTTTTCATGAAGCTAAGATTTAAGAGAGAGAGAGAGAGAGATGAATGGTTATAGGGGAACCTGAAAGCGTAAGCGTGTATGGAGTGAGAGAGTAGGGAACTAGGGCTTCTTACCGAGGGTGTGTTTGTTGTTATGCATCCAAACCTTGAGAACATGCCGCTTCACACCCGTCTCGTTACAAAACTCTTGAACCGCACCCTCGTCGTGTTTCTGAATCCGCCATCCCAATCTCTCTGCAAGTTCCAGCATCTTCTCCTTCTGCTCCTGCGTGAACTTCGTCCTGAACCTCTTCCGTGATGATGACCCTCCTCCTCCGCCCCCGCCACCGCCACTCACGTCTTCCTGCTCGAAATCCCGCGCTGTTCCTCCACCTCCGGCTCCGGAGGTCGAAGGGAGAGCCAGTGTTCCCGCTCTCTGCTGCCCCCCGCTCACGTGTAAGTACCCCGCCGGAGTGCGGTAGTAGGCCGCAAACGGCGGCGGCTGGTGGTGGTGGGGGTGGTGAGTCAGGAGATAAGGTCCTCCTCCTCCTGGTCCTGCTCCGGCGAGCTCAGTCTCCTTGCGGTGGAAGTTGCGGTGGCAGTTGCAGGCGGCGCATTTGAGTGCGTCGAGGGTTCCCTCCGTGCCGGCGGGCATGAACTCGCCGCAACCGTCGAGTGCGTGTCCGCCGATCCCCACGGCATGGTTCTTCAAACACTCTCTGTATCTTGGCTTCACCATGTTGCTGCTGTTGTTGTTGTTGTTGTTCCTCACGGTCATGGGTTGAACCACCAACATGGGTTCCGAACCGGACATTTTAACCCGGGTCGGGTTTCCAAGAGGGTCATAACCCGTTCCTCCTGGCACACACAGCTCTTCTTCTTGCTCCTCTTGCTCGTCGAATTCCATCTCTTGAAAATTCTGATTACTCTCTCTCTCCTATTCTTCTCTGCTAATTAGTGTTACTTTCTCTCTCTACTTTGGTTTTGTTTTGGTTTGCAACTTTGCATCGGGGGGAGAGAGAGAGAGAGAGAGAGGGAGAGAGGTTTGTTTGTCGAAAGGGGTTTTGATTCATTCATATACTTTTTCGGTTCTCTGTTGTGTTCTTATTAATCGTCATCATCATCACCATCACTGTAAAACTACTTCAACCCTCTATTGTCCTTCAACCGGCTATACCCGGTCATGTCAGGCGGTGATTTCTCATTTTTACCCCCTTGCTGGATGAATGGTGAAGAGCTGTCACTGTTCTTGGGGACATTAGTACTACTCTGCACCGTAGCAGATGAGCACAAAAATGGATAAATATAACATTTTGTAGATAATGTTAATTACTTGTATCCTTCGGAATAAGGAATAAAGGCCCAACATCACAAAGCCCAACAAACAGAGAGGGATAAACTTTCAAGTGGAAATTGTTGGCTAAGGCCACTATTAGAGATTTAATTAGTGAGTTTACAGGTAGGTTATTTCATGGCTTAGAATCGTAGATTTAAAAAAAATAAACTTTATTCGGAATGATATAAAGATAATTTGAATGGTGCAAGATGATAAAGACACAAATTTCGCAACGGGGTTAGAGGGAGAATGTCCCCGGCCCCCACGTACAAGTGATTTATTGTTATTGATATTTCGCCAGTCTTACAAAACTACATTATGAGTAGGATCACACCATCAACAACCATTCCCAATTCGAAAAGTCTAGGGCTAGCAACTTTGTTAAATTTTGGTCAACAAAAAAAAATAAGTCATTAGATGAAATCTCATATTAATCTCATACCATTAAAATTATCATTCATGGCTATTTGATAACTACAAATCACAAAAGTTACTACTCCTAACATTCCTCATCCAATTAATAACAATAACATACGTCAACATTACTATTAGTGTTCTAAAACAAACATGTTACACTAAAACCACCCATTGCTAAAATAAAAATATCATTTTCATTATCATTATCATGAGTAGAGACTTATTTTCTCTCATTATTTTAGAAAACCTCATCCGTTCTAAATCATTTCACAGTATTACATTTTTATTCAACGACCTTCCTTTTAAAATTCACATTCGGTCGTAGTTGGATGTCAATGTATAAATACACATTCCCTGTCTATCATTGCATCTTTTTTTTGGAATCAAATATAAGGTTTATTCTATTTTTTTTTGTTTCTCACAAAATTTCTAATCCAACAGACCAAAGATTAATTTACAACAGTATTAAATACTAAGCTCTATTTAAAAATTTATTATTGGCTAATGAGTTATTGTATGTACAAGACTTAATTTAAATTTCTGACATTTGCTTAAACAAATTAGACCAACCAAATTTGATTTACTCTATTTGTTTTTAATGCATCAATTTTCTCATGTTATTTTATCGTATCAAAATTAATACTTAGACATTCATTTCAATATAATTATACATAAGAGATGAAACATATTAAAAAATATTAATAAATATGTTTTTTATACTACTTAAAATTATCGTTAATATATACGCATATATAATATTTATTTAGTAGTTATATATTAAATTAAAAATAAATCAATATTATCTTAATATCAAAATAAAGAAATAGATACTATGCGCTTCTCTATATAAAGGGCATGCTAGTACTTTTAATCTAGCTAATGGTTTAAAGTTTTTCCACAAGTTTTCGAAATTTTGAAAATTAATTTTAATATAAATAATTTTAGTTAATAGAACACTTGAAATTTTTTCAACTATACAAACTATGAAAGTATGCACCTTCTAATTTTGTAAGATAGTGTAGTATAATTCCCTAAAATAATTAGATATTCTGAAATTTTAATTTCTCGAAAAAAGAAAAACTTGAGAGATATACATTAATGGATATAATACAACTAACTTCTTTTCCCAGTTGAAGGTGTTTTTTTTTTAATACAAATAAATAAAATTTTAATGAGCATCGCAGTAATTTAACTAAAATATACAATATTTATATTAATTGAATCTTATTATTCTCTCTCAAAATATTATCAAATTAATCTTGTTATTCATTCTCAAAATAATGAAAATATTGTTTAAAGATACAACGTTATAACTTAAACTAGCAAAAAGCCGGGCAAATGTCCGGGTCAAAGACAATTTTTTTCATAAATTTATTGGTTTCAAATTATAAATTATGTTTTTAATAATAGATATTTATGTATTATTGATTTATGTACTAAGTCAGCATTATATTTTTAAATAATCTAACTATTAGTCTTATACAACTACAAAAATTTATGATAACATATCACTTGGTAAATATAAATACAAAATACTCTAATTTATTGAATATTTTTCAACATTTGATTATGTAATATAATCTTTAATTTTAAGAATTTAATTTTGTAGTTGTTCAACTTTTGATAATTTAATTCTGTATTTTAATTACGTTGATTATTGGATCTGCAAAGCATAAAATCTGCTCACTAAAAAATATTTTAATTACAACATTTTTATATCAATAAAATAATTAATCACTAGTCAACAAAATTGAATAATAATGGAGCAATTAAACTTTAAATAAAATAAGTTGTTTTAACTATTTTAATGTGTACCTAAGACAATAACTCTGAATTTTTAATGTACAACTAACTCTATAAGTTACATCTTCCTTTTGGAATGTCAATTGTAGCATCCTAAAGAACAAAAGTGATCATGTATTAGTAAGATATTAAAACATGAAATGAAACGAAAATTAAATAATTTTTTTTTCTCTTGTTCCTTTTTTTTTTATCATCATCAAAATAAATACTCATTAAAATTGAATTATATGCTTCATTAGTTCAATTGGTAAAGAGTGCCTTGATATAAACCAGCATGCATTTCATGTGAGTTACATGTTTATCTATTGATTTTTTTCGTTTTGAAATTTATAATTTGATAAATACTCAAAATTTAAATAATTTTATGTGTAGGTTTATGTGTCTTTTTGAATTTCATAAATTCATCTAGTAAAAGTAAGGTCTCATCTTAGAATCAAAAAGAATATTAACTCAAATATGATGCGCAGAGTTTCAGATGTTAAGTCTTGTATTGATTCAAGAATAATACTAAAAAATAAAATCTAATTCATAACTTAAAAATTTGTTATCTTAACTACAGAAATCACGGTACATTTGCATAGCAACACTGCAAGTGAAAAGTATCAACAATTTGCAAAGCACTATCAACCATAGGTCATAGTTCATAGCCATATATGGAATGCAAGAATGGTCACAATTTATGGATGTAACTAAATACCTACAATTGATATTTTGATCAAAAGAAATGCATTAAATTTAAAAGAAACCCAAAATCCAAGAAAAGTCTTAGTAAACATACTTTCATGATGAGTCCGAAAGTCTTAACTTCATCACTAAATTTTATGATTCTTTGTTCAACAAGGACAATGGCAATAGTTCCTCGCCCCTTGAAAAAAATTAAATTATAACAAAATTGAGGTAACATTCTAAAAAAATATACGTTAAATCAATATGTGACTTTACAATATTTAAGAGCATTTCAAAACAGATTTTTATGAGCACTAAATAAAGTTAATAAAAATATATAACAAAACAATTCCACTAGGGAACTAACTCAGTATTTGCCAACTACCAGCCAATTCAACTGGGTTTCCTAACAAAAAGCCCAAACAACTGAAGAAACACCCCTAAATATTTACCACTAGTTACCCTAACCTCACCTTTCAAGTTTACATTCAGTAGAATTCAAAAATTCACCACACAATCCTTCCTCTTCCTCCCTCACTCGACATCCCTGCTACGCCACTGCCATCGGTCGGTGAAGTCACCGCCAATGTGGAACGGCCACCATTGTCGAGACTTCCACTACCAACGTTGTTGCCGCGTCGACCAACCTGCCACCTCCACCCAATTCCAGGTGTCGTCTTTGCCGGCGCCTCCATGCGTGTTCCGAGCGACGTCTGTGTCCATCGTCGTCGCCGACCTTCCTCCTTGCCGCGCTACCCGCCGCTGCGCCGCCATCCTCCCACCATGAGTCCCCTATCCTTGTTTTTACCATGTTTGAATATGTATCTATTTCTTTTTCAAATCCTATATTGGAGGGAAGAAGTAATTGGGATTTTTTTTTATTTGATTTGTGTTTAATTATGCTGAATTGGAAGCAATTATAGATTGAATATTACTGTTATTATAGATTGTATAGCTTTTTTTAGGAAGAAATTTTTGTTCTTTCCAATTCAAAATGTTTATGATTTAAATTGTTTTCTATACTGTTATTTGTTCCATGAATTTGTGGATTCTGTATGCACGCGTTGCACAGGCTTTTTTTAGGAAGTAATTGCTTTCTGCATGTACGGATGGTTTTCAAATTTATTGAGAATGGCTGTAATTTAGTTGACTCTACTTGTATATGCTCACTTAGGTTGTATGTTGTATGTCAATCACAATTGATTCAGTTATCTAAAGATGGTGAATCTGAACCCTTTTTTTCTTTCCAATTTGTAGATGTTTCTGTTCACATCAAAAAGATGTTCGATTTGCTATGTATGTGGGTGATTCTTTATTGAGTTTGGGGCTGTTGTATTTTCCTTTTTTTAAATTCTATCCGGCATGTTTTTCCGAATAGGTACTTGATTGTTTTTGCATATATCTAAGTAGATGTTACTTTTGTTAAGCATCAGGATGTTCCTTTTGCATATTAACTAGATGTTACTTTATACATTTTTTGAATTTTCTTGTGTTGTAGTTGTGGATGTCTATATTTCTTTTAGAATTGCATGACCTCTTTTTTAAAAATCCTACTCGGCATTTTTCTCTGTGTAGGTACCTGATTGTTTTTGCAAAGATCTAAATAGATGTTACTTCTGTTAAGCATTATGATGTTCTTTTTTCTTACTAAATGGATGTTACTTTATACATTTTTTGAGTATTCTTGTGTTGTAGTTGTGAATGACTGTATTTCTTTAAAAATTGCATGGCCCTCTTTTTTAAGTCCTACTCGGTATGTTTCTTCGTGTAGGTACATGATTATTTTTGCAAATATTTAAGTGGATGTTACTTCTGTCAAGTATTAGGATGTTCTTTTTCTATACTAAATGGATGATACTTTAATAGAAGCCATGTGAATGTTAAATTAAAAAAGCTTATCCCACATAAGTAAAAAACAAAACCAAAACACAGAACATCACATGCATGTTAATCAACGATGATTTTTCCTAATACAATGCTTAATAATGATGATTTGTATAAATTAATTGTAATTTAACTAACAATAATCACACAGCTTTTTGGCATTATTGATTCTTCTATTTTGATGATGGAATCAAAATTGTTCACAATTAGTAGTTGCTTCTTGTTAGTTCTTAAACATAAAATGAAAAGAAAATAATAGAATTGCTTCTGCTCAAGAAACTATCTAATTGTGACCTATTTCTAATCACTAGCGTAATGTGACTTTAAAACTCAAATTTGTTATAATATTTTGTTAAAAATCTAAGAGCAATGAAAAACATTGTTAAACTAGCATACACTCTTCTCTAAATCTTAAGACATGCTAATAATCCAATCATTAGTAATAAGAATAATTTTTTTTTGTTGTTGTGTATATAATTCAATGTTTAAACATGTAACAAATGATAAGAAACACAATATCTTTTTGCCAAAGAGACTTGACAGAAGTGTTTTGTTACACTTCTAGTTATTTATTTGTCGTTCTTACAAAAATAATCAAATGAATAAAAGAATGAATTGCATTTTGTACACTCCTACTTACTACATCTTTCAACTAATTCTATATTCTATATTCAATTTCAATTTTTGATTTTGACTATACCAACACAAATATATACAAAAAGAAAACAAACTACAGGGGACAAATTGCAAGTTGTAACCATGATGAATTATAATTTTCCAAGTTGATAATCAATTTTGACTCATTCAGTTCCAAAAATCTCAGAATCCCTTTCTAATTTCTTACTCTTTCACACCTTTTGCAGGTTCCAAAAGCAAGTGATGCCTACAATTTTTACAATCTACAACTGAATTTGTCTTTGAACCAATATATCTAAAGCCTCTTTCATCCAAGGACATGTTTCTTTTACTTCTGCCACAGCCATCCATCTTCTTTTCCTGAAATTTATCTCTAGCCAATTATCTAAATTACTTGCTAACAAGCATAGAAAACATATATCCCTCATGAATTGTGGGTTGTCCTTTGCTCTTATAAGTCAATTTTTCTAATTTATTATGCAAAGAGAACAACCAAATCAAAGATTATTTAAATATAAACATATAATACCATTCCTAAAAAACATAAAAAAATATATCAAAAAAGAACATCCGAAAAATATAAAAATAAATATCAACTATTCAATTTTTCACATTCATCTTTAGCTTACAACGGCAGATTTCACCCTAGTCTAATTAATATTCCATCAATTATTCAATTTTCACCTAACCCATGGCAATGAACATAAGTCTATTATCTATATGCGTTATACATAGCAAGTTGGCAATAGTTATGAAAATATGGAACAATTCATACAACAACAAAAAATATGAAAACCAAATAAGTACTAGCAATAGTTAGGAAATCAAAGAAACCTACGTATAGAAGACAAGAAAAATAACTTGCAAGAATTATGAAGTAGCAGTAAACATCTAGACAGAAACCTTCAACCAGCAAGAACGGCAGCGAGGCAATGATTCTTGCAGTAAACTACCTATCAGCACAAAATTTGGCGCACCAAGGAGACAATGACGCAGTGGTCATGGAGGCGAGACTGCCGGCACACTGGAGCAGCGACGAATCGGCACTTTGGACAAGAAAGAAGACCGACGAGATGAGAGAGAATGGTGATCACAGTCCTTCCTGAGGAGGGGAAATGATCCCTGGACAACAAAACGGCGGTGCAACGATGAAATGAATGAGAGGGGACGATGGAGCTTCTTCCGATTTCCTTTGTGGCGGTGAAGAGGTGGTTGTGGGATGTCACCTAACAGCACGGTGTTAGGTGTCGTGGCGGCTGTGCCAACTGGAGAAGAGTGTGGACAACATGGCTGTGGGAATGGGAGAAGGGGAAGGGTTTCTATGTGTGTGACTATGGAAGTGGAAGTGGGAGAGAAGGAGAAGCATTTTCCCAATTTTTTATTAGGGTTTACTTAATCAGCTTTTAATTATTCAAATTTTAAATTTTAAAAAAATTTAAAATTAATTATTAAATGAAATTGTTTAAAAATTTGCTTGGTTTATCTTGGTTCCCTATACTTTTCCATAACAAAATTCTTCCCTTGATTGAAAAGGGAGGGAAAAAAGCAAGAGTGACTATTGTTATGCAATAATTTTATAATAAATAATGAGTCATCAATAATTCAACTCAATAGTATGATTAAGGAGAGATCAGGGTCAATTGAGACCAACGTAGTGGGGTGCCCATGATTTATAAATCTCACTGCAAGGATGGCTGCACAAGTGATCCTATGTTTGCAAGTTTTTGGATTTACAGCTTCTATTTCAATCCGTGTTGCCCTAACATGATTTGGCTCCATAAATGGTGGAATGATCTCTTTTAACACGATAAGTTCTTTGCCAGAAAACAAATGAGGCCATACAGGGGATTCATGTCCATGACCTGACATTACTTGGTTCCACGAGTATGTTCCATGTGAATATGTTCCACTTATAGGTGACTTTTATCAGTAACAACTTTTGACGGATAACTCTGGCTTGTGCATATATGACAATATATCCGAATTCTCTGGTCAGAATGGAATAAGTTACAATACACAGGGGCTTAGTTTTTGCATGATTATTCCAGCTCAATAAATAGATAGAAACGATGGATGCAACATATCTGGAACCAATTCCCTGCACATATGGGGGCAGCACAAGTTGGTATCCCACCAACCACTTGCTGAGGAATACAAAATCAACCAACAACGTGTATCTAAGAGTTTATTCTTGTATATGTTGATCCAAACATAGTTCACAGAATGCGAGACATAAACAAATGCAGAGGTGAAACCACATAAATTGCAACGATGCCGGATGACATCAAGGATGCTACTTACATGTCCCGAGTTTGGATTCCAACAAAAAGATTAGCTAGACTATCCATCATTGAGTATCGAATTGCCGTATTCCCATTCTTACATCCAATTATTTCAAATTGGCCTTGGTTGTTTGTTACAAATGGAACACTAATAGCTTCTTTGATTCTAATTTGTATATTTATTTTGAAAAGCCAAGTTGCACTCGATCTTCGCCCTTTAGAAGAGAATAAAACATAAATAGATTCACAACTTCTTTTGGCATGTTCCGAATGTGTGTTAGGATAAAATATGTGGTCAGCAAGTTGTTCCTCCAAAAGGTAGAAAGGCTTCTTGATACGAGCCCTATGGAACAAACTGAGAACTGTCATATGCCAATTGGTCCAATTACAAGAGCAACAACTAAGAGAATAAAAGAAGGTTTTGCAAACATGGCTAAATCATGTGTTCAGGAGATGCATCAAGAATTGGGCAAGACAATGATTAACGATTATCAAAAGCCACACGTCTTACTATTTTACAAGATGCATTGAAGACTCTCATTAGTCAAGATGAATTAAAAGAGACATCACTTTCTTAGAATTTATTCTATGTTTATTTTAATTTTGTTATTTGTTTGTTTTAGGCCCAATTATGATTTGGCCCATATTTTATTCTATTGAACTTATGAGTTAGGGATTTAAATTTAAGAGGTATAAAAACCCTCTAAACCCTGGTAGCCATTTTTTTTTTTCAATTTTGATGAATGAAATTTTCTTTGAGTTTCTTTGAGAAACTTGGGTGTGAACAGGTGAGGTAGAGTGATTCCCTTAACTGTTGCATCAGGAAATCAAATTGAGGTAGAGGAGTCCCTTTCTTTGATCTTCCATCTTATCCTGGGTTACGTTCCGTATCATTTGGTATCAGATTTCAGGTATTAGATTAATTTTCATTAGTCTACGTTCATCCTTTATGTGTTCTACATAAACTTAAAAAAAAAAAAAAAAAATTCCAGCCACGCATAGTCACTTTATCCTTCCGTCTGTGTTCATCGTTATTCTTTTTGTCCTTCCCTTGAGTACCAAAAAAAAAAAAAAAAAAATTCCAGCCACGCATAGTCACTTTATCCTTCCATCTGTGTTCATCGTTATTCTTTTTGTCATTCCCTTGAGTACCCAAAAAAAAAAAAAAAAAAAAAAGAAAGAGTACATACTTGAGAGTACATACTTTGAAGTTTACACAGTAGCACTCAAGCAAAAAAAAAAAAAAAAAAAAAAAACAAAGCAATAATCTCAAAAAAAAAAAAAATCATTACGTACGTTATTATTATTATTATTATTCTTATTCTTATTATTTTTATTTTTTTTAATTATTATTCTGCTCTTTTGTCTTTTGTGTCTTTGTCCCTTTTATTATTCTATCCATCTTTTCCTCTTATCGTTGCGTCGGATTTTCTCTATCTTTTATTTTTATTTGCTTTCTAAAGTGCAACAGTCAAAGAGATTCAAGAGTGGTAAAAGGCAAGAGTGGTAAGTTCAATAGAGGGTAAAAGCCAATTTTGAGAATAAACACGAGTGTCCATCTTTGAGTGAAACACGTGAGCGAGTGCTTGTGAGGTTCTTTTATAATATTTTTGTTACAGGTTCATTGTTATGGCAGCTCATTCTGAAGATACTGTAGTTGACATGGAGTTGATGCAAAGGGCCATTCAACACTTAACTAATCGCTTGACTGAATTAGAAGCATGGAAGCAAGAGGTGACACAGACACTATCCAAGATTGCTAAACAAGGACCTTTCCGGAATCGGCGTCAGAATCATGTACCTTCTGATGATGACTCTGATGGGGTTATAACACCTCGACATAAAAGTCAAGATAGCAATATCAACGCCATCAAGATGCAAATACCACCATTCAAAGGGAGAAATGATCCTGAAGTTTATTTGGAGTGGGAACGTAAGGTGGAAAGAATTTTTGCTTGCCATAATTACTCTGAGGAAAAGAAGGTTCGTTTGGCAGCAGTTGCATTCTCTGACTATGCCTTGCTTTGGTGGGATGAACTCGTGAAGACACGACGGCGGAATGATGATCACCCTATAGAGTCTTGGGATCTTATGAAGCGCCTCATGAAGAAACGATTTGTGCCTTCGTACTACTACAGGGAAGTGCATCAGAAGTTACATCGACTGACTCAAGGCTCCAAGTCCGTTGAAGACTACCATAAGGAAATGGAAATGCTTATGATTACTGCCAACATAGAAGAGGACACTGAGGTTACTATGGCACGATTTGTGGGTGGTTTGAATAGAGCAATTGCTGATGTGGTGGAGTTACATCATTATGTGGAGATAGATGATTTGGTCAGTATGGCAATGAAGGTGGAAAGGCAACAACAAAGAAGAGCACCAAGAGGATTATCGCATGCTAATCCAAAGTGGGAGTCTCGTAGTGCTGACACAACAAAGACTAAGGGTGTTGAATCCAATGCATTGCTTGATGCTACGAAGAAGAAAGGTAATTCTAACTCTTCTTCTGCTACTTCTAGACATCGAGATATTAAATGCTTCAAGTGTCATGGTATGGGTCATTATGCTAGTGATTGCCCAAATAGGAGATTGATGGTTATTAGAGGAGATGATATTGTGTCTGATTCTGATCGTGGTGATGACTCTGATCATAATAGCATGCCATCTTTGGAGGATTGTTCTGATGGTGATGTTGAGTATGCAGTCCATGGTGAATCTCTTGTTGTTAGACGTGCTTTGAATTTACAGGTGAAAGAAGAAAGTCTAGAGCAACGCCACAATCTTTTTCACACTAGATGCTTGGTGGGTGAAAAAGTGTGTAGTTTAATTATTGATGGTGGGAGTTGGACTAATGTGGCTAGTACACTTATGGTGGAGAAATTGGGTTTGACATGTGTTCGACATCCTAAACCATATACGTTGCAGTGGTTGAATGACAGTGGAGAGATCAAGGTTGACAAACAGGTGACAATTGCTTTCTCTGTTGGCAAGTATGTTGATGAGGCATTGTGTGATGTGGTGCCAATGCAAGCTTGTCATTTATTATTGGGGCGACCTTGGCAGTTCGACCGTCGAGCATTTCATGATGGTTATACAAATCGATTCTCCTTTGATTTTAATGGTCGCAAGATCACTCTTGCTCCTTTATCACCTAAGGAGGTTTACCTTGACCAATTGAAACTTCAACAGGATACCAAGGGGAACATGGGATGTGAGATAACAGAAAAATCTGAGAGAAAAGAGGCTATGAGTGAAAAGAATATAGCAAAAGGCCCAAAGGTGAGTGAAAAGAAAGAAAAGAGTCCATGTCATGAGAGTAGTACAAATACAAAAAAAATTAAGAAAGTTGAGAGCAAATTGTGTTTCTTTGCAAAAGAGAGAGATTTAAAGAGTGCTTTAATAGGCAAGAAAGCTTTGTTTATGGTTCGGTTTAGGAATACTTTATTCTCTGACACTGACCTTAACCCAAATTTGCCAAATAGTTTTGTCTCTTTGTTGCAGGCATTTGCCGATGTCTTCCCTACTGACGTACCACGTGGTTTGCCTCCATTACGTGGGATTGAGCACCAAATTGATTTTATTCCTGGTGCTAGCATTCCTAATAGACCAGCCTATAGGAGTAATCCTGAAGAGACAAAGGAACTTCAAAGGCAAGTAGAGGAGTTATTAGCCAAAGGTCACATCCGGGAGAGTATGAGTCCATGTGCTGTACCAGTTTTGTTGGTTCCAAAGAAGGATGGTACTTGGCGAATGTGTGTGGATTGTCGCGCAGTCAATAAAATTACGGTAAAGTATCGTTATCCTATCCCTAGGTTAGATGACATGCTTGATGAGTTATATGGTGCATGCATATTCACTAAAATTGATTTAAAAAGTGGGTATCATCAAATTAGAATGAACCCAGGGGATGAATGGAAAACTGCATTTAAAACAAAACATGGGTTATATGAGTGGTTAGTAATGCCTTTTGGGTTAACTAATGCCCCTAGTACTTTTATGCGTCTGATGAACCATGTTTTGCGAGACTTTTTGGGTAAATTTGTTGTTGTTTATTTTGATGATATTCTCATTTATAGCACTTGTTTGGATGACCACTTGTCACATGTTTCAGCTGTTTTGGAAGTGCTTCGACAAGAGAAATTATATGCTAATCTTAAAAAGTGCACTTTTTGTATTGATCGAGTTATATTTCTTGGTTTTGTTGTGAGTGCGAGTGGAATTGAAGTTGATGAGGAAAAGGTAAAGGCTATTCGTGAATGGCCAACGCCTAAGAATGCTTCTGAGGTACGAAGTTTTCATGGGTTAGCTGGGTTTTATAGAAGATTTGTGAAAAATTTTTCTACCATTGCTGCGCCTCTCACAGAGGTCATAAAAAAGGATGTTGGATTTAAATGGGAAAGGGAACAAGACATTGCATTTCATACCCTAAAAGACTGTTTGTGTTCTGCTCCTATTCTTGTTTTACCTAACTTTGATAAAACCTTTGAAATTGAATGTGATGCTTCTGGGATTGGTATAGGTGCTGTTTTAATGCAGGAAAAACGAGCCATTGCCTTCTTCAGTGAAAAGTTGAATTTAGCTCAGCGTAAATATTCAACATATGACAAAGAATTATATGCTTTGGTTCGGGCTTTAGAGGTTTGGCAACACTACCTCTTACCTAAGGAGTTTGTGATTCACACGGATCATGAATCTTTGAAGCACTTAAAAGGACAAGGTAAGCTTGATAAAAGACATGCTAAATGGGTGGAATTTATTGAAACATTTCCCTATGTTATTGCCTTTAAACAAGGTAAAGATAATGTCGTTGCTGATGCTTTATCTCGGAGGTATGCTTTGATTACTACACTTACCTCTAAGTTATTGGGCTTTGAGTTTTTAAAGGAGTTGTATGTCACTGATTCTGACTTTTCTGCTATTTATGCCTCTTGTGAACATAGTGCATTTAACAAATTTTATAGACATGAAGGTTTTCTGTTTCGTGGTAATAGAATTTGTGTGCCTGCTTGTTCTATGAGGGACTTACTTGTTCTTGAATCACATAATGGGGGTTTGATGGGTCATTTTGGTGTGCATAAGACATTGGATGTATTATCTGAACATTTTTACTGGCCCCGCATGCGTAGAGATGTTGAAAAATTTTGTGCTAAATGTGTTGCATGTAAGCAGGCTAAATCTAAGTCTTTACCACATGGTTTGTATGCCCCTTTACCTGTTCCTATGCATCCGTGGGTTGATATCTCTATGGATTTTGTTCTTGGTTTGCCTCGAACAAGAAAAGGTCGAGATAGCATTTTTGTTGTAGTAGACAGATTTAGTAAAATGGCTCATTTTATTGCATGCCATAAAACTGATGATGCGACAAATATTGCTGATCTATTCTTTCGGGAGGTTGTGCGTTTGCATGGTGTTCCCCAAACTATTGTTTCTGATCGTGACGTCAAATTTTTGAGTCATTTTTGGAAAGTTTTATGGGGTAAATTAGGCACAAAATTATTATACTCTACTACTTGTCATCCTCAAACTGATGGTCAAACTGAAGTAGTAAATAGAACATTAGGGACCTTATTACGTGCTGTTGTTGGTAAGAATTTGAAAACTTGGGAAGATTGTTTACCTTTTATTGAGTTTGCTTATAATAGAACTACTCATTCTTCTACTGGGTTTTCTCCTTTTGAACTTGTTTATGGTTTTAATCCTTTAACTGTTTTGGACTTATTACCTTTGCCTTTGAGTGATATTGTTAGCTTGGATGCAGAAGGTAAAGCTGAAAAGGTTAAAGCAATGCACTTGAAAGCACGTGAATCGCTTGAACAGAAAAATAAGTTGATAGCCCAACGGGTGAATAAAGGTCGAAGACAACTTATCTTTGAACCTGGTGACTGGGTATGGGTTCATTTGAGAAAAGAGAGATTTCCTACTCAAAGAAAATCCAAGTTAGACCCTAGGGGTGATGGTCCATTTCAAGTGCTCGAAAGGGTCAATGACAATGCTTACAAGATTGACCTTCCAGGTGAGTATAATGTATCCGCTACTTTTAATGTCTCTGACCTATCTCCTTTTGCTTGTGATGCAGATTCGAGGACGAATCTTTTTCAGGAGGGAGGGAATGATACGAGCCCTATGGAACAAACTGAGAACTGTCATATGCCAATTGGTCCAATTACAAGAGCAACAACTAAGAGAATAAAAGAAGGTTTTGCAAACATGGCTAAATCATGTGTTCAGGAGATGCATCAAGAATTGGGCAAGACAATGATTAACGATTATCAAAAGCCACACGTCTTACTATTTTACAAGATGCATTGAAGACTCTCATTAGTCAAGATGAATTAAAAGAGACATCACTTTCTTAGAATTTATTCTATGTTTATTTTATTTTTGTTATTTGTTTGTTTTAGGCCCAATTATGATTTGGCCCATATTTTATTCTATTGAACTTATGAGTTAGGGATTTAAATTTAAGAGGTATAAAAACCCTCTAAACCCTGGTAGCCATTTTTTTTTTCAATTTTGATGAATGAAATTTTCTTTGAGTTTCTTTGAGAAACTTGGGTGTGAACAGGTGAGGTAGAGTGATTCCCTTAACTGTTGCATCAGGAAATCAAATTGAGGTAGAGGAGTCCCTTTCTTTGATCTTCCATCTTATCCTGGGTTACGTTCCGTATCACTTCTGCCACGGCCAATGCTTCTAGAATTATCTCGGCAAAAATTTCAAAAATAACATTATTTGGCAAAAGTGATAAGCTTTGTGTTTGTAGAGAAGAAGTAGACATTGTTAACTCTTATGCTAGCCTTAAGGGGGTTGAGAAGAGAAGAATTGGTGAAATAACCTTTTTATAATTGGTAAAGACACTTCGTTTGATACATGTAATAAATAAATATAAGTATTTTTGTTAAGCAAATTCACATTTTAATATAATTACCAATTACATATTTGGCTGTACCGAGTTTTAGTAGCCCATTGATTAGTTTATAAACACCAGTTTCTAGTCTTTACAGAGACTGAGAGTTCCTTCCTTTATGTTTAGCTTCACCTTATTAGATGACAATGATGCTAAACATAAAAAACGGTGATGTAATATGTCCACTATTAAAAGCTAGTTAAGTTAACAAATTTTAAAAGAAAATAAGATTGTAATTGGTGCAGTAAACCAAATTAGAGAGCATAGTTACCATGGAGAAATAATAACCGCTATGCTCATTGGTATATAATAAGTTGAAACTCCTTTATTTAGTTTAGTTAATCACAAATTATTTTTCTATAGTAGGTTAATAGCCTAGTAAGATGTACTTGATTGACAACCTGTATTAGAAGTTTCTTGATGCAGCTAATAACCCATGACAAAACTGGTCATCATAATTAATAGAGTAAAAAAATTGTAGATTATAAAACCAAGACCAAATAGTAAATTTTCTGAGAAATCTATATTTAGAAACATCAACTTCATAATAATATTTTACTTTATAGGCTATCTCATTCATATATAACTTTAGTGTGATTGTAAACTGTCAAATCTCATTTACTTTATCCTATTAAATATAATTGAAGCTAGGAGGGATCATATTGGCAGTTGAATATTTCATGAGAAAATATGTTAAGAGCAAAAGAAGTTGAATAAAAAAGTACTAACAAGATATTTTATTTTATATACAATCTAATTTATTATACAACTATCTAGATCTAAGGCTGATGATTCAAGTTACTTTGAAATTTGGTTCCTCGAAGAGTAAAAAAAAAAAAAAAAAGAATTATTGACATACTATAAGTTACACTTTTAATGATCTAATTATGCATATCAATTTGTACAAAATATAATGCAAATTTTATTCATATATCTTAATATTAATTATTTTTAAATTAATATAATACGAGATAAAAATTTTAAACTTCAAATTGTACAATGAAATGGCAGGGCTTTATCATAAACCCAGGTTCTTGTCATTAAAAAATTGTTATCACTCAATATCAGCTTAAATGAAACAAATCAGCTTAAATAATAAAAATCTAAGGAATAAGTATTTATATGTTTCCAAAGACAAGTTACAAAAAAATGTAATCAACCTAAGGACCCAACATTCTCTAATAAATTATCTATTTATAAACTTTATTCAGAAAAGAAGCATCAAAATATAATTGACATAAACATATAGAGTTCTTACAATAAACTTTCAAATAGGTTCTCGTGCAGAAACTAACTAAAGATGACATTAAAACAAAAAGTACATAAAATAGATGGAACATTTTCAACTAAGCTGGAAATCCCTTTCTCAAATTCTCCATTAACCGAAGTCTATGTATACCAACTACTCGTGCTTCTTTTTTCCAGCACCACCTTTTAATGTCTTGGTTGTAGAGCCCTAAACATCTGGACTATACACCCCACCAATAGTAGAACCTGCATTTGAATCTGCCACAACACCCTTGCCAGGAGTCTCAAGACCGTACTAAAAAATGCTTTCCAAACCTAAATCCTGCATGCGTAACAACATATGTCAGAAAAGACAGATCTTAAGAGGCAGGGATTGATAAAATTTGCTCACAGCAGATGCTCTATGCATGTTTCATATGATATACAAACCTTAGATAAAGACACAACTGCAGTAGAATGTACATCAGACTTAGCCTCATTAGTAAATGATGCAGGCAATAGATTGGAAATACTTTAGTCAACTCCAAAAGAGGTAATTATTGAAAAAAAAAAATAGTGTGATCACTACAATAACAAGGCAAATACTGAACAACATAACAATTAAAAGACAGAAAATGCACCACGATATCTATAAAGGAAGACTGGGACTCATAAAGGGCTATGAGTGTGTCATTATCGCTGATCTTAACAACATTATACACTTGATCAATTGAGGTGAGATTTTCTTTGGTATTGGACAATTTAAACAGAAATTTCTTGTCTAAAATACCATCCAAAACTTTGGAATAGCATGCCACATTTTCTCCTTTCTGGATATTAGGAAAAAGAATCAGTTCATTATTCATTACTCTCTAATGAATACCTCACACTAAATCATTTTCCACACAAATATTGAAAAACTTACACTGTGGTCTTTGATTTTGCTTGCAGACTTTCCAACAACTAGTTTGGTCTCCTGGTTCCAAATGATTAGGCCAATACAGCCAGTACCATCAGCGGCAGTAACATAAAGATGATACCTGTTAAAAACGCATTATGGAATACTTAGAAAACTGAGCAATACCCCAAATCAACTTAAATATATTAAGTCCTTTTAAGTTGGAAGGTCTCTACCTTAGAGGAGCTTCGAAACCAACTTTCCACAATGTTCACACAATTAACAACCTTTATTCTCGTTCACTTTTCTGTCTTCTATTTTGGCATACTTTAGGTTGTATATCTATACCTATGTATGTAAATATTCTCCGGCCAGCCTTGACTTCGCAGGTCGAGTCTGGAACTTGATATTCTGTTATTTTGGTACTCTATCCTTTATATATTTCATGCCTTATCCTTATCTGTTTGCCGATTTATGTTTTCGTGTGTGATGCGTTTTTCTTTTGTGTTTTTGCTTAACCTTTTTCTTCAAGGCTCCTAAATACAACTTTCTTCAACTATATCAATACATAGATTTTATTTTTAGAGATCGTAATACTTCACTACTTCTATTTTACAAACTTAAGTGTAAAGTTCTGTGTGGTAGGATGTTACACTAGTATCCAACATGAAAATTTCTGCACAAACAAAAAAAATACAAGAATGCTAGTAGCAGACCCACATGAACAAAGCACGCCGTGGTTGAAAAAGCCAACAATAGAGGAGTTTACATTAGTTTTGTTCAAAATCTCCTCAATAATAGTGATTGGTAAGGAACCGCCAGACAACTCGTCACTAATTGAATTTACAGGCTAACTCTGTATATAATTAATACGCTGAGCCTTTATATCACCTCTCTTTATTAACCTGAAGCAGATGAGATAAAATAGACAAACAACCTTACGAAGACATTATAATGAAATTAATGAAATAAGGGAGTCAGTTAAGTGAGGACAGACTACGGATCTTGAACACGCCTATTCTTGAATGCAAGGACATCGAGCATCTCAGGGTTTAAAAAATAGGCAAGAGACATAAATGCTATTTTGAAACATTGACATCGTTGAGATATATAGAAATTAGGCTTAAAAAGTTGTGCCACCAAGATAATAGGCTGACCATGATCTTTATCAAATAAGCCAAGGGCTTTGTCAACCAAGTCACCAAAAGGGGTGCACCTCATAACGTTTTTCCTAACTTTTTAAGTGGAACAAAATATAAGGACAAACAATGTAAACAAAGTCCACCCAAACGATAAATCAATGGTAAATAACAAAACCAAAAAAAGAATTGAAAATAAACAGGAAACGAGCTCTAGATCTTCCGAGTATAGTTTAATGCATTAACTATCCTCTCCTGATTTTATAATCAATAGTGTAATGTCCTCTCTTTGTACAACATGACCCGTACAGTCTACAAATGAGCACACAAAGCAACCCAAAGAAAAAAGAGATTCATAAAGGTACATACAAATTTAACCAAATAAGTTATCAACATGATACAGTAACATTAAAAGAATGAACAAAATAAATAATCAGTAGCTTGATTTATCCAGCAAGTGATTCTTGTTCACACCAACTATTACCTCAATCTTCTCATATGAGATAAACTGAAAATGATTAAACAGAAAACTGTCCCTGAAAAACAAACTGACAAAGATCTTGGTATAAAAGTTCAATTTATACTTGTGGCTAGTTGTTCGCATAGATTGTCCTATCGCTCGAACAATAAAATTCGTTATTGCATAAAATTCATGCTCACGAATCAAGGTTCTAAATACTACCATATATGATTTTGGGATGGAATAGTATATACGATTACCCTTCACAAAAAAAAAAAAAAACAAGTAGAATAAACAATAATGGATAAAAAATCTAAAGTGAATCTAATTAGAAAATTTTAGGATTTAGTAAGTGACCTTTTCATCTTGAAAGCACCAACTCCATGTTATAAATTTCTCTTGAGTTCTACTTGCTAGAAAACTCGTACAAACGCACAATCCCAACTTTCATATTCCAAGCCACCTTCGTTGGATTGATATATGCAACAGCATCTACTTTTTTATTCAGAGCACTAACAGAATTGATGAGAGCCATAGCAAAACACAAGAAGACATAACTATCTAAGTATACAAAAGATGTTTTTTTAAAAAGTTATGGAATTTGAATGAGACACATATTCACAAATTTAGTTTGAATAGAATATATAGACGATACGAAAAATATTATTTAAGATCCAAACCCCTAAATACCACTCTCTCAAAAAATAAGAAAAGAGCGCCAAATTTAGAAGTTAAAATCAATTTAAAAATTTTAATCATATTATATCTTAAATTTTTATCTCTGGATCCATGGTTCACCATCATATGTCAATTAGAAGGTAACCTATCTAAAAATTGCATTACGCTAATGCACTTCGTCTCAAAATTACTGAAACCTAATACCGTACAAAAAAAATTACATTATGCTAATGCACCTCGTGAACACTTTATCTCTCCATTTTTCCCAATTCAAGCGCTAGTGTGGTGTTTCAACCAAAGAATAAAGAGAAATAACCTAAATCATTTTATTCCTCCATTTTAGTTTTAGAATTTTACAAATAGCTGTAATAGTGAAATTAGGACTGAGTAGTAGCCCACTGTTAAGGACAACCCAACTTTATAGTAATAAAAGATAGGTTTTGGTCCCTATAATTTTTTTGGTTTTATTTCGAAAAAATTTTAAGTTTTCTATCTAAGTCCCTAGTATATATTAGTTTATTCTATTATTAATTGATGACATGACATGTCTTACTATTAATTAGTATTTGAGCTTGCTACATGGACGTTTAGCCTACGATATTAACATGTAATGGAAGAAACTAATGATTGAAGAGTTGAGTGTTTAGTTTAAATAAAAGAAAGAGTAAGAAAATAGAAATAGGGTGAGGAGTGGGGGCAATGGAGGAGGGCACACTGAAACTGAAAAACAAAACCCTGCTGGGTGCTGGCATGCAGACTCAGGTTTCAGGAGGGGGGCGCTGTTGAGTGCACGCATTCCCGCATCTGAATCCGAACTGACCCTGGGTGGGACCCACACCAGGAGGCGCGTGGGGCGGCGCGTCCATGAGAAAAGTTTTGTCGGCATTCTTCTCCGACACTGCTGACGTCCCTTTTGCGTCAACATGCATTTATTGCTGCTTCCCATCTCCTAACAAACCAACAAAATTTGTGCTTATCAAACAAATCATACTTTTTTATTTTCTGAAATTATAAAAGCGGTGGCGTGTGCATCTAAATTCAAAGGAAAATCAGAAGCCATTTTCTTTCCCTATCTCTGGATTGTTTGTACCATCCAATAAAGTAACTACAATATGCCAACCACGACTTCTTTCTCATTCTTTGTTATATATCAAAACGGTTTTAATTTCTTGGTTTCGTTTTTGCTATCATGTGTAGATTAAACAACAAGAATGCTAGGAGGCCAGCAACTTTTGGTATTTATAGTTATCAAATAGTCATCAAATAGTCATCAGTGATAATTTTAATAGTGTGAGATTAGTGTGAGATTTTATCCAATGACTCACTTTTTTTTTGCTGGTTACATGCTGGTCAAAATTTGAAAAAGTCAAAATTTGAAAAAGTTACTGGTCTTCTAGACTTTTCTATTAAACAAACCACAAAAAAATATTTTAATATTATTTATTATAAAAATATATTTTTTTACATTTTTAATATATAAAAATAATAAATAATATTAAAATATTTTTTATAATATGTTTAACTTATGTTTTTAGAACACAAAATAATAAAATCCTGTGTGGATCGAATATCTAGCTAAGATTTCGATAAATTAAATAGTAAATACTTAGCGGGTTGTTGCTATATATCAGGTACTTCATTCAATGCTTCATATCTATAATAAATATGTTTTGTCCAACTATACTATATAACAATAACTAAAAAATAAATCAAATCAATTATAATTGAAGAACAAAGATACCGAGATGGTGAATTATATCAGAAGTAAATTGTTTATTATTTTTTATTAATTTTAAAATATAAATTTTTAAAAAAATATTTTTTATTTTAATTTAAATAAAATATCAAAAAAATTAAAACGAATAAAGATAAAAATTTATCTTGTGTCTTTTAAGTTTTAAGTCAAATTTTATAAAATTTATATTTTTTACAAACTTATGAATTTAAAATAAAACAATAAACTATTTTTAAAAATTTAATAAAAATTATCATTTAACTCATTAGTATCTAAAAAATCATCAGAATTTTTAATATTTAAAAAATTATTATAAAATATAATCCTCTAAAATAGTATAAAAAAAATTTTAAATGTTTTTAGAGTCAAAATAAAAAAATTTATATAATATATAACTAACTATATTTATATAATATGTAATTTAAATCATAATTAAAATATTATATTAATTAAATTATTATTTAATTTATAAAATTAAATGTAAAATTTATATTTTTAACAACGTTACATCTAACTCGAACTTAAATTTTTGAGCATCACGTCAATGATAAATTCGATCATGCATAGTATGGTATCTAACTAAAGATGATCAATTCGATCTATGATTTGTTTGCTTATTATGCCTTAACTTTGTAAACTAACTACCAGAGTTGGCCTTGGATTATTAATATGTTTGGTAGAAGAAATATATCACTTGTAAAGAAAAAAAATACTCTATATAAAAAATTATATAAAAAAAAATATATGTTTGGTAAGAATGTAATATTACTGTTTGTACCTGGAGGGACATCTTTGCAATTTAACTAAAGATAAAAATTAGGAGCAACCGAGAAAAGAAAATTTTGAAGTTCACCGGAACGGAAATTTTTGTTGACTTTTATTTTTATTATTTTTTATAGCTTTTGTCTTGTTATATTTTTGTTTCTTGTATCTTAGCACGTTATATAAAGTTATTAAATATTTTTTATTTTATTTTTTCAAAAACGAAAATCTGTAATAATGAAATGAGAGGTCTAATCACATCAAAATCTGGAAAGGCTCCCAATAATTGATGAAGAAAGGGGCTCCATGACTTCCTAACGCTAGAAATGACCCCTGCCATTGGATCAAAAAAAAAAAATAAAAAAAGAAAAATGGCCATCATTCAACCCATAACATGCTCAGTCGTATCCATAGGGTTAATTATTAAAAATGATATTATCATAAATATAGTATTAGTATTCAAATTTGAAAGGATGGTGAGAAGTAATAACTAATAAGGGAAGGGTAATTATTGGGTCAAAAGGGACTTTTTTGCAAAGTTAATTGTGATATATATGTCAGTTAACTGCATCAATTGTCGCTTCATACTGAAAAAAAATTAAAATGGTAAAGTGGTTGCACTTTGAATCAAGTATTGAGTCAGAAAGACTTTAGCCAAAACGAGCAAAAAGAATAAATAAAAGCACTCCTCAGAATCCTGACAATAATTGATTAACATATAGTCACATATAAAGAGAGAAGGAGGTAACTTCAATACTTCATCCTAATCCTTTTTACAAAATCCAAAGTATAACTAATCCATTACAAGCACCAAGCTCATTTGTGTTAGGACAAAAACAAACTTTATTTATGCTTATCCATATTTTCTAACAATAATGTTCCACACTTCCACTATATGTGCCTAATACATAATATATATAAAAATAGTTTAACATAAATAATCCAAAACAAGTACCCTAATACTAATGATTGTCATGCATCTAAAAAAAGTACGTGTTCTTAACATCTCAAGTAAAATCCTCTTTTTAGATATTAAAAAAAAAAGAAAGAAAGGAAAGTTATGGGGGGGGGGGGGTTGATGAAGGTTGCAGGCATTGGAGAAGGAGGAGATGGAGTTGATCATGTGATGCTCCAAAAACAGCCAAAATGGATGGATGGACGTCTGATGGGACCTCCTGACACTCCCCCACACACTCTACTACTCTCTTTCTTTTTAATTTGTCCTCTTTCTCTCTTTTCCTTCAAAATCTTCTTTTTTTTTTAAAAACTTAAATTAACATTATGTTTTTAATATTTTTTTAAAATAAAATTTGTTTTAGATTTATTTAATTTTTATATAGGTCTATTTTTTATTTATTTTATACTATCTTTTCACTCTTAAAATCATCAAAAATTAAATTCTAAAATTTTTAAATATAAAATTCTAATACTATATCATAAAATTATTATTTTTTAATTTAAATTAATAAAAAAAATAGCATAAATAGTTATATTTCTAATCATTTTTAATATATATTATCGAAAACCAAATTCAGATTCTATGATCTCTACCATATCTATCTATATATAATACTGTTCAAATTTTTAATATATAGGTTGTCTCAATTGCATGATTAACTACATTATCGTTTGCTCTTCACAGTTCACATACAAATATTTTATTTCATTCAAATCAGTTTTAAAATTAATAAACGAGTGTCCTATGAATCATTATTATGAAAATGTATCAAAGAAATTAAACGAAGAAGAAAATTTTCCATTGATATATATAATAAGAAGAGTTTTAGCTATACTAAAAATACTAGTGTTTTAGTACTTTTAGTCATTACTTTTAATTACATATAAATTTTACAATTAAAATGATTAGAAATCAGTATTTTTTAAAATACTTGAAAGTTTTCCTCCATAACAATACATGTTAGAATAAATGATTACATTAACAATCCTACTAAAATAAATAAATAATTGGTGGGGTGTGATGAATATGATTTATGGGTTTTGTTAGCAGCAGCAGATGTTATTATCAGGATCCTGTTGTGTATAATTGTGTCAGCTGGAGGGAAACCGGAGATGCACAATAAGACAATAGAAGGAGCAACCAAGCAACCTTTTTTTTCTCCATCTTAGTACTGTCTAGGTCTACTGTGTATGTCACACCAACCAACCATGACATCTTCTCATCTTCACTTCCAACCAATTATTCATATTATCTTTTATTTTATTTCCTCACTTAAATACATTTTTTGTTCTTATAAAATATTTATTTTTTTTATTTTAGTTTGATAAAATTTTATTATTATCTCCTTCTTGCTCTTATTCTGATGTCAATTTCACTCTCAATCCCAACAATTACGACTATGACCATCACAATTATGATTGTTGTTTAGTTAGAAGAAGATAAAAATGAAGAAAAAGGATATTTTAAAAAAAAAATTCAGAAGATTATAATAATATGATAGAATAAGATAATTATAGCAAAAATAGAACGTTTCAAATGTTAAAATTAAATTAAGACTTAACCCCAAAAGTTAAATTTTATGAGAGTTTAATAAAGACAGAAACTTATTTAAACCTTGTTTTCTTTTAGTAATGAAAGAGAGTTCATAAGATTCGAAAATATACCATACAAATTTGACATTATTAATGAGGAAACGATAATATATATTTGTTTATTTTCTAAAATTTTAACAGTCAATAAAAAATTATACATCGAATAAACTAAAATTGTAATATCTTGCCCTAAAATCATAACAAAATTCTATAAAATATTATATTATTTAATCTTAATTAAAGTGATAAATTCACACTCACATTCACATCTTATCTAAGGCACATAGTGGTAGGTAAGGTAATTAAGTAGGTAAGAACACATACATGAATGTTAAAAGTTAAAACACAAATAAATATTCAAAGTGACCATCGATGTCTGACTAAGAATGCATGCATCAAAGTCCAAACTAAACCCTTCTTGCTTGAATTTCATTATGTGGACACAGAAATAAATTAGAAAAATAACGGGACGGAAAAAGTTTATAGAAAATCTCCGTTGAGGTTTGTTGCAGAGAGAGAGAAAGAGGGAATTGCGGGGAAAAGGAGGAATTGGATGGTGACATGACGAGAAAAAGAGTGGGACGACCGTGATTTCCATTTCTATATTCTTTTGCAGCTTTTCTCTCTCTCCCCCCTTTCTCTTTCTTAACATAACACAACCTCATTAATATTCTCCTTCCTTATTATTATTACTAGCATATTATATTTCCCTAAAGTACATGTTTTTTTAGTATTTTAGTATTGATTTTTATAAAAAAGATTTATTCAAATTTATAATTTAATTTAATCCAATAAAATTTGAAAGTTGCCTATTTTAGTTTCTCAAATAGCTAGTTTGTTATGTTTTATTGGTTAAATATTGATATAATATTATAAAAAATTTAACCAAACAAACTAATAATAAAAAATTTAAATTTCATAAAATAAAAAAACAGAAAATAATTTTATAAAATAAAAATAAAAAAGATTATTTTAGAATAATAAAAAACTTATTTAAATTTTATTATTATCAAAATTATTTCTATACTAATATAAGGTTATGTTTGTTTGAAGGAAAAATAGAAGGAAAGAAAAGAGAAGAAAGAAAAGGGAAAGGAAAATGATTATTTTCTATTGTTTGGTTGAGGATAGAAATAGGAAAGAAAGAAAAAGGAATGGATCCACCAATTTTTTTTCTCTCCACAGTTGAAAAAAAAAATAAAAAAAAAATTTAATTTTCTCTCTTTATTTTTGATATCACCCTTTTACTTTTTTTTAATATATTTTATAATATAAGGGTAAAATTATTTTTTTATAATATTTTTTTGAGTAAAGTATTGTTTTTGTCTCCAACGTTTGGGGTAAGTTCTAAAATTGTCCCTAACGTTTCAATTGTCTTATTTAAGTCCCTAACGTTTTAAAATTGGCTCAATGTTGTCCTGCCGTTAGGGATCCGTTAACAGAATTGACAGCAGGACAAAATTGAGACGATTTTGAAACGTTAGGGACTTAAATAGGACGAAAACGTTAGGGATAAAAACGATACATAAAAATAAATTTTAATTTAATTTTATCTTTCAATAATATTAATTTTTTACTATACATATAGCATTCAATTATTTTTTAATTACATCTAAATAAATTACACTTAATCACATTATTCATTTTAAATAAATTTATTTTTTTTATAATTTTAAAAAATTTTGATATATTAGAGACAAAGTGTATAATTTATATTTTATTGTATATATATATATTTTTTCTTTTTTACAAGTTTATATACTAATCATTCTACAAACATTTCATGATAACTAAAAATATTTAAGAGTAAAATATATTTAAAATGAAAGTAATATGATTAAGTGTAATTTACTTAGATGTGATTAAAAAATAATTGAATACTATGTATAGTAAAAAATCATATAATTGAAGGATAAAATTAAAATTTATTTTTATGTATTATTTTTTTCCCCAACGTTTTCGTCCTATTTAAGTCCCTAACGTTTCAAAATCGTCTCAATTTTGTTCCGCCGTCAATTCTATTAACGGATCCCTAACGGTAGGACAATATTGAGTCAGTTTTAAAAAATTAGAAACTTAAATAGGACAATTGAAACGTTAGGGACAACTTTGAGACTTACTCCAAACATTAGGGACAAAAATGATACTTTATTCTATTTTTTTTCTTCCATCCAAATACATCTAAAGAAAATAAAAATCCACTCAATTTTTTTTTCTATTTTCTTTCTCTTTATTTCTTTTCTTTTAACTAAACATGGCCTAAGTGAACTAGTTGAGGTTTTTTACCGAACTTATATTCACAAAATAAAAGTTATAAGAGTTGAAATTTTAATCAGTGGTAAAACTAATATAAAAAATGTAAATTATTTTAGGACCAAAGCTAGAAAAAATTACAAAGATTAAATTAAAGGATATACACATAATGAGAATAGATTTTAAATTGTGCTAAGTAGCCAAAAAAAAAAGTTCAGTGACAATGACTGGAAACACATTTCAAAAAACATGAGTTAGGGGTTTTTTATTTTTGGAAAAATAGATATATATATTGAATATTGAGTTTGAGTGTAGTGGCCCCTTGTGGGAGCAGGATGAGATCCATTGAGCAACACCACATTCAACGGAAATGAACTCTGCTTTCTTTGCTTTCTCTGCACTGTTTCTGTTCCTACTATTTACTCTTTATTATACTCCCAATTTTTATATATACATTTATAGACACACACGTTGTTTATCACCATTACTATTGGGTATCGGATTCTACTGCACCATTACCCTCAGCCCTCAGGTAAGGGTAATAATAAAAACAATAATAAGCTATATATCTAATGGATAAAAATATGAATAGCCAAATTTGTTGATGTAAAAAGCAAGTGTGACATCACATAATTTAAATTTTTAAAAAAAGTAAGAGGCACGCAGTCATATATTAATTATTACGATGTTGTATCGTTTTCCATACTGAGTCTGCATCTTTTTCACAAAATTGGGTTACATCGCTGTTGTGTAATGTTAATTATTTAGTGTTGTAACTAGAAACACGGTGCTGCTGCATCAGTATGTCAAGTTAAGAATCGTGATGATCATCATCTGATATATTTCGTCACCATGTATACAACAACATCCATAATTAGGACCACACTTTCTTTTGTGTTTTCAAGATACACACACATATTAATGCACAGAAAGAAAGGGAGTTACGTTCCTATTACCCTACTATTATTTTAATTTATTCTGAATTTCATTTCATTAAAACTAACTTAAGAATGAAGGGGAGAGAGGGGGGGAAGCGTGGGCAGTCTCTTTCTTCATCTGCTAATTTTGTTTTCTTACTTTTGTTTTGTATTTAAAGAGGGATCGGAATTTGTGTTGAGAAAGTACTAGTAAACCCTAAACAAATTATTCTATTTTTGGGCTGACATACTCCACTTGTCACAATTCATTACTTCTACTTCTCTTCTGATCTTCCGTGTAATAATCCATACCCCTATACTCTTAAATTCCTTCAACTTCCATTTTCCTTTTAATACTAATAAGAAGGACATACTGTTAGATTTAAATACATTACATCAATCAATAAAATAACTATTATATAACTGTTATTTTATTAATAGTTACATAATTTAAATAATTTTCGAATCAAATTTTAAGGAATAAATATGTCATATTAATTAATTTTATAAATATTTTTATTTTTTAACTAATGATATTATATTTGAGTATTAATCTTTTACTAATTTAAAAATAAAAATATTTTATTATATTTTATTTAGATATTTATTATTTTTTAAGTTATACAAAAAACAATTAACTTTTAGAAACGAAATGTGTTGATATTCTTGCTTTGATTTAACGACTTTTGATCCAAAAATCATTTTACCTTTGGAATAAACACCCAAAGACAATTTCGCAACTTCAAAAACATTACAAAACTTATCATGATACCATTTTTTTTAAGTTTAAGCAGATAAAAGATGATAACATGAATATTTCTAACACTTTTTTTTAAATAAATTTTTTTTTGAATTTGTTTGATTTTTGTATAACTATTTTTTTTTCTTTTATTTGTCTTATGTATTTTTTTTATTTTTGGAATTCAGTAAAGATCTAATTTTAAATTTTTTGGACATAAAATTCTGATATATTATCATAATATTATTTTTTTCAAAAATTTAAGCTGATAAAATGACATAACATAAATAATTATATTTTTAACAAAAGTATTTGGTGAATGAAAACTCAAACCAAACACACAAGGTATTATATTTGTATTATAAGTTTCATATTCACTAAAGATTCCTTTATATTTTCTTTTTAATATGAGGCAATCCGTTGAACTATTTGTTTGAAAATTGATTTAGATTCGTTCATTGTTAATAATTTAAATACCTTAAAAAACAAAAATTAATTGTGAAGTTCTAATTTGATTTAATAGTTAAAAATTACGATCTCTAGCTATACCTGTCCTCTACCGTATTGATAATAAATATACATAAGATGTCTAACTAATTATCTATGAACACTGAATTATTGGGATATAATGTTGACTTTAAACGAAAATAAATATGATAAATATATTTTGTACAAATCAGCCAATATTTTTTTATAGTTTACACTCACTATTATCCACAAATTTGTAAACACTGTATATATAGACAAATAAATATAGATTTTGAACATGTTAAAAGAATGTTTATTTTATTCAAAATGCATATTTATTCAAAATCTTTATAGATATCATGTTTAATTTAATCATTTGTGCAAAACATATTTTTTTATATTTTATTCAAAATATATGTTTATTTAATGATTTGTGCAAAACATATTTTTTCATATTTTGTGACTCATAACAAATATAATGAATAAGCAATGGTATAATAAATTAATAATTTTTTACTCAATGAGTAATTCAACAAAAAATTTTTAGAATAGTGCGCAAGCGCAACAACGTCATATTTAAAAGAAATACAAAAAAAAGTGCATGTTATTCAAAGTGTGTATATATATAAATTATTTTTGAAATTTATTCTAATACCACATCATAAAATTTTTATCCAATAATTTAAACCATTAAATAAAAGCACATGTATATCTAAACATATCAGACCATGATATACGGTAGATAGATGCTAAAAAATGTTTTACGTGCAATGAAATTACAATGATAGATAGATGATGTGACGAGCAACCCCCAGACAGGGAGAGAAAGAAACGGGAAAAAAAAGTGTAAAATAAAGGTTGTCATTGTTGGCAATTGGCACCTACATCTCTTATTTTGTTTAATTTAAACAATTTCACATAGAAGAATATGAACCACATTATATAAACAAATTAAGAGGTACTGAGAACATATACTAGGTTACACTCAAAGGTGCATAGATAGGAAAATATAATATAATATAATGAAGGGCCCAGAAATGATGATAGCAAGTTTAGACATAAATTAATTAACCAAGGCTAAGACGTATAATGACCTAAAAAGTTAACTCCACATAGTAGATCAAGCCCACCGACATTCTCTTACTAAGGAACTTGCATTGTATGTATATGATTGACAATGAAGCAATCTTGATTGAGAATCAATTAATTAAGAAGAGGAAGCAATGATTTAACTTAATAGTGTAAGATAATGCCAAATAAATTGGTTCAAGATATGGTTATTGCCACTGTTGTGTATTAATATAAAAACACTATGCTTTTTCATAACAAAAGAAATAAGTAATAATGATAACACACTATGCTACTACTGTGTTCTTCATAAGATGATATAGTAGAAAACATGCTTATATATTCGCTCCCTCCTTATGACAATGATAGAAAAACCGAAAAAAAAAAAGAAGGAAGATCAGTGAAATAATATATTATATTCTATATAAAGTATGAATTAAAGTTAAATCAATGATATCATATCATATATAAAAGGGAATTGGCCAGAATATTTTCCATACAATTAATTATTAGTACATGGTAACCACCGAAAATCGTTGAGACTGATTATATATATTTCTCCTATATTTCTTTGACTTTTCTGAATGATCCCCAAACCCTTTCTTCTTTTTATTTTTGGTCTTAGCATTATTCATGGCTTACCTAAAAATGTACGTCTGGTATTTTTTTGGGTTTTTTTATTTAAATAAATATTTAAAAATAATTAATTTTTGAAATACACATTGAAAGGAAATGAGTACTAAAATGTATAGAGTTAACTTGTGGAAGGTCCCAGGAAATAAAATTGAATCCCAACTCATTTTTTATGCACACAAAATGGAAGGAGAAATCTCCTTTCTCCAACCCACTTCTGGCAGCCGTGAATTGGAAGTGCAACAAGTTTGATGGCTCCATCTCCGAAGTGGCACTTACGAAATTGGTGAAATAGAAGATGAGAGCAGAGAACAAGAATACAAGAAAAAGGTAGAGTAAAAATAGAAAGAGAAAAAAAATATATAATAGAGTAAAAATATTTAATTTTATTTTTATTTAAACTTAAATTAAAAAATAATAATAATTTATTTTATTTAACATTTATAATAATGAATAAAATTATTTATATAAGTCATATAATATAAAATAACTAATGTGATTATAATTAATTATATGTATTATCTATAAATAAATTAAAAATTATAATTTTCTAATAATCTTTTATTTGGACTATATATATAATCATATATGATAAATTTTATGTACATATCTAAATGTTATTTTTCTGATTATTTTAACAATTTGATCTGTCTCATATATCAGTTATAGAATTACTATAGTTTTTATCACATTAGATTTGTAACTAAACTACGATGATCACCATACTAATATACTTAACGACATAGATCAAATTTAGATGAGTAATTCGAAAATTACACACGAAAATAATTTTATGCATGTCTATTTTCTATTGGTCCAATTTTAATAAACATTATGAAATCATAAGTCAAAGTGAAAACAAAAATGAATATTTTATTTCTGCAGAAATATTGATATCATAAATTTGTCTAAATCATATGAGCATCTAAATGCACACTCCTATTAAAATAATATATCATAAAATGATATGACACCCACTTGAATAGTATATCCGATCCATGCGAAAAATCTTGGATGTTTATTTCTTACTAGATAGATATACATGTATTTATGGAGTTTGTGCTAATATACTCAAAAGACACTTAAACACTCTTAACTCTTTTATTTAACAATATAAAATATTAGACTACTAAAGTACTAATACATTACGATAAAATAACTCAAATGGTCTTTCAAATCTATTTTCACATACAATATGTGAGAAGTATTTATAGTCACAAAATTGGATATCTTCAAAAGATATTTGTATATTCAAGTATTTTAGTGTAAAAAGTAATAAGTATCTTCTCAACACCTTTTTAAAAAACTCTTTCAATGAACGTACGAATATACATGTAACGGATTAAAATTGGCTTGACATCCAACAAAATTAAAATCTGAATACCAAATGATCTCTAATTTTATTTTCTGACTTTATATATTTGAAAATGTAATATTTTTTGTTGTAATAAAATTTGCTTGACTACCATTTAAAAATTTATTTTTAACTTACTCAAATATCTGCCAAAGATACTAATAATATACACAATAATTATAAATGTATAGGTTCAGTATTCATTATATTACTGTTAAAGTATAAAAAATCTCATGCACTTTAAATTTTATAACTTTTTTAAAGCACCTAATGAGTTTATACTTATCTCTCTTAGAATTAAAGGATTATCATCTTATTTGCAATCTTTATTACTTTCTAAATCCATATGCTTAAAGGATATTTGTCGAGTAAGTACTTTTATCTTTTTTTAAATTTAATTTTTTCTCTCGTATTATACAATGGGGATATTTTTTTTCTTTTGTTAGTTGTAACTTGATAGCTTACGGACGTTAAATTAACTTTAAAAAAAAAGATAAAAACTAAATGCATGAATATGTCATTAAAGTTATAATTTTAGTGTATTTAATTTTGAAATAAAAAAGAATATTTATGGAACATATTCACTTATATTTTCATGTATGACTTATAAAAATCAAGTTTCTTAAAAAAATTTCTTTAGAGCAGTAACCCTTATTTTAAATATAGTGTCTATGAGTCTTGAAATTTTATACATTATCATAATAAGACTTATGCAATTTGAACAATTTTTCTACTAAGACTTTATGCATAAAAGAGAGGAATTGTTTAATATTAATGCAAAGTCTAAATCCATGTAGCAAAGGATGATAATTTTGTTTATTAAATTCCAAAATAAATTCTATTAAAAAAAATTAACATTGCCACATATAATTTTAAAGCAAAACAATATATTCACACAAGTTACATATTATATGAAGTGGGTATTATAAATACTTAGTACAATATTAATATTTAATTTTTGAACAAAAATATTAATTTATAAGTGATATTTTTAATACAATAATTAAACATTGATAATAAATTCTGTCTAACAATATGTCTATTTTTAAATAAATTTATTGTTTACATTAAACTAGATAATTATTATATATTTATTACCACAAGAATGCATGTAATTTGATCAAGTACAAAACTTTTTTTGAGTCGATCCGTATCTACATAAATTATGTATATATAAGTTTATTTATTAATTATTACGGTTTATCAAATATTCTCAATAAAATTATCTCAAATAATAAGTCAATTTTTAAATTGACTCATTGTTCACATAAAAATTTAAGAATTATACTTATTTATTATCTCATATATTTTTTATTAATAAATCAAATATCAACCTTCTTTTGGGCCAATTAATATTATAAAATTAAATAAAAAATAAACACAAAATTTAATGTTTGATATTTGACCAAATAATAATTTTTTTACTGTTTATTTTTTATATAAATAATAAGCATTAATTTATCCTTAATTAGTTACTCAAGTATATCTTTACTGTTAATATTTATATGTAATTTTATCAAATATAAATATCTTTTTATGCTAATTAATATGCATGAATTATATATCATAATATTTTTATTGTTCCAAAATAAATTAATTTTTATAAAAGAAACTACTTTAATAGTATAATATCCAACTAATTTATTTTAAAATTTAATTTAATAAAATAAATGAGTATTATAATTCAAATTATTACTAATTTTTTTTTTATGTAATAACCAAAATACTTATATAGCATAAAAAAGAATAAATAAAACGATAAAATACGATATATAACAACCATATGACATTATGCGACCGTTTTAATTATACATATATCTATTATATCTATCTATTATATATCTCTAATTTTATAATTAAAATATGTCACATGTCACTTTTTTATTGTGATTAAAATCAAAATTTTTCTTCCAAAATTAAGGAATTTTACTCTTCTTTTTACTAATTTTACAATTAAAATGTGTCATATATCACTCTCTCATTCTAATTAAAATTAAATATTTTTCTCCTCCTTACTAATTTTACAACCAAAATGTGTCACATATCACTCCCTGTATCATTGCAATTGAAATCAAATATTTTCCTCCAAAATTAAAGAGTTCTTCCTCCTCCTTCTTCCTTTCTCTATTTCTCTCATTCTTTCAATTACTTTATCTATTTTATATATCATTATCAATATCAATGACTAATTACGAATTTGACAATCAAAATATATAAATTAATTGCATTAAAATTAAAATTAAAATATTAAAATTGAAATTGAAATATACCTATATTATGTATCATATATTACTATCTAATTTAATAATTAAATATGTCACATGACACTCTTTTATTAAAATTGAGGAAAAATATATTTTTTTTCAAAATTAATAAACTTCATTATTTCTAAATTCTCTCATTTACCTCTCTCTATTTTTCTATTTCTCTCTGCTATTTTTATTCTATATATAATTAATATTTTATATTAGTAATTTGACAAATCAAAATATATCATTCAATATATTTTTACAATTAAAATAAAAAATTTTCTTCCAAAATTAACAAACTTTCACTCGCACTCTCATTCTTTATCTTTATCTTTCTCTCTCTTTTCTCTCATTCTCTATTTTTTCTATCTTTCTGTTCTACAAAAAATAAAATTAATAAAATAATATAATTTAAATAAAAAATTTTATTATTATATACATAATTTTTTAATTTTCTATTTAGTTTTAAATTTTCACCGCTTATCTTTCTAATTTATATTTTTATTTCTCTTCTTTCAAATATTTATTACATATAATTTGGAGAGAATACTAATGTTATAATTAAAAGTTAGAATCAAGATTCTATTGTTTTAAAAAATTAATTTTGAGTTAATTTTATAACTATCAGTATAATTTTTTTATGCTAATATCTAATTATATTTTTATATACATAGAGAGAAAAAAATTATTTTTAAATAATAGGTATAAAAATTAATTATTTCTATTTGTGCAACAGATTTAACACTTAATTAAATGTAAAATTATACACATTAAATTATTTTAAATTTTAGATAACGAATGTTAAAATTAATTATTAATAAAAAATTGACTTTTTCATATAAAAATAATAACTAAAAATCTTATTATTTAATTTTTTATCTACAGTATCTTGGTCTTTTTAGTCATAAACTTTTATTAACTTATAATTTTTTTTTGTAAAAGTAATTTGATTTTATAAATCTTTTTTGCCATGTATAATCTATACTGTCAGAATAAAGTGGACCGTAATTTTAAAAAATTTATATTTCAGTAATATTATTATGGATAAAAATTAAATACTAGTATTACATACGAAGAGTTATTAATTTTATTGTGTAACAAAATTAAATTCACAATGAACTATGAATCAAATTTCAAACAAAATAAATATATATAACGCTAGCTTAATTATGAATTAATATTCATATTGTACTATATATATACTCATATTTACGAGAAACATTTATGCTACAAACAACGGTTTAAACAAAAGGAAGAAACTAAATCATGAAGATATGAATAAAAAATTATTCTTTTCAAACCTTAGGAACAATAACTTCTTTTAGATATATATGAAATCCAATGTATGTCTTTTGTGATTGATTTAACATAATAAATTGAATCCATGCAAATCCAAAAGAACAAAATAAAGAGAGAGAGATGATTCAACGCATAAGAAACTTTATGTTACTGCAGGTTTCGAATATCTAATTTCAATTGGGCAAAAGAAAAAATTATAAGTTTATAACCACACATTTAAGATAACCGACTTGGAATTTCATCATTAACCACAACAAAATTTGATATTGTCTTAACAATTGAATTAAATTTATTTTTCTTAATGATCCATTTTTTTTTCAAATAAATGAGTTCAACATAAAACATAAGCTAACACAACCAGCAATTAAGTAGCACCTTACAAAGCAGAAATATATCTCGTTGTCATTTTTGATATTGTCATTAACAACAAAAAAAAAAATTTTTGTCTTCACTCCTCATAACTATAAAAAGACGTGTTAATAATATCTTCTATACATTTTCCTTCATTCCGAAAAAGTCTCATATTCCTTTTCATCCAGACGTTTCACACAATCGCAAATAAGCAAATTAGTCATTTCTTCTGCTCCTCTTTTCTCATAGTTATACCTGTCCAACTTTAAAAATATTCCTTCACAGTACCAGGAAAGGACCACTTCCTATCAAAATGAGTTAACCATGCGCACTAGATCCGCCAAGTAAATTCACACTCAAGAAACAATTGATAAATATTTTCAACATCCTTATTACATAGAGCACACATATTATTCTCATGACTAACTATCCCAAACCGACACAATATTTCTTTTGTATTCATCTTACCTATCAAGACAAACCAAATAAATAGCTCCACTCTTGGCGGAATTAAGCCTTTCCAAATAGACTTGATGAAACTATAACTTGTTAGGTTCTCCGGGAGCATATCCTCCTGCAACACCTGCACAAATGAGTTAGTAGAAAAAATACCTTGTTTATCAAACTTTCACATAATCATATCCTCTCTGTTAGCCGCTAGTTTAACTAGTCTCAGAGTGTCATGTAACTGATTCACAAGTTCCAACTCCCATTGGAATAGCTCACGCCTCCATTGGAAGTTCTGAATCCATTCTAACCCGTCCCAGAACTCATAGACCCTAATGACACATCTTTTTTGGATTGAAACCGAGAAAAGCCTTGGAAACCTATGCTTTAGCGGACCACAGTATAGCCAGACATCCTCCCAAATCGCGTTCTTCTCCATTCCCAACCTCCATGGATAACCCATTTATCATTTTCTCTCTTACATGTTGCTCCTGGAACTGTAACTGACATATATCCTTCCAAGGGCCTCCTTTAGTAGGCAATGTCTGGGTGGATAGTAGCTCGTTAGGATTGACATTATTATAAGAGCATACTACCTTTTTTTCACAATGGACATTACTCCTTTGAGAACCTCCACCACCATTTAAACAAAAGCGTTGTATTGCGAACCATTGCATCTCTGACACCTAGCTTTTTCGGCGCCTGAACCACTTCCCATCTAACCAAAGCTAAGCCATTTCTACCATCCACTTTACTCCACAAGAATTTTCTCTGTAATGAAATCAACTTTTCAGCAACAGCCTTCAGCATCTTATATAAGTTTAAATAATATATCGGCAAGCTGTTTAAAATAGCTTTGATAAGCACCAACTTTCCCGCTTTGTTGAGAACCTTCGACTTCCATAAGCTGAGTTTCTCCTTCACCTTGTCTATTATTGATTTTCAAGTCTTGATCAACCTTGGATTAGCTCCTAGAGAAATTTCAAGGCATCTGATTGGCAGAGTAGCTTCCTTGCATTCTAACAATCTGCACATACGCCTCACCCACTATTGGTCACAATTGATTGAGATTAAACTAGATTTGTCAAAATTGATGCTTAACCCCGACATCAACTCAAAGCAACGTAGGAGTCTCTTGTAGTTCTTGATAGTCTCCTCCTCTAGTGGACAAAACAAGATAGTGTCATCTGCGAACCGAAAATGCGACAATTTTATATTGTCTCTCCCAACCAACAAAGGGGATATATGACCATTTCTAATTGCCTCTCCGACCATTCTATGTAGGACATCAACCACAAGCACAAATAAAAAGGGGGATAGTAGATCACCTTGTCTCAAACCCGTTTCCATCATAAATGGCTTCGTCGGTGAACCATTTACCAATACAGACATAGAAAAAGTGTCGACACACTTCATTACCCACTCCCTCCATCTTCGACCAAATCCCATCTTCTGCAACACGATGTCCACAAAGCTCCACTTGACTCTATCATAAGCCTTCTGAAAATCTAACTTGATGATTGCCGCCTCCTTTTTCCTTAAATTGAGCCAATGCACAATTTCACACGCAATAAGTGCCCCGTCATGTATTTTGCGACCCTTGACAAACGCATTCTGAGTCTCTCTAACCAACTCTAGCATCACTGCTCTCATCCTCCTAACTAGCACCTTCGAAATCACCTTATACACACACAACCAACCATGCTAATCGGGTGAAGGTCTTTGATTTTCTTGGCCCCATTGAACTTAGGAGCCAACGCAACCCATGTGATATTAGAGTCTTTAGGTAATCTGGCTACCTGAAAGAAAGCAGTCACAGTAGCTGTAAACTCAGTCCCAATCTCATCCTAACAATTCTTTATAAAGTTTATGTTGTACCCATCACTACCTAGTGTTTTAGATGACTCACAGTCTCATACTGCCTCTCTAATCTCCTCAACTAACGACAATACCTCTAACGCCACAGAATCCTCTTCAGATATCCTAGCCACCAGCCCATCCCTGAATCCCACCCTAGGAGATTTCTCTTGATGATACAATTGCTTATAAGATTCTCGGATAGCGATCTTTATTCTAGCTGAGTTTTTAACCAATCTTCCATTAATAACCAGAGCATCAATTCTGTTATTCCTCCTCCTTGAAGAAGCTATTTGGTGGAAATATCTGGTATTTTTGTCCATATCCTTCACATGCCGCGATCGTGACATCTGTTTTTAGTACAACTCTTTTCTGACATACCATCGCTCACAACAAGTCACCAACGCCTTTTTTCTTGCCTCCACTGCTTTATCATATGCTCCACTGCTTACTATGTCATTTACCTTCTTTATCTCATTCTCAAACTTCAGAATTTTGTTATCCATGTCACCAAAATGGTTCTTGTGTCATGCCATCTTTCCAGAGGAACTATCAAAGCCTTCAATTTATCTGTGAAGTCTATCTCTCCTAAAACCCTCCATTTCTCTTTAACCATTCTTAAAAAACCTTCATGAGTAAACAATGAGTAAAAAAATATCTATTGAATTATACATATATATTTGATATCATTTATTGAAATTTTTGGATTCTTTAATCTCAAAATTATCCATTCTAAATCATTAAAAAAGAAACATCTGAGAATAGAAGTATATCTAAATTCGTGAGCCTGATTAAGAGAGATCGACTCTTATGATTGTCTGATCTTCTTCAACCAACATCTATTGAATTATTATTTTAGGTTGAATAGCAAATTTCTGATGGTTCTAAGAATATGATAAGACAAGATACTAATAACAAAATATAAAAGGCAGAAACACAAAAATTAATATTTTTGTATTTTGTTTAGTGATAAACAAGAACAAATTATACAAGTCTAATTTATTCTATTTTTTTCATTAAAAAATTTGAGAAGAAAAATATAATAATAAAAAAACATAATTATAAAAAATTAACAAAAATAATAATAAAAAAATAAGTTATGTTTCTTGTTAGTATCTCTATGTCCTTCTTATCAGAATAGACACAAAATACACTAATTCAGTGACTCTGGACATAATATCTCTATCTATGTCTCATCTGTCAAACGTAATTTTGTGTCTCTGTATTCTATGTCTATAAACAAACACAGCCTCAGAAATCAAAACTTTAAAACTCTATTTATACTTAATTATTAGTTCTCATTAAATCCTAAAAATCCAAGTAAAATAGAATATTTTATTTTATTTTCATTTAAATTCAAATAAAAAATAATATAAAAACTTATTCCATTTAACATTTATAATAATAAATGAGATCATCTATATAAATCATATAATATAAAATAACTAACATAATTATAATCAATTATTATATTATCGATAAATAAATTAAAAAATTATAATTTTCTAACTTTAACACTCAATAATAGTATAAAAAGAGTTTCAAGTGTATCGGAAACACCGGTGTTCTAGTTGTTTTAACCATTGATCTGAATTATAAAAAATATATATAATATATATTAATTAAAATCAACGGTTAAAATAACTGGAACACCGGTATTTTCGATACACTTAAAATTTTTTCAATAGTATAATATATTTTTACGATTTTTGGATTTAAAGTTAATTTTGTCTAAAATAATGAGGATATTGTCATATCAATTGTCACTAGTGTAAAATAATAGGCGATCTTAAAAATAATGAAAAAGAATATTATGCTGTCACTTTTATTTGATTTTGACAATTTTTATGTGCACAAAAAGATGAAAACTCTTTTAATTTGATGCGGAGACACATATTATTTACCAAAAAATGGTTAAATCCTAATCTATAGCAACATGATTAGGAAGTAACCATTCCTTATTCCTTTACGTAAAAATATAAATTAAGCTTTGGCTTCTCATAAAATTGATCATCTATCCACTGATTATTTTACTACATTGTAATTACTTCAAGCTAATAATCATATTTTTCCAAAACAATTATTATGATCATTGGGTGCAGATGAACATAACCTAAAATAGTTAACATTTTAACATTGCATGCTTCCTAAAAAAAAGAAAAAAATGTTTGCTTTGAGTTCACTTTTTAATTTATTAGGCTATATATATAGCAGCTTTAATTTAATTTCACTTAAAAGATGAAATGAAATTGGTGTAGAGTGTGAGATCTTAAGAAATGACATTCCCGCGTGCAAATGAAATGATATAAATATAAGTGGGTCATCTAAACCTGCTTTATACACAGTTAATTTGATACTTTGATTAAGACATTACATGCTCAATAATCATGGCAATCTAAAAGATGATTAGTGCAAAGCACTTACTTAGATTCTAAAAACAAAAAACAAAAAATGGGATAATGCACCTGCCGCCATACCCCACCTTCCTGCATTGTCAGAGAAGAGTGTTTAATGAAATTAACCGTTCATTTTTTCTTCAAAGCATATAGATAGATAGATACATTGCGGGCCTGTGAATTAATCAAAAGCCATATAGTAGTAGATTATGGTCCACCAGTATTATAGGCCATGACCCAAATATCATTCAACTTGCAGAGGTCATAAATTGCTATTAAGTTTTAGTGGCTCTGACAGGCCCTAAACACCGGCCTATATCTAATTTTTCCGCACATTTATTTTTCTCAAAGAAAATAAAAAATATTTTTAAAATAAGTTTTTGATAGTCATCGTGTAAAATGTTCTCTCTTTTTCTTAGCCTATTCCTATAAAATTTAATTGTCTATTTCAATCTCAATTGTTAGTTTATTCTATTAAGTGTTGATATAACAAGTTTATCCTAAAAAAGTTTTGAATTTTACATGATCAAAATCAAAAGATATTTTTTGCTAGGATGATTTTGTTCAAGATATAAACACACAAAAAAATTGCTAAATATAACAACAACAATTAAGTGCTAACCATTATATAAGATTAACAACATGAATCAAACAATGTTAAAGTATTCAATCGTAAATTGTTTAAACTATTAATATTGTTTAGTGAAGATTTACCTGGATGAATTTAAATGAGGGAAATAGAGACTTTTGGATAATGCTTCTCGAACCGATCGGTGAGGTACCTGTAAGAAAATTTGACACTCAAATTAATAATAGTCCAAGAGATATAACGATTTAGGTTAGATTGCATATTTTGATCATGAATTTAGTTTTTTTTTATATATATATAATATTTAGAGAATGAACTTAAAAAAAATTCGAATAGATTCGTATGAGATATACACAGAATTTTCGTGTGAATATAATCTAGATTAAGTCTTTTGTAGTGATCTTAAAAAAGATATTTTTGGGCCGACTACAGCATTAAACCAATTTGAGAGCTAGAATGTAATACCATAGTTGGTTTTATATGTATATAACATGTTTCTTTTTCAAGAAACAATAACATTATCCCTTATTTGGTCTATGTCATGAAAATGGACGACTATGCTAAAAGCTTAATATAACGTAGACAGAGTTACAATTTTATTCAAGAATCAAGATACAATCAATATCAAATGTAAATGCTTCTCTCTCCTTTTTTTTTTTTTTTAAAATTGCAATTTGAATTGTACTGAATTTGAGAGATTACCTTTTCTTTATTTTTTTTTTCGTTTCACACTTTTACTTTAAGTTATAGACTGACCTAATTTTTTTAATAGAAAAAAAAAATGATAATCTACGGGGATATGAAGGAATACTTCGTAAAGAGACTAATAATCTCTTGCCATAAGGATCACCAACATTATTCATAATTTAAGCAAAAAGATTTGGACTTAGAAGCTTCAGCCAAGTGTGTAGGAGAGGAGAATAAATTTTGGGGAACAAAAAGAAGAAAAAAGAAAAAGAATTGGTTAGTACTTAGTAGAAGCTTGTAATGATTCATACCTGTCCCACTAGGAGAAACTTTTGGAGGGGTTCTTTTTAATTAGTGAATGTCTCTCTCTTAATTAAACATCTTTTTGACATTATGAACTACTATTAATTATTTAGGTTCATTAATAGTTAATGGTGCATGGTGCATCAACAAGAGCACTTTCAAAGTTATTGGACATGGTTTAAGGAAGGTTGATAATTATGATATGATAACTAGGGTCTTGGAAATTAAGAAATGTTTTGTGTTTACTTTTGTTGAGAAGTGCCACTCTGTTATCCATTATGCACATGTCAGAACATAGCTGCATGACAAGACCTATCTATAACATTAGAGGACAATGGCTTTCATTCAATTTTCTGATGACTCTTTTTTGGTCTAGAGAATCTACTCACTGATAACAAGAGTGGGCAAAAAAGATTCCTTCACTGAGGAAAAATAATCAAGGAACATGATTAATCAAAGTGTTTTTCGGTGCATAAATTTTATACAGAGAATTCAAAAATAAAAAGAGGTGTTCCATCATCTTCTATCTTTATTTTTAGACAATTTAGATAAAAAATCATTGACACAAAGAAATCTCCCATTAATCAACTGCAACAATTTGAAAACAAGAAACTGAATCATGAATGATATGCACCAAGTAACTTGCTGCATGATAAACCAAAATAATTTAATAATACAAATTTATTATTATTATTATTATTATTATTATTATTATTATTATTATTATTATTATTATTATAAATTTGGGCCTCATAATTTATCTTACTGTATCATAGCATATCATGAAGAAACTTTGGTAATATAGGTGAGAAGTAATGTTACAGTGTCAAGAAAACTTATGAAATTTTTTGACAAAATATAAAAATATATAATTATATCGAATGAAATAAAGTGTTACCAACTACATCCAATGAAAGGTCAACAAATATGTCCCATCAATTCATTGTGACAGATAAATCCAAATAAAAAAAATCTAACTATTTAGCATTTTCCTAAAGATGATCACGGGCTATAATGTCAAAGCATACCTTGAGGAACAAAGATTAGGGCATTTGCTGTTTACATAACTAAGATTGGTTCATAGCTGTTAAATTGACAGATGAGTGATAGGAAGGGAAGGAATGGACTGATGGTCCAAAATAAGCTGGTTTTGTGTGTAACAGAACTTTTACCATTTCTTAAAGGTGAGGTATCATTTAGTAAGTTATCAATATTACCACTCAATATAAAAATGGGCATCAACTTGTATATAGGAAATCTCATTACAAGTTTATCCGAGCTGCTGTCTCAATAGTTTTGGTTTCTGATTGTTAACCTTGTAATTCATCTCTTCCTCACTTCCCAATTGGGATTTAAGTGAGTGTTATCTATCTAAAAAACAAGCAAAAAGTTTCATTTTAAGTTTAGAATATAGTAGAAGTCCTGGAAAAAATTCTTTCATTTAATCCTATCATTTGGATTAATATTTCATTTTTACTTATTTATTTGATTTCAATTCTCGACGGAGGTGTTTAGATACAACCTATAAAACATAGACATTCTGTTGAGTTGTTGTGTCCGCGTATCGGACACATTTTGAACACGTGTTAGCCTGTTCAATCTTATTCTTAACATATATTCTTGAAATAAAATTAGATATAGTATATATTATTATTTATTAAAATAAAAAATATTTTAAGTACTTGATATAATTTAAATAAAACTTTTAAAAAAATTAATTTATATTTTAATATTAATAAAATATCAAAATATAATTACCATTTATCTAAAAAATACTTTATATTTTATATGTATGTGTGTCCCCATGTCTTATAAGATTTTAAAATTCGCGTGTCGGTGTGTCTCGTGTCGTGTCGTTAGAGGTGGCAAGTGGGGAAGCCCACCCCGCTCTGCCCCGCCAGAAGTCCGTCCTTTGGCGGGCTGGCGGGCCGACGGGCTTGGCCCGCCAAATATCTTTTTTTTTTTACTTTTAACTATTAAATAATATATATAAAGGTATAAAAAAATTTCTTCTGTTTTTTATTTTTAACTATTATAATTTCTAAAAGTATAAACAAATTATAATTTTTATATTCACAAACATTAAAGTCTTTGTAATTATAAATATCTAATAAACATAATTATAAACAAAGTTTTTATCCAAAACATAATTATAAATATTGTCTCTAAAACAAAATAAACATAATCCAAAACACTCAATTTTCATCTTCATTCTCTTGTAAGTTGGGTTGGGGGAAGTTAGGTTTTGGCAAAAAAAAAATTATAAAAATACCCCTTACCAAAAAAATACTAAGCCCGGCGGGAAAGCCTGCCCTGCCCTGCCGAAATCCGCGGTTTAAGCGGTGCGGGTTAGATGGGCTTCTGCTATTTAGCGATCCCAATTTTCCAACACAACCCGCATTTTTTAGCGGGTTACGCAGGCCGACTCGACGAGTTTAGGTTCGTTTGCCACCCCTACGTGTCGTATCCGTGTCAGTGTCCGTACACTATAGGATACAACCATAACCTCTCTATCAGCAATTCTTGTCATCGATTCAAGAGTCAACTGGAATCGATCCTCCACTGCTTTCAAGACTATGAAAAAGCTAAAGTTGTTTGAAACATTCTTGATCCCTCTCTTCTTGACAATAATGAATTGATTGACTTCTTATCTGGGTTTAGATGGAGTATACTAAGGAGAAAATGGCTTACGGCCGCTGGTATTTGGTGGATTTGGCGACATCGGTGCCAAGATGTTTTTAATCCTGAAGAGCTTTGGCCGAAGAAGAAGGTAGCGATGCTTGCTAGAAGTCTTGAGTTATGAGTTAATGTTCTTGGAGAACAACAGATCCGTCATCACTACTATAAATGGGAGATTCAAGTGGGAGCCTGCCCCAAACATACCCACAAAGTAAACTATGATGCAAGTGTATTCCGAGATGCTCAATTGGCTGGGTTTGGTTGTGTCTTGAGGGATGACAAAGGTAGCTGGGTGGGTGTTAAGCTATCCCAACGCTCTCTCCTTTTAGCACATAACACGCTAGAAGTTGTTGGCGGCGTGGCAGAGGCTTAATTTGGCTTGGGAAGCAGGTTGCAGGTATATTATCTGTGAAACAGATTCCCTAGTTGGATATCTAGTTTTGAGTAATATTAATAGTCATAACTCACATAGTGATAATGCCATTGTAGTCAAGATGCAGGAGCTTTTAGTTAGGAATTGGAATATTCAGTTTCATCATATCCGAAGAGAGGGAAATAGCACTGCTGATTGGATGACGAAAACTGGCGCTAAGAGTGACATGAGTTATGTTATCTGGATCAAGCCTCGAGAAGAATTAGAACTTCTGATGAAAGAGAGTGTAGTTTAATCTAGTGTGTTTTGCTCTTTGAGCTAGTCTTTTTCTTTCTTTGTTTCTGTTTTTTTCTTTTTAGACAACAAAAAAAAATTCATCGTTTGAAAAACTAAGGTAGCATTTGTTTTGAAGTACTAGGACGGAGACTAAGAGACTGAGACTCAGTATCATATTTGTTGGTCTAGAGACTAGAAATAAAATTTCAGTCTCTGTTCTTAAAATTCTAGTATTTCAGTACTTTCAAAAAATGAGGACACAAAAAACTGAAATTTTTAGAAACAGAGACTAAAATTTTAATAACATTTTATACCTAAAATATCCCTATTTCAATTAATTAATTCTAACTTTATATTTTGTATAAATTAAATTAAAATTTCATTTTTATTTCAGTCTCTGTCTCCCACTTTACACTAAATATAATACTAAGATTTATTTCAATCTCTATCCTTCAATTTCGATCTCTCTTTCAAACGCTACCTAAGAAACTAAAATACGATTGTCTGAATGATTAAAAATGTGTAGAATTCTACACTACTCTTCTTATGAGTAGGGAAATATATTAAACCATATATTTTAGGTAAGTATTTAATCAATATATAAGAATGTCTCCTAATTTTATTAAGGTGTATTTTTTTGTCTTGCACTACAGAGACTTACTACACACTAGAAAGGGTTCTATATTCCATTTCTAAGATCTAAACCCTGGTGCAACTAGGTAAAAGGCCTACAACTATGCTTAACATCCTAGTTCGAAGAGTTATGCTATGCATCCTATAATGATGATAAGCAATAACAAGGCCCGAATACGAGAGGGTTTTCTTCTTTTTTTTCCAAGGGGGGGATAAGGGAAATTACATTGACACATACTGATTAGAATTCCATAAAATAATAAATAAAATTGTAAAATAGTTATCTAAACTACTCTAACGGATCGATCCCCTTAAATGATCCACTCATCCAGACACAAAACCTGTGGTTTAGTTAACAATAACATCAACAAAATTGGCAAAACTTTGAATGGTGCCAAATGCATTTATCAACAGCTACACAAAAAGAAAAAAAAATAAAAGAAAAAAGAATCCACCAACCTATTACTCTTGTAACAACATGCACATGTAATGTGAATGAAAGTCTAAATATTACAGACAGACCATTATTCAGATTGCAATCTGCTGGCTTCAAACAAGTTTTGCAAGCATTCAACAGCACCTTCATAGTTTAAGAAGCCCATATACCAAAATTCATGATTGTCAGCAGAAATCACCTGGATGTACTTTTCAGAGGGATTGACTCGGCTTGCCGAAGGATTAACCGCTTTTAGCTGATGTAATGGGATGACTACCTACAGATATTACAACAAATCAATAAAAAAAGAATGAACAAATGGCGAGAAAATGATTTAAGATCAATCAAATTTAACAGCAAAAAAAAAAAAAAAAATGTAAGTTACATAGATTTCTTATTTTGTCACTTCACTTCTCAATCACTTAGGGACTTTGGGCATCGCATAATACCCAAGTCCCTAACAATACACCGCCTTTGGAGAGCTAACATCCATGGCCACTTCACTCTATCGACACTAGCCACTTTGCCACCAGCTATCAGTATTTACCTTAATCCAGTCTATAGGTATCCCGCTCCATGACGCTGGCAAGCGAGGCTCTAATACTATTGTTAAATATCTAAAGAGAGTTGGAAACCTCACCCTAAAAGCTAGCTGTTAAAGGAGAACTATTCTTCTTAAATACAAGATCAAGCATCCCATACTCCTCAATCTATACCATTGTTAAGTATCTAAAATAAGTGGGAAACCACACCCTAAAAACTAGCTATTAAAGGAGAAGAACTATTCTTAAATATAACATCAAACATCCCATACTACTCAATCTAAGACTTTGGGCACCCCATAATACCCGAGTCCCAAACACATGCTAATATAGGGCACTAGGTTAATACTTAATAATGAAGGCATTCAATTTCAGACACTTGGGGATATCTTTTATCAACCATTACATCATCAAACATTAGAAAATGCAGAAACAATCTTCCTGGAATCCCTTCACTATGAAACATATGAAGAATATTGATTCTTCCATATTAATTGATATATGTATTCAACAGTGTCCTAGATCAAATATGTTCCGTTTAAATAAATATGTTCCGTTTATTATTTGTTACATCACATTTACTTAAACATTTTTGTTTGTATAACAATTTGATCGTCATAAAATAATTATATCATTGTATAAGTAATTTGAAAGCATAGCCAGGATCAAGCTGAGACTTGAGCTCAAGTTTTAATCAACAGATACTTGGGCTTAAAGTCTCAAACTTGAAATCAGATTTGATATTTCCTGTCCAGTGGGAACTTGAACCCATGACCACCAGCCACCAAGTCACAAGGAAGTAAAGTTGTCATTGTTCCATGGCTCACATTTCCATGGATAGCTTATTTAATTAAACAAATTTTAAACTTGCCACTAAATTCAAAATCAGACCAGTACAAAAGACTGCCACTTGGCGGAATGAACAAACAGTTGAAAGTTAAACACAACCTTATTCCTGCAAGCAGTTGTTGAAAAGTTCAAATCAGTGAGTCTTTGAGCAGCACAACACAGGGTAATTAAATTTTGGTGCAAATGACACCTCAAAAGACAACTCTTAGTCTCTCCCCACCAAAGAAAAAACTCTTCTTATTTTCCCAGAACCAGAATAGCTGCATATGCAAGGTTAGTCATTGATTTTAATGAGCCTCCTAAGTTCCAAAAATCACCATTATCTGGAATTTGCATTCATTGTGGCTAATACCTTTAGATAAGTCCAATATAAATAGATATAGCTGCTTTCAATAACAAATACACAAGTCACCCAGACAGATTGAAAAAAATGGTTTATTTTTCAAATATTTATTTCTTTATTTAATAGGTACCTTATAATAGCTCCATTCTGTTTGATTGTCGGATTTATAGGAAAGAGGATTGTCACTACAATAAGCAAGTTTTGCAGTGGATATATACAAAATTCCCATTACTGGTCCGGCTGATGTGGATAGATAACATGCAAAAGAATTTTGAAGATGTTCCCCTGGAACTGTGTCAAAAGTACGTAGGAAAATTTTCTCGTAACCACCTTCTGCAAGTACCTTTGTTCCCTGGGCAATTCGTCCCACAGCAGCTTCAGTGAAACTTGGGTTTGTTTTTACTGATCACGACATAATTGAAAGAGGCCAGTCATGTTATGCTGGAGATTCAATGTCATCAAGAATGATAATAGGGACAAAAACAACAGAGACAGACAATCCACTAACTACAGTGACCATTAATACAGAAAAACTCAACAGACACTATGGTCACTCATGAAAATAGGAAAACATGTAGAAGTTATACATCAGCAAGAAAACACCACCTAAGCAAATGGGTATGGCACACTTATATGACAGCTGCGGAAAAAGATTCTCTAAAGAGTCTAAAGTGATAAAATAAGAGGTTAATCACAATTGAATTTGTAACCTTTATCATCGTGAGCCCCACTACCTAGATTCAAGGGTGATTAAACTTTCACTTTCTCACTTTAGAGGAACTTAATCCAACAATGCACCGCTGGGAACCTAAAAACACCTCAGTATTTCACTTTGGATGCAGGCTCACAATCGTTACCATGATCATACTTGATTCTACAACACTGTAATATTAGTTCCTACCGTTCTCCATAGTGACATGTAAAACAGAGTAAAATTTCCACAATATACCTAAATTTCTTCATGATGGTTCCAAATTCTCACAACAGGTCGCTCAAATTCCATGTTTCATCCTATAGAATCAACTAACCCTATTCCTTGGAAATAAAAACAACTAACAAAACACGAATTAAAAAGAAAAAGGAGAAAAAAAAACACACGTACAGTGCTGCCAAGTGTTTCCGGCAAGAGTCTCAGCCTTACGGGAAGCTTCTCCCACCTTCCTTCTCCACCTGCCAAGCACATTCCTAACGGTTTCCACCTTATCTGAAAATATACATGTATAACATTCAGAAACATTGTTCAAGGAGATAGAGGCACCGAAAATTCTAGAAGCAGCTGGCACAGTCACTCACCCGTGACGTTGAACGAAGAAGATGAAGAAAAGTAGGGATTGGAACGAGATTCCTCGGGACTCGACACGAAGGTTGATTCGGTCACCAAGTCAGGACTCCACCGCACCGACTTCTTGACGCTTCCCGGAGAAGCTGCGTGCTCAACAGATCCCTCCGTCGACCGCATCGATTCCGATCCCGACGAAACCGGTGGCTTTTCTGCGGTGGCCTCCTCGGAGCTCTTCGCGTTTCCGTTCAGGGAGTGAGCTGGTGGATCCTTCGGATCAGGTCGTCGGTCTTGTTCCAGCGTGGTTTGTTCCATCTTAGCGGAGCCTGGGGATTGAAGGGTAGCGCGTGAGCCGGCGCGTGTTGATTTTGGATTTGAACGCCTTCGTTGTGTGTTGAATTGGTAAAGAAGTACGGGTGTCTCTTTTGCTGAAAAGCAAAAACAAAAGAAAAGTAAAACAGAAAGAACTAATAAGAAGCTTCTAATTTTTTTTTTTTTTTAACAGAGAGAAGCTTCTACTTGAAAACTGGAACTTGTAAGTTGCAAACCGGGATTTGAGAAGGACATGATTGTAATTTCATTTAATTAAAATGTTACAAGAAATCATACCTTTTAGAACTTAAAACATGAGTTTTGGATTTTGGTGAAAGATTAATAAAATTATTAGAAATGTTAAACCACCAATTTTTTTTAATCAAATCTCGTCGGGTCAAATTTAACTAAGTGTGCTTCTTCAACATATATATATATATATATATATATATATATATATATATATATATATATATATATATATATATATATATATATATATTAATTATTATTACCATTATTTTTTCTTCGTCTTCTTCGTCATCTTTTTTCTTCTATTCTTCTTACTTTTTTCTCTATATTTGATTTGATCTTATTTTTTTCTTTTCTCCTTCTTTTATTATCATAGTTGCTATAGTCATCTTCTCTTGACTCTATTCCTATCCCTCATCTAAATTGTTGTCGCATAAAAGAAAGACGTGTTTTTATCCCCCCATTTTAGCATTGATCTTTGTTCCCAAAACTTCTCTTCTTGCTTCTATAACTGGCCTATTTTTTTCTTAATTGATTTCACTTGCTATTGTTGTTCTTTTCCTAACCTCTCTGCTTGCAACTCTTTTAACTTTTTCTTTAAATTTGTAATTGCCTTGTCTGCTCTTCTAAAAGTGTTCCTATTCCACTTTTGCAACTCTCTCCTGCAATTATCTCTTTTTCTAATAAACTTTTTTCATTCACCACTTATATGTTCATCAGTCCTCCAACTATTTTCTACCACATCATCAAAATCTTGATGATCCATCCAATAAGCTTCGAAGTTGAATCTACTTCTTCCTTTAGGCTCACATTCAAGCACTATTGGGCAATGATCTGAACTAATTGACGGGTGGGAGATGAGCTTCGCATTTGAAAAGATCTCTCTTTATTTCCAAGTTACTAATGCTCTGTCAAGTCTCTCCCTTATTATTATTCCTCTTCTTGGATTGCTAAACCATTTATATTTACTCGCTTTCAGCTCAATATCCATTAAGTTGTTCTTGTCGATAAACCTCCTAAATTCTTCTATTTCAATTTTATGCTTGGGTTGTAATCCTTCTTTTTCATCGTGAGATATAATATCATGAAAATTTTCAATACAATTGCGGTTCTCCTTTGTTTAAGTTCACATTTGAAAGCTCCATCCAGAATTTTCTCCTGTTTTTAAAAGTAGAATTACCATATATAAAGGTTACAATTCATTCTTTTTCCTTTCTATCATGCATAATTGCTCTAATATAATTATCACACCAGCTATAAATTTTAATATTTATATTAGTATTCCAAAATAAACAGAGGCCACTAAACAACCCCCGGGATTCAACACAAAATGAGTTACCAAAATAAAATATTCTTTTTATCCTATTGAATTTATCTAGCTTAGTTCTAGTTTCCATAAGAAAAATAACATCAGATTTTATCATTTTACACAGGCCCAAAAGTTCAGAAATCGTCGAGGTGGCTGCTAAACCTCGACAATTCCAACTTAGAATAGTCATGGTTGAGGTTGGGCCATGTTAAGGCCCGCCTCTTCAGCCATGTTATTCTCAACAGTCTGTGATTCAACGATTTTTTCTCACAAAGTTACCCTTACTTTGTTCTCCTCATTTTGTATTTTCAGCCTCTTTAATGCTTGATCCCCTTCATTTATGTGATTCCCATCTCCATGTTCATTGGTGATTAAGAGCATTTATTTGCTTTTTCTCTTTCTCTTTAGGTGTAACCCTCTTTCCATATTTAGCATCAGCTCAATTTTCCAGCCTGTCATTTCTTCTTTTTCAGCAACTTTTTTTTCCTCTTCTCCATCATCATCGCTAACAGCTCCACGTAGTACAGCTCTCTATCGTTATTGTTGTTCACCAGTCTTTCTTTACTAATAATTCGCTTTTTCTTCTGCTATCCTTAGTCTCTATACCTGCAATGCCAGCTCATAGTTTCTATGGGTTTGGGGATCTTAATTTTCATGTTGTTACTCCTCCTTGACTTCTCTTTGTTGCTTCCAAGGCTGCTGTCCTTTCTTGAGCTCCTAATTTCACCCTCTCTATTGCATTCCCATATATGCTTGAGTGTTTCTCCATTGGTGTGATACTCTGATATCTTTGCATTGGACTCTTGCATATTAAAATTTGGCTCCCCATTTTGGCTGTGTCTCTCGTACCTTCCTTCTTTTATTGGACTTTCCTGATTATTCTGATTCCCACACCTTCTTATCCAATTCTCTTGAGCATTTGTATTGACCCATTCTCTTATTTGCTGTTTCTTTTGGACCTCTGATGTGTTGTTAAGGCCTAGTTCTTGTTGGGCACTAATATCTCAATTTACACTCCCACTTATCATTTGTTCCATACTCTGAGACTGATACCCTAATTCTTCAATCACCCTTGAATTTTGTGCTTCCTTACTCTCTTCTTCTCCCTGATTTTTGGGAATATTGTCTCCTTTGTCATTCTCTCTCCAATTTTGCAGCTCCACGTTTCTATTGACTTCCCTGATTTTTTCACTCTCTTCTTCAGTCAGAATTTTTCCTTTTCTTTTCCTACCTACTCCAATCTCCTCCGTCCTCTGTCGATCCTCACTCCCCTTATCCTCTTGTTGTTTTTCACGCGCCTCCAACTCCTCTCCCATCTCCTCCTGACTGCTTTCTTTTGAAGTTCTCCAACTAGATTGTCCAATACTTCTGGCCTGTGAAACCGCTAGCCCTTAGTGTACCGTAATTTTTTCGGGTCCCACACCGCCACTGCCATCTCCTCCTTGCAATCTTTACTCCTATGTCCCAATCCGCCATAGTTTAGACAAAAGCAGTCTTGGAACCGTTCATATCTGAAATAAATCCAAGCTTTGGGCAGCTTCTCCCTTTCTAACCAAAATCCAGTAGGTAGTGGTTCAACTTTGTCAAGCGCTACTCTTATTTTCAGTCGGATTTCGCTAGGGAGACAATGGACTATTTGTACAATGTGTACAATGGGACGCAATGGGCTATTGAGTTACAAAATGAACATCTCCCATACTATCTAGAATAACCATCCGAGTATTAGCGATAATAAACATCTTCCCAAAAACTTAAACTGATTTTGGGGTTTACTAAGACTCGAACTTTTGACATTTCGGATCTAGCGCTTTAATACTATGCATGATACCACTCATCCCAAAAGTTTCAGCTAATGAGAAAAGGTAACACTAATAATTATATATCTAATACTCTCTAAACTTCCATTGTACACATTGTATAAATATTCCATTGGCTCCTCATACTTTTCCTTTTCAAAAATGTTCTCAACAAAGTATTGTTCCTCTTTGGATCTTCTACTTCACTAACCATACCCATCATATCTCCTATTATTTTTGTTGTTTCTTTCTCTATTAGCTCTAGGGGTAATCCATGCATCTGTACCCAAAACTCCATAAAATCATGCTTAACTTTAAGTATGGACTCACCTTCTAACCACTCCTACAGGTTCAAAAGTTGCCCCTTTATGCATCAGGGGCCCCCATTGAGAATCTGTTTGCCTCTTCTGATGTTCTCGAAAGCTAAATAACAAGGTGTTTCTTCCTACCTCTGAAATGGCGAATCCTTTTGGATTTTCCCATATGCCACTGATGGCATTCTTGCAAGCTTTTAAGTTCATCTCTTTGTTGCATATAAATTTGCCCACCAAGTTCAGACACTCTTCCATGTAGTGTTGATTTGTTTGTTTTTGAATTTTTATGGAGATACCTTTAATGGACTCCAAGCCAAACATTGTTTTCTCTAACTATTTTTTCTTTTGTGCTTTTTCTCGGATCAGGACAATGCTCTGCCTTTCTAAGTCACCTTATGGAGTATATTCTAGTGTATCCACTTGTTTTAAGAGATTTGTGACTCCTTTCCGGAGAAGAGCAAGCTCAGAGGACTCCCCTGTAGTGGGAGAATTCCAACTTTAAAGCTTCAAGTGTTGTATAATTGGACCCTTATATTGGGCTATCCGTATATTGGGCCTCATTCATTAGGCTTTTGTCAAAATAAGAGCATTGACTGTAATTCCAAAAGAAAAAAGCATTCACTGTATGTAATCGATAGCTAAGGAGATGCATCAGTATGAAGAAAATGGGCTATCACTGACAATATTCTATGTTTTTTTTTATTTTATTTTATAATTTATATTTTCATTGATTGATTGATAAACTATATACAATACAGTAGCATGTATTATAATGATAGACCGAAATATAAATACGACGGATATACTTTGTCTTAACTTAACTCAGTTAATTACATCAACAATATTTATGACTTTTAACCAGCGAGTTTTTCACAATTATTATTATTATTATTATTATTACATACGTTCATATCAAAGATAACGCAATTATTTTATCCACGTGCAAAGATGTACATAACTACATATACATGCATTTTTTTTTATTAACATTGTTGATACACTATATCAGAACAACTCTCTGAAAACTTCACTTTCCCGTTCTTATTCTTTTCTTATGTTTATTTGCATTTATTAAAATTTGAACTTCCAATATTGTCCTTATCAAATTGGACCAATTTTCAGTAATGAAATAAATGACATAACTACCTTTGATAAAAAAAAAATGAGTGGTTATAATAAATTTATAATAATAGTTTCTACAGATATTGTCCAAGTTTCAGAGAAGTGACAAGGGGCCAACGCGACGGTCCCTCACTACCATAGGAATCTTCTTAATATTCTCAATGAAACCTACCATAATTTCAAGACTCTTATCATCTGCAAATAAACAACAACCATCGGATCCAAATAAATAAATATAATATATAAATAAGAATTTGACTAACCAGTGTTTAAAGATAAAAGACACCTGCTAATGTTATTAATTATTTAAGAATTTTTTTTAAGTTGGATAACTTTAAAACTAGTTTAGTTTTATTTTTGTTGTTATAAACAAAAATGTTTCCATTTTTTTATATAACTCTATCAATCCATGAATGTATAGAATAAATTACAATCACGGTCATTATAATTATTAGTAGTCATTAAAAAAATGATACTAAAACTAACCAAGTTTGGGGATTGTGTGGCCTCTTGGATGACGAATGACAATAGGGTCTCTAAATGCTTGAAGCAAAGCTATGCTCTCTGGTTTCTGGAAATCCCATTCCCCTTCACAAAACATATCTTGTTATTAATAATACTAGTGGAATAATAGATATCAACATGTCTTAATACACCCTTTTTTTATTCAATGTGTATCATCTAATAATAGTAAAACGTAATATTAAAGAGACAATAACTGAAAATTATTTTATTTAATTTTATATCTATAATTTTATATATTTTATTGCATCTAATATATTACTCAATTATTCTGACGACAATTAATGAATATAAAAATAAATTAAGTAGTAATTAAAAAATATAAAATAAGATCATTTTTTACTATTTTAGGCTAATTCTTTATTATCTTCCAAATATTTTTAGTAATAAAAATACAATTAGTCAAAATATTAAGAATTTTACTTTGGTAATAAAAATTTTTTTGAATTCAAATTTTAGAAATAACAAACATACATTTCGCTTATGAATTTAAGACAAAAGTGTATTTTAAAAAAGAAAAGTTAGGTAGAGAAAATTAAAGATGAGAAAACCTACCTATAAAGTGGAGAGATGGGCAATCAATTGGATCTGAAAATGCATTGGAAGCCAGTTTAGGCATTTCATACTTGTTTCCACCAAACTTGGCTCCTGATATCAAAATCAAAAACTTGATCTTGTCTACCTTCGCAAGTGCTACTCCCTAAAGTTAATCAATTCAAATCAAATATAGCTCATCTTTAATTTAGATTACAGTCTAACCAGTAAGTATTTTAGAATGAATAAGAATAATGTTACATGATAAATAAAATTTATTATTTTTACTTAACATCTGACTAATAAAAATATTTTTATATTAAAATCTAAATCTTAAACCCTTAAATTCTAATAGTATAAATATAAAATATTAATCTAAAATATTGATTGATTTTAATAAAAAATATTAGTCTCTTAACATTTTTCTCCTGTAAAAGCTAAGCTTTACACTCTTCATTCAATACAATTCTACAAGATCTGTAAAAGCTAAGCTAAGCTTTACTTTTCTCTGTTTTTCATCACACAACCTCTTCCTGTCCAAGCTACTATCCATTCATTGTTCAATTCTAACATTTTTGGTGGGTGAAAAATTGTTCTTGAAGTCACATCTTGTCTTAATATAGGTATGTCTTTTTTTTTTAAACTACAAATAAACTTGTATACCTCAATATTTTTATACAATTCTAAGATAGTTATATGTGAAACAAGATCGATTAAGTATCACAAAATGGATGGAAGACAATTACCTGAGCTTGCATTCCAGGCAAAGCAGAAGCTACAAGTGCGCCCTGAGATCATTGCTTGGTTAATCAAATGGGAAGAAAAAGGAAAATTTAAGAGAAGGGGAGTACCATATATATACTGAACTTAATAATAATAAGAAGAATATTAGATATATAATTAGTTTCTGTGAATGATGATTATATGTCCAACAAATACTAGCTGTTACTTTATCTTTTTGACTTTTTGTCTTCAAGTCAACAATCCTAAAAGTACTAATTAAGTATTGAATGGTTTAAAAGCTGGAACTTTTCTCTTACAATTAAAGCACCTAAAGATCTCCGAAGAAATCATTAATCGAGGCTTACCTGAGAGAATCCAAGTAAACCATCAAAAGGGCCATTCTTTACCATGTAATCTTCAATGTATGCTACACATTCTTCGAAGTTGCTGACCAGTGAAAGATCCTGTATATGAATACATAAGCAACTATTATTAGCAACATGTCTTAGAACATTGAGTTAATTCATCGTCACTATTTCACTATAAAGTTTATAATAACAGTAACCTCGTTGGTTCGAAACCATTCATAGTAAGGAGGGTCGGAAACACCACCGACTGCGGATTTTGCATGTGCTGGAAACTTGCCATCGAGGAACACAAGTTGCAGCTTTTGTGTTACAATTTCTGGCCACCGTGACATTATTGATTTCTTGAGGATTTTACCACTGGTCCTGTATCCATGGAAGCAAAGGACTCGGGGGTTTCGTTGTTGGTTTTCATTATCTTCCATGTTGCTCCTATAACTTGCTTTCAGATTGATTTTTTTAGTTTAATTTATTTTTAATTTGATGCCTGTTACGTCCTTTTACCAAGGATTGTTTTTGGCCGAAAAAATTTAATATGGAAATAATATAGGAGATGTATGTGGTCCAAAATAGGATTGTGAGGTGGTGTTTTTAGGTATCATGGGCCTTCTCCTCGCACTATATAAAAAGGCTTTAAATTTATTTTATTACATCTCGTACTATTATTCAAGAAAGCTGTGCAACCAACTTTGGCGGTCCCGCAACGTGCTGGTATTCAAAGGAACTGATCCGTTACCTTATAACTCAGTCTTTGTTATGCATTATGAGTTATAACTCGGCGTTAATTATCATTCATTCTTTTGCTTGTAACTGACACATTCATTATCGACTTAATGACCATCATTTCTATCTTAATGACCAAACGGTCATAACATCAATTCTATTCATCAATTTTATGCTTATAAAAAGAACCTTCTATATCTAATCTCAATAATACATTCTATATTCATAGAATTATTATAAACACAACATAACACATGATAACTTTCATTTCATGTCTTACATTCTATATTCATAGAATTATTCTTATACTACCTCTTAAACACTTACTGACTTGAGTGTCGGAGTGTCTTTTGCAGGTACCCACCCCCTTATTCTCTCATTGCCGACGTATAACTCATCCTGACGAAAAACTTGAAGACATTCATCGACGGACGAGCTATACACCGGTCAACCTCAGCAAGAACAGGAACCAATGCAACAATTGAAGAGGAGATTGAGTGTGGGACAAAGGAATTTGAAGATTTTCTAAAGATAAACTCAAGAAACAAGGAATTAAGGGTAGTTGACTCTTCGTTGGCTCAATTAAGAGAGACTTAGGAGATGCCACCAATTAGAATTGTGAAAATTAATGTTAATGCATCAGCGCTAAGAAATGTGCATAGAGATGTGGGTGTGATTGCAAGGATTGAGATGGGCTTAATTTTGGAGGCAGCTAGCTGGGCTATATCCTTTCACTTAGAGGCCTCTGAGGCTGAGACATATGCAATCTATTTAGGAGCAGAATTTGCTCAATATTATTGTTTCAATGAAGTAATCATAGAGAGTGATAGCAATAAAGTAGTGAAAGCTCTTAAACAAAGAAAGCCAATAAATTCTTGTTTTAGAACATTTATTGCTAACACATTAAAGGAGGACTTAGATTATTTTCCTTTAGTCATGTCAAGAGAAATGAAAATAGAGTGGCTCATGAACTAATTAAGATGGCTCTTATAAATTCAAATTTTGTGTAGATGGAAGAGGCACCAAACCATATACAAAATCTATTCATGTTGGATGTTTTACCACCAATGGATTAAATCAAAACTCTTTTTTCTGTCAAAAAAAAAAAAAAACTGCGAGAAAAAAGGGTTTTACCCGCCTATCTCACATCATTCAAGAATCAAGAAACGTTTTAATTTTTTTTTTTTAAATAAGAAATCAAATAGTTAACTGCGAGAAACTTTTTTTTATTTCTAATAAAATAAATCAACAATGTTTTGACATAATATTTTCTTCCGTTAGTTAAGTGCGAGAAAATTATTATTTTATTGTGTAAAATACTAATATTATTTTCGAAAAAAATTAATTATTTTATAAAAAGAATGATTAAAATTAATATTTACTTCTTTATATAAAAGAATTAACTGAGTTTATGAAATGAGTTTATTTTCTTATACAAAAAAGTTACGTCACACAATGTATAAAGTCATTTAACAGTTATTATCGTTAAAAAAATTACTCAATTTATAGAAGGATAAAAATAACAATAAAACTTAATATTAATATGTACAGATGATTTATTAAAAAATTAAAATATATTTTTATCTATCGTATAAAAATTTATGTATATTTTTGTCTTTTTTTTTAGAAAATTTTTATCCATCTTTTTCTCCATTAGCAACCCGATAGTTAGAACAAGACAAAGAACGTGGGAAACGCGTAATGTATGTGTTCATTTTTTATTCATAGTTATCCACTTATCCTTTCTATAATTCTGGTCATGTTTGATTCAGTTTTTCCTTTTTGATTTTTTTTTAATCACAATTATGTTATGTTGTTTCGTATATTAATGTTCTAATATTACGCATCTTAATCTAGGGGCCGGGTGATCATTATCAGGATGGAAATTTTACTCTATATTTAGCCATTTAATCATGCAAATCATTATTTCAAATTTAACTGAAGATAGTGGCTGGTTGTGCTTTTATTTATAGTGAGTATTTTTATAAAGATATCTTCATAGGAAGATAATAATAACATTATAAATTGTTAAAAGATAATTTAATTAAATAGGTTCAATTAAATTATTTAACTATTTATAATATTATCTTTACATAAAAATATCTATAGATAGATAACCATATCTCTTATCATGTTTTTGTGGTGGCAAATCGTGTAACATGGTTTGTAAGTTTGTCTTGTAAATTCTAGGTGTTGCATTGGCACGTCTTCTAAGAGTGTTCTTCATGCTTTTTGAACTCCTTTTAAAAAAAATCTAAACATAGTTAATATAATTTGGTTAAAAGAAAAATATAGTTTAATTCACAGCATATATTAGCATTATTTTGATGAGTAATTTATAAATATTTTCATAATACTTAAAGAGTTAAAAAATGTACTTTAATAGAGTTAATTTGACTTAAATTTTTATAAAAAATAGTGCTAAAAAGATAATAATTTAAAATAATTTTATTTAACTTAACAGGTACAATTATATATAATATTATGTATTTATTTTAATCATAATTATTTAATACAAATAAAAGTCAAAAAGAGTAAATTATGACTTCCAGACATTTTCAGACAAGAATCTCACTAAAGAAGAAATTGCACATAATATAACTATATAAGCGTTATAGACACGGCAAGATTTTAACTAATGCAATAGAAGTATAGAACGCTTACCACTGGATCAAAAACGATAAATATTGATGGATGCAAATATGGTTTGTTGTAAATAAAAAATATTCTACAAACACAAAATATTAGATATTATTTTGTGTGTATATATATATATATATATATATATATATATATATATATATATATATATATATATATATATATATATATATATATATATATATATATATTTGTAATAAAATAATTATTCACCAAAATAATCAAATTTGACAAGCAAAATAATTAAATATATTATAACAAAATAATTAAATCTGTTATAACAGCATAATCAAACAATTTTATAGACACTGAATACATATTTTTATGTGATAGTTAATTAATTGGTGAGTGGTGACTTAAATTTGAATGTTTAGGTAACTTGATTCATCAATTCTTAATGGACCGGATATTAAGTACATCATATGAATCACATTCTCCATAACAACAGCCGATAACATCTTTGATTAAGTCATTAATAGCATAAACCTACCCCTCTTTCTTTCGTGTCATTTTCTAAACAATCTTACACCATATAAAATAGAAAAGAGAAAGTGCTATGACCCATGATGGCTGATGCATTGTTCAACTTACATGATGATGATAAAAATGCATCTCACATCATCATCATCATAAGAGTCTCTTGCTTGCTTAATTAATCTTCTCAATGAAACCGAGCACAGTTTCAACACTCTTATCATCTGCAAATAAAAGGAATTGAATTGAAGCAACCACCAGACAAATTAAAAATCTCATGCTTCTTTTCACTACTTTTATATGCATAAAACTAAAGTGCAACAAAGCTACTAGCTACATTATTCAACAAGATTGTGGCAAATTATTGTCCGTGTCTGCAAGGACGTGTATAGGCATTTGACTCTTGACAATTTTGAAAATATTTCAATTACTTAAAAGGTTTTAAATTAAAAAAAAATATTTTAAAATTCATACTACTATTGACTTAATTTATTAATCTTATATTTTAATAAAATAAAACTTTTCGATCAACAATTTTTAAATTTAACATCCTAACTTAAAGATAAGTTAAAATAAAATCAAATAAATTTTATTAGATCTGGCCATGATTCGATGATAATCATATTATGTGCATATAAAAAAACAACTATCAAAATTTATTCATGTAAAATATATGTTAAAATATAAAATATATATTAAAAATAAATTAAATAAAATATGTATACACAAATATTTAATGAATGATTTGGTCAATAATTTTAATGTCCACTTAGTATTTTTATTTCAAAAGTCAATCCAATTTCTCTCCATTTCTGAATACATATATTGACTTCACCTAAGATTTAGGACTTAGGTAATAACTAATACATTCAATACTACCTTTACATAGTATATTTTATAAACTATAACATTAACTTCTCTTACAGGTTTTTTAATTTTTAGAATCAGGAAATTGAAGAAAAGGATGGTATATGTAATGGTATGACTAACCAAGTCTGGGAACAGTGTGGCCTCTTGGGTGATGAATCACAACAGGATCCAAGAATGCTTCCCCCAATTCAATGCTCTCCTGCTTCATGAAATCCGTTTCCCCTTCACCACACATCAACTCAAAATGTATCAATTTTAATTTTTTTTTTTACTTTTCACATTGTTTACAATTATCATTGTTTGCCCATACTTTTTCATATCAGAATTTCAGAAAGACCATTTTGAAAAAAAAAAACATAATAAACAAGATTAAATTAAAAAATAAAATGGAATAAAAAAATATTGTTTTTGATAGAAAGGAGAAATAGAGAAGAGTATGTAGCAGAAAAAATTAGTGAGTTGAGAAGAAAGAAGAGACAAGTACCTATAAAGTGGATAGAGGGTATATCAATTGGTTTTGAGAATGCATTAGAAGCTAGTTTAGGAGCTCCAAACTTGTTTCCACCAAACTTGGCTCCTGATATCAAAATCAAAAACTTGATCTTGTTCTTTACCTTCCCAAGTGCTACACCCTATATTATCACAGTCATCATCGTCATTCATCATTCATCACTCTAGTCTAATCAAATCAAATTTAAGATGCGTGTCTTTAATTATATAGTACCTGAGCCTGCATTCCAGGCAATGCTGCCGCCAAAATTGCGCCCTGATCCAGATCCAATGATTAGACCAAACGAAAATAAGTATTTGAATAAAAAATATTTTCGGGGTTTGGTTTCGCTTACCTGAGAGAATCCAAGTAAGCCATCAAAAGGACCATTTTCCACCATGAAATCTTCAACGTATGCTAAGCATTCTTCGAAGTTCATGTACTCCGAGAAATCCTGTGACACAAATTTAAGATTTAGAGATAAGATTATTATGCATCGTTGAATTGAAGATATAATTAGTTTGAACCTGGTTGGCTTGGAACCATTCAAAGTAAGGAGGATCAAAAATGGCTTCAACATCTGATTTTCCTTGTGCTGGGAACTTTGCATCGAGGAAAACGAGGTCCAGCTTTTGTGTTACAGATTGGGGCCATCGTGAAACAAGTTTGTTGAGGATTTCACCGCTGGTCCTGAACCCGTGGAGGCAGAGGACTCTGGCTTTTTTCTGGGTTTCATGTTTCTCCATCATGCCACACTAATGCGACTTCTTTTCTCATTCTCTCTGGGGGAATTTATTTCTGAATTCTTTGGTAACTACCATTTTCATCCACAGAGAAAAAAAAAATATTTTGGTTCTTTAAGATTATTTTATTCCCATAAAATGTTTTATTTTTTTATGAATAAAAAACTACTCGTGTATTTGATTTTATTTTTTTATGATACTATTTAATATTGTTTTAAAATAAATATATAGTTCAATGGTTTTCTAATTCACACATGGTTATTAAAACTGTATATTTTTCGCCTATAGTTATTAGAACTAGATCAGACCAACTCATAAACCGATAATCTGATCGTTTTTGCGATTAAACTTTTAGTCTCCTACAGTACATTACTCACAAGCTGCCATTCTCTCGTAAGCCTTATACATATTCTTCACTAATTAGTTCTGAGCAATGTAAAACTTCATGTCCCTTTAATTATATTTTTTATATTTATTTAATTTTAATTTTATTTTGTATTTGTTCTTTTTTAAATTAATATTTTTTAATTATACATAATTTTTAAAATAAATATAAATTTTACTAAATATTTTTAAATTAATAAAAAGACAAAAATATCTTTTATAATCATAATAATATTTTTTGAAATTTTATAATTTTTAAATTAACTAATGTATTATTAAAATTCAAAAATAATATTTAATTTAATACATAACAAAGAAATAAAAATAAAATAAAATTTTATATAATTATTTAATTATAATCAAATAAACTAGTTCAATCAATAATCTAATAGTTAAACTAATAATCTAAAAACCTAATATTTTAATCAAATTAATTATTAATTCGGTTCTGATAATAATTAACTATTCTACCACGCACCACCATCATTCTTATTCTCTTTAACAAAACTTCTACATTCCCTACCTCCAATCCTCCATTATATTGTGCTACCACACTAATAATAAGCTTTATCATCATAAGTTAAGAGACGTATCTTAGGTATTATAAGGTAGTGGGTCAAGTGACTCATTAAAATTTAGAAATGTATTTAGTAATATATAATAATATTATTTATTTGGTCTCATAAAAATTATTTTAATAAATTTGATTCTATATAAAAAATTATTGTTATAAATTAATCTCACAAATCCTTTGGTTAACTCAATTATTTTCTTAAAATTATTTCAAAATTAAGATATTTTATCAAGTAGTGATATATAGACAACTTTATATTTCAACAATTATTTTACAAAAATAAATATTAAGTTACTTTTTAGGTACTTTGCTTAAATTTAAGAGATTTATTTTACTATTTGATAAGGATAAATTGATATTGTTATGTTAGTTTTATCTATTGAATTTTTTTTAACTTATTTTTTAGCATTTGATAGTCAACTTGATAACTTTTTATTAGATATATTATATATATATACAATCTAAATATCAATTATCAAATTTAAATAAAAGTTGTGTGTTTTTTTTTTATAAATTGTTTTAAAATTGAAAGGATGTTGATCTGATTTGTTGTTGTTTTTTTGTTTAAATTAGCTTCGATTTTATTTGTAGCAATATAGTTGAAAAATTCTGTTATAAATATTATAAAGAGTTTGTTTTTTTAATTGTATGCAAGTTGAATTTTTAAATAATTATTTAATAATATATATAAAAATAAAGAATTATAATTTTTTAAAATGAAATGATTGTTAAAATGAGAGAATAAAGTTCTAATATACTTTGAATCAAGATGGCAAGGTTTAGTGCGCATTATGGAAGTTACAAGTTTATTAAGAATTAATATGGTATTTCAAGAAAACTATAGTCTTTAAATAATTAAAATTTTAGTGCCTTTTTTTGGTCAGAATTTTAGTGCTTTTAAAATTGATTAAAGAAACCCTAACCTACTTTTTTTTTTGTTTTGTTTTGGACAGAGTACTTGATGTACTTTAAAATATCCAATAACTAAGTACTATTCTTGTTCGTATCTAATTCTTTAGTTTTCCAATGGGTTTCGGCCCAATATAAAGCTAGCTTGTGAAACTCTCGAGTCTCGATACAAAGAAAAATGGATATGTTCAAGTTCAACGCCGTTAGGCTGCTGGGTTTGAATCTCTTTTAGCCTTTGGGTCTTATTATATGTGAATATATGCTACGAAAAAATTATACCAAAAAATAATTCTAGGAAAAATTATTGACATGCGAGTGTCTTTATTTTATCCAGGTTTCTTTAAATTGATTAAATGCAATATGTAATTCAGTGTGCTAATCCCTCGTCCTTATACCCTGTATTATTACTCCATTATATTTTGCATGGACTTCATTGTACTCTCTATATGTGTGAAACTTGAAGTAAGTTACAATTAAAAAGAGTTACATGTTTATATTTAGATAAGTTACATATTTAGATAATAATATGTTAAGAGGTTATTCTCTAAAACGAATGAGTTAAAAGTAATGATATATTTTAATATTGTAATTTTTGGTATTTTTTAAAATTGTGAAAAGTACACAAATCAGAGGGTCCAATTTCTGTACCTCAAAATTTGTAATTTTTTTTAATACAAATTGAACCGTCCGATTTCTGTACTTCTACAAATCGGACGACCCGATTTTTGTACCTCTAACAAATCGTACGGTCCAATTTCTATTTCTCTAATTAAACGGTTTGAGAATAACACCCCAACAATTCACATTTTAAAAAAACATCATTATCACTCCAATATCAAAAACAAAAAATTCGTGACATTAGCTAAAGTAGTAAAGTATGTATTTATAAGCCAAGAATCAGCCAACTGGTAAACTAGAGGCACTGGTAACTTTAACCGGATGTTGCTACTGATAGGCACACGGATGTTTCTTTTTCTTATAAATTGGATGATTTTGGATATGATTTCTATGTTTCATGTGTTACACATTAATAAAACATAATTAATTATATGGAACCAACTAATGAATGATCAAAGCATCTGTTCCGTGATTCTTTTCTAACACTATCGTATCTTCCCTCATGTTTTGAACGTGGTCAACAATAATTTAACAAACAAATTAAATTATAAATTAATAAAACTAATTATAATTAATTATGTTGTTCCATTCTTGGCTGATTATTAGTTGGTTCATATACTTTTCCTTTGTTAAATAATCTATATTACATATGTATAAAAAGAATTTAATTTTAATATCTATATAAAATAATGTCATATCAGATAATTACTTTTTCCCCTTCAAGAAAAGGATGGAAGCTTAATTAATGGCATTGGATAGAATCTTTTGAAGCTATCTTTTGCATATACTTAGCACCCGCTGATGGGTTCATAAATCAAATACCGCACAAACTTGTAGTCAATTCACTTTTCAAAGTTTCTACACTCGTATGAAAGACGATAGTACACGGTAGTAACATCATTCAATCTATGGTAACGAATCCAAATTAAAGGTGCTAATTATCTTCTTCTTCATATTTTGTATGACAAATGGACAAGTGTAATAAGTAATAACCAGTGTTCGACAAGCTAAATGCAATAGACAATAGTAGGGAACTTGAATTTTGTTTAGTCACGGCAATTCCAATCTTATATAGCCTACACATCTTATCTAATTTACTTTTATTTCCAGGCCTTATCCAAAATTTGATCAAAATAACGTTAAATTCGTGTTGTGAGGGCCACTTTTACGAGACTAATGTCTACAATTTCTTGGTCATGAATGCAACATTCGGGTCTGTAATACACGATCATATATAAATTAAATTAAATGAAATAATGAGGGTTGGAAGAATAAAATTTGTCCCTACTGTTCTGACGCTATTATCGTTGCATTGAGCATCCATTCGTCCTTTGATGGAAAACAGTGGAACCTGCGATGCAAACTCCCATGTTCTAAAGCAAACAACAAGACAGCACTTTCAAGTTTCAATTGGCACTTTCTACAATTCGGAAATTTCAAATTAAAATAAATTAAATTAATGTTACAAATGCCGTTGGTTCGTTGGTCGCCATTTGCCTCAGCCAAATTGGCCACCATAGGATATCATTTTACTAATGGATAAAGATTATCCCCCAAATCTATGGTGGGAAAAATAAATTTACATTATAACCGCTATACTATTTTAGTGTTGGTAATTGGGCATTGGAATTGGTGGGTCTTGGTCATCCACTTTAATTAAAGTAATGTAGTAGTGAAGAATGTAAGTGATAAGTGAGAATAACTGGGATTAGCAATTTGGTTCTACTACTTGATCAATTTGGTCTAAGACATTGAAGGGTTTTATTAGTTTTTTTATTTTCTGAAATAACCTGTTATAGTGATTGTTTCAAGAGTTACCTGAAACGTTGAGTCGGGTCTGAATGTGAGGTTCAGGGTCCTTCCAAGTGGCAGCGTCTGACTTGTTGGCGTTGATGTACCGCCTGTCCGAGTTTCTCGTGAAGAGGTGGATGGTGGTACCTGCAAGAGACTCTGATACTTAAGTTAGCAAGGACTTTAGGCAGGTTTTTAGTAGAGTAGAACGTGAGTTATACTTGTGGGGTATCAGTGTATTTATAGTAGAGTTTGATGACCTCCTTGGAGTGATAATCTTATCTTATCTTATATCTTGGGAGTTTGTTGAGATCTTATCCCCTTGGCCACCGCCTTCTAGAAGCAGTGACCTCGCTACGTTGGGTATGCGGGTCTTTGGGCTCCCTAGTCGGTATCCAACCTCTTCCGAGAGGTCGGGTAGGGGATGGAAAGCTCTCCTCTTAGGTCGGCCCTTCGTCATTTGTTGACCCCGGCCTTGTTCTCGGGGCAGGGTATGAACAGTGCCCCTACTTGAGCGCTGATCTTTTCATAAGTCGTGCCCAAGCATTTCGCAGCTTCTGATGTCGGGCGCTTCTTTTGTGGCAGCTCGGGCAATTGGCTTTTGTTTTGAAAATCCAAACGTTACCCTGCATTAAATGCGGGGCTGGATTGGTACGACCATTTCCTTGATTCTTGTGTGCGTTTTTAAAGCTCAGTTATTGGGCTTTTACTCTTCGCCGTTTATAAAAGACTTGGTGCATTTTCTTCTTCTTTTTTTTTTCCCTTTCATTTGTTGCACTCTTTCTCCTTCTCTGTTTCCATTTGCGAACGAAAATTTTTTTCGTTGCTTTTCGATTATCCTTGCTTCCAAGATTATCTTTTTCTTGGATTTCCTGAGAGGCTTCCTTCTTGGAGGGAAACGTTCGCAATACTGCTGCATGACGCGCTCTCTCTTTTCGCCTTCTATCCAGGTTGGTGTTTTAATGATTTTCACGTCTCTTCTGCTTGTTCTGGCTGTTTGTTTCGGATGGTTTTGGCGAACGTTAGTAGTTTTTTCGTGTGCTTGTTTTGATGGTGGTTTGCGGTGCTTTCTTTATTCTGCCTTGCTATCTTTGGGAATTTGGTTTTTCGTTTTGTTGTTTTTGCAAGAAGGAAAAAAGGGGGTCTTTTTTTGTTTCATCTTTCTGTGGATTTTTGGGAAGTGGTTGGTTTTGCTTTGATTGTTTGTGCTACCTCCGAAGGTGTCACTGCAATGTTATACTGCTTGCGTTAGAGGGGTACCTTCTGGCTTGAATGTAACCCTTTTTGAAAAACAAAAGGGGGGCAGTTGGCAAATTTTCAGAGTTTGTCCGAACTCATTGCCCTTGTCCGGGTTGTTTGTAGTAACGATTTCTTTTGCTGTTTGTATTTGTAGGTCTAGCTTTATGTCTCGTAAGGTTATAGCAAAAATGTCCATCAAAGTCCCTCATAGCCTTCGTAACTGGGTAGATTCCGTAGTTCTTTGTTGTGTGACTGTAGTGGACTGGGAGTACTGTGACTAATTTCATAGATTTCATAGAATATGTGTCAATAGGGAAGATGAGAAGGATTACGAGTTAGTTGTCTCTGACCCTGAGGAGAGGGTTTGTTTCCCACCTTTGGATAGTTCTGAGCGTCCCTTTTTCTACGTGTATGATTTTTTTCACCAAATTGGGTATATTGCCCTTCCTTTTACCGAGTTTGAGACCGAGATTCTTTGGACTTGTAATGTAGCGCCTTCCTAGCTTCATCCTAACTCCTGGGTATTTATGAAAATTTTCCAGCTTCTTTGTCAAGAGGTAGGTGTCTGACCTTTCGTTAGTCTGTTTCTTTACCTATTTATTTTGACAAATCCCAGGGCACAAAAGGCGAAAGCTTATTGGATTTCTTTCCGTGCCGTCCAAGGTAGGAAGGTATTCTCTATCTTTGATGAGTCCTTTCACGACTTCAAGAATTATTACTTCAAGGTCCGGGCCGTGGAAGATGTCCGACCTTTCTTTTTAGATGAGAGTGATGAGCCCTCATTTCCCGTTTGTTGGAAAGAGAATGTTGTAGTGGTTGAGTATAGCATAGATAACTTAGATGAGGTCGAGCAAGCCTTTGTTGGTGTGTTGGAAGAGTGTTGAGGTCGAGCTCTTCACTTGGATACGAAGAAATTTTTAGGGGATCCCAGCCTTCTCCAGTTTGAGTGAGGTAGTTCTCCGACCTCTTGTCTTTATGTGTTACCTTGTCGTTTATGTATTTATGTTAATAACTTGTGTATTCCTATTTTTTTCAGAGATGGCTTCGAAGTCCACTTCGTCAATGGGTTTCTCTGCAACACTAAGAAGACGGTTGCTGCTAAGAACCTTCAGGGCCAAGAAGCTGGGGATTCTTCTTCCCGACCTTCGCCGAAGAAGCCGAGTTCGGGTTTTGGTACTCAGAGGAAGGTCATTCCCCCTCCAGCTGTTCACCTGATACCTCTTGATCTGCCTTTGGCGAGCTCGGGCGCGCCTTCGTCCCTTACCGCTTCGGGGCCAACTCCTAAGAAGCAGAAGACCACTAGGGCAGCGGGTATTAATGATAAGGACTTCGATGGTTTTGGTTGGAGTGAGGAGCACATCTTGCCCTATAATTATGCGTCCGTAGATGATGTGACCATTCTTAACCATCTTCAGTATATGACTCACAACTACATTCGAATGGCTGGTTGGAATACTGCTTTGGCCAAGGAATTGAGAAAGTCTCCTGTTAATGCTACTGAGGCATTTCTGAACGCTGCTCGAGCTGATGTGGAGAGGTTGAATGGCTTGAAGGCCGAGTTGGAGGAAAAGAATGCCAAGCTTGAGTCGGATCTGAAAAAAGCTAAGGCTCGGGCAACTAAGAGGAGATAAAAAAGAGGGCTGAGGAGATCAACTACTCTCGCACTTATGGGGAGCTGTTTGATACGAAGGAGAAGTTTCAATCTGCCCAGGATGACTTTGCCAAGCTCTAAGACCATGTGGTCGGGGGGATGAATGAGATGTATGAGAACCTCAAGGCTCAGATCCAAGTTCTGGCTCCCGATCTTGACCTTTCTTTGTTTAGTATGGACAACATTATGGTTGAGGGGAAGATCGTTCTTGCCCCCTGATGAGGATGAGGTACCTATACCTGATCCTAAGGCCCAACCTGGCCCTTCTTCTTCGATTCCTAATGCCCGAGTTGAGGACACTCCAGAGGTTGTTACTGTGGATGCTTCTCCCGAGATCATCGAGGCAGTTCCGATTTCTATGCTCCCTGCATCGCCTCCAACTAAAGGTTGACCCTCTGTGATCTCTTGTTTGTTTGTTTGTGTAATTGTTCTTGAGATGGCCCGACTTGTAGGCATATTGACGTTTTTATTTTGTAATAGCCCGTAGCTTTTTTCGAACACTTTACCTTACTTTTAGTTGTTTTGGCAACCTCTAAGTAATGTTCAGGATTTGTTCCTCGATACTTTTTGTTAAATATTTGTATTTCCTTAATTTCTCTTTTTAAGTCCGATTTCGTGTAGTTGAGCTTTTTTCAAGTTATTTTTGCAATTCTATTTTTTGTTTGATCTGTTCGTAGATCGCTTCGTACGAGTTACTTGCATAATTTCTTACATTAATTTGTATCTTGGATTCTGCCTCTTAAGCAACCAGTGAAACATTATGAGATTTTTGATGATTTTGTTCTTGATAGTTGGAGAGACTGAGACAAAAAGCCAAATCATGAGGGAGAGATCTCGAAACTTTCATTCCTTATAAGTAGTTGATTTTGTGTCTGCAGTTTTGACAGCATCATTCTCAAATTTTGAAGACACTATTTCAAATAAAAAATGATCAACAAAGTCTTGACTTTGAACAATGATAAGTGTAATTTGCTTCCATGTCATATGGGTATTTTTATCGAGTTTGTCCGAAGTGGATGGAAAAAAATATTTTGTTGATGATGAATTTGTCAGTATAATTACTATGTTATTGGACTTAAAGCTCTGGATACCATAACAAAGGCTTCTTGATCTGTTGATAAAAAACATAACAGAATAAATAGGAAAAAGAAAATAATATAATTGAAAAAAGAAAATAAGATAAAAAAAATTTGATAAAGTTTGTATTGATTTATGTGTAAAATATATAAGCTGAGCACTCTATATATATACGAACTAAATGAAAAAAAATAACACTTACTTCTTTTCGTATAAATTCTATTATAATAACTACTTTTTAATATAAACAAGTAATAACTACTCTACTCACTTTTTGTTTCTTCACTATTATTTGGCGTTAGTGATCTAAGATTCAAACAACACTTCTTCCCCTTTTCTTTTTAGGACCTAGTAATTCCTTTAATTTATTTGTGTGCATTGGAATTGCATTTTAGTGAGAAAACACTTGCAATTGTATATAGGAAAAGTCTAGGGACCAGCAACTTTGTTAAATTCTGCTCGGTATGTAACCAGCAACGAAGAATGAGCCATTGGATGAAATTTCACATCAATCTCACACCATTAAAACCATCATTGATGGCTATTTGATGGCTACAAATCACAAAAGTTGCTGGCCCCTAGCATTCTTTTTGTATATAATTAGTGAAACAAACTTGAAATTATAAACAATAAATTGCAAGTTCAAGTTGTGGTATTAAAAGCCAATATGAACCTTTGGGAGTTTAACAAAGTGGCTTTAATTTTTCATTTTAAGAGAATTCGAATTTTGAGTTTGGAGGAGAGTTAACCTCCTTGACATTTATTTATTGGTTCTTTTATATTGGGTCAAAAGATAAGACGCATCGTCTAGTTAATATGAAAAAAAAAAATAAATTAAACGTAGTAGTGGCATTAAGAAAAGAAAAAAAGGGGTCACGTTTTTAATTAATTATGTACATTGATATTAGTACATTACTACCCTACTAGGTTGCATTATTTACGTTATAGTGTGGTAGATAATTGTGACATCCAATTCAATTCTCAGTCTTGAAATAATGTTCCAAGTTTCCGGTAGTATGAAACTATCTTTTTTCATATCTGGAATTACTATTTGTCTTTTTTTTTTTGGGTCTTCTATTTGTCTATTTGTTTATAAAAAACAACCAACTTTTTTGAGGGCGTGAGGCTTGTGTCTCTTTCTTTATATTTTCAGACGAACCAAAAAACACAACCACCTACTTTTTATACTTAACTAATATACGTTGGCTCATATTAGTTGTATCGACCTTCAATTCCCTTTGTTGTAGAAAAAATGAAGTGCAAAGATGGTATAATCATCAATGTAGTACAATGCATAAAGTCTCGATAAAAAAAAAAAAAAATTGCAGTAGTATATTATTAATGTACTTATTTATGTGGAAAATAAAATAAAGTCAAGTTTTCATAGGAATACTTTGCTCAGTTCCTTTAGAAAATTTAATTAATTATTACTGTCTTTCTTTTCACACTTTTATTTTTTGAATTCTGATCTATTAAAAAAGAGACAAGTTTACCTATCACTCAGTCAATTAAATGTTGTTGCTATCAAACATTATTCCCATATAATTCCCAATCTTAATCTATAATATAAGGTGGAGTTTATATAGTGCTTATAACTATGGTGGTTATGGTGGATAAATAATTTTAATAATGGTTAAAAATATTGCTAAAATTAAAGTTATATTTTTTATAATTTGACAATATTTTTATTTTTGAATTAAAATTTAATATTAAATAATAAAAAAATATTACTTTAATTTTAACAATATTTTTTAAGTGTTGTTAAAATTATATAGTTACCATATTTACTTAAACCATAAGCACTATAACATGTACCATAATATAATTCATAAAAAATGAGTATGCTTCAATTCAAATTAAGATAAAAGTTTTCATCATGATATACTTATACTTTATTTCAGGCTGGATCATAATATATCACTATCATGCACCATAATATATCGCTTCTCATATATTATTTCACGAAATTGAATCGAACAAACATAAAAAATTGCACAATAAGTATGTAGTACAAGTAAACTTACATTATTAAGATCTCCAATAATTGCCAGCTTTTGCCAGCTCTTAATAAGTTCATTGTTAAAGTTCTTTTAAAATAAAAATATATAGTATACAGTGAAGACTTTGCTAATTAGAGTACAAGAAATGACCATGGGGGGTACATTGGATTTCCCCATTTTGCCACATGGTTGGTCTCAACTCTCAACAATTTTCGCATCACGTGCGTGTTGTTAATGACTGTGCTGTCCGGTAATAATTACAGCTGCGCACATAATATAATAATGTTTTCTTAGTTTTAAAAATTTAATCACTCACCATGTTCACAAATCGCAACGGTAGCACTAGCGCGACAACAAAACATGCACCATAAATTTACTTTATTTTTTAAAAGAAAAAAAATATTGCATGGAGGAGTTGAAGGGATGATGATGTTAGATTGGTAGTTGTTTTCCAATTGTAACGGCTCTTGTATTTTATTAATTATTTGTTTCTCTCTCCCCAATTATCAATCATATTTTTTTTAAATACTATCTTGAAAAATACTAGTAATAACAATAAAAGGATAATAATTAGAAACAACCCAAATGAGGTGACAAGAGGTTAACAAAAGATAAATTAATAATAAAATATTGAGAGAACTTTTGCTCTATGCTAGGGGATCGGAGTGGGGGGGGGGTTTAGTAATTTAGGTATGAAAGTAATCATTATGTTATTATTCATAATAATATGTTTGATGTTACAATTTTAATTTCTATTTTACTTTAGAACCTAAAATTCTTTCTTTGTAGTAACTTTTATTCTTTTTTTCTATGAAAGAATAAAAAGGTGTAATTCTATTCGACCAATATATACTTTCAGCTAATTTGCTAGCTTACATGATCCACTAATTAGAAAAAAATACAATCAATTAATCTCATATTTATGGTGTAATATTTTTTTTTCAAAAAACAATATCCCATTTTGCAAAAATTAATTTGTATATTGTGGTATAGTGGATGAATTGCACTGTAACGGCAGAGTTTAGTGAATTACATGTTTATGATAACCTCACAAATAGTTTTTTATGACTTTATATATATATATATATATATATATATATATATATATTTAAAAATTATTGTTATGTGGGCAACCTGAAATAGATGGATTGGGATTGGTGAAAGGCCCAATGTTAGAAGGAGGTGGTTTTCGACTTGATTTGCGTTTGGAAACCGTCGTCTGAGTTGTGAGTATTTGATAGAATGGGAGGTAGTACCTGCAAAGACACTCTGATGCTTAAGTTAGCAAGGGGATAAGCAGGTTTAGAGAGTATTGGAACTTAGCCTTATCTGAGTGTATCAGTGTATTTATAGGTGATGATCCAATAACCACCATTGGAGTAGTTCCACTTCTGAAGGTAGATAACCGTCTCTTTATCTTAGGTTTGTTGAGATATCTCTTTTGTAAGTGGAGAAGAGATTTTAGGGGGCAGTTACTTATTTGAATAAATATTATCTGTCAGCTGAATCCGACTTCTTTGGAGAGGAGCTTATGTCGGAACCGACCTCTTTGAGAAAGTTGGATAGATGGTAAAGGTCAACCTTTGAATTGGACCTTTTTTGACTTGGGTTTAGACTGTGACATTGGATCAGAGCATGAACAATTATGTTTATATTTTTTATTTTAAAAATAAAAATTATTTTTTGAGAACTGAAATTTTATTTTTATATTTTTTTAAAAAAAAAATCATTCCCAACAATTTGTGTATTTCAAAATGAAAAGATAAAATATATAAATTATTTCTATGATTTTTTATTTTATAAATCCTCTCCTGTATTTTGGTAAAACACAAAAGATTATAATATTTCAAAAGTTTATAAATCGTCTCCTGAATTTTTTTTCTTTATTACTATTTCAATTTTAATTATGAATATATGCTCAAAATTCATTTTTTCTTTTATTTACCAAAGCATATAAAAAATATTAAGTAAACTAAAAGAATTCTAAAATAGTTGAAACACATTTAAAAGTAACAGAATAAAAAAAATCCATCTATATATGCACATTCGAAAGCTGCCAGCGAAATTAAAACAAATGAACAAAGGAAAAGAATGTGAAAGAATACCAATAACACATGCAAAAGAAGAAAAATATACCAATAATTTTATTATTATTATTATCAGTTAATTATTAATATTTAAAAATAATTTATTAAATTACTAAACTAAAAATATTTAACTAATAACTAATAATAAAAACAAAACAAAAAGATAAATTCTTCTAATATTCTAACATTTCTCTCAAAAGAATATATTAATTCTTTCTTTCGTCATTGCTACCAAAGATAAACCAATATCCGTGAAATAGAGTCACTCTTAAATTACAAAAGACAAGAAGACAATAATGCAAACTGTTGTAAAATAAATAAATAAAAAAAGATATAATAAATATAAAATAAAAAAATATAAGTAGAAGACTCTAGTATTAATATTTATCACAATTAATATCTCAATATAATAGAAATTATTTATATATATATTGCCAATATATAGTAGCGTATATAAAAGAGAGAGATGAAAGTGTTTTAGCAGTATAAAGAGAGAAAATTTTATTAATTATTGTTGTGTGTGTTGTTTTAGACGTTCACTTCCTCTATTTATACACACATAAATTTATTCCTTTCAACCATTATTAAATTTATTCTCCCTTGATATCTTCGGCCTTTAACATTGTAAAATATGAACCGCACATATTAATGGTCATCCACATCATTCATACTTATCATAACACTTCCTTTTGGATGGCCATTTAGGATTATACCTCGTTAAAACCTTACTAAAGAAAAACTCAATGGGAAAAAAACTTTAGTGAAGGAAAAATAGTACAAAATCCTTTGTGATGGGAACTGCCTCATTAAAAACCTTGTCAAGAAAAACCCAATGGAAAAAAAAACCTAACCAAGCAAAAAAAGGTACGATTTTTTCCTCTTGTCGACATCATTTAATGTCTCGAAATCGGCGCATCCCGATCTCATGTACCAATATTTTAAAAGAGGTTTTTGGGAGTGACTTTGTGAATCTGTTGGACATCAATTGTCCCTTGATTTTGAAGATCATGAGTGAAGAATAATTTGGGAGAAATATGTTTTGTTCTATCACTATTGATGTATATACCCTTAAGTTGAGCAATGCATGCTGTATTATCTTCAAACAGGACAATTAGAGCTATCTTATGATCAATTAGTCCACATGATGATAGAATATATTGGATTAGACTCTTGAGCCAAAAACATTCGCGACTTGTTTCATGTATCGCTAGTATTTCAGCATGATTAGAGGATGTTGCTGTAATCGCCTGTTTCGTGGACCTCCATGATATAGCTGTACCACCATATGTGAATAGGTATCCTGTTTGAGATCTCCCTTTATGTGGATCAGATAAGTATCTAGCATCTGCATAGTCAACTAATTGTGACTTCGATCCATAGGGATAAAACAATCTCATATCAACCGTTCTATGAAGATATCGAAAGATTTGTTTGATTCCATTCCAATGTCTTATGGTTGGAGAGAAACTATATCTTGCTAGTAAATTCACAGCAAATGATATATCGAGTCTTGTATTATTAGCAAGATACATTAGCGCTCCAATGGCACTAAGATATGGTACTTCAAGATCAAGGATATCTTCATTTTCTTCCTTAGGACTGAATTGATCTTTTTTTACATCCAAAGATCTTACGATCATTGGGGTACTTAATGGATGCAACTTATCCATATAAACTATCTTAAAGATTTTTCTTGTGTATGTTGTTTGATGAATAAAGATCCTATTTTGTATGCTCGATCTGCAGGCCAAGACAAAATTTAGTTTTTTCAAGATCTTTCATTTCAAACTCTTCTTTTAGAGTTTTTATAATTGTTGGAATCTCTTTAGGAGTTCCAATGATATTCAAATCATCAACGTACCCAGCAATTATAATGAATCTAGATGCAAATTTCTTTATGAAAACACATGGACAGATATTATCATTCTTGAATCCGTTTATGGCCAGATACTCAATAAGACAATTATACCATATTCGTCCAAATTGCTTTAGACCATATAAAGATCTTTGCAATTTGACTGAGTATGACCCTTGCCAATATTCATTGGATGGTTTAGATATTCTTAGTCCTTCAGGGACTTTTATATAGATATCACGATCTAATGAGCCGTATAAGTAGGTTGTTACCGCATCCATTAAATGCATATGTAGTTTATGAAATGCAGATAAACTGACAAAATAACGCAATGTTATTGCATCCACTACAGGGGAATACATTTCTTCATATTCTATACCGGGTCTTTGTGAAAAATTTTGTGCTACAAGTCGAGCTTTGTAGCATACAACTTCATTTTTCTCATTTCGTTTTCTCACAAATATCCATCGGTATCCAACAGGTTTTACATCTTCTGGTGTACGGACTACAAGTCCAAAGACTCCACGTTTTGCAAGTGAATCTAACTAAGCATTCATGGCTTCTTTCCATTTTAGCCAATCATTTCTTTGTCAACATTCTTCAACTGATCTTGGCTCAAGATCTTTACTTTCATGCATGATATTTAATGCCACATTATATGCAAATATTTCACTGACAATTGTCTTATTTTGGTCCAATTTCTCTCCTGTAAAGACATAATTTATTGAGATATCGTCATTTTCACAATTTTCAGGTACCTAAACGTCTTCTAGCGTTAAAACTATATCAGAAATTTGGACAACTGTAGGTGTCTTTACTATGTCTTTTTCAACAGGAATAGTATTTACCTTTTTTCTTTTTCGAGGATTTTTGTCTTTGGAACTGACAGGCCTGCCACACTTCTGGCGTGAATTTGCTTCGGTGGCAATTTGTCTGACGGGGACATCAATTCGAATCGGAGTATTTTCAGCCGGTATATAGGATTTAGTTATCCTCTTTGTATCAGAAAATGCATCAGGCAATTCATTTTGCTATCCTTTGCAAATGTATAATCTTTTAAACTTCTAGTTCACATAGCCCTGATCGAGGATCCAAATGCATCAAAGATGATACATTCCAATTAAGTTTCTTTTCAAGAAGTTTATTCTCTCCCCCTAATGTTGAAAATTTTGATTCATCAAAATGACAATCCGCAAACCAGGATTTAAATATATCTCCAGTTTGTATTTCAAAATACCCCACTATAGAGGGAGAATCATATCCAACATATATCCCCAATTTTCTTTGGGGTCCCATTTTAGTGCGAGAAGGTGGTGCAATGGAAACATATATCGCACACTCGAATATTCTTAAATGGAAAATATTTGGCTGCTAGACAAAAGCTAATTGCATAGGAGAGAACTAACGATAACTCATTGGCCTCAAACGAATAAGTGGTGCGGCATGTAAAATAGCATGCCACAAATCGAGGTTGAGATATTTGTTCTCATAAGTAAGGATCTAGCAATTAATTGGAGGTGTTTAATAAGTGATTCTGCTAACCCATTTTATGTGTGAACATGAGCTAGTGGATGTTCAACACTTATTCCATTAGCCATACAATAAGCATCAAAAGTTTGGAAAGTAAATTCACCAGCATTATCAAGACGAATTTTTTTTATTGGGTTTTCTGGAGATTGTACTTTTAATTGAATAATTTGAGCCAGTAATCTCGCAAACGCCAGGTTGCGAAAAGATAATAAGCACACATGTGATCATCTCGAAAATGCGTCTATTAGAACCATAAAATATCTAAAAGATCTACATGGTGGATGAATAGGTCCACATATATCGTCTTGAATCCTTTCTAGGATTTCAGGGTACTCAAATCTAATCTTTTACAGGTAATGGCCTTAAAATTAACTTCCATTGAGAACATGCAGCACAACAAAATTCACTAGATTTAAGAATCTTTTGGTTCTTTAGTGAACGTTCATGGAAATTTTCAATAATTCTCTGCATCATGGTTGTTCTCGGATTACCAAATCGATCATGCCAAGTTATGAATTTATTTGGGCTAGTAAACTTCTGGTTTACAATGGCATGTGATTCAATTGCACTAATCTTGATATAATATAACCCATATGAGAGTGGGGTAACTTTTTTAATATAACTTTTTTATTTAAATCATGAGTTCTAATACAAAAGTACTCATGATTTCTCTCATTTATTGTCTCAATATGATATCTATTTCGGCAATATCTTTGAAACTGAATAAGTTTCTTAGAGACTTAGTAACCAATAGTGCATTATTTATTATAAATTTTGTTCCTCCGAAAAACAAAATTATAACTCTTGCGGAGCCTTCTATCACATTTGTCTGAACCAATAATAGTATTACTATTAACATATTCTTCTTTTGACATAAGATGGATACAATATATATCACTTTTGAAAATGGTATGCGAACTTGCACTATCCGCAAGGCACACATATTCGTTATATATCCTTGTCATTTTCTTCAAAGATAAATAATAATAAAATGAGTAGTAATACATGCACAGTCAAATTAAATTCTTGATTGAAATTATTTTTTTAAGAAACCCTGTATATAATTTCATACACTAAAATTTTTTTATTATGATCACTATTATTATTAAAACTTGATACATTTAATAATTTAAAATTCTTAAACATAAACATTAATATTTCATTATTTATATACATCATATTTAAAACTTAAATACATAGAAAATAAAACTTAACAATAAGTTCCTTATATTATCTATTTACATGAATACTTAACAATCTCACATATTAAACTATTTTATCATTGATCAAATGACCAATATTTTCTTCATGATCCTCAAAGAAATCAGATACATCAAATGACCAATATTTACACCAATATTTTCTTTATCATCATTTTTCAAAGATGCTTGATAAAGATTGACTAGATGCGTTGGGGTACGACAGGTACGCGACCAATGGCCATTTCCACCATAACAGAAACACTTATCCTTTATTGATTTATTTTGCCCATTGTTTCTTTCTTTATCCCACTTCTGGTGATATAACCTTTCTTGTGAATATAATTCTTCTTCCTTCCATAATTTTTCTTGTTACTAAAACTTTACTATTTACCTCTTCTGCGGTTATGATTTGCCGCATTTGCTTCAGAAAATGAGGCGGCGCCAGCTGGACGCGCTTCATGATTTCTTAAAAGCAACTCATTGTTGCGTTCAGCAACAAAAAGAGAAGAAATTAGCTCAGAATATTTTTTAAATGTTTTTTCTTGATACTGCTGATACAAGAGCACATTCGAAGCATGGAAGGTCGAGAAAGTTTTCTCTAACATATCATTATCAGTTATTTTTTCCCACATAATTTCATTCGTGAGGTGATTCGAAACATCGCTGAATTATATTCATTTATGGATTTAAAATCCTGTAGACGCAAGTGCTCCATTCATATCGGGCCTGAGAAAGTATCACCGTCTTTTGATGATTATATCTTTTTTCAAGGTCTTTCCACAAATCTGCATGATCTTTTAATGTGAGATATTCATTTTTCAATCTTTCGTCGTGACGAAGGAAAATTATGGCTTTGGCTTTATCCTTTTGGGATGTATTATTTTCAACCTTAATGGTATCTCCAAGATCCATTAAATCAAAATGGATTTTAGCATCTATTATCTATGATAAATAGTTATTTCCAGATATATCAAGAGTATTAAATTCAATATGAGAGAGTTTCGACATAATAAAAATTTGTTATCTGAGTCTTCCTAAAATTTGATCAAAATCTCGTGCTGATAACGTGTTGTAAAATAAATAAATAACGAAGATATAATAAATATAAAATAAAAAAATATAAATAAAAAACTTTAGTATTAATATTTACCACAATTAATATATATATAATAGCGTATATAAAAGACAGAGATGAGAGTGTTTTAGCAATATAAGAAGAGAGAATTTTATTAATTGTTGTTGTGCGTGTTAGTTTAGACGTTCAATGCCTCTATTTATACACACAAAAAATTATTCTTTTTAACCACTATTAAATTTATTTTTTCTTAATATCTTTATCCTTTAACATTATAAAATATGAATCGCTCATATTAATAGTCATCTACATTATTTATACTTATCACAACACAAACATCATACAATCTCTATGATTTATTAGGAGAGGTGTGCCGTGTATATATATAGGATGAGCTAGAATTTTAATTGGTACATATAAATTTTAACACTTGATAAATATAATAAATAAAATTTTATAAATTAAAGATAACATTCAATAAATATTTGGCAGTAAATGAATTATATAACTTATTTTAATGTAACACTAACTTCATATGATAAAAAATAAAGATTCTTATAATTTATCATCAATTTGTATGCAAAATATAATTTTTTACCATGAATAATATTTGCATCATTCTTCGTATAATTGTACCTATTATTTGTTTGAGGAAAACGATAAATTTCTAAAATTAAAATTTGTACTAATATACATAGGAATTTTTTTGGAAATAAAATAAAAAAAATTATTATTTTTTAAAATCTTATTTTTTAACTTAATTTTTCAAATACTATTTTTTTATTCCAGACAAATTCTCTATACCCAGCAAACTTCACCTCAAGTTCTAAAAAAATGGCTAACTATCCGTTAACAGAATTGACGGCGGGATAAAATTGAAACAATTTTAAAACGTTAGGGACGAAAACATTGGGAACAAAAATTATACATAAAAATAATTTTTAATTTAATTTTGTCTTTCAATAATATTAATTTTTTACTGTACATAATATTCAACTATTTTTTAATTACATTTAAGTAAATTACACTTAATAACATTATTTTTATTTTAAATAAAATTATTTTTTTATAATTTTAAAGAATTTTGATGCATTAGAGATAAAAAGATATAATTTATATTTTATTGTATATATATATTTTTTCTTTTCCACAAGTTTTTATACTAATCATTCTATAAATATTTCATGACAACTAAAAATCTTTAAGAGTAAAATTATAAAAAAATTAATTTATTTAGAATGAAAGTAATATGATTAAGTGTAATTTACTTAGATGTGATTAAAAAATAATTGAATAATATGTATAGTAAAAAAATGATATTATTGAAGGATAAAATTAAAGTTTATTTCTATGTATCGTTTTTGTCCACAACGTTTTCGTCCTATTTAAGTCCCTAACGTTTCAAAATCGTCTCAATTTTGTCTTGCCGTCAATTCTGTTAACGGGACTTACCCCAAATATTTGGGACAAAAACGATACTTTATTCTTATAAAAAATATAAAGTTTGGCAAAAAGTATGGTAAAAAAATCGTATTTAAGAAATTAAAATTAAAAAATCAAGTATGAAAAAGTAATTATTTTTTTTATTTTGTTTCTGAAAAAAAACTAATGTACATGATAAAAATGTGTCTTTTTCTCTAAAAATAAATGTACAAAAAATATATATACACAGAGTATAATCAAATTTAGATTTGTAATCCAAACCTAATTTATTTGAGGTAAGTAATGAACACAGCAAGACTACAACTTGCATTTACACCTTAAGCCTTAAGGCCTAAACATGCATGTGAAAAGACCCGCGTGTTGACCTAATTTATGGCCGCTTATAACTGGGAACAAATCAATGGATGGAAATGGTAAGATCCACGCCTGAGGATTAGATTCAACATTCAAGGCTAAAAGTGAGAGGGTAGTATGGTAAAATAACTAGACGATTCCAAGACTGCAAGACAAAAGTGGTTGAAGAAGATTATTTGAGAGGAAAAAAAAGGTTAACGCGTTAAGGTATGGGGGGTAATAACTAATAGGGTTAAGGAAATCGTGCCTTAAGAAAGCGACTTCTCACTGATTCCGCAACCCACCAAACAAAGGTTATTAAGCTAATCTTTCGGCAACTAACATGGACATGAGGACAAAGTAAGTACGCTCACGAAAGTATCGTGGCCAATGCAAAATGTTGTGAAATCCCTAATTTGGACACAGCTTCCATAGTTGCTGTGCCAGCTAAGAATTGGTACCATTCCACTAATATTACCATTTGTCTCCCTTCTCTCTTAACAAAACTAAATAAAGAAAGATGAAAATAAAGGGGGAAGAGTGTTGAATCCCTCATTACAAGGGCCATGCTCTCATTCATGATAAAATTAACAAAGAACATTCATGTCATAGTTCTTTATACGTTCTTATAATTTAATTATACAAATTAAACTTTAATAGACAGCAAAAAATATTTTCATATTTCATATACTTATTAAATTATAAATTGTCATCTCAATAAAATCTTTAAGCAAAAATGTAAAACTCTTTTAGAAGAAACACGTAAATAAAAAGTAAAAGGACACAGGTCACTAACCATTTATTTTTGTTCCCTTTAGAATAATGGTGGGTTTGGTACATGTACAACTGTATGTGCAACGAAAACAGATGGTAGTGTTTTGCACTTAGACACAACACAAATAATGAAAATGTCATATGCGTACCGCCTAAATTTTAATTACTTTTGTATTATTTTGTCAAATTTATCCAATCATTTATTAACAAATACCATAAATTTAAAGAGAGAGAGAGTTGGAAAGGAATCTTAAGCCCATTATTTGACACATTATTAATCGCTGGCCTTTCTAGACTTTCACTCCATTATTCCCAAATCTCACTCTTTATATATATAACCCTCCCCTCGCTTTTCATTCCACCACTACTACTAAGTACTAACTTCTCTACACCACCCCCTCCTCTTTTCCACCACTAAAACCGCTTCAGTTATGGATTCACGTGCAGTGCAACTGTTCTTGATCTTGGGTCTGTTTGCCACGTCATGCATAGCACAAGCACCGGGAGCTGCACCCACTCAGCCACCGAAATCATCACCGGCACCGGCACCAACACCGAAGCAATCACCACCACCTGCACCCGTACCTGCACCAAAGGCAACTCCACCACCACCTGCACCTGCACCCGTCACACCACCACCAGCATCTTCTCCAGCACCCTCAGCTGGCGCACCTGCTCCTTCCACCTCAACGTCACCACCCTCACCTAGCCCATCATCTGGCCCATCTTCAGGTCCATCTTCAGGCCCATCTTCAGGTCCATCTTCAGGCCCAGCTGCTTCTGACACACCCGCTGGCAACGGTGCATTCTCGGTGAGCAAGGTGGTCATTGCTGGCACTGCTCTTTCCGGAACCTTCTTGGCCATGGTGTTGGCCTAGATTTGTAATTTCACAAGATTTGATTTATGAGATTCTTTCCCTGGGGAGTCGTCCACGTGGAGGCACGGTGGCTGTTGATCTTATTCTTTTTTGGACGTACGGGATCTGTTTGATTTATTCTCCCTGCTCTTCCTCTTGTTGATGAGTAGCGTTTTCTTTTTAATTTTGTTTCTTTCTCTCTCTGTCTCTGGTGTTTGTTAATTCTATATCTTTGACGATGATTTATGATGATTTATTTGGCGATTCATTGTTTTGTTGTTCACTTGTGTATGTAGATGACCTTCATGATGATTTCGTTGTACATTTAATAATTTAAATAATAAAATAGTTTGTCATTCTTTTCACTTACAATTTGCCTTCAATTTATAAGTATGAGCCTTTTATTGTGTTCATAGTATCACCTATGGCCTCAATTGCTTCTGCATTGGGTTTTTTTTTAATAGTGTATTATTACTAGGACAGCTGTTTATGTTGATGAGTGCCTTAATTTTCTCGGAAATATTTTGGATCTTGTCCAAACCAAAATTTCGATATTAGAATTTAGACATAGAAGCCAAGTCAATTACAATATTCAAACTAAATTAAAATAAATAAAAGAACAAGAGTAATGCTATTTTTACAACTCATTTAATTCTGATAAAAATATCTTTGTTAATCATGTGTTTCTTAAGATGGGTGTAACTTATTCATGTCGGTTTTATTATTTGCTTTTAAAAAATCAAATTTTAAAGAAGCATAAATTCATGTTTTAAGAAGCTTTTACTTTTTACACAAAGTGCATATAAGCAATAGCTCTTAATTAAAAAGACTTATTCAAAAATTTAGTAAAATAGCAAACAAAATTTGTTCATTTTATTCTTCACATGCAATTGCATTTTCATGAGATCATTTACTCATCCTAGATTTTCTTTTCTTGGTACAAGTTCATCCTATACATTGTTAACTATACATATCTTGAATGAAAAGACTCTGCTTTTGGCATAACCAGAAAAGGGGAGAGGCATATTTTCTCACATGTGATGAAGCCATAAAGCTGAGTGAAAATTACTTTATATATTCATCAAAAGCAATAACAATTTTAGGATTTAATTTTTAATTATATCCTATTCAATAATGTCACCTATTCCAAGTAGTTTAGTTGTCATGTTAATTAAGTATGGGTGACTAAACCATAAAGATATAGGAATTTTCACTAATTCTGTATTAAATAATATGCAAATTGAAACAGAAAACCAAAAAAAGAACAGCTACATCTATGCTATGATATATAGTTTGTAAACTACGGAGTCAGTATGTTATTTCGCCAATAATGAAGCGTTGAATGCTATCGTCTTCTCCATGTGAAAGTGATGATTAGTTGATTACATCATGAGGCATGATTTTCAACAAATTAAGAAAAAAATTAAAGGCTTGTCAAGGAGAGAACGTGGGTTCATCGTCTTCTATGCTCAATATCACATACTATAATTTAATTTATTAGCTCAATATAATAGTATATATATTGTCACTCTTTAATTTATAATGTCATATTTTATTATTTATTATTTTTAAATTGTTTTCATTTTTGACGAGTCTTCTTTTATTTTCAAAGAAAATAAAAAAAAAACAAAGATGAAAGATAATTTTTTTAAAAAATATTAGAAGACTAATATGTTTAATAATAACTTGGTTAGTATTGGTTCAAATGTAAAAAAATATTAGCCACATTCCACATACTATTTCTTAAAAATAATTAAACAGAAAAAAAATAATATCAAATCACTTTTTAAAAAAAAAATTATATGAAAGTAGTGGGAAGCACGTACTAGACAGTAGGCAAATAGATGCTTCCAACAAGGAATTCGTATTATTGGAAGCAAGGTTGGATCTGATTAGCTATTGGTTAACCTACCATATATGCTCTAACCCCACCGGTGGGTTAGATAAATACATGTGTTTGCTTACCATTGTTTTTCCAAATGGTTGATGATTAAGTTATCCGTCTCTAAATTCCGTGTAATTCTTATATGGACAAGTTTATGATATCTACAAATTTTTTGTTTAAATTATCTAAATATGAGTGTTGAGAAATGGAATTTACTTTTTTATAAAGTTGGAATATGTTTTATTTGCACCACCATAAATTAAAACACACTTTCTTATATATATATATACACTACTTGCTTCTTATACTAGTTTATCATTATAAAATATAGTTAAAATATATATAAAAATAAATAATTATTAAATAATATGAAATAAAATTTTATTCGTCATAAAGCATAATAAAATGGTATAATCTCTCATCAAATAACACTGATTTTTTTGGTTCCAGATATGAATTGACGGCATATTTCATTGGCAAGAAATGCTCTTTACCTTTTTACTTTTAGAAAACTTTCTTTTTTGTTTTTGTTGGGGGGGGGGGGGGGGGGTATTGCTTACATTGTGCTGGGCTGCTGGCTTTTGAAAAGCTATTGCATGAAATAAAAAAAAAAGTTACAACTTTATAAAATTCAAGTCACCACACTTCCAATATCATAAGTTTACTTTTCTTTTCCGACGAGGTATAAAATAATCTTACATCGCAATTCATAAAAAACCCTTTCATTTTTATGTATTATCAGTATAAAATATATTTTTTTTATAAATAATTGTGTATTATTTCATTTATAAAATAATTGATTTTTAAATTTATTATTTAAAAAATCATCTAAATGCATAAATTTAATTAGATGATTGTATAAAAAATTTTATGCTATCAATATATGAAAATTAAACTAAGAAAAAAGAAAAATTCATAAAAATGTATTAATTATTTAATTGATACATAACCAGTAAAGGCAACATATAGATATTTACTTACATATTACAAAGTTAAAAAAATGCTGTTTTTTACATGTAATACATGTATAATCATTTAAGAAAGGAAAAACAAACTGATTGTCTGGCTTAGTATAACATTTTACTATTAGTTTACGAACTAGAATCAAGAGATAAATAAATACATCTCATTGTACTAACTGAAAATTCTCAGAAAATATAACTCATATTATTTCATAAATGTATTAAAAAGATGAAAATGAAATCTTTTTATTTTTTATTTCGTCTGAACTTCTTTAGAAAAGTAATAAAAACTTTTTTAGTTAAGAAAAATAACCCAGTATCCACGCTTTCTTTCTTTTTTTGTGTTGGACTCTGCAGTATATACTGAACACATTGTTTTGTTCCTTATTTTCCCCTACCAAGACGGAGAATGATAAACTATTAAACTCTGAATTTAAGGCCCAGCTTGGGGCTTTGATCATTTTAGGCCCAAAAAGGTGTAGTTCAAAAGTGATGCCCATTTCAAGACCCTAAAACATTGATACCCGTTATGACACCCTCACGCCCAAAAAATTGGTACCCATATCTATGCTCACAACTTGAAATTAGGGAAGAAAAATGTAACGCCAAAACAAAAAGAAAAGGAGAAGTTTGAGTGTTTGACACGTAAATATGACTATGATTGCATTGCATGCTTTCAGTTTCTCCGGAGACGCCATTTTATAATTATCATCAGTTTTCTAATTTTTATAAATAATATTATATTACCAGTATAAATATTATTAGGAAAAGTACGGGGAGCCAATGGAATATTTATACAATGTGTACAATGGAAGTTTAGAGATATAATCATTAGTGTTACCTTTTTCCATCAGCTGAAACTTTTGGGATGAGTGGTATCATGCATGGTATTAGAGCGCTAGATCCGAAAAGTTAAGAGTTCCAGCCTTGGTGAACCCCAAAATCAATTTAAACTTTTGGGAAGATGTTTATTATCGTTAGTACTCGGATGGTTATTCTAGATAGTATGAGAGATGTTCATTTTGTAATTCAATAGCCCATTGTACACATTATACAAATAATCCATTGTCTCCCTAGCGAAATCCATATTATTATTTTAGATTAGTATTTGATTAGTAATTATTTACATTTATATTTATATTTATAAGTATTTTTATATAAAAAATATATAATTTATATTTATATTATTAAAATATTTATACACATAAATTAATAAATAATTTATATTTATATTTTTTAAAATTTATATATATAAATTAATAAAATTGCTGCCCAATAGTTTTTTAATTTTTATTATGGCTATGGCTTTTTTCTTTCTTTGTTAAATAATTAAAAATAGGACCGTCAGATAAAACTCATTTTTGGTTGGATGAGAGACTCTTCACTCTTCAGGACCTGTTTTTAAATGGATGGCCATGCATGCACGCCAAATAAATGAGAAAATATATAACTTCAGCACTTTTATTAAAATTTAATTAGTATTTAATTAATAAAAAAATAATTATATATTATTAAATATAATTTTATATCATTAAAATATTAATAATCACTAATTAATAATTATAAATTATAAAATTTATTAATTTTTAGTAAAAAAATATTTTATTCAAATAAAAATTAGACAAATTAGGTAATAAAAAAATATTTTAGTCAAATTAAATAAAAATTAGTTGAACTTGCATAAATGATGTATCATTCTTTCTCATTTTTGCTGTATTCTCTGTATGTTTTTATTATGTATGAAAATAGAGACCTTATGTGGCCTGGTTTTATATTTGAGTGTTTATTTTGTTTCGTTTCTCTATGACTCTTGTTCTAAAAGATTCTGACCCTCAGGAAAATGATCGACGACCAGAGAGAGGAAGAACTGCTCTATCCATGCAATAAGCCATTAACACTACTGCATTAGATTGTAGGTGGGTAAAGATTTAAACAAATCAATCTCCAGAATGAAAAATAAAACCGTCTTAAAAAATCTTAAACTGTTTTTGAACAATTATAAAAATTCCGAAACAGTTATTTTGATGAACAAAACAGTCCTTCAGAGACAGTTTATTTGCTTCAAAATGTTAATGGTTGCTTCTTGTTTTATTTAGATAGAAAAACAAGACACTACAGATTCGAATGCTACCCACTTAGAATATAATATACAATGTTTATCATGATTTAGATTAATTTATTATGAGAAATGTTAGGGGACAGCAACTTTTGTGATTTGTAGTCATCAAATAGTCATCAATGATGGTTTTAATGGTGTGAGATTTCATCTAATGACTCACTTTTCTTTGCTGGTTACATACTGACCAGAATTTAACAAAGTTGCTAACCTCTAAACTTTTCCATTTATTATTTTGTTTTGTGTTTGCGGTTCAGAGCACACTGCAACATGAAAATTATCATTTTTTTTAAAGTAAAAGCTCAACACTCAAGTGAAATAAGGTAAGACAAAGACAAGAACGATAAAGGCATAACAACTCCTATATCATCTCGGCATAGTCATCAACAACATGAATTTATACAACGCCACTCCGAAGCACATGAAAATGATTGTTCCATACATTCGTCAATTCTTATTGTCTTACTACGAAATATGACATCATTTCGGCGTAACCAAATAGTCCATATAACTGAAAAGAATCCAACTATCCAGTACTTGCGCCTCTCTTTTCTCATAGGCACAGATCTCCAACTCTCAAGATGCTCTTTCAAAGTATCAGGGACAATCCTTGACTGTCCAAACACCGAGATCCAAGCACACCACACATGTCAAGAGTACTCACAAGTAATCAATAAATGTTGTACATTTTCAACATTTTTCTTACACAACATACACAAATAATCATTCTGTTGTAGGGTTTCCAGTCTACTTAGTCGGTCCTTTGTATTGACTCGGCCTAGCTACCAAAACAAACCAAGCGAATAACTCCACTCGAGGCGGGACTAGACCTTTCCAGATTTTCTTTGTGAACCTGTATCTCAGAAGCTCCTCATTCAAGATTTCTTCTTGCAGAACCTGCACAAATGAATTAGTAGAATAAACGCCTTCCTTATCAAATTTCCACACCACTCCATCTTGCACATCTGCTATCAATCTAACAGATTGCAAGACATGAAACAGTTGGTTCAATGTATCTGTCTCCCATTGTCGTAGTTTCCTTCTCCATTGGAAGTGCCAAACCCACTCTATCCCATCCCAGAACCCACAATCCCCTATTATTGATCCTTTTTTGTTTGAAATCAAGAAGAGTCTCAAAAAGGAGTCTTTCAGCTTCTCCACTTGGAGCCATGTATCCTCCCAAAATTTGGTGGATCTTCCATCTCCTACTTCCATAGCAAGGTCATCAATCATCTTTTACCTGACATATTGCTCTCTTATTTGCACTTGACATATGTCTCTCTACGGACCCCCCTATTCGATAATGTCTAAGTTGACAACAAGTGATTTGGGTTCAAATTATTGTAGGATCATACAATCTTCTTTCATAGAGGACAATCCTCTTTAGAGAACTGCCACCACCATTTAAACAGTAAAGTCGTATTACGGACCACCGCATCACCCACCCCCAAACCTCCTAGCTTCCTTGGTGCATGGATCAGCTCCCACTTCACAAGGGCCATACCAGGTCGACCATCATACTTCCCCCCAAAAGAACCTCCTCTGTAAGGAGATAATTCTTCGTGCAACCGCAGTAGGCATCTTGTACAAACTCAGGTAATAAATAGGTAGGCTGTTAATTACCAACTTGACAAGTACCAGCTTACTAGCCTTACTAAAGATCTTTGCTTTCCACAAGCTGAGTTTCTCTTCCACCTTATCTATAACCGGCTTCCAAGTTTTTACCAACCGCGAATTTGCTCCTAAGCTAATGCCAAGGTACCTCACCGGTAGAGCTACCTCTTGACAACCTAGTAGCTGACACATCTGGTTAACCCACTCCTGGCTGCAGTTCACTGGTATCAAGTTAGACTTCTCAAAGTTAATGCTCAAGCCAGACATCATTTCAAGCACCTCAGAAGCCTCTTATAGTTTCTCAGTGTCTCCTCCTCTGGCGAACAGAATAATATAGTTTCATCAGCAAATTGTAAGTGTGATAATTCTATATTATCCTTGTCTAATAAGAGTGGAGATATCCGACCATTTCTAACTGCCTCCCCGATCATCCTGTTAAGCACATCCACCACCAGAACAAACAAAAACAGCGATAATGGGTTGCCTTGACGTAGTCCCCTCTCCATTTTGAATGGTTTTGACGAAGACCCATAAACCAGAATAGAGATAGATGCTGATGTAACACACTCCCTAACCCACGCCCTCCATTTTCTTCCGAATCCCATCTTCTTCAGCACAGTATCAACAAAACACCATTTAACTCTGTCATAGACTTTTTGGAACTCCAGTTTAATAATTGCTGATGCCTTCTTTTTCCGTTTTAACCATTGCAGAGTTTCACATGAAATTAAAGCTCCATCATGTATCTTTCTCCCCTTCATAAAGGCACTATGTGATTCTCCAACTAAACCTGGCATTACACTCCTTATTCTTCGTGTCAACAGTTTAGAGATAACCTTATAGACACACCCAACCATACTGATAGGTCTGAGATCTTTTATCTCCTTAGCCCCAACAAATTTCAGAGTCAATGCTACTCATGTGACATTAGCGTCTGCTGGTAATCTAGCTGTCTCAAAGAAATTCATCACAGCTGCAGTGAATTTCGTTCCAATCTCATTCCAACACTTTTTTATAAAATTTATGTTGTATCCGTCACTCCCTGAAGCTTTAGAAGATTCACAATTCCAAGCTGCCTCTTTCATTTCCTCTACTGATGGTAGCGCCTCTAAGTTTTCCGCTTCCTCCCTCTCTAAGCAATTTACTAATCCATCCCTAAAGCTCACCCTTGGGGACGCTTCCTGGTGGTACATGTATTTGTAAAACTCCCGGACCGCAACCATGATTCTTGCTTGATTCCTCACTAGCCTCCCATTAATCACCAAAAACTCAATACGATTATTCCTTCTTCTCGCCGAAGTTATATTATGGAAGTACTTGTGTTACGATCTATCTTATTGGCATGTCGAGATCTTGACATTTGCTTCCAATGCACATCCTGTCTTAGAGACCACTTTTCGCAGTACCTCACTAATGCCCTTCTCCTTGCCTCTATTGTACCGTCATATCGTCCACTAGTAACCATATCATCCACCTTTCTGATCTCTTCCTCAAACTTCTTAATCCGCTCAGCTATATCCCCAAAATATTGCTTATGCCATCTACGTAGTGGTTCTGACAGTGCTTTCATCTTCTGTAAGAATTGTACGTCACCTAGTTCTCTCCATTCTTCCTTCACCATTCTCAAGAACCTTCATGCGTGAACCACGAGTCCAAGCTTCGGAATGGCCTTTGACCCTCAAATCTTCTGCTGTCTTCCATAATCAAAGGGCAGTGATCCGATAGACCTCTCGGACCGCCCCTTAGACGTATCTCCGGGTACACATCAAGCCACCCCAAGGAGACTAGACTCCTATCGATACGACTGCACGTCTATCTCCTAAACCATGTATATTTTCGATCATTCAGTTTCAAATCAATAAATGCCATATCATTTATCCAAGTTCTAAAATCTGCCCACCCCAAAGAGACTAGGCTCCTATATATTTGTTGGTTTACTGTCTTCCAATCCGAAAGTATGGTCGTTGTTAGGTGGGTTGTTCGCCATGATTGTAGGATGACTTCCAGGTTCCTAGGTAATGGCGCCAATGTTCCGGGGGTTACCTGAAACGTTGAGGTTGATCTCAGACGAGGTGTCCTGACTTGGTTGAGTCAGCCGTGCCCGACTTGTTGGAGCTGAGGTGCCGCTAGTCCTTGATTCCTTGGAGAGATGGGTGGTGGTACCTGCAAGAGACTCCGATGCTTAAGTTAGCATAGGCTTTAGGCAGATTTTCTGTAGAATTGGAATATGAGTTATACTTGGGGGCTCCAGTGTATTTATAATGGTGCTTGGCGATCTCCCTTGAGATAAGATTGCTATCTTATGTTATATCTTGTGGGTGAGATCATATCTTTTGGCAACCGCCTTTCAGCAGGCGGTAGTTTCTCCGTATTAGGCCCATTTGGGCCTCTTTGGTGGTCTTCCGAGCTCTTTGAAAAGAGGTCGGTGGTGGGCCAACCTTCCATGAGGTCGGTCCTTTTGTCTAATCCGACCCTGTAGCTCGGGTCAGGGTATGAACACTTTTTCGTAAAGGTGAGCTCGAGGTTGGCAGGGCCACCGGCGGCATTAGCTAGTACCTGGTATGTCTTACTCGGTCTAATGCTAGTTTGGTCGTTTTGCTGTATTAGGTCCGTCACATGCATACTTAGCTGACGGTTTGCTGAGAATATTCCAGATAGTTTCGGATTAAGCGGGTGTGAGTGGGATACCTCTACTCGAGAAATCCTCCACTGCCCTGTCATTTTATCTAATGCTAAATAACAACGGGCTTTGCAGTTTGTTGAGGCCACTGTTTTTCTTCTCTTGGGTGCCTTTACACGGGATGTGCGGTATCCATCTCTGTTACAATGCAAAGCCTGATTAACAACAACCTTCTGACCGTTTTTAGTCTCCCAGCCGGTGGTTCTTATTTTGATGACAGAACCAGTCCTTACCACATATCGGCAATAATATGCACATGCATCTTCTAATGTGCCGAAGCACATTCCCTCCTCGAACTCTAGCTCCTCGTCACCAATAGCTTGGTTTATGACCTGGAAAAAAAAATGAAAACCAACCTAATAGTTAACTATACAAAAGTGGCTAATTTCACTATCGAGTATAACAAATAAAACACACTACTGTAATTTTAGGTGCTAATTTCGTGCCACTATAGATGTTAACGTGGATATTAACTTCGTGTAATTATGGATGTTATTCATATGAACTTATTGATTGCATAAAGCATAAACTTTATGAATATTATGCATATAACTAAAGTGCTAAAATTGGCAATTCACTAAATAGTACAGTATAAGTATAAATGCACATAAAAAATACACGAAAAAATAAACCGGGTTATAACCATATCTTATCAGAGCTAGTGTAGTTTTCTATGTTCTCGGAAATTGTTTGACTGACAACAATCTCGTTAGGTGAGTCCGTCTGTTGTTCAAATTCTTCAGCACCTTTTGCCATAGGTACCGTATTAAGGTCGAATTCAAATGCCATACTATTTGCAATGATAAAGGCGACTTCTTGTAAAATTTCTTGGCTCATACACTAATGTGCTTGCAATGGTATTATTCTTGTGATTTTTGAATGAACATAATTGAATTAACGAAAGATATATATTAAGGTAGTTTTCATATTTCATATCTCCATTAAGTTATGATAAATACCTTAACGGACAAAAAATTAATTACAATTATTAAATGTAATTGATATTATCATTACCGTTCTTTATTATTATTATTATTATTATTATTATTATTATTATTATTATTATTATTATTATTATTATTATTATTATTAAATATAAAAGTCAAATTATAAAAAGAAATATTAAGTATTGATTACAAGAATGCCTAATAGTAAGGGATATAATATTATAATTAATATCATTAATAAATGAAATTGATAAGAATATGATAAGTAGAATGATAAGAGAGTGGGATAAAAAATAAAACTATTATTAAATAATATAAATAAAATAAATTATAAAAAGTTTTAGTTAATTATGGCAAATGCTAATTAAAATAATGTCCGTATAGTAATCTCTCAAGATGGATAAATATTATTTGGGAGCCACTCAGATAAAGACGCTTAAAACGTCTTTTTTTAAAGATGTTTTTCAGTAATTAGAATTTAACATATATAATCGATTAAATCATGTTATTTTTGTCAAAATTAGGCTAGACAAATTGATTTAACCGAAAAAAATGATTAATCAAATCTTGAACTGGTCTAAATTAATATTATTTTTTTTATAAAAAATGACTACAATATCTTTATTATAGAAATTAATTAAAATATATATATATTAATTTTAAAAATTTATAATCCTAATCCTACGATAGAAAAATAAAACACTAAAATTTAAGATTAATAAAAATATTTTAGTCATTTTTTATAATAGGATATTATAGATATTTTTTATAAAAAATAATACTAATCTAAATTAATTCAAAATTTAATTTACTATTTTTAATCAGATCAATTTATCTAGCCTAATTTTAATAAAAATAATACGATGTAATTATTTATATGTGTTAAATTTTAATTATTAAAAAACATCTTTATAAAAAAAGACGTTTTCGCTTTACTCCCTTATTATCTACCATCTAATCTAATGACAAAATAAGATGAGGTAAGCAATGACTCCATGTGTATGTGACAAAACTCAAGAGATGAGGCCAACCTCAATTATTTTGTGTTTCAAAGACTTGACCCCACTTGGTCCTTCTTCCTATTTTAAAACGATTGATTAAAATGCCGAAAAATATGAAAAAAAAATTATATTTTATATTATAAAGATAAAAAACATATGCATAAAAAATATACAAATATATATCATTTATCTCTTATTTGATCCTCTTTTGTATTTGTATAAATATTTTAATTTTGTACACTTAGTTATAATTATTACGTAGATTAAATTCTTTTTCAATTGTTGACTACATTTTTTTAGCATTTAATTTAAGTTAAAATTTTAAATAAATATTAACTTAATAATTATGGTTTTTTTTTTTTAATTTTTGAAAAGTGATATTATTATATTTTGTATATATCTATTTTCTATATTTAAAAAAATATATTTTTTACAATTAAAATTTTGTATATTGTAGGATTTTTTTTCTTTTCTCTAAAAAACAAAAACAATATATAAGAGAAGCGTATAAGAAAATTTGAACAAATATTCCTTGTCTAAATTTTTATTTTAAAAGAAAAAAAAAAGGTGTTTTCACGAGTTAGGTATATTTAATGCCTGTCTAGTGCCATTTGTACGAGGGGCCAATTGATTTGTGAGTTTTGAACTTGTCAGCCTCCTCCTCCTCTCATAATTTTTTTTGGTTGCAAAGTTCATAGTAACTTAGAAAAAGCATGCCAAACAAGGAGAATTCAGCGCTAGTGGAAGCAAAGGTTCCTTTGCTAAACAGTAACGAATCTTTAAGAGTTCATGAAAATGGAGGAATCGTTGATGATGATGATAATAATCAAACGCTGTCTCAAAGAATATGGATTGAATCAAAGAAGCTATGGCATATAGTAGGCCCTGCAATCTTCAGCCGCATAACTTCCTACATGATTTTGGTGATCACACAAGCCTTCGCAGGCCACCTTGGCGATCTTGAACTCGCAGCTTTCTCCATTTCCAACAATGTCATCGTCGGCTTCGACTTCGGCCTCTTGGTATGCAAATCGATACTAATCATTCAATGTTTTGATTGATTTTATTTCTAATAATAACTGGCGTTGTTTCAGCTGGGTATGGCGAGTGCGTTGGAAACTCTGTGCGGGCAGGCGTATGGCGCCAAGAAACACTACATGTTAGGCGTATACATGCAGCGATCATGGATAGTTCTCTTCATATGCTGCATCTTCCTGGTTCCTCTCTACGTGTTTGCGACGCCGGTGTTGAGAGTTTTGGGTCAGCCGGAGGAATTGGCTGTCCTGGCCGGCGAGGTGGCGCTGTGGATGATTCCTCTTCACTTCAGCTTCGCGTTCCAGTTCCCACTGCAGAGGTTTCTTCAGAGCCAGCTGAAGACAGCCGTGATAGCATGGGTGTCGTTGGTGTCGCTGCTGGTGCACATCGCCATTAGCTGGTTCTTTGTGTCGCAGCTGAAGTTCGGGGTGGTTGGAACAACCGCCACGGTGAATTTCTCGTGGTGGGTCATGACTTTGGGGTTGTTTGGGTACACAGTTTCCGGTGGCTGCCCAAACACTTGGACCGGTTTCTCGCTTGAAGCTTTTGCTGGCCTTTGGGACTTTGTTAAACTCTCTGCTGCTTCTGGTCTCATGCTCTGGTAATTCTTAACTGATACACAAAATAAATACTAATATTGCTATAAAATAATACTTCTTAACACTGCGAAAAATTCTCTGAATAATATATACGTGTATTTCTTAAGCTTGTTTTACCTTTTATGAGGTGCTTGTAATTTATTCTTCATCATTTTTTTTTTCTTTTTATTTATTGCAGCCTGGAGAATTGGTATTATAGAATTCTGATACTGATGACAGGAAATCTACCGAACGCAGAGATTGCTGTGGATGCTTTGTCCATATGGTAATGGTTAATCCATTTTCATTTTTGGCTTTTTGCTTTGAATCTGCAAATCAGAACCTTTCGTCTTTTTCATGTGGCTCTCTTTGGTACTAATGGATGCTGTGTTCTGAATTTGTGTTTTTGGCAGCATGACAATCAATGGCTTGGAAATGATGATTCCTCTGGCATTCTTTGCTGCTACAGGGTAATTACAATCTTTCTCATGCTCTCTTTTTGTTTTGTAATTATTTATGTGTTTTTATTTAATTATTTAAATTTTTAGACGAGATTATTCATAACAAAAATATTAGGATCCTTGTCCAAATAGCTTAAATTTCAATTATTAATAGTACATTATTTATATAAATAAAGATAAAATTAAAGACCAAAAAAAATAAAGATAAAATTCAATTATTTTATTATTAAGTGAATAAAACTTTTAATAAAAATCTTCTCGCTTTTTTTTGAGACTTTGTTAGATTAGGTTAAATTAGTCAAACAATAATTATTAAGATTCCAATACCAATCATTTAATGGACTTTTGCTTTAATTATGATTTACATCACTCATTTAACTATTGATAAAAAAACAATGAATAAAAGAGTAAATTATTATTTTTACTCAGAAATATTTAAAATACTGATAAATTTATTTATAAAAAATAAAATTAATTTTATATTCTTAAAAGAAGAATTTTTCGTTATAAAATTACTTAAATTTTAAATAATTATTTAAAATTTTTAAACTATCTCTCCTAGCCTAACATATCTCATTCTCAATTCTCAATTCCTAATTACTTACCATCTCAATTCTAAACCTTTTATTATTATCACCCAAATTATTTTTTATTTAATTTTCATCACCATATCTACGGTTGTTGTTATCACTACCGCCATTACCACTGCCTCATTCTTGTTACCACCACATCATTACACTCTAAAAACTTGACAAGGAGAGGCGTTGTGCATCGAAAACACCAAATTCGAGCACCTTCAGCTTCTGCAGTATAGACTCATCTAGCAAACTCGTTCGAAACTAATAACGATGGAGCTTCTCGACTCCTGGTAGACTTCTGTTAGGTAGATGTTATTTAAACATGTTTTTTTTTTTTTTTGTGGAAATTTAGAATCAGTATATTCCATTCATTGAGTTTACTTGATTTTTATATAGACATTTTTTTTTATTTATTTTATGTTATTTTTTTTACTTTTGAGATTAGAATTGAATTCTTAACCTTTTAGGTATAGAATTCTGATACATAAAAAGTATCTGAAATCAAAATATAATAGAATGGAATAAGAGAAAATGTTAGCATTTAGTGAGAACCATAAAGAGAGTTCGAGAATTGTAATTAAAAAATTCTAGAGTGAGAATTATAGAAAATGAATGTGATACATTGTTATTAAACCCTAAGCTAAATTGCAACATATTATTTATACACAGTGAACACATTTTTAACTGATTTACCACTCAAATAACAGAATTAGTGTCAACTTCTAACAACTAACGGTCTATTAGTTATTCCTAACCATTAAAAAGAACAATTTAAAAATTTTAAATAATTATTTAGAATTAGGATAATTTTATCATTAAAAATTTAATTTTTATGGATATAAATCAATTTTTTTTTTTTGTGAAAAAAATTACTAGCGTCTTAAACCTTTGTTGATAAAAATAATAGTTTATCATATCAAACATAATGTTAGGGTAAACGTAGATCGGATTGGATATGACCAAAGTTTCAATTCGATCCACACTAAATTAATCGGATCGGATCTAATATCTGTAGTTTTTTAGTTTGGATCCAATCCAATATGCACATTTGCGGATCGGATATATCCGCAAAACACAACAAATATTTTTAATAATTTATTTTTATTAAAAAATATCAATAAAATTTATTTTTTCTATTCTTTTAAATATGTTTATTCTTAAAATAATATTAAATATATATTTTTTAAATAATAAATTAAAATAATACAACATATATAATAATAATTAGTTAAAATAAAATATAAAAATAATATTTATTTATTTATTTATTTTTTTTATGAATACACATATATGTGAATACTTACACAAAATCCATAATCCAATTTTATTAGTGTACGAATTACATCTATATCTAAAATTTTTATATTAGATTTAAATATCAGATCCAACCCATAAACACCCCCTATAATGTATCCGTACGCAACGCGTAACAACAAAAGAGGGCCTTACAAAAAAATTTGCGTAGGTGATTAGGAGTTTTGGACATTAGTAAGAGTTACGGGTATGAATGAACACAAACTGTTTCCTTTTTCACATAAATATATATAGACACATACATAAATGATAAAACTCTCGTCACTTGAAAATTAAAAAGAAATAAAATAATGAAGAAAAATGATATACGTGTTATGCGGGTAGCTTTGGAAAAACATCAAGTTGCCTGATCAGAACAAAAATGTGCATTATTGATATTGATATATATACGGAAGTACTGTTTGTCATCCAGCTACAACTGGAAATAAATAAATAGTTTTACTATTATTTTCTTTTATTTCTTTTCTTAATCAAATTTTGGAAGTCTCTAGTTAGATTGAGAAGGGGCTAATATTATTGTTGGCTCATGATGATTTCGTAATCCAACATAAATTCCTTTCTGAATTTGAATTTCCAATACAACTGGGTCAGTAAGTATATTTTATAATTTATAATTATTAATTAATTATTATTAATAATTTTAATAACGTTAGATTACATATTTTTTTATTAATTAAATACGAACTAAATTTTAATAAAAATATTAATTTTTTAGATTTTATTTTTGAATTCTAAATATTTTTTATTTATTTTAATTTTTACTGTTTCTCTTGATTAAAAGAAATAACAATTGTAATAATATTTGACACGATTCTATTGGAGACAGGAACATCCTCCATTTAATAAAAGGTGTAACAATCAATTGCGTGGCAATGTATTGTTCAATAATCTAAAATTAAGATGAGCTTATGAATAAGACCAAAGAACAAATGTTTGGTCAGCAACTTTCTTTTGCTATTAAAAAACTCAGTTTATTGTTATTATTTTGTTGAGTACAAATTGGTAGAGAAATAACTAATATAGAGCCAATGCTTGAAATAGAAGAAAAAAAAAGAAATTCAAAAGTTGATGCTTCTCACTTCTCCCTCATTTTTCTTTTTTTGTTTCTATTTAATCTTCGATTGAAGGGTTCTCCTTTGGTCACTTTCATTGAATTATATTCCAAGCTTTCAATTGAACATTGGAAGTTGGAACTCGAATTTCGACTTTTCTAGCTGAAGCCTTGCTATTTTTCTGGGTCAACAAAGATTGGCTAATTGTGTTAGAGTTGTGTTGTTCCTTAAACACACTTAGGTTGACCCAAAAAAACTTAGGTTTGACTTAATAAAATAATACTTAAGAAATATTAATTTTAGTTATATTATGAAAATTTAATCCTATGTGAACTTATTTTATGGTAGTTGAAGATCATATACAGCAAATTGTATACACAATGTTCCTCCTATAGCATTATATTCTTTATTGATATTTAAAAATGTTCTAATGACACTGTAATTTAAGTTAGTATTGTGCAATGTGTAGAGTGAGGGTTGCAAACGAACTTGGAGCTGGGAATGGTAAAGGAGCAAAATTTGCTACAAAAGTATCTGTGATGACATCAATTGCAATAGGACTGTTCTTCTGGATGTTGATTTTGATATTTCATGACAAATTCGGATACATATTCTCTACTAGCAAACCAGTCCTTGATGAAGTTAACAAGCTTTCTCTTCTGTTAGCCTTCACTATTCTCCTCAACAGTGTTCAGCCAGTTCTTTCAGGTATATATTTACCTTCCACTTTTTCAAATAGAAGAATGTTAATTATGGCGATATACTATCTTTTTCTATTAAATGAGATGTGAGTTTCATTATTTTGCTGTGAAAACCACACACATGTCATCAAATTATAAATGGGAGTATGTTGATACACACTATCTGTTGATGCTTAAATAGCATTAGTCATTTTCCCTAACCAATACTTAAAGGGATATGTAAGTGTATTTTGGCTAAGGTTTCGAAAATCGATTCGGTTATTAAATCAATATAATTAGATATTTAAAAATTAAAAAATATATATTTTTAATTTAGTTTCTATACATGATAAGTATAAAAAAATTTTACACAAACAATTAATTATGTATTATTATTATATTAGAAAAATTAATTAGTTTTTAAATTTATTATTTTAAAAATGATCTAAACACATAAATATGATTGTGTAAAATTTTTGTATTATTAATGTATTAAAATTAAATTAAATTTTTAAATATTTTTTGTGTTATATTACTTTAAACTGATTAATCACTAAAAACTTAGATCGATTCAACTATAGCAAGTTTATCGATTTTTTTGACCAAATTTTTTGGTTTTTAACCATTTTGCCAACGACCAATTTTTATCTTAATTTTTCATTAGTTCAGTCGAACTTACATGATAGGCCCGATTCGTTTCGCCATTGATAGATATACATAATTACATATTCCAAAAAATTACAGACATCACTCGCCTTTCGAATATTTGATCTGAAATGGAGGATTGTATACTCCACTCAGTTTTTTTTTTTTTTTTGGACGGGAACTCCACTCAGCTATATGCTGATGACTTTTTTTTTTTGGATAATTTGAACAGGCGTGGCAGTAGGATCAGGGTGGCAATCATATGTTGCATACATAAACTTGGGCTGCTACTATCTCATTGGGGTTCCTCTTGGATTGTTGATGGGCTGGGTCTTCAATCAAGGAGTTATGGTGTGTTTTCTTTCCGTCTTTCATCTTGGGTTTCCAAAATCAAGGCTTCTTAATTTCATTATTTGCATAGAATGTTAGTTTAATGTTCAATTTCTTCTATTGAAAACTTGAACAATCAGGGAGTTTGGGCTGGAATGATTTTTGGTGGAACAGCAACTCAAACATTATTATTAGGCCTTATAACCATTCGATGTGACTGGGACAAAGAGGTAATTTACCTTTTATCATTTTGATTTTTAAATATGAGAGGCCAGGATCCAAACCTTTGGATATTGTAATTTTATTTCATCCTTCTTTTTGGCAGGCTGAGCGAGCCAAATTGCATTTGAGAAAGTGGGACAATCCAAAAGAACTGAACTAATTCTTCTTAATTTTATTCCAGCAGCGTTTCGTAATTTATTTGTTTTGTGTAATGAATTAGTGATAGTTGTAGTTGTGTAATGAATTAATGTTCGTTTTTTTCCCTCTCCCCTGTGTTGTGATTTGTTGGTGTCGGTTGCTTTTTTTCCCAACCTTAGCCAAGTCCAAAAAAAAAAAAAAGGATAAAACAAGATTAGTTGTTTTTTTTTTTGGTAAATAAAGATTAGGTGTTGTTATTAATTGAAGAATGAATTTGTTCATAACGTATAATGGGCTATTATTATTATTGATGCCATCCATACCTCCACTGAAAGAATTGGCATCTTCTGTAATCAGGCTTCAAACTATAGAACTGTGATATATTGTTTTTATTATTATTACTACTATTTTTTTTTTACTAAACTGTGATATATTGTTCATTCTTGAAAAATTCTCTCTCTCTCTCTCTCTCTCTCTCTCTCTCCTCTAATTGTGTTGCAAGTACTTTTGCTCTCATAAAGTGTGTTTACAATGAATAAAAATATAAAATAATAACTAAATAAAAGTGTAGTGTTGTGAAATAATAATAGAGAGAAAAAATTTTATTATCTATATAGTATTACTAAATGTACTTGAATTTTATAGTTGATTTTTCTTATATTGAATGTATATATAATTATGAGGAGTGTTAGGGGTCGGTAGATTTTGTGATTTGTAGTTATTAATTAGTCATTGTTAGTATTTTTAATAGTGTGAGACTACATCTAATAGTGTACGATTATTCACTTTTTTTTTATAGTTAAGTGCTAGCCAAATTTTAATAAAAATGATGACTCCTATATTTTCTCTATAATTATATAGACATTCATATATTTATAATGTATTATAATATTTTTTTAGATGTCTATTTTTGAGTATACCTTGTTAAAAAAATTGAAGTGAAGGAAAAAGAATAGAATATTGTTTTGCGAAGATTATTGACAAATAATACAAGGCTCACATGAGTATTAGGCTTTAAGCTCCTTAAATTGAATTGAGAAAATGAGTTTTGAAAAGGATATATTGATACCATGTTTCCTCATGATATAAATGCTTCCTGAAGATTATTTGATTTGATGTTTGATGCATTACAAATGAAAAAAGACCAAAAAATGCAGGAGTCCTGGTAACATTTGAATAGATTTCTGATCTTTTATCTTTTTATTTATTTTATATTATTTTTTTATTTTTGGAGTCTATTAAATATTAAATTTTAGATTTTTTAGATATAAATTATAAAACTTTAATATTATGTCATAAAATCATTCATTTTAAAAATTTAAATTGATAAGAAAAAACAACATTATTAATGATTATATTTCTAACACTATAGATGTATGGTCGAGATAGAAAAACTTTTCACGACCAAGTCGTCAATAAAAAATGATGGCGTTGGTAAAATGATGTTTTCTTTTTCTCAGTCCAAGACCATCATTATATTTTTGGTTTAGTTCTTCAATTTAATTAGTTTGCTTTACTAATTGATTGAGTTTTTTCTTAATTTTGTTTGTAACTATTTGAATTAATTTCAATGCTATCAAAATTTTATTTAACTATGAAATTAATATAATAATTGTAGCAAAATCTAATTTATGAAAAAAAATATTTTGTAAATTGTTGCACGTTTAGGATAAAAATTTGAACCAATAAAATAAAATTGTAAAATTGGATGAGAATGTATTATCTCACCCGAATTAAATTGGGACAAAATAAACTCACTTCTAAAATATTAAGAAGATTATACCGTACCAATAGTATTTCATCATAACTATCCAATTATGTTCCATGTTTAAAATTAATTTCTTTTGGTTTGAATTGATTTATTACAAGTTAATAATATCATTTATGGAATAATTCTATATAACAATATAACATACAGGATCCTTTTACTGAAAATTAATTTCACATTAATTATAGCAAGAAAATACATTCTTGCGGAATATTATGACATTTATTACTACTACATTTAGATTTCAGAGTGATTTAATATAAAAGAGGGCCCCATTGTTGGAAGAAAACAGCAGCAAAAGTGTGCATCCTCGTGAAAATGGCCAGCAACAATGATTCTTCTTCTTCAGCATCAGCATTGGGGGAAGAAGTAAAGGTTCCATTGTTGGGAGAACACAGTATAGATGGAGAAGAAGGAACTCTTGTGAGAAGGGTTTTGACAGAGTCGAAGAATCTTTGGCACATAGCAGCACCTGCAATCTTCAACCGTGTTGCAAACTATTCTATGTTAGTTATCACCCAAGCCTTTGTTGGCCACATCGGTGACCTTGAATTGGCTTCTACCTCTGTTGCCATCAATGTCATTCTTGGCCTCGACTTGGGCATCATGGTAATTCTTAATTATATTTTTATCATTTATTTATTTATCAATTTTTTTTGTTCTTGATAACTTTTTGAGTTTATTTGATTTGTATTTTAAAACACAATTTTATTGTTTTCTGAAGTTTTTTTCATTTTTTCTTTTACAAAATAGATAATCATCCAAACTAAAGCAATAAATCTTTTCTCAAACTATATTAGATTCTTGATCTATCAATGTCTGTCTTAATGACATGATTTATTTTTCTTTGCCTTTAGTAATTATTATCTTGTTATCTCTGTATTATTTTACAAACAAACAGTTCCCAATTACATACATTAGTGTAGAGGCTAAAAAAAAATTAAGATTCTTCGGAGTATATCTCATCCAATCAGGCCTGATCCATGACCTCTTACAAATAATATGGCAACAGAAAAAAAAAAGGGGGGGCTGATGGCAATGCAAGAGGATCGGCAGAATTGTTCATAGGAAAAATTGTGAAAACCATTAATTAGATGAGATAAAATAGTGTGACACCGATCGCGCACATCAAGGCTGAGTTTGTTTACAGATACAGTACATTGATACTGAATTAATGTATTTTGTGTCCATCTTGACAAGAAGGACACGAAGATACTAACAAGGAATACAATTTATTTTTTATTTTTTTATTATTCTTGTTAATTTTTTATAATTATTTTTTTATTATTATATTTTTCATCTCAAATTTTTTAAATAAAAAAAATGAGAATAAATTAGATTTTCATAATTTGTTCTATTTTATTATCAAACAGAATACAAAAAATACAAAATTTTGTGTCTCTGTCTTGTCCTATTCTATCCTCAGTGTCTTGTTATGTTCTCAAAAACATACGCAGTCCAAAAGATTTGATGGAGTAAAATCCAACCAAATAATTTATTGATTTGTTTCAAAAAAAAATTTTAATTCTTCCCTGCAAATTTTGTAAAATTGCAAAATGCTCCTCCACTATTTTTATAAATAGGTTTTCATATTAAAAAAAAAATACAAAAATAAAAATTTTTTTGGAAATCACACATTTACTCCTCATATAAATTTATTATATTTTTGGATCAGATGGGCATGTCAAGTGCCTTAGAAACACTATGTGGGCAAGCCTTCGGGGCAAAGAAGTACCACATGCTGGGCGTATACATGCAGCGTTCATGGGTTGTTCTGTTCATAATCTCCATTGCACTCTTACCCATCTTCCTCTTCGCCACACCAATCTTGAAGCTCTTGGGACAGCCGGCGGATATAGCGGAGCTAGCTGGGGCGATCTCCATCAGTATCATACCCATTCACTTCGCCTACGCCTTCTATTTCCCTCTCTACTTCTTCCTTCAGAGCCAGCTGGAGAACAAGGTGATTGCTTGGGTGTCACTCTTTGCATTCTTTGTGCACTTGTTACTTGCTTGGTTGGCTGCTTACAAGTTTAAGATGGGAGTGCTTTTTGTTGCTGCTGCTGCCAACGTTTCTTGGATAATCTTGACGTTAGGGTTTCTTGGCTATATCGTTTTGGGGAATTGTCCCGCCACGTGGACAGGTTTCTCCATTGAAGCTTTCTCAGGCCTTTCGGAATTCGCCCAACTCTCTGCCGCCTCTGGAGTTATGATATGGTACTTCTTTTTATTTCTCTATCTTGTGTGTTCCTTATTATTATCAAACTTACATGTATTCCATTCTCTATTTCACTAGTATACAGTCACATCTCTTTTATTACTTCAATGAATTCAAATAGCTTTAGAAATGGGTTATAAAACATATTATGTTTAGCACAACAATAATATCTGTATGTGTATAAAAAAACTTAGAGATTAAAGAATAATTACAAAAATTATTTTTCATCATTTAACATTTTTATCAAGAATATTTGTCATTTCAATGGAATTAAACAAAATAAGATTAAAAATTATTGATATCCAAGTGGCAGACACATACATAAAAATCTATTAATTACATTGACACAGTGTATTGTTTATACCTGCAGTTGGTGTATATTTGGTCTATGATCTGCTGAAATTTCTATTTTTTAATAATAATTTATGAAAGTTAGTTTTTAAAAGATATTTTTTTAAAATTTGTAATATTTATGTTTAGTAAATCAAAATAAAATGACTTTCAATAAATATAAGTAACAATAATTATATGTAATAAAATTATTATTAAAATTTAAAAATATTATAATAGATATAAATATAATAATTAAATTTAAAATTAATTAATATATAAAGTTATATAAAATTTTTTATTTTAATAGATACAAATCAGTTTTAAAAACTAAAAAGCGCTTCCTTAAGTGATTTTGGGATGTATAGGATTTGTATCTTTACTTTTTTGAATGGGTTGTTTTGAATATTTTAGATGTGTAATCTTTAAATTTTTTTTAAACATTGAACGTATAATTTTAAATTTTAGATGTATATTTTTTATTGGCAGAATTTTATTACAGGCCAAAGACTTTTCACGCAGTAAAATGGTTTGGACTTTGGAGTAGGATTATTAGTAGTAGTAGTAGTAATAGAGGAATATTAACCAAGCTGAAACTTGATTTTATTCTAACCTATTTTACTTGCTGTCTCCGTCCTATATTATTCTCCATCAATCCAAACATTAATTAAGGCAAGCATTCACGGGGATATCTAAATTTTTCCATTTACAGCTTGGAAATTTGGTATGATAGAGCACTATTATTGATGTCCGGAAATCTACCGAATGCTGCGGTTTCTGTGGAAGCATTAACCATATGGTAAATTGTGTTTATCATATCGTTTTAACTAATTAACTTATGGTTGTAAATTGCACTTCGCAACCATATAATTCTTGCAACCACAATATATATTATAGTGGGTTTGATTTTTGTTTTTTATTTTTAAAATTTTATAAAAAAAATAATAAATAATAAAATTTTGTTTTTACTAAATATTAAAAATAAAAAAATACGAACTAAATACACTCTTATTTATTATCTACCTCTTTTATGTTTATTTAAGGTTAGAGAAAAGAACACATTGATTATTGACTTTTTGGTTTGTGGACATTTAAATTTTTGAAAATTTAAAAATACATTTAAGTTACTGATTATGTTGCACGGATATAGGACACGACACAATACGGGATACGTCACACACGAATTTTAAAATCCTACATGACACGGGAACATGCATACATATAAAATATAAATTATTTTTTAGATAAATCGTAATAATATTTTGATATTTTATTGATATTAAAATATAAATTAGATTTTTTAATTATTTTTAATATCTTATTTTAATTATATCAAGTATTTAAAATATTTTTTGTTTTGATAAATAATAATATATACTATATCTAACTTTATTTTAAGAATATATGTTAAAAATAAGACTGGACACGCTGACATGTGATAGTATTTTTAAGTGTGTTTAGACGTGTCGAATGAGTGTCGGTGAGTGTCGTATTCGAAATGTGTCTGACACGCAGACACGACAAATCAACGAAGTGTCTGTACTTCATAGGTCCCTGACCTCTTCAAAATCTGGACACATCGATCCCTGAGTGACTTATCGCATTTTAAAAACTCTCCTACATGTACATCCGTAACGACTATATCAGTACAATGAGAATCACATTTGATTTATTCATTAGGTTTAACTGACTCAAGTGAACTGAGAGATTGATACGTCTAAGTTTTGAAAATGTTAGAAACTTAAATATATTTTTCAAATTTTGAAGGACTTAAATATCCAAAAATCAAAGCTCAAAAATCTATTTATCTTTTTGTCTTTAAGTTTATTATATATTTCGCAATATTTAGATCACATCAAAATTATAATTGTAATTTCAATTTAAATTCTTTCAAAAATGTTTAGTTAACAGGTGGTTTAAGATATATATTAAATATAGAAAGTTTATATTAGAAGACTAAAAATGTTAAATTTTCAAAATATTTACTGTATAGAAAATCTATAAAAACTATTAAAATTTTCTAACATATATAGATAATTTACGTAACAAGCATTTCTAAGACATTTGTTGGCAAAACCGTTCTAAAAATACTCGAAACTGCTCCTTCTTGTCAATATGTTTGTGGATTGTTGTTTTCTCTAACTTGGTTTCTTTTGTGGCAGCTTGACTATAAATGTATGGCAGATGATGTTTCCAATGGGATTCCTTGCTGCTACAGGGTAATGTATCTTAACTTCTTAACCTTCCCTCTTTATTAAGAAGCTCTATAAGGTTGTAATAACATTAGTAGAATAATAATGATGATGGATGTTGAAGAGTAAGAGTTGCAAATGAGCTTGGAGCTGGGAATGGAAAAGGAGCCAAGTTAGCTACCTTGGTTTCGGTGGCTGAATCATTTTCAATAGGCGTTTTCTTCTTGCTCTTGATTATAATCTTTCGCACTCAATTTGGCTATATATTTTCTTCGAGTATAGTTGTGATTAAAGAGGTTAATAAGTTGTCACTCCTCTTAGCCTTCACAATTCTGCTCAACAGTATCCAACCTGTTTTGTCAGGTAATGTATCATCTTTAAATTTTATCACATATATTAACTAGACACATTTTTTTTATGTCCTTTTTGTCTTATATATTGTAACTAAAACATATATAGAATTTATACAAAAATTGGTTGATCTTACAAGTGTGTATAGACTAACTTGATAATCAAAATTGATATACATAACAATAGATTTTCCTAAACTATATATATGCATGCTTCAACAGGGGTTGCCATAGGATCAGGATGGCAAAAATATGTGGCATACATAAACTTGATTTGCTACTATCTAATTGGGATACCGCTTGGGTTTTTGTTGGGTTTCGTCTTTGATCTTGGAGTTGAGGTACGTTCTATATATTTTAACTTATTCTTTTCTACAGCATTATTATAATTTCAGATGAAATCAAATCATAAACAAAAATTAGTCTAGAATTATGTACAGCCCTTTATATACATCAAAATTATTAATCAGAACGAAGATTAACACTAAGATAATTTTTCTGAATAACGACTTATTTTAACGGCCACTCAAAAATTTGTGACCAATAAGCTTTTCATAACAAAAAAAAAAAAATTGATTGCTAAATCGATAACTATATTTTCAAGAGCAAAATTATATATAATCTTTCTCATTAGTTAAGCATATTGTTATAATTTGATTTGCTTCAAGCGGTAGTAATGCTGATATGAATTAATAATGAATGATCAGGGAATATGGGCAGGGTTAATTTTTGGTGGAACTGCAGTCCAGACTTTGGTACTGGCCTTAGTTACTATTCGGAGTGACTGGGACAAAGAGGTAAACGATTTTTTTTTTTCTTGGTTCTTTGCACATATATATAGCAAAATAGGTAATTTATTGTTAAAATTAAAATTGCAGGCCGAGAGAGCAAGATTGCATGTGGCAAAATGGGAAGGTACTGTGAAGAACTGAACAAAAAGTAGTGTCTTTTTCACATGCAATGCAATAGCATATGCGTGCACTGATCGTAAGAATAATAAATGGACAAATGGAACTAATTACTATTTCTCATTTAAATTTCAAAAATGTTTAATAACAAAAAAAAAAAAACCAAAAATAGTCATAATTTATTTTATTTAGTATTTATTAATTATCACAACAATTAATTAATGCTAAATAAGACAAATTCTAACTATTTTTTTATTCTCCCTAACATTATGGAATTTGCTAACAGTTTGTTTGCTAACAACGAGAGTTTGCCAAATCCAAGCAATCCCTTCTCCACCTAGCTCCCACTGGATCCGACAGTTTTTTTTCTCATGAAGTTTATTTGCTAACAGTTTTTAGAGATTTTATGAAACTATAGTTTCTCATAATAGATTGATCAGATTCTTGGTGATAAGATTTAGATATAGCTAAGAAGATCAAGAGAAACAGCAAAAAAAAAAAAAAAAAAAGGTGAAAAACTGATGTGCGTGTGGAAAACCTCAGGTGTGCCAATAAAGATTTAGGTAGGATGTTTTGTCATTGCTGTCTCACATGGACATGGTATCTCTTTTATGGGTTCCGTTGAAGAATGCGAAGAAGGATTAGGAAATTAAATGAAGCTAAAATAGACAATATTCACATGCTGGGATGGTGTGTGTTTGCATTTGTGGGCACTGAACGTGAAAACCACACTGTCTATCAGATTCTAATTTCTTTTGGGTTGGGTCCATTGGCCAGTGTCTCTCTTAGCCTATTGTCTTTTTGTCCACACGTGAGCCCAAATGATAAAAGTTATGCTTCCCAATTATTCTTCTTTCCAATTATATCAGTTCAAGTTGACCCCCCAGAGGATGAAGGATGAGAAAATGTCAAAGCAGTGGTTGCTTGGAAGTTAGTAGTTGCATTATACATGTCTGGCAATTATTTTAGAGATTCTCAGTTTGCACGAACAAAGAACATCATATTGTGGTCCAACGGCTATCACTTATGATCTAATCTAATTACTACTCGTTGTTGAGTTTCCGCCACTCAGTTAAAGATGCTATTGGGATAAGACAACTTGCTCAAAAGCTCAAAGTGAAGCGGCGAAAATAAATTAAAAGAATGAATGAGAAAGAAGAACAAACTCAAGGAGTATGCTCTAGCTTGGCCATTAGCTAGCTCCAAGGTCATAAATATATCCTTGTCTTTTGTGACTTGTCTATTAATCCATTAATTAACTTTAGAAATTGTGGCTAATTTTGTAAGAATGAGTATTTTTTTAATTATTTTTATGTTCAATCCTGAAACAACTATGTAAGAAAATAATTGTTAGGAAACTAATCAGGGGCGGTGCAACCAGTAAATGAAAAAAAAAAAATCCAACTCAAGAGTCACTGTAATTTTACTTTTATTTTCATTCAAAATAAAAAATCACAAAAAAAAATCTGTAACAAAAATAAACATTTAAAATTGTTGTAAAATATTATCAAAATCTTTTCAATTATATGATAAAAAAAAATACATTACTTTTTGATATAGAAATATCTAAAACTTAACAAAAGAGAAATATATAAAATAATTTAAAAAAAATTCAAAACCTAATAAAAGGAGACATCCAAAATTATTAGAAAAAAAACATTCGAAAACTATTAAAAAAAATATCAAAAACCTAAAATAAAAAAACATCCAAAACATATAATAAAAAAATATTTAAAACTTAAGAAAAAAATTCCACAACTAATAAAAAAATCATCCAAAATTTAAGAAAAAGAGAAGGAGAAGAGGGTTCAGAGGGAGAAGGCACGGCGTCTTGTCTAGGGTGACAAATTGCAGGGGGAGGCATTCCGGTACCAGAGATTGTAGGGGAAAGCAGGCGCATCGCGGCGAGAGAGTTCGGAGTACCATCGCAGAATGAGGTGTTGCATAGAGAGGCGCAGGAATAATCACGGTTGGAGGGGGAGGGAGATCGCAATGTCATGGGGGAGAGGAATTGGAGTGGGAGGTCGCGCTAAGGCTTGGTTTGGTAAAGTTTTTGTTTTTTAAAAGTAGCTTTATGAAAGCTGTCTTTTAAAAGCTGCAGCACTTGCGTTTGGTAAAATCAAATTAAAAATGACTTTTAATAAGTACAAGCACCACAATTATGTTTAGTAAAATAGCTTTTAAAAGTTGAAAAAATCATAATAAACATGTTTATAACAAAAAATAATTTTTTTTTTCAAATTTTTTAAAAATTTATATAATATTTTAAAATAAAATAATGTTAAAATAAAAAATTCATAATAAACATAAATATAATAAATAAATTCTTTTATTTTTTAACTTTAAAATTTTATATAAGTATCATAAAAATTTATTTTATCCTAAATATCATCACTAAAAATAAAAAATAAAAAAATATATGAAGATTAGGTTGAAAAATAAAAAATATATGAAGATTGTGTTAGAATTTGTGAAGGTTAGGATGAGAAGTTAGAAATATATGAGGATTTCAATGGCAATATAATAGCGAGAAATATGTGCGGGAAAATGAAAAAAATTTGATAAGCATAAGCCAGCTTTGAAAAGCTCCCTCCTAGGTGCTTTCAAAAGCACCCCTAACTTTTAAAAGTCGTAAGCACAAACACTTGGGCTTTTTAATTTACCAAACGCAAAATGACGTGCTTGTGCTTTTAAAAAGCACAAGCACCTCTTCAAAAAGCTTTACCAAACTCAGCCTAAGTATTGAGGTTTGTGGTATGACTTGTGTTTATGAACCTAATTCTAATTTTTTTAAATTTTAAAATTAGAATTTTAAAAATTTTGGAAAAATTATTTAAATTGGCTACACATAGAATTAGTTATCTATACATTTTAATGAGCAAAATAATGAATTTGTTTATCACTACTTGACCAATTTATTGTGCAGGCGTGCGCTCATGTGCCTATGTGTATAAACCTTTATGCTAAAATATTATTGTAAGTTGGTACTTATATATTTTTAAATAGATTTGAGTTTTATATAAATAAAATTGTAAAATTTTTAATGAAAGATTTTGACTCAATAGTTAAAGACGTTTTATATCAATGAAAGGTTCTTAATTAAATATTTATTCCTAGTACATTTTATATATCAACTATATTATATGTACATTAACAAATCTCTTTAGTTTTAATATCCATAAATGTGCTGTAAAATTAGAAAAAATCTTTTTTTTTTATCGAATTTTATATAAATATATTATAACTAATTTTGATAATTAATTTTAATGTATAAATAATATTTTGAGATAACATGTTGGCATCACACCTAAGCTAGCAAACATAAAAAGATAAAAAAAATTGAACACCATATTTTGTATATAATATAAATACTGATAATTTTATTAATTTAAATTTTGATGTTTATAAATATCTCAATTTCAAGTGCATAAATAACACAATTCAGAACAAACGGGTGACCATATTGTAAAAAGCTGAAAGAGATGGTACTACCTAGCTATATGCATATGAATGGCCAAGATAATTTGACCACACACTATTGAATAATACAAGTCATAGAATAAAGGGTTTTTTCCCTTGCCTAAACGCCACCTATAAGTATATATAATGCACTATGTAGCCAGCCATGCATGCATCTATTATTGACGGGGATTTTGGCTTTGTGGAATTGTATGTATCCTCTAATGAGTACAAAATTTTAATTCACACATTATGGGATTTGATAGGCAACAATATTAATAGTGATTACTCACAGGGTGAATCATCTATAGATTATTCGGGAACCTTAGCTTGTATACAACTAGGAGCTAGGGAATGATACATGCATTTCGTAGCTTTTATTTAAATATACATAGTGATAAACTTCAAGAGCAATCAGCTTAGCTAGGTAGGTGGTTTAATTTATGTCGGATGCATGGTTTCAATTTTTACAGTTGCTATAATGCTATATTGTTGCAATCGTATTAATTAGACCACAATTATTGAGTCTCTTGAATTTATGTAATTTAAGTACAATCAATTATATTGCATTATTTAGAACTGCAATGAGTATACCAAAACCGCAATTTAAACATGGTTTATGAGAACTATTTTGGGTTAGTGGAGTGATTAGTTCAGTCATCAGATTAAGTAAGTATTAGGGGTTTGAGTTTCACTTTATACGTACAATAATCTATTAGTCATTGATAAATTCTTAAATAGAGTTTATATTTATGACGAATTTGTCCTTGATGACTGAATATATACCAAGAGAGAAAAAAAAGTTTATGGCCTGAACAGATATAATTAACCCTCCTCCTAATTAATCCTAAGTCACTTCAATTTTCGGTGTCTAACAAATTATTCAACTACTGATGGGAGAATTAATCAAAGTATGGTTCCATTTTCAACACCTAAAAAAGTTGGAATAACAATTACAAGTTTTGAAGCTTGGCCACACACAGTTGCATGGCACCTTTATGCATTATGAGCGGTCCTACTCCTATATACAATGTTGTTTTGATTGCATCCCTGCACAAATTCATTATAAGTTGTTAAATAATGTAGTTTGCACGATTGCAGTGTCTTTTTCATCCCTAAAACCAACTCTCTCTTATTATTTCCCTAGCTACCTAAGTACCTAGCTAGCTGGATCTCTCTCTTCTAGATCTCTTTTTTCTTTCTCAGTTAATTCTTTTTTTTTCCCCTTTTTTCCTGTTGTTTTATCCTTCATGTATATATGATGACATCTCTTCAATTTAACCCTTTGAAACGAATAGAAATTGATTAACTTTATTGTGCTGGACACAATCTCTGTTTCTTTCTCATCCATGATTAGCATATTATCAAGGCAATTATATATTGTTATTTTACCACCAAGAAGCTAAAGAAGTAGTGGTTATCACATTTTAGTTTTGGTTCTACAACAGTTGTTCTTAACTTATTATTGTATATATACCATGTCTAATTTATTTGTCATTAGAAGGAATGAAGTTATTACCGAAAGAGTCCAGTAATAAAAATAACATAAATATTCAATACAAGAATAATATAAAAGCACTCATAACATAATATGACAAAAATTATAAGCAAATAAATATATCAATTAAAGCAACAACAAAATACATTGATATTTTAATGTAGAAAACTCTTTTAATGTGAAAGGTAAAAATTACAAATCATCAATACCAGAAAAATGGCTCTACTATAATTAAATATGAGGTACATACAAGAAAATCTTAAATAAGGTACAAATTGTGCATACAATCAGTCGAAACACCAAAACACTAAACCTTAAAAATGACAAATGAGTAACAAAAAGATGAAAAATACCCAATAATAGAGCTGCTATCTGAAGTAGATTTTTCTCTTTACAGATCTCCAATCAAAATTTTTACCGTTTAAAATAAAAAATAAAATGAGATAAAATTGCAGTTCAAATTTCAGACCGATCCAACAATAAATGAATGAGAAACTATTATTTTAAATTTACTACTCTCCATAAAAACAAAAATTTCTTTTTTTTTCTTTTCTCTCACTTTGATAGATGCTCTCTCTCCCTCTAAATGACCTCAAAAATTTAATTAGAATTTTGTACTAAATCAGATTGATAATAGATTAATCTTAAAAGATTTTTGACTTTCTTGATCATTAAGTTATCTTATTAATTTTGTTCTTATACTCAACAAAATGAAAAATAGTTACTTTATTGAAAAATATATATAAATGGAGCGGATATTATATATTAATTTATTATTAGAAAAATATTTCTTGCGTAATTATCAATTATAAGTTGATATTGACGAAAACATGAAGTGTATTAGCTAGTATACAATATTAAAAATATTATTTATATATTAAAATTAATTATTATATATTTATATATAAATATATATTTTATTTAATTTATTTTTAATATATATTTTATATTAATTATTAGTTTCAATATAGCATATAGTCCATATAATATCGAAATAAAAAGTGTGAATGAAGATGGAAGGGAGGGTTCAAAGAAGAGTTAATTATTCTGTATGTTCCTATAATTTTATTAAATTTTTAATTAGATTTTTATATTTTTTTAATTGGATTTTTTTATATTTTTTTTAATTTAGTCCCTGTTATTAACGTTAAACATAAAAAAATATTAGTGAATTGTGACATTACTTATATATTTTTAGGGACCAATTAAAAAGAAAAAAATATAAGGACCTAATTGAAAATTTATCTTTGTGAGGTCCATTTGTCTTTTCGAAAATTCTATCCGGTCACCACCATATATACCTCTATTGTTAAAAACAATCACTATCACAGGTAATTAGTACTGAGCCAATGTTTGGATTGAAAAAAAAAATGATTAATCCTCACACAGTTACAAGAGCAATTTATTACATATAAAAACAAATATATGCAACCATATATAATCACATCAACATAATAAAAGAACTTGCATATGGTACATGGTAACAAAAACCATTGATATATTAATAACTAAAATTGTTTACAAAAACTTATTTCTATTGTTTTGTCGATTTTTAACAAATTGATGGTGATTTGATTTTAATGATCTGAGAGCGAAACATACTCCTCTTTTGCAGGTACCAATTCTATAAGTGCATCAAAGGTTCTCGAATTAGACGAGTGTTAAAACAGGTAATAAGTCCGAAAAATGCCAGAAAGGTAAAAGAAGTGTAAAAGAAAAGATTCGAAAAGTAAATTAACTGGAATCGAAATGACTTATGCTGAATTATAAAGAAAGCGATTAAAATGCCTTCGATCTGATCAAAAGGCTTTTGATAGAAACTTAAAGGGACTGAAATGTAAACGGTGCAAATAAATAAAGGAAACTTTGAATGTAAATTTGACAGTGAAATTAAAAGGTGCTTTGAAGATAAATCTGACAAAAAAATGTAAAGTTTACAGAAATTGTAAATAGAAATTTAAAAGCAATGGAAAGAATTCTACAGAAATCGAACTCGAATGTAGACTTAGAAATTCGTTGGGGATGTGAGTGTGCTTGAGTATATTTCTGAAGAAAAGTTCTAACCCTTATTTCCTAAAACTTACTAATATTTATAACCCATATCTATAACCGACCATTGATTACACGACGCTGCCTCATATGCAGATTCTTAGGTAATTGTTCATGCTCTTCTGCTCACAGACGTTACCCATAAATTCCTCGCTTGTTAGAGAGAGCCTTCAACTTCTCTATGGTAACCGCTCAATTCTCCATTCGAAAGTACCATTCGATTCTCAATTCGAATTACTTTTCGATTTGTTAATGTATTGGAATCGAATACGCGTCAGATGACTTCCTTTTAACACTTGCATGTGTATCTTTTCGATTTAGCTTATCCTTTCGAAAATATTTTTTCGACTAACATCTATATAGTTCCTCAAACAAGATAATCAATTTGACGGGCAAAAACTCAAAATAAGTATATTGAAAGCATGAATTTTTTCCTAAAGCAAGCAATACATATTTTCTCAAGTATTAACAAAAGACAAGACATATAAGACAATATTTCATAATTTTTTTTGCACATTCCTGGATTAAACTATGTCAAACAGTATCAACAGTCACCGACTCGTTTATAATTTAGTTTCTAGAAGAATGGACTCTTGCAAACAATTCCGAACAAATTCAAGACGATAAGAAAGGAAAAAGAAAAATCCAAATCCCCCATCACTACATAAAAAAGAGAAAAACAGAACCCTAATAAACCAGCATGATCATAACAACAACAATCAACAATAAACAAAATTCATAATCAGCAAAATCAATTCATATATCAATTCATCAATTAACAAAACCCATATATATATTGAAAACCTTAAACCATTATATCAAAAGAATTCAGAAATCAATTCAATAAATAGGTATTTAACCAGTGTTGTTTTTTCCGTAATTAGCTCATAAATCATTATAAAAAAAATTATCATTTGCTTAAACCTGTTTCATCCACTATAAAAAAAATTTAACCAGTTACCTGTTTTGGTAGATCGACTTCAGGCAGCAAGTTGAGGTGCGGCCAGGCAAAGGAGCGCAACAGAGGCCATAGAGCAGATGCACGAACAACGCAGAATAGCGCAGCGCAGACCAAGAACGACGGACGACGACAGACGCTCACGCCGTCAAAGAAGACGATGATGACAGCGACACAAATGGACGAACGGAGGAGAAACGCTACTGACTTCAATTCAGAGAACAAGCGCTAGCTATGGCTCTTTAATTTTAGGACAAAATGTTAAAGAGTTGTTTTAGTATTTTAAAAAAATGGAGATGAATTTAATTAACTATTCTAACCCAATTATAAAAGTATTCGATTTTTAAATAGAATGTTCTATTATCTTAAACGATTTTGTTACTACATAAACTAAATTAAAAAAAATTAATGTCTAAAAATTTAATTAAAAATTTGATAAAATTATAAAAACATACAGAATAATTAAACCTTCAAAAAAAAAGAACTAAAGGTCCCACGCTGTCTATTGGCTGCACCGTTGGGTGGCAATTGGCATTGACAAAGACTCGTTAACAACGCCACCTTTGACCTTTAGCCTCTTTTCCCATCCCATAAATTAAAATTAAGTTTAAAACCATCTTTACCTTATATATAAATTAAATATTAATTAATATAATTTTGATATTTTTTAGGAAAAGGTTTATGAGGAGATAAAAGATTACAAGCTAGCCTGCTAGAGAGAAGCGAGAATGATAGTTATGATTAAAATTACGAAAATGTTTAATAATAAAAGAAAATCAGTCAAAAATAATTATAATTTGTTTTATTTAACGACAATTAATAAATGTTAAATAAGATAAATTATGACTATTTTTTTTTTGTTTTTCTAATATTACCCTAAATTTAAAGTATTAAACCTACTTCTCACGCGATTTGGTAAAATTCTACCTAATTATGATATTTTTCTCATAAAGTATACTTATACAGTTATACATACATCATGTTTTCTCGAAATTTATTTATATATTATATATTTTGTATATATGTACATATTCTTTTATTTTAAAAACTAATTTACAACAATTGTCCCAAAGCAAATGAGAAAGTCAAAATTAATTTGAATTGAACGAATACATATGTGATGATGGTCACGATAGACGCTAGTATAATTTTCTTTAAATAATAATTACAACATTTCTTCTTCTTCTTCTTTTATTGTTTGGTTTCTTTCTCTTGCTCTTACATCACATGTGCAACTAGTCAATTTCCATTTCTTCAACAATCGATGAGGCCTTTTCTTCTTCTCCATGCCCCCTAATAAAACCCAGCATTAATAATGGCAGCATTTATATCGAAGAGCAGTATGTAGTAGTGATGGATCCAACACAACACAAAGACGGCCTATGTGGTCTGGCCGTCAACCAGACACTGATTGAACCAACACCTTCCAAGCGTGTCGTTTTGCACCTCCTTCCTATTCCCACTTTTAATTTTGGTCGTTTTTGGCCACAAACATAATTGGTGGGCAACTACTCTTACTAGCTTTTAAGTGCATAATATTATTATGAGTTTAGCTAATATGTCTTAAAAATATATGTTATTATTAGTAAAAAAATTTAAATATTTTTATTTAATAAAAAATAAAACAAATACATTGAAAATAAATTTAAATTTTTTATATTTTAATAAAAATTTGTTATTAATAACAAATTTATCACGTGCTCTTAAAATATATGTTAACTAAATCCTATTATTAATTATAATGATGTCCACCATCTATGAAATATATATCTTATTGTCCTTAATTAAAGGGATGCTTTCATAAAGATGCGTAAATTGTATTTTTGTAAAGATATTTACGTGTCGCATTATTATTGGACGTATTAATGAACTGGTTATTTTTTAATTTTTTAACAAATTAGAAAAAAAAATCGATTTTTTTTATAACAATAATAACAAACCCAATTTTTTTTAGGAATTTAATTGTACTTTTAAATTTTTAGGAATTTAAATGTCCGAAAAATAAAAAGTCGGAGATATAATTGTCTTTTTATCAAAAAATTTAAAAATATTCGATTTAGATGGTATAATTCGATCAGATTAAATCGGTCTAATAATTATAATGTAGACAATTGAGTTTATTATTGTTATTATAGTAAATCGATTTTGTTCTGATTTATAATAAAAAATAAATTATTAACCGATTTAATAAAGATATTTAATGATAGCATGACATATATAAACATCTTTAAAAAAAAAAATATTTTTAATATCTTTATTAAAGTCCCTTAATTAATTCCCTGCTGGATCTTAATTGCTCCTGCCAGAAAAATACGAGTTTCATTAAATATAGACTCTTTCCTTGCCCTATTGATAATGGTAAAGATCATATTATTGCAAAAGCTGTCCATTTAAGTTTTGAGTAAGGTTACGTAAGCTAAAATATCATAAATAATACATGATTAATAACACTTTTATTTATAAGAGAATATGAATATTTTTTTAATTTAATTGACATAATTAATTTTTTTATAATTAATTTTTTCTTTTTAATTACATCAAAGATTAATCCTAAATTTAATATAAGTCAAATATCAAAAGATCCTTCCTTATTTTTCTACATTCACAAGTTTACAATTGTTTTTAAATAAAACTTCTAAATTTTTATATCACTAATCTTAAAAAATATCTCAAATCATCACCTCGTCATATTTTATAAAAAATCAAAACATCTTAAATTTAATAATCTCTATTTATTAAAAATAAAAAAAATAAAAAATTGTTGGTTTATAACCTGTATAATAATAATAATAATAATAATAATAATAATAATAATAATAATAATAATAATAATAATAAATCAACATTAGTTCACTGATTATGAATGTTATGTATTTAAAATTATAAATGTAATACGTATAAAATTATGAATATTAAATTAGAGGATTTTAACAACTTTTACAATATAATTTACATTTTTAGATATAGATTATTATAAAATAAAAAATAAAATATAAAATATAAACAAAAATTAAAAAACAAATTTTTAAAAATAATTATTAACTCATCATATTAGTATCAATAAAAAAAAAATATATATAAATATCAAATAAAAATATTAAAATAATTCAAATATGATCCATTAATATATATATGAGATAATTTAAAATATATAATAAAAAATATAATTTAAAATTTGGTAATATTAAGTGTAATTTTTTTTAATTATGAATATTATATGTATATAAAATTATGAATATTATGAGTACAAAATTATAGATATTATGTGTATAAATTTATAGATGCTATGAATAGTAAAATTATCAATTAAATAAATTAATTTAAGTATTTGACATTTTTTTATGTATATAAATTTATGAATGTTATAAAATTATATGTATAAAATTATAGATGTTATGAATGTAAAATTATAGAAGTTATGTTAAAAATATTTTCTCAAATTTTACTATGCAAACCATAATTTTACATACTGATTGATATAAAAAATAATAAAACATGAAAAAATATTAAACAAATTTTTAAATAAGACTTTAATTGATCATATAGAATTATTTAAAATAAATAAATACAAATATTAATTAAAAAATATCGAAATAATTTAAAACTATATCTTAATAACGCTTGTGATAATTTTTATATATACTCTTTGAAATCAGATAATGGACAACCCTCTTCATTATGAGTTTAAAAGTTGTTAAAATCTTTGGTTGAGGGGTGAATAGGTGATTCTCTCCATAAAAAAATTGGGTGCAAGGATGTCATTAAATTTAATTCTTTTCCTAATAAAATACTCAATGCATATAAGTTATTACTAATTAAATCTATCATTAAAACAATCAAATTATTTTCTTAAAATAACACTAAATACATAACAGATATTATTATTAATATGTAATTAAAAAATCATAATAATATCCTTATACTAATGCTATACGGTAATCAAAGTTTTAGTCATATAATAGTTAGAATATCGATTTAACTCTTAAAATCTTTCGATATTACAATTTTAAATGAGTTAGTTGATTTTACGAAATTTGTACTAGATCTGACGATTTTACGATTTAAATCTTGTTAAGAGTTTACGTTTTACGTACTTAATTTATTTTTTTGATTTCACATAAAATTTCGATTTTCTCTATCTTGATTTTAGTTTTATACAATAATCAAGGTTTTATTGAAATCTTTAAAAAGAAAATAAATTAATATTAATGCCAATTAAAAGATATTATTCAATTAGTTTTTATTATAATTAGTGTATGAAAATTATTTAATTAATGACAAATCAATATATAATAAGAGTGTGGGTTGTAAAGTGTATGTATGAAAATGATATAGATGAAGTTAAAATAAAAGCTTCTTGATAATTTTGGGCTGAAAGTTTTTTGCTTTCGAAACATTTTTCTTAATTTTATTGCCCACATTATTATTATTAGTGATGTATGGATATAGGTCTTCGCTAATCTTGGTCAAAATTATTTTATTGCAAATGTATACTTATGTAATAACATAGCTAGGATGATAGCATTCGGGCATATATGTAGACGTATATATGTATTTACGGAAGCCATAAAAGTTTGTAGGGGTGGCAAAACGGGTCGAGCCCGTCGGGCCGATCCGCTAAACCCGCTAAAAAAGGCGGGTCGGGCTAGGAATTTGAGCCCGCCAAATTAAAAAAAACCCGCTAAACCCGCACCGCCAAATTGGAGGGTTTTGGCGGGGCAGGGCGGGCCAGTCCGCCGGGCCGAAGATTTTTATTTTCTTTTTTTTTTAATTAAATAAAAGAGTGATTATTATTATAAAATTAATAATTATAGAATTTTTAAACACTTTTTTTTTTATTTTTTGTTTTTATTCTTTTTTGAGTTATTAACTTTATTTATTTTATTTTATAATTTTGTATATATGCTCAAATTATGTGACTTATTTTTTAAAATAAAGATGATTCTATTGACAAATATTATTTTGAACAATTTTATTGAAGTTAAAAATTAAAAAAAATAGTAAAAAAATTATATTATAATTAGACTATTTTTTATTTGTATTTGATTTTTTAATTATTATTTTTTGGTTAATTTTAATGAATTTTATTTTTCAAAAAAAAAAAAAAAGTCAAGCGGGCTAGCCCGCCAACCCGCCAATCCGCCATAAAACGGGGTGGGCTAGCATTTTGAACCCATTTTAGTTGGCGGGGCGGGCCGGTCCGCCCCGTTTATGTAGCGGGCTTAGGCGGGGCGGGCCAGCCCGCTTTGCCACCCCTAAAAGTTTGTCATCATAAGTGGCCTATTTAGATGATTTTCAGATAAAGTAAATTACTATTTTGACCCTAAAAAATTTGACTGTGATCAAATAGCCCAAGAGAAAGTAATATTGTGATCTTTTAAAGATAATTTCAGTTTGACAAAAAATATATCCTTTTTCTGTAAGTGACAAACCAATGCATACATTTGATCTAATTTTTTGTTGAAACATGTGAAAAATTATTTAAAAGGTAAAATTAAAAAATTTAGGAAACATTTCATCTCTAAAATCTGTTTTCAATTTTTTATTTTTTAACATTCGCATAAAAATCAATAAATAATAATACTTTATTTAGTGTAAAATTATTAAATTTAAATTATCAAAATCTAACTTTTAAAATCCTTTAATTTTTTGAATATATCTTCCTATATTTAGTTCATTTTGTTAAATTGACATTATTTTTGAAAGACAAGACGTCACCTCTTTTTCCCAAATGTCATTTTGTCAAAAATTAAATCTTTTGAAAGCTAAAATAGTAGTTTTTATCATTTTAGTTAACATATAGTTAGCAATTCTATTTGCAGTCTCATATACTCATTATTTTAGAGGAAAGAGATAGAGAGCATATTTGGTTAGTTGATTTTCTTATTTTTCTCCTGTGTTAGCTACATCTTGGCTATAAAATAGTTCACCATATAGTTTAAGTGACCATAATTTTTTAGCTAATGATTCTATTTTCACTTTTCATATTTTACAAATTTAATGAGTTTTTCTTTGTATTAATTATACGTTGATCGAACACAAATCTGTTAGATATGTGACATATATAATTCATATAGTTGTTCTATATACTTAGTCCATGATGAACTTTTTCTTGCACTACTATTTTAGAACAAATTTGCAATTCGATTAAGCTTTTATAGAGGAGCGTAATATGCCTTGTCTTACGTACTCAATTTGATCAAAGTATAAGAAGCCTATAATTAGTTAATTAATTAGTTAAAGAAAACGTTAAAGGAAACATTTTTAATAGAAAAGGTAGGAAGTTGACTAATATTAATTTAAATAAAAAATAAAAAGTATAAAACAAAAAATGTTAATCATCTAACATTTTAATTAAAACCGAAAATTTTCTCAACACACTCCTTCGGTATGTTATGGTTAAAGATATAATTATTTATATATTTTTTACTATCAATTTAAATAAAAAAATAATTTAATTATATTATATTAAAATTTTTATGATTGAAAAATTTAGAGTTTCATCTTTGTTAATCTAAAAAAAAAGAATTTTATCATAATGTTAATAAAAAGATCAACTATGCAAAAATTCATGTAAATCTAAAAAAATTTCTTACGTAAAAAAATATTAAAAATATAATTATTTATACTTTTTTTTTTTTCAAGTTAAGTTTCTAAAAGAGGTAGTTTTGTGATAATTATTAGTACTTGTTCCAATATATATAACCAATCAGGAATATGATAGGATCATATAATAATAATATCTATCAATGAAGTCTAAGGCCCCATGCCCATTGGTCAAAATTGTTTCTTATTAATATAGTTGATATGAGTCCCGCTAAAGAGTTTATGGGGTATTTGTATAATGTGTACAATGCGCTACTTATTTAGCCCAATATGAGTTAAAAATAAAAATTATTCATAAAATAATAAATTTAAAACCTCTTATTCAGTTAGTTCACATCAAATTTCAAATTTTAAATTCTCTAATTTTAAATTTTAAATTTTAAAAAAATCCAGTTAGTTATTTCAAAAAAATAACCATCTGAAATCCTCCAATACTTTCTTCTTTTTCAACCGGTGGTCATCCCACCTTCATCAATAATCATCTCATTTTACCGTCGGTACTTGGCTTGCCATACGCCACTCACCTTTAATAAAAATAACCATCCACTTAAGGATAAAAATAATCATCCGCATACCTAATGAATTGAACATCTAACATATTTTAATTATATATAACTAAACTCAATCCAATCAAAATAATCATCTACATAAAAATAAAATAACCATCCGCATACCTACTAAAATGACCATCATAAATTGACCATTAAAATAGAACAACAAGATGAATAAACAGAAGAAACTATTATTGTGGCGAAACATAATTTTGAAAGACTAGGCATGACAAAAGGGACACTGTTGTGAAGCATAGGACTCAAATCATGAAAGAAGCTAACCATGTTTAAATCCGAAGAAGAAGAGCATGATGGTATCATCGGTGAGAAGAGGCTTGAAGGAATGGGAGAAAGCGAAGCCGATTCGAAAGAGAGGCACGAAAACAGCGGCAGCAACATTAGGCTTAGCGTCGGAGGGCGAGGCGCATCGGGCTGACCAGCGGAGGTGAGGACGGTGTCAGTGGGAGGATGCGGCGGCCTCGGTATGGCCGGCGAAAAATTCAGTGACGCGAGGTGAGAACCGGAGAAGATGACGGTGAGTTTTGAACGTACATAGTGTGAATGGATTTAAATACTAATCTTAATTTTCAAATTTTAAAATTTGAAATTAAATAATTAATTAACGATCTAATTTTAATTTTAATTTTATATTTTTTTAATTTATTGTACACAATTGAGGAGTGGATCCTCTCCTGTAAAAAAAACGGAATGATGTCCAGTTTAATCTAACCATTTATTACTTTCTCTCTTATTTAATTTTGGTCTCACTTAAATAATTAAAGATAAAAGATCACACTTTATTTTCTTAAGTATTTTTTTCACCGCATAAAATCTATTTTCCAATTAATATTGGTTCCAATACTTTCTAAGTTGATATACGATCATCAAACCGAAAGAATTTTCCACAAATATCGATCACAAAGTCATTGCCTTGTAGAATCCAAGGTAGAACAAGTTTGAAGATTGACACATTCTAATAACCATCCATTCCCGTTCTAGAAGAAATTAATGTTGCGCGCAGAGCACTTGGATTTACAAGAAAATAGTTTAAAAAAAAATCTTCATTTCAGATAAATTATTCATTGTAAAACTATTTTTAATAAACATATTTTTATTATATTTTGCTATTAATTTCTTCTTACTTATTCTCTCTCTTTAACTAAATAAAGTTACTAATAAAAAAAAAATGTTCTCTAGCTTTTTTAAATAAACACTAACTTATGAAACCAACTTTTATGAAAGTGTACACTTATTTGAGACTGGAACTAACATGAACGAACATTTTTTATTTTTTCATAATAAACAAGACCTACACAATAACCAAATGTCTACGCTTTATTCTTTTATCATGGACCAAAAGAATAATATAATAACCAGGCTTACACTTTTATTTGATATGTCAATTTATCAAAAAGATAAAATACGATTTATTTCGGTGCTCCATATATAAACATAAAACAATTTCTCCCAACAAAAAGAAAAAAAAGAACAACTTAAATTAATTTTCTACCACCACAAAGTTTTTTTTTTTTCCTGGACTGGCGCCACCACAAGTCCACAACGGTAAGCTTCACTTTGCCCGATCACGCATCAGCATTTAAGGGCCAAACAACGTCTGGTTCCTTGGTTTCACTCTAAGTCCAATAACAAGCAAAGTTTCAGCATGGACCAGTAATAATTAATGAAATTTTTTGGTAAAGATAATTAATGAAAATGAATGGCCCCCCAACATGGAATAAATGCTTTTAATTTTTCTCTTCATTGTTGTCAAATGTGATTTTTATCATATATTATTATAAAAAATTATGTACGTAAAAAAGGAATTTATCTATCTTGTGATCTAAAAGTACATGGTAAAATTACAAATTGAAAAAAAAAATTTTTTGTCGAAAATATAAAAAATTTGATTTTTCAATGTATTTATTTTGTATTTATTAAAAAAATTAAAACCTTCTACTAATAATAAATTTATCATGTATTCTTAGAAAATATGTTAGCTAAATGCTAAAAAAAGTTATCCACCAAATTTATGACGATTATAGTTATTGGAGAAAAAAAAAAGAGAGTAGAAAGAAGAGGAGAAAAAGAAGTATAGCAATTCTATTATTGTAAACTATTGTTATTATCCTTAACTGATACATACAGTTAAGGTCCAGTTTGGATAAACAGTTTAATTAATTTTTTTTAAATAGCTTAAACAATAAATGACTATATTAAAAGTAGCTTATAAATAAGTTATTTTGTATTTGGATTTTTAATTTTAAAAGTGCTTATTTTATAGAAATGTGATTAAAAATAGTAGTATTATGAGAGAAGTAATTTTTTTAACTTCTCTATAAACTCATAAATAGTTTCTTAGAAAGTTGCAATTTGATTTTGAAAATTGCATTAGACATTAATATTACTACTTTTCATAAGGCAAAAATTAAAAAAAAATTACTTTTAAAACTTTCCAAACAGACCTGAATATTATTTATAGTAATATAGATAGTTAAACCTATCAGCTCTTCCATCAAGTTGACTTACTAACTCCTTACATACATGTATACATAACTAACTCTATATCCTTTAATACCCTCCCCTCTCACAATCCTAAGAAGATTTTAGTGCCAACCTGAGTTTGTTTTTGAATTTGTCAAAGAGTAAGTTTGACAATGATTTTCTGAGGATGTTCATGATTTGTTTAGTCACCAAATTTTTTATGACACGATTATGTACAAATTAAAAATTGAATTCAAAATATTTTGTGCGCTCATAAATAATAGAATTATAGGCTAAGAATACAACATACATATTATCACAAAACATAGTGGGTGGAGTGTGATAAGACTAATGAAGTTCATATAGAAGTGTTTAAATCCATATGAACTTAGAGAATACTGCAGACAGTGTGCGAAATTATGTTTTTGTTGAGTTTCTATTGACAGTGGGTTGTTTGCTACACTTCCATGAAACTAAATTTGGACCAAAATAGACGCAATAACCTAAACGTATCAATGATCATCCAAATCAACATTCCAGTCCAAATCTAAAAGAGTAGGGAGGCGAAGATCATTAGTCTTATGAATTTGTAATGCGAGTTCTGACATACCTACCAAGTAACGGAGTACCCACTTGACTACCAACCAATGTACTTATCCTAGATTGGACATGAATTGACTGATTTTATTCGTCCAAATGAAATGTCAAGATGTGTTATAGTAGCATATTGGAGACCTCAAATGATGGATCAAAATAGAATTGGATCATTGAAGGAAACACTTCTAACAATTGTTAGTTTTGAAGAGTTCGGCATAGGTATAAATAGAGAAATTGAAAGCTTAGCATAGGTATAGATAGAGGAATTGAATCTTACCTACCAGCTTTAACCAAAAAGTTATTTAATGTATTTTGTTTGATTAAGAGAAATAAGTGTATCTAAGTGCCTAACAGTCTTAATTCCAATAAAGAAATTAAGATCCACAAGATCTTTTAATAAAGAGAGAGGAGTGTAATTGTTACACTTTGAATTTCAGTTTCATTATCACCAGTGACCAACATATTGCGTCTTACCCGGCATCTCAAACTTTTACTCGGAATAAGTGGACAACGCCACTATATCTTATCCAAAATCTTCAATTATATCCAGAGCAAATGGACAATACCACTGCATCTTATTCGGAATCTAAAATTATACCCAGAGCAAGTAGACAATACTATTGCATCTTACTCAAAATATCAAATTATACCTAGAGCAAGTGGAAAATATCACTACATCTTACCCGGTCACATATATCTCAATCAGATTCAATTCATTTTCAAGTTCACCCTCCTCGTTACTGCAATTTATTCATAGTCAATAACATCATTAATTATCATTACCTCTTATTATCATAATCACCCTCAACATACCTCAATCATAATCAGTTATCATCATCTCAATTCTTCATCAGTCTTTATTATTCCTCTTATTAGATTCAATACATCTCTCTTCAATATAAACTAACTCCCTCAATAGCTTTGCTCTTATTCTGAAACCTAAAAACTAGCTATCGGACCTTAAACAAGGGGTTACGGAAGTTTACAAGCTTGTCGAGAAGGTCAAACAGTTAAAAACAGAGTTTTAGTGTAAAACAGAAAATCGTGCATACACATGGTGCTGTGCATACGCACGCACCAGACGAGCTTCCCTTCGTGTGTGTACGCATCATAGTATATGTACACACAACTTACAAAATTCCAACGGTGTGCGTACGCGTACCCCCTCGTGCGTACGCATGAGTCTCACCAAATCTCTAGTCTAGGCGTGCACACGATAGTGTGCATAGGCACACATACCAGAAATTCTGGTTTTCTCTGAGAAATTGTGTTTTTAAACCAAAACTTCAAATGCGCATAACTTTTTCATTAAAAATTATTTTTCGTTCGTTCTTCGAACGTCATAAACCACTCGGACCCAATTTTTATTTAAGAAAAGTTTTATCAAATTTAAGGGTCTGAGGGCCAATTTACAATGCGTCAAAATTGGTTAAAAATTGTATTTTGTTACTAAAACCCAAAACCTCAAGTTTTTTTTCCCCAAATTTCTAATCCAAACCAACCAAATCAGCCATACCATCTCAAGCATTCTCAAAATTCACCAAACACTAATCCACTACCCATCAATTACTTAGTCACTCAAAATACTAATACTTCATCATCAATTCAACATCATTTTCATCACATATATACATATATACAATAATTACATCAATTCCAACCACTTCATTATCAAACCTAACATATAATTTATATTCAACACCAACCCCACTACCATCATCTCAACATATAATTTATCAACACTACTTACTAATTTCCAACAAGAATTCACATCAAACTCAACATTTATTCACTATATCCACTAAACATGCACCATTCACATAATTTAACTTATCCTACGGTCAACTAACCTAAATTTTCACGTAATATTATATATTAACTACGAGAAACCAAAACCATACCTTGGTCGATTCCTCCCTAAACTCGGAACACCCCGAAATTCTCTCTTCCACAAGCTCCAAGCCTCCAAATGTCAATTTCGTAAACTCAACCACCAGAATTTCATTCCAAACCACCAATTGAACTCCAATTCAACATGAAACTCAATCTAATTCATACAATATCACTATAATCAACATAGGATTCACTAATTCAAGAATTCACAAAGGTTTAAGAATTTCTTACCATACCCACGATTGTTTTGGACGAAACCCAGTGATTACCCGCTACTAAAGTCTACCTAAACTATCAAAATTATTCAATTCCTCAATACCAAAACCTCAAAATTTTGAATCTGGAGAGAAGAAGGCTAAGTGAGAAATATCAAATTTTTTACCACTTTGTTATGATAGATTTAAAGAGAATTCCGAAACGAATTTGTGGTTGCTGACGACTCGTCAATTGGAGTTGCGAATTAAAAGATATAAGGATTTGAAGGTGAGAATGGAATGAGAGCTAGGGTTCTATGGCTTCTCCTTCCTCTTCAGCGTGTTTCATGTGATTATGGGAGAGAGAAGGCTGAGCTTTTGATTATATATATTGGACTTTGGATCCGGTTTGACTGATTCGATCTATTGACCTAATTTTAGGCCAAAATCTTTAAAATTAATATTATAAATTTTTATTTTAATTATTTTTATTTTTTCAAACTATAAAATTTAATTTTTTTATTTTTTTAAATAATAATTAATTTATTAACTAATTATTCATTAATTACTCAAAATTTAAGTTGAAGTTTTATGAGATTGCACTTTTATTAGTATTGTCTTTTTGCTTAATAATGTCAAAAGTAATTTATCAATTAGCTAATTTTATGATACTTAATTTTTGTTTAATTTATTTTTTAATAAATTTTAAATATTAAATATTAATATTAATATTTGTAATAAATTAAATATTATGTTTTAAACACTATAGCAATCATTTTATTAATTTGGGGACATAATAAGTTAATAACACTATTTGACTGAATTAAGAAAGGACATATTCCGTTTATGATTGTGAATTCCATCTTATTCGTTTCTTTTTCAATTGACCAAAAAATATTTGCTCCATCGTAATCAATATTCCTAGCTCTTTGTATTATATAATTATCAAAAATATTATTTATATACTAAAAATTAATAATTAAAATTAATTATATATTTATATATAAATATTTAATTTATTTTTAATATATATTTTATATTTTATGTAAATATTATATTAATAAATAATTTTAATAATTAATTTTAACGTACATTTAATATCATTCTACAGTTTTTTTTCTCTTCCTCGCACAAACTGACAAACATAACCATAAGTCCATAACTTATGAAGTACGGAAATTTTACTGAATTACTGTATTTGTGTATTAGACACATTTCGAATATGACATTCACTGACATTCATTTGACACGCGTGTCTGCTATATCTAATCGTATCTTAATAAAAAATAAATTTTTTTTTTACATTTGTATACACCTAAATACCATTACGTGTTAGCGTGTCCAGTCTTATTCTTAACATATATTTTTAAAATAAATTTAGATATAGTATATATTATTATTTATTAAAATAAAAAATATTTTAAATAATTTATATAATTAAAATAAGACATTAAAAATAATAAAAAATTTAATTTATATTTTAATATCAATAAAATATCAAAATATCATTACGATTTTTTAAAAAATACTTTATATTTTATATATATGTGTGTCTCCGTGTCATGTAAGATTTTAAAATTCACGTGTCGTCGTATCACATGTCGTGTCGTGTCAGTGTCCGTGCATCATAAAACAATAACCTCTTGATTTTTCCTTCCCTCGTGGTCGGAAATGAATCCTGTCAATTTTTTTAACAAGAAGGAGTAAAGTGTGATTTCTACCATTAATTTATAAGTTGGATCAAAAATAAATATAAGAGAGAAAACAATAAAAGATTAGAAATCACACTTTACACCCTCAATATTTTTTAATAATTGTCTTGAATTTCTTTCCACTTTATATTGCTATATATATAATTTTTTTTTGCTTCTTCTTCTTGTTTTTTTATTATTATTTTTGAGAGTTCGTGAAGTTTATTCAAAGGCCTGTGAGTCTCTGACACCCTGTGTGAGGATTGTCGGTTCAGTATCCAATATCTACTACTTTAGTACTTTGATCTTGCTTAGCGGGAAAATCTATTACTGCAAAATAAATAATAAAAGAAAGAAAATCCCTTCAGTCTTCTTGTAGTGAAGTTATTCAGCTGAGTGAATCACTGAACTATGCTAGCACAATATTTTGGAGGCTAATTACGAAGGAGGAAAAACTGTGCCAACCATGAAGTTCATGAAACTAGGTTCTCGTCCTGATACTTTCTACACTTCAGAAGCAGTTAGGTACAAAGCATCAAAATTTCTTGCTTCTTTCTTTCTCTCTCTCTTCGGAATATCATGTCTCTAACTGTAGTTCCTTATTATTTTTGTTCTCAGGTCAGTTTCCTCTGAAGTTTCCAGTGACCTCATAATTCAAGTTAAAGGAAGTAGATATCTTCTTCACAAGGTATACATATACTTCGTTCATAAATCTAAAAATATGATATGACTTTTTTTTTCCAATTCGAAGTTGAAATATTTTTTGTTGAGGGTGTTACAGTTTCCATTACTGTCCAAATGTTTGCGGCTTCAAAAGCTATGCTCAGAGTCCGTTGATTCTTCATCTCAGCACCAAATAGTTCAGCTAGCCGATTTCCCCGGCGGCGTTGAAGCATTTGAGCTATGTGCAAAGTTCTGCTATGGAATCACCATAACTCTAAGCCCTTACAACATTGTAGCCACAAGGTGCGCCTCCGAGTATCTTCAGATGACAGAGGAAGTTGAGAAAGGTAACTTGATCCACAAGCTTGACATCTTCTTCAACTCCTGCATCCTCCGCGGATGGAAGGACTCCATCGTGGCGCTTCAGACCACAAAGGCTCTGTCATTGTGGTCCGAAGATTTGGGAATTACTCGAAGATGCATCGAGGCGATAGCCTCCAAGGTGTTGAGCCATCCTGAAAAAGTGAGTATCTCGAATAGTCATTCCAAAAGGATTGTGAAGGAAGATGATTTTTCTTGCGCTTCTAGTAAGGGATGGTGGGCTGAGGATTTAGCTGAATTGAGCATAGACCTTTACTGGAGGACGATGATAGCGATTAAATCCGGCGGCGGTGAAAAGATTCCGTCGAATCTCATCGGTGATGCATTGAAAGTCTATGCATCAAGATGGTTGCCAAATGTCACCAAGAGTTTTCATTATGTAAAGAAACAGACTATGGTTTCAGACTCTGATTCCGGCTCTAGCTCTGACTCATCAAGCGAATTAACCTCGAAGCACAGGCTCCTTTTGGAGGCAATAGTGAGCTTGATTCCGGCGGAGAAAGGAGCGGTTTCTTGTAGCTTTGTTTCGAAGCTATTGAAGGCTTCGAATATTCTGAACGCTTCGTCTTCCTCCAAGATTGAATTAGCGAAAAGAGTAGCACTTCAGTTGGAAGAAGCAACGTCGAATGATCTATTAATACCTTCACTGTCCTACACAAATGACACACTCTATGATGTTGATTTGGTGATTACAATATTGGAGCAGTTTATGTCACAAGGGCAGAGTCCTTCGACTAGTCCTCCGAGGTCCCGGCTCTCCTTCGAACGGAGGCGGTCGCGTTCTGCCGAGAACATTAACTGCGAGTTTCAAGAGAGTAGGAGGTCTTCTTCAGCATCTCACAGCTCAAAACTTAAGGTTGCAAAGCTTGTTGATAGGTACCTTCAGGAAGTTTCAAAGGATGTGAATGTTCCTTTATCAAAATTCATTTCCCTTGCTGAAATGATTCCAGATTTTGCAAGAACTGACCATGATGATCTCTACAGAGCTATTGACATTTATCTCAAGGTAAATATTGGAATTATTTTTCTTCCTTTTTACAAATTACTGCATTTTAATTTCTACTATGGTTCTAAAGTAATACAGAAATTGGTAAATAAAATAAAATACACAGCGGCTAACTGTTTGAGATTTCCTTTCAAATTTTATGATGTGGGACAGAATTAGTGGATAACCAATTATCTTGACCTTAAAATCTTGTCTTATTCAGCATTTATTGGCTGTTAGGTGTAATCTGACCCACCAAAAATTCAGCCTGAATAATAATGTGTACACGTTCTTCTGACTCTGATGTACACATTCAGGTATTTCTGGCTTCATTTGGCTAAAAAACATGAACAAAAAATTTGCACCTCAGATTTACATCATGTTGCTACAATGCCAGTAATATGTCCAATCGATAGACAGAAGCTAAAGGGGATGAATGTTGTTTTAGTACATAACATGATTGATTTGATTTGTGACACTTCCTCAATTCCCATTTTCCATGGAAAGAATTTTTACCATTAGTGAATCAATTTCTAAATGGTATAATTCTACCGATTTTACCTCCAAGCTATTTAACGCTAAAAAAACAATTAAACATGACTATAGTATTTAAAAGAATGGCTTTAACGCTAAGGAACTAATATTATGACAATCAATTTCAATTAATACTGTAGCAAGCTCTCAAATAAGTTCGGTATGAAATTCGCTAAAGATGAGTTTTTATTGAATTTGGATTTTTGAAGTTTCTTTCAATTAAGTTTTTGATATTCTTACAGCCTTAATGTTGGCAGTAACATTAATGCTGTAATATTGGCTCCCATAACTTTCTATTCCCGTAAGAGAAAGTTATGGAAATAAAAAATAGCTAGAATTTGTTTTATTTAATTCTCGTTCATTATCACAATAATTAATAAATATTAAATAAAATAAGTTATGATTATTTTTGACTAATTTTTTTTTGTTATTAAACATTTTCGTTCTATTCAAAATATACTTGAAGCACAAATTCTTTTGAACGTTGTTTTAATTTTACTTATAATAACAACGTCTTAATATGTTCAAGTGAATTTGCATACGAAATATATTTTTCGAGTAACATGTGCTTGATTAGGTTTTTCGGGACTTCAAACTTTAGGAATTTCAATTACGCGAAGTTATCAACCTTTTTCATATTTCTGGTTTTGGATAACGCCTTATTTACATTACTATGATCTGATGAAACATGCAGGCTCATCCAGAACTCAACAAGAGCGAACGGAAGAGGATATGTCGAATCCTCGACTGCAAGAAACTATCCATGGAAGCGTGCATGCATGCAGCACAGAATGAACTACTCCCTCTAAGGGTTGTTGTCCAAGTTCTCTTCTTTGAGCAAGCCAGAGCAGCTGCAGCCGGCGGCTGCAGTGCCAAAGTCACCTCGGTCGACTTGCCGGGCAACATCAAGGCCTTACTAGCAGCACATGGAATTGACCCTTCAAATTCAAAGCATGCAGCACCAACCTTAAGCTCTACCACAAGCATTCACGGTGGTGAGGATAATTGGTGTGTTTCTGGCTTCAAGTCACCAAAATCAAAGTCTTCAACAACTCTGAGGATGAAGCTAGCTGAGGATTATGAAGATGACTTGGATGAAAATGACTTGGCCAATGATGATGAAATTGGGAGAAACTCTAGATTTAAGGCCATTTGTGCTCTTCCTACTCAACCAAAAAGAATGCTTAGTAAGTTCTGGTCTACCAATAAAACAGCTACCTGAAAATAAAAAGGGACACCAATTATGTGCAGCTGAATTGATAACTATCTTATGATATAAAATACAAAGACGCTGAGATGGAAAATAATTAGCAAAAAACTGTGGCCTAAAATCAGTATGTTTCTATACCTATTTTTTTCTTTTTTCTAAACATATTTGTATCTCTTAATATTCCTGTCTTTTTATCTTAGGATAGTTCATGATGAAGTCTATTAGTTTTTGGTTTGTAATGGTAATTTAGGTCTTAGAGGGTAACATATATTCTGCTTTGTTATTTCTGCAAAAGCCCTTGTAACTTCTAGGAGAATTCAAGCATCTAAAAAAATGTGCATTGTTGATGTAACCATGTAATAATATTGATAACAATAACAAAAAGATTTTTCTCAATTAGGAGGGGGGGAATCTCTTTGGGGCAAAACTTTAATCCCATGTCAAAAATATGGAACAGGAATCTTAGGTGTAATTGACAATTCGTGGGGCCAAAGATTCTGTTTTTGTCTTCAAATCTGCAACACTTCTCTCCTGTCATATGCTGTAGACCCTGTAGTATTAGCACTTTGGTCCCTGACATTATTCAATTTATTTTTCTAATTTTTTTCTATTTATTTGGTATTTTCACGTGTCTGAGATATTCCAATACTGTAGTATCTGATTTATATTCGTCATATCTATTTGTATCCCCCACATAATCTCGTCCTTATCGAATTTATATCCAATTATGGACAAGATTTGAAGCATTGTTGCACATAATTAACGTCAACTTGTATTAATTGTTCCGATCTTAGTTTGGCAAAGAATTGTCTTGGATACAGACAACAGGAGATAAGAACAATGCGATACGTTTTAGGTCCACTAAACATTCATTTTACTTTGTCAATGAGTAATAACTCAAATGACATAAATTCTCCATACTTAACTAAGAGATTGTGTCGTCGCTGCTCTTCTCGCTAACCCGTTGAGGAGAATCGCAGTTCTCTTGTTGCTCGGACGCTTCACCATTGCCGCTGTGTCATTACCATGCAGTCGTGTCTTTTTCCCATTTTTCATACATCGTTGCTCTGTCCATTTTGAAGCCCACTAAGTAATGTCACATCGTCATCGAGCCAAAGGTCGCCGTTGCTCCAACGCTGCACTTTTGTCCTTGCTTCGACGTCGCTACGTCGTGTCTTCTCCACTTCTTTAGGGTTTTAATTTTTTTGGTTCACCCAAATTTTATGATCCAAATAAATATCTACATCTTTGTGAAAAGAATCATGTGTATACATAGTAAAATGAATATTTTGCAGAATATGTACGCATGTAGAATCAAGCAAATCAAATAAAATACTAATAGTATACCTAAATAAATATTTATTTTAGAATAAAAAAAAATTATCTGTATATGTATATATAGTAAAATGAATATTCGACTTAGTTAATAAAAAATAAATAATGAGACAACAATTGCGAGAACACTGAAATCGCGATACGGTGACATAAAATTGTGAGAAAGCAAATGCAGTAAAATTAAAAAGTATTTAAAATTATGATTAAACTTAATTAATTCAAATTTTGATTTTTGAAATTAAAATTAACTTTTTTTTCTTGAATTTATTGTTTATATTGTTAAAAAAAAAAAACGATATTACGGTATACTTTTTCTGTATATATTGAACCAATCAAATTGGCGTTATTGATATCAAATTAAAGATGTTATGCAAAAAATAAATAAATAATCAACCTAAAAAAGTTGGTCAAATAAATAAGAGTAAAGAATAAGATCTGCCATTGATATGATATGATGTGTTTTTCTGCTAAGTATCATTATCAAACTGACACCTTAATTAATTAAAACTATTGTGATCTGCATGACTCATCGTCAGCGTGCTTATTATTTGGTGTTGAATTTTTTTAAAATTTATCTTTTACAATAAATTTTAAATATCTAAATTTTATTAATTTTTATATTTTTAAATTAAATACTAAATATTTAACTTTTTTTTTTTACAATTAGACACTAAATTTTCAGATATCATAACAGACGCCTTCAAAGAAACACTTTGTATGTAGTAAGTTGTAACTAACAAATCCCGGAAGCACCAAAAGAGCAAAATGGGATGCTCAATTTAAAGAAAATCTCCTGGTAATTATTTTGGGACAGGTATCATATATGTGCTACTCTTGTATATACACGGAGAGAAGTATAACTAAGCTCTGCTTTTTTTAAATCATTATTCAAATGACTTAAACTTTCAACTGACAAACAAATAAACTACTCTTGTATAAAGTAGAGAGGTATTTATTGGCAACCAATTTTTAATTAATCAATTTTTATTATAAAATTATTTTTTAAAGTTTTTTTTTTTGAGGTTCAGAATTTAAAAATAGGATCTAGGATATAGAATAATTTACAGGAACATGAGATATTGACAACAGATGACTAGCAAGCAGTAATGGTCAATGGCGACAGTCGAAGAAATGAAATAGTGTTGAGAGAGGAAAAAGATGAAGAGTTAAGAAGGGATCGGATATGATGAATATAAAGATAAAAAAATTAATTTAAAAAAATTGACTTATATTTAGTTGAAAAATAATTAGTTTTTTTTGGTTGTACGAAAAATAATATTATATTGTATTTTAACTAATTAATAGGATTGTTAAAATAGAATAAAATTAGGTTCATTTTAATAAGTAAATTTTTGTCTCTAAAATTATATCTATTTAAATTTTGGATTGAATCAGTTGAATTAGATTAACTCGAGAAAATGACAAATTAAAAAGGTGGCCGTTTAATTTTTTTTCGTATTTTTAAAAAAAATAAAAACATTTTTTTTTGCCAATGTTTCTCATGACCTGTCTCAAAAAGTCAAAAACCTGACCCATAAGCATAAATTCAATTTGTTTAAGGTTCCATAAGTAAACTTTTTTTTTGTCTATTTTATTTAAAAAAAAAAAAGTGAAGGAGCTGCCTCGTATAATACATCAAATTAAGGCTTGATTTTGTAAAATTTTTAATATTTAAAAATAATTTATAAAAGTTAATTTTTAAAAGATATTTTTTTTAAATTGTAACATTATATTTAGTAAATTAAATTAGGATAAAGTATTTGGTTTTCAACGTTTGGACTATATCCTAATTTGATTCTTAAAGTTTTAATTTTTAAATATTTTATTTTAATTTTAAAAAATTTTAAATAGATTTAATATTGTTCTACATATAGTTAAATTTGACACAAACAATTAATATATTTAAGAGCTAATATAACATTTGATTTTATTATTTAATAAAATTTACCTATCATTGATCACTAATATATTTTTTTTTTGTTAATTATTTGAGTCAAATTTAATGGTAGAATAACATTGAATTCATTTGAAATTTTTTGGGACTAAAATATAACGTTTGAAACGTTACATATTAAATTAGAATTTGACCAAACGTTGAGGATCAAAATAGTATTTTATTTATTAAATTAAAAATAATTTTCAATAATATAAATAATAATAAATATGTTTGGATTAATTTTGTTTGGTGGACTGGGTCCTGAATGGGTTGGTGGTGCTGATACTAGAGTAGCGGGTGTTGGGAGCTGGATTGATTCGTTCCCTGGAAATGAGGTTCTTCCGAGCATTCGAGAGTTGGAGACGGTGGGGCCACCTGCAAAAAGGAATCCGACGCTCAAGTTAGAATCCGCACAAGAGGTAGCAATTAGGTTTAGTGTGAGTGACGTACTTGAGGGAGGGGTAGGGCCCTCCCCTTATATAGTCTGTACTATTGTGGATCCCACGCGAGCAGACCCTCTTTTCTGAAAGCTTTCTTTACAGCTGTCCAGATTCACGCAAAAAGGGGTGTAGTCCGGATCTCTTCCTGGCTGGACCTCAGTAACCCAACGGGTTGGGCGAAGGCCCGACTCCAACCCCTAGTGTGTTGGGCTGGGCCGGAACAAATTTTTAAGCTAACGGATTGAGGAATACATGGAAAAAAAATTCTCTTTCAAACATACAAGATAGTACAACAAATATAATACAAGTACTACTCTACTAGTCCAAACCACGGGATGACATTATTTGTGACACCGGGAAAGCATCCTTTTTGTTTTTGGTATTGCTGGGAAAGCATCCTTAATTTGTTTGTTTCTCAACAGGCGTAGCCCATATTGTTAAAGGCTTTTTGCTTTTCTTTCTTTTCGTAAGTTTTTCCCCTCCATGAGTGGTTGTTTGGTTGCTTCAGAAAACGCTGTTTCTAGTTTCTTCTCAACGAGCTTGGGTATCTCAAGAAAACCATATTTTCTTTCACAACTATAAATGGTGAAATATAAAAAAGACTATTAAACATTTTTAGTAATACTAAGCTATAGCTGTTTCAAGTTTACAATTGGTGGTACAAAAATATATAACAATGGCTGGTTATGGAACCTTAAAAGGGACTCATGATCAAGAGAACGGTCAGTATTTAGTTGTTACTTACTTACTTGTTAGTACGGAGAAACTTACTTGAAAGGCTTTTGTGCTTCTATATCTACTTTCCTTACGAGAGTTAAGTACTTTATAAACATTTTATTACTGCTAATATTCCAACTGCTTCTTCACAATCGTGGAGACAAAATTACAGGTCAAAAGAAATTTTTGTAGTGTATAAGTTGTACCCTTATTTAAGGATTTATTAAAAGAGCTTATATTGATCAATTGATTCAAGTAGACAAGTGGGGTTAGGCAATAATGGACTTCTGAAAGCCTCTGGCTACAAGAGAGTATACTAGTGATATAGTTCAGGAAATATAGCCCTAGCTAGTTAGACAAAGACTGAGCAACGTGTCATTATTGTACATTTTCTCCTCTATCTTGATATAAGGAATACTTTGGTGTATATTGTAAATAAATTTGTGTTCATGACACCTTAATATTTAATTTGTTATGTCAATAGTTAATAAAAAAAAATTACAAGTATGCTATATATATATACTACAAATTAATTATTAAACTAATTATTTATATAAAATATATGTTAAAATATAAAATATATAATAAAAATAAATTACACCATACATATATAGTATAGTCTCTGGTGGCTAAGATGACTACGAACGTGGCATATATAATATTTTGAGTGTTGACTGTAATTATGACCCGTTTATGTTGCGATTTATCAAACTGGATAAAGTTTATGCTTTTACTGAACATTGGCAAACAGAAAAAATAAACAATATACTAATGAAACATTAATTTGAACAAAATTAAAATTTGAGAAAATTCTACTCTCTTCTTATGTGAGATATTAAAATAACACTTACCTCTTCTCTCTATTTTATAAATGTACATTCTCCTCCCTTCTAACTTTTAAAAAACATTCTCTTTAATCTATTTTAAATTTTTGTGTTAACTAATATTAACTTTATCCATTTTTAAAAAAAAAATAAATAATTTTTTGAAAAAATATCCATTAACAAAAATTTTATTTTTTATCATTAAATTTTGCTTATCAAAATATTCTTTTAATAAATTATTTTTTTATTGATTAAATTGTATTTTTATTAAAATACTTTTAAAAAAATTAATAATTAAATTATTTTTTTCTAAGATACCTACCCTTCAATAATTTTTTAATTATTAAATTGTGATTTTACCAAAATTTTTGTTAACAAATATTTTTATATTTTACTATTAATTTTTTGATATCAATATATATTATTTTAACATTAAATAAGAAAATCTTACCACTGTTAATATATATAATAATTAATATATATTAATATTGAAAAATAATTTTATTAAAATTTTTTATTTAATGATAAAATAATATATCTAGATATCGAAAAATTAATAGTAAAATATAAAATAATTGTTAACAAAAATTTAGATAAAATTATAATTTAATAATTAAAAAATTATTGAAGGATATTTTAGAAAAAAATTATATAATTATTAATTTTAAAAAAAAAATACAATTTAATTAATAAAAAAATAATTTATTAAAAGATATTTTGATAATTAAGATTTAATAATAAAAATAAAATTTTTACTAATGAGTATTTAAAAAAATAATTTATTTTTTCTTAAAAAATAGATAAAATTAACATTAGTTAACACAAAAAGTTTAAAATAGATTAAAGAGAAAGTTTTTTAAAAGTTAAAAGGGAAGAGAATGTACATTTATAAAATAGATGGAAGAGAGTGTTATTTTAGCATTTCGCAAGGGGAGCATAATTTTCTCTTAAAATTTTGATAGAAATACTGAAGATGTAAATTATAGAAGTTGAAATGAGAGTTTTATGAAGGCACGACTGTGGTAGTTCGGAGGCAAGGTTGAGTTCGTGAAGGTATGGAAGTTGAAGATGCGATCGCCAGTCTGGAGTTTCTGTCTGCAACTTCGCAGCGTCATAGAGCTTTGAGTTCATGGCCAACTCGAGGGTTAAAATTCAATGGCGGGTCTACAACTTGTGTCTGCAATATGGCAACGTCATCGAAGGTTGAGGTTGTGGCTGAGTAGTGATTAGTTGAAGATTGGAACGTCAGTGAGGGGTTTGCGCTGGTTGTCAGAGTAAATTTCTTTTTTCATTGTTCATTGTGTTGCTGGATTTTGAGAACGAAACTTTTATATTGGACGATCTGATTATATTCTATCATCTATGATAACCACAACACTAAGTAACACCACATGTCATCTCTTCATTGGTTGATCAATTTCTAGCCACCAATAGGTACAAGAAACATAGTCACTATAAACGTGGTCTACAATCTACATATATTTATATATAAATATATAATAGCTGATTTAATGACTATTTTTTATGTGGACGTATCATTTCCAAAAACATTAATAATGGAAGACTAAAATATATTATTTTTAAATTTACAATACAAATTTAAAGAAAAAATTAATAAAGATTGAAATAAAAAGTATCTATATTTTTTATTGGACAAAATTTGATGTAAGCTAAATTTTTTTAATAAATTTTTACAAACTTCAAAATTATGATTCGATACTGTTACGAATCCTATCTCAAATTCTCAATCAAATATATGTTCTGTATTGTGTTTAATTTATTATGTGTAAAAAATCCTTATTTTATGAGTTAATTATTAAATGAGTTAGACGCATTCAATTTTAATACGGCACTAAAATATAAATATTTAAAAGATAAAGTATATTTTTTGTTTTTATCGTTTGCGATTGTTTTTAAAAATATCCCTAACGTTTAATTTCAATCAATTTTATTCCTAATGTTTTCGATTAATTGTAATGAATAATTTTAGGGGTAAAAAACGCTAATAAGCCACCATTAAAGATTATTTACGTATATCAGCCAAAATGAAAACCGTTTCACTAATAAGCCAAAGCATATTTATATATAATTCGAACCAGGCTGGTTCGAACTACACTTACAAATAAATCGAACCAATGCAGTTCGAATTAGTAACGAAAAATTCACTATAATTCGAACCAAGATGGTTCGAACTAGAAACACACATAATTCGAACCACATTAGTTCGAATTATACAAGGATTAGGTGCCCAAAGTAATTTGAACCAGGTTGGTTCGAATTACACATACCATATTTCGAGCTAGGCTGGTTCGATTTAGTGAGAAACAGACCTGTATATATATGGTTGTAAACGTGAGTTGCTCTCATTAGAGGGTCTAAGATGGCCAGTGACGAGAGTTTTGTAGTGTTGGTTCACCACAGAGGATCCATAAAGAGGAAAACTCGATCCGGTGTGAAGTTTACTTATAAGGATCCTCTTTGTATTATCGTGAGGCCTACGACGAGCTATGATGACCTCGTTAGGTCTGTACTGATGAAACTTGGTCTGGAAGGTGCGAAGCGGGTTAAGAAGTTTTTCTATCGCATTTCAGTCACGGTGCTCCAGGAAACTGTGAAGTATGATTGTTTCACGATCGGGAGTGATGAGGACTTGCAAGTCATGTTTCATTGTCGCCGACAGTTTCCGGAGGTGAGGACACCAGAATTGTTGGCAAAGTTGGTTGATGTGGTATCCAACTCAGGGGGTTCGAACCGGAATACCACCACTTTAGCCACGGCAGCCGGTTCTAGTTCCAGACATGCCGTTGCTTCTTCGTCCGTCCCTGTGTACGAGCCACCGGTCCAACCTGTCGCCTCCCCTTCTTTTGCTGTTGATCTCAATGGCAGCATAGGCAACGAGGTCGGAACAGCGGAATTTCTGCCGACCTCTTTACAATGCGCTGCACCGCTTGGGGTTGGGGACGGATTGTTGGGTGATGCAGAGGACGATGACGTCGAGCTGGATATGATTGATGATGACAGCGGCGATGATATCCTCAGCCTCCACATCTGCACTCTAGGACCCTTCTCGCTACCGGAAGGGTTATAACCTGACCACCTGCATCTCACATGTGTATTATGGCTAATTAAATGTGTGAGAGATTCGTAATTGGTTATTAATGAACATGGAGTTAGCTATATTAAATTGAAATAGAGAAGCCTGAATAGAGTACCTCGAGGCCAACGGCCAGCTGAACGTGTCATACCCTGCAGGCCTAAACCGAGAAAAGCGCCAGAAGATCCAGGACTGAAGTAGCTGTAGTGGGCCCGCTAACTTGACCACATGTCTATTCGCCACTCGGCACATGCACCGGTACAACCATACCAGTGCTGCAGACACCCAGCTGTAGGTACCCATCTCCTCAAGCCTAGCTACGTAGGGAAGCCATCTGATGTGAATGCGGTTGCCGGACTTGTCGGCAAACAGCTGCGTACCCAACAACATCATGATGTAGGCACGAGCAAATCGTCGCATAGTTTCCTCATCGGCTCCCTCGGGGCACTATCCAAAAGTCTCCTGGAACTAGCTGCAATTTATTGCGTACTTCTGAACCTGGCTGGGAGGAGGAATGACTCCAAGCAACTCCTGGAACCACACCCAAGCTAGACGGCCACCCTGGATGTATATCTGGAAATATGAAAGGCAGCCGCTCACATAACGCCCGTCCACTGGCAACCCCAACTGGTACGCCACGTCCTGAAGTGTGATCGTGCACTCTCCGAATGGCATATAGAACGTGTGCGTCTCCGGACGCCATCGCTCGACGAAGGCACTGACAAGGGCCTCATCTAACCAGAACCATCTATCGTTCAGCCTCACAAGATGGTATAATCCGGCCATCTGCAAGTACGGAACGTATCTCTCATCGAGTCGCATGCCCTGCTGCCGCCGCATGCTTCTGATGCATCGCTGTGGCTGCGCATTACATGCACCACATTGTTAGAACCAACTTGATAACCAATGACAAAAATAACCCACACGATAAACCACTAAAGAAAACCGAGTACAGAATCTACATGCAAAACCAATATATCAAACCACATCGAAAACCACATGCTCAAACCGCTAACATAAACCTCAAAGAAATCCACTTATCTCAAACACATGCAAAACCACTATCACGAACCGCTTACAAAAGCACATGGTCAACCACTTCCAATACTACCAAAATAAATCGCCAAGGTAAATCATGAACAAAACAGCATACAAAAGTACTAACAAAACCAATACTAAAAACAACCAACCTAAACCGTCAACAAAAGCACATCAATAAATCAATATTATAAACCGCATAAAATTCCATTAACGAGCACCACATGCAAAACAACTATCATATACCACACAACTAAACCACTAACATAAAACAACTAACATAAATCACTAACATAAAACAGCTAACATAAAACAACTAACAAAAATCACTAACATAAAATAACTAACATAAACCACCAACTAAACCCCCAACATAAAACAACCAACATAAACCACTAACATAAAACAGGTAACATAAAACAAGTAACATAAACCACTAACATAAACCACTAACATAAACCACCAACTAAACCACCATCTAACCTGCATGCAAAACCTCTCAACTAAACCACTAGCAATACCACTACGATTAACCGCTAACATAAACCGCCACTAAAATCGCATACAAAACCACTAACTCACATATACCGCTATCACGAAGTTTTTTATGTACTAAGTACTAACCTCGTCGTTGATGACCCCGGCTATATGAGCAACTCCGTCCAACCGATATAACCTTGCCGGATCGTCCCCCATCGGCTGAGTATTCCGTTCAGGTCTTTGTCGAATCAAATCTGGGTCGTTTTCTCTGGGATTTGGTGGGACAGGGGAATGGAACAATGGTTCGAATGAGGCTGATTCGAACTCCTTATATAGCCGAAATTCACATAACTCGAACCAGCCTTACTCGAATTACTATTGGAGTCAAATTTAGAGTAATTTGAACCAAGTTGGTTCGAATTACTAGGGAAGCGTTCAAAGGGTATAATTCGAACAAGCCTAGTTCGAACCATGCTGGTTTGAATTATATATAAATATGCTTTGACTCATTGCTGAAACGATTTTCATTTTGGCTGATATACGTAAATTCCATCCTGCCTTGGCTTATTAACATTTTTTGCCCTAATTTTAGTGTACAAATATTATTTTTATATTTATAAATACAAATTAATATCTTTATCTTTTTGACTTAAATTTTGTTTTAAATGCTAGTTACTTAAACTTTTCTAAAAATAAATTAAAAAATCTTTAATGGGCACACAAAAGATTAGTGATATATAAGGCTGGCAATGGGTAGGGTAGGGTAGGGTTTGGACCCTACCCTAATCCTACCCGCAGGTTGAAATTTTATTAAAACTCTACCTTGCTCTATCTGCGAGTTGAGAATTCTCAACCCTAACCTTACCCGCACCCTAAAATTCTAAACCCTACCCTACTCTACCTGCAGAAATATCAATTTTTTTTAAAGTAAATATAAAATTCAATCGTTTCGAATTTTATACATATTAATAACATAAAAAATAAAAAACTAATGCTTTAAATTACTAAATTAACTAACTACTTTTAGTAGTTATTCACTTATTGTAAGTCATTATATAAGGAAGGTTGTGAGTTTAATTCTCACTTTTTTCACTATATACCTAATTTTTATAAAATATGTGTTATATATGAAATGCGGGTAGGGTATGATAGGGTACACTCTAAATCCATATCATACTCTACCCACAAATATACCTGAATCGTACTCTATCCTATTCAAACGAGTTGGACCAAATTAAATACCCGCAGATAGAATATGAATTGTCAGCCCTAGTGATATAATTTTGAATAGTCAAAAAATGCGTAAGGAAGCTATGCCTGACCAGCTGACCTGAACCGCAGAAATTAGTAAGCGAAACAACGACACACACGGACGAAATTGAATTATCATAATGCTTTGGATGTACAGTACAAACCTGCAGTGTCTACTGTTAAGTTGCAATGAATTTATTAATGTAATAAAGTATGTACATGTGCAAAGCAGCAATTAATTATTCAAAAATATTTAGTAAATAAAAGAGTTTGATCAAAAATAGTAGAAATTTATTTTATTTAACTAAATACAAAATATATATATACTGATAAACATAAATAACTAAATACAAATATATATATATATATATATATATATATATATATATATTCAAATATAAAAAATAAACAAATAAAATAAAATAAAAATATAAAAAGTAAAAATAAAAAATATATTTAATTAAATTATCATTTAACAATTAATTCTGTTAAATAGGCAATATAAACAATGGAATTGTGACCGTATTTTAAGCTAACTAAATATTTAATTTTCCTTTCATTTCTTCACCCACTTTTTGACCTAATTTCATCCCCTTTCCTTAACCCAAATCCCTAATTTTACCTCATCTTTTCCGCAGCCAGCAGATAGACCACCCCCTATCTTAACACGCAGCCATCTTCGCTGGCGACGAAGCTCTGCAGCACTACCGTCTCCCCTGCCACCAACCTCGAGAGCAGAATCGCCTTTCCTCTTCCCCCGACGCCTCATCACTGCCCCTTGTCAATGACGTGTCATTTCCCTTCATCGTGAACCACCGTGCATCGCTGCTGTTCACATTGCGGAGTACAGGAGGTGTCGTCACTAGCTCGCCGAGCCGAAGCTCTGTTCCGCCGAAGCATCGACGCGCACCAAGGTGCCGTGTCCTCTCATCTTCCATCGCTAGCTGATTGTCTTCGTTCACCCATTAGATGTTTTATAATTTATATGATCTCGAATTTTCGAAAATTAGATAATAAAATTATTTATAATTTATTTTAATATTTATTTATTCAAGAATATATTTTCTGAGACTTTTATACCAATTGGATATTTTCTTATTTATGATTTAAAGTTTTCGTAATTTAAAAATAATGAGTATCTTATATGCTTTAATTTAAATAATTAGATTTTTAGCTCTATTTTATAATTTAAAGGAAATTAATCGGATTATCTCCAATTATTGAATTAGAGTATTGAGTTGAAAATAAATTGTAAATCAATAATTAAATGATAATTTTATAGATATTACTGTTGGATTCAAAATTAGTTTTCAATTACTCTATTATCCTTAATTTAATTAAAATTACCAAACTATCCCTATACCTAATTTTTACCAAAACCTTAAATCCCCAAAACATAACCCTAACCCTAATTTCCCAAAAACCTAGCCGCCAATGCAAACCCCCCTTCATACCCCACCAACCGAAGAAAGAAAAAAAAAAAGGGAGGAACAGAGAGCGTCGAGGAAGAAAGGGAAAGGGAGAAGAGGGACGAGAGGGAGACGGCGCCGGCGGGCATCACTGTCGCCGCGCCGTTGTGTCACCATCGAAGGAGAGAGGGAGCCGCGTGGGGAGCATAGCCGAAGAGAGGGAGGAGGACACGAGCAAGGGAAGAGGAGAAGAGGGAGGCCCTGTTGCCGTCATCGTCGCGTCGCCGCCGCAGAGCCTATTGTCGTCGTCGTTTCCTGCGCCATCGTCGCGCCCAGCCTTGCCGCCAAGTCACCGCGCAGTTGCACCGAGGGAGAACGCTTGCGGGAAGAGAGAAGATGCCGCCGAGGATCCCGTCGCTGTCAGATCTCTCGCTCCGCCGTGCTTCCATCAACGCCGTGGATCTGCTCCATCGCCGAACTGAACTATGGATGAAGGGTCAGAACGCGACGGAAAGGGAGACACCTTCTGCCGCTGTCTTGCCGCCAGAGCCGTATCACCGTCGCACACTGTCGCCCTTCTGGCTGCCGGAAGCCGTCCCCGAGCCTTTGCCTTCTTGGTAAGCGTTTTATTTCTAGAACTTTTGAAATCAATATTCCAATATAAGTTATCAGAGGCTCTGAGCAGTTGGTATTGTAGGGTTAAGTTCCGATGATTTTATATCAAAATTAAGGTTGCTGGTGGACCACCGGAGTTTCTGGCCGCTGTCGGAGCTACCGCTGGGTCAGCTCGGGATTGTGGCTGCTTCGTTTTGCTGTTACTATAAGTATATTTTATTTCGAACCCTCGCTGTTAGTTTTCCGTTATATGTTATTAAGACCTCTGCGATATTTATGTTTTAGGATTGAGTTATCTGGATTGCCTGTTGCGATTAAAGCCGTTTTTGCTATTGCGGAAGTGAACAGACCTGTGGTTGAAGCTGTAGTTAATTTCGGGCTAAGAGAAAAGGTTCTTGTGACACATCTAGTTTATAGGTTCAACTTTGCGAGGTAGGGATTTTTTTTAAAATTTATTTTATAGTACATGGTTGTTATAAATAGATATTGAGGTGAAAAATATATTTTTGTGATTATGTTTGTGTTGTGGTTGATTGCGTGGTTGGTTTCTGATTAAGATTTTTTTATAAGAAAAGAAAGGTTTTGGATTTCTGGTTATTTAAATATTGATTTTCAAAAAGGGTTTTTGGATGACTAGTTATTGGTTTTTAAAAGATTCAAAGGATGAACAATAATCACTGAGCTTAAAAATAGATTTCTCTTTAAATATCTTATTATGACAATTCTGAAACTCTGTGGTGAGATCGTGTGGTTAGATTCTCACCCCCTACAACTTTACCTTTTCAGGATACGGGCGACGAAGCTTCAGAAGAGTTATATTCATTTTCTGTTTATTCGACATTAATTTGTATTACCTTAGTTTTTATTTTTTCCTCGCCTTTATTTCTAGCAATTTTTGTAAGAGGGATAGGAGTTGTATGATTTGTATATATATAATATGTATAAGTTACTTGAGTAAGAATTTTTGTACATGTATATGCTTGTTTTGTTTTATTTAAAAACTATTCTTTTTCCGGTTTTCATAAAGAACAGTGATACGATTTCGAGTCAAAAGCTCCTATTTTATTATTAAGTATATGAAGTCGTCGTAATACTTCTTGCTATCAGAGTAGCGCAGCCAGAAGCGTGACATTCTGATAGTGAGGGTGTTACATAATCTAGTATGAGATTTTTGAAAATAAAAAATAGTTATAACTCAGCCTGATGTTGCTTCATTTGAAATTAGGTGTGAATTTAGGGTTCAAGTACTATGTGTGCAATAGTTATTTTTATTGAAAAAGTGGATGTTTATTTAATTTATACCATTGTTCTGTTACTTGATTTGTTGGATTCCGTATGCTAATGTTCCGTAGGTTTCTTTTCTTATGTGGTTTGGATTTGATTTAGTTTAATTTTGCTTGAATTGAAATTGGGTTTGAGTTAAGCCATTTAAACATGGTGTACGGGTGATATTTTGGTCAATTTGTTAGTTGTTACGGAAGAACAGATATTTATTTTACTGTGTATAGGGATGGTTCTTTCATATGAGAAGTGGATGTTTATTTAGTTTATACCATTGCTCTGTTACTTGATTTCTTAAATTCTGCATGCACATGCTCCGCATGTTTCTTTTCTTGTGATTTGTGATTTAGTTTAATTTTACTTGAATTGAAATTGGGTTTGTGTTAAGCCATTTAAACATGGTGCAAGTGTGGTATTTTTGTTAATTTGTTAGTTGTTACCGAAGAATTAAGGCAGACGTTCATTTTACGATGTATGAGAACGATTCTTTTATATGAGAAGTGGATGTTTATTTGGTTTATATAATTGCTCTGTTGATTTTGCATGCACATGCTCTACATGTTTCTTTTTCTTATGTGGTTTGAATTTGATTTAGTTTAATTTTACTTGAATTAAAATTGGGTTGGAGTTAATCCATTTAAACATAGTGCACGGGTAGTATTTTGGTCAATTTATTAGTTGTTACTGATAAACTAAGACAGATGTTTATTTTACCAATATGCGGATAGTTTTTTCATATGAGAAGTGGATGTTTATTTGGTTTATACAATTACTATGTTACTTAATTTGCTGAATTCTGTATGTACATGCTCCACAAGTTTCTTTTGTTGTGGTTTAGATTTAATTTAATTTTACTTGAATTGAAATTGGGTTTGAGTTAAACCATTTAAACATGGTACATGAATGGTATTTTAATCAATTTGTTAGTTGTTGATGAAGAACTAAAATGGATATTTATTTTATCATGTATGCGAATAATTTTTTTCATTCAAAAAATAGATATTGTTTGAATTATACTATTAATCTTTTGTTTGAATTCAAAATTTGTTATTTGTAAATTCTTTAGTCATCATTTATATGTTCTTTATTTATTTGGGTGGATTTTACCAGAAGTGTAGCCACTATGCAAAATATTCAAATGAAACTAGCACCGTGTGAAAGAATACTTGTAATTAAAGAGTATAATATATATTTTTTGAGGATATTATTATTAGGGTATTTAGCTACTTAGAACTACACTATTAGTACCAAAAACAATGACATGTATTATTATTATTATGTATATCTTCACATACACTTGGTTCTTTTGCTAATTCAAGAATAAATGACTATTTGTACTCATAAAAGATGATAACGCTGATATATGTACCTATGATAGATTAAAACTGATCTTGTATCCACGAAAGTTGCTTTCCGTGTGACAAAAGTACTCTGTTTTGGTTATGCACTTGCTTCGTTATTATCCGAACCTATGTGGCACTTCCAACCCTTCAAAATCCTATCCCTCTTCAATTCCATTTCTAATTTGAACCACCCATTCCTATTCCATGGCAGCAGCCCCCAACCCTCTAAAACCTTATCCCTCTTCAATTCCATTTCTAAATTCAACCACCCATCCCTATTCCATGGCAGCAGCTTCCTCCTTCTTTGCCGCCATAGCCGCTCTTTCGTCCTTTCGCACCTTCTCTTCATCCTCGCACTCTCCTTCCCAACTCTCATTCTTTTTCAAATCCTCCTCCAATAAAAAATCAGAAGCTCCAAACAATCACAAAACACTTATGGAGGATGGGGAATACCATGCCATGCCTCCATCAGAGGCCATATTTTGATTTGGATTCAATTCCTCAAAAATCGCGTTTTGAACCGGCGTCGAACCACAGGCGCTGCTGCTGTTTGGAGATCGCAAACCCCACGTCGGAGTATGAGACTTTTTCCAAAATGGCTTCAAACCAGTCATTCGTCCCTGAGATCGGATCTGACGGTCTCCCTCGAGAAGCTTCCGTCATTAGCCGCACTGAGAAGGTACTTTTTTATTCTTCGCTCGTCAATTCAATTCCATCGTTACTTCATTTTCTCATTCTTCGCTTCCTTTCTTCTCTTTGTTGCAGATCATCGAAGAAGAGAAACTTCAGTTGCATAAGTAACTTCTCTTTCTTTGGCTTTTTTTTTTATTCATTTGGATCTGGCAATGAGTTTGTGCTCGGTTCTTGATTTTTTTTGTGCGGTTGTATTTGCGGCATTATTTCAAGTTAGGTCGTTTTACTTCAATGGTCGAATTGAATTCATTGTTTTTTTTATCTTGTGGTTTACAAGTAATTTTAATTTTTGTTCTCTTGAAGTAGAATTGGACATCAATTTTATATAATCCAATTATTCTTCTGGCAAAGATAACTAAAACTCTGGCTGTGAAAGATTAAAGATGCAATAACAAGCTGGGGAAGTAATAGGAGGGTTTGGAAAAGAGGGAGAGTTGAAAAAGAGAGCAAGGGGATGAGGCGAAGGTGCGGATGGAAGCTGCGGCCATGGAATAGGAATGGGTGGTTGAAATTAGAAACGGAATTGAAAAGGAATTGGGTTTTAGAGGGTTGGAGGTGCCACGTAGGTTCGGATAATAACGAAGCAAGTGCATAACCAAAACGGGAAACTTTTGTCACACAGAGGGCAACTTTCATAGGTACAAGATCAATTTCCATCTATCATGAGTACATATGTTAGCGTTATCATCTTTTATGAATACAAATGGTCATTTTTTCGCTAATTCAATATATATATATATACAGTTAATACACTCAGGATTTAGTTTACTATAATAACCACTTTTAAAATTTCAAATTCAATTCTTAGTTGTAAATCACCATTTTTTTTTTCAACTTACTCTAATAGAAAGCTACTTCATAACTATGCAAGACCATTAATAATATGGGTCACACTAGAGATGAATTTTAGTCTTATTGGAATCACAAGGATAAAACCTTGCTTTGGCCTTTTCATAATTACTTAATTCTTCAATACCTGGAAAAGCAAAATTAAGATGAACTAATTTGAAAATTGCTCTATTTATTAACAAATGATATATATCTAGAAGAGTTTATAAGTTAAGTTTTGTATATATCCAAATTCGATTACATCAAAAAAGGTTTTCACTTTTAAGAAAAAGTCATAACAAAGATCAGTCAACTGAAATAAACTCAAAAATTATATTTACACGCTCATCCAATAAATGATATAATTATATTTTTTATAGATAAAAATTTCAGTATATATGTATACGCAAACAACATCAGAACTAATGGAAAGAATTTGCTCTTTGTTCATGATGATGAGTAACTAAAAAAAAAACCATCCCAAAAACCTGTAAAAAAAAAACATTCGATAACTCAAAATAAAACATTCGAAACTCTGTAATTTTTTCTTAGTTCATTATTTTTTTTCCCTTAATATAATTTCATTTACAATGTTAAATAGAAATAGCAGAGCCAACAACCCCAAATAAATCCTTAGAATAAAAAAAAAGAAAAAAATCTATTTATTGTAGAAATCCCCTTCATTTCTGCTTCACATTGAAACACAATAAACTTCTTAGCAAGGCAAGCTTCATCTTCAATTAAGAAGTGCAAAAAATGGTCAAGTCACCTTAATTAACAAGAACGTAAAAAAAAAAAAAAAAAATAACAAATATCTTACCTCCAGTTCATCATAATTTTTATAGTATTCATTACTGTCCGGATGCTGCCTACATTGAACATACAAATTGCATGCAACTTGTATTTCAATTCGTTTAGACCAATATAAAGGCAGGGATATTCCCCACATGATTGGCATGGTTTATAGTTTCCTACCTTTGGCATATATAACAAGTATAATGTTATGTAGATTTCACAACATGAGTAGAATCATACTTCTCAAGAATAATTGCATATCTAAATCTTTATCAGTAATATAAGAACACAAAATTTTCAAAATCAATAAATAGTGCAAATTTTAAAAGGATCCAACAATAAAAAAAGATAAATATTGTTTTGGTCCTTAAAGTTTAGGGTTAGAATTGAAATCGTTTCTCACATAATTTTTTATTTAAAATCGTCCTAAACAATTTATTTTGTATTAAAATCGTCCTTTTAATTTTTTATGGACAAAAATACCCTCCACCATCACCAGCACCTTTACCACCACCATCAGCACCTTTACCACCACCAAATACACCAAATCAGATTCAAGAACACCAAATCAGATTAAACAACATCAAATTCAACAACAAATTCAACGCACAACAACAATGAAATAAAAAAATAACAAATCAAAATTAAAATTAGAAGTAAAGACAGAAGCAGAAGCAGAAAAAGCAGAAGAAGACATAGAAACCGAAGAAACAGAAGAAGCAGAAGCAGAAAAGATAGGGGGAAGAAGGGGTGACGGCGAGCCAATGACCAAGGGAGGAGGAGTACCGCCGTCACACGCGTCGCTGTTGCCATCCTGTCGCACCCAGGGGAGAGGGAGAGAGGGACGCCAGCCAGTGACCAAGGGAGAGGAGTCGCCACCGTCACATGTGTCACCGTCAAGGTGAGGAATGCATCGTGCCCAGCCGCCGCTCAGCCTCGTCCCGCCGCGAGGTGGAGGTCGTCGCATCACCGCCGAAGAGAGAGAGACAGAGAGAATGAGCCCGCGAAGATGGAGAAGACGCGGCGGTAGTGGTGAGTGGTCACCGTGTTGCCGCTGCTTCTGTCTCCCCTCCCCTCTTCCCCTTCCCCTTCCCCCTCTTCCTTTCCCCTTTCCCCTCCCCCCCTTGCGTACCCTTTTCCTCCCCCCAACGCGTTCTTTTCTTCTTCTTTTTTTTAATTTTATAATTTTTTATTAAAGTAGGAGTAATTTAGTAATAAAATTAAAAATTTTATTAAAATGGACGATTTTAATATGAAATAAAACGTTTGGAACAATTCTAAATAAAAAATTACGTGAGAGACGATTTCGATTTCGACCCTAAACGTTAGGGACCAAAACAATACTTATTCCAGAAAAAAATCATAAATTTCGATACAGATCAACTGTCTGCAACTCTCATCACCATAGTTTATAACACAAACAACACGCAAACTGAAACAACCGAAACAATCTCAAAAGAAATTGAATTTTAAATTAAATTGCAGAAAAAAAAAGAAAATCGAAAAAAAAAGTGAAAGAATATGAATTGGCTCACCGAAAAGGGAGTATAAAAGATTGACAAGGTGAAAACAAGAAAGAGAGAAGGAGCGTGTTGCGGTGATCGGCGACGCTGCAAATTGCAACGAAAGAGGTGCTACGGTAGTTGGGCAGCGCTACAGTGAATGGCGAGTGTTACATAATAGAGTTTGTTTTTTGTATAGCTGTCAAGTTGGTTAGTTTGTTAGACATAATTATAGCACTATTAGTTAGTAATTTATTTTTCCTTTTGCTATATATATTGTAATTGGTACTCAGTACTCAATGGTGGTTCTTTTAATCAATTATTCTCTCTTTTCACTTCTTTCTAATTCTTCTTCCATTACTTTAAATTTTAATGACCTGAGAGTACATCACCAACCTTCTTATTTTCTTATAATTATTTTTGTAATTCACTTGAATTTTAAGCTTGGTATCATTTTACATGGTATCAGAGCGAGAAGATCCAACTATGGCAGATAATTTAGCTAATCCGAATGCAAGCCCTTCATCAAATTCCGCTGCAGATTTTGAGAATTTCACCGCTTTCATGCGTCATTTCTCTCAGTTCCAGGCACATCTTGGCAGATCTAGTTCCTCTTCTGCAATTTCTGATCCGATTAGCCCTTATTTTCTTCATCCAGGAGAAAGTCCTGGTTTGGCTCTAATTCCGCTTAAATTGACACCTCAAAATTATTATCAGTGGTCGCACGATATGTGGAGAGCACTCAGATCGAAGAACAAGGTGAAATTCCTCGATGGATCCATTCTAAAACCAGGTGAAGGTGATCCTAATTTTGAAGCATGGGATAGGTGTAACAATTTTCTCCTCTCCTGGATCAACCTCTCTCTCAGCCCTGAAATCGCTAAGAGCGTGATGTGGATTAGCTCAGCTCCAGACTTGTGAAATGATTTAAAACGTCGTTACTCACAGGGAGATGTCTTTCGAGTTGGTGCGTTAAAAGAAGAATTTTATGCACTCAAACAAAGTGATCTTACTGTTACCTCTTACTTTGCTATGTTGAAAGCTATTTGGGAAGAATTAGAAAATTTACGTGCTATTCCTAGTTGTGTTGCTTGTGTTAATGGATGTTCATGTGGATTACGAATTGTTCGAGACTATGCTTCTGAGGAATATGTTGTCAAACTCTTAAAAGGATTGAATGAGCAATATTCAAATGTTAAATCACAAATCATGCTAATGAAGCCGTTACCTGAAATCAACACAGTACTATCTATGTTAACCCAACAAGAGCAAGAATTGAATTGTGTCCCGTCAAATAGCAACATAGTGACTAACTCTTTAGAGGTGCAAACCTCAACTGGAGGCGGTTCATTTTCTGGAAGAGGCAGAGGTCGTGGACGAAATTCAGGCAGAGGAGGAAATAAAAAATCTTATAGTCGAGGCTACACTTCAAAGTTTTGTAGCTACTGTAATCGAATTGGTCATTTAGCAGAGACATGCTATAAGAAAAATGACTTTCCTACTCACCAAAAGCAGCGAGTAGCCAATCAACTTAGCACTGACGAGATAGTTGAGAATTCTAGTGCTGAGATTGCTGATTCTAACCAGGATAAAAAGAGCGATGATACAGTACTTGTGTTGACTCCAGATCAGAAGGAAACCTTACTAGCACTCCTTCAACAACCACGCATGCCAACTTCAAATAGTGTAAACCACATTACTTCTTCCGCCACCCTTACTCAACCAAAAGGTAGGCATTGCTTGAGTGTATCATCAAATTTTACTAAAACTTCTTGGATACTTGATAGTGGAGCTACTGATCATGCATCCTATATTCAAGAGTCTTTCAAAACTTTTCATTATATGAGACCAGTTTTGGTAAATCTACCTGATGGTTCTACCACTACAACAAACATTTGTGGCACTGTGCAACTCTCTAAACATTTGATTCTTACCAATGTTTTATTCATACCTCACTTTAAATATAATTTGATTTCAGTGTCTAAACTCACAAAGTCATTACATTGTGAATTAAAATTTACTGATTCTTTTTGTGAGATACAGGTACTCCCATCATTGAAGATGATTGGGCAAGCTAAAGTCATTGGCGATCTTTATGTGATGGATACTCAACCTTGGAAACTAACTACACCAGAAGTTAACACACATTCTGTAAATGTCACAGTGCAGCAAGATTTAGGAACTCTATGGCATGCTAGACTAGGTCATTTACCATCCAAAAGAATGTCAATCATGAAAAATACATTTTCATTTATTGAATGCATTTCATCATCTCATGTTTGTGATTCTTGCCACTTGGCTAGACAAAAGAAATTGTCTTTTCCCATTAGTAATACACAATCAGAATATATTTTTGATTTGTTACATATAGATATTTGGGGACCACTCTCACTTTTATCTACTGCTGGCCATAAATATTTCTTACAATTGTGGAAGATAAAACGAGGTTTACTTGGATTTATTGCATGAAACTAAAATCCGAAACTAGAGTGTTAGTAGAAAATTTTGTTCAAATGGTGCAAACTCAATTTCATAAAGTTGTGAAACAAATTAGAACAGATAATGGGATGGAATTTAACATGAACTCCTTCTATAACTCAAAAGGAATATTACATCAAACATCTTGTGTTGAAACTCCTCAACAAAATGGAATTGTTGAGAGGAAGCATCAACATATACTGAATATTGCAAGAGCACTTTTGTTTCATTCTAATGTGCCAAAATATTTTTGGCACTATGCTATACAACATTCAGTACATTTAATAAATAGACTACCAAGCACCTTCTTGAATCATCAAACGCCTTATGAGGCACTTTTCAAGAATAAACCAGATTTGACTCATCTCAAGGTGTTTGGTTGTCTTGTTTTTGCTACCACTTTGAGTACTAATAGAAGAAAATTAGATCCTAGAGCTAGAAAATGTGTTTTTCTTAGTTATCAATCAGGAACAAAAGGGTCCATTTTGTTTGATTTAAAATCCAAAGAAATTTTTATATCAAGAAACACTGAATTTTATGAACACTATTTCCCATTCAAACAAATATCAAGCACTGATTTTTCTATAGATCAGCCTTCAATTGAATCATCCAATTTTGACCCTTTTGCATTCTTTTATAATAACTCTGCACATACTTCTTCATATGAGCATACTCATGGCATAATTGCACCTCACACCATACACACTACACATGATTTATCTGCCACTTCTACATCACCTATGGCATCTCTTCATGATATAACAGATTCTGCATCACCCGCCACCTTAGACTCAGAATCTGCATTGGCACCATTGGAACATTCATCCATTCATATTGAGTCACAATCTGCTGCACCAGTTTTGAGAAGGTCTGAACGAGAAAGAAAAACACCCTCTTATCTTAAAGATTTTCATTGTTTCCATATTTCATCACATAGAGATCCAATCAATGCGGCCCAATTACCTTCAACATGTAAGTATCCCCTTTCTCACCATTTGTCATATTCATTGTTTACTCCCAAGCACCAGGCCTTCACTTTTGCTCTCATAAATAACTCGGACCCCAAACACTATTCTGAGGCTGTTATGCATGATTGTTGGAGGAAGGTTATTGAGGCAGAACTCACTGCTCTTGAGCAAAACAAAACCTGGATCATCACTTCTCTTCCTCCTGGAAAGAATGCAGTTGGTTGTAAGTGGATTTTTCGCACAAAATTCTACCCAGATGGCACTATCGAGAGGCATAAGGCACGTCTTGTTGCCCAAGGTTTCACTCAAATTCCTAGAGTCGATTACATTGACACCTTTAGTCCCGTTGTGAAAATGAGCACTGTGCGTGTTCTTCTTACCGTTGCAGCAGCAAAGAATTGGCATCTTCATCAACTTGATGTGAATACAGCTTTTCTCCATGGAGACCTACATGAGGACGTTTATATGAAACTTCCAAAGGGGTTACAGTGTTCCAATCCAAACTTAGTCTGCAAGTTGACAAAATCTTTGTACGGTTTGAAACAAGCTAGTCGCCAATGGAACATCAAGTTGTCTGCTGCACTTCCTGATCTGGGGTTTACTCCATCTGAAAATGATCACTCGCTTTTTACCAAATCCACAGGTACAACTTTCACAGCTATTCTTGTTTATGTTGATGATCTTGTGTTAGATGGAGATGATTTGAGTGAAATTCAAGCTGTCAAAATATTTTTGGATGATAAGTTCAAAATTAAAGACCTTGGCCTTCTTAAGTTCTTTATTGGGATGGAGGTAGCACGAATCAATGCTAGTATTGTACTGTATCAAAGAAAGTATGCATTGGATTTGATCACAGACTGCGGTTTGCTTGGTGCAAAACCAGCATCTACTCCTATGGAGTACACTACTTCTCTGTCTAAGGCTTCAGGCTCCCCTCTTCCTGATGCAACCATCTATCGTAGATTGGTGGGCAGATTTCTGTACCTTACTAACACAAGACCAGATCTCAGCTACTCTGTTGGATGCCTATCTCAGTTCATGGATTCACCAACTGATGCCCACTTGAAGGCTGCCTATAGGATCATCCGGTATCTAAAACAATCACCAGCAATTGGCGTATTTTTCTCTGTCAACAATTCTTTCACACTATCTGGTTACACTGATTTTGATTGGGGGGCTTGTAAAGACACCCGAAAATCCATCAGTGGTTATTGTTTCTTCCTTGACCAAACTCTTATTTCTTGGAAGAGTAAGAAGCAGGCTACAGTTTCAAGGTCGTCCTCAGAAGCAGAATATCGCGCCCTTGCTAATGGCACTTGTGAACTCGTTTGGTTACTCAAACTACTAAAGGAATTCAACATTCTTCCTCCTCTTCCGGTTGATATCTTCTGTGATAACAAATCTGCTATCTATATTGCTTCAAATCCTGTCTTTCATGAAAGAACCAAGCATGTTGAGGTTGATTGTCATGTGGCTCGAAACAAGTTCAAAGAAGGGGTTTCTAATCTTAGGCACGTTGTCTCCAGTGAACAACCGGCTGATCTATTCACTAAATCCCTTCCTCCAGGACCATTCTCTCATTTGCTTTTCAAGTTGGGATTACTTGATTTGCACAAACCACGTAATACCAGCTTGCGGGGGATGTAACATAATAGAGTTTGTTTTTTGTATAGCTGTCAAGTTGGTTAGTTTGTTAGACATAATTATAGCACTATTAGTTAGTAATTTATTTTTCCTTTTGCTATATATATTGTAATTGGTACTCAGTACTCAGTGGTGGTTCTTTTAATCAATTATTCTCTCTTTTCACTTCTTTCTAATTTTTCTTCCATTACTTTAAATTTCAATGACCTGAGAGTACATCACCAACCTTCTTATTTTCTTATAATTATTTTTGTAATTCACTTGAATTTTAAGCTTGGTATCATTTTACAGCGAGGGAGAAGCCATTGCGGTGGTCGGGCAACTACCAATGCGAGGGAGAGGGGTTGTGGTGGTCGTCTTTGCTGCTGCGAATTGCAGAATAGAAAAGGGCGGCTACGGTGGTCGAGCGACGACACTACTACGAATCGCGAATCGGAATGGGGCTTCGACATTTGGTGGTGGCTGCAGCGCGTGAGGAGGGAAGTCAGGATGGTGGACGGCGTTCGACAGCACTGCACTTTGCGGTAGTTGAAGCTACGGAAGGATTTCAGTCGCGACGTGGTGAAAGGAAAAAATATGAGTGTGATTGTGAGAGATTTGTGAGAAGTGAAAGGCACAATCAGTGTGGAGAATTGTCTTTTATTTCATGTTAGGATTTAACCAATGACTTTTTTGAACAACATGAATAACGGATCCTAAAATTGGTCCAATTCAAGTAAAATACACTACACTCCAAATTACTCACCTAAATCTTAATATTAGAATAACTATCTGTACACTTAGTGAATTGAACATTCGATATATCCATTGTTTATATTATTTAATATATATTTTCATTATCTATCTATACTTTTTTTTGTATTTTTTAAATTTTAAATTAAATTTTTAATGTATTGTTCACAACTTCACATTGTTTAACATAAGCGTTGTTTACCTCTATTTTCTTTTGGAAAAGTATGAGGAGCTAATATAATTGCTCTACAATGTGTACAATGAGGATAATTTTGTAATTAAAATCAAATGATAATTAAAATAATTAATTATTATTTATTTATTTCAAATTTCAAATTTGAATGAAATTAGGATTCTCCCTTTATTGTTACCTCATTCATCTAATCCTCCCTCTCCTGTTGACCTAGTAGAAACCCCCTCCCCCAATTTGACCAAGCAGCCACTGAAGAGAGTCCCACCGCCGACGCTGGAGAACCAACCCCCATGAAATCCGCTGTAACTTGAGCAGTCGGTGCTACCCAACCGGTCTTCCCGCACGATTGGAGTGTTTCCTTCAAGCTTGGTGTTCGTTGCTGCCATCGTCCCGCGCGCCTCCCTCGTGCTACCGTCGAGCGTCAGTCGTCGACTAGGAGCTCCCCGTCGCCGTCGCCTGCCCGCCGGACATCCGCACGCCCATGTGGACCTGTGTCGCACCATACTCATCTCTGAACGCCGCATCTTCTTTGCGTTGTCTGTGGTTTGCCGTCAACGAATCTAACGCCACCGTTCCCTCTGCCTGATCGCGACGCTTCTCTTCGTCCCCCTCTTGGACTACAAAAGGTCAGTATAAAAGTTATCGTTCTACTCTATAGTGTATGTTTGTTTGACACCTAGGCTTCAGATGTTCTTTGATTAGGTGTATGCTGATTTTGAAGTTTATGGTGGTGCAATGGGATTGAGTTCTTGCTGTTTATATATGGTGGGGCTCCATACCAGACTCAGGAGAGTAAGCTTAGAAGAGGCGTTGATATTGTTGTTGGCACTCCAGGTCGCGTGAAGGTATTGCCTTTATAATATTTGTTGGTTTCATATAATTGTTTTTCATTTTTGCAATATAATTCATACCTATTGCCAATGTTGATAATGGAAGCTTCAGTCTATTTAATGGCTATTGTTGATTTTATATAGGATCATATAGAGAGGAAAAATATTGACTTGAGCCAGTTAAAGTTCCATGTCTTTGATGAGGCTAATGAGATGCTCAGAATGGATTTTGTTGAAGATGTGGAACTAATTCTAAGTATTTAGTTTGGTTTTTGCCTCTTTGGCTAAATTTCATTTTTTTTAAATCTATAATTTATAAATTATTTGAGGCCACTGATGTTCCATGTCAGTATTTGATTTTTTACTTTGTAGCTTCATTTTTTTCCGTATAACAATGGTCCTTGATTTTTACAGGCAAGGTACAAGATGTTAGTAAAGTTTAGACACTTCTTTTCAGTGCTACTTTGCCAGACTGGGTTAAGCATGTATGTATTGTCATCATCCTATGTTTCAGTGCTACTTTGCTAGCCATTTCTTGGGTAAAAAACCTAGCAATGATACAAAAAAAGTGCAGCCAAAGAATTTAATACCAAACCAGCAGAATGGAGAGCCACCTCAAGAGAAGGTATTTGACAAAACAATGGATCCAAGATGAAAGAGGGAATATGATCATGCTAATTTGTTACATTTTATTTTTTTGTTGTTTAGTTTAGGTGTGATTGTAACAATCTTTTTTGTCTTTGTTAACCTCGTTTGACAAAAGTTAGAATATGTTGGACATGGGTGTGCTTGCATTTATTTTTCATCTCAATGTATATATGGTTTTGATTCGTATTCATTTATTATCAAGCGTAGATGAAGAGGGTGGGATTATGTTATAAAGATATAGTTTTCAAGTTTGTATGCAGTTGTTGCAAGAATCTATACTTGGTTTATTTGAATGAACCATTTTATTTTGGCCGGAATGAACCATTTTACTTGATTAATTTCAATGAATTATATATATATATATATATATATATATATATATGATTAGACATGATAGTTATTCTTTATCTTACAAGTAAGGTTAGTAAATTTGTTGTAAATTACTTTATGCTATACTAACTAGTCATTCGGTACGTAGCGGGTCATTTTAGATAGTGAATACATAGTTATCATTATTTGAGATATATTGGATGTTCATTTTTGTACGTGATCGGATGTTCACTTTTGTTGTGAACGTAGATGGTTATTCTTGGATTCTTAATTTTATTTGATGCTTGATGGTAATGCTGGATCTGATTATCATGGTTATCCAATTTGTTACAAGTTTCAGATTGTTATTTAATATAGTCTTTTGGTATATAGCTCGTAGTTTTAGAAAATAATTACATTGTTATTTTTACACATTTATGTTGGATGTTCATTTCTATATGATATTGGATGTTCACTTTTACAGTATTCGTGAATGGTTATTCTTCGTGTTATTCAACTCATACTACCTGTAGCATGCATTCCAAAGGAATCATTGGATCTTGTGTCATGAACACTGATCATGTTGTCCAAAATCATAACAGATTCAAGTCAAATCTGAAAATATGAAAGAGATATCTCTATTCTAAGACATAACAAACCGGGTATTTGGTTCAGTATGTAACTGGATGGTTACTTTCATAAATAAAATAGATGGTCATTTTGACTCACTCGGAGGTGTGTCATGCCTGAACAACTGTACACCAACAGATTCACAGAAGTTTAAAAAAAAAAGGTATCCACTTGAAATAAGTCCTCCAAAAGTATCATAAATAAATTCCCAAGACTCTAAGCGGTAAGTAATTTATATAACTTAAGGTAATTAAATTCACAGTTGTTAAACCCTATTACGCTACTTCTTCCTCCCTTTGTTCTTCCTCCCATTTAGTAAATTTTCGGCATGTTGTATCAATGTCCTCATGCTAAGTGCCGTGAATGGTGATCTAACTTCCTCGTGCTAGTTCCTCAGAAATCCAATGCAATTTTCTATTCAGTTTGTAACCAACAAAGGAAGATTATAAGAACATGAGCAAAAAACCTTATAGCCATTACAGATGCTAATACAAAAAATAATCATAAGAGCCATTAAGAGAAAGGACTTCCACAGCAAGAATTTAAGTGGTCTGAGAGACCGACTCCTCCAATTATAAACATAACAACCATAAAGGTAAATTAGATTCACACAAAGCAATAACATGGCACACCTAAACAATAGAGTAATAAATGTAACTCAACCATCCAGGTATTTATTGAAGTAACCATCCGTACCACGTCGATCCAGGAATGAATATCTGAATTCGGAGTACGCTCTAGAGACCAAATGTTCTATAATTAAATAAATTTATTTAACACCAAATATAAGAAAATTAATCTCTTTTATGTGATATGTTCATAATAAAAATTAAATTAAGTCGTATGTATGATAGTGAACTTCTAGCTTGGACTTCTTCAAACAAAATAAAAATGGAACATCAATTACAACTTTTCAAAATCTAAGCATTAGTGTAGCAAGCAAGGAAAATAAAATAAAAAACTGGCCAAAAAACATAATAGTTAGAAAGGCTTTTTATAGTGCTATGGCAGTTTCTAACTCTTCTTTCCAGAGTTGGAAAAAAAGCCATACAGCAACTCAATAGTAAAAAGGAAAAAACCTTTTTTCCCCTTCCTCAAAAAGAAAGCTATCATATACAAGAAAAATGAACCGGGTGAACCCTATTCAGTGAATGATTTACTATCACAGTGATTAGAGCAAAAATAATAATAAAAAAAAGAGCATGCTTTTACTTTTTGAATGGAACAAGAAGAAGATTAAATTAGAGATATGTACATGGTTTTCGAACAAAAAAAAAATTGAAGCTGAACTTGATGTATATGATAGTCTTTATTTCTTTAATTCATTAGATAATTCTAAATACATCCTGCAAACTCAAAACCTGACAGCTTAAGAAAATCAACTGAAGAATTAATTCAAATGCTGTGTTGCATATCTTAAGTTTTGAACAAGTGTAGGACAAGCCACCAAGAAAAATTCTTTTACACATTTCTTAAAAATTACGTCTTGAACTAGGAGAAGAGGATGCATATTAAACACAAGTGATTTTCTTTTCTTTCCCAAAAAATCGTTTTTATGTCAGTCCAAGAAAAACTGATCATCACAAAAATCAATCACCACCATAATTGTTTCATCTAAATATCTCATTTCATTCATCATTTCCATCTTCATTATATTAAGGCCATGATACAAAATATGATCACAATTCATTATAAATAACATAAATCAACAAGCCCAGAAAATCAAACCAGTTTTTTTAAATTAAAATAACCGATCAAAAGGAAAGCTAAAATAATAAATAACAACAAAAGAGAGAGACCCTTACACCTAATTCAAAACTGGGCTAAATCACTAAATTATTCAACTTTACCAAATCAGCTTATATGAAAATAGCAAACAATTAAGTCAAGCAGTTGTTTCAATATCATGATCAAGAATACCAAAATTTTAAAACCATTCCCGCTAAAGTTAAATCAATTGCAACAATCTCAACCAATTTCTCATCCCACATGCTCCAGGATACTAAAACTGCACTTATTGCATTTTCACCATGTAGAATCAACCATCCCAGCAACATAATCTATCTCTAGAACAAGATGCAACAGCAATAATGAATTACGGAACAAAGAAACTAACCCACTTACCGTGGATGGTCGGCGACGGTCTGGTTATGATGTTCGTGCTGGTCCCGGTGAATGGTCCACGGCAGGCGGCGACACAAGGCGTGGATCCTTAGCTGCGAACCGTGCCACGGGGATGCTTCCAGCCACGGCGTACAAGCGCGAAGACTGGGCGATGCTGGGTGGGTCGGCGGTGACGGATGTGCAAGGTTGGACAACAAGACACCGGTCTGGTGGTTCAGTGCCGATGGTGCGATGTGGATGCTGCCAGATGGTGCGATGTGGATGCTGCCAGCGATGGTGTATGGCAGCGAATAGGGGTCGCCGACGCAGTTCTCGTCGGAGCTGATGCGGGTCGCGAGAATGGCGGGTGCACGAAGGAGGGGTTGGTGACCAGCGACAGTGACGCGGCGAAGGGGGCTGGTGAGCGACGTGTTTGAGGGTTAGGGTAATGGATGGTCAACAATGGTAAATTGGGGGTAATTTGATTTAGGGATAGGAAGTAGAGTAAATAAGATTTATTGTTATTTTTAATTTAATTTAGACCATATAAATAGCCTATTGTACATATTGTATAGATATGTCATTGTCTCCCTAGCGGACTCTTTTCTTTTTGACAATCTTGCAATAAACTTCACCTGCCAATTGTATGTACCAAGAGCGGATATGTTGGGTCGTTAAAATGCTTTCCCACATAGGAGGACACCTCTATAAATATCACCAAACCTAAGGATAAAAAGGAACCGTACTAGTAGACTCTACTCTACTCTCTACTACAAATAAGTGAACAACCCATCATATATCTCTCAAGTCTGAACATTCAACCTTCCCTTCTTTATTTCTCTTCTCTTCTAATTTCCAAACACAAACTAAAGCTCATTTCATCACTTCATTGTTCCACATGGACAAAGCGCTGAGGCGCCTCAACGGCATGTCCCCCCTTCCCGAACCACCTTCCAACAAACCCACCAAGCGGACCATGCGAGACACCAGCACTGCGCCCGCCGCCGGAGCCATGAGGTACCGTGGCGTCAGGCGGAGGCCATGGGGCCGTTACGCCGCCGAGATAAGGGACCCTCAGTCCAAGGAGCGCCGTTGGCTGGGGACTTTCGACACCGCAGAGGAAGCCGCCTGCGCCTACGACTGCGCTGCCAGAGCCATGCGTGGCCTTAAGGCCAGGACAAACTTTGTGTACCATACTTCACCTCCTCACTCTTCTTCCATCACCATCACTAACAACCATAACAACCTCCTTAACCTCCATAACCACCTCTTCACTCATAACCAGTTCAGCTTCCTTAATCATCATAACCAACTCTTCAACGGCCATAACCGCCACTTCGGGGGTTGTTGGTCTGACCCTTCTTCTTCTTCAACCTTCCAACAACAGCGAAACCTTCACTCCATCGACATGCTTCTCCAGGACTTTATAGCCTCTTCTTCCCCCGACTATTTATGCGACACCAAGGGCAGTTTTGTCAATTCACATCCTGTAAATGTTGCTAATAACTACAGCGCACCTTGTTCTGACACAAGCCATGTCGGTTGTGGCAGTGGAAGCAAGATCGATAATACTACTACTACTACTACTAATAATAATAATAATAATAATAATAATAATAATAAAAAAGCTGATCATGGTGGTGGGGAAGAAGACTCAAAGGAGCAACTGTATGAAGGTTCAGAGTCGTCAGGCTTGTTGGAAGAAATAGTTAATGGTTTCTTGAAGAAAAAGCCAAAGCTCAACAAATGCGAGAGATCGTTAGGTACCAGTACCACTGCTACAGACGGTTCATGCCACTCGTCACTTCTTCCCCCTCCTCTTCCTCTGGTTGTTTCCGGCGAGTCGAAGAGAAACGATGGTTTCGGCGTGCATTTGGATCAGCAGGGTTTCCATTACATGCAGCAGATTGGTGGTGGTTTCAATAATGATTTTAGCAATATGGTTATGCAGCCTAACATGCCTCTTCAAGAGAATGACAACCAAATCATGAAGATGATGATGTTGAATAATGATAATAATCATGCAGAAGTAGATTGCTCTATCATAGACAACATTTTTCAGGATGCATAATTCTGAAATGACTATGATTTATGATGTGTTTTTGTTGTCTCAATTTAATTTTGTAGTTTCTGCTGCATTGCATTGTGCATCAACTTGGCTATGTGTGTTTTTTGTCTTTCACTAATAAGATTGTCCTTAATCATTATAGTTAGGATTTTGTTTATCTTTTGCTGCTATTTTAGGGTTCCAAACTCATCATCACTATGTAATCGATCTGCTGATGCCTCCTCAATTTGTGAAATCCTTGTGCGATGTCATTGATAGCAATAAACTTTCTTCTCCCACTACCAAGATTTTTAATTATTTGTGGCTGAATTTTGTGGAGATTTATGAAACAAAAATACTATATTTACACTAAAATTATCCACCAGGTTTTTATATATTTGTGTAGAGAGAAATATTAGAAAATAATCAAAATTTATTGTTTTTAGCAATTATTACTCGGCCATTAATTCAATTTTTTTAATTTAGTTTTTTTGATTTAGTAATCCAACAATATATTGTATCTCATATAAAAAATAATAAATTTTGATGATTTTATAAGATTCTTCTTATATAAAAATATACATGTTATTTAATTTATTTTTAATATATATTTTATATTTAACATATATTTTAAACTAATAACTAATTTTAGTATACACTTAACTTAACTTAACGTAATTATTTTTTAAAATCTACGCAACATATGTTATTTGAGCAAATTATAAATCCTCCATTGATTGATGTATAATTAAAACTCCTACACCCAAGCACCAAATAAACATTCATAATCTTAAATTACTTTTCACTTCACACAAACCCAAACATTCACATTTCAAACCAAAATCTCTCCAAAGTAGAAGAGGGCAAAAAAACCTTCGAGGGAGATCTGTAGAAGATGCTGAAACCCTAGAGCTTGACGTCGCGTCTGCCACCATCCATCTCCTCGCCTCTACTATCAAGCTTCTGCGTCGGCCTCTGTCAACCAAGCATAGCTTCTAGATTTAAGAAAGAGTGAGTACTCAACTGCGCCAACAATCTTCTCCGCGCGATGTTAGTTTTCTGTTATTTAAATATGAAACTGGATCTTTTTGGATATTTTTGGGCTGAATCTGGTCATGTTAATAAGCAAAGATGATTGGAAACTTCAATAAAAGCTAATAAATATGTTAGATATATACTAAAATCAACCATATTCATAAAATATAAAATATATATTAAAAATAAATTAAATTATAAATATTTTTATTTATAAATATATTATAAATGATTTAGTGGATTATTTTTTTTTATGCACAAAGCATTTTTGATAAACAAGTCATGCTAGACTGCTAGTACTCCTTTCAACTACTCTTAATACTAAAAATTGATCTGTGAGTTACACGTAGATGGGAAAAAGTGAGATGCTTATGTATTTTTCCGTAGTCATTTAAACGGGCATAAAATGTCAATGCATGTGTAATAATAGTCTTATAATCTAATGCACAATCGATCAGAACTGGCATTATTCAATTAAAAATAAGCCTTGTGTGTACCTGCTTGGGCCACTCCTTAGTTTGTTTGTTTCTTGTCTTTACTTGACATGTGATGTGTAGACTATACCTGCATGTTAATTGTTTTTTATCTCATTGTACACACTTGATTTATTTTCTTTGTTATAAATTTATTCCTGAATTATACATTAATCTTTAATTTGTTCTTTACAGAGCCCAAAATGTTTATTGATTATATTCAGATTCTGAAATCCTCAGATGAGTCTCTAAGAGAGCAGTTTTAGAATCTAATCTTCCTGTTTTCTATTGAAGTAGTTCACATCCATTGATTAGGTATGAATTATCATTGACCATTAACATATTTCTATTTGGTTCTGAGCTTGTAAAAGCAAAGAAAAAGGAGCTGTGTATTCATTGTAACATCTGCAAAACGAGAAACAAGATGACTTGCTTCATTTTAACATTTGCTATCTACCTCTAAGTAGTGAATTTTTTGGTTCATAGGAAAATGGAGAAGATTCTACAACAGATTGGCAAAGGTTCGTTTAGTTCTATGTTCTTCTTGTTATGTACAAGCATGAAAACAAAAAGTAGGCCTCGTTAATCCCGCTAGAGAGTTAACGAGATATTTGTAGATGCGTACAATGGATTGTTTATTTGGGTTAAATTTAAAATTGAAAATAAATAATAATTAATTAATTTAATTATTATTTAATTTTAATTACAAAAATATCTCTATTGTATATATTGTACACTAATTATATTGGCTCCACATACTTTTTCATTATTATAAATGTGATTCAGGATATATTTCTCTCTCTTTTTTTGTTTTTTTTTTTTAAATAACTTTTAAGCTAATTTTTTAAATTATTTTTAATTATAGTTTTAACTTATTTATGTTTTTGTTTTCATGTAAGGTATGTACTCAAGATTTAAGAAGATCAAATTTGCTAGCCAAACAGACAGAACCTGTAGAGTTGCTCATCAAGAAGTAGCATTCTCATTTTTATTTTATTTTTTTTTTGATGTTGGTTAGAGGGTAGTAGGCCTAGTAAATCTGAGTTCATATATGATTTTTGGTTTTGCTTCCTCTTTTGTTTGTGTATTTGAATTTGATGAATAATTGGGAGCTATTTAGTAGTTTCTCTTTTCAAATGCTGATTTTATATTTTATTAACAAAGATTTTATTAGTTAAACTAAATTTTGTAATAATGCCATATATTTTTATAATAAAAAGATTAAGTAATTAATTTTTGTTATATTTGTCTTATATTCGAACTAATATCAGCCAAATTCATATTTTTTATTTTTCTACTAAAAGTATGATCCGTAACATTTCTTTTTTTTATAATATTTTTATTAATTTTATGATTTTGAAATTAGCAAGTTGCACCTTCTCTCTCAGGATTGTTTTCTATATGTATCATCATTGGCTATTGATCAGCGCAGAATAGTCAATTTTTTTTAATTGAAAAGTTATTTTGTGGGGATTTTTTTAAAACTATCAAAACAAGAAATGCAACAAAAAATCATCTCTATCTGAGCCCTAATAAAATTGAACAAAACTAGCACTGAATAAGATTATGGATTCTAAAAAATAGTTACAAATGAAATTGTGGCATGCACCTCCCATGAGGTTCGAAACTGCCATAATCCTTTTTAGTGGTGGGGCTTGTAGTGTTCTACGACGATCCAATAATTAACATGAAATGATGGCCAGAAAACAAGTGTGATTGGAAAGATGTTATATGTCCATGTTTGAAAACAAAAACAAACAAAAAACAAAAGAAAGATGTTTAACTCTATTTGCAGTCGTATTGTACTATTCGGGACTTAATATGGATCAGTGTTACTTACTTTTCACGTTCGTCTATTGTACTTTCAATATAAATTGATTTAGCTAGGGAAGAATTGCGCTTTTTAATTTTGATGTTGATGATGTTGGACGGATTTTTTTATTTAAATAAATTAAAAAATTGTTTTATTTACTTGAAATGAATAATTTTAAAAATAATTATGGAAATACGTAGCATGTCTTATTTCGTTTAAGTTTATACATATTTCGTTTACACTATAAACGAGATAAGATAGAGCGAGTGATATGTGTATATCTCGTTTATAGTGTAAATAAAATACGTGATAAATTATAACATTTACAGTATAAACGAGATACAGTAAGAGATAACTTTTCAACAGCTACAAAAGGATGTGCAACCTTTGGTATTCTCCACATACATTTCATATCTTCTTCTCCTCCGTTTTTCTTCTAAAAAATAGGCAAAAATGTCCAATAGTAGTGGATATGTGGTTGTCTGTGTGTATCCAATTATCGAATGAGAAATAGCAACAATGGGTGATATTTGACTGTGATAATCCGTTTCTGTTGCGCACTCGGCGAGTAAGTTCATTGTTCAAGTTGAAGAGTCTGATATTGAGTAACCTTGGTGGTTTAGGGAGAAAAGAGATCGAAAGGGTAGGGTATAGGTTGCTAGCACTATTGGAAAATAGAAATTTTTGGTTTCATCTGTTTTGGCTCCATGGCAACGAGCATGTACGCCTCATGTTTGATATCTATAGGAGAATCATGGGACAAAGTGATGGAGCTTTCTGTGGAGGTTGGCGATGTTGGTGGCGGTGGATCCGTCCACTCGACCTTTGTGGAGGATGATCCACCTCTCGCACCACCACTGATTCATGTTGCTAGTCCAGTGAAAGACATGGACGTGGATGATGAAGACTCCGACGAAGAGTATGTTGTGGATAGTAATGATAGTGGTTCTTCTGAAGATGATGATGAGGAGGAGCTTGTACCAGAGATGCTAGCCGAGATAGTGGTGCGCTATGTTTCTCCCCCCAAGTCACTATCATGTATTGGATCTGGACGTGATGCATGAGAAAAATATCCGTTTTCTAACACTAGGGAAGACGATTACAACCTAGATGGTGGGGTGGAGTTTCGGGTCAGCCACAGATTCAAAAGCAGAGATCCAATAATGCAGAGTGTGAAGAACTACAACATTCGCAGAAGTGCTGAGTATCGAGTGGTCGAATCGAACTGATTAAAGTAGCATGTGTGTTGCCTCCAAGCTGCAATTGGATGTCCCTGAAATCTCCGTGTAGCCCTTCGATAGAACCTCGGATACTGGTGAGGTCAAGTTTAATTGTGGCGTATTTACCCATTTATGATTGTTATATCTGGTTTAGTTTCCAACCATGAATGTTTTATTTCGTCAGGGAGGTCCAGAGGGTTTGTGGAGCGCATACGTGTTTACTACCCACCATATACCAAGACCATCGACAGTTGGACAGCAGCCTCATCTGCAATGTCATCCTGTCGTTAATACAGTCCAACCTATCCGTCAGCATCCCTATCCTACAGGGTCCAATTTGGCAAAACTATCACTTCAAACCCTTGTATAGAAAGGCCTGGATGGCAAAGTAAAAGGCAATTGTGCAGATATACGGGAACTGAAAGGAGTCATACAACAAGGTGTCGAAGCTGCTACAAGCACTGCAGAGTTGTTGTCCCGGAATAATATGTGAGCTTAAGGCCGCCTTACCTTACTATGATAGGCACCTTATGGTTCGCAATTGTAGCATGTTCGACAAAGTATTCTGGGCCTTCTCCTCCAGTGTTGAGGCCTTCAAGCATTGCAAGTCGTTTGTTATTCTGTCGATGGCATGCATTTGTATGGCAAATACAATGGTGTGTTGCTTATTACAGTGGCACAAGACGACAATAGCAATATCCTTTCTATTGCTTTTGCAATTGTGGAGTCTGAGAGTACCGAGTCATGGTCTTTCTTCATGACTAATTTGAGACGACATGTCACCCTACAAGAAGGCCTATTGATTATTTTTTATAGAGGCGATCAAGGCTGCATTGAGGGCCGATGATAGTGGTTGGCATCCTCCCAGGGTATTTTATGCTTATTGTGTTAGACACATGGCCGCAGACTTCATGTCTCGTTTCAAGTCTGCCAAAGGCAAGTGATACCTCATAAATGCTGCTTATAGTCTAAGCAAGGCTGATTATGAGGGTACATAGATGCCTTGAGATGTTTATCGCAAAAAATGGCGGATTGGGCTGGTAGGTTTAACAAAGAAATATGGCTATAACATTGCGACAGCAGTCGCCGGTTTGGTCATATGACAAAAAATCTCTCGGAGTGCATCAATGCAGTGTTGAAGGGTACACAGTACTTATCAATTTCTGCCATCATGCGATGCACTTACGAGAGGCTAGGCTACAGAAATTGTTTGTCATGAAAGACAGGAAGGCATACACACAATTGGAGGCAGGAAATTGTTTCTCCCAATAGCTGATGGTTGCCATTGAAAATACCCAAGAAGACATCTCAAAAGTACATATTTATTGTGACAGACGAACTTCAATGTTAATCGTTGAGGAGTTAGAGCCGTTCGAATTTAATTTACATAAAGTTGGTTACATATTTTATTAGAATTTTTCTCTAACCAAGATGGTAAGTAACCATAACAAAATACTTTAATCTTTTTTGCATTAGTTTAATTATTTATAGTTGCTAGTGGAGTAGTGAGCACCACCCTCTTCATGATTCCTTCTAATGAAAAGATTGCAATCTTTTTTTACTTTCTTTATTCTCCAAAACCCTGTCTTTTTGTTCATTTGCTGTTATCCAATCTTGCAAGAGCCACGGAAAATAATTTCACATCACAAACAATTTTACAAATAATAATAATAATAATAATAATAATAATAATAATAATAATAATAATAATAGCATATTTTTAATAATATTGAATTGTAGATGCTGAAAATGGTGAGTTTAATTGGAGGTTAAAGTAGCGCCTTAAAAAAATCTGGTGGTAGATGGCGGAATCATCACCAAAGAGAGGCCCTTGGTCACGAGAAGTTGTTGGAGCATGAGAGACGACAACCTTGGAGGAAGAAGTTTTGATCTTGTGGTTATGGAAGTTGAAAACTATTAACGAAAACTATTAATTTATTGATGGAGGATAAACGCGATTAGATTAAAATTTTTTAAAGATTAATTTAATTAAAAAAATAATTCGAAAGCAAATTTAACGAATAATTCATTTTTTGGAAATTAATTTAATTATTAATCCTATTTTTTACTATGAGTAAAGTATCATTTTTATCCTCAACGTTTGGGGTAAGTACCAAAGTTGTCCCTAACATTTCAATCGTCCTATTTAAGTTCCTAACGTTTCAAAATGGACTCAATGTTGTCCTGCCGTTAGAGATCCGTTAACAGAATTGACGGCGGGACAAAATTGAAATAATTTTGAAACGTTAGGGACTTAAATAGGACGAAAACGTTAGGGACAAAAATGATACATAAAAATAATTTTTAATTCAATTTTGTCTTTCAATAATATCAATTTTTTACTGTACATAGTATTCAATTATTTTTTAATTACATCTAAGTAAATTACACTTAATCACATTATTTTTATTTTAAATAAAATTATTTTTTTATACTTTTAAAGAATTTTGATACATTAGAGACAAAAGATATAATTTATATTTTATTGTATATATATATATTTTTTTCCGCAAGTTTATATACTAATCATTCTACAAATATTTTATGATAACTAAAAATCTTTAAGAGTAAAATTATAAAAAATTAATTTATTTAGAATAAAAGTAATATGATTAAGTGTAATTTACTTATATGTGATTAAAAATAATTAATACTGTGTATAGTAAAAAATTGATATTATTGAAGGATAAAATTAAAATTTATTTCTATGTATCATTTTTGTTCCCAACGTTTTCGTCCTATTTAAGTCTCTAACGTTTCAAAATCGTCTCAATTTTGTCTTGCCGTCAATTCTGTTAACGGATCCCTAACGGCAGGACAATATTGAGTCAATTTTGAAATGTTAGAGACTTAAATAGGACGATTGAAACGTTAGGGACAACTTTGAGACTTACCCCAAACATTAAAGACAAAAATGATACTTTACTCTTTTATTATTATAAGTATAGAATTATTATTAAATGAGTGCATGTCGTCGATCTATCACATATGTGTACGTGAGAATGATTTTTTTATTATAAAATACTCTACCTATTCAAAATATATAATAAAATATTATCTCTAATTCTAATTACATTATTATTCATCATACTCTCCCTTTACAGGAAAGTAGATTATTACTCTGATATTTTAGAAGAAACCATAGTAGAAACACTACCAGAAAAATCACTTTTAGCGGCTATTTATTTTGCTTTTAGCGGCAATAAAAATAGCTGCTATTACATTTACTGGCAATTAGACATTAGCCATCTTATGTTGAGTTTTTGTCAACAAAAGTACATAAGGAAACAACATTCAAGGACTTTTCAAGGAAACAACATAAGCCTGATGTGCTTCTTCTGTCAACTCTATCACCAGCAAAATCTGCATCACAATAACTAATTGCAGAAAAATTATCAATCTTAGGATACCAAAGATCAAAATTGGATGTGTCATGAACATATCTAATGATCCTCTTAACTACAGAAAGATGTGACTCTTTTGGTTTGGATTGGAACCTTGAACATAATCCAACACTTTGCACAATATCGGGTCTAGAGGAAGTTAAGTACATAAGAGAACCAATCATTCCTCTATACCTAGTTTTATCCACATCTTTCTCAGTTTCTCCCTTGTCTAATTTTGAATTAGGGTGCATGGGAATTCCCATAGGTTTTGCATTTTTCATACCAAATTTCTTAACTAATTTCTTGGCATACTTCTCTTGATGAATGAAAATACCTTTTTCAGTTTGTTTAATTTGTAGCCCAAGAAAAAAATTAAGTTCACCCATCATACTCATGTTAAATTCACTTGTCATGAGTTTTCCAAATTCAGTACAAAGGGATTCATTGGCTGATCCAAAAATAATGTCATCAACATATATTTGGACTAAAATGAAGGAATCATTAAAATTTTTTATAAAGAGGATAGTGTCTGTAGTGCCTCTTTGAAAACTATTTTTCAAAAGAAATGTGCTAAGTCTCTCATACCAAGCTCTAGGAGCTTGTCTCAAACCATAGAGAGCTTTAGATAATTTAAAAACATGGTTGAAAAACTCTTTATTTTCAAAACCTAGTGGCTACTCCACATACACTTTCCTATCTATCACACCATTTAAAATGCACATTTCACATCCATTTGGTATAATTTAAAATCACAAAATGCAGCATAAGTTAAGAGGAGTCTTATGGCTTCCATTCGGGCAACAGGGGCAAAAGATTCATCAAAGTCTATTCCTTCTTCTTGGTCATATCCTTGTGCCACTAGCCTTACCTTATTTCTTGCAATACTACCATCCTCTCCTAACAAATGTACCCCAAACCTGGCCTGTTCGAACTAGGTTTGGTTCTTAGTGAAGGCTCCGTTTCACTTGTGTATACTTCATCAAATTTTTCTTCAGATGCTGAAACATATCCCATACCAGATTTATTTGGTGTGGATTTAGTATTTGATGAAGATGTCACAAATTTCATAGAGGAATCATTTAAAACTGCACTTTCCTTGGCTATATAACCTAAACCAGATTTTTCAAATAATGGTCTTTGGCTTGCAAGTAATTTGTCCAAGCTACTTGAGCTTTGAGCAAATTTTTGCTAAGTCACTATTCAGCCTTTTGATCATATTATTTAGCCTTTCATTTTCAGCAATTAACTCATGAGAAGGATCCACAATGTGCTTTCCTTTTAATTTTTCAAGTTTAGATTTTAGAAATCTGTTTTCTTCAATAATGTTCAAAACACATTCAGTTTCCTTTACTTTTTCTTTTAAAAAATTATTTTCAGCTTTTAACACATCTCTTTCAGATCTGCACCCATTGTACTTATCTAGCAATTTTGAGGTGTTTAGAGTAAGATCATCAATAATTGCATGTAAATCATCTATGGACAGATCATAGAAATTTACCTCATCAAGATTATTGTTTCCAGCCATGAAACAGTCTTTATCTTCACCTTCAGAGTCTTCTTCCTCATTGGAGTCGTTCTCAAGATCCTCCCAAGCTGTCATGAGCACTCTCTTCTTGTCTTTCTTTTCTTTGTCCTCCTTCTTGAGCTTTGGATAGTTTAGCTTGAAGTGTCCAGCCTCCTTGCAATGATGACACGTCACCTTGCTCAAGTCCATCTTGTGTTTCTTTGAGCTTGAACTCTTGTATTTGCCCTTGTTCTTCATCATCCTTCTAAATCTCCTAGCAAAAAATATAAGCTCATCATCTGAAATACCATCACTAGACTCACTCTCTTTTGGTTCTATTTTTGACTTGAGGGATATTCCCTTTTTCTTTGAGTCTGGGTTTGTGTGTGTGGTTTCATAGGCAAAGAATTTTTCTCTCAGCTCATCATAGGTTATATGGCTTAGGTTGTTGCTCTCGGTTAAGACAGTGGCAGTAGTTTCCCATTTTTTTGTGAGGCTTCTAAGGAGTTTTCTCACTAGGGTTTGTTCTAAGTAGTTTGTACCCATAGCATCAAGGTTCTTGATTATGATTGAGAATCTCTCAAACGCTTCATCAATGATTTCTCCATCCTTCATGTTGAACATCTCATATTCTTTTTGCAGCATATCAATCCTCGTTTCTGTGACCTGTTTAGTACCTTCGTGTGTAACCTGGATTTTTTCCCAGATTTTTTTGGTTGTCTTGCATTTAGATACCTTTCGGTACTCTTCAAAGCTGATAGCACAGTGAAGAAGGTTGATGGCTTTAGCATTCAGCTCCATCTTCTTCTTGTCGTCCTCTTTCCATTCAGCTTCTTCTTTTGGAGTCACCACTCCATCAGCACTTATTTTTGTTAGAATCTTGGGACCGCTCATAACAATCTTCCATATGTTATAGTCAATGAATTGGATGAAGATCTTCATCCTCTCTTTCCAGTAGGTATAGTTCTTCCCGTTGAAGAAAGGAGGCCTATTGTTTGACTGGCCTTCAGTGAGGGTATAGGCAACTGTGGTTGTGCCCAAGTTGTTCGCCATTGGATCTTTGCTCCAAGCGGTTAAGCTAGATTCTTGAGACCTTAACTCTTGATACCAATTGAAGGTTGTAGAAAGCTTAGAGAAGGGGGGTTGAATCTATGCCTTTCTTTTAGTTACTGAAATAACCCCATTTTTTTGCTTAACTTGTAATTTGATTCTGTTAGAACTCAGCAGCGAAAATTTATGAGACAATTTTGTTTTGTCTCATGAATATCAGAAAATAGAACAGAGCAGAGAAGAGAAAAGCTAATATCATCATGTATCCTGGTTCGGTTGCCTTGTGCTATGCAACCTACGTCCAGTCTCCTCCACAATAATGGAGGAATTTCCACTATAGTTAAAAGTATTACATACACCATTTCTACAGGATTGACCCAATCCTTTCACACTCAAGTTCTAACCTAACTTGACATTGGCTATGCTAATACCTAACTCTTCACTCTTAGTGCTAACCCAACTAAGGAAGGGATACCTCACAGGTACAAGATACAAGACATAGACATACCTAAATAAATCTGAAAATAACTCTAGGCTTTTCTCTCAAGTGTATCTCTCAGCCTCTTTCCACTCATGGCTTTTACTTGAGCTCTCTCAATATGCCTTTTTACTTAAGATATTACAAAAAGATAAACATTGAAAAGTAAAATACAATATGCAATAATATGAAGGAGATTGACTTCATCAATAGCCTCTTTGCTATGTGATAAACCAGATTTGTATGTCTCTGATTCAGTTCTTCATTTTTGGCGGAATGCTTCTTTGAAAGATAGCACTGTCCAAGTAGAGGAACTTCTTCAGAGAATTTCTTCACAGAACAAAACCACAATACACTGGGTTATCTCCAAGGTTCAGAAAACCAGACCGGTCATCAAACCGCTCTAACTATTGGTTCACTGGTTCATTGATCTAATCGGTTTAACCGGTGGTTTAACCGAAAAAACCGTTTCATAATAAAATAATAAATAAATTATATATAAACATCATAAAATATAATTATAGTCTAATATAAATCTTAAATATCTTCCAAATTTAAAACATTATATGAAATGTCAACCAAATCCATATGATCTTATCAAAATACAAAGTTAAATAGTAAAAAGAACAATGGTGCAAACAGCAACAATACAACTAGAAATAATCATTAATCACTCCTAAATTAATTCAAAATAGTAGCATAACAAATAATCACCCTTAAATTAATTCAAAACTGCAGCATAACAAAATCACTAATATAATCACAAATCACAAATCACATTCAAAATTCAAAACACTCAGTGTCATAATTCTATAACAAAACAGCAGTATAAGTGCATAACAAGTTAACAACAGCAGCTAAAGTCATGTGTCTTTTGGGATTCTTCACTTCTAATAACAGAGTGATGCTTCTCAGTGACACTATCTTCGTTGGTTGAAGTTTGAACTTGATCTGTTTCATGTGCATTTCGGCATTTTTCACTTGTAATATCAGAAGGATGCTTCTCAGTGACACTTGCTTCATTGGCTGAAGTTTGAACTTGATCCACCTCTTGCGTATTTCGGTGTTCTTCATATTTTTTTTATCAGGGTCATGTTTCTCAATGACACTTGCTTCATTGCTTGAAGCTTGAATTTGATCTCCGTCATCATGCTTCTGCATACTAGTAGCCATTCCTGTCTTAACATCATTGTAACTATGTTCCTCAGCAAGCTGTTTTTCTCTACCTGAGGCTCCACTGACAACTCCATTCTCTTCGTCCTCAAGAGTTCTTTGCATAGACTTTAATTGCTCCTGTTGCCTAGCAAACAGTAATTATATCACTCACATGTTGAATGAAATGCCCGAAGTTGTGTTTCCCTACATAACATCATTGAACATTAGTGGTCTAAAATTCTAATATCACAATGAAGTAAGATGCAGGTGAAGAAGTTGCATCATGAAGCGGAGGTGTAAATCAGCATGTAAAGTAACTATTATACAGAAGCAATTATGAATACTACATTCAGAAATTTTTATTGAAATAACAGAGTAAGAGTAGAGTGTATATATAAAAGAAATATTTAGTAGTGCATATTCTAATCAAGACAACACAATTAATCATCCAGAAACCTGCATTGTTGTTTAGGCTAAGATCATAGCTCTCAAATTAGTAGTCAAGAACTATAGAAATAGAACCTTATAATTTTGTGGTCAATTATTGATAGAGGAAGGGTGTATAAATAGAACAATTGTTTTTAAGTAGCAATAACTCTGAAGTTTTCACTAATCAATAATCACAAATTCCATACTCAAATCAACAGCATTACAAAAGACCCAAGAAATCACAAATCACAAATTCAACCTCAAATCCCTGAAAGAGTAACACAGATTCAACTTTTCACTAACCTCAAATCAGTAAATCAGTAATCAGTAAATCAGTAAATCAGCATTGATCAAACTAAATGTATACCAGCTACCTTAAATTTATTTTTGTATTTTGCAACCTCTGGTTCTGTTTTGCAGTTTTGCTTCCTTCCACTTGATCACATTAGATGTATTGAATCTAATTGCCAACCCTTCATCCAATGGCATAGCCCCCTTAACTGAAAGCCACAATTTGGTGCAGCCCCACTTGCCCATTAATGTCTCCCACAATTTGGTGCAGAAGGTTGCATATTCAGCTTGACAAAAATGTCAGAGCTTCCATTTCCACCAACCTCAGAAATTCAACCTGAAATCCCTGAAAACAGCAATAAATTGGACAAAAAGTGCAAACTAAGAACGTCTTCATGTTTCTGTATCAACTGAGGAATTAATTTAATTTTAAGATGTTTTTTCTTATACTAAACAACAAATAGAAATTGAAGACCAAAGAAGACCGAAGAGGCGAAGAACGAAGAAGATGAGAAGAGGAAGTTCAGAGAAGATGAAGACGACGCGTCACTCACCTGGGTTCGATGGAGGGCTATTGGTGTTGAGGACCAGGCGACGATGAAGACGATGAGAGGGCTACTGGTGTTGAGAAGATGAAGACAATGGAGGGCTACTGGGCTGGAAACCAGGCGACGATGGAGGGCTACTGGTGCTGAGGACCAGGCGACGGCGGTGGGCTGACGACCTGAGACCGCGGCGACAATGGAGGGCTACTGGGCGACGATGGAGAGGAACTTCAGAGGGCTAGGGTTGGTTCACTGTGAGACTGAGATGAATGAATGGAGGTGGGGGTGCTTCACGAACGGGTCGGGTAGGTTTTCATTTTTTTAATTTTTTAAAACAATTAAAAAAATGGCGTCATTCAGAGGAACCGGCCGGTCACCAGTCCGACCCAACCGGTCGGTTTTCGGCCGGTTCACTGGTTTTCCAACGATTCTTTTCCAGACGGTTTCTAGAGGAGGACCAGACCGCTTGCGTCGCCAGTTCGCGATTAAACCGGTCGAACCAGCCGGTCCGATCTGGTTTTTAGAACCTTGGTTATCTCTCCCTTGCCTCTGAATGAACAGAAAATCTTCTTTTATCTCCTTGCATGTTGTTGAGTTTCTCTCTCCGAGGTCAACTCCTTGAGTTGTGTGCTTCCAGCTTACCACATCACTTTTCCAGTTAATCCCCAAATTAGAAATGTGAGTCTGACTTTTTCTTACTTGACCGAAAGCCTCAGGGAAGTAAAGAAAATTATTTTCAATAGTGATCCCAGATATGAACCCTTGAGATACTTCTTGGTCTCCAATAAACAATCTTGATCATTGATGTACAACAGTGGTGAACAGAGATTACTTTCTTCATTTATCCCAAATTAGGGATTTCCAAGCTATCTCTTTTTTGCTTGACCGAAGACATTTGAGTAGCAAAGAGAAAGTTGTTCAGTGGTAAACCCAAATTCGAACCATTAATAATGTGCTTTGACTCCAAGAACCTTTATGAACCATTGATTTACAGCAGAAGAGATCAAATACTTCTTTCTTCATTTAACCAAAAATGGTATCGCAGAAAGTTGGAGAATGAGTGAAGAAATTAACATGCATGTAAATGGAAATAAATCACCTTTAACTTTTGACTCAACTTGATGGGTTTGATTTGGGTGATTTGACCTTTGCTTTCTTTGATTAAGCTTTCTCTTTCTTTCTTCTTTGATGAAATGGGCAAGAAGAAGAACGAAGCTTTCTCTTTCTTTCTCTCTGAGGTTCTGACCTAAGCAAGCTAGTGAGGTGCATTAGAAGGCTTCAACTTGAATAGAGTAATCTTGGGCTTGTGTTGAATTTCATTCATTTAGTCCAGCTGTTTTCTTTGCATTGTTTTTTATGGACTTCGTTGGTTAGAAAGACCCACTAACAATATTTTTGTTTCCTTACATTTGGGCTGCTGTTTTTTTATATTTTGACCTGCATCATTTTATCAAACATAATTAAAAACTAATTGGTTGTTTAACCTAATAAAATAATATTTATCATCATCAAATTAATTTAGTTAATTTCTTATCTCAACAAAAATAATAATTTTTTTTATTATGTAACGTTACTATATATTCAGATACTACATAGAGATTATAGCTGGCGAGATATTAATATTTATCCACTCAGAGTTACTCAATTATAAATGAAAGACTTTCATTAAAAAATTAATTAACAGTACAGTCAATTATAATTAATTAGTTGAAAAATATGTCTATTACAAAAAAAAATTTATTATTATTTAAATTTTTTGAATTTTAAAATTAAAATTAAAAATAAAATAATTAATTAAATTGACTTATATTATAATTGGTCCCTAAATTTTTTCTAAATGAAAAGCATAATACAAATTACAAATTAATTATCCACGTACGCGTCCATCATTTCAAAGATAATGCCAAGAAGAGAAGTTCACTATTTAGTATTTATCGACTATATCTCTATCACCATAACACAGCACGCAGCACTACTGATCAGCTTCCCTATCAGCTTTTGTTGAATTGAATGGTGGAGGTCTAGCTTAGCTAGGGAAGGGTGGTCCTTCCTCAATTAGTTTCATGCCATAAGAAATTAAGGGTACGGTGGTCCTATACTTATTTTCTATTTAGGGGCTGTACCTAATGGAGACGTGTCTCATGATATAACCCTTGATATACTTATTTTTTTTAAATACAATTATGCAATATTGCTTTCTATCTAGTCTAGCAGATTCTTCTTTGCTCTCTTTCCAATTCTTCATCCTTTCAACCCTTGATCTTTGGTAGCTAACAATTATTAATTATAGCAGGTCGTCGTTAAGGAATAAAACTAATATTATATAAGTTTTTTAAAAGAATAATTATTAATCACTAAAAACATTGTAATACACGACACTTCTTATCCTTTTGTTAGTCTTTCATCAGATTCCATTAAGGACATGTAAGTCACTAAGTCAGTGTTCCAATTTTTTAAGACTTTATTTGATATTTATTTTCCCTCTTTGAAGATCTATAACTCTAATTCAAAATTTTTTTAAAGCTAAAAAATTGATTGTTTTTATTAATGACTTAAAAATTCATACGTTAGGGTTTTTAAGACTATTTGATATTTATTTTTCCCTCTTTGAAGATCTATATTCAATCTTTCTAAGTTAAAAGTTTGATTGTATGTTTTTATTTAGGTGAATTATACGGTAAAGATGTAAGTTTACAGATCTTTCTTTTTATGGGATAAAAGAGAGATTGAAAAAGGTAGGACTCACACTTTGAATAACAATAAAATAATAAAAAATAACTATAAAAAAATTTATTTTCTCTCTCTCTACCACTTCAATCTGTATAGTAGAGTGTCCTATTTATTTATAAATAACATAAATTACTGGTAAATTTCTTCAGATACCTACCGGGCCTAAAACACGGCCCACATGGCCGCATTGCACGAACAAGCTAAGGATATGTGCATGTGCATGAAAGCTTTAGAAGCACTAGCTAAAAGACAAAGAATAATAAATAGATAAATAAATACGCCCTTAGCCATATAGAGCAGATATTGGATGGCAATATTAACAGTTTGAACAATAAATTGAAGCTTAAAGCTCTACCTAAATCTTGAACGAAACAGTATGTATAGTACATGCTTCTTATATTTCCGGCACAAACCAACCAGATCATAGAAGAAGAGAAATAATTGCTGATGCAGACTGCATGCATTAGAGAGATGATCACTTAAAGAGATGCGAGCTATGCTATCTCTTTATATAACGATATCTCCCCAGAGATGGAACATGTAGGTACCCACTTTCTCCCCTTTCTTTCATTCCTTTCTACATACATTTGCCTACGTTTGTGTTTTGTTCCTCTCTTCATTTATAGCTCCCGCTCCCCGATATACTTACCATAATGTATTCTATGTATTCGTCACTTCGCATAGTATTGTTGAACATCAGATATAATTACTAGTCTATGTAGTACAGACCTGAAACAGTAAAACAATGGGTCTAATATTATTGAACATCAAATATAATTATGTTAAAAGTGTATTTTGTTTCTTTAGCCATATTATATATATATATATATATATATATATATATTCTTAAAATATTTTTATAAACTCAATACTAGAAATTGAGTTTAAGAGTATGAGAATTTTAAGAAAAAGAACAATAAAGTATGATCTCTAAATAAGTGCATAACATTATATAGTATAACCTCACAATATATGTACTATTCTAAATACGTGCACTAAGATATGATCTCTAACTTAGTTTCTCTTGCGAACCATACTAATTTGAGCATTGAAGTCCTTGCAGGAACACTCCACTATTGAAAATAACGAACTCGGGACATTACGACCTCGAAATAAGAAGATGGCAGCAACATCATATATCCAACCTACTCTCTACAATTTTGTTAAGATAACTCGTAAACTCGAAAGAGCAAAAATACTTCTGAACAATAGTGCCGTCTATAGGAACACGTCACTTGTCACATTCTCTTCATTCTAGGTTCTATCCTGAAATGAGTTTAGCACAACACATTTTCATAAGATGAACAATATAGGAAAAAGAACAGAAAATGATAATCACAAAAGACAAACATTAAATCACATAATACAAAAATTCCACCAAAAAAATGAAAATGTTTACAAATTTAAATTTGTGACCATATCATTATAAGCTTCAAATGGTTATAATTGCTAAACCAATTAAATGGTCAATCACTTGGATTTGGTGCCAAACATGGCACCTCAAGCGCCAATCAAAGGAAAAAATTGTGAAGTGCTTGAAACTATAGGTGCCTTCGATGATCAAGCTAAGCCCAAAGTGTGGATTTTTTGCCTCAAGTCCAAGAAAGTGTGCCTCTATGAAGCCATCAAGCTAAGGATGCATTCCTTAAATCATGCTTCAAACCTCAATTCGGTCCACTTCTTTTCCTAAAGGTCCACTCTTAATTCATGCAAGCAAGTCCACAATTGTCAACCAATCAAGACCACAAAAATAATCTAGAAGTAGTTAGGATTTTTTCATTTAATTGTAATTTAAATTTCATTTGAAATTGTAATTTTAGGTAACTTATAAATAGGGCCATAGAACACTTCACAAATGACACCACTGGGAGGGGGTCTTCGGACTCTTTTCTTCTCACCTTCATTCTCTTCTCATCTTCTATTTTCTTTCATACCCATTTTGTATTTAGTTATGAGTCTCTAATTTCCAACATTGGAAAACAAAGCTCTATTGCAATTTAATGGATTGATTTATTTTTCATTCTTCATCTTCAATTCTTCTTTCATTACTTCTTTAGAGAGAGTCTTTGTTCTTCAAAGATCTAATTCTATCGAGAGAGGGATTAGATCTATTTGAATACTACGATGAACCTGAGAAAGGATTCATAGAATTTAGTTTAAGGCTCTACTCTCACAATTCTCTTGATTGATAATTCATAGCTTGATATGTGAGATGTAATCACTATGAATTAAGATCTTAAGGGTTATGTGGCCTAAATCAGAGACCACTCTTCATCTCTTCTCATGAGCAATTAGATCAAGAGATTGATAATTTATCAAGTTAAGAGAAATCAAATCACCAAAAGATTGGAGCTTGATTACTTATGATTTGTCAAGAGATCAATGATTGCATGATTGAAATGGAGATGAGAATTATTGATCTTGAGAATGCAATATCTCTAGATCCCAATGTTCTTTTCATTTTTAATTCTAGTTATTCACTTTCTTGCACTTTTATTTTTTTGCACTTTACTTTCTTGCAAATTACTTTCCCATACTTTACTTTTCTTGCAATTTAAATTTCAGTACTTCACTTTTATGTTCTTTACTTTCTTGCCATTTTACTTCTCGTCATTTAGTTGATCATCACTCAAAATTGAACTGTTTAACTAGAATAATCAATCAACTGTTGCTTGCTTAATCTTTTAATCCTCGTGGGATCGACCTCACTCATAGTGAGTTTATTACTTGATACGACCCGATGCACTACCGGTGGATACTGTTCATTAACTCCGTATCAAATGCTAACCCTAACCCTACACACTAACCCTAAACCCTAACCCTAACCCTAAACCCTATCCCTAAATGATAACCCTAACCCAAATCCTAACCCTAAATCATAAGTCTAATCCTAATCCTAACCCTAAACCCTAACCCAAATCCTAAACCTTAACTCTAACCCTAAATGCTAACTCTAACCATAACTCAAAATGCTAACCCTAACCTTAAATGCTAACCCTAATCTTAACCCTAAACCGTACCCTAACTCTAAATCCTAAACCCTAAACCTAGGATTTTCTAATTGGCTTAGTCAGAGTTATGTGCATAATGTAATTTTAAATTGTTAGTTTCAAAAGCCAATTAGGACAAATGGTTCTGCTCTTTGTGATTGCTATTTGGCTGTTATCTTTTAATTTTCCACTTATGTATTTTTGTCTTATGAATTTTTTTTGTCTAAAACAACACTTGTTGGAACAATTGACAATAAATGTATGAATTTAACTAAATTTAACTAAATGTACCCACCGTATATTCACCTGTTGGCACAATTGACAATAAATGTATAAATTTAACTAAATTTCATAAACAGAAAGTTTAACTTGTTTCTTAAAAATACTTATTTGTAAATGTTTTACTATTCTATTCTATTTGTGTTTTGAGGGAACTTTTTTAAGTTGGGATTGGAATTTTGGAGTGTGGACGGGAATTTCCAAAGGAGAAAAAGAAAAGGCTGAAAAAGCAAAACCTTAGCTTATGAGCATGTGAGGGAGAGGACGACTTTCTCACTTGATAACTCAAAACCGATCATATAATCTTAATCATGAATCACACAACATGGCACTTGGCAAAGAGATGCTCATTCACCACACCCGTGACACCTTTTCTTGTTTTTCTTGTTTATTGCTTCTATCCCACGAATGGTTTCTGATTCATTTAAATATGTATTACATAAGGATAACCAAGAAAAAAAGGGAATTTCACTTACCAGGAAAAAAAAAGATAGAATTAAAGCTCAATCTATTAATTCTGGAAGAAAGCTCACTTGATTTAATGCTTGTTGCTTCTTTCCCTCAGATTATGTTATGCTAGTGTATAAGAGAGAATATTAATTTCTCAAAGTATGACAAATTAATTGGCAATGCTTGACTTTTTTGCATATGAACATCACGAGATTTCTGAGCACAAGGAATGTATGCAGCAGCTGTAATTTTCGTGTGTAGAAGTAGAACCCACTACACTAGCCACTAATATCAGGTTGCCAAGAAGCTCTAAAGAACAATCGTCATTAGGAATGTGCCTTAATAATACTATTATGAAAATCTCCCTTCCTGTTATTAATTAGTCACAGGTACAGTATAGTACTTAATTACTTATTTCACATTTCCAATGGATATATATGTGTGTATATATATTAATGTAAAGTTGAACGTACATATTAGGAGGTTAATAAAAAGAGTAGTAGGTTTGGTAAGCTTTCACTGCTATATCTTTATGCCTTTTAGGATGGCTGTGAATGCTATAAACAATGCTTGTAAGAGATATTGGCATTTGGGATTTGATGAGTTATAGATTATTCTTTTATTGATGAGGTGATTCTTTTGTTGTTGCCTGTCAAAGTTGCTGCCTTTAGGCTTTATAAGTTAAAAAAGGATTCACTTGGTTGCTGAAATTGATTGCAGATTTGAGTTATCTTCAGTGGTCACCACATTTTAAAGCAACAGCTCAAAGAGAAAGCGACAACTTTAAAAGATGAACTTGGAGACATGAAGACCAAACAGTAGCAACAAGAGGAAGAGAAAGAGATTCATGGATTGTGGAGTATGGTTTAGTTATTAGAAGATACTTATGTATGATATAATATTTTAGTTTTTCGTAGAGTATTAGTAGTAAATTCTAAGTGGTCTCTTGCTTATTTTGATATGACTATGCTTAATTTAGTGTGAGATGTATGAATATTCAAAATTAATTTTATTTCAATACTTTTGGTTCATTATAAATATATTTTGTTTACAGATAATTTTTATTATTTAAATAAATTATTTAGTATAATTTTATATTTATATTTATTTTATTTTATTTAACTCATTTAATTAAAAATACAAAATTATATATGTAATTATATTATTAAATATTATATTGTACAAAAAATTATTGGAATATTAATTATATATATATATATATATATATATATATATATATATATATATATGTATTAAAAATAAAAAAAATAATGAGGGACCTAAGGCTACACTTATATAGAGTAGCTATAAGTATACTATTTATTACATTTATAAAGTGATGCAGTAGCCTTGAAAAGTGTAGCATATTCTTTTGAATTCTGGTAACCATTAGTGCTGAAAAGCGTAGCCTTTGGTCCTGAATAGCATCACTTAAAAAGCGTACCCTATTCTCAAAGGCCAGAAGCGTAGCCTTTGATACAGAAAAGCGTAGCCTTTGAGAATAGGCAACGGCCGAATAGGAATCACCCTAAAAAGCGTAGCCGTAGCCCAGAAAGCGTAGCCGTAGCCTAAGGCATCATTTTTTTTTTACTTTTGGCTACACTTTTCAAGTGTACCTGAATGGGTGTTTTTCTTGTAGTGTCTTAAGAATTTCTATGGTTTTCTATGGTTTTTTATGGTTTTCTTAGGATTTTCTAGGGATTTCTAGGGTTTTCTATAGTTTTTTTAAGATTTTCTATGGTTTTCTAAGGTTTTCTATGGTTTTCTAAGGATTTTCTACGAATTTTTAGGAATTATAGAGTTTTCTATGGTTTTCTTAAGATTTCCTATGGTTTTCGAGGATTTTCTATGTTTTTCTAGGATTTTCTAGGTTTTTCATAGGTTTTTCTAGGGTTTTCTAGTAATTTCTTTTGATTTCTAGGGTTTTTCTGGAATTTTCTAGGATTTTCTAGAATTTTTTATGGTTTTCTAAGGATTTCTAAGGGTTTTCTAGGGGTTTCTAGGGGTTTTCTAAGGTTTTCTAGGGTTTTCTTAGATTTTTTAAGGATTTCTAGGTTTTTCTTGGGTTTTCTTTGCATTTTCTACGGCTTTTTAGAGTTTTTAAGGTTTTTTAGGATTTTCGAGGGTTTTCTATGGTTGTTCTAGGATTTTCTAAGGTTTTTCTTGGGTTTCTATATTTTTCTAGGGTTTTTTAGCTTTTTCTTAGGGTTTTCTAGGGTTTTTTAGGGTTTTCTAGGAATTTTTAGGGTTCGCTAGGGTTTTCTTAGGATTTTCTTAGGGTTTTCTAGGGTTTTCGAGGGATTTTTATGGTTTTCTAGGGTTTTTCTAAGGTTTTCTAGGGATTTCTAGGATTTTCTATATTTTTCTTAGGATTCTCTATGGTTTTCTAGTGTTTTCGAGGATTTTTTAGGATTTTTGAGGGTTTTTCTAGGATTTTCTAGGGTTTTCGAGGATTTTTCTAGGATTTTCTAGGGTTTCCTTAGGTTTTTCTAGGATTTTCTAGGGTTTTCTATGGTTTTCTTAGGATTTTCTCTCGATTTTTAGGGATTTTTAGGGTTTTCTATGGTTTTCTTAATATTTCCTACAGTTTTCTAGGGTTTTCTATGGTTTTCTTAGGATTTTCTAGGGTTTTCTAGGGTTTTCTATGATTTTCTTAGGATTTTATAGGGATTTTTAGGGATCTCTAGGGTTTTCTACGGTTTTCTAAATATTTTCTAGGATTTTTGAGGTTTTTTAGGGTTTTCTAGGCTTTTCGAGGATTTTTCTATGATTTTCTCGGTTTGTCTAGTATTTTTTAGGATTTTCTAGGATTTTTGAGGGTTTTTCTAAGGTTTCCTAGGATTTTATAGGGTTTTCTAGGGATTTCTAGGGTTTTCTATGATTTTCTTAGGATTTTCTATAGTTTTCTAGGATTTTTGAGGATTTTTTAGGGTTTTCTAGGATTTTTGAAGATTTTTCTAGGATTTTCTAGCGTTTTCTTAGGTTTTTCTAGGTTTTTCTAGGGTTATCTATGGTTTTCTTAGGATTTCCTATGGATTTTTAGGGATTTATAGTGTTTTCTATAGTTTTTTTAAGATTTCCTATAATTTTCTAGGGTTTTCTATGGTTTTCTTAGGATTTTCTAGGGATTTTTAGGAATTTTTAGGATTTTCTATGGTTTTTTAAGATTTTCTTTGGTTTTCTAGAGTTTTCTATGGTTTTCTTAGGATTTTCTATGGATTTTTAGGGTTTTCTAGGGTTTTCTATAGTTTTCTTAAGATTTTCTATGGTTTTCTAGGATTTTCTATGGTTTTCTTAGGATTTTCTAGGGATTTTTAGGTATTTTCACTACAAGAAAAATACCCATTTAGCTACATTTTTTAAGCTACATTTGAAAAGCGTAGCCTATTTATAGAATAGGCTACGCTTTTCTCAGTGTTGCCTTTTTTTTAGAGAAAAGGAAACACAATTCTGGCATCATTTAAAAAGTGTAGCCTTAGGTATTATAGAAATCACTTATAAAGCGTAGCCCTATGTTAATATCTATGGGTCCACTTTTTATATCAAAGGGAACGCTTTTTGAAGGTAGCCTATTTATTAAGTTTTGGGTACGCTTTTAAAATGATGCCTAATAAGCGCTTTTCACTCTTTTTTTTTTCGATCCAAATTAAAGCAAACTCACAACACTTAGTGAAATTTTCGTTCCCTCCAAAGCTCATTATCCCCTTTATCCCCTTTCTGGAACCACATGAATCACAGCGCCTTTGTTCCCTCCAAAGCTCATCACTCATCATCGCGAAGAACCCTCGCTCATCACCTAGTCACCACTCACCGCCAGTCACCACCTACCACTCACCACATCGCTGCGCCGCTCACCACCTCACCACTCACCAGCTCACACTCTCATCCTCACTCAACACACACACAAAAGAGGAAAAAAATCAGAAAAGTGGAGAACGGGAAGAAGAAGAGAAGAAGAGAGCAGAGGGAAAGGAAGGAGAGGATGACACCGGCTAGGGCTCCGCCGCGCGGACCATCGTCGTTGCGTGCGCTGACCGTCGCCTCAGCATCGCCATCTCGTGCACTCACCGTCGCCGCTCAGCATCATCATCGCGTGTGCTCACTGTCGCTGCTCAGCATTGTCGTCGTCGCTCAGCATCGTCATCGCCGCTCACCTGAGAAGGTATGTATCGATTTTTAGCTTGTTCTGTGAAATTTGGGAGGTTTTGGGTTCCAATTTTAGGGTTTTTAATTAGGGGTTTTACTGCATGAATGGTTTTAGCTTCCTGGTAGCCGAGAAGCAATCGCAGACCACCTACAATAATTCTCAATCTCATTCTCTTTGTCGCTCGTCATCTCACTTTTTATCTCATTCGCTCTCTCTTTGTCTCACCCTCTATCTCACTTGTTCTCTGTGTATGGATTTTTCTTCTGTGAATTTTTGAAGGCTTTGGGGGTTCTATTTTTTGGGCTTTCTAATTTTATGAGTTTCTGCTTCTTGCTTCGTTAGGGTTTTCTTTTTTGTTTGAGAAGATTATTGGCCTCAAGTGTGCGAATTGTCACCTCTTCAAACAGAGTTTATTATTTCTAACACCATTTGTGGTTTGTGTGTGCTATGAATTTGCAGAGCTAATGCAGATAGAAGCTAGAAGATTGGGAATTACTGATCAATGGTTCTTTAAGCTCTTCCTTCTCATCACTGATATTGGATCCGTGCAGCCTGTGTCAGGCGCTGAATCTGTTCCAGGAAGGCAAAGTCAGTGGAAAGGATACAAAGACTAATGAGACTAAGGTTCGTTCACATCTAGTGATTCAAATAATAATCCAGGATTATTGGTTACATACTTGTATTCATTGATTTGGTAGGTTAAGATGCCACTTCCTGATATGATGGTAAGCTGAAAATTGGCGTGAATAAGTTTTTTGATCATTCAGGATAGAAGATTTTATAATGAAAATATCATTCTTATGCATGTTGCTTTCTAGTAAATATTAGTGTTTTTTATTTACATCGAAGATGCTTATTGAAATTTGATTGACTTGTATATGTGCCTAAGGCCACCGATAATAGCTCTTGCCAGCAAATCTGAAATATCCACCTCGAACAATGTGGTTAAGTATTATCTAACATGTTAAAATGGATATTCTCAGGCTGCTGTGTTGGCTATGGATGAATCAGTATTAGATGTAGATCAGGTGAAAAATCTCATTAAGTTTTGTCCTACCAAAGAAGAGATGGAACTTTTGAAGGTAAAGATTAACAAACTTATCATACTTAATTCTTACATCTTGTTTTGTCAGCTAAGGTTTCTCATTTGGCGTCTGCTGTTACGGAAGCATATCTTTTACTCTGGTTTGTTTGCTTTTCTAATTTTGATTCCCCTTGTTTATGAAGGGATACACTGGTGACAAAGAGAATTTGGAAAAATGCGAACAGGTGTGTACTAATTTGTTAGAGCCATATCATTATTTATGATAGCTAATTTAGTGTAAATCTAAGTACTCAGAATTATATAGGATACTGTTTGTAGGCTCCATAACTAGGATCCGTCTACCAGCATTTGATTTCTTAGACCCTTTACTTACTTTAAAATCTGATAGGGAGTTGGGAGGAATGGTGGAGAAATGAAGTAGAAAAGAGAGGAAACTTATTTTAAGGGAAAAAAAAAAGAAAAAACAATTGTTGGCATGGAAACTGGAAATTGCAAAATTCTGGGTATAAATAATTAGCTGCAAAGGTTAAAGAACTGAATGCGGCAAGGCTTTGATTTTGGAAGTGAATCTAACATATGATAATGATCAATAAAATTGTGCAAGAAGTCTGTTTCCTTGGAAGGCAGCTCATATGAATTCAAGGTCTATATCACATATAGTTACAGATTTGTTGTTGCCTGCTTGCTTCTAGAAAGAAAGAAGCAATTTATTACATTTCCCCGCTTTTCCTTTAGATGTTGGTTATAAAACAATTCTTTTGGCCTTTCCTAATGCAATATCATACTATGTATCTATAATCATATCCTTGTATATATTTGGTCATGTTTCAGTATTTTTTATAGCTGATGAGTTTAAAAACTGTGAACTCTGCTTGTGAAGAGGTACATTGTGCATGAAACTAACAAACTGTGTTATTGGTATTTCTTTGACCTCATGCATTTTCTCTTGGGAATAGGTCCGAAAGTCTGTCAAGCTGAAGATCATGAAGAAAATTCTTTTTTTTAGGTAATACATTAAATCAAGGAACAACTAAGGGTATGTACTTTTTTCCTTTAAATGTTAATGTCCTTATCATTCTCTAGGACATCGTTCTAGCTCTCTCAATTTTCTATGTTTGGATAATCACAGGCCCTTCTTAATTTTTCAGCAGTTAAAATTTAATTTGATTCTATTAGATCTTGTCAAACGTAAACTTACAGTTTATGGATTACTATTTATTTATTTAATTTATGCAAGATCCGCAATTGGATTCAAGTAGGATAGTCTTTTAAAGCTTACTGACACTCGTGCTTCTAACAATAAGATAACACTGATGCACTATCTTTGCAAGGTATAATAACAATTGCACTAAAGGAATATATCATTTGATCACTTACCTTCTTTCCATTTTGCTATTTTGGCTCTAGGTTCTAGCTGATAGGCCGCCTGGACTGCTTGACTTCCACTTAGACCTTGTAAGCCTGGAAGCTGCGACTAAGGTGATGATTTATGCTTGGTTGGAAAAAGAAAATTATTCAACTACTAATTGCTAGTTTGGTTGGTTTATTGGTTCTGTTTCACTTTGTTCCCCTGTAAAACTGAGCACATATCTCCTCTATCCTCTGACTTCTTGCAATGATATGTGTGTCACTTCCGTTTATTTGTAGCTGAAAATTGTTTGTGCAATTCTGGTTGTTGTATTTCTGATTTTGTGCACTTCCGTTTGCTATGGCTGAAAGTTATATTGCTATTTTTGGTTCTTTTCTTTTCACCATGAACTAAAAACATGGGATGACTTGGTATATATGAATTTTTCCCTATTTTTTTATTCATCTGCCGATAAAAAGCAAATAATACTAGCTATGGTTATAGACTTATAGTATTAGTATTTTCAAATTAAAGTTATTAGTTTTAATTTAAAAAAAATATTACAACAGCAGATATAGTATGTATAACATGATAATAATATATTAAAATTTTAGTTTTTAGGTGCTAGTCCTAATCATGTTCTATATGTTGCTGCTGCATGTAGTAGTAGTAGTTGGAGGAGTAATAATTCAAGATTGGCTTGTGTAGGAGAGTTTAACTTTTCAAATGTGAAGAGAATAGGGAAACTTTGTGGCAACAGATCTGATTTTAGCATTGTGGTGGGAGGCAGGGAATTTTTGTCTAGCTGCTAGGGTGATGATTTTTTAAATTATAGCTCTTTATTTTATGGTTTATAGCTTATACTTTTTTTATCTTTGAGTTCTAATTTTGGATTTGTGAAACACTACTATGCATTGGTGAAACTTGTACACGGTACAGAAAGGATTAATGATATCAGTCACTAATAGTTTTGAGTCTGGTTTTTTAATTTTTATAATCACGAATGTCATTATAAATATTTTTCTAATTACTTTTCTTTATAATTATGCAGGATAATATTGAGAATGATGATAATGAAGATTAAGTTGATTATTATTGTGGTTTATTGGCTAAGATAGAGTAGTGTTGGGAATGGATACATGTATAGTTGACTAATGACTTTTATTAGAAGATACTTATGTAGGATATAATATTTTAATTTTTTATAGAGTATTAGTAGTAAATTCTAAGTGATATCATAGTTATTTTGATATGGCTATGTTTATTTTAATATGAGATGTATGAATATTTAAAATTAACATTATTCTAGTACTTTTGGATCATTATTATAAATATATTTTGGTTACAGATAATTTTTATTATTTAAAGAAATTATTTAGTATAATTATGTATTTATTTTTATTTTATAATATTAAACTCATTTAATTAAAAATGCAGAATTATTATATATATATATATATATATATATATATATATATATATATATATAATAAAAAAATAAGGGACCTAAGGCTACACTTATATACAATAGCTATAGTATACAAAAAAAAAAAAAAAACAAGGGACCTAAGGCTACACTTATAAAAAGTAGCCATGGAATATAATGTGGCTATGCTTGACAGGTGATGCAATAGTGTTGAAAAGCGTAGCCTATTCTAGTAAAAATGGAAGCTGAAAAGCGTAGCCTTTGGTCCTGCACAGCATCACTTGAAAAGCGTAGCCTATTCCCAAACGCCAAAAGCGTAGCCCTTGGTGCAGAAAAGCGTAGCCTTTGAGAATAGGCAACGGCCGAATAGGAATCACCCCAAAAAGCGTAGCCGTAGCCCAAAAAGCGTAGCCATAGCCTAAGGCATCATTTTTTTTCACTTTTGGCTACACTTTTCAAATGTACCTGAATGGGTGTTTTTCTTGTAGTGATTTTAGGGTTTTCTATGGTTTTCTAAAGATTTTCTATGGTTTTCTAGGGTTTTTGAGGATTTTTTAGGGTTCTCTAGGGTTTTCGAGGGATTTTCTAGGTTTTTCTAGGGGTTTTTAGGGCTTTCTAATATTTTCAAGGGTTTTTCTAGGGTTTTCTATAATTTTCTAGGGTTTTCTAGGATTTTCTAGGGATTTCTAGGGTTTTCTATAGTTTTCTTAGGATTTTCTATGGTTTTCTAGGATTTTCGAGGATTTTTTAGGGTTTTCTAGGATTTTCGATGATTTTTCTAGGATTTTCTAGCATTTTCTTAGGTTTTTCTAGGGTTTTCTATGGTTTTCTTAGGATTTTCTATGGATTTTTAGGGATTTCTAGGGTTTTCTATAGTTTTCTTAAGATTTTCTATAATTTTTTAGGATTTTCTATGGTTTTTTTAGGATTTTCTAGGGATATTTAGGGTTTTCTAGGGTTTTCGAGAATTTTTCTAGGATTTTCTACCGTTTTCTTAGGTTTTTCTAGGGTTATCTATGGTTTTCTTAGGATTTCCTATGTATTTTTAGGAATTTCTAGGGTTTTCTATAGTTTTCTTAAGATTTTCTATGATTTTCTAGGATTTTCTATTGTTTTCTTAGGATTTTCTAGGGATTTCTAGGGATTTCAAGGATTTTCTATGGTTTTTTTAAGATTTCCTATGGTTTTCTAGTGTTTTCTATGGTTTTCTTAGGATTTTCTATGGATTTTTAGGGATTTCTAGGGTTTTCTATAGTTTTCTTAAGATTTCCTATGATTTTCTAGGGTTTTCTATGGTTTTCTTAGGATTTTATAGGGATTTTTTGGGATTTCTAGGGTTTACTATAGTTTTCTAAAGATTTTCTATGGTTTTCTAGGGTTTTCGAGGGTTTTTTAGGGTTCTCTAGGATTTTCGAGAGATTTTCTAGGTTTTTCTAGGGGTTTTTAGGGTTTTCTAAGATTTTCGAGGGTTTTACTAGTGTTTCTTAGGATTTTATAGGGTTTTCTAGGGGTTTCTAAGGATTTCTAGGGTTTTCTATGATTTTCTTAGAATTTTTTATGGTTTTCTAGGATTTTCGAGGGTTTTTCTAGTATTTTCTAGGGTTTTCTATGGTTTTCTTAGGTTTTCTACAAATTTTTAGGGATTTCTAGGATTTTCTATGGTTTTCTTAAGAATTTCTATAATTTTCTAGGGTTTTTTTTATGGTTTTCTTAGGATTTTCTAGGGATTTTTAGGGAGTTCTATGGTTTTTTATGGTTTTTTTAAGATTTTCTATGGTTTTCTAGGGTTTTCTATGGTTTTCTAAGGATTTTCTACGAATTTTTAGGAATTCTAGGGTTTTCTATGATTTTCTTAAGATTTCATATGGTTTTCGAGGATTTTCTATGGTTTTCTTAGGATTTTCTAAGGATTTTTAGGGATTTCTAGGGTTTTCTAAGTATTGTCTAGGGTTTTCGAGGGTTTTTTAGGGTTTTCGAGGATTTTTCTAGGATTTTCTAGGTTTTTCTAGGATTTTTTAGGGTTTTCTAGGATTTTCAAGAGTTTTTCTAGGGTTTCCTAGGATTTTATAGGGTTTTCTTGTGATTTCTAGGGTTTTTAGGGTTTTCCTAAGATTTTCTATGGTTTTCTAGGATTTTCAATGGTTTTTTAGGGTTTTCTAGGGTTTTTGAGGATTTTTCTAGGATTTTCTAGCGTTTTCTTATGTTTTTCCAAGTTTTTCTAAGGTTTTCTATGGTTTTCTTAGGATTTTCTATGGATTTTTAGGGATTTCTAGGATTTTCTATAGTTTTCTTAAGATTTTCTATGGTTTTCTAAGATTTTCTATAGTTTTTTTTATAATTTTCTAGGAATTTTTAGGGATTTCTAGGATTTTCTATGGTTTTTTTAAGATTTTTTATGGTTTTCTAGGGTTTTCTATGATTTTCTTAGGATTTCTAGGAATTTTTAGGGTTTTTTATGATTTTTTTAATATTTCTTATGATTTTCTAGGATTTTCTATGGTTTTCTTAGGATTTTCTATGGATTTTTAGGGATTTCTAGGGTTTTCTATAGTTTTCTTAAGATTTCCTATGGTTTTCTAGGATTTTCTAGGGATTTTTAGGAATTTCTTGAGTTTTCTAGGATTTTCTAGGGGTTTTCTAGGGTTTTCTAGGGTTTTCATGGATTTTCTAAGGATTTCTAGGTTTTTCTTGGGTTTTCTTTGTGTTTTATACGGTTTTTTAATGTTTTAAGGTTTTTTAGGATTTTCGAGAGTTTTCTTAGGGTTTTATATGGTTGTTCTAGGATTTTCTAAGGTTTTTCTTGGGTTTTCTATATTTTTCTAGGGTTTTTTTAGCTTTTTCTTAGGGTTTTCTAGGGTTTTTTAGGGTTTTCTAGGGATTTCTAGGTTTGCTAGGGTTTTCTTAGGATTTTCTAAGGTTTTTGAGGGGTTTTTATAGTTTTCTAGGATTTTTCTAGGATTTTTCTATGTTTTTCTTAGGATTTTCTATGGTTTTCTAGTGTTTTCTAGGGTTTTCTTAAGATTTCCTATGGTTTTCTCGGTTTTTCTAGGATTTTCTAGGGTTTTTGAGGGGTTTTTATAGTTTTCTAGGATTTTTTTAGGATTTTCTAGGATTTTTCTATGTTTTTCTTAGGATTTTTTATGGTTTTCTAGTGTTTTCTATGGTTTTCTTAAGATTTCCTATGGTTTTCTCGGGTTTTCTATGGTTTTCTTAGGATTTTCTAGGGATTTTTAGGAATTTCTAGGATTTTCTAGGGGTTTTCTAGGGTTTTCTAAGGATTTCTTGGATTTTCTAAGGATTTCTAGGTTTTTCTTGGGTTTTCTTTGCGTTTTGTACGATTTTTTAGAGTTTTAAGGTTTTTTAGGATTTTCGAGAGTTTTCTTAGGGTTTTGTATGGTTGTTCTAGGATTTTCTAAGGTTTTTCTTGGGTTTTCTATATTTTTCTAGGATTTTTTAGCTTTTTCTTAGAGTTTTCTAGGATTTTTTAGGGGTTTCTAGGGATTTCTAGGTTTGCTAGGGTTTTCTTAGGGTTTTCTAGGATTTTCTAGGGTTTTCAAGGGGTTTTAATGGTTTTCTAGGGTTTTTCTATGGTTTTCTAGGGTTTTGTAAGGATTTCTACGATTTTCTATGTTTTTCTTAGGATTTTCTATGGTTTTCTAGTATTTTCTAGGGTTTTCTATGGTTTTCTTAAGATTTTCTATGGTTTTCTAGGGTTTTCTATAGTTTTCTTAAGATTTTTTTTATGATTTTCTAGGATTTTCTATGGTTTTTTTAGGATTTTCTAGAGATTCTAAGGGTTTTCTAGGGTTTTCGAGGATTTCCTAGGATTTTCTAGCGTTTTCTTAATTTTTTTTGGGTTTTTTCTAGGGTTATCTATGGTTTTCTTAGGGTTTTCTATAGTTTTCTTAATATTTCCTATCGTTTTCTATGGTTTTCTATGGTTTTCTTAGGATTTTCTAGGGATTTTTAGGGATTTCTAGGGTTTACTATGGTTTTCTAAAGATTTTCTATGGTTTTCTAGGGTTTTCGAGGGTTTTTTAGGGTTCTCTAAAGTTTTCAAGGGATTTTCTAGGTTTTTCTAGGGGTTTTAAGGGTTTTCTAAGATTTTCAAGAGTTTTTATAGGGTTTCCTAGTATTTTATAGGATTTTCCAGGGATTTCTAGGATTTTCTGGGATTTTCGAGGGATTTTTATGGTTTTAGGGTTTTTCTAGGATTTTCTAGAGATTTCTAGGATTTTCTATGTTTTTCTTAGGATTTTCTATGGTTTTCTACTATTTTCTAGGGTTTTCTATGATTTTCTTAAGATTTTCTATGGTTTTCTCAGAATTTTTTAGGGATTTTTAGGGATTTCTATGGTTTTCTATAGTTTTCTTAAGATTTTTTATGATTTTCTAGGGTTTTCTATGGTTTTTTTAGGATTTTCTAGGGATTTTTAGGATTTTCTAGGGTTTTCGAGGATTTTTCTAGGATTTTCTAGCGTTTTCTTAGGTTTTTCTGGATTTTTCTAGGGTTATCTATGGTTTTCTTAGGATTTCCTATGGATTTTTAGGATTTCTAGGGTTTTCTATAGTTTTCTTAAGATTTTCTATGGTTTTCTAGGATTTTCTAAGATTTTCTAGAGATTTTTAGGGATTTCTAGGGTTTACTATAGTTTTCTAAAGATTTTCTATGGTTTTCTAGGGTTTTCGAGGGTTTTTTAGGGTTTTCTAGGGTTTTCGAGGGATTTTATAGGTTTTCTAGGGGTTTTTAGGGTTTTCTAAGATTTTCAAGGGTTTTTCTTGGGTTTCGTAGGATTTTATAGGGGTTTCTAGCGTTTTCTAGGGATTTCTAGGGTTTTCTATAGTTTTCTTAAGATTTTCTATGGTTTTCTAGGATTTCTGAGGGTTTTTTAGGGTTTTCGAGGATTTTTCTAGGACTTTCTAGGGTTTTCTTAGGTTTTTCTAGAATATTCTATGATTTTCTATGGTTTTCTTAGGATTTTCTACGGATTTTTAGGGTTTTCTAGGGTTTTCTATGGTTTTCTTAAGATTTTCTATGATTTTCTAGGATTTACTATGGTTTTCTTAGGATTTTCTATGGATTTTTAGGGATTTTTAGGGTTTTCTATGGTTTTTTTAAGATTTCCTATGATTTTCTAGGGTTTTCTATGGTTTTCTTAGCATTTTCTACATATTTTTAGGAATTATTGGGTTTTCTATAGTTTTCTTAAAATTTTCGATGGTTTTCGAGGGTTTTCTATGGTTTTCTTAGGATTTTCTAAGGATTTTTAGGGATTTCTAGGGTTTTCTAAGGTTTTCTAAATATTTTCTAGGGTTTTCAAAGATTTTTTAGGGTTTTCTAGGGTTTTCGAATATTTTTGTAGGATTTTCTAGGTTTTTCTAGTGTTTTTAGGGTTTTCTAGGATTTTCAAGGGTTTTTCTAGGTTTCCTAGGATTTTATAGCGTTTTCTAGGGTTTTCTAGGGATTTCTAGGGTTTTCTATGATTTTCTAGGATTTTTTAGCGTTTTTTAGGGTTTCTAGGGTTTTCGAGGATTTTTCTTGGATTTTCTAGCGTTTTCTTAAGTTTTTCTAGGGTTTTCTATGATTTTCTTAGGATTTTCTATAGATTTTTAGGGATTTCTAGGGCTTTCTATAATTTTCTTAAGATTTCCTATGGTTTTCTAAGATTTTCTATAATTTTTTTAGGATTTTATAGGGATTTTTAGGGATTTCTAAGATTTTCTATGGTTTTTTTAAGATTTCCTATGATTTTCTAGGATTTTCTATGGTTTTCTTAGGATTTTCTAGGAATTTTTAGGGATTTCTTGGGTTTTCTATTGTTTTTTTAATATTTCTTATAATTTTCTAGGGTTTTCTATGGTTTTCTTAGGATTTTCTATGGATTTTTATGGTTTTCTATAGTTTTCTTAAGATTTTCTAGGATTTTCTATGGTTTTCTTAGGATTTTCTAGGATTTTTATGGGTTTTCTAGGATTTTTTCAATGGTTTTCTAGGATTCTCTTGGGTTTTTTAGTGTTTTCTAGGGATTTCTGAGGGTGTTCTAGAGATTTTCTAGGGTTTTCTAGGGTTTTTTAGGGTTTTCTAGGGTTTTCTAGGTTTTCTATGATTTTCTAGGGATTTTCTAGGGTTTTCTAGTGTTTTGTATGAATTTTTAGAGTTTTCTATGGTTTTCTTAGAATTTTCTAGGGTATTCGAGAGTTTTTTAATGTTTTATATGGTTTTCGAGGGTTTTTCTAGAATTTTTTAGGGTTTTCTAGGATTTTTCTAGAATTTTCATGGGTTTTCTAGGATTTTCTTGGGTTTTTTAGGGTCTTCTTGGGATTTCTGAGGGTTTTTTTAGAGATTTTCTAGGGTTTGCCACAGTTTTCTAGGGGTTTTCTTAGGGTTTTCTAGGGTTTTTGAGGGTTTTCTACGGTTTTCTAGGGTTTTTCAAGGATATTCAAGGATTTTCAAGGATTTTCTTGGGATTTCTGAGGGTTTTTTAGGGTTTTCTAGGATTTTCTAGGAGTTTTCTAGGGTTTTCTAGGGATTTCTGAGGGTTTTCTAGATATTTTCTAGGGTTTTCTACGGTTTTTTAGGGTTTTTAAGGCTTTGTTAGGGTTTTTAGGATTTTTTAGGGTTTTCTACGATTTTCAAGGGTTTTTTTAGGATTTCTAGGATTTTCTAGGATTTTCTGGGGTTTTTCTAGGATTTTCTAGAGTTTTCTTGGGTTTTCTAGGGTTTTTTAAGGGTTTTCTAAGTTTTTCTAGGGATTTCCAGGGATTTTCTGGGGTTTTCTGGAGATTTCTAGGATTTTCTAGGAATTTCTAGGGATTTTGTAGGTTTTCTAGTGATTTATAGGGTTTTCTTAGGTTTTTCTAGGATTTTTGAGAGTTTTTAGGGTTTTCTATGATTTTCAAGGGTTTTTCTATATTTTCCTAGGATTTTCTAGGGTTTTTTGTGGTTTTTCTAGGATTTTCTAGGGTTTTCTATGGTTTTCTTGGATTTTCAAGGGTTTTCTATGGTTTTCTTGGGTTTTCTTGGGTTTTCTAGGAATTTTTTGGGATTTTCTAGGGATTTCTATGTTTTTCTAGACTTTTTCTAGGATTTTCTAGAATTTTCTAGGGATTTTTGAGGTTTTTCTAGGATTTTCTAGGGTTTTTTATGATTTTCTACGATTTTTTTGGATTTTCTAGGGAATTTCTAGGGTTTTTTATGGATTTTTAGGGTTTTCTATGATTTTCTTAAGATTTTCTAGGATTTTCGAGAGTTTTTCTAGGATTTTTTAGGATTTTCTTGGGTTTTCAAGGGTTTTCTAGGGTTTTCAAGGGTTTTTCTAGAGTTTTCTTGTGTTTTCTAGGGTTTTCAAGGGATTTCTAAGGGTTTTCTAGGTTTTTCTAGGGATTTCCAGGGGTTTTCTGGGGTTTTCTGATGTTTTCGAGGATTTTCTAGAATTTTCTAGGGTCTAGGGTCTAGGGTCTATGGGCTCGGGGCTCGGGGTTCAGGGGTCCAGGGGTAGGGTTTAGGGCCCAAGGCCCAGGGTCCAGGTCCCAGGGTTTAGGGGTTTAGGGTCTAGGGGTCTAGGGGTCTAGGGGTTTAGGGGTTAGGGGTTAGGTGTTAGGGGTTAGGGTCGAGGGTCGAGGGTCGGGGTTTAGGGCCTAGTGCATAGGGCCTAGGGCCTAGGTCTTAGGGTCCAGGGCTCAGGGTCCATGGTCTGGGGTCTGGGGTCTGGGGTGTGGGGTGTGTGGGTCGGGGGTGTGGGGTGTGGGGGTGTAGGGGTGTGGGGGTCGGTGGTACGGGGGGTATGGGGGGTACGGGGGGTCTAGGGTCTAGGGTCTAGGGTCTATGGGTCCCAGGGTCCTAGGGTCGGGGGTCGGGGGTCGGGGTTTAGGGTTTAGGGTTTTTCTGGGGTTTTCTGGGGTTTTTCTAGGATATTCTAAGTTTTTCTAGGATTTTCTTTGGTTTTCTTGGGATTTCTAAGGATTTTCTAGGATTTTCTAAGTTTTTCTAGGGTTTTCCAGAGATTTTCTGGGGTCTTATAGGATTTTCTATGACTTTCTAGGATTTTCTAGACTTTTCTAGAGATTTTTAGGGTTTTCTAAGATTTTCTTTGGGTTTTCTGTGGTTTTCGATGATTTTTTAGGGTTTTCTATGGTTTTCGAAGGTTTTTCTAGAGTTTTCTAGGGTTTTTCTTGGGTTTTCTAGGATTTTCAAGGGTTTTCTAGAATTTTTTAGGGATTTTTAGGGTTTTCTAGGGATTTTTGAGGGTTTTCTACTGATTTTTACGATTTTATAGGATTTTCGAGGGTTTTTCTAGGGTTTTCTTTAAATTTATAGGGTTTTCTATGGTTTTCTTCGGATTTTCTAAGGTTTTCGATAGTTTTTTAGGGTTTTCTATGGTTTTCGAGGGTTTTTTAGGGTTTTTCTAGTATTTTGTAGGGTTTTCTGGGGTTTTTCTAGGATTTTTGAAGATTTTCTAAGATTTTTTTGGGTTTTCTAAGGTTTTTTAGGGATTTCTAAGGGTTTTTTAGGATTTTCTAAGTTTTTCTAGGGATTTCCAGAGATTTTCTGGGGTTTTCTAAGATTTTTTAGAAATTTCTACGATTTTCTAGGGATTTTCTAGGAATTTCTAGGCTTTTCTAGAGATTTTTAGAGTTTTCTAAGATTTTCTTTGAGTTTTCTAAGGTTTTCGAGGATTTTTTAGGGTTTTCTATGGTTTTCGAGGTTTTTCTAGCGTTTTCTAGGATTTTTCTTAGATTTTCTAGAATTTTTAAGGGTTTTCTAGAATTTTTAGGGTTTTCTATGGATTTTTGAGGGTTTTCTACGATTTTCTATAGTTTTCTACAATTTTCTAGGATTTTCGAGGGTTTTTCTAGGGTTTTCTTTGGATTTATAGGGTTTTCTATGGTTTTCTTAAGATTTTCTAGGATTTTAGAGATTTTCTAGGGTTTTCTATGGTTTTCGATGGGTTTTAGGGTTTTTCTAGTATTTTCTAGGGTTTTCTGGGGTTTTTAGGGTTTTCGAGGGTTTTCTAGGGTTTTCTATGGTTTTCGAAAGTTTGTCTATGATTTTCTAGGATTTTCTTGACTTTTCTAGGGTTTTTTAAGGATTTCTGAGGGTATTCTAGGGTTTTCTAGGTTTTTCTAGGAGTTTTCTACAGTTTTCTACGGTTTTTTACGATTTTCTAGGATTTTCTATGGAATTATAGGGTTTTCTATGGTTTTCTTAGGGGTTTCTATGGTTTTCAAGAGTTTTTCTGGGATTTTCTACGGTTTTCTAGGATTTTCTGGGGTTTTTCTAGGATCTTCTTGGATTTTCTAGGATTTTCTAGGGATTTCTAAGGGTTTTCTAGCAATTTCTAGGATTTCTCTAGAGTTTTCTAGGATTTTCTAGGATTTTCAAGGGTTTTATAGAATTTTCTTGGGTTTTCTAGGGTTTTCTAGGGATTTCTGAGGATTTTCTAGGTATTTCTTGGAGTTTAGGGTTTAGGGTTTCTGGATTTCTGGGGTTTTTCTAGGGTTTTCTAGGATTTTCTGGGGTTTTTGCTAGGATTTTTTAGGATTTTCTATGGATTTCTAACGGTTTTCTAGGGATTTTAAGGGAATTTCTAGGATTTTCTAGGGTTTTCTTGGATTTTCAAGGGTTTTCTAGAAAATTTCTAGGGTTTTCTATGGTTTTCGAAGGATTTTCTAGCGTTTTCTAGGGATTTCTGAGATTTTTCTAGGAGTTTTGTAAGGTTTTGTAGGTTTTTTTTATGGTTTTCTACGATTTTCTAGGAATTTCTAGGGTTTTCTTGGGTTTTTTATCGATTTATAGGATTTTGGTAGGGTTTTCGAGGGTTTTCTACGGTTTCTTAGGGTTTCTGGAATTTTCAAGAGTTTTGTAGGGTTTTCTATGATCTTCGAGTGTTTTTCTAGGAGTTTTCTAGGGTTTTCTAGGGTTTTATAAGAATTTCTACATTTTTGTAGGGTTTTTCTAGGATTTTCTAGGATTTTCTAGGATTTTTCTAGGATTTTCTAGGATTTTCTAGGATTTTCTAGGATTTTCTAGGGTTTTCTTTGAATTTATAGTGTTTTCTATGATTTTCTTAGGATTCTTATGGTTTTAAGGGGTTTTTCTACGATTTTCTAGGTTTTTGTAGGGTTTTCTTGGGTTTTCTAGGTTTTTCAAGGGTTTTCTAAGAATTTCTTGGGTTTTTTAGGATTTTCTAGGAATTTCTGAGGGTTATCTAGGGTTTTCTTAGAGTTTTATATGTTTTACAACGATTTTCTAGCATTTTCTAGGGTTTTCTATGGATTTATCTGGTTTTCTTACGGTTTTCTAGGGTTTTCGAGAGTTTTTTAGGGTTTTATATGGCTTTCCAGGGTTTTTCTAGGATTTTCTAGGGTTTTGTATGGTTTTCTAGGATTTTCTAGGAGTTTTCTAGGTTTTTCTATGGTTTTCTAGGGATTTCTGAGTGTTTTCTAGATTTTTGTAGGAGTTTTGTAGGGTTTTCTAGGATTTTCTATGGTTTTGTACGAATTTTTAGGATTTTTCTAGGGGTTTTCTACGTTTATCAAGGGTTTTTCTAGGATTTTCTAGTGTTTTCTGGGGTTTTCTAGGATATTCTAGGGTTTTCTTGGGTTTTGTAGGATTTGATAGAGAATTCTGACGGTTTTCAAGGTTTTTCTAGTGTTTTGTAAGGATTGTTATGGTTTTCTATGATTTTCTTATGACTTTCTAGTGTTTTAGAGTGTTGTAGAGTGTTTTTTAGTGTTTTCTATGGTTTTCGAGGGTTTTTGTAGGGTTTTTTAAGGTTTTCTATGAATTTATAGGGTTGTCGATGGTTTTTCTAGGGTTTTTGTAGCGTTTTTCTAGGGTTTTCGAGGGTTTTTTTGTTGTTTTTAGTAATTTCTAGGATTTTGTAGGGTTTTTCTAGGGTTATCGATCGGTTTTTAGGATTTTTTATGGTTTTCGAGGATTTTTCTAGGATTTTCTTGTGTTTTCTAGAGATTTATGAGGGTATTCTAGGGTTTTCTAGATTTTTGTAGGAGTTTTCTATGGTTTTCTAGTGTTTTCTATGGTTTTCTACGATTCTCTAGGATTTTGTTGGTTTTTTTCTAAGATTTTATATGGTTTTCTTACGGTTTTCTATGGTTTTCTAGTGTTTTTCTAGAATTTTGTAGGTTTTTCTAGGGTTTTCTGGTGTGTTTTTGTTGGGTTTTCTAGGGATTTTCTCGGGTATTCTAGGTTTTTCTGAGGGTTTTCTAGGTTTTTGTAGGAGTTTTCTAAGGTTTTGTAGGGTTTTTTATGGTTTGCTACGAATTTGTACGATTTTCTACGTATTTCTATGGAATTATAGGATTTTCTATGGTTTTCGATAGTTTTTTAGGGTTTTCTATGGTTGTTTAGGGTTTTCTAGAGTTTTCGTGAGTTTTTGTAGGATTTTCTAGGTTTTTGTAGGATTTGCTTGGGTTTTTTAAGGTTTTCTATGGATTTCTGAGGGTATTCTAGGTTTTTCTGGAGGAAGAGATTACGGGTGAGCACGGGTAGCGAGTATCCGATTATCCGTCCGAACCCGAACCAAACCAATTAAATTGGTTATAGAACCAACGGGTAATTGGGTCCGACCCGATCCGAATCGCTGGGTATTTCTAGTGATTGGTTTGGGTATCAGTTATGGGGTGCGGAACCCGAATCAATCCGTCAACCCGATCATATATTAATTAAATAAAAAATATATATTTGTATTACAGTTTTGTATTTAGCTTCTAATATGTTTGGTGTTTAAAATGTTTGGAATTTAGTGTGTTTAATGTTTAATATATTTGGATTTTATTGTGTTTAGTTTTTAATCTATTTGATGTTTAACATATTTTATTTATTTCCGTTAATGATAAATTTTTATTGGAATTGCTGAATTTTTAAGATTAAAATTTGGCTTTTATAATGAATCTCAAAGTCATCGGATACCCAATTACCCGAACTCAAGCAATCCGTTTTTAATCGGTTTGGTTTGTTTCGGTTCGGGTACATTTACAAAAAAACACAAATTCAAACCAAACTAAACCAATTACATTTTAATTGATTCGGTTGTAATTTTACTTTGAACTCGAACCAAACCGACCTGTGTTCGCACGTAGAAGAGATACAAGTATACTAAAATAGTAAAACCTTTAGAAGAGATTTGATTGAACTTTATTACTAATTAAGTTTGGTAATTTAATTAACATTTGTACAATTATGTTATATGCATATATGTATACTAAAAGTCAATTACATTTTAATACATGTTGAATTAGATATAAAAAAAATTAAAAATATGTAAAACATACATACATAAATACAATCAATTAGTTTTTAGCATAGATAAAATAATTTTTAATGGTATTTTTCATTAAAAATACCCCTGACCCCACTCAATCAGTTGTCGGTGTTGTACTCCGTACCTGAAATTAAAAATTCCGTGCCACAACAGATGCCAGAGCAGAAAAATACTTCTCTATTTTCAAAAATATTAATTATATTGTTAATGGGCATTTAAAAGAGAATAATCATAAATTTTTCCCATTACTTTTTTAACAATGCATCCTTAGATATAATCTTATAAATGACTATTTTCAGTTTTATACATTGTTAATGAAATAAAAAATTTGTTTCGGTAACTATAGCAATAATATAATAAAATAAGTACTCTGATAGAAAAAAATATAGATTAAATTGTAATGCTAATCATTATGTATATATAACGAGCATATGTCTTAAAGCTTGAAATATTATGGATTTTGATTTGAATATTATGTGTTATTGGTTTAAATAAAATTAAACAAATTTTGTTGTATCTAATTTTTTTTTTTAGTTTTGATACAGGGTCTGCATATTTCCAGCATTATGTTTTGAAAAAAATCTCTAAAGCAAAACAAATGTAATATTAAGAAGCCCAAAATAGTCTTGTAACAGACGAACCAAATTATTGTCCAACTTTACAAATTTCAAACAAATATAGTAGTATGATGAATGTCTAAAGAAATAAACCAAATAACAATAGAAGTGAACCAAAATTTATAAACTAAATTTTTATGTATTTTATCTATTTGCAATAGCTACTAACATTATTTTTTTATAAAACTATCTAACTATACATTAGTGTATGAACAAAATTATTTGATTTAATTGTTCAGTGATTTATTTATTTTTACTATAAATACAAATATTTCATTAGAATTTAGATAATAGTATATTACTAATATACATAATAAATGAGCTTGGAAAATAAAATTCACCACATTTTCAAGGCTAAAGAAACATGTCAAGCTAAGTTTACTAAAAAAGAAAATAATTAGTTTAAATCTTATATCTGCTATGTTAGTAATTATATTTTACATCTAAAAAGTAGAAATTTATTATAGAGAAGAATAATCGTGTATCATTTTTGAAATATATTTACTCTGCTATAAATAATTGTTGCTACTCAATTATATATTTGTATTTATAATTTTTTAAAAATAATATAAATTTAAAATTTATCCACTTAAATATTAAGAGAATAATTAAATGATAGATTAAAAGTTGTAATCATAGCTCAAATTAAATTCGTAACTTGTATTATAATTGTCACTAATTACACACAATTTTTTGAAAAGAATAAAACAACTCCTGTTCGTGATTATTCTCTGATCTGTAGTAGTTTAAATGTAACGTGGGCTAAACGAAATGGCCCAACCTTAAGACCAAAGGGCTAAGAAATCGGCCCATACGGTGCACCCGCACCAGAACCCGCCCGAATCTCTCTGTCTCTCTTTTCCCTCACCCTAGTGTTGGTGATTCGAAGATCTGCAAAACACACAATTTCTCTCTGCATTGTCTGTCTCTCTCGTCCTTTGTTTCTTTCTTTCATTCCTTTCCTTCATTTTTTTTCTTTTTCATTTGGAATTGGTTGTGTTTCTGTGCCGATGACCGGACCGATGGAGCCAAGCACGTCGTCGTCAATGAGGACGGTGTTTATTCAGCCTCGGCGCGAGCCCATCGAGCACGGCCTCTTAGCGATCCCGACGCTCATCTTCCCCGACCCAGCGCAGAGAATAATTTCGGTGAAGCAGAAGCCTGTTGAGCTCTCCTCCGGCGGCGATCTCGGAGTCTCTACAGAGCCCGAGCAACCCACGGCCGTCGACTTGCAGGATCTGTTGCTGTTCTTGTACATTCAATCCTACAAGAGGGTCCTGGCGCGCACGCAGAAGGACTCCGTCGCCGTTGGTGACGTCTGGCCTTCCACATCCGCCTTCGATGGCTACTTGTCCGCTCTCTGGCCGCTTCAGTTTCAATTATCCCTTCCCGGACGCAATCTATTTTTGGTCCATTGTGATTAGTTTTGTTTTAATCGTGGTCTTAAATTATTTAGTTATTTGGATTTATTTGTTGAGCTTGGTTTGTAATTTCATGGATTACAGCGCTTGTTTCGGTGGCTGTAGTAATTTTAATGGTTTTTTTTGTGGCTCCTGTTCTGGTATTCTCTGTTTCTCTCGCTTAACCTGCTAGCAAGTTTCAATTCCAGTAATTGTGTTGATGCTGAAGAGAAGTTTTGATTTTTTGTTTTTTGGTGCGTTTGGCGTTTTGGGATTCGATTTTGGTGTTTGGGTATGGGGTTTGTGGTTTGGGGTATGGGCTTGGGCTGGGTTTGGCCTTTCTGCTGGGGCATTGGGCTGACTATGGCTTTGGGCTTTGGGCCTTGATTTGGGATTTGGGATTTGGGCTTTGGGCTTTGGGCTTTGGACTTTGGGTTTGGGGCCTGGGGCTTGGGGTGGGGGTTGGGGCGTGGGCTTGGGGGTTGGGGCTTGGTCCTAGGGTTTAGGGTTTAGGGTTTAGGTTTAGGGTGTAGGGTTTAGTGTTTATGGTTTATGGTTTGGGGTTGAGGATTTATGGTTTAAGTTTTAGGGTTTACAATTTAGGGTTGAGGGTTGAGGGTTGAGGGTTGAGGGTTGAGGGTTTAGGGTTTAGGGTTGAGGGTTGAGGGTTGAGGGTTGAGGGTTGAGGGTCGAGGGTCTAGGGTCTAGGGTCTAGGGTGTAGGGTGTAGGGTGTAGGGTGTAGGGCTTAGGGCTTGGGGCTTGGGGCTTGGGGCTTGGGGCTTGGGGCTTGGGGCTTTGGGGTTTGGGGTTTGGGGTTTGGGGTTTGGGGGTTGGGGGTTGGGGGTTTGGGGGTTTGGGGTTTGGGGTTTGGGGGTTTGGGGGTTTGGGGTTTGGGGTTTTGGGGTTTGGGGTTAGTGGTTGGGGTTAGGGGTTAGGGGTTAGGGTCTGGGGTCTGGGGTCTGGGGTCTGGGGTCTGGGGCTCAGGGCTCAGGGCTCAGGGCTCAGGGCTCAGGGCTCAGGGCTCAGGGCTCAGGGTTCAGGGTTCAGGGTTCAGGGTTCAGG